>NC_050068.2:243515948-246248432 GCF_009764565.3 Dermochelys coriacea
CACTTGCCTTTCCTACTGCCCCATTTGCCACTGCTTTGCCTACTCTTTTGCTCCAGCCCCCCTTACTAGCTTCAGTTGTTTGCCTGCCTGGCCCATTTCCTTCTGCAGCCTTTGTTTGTTTGCCCCGCCCCAGCCTCTGAAGCTAGCCCCTTGGTTTCCCTGTTCTACCTCCAGACCGCTTAGCCCCTTGCTCCGTGTGCCCATGCCCCCTCCCGTGCGCTTGTGCAATTCCCCATTTTAGTTGCAACCCTCTTCACTGCACCTGTAATGTTGTTGTATCCCCCCCTCCCGTAGTGCACCAAGAGGAGCCGGAATTTCCACCTTGTGTCGGTGACTGACCCCTAACCCCTAATTGCCCCCCATCTAGCCCACCCCGTTTGGCGCCCTCCTCCCCTGCCTGCAGCCTAGCGGGGAGGAGTAGTCGACCTGCTTCCCTTCTCCCCTCCTCCTTTTGGTGTCCCCCCCTTTCCTCTTTGCTCATGATGGCGAGGGATGAGACGGGTGAGACCTCTCCAGTAGCCCGAGCTCCCCCTCCCCCGCCTGCCCCTCTGTCACCCCCCCAAGCTTCTACCTCCGCTGCCAAACCATCTGCCATCGCCCCCGCTGGGGCACCAGCAGCGACGGGCACCGGGGTGACCTCCACTGCTGCCACGTCTATCACCCCCTCAGATTTGGGGGGAGTCCTCCCAGCCGGCGGGAAGGGCCAGGGGAAGAAGAAGGGGAAGGGCCCCGCTAAAAAGACCAGGCCCTCCATGGCACGGGTTGCCCCCTATGCCCCGGCCCCATCTCCAGCTGGGGCGCCCCTCCCCGCTGTTCCCTCCACCAGCTCTGCAGGTGTCCCTCCCCCGGCCCCCAGAGCATACGCCCAGGTGGCAGCAGCCCCCGTGCCTGCCGCTACATCATTTCTCCAGCCCACCGCCTCTGCTACCATCTATAGTGGCCGGGGCCCCTTTCCCACCATGACCAGGAAGCACGGCGTCCGTTGCCTCCTGGTGCCCGCTTCACCCCACGTGGAGACCTATGTGCGGGCGTTGGCGAGGGTGGTGGGGCCCACGGCCATTGTGGCGGCCTCCAAAATGTATGGCAAGGTCGTCTTCTTCCTAGCATCGGAGGCCGCCGCCCAGGAGGCGGTGGAGAAGGGCCTGGCGGTGGGGGGCGTGTTCGTCCCCTTAGAGCCGCTAGAGGACCTGGGCGTCCTCCTGGTCCTGACCTCCGTCCCTCCCTTTCTCCCCAATGCCGCCCTGTTACCCGCCCTTTCTACCTTGGGAAAGCCCATCTCTGTCATCAGCCCTCTCCCGTTGGGCTGCAAAGACCCCGCCCTCCGTCACGTCCTCTCGTTCCGCCGGCAAGTGCAGCTTCAACTGCTGCCGGCGGCGCGTGACGGAGAGGCACTGGAAGGGTCCTTCCTAGTCCCCTACCAGGGGGCCCGTTACAGGGTGCATTATTCCACCGGGGAGGCCTGGTGCTACCTCTGCCGGGCGATGGGGCACGTCCGGAGGGACTGCCCCCTGGCCCGGGAAGAAGGGCCATCCAGGATCCCCGAGTCCCGGCAGGGCACCGGCCCCGTCATCGCCAACGCCCCTGGCTGCCCGGCGCCCGAAACCGCCCCTCCTCCTTCCCAGTGCACCATTGCTCCCGCTCGGGCCCAAGGGGCACCTCCCCCACTATGCCCAAACGAGCGGGAGAACCCCGCCCCCCGCTGTTTGCAATCTGGCGGGGCCTGTGGAGGAGGGTGCGGCAGGGACACCGCCAAGCATGGGAGAGGACCCGCCCCAAGGGGAATCTTCCCTCCCTTGTGCTGCCCCACCGTTACCCCCTCGAGTCCCTGAGCCATCGCCTCTCCCCCCTGACACAACCCCTAATAGCCAGCCCCTGGATGATGCCATGGAGGGCTGGGCCCTAGTCCAGGGGAAGCGAGGCAAGCGGAAGGCTCGCGCTCCGCTCCTCCCATGTGACGCGGAGGCCCCCCGGAAGACCAGGAAGGGGGGGCACCGATGCCGAGCCTTCCGCTCTACCCACGGGTGTGTTCCACCCACCAGAGCCGGCTGGGGAAGACGTGGCAGGACTGGGAGGCGGTATCTCCCCTCCACGGGAGTCCCTCCCCTCCAAGACCCCCGAGGCACCATCTGAAACCCCAGTGTGCCCCGAAGTAACCGTCGCGTCAGGTGCCGGCGGGGAGAATCCCGGGGTAGCGGAAAACAATTTCCCATCTATATTTGAGGAGATCGAGGCCCTGGGTCTGACCCCGGTCACCCAGGGGGAGGACGATCCTATGCCAGCGGGCCTCGATCTGGGCGACTTCATTCCAGCCCCCCTTTCCCCATACTCCCTCCCCATAACTGTTGCTTTTGCTCCCACCTCCGAGGAGCCCCTGGACTCCTCCATCAACCCGGCTGCAGAGGGCACCCTGCTGAGAGCCGCCGAGCCAGTTGAGGCGACGGCCAGTGCCACACGTCTGGAACCTGAGCCAGCAGGGGCATCCCTCGCTGGTGAGGAGCATTCGACCTCCTTTCTGGGAGAGGACCCTACAGAAGAAAGTCCACCTCCTGATGCCGTGACTGCCAAATCCACCAGAGAGCTTGCGCCCGGCATCAGTGAGAGCCCTCTCCCGACCCAGACTCTCACCTCTACCCCTGCCCCTGCCCTTATCCCGCCCACCTCCCGAGATATCATTGCCACCCCTGGGACTGTCCCCCTCCCCTTTCCAACAGATGACTCCCAGGGAATGGCCTTTGTGTTTGCCCGTCCCGACCCACCAGGGGCTGCTATCCTCCCTCCGCCGCCCCCTATCGCCCCAGCATTCAGGTCAACCCATCAGGAGCCCCGTCGGGGGTCCGCACCCTGTCTGCCCGTCTCGCTGGGTCAGGGGGCTGTACCAAGGGCCCCATCGGGGAGCAACCAGACCATAACCCCAGCCCCCCATGTGCTGCGAGAGGAGTTGCGGGAGTTTCTAAAAGACGTCCGTGGCTCCCGCAACAAAGTCCAGCTTGCCCTCCAGCGATGGGGGGACTTTAATCAAATCCTCCGGGCCGCAAGGGCCCTCATGGGGGAGGGGAAAAGGACCGGGACACAGGGCGCCGCGGCCTACCAGCGGGTCCGCCACTTCCGTGACTCCTTACTCACCTACGGGGTGGGTCACGGACTGCTGCGCGGCCCGTCGGGAGCCACGAGCATCCCTGCCGGCGAGGATCCCCCCCAGCCCTCCTCATGGCACCCTTTACCATCGCAACATTGAACACCCGTGGCTGTAGGATTGGTCTCCGCAGGTCCCAGGTGCTCTCCTTCCTTCGAGAGGGGAGGTACTCTGTGGTTTTCCTGCAGGAGACCCATACGGATCCCGACCGCCGAAGACAGCTGGCGGCTGGATTGGGGGGACAGGGTCTACTTTAGCCACCTCACAGTTCATACGGGTGGAGTGGCGACCCTGTTCTCCCCCGACCTACGGCCCGAGGTGCTGGGGGTCGCCGAGGCTGTGCCGGGTCGCCTGCTGCACCTCCGGGTCCTCATGGAGGGGCTCGTAGTCAACCTCGTCAACATCTATGCCCCAGCAGCGAGCCCGGAGCGGCTGCAATTCTATCAGCAGGCATCCTCCTTCCTCGGCACCTTGGATCCTCAGGAGTGCCTGGTCCTGGGAGGGGACTTTAACATCACCCTTGAGGAGCGGGACCACTCGGTGACCGAGCAGAGCCCGGCAGCTGTCGCCGTCCTCCAGGAGATAGTCGAACACCACTCCCTGGTGGACGTGTGGCGCGACCACCACCCGGATGACACTTCCACGTTCACCTTTGTCCGGGTGGAGGCCCATCGGTCGTGCCACTCCCGGTTGGACCGCATTTATTTATCACGCTTTCATCTTTCACGAGTCCACTCCTCCAGCATCCGGCTGGCCCCATTTTCTGACCATCATATAGCCACCGTGACAGCCTCCCTCTGCGCGGAGAGGCCAGGGCCGACCTATTGGCATTTTAACAACAGCTTGCTGGAGGATGCGGGCTTCCTGGCATCCTTCCGGGAGTTCTGGCTGGCCTGGCGAGGGCAGCGGCGTGCCTTTCCCTCGGGGCAGCAGTTGTGGGACCTAGGGAAGGTGCGCACCAAGCTCTTCTGCTGCGACTGCACCCGGGGCACCAGCCGACGGAGGGATGCAGCGATAGAGCAGTTGGAACGGGAGGTCTTAGAGCTGGAGAGGCGTCTGGCCGCCAGCCCCGAGGATCCACCCCTCTGCGGAGCGTGCCGGGAGAAGCGGGAGGAGCTCCGGACCCTCGAGGACCATAGGGCCCAGGGTGCCTTTGTTCGATCCCGCATCCGTCTCCTTTGGGAGATGGATCGTGGCTCCCGCTTCTTCTACACCCTGGAGAAAAAGAGGGGGGCTAAAAAACATGTCATGTGCCTACTGGAAGAAGATGGCACCCCCCTCACGGATCCAGTGGAGATGTGCGGGAGGGCGAGAGCCTTCTACGCAAGCCTTTTCTCCCTGGATCTGACTGATCCTAACGCTTGCAGAGTGCTGTGGGAAGAGCTCCCGACGGTCAGCGCGGGCGACCGAGACCGGCTACAGCTGCCTCTCACTCTGGCCGAGTTCTCAGAAGCCCTCCGTCGCATGCCCACCAATAAATCTCCAGGCTTGGACGGGCTGATCGTGGAGTTCTACCGCGTGTTCTGGGACGTCCTGGGCCCAGACCTAGTCACCGTCTGGGCCGAGTCTTTGCAGAGCGGGGTCCTCCCTCTTTTGTGCAGGCGAGCCGTGCTGGCCTTCTTGCCGAAGAAGGGGGACCTCCGCGATTTACGAAATTGGCATCCCATCTCCCTCCTCAGCACGGACTACAAAGTCATGGCAAAAGCCATCTCGCTGCGGCTAGGGTCCGTGCTGGCGGACGTGGTCCCCCCAGACCAGACCTACACCGTCCCGGGCCGCAGCATCTTCGACAACCTATATCTGGTCCGGGACCTATTGGAACTTGGGTGTAGGGATGGTCTGTCGTTCGCCCTCCTGTCCTTAGATCAGGAGAAGGCGTTCGACAGGGTGGATCACGGGTATCTCCTGAGCACTCTGCAAGCATTTGGCTTCGTACCCAGGTTTGTGAGTTTTCTCCAGGCACTGTACGCCTCTGCAGAGTGTTTGGTCAGGCTCAACTGGACCCTGACCCGAACCGGTCAGCTTCGGGCGAGGAGTACGGCAGGGGTTCCCCCTCTTGGGCCAGCTGTACGCTCTGGCGATTGAGCCCTTCCTCCGTCTCCTCTGAAGGAGGTTGACAGGGTTGGTGCTGCGGGAGCCGGAGCTGCGGCTGGTCCTGTCGGCGTACACTGATGATGTGCTCCTCGTGGTCCAGGACCTGGGCGACTTGGCGCGGGTTGAGGCTTGCCAGGCCATCTATTCAGCAGCCTCCTCCGCGAGGGTCAACTGGGTCAAGAGCTCTGGCTTGGTGGTAGGGAACTGGAGGCAGGCGAGCTCCCTCCCACCCGTGCTTCAGGCCATCTGGTGGAGCATGGGTCCGCTGCTCTATCTGGGCATTTACCTTTCTGCCATGCATCCCTCTCCACCGGAGAACTGGCAGAATTTAGAGGGCGGGGTGATAGAGCGGCTCCGGAAATGGACAGGACTATTCCGGTGCCTCTCCCTTCAAGGGAGAGCACTACTGCTTAATCAGCTAGTCCTGTCCATGTTCTGGTACTGGCTCAACACCCTGGTCCCGGCCCCGGGTTTCCTGGCCAACCTCCGGACATCGATTCTGGAGTTCTTTTGGTCAGGACTGCACTGGGTCCCTGCAGGGGTTCTTCATCTACCTTTGGAGTAGGGAGGGCAGGGCCTAAAATGTCTGCTCACTCAGGTCCATGTTTTCCGTCTCCAGACCCTGCAGAGGCTCCTTTATGGTGCAGGTAATTCGGCGTGGAGTATACTGGCACACGCCTTTTTGCGCCACTTCCGAGGGCTCCGATACGACCGGCAACTCCTTTATCTCCATCCGAGAGGTCTTCTGCGAGACCTCTCCAGGCTGCCGGTCTTCTACCAGGACCTCCTCCGGACGTGGAAACTCTTTACAACGACCAGGTCCGTGGCGGCCACCGAGGGGGCAGATCTCCTCGCGGAGCCCCTGCTACACAACCCCCAGCTCCGTGTGCAGGTGGCGGAGTCCCGCTCAGTGCACCAGAGGTTGATCCTGGCAGAGGTCACAAGAGTCGGAGACCTCCTGGACTATGACCAGGGAGACTGGCTGGATCCCCTGACGCTCGCTCAGCGCATGGGGCTTTCCAGACCTTGTACTCCCCGGCGCATACTTCAGGAGGTGAAGGCCGCTTTGCCGCCCGCTGCTCGGGTTCATCTCGACCGGGTCCTGCACGAGGGCACGCCCCGCCCACCCGTTACCCCAGGCCCGCTGGACCTTTTAATTGGACCCCTGCCCCGTGGACCCAACCGACCCCTTAACCCCTTCACTAGAAGCCGGCTGCACGAGATGCAGGTGGTCTGCTTTCAAACCGCGCCAAGAAAACATCTCCACATGCTCGTGCTCCACACCCTTCATGCCCGCACCCTCGTGTCCCGCCCCAATACAAAATGGCGGGACCTCCTGCCACCTTTGGAGGGTGAGGAGCCCCGGTGGGCCAGCCTATATTCCACCTTAGTCCCGAGGCCCACCGGGGATGTCAGTTGGCGGCTCCTTCATGGAGCTGTGAGCACGGGCGTATACTTGGCACGGTTCACTTCAATCCCAGACACCTGCCCCTTTTGCGGCGTGAGGGATACCCTGGCACATGTCTACCTGGAGTGTGCCAGGCTGCAGACCCTATTCCGGCTCCTCACCAATATTTTATTATGTATTTGGTTGCACTTCTCCCCTCACCTTCTCATTTATGCACTCCCTATCCGTGGCCCCACAAAGTCACGGGATCTCCTGGTCAACCTTCTTGTGGCCCTAGCTAAAATGGCCATCTACAAAACCAGAGTGAGGAGGTTGGCCGATGGAGTCTCCTGTGACTGTGGGGCCTATTTCTGATCCTCGGTCCATTCACGTATCCGGGCAGAGTTCCTCTGGGCAGCGTCCTCTGACTCCCTTGACGCCTTTGAGGAGCTGTGGGTGCTGTCCGGGGTTCTCTGCTCAGTGTCCCTGTCCGGTTCCCTTCGTTTGACCCTTTGACCACACTCCTGTCCCTGTTATTTCATTAGTTGTCCCCCGGAATTTTTTGGGTATCTAGGTCCTGTGGATCCCCCTTTTAGGCTGGGCGGGATCCTTTAGTAGTGGACGGGCTTCGCCCGTCCACTTCCCGCATCCCAATAAGACTACTTTTCTATAACCATTTGGCCTTGCCCCATCACACAGTATAAGCAACATAAGTTACACCGAGCAACATAAGTTACACCGACCTTAGTGCCAGTGTGAACAATGCTATGTCAGTGGGAGAGCTTCTCCTGCCAACATACCTGCTGCTGCTTGTTGGGGGTGGATTAATGAAATCGAGGGGAGAGCTCTCTCCCATCAGCTTAGAGTGGTTGCATGAGAGAGTTTACAGCAGCACAGCTGTGTTGATGCATCTGTGATGCTATAAGCTCTCTATTGTAGCCATAGCCCCAGGAAATCGTGATTCTATTCCTTGCTCTGCCGCTAATTTGTGTGGCCTTGCCAAGTTATTTAACATCTCTGTGCCTTTGTTTCCTCATCTGTATAATGGGAGTAATTTCTTCTTATCTCACAGAACTGCTGTGACATTTAGTAAATGGTTAAACAGCACTTTGAATATATAAAACACAAGTTCCTTAATATGGATGCATGTACTTGGGACTGGTGGCCTGGATTCGGCAGGCAGTGGCACCTAACGGCTGATGTCCTGAATTCCAGACAGAAAAGACTGAGGCTATGCTAGAGAGTTTACAGTGGTGCAGTTGCACCAATGTAGCTATGCTGCTGTAAGCTCTCTAATGTAGCTGCTCTAAGCCGATGGGAGAGAGCTCCCCATTGGTTTAACTACTCCAGGTTCCACGAGAGAAGCACTGCCCACACCGGTGCTTATGTCGGTGTAACTTATGTAGCTGAGGGGGGTGGTTTATTCACGCCCCTGAGCAACGTAAGTCATGCCGACATAAGCTGTAGTGTACATATGCCCTTAGCAGCCCACAAGCACCCTTACAACCTAGCGAATATCTTAGAAGAGCCACAGCAAGTAGAAAGCAGGAAAATAGATTAAGAATATGTAGAGAAGAGAAGGAACACTAGTAGTTATGAAGGTCTATACATACTGTTGCTGGTGTAGTATTTGGGGATAGAGTGAAAATTAGAAACAGGTGAGTTTATACTTATTTTAAAGAGAGGCACAGAGTTTCAGATCAGCTTTTGTCACTTGCGAGGACTGCAGAGTTAGTCTTAGTGATAATAATCTCTTCACCAATTTTTGAATTTTCAGAGTTGCACACATTTACTTTTTCAGCTTTAAAAATAACCTAAGGCTTATCTATGCATGGCAAACTCAAATACCTGAACTTTAAAAACTGAAACTTTCTCTGTGGTTACTCACTGCTGAAGACTAGTTTCCTGACATTTTTAACGGAAAAATGGACTAAATTAAAAAAATGATAAACTATTGAAAAATTCCTTCTGCTGTGTGCAGTTCAGAGCTTCTAATTTGAGGGATATTTTATTATTTAAATGACTGACACCCTATAATGGGATACTGGCCTTTTAAGGCCCGAGGAGGTAGATATCCTGTTCCATGTGCCCAGAGAGGCCTTGAAGTCATCATTTGGGGAGAAGAAGCTGGTTCTGGGGAAGTCACTTTCTGAGAGAGGGAAAGTGTAGGAAAAGAGTCCGGATTACTGTTCCTTTAACAGTCCTTAGACCAGGAGCCTTATCGAGTGGGCAAGACAAGGCTCCTCTTCCAGCTGGCACAGACAGGTGTTTCAGATAACATGGGAAGGGTCAAGGAGTGCTCAGGTGATTGGAGGTGCAGGTGACTCAAAAAAGAGGGTCCAAGACCAGTTAGGGAAAGAACCATTGAAGCTAGTTGCTAAGGAAAAAGTTCAGCCTTAGTGCCCTGCCAAGCTTGAAGGAGAATTACAGAAGGGAAGGCTAGGGTTGAAAGCAAAACACCCAACACCAGGAAGTGGGGGAGGCTGTGAAAGTCCCTGAACTTAAAGGGACAAGAGTTGGAAGCTAGGGAGGTCAGGACATAAAGGACACAGTCCCTTGAGGGAGGGCTTTGAAATCCTGGACTTAAAGAGGGGCCAAAGTGGCTCTTAAGAGAGGTGGATGGTGCTTTTTGCCAGAAGCTGGGAATGAGCAACAGGGCATGGATCACTTTACGATTATCTGTTCTGTTCATTTCCTCTGGGGCACCTGGCACTGGCTACTGTCAGAAGACAGGATGCTGGGCTAGATGGACCTTTGGTCTGATCCAGTATGGCCATTCTTATGTTCTTCTTAATAAATTAGACCCTGGGATAGTGGGCATATTATCCTAAATACTTCTTGCTATGAGTAAATTATTTCTGTAGGGAGCAGTTCCAGTCACAGGGTCCACACAGGCTTTCACCTCTTTGGGCCTGTGCCCTGTGTTGGTGTGATGAAGCGGGACTGTTCTTAATGTTTCCTTTGAATAGTGTGGGGTGCCTCAGTTTCCCCTATGCAATTCTTAAGTATCTAGGTGGTGGGATAAGGGTGTATGATCATTGCAGAGCCCTAGAGGGCAGGTGTGTGCAGGGGTCTGGACACAGAGAATGGCCGACACCCTGTTTCCTGGCAACTGATGGCCTGGGCCCTTCCCCCCTGCAAGGTGAGAGCTAAAGGGTTGGAGAACAAAGGAATCAGGTGCCCTCCTGGCCCCGGAAAGGTACAAGGCCCAGAGGAGGAGGGGCTGGAGAGAGTTTCAGTTTGGGGCTGGCTGGGGACATGGAGTGAAGTGCAGACGTAGCTCACTGGCTCCTTGCCCCCCCCAAAATGGATCCAGCTGAGGGGTCCTGTTCTCTGCACTTACAAGCTCTGTTTTAGACCATGTTCCTGTCATCTAATAAGCCTCTGTTTTACTGGCTGGCTGAGAGTCACGTCTGACTGCAGAGTTGGGGTGCAGGACCCTCTGGCTTCCCCAGGACCCTGCCTGGGCGGACTTGCTGTGGGAAGTGCAGGGAGGGGCAGAGGATGCTGAATGCTCCGAGGTCAGACCCAGGAAGGTGGAAGCTGTGTGAGCTGTGTGTCCTGAAGACAGTCTGCTCATAGAAAGGAGACTTCCCCAGAGTCCTGATTGGCTTTGTAGGGAGCAGTTCCAGAGCATCGCCCAGTGACTCCGTGACAGTTTGCCAGCCCAATAAAGAGTCCCAATGCCTTCTTTGGTGCTTCACCCCTGTGTCTTTATTTACAGGGCAACTGTGTAGTCCCTTTTATTCCCCCAACAGCTATCCCAATTCAGACCCTTCCCAGGGTCTCCTGGTCCGTGAAGCGCCTTGCCTTTAGTGAGGAGATGGAGCTGTAAACCTCCTGTCCCCTCCCAGGCTAGTCTCCTGACTGAGCATTCTCCAGGGCTTTTATAGCCTTTCCCTTCTTTAGCCCAGCTGCCGCTACTTAGCTGTGGGCTGGCTCTCGTTAGGGCCTGCAGCTGGGCTCTCTGCTGGCTACCTGGGCCCCTGCACCTGCCTTCCCTACCAGAAAGCAGGGCTTAGCCAGCATTTTGGCAGGGCATTCAAGGGTTTTTACCTCTACCCTGCCACAGGACCACGGAGGGAAACTGAGGCAGCACCTCTGCAGTGCCACCCCAGGCCATGAAAGGGCACCCACGAATGACACCCATTTATATATACAATCAGTACAACAGGATTGTTGGATAATCGCATAGATGTACTTTTTGAGGTTTTACTGCATAATTTAATAGCTGTATGTGCTTAATGTACTTTTTGAAAGCATATGAGAAATCAGTAGCGAGAGAGAAGTAATTGTTGCCTTTTGTTTTTCTTAAGTATCTACAAAATAAGGTAACTAAAGTCACTAAAAGGTCATGAAATGAAAAAGTTCTTCTAGGAATTTAAGATTGTTCAGATTACATCTATAGGGCCAAATGTAGGTTGGTGCAGCCAAATGTAGCTCCTGTTGATTTCAGTGGGAGATGCAGCTGCTGATGGTGGTGCTGAATGGTCAGTTGATTGTTTCAGTAAGTCTGTTAATTACACCTTTCTGTTTATAAAGGTTCCTAACTTTTGTTTTTCTTTGACTACTAGCTACCTTTGCAACTTTACTTTTTTTGTCGCTGTAATTAATTTAAATAAAAGTATTGTCAAGCTTGCAATGAACAGAGGTATTAGCAATGTTCTGCCTCAAACTTCCAGATGCTTCAAAAAGCAAGCCTTGCAAAATTAAACTAAAACTTGTGGTCAGGATGCGCTGCAACCAGATAAAATGTTGTGCTGACTCCTATGTAGTAAAGATAAGGTATGCTCCCACGACATAACTTATCAAACCTGCATTAACCACATTTAAGACAATTGGCTGCAAGAAAATAAGTTAGCATAACTTATACAATTAAAGAGACTATGCTAACCACGCTGACAATTTGGCCCACTTTGATTGGTTGGTCTGTTTTAAAAACACGGCCGACAGATAAGATAAAAAGGACAAAGACACAGGACTAAGTGTGTGTGTTTAAATCTGACCCACACCCCCTGAACCGAAGGGATGTGCACTTTTCGACTGTCTGTACCTAGCCAGTGCGAAAAACAGCCAACTGAAGGGTAACGTATTTTCGGACAAATGTAGGGTAAGATTACGGAGTAAAGAAGTATGGTTGCTTGAGCTGAATTGATCTTAGTTGTATCGATACTGTAGTATTAAAAATAGTGGTAAGTGACTGGTAAATAATAACTTTACACATACTTGTGCTTGTCTTCACTGAGTGCATGTGAAGTTGTTACTTGACGTATAATAACTTTACATGTACTTGTGCTTGTCTTCAGTATAACTTGCCATTTATATTAATCCTTATTCAGTGCTGGTCTTTACTCTTTCTTTTTTATTTTGTCTGTGTTGCCTTTATAGCTGAAAATCATTAAAACCTTTTTTGAGGAATAATTAGTAGTTTTAATTTCTCTTATACGGGCACTACTCAACCTCATTACATCTGTGTTGGGTGGTGGGAAGTAGTGACCACCAGGGCACAATTAGGGCCCTGATGCATGTTTCCTTCTTCCAACATCGTTGTATGGTGTCAGCAATGGGATCGTAAAATCTGGAATAAGGGGACATGGTCAGACAGTGTAACCTGTCTGCCCTGAGACCCATAAGCCTCTAAAGACTCTGCGGTATAGTTTCTATTCGGGCACCTGTCAGACAATTGTCTGCCGAACTGTGGTAAAAGCAGTCAAAAACTCAGATGCACACACTAGCTAATAAAGGGACGTGGTTCGGATTTTAAAATTCAGCCTTGGAACTTGATCCCAAAAGACATCATGGCAGAATATATTAAAGGAATGCAAAACCCAGGAGTCAATGTTCCCAGACATTATACCTGCCAGTGTCCCTTTTCGTTGTCGAATTACCGGTTTTAGACTCTTGGGTCACAGTTAGTGAACCTTTTGTGTTCCTACCTTCCAATTTCTACCTAATGGCACCTTTTTGCTGCCATAATCTTAAGAAGGATCCCATTCCCTCAGTGTCATAGGCCATTGTGCCGTCCCTTTGATCTACAGTGATAGCGTCACTGTCAGCACAAGTTATAGAAATTGTCTTGTGCTGGGGTTAATCTAGTCACTGTGAATTTACTTTCTCCCCAAGTGTTATCAATTCTCTCTTGCACTATTAGTAAGTTTTAAAATTGTAAAATTCCGTGGCTGGTCCACAGTTGTAAGGTTTTATTTCCCCCGGTGGTATTTGATGATTAGCTAAATAAGTTTACGGTCCAATCCAGGAGTCATTGTTGCCTGGATTTTTTCTGGCCTTTGTTTTTTATTGGAGTAGTTTGTTGTCTTCTTAAACACTATTTCTGTTCCCGAAACCGAAAATATCTTCATGGGCAATTTAACAATCTGGTTCTTCCATTAGTAGAATTGACATCAGAAACTCAAGCTCCTGCCTTTGAAAGGACATCGGTGTAAATGTCGGTCAGTAGTCCAAGCAGTAGTCCAGCAGCAAAACAAAATAAATCACCAGCAATGGGAGAAAGACTCTCTTCAGAACCAGGCACTCCAGGATAGCCTTCGTGAACAGACTCTTCTTTTTCAAAGTATTGATCTTGTTTTGTCAATTGCTGTTAGTAAGTCAAACCCTTGTAAAAATGCTTCTGTTTGGAAAAAAGATGATAGGAAAGGGCCTTTATTCGGGGCCATTTGTGGCCCCGTGAGTGTTAAAAAACATTGTACTGCTCAAGTAAAGTGTCTGATGTGCAAGGAATGGCTCCACCTTAAAAAATCCTTAATCAATAACACATATTCTAAGGAAGCAATAATAGCAAATAGGTGTGTAGGTATTCCTCAAAAATTCACTAAAACATCATTTTTATTAAAAAAGAAAAGGAATACTTGTGGCATCTTGGAGACTAAAACATTTATTTGAGCATAAGCTTTCGTGAGTTACAGCTCACTTCATCGGATGCATTCAGTGGAAAATACAGTGGGGAGATTTATATACACACACAGAGAACATGAAACAATGGGTTTTATCATACACACTGTAAGGAGAGTGATCACTTAAGATGAGCTATTACCAGCAGGAAGGAGAGGGGGAAGGAGAAAAACCTTTTGTGGTGATAATCAAGGTGGGCCATTTCCAGCGGTTAACAAGAACGTCTGAGGAACAGTGGGGGGTGGGGTGGGGGGAGAAATAACATGGGGAAATAGTTTTACTTTGTGTAATGACTCATCCACTCCCAGTCTCAATTCAAG
The DNA here is from genome assembly GCF_009764565.3 of Dermochelys coriacea. NCBI lineage: Eukaryota > Metazoa > Chordata > Testudines > Dermochelyidae > Dermochelys > Dermochelys coriacea. Next base: position 243,529,792 of record NC_050068.2, read on the forward strand.
CCTAAGTTAATTGTATCCAGTTTGCAAATTAATTCCAATTCAGCAGTCTCTCGTTGGAGTCTGTTTTTGAAATTTTTTTATTGAAGGATAGCCACTCTCAGGTCTGTAATCGTGTGACTGGAGAGACTGAAGTGTTCTCTGACTGGTTTTTGAATGTTATAATTCTTGACATCTGATTTGTGTCCATTTATTCTTTTACATAGAGACTGTCCAGTTTGACCAATGTACATGGCAGAGGGGCATTGCCGGCACATGATGGTATATATCACGTTGGTAGATGCGCAGGTGAACGAGCCTCTGATAGTGTGGCTGATGTGATTAGGCCCTATGATGGCGTCCCCTGAATAGATATGTGGACAGAGTTGGCAACGGGCTTTGTTGCAAGGATAGGTTCCTGGGTTAGTTGTTCTGTTGTGTGGTGTGTGGTTGCTGGTGAGTATTTGCTTCAGGTTGGGGGGCTGTCTATAAGCAAGGACTGGCTTGTCTCCCAAGATCTGTGAGAGTGATGGGTCAAAAACCAGTCGGAGAACAATTCAATCTCTCCGGTCACACGATTACAGACCTGAGAGTGGCTATCTTTCAACAAAAAAACTTCAGAAACAGACTCCAACGAGAGACTGCTGAATTGGAATTAATTTGCAAACTGGATACAATTAACTTAGGCTTGAATTGAGACTGGGAGTTGATGAGTCATTACATAAAGTAAAAAAGAAAAGGAGTACTTGTGGCACCTTAGAGACTAACAAATTTATTTGAGCATAAGCTTTCGTGAGCTACAGTTCACTTCATCGGATGCGTAAAGTAAAACTATTTCCCCATGTTATGCTCAAATAAATTTGTTAGTCGCTAAGGTGCCACAAGTACTCCTTTTCTTTTTGCGAATACAGACTAACACAGCTGCTACTCTGAAACCTATTTCCCCATGTTACTTCTCCCCCCACCCCAACCCCCACTATTCCTGAGACGTTCTTGTTAACTGCTGGAAATGGCCAACCTTGATTATCACCACAAAAGGTTTTCCTCCTTCCCCCCCTCCTTCCTGCTGGTAATAGCTCATCTTAAGCGATCACTCTCCTTACAGTGTGTATGATAAAACCCATTGTTTCATGTTCTCTGTGTGTGTATATAAATCTCCCCACTGTATTTTCCACCGAATGCATCCGATGAAGTGAGCTGTAGCTCACGAAAGCTTATGCTCAAATAAATGTGTTAGTCTCTAAGGTGCCACAAGTACTCCTTTTCTTTTTTGCGAATACAGACTTACACGGCTGCTACTCTGAAACCTATCATTTTTATTGTTATCAACCACATGCTCAATGCGCAATCAGTCGGTCGTATTTCGGCCATCCGAAAGTATAGTTTGCGTCAATCGGTCTTACTGTTATCATTTCCAATTGGGCACTGTCATCAATTCGACATGGATTCACGGTGCACTTAACTCTGTTAAGCTCCAGGTGCACCTGCCTACCCCCATGTGGGTGTCCAAATCAGAGGAAATTGTCCAAAAATTCTCTAAAATTGATTTAGTAATAATTCGGCTAGACAATGTTATGTCTGCAATTCTTAATGTCTCACAGGAAAGTTACCAGAAGATAACCCTGGTAATTCCTCCCTCTACTCAATCTAAGGATACGATAATAATCCCATAGTTAAAAAAAATAGAAAGATTTGTCTGCATAATCAGGCAAGATGTTAAAAAAAACAGCCCACCAGGTAATTGGAATACCTAAAAATTGTTATATATTGTGGAGCAGTGGGGCCCACACATTCTTCTGGGATTCTTAGTCTATTTTACCATAGTTATTGCTGGGGCTTTAATGTTTTCCTGCATTCGCTATTTGCCCCCTGTTATAAAGGAATATACTCAGATAAATGTTGTTTTTGCTAAGCCGGAAGTTTAGGCCTTGGGGGGATGTGATTAATTTGAACAAAAGTATTGTCAAGCTTGCAATGAACAAAGGTATTATGCCTCAAACTTCCAGATGCTTCAAAAAGCAAGCCTTGCTAAATTAAACTAAAACTTGTGGTCAGGATGCGCTGCAACCAGATAAAATGTTGTGCTGACTCCTATGTAGTAAAGATAAGGTATGCTCCCACGACATAACTTATCAAACCTGCATTAACCACATTTAAGACAATTGGCTACAAGAAAATAAGTAAGCATAACTTATACAATTAAAGAGACTATGCTAACCACACTGACAATTTGGCCCACTTTGATTGGTTGGTCTGTTTTAAAAACACGGCCGACAGATAAGATAAAAAGGACAAAGACACAGCTGTAGCTCACGAAAGCTTATGCTCTAATAAATTTGTTAGTCTCTAAGGTGCCACAAGTACTCCTTTTCTTTTTGCGAATACAGACTAACACGGCTGCTACTCTGAAACCTAGGACTAAGTGTGTGTGTTTAAATCTGACCCACACCCCCTGAACCGAAGGGATGTGCACTTTTCGACTGTCTGTACCTAGCCAGTGCAAAAAACAGCCAACTGAAGGGTAACGTATTTTTGGACAAATGTAGGGTAAGATTACGGAGTAAAGAAGTATGGTTGCTTGAGCTGAATTGATCTTAGTTGTATCGATACTGTAGTATTAAAAATAGTGGTAAGTGACTGGTAAATAATAACTTTACACATACTTGTGCTTGTCTTCACTGAGTGCATGTGAAGTTGTTCCTTGACGTATAATAACTTTACATGTACTTGTGCTTGTCTTCAGTATAACTTGCCATTTATATTAATCCTTATTCAGTGCTGGTCTTTACTCTTTTTTTATTTTGTCTGTGTTGCCTTTATAGCTGAAAATCATTAAAAACCTTTTTTAAGGAATAAGTATTAGTTTTAATTTCTCTTATACAGACACTACTCAACCTCATTACATCTGTGTTGGGTGGTGGGAAGTAGCGACCACCCAGGGCACAATTAGGGCCCTGATGCATGTCTCCGTCTTCCAACATTTCCGCAGTTGCATTTGTTTATACCCATTTTATAGATGGGTAAACTGAGCCACAGGGAGGGCGACCTGCTGCTAGCTCCCTGTCACCCTGGGCAAAGCTGGAACTTGAATCCACAGTCTTGACTCTTCTCCCCCTAGCCAATACTCTTTAGCTTATAGCTAAGAATAAAGTATGAGTGGGAACTACTTGGATACCTCTGGTAAGAGGCACCGTATAAGACACTCAAGAGTCAAACAGCACCAAGTGGACCTCACTCCCCACCCTGCAAAACCGAAAGGTGCCTAGAACACCACTGAGACTTCAGGCCCCATTTTAGATCAGGACAATCATCATGGGATAATCCCAAGGAGCAAGAGAAGGTAAAAATCTGTGCAGAGACATTACTATCGGGGGGCCGGAGGCAACTAGAGTGGCCAGTTTTGGTTGGACGTATTCCTGGAGGTTCCATCACATAATATATTCTTTCAATCCTGGAGACTCCAGGACAATCCTGGAGGGTTGGCAACCCTGCTTTCAGCCAGCCTGGGTGGCGCGGGCCCCCACTCGGCCGGCGGGAGGAGGCGGGGCCTGGGACTGAGGAGAGCGATCGAGGGAGGGGGGAGAGAGGAGTCGAGTTCGGGGCGGGGCTCCGGGCGGTACTAGAAGGGAGGGGCTCTCTGGGGGTGACGCGGCGGGGTGCGGGGGGGGGAGGGAGGGGACAGGTCAAGTCGCTCCCTTGCATTCGCCCAGACAATGGGGGAAATGGAATGTCGCCACCGGAAGGGAATCCTCCAGTCTCTTCACACATTCCTCCGCGCCGGAAGTGGATGCGGCTGCCGCCGTGGCCGGTCTCAAGGGCAGAGAGCGGGCTCTAGACGGGGCGTGCGTCGGGGTCGCTACGCCCGGGCACGGGTGTGAGGCGGAAGGTTCCGGGCGTCGTGCTGGGGTCAGGGACTCTTTACCGTGTTGTAGGCGGAGGGATACCGTGTCCTTAACTTCCGGCGGAGGGATTTTCTCAGTACACGTAACTTCCGGCCGAGCCAGAGTCAGAGGAGGAGGAGGGGAAGGGGAAAACTTCCCCTCCCCCGAAGGGGAAACAAAAACAAACAGGAGGAGCCGCCGCGGCGGGTACCTGAGATCCCGGCCTGGCCAGCGAGACCGGGCCCCTCCTCCAGCTTCCTGCCCGACTGCAACCGAGGCCCGTAGGATGCGCCTCAGCCCCCGGCCCGGCTGGCCCCGGCTGTGACCCGTCCCCGGTAGCGGAGGAGAAGGAGCCGGAGCCCGAGCCCCCGCCCCCGCCTGTTCCTGCGGAGCCGGTGCCCACCGCCCTCCCTCCCCTCCCAGCGCCGCCATGTCGGGGGGCGGCGGGTTGCGCTACGCGGCGGAGTTCGTGCCCCCGCCCGAGTGTCCCGTATTCGAGCCCAGCTGGGAGGAGTTCAGCGACCCGCTCGGCTTCATCGGCCGGATCCGCGGCCTGGCTGAGAAAACCGGCATCTGCAAGATCCGGCCCCCCAAGGTACCGGGCGGAGGGGGGACTGGTCACGCCCACGAGCAGAAGGGGCTTGAGGTGACCCCGGGAGGGGGAGCCGGGCCTTCAGCGGCCGCGTTTCCTAGGATCTCTCCTTAGTGGGTGTGATAGGCCCCGAGGGCGCCTCCCCGCAGCCCCGGGGCTTTGCTCACCCTCGGGAAGCGGCTCCCGGTTCTCCGGTTTGTTGAGGGCGGGAGCAGCCACGGACGCTCCGGCATTTGCACTGCGGCCTGGGCGAAGCTGGCCTTTGGGTGCCTGACAACCCCACAGGTGATACGTGCGAGCTCCTTGCGCCGCTGTGTGCGATGTAAAAAGCAGATGAAGTAACGTTCTCCCCTCCCCCCCCCGGAAAAAAACATGGCTGGGGTTTAAAGCCCTTCCGCCTGTGTCGCCTTTCGGGTAGCAGATCCGTAAGCCATGGTGTCTGTGTCAGGGACACGCAGTTTCTGTTTTTTTTTTTTTTTTTTTTTTTGAGTCTCAGAAACAGGTTTCAGAGTAGCAGCCGTGTTAGTCTGTATTCGCAAAAAGAAAAGGAGGACTTGTGGCACCTTGGAGACTAACATATTTATTTGAGCATAAGCTCAAATAAATGCATCCGATGAAGTGAGCTGTAGCTCATGAAAGCTTATGCTCAAATAAATTTGTTAGACTCTGAGGTGCCACAAGTCCTCTTGTTCTTTTTGAGAAACAGGGTTGTGATAAGTCCATGGATGCATTAATACTGGTGAATACTTGTTCTCATTGCTGATGTCAGAAACTTCACTGAGCTTTGTTACTCTTCAAAACATCATTTGTTTGGATTTTAAACTTGCCAGGGTGGCTTATGTGAAAACCATAGTTTATTCTTTAGGGGGAAGAAGGGTTTTCCATTCTAACATACTATTGTGTATAAACATGTTTCTGTAATTATCATTAGAACTATCCGTGATCTGTTTGCAAACAGGAAATTTGGTATTTGTGTATTGTAGTTTAAAAAATAAAAGCCTAAAAACTAGGTCAGAGTGGCCAGATTATGCTTGCAGTATTGTTTTATTACAGTTTTCCCTGCAGAGGCTTCTGGTAAATGCAGCAGCTTCTCAGTGGAATCTACTTGGAACAATTTCACATTACAACACAATTCTTAAGTGCAGACAAGAATAAATCAACTTTAAAATAGAGTAGCAAAAATAAAAAGATTAAAATGGTTGAGGGAGGAAGGAGAGGAGAACCCACAGAGCTGGTGTAGCTGTGAAGTTAATAGTGGCAGAAGCTATTGCTTACATTTTGTGTTCCTCAGGCTTTTTCCTTCTGTTCTCTGTGATTTGCTGGAATCTGCCTAGTTGGCTTTATGACATGGTGAAAGCTTAACTTCCAGGGAGTTACCCTTTCTAAACTAAGCAGAGTCCTTTGGCTTGATTGTGGAATCCAGGAAATCTGAAGAAACCGTTCAAGATTCTGTCCAGTAAAACAGCTTGTGATTTCTTTGCAGTTTAACTCTTGGTTTTGGCCTTGTATGATTGATTAGCAGGTTGCATTGAAGTGATCTTCAAGTTGAACAGTCAGGTTCAGTTTAAAATCTGCTGTCGTGATTAGATGGAACACATTACGCTAAGCTTGCTTACTTCATTATTCCTCTGTTATTTGAAGTTGTACATATTTTATAGTCCTGTAAGTGCGACTATACTACAAATAATTAACGATTTTTAGTTTGTCAGCTGGAATATCTTCTCATTTTATTGTAGATAGATATGCTGTATAATTTCTTAATGTTTCTTAAAGTACTAGAAAATGTATTGTGCTTCCTTGGAAGTTAACACCAAATTTGAATAACAAAGTTGGGTTGCGCTGTGTCTTTTTTTTTGTTTTGTTTTGTTTTTTTCCCTGCTTGTTTGACTTTTTTGGCCTGTGATGCTCTAAGATCCCATTTATGAGGGTTAAATTTCTGACTGTCGTATTCTCATCTTTATTACATGTCCAGCTCCCTTCATGTCCATATGTGCCAACATCCTGCCTCAAGCGCTGTAGTTGATTTGAAGTTAGTTGCTTTTATTAGTTAGACTTTGAAATAGCCAGGGTTTACAGACCTTTTTAAAAAGTCCTATAAAGTGGTAGCCCTACCATATGGTTCTGTCCTTGAAAGCCTCCACTATGTTCTAACTCAGTCTAAGGTAATATCAATCTAAATATTTTAAGCTATGATATAGTTTATATTTCTACTTTCATGGGCTCCGTATTGAGGCAACTCAATAGCTTTTCCTTATTCCTAACTCAAATATTGGGAGAAGCTCATTAATTATGAAGTTGTTGTGCTTTTCTAAAATGGAATATTCTGAGACAGATTAGAATACTAAAAAAACCCTTCATTTGCTTTTTCTGTGATCAGCTGATGATTTGCAGTGTTTTGAAATTCTCAGGAGACTTTTTTGCATTTGTGGGAGAAGTTATGATACAATCCTTGTATAAGAAGCAGTAAAATCTGTCTGTCTCTCTCTGTTTAGGACTGGCAGCCTCCATTTGCATGTGAAGTACAAAGTTTTCGTTTTACCCCACGAGTCCAGCGCTTGAATGAACTGGAGGTGAGCTTTTGCACTATTTACGTAATTCTGTATTCACACACAAAGCAATATAGGTCTCCTTGCTTGAGTTTTCCATCTTGACTGGTTTCTGGATTGGTAGACTTTAATATCCCACAGACCACATGAGTGCTTACAATTGGCATCATCAGAGTTTGGATAAAGTAACTCTCAGACTTTGAGATCTGGTTTTTATTTTATTTTTTTCAAAATAACCACAAGAAGTTTTTTATCCTAGCCTGGAAACATCTAAAATGAATGCCAAGGACCATATTGTGTAGTAAGAGTAGCTAGTGTTTAGCCCTCAGAACTCTCCACTGTTTTTTCATAAGGTATTTCCTGCTGTTCTTAATCCCCAAATTGCCTAATTTTTAGCCACTTTGATAATATCTCTTAAATCTTTAAAACAAACAAAAAACCAGCAAAAATCCCACCACTAATAGTTCATTTTATTGGTCTAGCCAGGTTAATTTTTAGGACTAAAAATTAACAGGAGGCTTTTTAAAAACTACTACAAGTCCCTTTCTGTCCAGATTTTTCCAAAGGTATTTCTCCTGTCCCCACACTAGTTTTTAAATCCCCATCCTATTCAGATACCAAACCATCATGAGCTAGGTTCACAAAAGGACATAGGTGCCTTCTTGCCACTTTAGTCCTCTAAGTTCCAGAGTCAGGCCCCACTGGGATTCACAAAATCCCTGCTCAGCTACCGCCAAACCTTATAGGTTTGTAAACTGGTTTGGTGCCTATGTTTTTACAGTAAAAGTTCCCAAGGTGCTTATGTTTTTGCCTCTGTGTATGTGCACTGCAGCCTCACTCTAGGTGTCTGGATGCCTAAGGACCAGAGTGATACATGAATCAGGGGAAGATGCTGGCAGGGCCATACCCAGGTAAAAGAGGACTCCCTCATAATTTTGAGCCTGATGGTTACAGTACTCACCAGGGATGTGGGATACCCCCAGTTCAAGTCCTCCCCCCACGTGAGTGGGAGAAGGTATTTGAACAGGGATTGGCCACCTCTCAGCTATGTGCCCTAACCACTGGCCTATAGGATATTTCTTACCCTCCCCCCCCAAAGCTTCTTGCAAAAAAAAAAAAACCAACCAAAAAACAATGTAGGTGCTTAATGCCAAAAGAGTGTTTTCAGCTGAGAATCCCAAGCAAATTGAGGTGCCTCCCTGTAGCTGGAATTAGGCGCTGAACTCCTGGAAAGTGGCAGAGCTGAGGACACACCCCTCATCTGGGCATCTCCCATTGGCTAGCTTGGGCAAGGAGCCGCTCAGAGTGTTCACTTTTGTGAATTCTGTTCTGAAGTGCCTATATTCCTCCATATTTAAGCCTCTCACTGTCAGATGCTGGAACTGCTTGACAGGGGGTGGATCACTTGATAATTGCCCTGTTCTGTTCATTCCCTTTGAAGCATCTGGCACTGGCCATCATTACTGAAAGATGGTACTGGGGTAAGTGGACCACTGACCCAGAATGACATTCTTATGTATGTACTTGTTGTATGGGAAGTCTGAGTACCTAACCCAGGCTTTATGGATCCCAGTGATTTTCTAGACACCAGAAAGTTAGGCGAGGTGATGCTGAGCATCACCATGCTTAAATTCTTTTGTGAATCTAGCCTTATTTGTCTCTTGGTTTATGAGTGCATCTCCTTGTGCAACAAGAACCACTGGGTGCTCCAAAAATGCTCCAGGAGAGCATAGCATAGAGAAATAGTCCAAGGCATGTAGTAGGTCTGCTGTTCCTAATACTTTTGTAATATTAACAAATTAATAAACGATCTTACATTCCTGCCTAGAATGTTTGTTTTTCATGAGTTTACATCTTGGCTTTAAAAAGAGAAAATTGTTCTGGGTAGGAAATTGGCTCATAAGTTATCCACAAGAGTGCAAAGTTTAAAACAAAAGTTTATGAAGAGTTTCTTCATTATTGACATTTCTGCCTCCAGTTGTTTTACAGGGAAAATGAATAGTAAATTGTTACATTCGTAGTTACATTATAAACATGTAAATACTGTTTTCCTTTGATTCATTTCTGTCTTAATTCTAGGCATTTTTCATGTCTGACTAGGTTCAGACCCATCTGTATTCTTGTTGTGATTATAGGCAATGACCAGAGTGAAACTGGACTTCTTGGATCAGTTAGCGAAATTTTGGGAACTTCAAGGTTCCACTTTAAAAATTCCTGTGGTGGAGAGAAAAATCTTGGATCTGTATTCTCTGAGCAAGGTGAGTAAGATTCTTCAGGGAAGCAGGGGACTACTTGGGGTGATAGCGGTTTTGTGCAGATTTTGCATTGGATATACCATGAAAACAAGGAGATACTTAAAATATTTGTAATCAGAATCATTACAAGAAAATGGCAGACAATTATAAGTACAGATAACAATTACATTTGTGTTTGTGCCTCAGTATGCAATATTAAAGTCCTGCAAAATTAACCAGTAACTTTATTGGCCAGTTCTCTTTGCTGCTCTCTACACATTGTAGGGCAGAGCTGTAGGAGTGTAGAGCTCTTTGCAAGACTAAGGGCATGTCTACACTTGGAAATTTACCAAAATAGCTACTCTGGAATAATTATTTCCTAGGGGGCAGTGTGTGACAGCACAATAGGTGCCAGCCCTGAGTGTGAAGGAGAGCCTAGAACAGCTATGTTGGTATAAGCCCCCATGTGAGATACTTTGGAGTAAGAGTGCCTTTTTCCAGTTTAACGGCTAAAAGTAGTATTTTGCTGATGTAAACTGCATCTATACAAGAAGAGTTTTGCCTATATAGCTGTAGCAACAAACCTTTTTTAGTGTAGATTAGGCCTACAAATGTGTGGTGGTACTAGCACTGCTAGATCAAAGCCAGTTTCCACTCACTCATCAAAATGTACTTGTCTCAGGTGAGTGGAAATTTGTAGAGTGTGCAGTAGAGTAAATGTCGTTGGAACAATTTGTAGAGTGAGGATGCTGAAAGCCATTGAACAAAACTTGTAAACTCTGTATACTTGTAAACAAAACTACTTCAAGCTGGGGGTGCTGCTGCATTCCTAGTTCTGGCACCCTTGAGTAGGGTAAATTGCTTAAGAGATTATGCTTTAGAATAATTTGTTTTTCATAGACAGCCTTATGGGCAATGTGTGTGTTAACTTTGCTTCACTGTCTTTGGAAAGCATTGAAGGTTTATTTCTATGTCTGTCATGGTTTGTTAGGAAATTATACAATAGTCTTTGCATAATGCCAATGGGAATGATATTTGGGACACTGGCATGAATTAGAGCAGGGACCTCAGCTCTGTATGAGTTAATACTTTAGTTGTCTAACTAGTTGATAGCACAAATTACTTGCTTTGTTTAGTGGAAACTCACTGCCCTAACTATTTTCAGAGTAGCAGCTGTGTTGGTCTGTATTCGCAAAAAAGAAAAGGAATACTTGTGGCACCTTAGAGACTAACAAATCTATTTGAGCATAAGCTTTCATGAGCTACAGCTATGCTCAAATAAATTTTAGTCTCTAAGGTGCCACAAGTACTCCTTTTCTTTTGTGCCCTAACTATGATTGCAGAGATTGTTTTTATATTGTTAGCGTCTAGGTAATTGGCCATTATTGTTCAGAATGGGTGGGTATAAACTTTGGTTGCTTTCACTATGTTGCTCATCTTATAGAGTGAGTCACAGCTTCATTCACTCATTATGAGAACTCCATAAAGCTTGGTTATTCTAAGCTAAGGTGTAATCATAGCTTTACAAAATGGATTCTCTAATTACTTTTAAAACTGAACTGGAGAATACCTTGTAATGTGAAAAAACAAAGGAAATAGAGGAAAATGTGATTTTAATTTTTACTTGTGTTAACGATTATAAAAACTGACTAAAATCTAAATGGCTTTTACACTTTTGCACTGCACTAAGTTTAGAAGCTAAATTGATGATGTTTTTAGTTGCACTGCAGTAATTATGCTTTGATGTCTGGGTTTCCATCAGTCCCTGCAATGTTAGGCATATAACTTGGACTCTTTGAGGAGGGAAAAAGTTTACGACCAAACTGAAGAGGTGTAGAAATGTTAAGAATCTTTACAAAATTTAAATGAAACCAGGATATGTCTGTTTTGGTTTTAAACTGTTTTTCAATGACCCTCTAAAGGGTGGGGGGGGAAGAGAGTAGAAATGTGGTCAGTGTTCAGAGGAAGCAGCTCCTGTGACCTTCATTTGGAGACAAATGGACTGTTTTTCAGGTTAAATAAATTAGTCATATGTAGCCAAAGAGGACTTTGTATGTGAACTGATAGACTCAATGACTATTGAAATAGTATTGCTGTAGCAGTACTGATCTAGTTGGAAGGTGAAGTCAGTGTCTCCACTTTTGACAGTAGTTTCTGTTTCATCCAGAGTTCTCTGTTAAGAATTTTGTAATTCTGGAGTCCTGAGCTTCAACGCTTCCTTCTATATTGAGTCTGTTAGAATTGACTCTGCTTCTGGCCAGACTTTTGTGTTTTTCGTCAGACTGCACATCTGATGAGAGTTGACTTTTTTTTATTTTGTTCTGACAGTGTGTTTGTATTCTTTCCAACATGTCGGAGAAGCACTGCTTGTTTGTCTCTTTCTGCCTGGCACAGTATACACTTTTTATTCATTTCTGAGCAATGGGGCTCTAATAAAAGCATCAGGTGACCGAGACATGTATGTGTTTGTTAAAGTACTGCCCCTGCAGGAAATATCTCCATATCATAACTATGGATCTCTGAGTTTCACGGAACCTTTGAAGGTTTGGTTTGTATAGTCATGTATGGTTCATACAGAATGGTTGGAAGAACTCAAACTTCCTTAAAGTTTCTAAAAAAAACCCCTTTTGTTTCAGATTGTTGCCAGCAAAGGAGGCTTTGAGGTGGTCACTAAAGAGAAGAAATGGTCCAAAGTGGCTAGTCGACTAGGCTACCTGCCAGGAAAAGGCACTGGATCACTGCTGAAGTCTCACTATGAACGGATACTGTACCCCTATGAACTCTTCCAGTCTGGGGTTACCCTTATGGTGAGAGACTTGTTCCCTTCCATGATAGAAAGATGGGACCCAAACTGCATCAGTTTATTGCTGTATACTAAACTGTCACATATGGCTCTGTGCTCCTGAAAGCAGCAACTACTTTCATCAAACCAGCACCTGTTCACATTTGGAAAAATAGAATTAGAAGTTGCATTGTGATCTGGAGAAGTGATTATACTTTTAGGTTTCTTTGATAGGTGTGAGATCAGTTTTGTCAGGAATGGGAAACAGGGTGAAGAATGATGTACCTGTTTGGGAAGATGTCTTTATTACTCTTTGTTAGGAAGCTGTCAAGATTCAATCTTATTTCAGGCTGCATGCAGTGATTTGTCTCTGGTCCAAATGGCATGTGTACTGCAGTATGACTTCACCAGTAGCCCTATTCCTCAACAAACAGGATGAGTCACAGACCATAGAGAGTCTGATCCCCTGATCAATCAACCCAGTGTCCTTCTGTGCTCTGATCCTTTAGGGCATCCAAAAGCCAAACTTGGACCTTAAGGAAAAAGTGGAGGCAGAGGACCTCGGCTCTGATGCCCAGGCTTCCCCAAAGCAGGGCACAAGAATGAACGTTGTGCTGAAGAGAACCAGACGCATCAAATCCCAGGTACCCACATTACTTGGCCACTAGAGACAGAGTGCATTTATTCTTTGCACCAGTGCAATAGCACTGAGAGTGCAACAGCCTTTGTCTAGCCATGGGAGCCCACGCAAATGTGCCACGAGGAAGCAGTCCTTTTTTTAAACTCCAGAGATATGTATCTCTTAGGCCTGGTCTATTCGCAGAAATCATATCAACTTAACTAAAGTTGGCTTTTGTAAACAGATATAAACTATTTTCATATTTTCAACTGGCTTATATTGTGTTGGTTTGCATCAGTGAATGCATCAATGCAAACTAAACGGCTATAAGTTGGATGTAAACTGATATAAACGTGTGTCGACATGGGGCATGCATCCATTTAACTAAACTTTGTTTTTAGACTCGCCTTTATTTAAACAAATGTAAGCTTGTGTGCAGACAAGGCATTACAGGCAGTGGAAAACTGTGGAAATGGATCCAATTATCACAAGATTGACTGACAGTTTTTTATGAAGAGCTTGCAGTGGGGAGGGAAAATGCAGAGTGATGGCTGGGAAATCTGTTCCAGTTCCACAGCTTTTCTCCTGAAAATAAGCAGTCTTTTTTGTGTGGGTTAAGGCTATTATTGCTACAGCAACATCTGATATTTTACTAGGCAATATCAAAATTCCACAAAGACCACCAGTAACTTTCCCTTCAAACTGAAACAGCATCATTTTACATGTCAGTACATCAAAAAAGACCTTGAAGTCTTAGCCTGATTTTCCCTCTCTTTTTATTTCTTTCCCTGCAGTCTTGTTTAAGCAGGCCATCTCTGTTTCTGATAAAATAACATGCTCATTGTAAAAAGAGACTCTGAAAGTTTTTGGACTGGGTCCATGTGGCACGTTCTAGTGGCTTCTTGCTGGCCAGTCACTGGGACATGGCGGAAAGCTGGGTTTTAATTTAATTTTTTTTTTTTTTTTTTTTACTATTTGCACCATGCCATTCTGGACGTATTTTAAGCACACTGAAATTTCTTTTCCATATCTAATGCTATCAAAAACGTATCTTTTTCCAAAGTGAACATCTCATGCCACTCGGGCTTCTCTTCACTTTTGCTGAGTATCCCTCAGCTTTAGTTAATAGTATGTTTTGTTTCTCTTAAGTTATGGTTCATTTAGACAGGGTTGTCTTTTATCTGATCTCACTTTTTGGCAGACTTACTACATTTATTTGTATAATGTAACCATATAGAAAAACATCATATCAATAATCCTAGGCTGTGATCATGTGAGATCTCTCAAACTATGTTGTCCTGGGTATGGTCAGTACATGGATGGGAGATACCCACCCAAGAAAAATCCACCATGTTACAGGAACTGCTGCTCCTCACTAAGTATGTGGAACTCTTCTGAGTTGGTATTGAGCCATTGTCTAGGGGGCACTGTGCTATTGTGTCTTTTTCAGATGAGATATAAGAGACCCTACATTAAGATCTCATCGCTCTTTTACAAGACTGCTTTCAGTAGTTTCAGTAAAACAATGGTATTCCTCACTCTCCCTTCTAAAAACTGTTCGTAGTGTTCCTGGCACAGAACAGCTGCTGCATTTCATTGGTGGGTGAGTTATCTTCACACATGTAGTCTGCAAAGCTCTTTATTGTTGACTTATACAAAAATGACTTATAAAATCTAAGCATGCTTTCAATTATTTTAGCACTTAACAAAAGAAATGAATTCTCCAGCCCCTGAGAAACACAGCTCACTCACTTCACTTAATCAGGAAAAGCCTAAATATTTTTGATACATTCAGAAGGTCTAATAAACTTGTTGGACTTACTGGGGAACTGAAGTCAAAGCAGAGACGTGTCCCTTATTCTCCTGTTGAGAATGCCCTGCTGCCACCTGCAAATAGCATGACTGCAAATGTAGGGACTGTTTGCAAATGTTCCCGGTTCAGTTGCAGGGCAGGTGCTTATGGAGAGAAGCAGTCTTTACTATAGGCAGGAATCCAAACCACCTAGCCCTTTGTAGATTAAAGTGAACACATTGATTTGTATCTGAACCAGCTGGGGAGCCTCTAGAACCCACATGTTTAATATGCCTCAGATGTGAATATCCATCAGATAAACATGCTCCTGTATTCTGCATCAGATGAAGATGACTTATGTAGAGTATGTTGCCAGTAATCGAACTGAAGGTAACGGTTATGGCTAACTGTGGTGATCTTTGTATCTGAGAAGAGTTTCTAAGTGGGAGGCAATATTACATTCTAAAAAGTAGAGAAAGTACTGTGGCCCTATTACTTATAAATCAAATTAGCTAAGAATGAGAATAGCAACAGTATGGAACTAGTGACTGCAAGTTACTTGAATTAAGTATGGTATTGCTGCATTTGTGAAACAAAGTACTAGATTTCAGGAAAGCCAGATTTTAAGAAATGTAATAGAGACGTGAGAGAAGGATATTAAAATTCTCCATTGTAAAAAGATCGGGAATCTTTAGATACTATAATTAAACCACAACTGGCTACAAACCCTCTGAAAAATAACTGAAAGAACAAGAAGAGGAATATTGAGAAGTCTTTCCAAAACCAAATATCTGTTTTAACCAGTCCTATTCTTTTCCCCATTACCCCAAAATAAAACTCTTTTATAAATGGGAATGGTGGGGAAGGCAAGCAAAAACTTAGTAAAGGAGTGCCAGGAAAGGAAGAGAAGTAAAAAAGATGAACACTAGAAAATAAGGATGACTTTACAAATGTTGGAAAGCAGGTCACTTATTAGATGAGGAGTGATATTAATAACTGAAAAATGGCTTAGATGTATTTTTTTTACTACTTAATTTAATAAAATTTTAAGGGAAATCCTGTTTAAAAATAAAGAGCAGATTGGGAATACTGGAAAATATGGAGTAAAGAAAAATAAGCATAAGGATGCATCCTTGGCTGTTAAGGTATTTGACTAATGAGCTTACTGAACTGCTGATTTATTTCTAAAAAATCATTGTACTGGAAGGAAAGAGAAGCCAATGTTGCTCTAACCTTTTAAAAGGTGATGCTATTAAAGTGATACCAACAACTTCAAATCTAGAGAAGTTTTTAGAAGAGTTAAAAGTTGCTGGCAACACATCTGCCCTGAGTTCCCTTACCAATTTTTGTGGTTTGACAATTACACTTCACTATTTTGAAAACATTTCTGTGTTAGTGTGGGAGATAATTGTGGTGGAAACTGTTCAAAGAAACAATTTAACTTACTATATAAAAAGTGCTGGGAATGCACAAAGCAATAAAAGTTTTGTTCTCAGTTATAATAATCTTAGGTGCTACTTGTAGTAGTAATAATAATAGAAGGTTAAAAATATCTCAGAAGTGACTTTCCAAGTTGATGGTGTCCCTTGAAAGGATGAGGTACTTAAACCCATAATTGGATCCTGTTACAGTGTTTTTTTTCAGTTTAGCAATTGTGGGATGATGGAGAAATAAAGAAATCTGTTAAAATATTAGAGGAAAAAGATGGTGATGACAAGTCTACTTCGTTGCATGCTCAGTCACAAACCCTCGTTAGGAATAATAACATTGTGCACTTATTAAACCGCATTGTTAAGGCAGAATAACTTCAAAAGCACGTATACTGTGTGACTGATACAAGTGTGACTGAGGTTAATATTATTATTATTATTATTATTATTATTTTTTGCTAGAGTGCAAGTTTGAAGTTGTGATATATGTGGCTTTTTTGTATCTGTTGGAGATGGAAGTGAAAGTCTCATGGAAAGTTGGAGTGTGTTACACTGTAAAAGTGGCATGAGACTTTTCCCATCCTATCCCTTTAATTCTATGCTTTCACAATTTTGAGTTGGGAGGTGTCTTGATGCAACCTTAAGTGTCACTAAATGAAGTGTGGGTTTTAATAATCTTAAATGTTTTTGATATTCATAGGTTAGTCGGTTTGTGAACAAGTGCTATTTGTTCTATAGGCATTTAATAGATATAATTTTTTTGGTTGGTTTCCTTGTGGTTACATAACTTGTGCTTTTGATACATGTGGTGTTCCATTTACCTGATGCGAGGAATTAGTGGTTATAGATTGTGAAGCAATCATTACCAGTCATTACTTTTTAAAATGTGTTTGTTTACTCAGAAGTATAATGGAATTAGAAGGACTAAGAATTGAGAAACATGGTTTATATTTAAAAAAAAAAAAAAGCCGGTAAGCTTGATTTAATTTTAAAATTCTATCAAAAAGCAATGTGAGAAGAGAACTTGATGTAATGTCTGGATTTTAGTAAAGAATGATAGTCAAGTTAATTTTTCAAACGAAAGTAAGGATTGGGATTACAACAGGCAAATGGACTAAAATTGCCTGAAAATCTGTAAATAAACGGTGAAGATTTAATGAGAACATTGTGTTTGGGGGAAGGAGGTAATCTGATACCACTGGGATCTCTCATAAATCCCATTTTATCTGTTTTCATTAATCATATGGAGTAGTGGGAAAACAGTGTTCCCATAAAATTAAAGGGATGCCGACTTGAAAAATCACATTTGTCTGAATGGTGTACCTGTATATTAAAATGTTCTATTGCTATGTTTTGGTTTATATGCTTTGTACATTCTCATGGACATCAAGATCAGTTACACCACTGTCCAATGTCAGTCAGTTTTTCGCTTGCTAGAAAGATTTTTATGAACATAAAGAGGTGAACAGAAATACCCTTTAAAATGTAAGTTTAAAAAAAAACAAAACCAAGACCTATTACTTAGAGTGCTGTATCAAATTGTATTTTAAAGTCAGTTTTTAAAAATTCAGATTTACAGTGTCCCTTTAAGTTATGAGGCATTGCCATTACCACTGGGAACAGAGGCATAACACAGATGATCTATGGATATTTGAACATGAATAGAGAATAACTGATATTCAGAATGGAAAGTTGCAAGTTAATATACTGGGTGACAAAACAAGACCAAACACAGAATCCAGTTGGAGGGAAAATCTGGACAGCATTAGTGCTAAACAAAAACCAAAAAAACCCCTATGGTGACTAGCAAATGAGACTTGCGTTTCAGTCCATTTTGGCAACCAACTAAAAGAACAAACATGAAAATTTGACATGAATACATGGAAATTATATTCTCTGTTTATAGCAGTGCCATTGCACATGAGGGTTTCTCATTCAGTTTTGAGCGCAGCTTACCAGAAAGCCTTTTTTTTTTTTTTTTTTTTTTTTTTTTTTTTTTTTGGACGTCACCAAGGATTCTGATAGGCGCCTTGCAGTACCAGCAGAGACCTGATTCATGCCCCCAAGGAGCTAACAAACTTATCTCAAACGTAACACAAGAAGAGTAGTAAGTTTGTAAAGGGGAGCAGGAGAAGGAAGGGCAGGGTAACATCAGTATGATAGCGCAGTTTCTCAGTGAGCATTAGTGGGCAGTGTGATGGATTAAAAATGTTTTAGTTAACTGGCTTGAAGGTTTCGTAGGAGCACCAGGACTTTAGGAGGGACTTGAATGAAGAAAAGATAGTTGCCCGGAGTACCAGCTCAGGAAGGACATTCCAAGAGTAGGAAGTAGTATAAAATAAAGTTTGTGGATAAAGTGAGAGAGTTTTTGAGAAGTAAGTGGACAGAAGATGTATTGAGGTTCCCATCTCTGGTGGAGTGGAGGCAATGATGAAATAAAACAAGGTTGGATAAGCCCTATAGTACCTAGTACAATGGAATCTAGGTTCATGACTAGGACTCCTAGGCACTATGGTAATACAAAAATAATGAGGTTCCGTTAGTTATGGAGGACTGTGAATGAATGGACAGGAAGGGACAAAACATTAAAAGAGAACATCCCTGCATTGTCAGGGGGATGGCCTGGATGACCTAATAAGTATTTTCCATTGCTTAATTCATATGATTTGAAGCCCACCATGTGTAGGTAGGGGCTGTGGGGAATAGTAAATCTGCCATTGCATCTGAAAATCCAAGCCCAGACAAGGATTCAAGAAGACCTATGAAGTGTGAACATCATTAAGTTTGTGGATATATCCACCCACTCTAGGGAGCAGATAAAAGATGCCACATAAATAATGTATTTATTAATATCAAACTTTTACTGTTCCATAGTAACTTGGAAAGTGTTGCATTGGTGATTGTTTTTGCCAGAAGTCAAACCTAGTCCTCTGTGATAACTTCTTGTATAGATTGACCTTTGTAACAAAACTTTTTAATGCTAAATGTGGAGACATCTGTTTGGAGAACTGGAAGGGAAGTTCCAGTCTGTTTCATTGCATTCCCATTCTTGCATTTGGATACTGGGTTTGGGGATGAAAAATCAGGCCTCTCATCTTCTATGGGTAAAGCAGATATTGTGAGTGTGAATGAGGCAATGAGAGGAAGAGTAGAGATACAAGTGTACAGTGAGTAGTGGAGACCTGGAAGGTGAATGCTGATGGAGTTGTGCTGATCTGGTCTTGTTTTCAGGCAGAGGCAGGAGAGATGAGTAGAAATACCGAGCTGAAGAAGCTGCAGATCTTTGGAGCTGGACCCAAGATGGTGGGACTGGCATTGGGAGCAAAGGATAAAGAAGGTAAATAAGCCTCTGGTTTATCCTGTGAGAAGGACTCTGAAACAGTCTTTTGAACTAAACCTCGCTGCTCTCTCTGGAGACAAGTGGGAAGAGGTAAAAATGAGCCATTATGAAGGGAAAACGTTGAACGTTTTGGGATTTAATTCATGGGGAGGTTGACAGAACTCATGGTGGCTAACCACATTGGCTGGACTCTTAATTTGATAGTCATATTTCTTTATTTAGGAACCGTACTGTACCAGTTGAGAATTATGGACTTGAAAAAACATCAGTCATGCTAGATAAGCACACAAATTTATAAGGGTTTCAGAGTAGCAGCCGTGTTAGTCTGTATTTGCAAAAAGAAAAGGAGGACTTGTGGCACCTTAGAGACTAACAAATTTATTAGAGCATAATAAATGCTTAAGCTGTAGCTCACAAAAGCTTATGCTGTAATAAATTTGTTAGTCTCTAAGGTGCCACAAGTACTCCTTTTCTTTTTGCAAATTATAAGGGTAATCCACTTTGTTTCATGATGTACCTGGATCTCCTGTAAAGATCAGCAAGGGAGGGTTTGCCCTTCCCCAGTCATATACAGCTTGATACAACTGGCAGTTTACTTTTGGGGGAATTGTGTGCCTAAAAATTCTGCACACAACATTTTAAAATTCTGCATATTTTATTTGTCAAAATAACACAATATAATCACTGCAGTTTCAATTATTTTGGTAACTTATTTCAAAATACCTGTCAACATGTATGTCATCAATACAGATAACAGCAAAAAAGATTATCCCAGGAGTAGAGTGTTAAAGAAACCCCTACAACAACCCAGTGTCAGTTGGGAAGTGCTGGAGGGGGGCTGTTTGGGGCCTCCAGAGCCCAGACACCTGGACTCGCATTCCCACAGAGCCCAGATGTAAGGCACCCTCTGGCCCAGACACCCACATCCTCTTCCCCCCCAGAGCCGAATCACAGGGCACCCCACCCCCTGGCTCAGACACCAGCCTCCCATGTCCCCCTCAGAACCCAGCCACAGGGCACCCTCTGGCTCAGACACCCATACGCCCCTCCCCAGGGGGCAGCCCCCAGCGCAGACACCAGTCCCCCACTCCCCACAGAGCTCAGCCATGGGGCAGCCTCCGGACACCAGGTCCCCTCTCCTCCTCTTCCTCTCGCCTCCCCCCCCACCCCACAGAGCTCAGCCGTGGGGCAGCCCCCAGCTCACACACTAGCACCTTCTTTACTCCCCCCAACTTGTTTACTGTCCTGCCGGGGGACATGGTGCAGCCCTGCCCTTCCTTGCCCTTTCCCAGAGCTGGCTGAGTCTCCCAGGTCCTCTCCTGTCCCAGGATCCAAGAGCGTGTAGCCTCAAGCCCTGCCAGGCTGGGCACTCCGCTCACTGCGAGTTGGGCTCTGCAGGGTCCAATGACCCCTAGTGGCGGCCAGAAATTCTGTGTGGGGAAACAAGGAATTCTGTGAAATTCTGCAGTGGTGCAGAATTCTCCCAGGAGTAAACTGGTCAGGCACACAGAAGAGTTCTGGCTTTCTCTACAGCACTAAGTAGTAGCTGCTGCCAAAGGCAGGGTACCAGGCTGGACCCTACATGATCCTTGTATGTTGGATCTTTCTTTATGCTATATTAATGAAATGTATGTAACTTTATTTTACTTCAAGACGAGGTCTCTCGAAGACGCAAAGGTACCAAGTCAGAAGCATTTGGCATGCAGATGAGGCAGCGCAAAGGGACAATTTCTGTCAACTTCGTAAGTGTGATTTCTTTGCTCTGGAGCACATGAGCATAGGAAATGAAGCTTGGATTACTTTGATGTATTTGTGCCATTGAGAAAATAGGGCACTGTAACAGATATTAGATTATCTGCTGTAAAATGAGAATTTGAATTAATCCCAGTAAAAACATTCCATTTTAGGTTGTGATTCCACCTTAGTTAATCAGAAAAGAAAGGTATTCTATCCTGAAGAGGCTGGCCCGAGACTCAGGAGATCTAGCTTAAATTCTCTTCTCTACCACAGATGTTCTGTATGATCTTGGACAAATTGGTTTGTCTCTCTATGCTTCAGTTCTCCAACTGTAAAATGGAAATAGCAGTACTCTTCTTCCTCAGTGATATTATAAGAAAAAATACATTAGATTGTGAGTGCTCAGATACCACAGTAATGGAGAACATATGAGTATCTAAGATAGTCTAAACCAGTGCTTCTCAACCTTTTTGATACAAGGGACTGGCTTGCTGCTGTCCTAAGCTATGTCAGGGAAATATCTGGAACCAGTGCCAGTCTGCAGACTGGTCGTTGAGAAACACTGGTTTAAACTACTGAAAAGAGGACTGATTTTGTCTCAAACTGCTGTTTTGAGATGAAACGTCTCATTTTTGTTAGTCTACCAGGGAGAAAAATAAAGGGAAGAAATAAAATCTGTGTAGCTGTTTGATACTTGAGCATGGAAAAACAGTGTATAGTTTATTTTATTGGATAACTCAAATGGCTTTATTTAAACTGTCATACTTGGTATGTGTACACAATCCTGAATAAGGATTAGTACTTCTATCATGTCTAAATAAATTAAGTTCTGCACACTTCAAACACAGCATACTGAGCATGCAGAATGCATTATTTTTCCTTAGCTTCAGAACGTCTTCCCAAAGCTTGTTGTGGTTATTTGAAACATTAGTGATTCCCAGTTCAAGGAAGGGCTGTGGGACCTTTAACAAAAACTCAAATGAAATCTTTTAGATGAAGAAATGGCTTCTGAGTTAATTTATGGGGGTCAGAAATTGCAATTTGCAGCAGCAGCTAGGTGCTTGGAAGCAGATGGTGTGACCAGTGTGAATAGGCCTGAGTTTTTCACTTTCAAAACTAAAAGCATTGGATCCTTTTTAGTACTTAGATGAGTTATTGCTGAGAGTACATGGTATTTCTAGGCTTGCTGATTCTCCATGACAGGAATGGCTGCTATTAGTGATTTTCATTTTTTACATAAAATTTTATTGTAAATATTTTCTTATCTAGTCAGTTTTCACTTATAAGGATATACCTGATTTTGATTTCTGTTTGTGTTATCTCACACTTGTGGGAGGGGTGCAAATAAGGTATCAATAAAACCAGAAGCTTGCAGCTATATTGCCTTGGCTGTGGTCTTGTAAAACCAAGATAAATGAATTCTGTTTGGGCATGGACAGTACTTGAATGAGAGACCTTCAAGGAAATAAGTCTCTGAAATGTACATGTCCTGTATGTCAGTCTATAGTTTTCATCTGAAGAACATACTACTGTAGTTTTGTTGTCCTTCTTCCCCACCCATTTATTATTTTACCTTTGTGTAAAATGGTAATTCTGTGCAAAAAATGCATAAATGCAAAAACATTGAGGATTTAATTGCACAAAAGTCATAAGATTTATTTGAGTGTCCCACAGCAACCATAAATATGCTTTTGTGTGTTTTGCTTTACAGTATGGCTTTGATATTTAATCACACGTTAACTGTCTGTAATACAAAATGTTGCACGTGTGTATTGAAGATGATGGAAAAAGGGCAGTGCTGTAGTGTTGCTTGGTGGCAGTTGCTATAGTAAATGTTGCAGAACAGTTTCAGTTGTAATCCCCTATTTCTACACACTTAGTTTCTGAAAGTAACCTGTTTGGCTGATGCCTTCCACCTAGAGCCTCTGCCATATCAGTTTTCTTGAGTTTGTTTGAGATGGTGTATTTTTCCTCCCCTTCTCTGTGTTTAAAAAATAAATAAAACCCCAAAACAAAAAACCCACCACACTTTTAGACATTGTTAGGACACAAATAGCTTAAGTTTGAAACTTGGCCTGGATGTGATCTTCCATGAGGACTAGTGTTTTCACTAAATCTGGAAAACGGTGGACTTTTGCAGAATTTTGACCATTTGAAAATTTCCCATCAAGCATATGTAATTGAAAATGGTGAGATTTTAAGGAGCATTGCATGCTTGCACACCTAGGGTGTGCATCCTCCCCTAAACGGGGTGGAATATCAGTAGGGTTTTGCCTTACATGATACATTCATGTTGTGTTTCAGTCACTTAAAAGACTTGATGTTGTAGTGACAGCCTGATTTAGTTAAAACTAGTGTCATCCTGTCTTGCTTTTTAGGCTACATAATAAAAAGATACAATCTGGGTTGTCTTTCATCTGATGGGAATAATGGGGGAATTTGGATCAAGTAATGTTACATTTGAGTGCTTCTAGTAATTGATTAAGCATAAAATTATTCTTCAGATACAGCAGGTGAGTAACGGACTAACGTATTTCGATTGTATCACAGCTCAGTAGTTTTATAAAACATTTTAGGGACTTGAGTATATTTTAGGGAGAAGCATAGCTCATCTTTACGGATCCTGGAGCTATATTTCTGTGACAAGCTCTAGCAGGAGGGAATTTGTGACCTTGATTGTGCAGTAATTTCCTTGGTTTTTGAGACAGTTCTTCAGATCAGACAGTAAATGAGGAAGTGGTTTGCGGGAGCATGAGTTCTTACACTTTTACTTTGCTACTTGGAGTCCTTACCTTCGTGTAATCAAAGAAGAGTAAAGATGAAGGCGAAGGATTGTTAGCACTGGCGTATGTAGCGCTTGCCTTTGGATTCTCAGCTTGTAATTTGCAGTGTTTCTCTGTTCCTGGCCTGGTCTGTGTTTTTGTCTCTCCATTTGAGAACAGCTTCAGATATAATTGCACTTGTATATTGTGGATACTGATGCACTGCCTATTTTTGATCTAGCCACGGGGGCTCTTGCATAGTGCACTGTGCAGAGATCTAATTTGAATTAACCTTCATCATTGCGATTCAGAGAGTGGGGAAAGCATTCATACTGAAGATGCGGCAAGGATGGATCCTCATCTTCTCAAAATAAATGTAAATTAGTTCTTCTAGTTCAAGTAAATGTAAATGAGTTCTTCAAGTTATCTATTTGGAAGATATTTGATAATGCCCTTCCTCCCCCTGTAGCTCAGCTAGATGGATATTCCTTAGCTCCCTACCATCTTGTGTTTTTTCAGATTCTCAGATGTATGGCTTCCCTGGGAAGCAGGAGCTCAGTGGAGGTTTATCGGTGCTTCTCTTGTGGGGTAAAGTGGTGGGAGGGAGAGGATTACCTAATGTCCAAGTATCAGATTTCAGCACTGTGTACTGTTGTATAGCTAGTAAGACTCTAGCAAGGCAGCTTATGGAAGGCAGCATGTGGATAATGGAGACTGATCATAACATTACACTGACTTTTTTTTTTTTTTTTTTTTCTCCACAGGTTGATCTGTACGTTTGCTTGTTTTGTGGCCGGGGAAACAATGAGGACAAACTGCTATTGTGTGATGGATGTGATGATAGCTACCACACTTTTTGCTTGATTCCCCCTTTGCCTGATGTGCCCAAGGGTGACTGGAGATGCCCGAAATGTGTTGCTGAGGTACAAGAACTATTCAAGCTCTCTGCATCTATTCATGTTGTTAGGAAGAGCCATTTGCAATGGTAGCTCAGCCCTTTGAGCGCTGTCTTCTTCCTCTTGTCCTTGGAGCAGAATGTGTAGGTTTATATTTAGTTTGGGATATTGTCACGATGTGACCTGTGACTGCTGCTGTGACTGTGTCTCCAGAGGCCCCTTGTTTTGCAGAGAAAGCTGCTGGGCAGCATAAGAAGGAAGAGCGTCTGCCAGGGGAAGCTTAAAACTCTCTGGGCAGCTGAACTCTGCATAGTAAGAGCTGGGATTGAATTTGAGTTACCAGAGGGTGTTAATAAAAAGTAACTAGCCATCAGCTGTGTGGCATGTTTGCATGTTCAGATATACCTTAGTGTACATAAATGCGCTCAGAGGGCTCTATTGGTGTTGAAAGGGGCATCGTGGAAATAGGCAAGGTAGACTAGCCTGTGATGTGACAAGGCTGCTATTTGCCCCCTCTCTGTGGATAGGACAGTGAAAGAAACTCCTCTGAATCTGTGCATGTCGGATGACTCAAGTTACTAACCAATTAGCATAAGACCATTATACCAAAACAGTTCCCGAGTAAACCCTCTTACCCTTTCCTCCCACTCTCCACATATACTTATGTTCTCCACAGCTAAACCAGCTACTGACTTACTAAGACACAGTGGGTGAGGTAATATCTTTTATTGGACCAGCTTCTCTTGGTTACCTCACGCACCTTGTCTCTCTAATATCCTGGGACTGGCGTGGCTACTATTACGCTGCGTTACTAAGACTTAAGTTTTGCTCTAGTGCAATTCTGCTACAGCTGCTTATCTTAGTGCCCGAATCTCATATAATCCCGTTTTAGCTTAAGGCTGCCTCAGTATCTTTGCTGTCCCTTGTTGTTCTGCCTTTTGGAGCGCAGGTGAAGCAGTCGGCTTGAACATGTTAGTTTGGCTGCCCAACTGTTAGTTGTGTGGTAGGAGCTGCCCCATCTGGAGAAAGCAATTGAAACCAGTATTTTGTTTTTGTATTAGCCAAGAATACTGACTTAGACCCTGATCTCCACTAAGAGCCTGGCTGCTCGTCATCAGCTGCAGGAGTAATATTTGTATTGCCTCTCCTAGGAATGTAACAAACCGCGTGAGGCCTTTGGATTTGAGCAGGCTGTCAGGGAGTACACCCTCCAGAGCTTTGGAGAGATGGCAGATAACTTCAAATCTGATTACTTCAACATGCCAGTCCACGTAAGTATCCCTATTTGTCAGGATTTGTTACTAGGGAAGGCACTGAAGTATCAGCTGACAGTTTTTCATGGGCATCTCATGATTGACTTAAAGGGACAGTGTAAGTTTGAAATATGTAAACAAATGGTTTAGCTTTCTGGCATCTGGTCACGTCTCCTTCAATTTCCCCTCTTTCTGCTGGTCGTCTGCTTTTTCCTTCTGATGGATGGGTGACTTAGGCCTATACCCCAGCACAGTACTCTGGCCAAACTATTAAATTCCTTCCTTTTTCAGGGTTCAGCAAACCACACTGTCCAAGTAACATATGTATTCTTCCTTGTTAGCAAAGGGTTCTTCCTCTAGCCCTTCCCCAAGCTTCACCTTGTCTTTAATCCTTCTGACTCAGGCATGCTTCAAGTCTTTTGACCCCTGTTACACACCTGGCCGAGTGTCCTCCTCACCCCCTCCATGGACGGTCACCAGACTGCTGTATTGAAACCAGCGTTTGAATTGCACGTTTTCATATCCACTGGGTTTGAGCAGCATCCAGACACTCATTCTAGTTCTTACCTCTCATGCACACTCCTGGGGTGCAGACTCCCTGTCTGGCACTCCCTCTTTGGGATGTGGGATCCTGCAGTCCAGCTGCCTTGGGCTCAAAGTCAAGTGTTTACCCACCCCCTCCTCTCCTTTAAGTTGCCCCACCAGCCAATGCACATTGTCTCTAGCGATCAGCTCTCATGGACATTCTGGTATTCATTTCCCATCTTTGGGGATGTATGGCAGATAAAGTAAGGTACACAAGTTTTGTAAAGGAACTTTTTAATCACATACAAGCAACTTTACTCTTAGACTGTACAGGGAATATACATCTCTATGCGTAAACAGCAAACAGCTGAATGTATTTCTCTCCTTCAGTCCTCTACTTCTGAGACCCTTTTAGGGTTTAGTTTCCCTCCTTCAGGGGAACCAGGTCCCTCTGAATTTCCACTCCTTCTGCACTGTCTTCTGGTTATGTTGAAGGGCTTCCCTCCTATTGTCAGAGAGTGTGTCCCTTTTAAAAGCAAGTCTGATGCTTCTTCCTGCTTCTTTTCTCATAATGGGATTTTCCCTTCTCCCTGCTTCCAAGTAGGGTTGCTGAAAGAGGGTCAATAAAAGTCAATGACTCAGACTGTTGCCCTCACGGTACCATCTGGGAACGGCTCTTCAGTTGCTGATGCTCCTGTTTCAGATTCTCAGACCTGGTCTGTCTTCTGCCATAAAATGGAACAAATTAGTCATAAATAGAGTTCATAAAATCAAATGGAATTCACACCTTTCTTGGGTTCAGTCAGTGGTCTTCACTAGGATTAACCAGTTGATGTAGGGTTGAAAGGAGGACTTTGTCCCTCGCTGGAAGCCCGCCTGCAAAACCAATCCCACCGGTTTGATTGGTCTTGAGCTCCTACTAGTGATGTGCTGCCTCAGGCCTTTTGTCCTTATTTCACCCCATCTTGAGACCATTCTGTGAACTCTGTTCTTGTCTACAACCCACTTTTTGGACTTAATGTTCTCTTCATGGAGAGCCCTTCAGTTTTCACTTCCTGGTCTCTGCAGTCATCTTCTGCTCCTTGCATATATTTGGACTCTGGATAGCCTTCCTCCAAGTCCTACCCTCCCTTTTCTTAACTGAGCCTTAGGCTTCTTGTATAGTTCAGTCATTTGACTCCCCTCCCTCATGATCACATGAGCCACTGGGACTATATTGCTTATCAGTCCCTCCTGGGGATTATCTCCTAGCATGTTCTTCTTTAAAGGGCTGAGTTCTATAAGATTTGGATTAGTGGCACTTGCTCTTAAAGGGCCTAGTATACTCTGTTACCATAGCTAGTTTAACAAGTTTCAGATACCACTGCCCTCAGCTCTATACCAAGTTTTATTTTTAAAAACTACTTTTTCTTATTTATAAAAATGTCTCTGATATTGTGTATGAGAACCATACGAACTGGAGAAACAGACGATGGTCTGGTTATACAGAAAAAGCTGTCAAATGTGTAATACACAATATATAAGCCCTCAAATGAGAGAGAAGTTTTCCCAGTCATCTTTTTTGCTGTAATAATGTAGGGATGGATTTGTGATTCAGTCACAGGACTGAAATGGAAGCTCTAGGTTCCTTTACTATTTCTGCTGTACATTTCCCATAGCGTGACACCTTGAACAAGACACATAATCTCTCTGCTTTATTTCTTCCATCTGTAAAATGGAGAAAGTACTTCCTTAACTGATGTGGTGATAAGCACCATAGAAAAGCCAATATAAAAAATAACTTCAGTGTTACTTTCAGCAATGATAGATTTAAAAAAAGTTTCAGACAAATCTGATTGTTGTCCCATTAACATTCCAGAATTAGTGAATAGTTTCCTTTTTGGAAAGGAGCACCTTGCTCAAGTAGAAACAAAGGAATCTTTCTGCCTCTTGGATTTCTTGTAAATCTATGGGTGGCTGAGAGTTTAGGGGTTGGGGGAAGAGGACACTGGTCTGCTTGACCCAAATGGACAGCTGTTATCCAATCTGGTTCTTTGTTCAGCGAGTATCAGTCTGTTCTGAAGATCTGATTGAATTATTGCATATGTCATGGTTGCTGTCTTCCTTTCTGATGGGTATGTGCATAACCTGGTCTGGTGATGAAATTGCATAAGAATGGCCATATTGGGTCAGATCAAAGGTCCATCTAGCCCAGGATCCTGTCTTCCGACAGTGGCCAGTGTAGGGGTGTCAGAGGGAATGAACAGAGCAGGTAATCATCAAGTGATCCATCCCCGGTCGCCCACTCCTAGCTTCTGGCAAATGGAGACTAAGGACATCATCCACATCCATCCTGGCTAATAGCCATTGTTGGACCTATCGTCCATGAACTTATCTAGTTCTTTTTTGAACCCTTTTGTAGTCTTGGCCTTCACAACATCCTCTGGCAAGGAGATCCACGGGTTGACTGTGTTGTGTGAAAAATTACCTCATAGTCCATGATGTAGTAGTCCTTAATCGACACATTTGGAGTGCAGGGCGTTTGCTCATTTTTTTTATTCTTACAGAATTATGGGACTGTTTGTTTTTATTAGTTTTTCTAATTAGAACGATCTCTGGGCAGTTTGTCTCTAATCATCCTAGCTTTCTTTTCCACCTACTCCTTCCCACACAATCTGACATCCTGCTTCTAAAGCCTGGTCTACACTACAGAGGTCAACATAAGGCTGCTTACCTTGTCCTAACTCTGTAAGCATCACTACAATGTTGCTCCTGCCAATATAAGTTGCACACTACACTGACCTAACAACTCCACCTCAGCAAGAGGAATAGTGCTTAGGTCGATGTAGTTAGGGTGATGCAGTGTCTATGTAGACACTGCATTACTTACTTTGCCTGTTGGCTGTCAGCCCCTGGGGCTGACAGCTGGAGCCCTCCTTGCCCCCCTGGAGTGACAACTGTCAGCCCCCCACACTGCCCCACTTAAGTCAGTGCAAGCATGCACCACCTGCAGAAGGAGGGTAGTGTGGATATGTAAAACCCCCATAATTACTGTGGTGGCTGTACGTCGACTTAACTTAGGTTAACTTAATTTTGTAGTGTAGATAAGGTATGGCAAAAAAAAATTGACTTCCGTGGAACTTGATTCTTGTGTGTGGTGTGGGAGGAGACTGGATTTAATCTCTGATCTGTGAGGTGTTGGGAAAGATGTATTATCAGCTTTGGGTGGGGTTTTTTTTTTACCCTGGGATAATGCTGCATGCTTTGGAATGCCTTTGTCTTTACAGATGGTTCCTACTGAGCTGGTGGAGAAGGAGTTCTGGCGACTGGTGAGCAGCATTGAGGAGGATGTCATTGTGGAGTATGGGGCTGATATCTCATCCAAGGACTTTGGAAGTGGCTTCCCTGTGAAGGATGGCCGTCGAAAGATGATGCCAGAAGAGGAGGTGTGAACGGGGAAATGTTAACTGACCCCAAACCTTGCAGAACAGGAAGTTGCACTTCATTTAAGCATTCAGGACTGAAATTGATGTGGATTTTTGCAGTTTTGTGAAGAAAAATGGTGATAGCTTTTACACGTGCCAACATTTCTTTAAAGCAAATGTGATCTGGAGGCTAAAGGAGGGGGATTAGAGTCAAGACACCTAGGTTTCATTCCTGGTGCAGTCATTGATTTACTATGACTGACAAATTATTTTTCTTGCTGCAGTTCGCACCTGTTTTGCATGGCTGTTCCCAGGGTTAATCTTGGTAAAGTGCTTAGCTCTTCAGGTGAAGGTTGTGATAGAAACTCAAGGTATTAAGGCAGTACTCAGCATGCATTTCTGAACCATTCTCAGCATAAGGAGACTGACAAGATTTTTTTCCTGAACTCTTAAACCTTCTATTAACTACCAGAACATCAGCCTTCTCATCCAGATGTTCTATATTTAGAATCTATTGAGGAAAAGTTAAATGGATTGGTTTTCAATTGTTCTCCTTACCTGTATCTTATCATACTCCCAACGTACAGCATATGCCATACTATCATAAACAGTAGAAAGGGAAAAGAACCACTAAATAATCTTGTCCATCTTCTCCAGACATGCCTACAGTAACTATTACTAGGACTCAAGTTATCTCAGTACCCTTTCATGGCTTCTGCTCTGTTTAATTTAGCCAATATGAGTTGCTGATAGCCTGCAATACATCTGCCATCCTGGAATGTGGGCTGGTGTGAAGGAACTATGATGAGCATTTAAGACAAGTTTTATATATGAATACAGTTCTTAACTTTGTCTTTCTGGTGGTAGCATGTTGCGGTGTCTGTAGTTAGAGGTGAATTTGGGATCATCAGAGTGGTGACTTGCTGCTATTTTTTTGCCTCCATACTTTTTTACCATCACAAGTGTTATTTACTCTAACCCATAATACAAAAACTAGGGTCGCCTGATGAAATTAATAGGTAGCAGGTTTAATTCAAGCCACAGGAAATTTTTCCACACAATGTACAGTTAACCTGTGGAACTCATTGCCATGGGATATTGTGAAGGCCAAAAGTATAACTGGGTTCAAAAACGAACTAGATAGGTTCATGGAGGATAGGACCATCAATGACTGTTAGCCAAGATGGTCAGGGATGCAACCCCAAGCTCGGGGTGACTAAACCTCTGGCTGCCAAAAGCTGGAAAGGAATGACGGTTGGATCACTCCAACCGCCCTATTCTGTACAGTCCCTCCGTAGCTCTGGCATTGGCCAATGTCAGAGACAGGATACTGGGCTAGATGGACCATTGGTCTGACTGGGTATGGCAGTTTTTGTTTTTAGCAAGGACAGTAAGGGAGTTCTCCTGTTTTTAAATATGTACCTTTCAAGCAGTTTTTATAAAGATCAGTCATTCTGCAGTAAAATGGGCCTTTGAGTAACTGATTTCCCAGAACATGGTTCGTAAAGATGTAGTAGGGCTTGGGTTTCATTTTTTCTTGGAAGCGTGTTCCAGGCTTGAATTTTGCCTTCAGGATATCATGCTGATGTGAATTGCTACCCACTTTGTAGGGACCAGTGCTTTACTTGGAGCAAAAGAACAGGGAAAAGTGAAAGTCTTAAGCATGTTTAGGTTTCTATCTAAACCAATATCTAATGAGAGAATTACTTCAATGCAGTCGTAACAGGATTGGCTGCTAGTTAAGGTCTAAGGAGTAATTGGAAGACTTGATTAAGTGCTTGATACAAAGAAATACTTCCCTCTTCTGAAGCTTCAGCATGGCAGAATACCAATCAAAGGCTAATATGTAAATTAATAGGCTGCTTCATTTATCCTGAGGGCTACCTTCTCCTTAGGCTTGTTAGAGTATTTGAATGGTCTTCCGACTTCACAGCTTTCTCCCTTTCTTTGGCAGGAGTATGCACTTTCTGGTTGGAACCTGAATAACATGCCAGTGTTGGAACAGTCAGTCCTCGCTCATATCAATGCAGATATCTCTGGCATGAAGGTGCCCTGGCTGTATGTAGGGATGTGCTTCTCCTCTTTCTGCTGGCACATTGAGGACCACTGGAGCTATTCCATCAATTATCTGCACTGGTATGGTCTCTTCCTGTCACCCTCTTTCCTTACACTGCCTTGATTGCTCTTAACTGATGAAATTCTTCATTTAATACCTGTACCTGGTGCTATCCATTCTTATTGTTTGGCCGAGACCAAAGGCCCATAAGAGAGAGAAGCAGTTCATTTGCTTAGAATGGGACTGACACTAATAGGAAAGATGGATGAAGATATCACTGTATAAAGCACCTCAGTGTTAACATATAGATGTTTAAACACCATCACCAGTAAAAATGGAAAATTCTGTTCTACAGACACCCTTTCTGAGCAAGTCTTGGTGCACTCAAGCAATCCTATTGGCTGGATGATAAGCTACTTTATAATGCAGTTTAGAAGTTTAATATGTTACATCAGAGCAAATAGTCGAGCAGCTCTATCTTGATGTTGTGGTGCTCACACTACTGCCAGTTAGGAATCTCACAGTGATGTTAACTTGATGTTAGGCTCTCCCAAAATGTTTTGGTGGTTGGATTTTTATTTAAAAAAACCACCACCACCAAATTCATTGTGAACAAACCACTCATGCTGCAATTTCGCCAAGTCCAGGCTCAGTAATAATGGAGCAGTGTTTGGGGATAAGCTGTGGGAAACACCCCTATTCAAAATGAAAAGTGTGTGCTTGTGTGTACACCTTGTAATGGTCAACTTGCCTTTGAACTGTGATTGTAATTTTCTGGAGAAGTATGTTTGCTAGTAACCAAGAGCCCATAGTATAGTTTGTTTAGAGTTCAGTTATTGGCTTCAGCATGCTATGAGCTAGATCATTGTTGTTGGGCTTTGCCAACTGGTGATTTTCAAGAGCCCAGACAGATGTGAGGGGAAGGGGAAGGTTTGCTTAGTGGGGTTTGACTAGTTGTGTCCTACCAGCAGGTGTCACTGAAGACTTCAGGAATCAGATGAGGTGTTGATGTGAACAAAATTAGACTCTTGAGTGCAATATTCTTCTTAGCTTTTTGGCTGACTTCTGAATAATTTTGCAGTGTATTTAGACAGTGAATGCTAGACAAATCGTGAGGTATTTAGGCAGAGTTGCTTGCACTTCTGAATTAATAGATATATTTTGAGTAGCAGAAAACTTATTGACAAATTCTTGGGCTCATAGGCCAGTACAGAGCATTGTGGTGCTAAGACTTAATTGGAAAGACTGCAGTAATTTGTTTGGCAGTCACTCATTTTTATCAGTTGATTGCACTCTTGTTTGTCCCAGTCCCCGTTCATATATAACATATTAGGCACATGACCTGTCACTAGGTGTATAAATCTCACCTTAGGAATCCCAGTCAGCTGTCCTTCTCTTGTGGTTCAGAACAGTGGTTTCCAGTAATTGGTTATGTGTAGCAAAATGGTGGCTGTAGGCTACATTTCCCTGCTGGAATGCTGAGTTTGTGTGCTGTTGTCATAATTTATGATGCAGTTGTGCACTCTTCTGCTGGTGTCAGAGTTTGGACTGTTGCACACCCATCCTAAACTCTGTTCTGGGTAAGTGCTTTGCGTTAGGAAGTGGCTGTTGCAGTCAAGATCTTAGTCTGATAAAACTCTGTCAGTTGTCTGAAGGAAAAATAGGAACCCTTTCCTTGGAGAACATATTAGGCATCTGTCTTCCACCTAGGCCTCTTGTGGCAAAGTGCCTGCTGGTACTTTCAGATAATGGTATAAAATGCAACTGTGGATTGTTTTTTCTGGAGATTCACTTAATTGTCAAGTTAGAACACAATGTTCATTTTAGCCCAAGAAAAAAGTGAGTTTGAGAATGTTGTCTCTTGCCATGTGCAGTGTCTCAGGGAGAGTGGTGGGAGGCTCTGTGAAATCACTGGAGTATATCTTGTGTGACACTGACAGTATCCTGAATGAACTTTATTAAATTTTTGGGGTCCATTGCATTAAAAATGCAATTGTGTGTGTTATGGAATTGTATGTATATAACTTCTCTAGGAAATTGACTAACGAAATCTCTGGAAGGTATTAGGAACTTGAGAAGGCTTTTTGGAACAATCCCCGTGAAGTGGATTTCCTAAAAGTACCTGGGGGAAGGGGGATGCAAATGTGACCCACTTGAATCCATCCTTTTGAAGCTATGCTCTGGGGAAGAAAACCCATTGTCTTCTAATTACCTGCTCCTGGAAACTCCAGATCTGAGACCCCCTGAGATGGACTAAACATTATGAATGTGCTTGTTCTGAGCTGAAGCTGTGATGAATTTGTGACCACAAAAGAAACCCCTTGGGTGGAGTTTGGAAGGACTGCTCCAGCCAGAGCCCATGTTAGGGTTGGGGTGATCTCTGGTAAGCTTATTAGCATGTGTATAGGCTCTTTATAGGCTCTTTAGTGTGTTCTCTCCGTAGTGCTTCTACCTTAAGAATAAAATAGGTTTGCATAGAAAGAACTGTGATAACTTATAAGTGTTGACAATCACTGTTATAAATCTCTGAAGAGAAAGTGAGCAGGTGTGCTTGAATAGCCTGCGTTGGCTTAGAATAACACAGGGAAGTGCGGCAGGGAACTGTACTACCTGGAAATACCCTGATCAAAACAGAGTGAGACGCACGTCTACACGCAAGAAAGGCAATGTCTGGGGAGTTGGAAGCCTGAGAGTGGGTGTCATTGCTGAGGGGAAATACAGGTGCAGTTGTCCTGAACTGACACACCTTGCGTTAGGATGACATCCTCACTTTCCTTTAGGTAATGTGTATTGTGGGCTATGTTTTCTGCCAGGGGAGAGCCGAAGACATGGTATGGAGTGCCCTCTCATGCAGCAGAACAACTGGAGGAGGTGATGAGAGAGTTGGCCCCTGAACTGTTTGAGTCACAGCCTGATCTCCTGCATCAGCTTGTCACCATCATGAACCCCAATGTGCTGATGGAGCATGGTGTGCCTGTGAGTAGTAAGGAGAATTTGAAGTGAGCTGTAGCTCACGAAAGCTTATGCTCAAATAAATTTGTTAGTCTCTAAGGTGCCACAAGTACTCCTTTTCTTTTTGCGAATACAGACTAACACGGCTGCTACTCTGAAACCTTCCATACCTCTGTAACCCACTGCGTTTTTTATATACCTTTTTGCTTTTTGACAGATTTACCTTATTTGTTGGAATAGCATTTAAGAACTCCTATGGTGATCTCTCGAATCCGGTTAATCAGTTAAGGGGTGGTCTTTCATCTAATTCTCTAGCATGCTTCAGTAGAAGGAGGTAATGTTCTGATGAAGGACTTCAGTGTGAAATTGAAGTCTGTGTAGATGTAGCAGAATTCAGTTAGATTGCCACTAGTGTGTTCTCACTATCAAATGATCTCAAGTGGCTCACCTGATCAAGAGAGAAACCTCTTGCAAAAAGACCCCAAAAAGCTGTAAATAAAATGATATAGTATAAATATATTCACTGCATATCATCATTTGATTTTTGTTCCTGTATTCCAGCTGTTCAAGAACCAGATATCTGAATTCAATATGTTAATGAAATAGTAATTAATCACTGGGCTTTGGTTAAATGTCACCATTAACATAGTCCAGTATCTGAGGGTGGCCAGCAACAGGTGCTTCAGAGGAAAGTATAACAAAAAAAAGGCTATTATAGGCAGATGTGAGGCAATCTGCCCCACACTAGGTCTCATCGTGATCTTTAACAATTTGAGGTTGATTTAAGCTCTGAAGCATGAGGTTTAGTATCTCTTCGAAAATTTTTGTTGGCATGAATTATAACTGTGGATATTCTTGATAGCAATATATATATGTCTGTTCCTTTTTCGAAACCGGAATTAACATATCTTAATATGAACCAAATTAATGGAACATTGTCAATTTTAAAATCTTGTGTAAACAGGTTGTTTCCCTTGTTACTATTGACATGGTAGCTTATTAAAACTAAAATCTTTAAAAAGTCATGTACACTGCTTTTGCTCTTTGCTTTTTGGTTAGCTTGGCCAGTGAAAATCAGTCAAGTTGGATTCAGAGTCACTTTTGTTTTAAACATTTTCATTTTCAGGTTCTCTACAATGCAACATTGTAGCAATGGCTGCAAGGTAGTTAAATTCCTTTTGACTTTAAAAAAAAAATCATGAAACATTTTTTTTTCTCAGGTTTAGTAGAATCTACATTTTTGTAAAATATGAATTGTCCCTTTTTAAGCAGAAGTCACTACCATTCACTTTCAGTAGGCTAAATTGCATCTCTGGCAGATGTCCCAACAAAGCAAAGTATACTCTTTCCCACAGGCTTTTAAACTTTGTGGTGTGAAGGGTTAAGTGATGATCCACTAACTGATAGTAGAGTAACTTCCTGCCTGAATCCCAAAAGGGACAAGCCCTGTGTTAGGCCTTTAACTGATGATTAATTTATTCAACCTTTTGCAGTAATGTTGTCAAAGAGGATTTAATTTTCAAAAGGTTAAACGCCCTCCTAATCTATCCTGCCCTAGTTAAATTCCTTATTCTCTCCTACAGGTGAAGGGAGATGGTTTCACAGTGTCCTTTTTTATGAATTATTTTAACTTTCTGTCTGCTTCCAATCTCAGTTTTCTACTTCCTTTCCCCCACCCTGATTTGTATTTAGGTGTACAGGACCAATCAGTGCGCTGGTGAGTTTGTTGTGACTTTTCCTCGTGCATATCACTCGGGATTTAACCAGGGCTACAACTTTGCTGAGGCCGTGAACTTCTGCACTGCGGACTGGGTGCGTTATGTTGCACATGTTTGTCCATGTCTCTGCTAGCTGGCCTTTATTAAGAGAATGTTAGTAACTTGTTCTGGATAGTAATCACATGTTACAGCAGTACCTGGCACTGCTATAGTTAAGTCATTTGAGTTTCCATCACAAAAAATGCATTTTGAGGGACTTATAAATCAATTCTAAATAGCTTGTAGTTGACATTTATGAATACTGGCTTTCTTTTAAGCACGTGTCTGAGCTAATCTGGACGATTAACACTTCAGTTAATTGCTAGGGCTGCAGAGGTGCTCTGTGATGCAGTTGTCCTTTCTGCACTTGTGTAGAATAGATAACCCACTGTGCTAAACCCTAAAGAGAAATGCTTGCTGCTGTGTTCTCCATTTCCCTTTGCTGCGGCCAGTTACGGCAGTTTTTAGTTGGTATAAGCATTAGCTCAAGATCCCTATTGTACCAGGACACTGCATAGCTAGAAACAGATGCAGGGCTCACTTTGGTAACTAGTTATGAATTTCCTTTTGCTTATTCTAAAATACGAACCCATTGGGCTCCAGAAATCCATATACTTAACTCTGTTAGCTTTTTTTTGTATGCTAAAAAAGATGCAAAACATGGCTCTCTTCATGTAGGCTCTGGAGACTTTGCCTTTGATAACTGGCACAATTTATCCATTATAACTGGTTACCTCCATTAAAAACTCTGTTCTTTAGTTGATGCATTTCTAAGTCTGCCTTTTCCCAACTCTTGTTGAGGGAGGCAAAATGGGGAGATGTTGGACAGCCCCTTGGAACATGCCCCCAAATAATGACTTTGTTGTTGCTTGGCATTTCATAGCTTCCGATTGGGCGTCAGTGTGTGAATCATTACAGACGGCTAAGGCGTCATTGCGTCTTCTCCCACGAGGAGCTGATCTTCAAGATGGCGGCAGATCCAGAGTGTTTGGATGTGGGGCTTGCTGCCATGGTCTGCAAGGAAATGACTCTCATGACAGAGGAGGAAACGCGCTTAAGGGAATCAGTTGTGCAGCTGGTGAGTACTGTGAGCGCAGCTTCTGCTTTTCGTCCTGTTGGTGTGGTACAGGGTTAATACAAGGCTTTTTGAAAGGAAGTGTGCTTTTTTCTTACTCATGTCCTTATCAAGTGTCAAATTTTTGTCAGGGAGTGCTGATGTCAGAAGAGGAGGTGTTTGAACTGGTTCCAGATGATGAGCGTCAGTGTGCAGCCTGCAGAACCACATGCTTCTTGTCTGCTCTTACTTGCTCTTGTAATCCTGAGCGGCTCGTATGCCTGTATCATCCGACTGACTTGTGTCCTTGTCCCATGCAGAAAAAGTGTCTCAGGTACACAAGCTTCCCCATCTCTCCTTTCCCATGTGCAGTGTGTCCCTGTTACTCAGAGACTTGTGGCGAAATATAGCAGTTGTTTTCATCTGCCTCTTTCTAACCAGCAGGGATAGCCTCCTCATTTCCCATGAGGCCAAGGAATCTGGGTATAATACAGAGCTTCTTAACCCTCATCTGTTGGTCTGTGTGAATAGAAACGGATGTCCTTTGTATTACAGGAGGTTTAATGTTCTTGCTCTTATCCCCTGTTTATCTACAGGTACCGGTATCCATTAGAGGACCTCCCTTCTCTTCTGTATGGAGTGAAAGTTAGAGCACAATCCTATGACACTTGGGTCAGTAGAGTTACAGAAACATTGGCTGCCAACCTCAACCACAAGAAAGGTCAGACTTCCATTGTTGCACACTGTAGCAGTTTGTTTGAGGGAATCCCCGCCTTTGTTCAGCCCATTTTTTCCAGTGAACGACCCAAGTATTGGATTGAGTTGCGATATTGCAGCTATTTGAAAGGAGGGATGTTCTTTGTGGAAGTGGAGAGATGGATCTAATTGAAAATGACACCAATACTAGATTGATGCTTTTCATTGCTGCTGTGCATTTCAGATCTAGCTAGCATGTTGAGAACTTGTTTGGGGACTAGTGAAACAGACTAAGGTGGCATTATTTTTTGTGCCCAGACTACTTGTATCCTATTATTGCAGATGTGATTGAGTTGAGAGTGATGTTGGAGGATGCTGAAGACAGGAAGTATCCAGAGAATGATCTCTTCCGCAGGCTCAGAGATGCTGTGAAAGAGGCAGAGACCTGTGCTTCGGTGGCACAGCTGCTTCTGAGCAAAAAGCAAAAACACAGGTAAGGCCAGTAGCTTTTTCAATCTTTTCTATGTATGTCGTCTTATACCCTCCTTCTCCTCCCACTTGGATGCTGGGTAGAAGCTCACTATCTTCTTTCTCCAGTAGTAGGGTGGCAGGGTAGTGGCAGGAATGCTGCGGTAGGGGACCATACTTTCACAGATGTGGGATGTGTTCAGCATCTTGTTTCTCAGCAGAACTCTGGACTGAATTATGGAAGCATATGGGAGGTAGAGGGGGTTTTGGGTGCTGATTAGGGATTCAATGACCATGGATAAGGCTGTGTTTTAGTCACGGGTATTTTTAGTAAAAGGCATGGACAAGTCTCGGGCAATAAACTTGTCCATGATGTTTACTAAAAATACCTGTGACTAAATCTCACCTGCTGGGAGGGGGCACTCCTGAAGACGTTTGTGGGGGGAGAGGGGCACGTGCGGGGGCAGAGGGGAAAGCAGCCCAGGGCCCCTGCTGCTGCTGGGCAGGGGACGGCCTGTGGTCCCACGGCTGTGGCTGGTCCAGGCAGGGGATGGCCCAGCCAACACTGGTCCTAGACCACTGCTCCAGGACAGTGCCAGGGATTAGCTACCTGGGGCTGCCAGAGCAGTGGACGGTGTGCCTGTCCCCTGGGCTTCCCCAGCTGCTAGGGTGGTCCTGAGGTCCGCTGCACCAGCACTGCAAAATTCATGGAGGTCACAGGAAGTCACGGAAGCCATGACTTCTGTGAATGATTTGCAGCCTTAACCAAGGAAGGGGTTGCAGGGAAAGAGACAGATAAACAAAAATGTAAAAGTAATGAAAATTTAGGATTAAACAAAACAGAAGTGTGGGTCAAGTATACTAGTAGAAATGGAAAATAGCTTAAAAGTACTGTTATTTAGGTTGCAAAGTCAAACACTCAGAAGTTAGGAAATGACAGATGTATGGCTGCCAGTGCTGCATTGTGCACCAGGCCTGTGGAAAAAATAGATGTGATCATGGAATTAAAGACTGTCATTATGCATGCACACAAGGGGCTGAATTCTGGCACTTTCAAACTTTTGAGTGGCTTGACGTTTACAACCTAAATGTTTTTTTTTAATGTAGTTTTCTGTGTGTAACTTTTCTTTTTCAAATCAAATCAAATGCTGTGTGCAACTGGAACACTATATGATCATCATCAGGGTTTGAACCCTTAACCTTCAAAATTGTAGCCAGACTATCACTTGAGCTACAGGAGTAATGACAGCATCTGGCAGCAGCAGCAGGCTATTATGTAACAGTGGGGTTGGTCTGCTATGTCCAGAGGCGCAGTCCAAGAAGCAGGGCTCCTACACCATGTGAGAAAAGGCTCAAGAATCCTTTCTAATGACAATCTAAACATAATGGTCACTACCAGTTCTCTGCACGCGCGCGCGCACACACTTTAAAATACTTTTAAAAAGGTAAGAGACAGATTAAAAATAGGTAAAGCAGAGCAAATCTGATATTTTAATACTTTTTATTTTTTTTAAAAGTATCTACAGAAAAAACAAACATAACTATAGATAAACTTCTCTTAATATATTAACCATTTTTTACATAGCTTCAGCTTGAAACATTTAATTATATAAAAATTGTTAAAATATAAATCAATTATTTGTATTACCCAATTTACAATCAAACAAAATTTGCTTATAAAAATCCAACTAGTTAAAGAAAAACTGTTAAGTTTGGTTCTACTCTTTATTTTAATTTCAGAGGAGGATGATAGAGTGGGAAGGGAACAAAGTGGGTAGAGAGAAGGGGGAAGTGAGGGACAGAGCATGGATCATTCAGATACTTCCAGGAAAGGACCCCATAGCTCTGAGAATTTTCCTTTGATATTTCTGTTATGGTATACAGTTCTTCTTCTTCTTTGAATAGTGCCTTATGGGTGATCCATTGTAGGTATATCTGCGTCCCTACGCCTCTGATAGGAGATTTTAGTTAGCAGTGTCCATTCAGCCTGCACGTCCGCTCTCCCTCCCTTGTGCTCTGCTTGAGGCTAACCAGCGCTGCACAGGCAAATCACCCTCAGTTCCTTTTCTACCATCCCTGGCCTGAGACTGAGCGAATAGCAGTCCTTTTCTCATTACCCAGTTTTAGAGTGTTTAGCTCTTGGAGTTATTGCTCATTTTTCCTTGGCTTTATAGGGTTTCTATTAGCCTTTCCTGTTTAAAAGAAACAACGCTGCAGGGCATAGGCACTGAAGTGTTGGTACGGCCTGTCAAACGCAAGAGCAAAGACTGTACCGTCTCCATGAAATTGGTATCAACATGACCACCTCCTAACAATCCTTGTCAGACCTCATGCAAGATCTCCGCCAGTTTCCTCGGTACCGCTGAGTCAGCACTGACAAACTCTGGAAGTACTGATCACCACGGTACCGCAGGAGTTTTGGTTTTCCAGAGATCTCTTGGATCTCTAGAGTCCTCTCCTTGGTACCACAGAGTCCTGCTCCTTGATACCAGGGCTCCAGTAACAAGCACATCTCGATTCCTGGAATCACTACCAGCATCGGGTCATTCACCTCCTCTTGTTGGCTCCACTGCTATCCAGCGAGGACTCGGACAGTGACTAGGAGGATATCTACTCACTAGCCTCACACCAGGGCCTTCCCAATTGCACCCTCGGTCAGAGCTTCAACACCTTTGGTATGACCCCCTTTTGTACCACCACCCACGCCTTTTTCCCAGATGGCCTGTACTGGGATCCACGGGCAGCCTACAGACATACTTCTCAGATGTCTAACGTCTCCCACCAGAAGTTGAGATGGTCTCCCTCAGCCTCTGTATCCAGAGCACCAGAACCTCAAGGTGATTTTGAGGAGCAAAAGGCCAGACTAGAAGAGGGGGTTACACCAATGACTAATAGCTCCTTCTCTTGCCCCAGATGAGGCAGTGATGCCTTCTCTGCCATCCATGGTGGATGGTGTAAAGCTATTTCTGGATCTAACAAAAAGGTGGCAGACACACTTCAAATTCTGCTATAGGAGGTGAAAGATACCCGTCATAAGCTCCTAGGCATATTTCATACCTCTTCTTCCTCCTTGAGAATCACACTCCCAGTCAACAAAGTGCTTTTAGATCCTGTTAAGGTCATTTGGCACATGCCAGCCTCTATTACACCAACATGCAAAAGGGCCAATAAAAAGTACTACGTGCCCTCCAAAGATGTGGAGTTCCTTTTTTCTCACCCTTCATCCAACTCTGTTGTGGACGCAGTAAATTCCTGTGGCCAACACCACAATAAATCCACCTCTTATGATAGAGACTGGAAAATATTTGATTTATTTGGTAGGAAGGAATATTCCTCGGTGACTTTGCAATTCAGAATTGCAAATTACCAAACCTTAATGGTGAAGTATGATCACATGAATTTTGCTAAACTGAATGCATTTATTGACCACCTGCTGAAGCACAGTGGAACCAGTTTCAGGCCATCAAAAATGAGGTGCAGTTGGTACTGAGAATGGCCTCCATACTGTGCTAGATGCTGCGGATACAGCAGC
The DNA here is from genome assembly GCF_009764565.3 of Dermochelys coriacea. Taxonomy (NCBI): domain Eukaryota; kingdom Metazoa; phylum Chordata; order Testudines; family Dermochelyidae; genus Dermochelys; species Dermochelys coriacea. The sequence goes on from NC_050068.2 coordinate 243,572,076, forward strand.
CTGCTCAGTGTCAACAACAGTAGTGATGCTACTGGTGTCATGGTTACACCTCTCAGGACTGCTGAAGGAGGTACAGACGAGAGCTGAGGACCTGCTGTTTGAGGACTCTAAACTCTTTGTGGATGAGCCTGATTTATCACTCCATACTCTAACAGATTCCAGAGCCCCACCCTATGCTCGTTAGGGATCTACACACTGGGACAGAAGAGGAAACTCTGTTCCCACCCATCCCGACCACTCCAGTGCCCAACACCAGAATGCGCCTATGAGCCACAGAGAAAGAGGCCTTAGGATTCAGAAGTGTAAACTGTCGGCTCTTCGATCCTCAACAGCTCAGCCCTCAATCTCAAAACACCAGTTTTGACGCCTTGGTCAAGGCTTTGGGAGACCACTCCCTGCAACATCAGCTGTGACCTACGTTCTTTTGGATGTTGCCTTTCTCTTTTTTCCTCTGAAACTGGGAAGATTTAACTTGTGAAAGATGGGTCTTGGAGATCATTTCCAAGGGGTACTCTATTCACTTTGCCTCCCTCCCTGTCCTCTTTCAGGGACCCTTCTCACAAGAGACTGTTAAGACAGGAAATACAGTAGAACCTCAGAGTTACAAACTGACTGGTCAACCGCATACTTCATCTGGAATCAGAAGTACATAATCGAACAGTGGCAGACATTGACACAAGTACGGTACTGTGTTTAAAAGTAAACTACTAAAAAAAAAACACAAATGGAAAGTTTAAAAAAAAGTTTGACAAGGAAACTGTCTGTGCTTGTTTCATTTCAATTAAGATGGTCAAAAGCAGCATTTTTTTTCTGCATAGTAAAGTTTCAAAGCTGTATTAAGTCAATGTTCAGTTTAAACCAAAGCATTTTGTTCAGAGTTATGAACATTTTAGAGTTACAAAACAACCTCCATTCCCGAGATGTTCGTAACTCTGAGGTTCTACTGTAGATCACTTGCTCTGACTAACAGCCATAGAACCAGTTCCTGTGCACCTTGGGCGCAAATGCTTTTATTCCCAATATTTCCTGATTCCCAAGAAAAATGGAGATTGGTGACTCATCCTAGATCTAAGAGCACTAAATACATGAAGGCACAAAGATTCAAGATGGTTGCACCAGCAGTGATTATACCATCTTTGGAACAGGGAGATTGGGTCTTGGCCATCGACCTGAAGGATGTCTACTTCCATATATAAATCCAACCATCCCACAGATAATTCCTCAGGTTTATCTTCAGTCTGGATCATTGCCAATACCGGGTGCTTCATTTTGGCCTCTTATCCGCACCCAAAGTATTCTCCAAGGTCCTCTCCATAGTAGCAGCCCATCTGTGCACCTTGGGGATCATGATTTATCCATATTTGAATGACTGTCTCATCAGAGCCTGCTCCTTCAACGATACCCTACAGGCCACCCACAGGACGATAGACATATTCACATAACTGGGCTTACAAATCAACACTCAGAAATTGACTTGAATCCAGTACAGTGCTTGAAGTTTGTAGGAGTCAATCTTGATGCAGCGAGAGTGTTCCTCCTGTGACACAGATTTCACAGCCTGCCCACTCTAATAGACACCGATAAAGCCAACCCACAAATGACAGCCAGACATTGCCTCCAGCTTCTTGGAAACATGGCGGCATGCACATTTTGATCTCTAATGCCAGACTGCACATGACATATCTACAGGCATGGCTCAGGTCTGTCTGCATACCAATCAAAGATAGGCTATACAAACCAGTGTCAAAACCCTCCAGGGTTAAGCATTCCCTGGAATAGTGGAAAGACCCAGTGAATGTCTTTGCAGAGGTCCCATTCACACAACCCCCAACATTTTTTCTAAAAGTGGATGCATTCTTAATAGGTTGGGGAGCCCACCTGAACAACCGCACGGTTGAGGGCAAATGGTCGTCCCCCCCCCCAAAATCGACCCTCCATATCAACTGCTTACAACTAAGAACGGTTAGAAATACTTGTGCACACTTTTTTCCACTAATCAGACACCATACAAAAATTATGACAGACAACATAACATGCGTGTTCTATATAAATTGACAGTGGGGTGCCAGATCATTCTCCCTGTGCATGGAAGCACTATAACTATGGAATTGGTGCATTTGCCATGTTGTCATATCAGCTGCTTACCTGCTAGGAAGATAACAGCCAGCAGTCTCAGCTGCAAGTTCTTACAGGACCGTGAATGGAAAATGAACCCAATTGTGCTGTACTGCATATTCTCTCACTGGGGAGCCCCAGCCATCGACTGGCTTGCCATTTACCTGAACAGGAAATGTCCACTCTATTGCTCCAGAGCCAGTTTAGGGAAATGCTCCTTAGGAGATGTACTCCTTCTCCCATGGGATTAAGTCCTTCTATGCACCTTTCCTCCGTTCCTTCTGCTAACAAAGGTCCTGATAAAAATGGAGAGGAAAAAGCACAAGTTATACTGATTGCTCCCACCTGGCAGAAACCTCTGTATCTGGCACAGCTAGTAATGTATCTACCAATCCCTCTCCAACCCACTCCTCTTCCTCTCCCAGAATGACGGGCAAACCCTCTATCCCAACTTACGCATCTTCTGGCTCAAGGCCTGGCTTTTTCATGGCTCCGACATGTAGAGCTGCTTCTCTGAGGAGGTGAAAGAAGTATTATTACACAGTAGAAAATTGGCTACCCATCGCACTTACCTGCAAAAATGGAGGTGATTCCAGGTCTGGTGTAATTCCAAACATAGCCCCACTGTCTTCCTCCCTTCCCTTTGAGAGGTGTGTCCCAATGGGTGGTCTGCAACCCACCCTTCTCCCCTCTACTTTGGATGCTCAGTAGGGGTTCTGCAATGGAGAAGGAACTGAAGGTGGCTTGCCCATGCAGCGCTAGTTAGCCTTGAGGTAGAGCACAAGGGAGGGAGAACGCATGTGTGGGCCAAACGGCCTCTGCTATCTAAAATCTCCAATCAGAGTTGCAGGCACACACATACACCTATAGTGGAGGACCCATGGGGGACACGCATCAAAGAACTGTCTTTACTGCACAAGGAGAGTAACTTCCTCTTTCCCATGGTGGCCAGGCTTACAAAGTCAGTGCTCCCGTCTTCAATTATTGATTGCTTTTTGGATTTCCATTTTTGTAGTTCCAATCTTTTAGTAATTATTAGTGCTCTGCTTAGCCAAAGTTTTCAGATTTATTCAGCTTCCTGTTAACATCCATTAGATTTAAAATTACATGTTTAGCTTGTAGCACAATTTTATTTGATAAGAAAAAATAACTCTGCAATTAAGTTCTGCTCAAAGCATACAGGTTTAGAAGCATTCCCAGAGCACATGGAATCAGTGCCAAAATTTGACTTAATGGCATCTGTTTGAACAGATGGAGAAGAATCAGGTTCTTTAAAAACAAATGAACTACTAACCAGGTGTGTGCCCATTGCTCTGTTCATTTTCTTGTAAGGTGTCCTTTTTTTTTTTTTTTTTTTTTTAAATAAGACTAAGTTCTTAGGGCAGGGACTATCATGTGTTTGTGTAGCATCTGACATAGAGGCAGCCCAGTCTTCGCTGGAACCATTGGGCAGTGCGAGGCTGGAACGAACATAAAGTAGAGTTCTTCAAGCATTTATCTATACAGATCCCACTTTAGGTGCATGCATGCAAGCCCAGAATCTTTTAGCCGGCAGCATCCATTGAGGCTGCATGTGCTCCCTGTGCACCCTTGTACCCCCTATAGAGAGGGTATGAAAGGCAGAGCAGTCCCAACGGCCACTCTGTTCTTTCTTGTCACACGTGGCAGCAAGTGAGCAGGGTTGAACAAAATTCATGATTTGGCTGGCCTTCCGTATACTGTAATTCATAAGGGCAGAAGTCGTTTATTTATTTATTTTAAACCAATTTAATGGCTTACTGGTATTTTTACCTAAGCTTTGAGTCTCCTGCGGAAGCTAAGCTCCACACCCTGGATGGTCTCAGGACTACGATCTTTTAACTTTCCAGAACAAAGCTTTTTTGTAAATCAGCTAGACTTCTTGTACCTTTTGGTAATAAGTATAAGGGGCAGGCTGTATCCTCTAACTTTCTAAATGGGATACAGACTGCATGAAAATTCACTAGTTGAATGAACTACCTGTTCCTTCATGAATTAGGATCTCCTCTTCAAAGGCCGAGTTGACATCCATGCCTTGTTTCAGAGGGGGTCCTTATTTCTGAAATGTATAGAGGAGCTACTTGGAGTTCAGTTAATACATTTATCAATCACTACTCCACTGTGATAGTCTAGATCAGATGTGCAGCTTGGCAGGGCAGTTCTAGAGTCATTATTTAGATAGGTTTCAGAGTAGCAGCTGTGTTAGTCTGTATTCGCAAAAAGAAAAGGAGTACTTGTGGCACCTTAGGGACTAACATGTTTATTTGAGCATAAGCTTTCGTGAGCTACAGCTCCGATGAAGTGAGCTGTAGCTCACGAAAGCTTATGCTCAAATACATTGGTTGGTCTCTAAGGTACCACAAGTACTCCTTTTCTTTTTGCATTATTTAGATAGGATTCCAGTCACCTACCTTGTAGAGAAAAGCGGTTATTTACCTTAGTTATTGAAGTTCTTCAAGATGCTTTTGTTCACACACATCCTAGGACCCCTCCCTTCTGTATTAGTGAAGGAATTGAGTGGGACAGCTCCCTCTTAACCTCTCACTGTGGGGGCACAGGACACACATGCAGCCCCAAAGGACACACTTCTGGCTAAAAGTTGCTAGGCTTGCACACACATACAGTGGGATCTGTGTGAACAAAAGCATCTCAAAGAGCTCCGGTTTCTATAAGGTAAGTAACTTCTGTTTGCCACATCCACCACTCGTAACCTATTGCCAGTTGTGGCTCCTCCTGGGTATGTTCCTGGTGTAATGGTACATTGTGTTCACTTCAGGAGAAAGTTTTTGCCATTGAATTACAGTGTGAATGTTGGGGAGATAATGGAGATTTTACTGGCTCTTTGTTAATAATACTTGAGAGCTCTATGGTGCCTGTGAATAGAATTGACTGGAGATTCAATTTATGGTCCCATGAACACTGAAGTGATGAGACTTTTAAACTTATAGTCATGATACTCTCTACTGGTGGGAGCTCACTCAAGCAAGTGTTGCCCACTGTTTTCATCTAATCTTGTTTGTAACTTTGCATCTCTTTGCTCGTATAGCAGGCTGAGCCCAGATAGCGGGAGGACTCGGACCAAGCTGACGGTGGAGGAGCTGAAAGCATTTGTCCAACAGCTATTCAGCCTTCCATGTGTCATTAGCCAGGCCCGACAAGTAAAGGTAGGTTTTGCATCCATTGTTTGATGTATTGGGTTTTGTGACACCTGGTGAAGTTTCCCAGTATAGAGTGCAAGGTAATTTTGCTCCTCCTGTAGTTTTGCCCTTTCTCATTTTTCTTTGCTGTCCTTTCCCCCCCACCCCCTCACTTCTGCCCAAGAAGTATACTATTCTCCAGGCGGCTTCTTTCTTAGTTAATAAGGTTTTCCGACTTCCATCAATCTGCTTTGGTGCAATTGAGTAGCGTATGGGCATTGTTACGGTGCTTTGGGTGACAAAGGTCATGAAAAATGATCCTAACTCAGATGGTAAAAAAATGCAAAAGGAAAAGTTTTTACTATCTTCTGTTTTATCCCTTGGAATGTGATCTCACCCCATTTAGTCCCAAGGGGATAGGAAGCTGTCTGGCACTTTAGCTTTTGTGTGCATCACTTGGTATAGAGTACAAATAAAGTTACAATGCTTGCCTGTACTGTGTTTTCACATGTGTAGGCACCACATTACCAGGAAAACTCTAAGTAGAAGAGGTTGAGAGAGAAAAATGTGAACGGCTAGAGAGCATTGATTTGAGGAAATGTTGAAACTGCCAAGTGTGCTGAGCTTGATTAAGAGGTAGTGGTGAACAAAAATCTACAAATATTTGAAGGGTGTAAACACCAAGAAAAGGTGGGGAACTATTTAGAATGGTTTGAAGGGACCTGGCTAAGAGTAAAGAGAAGATATTAAAGGGAAACTTAAACTGAATTGCAGTGAAAACTTACACCGAGAAGGCTGTGGAATAGTCTCTCCACAGAAATGATGAAAATCTCATCATCTGGGATGATTTAAAACTAGATCAAACAAAACAGTAAAGTGCATTAACAGTTCTTCAATGGTGGAGTGATGGACTGAATGGGATTTTTCAGCTTTTTAATTTCTTATTTAAGATAAGTAGATATTTGCCATGACTCTTCTGGGCCTGAGCAGTAGACTCAAAAGTGCTGACTCAGACTTGGGATTCTTCAAGTGCTTGCACATGTCCATTCCAGTATAGGGTGCACAGTTGCTGGAAACTTTTTCCCTTGGTGGCATCTGTCGGGTCAGCTCTGATATGCTCTGGTGTTGCATGCTCAGAGCACCGGTATAAAGCCCCCTGCAGACCTGCGCCCTCTCGGTTCCTTCTTACTGCCCATGATGGTCGCTGGATGGTCCTTGCATTACAAGTACTTTTCTCAGTGGACTTTTCTATCTATTATTGTATATAGTTACGTTTCTGTTAGTAGTTAGTTAGCGTTTCTCCATTTTATTCTCCACCCCAGGGCATGCCTCAGTCACTGGGCTTCAAGACTTGTGCCTCTTGTAACAAAGCTATGCCTTTGAGCAACCCCTCATTTCAGCTGCCTTTAGTGCCTGGGGAAGCTCACGTGCGGGAGTACTGTAAGATCCGTAGGGACTTTAAGCTCTCCACCAAAAAAGATTGGGACGTTAGGCTGAAGTCCATCTTAATGGAGGCAGCGCTAAGACCTCCCTTAGCGCTGGGAGATTGAGATTCTGCACCAAGTATCTCAACATCAATGAGCTCATGGCTTCGATCTTTGGGCCTGCCTCATGAGGTCCAGTGGACTCTGCAGGATCTTCCCTTTTGAGGGCACTTTGCTCTGTCGGTTTGGAGTCTTTTCCAAGCAACATGGCCTAAATGATTCCAGGGCTAACTTGAACTTCCTAAGTCTTTATACCCTGGTACCCATGAGGAAGCATTATAAGCCTCATCCAGCCTCTCAAATCTTTCTGTCACCTGTCTGACAGGACTCGTACAGGAAGGGGAGCAGGGACTTTAGATGAAGTTCCCAATCTTTGTCTGAGTGCATGCTACTCCTCCCCGATACTCTGGGGGTTCCAAGCAGGCCTTTTGATGGGACGCTCGGGGATGACGTACCAGCAGAGAACTTGGATCCAAGTGCCCCCTTACTTGTGGATTGTTTATCCCATTTCTGTTGGGCATGGGCCCATATCAAGATAGACCTCTGGTTGCTAAGCAAGATAGAAAAGGAAAATACCCTTCTGTTCAGTTCTTCCCTGTCCCTCTTCGGGCACTATTTTCATGAGCAACTTCTAGCCTAAGAGGTGCAGTGGCTCCTTAGGGTGGGAGCCATGGAAGACGTTTCTCTGGAGTTAAGGGGCCAAAGGTTCTACAACCGCTGTTTCCTAATCCCAAGAGCCAACAGTGATCTCAGACTAATTCTGGACCTGCAAAAGCTCAACAGATACATGAATAAGCTAAAGTTACACGGGTCTCCTTGGCTTTCATCATATGCCACCCTTGATTTTGAAGGACGCTTACTTCCACTTTTCGATTTCTTCACCCTCCCCCCCCCCCCCCCCCCCCCCCCGGGACACAACGTTCCTGAAGTTTGTCGTGAATCATGTGAACTACCAATTCACAGTTTTCCCATTTGGCCTACTGGTGGCCCCGTGAGTGTTTACCTTTATATTGGACTCCACCTGGACCCTGGTCCAACACACTTGGTAATCCATTCAGCATTCCAGGACTTAGGACTCTGATAAATATGCAGAAATCTCCCCTATTCCCTGGCTCAGAGGATAGTTTATCGGAGCAATCCTCCATTCTGTTCAAGCCAGAGCCTTCCTCCAAGAAGGGCAGTTCCAGGTAATAGTGATGCTTAAAGTGCCTCAGAGCTCATCCCACCATGATAGCAAAAAGTTGCTTGAGGCGCATGGGCCACATGTCCTCATGCACCTATGTGGTGCAGCATGCAAGACTTTGAGTCGGACCTCTCCAAGCGTGGCTGGTGTCTGTATAGTCACCAAGCAGACACTATTTGGACGCAGTCATCGCAGTTCCCCTGTTAGAGAGAATCTTCCTCAGCTGGTGGCTAGACCTACTGACGGTGCACTTGGGAGTCCCGTTCTCAAGATCCCAACCATCTATATCTGTCGTTGCGGATGCTTCAGTGATGGGCTGGGGTGCTCACTTGGGTTCCCTCAGAACTCTGGGCTTCTGGTCTCCGGAAGAGCATTCTCTACACCTCCATGTCGGGGAGCTCAGGCAGTTCTCTTGGCTTGCCAGATGTTCCAGCAAGAAAGTGTCAGTTCTCACAGATAACACAATGGTGTTTTATATCAACAGGCAGGAAGGTGCTCGCTCCTTTCCCCTTTGTCAGGAAGTGCTTCGTGTGTGGGAATTTTTCATAGCACACTTAATCCACCTCAGGACCTCCTATCTTCTGGGGTCACAGAATGAACTATTGGATCACCTCAGCAGATCCTTCTCCAACCACCACGAGTGGTCCATGCTCCCAGATGTTGTGAAAGCCGTTTTCCAGAGGTAGAGAACTCCCCAGATCTGTTTGAGTAGCAACCGTGTTAGTCATCACCCGAACCTTGAGTCACTCCAACTTCGGCCTGGAAGCTCCATGACTGAGCCCTTCAGATCTAGCATGCTCTGAGCATGTCCACAATCTACCAGAGCCACTTATCTGGCAAAGTGGAAAAGATTCTCTATCTGATATGCACAGAAGGGTGTCTCACCTACACAATCATCAGTGCTTTTCATTCTGGGATACTTACTGCCCTTGAAACGACAAGGTCTAACCATGGCGTCTATTAGTCCATCTTGACGTGATCTCAGCCTTTCATCCCTGGGTAAATGGCCAATCTGTGTTCTCAAACAACATCTCTAATCTGTTTCTTAAGGGCCTTGAGAGGTTGTACCCCAGGTACCCCAACAACTAATCTCTCCCTGGGACCTCAACCTGGTATTTATTAAAACTGACAGGACCCCAATTTGAGCCACTGGCGACTTGCTCCCTGCTTCACCTGTCCTGGACGATGACTACCTTAGTGGCCAACTCTCTTCTTCCAGAAGAGTCTCGGAGATCCGTGTCCTCAGATTAGAATCACCATACACTGTATCCTTCAAGGACAAGGTCCAATTGCATCTTCATTCAGCTTTCCTTCCAAAAGTGGTTTCACAATTGTATAGCAATGAGGCCATCTTCCTCTAATGGTCTTGTATCCAAAATCACATGCCAACCAGGGAAGAGCAAAGGCTCCACTCGCTAGATGTTAGAGGTGCACTGGCTTGCTACATAGAAAGGGCTAAACAATTCATGGCCATTGCAGACAGGATGAAAGGTCTTGCCATCTCATCCCGGATAATTTTATCATAGATCACCTCCTGCATCCCCGTACATTACAACCTGGCAAAGCTGGTCAGCATAATCTTTCAGAGGTGGGGAATTCCTCAGGTGGACCAGTTTGTGTCCAGGCAGAACAGAAAATGCCACGTGTTCTGTTCAGTCTGCAGGATGGACGGGGCTCCCTATCAGACGCCTTTCTCATTCCGTGGTCGGGGGCACTGATGTATGCCTTCGCGCCAGTGCAGTTGATTCACAAGGTCCTTGTGAAGCTCATGCAGGACAGGGTAAAGATTATCCTAATAGCCCCTGTGTGGCCTTGCCAGCACGGGTTCAGCATGTTGCCAAACCTTTTGGTAGCTGCCCTGCTGCAGCTAGCCCTTTGGCCGGATTTGCTGTCCTCGAACCACAGCAGTCTTTTGCACCTGAACCTGTCGGTGCTGCACTTGATGGCTTGGCTGCCGCATGTCTTAAGTGCGGATGCTCGGCCAAAGTTCAGTAGGTCTTGCTGGGTAACAGGAAAGCCTCCACCAGAGCGACTTACCTGGCCAAATGGAAAAGGTTTACATGGTGGGCTTCGGAGTGGCGTGTACAAGCCAAGCAGGCCCCACTGCAGGAGATAATGGATTATCTGCTGCACCTCAAACTCCCAAGGTTTGTCCCTGTCGTCAATTAAGGTCCACCTGGCTGCTATCTCTGCTTTCCCACTCCTCGTTCCAAGGCAGGTTGATTTTTCACTCAGGCCTTGTCTACACTACGAAATTAGGTCGAATTTATAGAAGTCGGTTTTGTAGAATTGTTTTTATACAGTCGAGTGTGTTTGTCCCCACACAGATGCTCTAAGTGCATGTAGTTGGCGGAGTGTGTCCACAGTACCGAGGCAACCGTCGACTTTCGGAGTGTTGCACTGTGGGTAGCTATCACACAGTCTCTGCTGCCCATTTGAATTCTGGGTAGAAATCCCAGTGCCTGATGGTGCTAAAACATTGTTGCGGTTGGTTCTGGGTACATATTGTCAGGCCCTCCCTCCCTCCCTCCATGAAAGCAAGGGCAGACAATCATTTTGTGCCTTTTTTCTTGTTACCTGTGCAGACGCCATACCATGGCAAGCATGGAGCCCGCTCAGCTAACTGTCACCGTATGTCTCCTGGGTGCTGGCAGACGTGGTACTGCATTGCTACACAGCAACAGTTTATTGCTTTTTGGCAGGAGACAGTGCAGTATGACTGTTAGACATCGTCGACGTAGTCCAGGGTGCTCTTTTAACTGACCTTGAAGAGGTCGGGGCGCCTGGGCAAACATGGGAGTGACTCAGCCAGGTCATTTCCCTTTTTAAGTTTTGTCTCATGGAGATTCAGTCCGACTGGCAGTGCACTGTCTTTTATTTGCAGCCAGCAGAAGACGATGGTCAGCAGTCATACTGCATCGTCTTCTGCCGAGCACCCAGGTGATAACGATGGCTAGCGGTTGTACTGCACAGTCTGCCGCCAGCAAGATGTATAAACATAGATGAAGTGGATCAAAACAAGAAATAGACCAGATTTGTTTTGTATTCATTTTCTCCTTCCTCCCTCCCTCCGTGAAATCACGGCCTGTTAAACCCAGTTTTGAGTTCTATCATCAAGGTTTTGAGTTCTATCCTGGAAAGGGCCATTCTGTTTCTCACAAAGCCACCCCCTTTGTTGATTTTAATTCCCTGTAAGCCAACCCTGTAAGACATGTTGTCAGTCACCCCTCCCTCCGCCAGAGCAATGGCAAACAATTGTTTTGCGCCCTTTTCCCTGGATTGCCCGAGCAGGAGCAGACGCCATAGCACAGCAAGCATGGAGCCCATTCAGCTCACCACAGTAGTTATGACCTTTGTAAACACCTCACGCATTATCATGCAGTGTATGCAGAACCAGCACCTGAAAAACCAGGCGAGGAGGCGATGGCAACGCGGTGATGAGGACATGAACACGCTTTTCTCTAAAATCCCGTTCCCCCGCAATTTGGAGATCAAGGTGTTAATGGGGCAGGTTCATGCCGTGGAACGCCAATTCTGGGCCCGGGAAACAAGCACAGAGTAGTGGGACCACATAGTGTTGCAGGTCTGGGATGATTCCCAGTGGCTCTGAAACTTTCGCATGAGTAAGGGCTCTTTCCTGGAACTTTGACTTGCTTTCCCCTGCCCTGAAGTGCAAGAATACCAAGATGAGAGCAGCCCTCACAGTTCACAAGCGAGTGGCAATAGCCCTGTGGAAGCTTGCAACGCCAGACAGCTACCAGTCAGTCGGGAATCAATTTGGAGTGGGCAAATATACTGTGGGGGTTGCTGTGATGCAAGTAGCCAATGCAGTCACTGAGCTGCTGCTGTCAAAGGTAGTGACTCTGGGAAATGTGCAGTCATACTTGATGGCTTTGCTGCAGTGGGATTCCTTAACTATGGTGGGGCTATAGACGGAACGCATATCCCTATCTTGGGACCAGATCACTAGAGCAGCCAGTACATAAACCGCAGGGGGTACTTTTCAATGGTGTTGCAACCACTGGTGGATCACAAGGGACATTTCACCAACATCAACCTGGGATGGCCGGGAAAGGTTCATGACGCTAGTGTCTCCAGTAACTCTGGTCTGTTTAAACGACTGCAGGAAGGGATTTACTTCCCAGATCAGAAAATAACTGTTGGGGATGTTGAAATGCCAATAGTTATCCTTGGGGACCCAGCCTACCCCTTAATGCCCTGGCTCATGAAGCCGTACACGGGCACCCTGGACAGTAGTCAGGAGCTGTTCAACTATAGGCTGACCAAGTGCAGAATGGTGGTAGAATGTGCATTTGGACATTTAAAGGGTCACTGGCGCAGTTTACTGACTCGCTCAGACCTCAGCGAAACCAATATTCCCATTGTTGTTGTTGCTTGCTGTGTGCTCCACAATCTCTGAGAGTAAGGGGGAGACGTTTATGGCGGGGTGGGAGGTTGATGCAAATCGCCTGGCAGCTGAATACGTGCAGCCAGACACCAGGGCGGTTAGAAGAGCACAGGAGGGTGCGGTGTGCATCAGAGAAGCTTTGAAAACCAGTTTCACGACTGCCCAGGCTACAGTGTGACACTTCTGTTTTGTTTCTCCTTGATGAAAACCTACCCCCTTAGTTGACTCTTAATTCCTTGTAAGCCACCCACCCTCCCCCCTTCGATCACGGCTTGCTTGCAAAGCAAATAAAGTCTCTATCATTTAAAAAAAACATGTATTCTTTATTAATTGATTATAAAAATAGGGAGATAACTCACAAGGTAGCCCGGGTGAGGTGTGGGAGGAGGAAAGGAAAAGGCCACTTTAAAACTTGTTGAATCCATCCTTCTGTTGCTTGGGCTGTTCACTGGGGTGGAGTGGTTGGGTGCCCGGAGCCTTCCACCTCACGTTCTTGGACTTCTGGGTGAGGAGGCTGTGGAACTCGAGGAGGAGGAAGGGTGGTTAAACGGGCTGCAGCGACAGTCTGTGATCCTGCTGCCGTTCATGAACCTCCACCAGATGCCGGAGCATGTCTGTTTGATCCCGCAGTAGCCCCAGCGTTGCCTCATGCTTCCTCTGATCTTCCTGCCACCACCTCTCTCCACATTCATAGGCCGCTTTCCTGTACTCTGCTGTTGTGTCCCTCCGCACAGCTCTGTCAGTGCTGGACAACTGCATGAGCTCAGAGAACATGTCAGCGCACGTGCGTCTTTTTTCGCCGCCTTATCTGAGAGAGAGAGCCTCTGGGATGGAGGAGGGAGGCTTGAAATATTTGCAGCTGCTGGAGGGGAAAAAAGGGAGTGAAGTATTTAAAAAGATACATTTTACAGAACAATGGCTGTATTCTTTCACGGTGAACAACACTATTCACATGTACCAAATCACGTGCTATGTAAAGGTCGCATTTTGCATCTTGTATTGAGTGCCTGTGGCTTTGATGTTAGAGATCACACACGCAGGGCCGGGCAACAGAATTAGGCTTGCAGGCGGCCATGGTAAGCCATAGTCTTTCAGCTTCTGCAACCTTCATAACAGCAGCCCCCTCCTTTCCCATACCAAGCAAAGCCCGTTGAGTTGGCTATTTAGTGCTGCAGTTTTCCTGTAACCGTGCCGCAGCAGAAACCAAACTAACCCCTTCCCCACCCCCCCATCCAATTCTCTGGGATGATCACTTTTCCCCTCCCCCCACTGCGTGGCTGATAACAGGGAAGATCCCTGCTAGCCAAATGCCAACAGCTCAGTGCCAGTGCCCCCGCCCCCCCCCCCGCCAGCGTGGCTAACTGCCGGGAGGATTTATTTTCATCCACAGGCAAACAACCCAGTAGGAACGGCCACTTCTGAATGTCCCCTTAATCAAATTCCCCTATTTCAACCAGGTTACCATGAATGATATCGCTCTCCTGAGGATAACACAGGGATAAAGAACGGATGTTGCTTGAATACCCGCAAACACTGGGACCATACGCTGCCAGGCTTTGTCATGCAGTGATACCAGATTACTTGCTACTAGCATGGCGTGGTAAAATGTCCTACCATGGAGAATGGAATAAGGCTGCTCTCCCCAGAAACCTTCTGCAAAGGTCTTTAGAATACCTCCAGGAGAGCTTCATGGAGATGTCCCTGGAAGATTTCCACTCCATCCCCAGACACGTTAACAGACTTTTCCTATAGCAGTACTAGCCACGAATGCATCCCAAGTCCTCAGGGATACTTAATCATTAAACGCTTGCTTTTTATAACGTATTACATTTAAAAAGGTACTCACCAGAGGTCCCTTCTCCAGCTTCGTTGGGTTGGGAGGGTATTTCAGTCAGGGTGATAAAAAGATCCTGGCTGTCAGGGAGAATGGTGTGCTGTGTGCTCTCCGCAAGCTCATTGTCCTCCTCATCTTCCCCATCTGCAAAATCCTCAGCCATGACAGAGAGTATCCCATCCACGGACAGGGGTGGGCTAGTGATGGCAGCCTCCCCTAGAATTGCATGCAGCTCAGTGTAGAAGCAGCATGTCTGGGGCTCTGTCCTGGAGCGTCCGTTTGATTCTTTGGTTTTCTGGTATGCTTGTCTGAGCTCCTTAAGTTTCACGTGGCACTGTGTTGCGTCCCTGATGTAGTCTCTGTCCCTCATGACCTCTGAGATTTTTTTGAAATGTTTTGGCATTTCATCTTTTGGAACGTAGTTCTGATAGCACGGATTCCTCTCCCCATACAGCAATCAGATTCAGTACCTCCCGTTCAGTCCATGCTGGAGTTCGTTTTTGATTCTGGGACTGCATGGTCACCTGTGCTGATGAGCTCGCCTGGCCAAACAGGAAATGAGATTCAGAAGTTCCCCGGGCTTTTCCTGTACACCTGGCCAGTGCATCAGAGTTCAGAATGCTGGCCAGAGCGGTCACAATGGTGTACTGTGGGATAGCTCCTGGAGACCAATATCTTCGAATTGCGTCCACACTAACCCTAATTTGAAACAGCGATGTCTATTTCAGCGCTAATCTCCTCGTTGGGGAGGAGTATAGAAATCGGTTTTAAGAGCCCTTTATGTTGAAAAAATGGCTTAGTTGTGTGGATGGGTGCAGGGTTAATTCAGATTTAATGCTGCTAAATCCGACAAACTTGTAGTGTAGACCAGGCCTCACAACGTGACAGCCTTTTTTTTTTGAAAGGCCTGGAGCACCACTATTACATGTCTGGGATGCAATACCTCCCTGGGACCTGAATTTTGTGCTGTTGAGACTCATGGGGGGCCCCCTCCCCTTTGAGCCTCTGGCCTCCTGCTCTCTCCTGCTTCTCTTGTGGAAGGTTGCGTTCCTGACTGTGATAATGTTGGCCCGCAGGGTGTCTGAAATCAGGGTGGTTGCTTCAGAACCACCCTATATGGTCTTCTACAAGGATACGGTCCAGTTACAACCACACCCAGCATTTTTACCCAAGGTAGTTTCATACTGGCCAGGACATATACTTACCCTTCTTCTTTCTGAAACCTCATACATCAGATGAGTGCAGGCTACACATCCAGGATGTCAGGAGGGCACTGGCCTTCTGCATAGATAGAATGGAGCCGTTCCGTAAGTCTATGTAGCTGTTAGTTGCGATGGCAGACAGAAGGAAAGGTCGCCCAATGTCTGCTCAGACGATTTTGTCCTGGATTAAGACCTGTGTTCACCAGTGTGATGAGCTGTGAAAGGTGCCTCTGCCAGCAGTCGTGATGGCACACTCGGATAGGGCACAAGCATCGTCAGTGGCCTTCCTGGCACAGGTACCAATCAAAGAGATCTGTAGAGCTGCTACCTGGTCATCTATCCACACGTTTCTCTCATTATGCACTTACCTAGCAAGCTTGAGATGACGCATCTTGCAGCACTCATCTGCCAAAGCCAGCAAGACTGAACTCTGAGCCCACCTTCATGGACACTGCTTGTGGTCACCTAGAATGGAATCAACATGAGCAAAAACTTAAAGAAAAAAAACAGTTACGTACCTTTTCGTAACTGTTCTTCAAGATGTGTTGCTCATGTCCATTCAGTTATCCGCCTTCCTGCCCCTCTGTTGGAATTGTCAGCAAGAAGGAACTGAGAGGGCATAGGGCTAATGGCGCCTGATATACCAATGCATGAGTACGGCACTCGGGGGCGCCACAGCTGGCCCTACAGATACTGCTAAGGCAAAAAAATTTGACGTCCGTGCACTTGGGCACGTACTCTCCTAGAATGGAATGGACATGAGCAACACCTCTCGAAGAACAAGAGTTACAAAAAGGTAGTAACTGTTTTTCCCCCACCTTACCAGGTAATTTGCATTGTTTTAAATGTAGTTTTGCCTGACGGACACGCTAGAAACTGTACCTCAAATGAACAATCTGCTAATATGGGTCCTGCTCATTTGCAAATGCATCTGAAAATAGTAAGGCCATGTCTACATACCCAAATTGTACCAGTTTAAAAAGGGTAATTTTTTAAATGTTTAAAATATTGAAAAGGGTAAATGGGATGATCTGGATAATTATAGGCTTGTCAGTCTGACATTTATCCAGGGCAAGATAATGAAGCAGCTAATATGGGACTCTAATAAAGAATTAAAACAGAGTAACGTAATTAGTGCCAATCAACATGGACTTACAGAAAATAGATTCTTTCAGACTAACTTGATACTTTTTTTTATAAGATTACAAGTTTGATAAAAATAAGTGTTGATGTAATAGGTTTATATTTCTGTAAGGCATAGGACTTGGTATTACATGATTTGATTTAAAAAAACAAACAAAAAAAAAAACCCCAGCAACTCCAAACTACATAAAATTCACACACGAAATAGATAGCCTAACTGATAAATCTCAAAAAGTAATTGTAAAGGGGAATCATCGAATGGGTGTTTTTAGTGAGGTCCCGCAGGAATCTGTTCTTGGGCCTAGTCTAATTAACATTTTTATTAATTATCTGGAGGAAACCACAACATCATTACTGATAAAGTTTATAGATGATACAAAAATTTAGGCAGTGGTAAATAATGAAGATTACAGGTCACTGATAGAGCAATCTGGATGGCTTGGTAGACAGGACACACAGTAACTGTGTTTTTTAATATGGTTAAATGTAAACGTGTACCTGTAGCAGCAAAGAATGTAGGCCATATGTACAGGAGGAGGGACTCTATCCTGGGAAACAGTGACTATAATTTTGACCAGGAGCTCCCAATATGATGAGGTGGACGAAAGGAGTAATGTGATACTGGGGTGCAAAAATTGGGGAATCTTGAGTAGGAATAGAGGGGCTATTTTACCTCTCTATTTGGCACTGCTGGAATACTGTGTCCAGTTCTGGTGTTGACGATTGAAGAAGGTTGAAAAATGGGAGCAGGTTCAAAGAAGAGACACACAAATGACTAAAGGATTAGAAAACGTGCCTTATAGTGATGAGACTTAAGGAGCTCAATCTGTTATAGCTTAACAAAGAGAACGTTAAGGGTTCCTGTGGAATGGAAGTCTGGCATTAGTTGAGTGCTCAGAACATTCTTTATCCAAATGCATCAAGAAATGAGGTCCAGATTTCTTTGAATTCAAATAATCATTTTCCATGTTGATAAGCTATTTCTTTTGCTGCTAATTCAGACAGGTTCAAATACCACTTCTCTGTTCTGGGCAGAAGCCTACTTCTCTATTTTTGTAAAATCATATGCATGGTAATAATTGTGGCCCTTGAGTCAATGTCTGTGTAGTGGAGTTAAACCCAGCATACTAGGTACAATTACCTAGGATATAATTGTCAGCTGAGGCTAGGCTGCTGAAGCAGAGCCCTGTTGTCACTCGTGTCCCCCTCTTTCTGCAGTTGACTGTTGGATAGTCTCACAACACATGCATCAGAGTTCCTTTTTCTTTATTAAAGCACCAACAAATATCCGAGGACAAGGCCTCCATCTTGCACAACCTTTGTGGCACCCTGTGGATTTGGAATAGACTCTTGCTATATCAATCAGAGCCCGAGATCCACAGAAGCATTTTTAACGCTCTGTAAACATGCTCTGCCATTGGGGGTCTTTTAATGGCTGTGATAACTTCCCTTCCAATGCTTTCACAAAACTCCAGACCAATAGAATTCCTCTTTGTTAGTAAAGTGTGCGTTGTGGACATGGACCTGGGAGCTTATGAAGCTGTTCCCAGTAGCTCTGGGGCCTCTGGCAGACCAAATTGATACATTAGTAAGTGTTGTAAGTACTGCCACTCAGCTGAGGGTGGCAAATGAGATAGTTGTTTTAGTGTTAGAAAAGAGAGACAGCCCTCATCCTTGAGGAATTGGGAAATCCATGTAATTCTCTTGCTCAGCTAGTTCTTGCAAATTTGGGGAAAAAATATAATTTGGAAGGCTGGGTTACCCTAAATATATGCTGTTGTATGATGGTGAGGATGAAATAGGTACTACTTAGTTAGGATAGCCCGGACTTCTCATGGTTGCTACTGTAGGCATCTTGGTTTTCTCCATCCGATGAAAAGAGGAACCCAGCAGACCTGCAAGGGGAATTGGATGCATCGGCACCCACCCATGTGGGAATAAGTGTGTCTGCATTTTGGAACCAGTTTACATCTGTAACACGATAAAAGCATAGTAATAATTTGGGGTGTATGGGAACCCAATCTCCCCTATCCCCTTAGCTATAGGGAGCTGGAATTTAAGTGTTAGTAGTGGGCATTGATGAGGACCCCACAGAAAGGCTCTAATAATGTTGTTAATTTCTCTAAAATAAAATGGGGGGGGAAGGGGGGCATATACAAGTGGGCCACTTTGAATACAGGGAAGCCTTGGCAGAATCTTTATTTTTTTTTTTATTGTATTTACTCTTCTTCACAGGCTCAGGGAAAGAGGATGCCACCGATTTGTATCATTAGGTACTTGAGAGAGTACAGGATTTAAATTTATCTTTACTAGTTCTTAATATTTCTTGGTACTTTTATATCTAGGTATTTGATTGCATCTATGACAGTTTCATTGAGAAAAAATCTTGCCAGATGACAACGAGGAGATTACCCTCATTGTTAAAAATTTATGGCAATTAACCATTGGAACAGTTTACTGGGTGGTGTTGTGGATTCTCCCATTACTGGCAAATTTTAAATCAAGATTGGATGTTTTCTAAAAGATAGATGCTCTGTGAAATGTTTTGGGGAAATATCATGGCCTGTGTTATACAGGAGTCAGACTAGATGATCACAATGATCCTTCTGGCCTTGGACTTTATGAATCTATGAACCTCCCTAGAATAGATATAGTTATACCAGTATAAATGGGCTTGACTGGTAGAGCTTCCACCTGTATGAATAGAGGCGTAAACTATACCAAAATAAGCACGCATAACTATGTCCACCTTCAGGGTTGTACGGGTATAGCTATCTCAGAGGGTTAATTTTTCATCAAAATAGTTGTAACCATACAAAAACTGTGTATAGGCCAGGCCTAAGTGTCCCCTTCAATAAAGCACATGATGTAAAGTCATTAACTTGCAAATTTGGGGTGTCGCATAGCAGAAGCTTGTTGGCGCTCTGAAGATTAGAGGGCTCTGAAACAGATTATTTGCAACTGCAGGTGTTTCTCTTAAGTAGGTGGTGGACATGGGCATTAATGTTGTTCATTGCTATGTATTGGATGAAAAGGACAGTGATCACCCATCCATGCAATTCCACCATCAATGGATTTGCAAAATAAACAAACCTGTTCTTCACCTTGTGCACCCCCACCCTCCCCCCATTTTCCACTAGATTGATAGTTTAAGGCTGGAGGAGACTATTAAATCATCAAGTCAGACCTCCTGCGTATCACCAGCCCTTACATTTCACCCAGTCACTCCTGTGCTGAAGCAAATAACTTGTGCTAGTGTTTGGCTAAAGCATATCTTCCTTAAAGGCATCCAGTCTTAATATAAAGAGTCCAAGAGATAGATAATCCACCACTTCCCTTGCTATTTTGTTACAATGGTAAATCATCCTCATTGTTAAAAATACGTGCTGATTTCTAACTTTCTAATTTGACTTTGTCTGACTTCAGCTTCCAGTTATTGGTTCTTATTATGCTTTTTTCTACCATCCTGAGTTGGTTAGGAAACACTGGTACGTATTTAGTTTAGATAATCTGTTACCTGCAGCTATGAGTGTTGATGGTTTAATAGTCCAAATAGCTCTGAACCTTTACATGACTGGTCATTTTAAGTTGACACAGCTGGTTGACACAGCTAGACAGCTCTTGCTCTACTGTGCATATTTGTAGCTGAATGGCTGCCTATGCTTGCTGTACATCTGTTTCAGAACCTTTTGGATGATGTGGAGGAGTTTCACGAGCGTGCTCAAGAAGCCATGATGGATGAGATCCCAGACTCTTCCAAGCTGCAAATGTTGATAGACATGGGCTCTGGCCTCTATGTGGAACTTCCGGAACTGCCCCGGCTGAAGCAAGAGCTGCAGCAGGCACGTTGGCTGGATGAGGTGAGGTTGACACTCTCGGACCCTCAGAGGGTCACTCTGGATGTGATGAAGAAGCTGATTGACTCAGGTGTGGGGCTGGCGCCACATCAAGCTGTAGAAAAGGCCATGGCTGAGCTGCAGGAACTGCTTACAGTGTCCGAGAGATGGGAAGAGAAGGCCAAGGTCTGCCTGCAGGCAAGGTGAGCATTTCCTTGGTAGCTATACTGTGTGATAGAAGTCCTCTTTAGTTTGAAGGAGAATGTCCCCTTAAGTAAATAGCTTGTCTGTCTTAGGAACGTAGTGATGAGTGGGGCTGTGAAAATCTAGCCAGTTTCTTCACTGTTTGATACAGTTTGTCACACTAAGTTTTTAAACTGAAGGTAGTGAACTGTTGTAGTAGAGATGATGTCCTGTTGGGGTTGACAGTGGTCCGGGGAGGAGACCTAAGCATTCCCAGAATGGCTTTGCTGCTGTTTCTTTATTGTCATGAGATTGTCACCACCACCAGCTTCCTGTCAAGGTCATAAGATTGAATTTGAGGTCAGTTGCTGATGCAGTGTCCTCTGACCTTGGTGGTGAATAGGCCATCAACTTTCTCATCTCTGCTGGCATTTAGTAGTGAACAGCTCCCTCCAAGACCAGCGCTGTGGTATCTTGCACTAGTGCAGTAATACAGCGGCCCTGCCACCTGACTTCATTTCACTGACACTTTTTGTTGAGATAAGGCTGGAATCGGGTTTTTCCTTATGCTAGACCACGACAAAGTATGATGGCCCTGGAAAGCATTGTGAATGAAGCAAAGAACATCCCAGCTTACCTGCCCAATGTATTGGCACTGAGAGAAGCCCTGCAACGAGCTAGAGACTGGACAGCCAAAGTGGAGGCCATTCAGGTAGGGCTAATAGCAGGCAGTGAAATCTGTTGGCCTGTGCTCCTTTCTCTTAACAGCTCTGTCCTTGAAGGAGGTCAGAGAGGAAGGGAAGCTTATTTGAACTTTTAAACTTGCTTACCTTGTTCTTTCCTTGTTTTAACTCTTTGCTCTTCGTTCTGCGCTGCCATCTCTTCCCCCATGGCAAACCTGTTCCTTTCTTTCCCCTTTCCTATGGGCATCCCACTATGAACCACAAAGGCCATCAATTTTCTCCATTGCCCCAAATACATCTCTGTAAAAGGCCCTTATTTGGTGTTAATATTGTTTGGTCTACAAAATTGCCACTGGAGATGGTATAGCTGTGATGCAAAACTCAGTATATCCAGGTGTCCAAGTCATTGAGCTGACTGTGCAAAGGATTTTTTTTAAATTTTGATTATTCCACATGTGTTTAGTGCTTTCATAAGGTGCCAGATTTGACAGTTTCTGTCTACAGAATAGGTACAACATGAGCAACTGTAGTCCAAGTGTCCCTTTGGCACTACCCTACCTATGTGCTTCAGCCTTGGCTAAGAGGGGTCACCTTTAGGGAAGAGAAGGGAGTTGTCTCCATGGTCCATGCAGTTCTTGATGTCTGGGCTGAGACTGCCATTGGTGGTAGTGCTATGTTTTTGATGCAGTCACATGTTTACTGGGAGGTAGACTGAGAACTATCAACTCATTTCACATGGGCTCCTGAGCAACCATCAGCTAGTAACTTTGGGTTACTATTAACCTGGTTGGCTTCGAACAAGCAACTGAGATGAAATGGTATCTGATTACTAGTTCCCTGAGCCAGCCAGTTCCATCAGAGATTATCCATTAAATGGGAAGTTTATATTACACAGGAATAACTATCAAAATATTAATCAGATGTGGGGTGTGTTTCAGGGCAAAGTTTGGTCAATGACTAAGTTTAGTGCTGGAGTTCTGTGGTTCAGAGTATTGTGTTCTACCCCAGAACTGTAGCAACTACGCCTATCTGGAGCAGCTGGAGAGCTTGTCTGCAAAAGGCCGTCCGATACCCGTACGTCTTGATGCCTTGCCACAGGTGGAGTCACAGGTAGCAGCAGCCCGTGCCTGGAGGGAACGCACAGCAAGGACTTTCTTGAAGAAGAACTCAAGCTACACCCTGTTACAGGTGAGCAGCAGTCAGTTATATATCAGAGCCAGGAAATTGGCTTTGATGTCCCTCTGCAACCTTGGAAGTGGGCATACAAGTTATAGGTTACCCTTCCATATGATGGTAGGGTCAAACAGAAATTTCAGTTCCACATGAAGGAGGGACATGGTCATGTACAGTCTCCTTTGGGTGAGTTTGTGTACTGAGGGTTTCTGCTATTACTGTTAAGGAGGTGGAGTAGAACTTGTGCTTTGTGGCAAGAAGGAAAAAGAGTTTATTCTATGATGTATAATCATTCCATAGTATATTCTCATCTGTGCTCCAGTGCCTTCTGTTGGTTCATCTGACTAGTGACCTTGGGTTTTACATTGCTTCCTTTGTATTTACAGGTTCTGAGCCCCCGGAATGATATTGGGATTTATGGAAGTGGTAAGAATAGACGGAAGAGGGTGAAGGAGTTAATGGAGAAGGACAAAGACCTTGATCTGGAATCCCTGAGTGAACTGGAGGATGGTCTGGAGGAAGCCAGGGACACTGCATCTGTGGTAAGGAGCTGTGTAAAAGGACTGGTGTCTTCTGCAGCTTGGGGGCTTTTGAGAGATCTTGTCTGTGTTTTGACTACTACTAGCTCACTTGCATTTAAAGTCCAGCCTGCTAAGTGTTCTGTCCTTGTGGAAATCTTGAGGATCATTAAATGAATCTCACTAAAACGAATATCTCAGTACTAGGCCTGATAAAAGCAGTTCATGTGCTTTAGGGATGTTTTAAACACATTTGGACAGTGGGAGGAGAGAGAAGTACAATTCAGAGAAAATGCGTTGGGGAGTTTGCTAAGGAAAGCTTTAATTGAACAAGGGTTAATAAATTCACCATTTATGTTGAATGGTGGGATTCCATTCACCTTTTATGTACATAAACTGAAACCTTTTTGAAATACCTGAAAAGAATGAGCTGCTACCATCCACAAAAGCAATGTGAAAAAGACATCATTAGATTTGACCCTGCCATGCGCCAAACTGAACTAAGTTCTACTCAAACAATGTAGCCTTCAGAAACTACAGTTAAAGAAGCAGACTTGTTTAAAGCAAAATGTTGGTGCAAGCAGATGAAGTATTTGAGAAGTCCCCCCCCCCCCCAATTCGGTAGGGATGTGCAGAATTTTCCTCACTAAGGGCTGTATAGCTACTTACCAGTAGATGAGGTCATCACATTATTGATATAAGGAGACCATTATGGTTTATCTCAGATCTTTAATGCAGATGGCAGCCATTACGTTCTAAACACCCTCTTGCATATGTATGAAGCTATTCCATTCTCCTCCCACACAAACTTCAAAAATAGGGTTGAATCACTTGTTGCCTGGTACTAAACTTCTTTGGGAGGGAGTGGAGAGGGGAGAAGGGAGTTGATGGAGTATTTTTTTGGTTTTTTTTTTAATTGAGAAATATGTTATGCAAGACTACTCCATAGTGAGTGGATGATACCAGAAATTAAAGTGAGGGCCCAATAAACGTCGTCTAGATTTCCTTCCTAAAGGAGTGAGGAAAATTGGCACAGGCTGAGAGCCTGCAGTTATGCTACTTTGTATGCGTGATCATTAAGGCTAAGATTTAATCATGGCTAATTTTAGTGAAAGTCATTGACAGGTCATGGGCAAGAAACAAAAATTCACAGCCATGTGACCTGTCCATGACTTGTACTATATTCCCCAGACTAAATCTTGAGTGTTCTGGGGGTGCAGCTGCTGCTCTGGAGGGAGGGCTCTGGGGCGCCCATTGGTGCTCCAGGGGGGTGGAGTGGCCAGGGACTGCCAATGCTACCAGGGAGGGGGAGCTGTTGTAGCTGGCCCTGGGGCTGCTCCGGCAGCCCTCAGGTCAGTCGCACCTGTTGGCTGCAGAAGTCACTGAGGTCACAGAGTCTGTGGCTCTGTGACGCACTCGCAGCCTTTGTGATCATCCATCAAATCTCAAGTTCAGCATGGTTAGACCATGTCTTTACTTGGATGAGAGATACTAAGGAACACCCTGGTGCTATAGGGAAGGATGGTGGTGATTTCAGTAGATGATGCTCTTCTCTCTGAATTGGTTTTAAACCTACACTTAATTATATTGCATAGGAAGGGTGAGGTGGGGCACTGTGCTGTTGGTGACTTGTCTTAGATCCAAGCCCCTGTCTCCTTGTGGTCATTAAAGAGCCCATTATCTTTCACGTGGAATACTCCTAACGCAATTCTGCGCCAAAAAAAAGTTCTGCACACAATATTTCAAAATTCTGCATATTTTATTTGTTAAAATAACACAAGATAATCATGCTAGTTACAATTATTTTGGTAACTTGCTTCAAGATATGTCAGTGTGTATGTCTGTAACAGTACAGATCAAAAATACCAAAAAAGACTCTAATTTTTTTTGACAAATAGATTCCTTATAAGGCATATTAATACAGAACTTTGTGTAATTCATTTAAATTACCAGACAGAACTGTTTCCTGCACCTGTCAGAAGCAGTGCAAAGGCTTCAGGGAGTCAGCAGTAACGGAGGAGCTGAGGGAGAGGGAAGGACCCTGGGAGTGAACCTGGAGGGTGTTGGGTGTGGGTGTGGATGGGAGGTTTTTTTTTTTGTGGGGATGTGGGGGGGGGAGGAGAGGGGATTGTTAGGGTGTTGAGAAGCTTCCCGCATTCAGACCCTGGCTGACTCCAGGCTTCTCCCATTGTCAGGCTCATCTGCCCCTGTCCCCACGCTCCTCATCCCCATGGGTCTCTGCAGCCAGGCTCAATGCTGTCACCTCACTAGCTCCTGAGCCCATGCTCCAGTCTGTCCCCCCATGCCATCAGAACCCCAGTCTGTGACCCCCTAGCAGCCCTGTGTGGCCCACTCTGTCCTTACCTGGCTCCGCAGGCAGGATGCCGTGATGAACTCTACTCCTGGGGGAATTCTGCAGCACTGGGCATAGAATTTTGTATTTTCCTGCATAAAATACATTTTGCCTAAGAGATGCTGCAGTTCTGCCTTTTGAACACCAGAGGCCACTGTGGTGCTAAACAGTGGTATTAGTGCAGCTGGCTGTTCTGGAGCCAGAGCAGACTCTGATGGGCAAAAGGCAGAACTGCAGCACTTCTTAGGCAAAATGTTTTTTGAGGGGAAAATACAAAATCATGTGAGACAGATGAATTCTGTGCATCCGCAGATGTGCACTTCTGTCCCCCAGGAGTAATGGGAATAGGGAGCATTAGTATGGGTTTCTGATCCAAATTCCAGTTTAAGTACTTTTTGTCCTCTAATTTCCCCCTGCAATTTAAATTGGAAAATGCAGCATTGCAGTAGCTCTTAAGCCAGTGCTTCACTTGAGAGATGGCTGCATTTCAGTGGAAGGTGTTTCCTGGTACAGCATGGGTCTCTGTTTAAGTTTGCAGAGTGCTTTGGAAGCTTTTGGGAAGACAGGTACTGTATAAAGGTTAGGTACTGATTATATGTCAGAAAGTTGGGGAATAGTAGGGTTCTGGGGAGAAAATTGTAATTAGAATTGCATTTTCTTCTGGTTTGTGAGTCACTGTGCTTAGGAGATTCTTGATATGTCCTTGCCTTTCAGTGTTGTTTACTCTGGTAGCAAAACCTTGTGTCCATTTGCTGTGAAGGGTTATCGGCTATCACTCTCTGTGCTGTGCAGGTGGCTGTATTCAAGGACCGGGAGCAGAAGGAGATCGAAGCCATGCATGCCCTCAGGGCAGCTAATCTGGCTAAGATGACCATGGTGGACCACATAGAGGAAGTCAAGTTCTGCATCTGTCGCAAAACGGCTAGTGGGTTCATGCTACAGTGTGAGCTCTGCAAGGACTGGTTTCATAGCAGCTGTGTGCCCCTCCCCAAAACCAGTTCCCAAAAGAAGGGCTCCAGCTGGCAGGCCAAAGAAGTCAAATTCTTGTGCCCACTCTGCATGCGTTCTCGAAGGCCTCGACTTGAAACCATCTTGTCTCTGCTGGTATCCCTCCAGAAGCTGCCTGTACGGTTGCCTGAGGGGGAGGCATTGCAGTGCCTGACGGAACGTGCCATGAGCTGGCAGGACCGAGCACGGCAGGCTCTGGCCACTGATGAACTGTCCTCTGCTTTGGCCAAGCTTTCTGTTCTCAGCCAGCGCATGGTGGAGCAAGCAGCCAGGGAGAAAACAGAGAAGATAATCAGTGCGGAGCTACAGAAAGCAGCAGCTAACCCTGATCTACAGGTAGGGTGTGCAGGGGTATCTTATTCTTTACCTCTTCACTGTGATTTGTCAGTCTTTCTAGGGGCACTTTGTGACAGAAGCAGTTGTGTTGAGCATTGGATGTGTCAGTCATTTAGGTCATTGATTTGAATGTAGCTCCCTGGTAATGACAAGAAGTCATCAGTAGGTTTAGGTATTTATAAGACACTTGAGGCATCTAAATGCCAGTACTATCTGGCAAGTTGAGTGGCCTGTAAGAAAAGTTGTTGGCCTCAGTACTGTTCCCAGTAGATAGTTGTCCATAAAGCAGTTGATACCTTTTTGGCAGTTTCAAGGAGCATTGCAAGTTTTCTACAGCTGCTAAAAATGTTTCCTCCATATCAAGACTGGGGCATGCTGAGATGATGCGGTGGTGAGAAAGAAGCTTGTGCTACCACTGACTGTGCTCTGACAGTTCTGGATAAAATGAGGAGTCAGTAGGGCTGTCAGGATTGGAGAAGATAAAAAAAATTAATCCCTGTGGTTTATTCTTAGACATCATCCCAGGTTTTTGCCCAGACCTTTGAGATGGTGACAGTTTTGCCTGGGTTCTGCTATGCATGTTCAGACTGTATTTCTGAAGTCAAAGGAAGGCAACTAGCCTTTGTATAAGCATTCTCCCCAGCAGTGATTTTTGCTGCAGTTTCTTTCTGTATCCATTTGTTTGTTGCTTCATTCATATTTTCCTTTTGTCACTTAGGGTCATCTGACTAGTTTCCAGCAATCTGCTTTTAACCGTGTGATAGGGAGTGTGTCGTCGTCCCCACGGCAGACGATGGACTATGATGATGAAGAAACAGATTCCGATGAAGACATAAGGGAGACATATGGCTATGATATAAAGGTAATAACCTAGCATGGGTGCTAAGGGCTTTTCTGTATATGGAGTTATTCTGGAATAACTTCGTGTGAACATTGCCTTTCTGGAATAAGGGTATCTTTTCCAAGTTAGTTTAATCCACTTTGGATTTCTATTTGTAGACAAGATGTAAGACATAAGATGCATAGTGTGGCTGTGTGCCTGTTATGAGAAGTTTTTAATGGGTTTCATCTGTACATTATAGATTTGGAGTGCTGAACATTTTTGGTCGTAACGTTTGTAGTCAAAACTCCATAACGTATTGTGTCTAGATTTAAAACACTTCTTCAGTTCTACTAAATTCTAGATACTTGCACTTCTCAGGGATTTGGAGCCACAAGTAGATGGGAGGAATTGTGTTATGCTATGCAGATCAGGATGGGAGCCATGTTTTGATTTTGTACCTTTTGACAGACGTTGTATACTTGTCACAGATTAAATTAGTGCTCAAAACAGGAGCTCTTCACCAAGCTACAGTGTAGCAGGAAGTGGGATTTGAAAACTCCACATTCTATAAGAAGTTTTCTGGTGATCCATCTCCTTTGGCATTTCGCTATCCGTCTGTTTCCTGCCCAACTTGTGCATGCGGAGGAGGTGGAGCTGTTCACTCCCACCACGTGGAGGAGGTCCAGACTACAGCTCTGGATCTATATGTAAACTAAGCTCCTGAAACTGATTCAGAAACTAAAGCTGCACTTATCCATAGGCTTCAGAAATGGTTTTGCTGCAGAAGAATTTTCATGAGAAAACTGCAGAGATTAGTCCTACTGCCTTAGGCAGTTAAGTGTGTTTTCAGTGAGACTATATTAAAATGAAAAGTAAAACTGTTCTTGGAAATGCTGCTCACTGTTTTCTGTGAAGAATGTGAAACAGTGTTCTCTTAGTGCAGGTGGTCACCTTAGT
Organism: Dermochelys coriacea; assembly: GCF_009764565.3. Taxonomy (NCBI): domain Eukaryota; kingdom Metazoa; phylum Chordata; order Testudines; family Dermochelyidae; genus Dermochelys; species Dermochelys coriacea. The sequence continues at coordinate 243,600,470 of NC_050068.2, forward strand.
GATGCAGCATTGTATTTCCTTCATGAGGCATAATGGTGAGAAAATTTGAGGTTCCATTAGATACTGTAGAGATTACCTTAAAAGGCAATGAAACTATCTTGATTTTGAGGTTTTTTTAAAGATAAATTCTATAATTGAAGGGACCTCATTTTTTTTCAGTCCTGATCTGCCTCACTTTTTTTAGTTTTAGCACTCTTCAGACTCTTCAACTCTTTAAACAACTTACTCTCTATATAACTGCCCGCAGCAGTCAAGAAAAAATGCAACTTAATTTTTCTGTAATCCTGTGCGAGATGTCAGTGAGGGAAATTTAGAAATTAGGGGTTGCAGTTAGTTTGGCATTTGATTAACTATCATTTAAAAAAAATTCCAAACATTTCAAAGCTTTTCCTTGCATAGTGAGGTTTTTCTGAAAGATGTGGAGGTTCACTGGGTTGTGATAAGAAAGGACATGCTGGGAAAGATGGAAATGGTTGTGAGAGCTTTTTTGCAGGGCTGCTGCTTGGATTTTAGGGAATGCAATCTACAATCTGGAGTTTCAAAATCTATTATTTAATCCTATAATTCTGAAATCTTTGTAGAGTCATAAAATTAGAGATGGAAAGGCCTGTTGGATAATCTGGTACTTCCTCTTGTTAATGCAGGATTATTGCCTTGAAAATACTTAACTTGAACTGACAGGTTTCAGAGTAGCAGCCGTGTTAGTCTGTATTTGCAAAAAGAAAAGGAGTACTTATGGCACCTTAGAGTAACAAATTTATTAGAGCATAAGCTTTCGTGAGCTACAGCTCACTTCATCAGATGCATTTGCGCCAAATGCATCCGATGAAGTGAGCCGTAGCTCACGAAAGCTTATGCTCTAATAAATTTGTTAGTCTCTAAGGTGCCATAAGTACTCCTTTTCTTTTAACTTGAACTGTAACCAGTCTTGTTCTACATGCCCCAGGCAATGGGTCTGAGACTATTTCATAGCTAGATAAACTTTTTTGACAATGAAATTGCCTGAGTTTTCAACTGTAAATCTCCTTAATTTCATAGGCTCATAGAAAAGTAGGGTTGGAGAACAGAGGTCATCTAATGCAACCCCCTGCAGTGAGGCAGGACCAAGTAAACCTATACTATCCTTATTTTTAAAAATCTGCAGTGATTTGGATTCCACAACCTCCCTTGGAAACCTATTCCAGTGCTTAACTATCTGAATAGTTAGAAAGTTGTGGCGCCCAGAACTGGGCACAGTGCTCCAGCTGAGGCCTCAGCAGTGCTGTGTAGAAGTGGGACAGTTAGCTCTTGTGTCTTACATATGATGCTCCTATTAACGAACCCCATAATATTAGCTTTTTTAAAGACACATCACGTTATTGACTTATATTCGCTATGTGATCCACTATAATCTCCAGATCCTGTTCTGCAGTATTACTGCTTAGCTAGTTATTCCACATTTTGTATTTGTACATTTTGATTTTTTTCCTTACCAGGTTATTTGTCTTTATTGAATTTCATCTTGTTGATTTCAGACCAACTCTCCAATTTATTAAGATCGTTTTGAACTTTAATCCTGTTCTCCAAACCCTTGCCACCTTGGGGTCATCCTTAATTTTATAGGCATACTCTTTACTCCATAAGCTAAGTCACTAGTGAAATGTTGAATGGTACTGGACCCATCACAGACCTTTACAGCACCCCTCCAGATACTTCCTCCCAGTTTGACAGCAAATATTGATAACTTCTTTGATTAGTCTTCCAGCCAATTGTGGTTCATCCCATAACATCTAATTCTACACTTTCCTCTGCATCTTTGGTTGTTAACTCCAGAAATATTTGATTACTGTAATCATAAGAGGCTCTTAATTACTCTTTTCTGGACTCCCTGCAAGCTTGATAAGGTGGTGTCCAGGACAGGACACTATTCCCGAGGAGTTTCACCAGATTTGTAGATGAAGCTGGACTCTTGTCTTCAGCTTTGATGGGGCCAAAATTGCTTTGACTTGTTTGTCCTGTAATGCAAACTTGTATTGGATTTAATCTCCACTGTCACCTCTTTGAGCATTAGTTTTCCAGTTTTCTCTCTCCCATTGAATGTTTCTGAGTTTTTACCCAGATATATTATTTTCCCCAAGCTGAAGATCACTTCTTCTTCCCATGTTTCTCACTTCTCTAGGTCTATTTGTATTTTTCTTCTGATGTTCCTGCTTTTCAACTCTAGAGTTTTCTGCAGGTTGCATTACTGTGTAGTTTACTCCTTCTTAAATGCTTACATGGAATGAAACTCAGTTTTAAGACTAATATTGGAGCTCTTGATCCCCTCTTTTTTCCCCAGCACTGTGGGCAACACAGTTCTTTGTCACCCAGCACTATAATCTGTGTCCTCTTCAATTCTGTCCTTTCTAGACTCTCACGACCAACCAATATCTAAATCTTGCCAATAATTCCTGCATAACGTCTCTCTAAAATCTGGTCTTTCCTGTGTCCATGCTGCTAATGCTCAGTATATCATGTCTCCGTTTTCTCCTCTTTGGTCTTAATAAATGCCATCCTGCCACCTTAAAATCTGTTAAAAAAGCTATTGTAAATATCATCTTAAATTATTTCTTAGACCATGTCACCTCCTCCTGTTTACATCCTCCGGCCAGTGCTCCCCCTTTTTCACGGCTGCAAGGGCAAACCTATTTTTTCTTCATTTCTAAATTTCTTCATGGCTTCTCTGTACAGTACCTTTTTATCCATTCTCTCATAGAGAACTGTACGCCTCTGCTCTGCCGAAGATGCCAGCTTTTGTTGTTCACTAATTGTATTTTCCCACAAGCATCTCCTTGCATAAAGGACAACATGGGATTTACTCCCTGTTAAAAATCTGCAGTAACTACATTATTCTCTGAATATCTCCTTAAAATTCACTTATGCCATGATTCTAATAAAATGCTTGATATTAGCCAGGCAGCTGGTGTTTTGTGACCCCTGCTTATTGCACTGATCATAATTGTCTCATAGTTACCTTGTGCTCCCCACATCTTTGTATCCATTAATTGTTTCTCATCCTCTTTTTAAACTGTAAGCATTTTGGGGCTGGGACTATGGATTTTTGTTTGTGTATATAGAGCCTAGTAGACCGAATCCCTTAGCTGCTACTGCACAAACTACTAGTGTCTAAGTAGGTAGATAGTAGCTGATTCTTTGTCACCTGTTTCATGTTGGTTTCTTCATACATTATGTGGAGTCATGAATATATACTATTCATGAATGCCTAATGAGCCCCAATTAAAAGCATGAACAAAACAGTCCACTAATTTGTCATTTTAATCTGGAGTCTAACTTTGTACAGAAGATGTTAACTGCAAATAGAAGTCCTTGGTTCCTCACCAATAGGTGTAATGGCCCTAATTTAGCCACCGAATATTTTTCAAAATCCTGGGCCTCATGACAAGAAATTCATGGCATTTCCAATTTAAAATTTGCCGTAGGAGCCTATTCTCTAATGAATTTCTCTCTGTCCATAGACAGACGCCAAATTTGACAGTCCTTGCCAGGGACGCATCCTGACCTGAAATTCTTCCAGAAGTGTAAAGAGTACATGTACATATGCCTATAAACCTCTTGTTCCTCGACCTCAAAAGCAGGGACCTCCATGGTATATCATTATGTTGACAATGGAGTTCGCACCTGGGGAATAATCTGTGGGGAAAGTTGGGAAATCACTCATTCTTTCACTGCACTCAACCAGTGTATATGGAACATATTGATCTCTCTCTAGAGCTGCTGCCATCTCATTACTTAAATAAGTGAATTGCACAATACACTGGCACTATCAATTTCTGTGGCAGGGTAGTTCTGAGCAGGTTCTAGAAGCAGTGGGCTTTTGAGGATTTTGTTAGGATCTACTCCGAAGTAGATAAATTCCAGCTATAACAACCTGTGTGTGTTTTCCTCACTACGTGACTTCAGGATAACGCCAGTGTGAAATCTTCAAGCAGCCTGGAACCCAACCTGTTCTGTGATGAGGAGATCCCCATCAAATCAGAGGAAGTGGTGACACACATGTGGACAGCTCCCTCATTCTGTGCTGAACATGCATATTCATCTGCTTCCAAAAGCTGTCCTCAAGGTATTGCCTTTTCTATGCATTATCCATTGAGAGGGGTCTGAGCAGGTGATTTGGAACCTGAGCCAGTAAATGATGATGCTAATCACATCAGATAAGCTCAGAGGCCATTGTGTTTATATATGGGAAAGGCAACTAGTGGTCAGCATGTCAGGGAATATACAGTAGAAATATACCAGAATTTATATTTGCTCATGCTCAGTGGCTGTGCCAATGCCCAAAGTTTCTGTTTGAGCCTTCTGTGCCCTCAGACTGTTACTGAAAAATAATACACTATTGTCTTGTTTCCGACCAACTTCCTGTCTGACCTATGTGATTTGCCTTTTGTTTGAAAGGTCCTAGCACCCCAAGGAAGCAGCCCCGGAAAAGCCCCTTGGTGCCTCGCAGTTTGGAACCTCCGGTGCTAGAGCTGTCACCTGGTGCCAAATCTCAGCTAGAAGATCTAATGATGATAGGAGATCTACTGGAGGTATCTCTGGATGAGACCCAACATATTTGGCGGATTTTACAGGCCACGCATCCACCCTGTGAAGACAGATTCCTTCACATCTTGGAGGTATAGATGTGAAGAAAAAGTGTAGTATAGAATGAAATTGGGTCAATGTTGTTGTAGTTTGTTTTTTTTAAATGGAATTTCAGATGATTTTTCAGTGGATTTTCTCTTGGCATCTTGCATCTTTTTTGGATCTCTGATCCAAAAAACCTCAGACCTCACTCATCACTGTTTAACTTGGTCTAAATAATTAATTAGCTCTTGTAAGTTGTTCCATCATTCTTTTCAGCTCAGCATTCCTTTGAGGTGGACATCTGACAGCAGATCTTTTCAGGAACAGAGTGTCATCTTCCATAAGCTATAGCAAGAACTCCTGCCTCATTGATTGTGCTTACTGTACAATAAAAAACATTCCACTGCTGTCCAGAAGTTAGTGGAATTGCTTTTATTAAAAAACCTGCCCAAAAACTAGGAAATTCCATACACCAAACCATAAAGTTAAAATTGCAGAGCAAAGCATTCAGAAGTAATGAATGAAGGGTTCAGAATCTGAACCAGTTGGAAAGGAGAGTGGGAAGACAATTATTGCAAAATAAGTAACACTTACCCCTACTGTCTAGCTTTGTATCCAGTTATTACAGGTGTGTAATATTTCACTGGTCAGAAAGGAAATTGTGTATATACATTTGCTTGTCCATATTTTAATAAATTTTTTTGGGGGGGGGAGGGAGGGAGGAATGAGGGGAAAAAACCCTGTGCAACTTAAACTCTTGCTCCCATTTGCATATGTATTACAGAACCAATTGTTACTTAAGGTAGGAAATACAAAACAGCAAGTGGTGAAGTCTAAAAACAGGTCTCTTTTTCAAGAAGATGCTTTGGTACTCAAAGCGAGGGGAGAGAGAATACAGGATGCATATCTAGAATTGATTCTAAATTGAAATACATTCTAAGTGTCACCGGTGGCAGCAATGTGTCTTTAGAACATTGTAAAGGTCTGATTCAGATCAGAGGTAAGGGTTGGTGCGGGAAAAAAAACCCGGCAACCATTGCCACTACAATTAACATCCTTAGACCCAAGCCCTAAATTTACAGCCAAAGCATTCACAAAATAAACCACCTCCTTTGCATGAGTACAGGAGCCTTGCATCTGCAGTCAAACCATGTGCTAAAACCCTTATTACATTGATAAATACTAACTACATGCCTCAAATCATTTGTAAAGCAAGATTCTCTTCATTTATTATCCAACTTACAATGCAGTTATTCAGCCCAAAACAAATTTACTACAAATTTCCATTTAAACCCCCACCCCGCAAACTAGAACCTATGCAAACTAAATGAGCATTTTAAGATTTTCCATTTAAAATTGGTCATTTTGGCTAAAACAAGCTTTCCCAAAGGTTAACCTAAAACTCATCTGCTTTGTAGACAGCTGTAGTCTGCGTCTACCAAACAAATTATTTTGCTTGGAGGTGCAATGATGGCCATTTGCTGGCATCAGGCCACTTCTTCAAAATCATTCCACGTTAAAGGAATATTAAGGTTACAGAGCAGAGCACTCAAGTCAGAAAATGATTAAGAAAGCCCTTGGGGGGCATGGACTATCTCTTTTCTGTGTTTGTACAGCACCTAGGTCAATGGGAACTTCATCCATGACAGATTCCTGGGTGCTATGACAATACAAACGGTAATAAATTTATGGCTGCGTGCAAAACCTTAACTCTGCCCTTTTTGTGTGCAGGCATTACACTACAGTCTTATTAGATGACGTGTTTTCCTGCAAGAACTTTACCTTATTCAGCATACAAGATAGACGTGCTCAGGGAATGAGGCAGCTCTTCAATATTTCTTTCTATCCTCATTTGTTCAGTGTGTAACCCCATTCCTCATTTACTGCATACCATTGAAAACTTGAAGTGAATAAGGAATTCTCTATTTTATAAACTTGTCTGTGGAACTCATCAGTGTGCCTTAAATAATTTTATCCTTCACCTCTACATGAAGTCAAAAATCATTATCCCCATTTTACAGATGCAGAAAAGAGGCGGAAAGGTTAAGTGACCTGCCTGAGGTCCCTTAGAAAGCCTATAGGTATCCTGAGTTCCAATGCAGTTTAAACACAAGTGCTTGCTTCCTCTCCTAGAAGATGCATAATTTATTCATGCACGCTGTGCAACCTCTGGAGTGAATGAGGCAAGGGGCTCTGGAGTGGACCTCAGACCAGTTCACACAACCCTGACTCATTCTCTGTCCAACATGTAAAATGTCTGAGGCTGGCGTTGTGAGGGGGGGGGAAAAACAGTATGTGATTGTGTAATAAGAGTTTTGTTGAAAATAATTACAATCACAATCAAGATCATCTTAGGATCGGGAATAAGCAAGAACAGACCAACGCTTAAGGAACAAATGATTTGTCTTCCTACAAATGTCTTTTACAAAAGTCAACAAAGTAGAATAGCAACTGATGGAGAATCCTTTCTCTTAATGGTTTTGCTTTTCCATAGGCCATCATTGATTCTTAACAGTTTCTCTTCTTACATAGTTGAATCTGATTTCATTCATCACTTTACTCTGGCAGGCTGAAAGCTAGGAAGGAGTCCCCTTTGTTCATACTCTGCCACCTGCCTGGTGGTCAGGCAGGGTCCTTTCTGCACCCAAAATGGGAGGTAAAATTGGGAGGATGTCTCCAACAGACCATGGGAATGTAGCATGTGGACTTCTCTTGGTGGATGTTTTTTTTTTTTTTTAATCTCTCCTCCTTTTTATGAAGGATGACAGTCTGGATGAGAAACCATTGAAAATGAGAGCGAGAGATTCTTCTGAGCGGAAACGGAAGCGGAAACTGGAGAGGGTAGAGCAGTTCTTTGGAGAAGTGAAGCAGAAGTCTAAAGAGCTGAAGAAACTAGAGAAACCCAAAAAGAAGAAGCTGAAACTAACCTTGGACAAGACAAAGGAGTTGAATAAGCTGGCCAAGAAGCTGGCCAAAGAAGAGGAGCGGAAGAAAAAGCGAGAGAAGGCAGCTGCAGCAAAAGTGGAGCTAGCAAAGGAGAGCACAGAGAAGAAGAGAGAGAAAAAGGTGCTGGATATCCCATCTAAATATGATTGGTCAGGAGCTGAGGAGTCTGATGATGAGAATGCTGTGTGTGCTGCACAGAACTGCCAAAGGCCCTGCAAGGATAAGGTGAGTCCTAGCTTAGTTTTGCCTTAAACAACTGGGGGAGGGTAATGAAAAACCCCTTTAAGAGTTATTTAAGGTTAACAAACTTTGAGCAGCAGCGAGGGATGTAGTTAATATGCTACACATATGAAGGCTGGTAGGTGGGTGTGACTTTTAAAATATTGAGCAGTCAGGCCAAAGAAGCTCATAGAATATGGCCCAGCCATCTGTTCCAAGCCCAAGCAATTGAATTCTGAGCATCAGCATGCTGCATAGCGACTATGAACTAAACCCAACAGTCTCTGTATTGTCTCAAGCTGTTGGAGAGGTAGAATCTGGGAGTAATTATTCCTTCTGAATGGAAAAGTAATGACACCCACAAGCCTTCTTCTATCTCAGTGGTGGGCAGCCTGTGGGATGCACACGACCCATCAGGGTAATCTACTTGCGGGCCGTGAGACAGTTTGCTTACATTGGCCGTCCACAGGCATGGCCGCCCGCTGCTCCGAGTGGCCGTGGTTCGCTGTTCCCAGCCGATGGGAGCTGCGGAAAGCAGTGTGGGCTGCAGGGAGGTGCTGGCCGCTGCTTCCCACAGCTCCCAAAGTTCTATGTCCTTTGTTGCTGATAATATGGAAGACATGCTGACTTGGCCCCTAGGGGTTAATTCTGTGTTTTAGCTAGAACTGTTTCTTGCCCCTGGTCTTTTTTCTGAACAAAAGTCTAAAATGGACGTGCAGTCCTCATAAACGAAAATTAATCTTCCAAAGCTCTTAAATAAAGCCTGTGAGCCATGAGGCTGCAAATTGAATGAAACCACAGGCTGTACTGCCCCACTTTTCTTGTCCGAGGTGAATCTGCAGTGGTTTGGGAATTGATCGGATTATAGCAAAAGTAAACGATGGAGGTGAGCAAACTTTATTCAAAATATTTTTTTTAGATAAAATGAATTTTTCACGGGAAAACCCTAATAGAAGCTGTCAACTTGTTGTAGTGTAATTCAGTGAGGGGTACAGAACTGCATGAATATCAGGAAGATTTTCCTGATTTTGAGACTGTGTTGTGGAGTTAGTGTCCTGATTGAAGTGGTAAAGGCTAACTACTTGAAATTCTTAAAAAAACTAAACTGAGCAAAATGCTAGAAAATATACTGTAGAGAACAATCCTCTGCTGCTGGGATCTAGTTGTTCTTTCCCATCTATCTTATAAATGATATTGCAGAATATAGTATATTTTGATTGGAATGAGGTTCCTAGTAGAGGAGTAGTGTCTCTATATTTACATTCTGATAAAGTATATATTCATTTAAATAGATCAACTTGATATAAGCTATGCAAACGAGCAAATTCTTAGCATTATGTGTAGCATTCTAAAGCTAGTCAGAATATTCCTTAGAATTATTTTCTGTATGATAGACATGTTTTTGTATATGTATGTATACAAAATAAAACTTAAAAAAATGCTCTAGCCCTATGAATAGAAGGTAACCAACACTGGAACATAATTGCTTACTCCTGGGGGAATTCTGTGTTACTGCACTTGTGCAGGTTTCAGAGTAGCAGCCGTGTTAGTCTGTATTCGCAAAAAGAAAAGGAGTACTTGTGGCACCTTAGAGACTAACAAATTTATTAGAGCATAAGCTTTCGTGAGCTACAGCTCACTTCACAATGCATCCGATGAAGTGAGCTGTAGCTCACGAAAGCTTATGCTCTAATAAATTTGTTAGTCTCTAAGGTGCCACAAGTACTCCTTTTCTTTTTGCACTTGTGCAGAATTCATGTCTCCCTGCAGAGTTCTTTGCTTTCCCGCAGAAAAATGACCTCTGATGGGGGAGCAAAGGGAAGTCACAAGAGCAGTCACATGCTCCCTGGCAGCACAGACAGGTCGGTTTAGGTGCCCAGAGCAGCCAGTAGATACGTAAATCACTACCGGGGTGTGTGAAGGGGTGGGCAGGTGTGTGTGTGTGTGTGTGTGTGTGTGTGTGTGTGTGTGTGAGAGAGAGAGAGAGAGAGAGAAAAACATTCTATCCCTCTCACTCACTATTGCAGCATGGTTCGCATGGAGGGGCAGGTCTTCAGGGTGTGTCTGGGGAGGTAGGCATGGCACAGGCGGTCTTCTCAGGCAGAGTAGAATGTAGCAGCCTGCCTACTTAGTGAATTGTTCCCATTGTCTTTGTGAATTCCCCCAGGAGTATAAAACATTTGTAGAAGTTTTAAGGCTCCTTTACATTGCCAGAGTGGTGTAAAGGACAGTATGGCCTTATAAATGCTTATGGTGCTTTAGTGATTAGAACTGGTCTATATTTTTGGACTGAAAAAATTCTTATCAAAATGTGCTACATGAATTGTTTGCTACTTACTTTTCTGGAGATGGTCATTAGCCAATATAAACTGTGAGTTTGATTTCCCCAGCCCTCATTTGCTCTCCAGTTGCCTATGATACAACACTGAGCATGTGGCTGCACATATTGGTTGACTAATAACTAGAAATAGTCAAACCTAGCTACATTACTATTAGGCAAGAGGATTTGGGCATTTCCTTCAATGCTCCCCATTCCCATTCTCAATCCATTGTATTGTAGTTCAAATACATTACCTAAATAATTGAAACCAGCGTGATTATATTGCGTTATTTTAACAAATAAAATATGCAGAATTTTTAATTTTTTGGCACAGAATTCCCCCAAGAGTAAATTCCTGGAACTGCAGGCATTAATGCCTGCAATCAGTCACTTTTTCAACTGATAAAGATATAGTTTGATTATAAACTAAAGTAAAACCTTCAGTTAGTTTTGATCATTAATTGTTGCTTTGCTTCAGTAATTTCAGTTACTTTCCAGTAAAATTTGAGTTCAGTTTCATGTGGTCCTGTAAGCTGATAACAGAGCTCCAACAGTTAATGGCTTTGATAAATGTTCCAGTAAATTGTTTTTTATTAATACGGCAGTTCCTTAATCATCTGATTCCAGTTTCTTCTTATCAAATTCAAATTAAAATACGCTTTTACTCAGAAAATGGTTGACCTGCTGGTGCCTTTGGGCTTTTAAGAGTTTTAATTTACTTTTGTTTCTCTTGAACAGCTTTTAGTTTTTTTTTCTACAGCAAATTCATCTAAAAGTTGAGGGTATTTTTCCCTTAAATGTTTGGCAACATCAGAGTTGTAAGGAATTCGGGTAACTTTGTCAGCCACTGGCTACCAGTTCAGTAGTTTTGGACTCTTACATGGCCTAAGATTATTGGAGACAGTAGTACAACTAAGGTCATATGGCACTGACTTGGCCAAATGCAATAATTAGGTTCCTTTGTTTCCTGAGATTTTGCTACTGCAGAATCCACACACAGCTACAGAATTTGGCTGCAGAATCTAAACTTTCGTGTAAGAGTTTAGTCTTTATGGTTGCCAAAATCACTTTGCAAATACAACATTGCAGAGATTTACATTATTCATTTTTGTATTTAATTGAATTAAAATGTCTATTTTGGCATTTACATGAAGATGCTGCAAAAAATTAAGTGTGCTGCAGAAATCGAGGGCTTTGCAGTAGAATTTAGGATCAGTGTGCTGAAAGACCCCATGAGGCCGTGAAAGTGTATATCCATTTCTAACAGACTCCTTCATGTGCTATTGCAGCTTTCTACATGCATTAGGTGTTGGAAGAGGAAGAACATAAGTTAAAGAATAAAGGAAGGATTTAAGGCGAAATTGAAGAAGTGACTTGGTAGCTGAGGAGAGGCAGGGAAGAATTTCAGCTAAATAGGATAGTACCGGTGAATGAGTTCCCTAATTGTGGAGTATAATTGAGGAAGGTCAGAAAGTCCAGAGTGAGAAAGTAGGCAGATAGATCTGAACTCAGTTAGGGTAGACTAACTCCAGGAAGTGTTTGGAATACTAAAGAGCCGTTTGAAATGGATCCTGATATGCAGAGTAAGTTGGTGGAACCAGGAAGATGGGAGTAATGTTGTTCTGTTTCCTGGAGCGAGACGAGATTAGCTTAGTAGCCATATTCTAGGTCTCTTCCCTCCCTTCCCCTCCCATACACCCCTCGTATCCCCCCCAGGCTCTAAGAATAAAAATTTATGAAAACCGTAGGAGAAGATTGCAATTGGCAGCGAGTAAGGATTTTATCTGAGACAGGGTCAAAGGAATGGGGGATGAATTCTGGCAGGGTTCCTCAGATTGCAGGGCTGCCTATTACATCTGTGTGATTTGAGAACAAAGAAAACTTGGATCAAGTCAAAGATGATTGGTTGTCCAACTTAGGCCTGGAAGTGAAGGTAGGGCTATGTTAGGGGGAATGATAGAAGAGAGTCTTGGGACAAAGGTTTTTCCCCTTGAAAAGGGCTTCATTATGTGGAGTTAAGCTTTGTCAAACTTAACAGGGAGATGGTACAGGTGGTTTGATCAGATGGATCAAAAGATTAATGGTTGAATCCAGCAATGAAAAGTCTAGGAGGAAGAAAAGAAATACTTCGAGATAAGCTCTAGTGAAAGGGTGAGGGAACAGCAAAGCAGTTAGTTTTCTTCTTGTACTAAGTGAAGATCATTGGCTCCTTGCTGAGGGTCCTCCAGGAAGAGTGACTGATGGTTCTGAAATCTTCCATATGCGAGGAGACAAATCGAACAGTTTTAGTACTTGGAAAATCAAAAGGAGGATAGTGTAGGTAAAGTGGTAAGTCAAGCCCTTGTATTCCAGAATATTGCTGAGGCTAGGGAGCATGGTCACGAGTGACGGAGAATCGGCCAAAGGTTTTTCAGTGTGTTCAAGGAGGTGCTTTTGTTCAGAAAAGCGGAGGTAAATAGTGGCTTTGATGAATGGTGTTTGAGCTGCTGACTGAAGAATCAGGAGAGGAGACAGAAGTGAGGCGTAATTGCCATTTTTCAAAATAAAAATCAGAAAACACCTCATGGTGTAAAGTCATTTGGGTAGTTTAAAGTAGGGAGTCTGGAATGGCACTGTGAGTATCCTGACCTAGGATAGGAGAGGAACTGGGTCTTAGTAATAGACAGGAGTTTGGTAGATAGTAAGTTATGATTAATGCATTTCTCAGGAGACGCATTGAGTTCCAGTTGGTGCTATCTTCTTTGTCTATTTAGGTAAAGGCAACTGGACTGAGATTCATGGAGGTGACCTGGATGGGAGAAAAGGGGGGTGGGATTGAAGAAGGGGTGAGTAGAGAAGTGGGTAAATTAGTTGGGGTTAATTAGTATGTTTTAAATGAGAAACTGTCTGTAATCTGTTTTGGACTCTATTGGGGGGGGGATACTTGTAGCAAAAAGACAAAAATAAATATAGTATTTTTGTCTGAAAAGTGGTCACCGTATAGGCACTGTAGTTGCTCTTTTCCAAGGGCTAGTCATATCTCCTTGTCCTCTAGTAACATGTACTTTAGGCTTTCTGGGATTTCGAAAGGCTTTTTCACTCTTAACATTTCCATTGTAATTGATCCTTAGGAATCAGAATAGTGTTAATCCATTCCCTTTGCACGTATTACTAGTGCTCTTTGTTTGCCCTGTGCAACTGACTAAATTTGAGTGTTTCTGCTTCCTTGGTTTCAGAGTAGCAGCCGTGTTAGTCTGTATTCGCAAAAAGAAAAGGAGTACCCGTGGCACCTTAGAGACTAACAAATTTATTAGAGCGTAAGCTTTCGTGAGCTACAGCTCACTTCATCGGAATGCATCCGATGAAGTGAGCTGTAGCTCACGAAAGCTTACGCTCTAATAAATTTTAGTCTCTAAGGTGCCACGGGTACTCCTTTTCTTTCTGCTTCCTTGGGTACTTAATTGACATAAATACAATGGATTATCTTGGAAGAACATTCCTGAATGTTTAGGCTGGGTATTGTGCAGGTAGCTTTGGGGCAAGTCTGACTTACAAAATTCCCCACATCTGACTGAGAAGAGTCCTCACATTATAGGATGGGATCCTTTCTCAGGATCTATTGATACTACTCAACTGTACTGAAATCTAAACCTAAACTATAGGCCACAGTGAAACCAGGCAGCTTCTGCATCTTCAGGACAATACATGTTGAGTGAAGTGATGGAGCTGTAGAAGGCAATGCCAAGTTTGTCTCTCTTCCTTGGTTTGGTCCTAGCAAAGAACTGTCATGACTTTAGCTGCCATTAACGGTTTACTTGAGCAGAACCCCAGGCTTATTTTCTGACACAGGTCTGGAGAGTTGAATCTTGCTGTGTTCTTCATGTGGTGTTGATCTTGTCTCTTGCAGGTAGACTGGGTGCAGTGTGATGGTGGCTGTGACGAGTGGTTTCATCAAGTTTGTGTTGGTGTCTCTCCAGAAATGGCAGAGAATGAGGATTACATCTGTATGAACTGCGCAAAGAAACCAATGCAGGGCCCAAGTAGCCCAGCTCATGCACCACCTCCCCAGTTCTTACTGAGCTACAAGCTACCAATGGAAGATCTCAAGGAGACAAGTTAGCAACTACTCAGTCTCCCTGGGACTTGGGGAAAATGGACCACCGAGACCCTACTGAAAGAGGGTGTTTGAAGCTACTGTAGCCACTCAGCCTCACTACCAAGGATGTACAGCCCTGCAGCAGAGATGGTCCCTTATTGCTGGCTTCCTCTGTACAACGGGGATGTCAGAGGCACAGTGGTTCCAACCCATCAATGCAGACACCACCTCTATGGGAGTTCCAGCCAATATTTTAAATGAAAGTGTTTGTTTCCAGCTGAGTGTAGGTGCTGCCTTCAGAGACTGAGCAGACATGGGGCTGTTAGATTAGACACTTGGGGGTGTTAAAAGTGCATCTGTGAAATGGGAAGTGGGGTTGGCATGGAATTGGTGGCCATTGGCTGGAGCTCTCAGCCCTACCAGTTGCCCCATGGAGTTATATTGTCCATGCAGAGATTTGGAAGTTATCTTCAGCCCAGTGGTCTCTCCGTACCAACTGACCCAACAGGGAAGTGTATGGGAATAATAAACCTGCCTCAATGGTCAGGCAGCTCACACTACATTACAGGGATGGAAGAGGGTGGCTGAATAGCTCTTAGTTTCTATTTTGTAGTTAGAGGGCAAAGGAGCTCAAGGTCTCAGAAATCAGCACTGGTTCTGTTTACCAAAAAGACACCCAGACCCACCCCACCATGTATATTTTCCTGATGGGGAAAGTCAATCTCCCTGTCTGTCCTGAAGAGGGCCACAAAGCATCAATTAAGATGTCAGTCTATGCCAGAGCTTGGAAAGTAAAGAGCACTTTCCCTCACTATACAGGGGTCACATCTCTCCTGTTCTAGGCATCGTTAGTGTTCCGTGCTCCTGTATATTACAGTTGTCTGACACAGGCTGGAGCTGGTGGAGAGATACAGCAACGTGATCTGTGCCCAGGGATGGGGAGGAATGAGGACAGCCCACTTACCTCAAGGGTTACCCTGACATGTGCTTCTGTGAAAACTTCCATTCACAAGTATTTCCAGTATCACGAGCTACAGGCATGGCCTTGAGCGATACCAGCAAGCAGTCTGCAGATACTGATCGCAGCGCAGATCCCCTCCCTGCTGGCTTTGCCTATAATCAGCAGCAGATCCTGTTGGAAGTTGCCCCCGGGTTTGCCGGTGGACAGAGGGTGTGGGGTAATCCTGGGTGACAGTTGTTTTAGTAAATCCATTTTTTAAAAAGGACTTGTTTTTACTTTTTTCTAAATGTCTCAGACTACTGACTTGTTCTATAAATAGATTATTTTTCTTTGATTTTTTTATACTTACCACTGTTACCAGCAGCACAGAGACAGAGGTTCACAAAGCAAAAAACCTGCCCACGGGCTTGGTTTTTTACTCCATTCTTTCCTTGTAGTACAAGGAATTAGCAGTTATCTTCCCCATCCTAGCCTAACCAGCTGCCTGTGTTTAAATAGGTAAATACATTTCATGTGCTACCTTCGTGTTTGGGATTGTTCCTGTTAGCGGGGCACCTGGGCCTTGCTCACTCCAGTCTTTGCTGGCTTTATGTATGTGAGTGTCTGAAGCTGGCCACTGTGCTGTCTTGCCCCCCTTTCCCTGTTGTGTTTCCATTCTTCTACAGTTCTAGGAGTGTTGTAAGTAGTGTCCAGTCTTAGTAGAAGCTGGGCTGGGATTTAAAAAAAAAATTGACAAAAACAAGTGTTCTGTCTTGACTGTTCTGTGTCCCTTTTTTTTGTACTTCAATTTTTGGAGGGTTTTTTAGCTGGCTGAGATACCAGCTGACCTTTTCCATGCAAAAAAGTAACTAGAAATTCAGCTCAGTCCGCTTCATGTAGATTAACTTCACCTGACTGCTTGTCTGTCCCTGACACCTGGGAAGTGGAGGTGGTGGCAGCGGCTGATTTAAAGGGGAAGGCCTGGGCCTTTGGCAGAAGAAATAATAAGTTTAGACGCTGAGGGATAGGGCAGACATTATAGGGCATTGAGTGCCTTGGGGTGAAAAGTTGATGTCAATTTCAGCCACTTGCAGACTACACAAGAATGGCCATGCTGAGTCAGACCAAAGGTCCATCTTAGCCCGGTATCCTGTCTTCTGACGGGCCAATCCCAGGTGCCCCAGAGGGAATGAACAGAACAGGTAATCATCAAGTGATCCATCCCGTTGCCCATTCCAACCTTCTGGCAAACAGAGGCTAGGGACACCATCCCTGCCTATCCTGGCTAATAGCCATTTATGGACTTATCCTCCATGAATTTATTTAGTTCTTTTTTGAACCCTGTTATAGTCTTGGCCTTCACAACATCATCTGGCAAAGAGTTCCACAGGTTGACTGTGCGTTGTGTGAAGGAAATATTTCCTTTTGTTTGTTTTTAAACTTGCTGCCTATTAATTCCATTTGGTGACCCTGAGTTCTTATGTTATGAGAAGGAGTAAATAACACTTCCTTATTACTTTCTCCACACCAGTCATAATTTTATAGACCTCTATATATTCCCCCTTTTGTCTTTTCTTTTCCAAGCTGAAAAGTCCCAGTCTTATTAATCTCTCCTCATACAGAAGCTGTTCCATACCTCTAATAATTTTTGTTGCCCTTTTCTGAACCTTTTCTAATTCCAATACATCTTTTTTGAGATGGGATGACCACATTTGCATGCAGTATTCAAGATATGGGTGTACCATGAATTTATATAGAGGCAATATGATATTTTCTGGCTTATTATCTATCCCGTTCTTAATGATTCCCAGCATTCTGTTTGCTTTTATGACTGTTGCTGCACATTGAGTTGATGTTTTTTCAAAGAACTACCCACATTGATGCCAGGATCTCTCTTGAGTGGTAACAGCTAATTTAGACCCCCATCATTTTATATGGATAGTTGGGAGTATGTTTTCCTATGTGAATTACTTTGTATTTATCAACATTGATTTCATCTGCCATTTTGTTGCTCAGTCACCCAGTTTTGTGAGATCCCTTTGTAGCTTTTCTCAGTCTGCTTTGGACTTAACTATCATGAATAGTTTTGTATCATTGCAAATTTTGCCAACTCCCTGTTTACCCCTTTTTCCAGATCATTTATGAATGTTAAATAGTATTGGTCCTAGTATACACCCCTATGGGACACCACTATTTATCTCTCTCTATTCGGAAAACTGACCATTTATTACTACCCTTTGTTTCCTATCTTTTTTTTAACCAGTTACTAGTCCATGAGAGGACCTTTCCTTTTATCCCATGACAGCTTACTTTGCTTAAGAGCCTTTGGTGAGGGACCTTGTCAAGGGATTTCTGAAAATCTAAGTATGCTATATACACTCGATCCCCCTTGTTCACATGCTTGTTGACCCCCCTCAAAGAATTCTAGTAGATTGGTGAGGCATGATTTCCCTTTACAAAACCATATTGACTCTTCTCCAACAAATTATGTTCATCTGTGTCTGACAATTCTGTTCTTTACTATAGTTTCAACCAGTTTGCCTGGTCAGTCTTACCGGCCTGTAATTGCTGGGATCACCTCTGGAGCCTTTTTTAAAAATTGGTATCACATTAGCTATCCTTCAGTCATTTGGTACAGAAGCTGATTTAATGATAGGTTACA
Organism: Dermochelys coriacea; assembly: GCF_009764565.3. Lineage (NCBI taxonomy): Eukaryota > Metazoa > Chordata > Testudines > Dermochelyidae > Dermochelys > Dermochelys coriacea. Next base: position 243,618,234 of record NC_050068.2, read on the forward strand.
AAACAGTTAATAGTTCTGCAATTTCACATTTGAGTTCTTCAGAACTCATGGGTGAATACTATCTGGTCCTGGTGACTTATTACTGTTTAGTTATGAACTTGTTCAAAAACCACCTCTATTGATACCGCAATCTGGGACAGTAAAAAGAATGGCTAAGGTTTGGGAATCTCCCTCACCTCATCAGGTGTGAAGACCAAAGCAAAGAATTAATTTAGTTTCCCCATGATGGCCGTGTCGTCCTTGAGTGCTCCTTTAGCATCTCGATAGTCCAGTGGCCCCCCCACTGGTTGTTTAGCAGACTTCCTGTGTCTGATGTACTTAAATTTTTTTTTTGCTATTACTTTTTGAGTCTTTGGCTAGCTGTTCTTCAAATTCTTTTTTGGGCTTCCTAATTATATTTTTACACTTCACTTGCCAGAGTTTATGCTCCTTTCTGTTTTACTCACTAGGATGCCTTTTTGCCTCTCAATGCTTCTTTTACTATGTTTAGCCACGGTGGCACTTTTTTGGTCCTCTTACTGTGTTTTTTAATTTGGGGTCAGCATTTAAGTTGAGCCTCTATTATGGTGTCTTTAAAAAGTTTCCATGCGGCTTGCAGGGATTTCACTTTTGGCGCTGTACCTTTTAGTTTCTGTTTAACTTCCTTATTTTTGTGTAGTCCCCCTTTCTGAAATTAAATGCTACAATGTTGGGCTTCTGTGGTGTTTTCCCCGCCATAGGAATGTTAAATTTAATTACATTATGGTCACTATTACTGAACGGTCCAGCTGTATTCACCTCTTGGACCAGATCCTGTGCTCCACTCTAGGACTAAATCAAGAATTGCCTCTCCTCTTGGGGGTTCCAGGACTAGCTGCTCCAAGAAGCAGTCATTTAAGGTGTCAAACTTTTTCTTCATCTTGTCCTGAGGTGACATGTACCCACTCAACAGGGGAATAGTTGAAATCTCCCATTGTTGAGTTTTTTATTTTTATAACCTCATCTCCCTGAGCATTTCACAATCTCTATCACCATCCTGGTCAGGTGGTTGGTAATATATCTCTACTACTGTATTCTTATTATTAGAGCATGGAATTACTATCCATAGAGATTATATGGTACAGTTTGGTTTTAGATTTTTGTAATTTAATTCTACACTTTTTTTCTTTCACATGTAGTGCCACTGCCTCACCAGCACAACCTGTTCTGTCCTTCTGATATATTTTTACCCTGGTATTAGTGTCGCATTGATTATCCTCATTCCACCAAGTTTCTTTGATGCCTATTATATCAATATCCTCATTTAATACAAGGCACTCTAGTTCACCCATCTTATTATTTAGACTTTTAGCATTTGTATATAAGCACTTTAAGAACTTGTCACTTTTTAGCAGTCTGCCATTATATGATATAACTGAATAGGACTCTTCTCATTTGACTGTTTCTAATCAAATCCTACTGGTATTTTATCATCCATCTTCTCCTTACTAGGACTTAAAGAATCTCCATTAATAGATCCTTCTCTAAGGGATGTCTGTCCGAACCACGTGCTCCTCCTCACCTGTCAGCTTTCCTCCAATCTTAGTTTAAAAACTGCTCTATGGCCTTTTTAATTTTAAGTGCCAGCAATCTGGTTCCATTTTGGTTTAGGTGGAGCCCATCTTTCCTATACAGGCTCCCAGTTTTCCAAAAGGTTTCCGAGTTCCTATTAAATGTAAACTCCTCCTCCCTACACCATCAACTGATCCATGCATTGAGACCCTGCAGTTCTGCCTGTCTAACTGGCCCTGCATGTGGAACTGGAAACATTTCAGAGAATACTACCATGGTAGTACAGTAACTGTATCCAGTTCAGAAATTTGTGGCATAGGAGTGGTGAGCGATGCCATAGCAAACTGAACAAGGGCTCATTCCTATTTATATCCTTTCTTTGCATCCCATCATAACCAGAAACTCCAAATTTAAAAACATCCCTCTTGTTAACCCACTATTTTGGTAAATCAGTTAAGGCAAGTCTCACTTTCCTTTACATTCTAAAAAGGTTGGTACTTTGTCTTTTAATCAGGACTGAATTAGTCTCTGTACAAAGGGATCTGTCACCAGTGAATGAACACTTCAGTAAGTAGAATTATTCAGCTTAAGAAATCTTTTAAAAAAAAAAATCAAAAATCCAAGGTCTTGTCGTCTTTCGTAACACCTAAAATCCATGACAGTGGGGAAAATAGGGTTAGCATCTCCTTTTAGACCAATGATTTGAACGTACTTTGTCTTGATGGAGACAATACTGGATGTGATTATACTGCAAAGAGAATCCTGAAGAGCAACCCTTAGCAAACAGGGTGAATGTTCATGTTTCTCTGATCCAAGATATGGAGAATCTTCATCCTGGTGTCTTCCAAAGAATGTGAGCCAATGGGGGAAGAATCACCAGCCAGAGGATGGAGTGTTGAGTTGCTCTGCCCGTTTCTTGCAGGTTTAGAGAACTCTAAACAAAAAGCCAATGGGTAGGTACTGGAATTGAACGCAATATTGATTGCCGATTTTCAGGTTAGTACCCTTTTGAAATGCTAGATCTACTTACTTCCTCAGGAATGAGGGAGTGTGCCTAATCTGTTTGATGTACTTTCAAGTTTTCAGAAGCAAGACAAAAGGCCATAACTACCCTACATTGTATGTGTAACTTTGTTTAAAAAAAAGAAAGGAAAGTTTATGAAAAAAGCATTATTCAGAACCATAAATTATGCTTAGAATTACATTCACAAATCCCTAATTGCTTAGTAATTTGGATTTTCTTTGTGAGACCAAAAAAAAAACCAAACAAAAAACCACCAACAAAACACATAATCCAGTGCTAACCTGGGAAGGCACTTCCTTAAATGTCTATCTTTTTTTTCAGCCGTAGTAAACAATCTCACCTGCAATAGCTAGAGCTAAAATATGTACTAAAATTGCGTGTTCTGGTGCATACAGATGACCCCTTAATAGTTACTAAAGTAGTTAACTGTTACTGAGGTAGCTTCTCTTAATGAGAATAATTTTTTCATTGAACCTGAGAGGGGAACATCCATTGCACAATTACCATGTAGAACATACTGCCACAATACTGAGACCAAGGATTTAGCAGGATTTAAAGAAGGATTAGGCATTTATGTGGTTAATGAGAACACACACAGTTAAGCTAAATGGGCTGTGTGCATGTGTGATGTGACATATTTTTATGCTTCGGGGTGCAGATCACATATTAGGAAGTTCTCTCTGTGCAGGTTATTCCATAATTATCCGTTAGATTCTTGCCCTTTTCTCTACACTAACTGATTGCAGAAGACAGGAATTGCTTTGTTGGTCGCTGAAATATAGCCACATATGGGCTCAAATAAAACAGCTGCTTAACAGTGCATGGCAACCCTACACACCTATTCAGCTCAGAAAGTGAAGAATGTTATCCTATTGAAACTGTAGCATGTATTTACGTATCTAGAATGCAGTCACCCAGACAGGAATTTCCTTAAGTCAGTAGGGCTTAATATCTTACGAAAATTGCCGTGGAATCTTTAGAAATCAAAAATGGGCAGGGCTTTGGTTGTAGCTCTCATCCAAAGGCTTCCTCCAGCACTGTAAAGCCCTGTAACCCTAGGCATTGGGTCTGCACTAACAGAGAGAGAGAGAGCAACTTAAACTACAAGTACAGTTTCCTGCAGCAGTTAGTCTTCAGAGGTCTCATCTAAATGTTGACAGCCCCAATCTGCTTAGTTATGAGAGCCCAGCCTGAGCTGACATGGCTCTCAACAGCTTTCTGAGATGGTTGTCTATTACACCCATTATAGGTAGGCACACTGATGCAGAGTGAAATTAAGTGGTCTCAAAGTGATTCAGCGAGAGATGGGAATAGAAATGAGGACTCTGATCTCCCATTCTCCTGTCTAACCACAAGATTATAATGAAGACTGCATAAGTGTTTCTAGCATTCACAGAAGAGCTTGGGACATTAGGCGAACAAGAAAATGATGGACCCTAAACGGTTAATAGAACTGATACTGCTAAAAGCTATTTCCATTATGGTACACTGGGGCAGATAAGATAAAATGGCTCCTAGAATGAAGCAAGGAGTATAGGAAACGCCAAATGGCAGATTCAAGGTCCAAAAGATGCTGCTGCACCTTCAGCTAATGTGGACTAGTAAACACGAACACTCGACCCAGGTGATAAGACATACTGCATGTACCATTTTGCTCTAGCTAGTGCAGCCTTAATGGTGAGTAATCCTTGCATATACAGCTGTTTACACAGAAGTTACAAATTAACTTGGACAGAGTCATCTAATCAGCTCTTGCCCCAGGTTTTCCCCCTGCTCTAAGTGAACTAGAAAATGTCCAAACCTTTTGTTCACTGACACAAGTAGTTTTCTGTCCTAGAGTAACTGTCTACTTTGCCCTGTGCAATAGGTGATTGCCAATTGTAGCCATGGTAGAACCATCTCTTGTCACCAGGTAAGTTCATAAAACAAATGTTGATAGAAAATGGACACAGTAGGAAGACCAAAGAAACCCAAGAGCTGTTTACAGGAGTTGCTGGTTTCTCTTCCCATGTGTGTAGTGATTTGGGTGTTCCTTGCAGATAAGTTCACTCATCTTCCATGTTATACTTGAGAAAATGAAGCAATTTTTAAAATCATCCGTTTTATAACTTTTTTTGTGGGAAGTGGTGTGAAGGTCTCCTGTAAAAGGCTGAGATGCTTTGGCCATTTTATTATAAAGAGTTTAGGCTCCTTTATTTAGAGAAGAAAATGAAAATGGGAAGGAGTCCAAGCTCCCTCAATACTTATTTTCCTACAGTCCCCGGAGCATACTCAGACCACCCACCCACGCCCCAACCCAAACATGATCCCTGCTTGGTGCAAACAGTCAACAGCGAGAGAGAATAAATTCAACACTTACCAAATTCTTATCACAGCAGAGTGGGAAGATAACATGCACTACAGCAGCTGGAAACTGCACAATGACTTAAGAGATTCAGAACAGCCAATCTCATGCAGCGAGATGAGTTTCAGTACAAATGAATGTCAAATCACGTGCCAAAGGCAAAGAAATGAACAGCGGAGATGCAAATCCTTGCTGATGTTAAACACAAAAAAGAAGCTTACAAGAAGTGGAAGATTGGACAAATGACCAGAGAGGAGTATAAAAATATTGCTCAGGCATGCAGGAGTGAAATCAGGAAAGCAAAATTACACTTGGAGTTGCAGCTAGCAAGAGATGTTAAGAGTAACAAGGGTTTCTTCAGGTATGTTAGCAACAAGAAGAAAGCCAAGGAAAGTGTGGGCCCCTTACCGAATGAGGGAGGCAACCTAGTGACAGAGGATGTGGAAAAAGCTAATGTACTGAGTGCTTTTTTTGCCTCTGTCTTCACAAACAAGGTCAGCTCCCAGACTACTGCACTGGGCAGCACAGCATGGGGAGGAGATGACCAGTCCTCTGTGGAGAAAGAAGTGATTGGGGACTATTTAGAAAAGCTGGACGAGCACAAGTCCCTGAGGCCGGATGTGCTGCATCCGAGGGTGTTAAAGGAGTTGGTGGATGTGATTGCAGAGCCATTGGCCATTCTCTTTGAAAACTCCTGGTGATCGGGGGAGGTCCCGGACGACTGGAAAAAGGCTAATGTAGTGCCCATCTTTAAAAAAGGGAAGAAGGAGGGTCCAGGGAACTACAGGCCAGTCAGCCTCACCTCAGTCCCTGAAAAAATCATAGAGCAGGTCCTCAAGGAATCAATTCTGAAGCACTTAGAGGAGAGGAAAGTGATCAGGAACAGTCAGCATGGATTCGCCAAGGGCAAGTCATGCCTGACTAATCTAATTGTCTTCTATGACAAGATAACTGGCTTTGTGGATGAGAGGAAAGCAGTGGATGTGTTTATTCCTTGACGTTAGCAAAGCTTTTGATACGGTCTCCCACAGTATTCTTGCCAGCAAGTTAAAGAAGTGTGGGCTGGATGAATGGACTATAAGGTGGATAGAAAGCTGGCTAGATGGTCGGGCTCAATGGGATAGTGGCTCCATGTCTAGTTGGCAGTCAGTATCCAGCGGAATGTCCCAAGGGTTGGTCCTGGCACTGGTTTTGTTCAATATATTCATTAATGATCTGGAGGATGGCGTGGACTGCACCTCAGCAAGTTTGCAGATGACACTAAAATGGGAGGAGTGGTAGATACGCTTGAGGCTAGGGATAGGATACAGATGGACCTAGACAAATTAAGAGGATTGGGCCAAAAGAAATCTGATGAGGTTAAACAAAGACAAGTGCAGAGTCCTGCACTTAGGACGGAAGAATCCCATGTACTGCTATAGACTAGGGACCAAATGGCTAGGCAGCAGTTCTGCAGAAAAAGACCTAGCGGTTACAGTGGATGAGAAGCTGGATATGAGTCAACAGTATGCCCTTGTTGCCAAGAAGGCCAATGGCATTTTGGGCTGTATAAGTAGGGGCATTGCCAGCAGATCGAGGGATGTGATCATTCCCCTGTATTCGACATTAGTGAGGCCTCATCTGGAGTATTGTGTCCAGTTTTGGGCCCCACACTACAAGAAGCATGTGGAAAAATTGGAAAGAGTCCAGCGGAGGGCAACAAAAATGATTAGGGGACTGGAACACATGACTTATGAGGAGAGGCTGAGGGAACTGGGATTGTTTAGTCTGCAGAAGAGAAGAATGAGGGGGGATTTGATAGCTGCTTTCAACTACCTGAAAGGGGGTTCCAAAGAGGATGGATCTAGACTGTTCTCAGTGGTAGCAGATGACAGAACAAGGAGTAATGGTCTCAAGTTGCAGTGCGGGAGGTTTAGGTTGGATATTAGAAAAAACTTTTTCACTAAGAGCGTGGTGAAGCACTGGAATGGGTTACCTAGGAAGGTGGTGGAATCTTCTTCCTTTGAAGTTTTTAAGGTCAGGCTTGACAAAGCCCTGGCTGGGATGATTTAGTTGGGGGTTGGACTAGATGACCTCCTGAGGTCCCTTTCAACCCTGATATTCTGTGATTCTATGAAATGAGGAAACAGCTATCTGTATATCTAATGAGACACACAAAGATGTCTGCAAAAACAATGAGTTCTAGTGGCACCTTAGAAACTAACAAATTTATTTGGGCATAAGCTTTCGTGGGCTAGAAAGCTTATACCCAAATAAATTTGTTAGTCTCTAATGTGCCACAAGGACGACTTGTTGTTTTTGTTGATAGAGACTAACATGGCTACCACTCTGAAAAAAGATGTTGGTCTGGGTACCTTTGAAAGGAGGGCTAGTTCAGCGAGAGCCACCAGCAATCCCTAATAAAAATTCAACCCCAACATTAAAACTTTCCTCTCTTAAAGACCTGTGTAAAAAGGCAGGTCTTGCACCATGCCCTGAAAATCAACACTCGGTTGTTTCAGTTCAAAGTGGAGAAATGGTTCCGAAGCTGAAGGCCTCTCAGTGAATGCTGTACCATAGGTTGGTGGGAACTACAAGTTGAGTGCTTCAGCTGGACTGCAGCTGTGGCAGTATTTCCTGGGGGAAGCAGTGGGGGAGAGAATCCTATCCTCTTCAGAAATGTGCCCCCCCTTCATCCAAGCCTTTTAGAACTTCATAAAGCAAAGCAATACTTGTCTCCTCAAGATTGGATTAGTGCAATGCCCTGTACATGGGGCTGCACTTTAACTCAACTTGGAAACTAAAACATAAGAATAGCAATACTGTCAGACCAAAGGTCGATCCAGCCCAATATCCTGTCTACCAATGGTAGCCAATGCCAGGTGCCCCAGAAGGAGTGAACCTAACAGGTAAGGATCAAGTGATCTCTCTCCTGCCATCCATCTCGACCCTCTGACAAACAGACTAGGGACATCATTCCTAACCATCCTGGCTAATAGCCATTAATGGACTTAACCTCCATGAATGTATCTAGTTCTCTTTTAAACCCTGTTGTAGTTCTAGCCTTCACGACCTCCTCAGGCAAGGAGTTCCACAGGTTGACTCTGCGCTGAGTGAAGAACTTCCTTTTATTTGTTTTAAACCTGCTGCCCATTAATTTAATTTGGTGGCCCCTAGTTCTTATATTATGGGAACAAGTAAAAACTTTTCCTTATTCAGTTGCTACACACCACTCATGATTTTATAGACATCTGTCATATCCCCCCTTAATCTCCTCTTTTTTTTCAAGCTGAAAAGTCCTAGCCTCTTTAATCTCTCCTATATGGGACCCATTCCAAACCCTTAATCATTTTAGTTGCCCTTCTCTGAACCTTTTCTAATGCCAGTATATCTCTTTGTGATGAGGAGACCACATCTGTACTCAGTATTCAAGATGTGGGCGTACCATGGATTTATATAAGGGCAATAAGCTATTTTCAGTCTTACTCTCTATCCCTTTTTAAATGATTCCTAACATCCCATTTGCTTTTTTGAGTGCCGCTGCCAACTGTGTGGATGTCTTCAGAGAACTATCCCCGATGACTCCAAGATCTCTTTCCTGATTAGTTGTAGCTAAATTAACCCCATCATATTGTACGTATAATTGGGGTTGTTTTTTCCAATGTGCATTACTTTATCCACATTAAATTTCATTTTTTTTTCATTTGATCTTTTTGAAGTTCTTCACGGTCTGCTTTGGCGTTAACTATCTTGAGCAGTTTAGTATAATCTGCAAACTTTGCCACCTCACTGTTTAGCCCTTTCTCCAGATCATTTATGACTAAGTTGAATAGGATTGGTCCTAGGACTGACCCTTGGGGAACACAAGTAGTTACCCCTCTCCATTCTGAAAATTTACCATTTATTTCTACCCTTTGTTCCCTTCTTTTAACCAGTTCAGTGTATGAAAGGATCTTCCCTCTTATCCCATGACAACTTAATTTACGTGGGAGCCTTTGGTGAGGGACCTTGTCAAAGGCTTTCTAGAAATCTAAGTACACTGTGTCCATTGTATTCCCCTTGTCCACATGTTTGTTGACCCCCTCAAAGAACTCTAATAGATTAATAAGACATGATTTCCCTTTACAGAAACCATGTTATCTTTTTCCCAACAATTTGTTCTTCTTTGTCTGACAATTTTATTCTTTACTATTGTTTCAACTAATTTGCCCAATACTGACGTTAGACTTCTTGGTCTGTAATTGTAAACTGATGTAGAAGGTAGTGGCCTGCCTGGTAAGTGCTGTGCCTTGATAGGACAACAGTGGTCAGCCATCTGCACTGGAGAAAGGCACAAATCACAGTAAATAGATTGCAGTATCCTGTTCCAAGACTCATGAACAAAGCATTATGAGGCACAGCTGTTCTATGGTCAACTGACGGTAGCTGGAGCTCAAACGCTAGTCCCAGAATGTGAATGAGAGTAACTGATGGCAGACACATCCTCAAAGTGGGGTGTGAGAAATCAATGTCACATCTACTCACTACTTCCCTCTGCCTGTGAACTTCACCTTAGCCATATCCAGATTGAGCTTTAGCTTGCCTCTTTTCCAAGCCCCAATCTCCAAACATGACCAGGTGCTCAACAGCACTGGCAGAATCAGGCATGGTAGAGAACAAGAGCTGGGTGTTGTCAGCGTACTGATCATTCTGCATCCCATACTTCCTTGCTAACCCTCTTAAAGGCCTTATATACCTATTAAACAGGAGCAGAATGAGGATGAGATGGAACCCTGCAAAACTCCAAATAACGGCACTCTAAGGGGGACAGAACGTTGATTCAGGACAAGTGGCTCATGCCAACTTCTGGGAACACTTGGTCAGGGAGGAAAGGAACCACCCAAGAGCAGCCCTATCTATTGCAGGTGCAGTTCACAGGTGAGTCTGATACCTCATGGTCATTTATATCCTGGCAGCTGATAGCTCTAACATCAGGATGAACACATGATCTTCATCCATTGCCAGGAGGTGATCTACCAATGGCACTTTTGCAATTTCTGTTCTATATCCAGACTGACAAGGGTTAAAGAGATTTGAGGCACTTACATACTCTGGGAGTTGTCTCAGCACAGTCTTCTCAATAACTTTTTTAACCAGGAATGTAAGATTGGATTCTGGACAACAGTTAGCGAAATAGTGTCGTATTAGTTTCATGAGCGAAGACCGTACAGCAGCTTCCTTAAGTGAAACTGGCATCTTGCCCTTTGTAAGAGAGGAACTGATAGATACAGGTGCGGTCTCTGGGTTGTCAGCAGAGCAACAGCACGTTCTGGGATGTAGAGGTGTGTCGTTTGCTCTTTTGCACTTCATCAAAGACAATGTTATATCTTCTTAATATATGTTCCATTCTATGCATCCGATGAAGTGGCCTGTAGCCCACGAAAGCTTATGCTCTAATAAATTTTAGTCTCTAAGGTGCCACAAGTTCTCCTGTTCTTTTAACAGAATCAAAGTCTCTCCTGTCTCCCTTGATTCCAGTTGGGGTGAATGCCAGTACTTAAAGGCTTGGCTGGTTCAGTGCTTGGTTTTTGTTTTTTACTCCTCCATCCTTTTACCTCCTTGTGCCTGAATACGATAATAGGTGCACGATTGCGGTTTGCTGTGTGGCTGAGGAAAGCAAACAGCAGTACTTTCCACAGCTGTTGTGCAAATTGCACCTCCCGTCCATGGCAGACTGAGTCAAGCTGCACCTCCAGCAGTCTCTAGAGCCTGATGCTGTCATTTGACTCAGAGCTCCAGCCCCCACTTGCCAGAAATTCAAAGACTTAGTCTCCTCCAGAATAATGTTTAATGGCATTACGGCACCATCTGACTGAAGGCAAGTATTTTAATGTGTAATTGAAATGTTGGTGTCTCTCCAACCACACGTGCTTTGCTGCACACTGTTTTCTGTCTATTGCACACGCTCGTCCCAGAATTTCACTGCCATCTCCCCTGTAAATTGGAGTGGATTATTTTGTCTTCCTTATGATACCATCCTAATCCCTGCTGAGGCTGCTCTCTCTCGGGTCCTGTACTTTCTGTTTCTGAATGATATACAAGCAGGTTGAAATGATCAGGAACCATAAAAGACTTTTCACCTGAAAGTGTTGAGGAAATGCTGCCTAACCCTGGGAGGAAAAAAGAGAGATGACTCAACACTATGTAGCAAGCTATCCCTGGCTCAGAAATGGATTGGAATTGCAAATGGATGTGGCATCAAATCCAAGACATAGTGTGCCACCTGGTCCTGGACAGATCCATCCTACCTCTGATGATCCCTTAGGAATCTGTGTTTCTCTCGTGCTTTGGCAACACTTGAGTGCTGTGTCCCATCAAATATTGAATCAGTCCAGAGTGTCCAGCATTTGGCAGCACACGCTTTGCGCATGAGGGGAGTTTTCTTTCTGTACCTATTGCAGTATTCCCACGCGTAAGAGGCAGACCAGACAGACTGTACATTAGAGGAGATGTAGAGTTTGGCTCCCCTTTATTCTCTGGCCTTGGGCTGGAACCAAATGTCAGATCAAAATAGTAGAGACAAAATGTTCCTGACAAGAAGCAACTGGAAGTTGATGTATGCAGGGGTTGCACTGAAGCTCTGATGAACCTGACAGGGATGGAAGTGACAAAACCAAGCTCAGTAACTCCCCTTTGAAATCGCTTCTGATACTGCACCAAGCATGGATCACTGTGCTTCAACCTGTGTGTTGTTGGCAACCCCAGGATCCTGTTACCTTCTCAGTTCCAGATTGGTCAAAGTTTTTTATTTTATTTTTACTTACAATTTTGTACAACTAAATGGGGGAGGGGGTTGTCAAAATTAAAAATTTTTCATAGGAAAATATTTTGATGAAAATAATTTTTGGGGGGGATATTGGAAACTTTTTTTGCTTTCTAATTCAAATTTTGAAATGCCAATTTTTTTTTTCATTTTGACATTTCCACATTGGAATGTTTCTTTCCATGAAAACTTTTCATATTTTGACTTTTTATTTAGTTTTCAGCAAGAAAACAAATGTCAAACTATTGGATTTTCTGGTGGGATGGGAATTCCGTTTTATAAACAGCTGTAGTTGGGGCAGTTTTCTGTTTATTCAGTAAACCCTCTGACTTTTTCAAGCATCTGTAAATGAGTCTGAACAAACATTTTAAAATAATTCACTATTTCCTGTCCTGTCTGTGCATCTTTGTTACTGTCTTTTGGGACTAGATCGCAGGCTTTGCGTGGAAGAATCGGAAGAATTGGTGGAAGGCTGAGTTGAGGCTCTGGTTGATGCTAGAACTCTTCAGTTCCCTTTCACAGGTGGGTTTTGGGTCAGTGGGAAGGCGAACACCCAGTCGATAGTTGTGCTCTAGTTCTTATTGTAAACAGACCACTTCTCATTTGTAGTCTTTGCCTTTGTTTAATCCTGATGTCTAGAAAAGTAGATGAACAGAACATGAAGAGAAAGGAGGAGTGTCCCTATTGCAATAGAGGGTCACATTTCTTACCTTAAAAAAAAAAAAATTAATCAGATTGATGTTTGCATATTCCCAGTTGTTAACCAGCACTGGGACCACCTTTACATTGTAGTGCTACCACCACTTACCCCAAACAGTGACCACCTTCCATACAATCCTTGCATTTGGTGTGAGGCACACTCTCTGGTTCACCATCAATAATTAACTATTAATTATCTGAGTTAATTGTCTTTTATGGAAACTTTACAAAGGTTGCCCTGTCCATGTTCATGTGGTGAGGTGTGGTGACTGCAGGAGGACTGTGAGGCTTACACTGGCTGCTACTCACACATCTTGCCATGGAGCCTTGTTGATTCAGGTTATCACTTTGTGTAGAAGTGGGACTAGCAAGGGCTCCAGGGGGTATTTAGCTGATGGAGGGTGAAGGCAGGTGTAGGGAGGAGCTGGTGAAAGCGCTGGTGTGAGGACTAAGGAGGCTGGTGTTCTAGTGGGGGATAGACAAAGCAAAGGTAGAATATAGAGTATTACAATCGTGTGTGTGGGTGCACTCTGTTTACTTCCTGCCCACGTGCAAGCTTTGGTAAGTCCTGTTCTCACACATGCACACTGTCGTGAACTGCTTGTCCCATGTACAATACACCCTTGCACGCTCAAACCCAGTTTTGATGCTGCACTCACATGAGCATGTGCACACAGATCACTGTATTCTTGGTCTGTGTAGCGGGGTGCCCTGAAGGTCTTGTAATCAGCCCTGGGAGAGGGCTGTGGCTGGGAGAAAGCAGGTCCTGGGCTGCTTGGGGGAAGCAGGCTCAGCTGTGGCCATGCCCCAATCAGGGCTCAGCTGGCCCTTATAAGAGGGCAGTGGGCCAGGAGCAGTCTCCACTAGCTGTGGAGGCCTGGCTGCTGGGGAGCGTTCTGGAGTACCTGAGGTGGAGCAGGGCTCAGGGAAGGCAAGGGAGCTGGGGAGCTCGGGCCTGGAAACCCCCCCAGGCTGCAGGCCTAGTGTAAGGCTGAATAGGTACTGGGGTTGCAGGGGGCAGCCCAAAGGTAGGCAGAGGCAACAGGTCCAAACCCCCCTTGCCTGTGATGATTGGCTTATATGCTGCAGTCCACCCCAGTGTGCGGGGCTCAATGGTGACTGGCAGTAGCGAGGTGGGGATAGTGGGTGAGGGTTCCCCAGGGAGGGGAGACCCAGAGACGGTGGAGGTACTGCTGGGGGCAGCACCCTGGGTAAAAGGGGCACTGGGGTCCGGGAAGGACACGGGGGCCAGCAGCAAGCGGGACACTGGCCTGCAGAGGGCACTCCGGAGGCTGGAAGAGCTAATTCCCCGAGAGACTAGCAGGAGGCGCCGCAGGGGTAAGTCCCGTCCCATGATAGTCTGGTTTCCAAATGGGATATAGCAGCTATTCTCAGCAGTTGGCTCTGATTCTGTGCCCACACTGGCTACAACATGAACTTTGATTTTAAGTTCATATTGCTCACACAGAGAATATTCTCACCAGGGCTCAGACTGGAGACAAAGGGGATATATTCACCTAACTCAAAACACATAGAAATCATCTGATCCATCAGGAATATTCTCAGCAGCAGGCTTTCTGGTTCTGTACTCACCATGGATACAATAGGCAATTTCTCTGTGATGTGTTCTGGTCTAAGTTCATATTGGCCAGTGAGCTCTGGCTATCACTGTTTATCTCCTGTGCGCACAGCATGGTCTCCAGACCAAAAGTGTGGGGGCAAGGCCCCTGGTTTTTGCAGCACTCCAGTGTGGAAATTCTGTTTCTCCTTGGCTCAGAATTCTGGTAGTGCACATAATTATAAAGACAAATGCCCACAAAGAAGAGGGCTCCTTTCTCTTGATCCAAGCTTTTACACTAGTAACTCACACAGAATTAACTGTCTTACATTGTCTGTATGCTCCTGAGCAATTAAGCCTCTGCCATGGTAAACTCAAATCTGACTAGCAATAAGGACACCTTTCTGTAAATTTAGTTGTGGTTCAAGCAGGAATCACTCACATATGCTTGTTATGACTGCTTCCTCCATCAGTTGGTCTCAAGTCTGAATAGAATCATAGAAATTTAGGATTGGAAGGGGCCTCCAGAGATCATATAGTCCAGTCCCCTGAACTGAGGCAGGACCAAATACACCTCGACCATCTCTGACAAGTGTCTTTTTGTCTGTCCCATTCTTAAAAACCCCCCAATGATGGGGATTCCACAAACTCCCTTAGAAGCCTGTTCCAGTACTTAACTACCCTTGTAGTTGGAAAGTTTTCTGTAATATCTAATCTAAATCTCTCTTGCTGCTGTTTAAGCCCACTATTTTGTGTCCTACTTTCATTAGACACAGAGAACAATTGATGACTGTCCTCTCTTTAACAGCCCTTACCATATTTGAAGACTCTTATGAGGTTTCTCTTCAGTCTTCTCAAGACTAAACATGCCCAGTTTTTTTTAACCTTTTTGTATAGGTCAGGGTTTCTAAACTTTTTATCGCTTTTGTTGCTCTCTGCTGGGCTCTCTCCAATTTGTCTGCATCTTTCTTAGTCAGGCACCCAAAATTGGACATAATATTCCAGCTGGGACCTCACCAGTGCCAACTAGAGTTGGGACAATTACTTCTGGTATCTTACATATGACACTACTGTTACTATAGCCCAGATTAAGATTTGCCTTTGTCGCAGCTGCATCACGTTGTTGACTCATATAGTCAGTTTGTGGACCACTATAACCCTCAGATCGTTTTCAGTGGTAGACTGCCTAGCCAGTTATTCCCCATGTTCCATTTGTCCATTTGATTTTTCCTTCGTAAGTGGAATACTTTGCACTTGACTTTATTGAATTTCATCTTGTTGATTTCAGACCAACTCATCAAGGACACATTGAATTCTAATCCTGTTCTCCAAAGTGCTTGCAATCCCTCCCAGTTTGCAGTCATCTGCTAATTTTATAAGCATATTCTCTTCTCCATTATCCAAATAATTTAATGAAAATAGTGAATAGTACTAGACCCAGGACTGAGACCTCAACAGATATGACCTCTGTTTGACAGTGAACCATGGATAACTACTGAGTACTGTTTCTAATCAGTTAAGCATCCATCTTTATAGCTACTTCATCTAGATCACATTTCCCTTAGTTTGCTTATGTAGGACTGTCAAAAGTCTTACTAAAATACATCATATCTACTTCTTTTCCCCCATCCACTAGGCCAGTAACCCTGTCAAAGGAGGAAATTAGGTTGGTTTGGCATGGTTTGTTCTTGACAGATCCATTACTTATCACTCCATTATCTTCTAGGTGCTTACAAATTCATTGTTTAATAATTTGTTCCAGTATCTTTCCTGTTAAAGATAGGCTGATTGGTCTATAATTCCCTGGGTCCTCTTTGTTCCCCTTTAAAAAAAAAAAAGATAGGTATTGTGTTTGCTCTTCTTTAGTCCTCTCGGACCTGGCATATTCTCCATGAGTTCTTGAAGATAATTGCTTATGGTTCTGAGATTGCTTTAGATTGTTCCTTAAGTACCACAGGATGAATTTTGTGAGGCTCTGATGACTTGAATACATCTATCTTATCTAAATATTCTGTAGATTGTTCTTTTCTTTTTCTGGCTTGTGTTTCTTCCCTCTTGTTAATATTAATTATGTTAAGTATTTGGTCACAAATACCCTTTTTAGTGAAGACTAAAGCAAAATAGGCATTAAATATCTGTCGTCTTGATGTTGTCCGTTATTAGCTCTCCTTCCCCGCTTAAGTAGAGGACCTATACTTTCCTTTATCTTTCTCTTGCTCCTAATGTATTTAGAGAACTACTTCTTTTTGCCTTTTATGTCCTTGTTTAAGTATAATTCATTCTTCAAGTGATTGCTCATGTGTATTCCACAACAGGGGTGTGTGCTCGCCATGTGCACCAGTGCCGGAAGTTTCTCCCCTAGCAATACCCGTAGGGAGGGAGCGCCCCCTACCTGCGTGGCATAAGGGGAGCTGCGCACTCGCCCTATCCTCAGTTCCTTCTTTCCTCCAGTGAAGGTGTGTTGGAACTGCTCTGCTCCAGCTTTGCTGTAGCTCGTCCCCAGAACTGTTAGTTTGTTCAGTGTTAATACCTGTAATTAGTTAGCTATTTAGTTTAGTCAGTCAGTCTGAGCCTGGGCCAGGGCATGCCCCACGCCCCGGGGTTTAAGTTGTGCGGTTCTTGTAGATGTTCTATGCCAAGAAGTGATTCGCATGCAGGCAGTTTGCGCTATTTGGGAGAAACCCATATCGATGAAAGGTGCAAGATTTGCAAGTCGTTTAAGCCTCAGACCAAAAGAGAAAGAGACATTAGGCTCTGGGCCATCCTGAGGGAGTCAGCGCTGACCCCGACTCGGGCACGCTGCTCCAAACCAGTACCTGGCACTGCGGTGTCGGTATGCGGTGACCCTTTGGTGCCATTGACCGGTTGGCACTCCTCCTCGTCCACAGGGCACGCCAAAAGAGCCAGGAAGACTCCCTCTTCACAGCGGCGCTGAGATGGAGGCTAGGCCCATGTCGGGCAGTCCTTGATCCCCACTGGGCCCCAGGCCTCCGACTCATGTTGAGTGGAGTATCCCAGCCCCTTTGGAACAGGCCTGTCTGGATGCCATCCATGCCTGAAGCCTTCCAGGTGGCCCAGGATGTTGTGTCCATGCTGGTGCACGGAGTGCCACCGATGTCGGCCCCACACTCCAGAGGCAAGCCGCTGCTGGGACCTCCGCAGTCGCCTCTGGCCTGGCACTGGTCTCAGTCGAGGGAACCTTCCCCATGCCGTTTACCGCCCAGCAACTGCTCGGGGCAGAGTCCATGTGAATCGCCCTTGACACTGACCAGACTGTCTGGCTGGGTTCCATCCAGCTGGGACTCTTGGCACAGCTCGTCCTGAAGGAGTGAATATCAATGGGACCGCGGTGGGTGTTGCCAATGGTCCTTGACTTGGAGAGGGTACTGCAGTCAGTCATGGCACGGTAGTCAATGTCGTTCCCACTCGGACTCCCGTTCCAAGTCTCCGCCAAGACATTGCAGCTCCAGTATCTTGCTGTTGCAGGTCTGCCTGTCGAGGCCATTCGCGGAGCAGCTGTTACTGTTGGTACCAGTGCTCCACATTGAGATTGTGGTCCCGTGGCCATCGTAGATCCCGGCACTGCCGCTCCTCCCGGTTCAGAGACAGCAGCAGATCTTACGCCAGCCCGGTCTCCATTTGTAGCTGTCCTTCAATGGGCCAGGCCAGCCAACTTAAACAGCTGGCCCCGCTGGTGCCACAACAGGTGCAGTGGCACCAAGCGTCATGGCCGGCCCAATGGTACCAGTGGGCACTGTGGCCTCCAATGCAGCCCCCGGTGGGAGCTCGCTCGGTGGATGGCGCTTCGGAAGCACTATCGGCCTCCCTCTCCAGACCCTCAAGAAAGTTGTCGGTGGGATGTATGTCCTTAGCACCATGCCCAGAGCCCGACCAGGTGGTGGACTCTCCGGTGCCAGCCGACACCCAGAGCACCGCACCGGCCTCCTTGCCTTGCCTGGAGGAGGTTATTGTGGCCCTGCCCCCTTCCACCCCACTGGAGGATTTCAGGGCCCACCAAGAACTCTTGGAGGGTGGCAGCAAGCCTCCATTTCCAAGAAGAAGAGATGGAGGAGCCCTCAGACTCCCTGTTTAACATGTTGTCCCCATCAGCACCAGGTAGGGTGGCCTTGCTTCTCCATGAAGGGGTGGCTAAGATTTCAAATGCCCTTTGGGAAACACCAGCCTCGTAGGCCCCCCATCTCTAAAAAGGCAGAACGCAAGTACTTTGTACCCACTAAAGGTCATGAATACTTGTATACCCACCCAGCGCCCAACTCCCTGGTGATCGAGTTGGTCAACCACAGGGAACGGCAGGGTCAGCCAGCCCCGACCCCAAAGAACAAAGACTCTCAGAGACTGGACACTTTCAGAAGGAAAATTTATTCATCTTCGAGCTTCCGGTTATAAATGGCAAACCATCAGGCTTTCCGGGGCCGGTACAAATTCAATCTGTGTTGCTCTCTATCCAAGTTTGAAGACTCCGTCCAGGAGTGTGATAGGAAGGAGTTCAAGGCACTAGTGGAGGAAGGGCCAGTGGCTGCTAGGGCATCCCTGCAGGCAGCCTCAGATGCTGCGGCCACGGCCACACGATCAGTAGCCTCTGCGGTGTCCATGAGACGGGCGTCATGGCTCCTGCTCTCTGGGCTGTCCAGCAACGTGCAGTCCTCCGGGCAGGATCTCCCATTTGATGGGGAAGCTGTTTGCGGGGGAAAGTGATACAAGGCTGCATGGCATGAAAGACTCCCGCATGACCCTCCAGACTCTGGGCCTCTATGTCCCAGCTCCAGCAAAACCTAAGTTCAAGCCGCAGCAGGCCACCCTCCCGAAGTATGAGGCTGCCCATAAGAAGTAGTGGGACACTAAGAGACACCCTCAGAGGCAGTCTCAGCCTGCCCCCCAGCCTAGGTCCTCCAAGGGCAAGCAGGCAGGGAAAAGGCGTTTTGGACGGGACGCTCAGGGGCACCCTGCTAGCCCTCACCAGGGATCCAATAAAGCTACCCTTCTCCAACCGGTTGTGTGCTTTCCTCCCGGAATGGTTGCGGCTAACCTCAGACCGATGGGTCCTCAACACCATCTCCTGGGGTTACACCCCTCCAGTTTACTTCCTCCCCTCCCAACCACCCATGACCCCCATTCCTCTTGGGGTATCCCTCGCATGAAGCTCTGCTTGAGCAGGAGGTGGGGAGGCTCCTAGGACTAGGAGCAATAGAGGTGGTGCCCGAGGAGTTCATGGGCAAGGGGTATTACTGCCAGTATTTCCTTACCCGAAGGCCAAAGAGGGGCTCAGGCCCATCCTGGACCTGCAAGGTCTGAACCAGTACATGGTGAAATTCAAGTTCCTCATGGTCTCCCTGGCCTCCATCATCCCCTCCCTGGATCCCGGGGACTGGTATGCTGCCCTCGATCTACAGGATGCGTACTTCCACATCCACATATTCGAGGGGCACAGGCGCTTCCTCCGTTTCATGGTGGGACAGAATCATTACCAATTCAGTGTCCTCTTGTTTGGTCTGTCCACTGCCCCCAGGGTGTTTTACAAAATGCATGTCAGTGGTAGTGGCCTACCTCAGACAGCGGGGGGGGGTCCAGATATTTCCCTATCTGGACGATTGGCTTGTCAAGGGCACCTCCTGGTTGCAGATGAGGGATCACATGGTGCTGCTCCTGTCCACGTGCACCACCTTGCGCCTGTTGGTAAACAACACCAAGTCCAAGTTAGTCCCGGTCCAAAGCATAGAGTTTATCGGGGCGCTCCTAGACTCAGTGTTGGCCAGGGCCTCTCTCCCGCCAGAGAGATTGGAGACCCTGAAAGGTCTCATCAACTCGGTCACAAGGTTCCCGGTGACAACAGCCAGGCTTTGCCTGCAATTCTTGGGTCACATGTCGGTGTGCACGTACGTGGTCTGTCATGCCAGACTCAGGATGAGACCCCTCCAGCTCTGGTTGGCCTCAAAGTTCTCCCAGGCCCCAGACAGGATGGACAAGGTCCTCACCGTGCTGGGCTCTGTCATCACCTTCCTACGGTGGTGGTCTGCCCCAAGCAACATGCTCCAAGGGGTCCCATTCAGGGACAGGGCCCCGTCATTGGAGCTGGTGTCCGATGCATCAGACCTGGGTTGCGGGGCCCATGTGGGGAACTTTCAGACCCAAGACCTGTGGTCGGCTCAAGACCTGACCCTACATATAAACGTCAAGGAGCTCAGGGCGGTGCGGCTAGCGTGTATGGCCTTCCGCTCACACCTGGAGGGCAGGGTAGTTAGGGTCCTCACGGACCACATGGCCTCAATGTTCTATATCAGCAAGCAAGGCTGGTCCAATCCTCTGCCATCTGCCATGAAGCCCTCAGGCTGTGGGACTTCTGTATAGCCCATGACATCCACCTGAAGGCCTTCCACCTACCAGGCACCCGGAATGAGAGGGTGGATTGCTTGAGCAGGGACTTTTCCTCGCAACATGAGTGGTCCCTCAACCTGAAAGTGGCCCGCTGGCTTTTCCGAAGGTGGGGAACTCCCCAGGTGGACCTATTAGTGACTTGGCAGAACTGGCGATGCCCCTGGTTCTGCTCCAGTGGGAGCTTGGGGAGGGACACTATCTCTGATGCCTTTCTCCTGTCCTGGTCAGGCTAGCTTCTCTATGCCTTTCCCTTGTTCCCTCTAATCAGCAGGGTCCTGGAGAAGATAAAGATGGACAAGGCCCGGGTCCTCCTGATTGCCCCAGCGTGGCTCAGGCAGCATTGGTATGGAACCTTCACGGGCCTGGTGGTAGCTCCGCCGTGGCCGCTGCCGTTCCACCTGGACCTGCTCTCTCAGGACCAGGGCCACATCCTCCATCCCAACCTAGCGGCGCTTCACCTCACGGCATGGCTGCTCAGTGGTTAGGCAGAGAGGAAAGGATGTGCTCAGAACAGGTTCAGCGCGTCCTCCTCGAAAGTAGACGGCCCTCCACTCGCCATGGTTATTTGGCAAAGTGGTCCCGTTTCTCTAGGTGGTGTCTCCCTGGTGGCTGCCCCGATCAAGCTTATCCTTGATTAGCTTCTCCACCTGAGGACCCAGGGCCTGGCGCCCTTGTCAGTCAAGGTGCACCTAGCAGCCATATCGGCCTTCCATCCACCGGAGCAAGGGCACACGGTATTTTCCCATGCTATGACTGGCCGGTTCCTTAAGGGTTTGGACTGTCTTTTTCTGTATTCTAGACTCCCGGTCCCGCATTGGGACCTAAACCTGGTGTTGGCTTGTCTCACGGGGTCCCCATTTGAACCGCTGGCCACATGCTCCTGGTCTCACCTCTCGTGGAAGGTGGCCTTCCTGGTTGCAATCATGTCGGCCAGGCGAGTCTCGGAGCTCAGGGCCCTGACCTCCGAGCCACCGTACACGGTCTTTCATACAGACAAGGTCCAGCTCTGCCCACGCCCCGCATTCCTCCCGAAGGTGGTCTTCACCTACCACATGGTCAGGACACTTTTCTACCGGTCCTCTGCCCCAAGCCTCACGCGTCCAATGAGGAGCGCCGTCTCCACATGCTAGATGTGCGGCAGGCTCTGGCTTTCTACCTCAAGCTGACCAAGCCTTTCAGAAAGTCTTTGCAACTGTTTGTCGCCTTGGCTGAGTGCGTGAGGGGCCAGCTGATTTCCAATCAACGGCTTTCCAATTGCATCACTTAGTGCATCCGCTCCTGTAATGAGCTGGCGGGTGTTTCCCTGCCACCCATTGTGAGGGCACGCTTGACTCGGGCAAGGCCTTGTCAGCTGCCTTTGTGGCCCATGTCCCCATCCAGGACATTTGTAGGGCCGCCACCTGGTCTTCGGTTCACACGTTCACCTCGCACTATGCGATCGTCCCCCCCAAACCAGGGATGACGCCGGATTTGGCACGTCTGTCCTCTGTCCTGGGAACTTGTGAACTCCTACCCACCTCCAACAGATGTAGCTTGGAATCACCTATTGTGGAATACACATGAGCAATCACTCGAAGAAGAAAAGACAGTTACCTTTTCTGTAACTGGTGTTCTTTGAGATGTGGTGTTCATGTCTATTCCACATCCCACCCTCCTTTCCCCACTGTCGGAGTTGTCTGGCAAGAAGAAACTGAGGGTGGGGGGAGCACGCCAGGCAGGTGCCAGGCAGGTGCCACTCCAGGGTTCATGGGGGGTGCTCCCCCCCAGGGGTACTGCTAGGGAAAAAACTTCCGGCACCTGTGCACATGGCACGTACGCAGACCTATTGTGGAATAGACATGAGCAACACATCTCGAAGAACACCAATTATGGAAAAGGTAACTTTTTTTTTTTTTTTTTTGTCTTAGCGTTTCTGATTTTAAACAAGTTCCTGTAACCTGGCAGGATATCGGTCAGTATATTATCCACCTTCTGTACATATAGGCAACATTTCTACTACCTCTTTCTTCAAACGCATTCAATTAAGGCCCAGCAGAGTTTGAAAAACTGAAATGACCAGTATTCTGTTGGTTATCAGGTAAGTGGAAATGGATAACATTTACTCTGGCTTTCAGTTCCCAAATAGTTTTAATGGTAAATTTTGGTCATGGCATCTGGGAAGTCACCTGCAGTAACTACAAGAACATATAATTCTGAAACACATGAAAAAAGTTGATAACTAGTGGGACAGAATTGCAGAGGAGAGGCGGGAATGGGAGAGTAGCAACCTTCCTTATCCAAATATTATAGATTGCAATTAGGACAGAGCAAATGCAAAATACAGCCAACAATTTCTTTATTTCAGGAATTTCTAACCAACAGATTGTGCGTCAACCACTCTTCTTGCAACACAGGTTAAACTTTTTGAAAGCATCTGAGTGATAAAGGAGCATAAGAGCTGCTGAAAGTAGCTGGGACTTGTGTTCCTGAGGCACTTTTGAAAATCCCACTCTCCTGCACAAAGGATGCACCTACTTCATCCAGCAGACTGTGAGGGGAATTCATGTCTTGCCCAGAAACCAACTCTGAGGTTTTTTTTTCCTTTTTGCAGTTTCATTTGAGTAACTGGCTTTGATTCACCCCTTCTTTAATTTAATTTTATACAGCATCTCAGATGCCTGGAGATGGATGGGTCCTTTAGAAAACAAATGAATAAACTATTCCCTTTCTCTTACCCATTGAATGAAAATGTGACATTAGACCAGACCTAATGGTGATTCCTGTGACACCCTGCTAGAGACTTCTCTGAAACTAGTTACGATATCTGTCTTTGTTTATTTGCAGCCAGTTAGCAAGCCAGGTGCCCTGTGCTCATGTATGCTTATTCTATAGACTTCACTTTGAGTGGTGGGTGGCCAGCTCTTCTGCAAACCCAGCCTTTAGTGTTTATGAAGCACTTTGACTCCCCTCACTATGAAACTCACTATAGATGTGCACAGTATTGTTTGTTGTTATGCTGACAGCTACCACCCAATCAATGTAACTTCAATTGCTAATGGAACACATTTAAGAGAAAATCTTTGTAAACACCTTCAGGTAAATGGAAGGAGGAGTAATAAAATCAACCTGAGTTTATAAAGAGGGGACAATAGTCTTGGGCCTAAAGCAGGTGAATGGCAGACAAGAATCTAGTCTCTACTCCTCTATCAGACTTGATCTGTGACTGTAGAGAAGAATAAAAACCACCACAACATCTTTTTGCCCCCCCACCCCAAAACAATCCCCTGTTGAACCAAAACTCTCTGCTGTGCACACAACTCTCCCCCTGGGGAGAGGATGAGAGTGAATGAACCACGTGTGACAGGTATTACTTATGTCACTTAATGCACCTATGGAAGTTGCTCAGATACTATGGTATAAACACCCGTATAGAATAGAAACCACTGAATAATTAAGCTTCACAATAGTCCTGTGAGGTAATCAGTTTAACTCACCACTGAAATGCGCTACTTCTGAGATGAAATAGGGTAGCTGTTTAAAAGCACACAACAATTCTGCATGACAGGAAGCAGAGGATACCATGTCCACTTGAAATGCCAGGAGGAATTTAAATAGAATAATTATTTGAGATGGAATTTGCTCAGACATCAGGACAAATACCCTTACTCCTACAGAGCATGCTATGGGATATTTAATGTCTGTATGTGGTCAGACTTTGATAGGTAATATCAGAAGTAACACAGTCCCACAATACCATGGTGGGGAATTGGTTTAATAGATATTCAGATGGGAAAGTATTGTCCACTGAATTGTCACTACAGCACCTATGTGCCCATTGGATGTCAGTCTACTATAATCTATTACATAATAACCTGGCTCAATCAAGATTATCCTGGGAGATACCACAATGAGAGGTGGTATGTCAAAGCTGCAGATCCCTTTTCTTTCCTTTCTTTGTGGATGGTATCGCATTTGCTTTTTCCTGGTCCTCTGGTATCTCCCCACTTTTCCTTTATTTTAAAATGTATCAGTATCTTAGTAAATTTGATAACTAAATAAGTCACTTAAGCTGGGATGCATATTGTCCAAACGCATTTATTCTATGTTTGTATTTTCCAGTATTCCTTTATTGGCTTTTTATGATATTTCAGTCATATTTCTGATTGTTTGAACCTCTCTTATTCATTCTTCTTATTGAAGACATTTTTCAACCTTCTGTATCTCGGCCATTTTGAGTTCATCCTTTTCCTCTTTTTTTCCCTACAGACCTTTTTTATCCCAACATATTGGTTCAAAGTCCTTCATTCCCATTAACTTCTTTGGCTGGTATAACTCATTTAAATGAGTTATTGAACTTCTCTTTTTCCCCTAAGCCTCAACTGATTCTGTATTTATTTGTTCTTTCCTTCTATTTCCAATAATGAGCTTATTTTTTTTAATCCTCAGATCTATTGAGTTAGTCTCTGAATTATACTGACTGCTTCTTGTTCTTTTCCCAGAAGAACTCTAATGTGGTGCACCTTAATTATGTTGTTTTTAGTCTTTTCTCCAGCCTTCTTTTGTACTTGTGGATTTTAATACTTCTTCCCATTGCATTGTGCTCATTCAATACTTTAATTCCTGAAAATTTGCTTTCCTTCATTCTGCTGAATTCTGTGCATTCTTACCTGACTTGGCTCAAGTAAAATAGTTTGACTGGTTATGGAATTCCCAATTGTCCTCCATTGTTCCTCCCAACTGGCTTCTTTTCTATCTCGAGCTCTACTTTCTAGATCATAAAGTTGTTGTCTTTGTAACTTGGGAACATCTTTGCATATTTACGCTTATTATCCAATACATGTCTTGGTAGCTAAGTCCCTTGTGAGTACAATATACAGTGGTTTCAAGAACCTCCAGGAAATTTTTTATAATTGATCACTTTTTGTCCTTGGTGGGTCTGTAGCTGATGCAACCTATAATTTTGCTCCCTTTTAATCCACTGTATCCTTGTCCAAAATACTTTTAATACAGTCTTCATTGTCAGACTGTATTTCTCACTGGAATATTCCCTCACGTTTCACGTATTAAGAGTGAGATCTGTGGCAGTTCAATAGTGCTGTAGTTATGCCTTGCTGTCTTTCTTGTGAGACACCAATGACGTATGTTTTCTGTTATTGGAAGAGACACCTAGGTAAGAGCTCATTGGCCTGAGAAAGGAGTGGGACAGAGATTAGTGGAATGTACTCCCACCATTGGGGCCTGTCTCCTCCTCCTACCATCTTAATACCCTGTTTGTGAAATAATTATGGTGTAATAATCCATAATAGAGATCTAAAAATTTGCCCCCACTTTCCCCCATCATCGGGAGGTAAATCCATGCAGAGACGTCACTGGGGTTTGCCCATGTGTTGTGCTCATTCACTAGCATTGCAAGGGAAGGCTTAAATCTGTGTTATAGAGACTGCAGTGAAAATTCACTGTAAGTTAGATTCTGGTCTTACCTGTTTCTGATATAGCCTGGAACTTGAACTTGTTTCTGGTATGGACTTGACAGGCATGTGTGAATTTTTCATTTATTGTCCCTTGAACTGGGGGAAGAGAGAGACAGAATGAGTAACAGAGGGAAAGAGGAAGAGAAGTAGACGTAAGGGAAGAAACAAACTGAGAGACAGAAGTAGACACAGGGTGAGAGACTGACGGACAAAAGCAAGGTAGAGGTATACATGGAGCCAGCCACTCTCCACCCCCCTTCCCCCCCCAAGGAAAAAATAAGACGGGAGAGAGCCCCTTTTGCAATGGTCATGCAGTCAGTCATGTGTAGGTTGTTGTCCAGCCCTGGGGAAGTGGGGGAAGGAATGTGGGTTGGGCAAAGTGTAGAATTGCACCACTGCAGAATTTTTCTTCCACACTTTAAATAGCCAGTACCTTTCACTACTGCTTTTACATTTCTCTCCAATCAGACCCTTGACAGCTCCTTCCTTAAGGTAAATGGCTCAATGTTGTCTTCTGCTTTCCTTTCCCCAACTCCTTTAGTTACCTTGTGGTTGGCTGTTTAATAATTTTCTAGTGTGTAAAGTTTTTTTTTTTTTTTCCTTCTTCTTCTGAGGAATTGCTGTCAGATGCTTGCGAGTGTTCATTACTGCTGTGTGTGTGTGTGTGTGTGTGTGTGTGTGTACACAAGCACACCTTCTGGAGTATGCTGGGGTAGAACCCTCACTCTTCTGGCTATTTTTGGGAAACACCGTTTATTGACGTTGTGTTTTTCCGCTCTTTGCGAGAACTGGCGGTACAGGAGAATTAGACGGGGCTTTGCCAAGCTTCCTTAGTGGGGCACAGGGGAGATCAATGGCAGATGCTGTGTGCAGGAATGTGCTTCCATTGCTCAAATAGTTCTCAGCAATCCTTACTTATGCACAGTACCGAAGTAGGAGCTGCAGCCATCCTCCTCCTCCTCTGCTGATGCATCCTGCTGAGTTTTGCTGCCATTAGTACTCCTTGTAGGGAATGAATACACAGAAATATCCCATGAATTGCTGCAGCAAAACCCTGGTACAATCTGCACCCCTTATCCAATGTTTCCCTGCAGTATTCTGGGAACACTGGGTGTGTAGGTTTCAGAATAGCAGCCGTGTTAGTCTGTATTCGTAAAAAGAAAAGGAGTACTTGTGGCACCTTAGAGACTAACAAATTTATTAGAGCATAAGCTTTCGTGAGCTGTAGCTCACGAAAGCTTATGCTTTAATAAATGTGTTAGTCTCTAAGGTGCCACAAGTACTCCTTTTCTTTTTACTGGCTGTGTAGGAATTTGCACTTAATTCAGTCCCAGTCTTTAGTAAGACTCTTTCTAGGGACCTTTGCAGGACAGTGAGCAAATAGGATTAAAACAACTGTGAGCTTTCCTACTAGCAGAAGGACTTTATTAAATAGTGTATGAGCACCAGCTCTGCAGGCATCCACAGCTACTGCAGTCCCAGCCTCTGCTAGCAGGAGTCACTGTAGGGAATAGCATAAAGCATTGGCTTTGGGCTGCTCACAGCTATTGATTCCTAGCCTCACCTAGCAGACATTGTAGGGCAATGGTTTAGGGGAATGGAGCTGGGGCACTGGCTGTGGTGGAATTCACAGCTGTTGCCTCTCCTATGTTACACATAATTTCATAACTGCTATGCCTTTTCCTCCCCCATAAGCTGCACCTTTAAATCACTGAGAACTCTGCTCTCTGCAGAGAGAGGCAGCTATTTTGAGAGGCAGAGCTGCTGCAGCCTGTCGCAGAGGAAAAACTCTGTGCCCTCATCAAAGCTGTAGGGATACGGTCAGCGTGCAAAAAATCCCATTTCAGTCTGAAAAACTTGTATCTTCTCTACTTACAAGTAACACTGGTAAGATCGCTTCACCTGACAGTCAAAAGAAAACACTTTTTCTTCTATTTGTCGGTTTGTTTACTTTGTGCATGTGACTGTGGTTGGTGCATGTGACATAACTGGATATAGTTAATTTCATGACATCCCTGTGAGTTAATCAGTTTTTTCCTCGCTGAAAAAACCCTTAAAAACTACAACAAGGGAGTAGAAAAACCCTTATAAAATATTTTCAAGACATTTAAAAAAATTGGTTAAGGCTTGTCTCCTATGTTGGTACAACTCCTGGGGCTGTGTGGCCTCAGTCCAGATTGGGGCCTTTGGGTGCTAGATTAGTATACATAGCTAATAGTATTAGTAATATGTATACTATTTAAAGGATGCGCTTTCAGAACTGGAGTGTTTTGAAATGAGTCAGTTTTAAATGATGATAAAGAAGGTAGCACCCCTTTAATCCAAAATAAATCCATGAGATTGAACGTATGTAGGTGCATTTAGTATATGGAGAAAACCGTAATATTCTCTATCAAAAATTGTAAGGATTGATACAAGAGTAACTGGTGGGGTGTGTCTGTCTGTGTCCCTCAGCTGCTCTAGCCTGAAAGAGAGGTAAATAACAGGATTCCCCAAGGATCTGTACTGGGACCAGTGCTGTTCAACACATTCGTAAATGATCAGGAAAAAGGGGTAAATGATGAGGTGGCAAAGTTTGCAGACACAAAATTACTTAAGATAACTCTAAAGCTGATTGCAAAGAGTCACAAAACTAGGTGACTGGCCAACAATATGGCAGATGAAATTCAATGTCGGTAAGTGCACATTGGAAAACACAATCCCAACTATACATACAAAATGATGAGATCTTGGAGTCATTGTGGAACAGCTGTTCAACGTGCAACGGCAGTCAGAAAAGATAATATTAGGAAAGGGATAGACAATAAGACAGAAAAATATCACAATGTCACTATATAAATCCATGGTTCGCTCACACCATGAATACTTCATGCATTCTGTTTGCCCCATCTCAAAAAAAGACATATTAGAATGGAAAAGGCACAGAGAAGGGCAACAAAAATAATTAGGGATATGGAACAGTTTCCATATGAGGAGAGGTTAAAAAGACTGGGACTGCTCATTTTAGAAGAGATACCTAAGTGGGGGATAAGATAAGAGGCTTATAATATTAAGAATGGTACTGAGCAGGTAAATAATGAAGTTTTATTTAAGCCTTTACATAACACAAGAACTAGGGGTCACTTGATGAAATTAATAGGCAAATAGAAATTAATAAAACAAACATAAGGAAGTACGTCTCCATACAACACACAGTTAACCTGTGGAACTCATTGCCAGGGGATACTGTGAAGGCCAAAAATATAACTGGGTTCAAATAAGGACTAGATAAGTTCATGGAGGATAGGCCCATCAATGGCTATTAGCCAAGATGGCCAGGGACACAATCCCATACTCTGGGTGTCCCTAAGTCTCTGACTGCCAGAAGCTGAGCTTGGATGATGGGAGATGGATCACTTGATGATTGCCCTGTTCTGTTCATTATCTCTGAAGCATCTGGCATTGGCCACTGTCAGAAGACAGGATACTTGGTTAAATGGACCACTGGTTTGACCCAGTATATTCTTATAAATTCCTGACTTGTTGAATGAATTGTAAACATAATGCTGAAAAATGGTACCAATCCTTTGAAGGTGGGATGGATTACAGAGTCCCTGGGGCAGTTAGCAATGGAGAGACGATACCTGCTCATCCAGGCATGGAAAAGCAGAAGGAAGAAGAGAATCAAACACTGGAACGAGGCCATTGGAACAATAAGCTGGAATATGTGCTATCCGTCGCTGGAGAGATTATTGGCCTGGGTAACGTCTGGAGGTTCCCCTACCTCTGTTACAAGAATGGTGGAGGTAAGTACAGCCCTAGCTCTAACCACTTACATCAGCTACCCCATCTAGCCACTGATGTCCTCCCTTGTTCTCCATTGGCCTTAAAGCTCCATGGTCACTTGCATTTTGAATTGCTCTGTGCCTATCTGCACTTGAGAGCTTTATTTCCAAGAGGTGGTCTGAACTTGTCTGTACCTTGGGGATATGCACCTGTGTGCACAGCGGGCCTGATTCCTAGATGTGCTATACTTGCCCAAGAAATGCATTTCCTTGTGGGGCAGAGGCAGCCATATGCACTTGGCACCATACATGTTGCAATTTTTCAGAGTGTCAGTCTGCCAAATTTCCCACAAGTGCTCAGTGTGTTTGTCCAGTGCTAGGAAGCCTGTTTCCTAGAGGTTTCCAAAGTCCACATCTGTGCCCCAGGGACCCATTTGCTGGAACGCCTGGGGCCTGGTGGCTATGCCCAAGAGGCCAATTTCCCAGCAGTGATCAGACTGGAGTTCTTCACATACAGGCCTGACATATCTGCATATTTCCTAGAAGTTCCTGATGAGTTAAGGACTCCTGGTATAGTATAGGAGTTCTCTGTACCAGTGCCACAACAACTGTTTTTCTGCATGTAAAACTCGGGCTGGTGTTAGGGGGTAGCAAGCAGGGCAATTGCCCGGGGCCCCACATCACAGGGGGCCCCACAAAGCTAAATTGCTCAGGCTTCAGCCCCATGTGGCAGGGCTTGGGGCCCTGGGCTGCAGTTCTGTGCGGCAGGGCTTTGGCTTTCTGCCCTGGGCCCTAGCAAGTCTAATGCTGGTCATGCTTGGCTGCCCTGAAACCTGCTTGAAAACCGCTGGTGTAGTACATGTCCTGGATGCTACCCAGCATGTCTGTCTGGCCTTGCAGGGATGCTTGTCATGTACTCATTGTGTGTAGCAGGGATGGGATCCTGTAACGTGTAGATATTAAATCCTTGTAAGTGAAGGCCTGACTACCATGAAGGTGAACTTTTAATAACTAAAATGCCTGTGCACCTCAAGGGCACCAATTTTCCAGAGGTGCCAGCATTACTGAGGGGTTTCAGGACTAGTTCTCTCATATCATCTGACTCTCTTCTGGTATGTATTGCTAGTCAATGGGTGCTAACACTAGTGGTACACCATCTCCAGGAGAGACATTGGGGTGAGTGCAAGCGCAGAGACAGCAGTGTCTGTGAGACTGGCTTTATGGGGAAAAGAGCCTAGGTAGTGTTCAGAGACTCCTCTGGCATCTGTGAAGAATCCCAACATTGCTTCCATTCCCTGCAAAATCTTCTTCCCTGACTGCGGTGGTGTGTATGTGAGATGTGTGCACACTCACGTACATGGGTAACGTGACTGACACAGTGTGATGTAGGTGGGCGATGGAGTGTGCATCTTTGTGTGTGTGAGAAACCTGCCTTCCAAGAACCCTGGAGCTATGCAGGTAATAATTAGTAATGGATATGTGAGCCTGTGGGGCGTATTTCCATTCATCTTTTCTATGGGGAATTCCCCAGTGCAGCAAATTCACTTTGTGGGTAGATTTTTGCTGTTAGACTTTTTTCTTAAAGAAAAATTGAAACCCTCTCCCCTCCCCACAAGTCCTGCTAGAGGTCAGAGATATTTCTGTTTTCTCTGTGGAGAACTTCTCTAGTGTGTGGAGCAGGAATTACTCTCCCTGTTTGTTTGGTGATTTATTATTGATCAGACTCTCGGGAAGGTCTCAGTTGGCAAAGTGAGTGGCATGGGGACCTTGCACTGAAATCTCCTGGATTTAACTTGGAAAAGTCTCCTGGGTCTAACTAAACCACTTTCTTATGCCACTGGCATGAAGAGGATTAGCCAGTTAGCTGCTTTCACTTGGTATTTGCGTCTTTTCACCTGGTGCTTGGGAATGTTGTTTTATTTTTGAGGGGGGATTAGAACATCTTGTTTTTCATTTTTAATCTGGAATGTATCTAGGTTGCTAGCTGCATGGTTTCTGCTTTCATTCACTGTACTGTTCCCATGGGCTCCCTGCACAGCCCCTGGAAATACTTGGATAATGTGAAGACTGCTCACTGCTGGAATGGGAAAAGCAGTTCACAGAGCCACCTTCCTGCCCCTGTTGCTGGTGTTTGTTAGTGAACCAGGATGTGGTAATGATTATCAAGTGCTAGAGTCCTGAAAGGAAAGGGATGGCTTTGGGTGGTTTAGAACCTTTGTGAAGCTGTCTTATCAGAGACAACCCAATTTGCTCAGATAGTTCAGGATAAAGAGAGATGGACTTCCCAAATTTCATCAGCGCTAGAGGTGAGCCAGACCCAGAACTATGGATCCAAACACTCATAGGCTGTGGTGGGTTTGAACTCTGTGTCAGAATCTGGCATTTGGGGACAAAAGCTGAGTGAAATTATTTGTGCAATATTTTTCAACAGAAAATGCAGATTCAGTTTGACCAAAACAACGTGAATTCAGGTTGATTTTCTTAAATTGTTTCAGTCGGGGGCAGGAGCTGGAAATGTCAAAATGGTTTTTCAGCATTTCCAAAACAAAATGTTTTTCGTTCTGGAATGACTTTGTTTCACAGCATCCCTCAATTATATTTTAAAAAAATTAAACATTTAAAGGCATCAAAATCCAAATGAAACTCTTTTTTTGATGCTTTGGTTCACTAAACATGTTTGTTTGAAATATTTTTCTTTTGGGTCGACCAGAAATTTATCTTATTTTTCAAAAAAAAGATTTGGACCTGCACTTGAACTGGATATTTTGCATTTGGGACCTTTAGCTGCCTTCCCCCAAGGTTAGAGAAATAATGAGTCATAATGTGACTTTTGGGGGGGGGGGGGTAAAGTGAAGACGTGGTTGCCAAACAGCCTTTATTGGGAATGGGGGGTAGCTGAGAAATTATCTGTTTGAACTACGTGAAACAGGGCAGCTTGTTACTTTTCCTTTCTTTTTGGCTCTCTTCCACTTTGCAAACAAAGAATCATCTTTTGAATATTTAGAGTTCAGTATCCAATACCCAAGTCCAACATGAAAAAAGGAATAACTGTTCCTTCTTTTTCACTCTGACTGGGCTTAGGTTATGCCTCCCCTGGAAGGGGTTAAACCCTCTCTAGGGACATTGGCCTCTCTGATTGAGAAATACCGGGGAAGCGTGTCTGTGTGGGTGTGCATAGGTGCGCCTTTCTCCTCTCTCCCTGTGTCTCACCCCCACCTCTGGTCTTGTGCTTGGTTGGAATCTTATTTGTGAGAACAAAGCAATAATGCAACGGAACAGAGGGAGGCTAGAATTACGAAGCCAGACCTCAGAGTCCTTTATCAGGGTCAAACTCCCCCTGGCTTCACTAGATTAAAAACTCTGTAAGGGCTTCAGGATTTGACCTAGCCTGTGCCTGGGGCAGGATAAAACGAGATTCAAACTGGCAAAATTGAACTAAGACTTGAGCCTGTTTCGGAGATACAATTAAGAGGCCTCTCTTGAAGTACAAAACGGAACCCTGTAACCAGGTTGGCTCTGTTGTAACTGCTTCCTCTGACTGTTGTCTGTCCCTAGGGCCTCAGGCCTGAGCAGTTGTGAAATGTCCTTGCTCCACTACATTATACCAGTCTTTGGTTGTCTGTGTAGCAGCAATCCTACTCCCATCCCCCACTGCTGTAACTACATCAGGGGCCCTTGTGTTTTACACCTGGTAAGTAACCAGTCTCAGCCATAGTTCCTTATGGTTGTGACATGTATTTTCCAATCTGTGCAGGCAAGAAAAAATGGTCATGTAATGGTTTTGTATATGTGATGCCTGCTACTGTTTGGGACATGAGGATAAGAGACTGCCAGCCCAAACAAAGCATCCTCCTTTCCTACTAGATGCCTGGGAGCCCATGAAGGGACCTATAGGGCTTCATGTTCAGATTCCTTGCACCTCTTTCCTGTGAGCTTGTGGTACACACAGCATGCTACCAGAAATGGTCCAGTGCACTGCACTGTCACCATATCCCCCTGCAAGGCACAAGTTACCCATGGAGGTTCCAAGAGAAAAGAATGATGAAGGCTGTTTGGCAGGTCAAGTGTGAAAAGGCCACAGGTAATCAGTGTGGGAAAGTGCTAAAGGTGGGAGTAGGCTTTGCCTGGAAATGAGACAGGGAAGTGATAGAAGAGGTGTCCCAGGTATATGTGTGTGTGATGACCTATCCTTGCATTCTTATGCCTGAGGTGTGCAATGGAGTGGTGTCTCAAGCACAGATGCTGGATCTAGGGGTACTGCCGCACCCCCTGGCTTGAAGTGGTTTCCATCATATTGGGGTTTACTGTTTGGTTCAATGGCTCTCAGCACCCCCACTACACACATTGTTTCAGCGCCTCTGGTCTCAAAACAGAAAGCCCTGTAATTGACTGGCATTGAAAGCTAAATTGCAACAGCCCCTATGCCTCGCACAAAGACAAAGCTAAGATGTGTCAGCTGGAGGTCAGGCAGAGGCGAGCCTGCCTTAGCTTAGGGTTGTATGCTCCAGGAAATAGCCACTGGGCATTCACACATGTGCAAACTTGATTGTGAGTAATTTTATGATCCATGTGATAGAAGGGGAGTCTGAGGAAGGATTCCAAAATGAGCAAGCCTTTAGGTTTATTGGAAGACATCTTGCTAATGGACAAATTAGAGAAGCGTTTCTCAAACTGTGGGTCAGGACATCACAGTGGGTCGCAACCCTGTTTTAAAGGGGTTGCCAGGGCTGGCATTAGATTTTCTGGGCCCAGGGCCAAAGCCCAACTCCCACCATCCGGGGCTGAAGCTGTAGCCCGAATCCCACCCCGCAAGGCTGAGGGCTTCAGCCCTTGGTGGCAGGGCTCAATTTACAGGCCCCCCGCCTGAGGCTGAAGCCCTTGGGCTTTGGCTGTGGGGCTTTGGCTTTGGCCCCCCAGCCGGGGCGGCAGGACTCAGGCAGGCTCAGGCTTTGCGCCCCCCCCCCCCCCGGGGTCGTGCAGTAATTTTTGTTGTCAGAAGGGGGTCATGGTGCAATCAAGTTTGAGAACCCCTGAACTAGAAATAGCCAGAGATCCTGAGGAAAAGGGAGGTCCAGAGCTCAGAGTACAAGTGGATGAAGCCCAAGTAAGACAACTATTGTTGCTAGATAGGGGAGGTCATTTGGTAGCCTGTGTGAAATAAGTGAGGGAGGCTGCAGTATTTTTCCTACTGGACAGAAGTCCATCTCAGAAAGACATCCCTCTCCACATGGCACCAACAGCGTTCTCAAGCTCAAGGACTGTGAATAAGCCATAAAGACTGGTCTCTCCTCTTATTCCTGGAGGTAGCCTCTTTGCCTCAGGGCTGAAGCTTCCTGGGGAGGCTGGTGTTGCTGCCCCTGGGTGAGCCTGTTCTGCGAGTGAGGAGAGGACGTCCGCTTCCAGACCTGTCAAGCCAGCACCTTTTACTACCATTACATTCATGTGAATTATTTTTCAAAGTTTGTGTGGGAAGATAGCAACCCAACCCAGAGAGGCCAGCTTTAGCTCAGTACTGAATTTTAAAAAACAAGAGAGAGCAATTCTGAAGCAACCGCATCTGAAAAGCTGAATTCCTTTCTGTTGGAGGAGGTGAAAGCATCACCTATGGGCTCCCATTCAGTCAATAAAGCAGATTTGCTTTGGCAGCGCTTTGCAGCAGCAGCCACCGCCAGAGGGAGTCATAGCCCAGTGCCTCATTCGAAGGACCAGTCAACTTCCGCACTAGCCTGGGCAGACTTCAATCGCAATGGCAGTGCCAGGACCAGTAGAAAGCAGACGCAGCAGCTTTGCTGATTCAGGGCTGAATGAAGTTCACTATAATTTGCAATTTCTCACAGTTACAATATTGGCCTGGCCTGGGGATGGAGGAAGGAGTTTAATAACAGCAGCAATTAGTGCATAGAAACGGTGTTAAACCTTGCAAGAGCCCGTTACAGTAGGAGAACCAGGCAGAGAAACAGCTCTTGAGTTTTCTTGAGCAAGTTGGCCCATTTCATTCAGCATAAATTACTTCTTTAGGTAAAATGAATGTCAGCAAGATCCATTCTCAAGCCAATGCTGATGTGATGTAAACTGGAGCACCTTCTGTGTGTCCCATGGGATCACTCCAGAGCCCGACTTGGATACACACTGCGGAACTAAAATGCTGCTGCAGCTCGCCCAAAGATGTCTTTAGAAAACTTTTCTGGCCAAAAAATTAATTTCCCTAAAACTGTTCCCACTCTTGTGTTGGCAAGATGCCAGCTTGCTCACAGGTGGAGTATGTGGTGGTGGTGATGTGGCAATGATGGTACTGGAGTAGCAGCAGATTTGAAAAACGAGATTTTGTTAAGAAGCTTAACTCAACTACATGGGTAGGAGAGAGAAGGAAAGCTTCTAGGCTTGTTCCAGAACTCCACCCACACAACTCTCCCAACAGGACACTGAGTGATGAACGCCTGAGCCAATAAAACACAAAATAGCAGTATTGCATCTTCAGAACTTTTGGTGGATCAACTTACTGTGAGTGGGGACAATGCTGTAACTTAGCAACTCTGGGGAGATGATTAAGGCCTGGTCTACACACAGATATACTACGTTGGTTTGGGGGGGGGGGGGTGATTTTTGTACCAATTTGGTTATACAAATACAAGCCTAGCGTGGACGCAGTTGTATCAGCACAAATGAG
Source organism: Dermochelys coriacea (assembly GCF_009764565.3). Classification (NCBI taxonomy): domain Eukaryota; kingdom Metazoa; phylum Chordata; order Testudines; family Dermochelyidae; genus Dermochelys; species Dermochelys coriacea. The sequence goes on from NC_050068.2 coordinate 243,654,444, forward strand.
AGGCCCTATAGACTATTCCTATGTGAAAAGGGGAATAAACTATACAGAAATGAGCTATATTGGTATAAGCACCTTTACACTGGTATAACTCTGTCCACACTAGGCAGATGTACTGATATAACTATACCAGTGTAGTTAAAGTGGTACAACTTTTGTGTCTAGGCAAAAAGTAACTCTCATCCCCCATGCTGCTCCCCAGCATTTTGGCACTGCAAGTTGCACTAACAAGTGAAGAGCTGTTAAAATAAAATAAAACCATCACAAGATTAGAGCCAATTGACAAATAAAAACTAATTACATACACCAGTTGTAACTGGCTTCATTTTTCTGGTGACATTTTAATTGAAAATGTGAATCAAGTTTTGTTGTTTCCCATGTTTTCAATTTTTGAAATATTTTTCAAAAAGGTTTTTGGTCAGCTTAGACACAAGACGTGCGTATTTTAAATCAAAATAATTGATTTTTCTTTTCTGATGTTCCTGGGGCCTCTCACTCCCACTGTAGTTAATGGGAAATTTGCCATAAACTCCAGTAGTTGCAGCAGGACTGGGCATCCAATGTGCGTGAAATACCTTTCTGTACTACTTTCCTTTCAGTTGTGCTTCTGCCTCTTACAAACTGCTAGGAAATAAGTTGAACAAAAACTCAAATAGGGTGGAATGGTGGGAGCAGGCTGAGTTTATTCAATATTTGTACATTAGCCATCCTGAGTATTACCAACTCCAAGCATTCAAAAATCATAAGTCAGTTTCCAAAAAATGCTGAGATTTCTTAAAAAGTGTAAGTATGTGTCTGGAGTTTCTTTGTATTTGCCTTCTGGTTTTTGAGCCTTTAGGGTTCATGTTTAAGCTTTTTTCCCAACCATAGGAGCTAGAAACATTTATGAAAAGATGAATCGGAGATTCTCATGGAATTACATGACTCCAGGAATTGAGGCTTTAAGAAACTATCATGAGACTCACGCTAAAATTTGTGAGAACATAGGCCATGTTGGCCTGTGCATACACATGTAAAGACATTGACCCTGCCCAGGAGAGCTTACAACTGAAGTAGTAACAAGACTTGGGTAATGCTATCTGGTCTCTTCACCATAGATGCAGATTTTAATTTCCTGAGGCAACTGGCAGGTTTGTCTTGTACCCCATCAGGTTTTAATGCCTCATTTACACTATGGTTGAAACTATGCAAGCAGTAATTGTGTTTGAACTGGGTTATTGTTAGCACCATTTCCTTGATAAATTGATAGGGATTTTTTTTTTTTTTTACTGTATCTCCCAGGCCCCTTGCATCCTTCTCTGTTCTCTACAGCCCATATTGCCATCTGTGTCTCCTTTCTCAGGAACCCTTCTTGGAGCATTCTCTGTCCTGGGGGAATTTTTCAGTCTATGGTCAATGGTCTAACATGTTTTCTTTCCCATGTACAATGCTTAAATCTGCCAGGTGCTTTCTTTATCCCCTACCTCATCTTCCTCTTCACCTGTGGGATCCCAGTGTTCTTCCTGGAGACAGCGCTAGGGCAGTACACCAGCCAGGGAGGGGTCACTGCCTGGCGGAAGCTCTGCCCTCTCTTTGAAGGTGAGTAGATCTCAGAGTGCAATCCTTTTTTGGTGGGGGAATGAGGGGAAAAGTAGTGCAAGGGTCAGGAACTAGAGCTGGGACATCTATCCATCTTAAGAGACCCAGGTAAAGCCCTCCCACTGTACCCATGCTGTTCTCTGAGAAATTCTTTGAAGGTGCCTATGGTGTTACCATGAAGAATTGTTTACCCTCTCAGATCAGTTCATGATGTACCTCATCTGTTGTTCTTCTGCCTCTCACACCATCAGTATATGATGATGCTTTAGAGAAAGGTGAGAGCCTGCCCTAAAAGTCTCCTGGACTCTCCCCTCACTCTCCTGTTCATCGAAAATGGTGCTGAAAAAAAGCTCTTGCCTTTCCCATCGCTCTGGGCTCTCCTTTTCAAATCACATCACTGGCTCTCTTCACATCCTGCACTGAGGTGTAAGCTCTGGCTATAGAATTTGCCCACAGGCAGAATTGTGCTCCTGGAGGGTAACTTTTATTTCAATAATTAAAACTGCAGTAACCCTTATTATTGCAAAGAAAACCTAAAATACATGAGCTTATATTTAAACTGATGCCAGTCATCTTCCTGATTTTGCAGACAGCCTGAAACAATAGTTCTGAGAGGTGTGAGCTTCCCCAGTCATCTTAATGTGGTGTTAACTCTCAAACCCAATTATAGGTTTCAGAGTAGCAGCCGTGTTAGTCTGTATTCGCAAAAAGAAAAGGAGTACTTGTGGCACCTTAGAGACTAACAAATTTATTAGAGCATAAGCTTTCGTGAGCTACAGCTCACTTCATCGGATGCAAACCCAATTATGACATCATTTTAGCATAATCATCCAATGGGATGTTTATCCCTCAATCCGAACACTACCGATGCTTTCCTAGGTACCAGAAGTCTCAACTGTCTCCTATCCATCTGCCAAAACCCTCCAGCTCCTCCCAACTTCTACAGATTTGGTAGTTTGCAGCTCATATAAAAACTTCCAGCACATTGAAAACTAAAAATGTGAGGTTGAGCAAAATCAAAACTCAGTGTAATATTGAATTGAATGACAGGAGAGATGCTTTCATATTTCCATATCTCACTTACGTATTTAATTCAATAAAAAAACCTTCATGTTCCAACTTCCCTGAAAGGGCTGTAAGGTGTGCTGTCCAAAACACCAGGTGCTGGGGAAAGCCAGGGAGATAGCTACAGAATTAATTGAGGATTGCCAGAGTACATGAAGCCACTTGGCTAAATGGACCAGTGGTATAAATTTTTGTTTCTTTATGTTAGTAGGTGGCTGCTCACCCTGCTGTGCAAATACAATCCACATGCTGAGCAAAGTCCAAACTCCCATCCCTTCCTGGGCATGGCTTTATTAACAAACAAATGCATTATATGAAAACACAAAGAGCAGCTCACATCTCCTCAGGCATGGCTGCTCCTAGAGCGCCTCCCTGAGGACTGCTCAGTCCACTCATAGATACTCACGCCCCAGGAAGCCTCCCACTCTCCATTACCTCCAGATGAAGTAATGAGTTACCTGCAAAGCATACTTAACCCTTTCCAAGAGGAATCATCGCTTGCTAACAGGATGCAGTATTTCAGGAAAACACCACAGAGGCTGGAACTGCATAGCTTGGAGCGCCCTATACAGCTACAACTCTGCAGCCATTCTCCTATTGCAGGGGTTCTCAGACTGGGGGTCGGGAGATTATTACATGTGGGGTGGGGGGTCATGAGCTGCCAGCCTCCACCCCAAACCCTACTTTGCCTCCTGCATTTATAATGATGTTAAATATATAAAAAAGTGTTTTTAATTTTATAAGGGAGGGGTCACATTCAGAAGCTTGCTATGTGAAAGGGGTCATCAGTACAAAAGTTTGAGAATCACTCTCCTATCGTGAGCTCCTTAAAGAGATGCCTGCTGGCACATGTTGCTCGGAGTACCTGTAAACAACACCCTCCCTTTCCCTCCAACTCTGCAAATGCTCCTGCATCATTTCCTAAAGTGAGTCCTGAGTGGAGTAGCTCATAATAGACTGTGGTTTACTTGAACCATGGACATCCCAGCAGCTGTGTCTGAATTGGTATAAGAGACACTGGCCTATCGAGGACCCCAATGTGTGCCTTTAGAGGTTGTTGACCTCCAGGAGAGTTTTTTAAACATTATTCCATAGATTTGGCTTTTCTCTTTTCTCTGCTGGTAAAAGTTTGGTTCCAGTGATTATTAAAGTGTAATTCTGACGTTGCTGTACTCATTAGTCTCTACAGACTCTAGCCAGGATTCTCTGGCCACTTAGCAGCATGAGTAAGGCAGGGGTTGTGAGGAAACCCTGACACCTGTTGGCAACTGCCCTGGAAGTTGCAGCCCACAGGTGCAGTAGATCACAAACACTTTCCTTATGTGGAAGTCCGTCTCCCAAGGGAACTTCGCGGGCTGCCATGACAATGTGAGGCCGTGGAAGGTAGTCTGGATATCACTGGGAAGATGGTGATGGATGGATTGGTCACCAGGCCAATGTTGACACTGCAGCAAGGGAACCCCGGAATGGGGAGAGAACTGGAGCAGTGGGCAGTACAGACAGAGGTGGGTTTAGAGGGCTTGGAGAAGCAGGATGCTGTGGCAGGCTCTGGCCCTGAGGCTATTCCAGCTCGTGTTCCTCTCCTTGTTTATGAACATTGAGGCCCTTCTCTCTGCAGGAATTGGTTATGCTTCCCAGGTGATCGTCATACTCCTGAATTTCTATTACATTATTGTCCTGGCTTGGGCCTTGTTTTACCTCTTCAGTTCATTCACCATAGACCTTCCCTGGGGCAGCTGTGACCATGAGTGGAACACAGGTAACACTGAATTCCCCTCTATCTTGTCTCCTCCTCCAACTCTCCATCAGTTTGCAGGGAAAAATCTGCCAGCAGCAAATCTCATCTAACCTGAGAAAGCAACATCCAGCTTGCTGTGGGGAAGGGGTCAAGGCCTCTGTGAGTGGTGAAGCGGCCTGGTTTATTGCCATACTACCTGACACAACATCAGTCCTGCTGATGGTAGAAGAGGCTCAATTTCATTTGATAAGCTGGGTCTCTTCTAGAAAATGCTCTAAAATGCCTGCCAGCCACCCACAGCTCCTATTGATTTCAGTCTTTCACTATGCTTGATCAGAGCAATGAACCAGCTGGTGTGTTATGCAGGCTCCCCCGTGCTGCTCCAACAACGGATCTCGGTTCTGGAGGAGGCTCCCCTTTCCTGGCAGCTGTGGGGATGGGAGGGAAATTCAGTCTATATTCAGCCCTCTGCTTCCTGGGCTCTGCTTCAATAATGGGATCCCATTCCTACTTGGGAGGTCCACCTTTCCCCTTGGAGGGAAAAGGGGCATTTAACCTTTATGATCATACAGTCCTTGGTTTCTCCCCAGCACTACTTTGCCAGTGGGACTCCAACCCTGCCCTGGAAGGACCTCTTGTTCTGAGCAAGAATAGGGATGTTAGAATATTTGTCTCCCTTTGAACATTATGCTGCTGGAGGGTAAGGGGATCTGCAGCATTTCCAGAGGTGAAAGTGGCTGCTGGTACACAGCCAATGTTAAAATGCCGCTGTGGCAGCGCTTTAAGTGCTGTACTGCAGGGCCGCTGATGGGGGTAGGGCAAAAGGGGCAGCTGCCCTGGGACCTGGGGATTTAAAAGGGCCCAGGGCTCCTGGCAGTGGCTGGAGCCCCAGGCCCTTTAAATTGCTGCCAGAGCCCTGGGCGGTATGGGCTGTGCAGTGCTGAAGGGCTAGCTGGGCGAGTCTGGCCCCAGCCCTTCCCGTTCCGGGGGTCCAGAGCTGCCCCCCTCACCTTGTCCAGGAGCCCGGCTGCCCTGCATACCAGTAAGTCCTTTAAGTTACTTTTGCCCCTGAGCATTTCCCAGGGGCTCTGCTATTCCAGTTGTATCTGTTTATGTTCTCTCTCCCTGGGCCTGTCCTGCAGAGAACTGCGTGGAATTCCAGAAGGCAAACACCTCTCTAAACATGACGACCGAAAACGCCACCTCCCCTGTCATCGAGTTCTGGGAGTAAGTGAAAGGCTCGTGTTTCTCTGACTCTTCTGGGAGTTACAATTCCCCAGCGATGACTCTCAGCCCCACCAGGCACTTCTGAAAATCCTGAGGTGTATAAAATAGGAACACCTCAAACAGGACAGCACCCAGGAGAACAAAATGGGCCAAATTCTGCTCTTGATTACCATTCTGTTAATTTAGAGTAACTTCCCTGAGGTCAGTGGAGTGCCTCTGGATTCACACAGGTGTACCTGAGAGGATACTCTGGCATCCTGTGTTGTTTATGTTCTCCCTGTCTTTCCTGCACTGTGACCCAAATGTTGGCCCCGCACCTATGCAGTCTCACTGACTTCAGTGAGGGGTTTCACAGGGGTAAATGAGATTAGAACTGGCTCTTTGTGAACAGACCTCATCTTCGCTGCTCTTTCTCCTGTCCCTGGTCTTATTCGTTCTCTGTTGATCGTTCTCATCTCACATCCTCTACCTGTTTCTGTTCTCGTTCTCTCTCTCTTCTCCCCCCCCCCCCCCTTTCTGGTTACAACACAACTACTCTTCTCTTCCAGCTCTTTTCTCCCATATCCTCTTTCTCTTCAACCTGCTCACTGTCACTCTTTTTATATGAGCGTAGCCCGACGGGGTTGCAGATTTTTAGTCTAAATCTCTTCTTGACACATTGGGTCAAGTTCATCCTGGGTGTAAACTCCACTGACACAGTGGAGTTCAAATAGGATATCAGTGGAGTTGCACCAGGGATGAACTTGGCCCTTGTTTCTGCTCTAGAGAGAAGCTAAACTGGCCTCGGGGTTATTTTATGAGTTATCTTTGTAATTTTATCCTGGGCTAGTATAACATGGAAAACACTGGCAGTACAGCTGGGAATGGGATGAGATCAGTGGACATCCATAGGGTAGCAGCCACACCTCTCATGTCTTGCAAGGTTGGGCCTTCTCAGTGTGTGAATTTTGGGGGGCCCTCCTCAAGAAACACTAGTGTTGCAGGACTCAGTGCTGGTGACTCAGCAGGTGGGACTCTCCCTTAGCGTCAGGACTCAGCCCAGCGTGTTGGCCATGGGCTGGAGGATGGGGACGTTTGGGTAAGATGTAAAAACAAGGGCTTGTGATCACTGAAGATTCCACAGCCCCTGGTGGGAGGAGGGGAATTGCTAGGCATGGTGTCTTGGCTTCATTTCAGTCAGAGTAAACTCCCTTCAGCAACCCTAAATCCTCCTTGCAGATGTAAACGGCTGCAGTGTTCCTCCCTGCCTGTCCCAAACTGTTGTGCAGAGCTGCTGTGCACTGCTGAGCAGCAACCTGTGGCAGCTCCAGTTGAGCACAGAGATGTGATTCTGATTTTTGTGATCTGCCCTGGAGTGCAGGGGGTTCCTTCTCGGATGGAAGGTGCCGTGTCGATTTGTTGTTAATAAGCAAACAGAGTTTGCTTCTCTCCTCTCTCATGCTGCCTTTCACTAACTCTCCTTGTTTATCCCCCCTTTTCTCTCTCCTGTGGCTTCTCTCAGACTGTCATATGTACAGCGTGAGCTAAAGGGCGGGCATTTCTTGGCCTGCTCTGCCCGTGACTGGCAGCTGAGAGACTGAGATTAAAATGAATGTTTTGAACGGTTCTGGAGTGTTGGGACAACAGCACATGGGAGTGGAAATTTCCATTGTTCCAGCTCCTCGGTCTCAGCCTCTGATACAGGGGAGAAGCAGGCTCTGCTCTCACTTGCTGGGAAATGGAGGGTAGGGCCAGGGGAAGAGGGTAGATGTTTGCTTGAAAGATGCAAACCTGCACTGTATTGTGTGCCCTTCTGGGGCTCTCTTGAGCTGCTCTTGGTGCCCCCTTGGTCTATAGTCCCATGCTCTGTTACAGTTATGCTCTTGTATCCTGCCAGGATCCTTCATGCTGTATGTCCTTGTGCCATTCACTGCTGCATGCACACAGGAGACCTCCATTTAGCTGGCACTAGGAAAATAAGTGAGATAGGGAAATGCCAGAAAGGGAAGGGGGATTTCCCTTGGGGTCAATGAGATCCTGCCTTTGATGGGGAGAGCAGGTATTTTCTTGGTCCCTGGCTGATGCGGCTGTGGAGCAGGAAAGGGTGCAAGTGCATTGCCCATCTTGGATTGTTGGCGTTCCAGGAGGTGCATCTTTTAGTTGTTGGATGATGCAGCAGGAGAGGGCACATGTGCATCACCTGCCTCTAATTGCTGGGGCTCTAGGGTGTTGTTTGGCCCAATCTTTGTGGGTGGGGACTGCAGAACAGATGAGGGATTCATCTTCTGATCTCTGGGTGAGGGGACAAAGTTGTGGGAGAGGCCTGCAACTTCCATTCTCCAGCAGCTGGGAAAGAGTAGCTGAGGCTGCAGCAATGGAAGCTGCTGTGTAGTTAGTGTCCTCCGTGATCTGCATTATTCTCTTGCTTTGTCATGCTGTCTTCTACAGTCCTGGGCGTGGCACGTGCTGCCTTGCGGATTTGGCTCCTAAAGGGGAATACCTTTATCCTGTGTGATCCCAACCCTTTGACATCCTACCTAACGGGGTTGGAAGGAATTAGCTGAGGGTGGTCCTCATGTAGAATCCCTTGTGATCTATGTCAGAACACCAGCTGATTTAAAGCACTTATGAGAGGTAGGGAAATCTTATTATTTGTCATGCAGTATGCAGCAGCTGTGATCAGAGGCCATGTTGTGTTAGGTGCTGTACACTCATGTAGTAAGAGAGTTCCTGATCCAAAGACCCCGCAGTCTAAATAGACAAGACAAAGGGAGGGAGAGGGAATGGAGGTGAAGTGTCTTGCCCAAGTAGGTCAGTGACACAGCAGGGAATGGAGCCCAGGTCTCCTGCCCCCTAGGCTGGGACCCTGCCCACCAGACCTTTCATTTCAGAGAGGGAAACAGTTGAGAAATGTCCTGTGTGCTTTCCTGAGGTGCACAGTTCAGGGTTAGGGCTTGTTCTCCCGAAACAGCAAGGCATCATCAGGGACCCTCAAGGAGTGGCTGGTCATTGAGGATCTAACAGCTGAACTTAGCAAGACTCAGTGTCTGTTTGCCTTCCCAGGAGGAGAGTGTTGAAGATTTCCACTGGCATAGAGCACTTGGGGAGCCTGCGCTGGGAGCTGTCTCTCTGCCTCCTGCTCGCCTGGGTCATCTGCTACTTCTGCATCTGGAAAGGAGTTAAGTCCACAGGCAAGGTGAGTGCTTGGCTCAGGTCTGGCCTCCGCCTTCATTGCAGTCCAAGGTGCTGCAGCTCCTGAGCTGAAACCCAGCTCTCCCAGATCCAATGAGAACTGGCAACTCCCTCTAGAGCTGGGCAAGGCCAGCAAGGTTCAGCTGCCAAAGAGGTTTTTGAACTGGACTCTGTAGGGGATGGGAGATGATGGGTTTCTACAAATTTGAACCTCCAAGAAGAACACCTGTCTTTGGACCCCTCCTCCAAAGAGGACTCACTTACCACCCCCAGCTACCTCATCACCCCAGAAAACCCTGGGACCCATTCTTATCATACATGTCTGCAGGGGAGGCCCAGTGCTCTCCCCCTGCATTCCCACTCCTTCAGGCCAGGTCCTCAAGGAGCTGCCACTTCCCTCCATTGGGGTCTTCAGGAGAGGCTACCTGGCATCGCCTGGTGCTTCTCCCACGTCCTTAAAGGATCTTTTTTTATTTGGGGGCGTGTGTGTGTGTGATGTGCCAGCCACCTGTCCACCACTTACACAGAAAGAATAGGGAGAACATGCCTTCTCCAGCTGGCAGCTGGGGTTCAGACTAGCCTCCAAATCCTTCACGTGATAGCTAAGGAAACCCTGAAGGGTCAAAGGGCCCTCTCTGCCCCAGGGCCAAAGGAATTTTCTATCTCCTGCCCTTAGTCCCAAAGATATCTGTATCCTAGCATGAGTTATAGAACTGAGGGGCTGCCAGTGAATTACTCCTGGGGTAACACAGCCCCAGCCTACTCCTTTCCATTCCTGCTTGCTCACCCACTTCCTGACTGAATTATTTGTGAGTTATTTGCCCATCTGAGACATCACTAATCCAAGAATGTCCAAAGTGTTTGACTTTTTGCATGACATTTTGATTTAAAAAAAATCTAGAACAATATAAAATTAACACGCAGTGTAGTTGTAGCCATGTCAATCCCAGGATATTAGAAAGACAAGGCGAGTGAGGTAATATCTTTTATTGGACCAACTTCTGCTAGTGAGAGAGACAAGCTATCAAGCCATAGAGTTCTCCTTCCTCCTCCTCCTCCACCTCCTCACTCGGTCTGGCACTAAAGCTTGTCTCAACAACAGAGGTTGGGCCAAAAAAAGATATTGCCTCACCCATCTTGTTTATATAAAATTAACATGGCACACATTCAGTGGGTTAAAAGCTGGCTAGCTGATGAGCCTCAAAATGTAATTGTAAATAGGGAATCATCGTTGAGTGGGTCTATTTCTAGTGGAGTCCTACAGGAGTCAGTTCTTAGCCTTGTGCTATTTAACATATATCCCACTGAACTGGAAGAAAACATAAAATCATGACTGATAAAGTTTGCAGGTGACACACAAATTGGGGGCATGGTAAATGAAGAGGACGCATCACAGATACAGAGTCATCTGAATTGCTTGGTAAACTAGGCACAAGCAAACGATGTGATTTAATGCATCTAAATTTAAATGTATACAATGGAACATGGATTGGAGGCCATATTTCCGGGCTGGGAACTCTATCCTGGGAAGCAGACACTCTGGAAAAAAGATTTTGGGGTTGCGATGGATAATCAGTTGAACGTGAGCTACTAGTGCAATGCTGTGGCCAAAAGGGCTAATGCGATCCTTGGATGTGTAACGGGAATCATGAGTAGGGGCAGAAAGGTTATTTTACCTCTGTATTTGGCACTGGTGCAACCATTGCTGTAATACTGTATCCAGCTCTGGTGTCCACAATTCAGTAAAGATGTTAATAAATTGGAGAGGATACAGAGAAGAGCCACAAAACTAATTAGAGGATTAGAAAACATGCCTTATAGTGATAGACTCAAAGAACTTAGTCTATTCAGTTTAACAAAGAGAAGGTTAAGGGTTATCTTGATTAGTCTATCTAGATATGTACCTACCCGGGGAACAGATATTTGATGATGGGCCCCTCAGTTTAGCAGAGAAAGGTATAACATAATGTAATGGCTGGAAGTTGAAGCTAGACTAAATTCAGACTGCAATTAAGGGGTCAATATTTAATGATGGTAATCAGTCATGGGAACAATTTCCCAAGGGTCGTGCTGGAGTCTCTATCACTGATAATTTTTAAATCAGGGTTGGACATTTTTGTAAAAGATCTGCTCTAGAAATTATTTTGGGGTGTTATACGTGAGGTCAGACTAGTTGATCACAGTGGTCCCTTCTGGCTTTGGAATCTATGAACCTAAGTGTTGTATCTCAGTGCTTTGAGGCGTGGAGTGCCGTGGTTTGCAGTGCCTGCAAATAACTGGTTTGGGAAGTGGACAAGCAGATGAACTAGCGTCACCAGGACCCAGCAAAGAAGGAGGCAGGTGTTACAAGGAGATGTTGCCTATCTGAGAGGAGATGGGGCTTAATTCACTCATCTTTGTAAAGTGACTTGTTCTCCTCAAATGAAAGGCACAGTAGAAGTGCAAATTATAATAAATGCAATCATGGACAGTGGAGGGCAGGAGACTGGAATTAACAGGAAAGAGAAAATAACTCTTCTGCTCCATGACAAGCACCCTGACCTAATCTGCTCAGCTACCAAGCCCTCCCACACCCTTGGTGACAAGACCACTACTCTCCTGCATGCACCCCTTTCCCCCCTGTGACAACAAAAGTGTCTCAGTTAATCGTCCTGCTCACCTTAGCTGCACGTCCTTGGTTGCCTGCCTTCTCTCACTCATTCTCTTCTGATATGGAGCTGTGTAATTCTGTTCTGATTCTATCCTATCCCTGCTCCCTTGATCTTTGTTAATGCAAATGACAGTAGCATGTTCTGTAAGATCATTAGTTAGTTTCTGCCCCCCCCCCCCCCGAACCATTCCCAGCCGGCTTTATGCTTGGAGTCAGCAAGAGCAGAGGGACATAAAAAGGTTTTAATAACAAATGGTGTCCTCTTCATGCACTTTAAACAAAACAGAACCATTACATTGTGGTTGAGCTGACCGAATCCACTTGCCATGAGCGATAGCATGTTTGTCGGTAGCTTTCTTGAGCTCATTATGGCCTCAGGAGTTGGCAAACCTCTTCAGAATTTGCAGGAGTAGGAGGGGTGGAATAAAGGAAATCAGCTTGTGAAGCTGATCCTCTCTGGTTCCTATGGAGCAAAATATGAAGAAGAAAAAGGCAGTTACTTACTGCTGTAGCCTAGTGAAAGAAGGCAGAGGCATTTATAACACATTACTACCAGCAGGCACGATGGTAAGGCACTGCAATCTAATTTACAAAGCATATGCTATGCCGAAAGCAAACCCAGTTGTTGCTAGATACATATTCCTTGCAAAAACACCAAAGGATCTTAACAAAAAAGAATGATGAGAGTAATTTCTTTGACACAGACCCCATGGTCAGAGAGACTTCTCAATGAAGGAGCTCTGCTTTCCTAGAAACAGGGAATAGATGCACCTAGGGCTGATCAATGTACAGAAACCCAGGATCAAACAATGGCTGGTGGACCGCAAGTCTTTCCGAGGGGAAAGGCTTTGTCTGTACTGGGGAGTTACCAGTTGCCAAAAGAAAGGGACAAAGAAGGACCTGAAATCACTCCCCACTAAAAGCAGCAGGAGTGACCTCATGCATCCAAAGGCACAGAAACCTGTGCACGGATATCCAGGAAGACACCTGAGTATGGACATTTTCCTGGAGCAGATGGTCACAGATGGAATCGCTTTGCAGAGGCATGTGGCTCTGACTAAACACGACCATGTATGTTAATGACCAGTGTATGACTCTGATCCCAGCAAGGTTTCTAGCGATATGGTGTGTGCTAACAATGCTCAAGAAATAGAAAGATTGTGCCCGAGCCAAGCGTTGAGTAATACCCCCTCATTAGACCCAGATGTTCACGTTCTTAAACTGGAGAAAACAGTCTCCGACTTGAGACTGCCAGTTTCACAGCAGACACTCACAAAACATGAAATGAAAAACTTAAACCAGGGAGCCCATGCAAGCTACAAAGCAGATCTACAACCACCACAATGAAGCGGGAATCATCTGTTGTGGGCACTTGGGCAGCATCAGGTTATGGACCTGGAGTCGTGAGTGGATCTTGAACTTATAACACTGATGCAATCGCTAGATCCAAATTGGGAATGTGAAGCCTGATAGTCTCACAGAAAACTTCAAAGCAGATGGGCTATTACCGTCCAGCATTTCCTTTTATCTTACCCCAGTTCTCACGCCACTCATCTGTGGGCCAGGAAAGACCTCACCTGAGTACTCTGATCACCTGAATCAGGTAGTAGATCACATAGTAAATATAGGGATAATAATTAAAATGACAACCTACAGACTGGACTTACTTGCTAGCTATTGAACAGAAGCCCCCAACAGGCAAATTTGAAGCCTGCATCAATCCTCGAGATCTTAAATGAGTGGTAAAACCTTTGCCAATATTTGAAGACATTACCCCTAAATTTCCTGGATGCAAGGTCAGAGTGTCGGTCAAGTAAACATCCTGAACCGTCAATCCAAAAGACCACATATTTTGTGGATGTGGATTCCTTCACCTACCTTTTTGGCACAATCTGAGCCTGAGATAAAATACAGAGCAAGGCTGATGAGATATGTGAAGGATTCATTGGAGTTGTAGCCATCATCAATGACGTTCTAGTATTTCCTTGTTCAAAGGGAGGATACAATGCAAACCTTTCTCCCCTTCCCTACTTCAGAGCTGACCAAAGGTGCTGGAACAATTTTTATAGTGGGGTGCTGATGACAGAAACCATGTATTTGGTGTGTGTTATTACTACTTCAAGCCAGGGGGTGCAGCAGCAGCCCTGGCACCCCTAGTTCCAGCACCACTGGAGGTGACCGAGAAAAAGATATGCGCGTGACCTAGGAAAAAGCATAATTTGCATTCCAGCAGAAGATGGGCTCGCCATTGCTTTACGGCAGACAAAGAATAAATCCAGATCCAGTGAACATCACTGTGGTAGAGGAACTGCCATCTAATCTTGCAGAAGAGGTTGAAATTCTTGTATAAGAAATATGGCAGACTATAAAGAACATGGTTCTATTGTGAGCTATTTGGGGCAGGGAACCCTCTTCATTATGTATGTAGAATGCCTAGCATGATGGGAACCAGTCCCTGATGGGAGTGTCTAGGCACCACTGCAATACAAATGCTTGATGATCCTAATAAAAGAAACAGATGCAGTAGTTTTCCTACTTTGATCCTTACAGAACTATCAGCAGACAGGTCTAGGAAAGGAATTGGTGCAGCACTGCTCTAGGAAGGCTAGCAACTATGTTGTATATCAGTCCTTCATGCCACAAGAAGAACAGCATGCACAAATGGGAAAATGTATGTACGTGCATGTATGTAATTGTATTTGAGTACAATCTCCTTTGTCAGTATATGTAACAGTTGAATCTGACCACCTAACTGCTTGGATCAGTCCAGAAGAAACCATTCATTGCATCACCATCCAGGTTACAGACCAGGTCTTCAGTTGCAGAGGGATAAGGGCCAAATTGTGTATTTCCCAGGAAAATATAGCCCCCTCCCCACAGATGCTAATGCTGACCCTGTACTTCGGTCAAGACAAATGTTGGCGTTAGTATGCAGGTGCATAGAATTTTCCAGCATACAGGCTAGGATTAGAGGAACTGAGATGGAAGGATGAACAAATGAAACAAGTAATATTGAATGGATGGGGAGAAATTAGAAAGAAAATGATTTCACATTATGCAATACAGGCACCATATAGATGAATTTTCACTCTTGTGTGGCATAACCTTTAAAGGTGGAAAAAAAGTTCTCACTGCATTCAAACTAAATATGCGGAGATGAAACCTCACTAGGCACATGGCCATGGAAAAATCCAAACAGAGACTTCGACGTATTCTTTTGGCTTAGTACATGTTAACCAGCTTGTTTTAAGATGTCAGATATGCCTTAAAAAGTATATAGTAAATGCAAGTGTGTCAGTGATACTACATGAAATGCCAACAAAACCATGTCAACCTGTGGGCACTGATTTTGTTTATGTTGAACAATGAAGACTACAGTATGTCATTGTTGTGGATTACTATAGCAATTAGTTTGAACAATCCTCGAAGTACCACAAAAACCCAAGTTATAGTTGCAAGACATAGAATCCCAGAAAGGATTAGCCTGACATTGGACTTCAGTATTCCTCAAAGGAATGCAACTACTTTGCCAAAGTAAGGGCTGCCAAACATCTCTAAGTCCATCTTATTCATAAGGCAAGTAGGCTAAGTAGTAGAACACATGATGTGTAAAACAAAGCATAATGGTAAAGACCCCTATTTTGGACTACCTGAATATTAGAACACTCCTGTTAAAGCTCTAAGTCACACAGTCCTGATGTTGATGGGATGTCTGTGTTCAGCATTGCTCTTTATGTAGGAACACCTGAAACGTGAAGCAGTGAGTCTCTGCCAAATGCCAGCAGCTAGTCCCAGTGCTCAATGCTGATGCTTCAGTACAAGGGAGACAGGATGGTGGCCACTGGAAACCCCTTGCTCTGAAACTGGCAAATACTGAAAGACCATATTGGGTTCACACCCTGAATGCACGTGAAAGTTAATACAACCATTGTTTGCTTCAGACACCAGAAAACCATCAAATTCTCTGAACTTGCTGACTGTATCCTGGCTCTAACATCAATATGGAACTCAGCAATCCAGAAACTGATATAGACACACCCGTCAGTTCCACATACTGTTTCTCCACCTGTAATCCCAACTTGTGAACTACTGTAAGTAGTGGCAGAAACAATAGCGCCCTCTGGAATGGCACAAATGCCCCTACTTATGAACCCATTTGTTACCAGGTCTGTCTGATCAGCAGAGCCGAGGGAAAGTTTAGACTCGCAAGGTTTTTCATGTGACATCACAGTTTAAAAGGGCTTCTGTCTTAAAACACCCAGGCACCCAGTGCATGTCGTTATTACTTCAATAAAGAGTTAAAATGGCTATTTACTGCTAGGTTACATTCACCTCAAACAATAAGACTAACTCTTACTACTACTGATGATTCCCTGATGATATCCCAAGGACTGTGTCATCATGAAGGGAGATGTACCAGGACAAGTTGCTGCTGTTTGCGTCTGTCTTGTTAGTTTTAGATTATGCCCTCCTGGCCTACTCCTAAATAGGGAGAGACTTGCTCGGTTTGACTTCTTCCTTTGCTTTCCTGTCAGAATGAGCAGATGGAAATAAGGGCCCAGATTCTCAGCTGGTGTAGATTGATGGAACTACATTGAGTTCAAAGGAGCTACCCTGACTTACACCAGCTAAGACAGGCCTGGTGCTTAGGTCACTACCAAGACTAGAGGGGGATTCTCTAGTTGTAGATATAATGGCCACATTGCGACTTTACTAACCACTCTATAAGACTGAATTGCTTTCTCCTCTGCTTTAAAGAAGACCTGAAACATAGTAACCCTGCCCCTTTCCTGCCCATATCTTACTGATCCTGTCTCATCCTGGCCTTTCTAACTTGCTCTTGCACTGCACTTGTTCCCCTTGTGGCAAGATTTCATTGGTGTCCTAGGTTTCTGCCCATTTCCTAGGCTGCCCTCTCATATTTGCTCTGTTGTGTTCTCCTGCCAGGTGGTGTATTTCACTGCTACGTTCCCATACCTCATGCTGGTAGTTCTGCTGATCAGGGGAATCTCTCTGCCAGGGGCGATGCAGGGGGTCCTGTTCTACCTTTACCCAGATCTCACTCGTCTCATTGATCCTCAGGTAAGATGGAAGGAGGACTGATTGGCTGAGCTCTGCTTGGGTGTGTGCATGTGTTTGTAATTCTCTCTCTTTCTCTTCCATCCAATTCCCTTCTTTGCCCCCCATTTCCATTTTTAATTTGTTCTTTCCCTGTCCTTTCTCCTTCTCTCTCTCTCTCTCTCTCTCTCTCTCCATTCCATCACTTACTCTTTACCTTTTCCTCTTTCATTCACTCTTCTTCTGTGTCCTCCTCCTCTTCCCCTACCCGTGAACGTAATGCACGTTGACATTCACAAGCATTCAGCTGACACCATCGGGGTCCCCCAGCTAAGCTAGCTTCACTGTTCAGTTTTTACCAGCAGAGTTCCTAAAACCCCAGAGCTCTTTCTCTCCATGATGTTTCTCGGCTGATGCTATTGGTAAATGATGTAGGCTTCAGGCACTACTGATGGGGCCACTAAACTTTTTAGCTGCTTGGTGACACCAGTCAATCACCTCTGTCTTCTGGAGACACTCGTTGTAAAATTCCATTCCTCTCCTGAGTCAGATCGAGGGGGTATGGAGGCCCCATGGCCTCAAAGATTTTGGAACCTTTATTTTTTGCTGGAATGTTGTGATATTTAATATCCTTGGAGGCAAAGTGGAGGCCATCAGCCCTTCCCACCCCGTCCTAGAGTATGGGTGGAAGGTACTTCTGAATGCTGCTGTGGTGTCAATCCACTAAACACACTGCTCCCTATCTCCCTTGTTTTCCTCTTTCCCCTTTCCCTTGATTAGAAATTCCTGCCAGTTTGACTGAAGGTTCAGTGCCCGACTGCCGTTTTTAATCTCTTCAGGACAAGTTCCTCCACGTTAAATCCTGGCTCCAGCTGAGCTGCTGTACCAGCCTTTGTGCGAAGGTGTCTCCAAAGGAGATTAAAGGGTGCCTGCCTGGAAAATAGGTCAGCGAAACCCTTCATAACCCCTTTAACTCTTTCCGGTCCCGGCCAAGCATTTTTATTTTGAGTACAGATGTGTGAATGCACAGTGTGCAGTGGGGGGAAGACCTAGGGAGGCCATGCTGTAGCAAGCCCTTAATGCACTGCTCTGTTTGGAGAATGGACTTTTTTGGATGTGAGGCAGCGTTCTCTAGTGGTTCCAGTCGGGGAGTCAGTCAGGACCGCCGGGTTCTGTGCTTGGTACTGCCATTGATTCTCTCTGACCTTGAGCAGGTCATTTAGGCCAACATTTTCAAATCTGGGTTCCTAAATGTGGAATCACGCAGTTAAGTAAAAGCTGTCCTGATTTTCTGAGTCGGCGACTAAACTCAAATCCTGCTGAAATCAGTGGCAGCCAGAGCTGCTCCGTACTTCTGCACATCAGGCCACTTTTAACTATGGGCCTAAACAATGATTTAGAAGCCTAGTGTCAGGCACCCATGTGTGAAAATGGGGGCCTTTCTCTCTCTGTTTATGCATCAGTTAAATGGAGGTGACAGTGACCTCCCTTGTGGTAAGAATGTTACGAGACATGGGCTCTTTTGAGCTCCCTCTCCTAAGTGACTTAGGCCAGGTCCACACTAGAAACTTGTGCCAGCATAGTAATGTCGGCTAGGGGGTGATTTTTTTTTTGACACTTTTATCCTGGCAAAAGTCATAGTGTAGGCCCAGTTACCCTGGCAGAAAATTTCTTTTGCTTAGGGAACCTGTATAAGCTATACCAGGAAAAGCTGGTTTTTGGCTGGAATAAGCTGCATCTGCACTATAGCTATACTTTTCTGGTGTGTACTAGAAGCACAACTGCCAGTGAAAATCAACTCATTTACGTACATTTATTAATTGCACTTTTAATATTAATAAAGGACTTGGAAGTTCCCTGATGGAAAGTACTATGGAAACCCACATGTGGGAAAGTCCCGTAGAACTTACTAGGGATGAAATCAAGCAGGTGGGGAGGTCGTTTCCATCCATATGTTGGATTTGGGAAGCTCCTCTTTTCATGCCTGATGCTTCTCCTATATGAAAAAATGTCCTATAGATTCAACAGAAAATTATCACCTTTCTATAGTGGTTTTTAATCATCCTGTAGAATTTAACAGAAAGGCTGTAAGTTTTAATTCAATTCTATAAGACTTTCACATGAGGGAAGGAATGTGTTGTAGCAAAGCCTCCACTTTGCAAGGACAGTGTGACTTCTGCTAGCCATTCTGATGCCCAGGCAGGTTGAGCAGGCTCTAATTGGCTCTAGAGGGCACTCCTGCAGTCTGTTGGTACTTGGAAAACTGCAAGATTCTTTCCTGCCTGGCAAATCATTATAGAAAATAAAAACCATCCGTTCCAATCTGATCCTTGCAACCAGACGCCTCTGATGGGCAAACGATACATCAGAAGAGAGGGAAATGATAACCGCTTACAAGTATTTGAAAGGTGTCATTGCTGAGGAAGGAGGGGAATTGTTTTGGGTGATGCCAAGGAGGATGTACAGTTGAGGCATGGTACAGTGGCCAGGGCAGGGATTGGTATTTAGAAGACCTTGGGTCTGTGACTGACTCTGCTAGGTCATCTTGGGCAAGACTTTGAAATTCTCCAGCCTGTGTTATACAGGAGGCAGACTAAATGATCTGATGGTCCTCCTGTGCTTAAATTTTATGGATCTATGACAATTCCTGAAACCTTTCTGGTCTCAGTTCTCCCTCTGTAAAATGCTTACGTTTAAAATACCAAATATAATGGACTCCTTGTTGGCAAGCCAGCAACCAAGAACTAGTCACTGAAATAATTCCACAAAGAATTTTGGGTAACAAAGAATTCTGAGAGAATCTTGATCTGCCCCTGAATGATATGAAACCAGGACAAGGTAAAATTCACCAAACAAACTATTCATTTGGAATTATTTGACCAGCTGTAATAACAATTTTCTTTTTAGAAAAAGGAGTTGCGTATCCCAGCCATTATTGGGGCAGCACTAATTTAACCCCCCTCCTTATTTGTTACTGATCCTATGTTCTCTCTCACCCAGAACATCTCACTCTTTCACAGCAGGTGACCCATTTCAATTGAGTGTCTCAAGGACATCTACTGATCCCATAATTTCCCACATAACTGTTTACATGCAAAATTAATACTGAGAAATTCCTGGTATCTATTAGCCAAAGGTATAACAAGATCCAGTGTTTTGAGCTGAAACTAAAAAATTCAGATGATGTTAAGCAGGAGGACAGTCTAGATCAGTGGTTCTCAACCAGGAGCCTGGGGCCCACTGGAGGGCCACGAGCTGGTTTCAGGGGGTCCACCAAGCAGGGCTAGCATTAGACTTGCTGGGGCCCTGGGCAGAAAGACGAAGCCCTCCTGTATGGGGCTGAAGCCTGGGGCCCCAAACCCCACCGCCTGGGGCTGACACCGAAGCCTGAGCAACTAAGCTTGGGGGGGGCCCTATGGTGGGGGACCTCAGGAAATTGCCCTGATTGCTACCCCCTAATGCTGGTCCTGGCTTTTATATGCAGAAAATCAGTTGTTGTGACACAGGTGGACTGTGGAGTTTTTGTAGCATGTTGGGGGAGCCTCAGAAAGAAAAAAGGTTGAGAACCCCTGGTCTAGATTATGATAGTTTACCCTTCTAGGGATGAAATCCAGCAGATGGGGGATGAAATCCAGCATCTAGCCTCAATGCCCATGAATCTATCTGGCTGTCTCTCATGTGATTTAGCAGGTGCAAATAGGAAGGAGGAGCAGTTAGCTCTCTGGACCAACAGCAAGGGTTCCAGAGACTGCAGTTTGAGAACCTGTGGTCTAGTGTTGGTTTCCCATTGACCTTTCTAAAAGCCCGCCCTAATCTCTCTGACCCTCTGGCTACCAGGAACTCATTCTGCTTATATAAGAACTAATTAATTATGTTCAGTAGTGCTGAAAAGCCTCTGTTGGTGTTTGGGGCCCCCTCTCTACTAGGCATTGTACAGACATGTAGGAGGACATTGTGTAGGAAGAGCTTGCAGTCTGTGCTCCCGATTCTGCAGTGAGACCAACTTGGGGGAACCCTTACAGCTGACCAGAGTCCCAATGAACTTGATGAGACATGACATGGTTAAAATGTCTGCCCCCAAGGATCCAAGCAGGACAGGGGCTTAACTTGAGACAAGATGCAATAAGAAAGTGTGAGAAACAGGAAGGCGGGTGACAATAACAGTAATAAGAAAAGGAGTAGTGGTGGCACCTTAGAGACTAACAAATTTATTTGAGCATAAGCTTTCGTGAGCTACAGCTCACTGTAGCTCATGAAAGCTTATGCTCAAATAAATGTTAGTCTCTAAGGTGCCACAAGTACTCCTTTTTCTTTTTGCGAATACAGACTAACACGGCTGCTACTCTGAAACCTGTCATTAATAACAGTAATAAGCTCCCATGGTTATAGAGGCTAACAATGAGCTCAAGCCTGGAAGGGGCTGAGCACTCTGGCCCTGACCCAGGAAGCACTTAGTTCCATGAGGAGTTCCACTGACTTCAGTGCAACTGCTTGGGCGTAAAGTTAAATATGTGTCAGTGCTTTCCCTGATCCAGAGAGCTCCACCCATGGCAGGTTTGGGCCCTGTATGCCCAACTTGCTGGCTCTGAAGCATGTGT
The DNA here is from genome assembly GCF_009764565.3 of Dermochelys coriacea. Lineage (NCBI taxonomy): Eukaryota > Metazoa > Chordata > Testudines > Dermochelyidae > Dermochelys > Dermochelys coriacea. Next base: position 243,675,526 of record NC_050068.2, read on the forward strand.
CTTTTTTTTTTTTAAACCTCTATTTCAATTTTTTAAATAACCTCTGCCTAGTCTATTTTATTTTGTCAGACGGCTGCCTTTTTTTCTCTCTTTTTTTTTTAAGAGCTTGTCTGCATATTTCCCCCCTCTTTTATATTTAATAACAGTACCAGTTTCGGTTTCCTTCTGTAAACTTTTGCCTGTTACAAATAGCATTGATCTTTAGTACAAAAATCTTAGCTTAAACTGCTCTCTTACCCTAGGCCCCATCATGCACCATCCTCCCTCCAAACAGTGAGGTTGGCCTCTTTCCTTGCAGCCTGCCACACTCCTCTCTGCCAGCTGCAGTGCACAGATCAGGGGAGAGATTCCAGAGGATGTTACAGCAAAGGTGGCCTGCGGGAGAGAGGTTAGGGTGCCCTGTGGAAGCACCATCCTGGTGGATGGAGGGAGGTCAGAGAGGGTGGCCAATCAGGCAGGAGGGGGCATCTGCAGAGTTTGTTTCAGAACATGCCTTGTGCTGACATCACTGCTAGGGACAAAGAGCTGTGAAGGAATTTGACTACATGGCTGAAGGAGGAGGGAAGCATGGGGCTTTGTACCCATGGTGAGGGAGGGATCTGAATCCCCTTGCTTCAGTCTGGATTTGGGAGAAGCCCCAGGTAGGCCCCTCCCCACCACTCTGCTGCTGCTGTTACTGCTTGGGGGGAGCCTCGATGCTTCACAGCCAGGGGGAACGTGGTTGGATCCAGCTAAATATTATTTGTTCCCCTTATTTATTTTTCCCGGCATGCCTTTAACTGACTCTGTACATTCTTGTTTGGTTGTTGCTTCCCCTGCCCCATTTCCATTTCTGAGAAAGAGAGAGAATATTGGCGGGTGTGTTTGTTTTTGCTTCCCTGCCTCACACGTGGAGGGCAGAGTGCTGGGGTGTGTATGTACGCACAGATGATGTTTGTTTACATGATGTTTTGCTCTCTTCTGTGCACGCCTATGTCTAATAGTATCTCCAGGCATGTGCCTGCGTGGCCTCCTGATCTCTGCTCCCATGCACATTGGTAGGGGCATGCGGGACAGCATACATCTATCTGTACCCAGTGAAATGAGCCTAGCTTGTGGCCACACTGGGGCGGTGTGCAAGTTGCTACCTGATTGCACTGAGCCTCTGCTTGCTCTCTTGCTTTGCGTCCCCAGGTTCTTCCCTGTCACCGGATGGGTGTGTGTCGGTAGGGTAATGGTTCAAAAAGATGCTACTTGCTCCTTTTCCCTGGCTTTTGCGCCCTGCAGTCTAGATGGCTCTGGGCTGGGTTTCCTCTTGCAAGGGCCAGTTCCCCACTCCCCATCTCTTCTTGTTTTTGGACCTCCCTGCGCTATCCTAGTGGAATGATGTACAGCTGTGTTTATCTTGCTGCCCCCTCCCCACCGTTTCTCTTGAACCCCTCTAGTTTGTGGAACTGGGAACTAGTTCTGCTGGCCAGATCACTCAGCCTGGGGCTGCAGCCCCACGCTGAGTTTGTCCACGGTGCTGATATCTAAGGAACAATTAGGGAAGTCGTTTTTAATTCATCAAACAGCGGGAGGGGGCTGAGCAAAGACGTGCTCTAGAACTCTGCCTCCCGGGCTGTGTAAACAAGGGGCAGGGAGTGGATTCCCTCCTCCCATCTCCTGTCTGCAAGCAGCTGTGCTTTGCAGTTTCAAACAAAAAAACATTTGCTTTCTTGTGCGGTTTAAAGGGTAGGTAAAGGAACGGCCCCTCTTTTGCTCAGCCCGTTGGTTGGAAAGTTCACAGAGCCCAAGAGCACTCATTTCTCTGCATACACTGTGAAATGTCTATCTTATAGAACGCAGTGCTGTTGTTGCCATCTTGGTCCCAGGATATTAAAGAGACAAGGTGGGTGAGGTAATATCTTTTATTGGACCAACTTCTGAGAGGCAGCAGAGGATGGAGCAGGTGGCTGGTAGGCAGGAGCTTCCAAGCTCTGATTTGCCTTAGTTTTTGGGGTACAATTTGAGACACCCACAGCCTGGTATTCACAGAAAGAGGGGCAAGGAGCATGGTACCCTGGCTATGCTCTCTGCCACTGTCTGGCCAGGTTAAGAGTATCTGTGCAGCAAAGGAAAACCCTCAGCTGGCCCATGCCATGTAGACTTCCAGGCTTGGGCTGGGGCCTGAGCTCTGGGACCCTCCCATCTCACAGGGTCCTAACCCCGGTTTCCAGGCCAGGTTAAGGATATATCTACACAGCGATGAAACAGCCCCGCAACCAGAGGTCTGTGAGCCCCAGTTGGCTGGCATGGGCCAGCCGTGCGTGTCTAGTTCCTGTGTAGACATACCCTTAACCTGGCCAGGCATGATGGGAAAAGTAAACGGGAGGACCCTTTGAGAAGCTGCAGTAACTTTTTCCATGCCTTCCTCCCTCCCCTTGGAGTGAGAGGGCAGCAGGGGAGGAATTGCATGATTTCCCCCTCAGTTCTATTTCTGAGTGTTGCGTTTCACACCATGCATTGCTAAGGGCTGTGCCCAAAAGGCACACTGTAACCCTTAGGCTGTGCGCTCTTCGGGGCAGGTGCCATGTCTTCCTATGTGTTCGTACAGCTGGCAGCACAATGGGGCCCTGCGCCTGAGCTTAAAAATAACAGTGTAAATATTAATTAACTGAGCACCTCTGGAAATCGGGCCCTAGGTGCCTCAAGTAGAGCTCCCAAAAATCAGAGTCCCTGCTGGTAAATTTGGACTCAAGAGACTTGTTCAGTGTCTCACACTGAGTTAGTGGTGGTCAGAAATAGAACCCAGGCCCCTCTTCCATCTACCAAGCCATGCTGCAAAGCAGTGTGCACAACCAGGAATTCTAGTTCCAGCGGGTTGTTCTCTCTGCCCACGCCGATGGCCTTTGCTCTGCACAATCACTGGGGCAAGCAGGTTTTTGTTACCACTAATGTTTGGGGCAAGGTGAAAAATCTGATTGTGAATGAAGGACAGAAATTTGTGGAGGGAATGATGCTATTTGCTCTTCGCCTGTTTTTATAAAGTTTTTCATCCGGTTGGGGCAGATGTGTCACTCTGCCAGTTAGTCTTGTGGTGCGGTGGCCACAGTACAGTCTTTCTAGCCCTCGGTGATTCAGCTGTATGATGAGCATGCATATGAGCCACTGCCGTGTACAGGACAAGCTGAGGCAGGCGATGGTGTGCATCTCTCTCTCCTGCTGCTGCTATGGAACCTTGGCTAGCTGTGTTGCCAGCGTCACAGGGCATGGGTAGCCTCTGGATGTCAGCAGCTCTCTGCAACAGAAAGAACAAGGGAGAAAAGGCGAGAGGAAATTACAGGAGGCGAGTTCAGTAGAACAGATGAGCTGAGCAAAGCAATTCTGCAGAGCGAGCCGGGGAGGTAGGGCCAGGGGACAGAGAGAAACGATAGTTGAGCGGGAAGGGTAATGATGGTCAGTGTCTCATCATATCTCTCATTTTGATGGTCTAAATGAGACCACCCCAGAGTGGCTGGGTGCAGGGTTGCTGGAGAGGTGCAGAAGTGCAGAGGTTTCCCCTCTGTCACTGCCGTCTCCTGTTTTTGTTTGTCTCTGACTAGGTCTTCTGTGGCCTAGTCCTCCAGCCATGTCACTTACAAGTTCAATCCCTTTGTGGGGTATCCAAGTCCAGCTGTAGCTGGTCAGCCCCCAAGCTGGTATCACCAAAGACCCTTTGCTGCAGCAAAGCCTTTCCAAAGAATCACACTCTTCTTTAGCAGAGTAGCAGGTCCCAGGGCTTCTCTCTGGGCCTCTCACTAGAAGAAACAAATTTAACACTATCAAAACATCTTTTGACCCTCTCAGAGCTTGAGCCTCTCCTCTCTCTTGGGCTCCTCTTCAGCTCCTTGTTCCTTGTGTGAATCACTGGCCCTGGAGCCTGGCCCCTCGTTCCAGGGGCATGTTAGAGTGGTTAGTTCCACTCCTGTACCTCCTGCGCTCCAGCCACAACCTAGCTCAACTGTTCCCCTCAGCAGCCAGCCACTAACTGTTGTGCTTCCTCTCTTTTTAAGTCCTATACTCAGCACAGATGTGGCAAGGCAAGCCTAATTAAACACGCTGGCTAGCCCCAGGATCTTGGCCCTTACAGGTATGTCCACGCTGCACACTAACCAGAGGTTCTGACTCAGGTTTGAGCCCAAGCCCCACTTCTGTCCACACACAAATCAGTCTGACTCGGGTCAGCAAGCAGTAAGGACCCATGTCCTAGGACCCTGGTGGGTCAGAGCCTGAGTCCCACTGTGACTTGGGTCTGAGCCCTGTCATTCTGCAGTGTGGATGCAGGGAAAGGCTCTAGCAGCAGGCTAAAAATAGTAGTATAGATGTGAGAGGCACTGCTCGATTGTGTGGAGATCCATGTCTGGTACGTACCCCGAGGTTCTACCATGTCTTTGCTCTGCTTGTCTAAGCAGTGCCTCCCCATCTACTCTGCTCTTTATACTTGTGCTAGGTGTGTGTGCAGTGCATGTACTCTTCACTTTACCATATGTGTAGATGTAGCCATAGAGTTTAAGGCCAGAAGGGACCACTGGATTATCTAGTCTGACCTCCTGCATATCACAGGCCACCAACACCACCTAGCACCTGAACAAATGAAATTAGACCAAAGTTTTACAGCCCCACAAGAGCCTAGACTATGATGTGCCATGGGCAGAGAATAGAGGAACCAAGGTACACCAGTGCCTGAGGCCCCCGCAATGGCAGGGAAATGATTGTGAGATGTACCCAGATAATCCTGGCAAGTGACCAGCAGTCTCATGCTGCAGAGGGAGGCGAAAACATCCCAAGGTCCCTACCAATCTGACTAGGGAAAAAATTCCTTTCCAACTCCACATATGGCTTTCATTTATAGACCCTGAGCATGTGAGCAAGAACCAGCCCACCAAGCACCTGAGAGAGAGAGAGAATGCTCGATGCCATTTCAGGGCCCTGTCCCTCCTCTTCCAAAGTCCCATGTCCAACCATGGCCATCCCTGTGCTGTCAGAGGACTCTGGTAGCCATGATTGTTGTAGTCCATCGGGTCAGACCCTCTAGAGCTGTGGTGGACAACCTGCGGTCTGAGGGCCGCATGCAGGGTAATCTGCTGGCAGGCTGTAAGACAGTTTGTTTACATTGACCATCCGCAGGCATGGCCGCCTGCAGCTCCCAGTGGCTGTGGTTCGCTGGTCCCGGAGAATGGGAGCTGTGGGAAGCGGTGTGGACCAAAGGGACGTGCTGGCTGCCGCTTCCCACAGCTCCCATTGGCCAAACATAGCTGGGACAAGTAAGTGAGGAAGTGCCCTCTAACAGGTTATAACCTTTCTGACTAACTGTATCTCAGATGTTGGAGGCTCAAGTTGAAAACAGAGTGGGAGGTTACTTTGATGAACAGGAATAAATAAAGCATAGACGGAAAATGAATTAAATGAACTGGATCATTTAGAAGACTACATCCAATAATCAAATTAATATCCAAGTGGGCAGGGGGTTGGAGAATTCTGAACACCAAAATAAAGGGTACCATTCTCCTTGGGACTGATGTTCAAGGAAGAGCTGTACCCTCTTAAATTGGGTACAAAGAGCTCTTTCACTGGCCATCAGGTTCGCTTAGGTGGATTGATTTAAATGAAGTGGAAGCCTCAATTTAAATCAGCAATGTTAATTGGCTATTCCATTTGTACTTCAGTTGTTTGCTAAAGACAGGTGCATTCTCATTGGTTGATCTAACCATTATTTAGTTGTAAATCACCATATTTTAAGAGCTTTACACTAGTTTTAGTACATATTTTTCCTACCTAGGATGGTACATTGTAACTACATACATTTATTTATATAAATTATATAGCTTAATATTTTCAGAGTCTTATTCTATATTTTAGGTATGTTAGAAAATGGTGAATGATATATTTCTCATTTACTAGCTAATTAACTTTTTGCTCATGATTTATGTCAAGCTGCATGAGGATGGTAACTGGAATTTAATTACATACACAAAACAGCATATAAAATTTATTTTAATTAAACAAAACAACCTTAAATGTTTTGGATATGTAAACTTCAGTGTTCTTTCATGAGCTGGAGAATGTTTCCATGGTGGATGAAGACATAAATATTTATAATTTGAGAATTGAGCCAATCATTGTTCCCCTAGGGAGAAGCTATGAGAAATACAAGCATGAGCCCACCCAAGTGGGCTCAGTGGAAGAGAAGGATGAGATAAAGGATGTAGTCTCCTAGAGTCACAGACAGGGTCCTAACACCTGTGATGGCTTTACCAATCTCTTGAACCCAATAGCCCCTGGGTCCCCCACGTGATCAAGCCCTTAATATAGTACATGATCTATTGTGCTGTATTTATAAAGCTTGATCTCAAAAGTTAGATATTCCCCCCCTGATTTTTTCTTTATATAGAAAAGCATCTTTTAAAGCAAAGTTTTTGATAGAGGTTCATGGATTCAGCCTATTTATTTTGTAATATGTTTCAGCCTTAGCATCTTTTCTACTAAATTCAAATTTCACTTTAAACAGGTTTATTTTTAAAAAGAACAATTTATTATAATTTAAATAAAAAAAATCCAATTTAAATTAAAAAAATCTGATTCAAATTCATTTTTATCTGGTGAAAGGTCATGGCCAACTATCATAAAATTAATAAATGACAAGGAATTTTTGTCAAACATGCAGAAGGAATTTTTTTTTTTAAATTTCTTCCAAGACTTTGTGGGAGAGAACTCAGCTGGAGAGAGGGTTGTTTTGTTTTGTTTTTAAAGTAACTCCTGATATGTGTAATCCAACAAGAAATATTGTTCTCAGGATAGCTCTGGATCAGGTATAGAGAGGCACCTTTCATGATGAACTAGAGGTGGTCGTACCTGTGCAAGACGTCTCCTTTGATCTCTATTATGCAATCAATAGTCTTGTTGGCTGGCTGAATTTTTAAAAAATACAACCAAAATGGTGAGTTGGTAGGGTTCAAACTGAGCTCTTATGGTAACCAAAGTTCTAACACTGGACATTCAAAATAAAATGCTATGGGCTTGCCTACATGGAGGCACTCAGAAAAATTAATCTAAATTAACTAAAGTTTTGAAGTTAAAGTGGATTAGATAAACCACATTAAAACCCATTAATTAAATGTACTTAATTCATAAACTAAATTGCATTAAGGGCACTTTAATTCCGAATAAGAGCATCCGCACAAGTTAAATGCAGTTTAACTAATTCACTTTGAAAATTTAATTTGGATGAACTTGCCTGATTTTCCCCATGTAGACAAGCCTTGACCTGATTAAACTGGGATCGGTTCACCTTAAATTGCCAAAAGACAATATCCTACACAATAGCAAGGGTGATTCATTTTTAACCCTCTGCATGCTTGCTATCTCCAGGCAAACTTCATTTTCTGTTCCCTCTGGCCTCACAGATCATAGACCTCTCTGACATAACACCAAATGAAATCGCTGGGAGACTTTCCACTGACTTTGGAGGATAGATTGAAAATTTTGGCTGGATCTCTTACAGAAGGGAAACAGTCTATGGAAGAAATCAAAAGAAAGTTTAACATAAGGGCTCTGTCTTTTCTACTATCCTTATAGATTTTGCTACTTTATGGTGATTGGGGGAAAAACATTTAATGTAGCTACCTAATGAGCTAGAACAGATTTTCCTCTAGAAAACAACAGGGAAAGGGATCACAGCATCCCGTTACAATGCATGTTGACATGGGAATAAGATTAGAAACCCAAACCACCAATGACAATTGAATCAAATCAACACTGACGCACACAATAGCCTGGGAGAAAGAAATACAAATGGATGAACCAGAAGAGTTTTGTGAAAGAAACAATTCAACGCACCTTCGATCTGAATACTTACCCTGATATTCTACATTGGGCTTGCTTGCCTTTCATCGGACAACTTGTACAAAAGAGAGAGAACGGAGTTACCCCTTTTATGGCAGCAACTACAGAGAGTGGTGATTTGGGGCATACAGGGTGGGCTTACCCAAAAGTCAGTGTTGTGAGAGATGGTTCAGCTGTGCCCCTGGAAGATGCAGGAGGGGACCATCTTTCTTGTTGCCTGAGAGAGAAGGGTCTAATTCAAAGCCCATTGAAGTCAATGGGAGTCTTTCCAGTGACTTTAAGCTTTGGATCAGGACTTTTCTTTTTTTTTTTTGTAAATAACTCAGTTAACTTTTGTGCAGTGTTAGCTAGGACTGACTTCCTCCTTCTTCCTAGCCTGTTTTTCACTGCCTCCCTGAGTGCTAAAGGCAAAAGGCGGTATAAAACAGGTGGTGTTATCATTAATAATCATTATTATTTCCTTCCTCATTAACTTCTCCTTTAGCTTGTCTCTACATCAAGCTATAACACAGCCTTTTGAATGAATGTAATGGTATCAGTGATTGCACAGAGCTAGGCTTTTAGATTAAAGGTGGCATTGACAGACACACATGATGTGACTTCCTTAGAACACTCAGACGTGTCCTTGACAGTGATTGTAATGTAGTTCAAATGGACCTCATGAATTCTGACAGGGACTAAAATCTCTCTCCTGTTTCCTCTTTTTAGTAACTTTTTATTATAATAGTTTCAAGTAACTTTTTTCATGAATTTGTTTTTAAGGGTTTGAATCTTAATATCAAGCCTCAGAGCCAAGTAATGCTATAATAAATTGCCAGTCTGTATGTTTAGCATTGCCCTCTAGTGGATGAAATCAGAACTGTCAAACTGTGTGATAGCTTCTAAACGGTTAACAGCAAATGGAAATGCATCCGATGAAGTGAGCTGTAGCTCACGAAAGCTTATGCTCTAATAAATTTGTTAGTCTCTAAGGTGCCACAGGTACTCCTTTTCTTTTAGCAAATGGAAAGTCTCCTTTAGCTCCAGCAGTTGAACTCTTCTCTGTGGCATCTGGTCTCCTGTTGCTGTTTGGAGAGCTCTTATAGCCACAAAATCTTGTAGGTTGCTCTAAGGGAAAAATCAGAATCCTTACGAGGTCCCTGGAATTCCCACACACGTGACTCTAAACACCAGTGGATGCTTTGACCATGCTCTAGAATTTAGGAGATCCTGTACATGCAGTTCTAGAATCCAGCTGTATCTAGACATTCTGTCCTAGAGCATGCTTATCTGCATACTCCATGTTTAATTTTTCTCAGCCACTGTTCATGCTGGTTCGGTCAGCCCTTTGGCCTCTGGAACCAGCTGTCTCTCCTGACTTTCTGGAATCTGTGTAGCTGTCTGCCATGTTGGCCTTTTCACCTCCTCAGCTGTGTTTGTCTTTTCCTTGCAGGTATGGATGGACGCAGGCACGCAGATCTTCTTCTCTTATGCCATTTGCCTGGGGTGCCTGACAGCCTTGGGTAGCTATAACAAGTACCACAACAACTGTTACAGGTAATCAGGATGAGATTCTATTGTTCAGGGACCCCCACCCCCACTGTTGCCCATTTTCCTCCTTGAATGCCATTGAGCCCTTGCAGATAGCAGACGGCTCTGCCAAAGGAGACAGCTGACCAGGTTACGTTTGAGGAAGTGCCTCCTGCTCTCTTTCCTCTTGAGGCAGAAGAGTGCTCTTGCCAGTTGCTGCTTTACTTGAAAACCAATTTCTCCTGCCATGTTTCTGAAACCGAACCCTCCATGATCTGTCCCCAGGAAGAACTTCAGTAGTTTCCCAGTTGCTTCTCAGGTGAGAGGTCCTCCTTCCCTCGCTGAGCTTGCCACTTGCTCACATTGTAACCCTTTAAAAGCTCTGAGGCAGAATTCTGCTTATGATGCCATTAAGCAGAACCATTCTCCCCTTTACAAAGGCTTGTGAGTGCATTTAGAACACACACACATGATTTGCTGGTAGCAGTTGATTTGAGTCTTTCCCCCTGAAGCTCTGCCATTCCAGTCAATCCTCACCTTGCAATTCTCTTTGCTATTGCAGTCCTTGTCCCTCACACAACTTCTCACTAAACCTCACTCCTGTCCTATAGCAACCAGGGGCATTCCAGTCCTGGAAACCACATTCAGTCTTGCCAATGCATCTGACTCCTAACATGCAGCCTTCCCTCTGCTGTTCTAGATAGCTCTGAGCTATTCTTGAACAGAAACTGGCAATCCTATTAAATTGTACCAAGTTGTCTGGTAGTCTTGTGAGGTGTGCAGGTGGGGAAGAAAGTGAGAGCAAAGTCATTTTCACATTAGATGCTTCCAGCATTTGGAACCATGTCTCCAGCGGTGAAAGGCTCGTGCAGCCCCAGAAAGCTGCCCACTCATCAATCAGAACACCTTTTTATCTTGATGCCATGTTTATCGGTCAGCATGGTATCCAGATGAATTATACAAAGTGGGAAGAACTGGGGCATTGAGTTTATATCCAGACAAGTCCCCCCTACTCTGTCAATTAAGCTACTTTTTAAACTGGGATTTCTTTTCTTTAAATATATTATAATTTTGTTTGTTGTTGTTGTGACCCCTGTAGGTTTGCCTGGTGCTTCTTTAAAAGCTAAAGACCTGGGCTGTGCTGTGCCCTGAGGAGCTTACGCTCTAGTGCGCAAGTCTCTTCTCCCCTTAAGATAAGGTTCACTGCCCGCTGTAGTGGCGTGGACATCTGTCCAGTGAGAACTGGACTGAGAGCCCCCATCTCATTTGAGGGGAAGAAGGATGGCAGAGGAAGGAACAAAGGATCTGTGGTTGAGGCATGGTACAGGAAGACCTGGATTCTTTTCCTGGCTCTGCTGCTGACCTACTGTGTGACCCTGGTAACACAGGCAATCTATCTAAGTCTCCATTTCCCTACCTGTAAAATGGAGATAATGACAATTACCTACCTCACAACAAAGTTGTAAAGAACTTTGATAGCCTCAGATGGAAAGTGCCTTAGAAGTAGAAAGTGATGGTATTCCATACAAGCCATTTAACCGTCTAGCCATCAAATAGTAACAACAATCCTTTACTGCTGAGCTGTGCTAGATGAATAGCTCTTTTTTCTGGTGTCAGTCCTTCATACCATCCTTTTCCCTAGGTAGTGCTATTTCACATGGGTCTGTCCTACATTCTGCAAGCCTGGGGCTTACATAGAAATAAACAGTCAATTTTCAACGTGGCAAAATAACAGCAGGATGCCCCATAGATCCTTACCAGGACCAGTGTTGTTCCATATAGTCATTACCGATTTGGAAAATGGGGTGGACAGTGGGATGATTTAGGTCAGTCAAAACTAGAGAAGATGGCGAGGAACGTCAGAGGGACATAACCAAACCAGGTGATTGGCCAACGTGATGGCAGATGCTGTTCAATGTTGACATATGCAAAGTAATTTATGTAGAAATGAATAATTTGCACTATTCTCACCTTGTGTGTCCTAAATTAACTGTAACTTCTCTGGAAAAACAGCTGGGTGGCGTTGTGGATGGATCAATGAAGACAACTACTCATTGTGCAGGGGGTCTGAAAAGGAAATCCATCATTAGCTTTATTAGCTTATTGATGGATGGATTATTAATCTGTTAGCACATAGTGATCAATATAGGTTCAGTCTCCAGAGGGCTACAGCATCTCCAGAGGGCTGCTATTATCAGTCACATTAGAATCAGAGACCCTAGAAACACATGAGAAACAATTGCAATTTATCACAAGTCCCTTTATTAACAAATCCACTTAGAAGATAAACCAATCCCACAAACACTGAAATACAATAGCAGACAGAGTGTGCAAAGCGTTTAGCCCTTTGACTAGCATCACATCTCCTTTTGGCAGACCCTGGTGTCAGTGGTCATCTTCATCACCATCATAGTCACCTGGAATTGTCATCCTGGCATCTTCCCATGTATGTCCCTCCACAGCACTCCGGCCAGTCAACACCCATTTATCCTGAGTTATGCTTATGCCTATTAAGGCCCATATATATAATATGCATAAGGGATTCAGTCCCTTTTTTATACTTCCACATCCCACTAATTTAGAGATGCCCAATTTCCTATAGGCTATTTCCCTTTATTCTCATTATCTGTGTTAATGAATTACTATAGCAACTTGAGGTTATTAAAGAATCCCCCAAAATGTCACTGTTGGGTGTCTTGCAGTGTTAACTGGCTCATTGCAACCTGTTTTTCAATCTATTGCTGCATAGTTTCCAGGCCATCAGCACTTAACGCATCTTTTACTGTAATCATCCACTTTGCTGCTACACCTTTATCTGTCAGTCAACCTGACTGTTGCCAACCTGTTTCAGGACTAAGGCCTTGTGTCACTAAACTGAACATCTTACAGGCCTATAGGCCCTGTGTTACGACGCTAACTAATACTTACATTTCACCTCTATATCCTAAATATACTTAATGTCTTGAATTCTTGGCTACAAATTATGTAAAGAATGGATAGATAATAATAATACTGAATATATTAAATTCCAAACATTAATAGAAATCAATGTATGGCCTTTCCTGGAATGTATTGTTCAGTTCTGGTCTCCATCTCTAAAAGGTAAAACAGAAACATAGTGCTTCAGAGACTGTGAGAATGACTAGAGGCATGGGGAGACTTGAGTATGAAGGGAGACTGAAAAGATTGGGATTGTTTAGTTTAAAGATTTGATGAATAAAAGATGACATGATAGAGGTATACAAAATGAATAATTTAGAGGAAGTGAATTGGGTGCTTCTCTTTATCATGTCTCATGACCAGGGGACAGCCAATGGCACTGAAAGGCAATGAATTTAAAATTGATGCAACAAAATTGCAAAAACCCTAATGTGAATAATATGTGGAACTCACTGCTGCAAGATATTCTTGGGGGCAAAAGTTTATTAGGGTTTAAAAAAAAATCAGGCATTTTTATAAGTCATGAGACTATCTACAAGTACATTAGATAGGATACAAACCCTTATGTTTCAGCTTATCAGACAACCACTAACTGATCGGGTTGTGGTGGGAAGAAACTTCCCTTATAGGCAGGTCCTCCTATAATTACTCACTTTGCAGTTTTTTTCACCTTCTTGTGGGGTATTCAGTTCTGGCCACAGTCATAGCGAGGATACCGGATTAGATGGGTCACTGGTCTGATTCTGTATGGCAATTGCTATAAGAAGTAGGATGGCCTGGGTTAGGGTGCTGGTCTGGGACACGAGACCTGGGTTCCATTCCACCTGTTCTGTTGCAGACTCACTGTATGACTTTGTGCAAGTTGCTTAGTCTCTATGTGCTTCCATTCCCCATTTATAAAATGGACAGAATACCGACCTCACAAGGGTTTTGAGGATAAATAAAGATTGTTAGGGACACGGACACTGTAGTAATGGAGGGCCAGCTGTATCTGAGATAGAGATAGACAAGTTGATGTTAATAAATAAAGAGTTCTGAATTTATTTTAGGCTTTGTGACATTATGAGGCTGTCAGTGTGTGGGATGAAGAAGCAGCATCAGTGCTATGATGTGAAGATGCACATGTCCTATATTTATCCCCAGATGAATCCACAGCCGCACACTGTCAAGACATCTGCTCAAACATCTGCATAGAAATTATTAATATAGATGTATGTGTGTGTTTCTATGTGGGTGCTTTCATCTCATTGGCTGCTGTGCCTCGCTGATGCTTGTTTTTGATTGGCTTCTCCCCCTCCCCTGCCATGCTGATGCTCTTTTCTGATTGGCTGGCTGGTTCCCCCACACTGATGCTCATCTTTCTCCTTCCCAGGGACTGCATTGCGCTGTGTTTTTTGAACAGTGGTACGAGTTTTGTGGCTGGCTTTGCAATCTTTTCCATCTTGGGCTTTATGGCGCAGGAACAAGGCGTGCCTATTTCTGAGGTAGCCGAGTCAGGTGAGTAGGCTCAGTGTGCGGGAAGAGCAGAGTGCAGGATAGGGTGGGCCATTGCTAATGTGGGGCAATCTCTGGTCACCTGACACTGACCCTGGATTCCTTTTCTGCATTGCCTCTGACAAAAGAGCTCCTGTTAAGAGAGCAGAGCAGACAACAGAGTGACTGAGGGGTGTCCCAAGGATGCTGACCCCCTAAGATGCACAATGAACCACAATGAAATGAGATTAATTGCAACCCCAGGTTCAAATCCCAGAAGGGTCAACTCAGCTCTTCTGGTTACGGTGTGTGGATCTTTGGCATGAAACCTTAAGATCTGAGTTCCTGTTTGCTCTGCATGGGCATTAACAATCCACCAGCTCCCAATCCTAGTCATGGAGGTGGAGCCCACAGCTTGCTGTGGCTCGTCTGCCCCTACTTCTGGCAGTAGCCTGCTCTGGTTCCTCTGATCTTCCTCACCCAGCAATGGAGCCACTGTTTCTTGAATGGCAGTTCCTAGTGCCAGGAGTGAACTCATTGGGGAAGGTGGGGTCTGTTTTGCAGGTGGGTGGATGCTATAGACCAGTTCTGAGCTGCTAGTCTCCCTGATTCTGCTTTGGTGACCTCTTCCTCACAGCCTGGCAGGGCCATGATGCAGTTGATGGCTTCTAGATTTGGCCCCTACCATCTTCTATAAATGACCCTCTTCTCACAGGACCTGGCCTGGCATTTATCGCATACCCTCGAGCTGTTGTCATGCTGCCTTTCTCCCCACTCTGGGCCTGCTGCTTCTTCCTGATGGTTGTTCTGCTGGGACTGGATAGCCAGGTACAGATGCACATACAGGACACGAGTGCTTCCTTCTTGTCTGACCAGCTTCCCTTCAAATTGACAACTAACACATTCCACTTGATAAATGGCCAGCTGGTGAGGGAAAGACCTGGGTACAAGTTCTGAGGTAGCAAAGCACATTCCCCTGTCTAGACAGAGTAGAGCGCCCCTGCATCTAGTCAGCTCTCATTTAATCTAGTATGGGCTCAGACACACAGATGGGCCCAGTGGACAGGGCACTTGACGGGGATTCAGGTGATCTGGGTTCTATTCCCAGTTCTGCTACTGACCTGCTGAGTGACTTTGGGCTAGTCACTTCACCTAAATTGCCTGTCTGGTCTATTTGCAGCGTAAACTCTCTGGCATAGGAGCTGTCCCATTATGTGTTTGTTCAGTGCCTGGCACAATGGGGCCCCACTCTCAGCTGGAGCATCTGTGAGCTATGATGATAAAAAAAAATATCATGCTCCCTGCGAGCCTTCTCCTTCCATCCAGCCCATACAGCATAGGGAAGAGCTGCAGCCCATTGTGTGGGAAAGGGTCTGAGCAGATGTCCTGTGAACCATGATGCTGGTTTCCAGCAATACCTTCTGGAGTCAGAACCATGATTTCAGCAGCATGCCTAGTGAGGGATTGGGAAATGGCCTGGCACTGGTTTTCAGCAGCATGTCCTTAGTAAGGGATTGAGGCATGGACGCCAATGAAAGTTCCCAGGACAGCTGTGGCATGGCTGGGGCTAGCTCTCAATGTTGAATGTGTGCAGTATCTCCTGGTGGAGGGAAACCTGGCCTGTGAGCAAGAGGCCGTGGAGCAATGAAGCCTAGCCAGCTGGCATAGTAGGAGCATGCTGACAGGTGTGTGAATTCTCTTCTTCCTAGTTCGTCTGTGTGGAGAGCCTGGTAACAGCTGTTGTCGATATGTACCCCACCATCTTCCGGAAGCAAAACCGCCGTGAGACCCTCATCTTGCTTGTCTCCATCCTCTCCTACCTTGTAGGACTGGTCATGCTCACAGAGGTAGAGCTTGGAGACAGGAGTCCCTCCCTCCATCCCTCCTGTAGCTCACAGTCTGTGGGATGCTCTGGTCACATCTGATTGAAATCCCTCTGGGCAGAAAGAGGACTCTAGACCCTATGGCTGGATTAGGAGCAATTCCACCTGGGGCTGTAGTCTGTGCTCTCCTAAGATGAGCAGTGTTGGGTCAGTGCTCAGATGGAAGACCTCTAAGGCGCACCCCAGGTGCTGCAAACAGTGGTGTTACTGATTCAGTAGGTGGTGCTTTGCCCTTTTTTCAGTTCTGAACCTCAGCATGGTACTAGTGGAAACTGTGCTGCTGGAGTTGCCAGTTCTTGGGCGGGTTTTAAAGTGGAGCCCTGACCCAAGTGGTCAGTAAGGATTCCGGGGTGTATTTTACAAGAGCTGCTCTGCAGTGATGTGGCCCAATTCCAGTGCAGGGTTTTACGTTCTGCCTCGCTAAAAATTCTTTCAACTGGATATTGCAGCTTTCATTGCCTGTCCTAAACTCTTGTGGACCATTGCTCTGTTCTGGCCTGTGAGAGTGTGTTTTGGAGGTCAGGACTTTTCAGAGTTTCATGGAAACTAAGCCCTACCCTTGTCTCTTTGAAGGCTATTGGAGTGTCTTTATCCCTTTCTTCCCAACTTGATGGGACCCTCATGAGCACTATGTGTACAGCTAGCTGCTGGGCCTGGTTCTGACCTCACGTCCATTTGTGTAAACTGGGATTAGCCCCATGGAAGTGAATAGAATTCCGCTGGTGTAAAACTTGGTATGAGATCAGAATTGGGACCAGGTTCCCTTTTTGGCAGTGGGAGGAGGTGATTCCTGTGTGTGTTTGTTTCTCTCTCTCTCTGTCTCTCTTTGGGCCTGATTTTTGAAAATCTGCCCGATTTTGCACCTGCAGTTTTGCGCCTGGAATTAATTGCAGGCCCGTGTTGTAACAGCACCTGTAGAATTAGGCAACTAAGCCAGCTAATATTTGGGTCCCCAATGATTTGTGCCTGCAAAATTGCACTCAGTTATATCCGGGTGCAAATTTGGAATCTGGGTTGATTTTTGAACATCAGAGAGATTGCCCTGTGGGTCTCTTTTTTTCTCATTGCCCGCTACCGGGTTTATTTTTTCAGATTGTCCTCAAAATAACCCTGAGCTCCTGGACAGTGACTAGGGTGACCAAATGTCCCAATTTTATAGGGACAGTCCTGATATTTGGGGCTTTTTTAAATATGGGCTCCTATTTCCCCCCTCCCCCCCCAACCACACACACACCCTGTCCCAATTTTTCACGCTTGCTATCTGGTCACCCTAACGGTGACTTTTTCCTTTCCTGGAAATGACAGGCTGCAGAGAGAGCAGGGATGGGATCTGGAGAGAACAGGATTTCCACAGATGTCCCCAGTGCTGATCTGGGTTTTGACCAGGTTGGGCTTATAAGGGGAATGCTTGTCATCAGGCTCTGCCAGGAGAGGGTGGGGCAAGAAGGTGCCAAAGACTTGAGTTGGTTCTTTCTCTAGCTGAACGGCTTGACCTGTCCCTTAGTTAGATTTCTTCTCACTCTTCTCCCTGCTTGGCCCCTCCCAGGGTGGGATGTACATCTTCCAGCTCTTCGATTACTATGCTGCCAGCGGCATGTGCCTGCTCTTCGTTGCCATCTTTGAGACACTTTGTATCGCCTGGGTGTATGGTGAGTATGGGACTGGCGGCCAGCAGCTTTCACTGACTCCGAATCCCTGTGTGGACTCTTGTCCACTCACTGGGGCTGGTCTCTCTCTTATCCTCAAGAGCACCAGGCCCAGATCCCCTTAGTAAACTTGGTACATTGGAACTTTTTACAGACAGTAACACAACGTGTCCTTACTTCATAGAATTTCATAAATATCAAGGTTGGAAGGGACTTCAGGAGATCTAGTCCAACCCCCTGCTCAAAGCAGTGCCCTGGGACTTAGATGGTGGCAGCTTCCTGACAGCAGAGCCCTTGGGGAGCTAGCTGGAGATGCTGCCTCATGCCAGCAAGGAAGTCTGTGACCCTAACAAATTTCCCTTGTTTGCGCTTATCTGTATTACCCATAATGCCCCATTTCTGAGCTCCTTCCTCTCCACATGGGTCTTCCTGTCAGTCAGTATCCTCTCTGGGCCATGCAGACCCTGTTACTCTTGTTCCTTGTTATTAACAGGGTCTCCTTCCCTGTCTTTCTCAGGTGCTGATCGTTTCTATGATAACATTGAAGACATGATTGGTTACAGGCCATGGCCTATTATCAAATACTGCTGGCTCTTCATCACGCCAGCTGTCTGCATGGTGAGAGCTTGGAGGCCTTTAGTCTGGGGGTCTGAGAGAGGAGTGGGGCTGGTTTAGGTTGTTGTGGGAGTGGGGGAAATGGATAGCTCTGGGGCCACGGTGTTGGGGCCGTATTGAGTAGGTAGTAAGCACTTTCCCATGGAGCGGGCAAGGTTGCAATGGCTCTGTGGCTCTGTGTGGCCATCATGATGTCCTCCAGCAGCTGATCCATAGAAGGTAAGAACCCTATTGCTACTGGCAGCTATGGTACATCTCCACGGCTAGCAGAAACCCATGGCAGCAAGTCTCAGAGCCAGGGTCTGCAGATTCAGGCTCATGCTATGCAGCTAAAAAAGCTATGTAGATATTTGGGGTGGAGCTCAGGCTCTGCCACAGAACCTGAACTCCAGTCCAATCCTGAACATATGCACAACTATTTCTCATGCTATCAAATGAGTCTGACTCTGTAGACCCAGGCTCTGAGACTGGCTGCCGCAGGTTTCTGCTGGCCATGTAGATACACCCCTAGTGAGTAGACTCTCCCGCTTTAGCTCAAGTGGCCTGTGGGTTTGGAAGCCAAAGGCTTAGACCACACACAGCAGCAGGGTTAATCTGATCACCATGGACATCCGTGAGTGGGGATGGAATAACTGGGGGAGGGAATAGATCACCTGCTAGGAAGAGCTCTTGGCTGAGATAACAAACACCTAACTGAAGGGGCAGCAGCACCAAAGTGGGTCTGAGGGATGCTCTGATAGTTGCCCCTTGTAGGCTGTCTGTCCCAAGGAAGTTCTGCTGCGGGTGTGAAGTCAGAAGGCAGATCATGTTGGCTAATGGCATTGCTTCCCCTCTTCCTCTCTCTTCTTGGCTTCTTCCATATCCCCAGGCGACCTTCCTGTTTTCTCTGATTAAATATACCCCTCTGACCTACAACAAGAAGTATGTGTATCCCTGGTGGGGAGACACCCTGGGCTGGCTGCTGGCCCTCTCATCTATGGTCTGCATCCCTCTCTGGATTGTCTACAAACTCTCCATGATCAAGGGCTCCCTAAGAGAGGTGAGTCTGCTGCTTTGGGAGTGGGGTCTGGGCCACACAGGGGCTGATGGAGGGCCTTACAGGTCACTGGCATATTGAAGTGACAGCCTCTTGAGGTGTGATTAGTGTGTTGTGGGTTAATAAACAGGAGCATAGAATTAAGTTACTGAAGCTCAGTCTATTACTGTAAAGAATTAGTGGCTTTATTGAATTCAAGCTGGCTGGAGGGCTACGCAGAACTAGCTGCCTTCCTGTGCCTTGCAGTCAGTGATGAGCTGCCAAAATCTTAACTGGTTCCCTCCTCACCCCACAAAGGGGTCGTGGCCCGCCCCTGCCCCCCCAGGACTCTTGCCCCATCCAACCTCACGCGTTGCTTGACGCCCCCACCCCAGGGACCCCTGCCCCATCCATCCCCCTCCCCTGTCCCCTGACTGCCCCCAGAACCGGGCAGGAGGGTCTCGTTGGCCACAGTAGTGAGTGCCCGCCCTGCCCACAAGAGCCGGAGGACTGGCCGGGGGGCGAGGTGGGTAGTCCTGGTGGTGCTTACCTGGGGCGGCTCCCGGGAAGCATTGGGTAGGTCCCTCTGGCTCCTAGGGGCGGGGTAGCGTAGCTAGTGGGGGAGCAGGGGCAGCGGCCGCTCCCCTCATTGATCACATCAAAAGTGGCACCTTAAGCACCGACTCCCTGGGTGCTCTGGGGCTGCAGCCCCCACGGGGAAAATTTGGTGGGTGCAGAGCCCCCACCGGCAGCTCCCTGCCCTGTGCCCGGCCCCAGCTCACCTCTGCTCCACTTCCTCCCCTGAACGCGCTGCCCTGCCCTGCTTCTCCGCCCCCTGCCGGCTTCCCACTAATCAGCTGTTTGCGCAGGAAGCCAGGGAAGGCTGAGAAGCAAGCAGCGGCTTCGGGCTCAGGCCCAGGGAGGCGGAGCAGAGGTGAGATGGGGCAGGGGGGGCGCGAAGCGGGCTGTCCGTGCCACAGTAGGTAACCCGGGAGAGGGCGCGCAGGGGAACCGCTGCCTGCCCCAGCTTGCCTCCGCCTCCCTGGGCCTGAGCACGAGCCGCCGCCTGCTTCTCAGCCCATCCAGGCTTCCTGCGTGAACAGCTGATTTGTGGGAAGCCGGGGGGGAGGTGGAGAAGCAGGGCAGAGCGGAGGTGAGCTGGAGTTGGGGGCGGGGAGGGGAGCTGCCGGTGGGGGCTCTGCACCCACCAAATTTTCCCCATGGGTGCTCCAGCCCCGAGCACCCACAGAGTGGGCGCCTAAGGTGCCACTTTTGGCCAGTTGTTAAATTCAGAAGCCCTTTTAGAACCGGTTGTCCCGCGACCAGTGAACTGGTACGAACCGGCTCCAGCTCACCACTGCTTGCAGTTATTGGCTCTCCATCACTTGTCAGATGCTGTAGGAAAACCACTTTGTGGGAAGTGCTGATAGGAGACCAAGTGCAGGCCTCAGGCCAAATGCAGTCCGCAGACATGATTACCAAATTCCTCCCTGCCTCTCCCCTCCGTGCTGCTCTTGCTGGAAGGCTACTTAGAAAGGGGCAGTTTGGTGGGGGGGAGGTTGTGGGGGAGGAGGCTGTGGGTGAGCTGGATCCATCCCTTCATCCTTGTTGAACATCCTACTTTGTCTTTCAGAGATTCCGCCAGTTGGTCTGCCCAGATGAGGACTTACCTTTCAGTCTGCGTCCGGGGCAGCCCCTTCCTTCCACCAGACCTGGCCTCCTGATGTTGACAGAGCTAGAGTCCCATTGTTAGGGCCACTGTGGACCCCCAGATTGTTTGATACATCCCTTCTAACTGTCGGATGACTCAAGGATACTCCACTTGCTGAGGGGAGCAGGACTTGTGAGCTGACCTCTCTTCCACTGGAGGATTGGATGGGCTCAGCAGGGCCTGCCATAGAAGGGTCTCCAGGGACAGTGTGGAGTCAGTGATGCACCTTATTGTCTCCTGGGGAGCAGACACAGGAGCTAATTCAAACAGCTGAGTCTCCCCAGCGCTCCAGTGGGTGGGACAGGAGAGACTCAGCCCTGGAGTGGAGACGGTCAAAGCGTCACAGAGGCTATTCTCCCACATGGACTTTGAGGACCTCTCCATTCATTCCATTAAATCCTTTATCTTATCAGTCCTGAGTGGATCTGCCTGAAGTGAGCTGTAGCTCACGAAAGCTTATGCTCTAATAAATTTGTTAGTCTCTAAGGTGCCACAAGTACTCCTTTTCTTTGTGCTTTCTTTGTAAGGGAACTCTCCCCTCCACACCAGGAGTCCTTGCTCCTAGAGGGGCTGCTTGATTCCAGAACTACATGGAGTGCAATCTGCCAGGACCACCTCTCTGGGCAGGGGTGATGAGTATTCTGGTGGCCCAAGAAGCCAAGTCCCAGGTGATGGGTGTGTGTGTGGCTAGTCTAAAGAGGAAAGTCCACACTGAATTAGTTATGACTTTCCCTCACTCACCTCCCAGAATTAGAGAAATATTATATACTGTTACTCCTTTTTGACCCAAGTGGTTATTAGGAGAAACTGAAGTGAGCTGTAGCTCACGAAAGCTTATGCTCTAATAAATTTGTTAGTCTCTAAGGTGCCACAAGTACTCCTTTTCTTTTTGCGAATACAGACTAACACGGCTGCTACTCTGAAACCTGTGATGATGGAGTCAGGCATTCCTGTTTATTTACAAGGAATGTACCAAGTCCAGTTTCTCTGACCACAGTAGGAATTAAATAAGAGATTGTGTCTTTACTCTCAGTTCCAAGCCTCTAGTCAGCACTTAGCCCAAAACTCTCTCAGCTTTTGTTCAGGGCCACATTCCCAGTGCTTATCCTGACTCTGTCCTTGCTGTGATTCTCCCTACTTCTCTGCCTTTTTGCCTCTCTTCCACAGACACACAAACCTTCTCAAAACAATACCCAGCAAAACCTATCCACCCACAAATGCCTTGTGCTTGTGTTGCGGATGGAGGCCTCTGTTGTTTCAGCTACCTGGCTCCATATAGGAGCTTAAATGTTTCTTACGATTATCTTAAAAGAAGGGCGGCACTTACATCCAACCTATAACAACCCAAGGAGGGCCACACGGATGACTCTTCATTCATCAGGCCCTGAACAGTTCTGGTAAACCCAAAGGAATGTAGGAGCTCAGATCCATGACTTTGAAACCCAAGAGCAGAGGGTGCTGCAAGGCAGGAGTGAGGTGTGCTGGCCAAGCTGTGTGGGGATGCAGGACTGAAACAGCAGGAGATGCAGCAAGAGCAGGAGTAGAGTAATGCACTGGCAGAGGGTCTGTGCTTTTTCCCAGGGAGGGGGTTGATTTTAGGACTAAGGAAGTTTTTGGAGGTCAGGACTGGTATTAGGGCAGGTCTGGAGGTTTCTGCAGCTCAGGTGCTTTGCAGGGCAGATGGGAGGGAGAACTGGAGTAGCAGGGGATGCTGCAGGCCAGCATTAAGGTTCATTAGCAGATCTGCATTGGGACCCTAGGACTGGAGTAGCAGCTAGTAACTGATGTATTGGGAGGACAGAACTGGGGAGCCCAGGCAGAGCTGTGCAGCCCAATTTAAATGTAATAGTTATCTGTGAATATTGTTTAGGTGGTATCTTTAAGCAGTAAGTTCCCATGTAAATATTCAGGGTGGGTGCAGACCTTACTGTGTCCCTGGCCCTAGAGGTCAGGTGCTCTTTTTGCTCTCCTCATGTCATGTGTTCCAAAGCAGGAACACACAAGAAGCTGAGCCCAGGCTCCCAGCAATTTCTGGATTGCAGCTGAATCCTTGAATACGTTGCTGCATGATTCAGTCCCCTGAGTCCTTGCTGTGAGCTCTTACAAGGGCTGCTCAGGATATCCCAATTGGGGGTTTAATCAAAAACAAAACAGAAAAGGTGCAATTGCTGCAGGCAGTCACAAGGTGGCCTCGCTGCTTTAGATCCTGCTAATGCATCCGATGAAGTGAGCTGTAGCTCACGAAAGCTTATGCTCTAATAAATTTGTTAGTCTCTAAGGTGCCACAAGTACTCCTTTTCTTTTTGCTAATATATGAGCAATCATTGCAAAAATATGTCATTTGGGTGAATTTACAGCTAAGCGGGCCAGAAGCTTGGGAAGCTCCCAGTTTGTGAAGGCAGCCAGATTCACATTCACATTCCTAGTGCAAGGAGGAACTACCATCCAGCACAGCTAGTGTTTGGCTTCTCATTCCCAGCCTTCCCAGGTAGCAGGATCCTGATCCCCATGGGGGGACTTAGATGTTAACTTGGGTCTGTTGTGGTCAGAGCTGGTGCTATAAAAAGTGGGCAGAATGGTAATTAAAATTCCTTTCCTCTGGAACAGTGTCAGCTGTGACTTTGTGCAAGGTGCTATGTATGGTTGCCCTACAGGGGACAAGAAGGATTTTAACACAATTGAGGCATCAGCAATTGGTCACAGCTGGAGACAGGACACCAGAGAGGTGGTGTAAAGAAGCCTCTTTCATTGGATATGTCCTCTGTGCAGTCAGAGGTGTGATTGCTGCTCGGGCAGACATAACTGCACGAGCTGTAACCTACCTAGCACAGCTAAAACTAGCAGTGAGGACACAGTGGCATGGGTTGTTCCACTTGTTCCTAGCCCACACTGGAGCCCGTGCTGCTAGTTTTAGCTGTGCTAGGTAGATTACAGCTAGCATGAGTATGTCTGTCCAAGCTGCAATATCACCTCCACTTGCAGTGTAGAGATCTACTTAGGTGCATGGCTGGTTCTTGCTCACATACTTAGGGTCACACTGATCACCAGAATTGGGGTTGGGAAGGAATTTTCCCCCAGGTCAGACTGGCAGGGACCCTCGAGGGGGCAACATGGGGCATGGATCACCTGGTAGCGTCATCTGGCCATGTCTCCTCTAATCAATTCTCTTCCCTCACAAGGTCCTCAGGAATTGGTAGCACCTCCGTATCAGCTGGTCTCTGCCTGTGAAACACAACAGTGTGCTCTCCTGAGGACTGAAGTCATTAGGCTCAACAAAGAGGAATCTGGGTGAACTATAGTGGCCTGTGATATACGGGAGATCAGACTGGGTGATTTGGTGGTCCTTTCTTGCCTGAAACTCTGGTAAATTCCAAAGGGCAGAGCAAATCTTTTGTTCAGAAGGATTCTTATGAAGTTGTCATCTGAAAGCACTTTAACAACAAGGTCAGGATCCTCTGATTGCAGTCCCTGGAGTGGATCATGTGCAAGGAAAAGGCCTATAACTTATCAGCATGTGTGGCAGCATTCACCCCTTCCAGGGTGGCAGGTTGCAAGCGGTGGGCCCGGGAAGCCTGATTTCTGGCATCCAGAGCAAAAGGGCCAATTTTCCATTTCCCAGAATTGAACATTTTGATACATTTAAAGGATTTTAGTTGCATGTGGCACCCATGGCCAGACCTCTGCTGTCATCCCTGGCACAGTGCCATTTAAAGGCCCAACAGATTACTTGGATTTCTGAAAAGACTCAGTTACTGTTCCTGTATATGGGCGAAAGGCTGGTCTGGTGGTTCAAGCACAGGGCTGGGAGGTAGGTGACCTGCATTCAGTTCCTGGCTTTGGCACAGATTTTGTGTGGCCTTGAGCAAGTCTTGTAACCTTACTATCCCTCAGTTTCCCCCATTTGTGATAGAGAGTAATACTTCCCTTCATTGCAGTGGTGGTATGAGAGTCCATATTTGAAAGTACTTTGAAATCTATGGAAAGGCCCTTATGGAAAAATCCCATAGAATTTAATAGAGTTGTTACTAGTAGGATTCCATATGAAGTTAGTACAGAACTATAAAAATGACATTGAAAACCAATGGAATTTAATAGAGAATGAAATCCTTTCCATCGGGTTCCTGGGTTTTTTTTGTTTTGTTTTGCAATCTGCTGAAGAATGCAGTAGCAGGGATACTGTTCTCCACTGAATTTTTATAGGATTGTTCCAAAAAATCTATAGCGATTTTCATTTTCCATTAATCTCTGTAGGATTTTCCAGTGCAAGTTACTATTAATATAAATATTACTGCTGTGTAATGTCCAGTGAGTTGTATTTAATCCAAGAGGGAGCCCAGAGATCCATTGAAAGGCTTCTTTCAGTCTGCTTAATTACCCAGTGACTAGGACACATGGACAAAGCCAGCTCATTGATGGGATGAAATGTCCTAGCTGCAAACCAACGATGCAACAGGTAAGTTAAATGTGAGTGCTCTTGATCAGGACTCCCAGAGTTGAAATCAATCTACAGGGTCATTACAAAAGAACCAGTAAAACAGGGCTGTGAATTTAGGATAACTCTTGGAAACCAAGAGTTTGAACTGATTATATTTGAAATTCTCTCTCCAAACCTCCAGTTCCAAAAGTCTTTGCATGGCTCTTCTCTAAGGCAACTTAAGAAATTCCCAGCTGGAGCAGGGCAGGAATATGCACCAGAATTTAGCGTGTGCAATTTTCAAGCACTCATGTTGGCTCAACTCTGCTGCCATTGAAATCAACAGGAACTTTACCATTACTCCTGCCTGCTCCACCTGGGGAGATTCGTTTGTTACATTAGCTCAGAGGCCACCTACTCTGAAAAGTGAATCTAATAGTTTGGGAAGATGAACCGTGTCTGTTCTGTTTTGCGTTCTTGCATAAAAAATTAAGAGGCTTATGAGATTGTGAATTGCCTCAGCAATCCCTGGAAAGAGGTCAGACCCTTCTTTTCCATCTGATCTTTAAAAATAAATCTCTCCTTTCTCTCTCTTCTATCCTCCCCCCCACGAGCATTAGGTGGGGCACCTTCTTAGGTAACATTAAAAAGAAATTTTAAAAATGCAGAGTCTTGAGTGGGAGGGTAAGGATGAACTGCTTGGCAACATTGCCGGATCCTGTCAGACAGAGAGCCACCGTAATGTTGTTAAGACTCTCTCCTAGATGCCTGTGTGAATAAGCATTTCAGTGAAGAAAATGATGGGTGTTTGCAAACCCAGACAATGTGTCACTGACCTGCAATCCAGGGAGTCTCTATACTGGCCTCCTTTTGGAGCACCGGGCACAGCAGTGGTAGGGGGTAACGTATCTAGGGGAGTTATGGTCTAACTACTTGTGAAGGGGCTGTACCAGGTGACTCAGAGTCTCCACCCCCTCCGTTGTTCCACTGTAGCTGTTCACAGTCTCACCGCTTTGCCAGCAGGTACCACAACCAACCCCAATTTGCCTGTCCTCCCAGATCCACATTGCTCTTTGCACCCTCACATCCTGTGTAGTCCAGGTATCTGTTGGTCTCCTGAACCTATGTCCTGTTCCAACAGGTTCATCTCCTGTCCAGTCAGCCAACCAAGCATGGAGAGAACAGATGTCCAAGACTTTGCCATATTCTTTCTTCTGGGGCCCTCTCTGCCAATGTCCCTAGCAGAACAAATGTCTCTGTTACAGAATCACAAAGGCCAACTGTCAGCAGATGTCTCCATTATCTACATGCCCCTGCGTACAGACACCTCTTCTACTGCTACCACTGAGATCTTTATGATGAGGCCCCTTCTGCCTGCTCTCCATCTCGGTCTGTGTCCCTACTTTTTGGGGCAGCGCAATAGATGATTCACCACATCACATCCATCCTGAAGCAGAGACACCTTGACAGCCCTTCTCCACCCAAACTAGTGCTAAGGGCTGGGAATGATGTTCTGCCATAGGGGAAAGCACTGGTGTGGAATCCCAGCTCATGAATCTTTTGTGGACTTTGCGACATCTCCTGGCCATTATTCAGGATGACTGCTGATGGATGCATGGAAAATGTGAGCCCGTCATGCAGCTAGCTTCTGGGATATAGTGAGCAACACTCCCCCTCCCCCCCCCAACAAAAAAAAAACAAAACCAAAACCTCGTAGGAGGGATGGAGAGTTTAGGATAAGAAATGTGAATCTACCACAAATCTGTGTCACTTCAACAAGGCGTGGCCAGTATATCCAATTATAGTTTTTACTGTATAAGGAAAGACCAAGCCTGTTTTCAGTTGTATGGAAGCCCAAGAAGCAACATTGTGGACTAAGTTACAATTTTGGTAGGAACTGAGGTTGGAAGGACATTGCCAAGATTTTTGGCTAGGATTTTTTGGTTTAACTTAATTAGTGCATTGGGGTGATAGATGACGTCATTAGTCTCTCTTTTCCCTGCTTACGAATTCAGGGCAGATGTGGTATTTCAGGAAGACAGGAGTTCCCAGGAAGGTGAGATCAGACAGAATTCATCCTGAGCTAATGGAACGTTCGACATCTTGGGGAAAGGAAGCGAAAGACCTGCACTGAGCTGTGTGGAATTGTTGGGGATATAGCTGTGTGACTTGGTACTGCGTTGCTGAACTTCTAAGACATCAGCCTATCTGTGTGCACAACTGCCATTTTGAGAGGCAGAGTAGATGTAGCATGTTCTGTGGGAGACTTGCACTGTGCTCTCTCACTGAGATTTCGCTAATGGTTGTATCCCTTGATTCAGGCTGGAAAGAAATACTAGAGCCGTCATGGTTTTGGAAGCCCTGTGTGTGTGTATATTGGCTTGAGGGGGAGCAGATCTTGGGGCAGGGAAAAAGATACAGCTGCATTTTGGTTCTTAGCACGTGACTGTTTAGCTGGGGAAGATCTGTTTGTCAGGCAGTGTTCTGTGAAATAGACCTCTCCTTGGATGGTGAACAGTTGGCCCTGATTCTCCCCATTAGGGTTCCCAGTTCCTCAGAACAGCCTTCTGTGCTCCCCAGTGGTGACTATCAGCTGCCAGCAACATGTGGCTGGTTTTGGCTGCGGCTTCACTCCCAAGAGAACTGCCCCCTTCCTTCTGGAAAGGAGGCTGAATTGTTCCCAGCTTTCTCTTAAAGGCACCATAAGGCACATAACAAAAGGTTGCAACACAACTGTGTGGAGCGGTCACAATTTCAGACATCTCTTGCTCCACTATGGACTTTATTTGGGTGTAGTATAAGTGTTAGGTTAATAATCAGCAATCTCCTCGCCGCAGTGTAGAAAATCAGAATGCCCCTCTTAATCCCCAGGTTCTGCTGCATCTGTATGAGTGTGCTTGTGTATGTTTGCATAGGTCTGTGTGACTTCCTGTCTGTGTGCATGTGGCTATGTGCATGCATGCTTGCCTATCTAGTTCTACACAGGTGTGTGAGTGCGCCTCACTCATGGAGCACTTTTCCCCAGATGTTGGCTGAAGTCTAGGTGCAGGCGAGTCAGGAAGCTTAGACCACCAGCAGAGTCTTGAGAGCTGTGCCCAGCCATCCAATGGTGCAAAGATGGGGGAGGGGAAATATTAGAGTTGTCCCTTGATAGCCCCACTTGATTGTGGAGGAGGAAGCACGTGTGCTAAAGAACACTTGGAAGAAACGTACCCTTATATCAGCACTGGCTGTATGAATGCCGTAATTTCCTAGATTGCATCAGTAGTATTTGAGAGCCACTGTTTGCGTCCCCAGAAAAACGTGACAATGAGACTTGTGATAAAATCCCAAGAGATGGCACCACTGTAACTATGCAGCCATGAAAACGTTGGCACCTGCTGAGGGCAGAGTGTGGTTTCCAGGAGCTTGAGCACTAGGGTGGGCTGCAGTATCTCTGTGGGCATGTTGGGATGGCTCTGCTGTTTCAGGAACGAGGATCCTGGGAACTGATATTGCCCCTGGGAAAGGTCTGCATGTCTCCTGTAGGCAACCCCTCCCTTCCACACCTGCAGAGTCTCTCTGGTGTGCCAGGAAGGGAGTTCTCTGGAATGGCCCCAAGCTGGCTGATGGAAGATATGTCATGACTAAACGGAGAGGTGAAAGGGTGAAAAATAGATCTAAAGAATTTGACTAAAACCTGCACCTGCTTGAAGAAAGGGGCAGGGAGAATTGGAGGCAGAAGAGCCCTGTCAGCTGGCAAGAGGTGAATAGAGAGCTGGGATGAGGAGAATACTGCTGCGATAAATATATTCCCATTGTTAGCCGATGGAAAATAACAAAGGCATCCATAGGCTGAAGGGGCAGACTAAATACTAGCCTGTCAAGCTCAGCATCAGTCCCTTAGGAGTGCTGGAGTTCATGGCCCATGTCTGGCAGGCACCTTGTGCACCTGGCAAGCTGAGAATGGGCTCCAAATAGACGAGTGATCCTCCCGAGAACAGCACCTTGGTGTGAAAGGCTCTGGGTGGCACCATTGGAAACTGAGTCCCCTCTCCATAGAATAGGTAGAGCGTGAGCAACAGTGCTTTGGGCTTCTCAAACTGCTCTCTTTCCATTTGCTTTGTGCTGGACCAGGAGAAACCACTTCTAATGTGGCCCAGTCTGTTCTCGGCCTCTTTGTTGAGACAGCCTACAAGGGGACCTGGTGCTTCCCGACATCAATGGTGCAGGAAAGTCCTTCCCTAAGGATGGGCTCCTCCCATCTAAAGCAACTTGTTAATTGTCGCTGGAAACACCACTATGAATGGCAAAGGCAGCTGAACCTATAGATAATGGGCAGAGTGGGATCAAACTGCCCATTGGTTCCCTCAGTCCCATGGAGATGCTGAGGAAAAGATAATACATCCTGATGGGGTGACTAGAACCGAATTTAATGTTCCACATGTGGTTGTACCAGAGCCATCTGAAGGAGGACTATTCGTCCCCAGTCCAGGACATGATACTTTTGTGTACACAACTCAAAAGTGCATTGGGTTTATTTTGCAACCAAGTCTTTGCTAACTCAGATCTGATTTACTTTCCATTATAGCTGCTATGTGTTTTCAGCTAGGGCTCGGAAACAGCCAGTATGCCCATGTACACCCTACTGGCACCTCTAAACTCGAAAATGAAAATTGAGTGTT
Organism: Dermochelys coriacea; assembly: GCF_009764565.3. Lineage (NCBI taxonomy): Eukaryota > Metazoa > Chordata > Testudines > Dermochelyidae > Dermochelys > Dermochelys coriacea. The sequence continues at coordinate 243,705,238 of NC_050068.2, forward strand.
ACCGATATACAAATGATTCTGCAAGAGAGCCTGGAACAACAGCTCTGAGAGGTATGAATTTCTTCATTCATATCAGGGAGGCAATAACGTAAGATGCCCAGTGATGAGAATTTAAATTTCAATATCATTAACTATTTCATTGCTCATGTAAGAAAGGAGGGGGAGGATCACAGATCTGCACAATTCCTTGCAAATGTCTCATTTTGATGTCACAAATGGGTGGCATTTGGGAGATACCACCAGCATTCTTCCCCTGCAATCAGAGGGGCAAAGCCCAAAGATGTAGTAGATCAGTGGTTCTCAAACTTTTATACTGGTGACCCCTTTCACACAGCAAGCCTCTGAGTGTGACCCTCCTTGTAAATTAAAACCATATTTTTTTTTATATTTAACACTATTATAACTGCTGGAGGTGAAGTGGGTTTGGGAGTGGAGGTTGAAAACTTACAACCCTCCACGTAATAATCTCACGATCCCCTGAGGGGTTATGACTCCCCGTTTGAGAACCCCTGGATTAGATCCTATGGGCATACTGAAATCGTACTGAGGGGAACATGAGGTCAGGGAGCCCAGTGGAGCGAAGTTACGCACATGATCATATATTGAATATCTGTAGTCTACTGTGAGTGGCACCTCATTTTGGTGATTCAAGTGGGTTGAGTTTATTTTGTGGGTGGAGCTTGTAAAATACCACCTCCTACCCTTTGCATCCCCAACCTGAGCCGTGTTTTCAGAATTACTGCTTTATAGGTTTCACCCTGTGCATAGCTGTGCTTCAAGATATCTCAGAGGCTTGGGTTTATTTTCCAGCTTGAATCTCATTTTGTTGTTTCCTGTCCATGTTTCTCACCTCTATGCTGGTAGGTCCCTTTTTATTATTTCTCTGCCCTCCACATTTTAGTAGCTGCTGTGAACTTCAAGTACATGCTGTTTATTCCCTAGAGTTGTCTTTGCATCTTAGGAACTCCAGAAGAGAAATCCTGAAACGCAGAGATCAGTTTGCTGTCATGTACTTCTCTTCTGCAGGTATGCTAGTTAGGAGTCTGCATATGGTGTGCCACAGAATGCCTCTGGTTATCAACACAAGTTATGCATTCATGTGCTATCTGATCTGGGACTGTCTCCCTCATTCCCAGGGATCTGCTATAGAGCAGTGAGTGTATTCCAGCTTTGATAGGCCTTTCTCAGGCCTGGTCTATGCACAGTTTGTACCCCTATAGCTATTTTGGGGGGTTGGGAGGGAGTGTAGGGAGAGAGATTATTTTTTAAACCAAAACAGTTATACGTGCACCACTCCAAGTGTGGATGCAGTTACAGCAGTACAAAGGCACCTCATGCTAGTATAGCTAGGCAAAAAATGAAATTTCCATCCCTTGGGAAATTCTGAGGTGTTGAGTTTTCATTTTGTCCTGGATCGGGATGAAAAGTAGAAATCTCGGAATTTTTCGCAAAACAAAATATTCCAAAATATTTTGTTTGGCCCTTATTTACATGTTTTGGTTTTACAGTATATACACATTTTAAACATGCTGATCATTTCCATTTGAAAAATGTAGGGAATCAATACATTTCGGCATGTTTTGGCATTTTCTAATCAGCATTTTCTACGAGCTCTACAAATGTCAGTATAATCCCATTCCCATCTAGAAATAAGCTATGCCAGTATAAACCATTTTATCCCAGGATAACTGCACCCATGCTTGTGTGGGTTGTACCACTTGAGCTTTATTGCTATGGTTTAAAGCAGTACATCTTTAAGACAAGGCCTTGATGTTCAGACTTATCCCTGTTAGATCTTAAATCTAGCCCCACTAGAGGTTTATAGAGCCTGACTCTCCTGTCATGAGTGAGACAAGAATAGGCCTATTTCTGTGCCCAGGTGGGGGGACCTTACTGCTGCATCAGCCCATCTCTTGATTAAAGCCAAGTGCTTTGACAATAGCTAGCATGCTCATGTTTAATACTGGAACTAGGCCTCTGATCCTTGGATTTGGCCACGGGGCACCTTCATGCTAGGGTTGCTACCTGTCCGATTTTCACCCGAACAGTCTGGATTTTGGCTTGTGTGTCTGGGTGCCATTTGACAAGCCTCGATGTTGGTTCCTTTTTAAGTTGTGGCAACTCTAACCAGAGGGAAGGAGGCAGTGCAGCAGCAGCTGCCTCTCAGGCCAGGCTGCTTGTGCAGCTGGCAGGGTGCAGAGGTGGGGCCCTGGGAGGAAAAGGTGGGGGCAGGGGTGAGACTGTGGGAGGAAGAGGCAGAGCGGAGGTGGAACCTTGGGGGGAAGAGGTGGGGCAGGGTATGGAGCCTCAGTGGTCTGGTTATCATCCCTTGGAAAGGTGACCACCCTACTTATGCTCCCCCAACTCCCAAGGGTGCTGTAGGCCAGTTTGGTTCTCAGTGTAACTTCTTTAACTTATACTGGCTGTAATAGCTCCAAGGGATTGTTCCACCAGCCAGAGATCAGCAGAACAGAGCAGCCCTCTGGCCCCAGCCTGAATCTGTCCCCTATACTGGGAGCACTGGGGCTGGGAAGGGGCAGCATGCAGCTTTTCCCCAAGCTGGAGGAATTTCCAGCAGCCCAATTAGAGCAGCTTTAAAGTGTCTTTATGTGGCACTGGTGGCCCAGAGGACTGGTAGGGTGGATCAGGCTCTGGCCCTACAGTTCAGTGGTTGTATGGAGACAAGTGCACTCCATAATAGAACTTAGGCCCTTTTTCCCTGCTTCGTAAGACACAATCCTGAGTGGCTGTCTTATGGCTTATGCTGATGGAACTACCATTCACAGGTGACCATCTAAACACTGCCCAGATGTCTCTGGATTTCTTGCCTCCATCAGGAGTCACTGAGTATTTGTAGATTTACCAGCTCCCTTTTGGAGTCTAAGCAGGATTTTGTTGAGAATTGATATAAAAGAACCCATAGAGTCTCTCAGAAGGCCCAGCACAGCCAGGAGCTGGGTGCTTCCTGCTGCTCCCTAAGTGCCCTCAACTTCCACCTAATGGGCTACTGCTGATGGCAACTGAGGGTGCTCAGCACCCTGTAGTGTCCAACCCAGATAAATGGATCAGGAAATGTGCTGGAGCCCTATGTGAATGTATAGTCCCTGATCCTGCAAATATTTCGCTTTAGCACATGGGTCTGTGTCTGCAGGATGGATGCCAAAGAGAGGGGAAGATACTGAATGCTAATGAGAAAACTGAGGCACTGGTACCCTGGGTCCTGCAACTGATCATGTGAGTAGCCCTGTCAAAATCACTATAGAAAGAGATACAAATACAGATACAGAGATGTAGCTCTAAAGAGGAAATCTGAGCATTTATGAAACACACATAGGGAGTGTTCCTTTAAATGAGACCCGTCCTCACGTGAAAACAATGGGGTCAATTGTCATGTGTCAAAATTAAGGCTTTGGGCATGCTGATACTGGCCCACAACTATAGTGTTACACCAGCCGTGAACTCAGACTGAGTGCACGTGTGTGTGCATGGTAGAAACGCAGACATTTCAATATGTTGCCCTGAGTGCAGTAGAATAAATATTTATCCTCCGTGCACAGCTCCCAAGTCCTCCATTGCATTCTGCAGGTCGACAGCTGGATTCTTCATTCTTGTTGTTCTGTGCTGAGCTCCAGCACTGAAGCAGGTTTAGCATAATCATTCCTGGTGGAGTTTGAGGCGATTCATTCCGTGTCCCAGGGCACTGTAAGGGGATTCCACAGTTTAAAGAGCTAGGAATATGAGGCAGTCTGGTTAGGCTTTATCAAACTGTGTGTGAGAGGAGAGCTTGTTTCGTTCCAGTGAGCGTAAAGGGATTTGGATTAGTTCCACTGAATGTTGTAACTGTTGCCTGCAAACTTCTGGCCTTAGTTCTGCCTGGCATGGTCTCTTTCCCTCCTCCTCTCCCTGCCAGTGCCTCTTATTATAGGTCAAGGTCTGGAGAGGGAAGTATTGGAAGGGGAGGTGAGGAGAAATTTCCATTGCTCACACGCATTCCCCCTCTCTCCCACTCCACCCACAAGTGAACTTGATAATCTTTTAACAGGGAGATCTGATGGAGGGGGGTGGGAGGGAGGGGAGAAGGAGAGGGGGAGGGATCTTTTGCCCAACCCCATTTCTCTCAGAATTGTAGGCACCTTGACTTGCTTCTTCTTGAGTATAGTGAATTGCCTGTTGGCCACCCAGTGACTCAGTGGGACATTACTGCACTTCACTGCCTGTGGAGACTTGAACTGGATTCAGGTGAGCTGGGTAATTGTTCTGTCCATGTGTCTGTTTGAGTCTGTACGTCATGCTGTCAGTGCTGGGGCTGCAGGGGATTCCACAGCCCCTGATTGTCGCTGAGGCAGTCACCTTGCAGGTTTCATGAATATTTCAACAGAACTGCTTGCTGGAGTCGGGTGCCTGGAGTATTTTGATGAGTGGGCAAAGGAGTCAGAGAGAGAAAGAGAAGCCCCCACCACTGTTAGGCTAGGAAGAGAGACCTGAAGAAAGTAAAGGAATTCATTTTGAGGGACCAACTGAAGGGAACTTTCTTATTGATTTCCAATGGAAATTCTGAGGTGAGAAGGTAGGGACACCAGAGGGGGAAATGGGTAGTGAGGGGACTTGGCAGCAAGGGATGCTAGAGAGATTGGCAGAGAGGTGGATGGATAGCAAAGGGAATGGGCACTGAGGGATTGCTAGGGGGGTGGAGAGCACAGGGCTGTGAGAGGGACAGGCAACAGGTACCGTTAGGGTTAAGAAGTGCATGGGCCAAGTAGCAAAAGGGATGGGCAGAGACAGTTACGGGCTGTGAGAAGGAGACACACTGAGAGGAGCAGGCAGTGATGGGGTTGTAAAGCAGGGATGGGTAGAGAGGGTGTATGGGGAGTGGGAGGGAGAACGCAGTGGGATAGGCTGCAGGAATTTCATTTGCTGTAAGCAAAGTATAGAAATTCCTTCTCTTCTCTCCCCGGGGAGAACAGCGTTCTGACATATACTGGGTGCCTGCAGGCGCTGCTCTGTGAGAAGAACTTTACTGGTCTTCTGGTGTGCGCGTTTGTGTGTTTGTGTGTTGGGGAATGTCCTGATCCGAGGATTCTACAGAGGGGCGGGGGAAGCATTGTGAATAGGGCAGTGTGAAGAACTAACCACTTTTTTTTTTTTTTTTTTTTGGTTTGCTGGTATTGGAAAAAATATTTGGTTTTGGTTGACCCGGATCTAAACATTGTGGAAAATATCAGTGAGCTGAAGAAGTCTGTGCTGGGTTGAATGAAGGTGGTAGGCCCCCTTGTAACTTTTAGGCTACGTCTACATTGGACACCTTACTGTGGCACAGATGTACCGATGTAGGTGCGCTGCTGTCAGGTCTCCCATGTAGCCGCTCTATGCTGACAGAAGAGAGCTCTCCCCTTGGCATAATTAAACCATCCCCAACATGTGGCATTAGGTATGTCGGTGGGAGAAGCTCTCCCACCAAAATAGCTCTGTCCACGCTGACACTTCTTTCAGTGTAACTTATGTCAGTCAGGGGCGTGCTTTTTCACACCCCCTGGCAGACAAAATTTTACTGACAAAAGTGCTGGTGTAGACATAGCCTTAGACCAGTGTTTAAAGCATTAAAGGTTCATTGGCATGAGGACTTGAAGTTGGATCTCCCACATTCCAGGGGAGTGCCCTAATCTCCAGACTATAGTTATTCTCATTGTGTCTTGCTCTCTGGCCCAATGACTATTCAAGTATTTCATACAAAGCACAACAATTTCAACAGGAGAGATGGAGAGAGAGACTCACCCCAGAAGAGCTAAGAGCCTGCTGGTTAGGGCAGAGCTGGGTTCAAATCCTTTTTCCAGAACTTGGGGGACACCTGGGTTTAAGTCCCTGCTCCAGGGCAGGAACTCAGATCTAAGTCTCCCACATTCCTGGTGAGTGCACTGGGCTAAAAACTATAAAGTACCCAACCTCTGCCTTCTCTGGCCGTTTTGTGAATCTAGTCTGGAAATGTCTCTCTCACTGAAACTATTCAGCAAATTTGTATTAGATTCATGACTAGTTTCAGGTTGACTGAATTGTGTTCATCAGAAAAACTATTCACCTGAAAAAATGTGCCAAGCTCTAATTGTGAATCCCTTGCTGAGAGCGAGAGAGAATGTGTGGAGCTAAGATGTCTTTTGGAAGAAGGAGTTTTGTTTGTTTATACTTGGCCCATCACATCTTAAAAAAAGTCTTGTTTTACTAACTTTAGTATTGTTAAAAATTCACAAAGAAAGAAAATGATTTTGAAAGTTGAGTATGGAAAAACAACCATTTTTTTGCCCTTTTCTGCTTTTTGAGCTACTGTTACTCAAATATTTGCACAGCATATTTTGAAAGTCAAATGAAAAACCATGAACTCATATTAACTAAGCCACCAAATAGTTAGGTTTCCAGAGGATGGGGAGAGAGAAATACATATTTTTTTATCTAAGAGATAAAAAGCCTAGATTTTCATGGAAGTTGCTGAAAGTTAGATGAGCAATTAACTGAGTGGGATTTGTCAACTGCAAAGTTGATTCTTGGTAGGCTATGCCAAGTGACTTGATTTATTAATTTGGATTTCATTCTAAAAGAAACATCCGACAGCCATATGCATCACTGACAACCTGCCCAGTTGTTTGTCTATGCACCGGTTATATCACGTCTTTAGACTGTAAACACCTGGGGACTATCATTTACTATTTATCAATTTAGTTCCTAGCACAATGGGGCCCCAACTTGGTTGACGCCTCTGGCAATATAAATCTTATTAATATTAATATATTTAAAACGCAGTGCCATGGGGACTGTAATACATAACTCCGTCCAGAGTAGCAGCATTTTTCCAGCCCCCATGCTACAGGCACTGAAGCATGTGAGTAGAATCATAGAATATCAGGGTTGCAAGGGACCTCAGGAGGTCATCTAGTCCAACCCCCTGCTCAAAACAGGACCAATCCCCAACTAAATCGCCCCAGCCAGAGCTTTGTCAAGCCTGACCTTAAAAACTTCAAAGGAAAGAGATTCCACCACCTCCCTAGGTAACGCATTCCAGTGTTTCACCACCCTCCTAGTGAAAAAGTTTTTCCTAATATCCAACCTAAACCTCCCCCACTGCAACTTGAGACCATTACTCCTTGTTCTGTCATCTGCTACCACTGAGAACAGTCTAGATCCATCCTCCTTGGAACCCCCTTTCAGGTAGTTGAAAGCAGCTATCAAATCCCCCCTCATTCTTCTCTTCCGCAGATTAAACGATCCCAGTTCCCTCAGCCTCTCCTCATAAGTCATGTGTTCCAGTCCCCTAATAATTTTTGTTGCCCTCCACTGGACTCTTTCCAATTTTTCCACATGCTTCTTGTAGTGTGGGGCCCAAAACTGGACACAATACTCCCAGATGAGGCCTCACCAATGTCAAATAGAGGGGAATGATCATGTCCCTTGATCTGCTGGCAATGCCTCTACTTATACAGCCCAAAATGCCATTGGCCTTCTTGGCAACAAGGGCATACTGTTGACTCATATCCAGCTTCTCGTCCACTGTAACCCCTAGGTCCTTTTCTGCAGAACTGCTTCCAAGTCATTCGGTCCCTAGTCTGTAGCGGTGCATGGGATTCTTCTGTCCTAAGTGCAGGACTCTGCATTTGTCCTTGTTGAACCTCATCAGATTTCCTTTGGTCCAATCCTCTAATTTGTCTAGGTCCCTCTCTATCCTATCCCTACCCTCCAGCGTATCTACCTCTCCTCCCATTTTAGTGTCATCTGCAAACTTGCTGAGGGTGCAAGCCACGCCATCCTCCAGATAATTTATGAAGGTATTGAACAAAACTGGCCCGAAGACTGACCCTTGGGGCACTCCACTTGATACCGGCTGCCAATTAGACATGGAGCCATTGATCACTACCCGTTGAGCCCAACAATCTAGCCATCTTTCTATCCACCTTCTAGTCCATTCATCCAGCCCATACTTCTTTAACTTGCTGGCAAGAATACTGTGAAAGACCATGTCAAAAGCTTTGCTAAAGTCAAGGAACAACACATCCATTGCTTTCCCCTCATCCACAGAGTCAGTTATCTCGTCGTAGAAGGCAATTAGATTAGTCAGGCATGACTTGCCTTTGGTGAATCCATGCTGACTATTCCTGATCACTTTCCTCTTCTCTAAGTGCTTCAGAACGGATTCCTTGAGGACCTGCTCCATGATTTTTCCAGGGACTGAGGTGAGGCTGACTGGCCTGTAGTTCCCAGGATCCTCCTTCTTTCCTTTTTTAAAGATGGGCAACTTTAAACATAGCAGGACTACTCACATGGTTGAAGTTATGCAAGTGCTTCAGTGCTGTATTGTCTAATCATCAGTTAGTAGATGCAATGGCATTTGAAGTGCTCTTGAACCATAAACTGACAGATTCGTGTTGTCCTGCACCCTAGGACACATAGTACATGGTTGCAAGTAGTCCTGCTTCAGGGACTCACTCTGGGGACCCTTGGTGCACAAATGCCCTCCAAAGGTGCTGGGCTGCAGACTTGGTCATGTTCCCCTTCCGCCTTTCTCCACATTGGTTGCAAATATGGTAGCATGTCCTCTAGGGATGGTGTGCCATGCACACGCCCTATCCCTGCTCGCTGGAGTTCTTGGGAGGCAAAGTGCCTATTCAATTGAAAATGAGGCATATGGGTGTCACGTTGGCCCAAGGATGTGTCTATTTAAGAGCTAGCTCTTCTAGATGTTCCTCTGAGTTGCCTTGCAAGGGAGAAGAATGTGTGTGTTGCAGGAATTCTGAGGAAAAGCTGGGAATAGAACATGGATCTGCTCACTCCTAGGCACATGACTCTCACACAAGACCTTCCTTCTTAGCAGCATGTATGATTTATATTGTAAGAGGAAAAAAATGTATAACCCAAGAATAAAATATCCCCTCTGTCCTTGTATATTATGATTGTATTCATTACTGATCATTAAGAAATATCTTTTTAATAATCAAGAGCTAACAGGTGCAGTTAGAGCTATAAAGGCTTGTTGGGATTTGCCCCTCAATGAACCGATGTGCCGGGGGGTGGAAAGTTACGCCTAGGATGCAAGACATCCTTGCACTGACCCTGGTTGGGATCTGGGAATTTTGGTTTGGGCCCATCTCTGTCTTGGCAGTATAGTTCCTCTAATCCTCAGCCAGGCTTTAAGAACCTATTCAACAATTTGTATAGTGGGGGTGCTGAGAGCCATTGAATCAAACTGCAAACCCTTTATATGATGAAAACCACTTCAAGTCAGGGGTGCAGCAATACCCCTAGTTCCAGCACCTGTGTGTTCAGCCCTGTGTTAGATGCTGGCCTGGATCAGTGGAAAGCAGCCAAGTTGATGTAATTCCAGGCAGGAGTCCTCTCCCCTTTGCCACTCTTTGGCCTTCCTCTCCCATCCTGGTATATTTGAGATGGTGTCTGGGATTGAGTGGCTGGTGAGTCACAAGTATATATTTATGCCATCTCTGTGAGTTAAGGTTCTTGCTATTCACCTTCTTGTCTCTCTTGAAGTCTCCATGTCTACACTATCAAGCTTACAGCAGCACAGCTATACTGATACAGCTATGCCACTGTAAGATTGCTCATGTGGTCGCTCTATGATGATGGGAGAGAGCTCTCCCATTGACATAAACCACCTAATGAGCGATGGTAGCTATGTTGGTGGGAAAGCATCTCCCATTAACATAGTGCTGTGCCCACGGCGCTTATGCCAGTGAAACTTGTGTTGCTCAGGGGGGCGTATTTGTGTGTGGCGCGTACCTGGAAGAATGTGAGCCGTGGTGTTTCTGTGAGGTGCAGCTCCCTATTCCTTCGGGACGTGCTGGGAGTTCTTTGTTCTCTGGTAGCAAGTAGAACCAGCCTGGGAGTTGAGCAGTAATTGTTTCTTTAACTTACTTGTATCAAAACAGTTACTTTTCTTTAATACAAAGGCAGAGGGAGCTGATTCTGCTCTTCCTTACACCAGTGTAATGCTGGTGACTTCACCAGTTCCTCCTGATTTACCCTGGTGTATGTGAGAGCAGAATCTGGCACACTCGCGCTCTCTCTCTCTGTACAGTAGCTACAGTGTGAATCTTGCCTGACCAGTGTGCCATAACGAAGCAAAAGGGGCAGGGCAGGAGAAGCTCCTTCCTGAACTCAGCAGGGTGCTTGTTCCTGAAGCGTGAGGATCAATAATCCTTGTAATTAAAATCCTAGATCACTGTGTTTGCAGATGCAGAGTCAGATTTTGATCTCACCCACACGTGTGTAAATCCAGAACCACTAAACTGATTTCAGTAGAGTTACTCTGGTTTACCACTGGTACTATGAGAGCAGCATCTGGTCCATTGTTCAACTTCTCATTCCTGCCACTGGCCTGCATGAATCTCACTGAGCATACACCTTGAAAATACCCTGCAACAGCAAGTATCATGAGTTAATTATGAGTACAACAAAAAAATAATTTGCCCTTTTCAATTTCAAATAAGCAGCTCTTAAATTTTGAGTGCTGTCTTGTAGGCTAGGGTAAATAGGTATGTTGAGCACATGCTCTCCCTCCCCACCCCCATACCTCTTTGCTGTTCTCCTTTCTACACTGGGAGCTGGTCTGCACACCATTTGGTACGGCTCATAATATATTGCTTTAGAAACAGATATAGTTAAAGCAGTACAACCCCCTAGTGTGGATTTAGCTATATGGGTACAAAGACACTTCCATTGCTGTAGCTTTCCTGTAAATTTACAGGCATAAACTGTACCAGCAGAGGCACTTTTGTACCCCTTTAACTATACTGCTTTCTAAACCAATACAGTACTAGTGGTGCAAAATCTGTGTGTAGGCCAGCACTAAATAATCCTGTTTTTTAATGTTTCCTTCTATGCATTTTCTTCCCCCGGTATCTCTCCCCATTGTTGTTGCCCTTGTGATGTTGGCCAGTCAGGTGCCAGCTTATGCTAAGAGCTCCATGCCTCAGTGGAACACTGACAAATCCATAGCTGGAACCAGTCTGGCTACCCTGGGTGTTACTATTGGTCAAATTGGCATTAGATTAATACAAATGTGCTTTATGTTTAGGCTGTATTGAATGTTTGTAAGTTTCTGCATGTATTAATCTCACGTCTAACATCTCTATCCCATATCATAAGGTGATGATTGAACATTTGCATTGTAAGCCTTTGTAACGGCATAAATCACCAGCCGGGATAGAAGCATTAACTAGTGTGAAATACTAGTCTCCAACAGAAGGGGCAATGTCCTGCTGGACAAAAGTCCCATCGATATCAGGCAAACTATTATGGAACATCAGACCACAAAAAATACTGCTGCTGGCTCTCGCCCCATCTTGCAGCCCCTGTGAAGATCAGACATGCAAGTGAATTCTACCCATCAGCTAAATTTGCAACTTGAAGCAGAAGAGGGTAGGGAGAAAAACCCCTAACAAGGAGGAACTGTATTATTATGCTGCTTGGACAGTGAGGGTCAAGAAGTTCTAAGGATAAGCAAAAGAGCCCAAGTGCTCAGCCTGGGTCAGACCGAAAGGACACACAGAGCTTGCTCGCTATAGAAGCTTCTATTCATAGGTGGCATGTGACTTTTGGGTTTGGCTGGGCCTGAGTGCCGGAAGATCTCTAGAAGTGGCAGGGGGGCCATCGGCAGCTGGACTGTGGCTCTGCCCCCCGCTCCACCCTAAGCCCCACCCTTGCTCGACCTCTTTCCCCCCGAGGCCCTGCCTGTGCTCCCCCTCCGCTCTGCCCTGAGGCCCTGCTCTGGCTTGACCTCTTTCCCCTGAGGCCCCCCGACCGCCGCTCGCTCCTCTCTGCCCCTTTTTTTGCCCCCCCCTTTTTTTCTGACTTGAAGGCAAGCCGCGGAAGGGGCGGAAAAGAGCAAGTGGTGGGTGAGGAGGGCCTTGGGGCAGGGGGCTGAGAGGAGCGGGTGGGAAAGGCCTCGGGGGAGCGAGGGTGCAGTGATAGGGAGAAGAGGTGCAGCATGGGCAGGGCCATGGGGGAAGAGGCCAAATGAGGGTGGAGCCTCAGTCTGGGCACTGGCGGCCCCACACCTTTTCAGGAGCTTCTGGCGGTGGCACTCCAAAGACAGTGGGGTGGCTTGCCTCTGAAGAGAAGTCTGTCGCATCTGGCATTTCTTGCCTCATTTGGTGAGGCTCAGCCTCCCCAAGCCTCTTCTACCCACCGCCCATGGCAGCTTGCTGGGACAGTACAACCACTTTGTCAGCACTTGAATGGATAGGAAAGCTTTAGAAACGCACTGAGGAGAAGGAGAGCATCGGACACAAGTTTATAGAGCATTGTGGCTCTTAGGTACTTATCAATGACCTTCCTACTTCCCCATTATTCTATAAGTAAATCTAATGAAGGGTTTATTAAATAGCGTGATATCAAATGCTACAACAACAGGCACTGTTATAAATGTATGTAATCATTTCCTAGTTCTTTTCAGATGCACCCTGCAGCGTCTGGTCTGGGAGAGGTAAGCTTTCTTTAGTTCTGCGTGGGATGGTTATTCTTATTGCAATAGTGCCTAGGACTAGGGCCCCATTGTGCTGGGGGCTGTACACATACAGAACAAAATGTGGGCAGTGAGAGAACAGAACAGCTCATTCTAGTATTGGACTTTGAAGAAAAGAAGCTGTATAGAAGAGCCTAGTGCTGAATATTGTAGCCTGTACTTGCTGCTACCTCCAGGTTGTGGTCGTTTGTTTTAGTGGCTGTCTGAATTTCAGTCCCCATATGGTTCCCTATTTCTCCCACATTAAGTCCTTCCTGTGAAAAGTGGCCACCTGCAAACAGTGTTTCAGGCCGCATGCTGACCCACCCAGCTGCCGTTCTTTTGTGCAGTGTCATGTGTTAAAGCAGCCAGATAGGAAACCGCCCACCTGCCCTGGAAGCTGACAAACTGTTGTTGCACACAGACAAGCTGCCTACAGATGCAGATAAAGGCACCAGATAGAAGTGTTGAGTTTGGAAAGCTGCAATAAAAGGCATCAGTGAGCATGGTCAGAGAATCAGGAACAGAACAGAAAAGGTGGCTAGGTGGCTGTAACACAGATCCAGGATATTTTTATGGAGCATAGAATCTTTTTAATGTAAATGGGAGGAAAACTTTACTGGTGAAGATCCTTTCTGAAGAAGGAAAGAGTCTGAGAATGATGGTCTCCAAGAAATACAGTCTGGGAGCATCTTTATGTTAATAGACTGCAGAATGCTCCTATCAAGTGTCTTTTACTTCAGTTTGAGGTATTTGAGCGGTGGTGTAAGTACGGTGGTACGGTACAGTACGCCGTACCAGTAAGGTATTTATAGCTGGTACGGTGTACCGGAAAGACACAGGAGGAGCCCGCCCCCAGCCCTTCCATGTAGCTGCATCTCCCGAGTCCTCCTGCCTGAGGTCTGTACAGCAGCACGGCCAGAGCACAGGGCTATGGGGGGTGAGGCTGACAGCGGTACAGCAGCTGTGCCGGAGGAGCTGCCGGTGTGGGGCTGCCTGGCTGCCCCACGTTCTGCTCCTTTCCCTGCTGCAGTTCCAGAGAGCCCTGATCAGCATGGCAAAAGGAGCAGAATGTGGACTGCCAGGCGGCCCCACACTGATAGCTCCTCTGGCGTGGCTGTACTGCCCCTAGTCCTTCCACACAGCTGCATCTCCTGAATCCTGCCTGGGGTCTGTACAGCAGAAGGCTCCAGTGCAGTGGGAGGAGGACAGAGCCACTCGCCCTGGCAATGTGGCCCATGATATGTATCCTGGAAAGAGGACGGACGGGGAGAGCGTGGGGAGGTCACGTGTCACCCCTTTGTGTCCCTCCCATGAGTGCAGCAAGAAATGAGGTCTACCTGCACCGCTGTATTTGAGATCGCAAAACAGGTGGAGATGGGAAAAACTCGCCTCTTGAGAGATGCAGAATGCATCGCGCGTCGTGTCTAAAAATGATGTGGCGAGGCTGCTGCTGGTCCCTGAGGAAACCAGAAGCCATCCAGGATTTCCTCTGGCCTGAAAGCCAGAGGGAAAGGAATGAAATAGGGCCTCACATCTGTGGGTTGTGAAGAGATTTTTTTCTTAGAAGAACAGGCAAAGCAAAGGTGGTGAACTCACCAAAGGCAGCATAATGGTTGTGCTGGGTGGTAGAGAGAGAGAGAGAGAGAAGCTGTTACTGAGTAAGCCACACAGCCCTGAGCATCTGTTTCAATTGCAGCCCTGCCAGTTACTTGGGGGCCCAAGAAGAGAGCCTGGAAGCCATCTGACATAAGGGGCTTGCTATCCCATGCTTGCTATTGTATACACTACCTCAGAGTCACTGCAGTTTCATTTGGCCTATTATAGAGAGAAGGGCCATCTGTTAAGTCCACATCCATGTCCTGAAGTCTCTGAGGTTCAGGGTAGTTTGTGGTCAGGGAGTGGGCATAGGGGTGGGAACTAGGAGTATGGGGGGGGTGCTGCAACACCCCCAGGTTTTACGTGGGGCTCCGCTCCTGGCTCCACATGCAAGGTCCTGGCTCCCAGCCCTGTGCCCAGGCTCCACTCCTGGCCCCCCACACAGGGTCTTGGCTGCTGGCCCCAGACTCAGCCGCCTTACCCCTGTTTGAGTCCCCCCTTCCTGGAGACACAGCTCTGCTCCCAGCCTCAGCTCGGGTTAGGGGGCTGGCTTTTTCCACCCCCACTATTCAAAATGTTCCAGCGCCACTGGGAGAGGAACCAGAACTAACTGAAACCAGAGAACCACTTTGAACCGCTATTTTTATTTGAACTGGAATTGAACCTGACCCATAATTTTGTTCTACCTACTGAACCTGAACCAGAACTGAACTAGGGTGATCAGATAGCAAGTGTGAAAAATCAGGATGAGAGCTGGGTGAGGGGGAATAGGTATAATGGGACCCCCGGGACGCAGCTTGGGATGGTGGGACTGCTGTGCCCCCTTAACTCTCCAGTCTGGGCTGTCACTCATAATGCTTTGCTAGTGACAAGGAGCAAACCCCTGGTTAAGATAAAACATTAAAAATAAGTTTAACTACAGAAAGATAGGTTGTAAGTGATAAGTGGTAGGCATAAAGGTCAGAAATAGTTACCTAAGAAATAAAAATAAACACACATTCCAAATCCTAAATGTTATCAGACTCAGTAAGTTTTGAATCAAGCAGCTTTTCTTGCCCCACTAGATGTTGCAAGCAGGTTATAGTTCTTAATACACAGGTTGAATTCCCTGCTCAGCCTGAGACCAATCTCCCCAGTTCAAAGTCTTTGTCTTTCTAGTGTTCCTGTTGCCTTCAGTGTAGGTGGGGGAGGAGAGAGGAGATGTCATAATGCCACCATCCTGTATTTTTTTATTCTCAATTCATGTCCCAGGGAAGATACTGGCCCAGGCATGTCCTGATAGGCCTTGCTGAGTCACAGAGTTGAGTCATCCCTATTGTGTGATGCTTGCATGACTGTGTATAATTGAATTGTAAATCCCTTGTTTACAGTTCCCCTGATGGTCAAGGGCTGGTGATGGTCATTTAACGCTCGCCTGGGTGTGGGTCCCCTCTTTTGTTGCCACTGGAGAGCTAACTGTAGGCGCCTCCCAGCCTTACAACATATTTCAATAACAACCATATGGTAAAATCTTACAACTTTCCCTTGGGGAGAGAAGAAGTGGAATGCTCCCTTGTCCCAGAAGTTAACAATAACGCTTTAAGCCCACAGGCAAAGGTATTGGCACCCCAACCCTTCTCCCTCTTAGGTGGACCGCCTCCCTCCCATCCTCAACCCCTGGGGCAGCCCCTCCCTCCATTTGCTCTCCCTGAGCTAAAGCCCAGGCCCCAAACTCCAATGTATCCCGTCACTGCAGAAGTCCAATGTTATGTAGCAAATATTAGATGTTAGTTTAGTCCGTGCAAATAAAC
This sequence comes from Dermochelys coriacea, assembly GCF_009764565.3. NCBI lineage: Eukaryota > Metazoa > Chordata > Testudines > Dermochelyidae > Dermochelys > Dermochelys coriacea. Next base: position 243,721,123 of record NC_050068.2, read on the forward strand.
AAAAAAATGTTTGACAACACCAAACCACGAGGACAACTCATATCAAGTTAAATAAATGGTGAAAAATAAAAACAGTTTCAATTTTAAGTTTCAACTCCCCCTTTTTAAAATTTACTTCACTAAGATTGAAATTTGATCTGAACTAGTGATTTTTTTTTTTTTTGACTGGCTGGAACCGAAGCTGAACCTGAACCCACTGAATACAGTTGGACCCGAACCTGAACCAAACCAAAATAAATACCAGTTTGACTCCCTGCCACGTTAAGGTACTAGGCTGTGACTCGGGAGATCTGAGTTCCAATCCTGGTTCTACCACAGATTTTTGTGTCATCTTCAGCAAGTGACTGAATCTCTCTCTGCCTCAGTTCACAGTCTCTAGAATGGAGATAAGCCTTCTTTTCTCTCACCCATGGCCTTGTCCATTTAGGGGGACACACACACACTCTCTCTCTCTCTCTCTCTCTCTCTCCAGTGTACGTGCAGCACCTAACATAATGGGGCCCTGATTTAACCTAGGGACTTCTATCATACAAAGAGATATGAATAAAAGGAGGCTGACTCTGTGGTTTTGCTTCAGGTCCATCTCAAATAAATGAAGTTAAACCTTCTGCTCCCAGCATCGAACAACACAGCACAGTCAGCACAGACAAAAGCATCATCCTGTGTGATGTGCACTGGGCTACAGCAAATTGGAGCGTAGCGAAGACTGTGACAGATCAAATGAGAGGCATCTAAACTTCCTCTCTCCTTCTTTTCTCTTGTGCAGAAGCATTGCGATGAAATCATTAGCTGGATGGCCTATATGCTGCAGCTGAGGTGGCACTGAAAGATGCTTTGCCCGCTTGGGAAGTTTAGAGAAGGCTGTCAGGAGAAAGCTCTCACAAGTGGCTAGAATTCAGAATGACATGTTGGTAGGAGATCTGACTGACGGTGACAGTGTGCGGTCTGACAGGTTCCCCACCCCGCTGAGCCAGAGGGAAACGCACTTGAGCTTCAGCAGTCAACAACCTGGGACAATTTAGGGATTTCTGTAGATAACAAAACTTTAAGGGATCTCTGTGCCTAATAATAATCATACCTAGATTTTATATAATACTTTTCATCAGTTGATCTCAAACACTTTACAAAGGAGGTCAGCATCATTATCCACATTTCACACATGGGGAAACTGAGGTACAGGGCAGGAAGTGACTTACCGAAGATTGCCCATCAGGTTAGTGGCCTGGAGTGGAAACCAGGTCTCCTGGATCCCAGTCCAGTGCTCTGTCCACTAGGCAGAACTGCTCTATAGAAATGTGGGGCTGGATCCTGTATGTTGCTAGATATATGGGCCCTGATCCAGCATAGCACATAACCATGGGACCGCTCACAAGCTTAAAGTTAAGCACATGCTTAAGTGCTGTACTCCACACCTTGCAGGATCAAGCCCTTACTAGAAGTCTACAGAAATTCTAAATTACTCTAGAATTCAACAGGGAGTGAGAGCCACACGGAGTTTTTTTTAAGCCAACCTAAAGAATTCTACGGTAGCGTAGAATTCTATTAAACTCTTCTACCACCCATGCTTTTACTCTTGTTGCTGCAATCTCTCTCAGAAAAGACAGCATCAACTGCTTTGCTCAGGGCCCAGTCCCCTTTGCATTTAAGTCAATGGGGGTTTTGCATACTAATGTCAAAGAGAGCAGGTCACGATGGGGCCTTCTAGCCCCCAGCCAGTTGCAGAAGTGAACGCAGTCCTTGCTTTGCTATGCATGCCCATAGAAGAAAGCACATTGCCCCACAATTTATGCTGTGATTTCTTTATTTGTTTGAAATGTAGAGATAAGATGCATTATCCGAGTAGTGAGAGCTTTGTTATGAAACTTAGATAAAAGTTGCCTTCTCCTTTCTTTGCCCTTGGCCTATTATGTACAGAGAGTTAGCATTTATCAGATCATTTTATTTGCATTGTGCAACCTGTAGACGCAAATAAGACAGTGATGATAATGTTCCGTACTGTACAGTACTATGTCAGCTTCCCCTCTTCCCCTGCCCATTTCCCACTTCCCTTCCCCCTCCAAGCAAAATTCTGCTTCATCTTCACCCTGGTGTGCATTTCACCATTAAAATGCATGGAGAATGATTGATGTTTGTAGCATTACCTGGTTAACACACTATTAAGACACCACCTGTTAGAGCAGCCCCAAAAAATAATTAAGCCTATAGTTATCCAGTTTCACTGTGCTCTATAATTAGTCTTGTAGGGGTAATGAAGACCATGGGTGAAATTCAGCCTTGCTATAAGCAAGAACTTACACCAGGACTTGATTTGGCTCAGAAGGTAGGTACAAAGTAGAGATGGCCCCCTAACCAGAGCCTCTCTCAACTTTGGGGATGTTGGGATACAATTGTAGGTCTGAGCTTTCTGGCTCAGGCCTGTCTCTAGTGGGCCAAATTGTGACACATTTTCCAACCCCCATGATTTTCTCATGAGTCTTGTGATATCTGTTGTTTTTCTTAATGCTCCTGGAGGTACTGTAGTTTTAAAAAACAGATAACTAAGAGAGCGAGAAAGAAAGATCTTAATTCTCATGTAATTCTCTAATTCTCATAGTTGTGGAGAAAAGCTTGAAAATGTGACCCGATTGCACACTAAAGACTAACAAACCAAAAAGTAAATACAAAAAATCCCCAGATGTATTATTTTTAAAAAATCATGTTTTTATGCTAATATCATGAGTTTTTGACCTGGCCTGATTCCTGATTTTTGTGCCCGGCAATAGTGGAAATCCTAAATGATTCCTGATCCTAACTTTGCAACTTGGACCTATCTCTGGTGCCAAGAGACTAAAGTCTATTCCATGGTTCCACAAATGAGCTTTAGCCATGACTAGGATTTCACTGGAATAATTCATTAGCTGACACTTTTCGCAGACCAGTCGCACGTGAACCTCTGTGTAGAGATCAGTGCTTAATGTAAATCATGTAAGGATCTCCCCGCCCCCGGAGCTGTCCTTCGAATTTATGGGGCCCTACACAGTATTATTAAACTGGTGCCCCTCTGCCTGACTTGGGGCACAGCCACCACCCATTGCTGATGCACACCGAGCGGCAGCCTGGACTTGCAGCCTGGAGGGGAGGGACGAAGCAGCAAAGAGGCTACTGAGCTGCTCAGTGGAGGGTTACAGTTCCCTGCAGAGACCTGACCCCCATATCTCTTTCCTCATGCAGAATTCACCACGCTGGTGCATTCGGCTCTGTGAATATGGCCCCTGCCTTCTGCCTAGTGAGGAGACTCCAGCACATGCTGGGAGTGCGGGAGCTGACCCGTTCTTACCTGCTGTTCTGGTCATAGGCGCTGTCACGGTTCCTTCCCCACTCTGAACTCTAGGGTACAGATGTGGGGACCTGCATGAAAGACCCCCTAAGCTTATTCTTATTAGCTTAGGTTAAAAACTCCCCAGGGTACAAACTTTGCCTTGTCCTTGAACAGTATGCTGCCACCACCAAGCGTTTTAAACAAAGAACAGGGAAAGAGACCCCTTGGAGACGTCTTCCCCCAAAAAATATCCCCCCAAGCCCTACACCCCCTTTCCTGGGGAAGGCTTGATAATAATCCTCACCAATTTGTACAGGTGAACACAGACCCAAATCCTTGGATCTTAAGAACAGTAAAAAATCAATTAGGTTCTTTAAAGAAGAATTTTAATTAAAGAAAAGGTAAAAGAATCACCTCTGTAAAATCAGGATAGTAAATACTTTACAGGGTATTCAGATTCAAAACACAGAGGATCCCCCTCTGGGCAACACCTTAAAGTTACAGAAAACAGGAATAAACCTCCCTCTTAACACAGGGAAAATTCACATAAAACAAAAGATAAACTAATCCGCCTTGCCTGGCTTACCTACTACCTTACTGGTTGCAATATTGGAGTCTTGGGTTAGGATGGATTGGAGAAGATGGATTTCTGTCTGGCCTCTCCCGATCCCAAGAGAGAACAACCACATAAACAAAGAGCACAAACAAAAGCCTTCCCCCCCCCGCCAAGATTTGAAAGTATCTTGTCCCCTTATTGGTCCTTTGGGTCAGGTGCCAGCCAGGTTAGCTGAGCTCCTTAATCCTTTACTGCTAACAGGATGTTGCCTCTGGCCAGGAGGGATTTTATAGCACTGTATACAGAAAGGTGGTTACCCTTCCCTTTATATTTATGACAGGTGAGGACTCTGTGGGTGGATTCTCTGGGGCTGGAGCACCCACAGGGAAAATGTAGTGGGTGCAGAGCACCCACTGGTGCCAAGCTCCCCCGTCAACTCTCCTGCCCCCAGCGCCTCTTGCGTGCTGGCGGCCCCAAGCTTACCAACTCCTCCCCCTTCCTCCCAGCGTTTCTGGAGCGCTGTGAAAAGCTGATTTGCGGTGTTCAAGGTCTGGAAGGGAGGGGGAGGAGTGGGGATGGGGCATGCTTGGGGGAGGGGGTGGAGCAGTGGCGGGAAGAGGTGGGGCGGGGCCTGGAGCAGGGATGGGGGTCAAGCACCTCCTGGCAAGATGGTTCTATGGTCCTGGTGGTGCCCTACGCAGCTGCGTGTGCTGTATATGCCTAAGGACGGCCCAGCCTTTCTCCTATGCAGAAGTTAAGATGGCACCTTCAGCTGAGTCGTGGCTTTCTACCTTAGCCCTGACTTCTCTTTACCACTCTCAAATGTCAGCTACCAATGTGAAGGTGTTGATGTTAATGGGACCCATTCATGTGGGTTTGGGCTAGGTTTAAATTCATTAGCAAATCGAAAAGACCATATGCATGCTGGGGAAATGTATCATGTGAGTGTTCTCTAATACTTTTTAATGAATATGATGTTCAACGCAATTTAGGATGTACTATAGAAAGAGAGACGTTATGGTTAAAACCTGTTAGCTGGTCATTATTTGTAGAGCTGGATTAAATTTTTTCAGCAAATAGTAAATTTGATGAAAAATGCATCTGTGGTGGACACTAAAACTATTCATGAAATTGGGTGAAATTTGGCAAATAGTTTTGGCCAAAAAAAAGGAAATGGAAAATCTTTGAAAAAATCAAAACAGTTTTTTTGCCATTTCAAAATGAAACATTTCAACGTTTTTTTTTCAAAATGAAACATTTTGACCATTTTGAAATGTTTTGTTTTTGACTTTTCATTTTAAGAGGATATTTCATTTAGAAGTTTAGCTAAATAAAAAACACACAAAAAAAAGAGTAAAGAGTGCCTGGAAATCACCTGAAATGAACTCCCTCTTCCAAATCATTTCAAGTTGAAACTATTTTTCTTTTCCATTTCAGCAGTGGGGAAAATTGTTTGTTAGAACCAAACCTATTTTTTTCTCCCAGATTTTCCCTTTTGTCTACTGAATTGAAAAATCAGCCCTGCAGAGCTCCGGCTCCAGCCTGAGCCCAAATGTCTATACCACACTTTTACAGTCCTGCAGCTTGAACCCTGCAAGCCTTAGTCAGCAGACATGGGCCAGCCATGGATGTTTAATTGTCATGTAGCCATATCTTGCCTGTCTAATCTTATTATATCCTGCCCTTCATTAAAGTATCTGAGCATTTCACACATTTATAGAAGTGTATGTAAAAATCTCTCTCTCGCTCTCTAATTTCAGGGACTTTGTGTCTTTTTGCCTTTTTTTGTTTGTTTGTGAGGTTGGATCCTAGTGTGAAGGTTTTGTTCTTCTTCGAGTGCTTGTTCATGTCAGTTCCATTCTAGCTGTGCCCATGTGTGCGGCCGTCAGAGATTTTTGCCTTAGTGGTACCTGTAGTGCCGGCTGTGGTTAGGGTCCCAGTGGGATTTTGCCACAGGTGGGGCATGCCTCGGTCTCCCGGGTTCAAGCCTTGTTCAGACTGCAGCAGGCCTATGCCTGTGAGTGACCTCCACAACAGCTGCCTTAAGTGCCTGGGGGAGTCGCACGTTAAAGAGCGGTGTCAGATCTGCAAAAGCTTTCAGCCCCACACCCAGAAGGGGCAGGACATCTGCCTCAGGGCTCTCCTGATGGAGTCCACCCTTCACCTGGCTTTTGAGTCATCTGGGCAGGTTGCACCAAGTGCCTCAGCCTCCATGCGCAGCGCACCACCAGCACCCAACTCCTCCTAGCACCATTCACCATTGCTGGTGCCAAAGAAGAAGTGCTCCCCAGCACTGAGCAAGAAAGCCCAGGAGTCATTTATCAAGGGATTCCGACCTGCCCACCAGACTGCTTCAGAGCCATGTGATTGTGCCTTCCCAGCTGGGGCGCCCAGCCCCCTGAAAGGTCCACCACCGACTCTTGGGAGCGTTATGGGACCCGCACTCCTGCCTGCACCTTCATCAGCTCAGGCTCCCACAGCACAGAGATTAGACAGGTCTCCATCTGCTCCGCTGACAACCCTGGCACCGCAGGACCCAGTTCAGGCTCCCCAAGAGGGCAAACCCACCAGTAAGACCACTCAGGGAACACGGAACCAAAGTTGGTCACCGAACAGAGGGTGTTGATCTTCACTGCTGCGGCAGGAATCTCGAGCAGATCCCAATCGCATCACTGGTTGTCCAGGTGAGCTTTCAGATCCCCAAGGCGCTACTTTCTGGCACGGAGCCGACTCTCCCTTTACTTTTCCCGGCACTGTTCGCTGTCTTGACAGTCATCCTCTAGGCATTGGTCCTGATCACTAGCACGGGTGGGAATGTTCCTCATCCTGGTACCGGTCCACCTGGCACCAGTTCCGCTCTCCATGCTGCAGTTACTGTTCAGTTATGCCCAGGTAACGGTCACTGGTAGGCACGACCAGCAAACAAACTCAGGCTTCGACAGCTCCTCCCTGGTCACCGGAAGGTGGTTCCTCCGGTATGGAGGACCAGTTCAGCCCATCGCCACGGTCTCATCGATGTGGCTGGGCACAGGAGCCCGTTCCCTTATTGGCAGCACCACTAGGGCAGCCTGGCTAGTGGCAAGCACAGTGGCTGTATTGGAGCACATGGGGCATGTACCCATCGTGACGATGCCTCCTTCACAGCACTCCTCGGTGGCCGCAACGGAACAGCGAGTGGCAGCCCCACCGGCACTGGACCCAGTACAAAAAGGCTGTTCTGAGGTCAGGGCGGAGGAACCTTTGCCCACCCCAAAGCCTCTTTCTCGGACGGTGGTCAAGACCCCAGCCCCCCACCGGCTGTCCAGTCTTCCTCGTCCAGACGAGGTGGTCGTGGGACTTTCTAGAGCTAGCTCACCAAATGACTTTCAGGAGCATCAAATCCTTCTCCGGCGTGTGACCAAGAACTTGGGGCTTGAGGTGCAAGAGATGGCAGAGCAGGAGAACACCCTTTTCAACATCCTCTCTACCTCTACGCCTGGCCTGGTCACCCTGTCGGTGCATGAGGGGGTCCTCAAGATAACCAAGGCTTTGTGGCACACCCCCTTCTCCATCCCACCCACCTTGAAACGGTCTGAGAAATAATACTTTGTGCCGGCCAAAGGTTTCGAATACCTTTAAACACACCCACCCCCTGGCTGGCTGGTTGTTTCTACGGCCAATGAAGAGGATAAGCAGGTCCCCACCACCTCCTCGATTCCCAAAAAGGAGGACACTAAAAAACTTGATTTATTTGGGAGAAAGATTTATTCTACCGCCAGCCTGCAATTTTGCGTGGCAAATCATCAGGCCCTGCTGGGCTGATACAATTTTAATCTCTGGGACAATCTCAAAAAGTTCCAGAAATCCCTCCCTTAGGGGTTGGCCCAAGAGTTTGGCAGTCTGGTGGAGGAGGGCACCGCGGTGGCCAGATGCTCCCTGAAAATGGCGTGGATTTGGTGGGAAGGGTGGTTGCATTGGCGGTGTTCATGTGACATAGTTCCTGGCTCCAGACAGCAGGCCTCTCTCAGGAGATGCAGGCTGCAATCCAGGACCTCCCTTCGATGGAGCTGGTCTGTTCTCGGATCAAACAGATACCAGGCTGCACGGGTTGAAGGATGCCAGGGCTACCCTTCGCTTGTTGGGCATGCACACGCCTCCATCAGACTGCCAAGACCCTGGCAGCCTCGCCAGGGACCTACGAGGACAAGGGACGCTAATTTTAGTCATCATCGCCCTTCGTCCTCCTGTTCACCTGCCCAGCCTGGGGCAGCCAAACACTTAGGGGGCCAGAACCGATTGTTTTGAGGGTGCGCATGAGAGCAACACCCAATGAGCTGGCCAGATCCTACCTGCCCTTTCTTCAACTGACTTTCCCCCTACTGCTTGGCCTGGTAATGGGTTATGTCGGACCACTGGGTCTTGGACGTAATGGCTCGGGGCTATACTCTGCAGTTTATGGCCTCCCTCCCACCCCCATTTTCCCCTCCCTCTTCATGGACCCTTCTCATGAGCAGCTCATTCAGGAGGTACAGGAGCTCCTAAGCTTGGGGGCTGTGCAGGAGGTTCCTTGGGACATGCAGGACCGGTGCAAGGGTATTTTGCACCCTAGGTGAAACTTCCCACACCCCGGCACATCGGTTCATTGAGGGGCAAATCCGAACGAGCCTTTATAGCTCTAACTGCACCTGTTAACCCTTGATTATTAAAAAGATATTTCTTAATGATCAGTAATGAATACAATCATAATATACAGGGGCAGAGGGGATATTTTATTCTTGGGTTATAAATCTTTCCTCTTACAATATAAATCATACATGCTGCTAAGAAGGAAGGTCTTGTGTGAGAGTCACGTGCCTGGGAGTGAGCAGATTCATGTTCTATTCTCAGCTTTTCCTCAGAATTCCTGCAACACACACATTCTTCTCCCTTGCAAGGCAACTCAGAGGAACATCTAGAAGAGCTAGCTCTTAAATAGACACATCCTTGGGCCAACGTGACACCCATATGCCTCATTTTCAATTGAATAGGCACTTTGCCTCCCAAGAACTCCAGCGAGCAGGGATAGGGCGTGTGCATGGCACACCATCCCTAGAGGACATGCTACCATATTTGCAACCAATGTGGAGAAAGGCAGAAGGGGAACATGACCAAGTCTGCAGCCCAGCACCTTTGGAGGGCATTTGTGCACCAAGGGTCCCCAGAGTGAGTCCCTGAAGCAGGACTACTTGCAACCATGTACTATGTGTCCTAGGGTGCAGGACGACACGAATCTGTCAGTTTATGGTTCAAGAGCACTTCAAATGCCATTGCATCTACTAACTGATGATTAGACAATACAGCACTGAAGCACTTGCATAACTTCAACCATGTGAGTAGTCCTGCTATGTTTAAAGTTACTCACATGCTTCAGTGCCTGTAGAATGGGGGCTGGAAAAATGCTGCTACTCTGGATGGAGTTATGTATTACAGTTCCCATGGCGCTGTTTTAAAAATATTAATATTAAAGATTTATATTGCCAGAGGCGTCAACCAAATTGGGGCTCCATTGTGCTAGGAACTAAATTGATACATAGTAAATGATAGTCCGCAGGTGTTTACAGTCTAAAGACGTGATATAACAGGTATATAGGCAAACAACTGGGCAGATTGTCAGTGGTGCGTATGGCTGTAGGATGTTTCCTTTAGAATGAAATCCAAATTAATAGTCACTTGGCATAGCCTACCAAGAATCAACCTTGCAGTTGACAAATCCCACTCAGTTAATTGCTCATCTAACTTTCAGCAGCTTTCATGAAAATCTAGGCTCTTTATCTCTTAGATTAAAAAAAATATATGTATTTCTCTCTCCCCATCCTCTGGAAACCTAACTACTTGGTGGCTTAGTTAATATGAGTGCATTGTTTTTCATTGGACTTTCAAAATATGCTGTGCAAATATTTGAGTAACAGTACCTCAAAAGGCAGAAAAGGGGGGGGGGGAGAAGGTTGTTTTTCCATACTCAACTTTCAAAACCATTTTCTTTCTTTGTGAATTTTTAACAGTATTAAAGTTAGTAAAACAAGACTTGTGCTGTCCAGGCTCATGGGCCCCACCTTCAAACTCTGCTCCCTTCTGCTTCTCTCTTGGAAGGTGTCTGTCTTGGTTGCTATAACTTCGGCTTGTAGGGTATACGAGACCAGGACGCTCATGTCGAAGCTGCCCTAGACAATCTTCTACAAGGACAAGGTCTAGCTGCGTCAACACCCAGCCTTTCTGCCCAAGGTTGTCTCCCAGTTCCACACTGGTCAGGACATTTATTTACCAGTTCTTTGTCCAAAGCCTCATGCAAAGTATGAGGAGAGCAGGCTGCATACCTTGGATGTCAGAAGAGGGTTGGCCTTCTACATTGATAGATCAAGGCCATTCCATAAGTCAACACAGTTGTTTGTTGCTGTCACTGACAAGGTGGAAGGTTGTCCAGTGTTAGCCCAGAAAATCTCGTCTTGGATCATGGCCTGCATCTGCTATTGCTACGAGCTGGCAAGGGTGCCCCCGCTGGTGATCGTGATGGCTCATTTGACTAGGGCACAGGTGTCATCAGCTGCCTTCCTGGAGCAGGTGCCAATCCAAGAGATCTGTCAGGCTGAGACCGGGTCATCCGTCCACATGTTCGTGTCACACAATATGCGCTGACCCAGCAAGTGCGAGACGACGTTGGCTTTGGCAGAGCAGTGCTGCAAGCTGTGAGGTTCTAAACTCTGAGCCCACCTTCATTCATTCTGCTTGTGAGTCTCCTAGAATGGAATCTACATGAGTAAGCACTCGAAGAAGAAAAAAGGGTTACCTATCTTTTGTAACTGTTCTTCGAGATGTATTGCTCATGTCCATCCCATTACTCTGTGCATATCTCTCTATCAGTGTTATAAAGGGCAGACAATTTATGAGTTTACCCTGTATAAGCTTTATACAGAGTAAAACAGATTTATTTGGGGTTTGGATTCCATTGGGAACTGGGTATTTGCGTGCTAGAGACAGGAGCACTTCTTAAGCTGTTTTCAGTTAAGTATGCAGTTTTGGGGGATGTGGTTCAGGCCTGGGTCTGTGTTTGCAGTAGGCTAGCATGTCTTGCTCTACAAGACAGGGTACTGAAGTCCCAAGCTGGCAGGGAAAACTGGCTCAGAGGTAGTCTCAGGACATCAGGTGGCAGTCCCAAGGGGGTCTCTGTGACTCTACCTGTCACACCGGACATTTTAAGAAGGTTTTGTCATCAGTGACAGGGAGGCTGTTGGGAATAAGAGGGGGAGGAGGTGGGTCTAGTCAAAGGGAGGTGGAGATGAAGGTGGGGCCAGGACTCTGTTTCAGTTGACGAATCAGTTGGCTTCCATCTTTTTAGAAACAGCCCCTTGCATGGTGCAACTAGTTCTCAGATGGAGTTTCCCTGGACTATGCTGGGAATTGCCCTGAGCTGAGGCTTCTGTCACAACAATATGAATTTGGGTGGCTGAGTCCCTTCCCAGCTCATTTCACCTGTGTGTCCTGTAACAGCTTCTTATAGTATGTTCTCTGTTTTCCCTCCCAGTTTCCCCTGCTCAGCTGGGCCACGGAGAGTAAAGCAGCTGTGGAGGTGAGCCCAATGGGGGCATAGTGCTGCTCAAAAAAGAGAAGCCTGAAATGGAGGCAAGAGGCCAGTGGAGTAATAAAATGGAGTTTATGCTATCCGTGGCTGGGGAGCTCATCGGCCTGGGCAATGTCTGGAGATTCCCTTATCTCTGTTACAAAAATGGAGGTGGTAAGTCCATAAAAGTGCAGGCTATGTGAGATGTAGGCCGAGGAATATGAGCACCAGAGTAGGCACTTTCATCCGTTCATAAATACATGCCCATATATATGGCGCTTACATATCCGTTCGTATATATACACAGCGCTTTTATCTGTTCATATATACACGATGCTGCCCTTTGGTGGGACACAACTGAGAGTATCAATGCGGGACAAATTGCTTAGAGCATGGCAGTTACATCCCCCTTCACTGCTGCTTCTTGCATGACTTGCTTAATTCCTTAGTCCAGTAAAACTGCAGTAAGTTCTTCACTACTTCACTACTTCACTACTAAGGCCAAACCAGCCAAACAGAGAGGACTTTGGTCTCACCCAACTGGCTAACCATAAGTCATACAATTCCCGTAGAAACTCCAGTTTCCCAGAATCACCACCAGTGCTACTCGTTATGGGGATGAATGGTTACGAAAACCAATACCCCAGTAAAAGAAAAAAGGTTCTCCCGATCCCAAAGGACCAAGCCCCAGACCCAGGTCAATATACCAGTTAGATCTTACCGACAAATCATGCTGTTGCCAATCCTTTAGAATCTAAAATCTAAAGGTTTATTCATAAAAAGAAAAATATAGATGAGAGCTAAAATTGGTTAAATGGAATCAATTACATACAGTAATGGCAAAGTTCTTGGTTCAGGCTTGTAGCAGTGATGGAATAAATTTCAGGTTCAAATAAAGTCTCTGGAGTACATCCACAGCTTGGATGGGTCAATCAGTCCTTTGTTCAGAGCTTCAGTGTAGCACAGTTCCTCCAGAGGTTAGAAGCAGGATTGAAGACAAGATGGGGGAGCTGCAGCAGCCTTTTATAATCTCTTGCCATGTGGCCTCTGCTTTCTTTGTCCTAAAAACAAGCTATCCAGCTCATGGCATGGAAAAACCTTAGAGTTCTGTCTATAGGCATGTTCCTGCATGCCTTGCTGAGTCACAAGGTGTATCTGCCTTCTCTCAGTGGGTCACTGTGTAACTGATGATGGTCCTTAATGGGCATCAAGCAAGCTAGGCTGTGCTGATGCCAAATTGTCTGGGGTGCCACCCAGAAGAATAGCACAAGTTTGAAATACAGACAGTATAAAGCCAATACTTATAACTTTAAATACCAAAATGATGCATGCAAACAGATAGCATAATCATAACCAGCAAACCATAACCTTGTCTTAGACGCCTTATTTGACCCCCTTTATACAAGATTTGATGCCACTACAGGACCTGGGTTGCAACAATGATCTATATGGTTCCAGTTTGTGTCAATAATGTCACAGCCCATACATAGAGACCATGTCCACTCCCATGCCTCCAATGAAGCAATCACGCACTGAGGTAAGATGAGCTGTAGGAGACAAATCTCATTCACGGGTGGATGCTCAGAGTAGCTCTGCCAGACGGAGAGGAGCAATCCAGCTTTCAGTAGGCTCCCCATTTTAATAATGGATGAACCTCTAGGTTTGCCAATTGTAGAGGCAGCCAACAGGTGAGATGCTTACCTAAAATGCAGCTGAATTATCAGAACCTTTGGGGGCTCCCATTCCCAGGGAACCCACCCTGACAGTTCCCCCAACCAACAGTCCCTGGGACCCTTCCTCCCCAGCCCCCATGCATTCCCCCTCCTCTCAGCTATTCCTAAACTCTCTGTGATCATAGCTGATCTTCTGGCAGGGGAAAACGCTTTGTTGCTGTTATCTACTTCAGGGCCTGGGCTCCTCCTCAAGGGCACCTGGACAACTGTTCCCCTATCCGGTATGTTCTGTGACCCAGCTGGTGCTCCCGTCCCCACTAAACTCACCCTTCAGGCCTGACTGGCCCATGATTGTAGCCTTTCTCACAGTACTTTGGTATTTCTGGTAATCCCTGACAGGAAAAACACTTATCCAAACAGAGGTGTGTTGTCCCCAGTGAATTCTAAAGCTGAGTAAGGTTACCAGATTTTCAAAGCCAAAGGGCAAGGCACTTGTCCTGGGGGTAAAGATGAATTTGAGGAGCTTCAGGAAGGTGTGCCTGGGACGATGAGAAAGGAAAGGACACCTCTACCTCTTCCCCAGTAATAGATCTATAAGTAGCCAACTCCTGGCCCGGGGAAACATTCCCTCAGAAACAGTCCATCCCCCTTCACTGCTGCTTCTTGCATAACTTGCTTTATTTCTTAGTCCAGTAAAACTGCAGTAAGATCTTTTACATGGTTAAAAATGAGATTTTTCTAGTGACCGTAAAATGAAACACAGAGCAGCTGGGGGTGGGAGATAATTGAATGTCACCAGTTTGTTTATAAAAATGGTTGGATTTTGGCTTATTAAGGAAAATTAAAACTAAAAGAACATAGTCCTGTAAGATATTAAGAACACACCTTGTGCTTCCATTCCATTCCATGGTCAGGTCCTGAGATAATGTTTACAATCATATATACCACTCCCCCTTTGACTTCCCATTCAGTAAAGGCCAGGTCACAGTGACCTTGCATTTGGGTCTCTTTTTTCCCAGGTGAAACAGGAGTATGAGGATTGATAATCCTTGCAGTCACTATCATGACCAGTATAACTGAAAAGGCTATTGCATACTTTCTGTTGCATTAAAAATTACTAAATTATTTGCCTCAGTGATTATTTCTAATGTAGCTGTAACATATCAGGCTGTGATCTTATTAAATCTCTCAAACTGGACACAGCTGGGTCTGGGCAAAACTTGCCTGGGAGACTACCACAGAAAATTCAAGATGCTGCAGAAAGTGGTTTTCATGTTTTAGTACAAAGCACCCTTCCTGTTGAGAACCAATGGCTCAGAACTGTGTTGGGTGGAGGAGGGGGTCGGCTGACCACTTGTACAGTCATGAGAGCTTCCATGTCATTTTTTGCAAAAGTAGATGTTATCCTGGTATCCTGGCCAGCACTTTGGGAACTTCAGAATGGAAAGAAGTTTTATAAATGTAAGGTGGCACTCTTTTAAATGGCTATTGATTAAATTGATCAGCCCAGGACAATCAGAATCAGAAAACAGGGTATGGGATCCTCCCTATGGATTCATCTAATCAAGTACTGGGTAATACTGTTGCCTCACAAGAACTCTGACCAAAGGTCTTTTATGTGGCTGTGCAGTGAGGCGGTGTGGCTCCTCGCCGCCCCGGAGAGAGATGAGTCCCTCCAGACACCAGAGTGGGCAGAGCCAGGGAGGTCTAAGACTGCCCCCAAGAGGGTCAGGCATTGCCCAGGAGTATAAAGGCCTGACCTCAGAGCTCACTGGGAGAGCAGCCGCTGGGGAGGTCTGACGCCTCCGGCCTAGCTCGCAACTGGGAAACCCCAGCGGCATGCAGTAAACCCGAGGACTGGCCCGACCTACCCTGTGCCAGCTACCCGGAGGAGTTGCCAAGCCTGCCCCGTGCCAGCTACCCGGAGGAGTTGCCAAGCCTGCCCCGTGCCAGCTATCTGGATGAGTTGCTGAGTCTGCCCCACGCCAGCTACCAGGAGGAGTTGCCGAGTCTACCCCTCGCCAGCTATCCCAAGGAACCCATGGTGCTGGACCCCCCCTGCGGACACCACCTTGACCCAGGTACCTCAAGAGGGAGAATCTGGAAGTAGCCTGGGGGCAGCCGACCCTAGTCTGGCTGCGACACTGCCAGAACCCATGTCAGTGTGTTGCGGCCAGGATCTGCACTGACGCAGCAGCAGGTCTCCTGCTTGCTGCTAGGGCCCCGGATTGGGACGCAGTGGAGTGGAAGGGCCTGCGTCCCCCCTGCCACCCAACAGGGTGGCAGTCTCCCCCTCTCCCAGGCCCTTTGGGACCTAGGGCCTGGGCTCACTGTGTATCTACTGTTATTGCTCAGCCCCGGCCTGAGGGCCTGACTCACCATTGCCCTGCCCTGACTTAGGGCCTGGGCTTACTGTTTATACTGTTGTTGCTCCGCCCCTGCCTGAAGGCCTGAGCACCTGACTCACCATTGCCTCGCCCTGACCTAGTGTCTGGGCTTACTGTGTTTATTTCTGCCCTCACAAAGGCTGCAGAGGAAGATTCCCACGGCCAACCTAATTCCCCACAAGACATCTTCCCGAGTTTAGTGAGGCGGTATGGTTCCCGCCGCCCCGGAGAGAGATGAGCCCTGGCTAATCTGTCTACACGTGATGGAGAACATGGGCATGATCCCTCGACCCCTGTGAGAAGGGGTCTCGGGGGGGGAACATACCCCAGAAAGAGCCATGGATATGGACAAACTTATCAAGTTCCTGACTGAGAGCCAGGAGCGGCAGCTGGCGGCCCAGCTCCAGAAGCAGCAGCAGCAGTTCATCATGCAGCTGGGAGCACAGCAGAAGCAGCTGATTCGGGACCTGGGGGTTCAGAACCAGGAACACCAGTGACAATGCTTGCAGCAGCTGGCAACGATACTGCCTCGCCCCACAGAGCCCCAGACGGGAGACATGGCCGGGTCACCCCACACCACCGCGCTGGTGCGGCTGACCGAGATGGGACCTGATGATGACCCCAAAGCCTTTTTGGTAACTTTTGATAGGGTGGTGCTGATTGCGGGATGGGCCCCTGACCAACAGGCCACTCTCTTGGCCCCATACTTGACTGGGCAGCCCAAATGGCATATAGAGGGCTGTCTATGGAGGATGCAAGGGACTATAGCAGGTAAAGGCAGCAATCCTGGATGCCTTGTATGTTTGCCCGGAAACCTTTCGGCATCGGTTCCAGAGCCAGACCTACCCCACAGGCACCAGACCCCAGCTGGTAGCCCAAGAGCTGAAGGAAGCATGCAAGCGGTGGCTACAGCCAGAGAGGAGACTGAGGACGAGGTCACGGAACAAATTATTTTATAACAGTTCGTACACATCCTCCCGGCATGAGGAAGGGCCTGGGTGCTTCGCCGTCGGCCAGCGATGCTAGCCACCGCCATCGCATTGATGGAAGACTTCCTCGTGGCTGAAGCGCCGGTGGGACCAGCTGCCAGAGCACCCTAAACCCAAAAAGAAAGGGGGCATTCAGACCAAAGTGCGGAGTCTCCCCTGCGGGCAAGAGGCTCACTTGGGGCTTTGGGCCAGATGCCCTAAACTCCCACCTCAACAAGGATCTGTGCCCACTGTATTGAATGTCCTGAGGACCAATTGGAGTCCACACTGGGGTCCAACAGGAGCCTCCACCTGGGGTGGCCGCCTGGAAATTGGGCCCTGTTTTTTTTGTTTTTTTTTTTGATGCGGGAAATATCACTTGCAGCGTGACTGCACTGAGATGGATTGCAGCTTCGGCCACATCTGTGCAGGAGAGACCCGGGCCTGGCTGCCACAGGTCCCCAAGATCACAGTTCTGGTAGTTGTCGGGGACCACCTAACCCTGGCCCTGATCAATTCAGGCTGTGGCCAGATGCTAATCCATCAGATTTTGGGGCCCCGGGCTGACCCCCACCTGGGGACGATCCAGCTGCAATGCATCCATGGCAGCGTGCGGACCTCCCCCAGTGCCTGGATCCCACTAATGGTGGCCTCGGTCACACAACGGATGGTTGTCAGCCTGGCTCCTTGACTAGCCTACCAGGTGATTCTGGGGCAGGACTGGCCAGTGTTCGAGGAGATCCTCTGCTCGACCCTTGCGCTGGAAGGAGATTGCCCCAAGGCTCAACCGCAGGAGGAGACCTCGGACCCCGAGGGAGGGACCGAGGACCCCCTGCCTGGGCCGACAGTTGAACCGCGACTTAACACCAACTTTTGCCATGATCAAAAAGCAGACCCCACTCTTAGTTGGGTCTACAAACAACTAGCCACTGTCGAGGGAGCCGTGATCGACCCACATTGTGCATATCAGTGGCCCTGTTTCGAGTCTACGCCATGACCATCTTTACCAGGTGGAATGGGATCCATGCACGGAAGAACCACGGACGCAGCTGCTGGTGCCTTGGTGCCACCGATGAGCAGTAATGAAGCTCTCACACGACATCCCTGCCGCAGGGCACTTGGGCCATGAAAAGACCCTCGCCCAGATTTTGACGTAGTTCTTCTGGCCCGGTTTTCACCAGGAGGTGAGGAACTATTGTAGCTCCTGCCCAGAGTGCCAGTTAGCGTCTTCCCCCACAGGTGCCAAAGGCCCCTTTGGTTCCCATGTCCATAGTAGAGATGTCATTTGAGCATGTGGCCATGGGCCTGGTGGGCCCGCTCCTGAGAAGTACCGCGGGATTCCACTATGTGCTGGTCATCCTTGATTATGCCGCCCATTTTCCCAAGGCTGTGCCATTGCGGAGCACCACTGCCTGAACCATCGCTGATGAACTCGAGTGGGCCTGCCCTGGGAAATCCTAACAGACCAGGGCACCAATTTCACCTCCTGGCTGTTGCAGCAGGTATGTGTGCTCCTGGGAGTTAAACACTTACACATCTCTGTCTACCACCCGCAGATTGACGGGCTGGTGGAACGATTCAATCGGACCCTGAAGGAGACGTTGCGCAAGTTCCCCCCAGAGGAGCAATGCCGGTGGGACCAGATATTCCCACCCTTACTGCTGGCAATCTGCGAGGTACCCCAGTCATCAACAAAATTTTCTTTGTTTGAGCTACTATATGGCCGCCACCCATGGGGCCTGTTAAATTTAACGCAGGAGACATGGGAGCAGTCTCCATCTCCAACCCAGGGCCTCCTGAAGTATGGTCTCCAGCTCCAGGAGCACCTCGTTCAGGCTGGAGCCCTAGCACACAAAAACTTAAAAGCCGCGCAGGAAGCCCAGGCACAAACCTATAACCAGAAAGCGTGGGTCCGTGCTTTTGAGCCAGGTGATCGGGTCCTGCTCCTCCCACCGTCGAGCGAATCGAACCTGCTGGCCCGTTGGCAGGGACCCTATGAGGTGGCCCGGAAGGTCGGGCCCGTCACCTATAAGGTCCACCAGCCCGACCGGCGCAAGAAGACCCAGCAATGTTACGTGAATCTATTGAAACCATGGCGAGAGCGGGAGGGCCTATTAATTAACCCTTACCCGCCAGAATCAGAGTTGCGTCCTAGCGCGCCCCTGACAGAGGACCCTGCAGGCCCCCAGCTCGGCGACGTACTCACAGAGGAGCAGCGAAAGCAGGCCCAATGCCTCCTGCATGCTTTCAGGAGAACCTTTATGGTCCTACCTGGTTACATGACCTTGGTCCATCATGCCATCCAGACCGAGCCAGGGAAGGTAATCTGGGAGACGAGCAGGCCCCTGCTGCACCGAATGCGGCAGGAGGTTGAGGAGGAAGTACAGGCCAGGCTAGCCCTAGATGTCATCGAGCCATTGCAGAGTGAGTGGCGCTGTCCAATGGTCTTGGTTTCCCGATGCAACACGGTACTCCTGTATAGACTTCCGGGGGCTCAACACCATCTCAAGGTTTGATGCATATCCTATGCTCCATGTGGATGAACTGCTTGGCCACCTAGGGGATGCCTATTTCATCACCACCCTCGACCTCAGTAAGGAGTACTGGCAGAACCCGCTCGACTTCATTTCTAAGGAGAAGACGGCATTCGCCACCCCAACGGGACTTTACCAATTTACCCAAATGCCTTCTGCCTCCTTGGTGACATTCCAACACCTTCTGCCTCCTTGGTGACATTCCAACAACTAATGGATCACCTTCTACGGCCCCATCAAAACTATGCTGTGGCATCTTTGGATGATGTAGTCTACAGCTGCCAGTGGGAGGACCACCTGGAACGTGTAGCTGCGGTCCTGAGATCCTGGTGAAAGGCGGGACTAACGGCCAATCCAAACAAGTGTTGCATTGGATGGTAAGAGGCAACATACCTCGGATACACCATAGGGGGAGGATGAGTGAAATCCCCTTTGGAGAAAGTTCAAGCACTGAAAGCCTGCCCACCACCCACTGCGAAACGCCAAGTGCGGCAATTCCTGGGGCTCGCCGGCTCCTATCGGTGATTCATCCCCCCCGTTCGTTTCCATCGCAGCTCCCTTAATGGGACTTTTGACTAAGGACAGCCCCCGGTGTGTGCTGTGGACTCAAGAATGTGAAGACTCCTTCCGGACACTCAAGGAGTGCCTCTGCCAGGAGCCAGTCCTATATAGTCCACAATTTGACCGTGACTTCATCCTCCACATGGACACCTCAGAGGTAGGGCTCGGGACTGTCCTGTCCCAAGAAGACCATCCAATGTTATATCTTAGCCAGAAATTATTCCCCTGCGAGAATAACTACGCGGTAATAGAGGAAGAAGCACTTGTAGCTAAATGGGCCTGTGATGACTTGCGGTACAACCTCCTTGGGGCCCTATTTACACTAGTCACGGACCATGCCCCGCTCCAGCGGTTAACCAGAATGAAAAACAACAACAGTAGACTAATGCGCTGGTAACTGGCATTACAGCCCTATGCTTTCACCATCTGGCATAGGGCCTACAAAGACCATGCAAATGCTGACTTTCTCTCCTGCCTAGGAGGGATGGAAGAGCCTGGCCCCAACGAGCGGGAGCCAAACTTGAGGGGATGTGTGTGTGTAGTGAGGCGGTGTGGTTCCCCATCGCCCCGGAGAGAGACGAGTCCCTCTGGACACCAGAGTTGGTGGAGCCAGGGAGCTGAGCCCGCCCTCCCAGAGGGTCAGGCGTTGCCCCAGAAGTATAAAGTTCCGACCTCAGGGCTCACTGGGAGAGCAGCCGCCGGGGAGGCCAGACGCCTCTGGCCTAGCTCGCGACTGGGAAACCCCAGCGGCCTGCAGTATACTTGAGGACTGGCCCGACCTGCCCTGCGCCAGCTACCCGGAGGAGTTGCTGAGTCTACCCCTCGCCAGCTATCCCGAGGAACCCCTGGTGCTGGACCCCCCCTGAGGACACCACGCTGACCCAGGTACCTCAAGATGGGGAGTCTGGAAGTAACCCAGGGACAACCAACCCTAGTCTGGCTGTAACATTGCCAGAATCCATGTCAGTGTGTTGTGGCCAGGATCCCCACTGACGCAGCGGTGCATCTTCTGCTTGCTGCTAGGGCCCCAGGCTGGGACGCAGTGGAGTGGGAGGGCCAGTGAGTGGCAGTCCCCCTCTCCCAGGCCCTCTGTAACCTAGGGCCTGGGCTCACTGGGTATCTACTGTTGTTGCTCAGCCCCTGCCTGAGGGCCTGACTCACCATTGCCCCACTCTGACCTAGGGCCTGGGCTTACTGTGTTTATTTCTGCCCTCACAAAGGCCGCCGAG
Source organism: Dermochelys coriacea (assembly GCF_009764565.3). Lineage (NCBI taxonomy): Eukaryota > Metazoa > Chordata > Testudines > Dermochelyidae > Dermochelys > Dermochelys coriacea. Next base: position 243,741,902 of record NC_050068.2, read on the forward strand.
GAAGACTCCCGCGGCCGAACTAATTCTCCATCTTCCCAAGTTTAGTGAGGTGGTGTGGTTCCCCGCTGCCCAGGAGAGATGAGCCCCGGCTAACCCCTCTACAGGTTGTGAAAGGAGCAACTGCCTTTAGCTGAATATGTACAGGATCTATGTTTCCTACTTCATGAACTTGGACTGATCCTGCCTGGATGTGACAGGTCTGCTCATCCTAGGTCCCCTGCAGCTATAGTACATCTGTGGTGTAGGGAATATTTTGATGTTGCTCTTTATTTTAACATTATTGGCATAAGAACAAGGGGAAATGCACTTTATTTAGACCCAATTGTTAATGATCCGTCATAGGAAGGAATGTGGGTCTGCAAGACTGATTCTGGCAAGGGAGAAACAGATCTAAGAAGAACGAGATTTGCCTTTGAGAGAAGGAGCCCAAATCTTTGTTCCAAACATCTGTGTTTTTTTTTTTAATCAGAGGACGGGGGCAAAGGATGGGAATCTATACCATTTGTTCCCTGGTTTCAGAGTAGCAGCCGTGTTAGTCTGTATTCGCAAAAAGAAAAGGAGTACCGGTGGCACCTTAGAGACTAACAAATTTATTAGAGCATAAGCTTTCGTGAGCTACAGCTCACTTCATCGGATGCATTTGGTGGAAAAAACATCCGGTGGTTTTTTCCACCAAATGCATCCGATGAAGTGAGCTGTAGCTCACGAAAGCTTATGCTCTAATAAATTTGTTAGTCTCTAAGGTGCCACCGGTACTCCTTTTCTTTTTGCATTTGTTCCCTGTGTCTGATGAAGCCCTGAGGGCTGCTGTTTCAACCAGGAGGGAATGGCATTTGCCTGCCTTGTGTCTGCCCTTAGACTGGGGTGGGTGGTTCTTAAGTTTGGAATCCAGCTGGTCTCTTTGGAAAGGCAAATTAGGAGAGGGAGAAGGAAAGGCTGGAGGCTAAACCAAGATCCTGGCAGCAGTTTAGAATCAACTTGAGAGAGCTGTCCTGTTACTACTGGGTAAGGAGGACCCAGTTTGGATACAATAAAATTTCCTCTTACCTTCCCAAACCTTTGCTCAAACCAGTTTTAAGGGTTGAAAAATATAGTCAACGTTTATTTTCTGTGGGCTTTTCTTATCTTCTTGCCTTTCTGCTCTTTCAGATTCTGGCCAGGACCAGACGCAGAAGTGCTGAAATAGCATAAGGACGGTGGTGCTTGTGATATTTCCAGGACAAGAAGAAGAAAGCCGAGAGACTGTTCTCTTGCAAGATCTGCACAGTTTTGCAGGCCCAACAGGGCCATTTAGTTCAGATAGGCATCTATAGTCAAGGGTGTTTACCTGAGCCTTGATGGTACATCTCGCTTGTTAGTGTACCTGGTAATGGGTGGTTATGATAATGTAGAGTAGTAAAGATTCCTCCATTTGCCCCCCTCTCTCTCTCTCTCTCTGCAGGTGCCTTCTTCATCCCCTACCTCATCTTCCTCTTCACCTGTGGGATCCCAGTGTTCTTCCTGGAGACAGCTCTAGGACAGTACACCAACCAGGGAGGGGTCACCGCCTGGAGGAAGATCTGCCCTCTCTTTGAAGGTGAGTCAATTAATGGGTTTCTCAGGTCCATGATGAAATTTCTGGGTCTGATAGGTTTTTGTGTGAAAAATTTCAAAAGGTCTAGTTCTTGTTCTGAAGCAGAATAAAAACAAATGATAAAACCTTGACGTTTTTTGTTAAATGGAATTCTTGTTTTCTGGACAGCCCTTTAAAACCACAGAGAATTGACCTCACAACTATCCTGAAGTTTTATGATCTCCATTTTACAGAGGGGGAAACTGAGGCAGAGAAAGATTAAGTGATTTGCTCATATTGGCATTTGCTGATATTGGCAGAGCCAGGATTAGAAGCTACCTCCTACAATCATAGAAGATTAGGGTTGGAAGAGACCTCAGGAGACCACCACCTTCCTGACCCTATGCTTTTTCTCCGGCCTCATTCTTTGGGCGTGGGATGTAGTTAGCAGTGAAAACCCTTTTTATTTCTGATTTCTCCACCATGATGAAACACATCTGGATCTCCCACTCTCAACCTGAATCTTACAGGATTTTTTGGTGAACCAAACTGCTCATTAATCTGCCATGCCCCCAGCTCCAGTGGGATGGTTTATGGCACTATTTGAAGCTAAAGTCTGATATATTTGGGGCTAGCCTGGGGCCATTTCCTAACCCCTGTCACTTTCCCTCTTAGGAATTGGATATGCCTCACAAGTCATTGAATCCTATCTGAATGTCTACTACATCGTCATCCTATCTTGGGCTATCTTCTACTTGTTCAGCTCCTTTACTGCTGTGCTTCCCTGGGCCACCTGTGATAATCCTTGGAACTCAGGTACAACTTCAGCTAGTCTGCTTCTGGAAAGAGGATCTGGGTTTGAAAACTTTCCATCAAAACTGCTTTTAGACCGAAAATTGGGTATTTGATTAAACAAATATTTTTGCACTGCTTGCTTTTATGTGGAAAATTTTGAAATTTCATTGAAATATTCAGCTGAAAACTAAAATATTTTTATTTCAATATGCAGTTGTGGGCCAAATAGGTGGTGTTTGGTTTCCTCATGTGCAGGGCTGGATTTACACCTTGCATGCCCCTAAGCAGCTCCCCAAACCTTCCCTGGTGTCTAGGCAGCTGCAGGGCTCCCATCTTCAAGCTCCCCACTCCTGCCCGCAGGGCTTAGAGCTCCAGAGTCTCCTGCCACCCGTGACTCGGAGCTCTGGGGCCCCTCACTGCCTACGGAGGCTGGGAGCAGCGGACCCTGCAGGGTCCCCCCACGGTTTGTGGCAGCTCGGAGATCCGGGGGCCCTGTTGCCCCGCAGCACCCGGGAGCTGTGGGGTGATCCCCAGCCACCCGCAGCAGCTGGGGAGCTGTGGCGGATTAGCCACTTGGCCAATGGGGCCCATGCCCTGGGGGCCCCCGGAAAAATGGGTGCTCTGCTGCCCGCCCCAGCGCTCCTGCCCAGGAGCGGCGTCAGGGTGCGGGGGCTTGCCCCACTCCCCCTACCCATGGGGAGGGAGAGAAGCCCCCCATGCCCTGACCCCTCTCCCCAGCAGGAGTAGTGTGTGTGTGTGTGTGTGTGTGTGTGTGTGTGTGGCGGGGCAAGCCCCTGAGCTCTGACCCCATTTCCCCAGCAGGAGTGTGGTGGCGGGGGTGGGGGGGTCAGAGGGACTGCAGATGGAAGCGGTGGGGAGGGGCCCCCACTTGCTCTGGCCCAGAGCCCCACAAACCCCTTGTATCCACTTCTGGCCGGGAGCTCCAGGGGTCCCCGCTGCCTGGCAGCAGTCGGGAACTGTGGGGTACCCCCACAGCAGCTTGGAGCTCCTAACCATTGTGGGTGGCAAGGGTACTGCCACTTTTAACTTTTAGGCATCCCGCCACCCAACCTCCTCCACCCACAGATCCCCCACTGCCCCAACACACACATCTCCCCCATACTCCACTGCCCAGCGCCCCTCCACAAACCCCCCATTGCCCAAAGCCTCCCCAGAGACCTACTCTTCCATGCTCTGCCCTCTGGCTGCACTCACCAGCCCCACTGGGAGGTGACTGTGTCTGCTGGGCTGAGCGAGGAGCGCTCCAGCAGGGCTGCATGGGGCCATCTGCCACACAGCCAGCCCTGACCCAACCCCTGCTGGGACCTGGGAGTGGCAAAAATTGAATTTTTAGGCACCCCTAGTCATGTGCCTAATGGGAAATCCAGCCCTGCTCATGTGCCCATTCTTCTCTATGGGCTGGGCTCCCCAGCTAGACTACTTCTCCCATGATGCACCATGGCCAGGATGCAACAGCCTCCTTTCACCATGAGGAGAGACCATGGTGCATCATGGGTTAGGTAGTCTGACCAGGGAACTCAGCTCATAGTGGGAGTATGTGCCATCCAAACTACAACTCTTATGGCAGCATTTCTGAATCAAAATGTTTTGGTTTTCAATTTTTCAAAATTTTCAGCGGGGGAAAAAAAAGCCCATTTTCAAACCAGCTTTAGTCTGGAGTCCTCACCCCACTCTAAGCCATGGAAGGAGCTTTTCACTGGAGCTGGCACTGCCCTTATCTAGTGTAACGGGGTACAGCACAACCCACTCACTGCATCTCAGACCCTCAAGCATCTGGGCCAGCCTCCGTCACAGCAGAGAACTGTTTGTTCAATCAGTCTTTGGCTCACTCAGGCCAGGTCTCTGCTAGGAGTGTACTGTCGTTACAGCTGTACCAGTGTACTGTACAGGCAAAACACTTCTCATATGGTTGCAGCTTACACTGGCAAAATTTCCAGTATAGCTTATTCCTCGCCCTCCCCTTCCCCCCATTCCCTGAGTAAAATAAGCTATGCTGGCAAAACTCTGAGTCTCAAATCAAGGTTGGATGTTTTTCTGAAAGATTTGCTCTGGGGATTATTTAGGGGACGATCTATGGCCTGTGTCATCCAGGAAGCTAGACTGGATGTTCGCTGTGGTCCCTTCTGGCTGTGGAATCTGTGGATCTATGAAAGTTCCCCTCTCCATGTTCAGTCGACTCACAGTCCTTGACATACCCCTGGCAGGGCTCACTGTCTTCCCCAAAGGGGGATCTGACTCTCGCAGCTCCACAAGCAGAGCTTTATTTGTGGGGAAATTCCTCTCTGAGCTATCTCTTAACTTTAAGTAACTTCCCAGCCTGGGTAACCATAGCTGCTGTCCCACAATACCCTGCATTTCATCGCCATCTGGGTTCTATTCAGTAGGGAGCCTCCACTTCCTGCATTCCTCTGGCTGTTCCTGGACTAGGATTCTGGCAGGGGTGGGGGTGAGTGATGTTTTACAGGGCAGCTTGAAGTGTTTGTGTGCAGCTGGAATGAACAGGGAGGAGGCGGGCGGGAGCACAAGGGTGAGAAGCATGAGAATTTTCCAGGCTCACTGACTTGCTTCCCCCTTTGTAGATCTCTGCGTGGACTTTCTGAATCACTCTAACCTGGAGAACTGGACAGCGCCTGCTAATGCCACCTCCCCAGTTATTGAGTTCTGGGAGTACGTATCCTGGTTTCAGACTCCTCTCTCCTGAAGCGGTCACAGCAGTGTGAATACTCCAAATGGAGTCTCTGTAAGGCCAAAAAAGATGTGCAAGTGCCACATCTTGGAACCCAGACCTATGGCACATCGCACATCATGGGGCACATGAGCACACTCACTGCACACGCAAACTTTCTTACTGACTGGGCATACTGATTGACAGAAATCCATGGGGCATGTGGGCATTCCCTGGACACACGCTGTTTCACCCCATGCACCACACAGCCCCGGAGGTCAGACACTGACTCTAGCTGAGAACACTTGCATGTACACACACAGACACATCCTTTCTGACATGGCAGATGTACTCAGCACCCGCAGGTTGTGGATACACAGGGCCTGAACACAAGTTGGTAGGGTCACCCTGACAGACATCTAGTGGGCACGCATATATGCACACCAAGTGTGATGATCTATCTAGAGCAGGAGGCCAGGTGGGAGAGGGCTGGAAGACATTCTGCAAAGATGCTCTGCAGTGAAGCAGGAAGAGACAAAGTAGCTTTTCCCCTTGTTCTAATTGAGTTCCTTGTTCAGTGTTAGAAGAAAGAAACTTTTTCTGTGATTCTTTACTGCTGGGCACCTATGCACCCTGTGAAAACACCCAGAGAGCAAACAGACGTAGCACTTGGGAGGAGTAATGCAAGGAGAAATGCTGCAAAATACAATGTAGGGAATCATCCGGTACTGGCCCTAAGAGAGCGTGAACAATATGGGACCTGTAATTCAAAGGACTCACACTCACAACTGTGCCCCCACTCAATCTAGAGAAGTCACAGAAAGCAAGTGGGAATCGGGGGTTCCATCACAATAGCACGTTTTCATCCATCTCTTTCAAAGTGCTTTGCAAAGGTGATCAGTATCCATTATCCCACTTAGCCTGTCTGGATATGTCTACACAGCAACTAGACACCCATGGCTGGCCTGTGCCAGGTGATTAGGGCTTGCGGGGCTGTTTCATTGCTGTGTAGACATCCAGGTTTGGGCTGGAGTCTGGGTTCTAGAACCCTGCAGAGTGGGAGGGTCCCTGAGTCTGGGCTCCAGCCCGAGTCCAGGAATCTACATTGCAGTGAAACGGCCCTGCAGCTAGGGTGACCAGATGTCCTGATTTTTAGAGGGACAGTCCCAATTTTTGGGTCTTTTTCTTATATAGGCTTTAATTACCCCCCACCACCTATCCCGATTTTTCACATTTGCATTCTGGTCACCCTACCTGCAGCCAAAGCCTCGTGAGCCTGAGTCAGTTGGCACGGGCCAGCTGTGGGTTTTTCTTTGCTGTGTCTCAGCTTCCCCATTGGTGAAGTGACTTGTAAAATGCCACAAGAGGGGTCAGAGGAAGAGCTGGGACTTCAGTGTCAGGCTCCTGTGACCTGGGCCCATCCATCCATAGCTACAGAAACCATTGTGATTTCAGTACAACATTGCCAGCAACCAGGAAGCTTTGGGGCGGTTTTGGCCAGGAAGACACAGAGTTGTCATAGATATTAGGGTAGTGAGAGGCTGCAGGGGAGCTGTCTGGACATGGTGGTCAGCTCTCACATAGGTCCACGTTAGGCTATGTTTACACTATGAGCGAGGGGTGTGGTCCCAGCTCTTGTAGATATACTGGTGCAAGCTCTCATCTGAGCTAGCATGCTTAAAATAGTAGTGTAGCCATGGTAGCATGGGCCATAACCATAAGTGTTCCTAGAGGGAGCCATAGAACATGGGGTGGTTGGGGGAAACAAAGTAGCCAGTAGGTGAATGGGAGCCATTGATGATACCAGGGGGCTGCAGGGGAGGCTGCTGATGGAGTGTGTCCTGCGAGGCAGCCAAAGGGTTTGAAGTGATGTGAGACTGGGAGTGACTGTGCTGTGAATGATTGGGGCTGCAATGGGGCTATTGAGGGCTTTGGAAGAGTTGGAGAGCCCAGGCTGACTAAAGGGGGAGGTGGGACTGCAGGGGCCAGGCTCCCTGGGGATTCCAGAGAGACCTGAGGCATTATGGTGACCAAGAATATGGTCTTGCTGTGTGGGCTAGGGTGATTGGAAGCAGCAGTGATGGGGGAGAATGGGCAGCCGTGCTATGGGATGTGTATGAAAACTCTGGGCTGGAGGCTGTTGGAAGAGTCAAGTCTGGGATGTTAACCTTTCTCTCTCCTCCTGCACTGGCAGGAATCGAGCCCTGGGACTCTCAGACGGTATTCACAATCTGGGCACTCTGCGCTGGGAGCTGGCTCTCTGCCTCTTGCTCGCCTGGGTCATCTGCTACTTCTGCATCTGGAAAGGAGTCAAGTCCACAGGCAAAGTAAGAGCAAACTCTGTCCCCTTAGTCCCTAAACCACCTCCTAGCTGCCATTATATCTCTTCTCCACCTTGTTAGCCTTCTCCATGATACAGAGAGAGAAGAAGAAAGGAGGCAGGGAACACACAAGACATAGGGCCATACTCAGATTGGCATGGATGGGTGCAACTGCATTGAAGTCACAGCTGCTTACGCTGGGTCTGAATTTACTCCATTATGAGAAGAGCAAAGGAAGTCCATCAAACAGAGAGGAGACAAGGGAAAGTGCTTAAAAGAAATGGTGAAATCCTAGACCAGCACTGTCCACTGTAATGGTGAAATCTTGTGAAAGATGCTGCTTCACCATTCACAACACACAATCATCCAGTTGCTGATGCACAGTCTCCAAGTGGTCTGGTGGCTTTTGCAACATTATCTTGTTTTACTGTCAAATCTCCAATCACCAATAATAAATACCAGAGCTGAGTGAATAACCCACTAGAAATAATCTCTTTAGGGGATTTTTCTCGGTTACCTCCCATTTCCTCATTATTTGTAATTGCTCAATTTGGGTTTTTTCTTTTTTTTTTTTTCTTTAACTCAATGGATTGCTCACAAAGAGTGTGCTGCTGTGAGCATTCCACACTCGATATTGAAAATTTGAGCTGGGCTGGCTGGTTGTGATTGCATAAGTCACATGTTATTGTTTCTATTCCTGGATTGGATGAGCATAATATATTTCACATGGGAGGCCTAAAGAAGCCACTCTGGCTTTAATGGTTCAGGGCTGGAGTATAACCCCCTGAGCAGGGGTGAGGGTAGGTTATACTACTCAGGGTTGGTGTTGCACATTTCTAGAGGACATGTGACAATCACTGAGGTGTGAGTGACCAGTTTCTTCAATCCCCTTCTTCCATAAAAGATGTTTCCCACTATTTGCTCTCTCTCCATCCACGAAGCTCCCATCACTCTCTCACCTTTTTTTTTGCTGGTACAGGTATTGGGACACATCCTTCACAATAGACACATCTCTTTTAGTTCTGCGTCAGTGAGCTGCTGAGTCCACAGGGCTGTCTTCATCTCCCATATTTACAACCTTTTTACCACTGTGCTCCTTGGCTCAACTTTCAGATGGGAATGTGTGGAGCCTGCAAGACTCTTTGCCTTTAATGGAAATGTACTGAGTTGCTCTCTTCTGCTTGCTGCATATGTGTGGAGACACAGAGAACTCAATTAAAATCCATGTCTCCTACCCACTCATCTCGCTTTGCACTTAAGAAAAAAAATCAAATAGTGAAGTATAAACATACAGATTTAAAATAATGTTGAAAAATTGGAAAGGTTTCAGAAGAGCTACAAGGATGATCTGATGCCTGGAAAATCTGTCATAAAGTTAAAGCCGACCAGGAAACGGTTTTCCTGTCCTGTGACAATTTTTGAGATTTCAAAAAACTTTTCCTATCCTGAATCAGGACAAAAGGTCAAAATAGTAAAAAAAAAATTTCACAAACTGAGGGAAAAAAAATTCAATTTGGGTCAATTGAAACATCTAGTTTCAATAATTTTGCAATGTTTCATTTCTATTACAAGTTTTCAACTTTTTTTTTTTACTTCCATTAGTTTAGCTTTCTAAGCCTAAAATTGTTTTGAACTGGTAAGCCAGAATTTGTCATGTTGGCAATTTTGATACTTTTTATATAAAAAAAACCCAAACATTTTGAGTAGAGATTTGTGGAAACCGACCCTTTTCCGTGAAAAGTTTTGGTTTTGACAAATCCGCATATTTTGATGGGCAAAAATAGTTTGATCAAAAAATTTCCAACCATATCTATTGACAGTGAAAGACTAAAAAAAGCTCAATCTATTTATCTTAACAAAGAGAATGTTAAGAGGTGACTTGATCAGTCATAAGTATTTACATGGGCAGAATATTTCTGACAGTAGATGGCTCCTTAATCTAGCAAAGCCATAACAAGATCCCATGGTTGTCAGCTGAAGTTTGACCAATTCAGACAAGAAATAAGGTGCAAATGTTTAACGATGAGAGTAATTAACCATTGGAGCAATATACCTAGGAATGTGGTGGATTCTCCATCATTCCAAATCTTTAAATGAAGACTAGCTGTTTTTCTACAATAAATGTTCTACCTCAGTCAGAAGTTATGGGCTTAATGCAGAAATTGCTGTGTGAAATTCTATGGCCTGTGCTATGCACAAGGTCAGACTAGATGATCGTAATGGTCCCTTTGCCTTAAAATCTACTAATCTGATGGGATGCTGTCAAGTAATTTAACTATTCTACTCTGTTTCTTCCTGTCAGAAAAAATTGTGCTTTGGCATATTATGAACAAGCAGCATAGAGTTCACAGCATCTCTTAAAAAGTACATACCTTGGTTTAATATGGCAGTAGAGTAAGATTATTTGCAGAGATCACCTACAGAACTTTGTAGTCAACAGGAAGTCAACTCTTGACTGAAAGTTCATTTTTAATAGTCAATATTTAAAGGCCTGGTACCAGTATCTTAATGGTTACTAGAGCTGGGAGAATAATTCATATGACAAGTCTGAATGAGCAGTTTTTTTTTTTAAAACCAGTTCGCTTTGGCCACATTTGTTTTCCTTTTGTGTTTACTTTCCTCATACTTCAAATAAATCTGGTTTACTAGCATATATGTTCACAAAGATTGAATTTCAGAGATAAATTTCAGTGCCAGTGGTGCTTGTATGCTCCTCCAATCAGGGAACAGAAACAGTACCCATATGACTTATTTGACCAATCACAGTCAAATACAATAGTTTGACGTTTGAATATTTGCTGCCAATCCATAGCATGAACAAAAATTCAAAAGGATATTATTTGAGTGAATCTGAATAATGAATACATTGAGGGAAATTGCAGCTTGCTCACTGATATTCAGTTTCCACAAGCAGAAAAAGGGGCTTAGTTTAATGATGAATGACTCCAACAGTTCCCAAAACCAATCCATTTCAATTTCAAAACAAAAAAGTGGACTTTTTTTGTAAATCTCTGCTTTACAAAAACTGTGGTCAAGGCTTTCAAAAATACGTCAAGATTTTGGGGGCTCAGATTCAAGTTGAGATGCCTTAAAGAGGCTCAATTTTTCAGTGTAGTGAACAATCACTCTGAAAATCAGGCCTCTGCTGGGTGTCTCAAATTGCTGCCCTACCCCCCTCAAATTCACTGCTCACTTTTGGAAATCTTGGCCATGAATACAAATATTTTCATGGCCTTTAATTAGAATTCAGTGACAGCAGAGGCTTTGGGTTTTTAAAGACTCAGGTGTTGTTAATAATAGAGTTAGGGGATTTGCTTTGGATGTATAACCTATAGGGTGATAACATCCCCTTTTTATCCTTCTCTCTGCTTCCAGGTTGTTTACTTCACTGCCACATTTCCCTACTTGATGCTTTTTGTCTTGCTGATTCGAGGGGCCACCCTGCCTGGTGCTGCTGAGGGGATCATGTTCTATTTGAAGCCAGACATTTCCAGGCTTGCAGACCCGCAGGTGAGTGAAACAGCCTGATAAAGTGAGGTGTGGAGAGACTCCAACAAAGTGGTAGTGATGGGAAAAGCAGGGGTCCAGCACCTTGCAGGATCAGGCCTTAATTGACTGCTATCTAGATCAGGTTGGACTGACAAAATATTGAGGCCTCTTTAAAAGGGTTGATGGGGGAATCTCAGCCCAGTGCAAATATAGCCTTTTTGTCAGTGTATTTTAAACATATGGATGTGTTAGGTCATTGCCATTTAGGGGCTTGGCAAATGCAGAAGCATCTATTAAATATTCAGTGTATGACAGATGGTTTTGTTGAGCCTTAAGTGAAATGATGATGAACAAAAGGGGAAAAAACCTCTCTCCATTCTCTCTGGCGCAGCTTGAGCTTTTCTTGTAAGAGGCTGGAGCTTTCTCAGGGAGACCAGCTTCCTAGTATAAGAGAAATTGCAGTAGGTGTGTAGGTAACTATCGGAGCTATAAATGGTTGGTTTTTATAAACAGGAGCCCCTTTATCCTGAGATTTGGCATTTCGGCATTTGCTGTGAAATCAGCACCTTCTTGCAGAATTGTGCTCCGGAATCTCTGCTTTAATTTAAAAAAACATTGTTTCTAGTCCTGATCCATATTGGGGGGAAAAAAGCTTGCAACTGTGTAACTTGCATTCAGTGTTAGTTCCCTGAGTTTGCAGATAGCCTGAAACAATAGTTTGGAGAAGTGTGAACTGCCCAATGCATCCCAATGGGATGTTAATTCTGAGACCTAACGGTGAGTATTTAAAGGTTAATTATTTCACTTTTCAGAGTAGCAGCCGTGTTAGTCTGTATTCGCAAAAAGAAAAGGAATACTTGTGGCACCTTAGAGACTAACAAATTTATTTGAGCATAAGCTTTCGTGAGCTACAGCTCACTTCATCGGATGCATTTGGTGGAAAATACAGTGGGGAGATTTACACACACACACACACACACACACACACACACACACACACACACACACACACACACAGAGAGAGAGAGAGAACATGAAACAATGGGTTTTATCATATACACTGTAAGGAGAGTGATCACTTAAGATGAGTCATCACCAGCAGCGGGGGAGGGGGGGAGGAGGAAAACATTTCATGGTGACAAGCAAGGTAGGCCATTTCCAGCAGTTAACAAGAACATCTGAGGAACAGTGGGGGGTGGGGTGGGGGGGGAGAAATAACATGGGGAAATAGTTTTACTTTGTGTAATGACTCATCCATTCCCAGTCTCTTATTAATATTAATATTAATTATTTCACTGCTGATTATTGTAGCAGAAGCATTCAGCTAATGTGCTTTTCCCAGAATCTCAAACTGCCTCCCGCATCTTCCAGGATAGCAAAAGGCCAAACTGCTCCCTACCATTTAGGGGACAGCAAGGATACTGGACAAGGTTTTTTTTCCTGGCTGTTAACTTGCTATTAAGGTCCTTCCCTGGCTGTGTGAAAGATGCTGAGCATTGCAGCCCATCTTTTGTGGCTCTGTGTACTAGCATCACACGATGTGAGAGAAAGTGCCATCAATACAGTGATGTGGAGGAGGAGCCAGTGGCTGAAGGCTGAAATAAACGACAAACTCTGCTGCTCTAGATGAGTGCCGGGATGAGTTAATGAAAACCATGGTGGTGATGAGATACTATGAACCCAACATCTCCTGGCTGCTCCCGTTGTCCTGATCTTCCTCCACCCTCGTGTAGGGAATACCCCTGATGGTGTGGTGTCATATAAAGGTTTTACTGGCACTTGTTTGGGATGGCTTTGTGAGATACTCATGGTTTTTTCACTCCCAAGCAGCTAAGTGACCTCCAACTTGTGCTGGTACAGACTTTATACCATGCCACATCCCCACACACCCTCTCTGTACAGTTTGTGGGCACTTTAGCTTAGAAAAAATGAATGGTGATCTAGCCCTCTGAATCATTGCCTCTGGGGGAATGGATGATGACAGCTGTCTTGGAATATGCCCTCTGTCCGGGTAGCTGGTGAAGGACAGATTATGCAACAGACACCCTAGGGCAGGGGTAGTCAATTATTTTTTGTCAAAGTCCAAATTTCTTGGTCAAGGTCCAGACTCCAGAGAAATATTTTCACACCTCAATAACAATAATGATGATAATAAGTAAATAAAAATATGTTGTGGTCCGTTCAAAAGTGTCTGGCAGTCCAGATTTGGCCCATGGTCTGTCTATTGACTACCCCAGCCTGAGGGCTTAAAAATCACTCTCCGTTCCCCACTCAAATCCATTCTTCCTTGGACTATTTGAGAGAAGCTTTTGGGGTCCAGAAGGAAAATCCTCCCTTTTCATGGTGGAATCTTCATTCCAGTCCCCCAAGCTGGGACAATCAATCCAGAGACATGTTACACCTTGTATGGATTCTTCCCTTCTCCGCCTGATGTGGATTTCTCCATGTCTGACAGGGTGCTTCCCCGGTGTGTGTGTACTCTGATAGGACTTAACCATTTCTTTCCTTAGCCATGGCTGGAAATCCCTGTCCATTTCTGTTGTAGGTGTGGATGGATGCAGGCACTCAGATCTTCTTCTCTTATGCTATCTGCCAGGGGTGCCTGACAGCCTTGGGCAGCTACAACAAGTACAATAACAACTGTTACAGGTAGGAGCAGCCTGTGCCCCTTTCTCTCCTTCTCACATTGAGCTGAGGGCCCTGTGGGCAGCTGAGCAGACTGTAGTTGGAGCTGTGGCACAATCAAGTGTGGGGCCTATGCCATTTCATCTGATGTTCTTGTCAGCTCTTACAAGCTAATCAGGGCTAAGCGACTGGATAGGAGACTACCCAGGAAAACCCAGGGGCTACAAGAAATGCCTTTGGTGGCTCTGCTGGTGGCACTCTTCCATCTGGGTGAGGGACAGAGGGCATGGGGCTCTTGGAGGTGCCATTGTTGTGTTGATATGGGTATTGTAAAATGTTACCTGATATGGAAATAAGATTTAGTGATGCATGTGGCCAAATTCAGTTCAGTTACCTGGGTCTGATCTTGGGGAATTACACCAAATTCACAGTGGTCTAAAGAAGAGGAGAATCTGGCCCCTGGCATCAAATGCCTTATTAAAATCCCGGCCCCTTTAGTGTGCCCTCTGTGTGTTTTAATTCTATCAGAAAGAGCAACAGAAAGGCTTGTCTGGCATGACAGGTTCTTTTTCATCCAGTGCTTATTGCTTCTAGTTCCCTTTTCCTCTCGGGCCTGATCCCCAGCCCGTTCAAGTCAATGGGAGTCTTTCCATTGGTTTCAGAGGGCTTTGGATCAGGACCCTTGTTATTTAAGGATTCTTTTTCTCTCAATATTTGTTCCATTGCTCTACCCTCATATGATGATTCCTGTTGCCTCTTGTTGTGCCAAGTCCCTAGTGACTTCACTGGGGCATCCCGCTTACAATATATTGCTGCAGCCCTCTGTCATTTTTATTGCCAAGTATAATCATATAGCTCTTGTAGTGCCATGGGTCAAGGCTGTAGGCTGCCGAGTTCTGTTTCGGGCTGTTGGCCTCTGGAGGAGTCTCAGGCTAGTGTTAGTGTAAGCAAATGAATGGATTCCTGTCCCATTCAGAAAGCTGAGCACAAAAGCAATTGCCCAAAGTGGTAAATTTGTAGAGGAAAACAATGCCGTCTCTGTGTCTCTCTTTTTGGTTCTTCTCCAACAGGGACTGCTTCATGCTATGTTTCCTGAATAGCACCACCAGCTTTGTGGCTGGCTTTGCTATCTTCTCTGTGCTGGGCTTCATGGCACAAGAACAGGGCGTGCCCATTTCAGAAGTTGCCGAGTCAGGTAGGTGCTTTCTACATGTGGCAGGGCCAAAAAGAAAACTTAGAGCATGGGTGGACTTTTTAGGAACTGGCATCTTTGAATATGAAGCCAACCCCTGAGGTTATCGGTGCTGTTACCTTGAACCAATCCTAAATCCTCTGTAATTGCTAGTGTCCCCAGTCCAGTTGCCCAGAAGGAGCCTCTGCCGATTCTGCAGGCTCAGTGGCCCTGACTTTTGTCATCCAGAACCACTGCTTTATTCTCTGCTATCCTGATGCACTTAGTTCCACTGTCCAGAACCAGAGCTGCATTCCCTGTTGTTTTGAAATCCCTGATGTTTCTTTCCAAAACCAGCCGCTCAGCCCGTGTCAGTAGTCATTGTCCTGTGTGTCAGTGACCATTGCACAATACGTGCTGGGGAGGCGAGGTCTTGGCAGGCTAAGGTGTCTTTTTTTTTTTTTTTTTTTAAACAGCACATCAAATTGGTCTCTGTGTTGCTGGGTCATATTGTTGGGGAAACCTCATCCTTACTCAGCTGTCTGATTGGCAGGTCCCGGCCTAGCATTCATTGCATATCCAAAGGCTGTAACGCTGATGCCTGGATCTCAGCTCTGGTCCTGCCTATTCTTCCTGATGCTCATCTTCCTGGGACTGGACAGCCAGGTACAGTAAATAACCCTCCTCTTTCTCTCTAACTCCAAGGTGTCTGTTACATGTTTAAGAACCTCGTGTAGTTCATAACTCGTGGGTGGGAAATGGTGATGTGTATCTCAGCCACCTGAAACACCTGTCACACATCCATGTGACTACTTCAGAAGGATAATACCTAGAGCTGGCCAGTACATCCCAGCAGCCAGCTGGTGTTAGGTGTTACTCCTTAACAGTGACCTGCAGCACCTGAACCCTCCAGCATAAGCCTCTGACAATCCAGTAACAAGCAGCCACACTTCTTTGTCCCTCCCACCAAGTCTGCCCTTAGGGGATAGCAGTCATCCCTCATGAACTTTACTACAAATTTTGTAGCAATCTCCTCTAAGTTCACTAGACCTCGCTTTGTATTGTGACAATCCCCATCTGTAATTGTAGTTTGATGGCAGCTCTGAGTGTACGACGAGCGTTCTTGATTCCAGGTGTGACTTGTGACCTGCAGTACTGTCTCCTAGCTCCAGAGTAGCTGCTTCCTGGCAGTAACTTCTTTTCTACCACAGTGGTTCCTAGTGACACATAATTCATTTCTTGATAACCCTTTGTAGTGAGGTGCAATTCCCTTCTTGTCTCCATGTTCCGTGTGTCATTTCTGTTGTACCTCAACATCCTCCCTACTCCAGATGCAAGGCTTGTGATAATCTCTCTCAGTTCCCGATGGGGTTCCTGTCACTCCTTCGGGGTGCTCAATTCCTGATGTTGCACCAGTGGTAACTCCACTTCCTTTGGGACTCAGACACAGCTATGCCTCCCTGTTTCCAGGCAGTTCATGCTTCAGGTGTAGGAAAAAGAGGAGAGAGACTAACTGAGTGGAAGAATAGAAGTGGGAAAGAGGATGGGTGGGGAGAGAGACAAATTTAGGTCTTTGGTTTCTTGACATGAATTCTTCTGCAGTTTGTCTGTGTTGAGAGCCTGGTGACAGCCATTGTTGACATTTACCCAGAAGTTCTCCAGAAAAAAGGGCACCGGGAGTTGCTGATCCTGGCCATTGCAGTCATATGCTACCTGCTTGGCCTGATGCTAGTCACTGAGGTAAGAAGGGAAGTACATGGTGGGGGAGAGGGATATGGACTTGTTTGGAACAGTATTATCTGCAGTACGTTTGTATTTCACACTGTTAGTTATTCTCTCTCTCTTTAGCTTAGTTTATTAGCTGGTGCATATCAGAACCAGTAGTTCTTCTTTCTTATATAGTGCCAGTTGAGATGTTGTCGTACTCTATAGCTGAGCCTTCCTCTGGAGTATGTCTCAGAGATAACCTAGCACCAGGGAAGGGCCACCTGAAAGGAACTTGATATCCAAACTCCAGTCCTGATGGCTCAAATCAAAAGTAGATGAGCTACACATGAGATGTGAATGCTGCCAGTCTTTGCCATGGTGGAGGCTTTCCAAGGGAAGGCACAGTTGGCTGGCCATCATCCGTGGAAAACAGGACTGGGGGTATGAAGGCTGTTGATAGCAGGTCCTAGACTAAGTTAGAGCAATGGCTCTCAACTTTTCCAGAGTACTGTACCCCTTTCAGGAGTCTGATTCGTCTTGCATATCCACAAGTTTCACCTCACTTAAAAACTACTTGCGTACAAAATCAGACATAAAAATACATAAGTGTCACAGCATGCTGTTACTGAAAAATGGCTTACGTTCTCAATTTTACCATATAATTATAAAATAAATCAATTGGAATATAAATATTGTATTTACATTTCAGTGTATAGTATATAGAGCAATATAAACAAGTCATTGTCTGTGTGAAATTTTAGTTTGTACTGACTTCGCTAGTGCTTTTTTATGTAGCCTGTTGTAAAACTAGGCAAATAACTAGATGAGTTGATGTACCCCCTGGAAAACCTCGGAGTATCCCCAGAGGTATGTGTACCCCTGGTTGAGAACCACTGATTTAGAGGAAAGAAATCACTGATAGCTGCTCCCCACACTCTGGAGACACCAGGATCTTGCTACCTGATACAACCCTTAATCTCTCTTAAATGGCATTCTTGCAGTCATCTGAAAAGTCTTTGCTCTGAGGTCCTTGCTGAGATTTTACTTGGGAGAATTCTCGCAGAAGGCAATAGGAGCTTTGCCTGAGTAAGGACTGGGTGAAAATTGCATCAGGACTTCAGGACCTATCTAACTTCCCTAAGGCTTTTACACAATGCCCATCACTGAGGGATAATCTAAACATTGCACAAAGCTGGCCCAGTGTTCGGTGGGATTAATAGGAAAGCTTTTTTTCTGTCTCAGTGACCATTCAAGGGGTTGATAATTTTTGAATCTATCTGCTCCACGTTTTTCTTGTATTGGAGGTGCTATTTTCTTGTCAAGACAAGGTGTGAGAATACGAGAGAGAGTCAGATTCTACAAATAGTTCTCCTGGGAGTAGAACAAGGGCTTGGGCCATTGTACTGTCATTGCACAACAGAAAGCCAGAGGCCGTTGCCCCCACAGGGCTTCCAACTGTGCTTGGGACCCTTGCAACATGTAGAGATGGGCTCAAACTAGAAACCTGGCATCTAAACATACTGAACTTCAGGGTAGTTCATACCTGGATCTAAACTTTACGGCGTATGCCCGAAACTCAACATAGCCAAGGACCACATTCAGAAACAGTGCTAGAAACTTGCCAGGGAGAATGGTCTATAGCATTGTTTAAAAACACCCCAAATCTCTGTTCTCTGTGGACACTGAAATCATGCTATGAAATGATTGTGAAACATCATCCTGGACCCATGTCTGACGATCATTTCAGGGCACGGTGGTACCTAGCATAGTTAGTTTCCTAATGTGGACAGGCCTAGAAACAGATCCCTCCTCCTATGCCCCTTTGCTCTGTGCACAGTTCACCTGTCCCTCAGCCTTATTTTTGTATTTGTACAAATTCCATCCAAGCCATTTTCTCTTGCACATTCCTTTTTGCTGAGCCCTCCATGTCTCCCCTTTCTCTGCCTGACACAGGGTGGGATGTACATCTTCCAGCTGTTTGATTATTATGCTGCCAGCGGTACGTGCCTACTATTCCTGGCCATTTTTGAAGTCATCTGTGTTGGCTGGGTGTATGGTAAGTGGAACACAAGGACGCAGGCTGCTTTGGAGGGATGGGAATAGCCATATCAGCCCCAGGGAAAAGCAGGAGTGCCTCGTGCTTCTGATTTAATCTGTTCATCCATGGGATTCCTCAGTCCCCATACACTTAGTGTTGGAATAATTCTTATCTCTGCTCTGAAAGGGATTTTCCCAGGAAGAGAAGTGAATTCAGTCTTCCTGCTCATTCAGGCATAGGTTCTGTCTCCCATGCACTGTGCTGGTCTGCCGGTGGACCTCTAGGCCTTTCTAGCTGACACAGACTATACTCATTTAGAGCAGAAGAGGATTCTCCACGTAGGAGTGGCAGTGGCTGCCATTTTATGGCTGACCTGTTATGTGATCTCCCTATGTCTTTCTGTTAATTTAATCCTGACAGTTTATTTAATCTGAAATTCCATAGACATACACACTGTAAATTAGCATGCATAAAACTCATTTGCATAGTGTCTGGCCACAGTTACAAATGGAATTAAAGGTCTGATCTAGCGCCCAGTGAAATCGATAGTAAAACTGCCAATGACTTCAAGAGGAGCAAGGTTGGATCCCAAAAGCACAAATTTCTTGTGCCTGCTCCTTGTGTGTGTGCATGTGTCTGTGTGAGAGAGATTTATACAAACGCAGAAAACAGAGCATTCATTGCATGACCACCCAAAATGCTGCCTTAGGCCATCAAACTTCGTGCCTGCTCTGGTTATCTAAAACAGTCCTCATGGTTTCAATCTCAGCGCTGATGCAGCGAGAGGACTGTATGTGAGCTCTCTTCTGGAACAGTTAATCCCAGTGTGTACACTATTGTTTGGAGAATGCTCCCTGCAGCATGTTGTTGTGGCCTCAGCCTTAAAATCCAGAGCTCCAAAAACGTATCAACTTATTCTGCGCTCGGTTTTCAGAGATGGGAAAAAATTACATTAGTGCTTCCCCTTTGGCAAATGCCATCAATGGGTTTGATGCAACCTAGTCTGTTTACAGCAATAAAGCTGTGCACCGGAAATCTCAAATCCTTGCAACAATGCCTGGCTGATAGGCAGGAGGAGGCTACCTAGTGGTGGATGGCATCGTAATTGCTGGCAATAGGGAAGCTTGGAATGTGTGTTTGTGTTAGTTCCAGCCACTGCTGTAATACTTTGCAGTGTAAGCCAGGGAATTGGTGCTGCCAACCCATAGGCGGGGGAAAACCCATTAACTGGCATTAGTCACTTTTTTTTAAACTAACTCCCCCATTTTTTTCTACTGCCTCCATTTCAACACTCTCAGAAATGAAGCCAGCAAGTGCAAATTAGAGTAAAGATGTTACAATCACAACATGTATTGTCCTGACCTGACCTATGAGAAAATGTTAAAAAAACAAAACAAAACTAGTCATGTTTAGTCTTAAGAAAGGAAGACGGGGATGGATGAGAACAGTCTTCAAATATTTTTAAGGGCTGTTCTAAAGAAGTCGGGGATCAATTGTTCTCCAGGTCCACTGAAGGTCAGACAAGATGTAATTGGCTTAAAGTAAAATAACGAAGATTTAGGAAAAACTTTCTAACTATAAATAGTAGTTAAGCACTGGAACAGGCTTCCAAGGGAGGTTGTGGAATCTCCATCACTGGAGGTTTTTAAGAACAGGTGGTACAAACACCTGTCAGGGATGGTCTAGGTTCACTTGGTCCTGCCTCTGAGCAGGGGCTGAACTTGATGACCTCTGGAGGTCCCTTCCCGCCCCACATATCAATGATTTTATAAATAAGCATGCATGCTAACACAGGGCTGGCTTTCTTCTTCGTTCCCAGCTGCTATGTCCCATTACAGACTGCTAAGAGTGCGCTGACTTCATTGCTAATAATTCTTTTCTATGTGAGCAATTGGTGAGGTTGTCGCCAGGATGTTATATGATATGATATTATATGATCACAGTTGGGAAGGGATGTGGCCTGTGCGATTGTGAATGGGGATGCATGAAGCTCAGGAGGCCCTCTGTCCGTAAGTGTGGTCCATGCCCTGGCAGTGTTGGAGAATTCCTGCAATAAGGGGAATGAAATCTCATTTCCGTAGAATGAATGGAATCTTCCCGCCTAGAATTTAAACACAGCCTGGATATTCTTCCACAAGATCGCCTGGGGAGCTTCACCTTTAGGATGCATCTCTCAAACAGACCACCTCCTGGTGGGGGAGTCAAACAGGGATTGGGCCCCAGGATCTGTTCCCTTTTTAGTAAGAGGGAGGGAGGAGAGAAGCTCCCTTTACAGGACTCTTTCTTTAATTTCTGTAATGTGTGTCCAGCGACGACAGTTCTGGGTTCCTTTCTGCATACAAAGATTTATGAAGAACAAGGAATCCCCCTCACCACCCACATGGAGCATTACTTATCTGGCTAACTGCATGGGTTATCCCTTTCTCTGGAGCACTAGCACTGACCATGGACTTAATGATCCATCTGGTCTGATAAATCCTATGCTCCTAGTCAGATATGATTCTAAGAGGTGCTGAATGCCTGCAGCTCTCACTAAAGTCAAGGAGAGATGTGGGTGCTCAGCACTGCTCAGTATTGGACCTCGGGTCTGGAAATGTCTAATCTCTCTAAGCACTTTTTGATAAGACCACTTGTATTTTGTTTATGTACAGTAGATCTCCAGTAATTCTGAGTGTAATGGGCTATTTTTGTTATGTTCTCAAGTATAGGCAGTTGGTTTGTTATGATGATTGAATCCTTCACTTCCGAACTGATTCCCGCCACTTGAGCTAAAACAATGCATCTTTAGCTTGCACTAGCAATAGGTCCCGTCTCCTGTCTGTGAGCCAGCCAGCTCAGGGTAATATTATGCACTATTATACACTGAGGGTATAGTATATAGTGTATTCTTCGCACTCACACATGTATCACGCACCATATCTCTGCTTCATTCTTCATCACTTTCCTTAGAGCCCATGTTTCTGTTCCATGGAAGGTTAAGTGTCAACCTGATCTTTTCAAACAGAGAGGCCTCTTACTCTTCATGATTCATAGATACTAAGGTCAGAAGGGACCATTATGATCATCTAGTCTGACCTCCTGCACAACGCAGGCCACAGAATCTCACCCACCCACTCCTGCGAAAAACCTCACCTATGTCTGAGCTATTGAAGTCCTCCAATCGTGGTTTAAAGACTTCAAGGAGCAGAGAATCCTCTAGCAAGTGACCCATGCTACAGAGGAAGGCGAAAAACCTCCAGGGTCTCTTCCAATCTGCCTTGGAGGAAAATTCCTTCCTGACCCCAAATATCGCCATCAGCTAAACCCTGAGCATATGGGCAAGATTGACCAGCCAGATACTACAGAAAATTCTTTAACTCAGATCCCACCTATCTAATATCCCATCACAGGACATTAGGCCTATTTACCATGCATATTTAAAGATCAATTAATTACCAAAATCACGTTATCCCATCATACCATCTCCTCCATAAACTTATCGAGTTTAATTTTAAAGCCAGATAGATCTTTTGCCCCCACTGCTTCCCTTGGAAGGCTATTCCAAAACTTCACTCCTCTGATGGTTAGAAACCTTCATCTAATTTCAAGTCTAAACTTCCTGGTCACCAGTTTATATCCATTTGTTCTTGTGCCCACATTGGTACTGAGCTTAAATAATTCTTCTCCCTCTCTGGTATTTATCCCTCTGATATATTTATAGAGAATAATCATATCTCCCCTCAACCTTCTTTTAGTTAGGCTAAACAAGCCAAGCTCCTTGAGTCTCCTTTCATAAGACAAGTTTTCCATTCCTTGGATCATCCTAGTAGCCCTTCTCTGTACCTGTTCTGGTTTGAATTCATCCTTCTTAAACATGGAGACCAGAACTGCACACAGTATTCCAGGTGAGGTCTCACCAGTGCCTTGTATAACGGTACTAAAACCTCCTTATCCCTACTGGAAATACCTCGCTTGATGCATCCCAAGACCACATTAGCTTTTTTCACAGCCATATCACATTGGCAGCTCATAGTCATCCTATGATCAACCAATACTCCAAGGTCCTTCTCCTCCATTACTTCCAATTGATGCGTCCCCAGCTTATAACTAAAATTCTTGTTGTTAATCCCTAAATGCATAACCTTACACTTCTCACTATTAAATTTCATCCTATTACTATTACTCCAGTTTACAAAGTCATCCAGATCCTCCTGTATGATATCCCGGTCCTTCTCTAAATTGGCAATACCTCCCAGCTTTGTATCATCCGCAAACTTTATTAGCACACTCCCACTTTTTGTGCCGAGGTCAGTAATAAAAAGATTAAATAAGATTGGTCCCCAAACTGATCCTTGAGGAACTCCACTAGTAACCTCCCTCCAGCCTGACAGTTCACCTTTCAGTAGGACCCGTTGTAGTCTCCCCTTTAACCAATTCCTTATCCATCTTTCGATGTTCATATTGATCCCCATCTTTTCCAATTTAACTAATAATTCCCCAGGTGGCATGGTATCAAACGCCTTACTGAAATCTAGGTAAATTAGATCCACTGCGTTTCCTTTGTCTAAAAAAATCTGTTACTTTCTCAAAGAAGGAGATCAGGTTGGTTTGGCACGATCTACCTTTTGTAAAACCATGTTGTATTTTGTCCCATTTACCATTGACTTCAATGTCCTTAACTACTATCTCCTTCAAAATTTTTTCCAAGACCTTGCATGCTACAGAGGTCAAATTAACAGGCCTGTAGTTACCGGGATCACTTTTTTCCCTTTCTTAAAAATAGGAACTATGTTAGCAATTCTCCAATCATAGGGTACAACTCCTGAGTTTACAGATTCATTAAAAATTCTTGCTAACGGGCTTGCAATTTCGGGTGCCAATTCCTTTAATATTCTTGGATGAAGATTATCTGGGCCCCCCGATTTAGTCCCATTAAGCTGTTTGAGTTTCACTTCTACCTCAGATATGGTAATATCTACCTACATATCCTCATTCCCATTTGTCATGCTACCATTATCCCTAAGATCCTCTTTAGCTTATTAAAGACTGAGGCAAAGTATTTGTTAGGTATTGGGCCATGCCTAGATTATCCTTAACCTCCACTCCATCCTCAGTGTTTAGCAGTCCTACTTCTTCTTTCTTTGTTTTCTTCTTATTTATATGGCTATAGAATCTTTTACTATTGGTCTTAATTCCCTTTGCAAGGTCCAACTCTACTTGACTTTTAGCCTGTCTCACTTTATCCCTACATGTTCTGACCTCAATAAGGTAGCTTTCCTTGCTGATCCCTCCCATCTTCCATTCCCTGTATGCTTTCTGCTTTTTCTTAATCACCTCTCTGAGATGCTTGCTCATCCAGCTTAGTCTACAACTCCTGCCTATGAATTTTTTCCCTTTTCTTGGGATGCAGGCTTCCGATAGCTTCTGCAGCTTTGATTTAAAGTAATCCCAGGCTGCCTATACCTTTAGATCCATAAGTTCTTCAGTCCAATCCACTTCCCTAACTAATTTCCTTAATTTTTGAAAGTCAGCCCTTTTGAAATCAAAAACCGTAGTTGCAGATTTATTTTTGTTAATCCTTCCGTTCAGTTTGAACTGAATTAGCTCATGATCACTCGAACCAAGATTATCCCCTACAACCGTTTCTTCTGAGGTCCTCACTACTCACCAAAACCAAATCTAAAATGGCATCCCCTCTAGTCAGTTCAGCAACTACTTGATGAAGGAATCCACCAGCTATCGCATCTAGGAAACTCTGAGCCCTATTATTATTACTAGCACTGGTCCTCCAGTCTATATCTGGGAAGTTAGTCTCCCATGATCACGCAGTTTCCATTAGTATTTACTTTATTAAAAACATTTAAAAGGGCTCTATCCATATCCAAATTACATCCCGGCGGTCTATAGCACACCCCAAGCACTATCGTAGGGGAGGCTCTACTGGTTTTCTTCCCCAATGTAATTTTTGCCCAGACGGACTCTGTCTTATCTATTGCATCGCTTCTTATTTCTTTACATTCTACCTCATCATTGATATACAATGCTACTCCACCACCTTTACCTTTGTTTCTGTCTTTCCTAAACAACACATACCCTTCAATACCTGTAGTCCAGTCATGACTACTATTCCACCATGTTTCTGTTATCCCTATAATATCTGGTTTCACTTTCTGCACCAGTAGCTCTAGTTCCTCCATTTTGTTACCTAGGCTCCTCGCATTGGTTTACAAACATCTTAATTTTTGCCGTTTGGCCTCGTTCACGTTCTGTACTCTATTAGGCACAGTCATTCTACAGCCAGTATAACGTATTAGACTAGTATCCACACTGCCCTTCCTCTTTATATACATTTTCCTACCCATGGCTGTATCCTTTCTTACTTCGTTTTCTTCCCTCTCAATGCTAAAATCCGGCATGGAGATTACCTGGACATCTCCCAACCATCTCCCCCAAATTCCTACTTTAAAGCTCTCTTAAACAGTTGTGCCAGCCTCCATCCTAGAAGTCTATTTCCTTCCCTACTCAGATGAAGTCCATCCCGAGAGAACTGTCCTCTGTCCATGAATGCCTTCCAGTGGCCATACATCCCAAAGCCCTCCTTACAGCACCACTGCCTAAGCCATCTGTTTGTAGTCATAATCTTGGCACACCTTTGTTGCCCTTCTCTAGGAACAGGCAGAATCCCACTAAAGATCACTTGAGCTTCAATTTCCTTAAGCGTCTTCCCCAGACTAGCATAGTCTCCCTTAATACTTTCCAGCAAGAATCTAGCCATATCATTTGTTCCCACATGAAGGATAATAAGGGGATTCTTTCCTGCTCCCTTTAGGATTCTTTTCAACCTCAGGTCTACATCCTGTATCTTAGCACCTGGAAGACAGCACACCCTTCTATTCTCTAGATCAGCTCTGGTTACAGGCCTGTCTATTCTTCTCAGTAAAGAGTCCCCGATCACATAGACCTGCCTTTTCCTGATGACGGTGCTATTCTCCAGTCTATCCCCTGTTCCCTCTGGCTGCAAGTTTTTTCCATTCCTATTCTCCCTTGTAATCCTCTTCAACCCATCCTGTATTCTCCTGGGGCTCATATTTGGTGTAGTCTCCATTGACTCTTCCCCTTTTCGTATAGGACTAGCCGCTCTTCTCTTCTTCCTTGCCCTTCCACCTTCAGCGACTACCTGCTGAACCCCTTCTTCATTTTCCAACTCTGCAAACCTGTTCTTAAGCTCTATTTCTCCTTCACTAGCCCGTCTTTTCCTCTGTCTGGTTCTTTTAGTCACATGCTTCCACTGACCACTTTCCTCACCCAGTCTCCCCTCAGAATTCCCCAGCCCTGCTTCCATCTGCAAGTCTGAGCTTTTCCTTTAAGATATCTCATGTCTTTGCTCCATCATCTGATCAAACCCCTTCCTAAACTCAACCAGACTTTCCACCTGCATCTCCAAACCTCGGATCTTTTCCTCCATCAGCTCTATCAGACGGCATTTCATGCAGAAAAAACTCTTACCGGTTCCCCTCTCCAGGATCATGTACCTACCGCAGCTTCCACATCCAGTCATCCTCATTGTGTCTTCCACTACAGGAGTCACTCCCACTGCTGCCTCCGTATCTGTCATCGCCTTCCCACCTAAATCCTGTTACTTTGGGAAACACAAACCACACCAAAACACCACCCCCCACAGCAAAAACAAACCCCAAACAAGCACCACAATACAAACTCCCCTTATAAATTCCCACTCAAACTCCCCTGTTTACAGCTCTGTTTGCTGGCTCCTGTGTTCAGCTTCCCCAGCGGCTTCTTGTCCATCTTGGAGTCTTCTCCTCAGATCTTCCTTCTGCTTTGGAATAACAGGGACAGGTTATCTGAGGCAAGCATCCACTTTAGCAGCTTTCCCATCCACTATGATCTACTCTTGTTCTACAATTGCATGTGACATTTCAGAGCTATGTCTCTGCCTAGTGTGCAGATCGCTTATAATTTAATTTGCAGACTCCCAAGTCCCAGTAGTTCACACTTCTACTCCCCCCCGCCCCCGACCTTTCTCCCATCCTGAACTGAAAAGACTTTTTGAGCCACTTTTGAAATGAGTCAACACCATGGCTGATGAATTCCAGTGTAGACGAGTGCAAATAAATGCATGTTAGGAGGAATCATTTCAAATACACCCATGCTTGTGAATTTGTTTCATCCTCTCAGGAAAGAGATCTAGGCATCACTATGGTCAGCTCAGTGAAGATGTCTGCTCAGTGTGCAGTGCTAGTTGAAGACGTGACTAAGGCTGCATTAAGAAAAGCAAGAATAAAACAGACCACACTGTTGTTTAGTGGATAGCTCAGAGAATTGAGAGTCTGAAGAACTTGGGCCAGATCCTCAACTGGAGCTATGCCAGTGTGCACCAGCTAAGGATATGGGCCATGATTTCCATTCTGGGCTTTCTTATTGCCTAGCTGGGTGGATCTTGGACAAGTTACTTGGCCTCTCTGTGCCTCAACTTGCTCGGTAGAATAGGGACAATAATATCTACTTTTGCAAAGTGCTTTGAGATCCTGAAATGAAAGGTTCTTTAGGAGTGCAAATGACGATTATGCTACCCTATGAATGGACTGTATGGTTGAATTCTGCTTTCGGCTTTGGTGAGCTCATCTCAAATTAGAGAGAGAAGGGCAATCAAACTGAGAATGATAGTTACTGTATGAGTAGACCAATTGCATCTTTTTATCTTTTCTCATAATACAAGAACAAGGGGAGACTGAGAGCAACAAATTTAAAATGGATTGAAGGAAATCTTTTTTTTCCCTAATGCACTGTATAATTAATCTGAGGAACTCACCACTGCTGGATAGTCTTGAGAAAACCAAAATTTAATAACTTCAAAAATGGATTAGACACATTTGAACTTGAACAGCACCTGCTGTTCTTATAGGCTAGATAAAACATTATAAGGGCTCTGCATCCTGATGCTTCAGGGCATAAACAGATCACCAGCTGGGTTCAGAAAGAAACTTCCCCTATGGGTATAGATTTGCAAAATTAGGGGAACTGTCAATGGGATTTTTATGTCTTCTAAAACACCCAACACTTGTCACTTGCAGAGGAGATATTAGGGCTCATGAGCTATTGCTTTGTTCCAGTATGGCAACTCTTAGGCTGCGCAGGATAAAAGCAGACACCTCTCTTCCTTCCAGGAAGATCTCTCTGGGGAGATCTTTAGGGCATTACCTCCCATAATGCATATAATCCTTCCAAATCTGTACTGGGGAGAAAGGGCAACACATGCTGTGCCTCCAGCTTCTTCTTAGCTAGAAAGCAATGGTGACTGGGTGAACTGATAACTTCTTCAGCCTGATTACTTTGTCATCTGCTTGTGAAAGGTAGATCATGCAAACCTCATGTTCAAGGACACTCCGAATCCATTCATGTCAGGTCCCACTGTGTTCCGCTACATCATCGACTGCTTGCAATGGGTGCACTGGAACCACAGAAAATGGTGTCTATGCTGGAACACATTTGGAAAAGGAAACATTAATACTACTAAATATAATTAGTAGAATATGTATTCCTGTGCAGAAGTGTCTTCTGTGTTCTCCTTGCTATTGTTTGGTATATTTGCTTTTGAGACAGAGCTCTTTCACCAGTCATCCAGGATTTCCCTTCCACTTGATCCTGTAGAGAAATCCAGGATGAAAGTTTTTCTTCACGCCATGCACAGCATGTGGAACTCTTTGCCAGAAGATATTGTGAAGGCCAAGACTATAACAGGGTTCAAAAAAGAACTAGATAAATTCATGGAGGATAGGTCCATCAATGGCTATTAGCCGGGATGGGCAGGGATGGTATCCCTAGCCTCTGTTTGCCAGAAGCTGGGAATGGGAGAAAGGGGATAGATCCACTTGATGATTACCTGTTCTGTTCATGTCCTCTGGGGCACCTGGCATTGGCCACTGTCGGAGGACAGGATACTGGGCTAGATGGACCTTTGGTCTGACCCAGTAAGGCCTCTCTTATGTTATGTTCATGATACTCTATTGATGTCAGCAGATTTACACCAGGGATGAATTTGCCCACGCTATATTTAATATCACAATGTGTTCCTGTGGAAAGATTATGAAATGTCACACAGCCTATTCCATGGTCCTGTTTGAACCTGGAAAGTGATATCAGTAAAGCTGGTCCAAAAAACACTTTCCCTGGTATGGAAAATTTCAACTTTTAAGGAGAAAAAAGAAACCCCACCACGCTGAATATTTTTGGCCAAAATCAGAAATTCAGAAATGCTGTCTCCGTGCCTCATGGGAGTTTTCTGGTGCCTCAGGTCCAAATTCCTCTAGGTGTGGGCTCCCTGGCCAGACTATATATCCCTCGATAGGCCACAGTCTCCCCTCTTTACTGAGCCAATGCAGTGCATCATGGGAATCACATGGGTGTGGTGCACCATGGAAGCTGTAATCCAGCTGGGGAACCCAGCCACAGAAAATGAGCGCATGAGCCATCCACTTCAACTCCCATTAGCCATCATGTCAACATTTGCAAATTGAATTTATTTTTGATTTCAGCAAAAAGTTTTGATTTCCAAGTTTCCAGATTTTAAACAAAAAAGGTCAAAATTTTCTGCAGAAAGTCGACACTTCATGGAAAATTTTGCTTTGTCAAAAACCCAATTTGCCTTAAATGTTTTGAGGGAAAATATTGGACCAGCCCTAGATACCAGCTGGGACACTTAAGCAGAAAGCCCCAGATGTATCCGTCTGGTTACTAGGGCAGAATGTTCTTCAGAGAGCCCCTCAATCCACAACCACACGGTTAATCTAACGGAACTGTCTCTTGTTGACCTATGGGACACATTACTAAGCCTGTGAATACCCACAGGCTTATTCTGTAGGGGAGGGTTTCAGCTAGGTGAGGGAGTTCTTTCAGGCCCAAATTGTTAAGAGTGGGTGCCTAAAGTGAGACACCTAGCCATAGGGGTCATTTCAGAAAAATTCAGGCGGGCAAAGTTTGCTTTCCTGATGACCACATCCCAAGTGTGTGTATTTGGGTGATGGGGGAGAGGCGGGGGAAGGAAGGGGAGGGCAAAAAGTGGAAGACATAATGGAGCATGGGTGAGGGTGCAAACCAAGGTCTAGCAAGGGACAACTGTCCCTCTTGCCCCATACCAAATAATGCCCCTGCACCAAACTCCATATTTAGGCATCTAAATAAGTGGCCTGAATTCCAGAAATTCTGAGCGCCTGGAGGACCAAATACATCCCTGCTGTATAGAATTAGAGCTTCCATTTTAGTAAAGCATAATTAACCTGGACTTGGCATGAGTAATTTCTAAAGAACAAAAATTCTCACCACCCTTACATCTCTCTTTCTCTGTCCCTTCCTCTGGTGGTCAAGGTGCAAACCATTTCTATGACAACATCGAGGACATGATTGGTTATCGGCCGTCGCCGCTGATTAAGATGTGCTGGAAGGTTGTCACCCCTGGTGTTTGCCTGGTAGGTACAAACTATGGTGAGGCATGTTTGTACAGGGATGCTAGAATCTGAGTGAAGAAGGGAATTTGAGAGGGGCACTATTGTTTTATAGAATTGCTGTGGAGGAGCAGTAGCTTCTCTGTAGTTGAAGCTGGAATCAATTTCCATTGCAAAGCCTTGTCTTAGGTCTGGAAATTTCATTTAGCCTGAAAATTGGCATATTTATTCTTCAGGCAAAGGAGAATGTATCTGCAAAGCCTTAAGGGAATTGATCAAATCATTTTTGAATTTGAGCCCATTAAAGAATTATCTTGTTATGAAATGTTCTCTTCTGTCTCCATTTCTATGACTCCCTCTAGTTCAAAAACATCTTGTTCCTGCCCCTTGCTTTCCATAAAGTCAAATCACCTTGAAAATGCACCCACTGACTATGTTTGAAGAAAACAGTTTATAATTAAGGAAGTATATTAACTATTTTTGTCTCGTGCCCAGTTCTGTTTCCATTGATTTCAACAGAAGGTATGGGCCTAATCCTGCTCCTGTGAACATCATGGCATTTGTTTGTCATTGACCTCAGGATCAGATACTATGGCCAAAATCTTCAACAGCTTGGATAGGCACAAATAGCCTGTGGAGCTGCCACCTGAGGGCTCCAGTGGGAGTTGAAAACCATCAGGGAGATTTCAGAGCTGCTGCTTGGTCATGCATGAGTTTCTGAAAGCTGAATGGTTTGAGTGCTCTATAGGGCTGGGTGTGGACTGAGAGATCATCTTTCAAAGAGTATTTTCAGAGAGGGCCTTGGGTGCCCCAGGGCTGTTCTCAGAGCTCAAAAGTCAATCCTGTCAGAGGCGTGATTAAGCCAGGAGTCACCAGAGAAGGTGCCCAAACTGTAGCCCCTGACTGGCTGCTCCAGAGTTTCTGCACCCTGACTACAGAGAGCTTACAAATAAGGACCTTCCTCCTACACATACATTGGAGAGAGAGGGAATTTCCTGGAGGTTTAGAGGATCCATGTTGGAGAGGGCAAGGCAAGGATTTGGGTAGGAAAAGTGGGGGATAGGAGGTAGAAGAGCATTGAGACTCACATCCCAAAGGTTCAGGGGAAGAGAGGGGTTGGTGAATGGAAAACAGCACAAACGGGGAGGGAAAATTCCAAAACCAAAAAATGTTTCAAAACTCAGTTAAGGCTGGTAAGTAACAGAAATGTACATATCCATCACAATACTTCCAACTCCCAAACACTTAGGAACAAGGATATAACTAGGTAAGGAGGTCAAAAATCTTCTACTGCTTATACATTCCTTGTCAGGAACAATCTTTCACCACCTGTTTCTGACTCACCATGTACCCACCTGCTGTTCTGACTTCTACGTTCTTCATTCCTCAGGTGACCTTCCTTTTTTCACTGATCAAATACACCCCCCTCAAATACAACAACTCCTACATGTACCCTCCCTGGGGCTATGCTCTGGGCTGGTTGATGGCTCTCTCTTCCATGATCTGCATTCCACTCTACGTCATTTTCATCCTGCTGAAGACTAGAGGATCATTAAAGAAGGTAAAAGAAGGTCTAGAACTTCTAGGTTCCAGATTCAAATCCAGCCCAGGTCAGCAGTGAATAAAGACTGTGAGTGCTTCCCATTGGCTTGTGTGAAATGAATAGATGGTCTCCATCCAGTACAATAAAACCTCAGAGTTATGAACCCTTGGGAATGGAGGTTGTTGGTAATTCTGAAATGTTCGTAACTCTGAACAAAACATTGTGGTTGTTCTTTCAAAAGATTACAACTGAACATTGACTTAATACAACTTCGAAAGTTTACTATGCAGAAGAAGAATGCTTCTTTCCCTTTATTTTTTTAGTAGTTTACGTTTAACACTGAACTGTACTGTATTTGGGTTTTGGTTTTTTTTTGTCTCTGCTGCTGCCTGGTTGTGTACTTCCAGTTCCAAATGAGGTGTGTGGCTGACGGGTCAGTTCATAATTCTGAGGTTCTACTGTGCTAGAACGAAACCATCTCGGCAACTGGCCCTAATTGAACCTCTTATTGACAGGCTTAGAAGAGAGGCCATGGATGAATAGAGGTGTGGGGAGTAAAGTACCCTCCTGCTCCCAGAGGTGGTCACTGTGGATCACATTTGAGACACATGAGTGGCACAGTGGGGATGAAGTTAGCCCTTCTGCTGCCCACACTGTCCTTAATCTGTGGCACTGTCAGTACAGCAGTTTTCACGATGGTGAATGTCATTCAAACAATTCAGTGCATAACATTTCTTTAAAGGATAGACATAGAGGAAGGCCTGGTTCACTGAGGCCTTGCACCGCATTAATTGATTACATCGGTGTAAAGTGGGCATAAGTCAGAATGGGAGCAATTTGCACTAGTGTAAAATGATGACACGAGATGTGGGGAAAAGGAGAATCTGGCCCGAACTGTTTGGAAGTGCTTCAAAAAGAATTTAGTGAATCAATGGGGTGACCAAGTAGAAATGTCTCCTATCATTTACATCTTCTCTCTAGGCATGCAACCATATCTGTCAGTTCTTTCCAATGCATCCCTTTTCCTGTCAGCCCTTTGGTTCTCTAGCTGAGTGTTATAATGTGATGAGAATGAAAGGAGCTGTGTAAGAGAAGGCTCTCTTGCCAATATCATTTGAGACCATGAAAGGACAGGGAAGAGGCCAGTGTAGATGAATGGAAGGAGGGATTGGGAAGGGGTGCATAGAGAAACCAGAACTGTGCATTTGGCTGGAACAAGTCCGTGGAGAGTTTTAAAAAGAAAGAGGAACATTTTGGACCAGATGCTGGAGAAAATGGGAAAGCAGCAGGGTCATTTGAAGTTGAGGCTGAAGGTGATGTGGTCAGGCTCCCTGGGACATAGGTACTTTAATTTGGTACGGAGGAGAAGGAACGTGGCACGCTGGGGGAGGAGGTGGAGAAGAGATGGGGGAGCGGGGAGCTTGGCTGCCGGTGGGTGCAGGACAGAGGCGGGGGGCGGAGAAGAGCTGGCAGGGCCTTGGATTGCAGCCCAAGCAGAGTGGGCCAGCCTGTGGCCCCTTTGGAGCCTGGGCCTGGCACTGTGGCACCATTGTAAACCCGGTACTGTTTGGTAGCTGCCAGTTTATAGGAATCCAAATCTTGAAGCCCTTACTCACGGTGACTTCACTGGAAGATTTGCCTGTATAAGGAGTTATGGGTCCATGATCAATGGGCGATACACAAAACAATGGTCAGGATCGCCTCCCACCTCCTATGGTAAAACTCACAGGATGGGGCTCAGAGGACATCTCAGTGAGGACCTCTTGGCTAAGTCCTCCCCAATCATTCAGTCTGGGTGGCCTGGCGTTTGCCTACTACAGAATGGCCTGCAGTGGCTGTCGCTACACTGGGAAGGTTCTCATGAATTTGCTCAGCTCCCAGGGGACCAACAAGCACTCTGGTCTTCCTGGAGCAGGCCAGATCCACAGTTCTATGTGCAACTGATATGCATGACAATGGTGGTGCAAGGCAACCATAATGCTGACTTAACCGGCTCGTGGAGGATTCCCCCAGTGTGGCACAGAGCTGTCATAGCAGCATCTATCTCTACCCCTTCCACTCCCTGGTGCAGAGAATGTCGATGGAAAAGGGAGTTTGACTGAGGCAACTCTATAATCCGTCAATCCCTGGCCCCCAGAAAGGACCCTGAGGACACAGGCTTCTGGGCTTAATTTCCACTGGAGATCAGCTGGCCCCAGGATCAGGGGGAGTGAAGGTGACATAGAGCACACTCCTGAGCTGTGCCAAGTGCAAGTCCTGGATCAGACATTGGCTCTTTACCTCTGATCTCCCCCTTACTCCTTACCAGTGTCTCCCCTGGCCAGGGCTGCCCCAGATAATTCTTCACAAGGTATATTACCTAACCCTGCCCTAGCTTAGGCAATCTCTCCAGGGTCAGTATGGGCAGGACATATGACTTGTTCCCAGTCTATACAAAGCCGCCTTTTCCCTGCCCAATCCCCTCTTCTTCCATCACAGGGATCCTGAACCAGTGGAGAGCCTTATGCAAGGCTCTAAAATGTGCGTGTGTTGGGGGGAATGGGGCTACGGAGATGGCCACCTCCTATTCCGAGGTCCATACACACTGGGTTACTTCCTTTTGTAGACCAGGGGAAGCACAATCTCTCCCCTTGTTTGTCCCAGTTTGAATGACAGCACAGGCTGATGGAAAAACGTAAATGAATTGGGGATGATGGAATGTAACTCCGGGGAGCTGGGGGGAGTTATTCAAACCTCGCTACATGAGATGAGTGGAGAGGAGAACTCTGCAGTACTATTGCATCAGGGAAAAAACTGGGCTCACAATGTCCTTTCCAGCTCTGTCAACTCAGGGAAGGTGAATCTGTGCCCATGAGGCTCTTATTTACTGGCTAGGAACTGTAACTTAATTAGAAGTGATAGGCTGTGTGGCAGTGCTGATTAGTGCCCACCTCAGGTGCCTAATGAGTTACAAGGCAAAGCCCTATTCAGAGGAGAGGGGGAGAAAAGCCTTGAGCAAATGGGGAAGGGAGGAAGGCAGAGAAGACAGTCAAGGAATGCAGTCTCCTGGATTGGAAACAGCACTGGGAGTCAGGAGACCTGCCTTCCAATATTGACTACATCTGTGCTCTTAGGCAAGTGCCTTGGCTTTACTGGCCCTCTTTGCACAGGGGTGGTTTTATCTGATGAACCAGATTTATGCAATTGGAAAGGCCCTTAACACCTGGGCCTACTCTATGCTGATTTTGTAGCAGTATAGCTATTTCGGTTAGGGTTGTTCTTTTTAACTGGAATGGTTATACTGGTACAACCCTTAATGTGAATGCAGTTATATTGGTATAAAGGTGCCTTTTGTGGGTATACCTTAATCCCCTTCCCACACGGAAATAAGATAGACTGTATAAGCACTTTTATACTAGTGTAACTGTTCTAGCTTTTAGCTGTGGAATCTCCTGAGCCTAGTGGCACACGAGGCAAGCCATTTTCCCCCCTGCCTTCTGACCAGAACAAGATATTTGACTCAATCATATGTAGTCTCCATGATGGCAACATCATTTTCAGTCATCCTGCAATAAGTCATTCATTGTCCTCCATGTCTTCTTTCCCCCACAGAAAGAATCCAATTTAAGACATACCTTGTGCTTCTGCCACGGGATGGCTTGATGGTATGGCCAAACCACCATAGCAGTCTCTGTCTGATCACAAAGGTCCTGGTGGATTCTCCATCACTGATGATTTTTAATTCAAGATTGAATGTTTTTCTAAAATATAAATATAACCTCTACAGGAGGTCAGACCAGATGATCACAATGGTCCCTTCTGGCTTTAGCATCTATGAATCACCGAGTCCTCAGTCTGCTGACCCATGCGATGCAATACTTCCACATTGGTTACATAATCTTTCTAGTGAGTTCCTTAGATTTTTTAAGCAATGCTTGTGGAGTGCGTTCAGCATCCTCTTGTGTACTTCTGCAATCTGCCATGTTTCTGGGTGCACAAACTCATTTTCATGTGTAGATGTGTCTTACTCTTCCAGATGTTGGTCACACAGGAAAATGATCCACTGGCTTTGCAGATTGTTGCCTTCACATCTGTAGTGAGATGGCCATTAGCAGATATTGTACTTCCAAAATAGATTAAGTCATTAACTCTTCTTCTCCATCAATCACACATCTGCCTGTGCTGATAGCATTCTCGCCTATCACCATGATTTTGGTCTTCTGCATACAGATATGAAGTCCCACTTTGGCTACTTCTGCTTTTAGGTTCATAAAGAGTCTTTTCATTCCATCCCAGTTGGTATCCAGCATGACTATACTGTCTGCAAAATCTAAGTCTTGCAGCGTATTTCTTGCCTAAACAATACCAGCGGTCTTGTCAGTAGCTGTCAGTCTTAGCACAAAGTCTATGACAATACAGAAGACAATTGGGGAAAATATGCAACCTGGCCTTATGCCAGTAACACTCTTAAACTATTCTATCTCTCTACTTTTGGTCCTGATGCAACCTTGTCATACAAAGCTTTTATCAATTTAACAGTCTTTGCTGGAATTTCATAGTGTCTCAAGATCTTCCAGAGGGCTTCTCTGTGCATGCTATCAAATACTTTCATAAAATCAAGGATGTTAAAAAGTATCTTCTTCTGGTATTCTAAGCCTTTCTCAATGAGTCTTCTTAAGGTGAAAATCTGTTCCAAACATGACCTACCAGATTGAAATCCAACCTGTTCTTCCCTGAGTACTTTATCAATAGCAGTTTTCATCCTATTCAAAATGATAATACAAAACACTTTCCCAGGTACAGCTAGGAGTATCACCCTTGTCTAGTTATTGCAAATAAACTGTTATACCTTTTCAGGGATTTTGCAGATAACACCTCTTCTCCAATCTTTGGATGGGTGTCCTTTCTCCAGACCATTCTTCAGCTGCCTGCACATGTAATTCACCATCACTTCCTCCCCAGTGTTTAACATTTCAGCATTTGTTTTATCATAGCCTGGTGCTTTAACACTCTTCAGCTGGTTTATAGCCTTAGTTCCTTCTTCCGAGGTGATTACTTGTAGTGATATAGATAAGATCACTATGTCTTCACATTTCTCAGTATATGTTAATGGTCCTGGCTGGTTAAGCACAGCCTGGAAATGTACCATCCAACGGGCACTCTGTCCATCCTTTGTGTTTGAAATTGTACAATCTTGAGCCTTTCTACACAATTCTACAAAGGTTAGAGCATTGTGATGTCAGTTGTTTAGATACTAGAGAAAGCTTTTTAGAATCCACTCTCCTATGTTTGAGTGGTAGCTGTGTTAGTCTGTATCAGCAAAAATAACAAGGAGTACTTGTGGCACCTTAGAGACTAACAAATTTATTTGGGTTAAAATTTATTCATGGGTTAGAACCCACTTCATCAGATGCATGGAGTGAAAATACAGGAGCAGGTGTGTATATATATGTGAAAGGATGGGGGTTCTTTACCAAGTGTGAGGTCAGTCTAATGAGGTAAATCAATTAACAGCAGGATACCAAGGGAGGAAAAATAACTTTTGAAGTGGGAAGAGAGTGGCCCATTACAGACAGTTGACAAGAAGGTGTGAGTAACAGTAGGGATACTAATACTAATTTCTATTACTCTTACAATACTAAATACTGTTACTCACACTTTCTTGTCAACTGTCTGTAATGGGCCAATCTCTTACCACTTCAAAAGTTATTTTTTCCTCCCTTGGTAGCCAAATAAATTTGTTAGTCTCTAAGGTGCCACAAGGACTCCTCATTATTTTCTCTCTCCTATGTGCCTCCTCAGTGTCTCTTGCTTTATTTTCCATCCATTCTGTATGATCTCTTCGGCTAATCTTTTAACTTGTCTCTGTCCGCATATTCTTGTTGCAGAATAGTTTTTACTGCTATCTCGTTGTTGATTTCTCTTCTTTAATTCTTTCCTCTATTCAACTAGCTTCCATGTATTTAGTTGGAGCCATTCTTCTTTCTTAGATAGTCTCATTCCTCATGGTAGTCCTGGATGCATCCTCACTTGCTTCTTTGAAAAACTGCCATTGTTTTTCTGTGTCATCCATCTGTGTCTTTAACTCTTCAAATCTATTGCTAAATTGCATCTTGAAATGTGCCTTCACTGTTGGATCTACTAACTTTCTAGTACTTGTGGCACCTTAGAGACTAACAAATTTATTAGAGCATAAGCTTTCGTGAGCTACAGCTCACTTCATCGGAGGAAGTGAGCTGTAGCTCACGAAAGCTTATGCTCAAATAAATTTGTTAGTCTCTAAGGTGCCACAAGTACTCCTTTTCTTTTTGCGAATACAGACTAACACGGCTGCTACTCTGAAACCTAACTTTCTAGTATCATACATACCTTCTGCCTTGAGTGATGCTACTTTCTTTGGTTTCATTTTGTTTGTCTTAATAACAAGATGGTGGTCACTTCTGATACTAGCACTCATATACAGCCTGGTGTCCAACTATGATCTTCTCTAGCACCTACTAAAGGTACCATGATCATGCTGTTTCTGGGTGAAGCCATCATTTCATCTCCACATCAGTTTGTCTTTCCTTGTGTGAAAATGCATAGACTGAATGCACAGAATTAAAAAAAAATTTTCCATTGTCAGTCTGTTCTAATATGCCATGTCTGCCCATAACATGCTCAGATCCAGTATTATCCTCATCAACGTGTGTATTTAGATCTCCCATAGAGATAACAATATCGTATTTATTGATCTTGCCAAGGATGTTCTGCAACCTTTCACAGAAGCAATCTTTGCTTTGTTCATCACAATCATTTATTAGGTGCATAACACTGAACAAGTGTGACTTTTGCTTGGTTTGTCATAAATACATTGTCAGTATTTTTGAATGTGCAGGTACCCATTCCTTCAGTGCTGTAGAAGCTTCCTTGCTAAACTTAACCTTCCCAATGTTTATCATCTTTTCAACCATGATTTCCAATGATAATTAGACAGGTCCAGTCCACCTCATCTCAGTTAGTCCAGGTATACTTAGGCCAAAGATTTTCATTTCCCTGATAACTTGTGTCAGTCCATCTGTGCTCCGAAGAGATCTAACATTCCAGCTCCCAATTCTTGACTTAGTTTTAGCTATGAAGATACCCCATTTCAGATTAAAAACTCCCTTGTGGATTTTATTCTCCAGCATCAGCATGTCAGCCGGATTTGCTGGTTGATCAGTACTATCTTGTCTTACATCCAGCACATCATGATTCTTCACAGTTGATATGTGTATTTGCAAATCTGTGACAGATTCATCTTGTCTCCAGGCTGTTTCTATAACAGAGAGCATTTTTGCGAGGACCACTAGACTGCTTTTAGTTTGGCTCATACCCTTTCACTTTTCTGTCTTGGGTGACCCTACCAGGAGTTCTGCACCTGCCAGCATAGCTCTCAGGGTACCTGGAGCACACAAACATATGCATCACATCAAGGTGCAATCCCTAGGGAAACTATAGGTGTCCTCACACTTGTGGGGTGGTTATTGCATTAATGAGACCGATATAATGAAAGTGGTAAAACTTCTGTATAAACAAGATTTCAGCTACCTAGTCTACAACACAACCAGCTTACACATGAAAGATGTTAAACTGTCTGATATTAAAGGTAGATGGGGCCTTTGTGCCTTAACTTCCCCAGATGCAAAATGGGAATGATACTTACCCCCCTTTAGTAAGCATTTTGAGATCTACAGCTGAAAAGTTCCTGTAGGTGCCAAGTATTTTATTATGATGCATTAGTGCTAATTAATGGTGTGCTCAGATGACTGATTTAGTCAAGTACAGATGAGGGATTTTTTTGTTTACCCCTCACTTTATATAATGTCAGATATAACTTCCATGGACTTCTTAACTGCATCTTTATAAAGAAGCTTCCAAGGACATGGTTTGGAAATGCAGGAAGGGGTCTGTGATTAAAACTGAGCATATTCTGTCAACCTCCTTTCCCCCACGCCCCCAGAAAAAGAAAGAAAGAAAAATCCTCTATGAATATTGGTTCCAATTTTGAAATGGAGTCTACCTGACTGTGTTTGTGCCCCTCTTTAATTCACTGCCTATGAATATTTTAAGAAATGAATGTACTGGCAGCAGAGCTCCAAGGAACAGCATATTCTATTTAAAGTGAATATTGCAGTATATTCATGGAAAGCAAATTTCTAATTGGTAATTGTGACTATTCACACCAGCAAGCTGACCCCCAGAGTTCCACTGGGCCAATCAGGAAACACATTGTTACCTCATGTGTCCAGTTAAAAACAGCTCAAATTCCAAACATGGAATCACAAACAAGCTACAGGCCAAGAACTATGCCAGAAATTACTGAATGAATATTTTTGAATAAATTAGAGAAAATAACAATCTGTTGGCAGGCAATTCACAAACAGAGAGAGCATCAAAATTAGTTACATAAATGAGTTAATTGCTCAGCCCTGTTAGTGATACGGTCTGTAAGTATGTGATCAGATGAGTGGTGTGTGCTGAGCCAGTCAGTCTGAGTAGAAAGACACATGTAGCTATGAATATCAGTGTCTGTTAGAGAGATGTTTTGATGCTCAATGAGTCTGTGGAAACCACTGAGAAACACTTTTGTGGTAGTCCCAGGGAGTTCAGGGTCTCAGGAGGGTATAGGGTGTGAGACGAATGCTAGAAACCTGGACTGGGGGAGATCAATAATTAAAAGCATAACCTTCTATGGAGCTGCTCTGTGGGTAGGTGTGTGCAGTGGGATGATGTTACCTAGTGTCTTCCATCCAATGATCGCAAAGCATGGCACAGCCTCTAATGAAAGCCTCCCAGGACCCTTGTAAGGAGGGTAGTATTAGTAACCCTGTTTTACGGTTGATGGCACGGTTACAAAGAGCGGAAGATGTTGATTTTTCCATTGATTTGAACTGGATCTTTGACTGAGCAGCACTTCTTTATTATCAGCCCTCAGAATCTGATGAGTTCAGGGGAGCCATAACTCCCACTGCAGTCAGCGGAAGGTGTGACTACTCCGCACCACAGAAAAATTAAGTCATAAGGGGCTTGTCTGAGGCCACTGCAGATGTGAGACACAACCAGGAATAGAACCCTTGTGTACTGATTCCCACTCCTGTGCCGTAAACAGAAGACCTCCCATAAATACACCTCTACTGCACCTTGTGATACATGTGTCCCAAAACAAAGAGCAACATTGTAAGCCTGGAGGTTGAATAATCATAGATGAGAACTGGCTAAAGATGAGAAAAGGTGTGTGTGTGGGGGGGGGAATGGAAAGTGGAGAGGATTAGCTCTCTAAAATGCCTTTGCCCACAGCAATTACTGTGGATTGCTATTGGGTGTCAGTTTGTTTACCAGTTTAATTAACAGAGATTCCCTCTGTCTGCCTGTCTCTCTGCAGAGGCTAAAGAAACTCACTTCCCCTGCGGAGGACTTGCCTCAGCCAAAGAAGCACTGGGCTAGCATGTCTGAACCATGGGAGAGCCCCAAAGCAGAATACAGGATCTCATCCCCACCAGCCAAGGAAGTGCTCATAACCACAGAGAAGGAAGCCCACTTGTAAAGAATATGGGAAAGGATTTCGTCTTTGCATTCTGGAGTGATTCCCCTTCTCATTCTTGAGGTGGCTTCTCTTCACACCTGGGACAATGTACTCTTCATTTCTCCCCTGCACACCTGAGACAGAGCCATCCTAGTCAGTGACTCTGGGACATCCTTCACCTTCCCCAAGTTTATCAGGTAGTTAACTGCACAGACTTGGGACGGCAGTTCTTTTGACACCCCTAGGACAGCTCTCTCCTTTTGCACCTGGGAAAGAGCAATGTGGCTTCACCAAAAGCGCGTTAGAGCCCTGACACTAAAAAAAGGAACAGTAGATATAAAATAATGGGAAAAAGAAATTGCAAACAGTAGAGAGGTTCAAAAGTAAAGTCAGGAAGGCAAAGGCACAAAATGAGGGGGTGTGAGCAAAAGGAACAAGTAAAATGGTTTATAAGTACATAAAAAGCAGGAGTCTGACATAGGAAAGTGTGCGGGTAGGTCACCTACATACGAGGGAGAGAGAGCCAATCATATACTAAAGAGGCTGCAGTGCTAAGTAGGTATTTGGCATCAGCTGTCACTCAAAGGGTGAGTGGCAGGATATTTTCCACTGAATGCATCCGATGAAGTGAGCTGTAGCTCACGAAAGCTTATGCTCAAATAAATTTGTTAGTCTCTAAGGTGCCACAAGTACTCCTTTTCTTTTTGATGATACTTAACAGGTTTCAGAGCAGCAGCCATGTTAGTCTGTATTCGCAAAAAGAAAAGGAGTACTTGTGGCACCTTAGAGACTAACAAATTTATTTGAGCATAAGCTTTCGTGAGCTACAGCTCACTTCATCGGATGCATTCAGTGGAAAATACAGTGGGGAGATTTATATATACAGAGAACATGAAACAATGGGTGCTACCATACACACTATAAGGAGAGTGATCACTTAAGGTGAGCTATTACCAGCCGGAGAGTGGGGGGTGGGGGCGGGGGGAAGAAAACCTTTTGTAGTGATAATCAAGATGGGCCATTTGGAGGGGGGGAAATAAACATGGGGAAATAGTTTCTTTGTGTAATGACCCATCCGCTCCCAGTCTCTATTCAAGCCTAAGTTAATTGTATCCAGTTTGCAAATTAATTCCAATTCAGTAGTCTCTCGTTGGTGTCTGTTTTTGAAGTTTTTTTGTTGAAGAATTGCCACTTTTAGGTCTGTAATCGAGTGACCAGAGAGATTGAAGTGTTCTCCGACTGGTTTTTATAGTATATTATAGTATACTTAATATAGTATTCTATAATTTTATAGAATTATAGTATAATTCTTGATGTCTGATTTGTGTCCATTTATTCTTTTACGTAGAGACTGTCCAGTTTGATCAATGTACATGGCAGAGGGGCATTACTGGCACATCATCAAGGATCTACAACCTATCCTGAAGGACGACCCATCACTCTCACAGATCTTGGGAGACAGGCCAGTCCTTGCTTGCAGACAGCCCCCCAACCTGAAGCAAATACTCACCAGCAACCACATACCGCACAACAGAACCACTAACCCAGGAACCTATCCTTGCAACAAAGCCCGTTGCCAACCGTGTCCACGTATCTATTCAGGGGACACCATCATAGGGCCTATTCACATCAGCCACACTATCAGAGGCTCGTTCACCTGCACATCTACCAATGTGATATATGCCATCATGTGCCAGCAATACCCCTCTGCCATGTACATTGGTCAAACTGGACAGTCTCTACGTAAAAGAATAAATGGACACAAATCAGACGTCAAGAATTATAACATTGAAAAACCAGTCGGAGAACACTTCAATCTCTCTAGTCACTTGATTACAGACCTAAAAGTGGCAATTCTTCAACAAAAAAACTTCAAAAACAGACTCCAACGAGAGACTACTGAATTGGAATTAATTTGCAAACTGGTTACAATTGACTTAGGCTTGAATAGAGACTGGGAGTGGATAGCTCATTACACAAAGTAAAACTGTTTTCCCATGTTTATTCCCCCCCCCCCCCCAACACACACACTGTGCCTCAGACATTCTTGTCAACTACTGGAAATGGCCCACCTTGATTATCACTACAAAAAGTTTTCTTCCCCCTCCCACCGCCCTGCTCTCCTGCTGGTAATAGCTCATCTTAAGTGATCACTCTCCTTACAGGTTTCAGAGTAGCAGCCCTGTTAGTCTGTATTCGCAAAAAGAAAAGGAGTACTTGTGGCACCTTAGAGACTAACAAATTTATTAGAGCATAAGCTTTCGTGAGCTACAGCTCACTTCATCGGATGCATTTGGTGGAAAAAACAGAGGAGAGATTTATATACACACACACAGAGAACATGAAACAATGGGTTTATCATACACACTGTAAGGAGAGTGATCACTTAAGATAAGCCATCACCCACAGCAGGGGGGGGAAAGGAGGAAAACCTTCCATGGTGACAAGCAGGTAGGCTAATTCCAGCAGTTAACAAGAATATCAGAGGAACAGTGGGGGGTGGGGTGGGGGGGAGAAATACCATGGGGAAATAGTTTTACTTTGTGTAATGACTCATCCATTCCCAGTCTCTATTCAAGCCTAAGTTAATTGTATCCAGTTTGCAAATTAATTCCAATTCAGCAGTCTCTCATTGAAGTTTGTTTTTGAAGCTTTTTTGTTGAAGTATAGCCACTCTTAGATCTGTGATCGAGTGACCAGAGAGATTGAAGTGTTCTCCAACTGGTTTTTGAATGTTATAATTCTTGACGTCTGATTTGTGTCCATTCATTCTTTTACGTAGAGACTGTCCAGTTTGGCCAATGTACATGGCAGAGGGGCATTGCTGGCACATGATGGCATATATCACATTGGTAGATGCGCAGGTGAACGAGCCTCTGATAGTGTGGCTGATGTGATTAGGCCCTATGATGGTATCCCCTGAATAGATATGTGGACAGAGTTGGCAACGGGCT
Organism: Dermochelys coriacea; assembly: GCF_009764565.3. NCBI lineage: Eukaryota > Metazoa > Chordata > Testudines > Dermochelyidae > Dermochelys > Dermochelys coriacea. The sequence continues at coordinate 243,785,744 of NC_050068.2, forward strand.
TTGTTGCAAGGATAGGTTCCTGGGTTAGTGGTTCTGTTGTTTGGTGTGTGGTTGCTGGTGAGTATTTGCTTCAGATTGGGGGGCTGTCTGTAAGCAAGGACTGGTCTATCTCCCAAGATCTGAGAGAGCGATGGCTCGTCCTTCAGGATAGGTTGTAGATCCTTGATGATGCGTTGGAGAGGTTTTAGTTGGGGGCTGAAGGTGATGGCTAGTGGCGTTCTGTTGTTTTCTTTGTTGGGCCTGTCCTGTAGTAGGTGACTTCTGGGTACTCTTCTGGCTCTGTCGATCTGTTTCTTCACTTCAGCAGGTGGGTATTGTAGTTGTAGGAATGCATGATAGAGATCTTGTAGGTGTTTGTCTCTGTCTGAGGGGTTGGAGCAAATGCGGTTATATCGTAGCGCTTGGCTGTAGACAATGGATCGAGTGGTATGATCTGGATGAAAGCTAGAGGCATGTAGGTAGGAATAGCGGTCAGTAGGTTTCCGATATAGGGTGGTGTTTATGTGACCATTGCTTATTAGCACCGTAGTGTCCAGGAAGTGGATCTCTTGTGTGGACTGGTCCAGGCTGAGGTTGATGGTGGGATGGAAATTGTTGAAATCATGGTGGAATTCCTCAAGAGCTTCTTTTCCATGGGTCCAGATGATGAAGATGTCATCAATGTAGCGCAAGTAGAGTAGGGGCATTAGGGGACGAGAGCTGAGGAAGCGTTGTTCTAAGTCAGCCATAAAAATGTTGGCATACTGTGGGGCCATGCGGGTACCCATCGCAGTGCCGCTGATTTGAAGGTATACATTGTCACCAAATGTGAAATAGTTATGGGTCAGGACAAAGTCACAAAGTTCTGCCACCAGGTTAGCCGTGACAGTATCGGGGATACTGTTCCTGATGGCTTGTAGTCCATCTTTGTGTGGAATGTTGGTGTAGAGGGCTTCTACATCCATAGTGGCTAGGATGGTGTTTTTAGGAAGATCACCAATGGACTGTAGTTTCCTCAGGAAATCGGTGGTGTCTCGAAGATAGCTGGGAGTGCTGGTAACGAAGGGCCTGAGGAGGGAGTCTACATAGCCAGACAATCCTGCTGTCAGGGTGCCAATGCCTGAGATGATGGGGCGTCCAGGATTTCCAGGTTTATGGATCTTGGGTAGCAGATAGAATACCCCAGGTCGGGGCTCCAGGGGTGTGTCTGTGCGGATTTGTTCTTGTGCTTTTTCAGGGAGTTTCTTGAGCAAATGCTGTAGTTTCTTTTGGTAACTCTCAGTGGGATCAGAGGGTAATGGCTTGTAGAAAGTGGTGTTGGAGAGCTGCCTAGTAGCCTCTTGTTCATACTCCGACCTATTCATGATGACGACAGCACCTCCTTTGTCAGCCTTTTTGATTATGATGTCAGAGTTGTTTCTGAGGCTGTGGATGGCACTGTGTTCTGCATGGCTGAGGTTATGGGGTAAGCGATGCTGCTTTTCCACAATTTCAGCTCGTGCACGTCGGCGGAAGCAGTCTATGTAGAAATCCAGGCTGCTGTTTCGACCTTCAGGAGGAGTCCACCCAGAATCCTTCTTTTTGTAGTGTTGGCAGGAAGGTCTCTGTGGGTTAATATGTTGGTCAGAGGTGTGTTGGAAATATTCCTTGAGTCTGAGACGTCGAAAATAGGATTCTAGGTCACCACAGAACTGTATCATGTTCGTGGGGGTGGAGGGGCAAAAGGAGAGGCCCCGAGATAGGACAGATTCTTCCGCTGGGCTAAGAGTATAGTTGGATAGATTAACAATATTGCTGGGTGGGTTACGGGAACCATTGTTGTGGCCCCTTGTGGCATATAGTAGTTTAGATAGCTTAGTGTCCTTTTTCTTTTGTAGAGAATCAAAGTGTGTTTTGTAAATGGCTTGTCTAGTTTTTGTAAAGTCCAGCCACGAGGAAGTTTGTGTGGAAGGTTGGTTCTGCGCATCTACCAATGTGATATATGCCATCATGTGCCAGCAATGCCCCTCTGCCATGTACATTGGCCAAACTGGACAGTCTCTACGTAAAAGAATGAATGGACACAAATCAGACGTCAAGAATTATAACATTCAAAAACCAGTTGGAGAACACTTCAATCTCTCTGGTCACTCGATCACAGACCTAAGAGTGGCTATACTTCAACAAAAAAGCTTCAAAAACAGACTCCAACGAGAGACTGCTGAATTGGAATTAATTTGCAAACTGGATACAATTAACTTAGGCTTGAATAGAGACTGGGAATGGATGAGTCATTACACAAAGTAAAACTATTTCCCCATGGTATTTCTCCCCCCCCCCACCCCCCACTGTTCCTCTGATATTCTTGTTAACTGCTGGAATTAGCCTACCTGCTTGTCACCATGGAAGGTTTTCCTCCTTTCCCCCCCCTGCTGTGGGTGATGGCTTATCTTAAGTGATCACTCTCCTTACAGTGTGTATGATAAACCCATTGTTTCATGTTCTCTGTGTGTGTGTATATAAATCTCTCCTCTGTTTTTTCCACCAAATGCATCCGATGAAGTGAGCTGTAGCTCACGAAAGCTTATGCTCTAATAAATTTGTTAGTCTCTAAGGTGCCACAAGTACTCCTTTTCTTTTTACTCTCCTTACAGTGTGTATGGTAAAACCCATTGTTTCATGTTCTCTGTGTATATAAATCTCACCACTGTATTTTCCACTGAATGCATCCGATGAAAGAAAAGGAGTACTTGTGGCACCTTAGAGACTAACAAATTTATTAGAGCATAAGCTTTCGTGAGCTACAGCTCACTTCATCGGATGCATTTGGTGGAAAAAACAGAGGAGAGATTTATATACACACACACACACAGAGAACATGAAACAATGGGTTTATCATACACACTGTAAGGAGAGTGATCACTTAAGATAAGCCATCACCAGCAGCAGGGGGGAGAAAGGAGGAAAACCTTTCATGGTGACAAGCAAGGTAGGCTAATTCCAGCAGTTAACAAGAATATCAGAGGAACAGTGGGGGGTGGGGTGGGAGGGAGAAATACCATGGGGAAATAGTTTTACTTTGTGTAATGACTCATCCATTCCCAGTCTCTATTCAAGCCTAAGTTACTCCTTTTCTTTTTGATGATACTTAACAGGTTTCAGAGCAGCAGCAATGTTAGTCTGTATTCGCAAAAAGAAAAGGAGTACTTGTGGCACCTTAGAGACTAACAAATTTATTTGAGCATAAGCTTTCGTGAGCTACAGCTCACTTCATTGGATGCATTCAGTGGAAAATACAGTGGGGAGATTTATATATACGGAGAACATGAAACAATGGGTGCTACCGTACACACTATAAGGAGAGTGATCACTTAAGGTGAGCTATTACCAGCCGGAGAGTGGGGGGTGGGGGCGGGGGGAAGAAAACCTTTTGTAGTGATAATCAAGATGGGCCATTTGGAGGGGGGGAAATAAACATGGGGAAATAGTTTTACTTTGTGTAATGACCCATCCACTCCCAGTCTCTATTCAAGCCTAAGTTAATTGCATCCAGTTTGCAAATTAATTCCAATTCAGCAGTCTCTCGTTGGAGTCTGTTTTTGAAGCTTTTTTGTTGAAGTATAGCCACTCTTAGGTCTGTGATCGAGTGACCAGAGAGATTGAAGTGTTCTCCAACTGGTTTTTGAATGTTATAATTCTTGACGTCTGATTTGTGTCCATTCATTCTTTTACGTAGAGACTGTCCAGTTTGGCCAATGTACATGGCAGAGGGGCATTGCTGGCACATGATGGCATATATCACATCCGATGAAGTGAGCTGTAGCTCATGAAAGCTTACGCTCAAATAAATTGGTTAGTCTCTAAGGTGCCACAAGTACTCCTTTTCTTTTTGAGGATACTTAACATAATCATAGTTAATGAAGAAAGGGAGAGACCACAAGGCAGACTCAGGATGGAACAGGCTGAAGGATATCTGGGTAACTCGTACTAATTCAAATCGAAATGGGCTGGTGAAATTCATACTAAAGAGCATGAGGCTAGCAGAGAGCTGGTGGTTCTTTTGGGGAGAGCCTGGAGTGCAGGGGAGGTCCCACAATACTGGTCGAGAGTAAACATAGCACATAGGGGCCAAAAGGGGCTCCAGGAATTACACACGAGAAGGGTTAAACTGCATTACCTGTAGCTGGCTAGAAGAATGAATAGAGGCCTGATTCTCTGCTACACTGCACTTTGTGGCATCATTTACACCAGGGCAAGTGATACCACATCAGAATGGCAGCCTTTTACACCACTTTGCCCTGGTGTAAATCACTGCACAAAGTATGATCAGGCTCCAAACCTGAGCGCTTCCAAGCTATGATAAATAATAAGGCGACGAATAGCCAAGATGAGTTAATCAAAAAAAAGTAATGCCAAAGTATCTTAATCTCTTTCTTTGACAGGATAATGCCTGAAGGGAATGCAGGGAACTGGAGGTATTTCAACTTGAATAAGGCATTCGATACAGGTTTCAGAGTAGCAGCCATGTTAGTCTGTATTCGCAAAAAGAAAAGGAGTACTTGTGGCACCTTAGAGACTAACAAATTTATTAGAGCATAAGCTTTCGTGAGCTACAGCTCACTTCATCAGCTCACGAAAGCTTATGCTCTAATAAATTTGTTAGTCTCTAAGGTGCCACAAGTAGTACTCTTCTTTTTGCATTCGATACAGTTTCACATGACCGTCTCCTATGGAGACTGTGAATTCAAACAGAACAGCTATAAACTGAAATGCCAAAAACTACATAGTTGTATATCAAGGCTGCACAGTTAAAATCACAGGAAAAGCTGAAGCTAAGGGCCCATCAGCCACATTACTTCAGCTCCATGGCATGTATATTGGTATACAGACCGTGTGACATAATAGCCTATTAAACAAGCACACACTTAACCAGAAAAAGAAGAGCAAACACTACACACTGTGGGACTGGTTCTCCATTGCACTGCACTTTGTGAGTATGTCTACACTGCAGCTGGGAGTGAGGTTCACAGCCCAAGGGGAAAGACCTCATGCTCATGGGACTGAATCTAGTGCGCTAAAAATAGCAGTTTGGACATTGCTGTACTGGTGGAGGCTCAGGCTATCCAGCCAACCTTGGATTCTATTTCATTCCTGCCCAAGCTTGGCTGGCTAGCCTGAGTCTCTACCCGTGGAGCAACATCCACACTGCTATTTTTAATGCTCTACCTTGAGTCCCACTAATGTGAGGTCTGTCTGGGAGGTTCACTCCCAGCAACAATGTAGACATAACCTGTGTAGTCATCGACACCTGTGCTGAGTGGGCATAAAACACTAACACTGATGAATGTGAGTGGAAAATCCATACCTCTTGTGTGCAATGCAGTTGCATTTATATTGCCGTTGGGACCTTAGCTTTTGCTCTTCTTGTGAATGTCACTGTGCAGCCTTATTGCTGAATTAGCAGAGTTTTTTTGTGTTTAGTTTCCTTTCTTTTAAAAAAGAAAGAAAGATTGATTGCTGGTGCAAGTAACATTTAAATGGCCCCAGTTAAGTGTCAACATTCACACTTCATGGAGATGAATGGTTGGAAGATGTGGAAATTTGTTTGGAGACAATTTTTGGCAAGTCCAGGTGGACAACAGGCCAGCATCTCATCTGGGTCATTGTGATGGCTGTACTTTTGCAATGAAAACAGGCAGAAGGCAGGAAAGTTGTGGAATGGCATGAAAATTATGAGATCAATTGTTTCCCATGTTCATTATTTTCTCCTTCCCTTGTGTTTATACTGACTTGGCTTTTACTTGGAGGGTTGCTGTGTGGGTTTCAATAAGACAAATGTGGCCTCAGACAATATTCCTCATACAGATTGCCCTAGCAACAGTCTGCGTGCAGCAGCTGTGGCCAGCCTGGAAGATTGTGCAAATGTGCAATGTCAAAGGCAGCAGAGCTTTATCAGACTGCTAAAATTTGAGCATATGCCCACTGAGCATGCTCAGAAGTGAACGTTTCAATTGCTTATAACGGCTCTATTGTTGTTTCCACTACTACCTCTCCCCTGCCCCCTCCCAGTGGAGCACAAGTGCTCGCAGGATTATCCTTAGGACAATTTTGTTTTTTAATTCCAAGTTTTAGGCTTCAGCAGTTTTTCTTGCATCCTTGCTTGAAAGACTGTGGTACAGTATTAGAGAGGGTAGCATGTATTTTACTTTCTCTCCACTAATTCAAGTGGCTGAAGGAGAAGGTTGGTTCTGTAGCTCAGGCACTGGGGTGAGACTCAGGCTATTGGAGTTCACTTCCAGGCTGTGACACAGATTCCTTCTGTGTCCGGGGGGAAGTCACTTAAAATCTCTGTGCTTCATTTTGTAAAATACTAGGAATAATAATACTTACAACCTCCCTGGTGTGTTGGGAGGATAAATTCATTCATGTATGTGAGATGCTCGGATCCAATGGTGAGGGGGCTGTGGAAACACTTGATAAATGATGATTTTTGCACAGAGACCAAGGGTCAGATTCTGAGCTGAGTCTTGTTGGCATAAGTGTGGGGTTGTATTAACAGAAATATCACCTGTGAGGAAATGGTTCTTTTCTACTCATCAGTAGGCAGACCTTGGTGCGCCACTTTCAAGTTCAGGCAGCTCCAGTTTAAGAAGTCAGAGGGTGAAATGAAAATCATGAAAATGATCTCTTCTGTGTTTAAATAAAATTTTGATTTTTTTTATTAAAACCAAAAAGTATTCAGTTTTTTCTTTTCCCCTTTCCTTCCTTTTTCATCCTTTGTTTCTCTTTCCCCCTCTTTCTCCCATTCCAGTGGCAAAATGGAAAAGAGGAAGGAAAGGAGGTGAAACGGGGGTTAAAAGAGAGAAACTGAAAAGCCAAACTCCATAAATTTTTGCTTAAAAAAATTCACCAACATTTTCAAGAAATAAACAAAAAAACAAAGTTTTTAAAAACTAAACCAACCCCACAAATAACACACCCAACTTCTAAACTAAAATGTTAGTGAAATTTTCAAAAGTGTTTTGTTTGTTTTTTGACCAGATCTACTTTGTGGCAGTACTGGAAGGAGTTAACGCCCCATTTCCCCTGCCCCTCTCCCCCCTGCATTAGTAAAGATGGGTATTGAATCAGAAAAGGGGATGGGCTTTTATAGGAATGGAAAAACTTCCCTTAGCCAGCATCCTTGCACACTCATCAGTTCATGGGAGATGTGTTATGAGATTACATCTGGGGTCTTGTCTTCACCATGAGAAAAAGGTGTATTCTTAACTCAAGTGAACTAACTCAAGGTAAAATCCAAGTGGGGACAAAGAAGTCTGTGGTATTCCCATGAGCTAGCAAGTTAAGTTAAAAACTAATCTCCCCTATATTCTTTACCTAGACCTTCTGACTCGTGTGAAAACTGCAAACTGGCTTGCGTTCACCAGGCTATTACCATGTGTTAGTTATCGCCTGTTAGCTGACTTGAGTTAACACCTTTCTTCCTACTGTAAAGATGGAGCCTGTAAGTCTAGGGACCCAGCTAACAGGGTATTCTGCAGCAGAAGGCAAGGATCCATTGGCAGGGGCAGCAGAGGGAGAGGTGGACACTCAGCTATACATTTGACATATCCTCTGCTGAATGTAGGGAGTTCCGAGTCCATCAGCACAAATTACTGTGCTCTGCTGTTGGAGGGGACCATGGAGAGAGAGGAACACAGTGGCAGAGCAGGCTGTTTGGTAGGGATCGACCCATCAGGAGGCTGGCTACTCATTTCCATCCAGTTATTTCAGAAGTGTTGGGGAAAGAGCCCTAATTTCAGAGTTTGGGGGGAGGGGTGTCTGTTAGCAGTAAGTTCCCTCCTTAAAAGTTGGTTTACAGCACTTGTATGCACAGAATATGCCCCCATGTTCAATATTTTTACTTGTTTTTCATAGACTTGTGTATATTTTGGAAGACTTTGTACTGAACAATACTCTTAAAAATAAAGATGTTTCGTCAGACTGTTCTTGTCTGTGCAAATAGGTAGGTGAGTGGAAGGGTTTAATCTCTAGCTAGTGGAGCTCCTGTTCAGTAACTCAGAGGGATGCCCTGCTGATAGAACTTGATGGAGATGGGTGGGGAGCTGAGTTCAGTCCCTAGCTGATCCGGCACCAGGAGATAGCCAGGAGGTCTGGGCTCAATACCCGTAGTTGGTGCAACCCCTGAGTGACAATCAGAGGGGTTAAGGTTAATCTCCAGTTGGTGAAATGCCTGATTGGTTGAGTTTTAAGTTCGTTTTTATTAGCCACTCTTCACTGGCCATAGGACACAACCTATAGATGAGACTTCTCTCCTCAGCCTATGAAGAAACCTGCAGTTCATTGTCCTGGGCACTGGAAGGAGGTGTGACCTTTTTACTAATTCCCGTTCCTGGTTTCCTACTGATTTTTTCTGTCATTTTATGCTTCGTTTGCCATAGTGTCAGTTGTCAAGGAAGCAGAATTCACCCTGGGGAGAAGGAGGCAGCAAGACCAATTCTTGCAACACTTTTTAAAAAAAAAAAAAAAAAAAACAAACCAATATATCCTAAACCCTCAATTGCTTTGCAGTACTGGCACCATTCTGTATCCCCTACCTGCAAGCCTTTTCTGCAAAGGAGGACATTTATTTTTGGAGCTGTCTGTTTTGGTTTGTCAAGCCTCAGCATGGAGAGTCATGTAGAAAGGAAAGGAATTCCCCCAGAGATATGGATGCAGTTCCCATGCAGAGTCAGCCATGGGCTACTCAGTGTTACTCTCCCTTGTGTCATGCTGTAGAATGATGGGCTCCAACATTTTTAAGCACAATATCACTTTTTGAATTTAAGTGCAACCCAGGATCTGCCCCACCCCTTCCCCGAGGTCCATCTCCTTCCCCGAGGGCTCATCCCACTCACTCAATTCCCCCCCCCCCATTGCTCGCTCTTCTCCCTCACTCACTTTCACCGGGCTGGGGCAAGGGGTTGGGGTTTCGGAGGGGGCTCTGGGCTGAGCCTGAGGCAAGGGGTTGGAGTGCAGGAGGGGGTGAGGTGCAAGCTCTGGGAGGGAATTTGGGTGCAGGAGGGGGCTCTGGGATGGGGCAGAGTGTTGGAGTGAAGGAGGGGGTATAGGATGCTGGGTTTGGGAGGGGGCTCAGGGCTGGGGCAGGGGGAGGAGTGCAGGAGGGAGTTTGGGGTTCAGGAGAGGGTATGGGGTGCTGGGTCCAGGAGGGACTGGGGTTTGGGAAGGGTGCGGGCTCCCGCCCGGAGGCACTTACCTCAGGCAGCTCCTGGTCGGGGGTGTAGTGGGGCTAAGGCAGGCTCCCTGCTTGCCCTGCCCCCACGCCACTCCCAGAAGCGGCCAGCATGCCCCAGCAGCCCCTGGAGTGGCGGCACATGGCTCAGTGCACTGCTCCTGCCTGCAAGCACAGCCCCCACAGCTCCCATTGGCCACAGTTTTCCCTTCCCGAACTGCGGGGGTGGTGCTTGCAGGCAGGAGCAGCATGTGGAGACCCCTGCTCCCCCCAAGGGCTGCAAGGACATGCTGGCCAGTTCTGGGAGCAGTGTGGGGCCAGCGGTAGGCAGGGAGCCTGCCTTAGTCCCGCTGCACTGCCGGACTTTTAGTGGTTGGAGATCGCGATAGACTGTTAGAAGCTCCAGGATCAAGCAGTTGATCGCGATCTAGCGGTTGGTGACCACTCCTGAAGAAGCTGTGAATGTGCTTATGAAAGGCAGTCACTGTACCTTTCTCTCCTGCAGACTCTCAGAACTACAGTAGTTTCCACTATAAGGCTTGGTTGCATCCGATGCAGGGGAAAGTGTGTGCGTGTGGGGGTTACCACCTTTTAGGAACATAGAAATTTCCAGGCTGGAGCGGAACAGTGGTCCATCTAGTCCACGAGCCAGTCTCTGACAGCGACCAGCACCAGATGCTACAGAGAAGATGTATTATAGTACGTGAGAGCATGGCACACCACTACTCTGACTAAACTCAGTGCCACTGGCTGCAATGGGTCAGCAGCTACTGAGTAGATTCAGTTTGGTCATGTTCGCAAGCTCATGCTTTATCAGTAGCTGACAGAAAGTTTTAGCTCTCGCAATTAAATGTCCAAAAATCCTAACTCCCATGCTTTGTTGAAGGTGCCAGTTATGCTCTCTCTGGTCTCTTCTGAGGCTACCTATCCTTTCTGTGTCCCAGGCCTGGTCTGTATTACAAAGTGAGGTTGATGTAAGTTGTCTTGCATTGACCTCTTTGTACTTGTGTCTATGCTCAAATTTGTCTCTGGTTGATTCAGTAAAATTACCTCCCACAACAGCGTGCAGCCATAGTTGACCTGCTGAAGTCAATGCAGTGCAAGTGTAAACTGTATGATCTGTGTAACCCTAACAGTCCCCCAGCAACTGTCCCACAAAGCCCCACTGTGACAAGGAGCATTCTGATCACAATTTTAAACTCCAATGCCCCCCATCTGGAAGTTCCTTGTGTGTTTTTGAAATGCCTTTTCCTGTTTGCCCACCTTGGTGAACACACCTAGCAGCTCCCCCTGGTAGTGTGCAATGGCACAACCAACCATGCTGACTCCACACACTAGACGCAATCCTGCATGGAGTAGACAAGAGATGGTGGATCTCCTGGGCCTATAGGAAGAAGAGGCTTTGCAAGCACGGCCATAGCACCATGGACATCTACAAGCAGATTGCACAGGGGATGAAGAGGTATTACAGGGATCAGCAGCAGTGCCGCGTGAGAACAAAGGAACTTTGCCAGGAATACCAAAAGGCCAGGGAGGCTAATAATAGATCTGGTGGTGCCCTGCAGATCTGCTGCTTTTTTATTGAACTGTCTGTCACTCTTGGAATAGACCCCACCAGAAACCCATAGGCCACTGTGGATACCTCAGAGGACCTTGAGCTAGAGACCTCACCCATGAAAAGTGAGGGGAAGGAGTGGAGAGACTTAGCAAGGAACTCCAGCGAGGCTGTGAGCCAGGACCTGTTAGAGACTCCATCACAGAAGACAGTCTTGCCAGGTAAACATGAATGAGCCTGGGGATGGGGAAGAGAATTTGGGTAAGTGTGTACATGCAGTTTCCCTACAGTCTTTACACATAATGATGGCACCCAGCTCATCCACAAGTTAACAAAACACAGCTATTGGAGATACAAGGTAATATCTTTTATTGGACCATCATCTGTTGATGGAAAGTACAAGCATTCAAGCTACACAGAGGTGCTCTTCAGGTCTGGGGAAAGAAATTAGTGCCTGAGCTAAATACAAGTTCGAACAGATTGTTAAATAAAAGGGTTAATGCAAGTTGTAGGAGGCCACTTGAAAAGAAGTGGGCAACTGAGGGTTACATTGTTATGCATAAGGGGTTTGAAGTAGGCAATTAAAGGTTAGCAAGCAGTGGGATGTGTTGCAAATTGTTATAATGAGCCATAAAACTGGTGTCCCTGTTGAGTCCATGGTTTTAAGTGTCTAGCAACATTATGAATTTAATTCCCAGGCTAGACTTTTGAGGGTGTTGCGCAGATTTCCTTTGAGGAAGCAAAAAGTACTTGTAAACATACAGCAAGCGCCACATAATTCATAGGCTTACTAAAATACCTAGTCCTATTTATAAAAGTATAGCACAGACAATTCCTAATAGCACCCTAATATTCAGACATGAGAACACCCCAAGAGTGCACACTGCTGAGAATGACCTTAAAGTGCTCATTCAAAGCCTCCCTTAGTTGCATAGCTTCATGTTGGGCTCTTGTAATGGCCTTTGTGCCTGGCTGTTCAGAGTCAGCCAAAAGCCGCACCACTTCCCCACTGGCAGCAACTTTCCCCGCTTTGCCTCATAGATATTATGCAGGACACAACAGGCAGCTATAATCATGGGGATATTGTGACACTGTATAAAAGATAGGTGACCATTTATAATATTATTGATCTTTTTATTACATAATTGCAACAAATCTTGTACAAAGTATATCATGTAAGGTATCAATGGAAAAGTTAGTCTGTCAAGTATGGTTATCCTGGTTAAATCCATGTATCATCACTGTATCTGACGTTCTGACTATTGGTGATGTATTTGTATCTCAGATGTGTTTGTTCTTAGGCTGACACCCACAGGGTAGTTTACATCCAGTCTCACCAGTCCATTGTGAATGGACTAGTCAAGCTTGATGGGCCACTAAGAAGAATCAGCTCTCCAGATAGCTGTTCCAGAGGACGTCTCAGACAGCAAGGAGTCAATGGCCACCCCTATGATTTAGCAAAACATATAGGGGCATTTGATGTGGACATGTGACTTCAGACTTCCTCTTTGTCAGTAACTTTCCATATATAAGGGCTGTGGGCTCTGTTTGGGATAGTTAAATTTCCATGCACATGGCAGAGAATATAAAAGACACATGAGACATTTCCATTTTGCCTCTTTCCTGCTCCTGTTCTCTGGACTGGATTTACAACTTAAAGGAGTGTTTTGAACTATGGACTGAGGACCTTCCAATCTTTTGACAGTTACCAGAGGGACTTTTGAAAACTGGCAGAATATTCCTTCACTGCTACAAACCCGATTTAAGGACTTCACAAATATTGGTGAGTAAATGATCTTTTAACAATTTATAACTTTATTCTTTCCTTTAATTAATAAATTCTGAGTTGGTTTATTAAAGATTGGCTGACAGCATGAAAATTGAGTAAGACCCGAGATATATATTGACCAGATGGTAAGTGTCTGATCCTTTGGGAATGGTAGAACCTCACAGTAACCTCTCACTCTATTAGACCAGTTTGTCTGGATGGGAGCCAAGGGATGGAGTGCCTAAAGGGGACTGTGTTTGGCTTCTTGTTAATCAGTGGGTACTACAGAAGTGCTTTGTTACTGGTTTGGAGAATCTAATTATAGAATTAACCTCCAGTTTTGGGGATTGTTTGCCCTGTTTCTTGCAGTCTGCCCTAAGTGTGGCATTCTCTGTGTGGTCCATTCCAGGCACCTGGTCACAGATATTTTTCTCACTGAGATCCAATCTAGTAACTAAACACTGCCAGTGTCCCTTCAATCTACCAAAAGCACATCAATCTGTCATTCTGCACCAGCTCGGTTGTTGAATCTTTCCTCGGTGCTATTGAGGTGGCCAAAGTATCACTTGATGGAGTAAAGGGTAGGCTGGGTTCCACAGAATCACTATTGGCATTTCAATGTTGCTGTTGATAAGCCACCAGTTCCAAGGAGCTGTGATGTCCACAGATGGGAGGGTAAGGGTGTGTGTGTGTGTGAGAGAGATTTCTTGTTTCTTTTTTATAAGGGGCTCTGAGCTCCATGTGTGGATGCCAGGTGCTTGGCAGGGTATTCAGAAAGTGCTTTGGAACAGCATTTGCATTGTTATTTGAATTTATGAAGCAAGGAGCAGGGGATATCTCTGTGGGATTCCTTTTCCTTTTTGCTGAGTCATTCAGCAGCTGCTTGACATTGAGGTGGACTCCTAGAGAGACAGATGGGTGCTGATGGCAAGTGAGATGGCTACAGTCAGATCTACCCACACAGAAAAATAGTGAAGCCCAAGAATATTCTCTGTGATTTCTCAGCCAGCCCTATTCTTCCCCCCTCCAGATTGCTCTTATCAAGTTTGAAAAAAATTAACATCACATCAATTAAATTTTAAAAAATAAACCAGAAAAATAATATCCCCATTTTGGGGTGAATCTAGATAACGGGAGGGATTCAAGACCTGTTTTAATGGTCCATGTTGGGAATTTGCTGGAAGCAAGTCTAATTTACACTGTGACTGCCACCCCATGGGCACCATTGCTGTCCCTTGTGTGTGGATATGAGCTGTGTTCCAGGTGTTCAAGGGAAGCCACATGTTGATTGATGCACCAAATATCTCTAGAGTAGATGAGGCCTGAGTATTAGTGGAGGAAAGGAATCTCTATGGTCCAGGCAGGCAGTGTTGTAATTTTTAATCACCTTTATTACAGTTGTGCTTAAGGCCCAACTAATAGAGAACTGCAAAGCGAGCATGAAATGTGAGCTAAGCACACACATCTGCCATAAATATAAAGGGAAGGGTAACCACCTTTCTGTATACAGAACTATAAAATACATCCTGGCCAGAGGCAAAGTTGTAAAAAGTTAAGAAGCCAAGATAATCTCGCTGGCACCTGACCAAAATGACCAATGAGGAGACAAGATACTTTCAAAGTTGGAGCGGGGGAGGGGAACAAAGGGTCTGTCTGTCTGTGTGATGCTTTTGCCGGGAACAGATCAGGAATGCTCTTCAGAACTCCTGTAAAAAGTTAGTAAGCAATATAGCTAGAAATGCGTTAATTTCCTTTCGTTTAAATGGCTGGTAAAATACACTGTGCTGAATGGAATGTATATTCCTGTTTTTGTCTTTTTGTAACTTAAGGTTTTGCCTAGAGGGATTCTCTATGTTTTGAATCTGATTACCCTGTAAGGTATTTACCATCCTGATTTTACAGAGGTGATTCTTTTACTTTTTTCTTTAATTAAAATTCTTCTTTTAAGATCCTGGTTGTTTTTTCATTGTTCTTAAAATCCAAGGGTTTGGGTCTGTGTTCACCTATACAAATTGGTGAGGATTTTTATTAAGCCTTCCCCAGGAAAGGGGATATAGGGCTTGGGGGGATATGGGGGGGGGAAGGAGTCTCCAAGTGGGCTCTTTCTCTGTTCTTTGTTTAACACGCTTGGTGGTGGCAGCATAGGATTCAAGGACAAGGCAACGTTTGTACCTTGAGGAAGTTTTTAACCTAAGCTGGTAAGAATAAGCTTAGGGGGTCTTTCATGCAGGTCCCCACATCTGTACCCTAGAGTTCAGAGTGCAGAAGGAACCGTGATAACATCTATGCTGAACACTTCCTTATCCAGGCTGCCGGCAGAATCCAACACACAAATGCACTTTAACAAACCTATTATATTTTTAAAAATACAAGTCTCCCTCTGAAAACACATTGCATGTCATGGTTTTCAGCTCATTACAGATATCCCTAGAAATCCGATGGCAAACCATGTTATTTGTAATGTCATGGAATGATGGATGCTCAGATACCTTTAGCAGATTAGAAAGTAAGAAGATTTCATAGATGAGGGGGAAAACATTTTAAAATGGTTACTTCTAACATTTCTATGCTGACAACCTCCAAAGCCTAATCAGTAGGGGTCTGCAAAAATGATCCTTTTAATAGGCAGCGGGCCTTTTCACACATGGGCAACTGATGGGCTGGGAACTAAATTGAACCTGCATTTACAGCATTGCCATTACAAAAGTCATGTATTCCTCCCCACAAAAGCATGTTTAAAAAAAACAAAAACAAAAACAAAAAAACCCCCAACACATTGGGATTCTTTTTCTTTGCTTCTGGTCTGAGAGTCTTTGGGATGCAGCCTCTGAACGTTTTCAAGCTTTTCCCTGCAACCAGGAGGGTTAGACTCTCGCTCTATTTTTGTTTAAATGGAAGCTGAGATTTCATGCTCTCTTGATTCATACAGCTGGGGCATCAATAAAAACTCCAAATATTATGAGACGCAACAAAATCTCAAGAGATGGTAACCCCGACTAGGTAGGCTTTCACTTCTATATGCTGAGGCCTGGGGAGCCTGTATGGTGGCAGGAAGGGCCAGATTTTAAAAGATGCATGTAAGGTGCTTTTAAAAGTTCTATTAGGCACCTCTGAGCATCTTTAGTGCTTAAATGCCTCTGTAAGTCTGGCACGAAGTCTTCAGGGTGTGGGCAGGACATTCTGACTGCAACCTCCCTTTCAGTTGTGAGTCGGGGCATTAGACTCCAGAGCAGACCAAAAACAGAGGCAAAAACAGGAATGGAGTGTGGCTAAGTGATGAGCTCATTCAGCACAGCACTCTGGCAGCCTCCACGAGTAGGGCTCCTGTTAGCAGATTTTTAAGGCCAGAAGGGACCATTGTGATTGTCTTGTCTGATCCCCTGGATAACACAGGCTATAGGATGTCCCTGAATTAATTCCTGCTCCAAGTCCAATAGCTCTGGCTGAATTAGAACAGAGATCTTCCAGGGGGTATGTCAACTCATCTAGATATTTACCTAGATGTACAATAGGCTACGTAGAAAGCACAAGCAAAGTCCGTACAAACTAAAATATCATATACACAATGACTTGTTTGTACTGCTCTATGTAATGTACACTGAAATGTATGTACAATATTTATATTCCAATTGATTTATTTTATAATTATATGGTAAAAATGAGAACATAAGCAATTTTTCAGTAATAGTGTGCAATGACACTTGTATTTTTAAAAACTACTTGCTTACAAAATCAGATATAAGCGAGGTGAAACTTGGGGTATGCAACACAAATCAGACTCCTGAAAGGGGTACAGTAATCTGGAATGGTTGAGAGCTAATGAACTAGGGCATATCTTATAGAAATACATCCAAACTGGCTTTAAAAATGGTCAGTGATGGAGAATCCACCACCCATGGTAAGTTGTTCCGATGGTTAACTCCCTTCATTGTTAAAAATTAGGACATTAATTCTAGTCTGAATTCATCTACCTTCAGCTTCCAGACATGGATGCTGAGCTATAAATAATGTGCATTGTTTGTAACAGAATTGTCTCTTGCTTTTTCCCAGATAGATTTTTGTGCTTCTCTTTCACTGACGGTTATTAAGCATGCAGAGTTAACACCTATTTAGTTAGTTGTGTATTCAAAATTCTGTGTCTCCACCTCTGTGGTAAGTTTTAGCATTCAATGGTGTGTGTGTGTGTGTGTGTGTGTGTGTGTGTGTGTGTGTGTGTGTGCGCGTGCAAGTCAGATAGCCTGAGAGAGAATTATGCCCTTGTATTTTCAATATTTTAATTGTGCCAATCTGATGTACATGTACTGACAGAATACTGTTGAATAAATACGTCACTGCTGGGATTCTAGTATGTGAGACTGGTTCACAGCTATAAATAGAGGTGATTTATAACCTTGGCAAACCTTTCTGAAGTCTCCCTCCCTTTTTGGAGGAGTGGGAGGCTGTGTGTGCTGCATTTACCCTGGATAGACTTGTCAGCAGCACTTTCAGGTCATTCAGGCAAGAGTCCTGCCAAAGGGCTGACGTACAGCCCATTGAACGACTGTAAAACAATTTCAAACTGTCCAATTCTATTGACAGCAGCAACTCCCCCACCGGGGACGAAACCCTATTAATGAAACCAAGAGCTCATTTCCTGCCAGCATGTCACATGAGCAAACAGTAGCAGGACACATTTTCTCGCATACACAGACACAAACAGATCTATCTATCCATCCCACCACTGCAGTGTCCAAGCACTAAACTGGTAAGTTGCATCTGCCTGGCACTGTCCAATCCAACGTAGATTTCAAAGCAGATTCAGGTCTTTGCCCTTCCCAGGTTCTGAGGTAGCTCTGGTTTTCTTCTTTTCCTCACTTGCTCACTCACAACTTGCACTAAGGGCCATTTCCAAAAGGCCACACCCTTAGGAAACCTGTAGCTGAAGATACCAGCCTCTGAGGCAATATTAGCAGTAGTGGTAGAAGTAGTATTACTCTTTCAAGGATATAATTTTTCTGGGGAACTAGAATTTTTGCCACAGTCACTCGGTGTAAAAATAGCCAGAAATGTGTGCCAGTGGGAGAGTGCCCTCCCAATAACAAAAAGTAAGGTTCAAAAATTAAAAATGAGGGTTATGCCTCTATTTTTCTTCCTTTACATCAAAAGGTTTGGCTCTTCCTTGTTACTCTTCCCTCAGGAGGAGGCAGTGTGTCTGATCTATGATTGACAGGCATCATGTGTTCAATGAGTTACATTTTTATCTCTTTTGCTGTGTCTCTGTCTCTTCTGGTTCTTCAGGTTCTGATACCACCATCATCACTGTGGCATCTCAGATGGATTATTATTCCTCCTGTAATATCTCTCCTCTCCACTTTGCATAGCCATTGTCCTCCACATGTTTCCTCCCCAAATCTGTTATTCTTTTTCCCCCACTACTTCCTTCTCCCATCCTCTTTTCCCACACTCAAGTGCTCGCAAGATTAGATTCCAACAGCCAGTTCAAGTGTCTCACACTCAGGCCTTCTCTACACTATGAGGGTTTTGCCAATATGGTTACACCCAGGGAACCAGCACGGTTATATCAGTGGTTCTCAAACGTTTGTACTGCTGACCCCTTTCATATAGCAAGCTTCTAAGTGCGACCCCCCACTTATAAATTAAAAACACGTTTTTATATATTTTACACCATTATAAATACTGGAGGCAAAGTGGGGTTTGGAGTGGAGGCTGACAGCTCATGACCCCCTGAGGGGTCCCAACCCCCAGTTTGAGAACCCTGGCCCTGAGTTATACCAATATAACCATACTTATACCAATAAAACAGCATCTTTGCTAGATCTTTTACCAGCATAGTTGCATTGGTTTAAAAAAAAAATCACACCCCATCCTGGCATAGCTGCGATGGTAAAACTTTTAAGTGTAGACAAGGCATAAGGGTTTAATCTAACCAGAGAGTTACACTGGTTTAACATGAAGTGTAATTTTAAAGCGGTCTAGTTAAATTGCTACAGAAGAGTGTGTGGTCGCTCTTATTTTGGTTTAAACCAGGCTAATTTCAGTTTAATTTAGGTTGATCAGGATAAGATTTAAGCTAAACTGAATTTTGGGCTGGTTTACAGACAGTTTTTGCTTGCATTAAAAGTGATACAGTTCAGTTGGCACAACCTCTATTGTATCTCGCAGCTTCCATCGGTCCAGGACATTACAAACATCATAGTTGGCAATGGGATGCTGGGTATTTCTGGAGCATTCTTGATTGAACAAAAACCTGTCCCACCAATGTGTTTTCAGAGGGAGACTTCTTTAAAGAAAAAGGTTAGTTCAAGTTAATATTGATAAACAGATGTTCCAAATCTTTAACTAAATTTACCACAACAAATCATTCTGATAGGAACTCCTTTATATTGATAAACAGCACCCTCGCTAGGGATTGCGCTGATTTAATTATATTGCTATAAATCAGTGCAGAGATGATGTGTAGACCATCCCTGAAACAGTCTTAAAGCAGAATAAGAGAGTCTGCACCAGAGGTTAGTACTGGATTAACAGGTTTCAGAGTAGCAGCCGTGTTAGTCTGTATTCGCAAAAAGAAAAGGAGTACTTGTGGCACCTTAGAGACTAACAAATTTATTAGAGCATAAGCTTTCGTGAGCTACAGCTCACTTCATCGGATGCTGTAGCTCACGAAAGCTTATGCTCTAATAAATTTGTTAGTCTCTAAGGTGCCACAAGTACTCCTTTACTTTTTACTGGATTAACTAATCTGGTTTAACACAATTTGTGAGTAATGTAATCCACTGGTGAGTGTGTGTTACAGGTCCTCCTCTGTGCCCAATCCACAGAGGATTTGAGTCTGTTATAGCCTCTGCTAGGGAACCTTGCCTCTTTAGCTCAAGCTGTAGCAGTTTGTGCGTTTAGCTCTGGAGGCACCTGAGTCAGGCCCTGGTGATTCAGCCAAGATGGCAGCTATCACAGTAGTACAATTAGAGAAACCCAATACTCTGATGTCCCAAGTCATGCACAGCTGTGACAGGCGCTAGGGACGGATGGTGGGGGGTATTATACAGGGGGTAAACAGAAAGCATATCTGCAGGCTCCCTGTTCTCTAGGTAGTAGGATGTTCAAGTGCCGTATTCTGCATGGGGATGCTAAAACCTCACCGTATCCCAGACACACAGTCTCTTGTGGCTGCTGCATTAACAAACAGCCTTCTTGGCAGAAGTTAAATTCTCACACTCGGGTGGCCTGCAGCAGCCAGCTCTTACTTGGAATTAACCAAGTGACAGTTACAAAGCTTTCTGGCAGCTCATGGAGGGCAGGCATTGATAATTAAATTTCACGCTTTGCTGGCTGCAGCTATTTGGCTTTGCTGCTTTTGAAATACAACATGGGCCCTTCCTTGATCAGCATGAAACCAAAGCATCTGACAATGCCCTTATTGGCAAACTGGGTAAGTAGCCTCTCAGTCACTAACTACATTGTACCAATAGCTTGGGACATCCTTACTTTAGTGCCATCCTCATATGCAATTCTGCCAGGTTATGCTCCTGTTAGCAAAAGGACACTGTCTTGGTCCTCCTGAAGACCATGTGTTCCTCCTCCAATCAACCATTAATAGAGTCCATAGGCTGCAAGTTGTTACTTTTGCAGCAATCATCATGTATCAATGTCTGTTTTCCTCCTTTCAGAGTGTCCCACCCATATCGTCAACAGGAATAAGTAAGGGTAGAAGAACTCACCCAGAAGTATCATGCCAAAGGATGGGGATGAGGCTTTCATTCAAAGAAAAGAAAGATAGAGTTGTGCAGAGAAGGGAAAAAACGGTCATTGTGTCCTTTTTGGATACATAGAGAAGGTCAAGGATTTTTTTTTTAAGTTTTTTTTCTCCCCTCTCCCCTGCATCTAGAAATATCGGGAATGTCAAGTCTAGTTTTTATCAGTTTTGCTGGAGGAGTCTTGGAGATCTTGGATGTGGATTATGAATATTCTTAGCCTTTACCTGAAGGGGAAAGATATTGTATCTTCAGCAAAGATATCTCTTCTCCCAAGTGCTTCTCAGGCACGTGTTAAATTGGTGTTAACAAAACAAACAAACCAACCACACCAAAATACCCACTGAGTTTTAAACAGTCTGACTTTTTTCAGCTGAAAAAGTTTCACTTGCACAGTGTCTCTGAAGTAATTAACTCACTGGTTCTCCAGTCATCCCTTGAGTCCTTCAGGATAAATAGAGTAGACAAGCCCCAAGTTTCTGATGTAAAAAACAAGCAGGGGAAAAATCTTTAATTGAGTAAAACCTTTCAGACTTCCTTTATACATCACAAAAGGAGCAATCAAAGGGCACCATCCCTATCTTTTTTTCTTTTGCAGGTCACATTTAACCTTGATCCAGGTTGGAAGCACCTCTTGCCTGCATGTTCTTAAGTTTCCGTCTCTTTTGTTATTGAACTGTCTTTTCTTTCCTTGCCTTTCACTTTTCTCCACTCTGTTTGTGCTGCTGGCAGTGGTGTGAAGGTGCTTAAGAACGCCCACTCTTTGACACGGATAATTTCCTGCGAGAATTGTTTCCTCAGGGCTCAGAGGAGCTGCATGGGCAAATAGCATCAATTGTGTGTTGAGAGTAGTGGGTGACTGAAGATAAAATTGCTGGCTGCTGATCTTTTTGACAGGCTTTGTTTGGAAGCTCTGTGTGCAGCTTTGCAGTGTGGTTGGGAATTTGTGAGTGACTGAAAATGAGAGGGCAGAACCTGGCCATGCGCTGTATTAACCCCCGAGGCCAAGTAGATAGGTGAAGATTATAGGAGATGTCCTGTGGTAGGGATAGAAAGGAACCCAGACTCCGAGAATCTCTGAAAAGACAAGAGGGCAGCAGGGTCCAGTGGAAATTAGGAGCCTGACAGTAGCTTACTGTGTGACTTCGGGCAAGACTGTGTCTGTGCCTAAATGTTCCTGTCTGTAAACTGGTATTAATGATACTTGTCCACCTTTGTGAAGTGCTTTAAGATTTGTGGACAAAATAAGCACTAAGTGTTAGTAGAGCTGAGACCCAGATTTCTGTTGACTGCCAAGGACTGCACAGCACAGCTCAGGAGAGCAGATGCAAGGGGGCCTAAGAAGCTGAGGCCTGGTTTACACCTAAAACTAAGATTGCTTTAGCTATGTCGTTCGGGTGTGAAAAATCCCCCTGCAGAGAGATGCAGGTAAGGTGACTTAACCCCCAGTTTAGTCACGGCTACATTGAGGGAAGAATTCTTCCATTGACCTTGCTACCGCCCATAGATGTGGGTGCTCAGGGCTCAAGCACCCACAGAGAAAAAATAGGGGGAAAAAATAGGGCTCAGCATCCCCGGGGCTATATGGTGCTGCTACTCTGGCGGCCCTGGAGCTGGCCACCAATCAGTTGTTCAGAAGCTGGCCCTTCGCCCCTATCAGCTCTTCAGTGGCTGCCTCACCCATCAGGTGTTAAGCAGGGCTGCCCTGCTACTCGCTCCTCTCCTCACTGCCCTTAAGGCAGAATGGAGTGAGCAGCGGGTGGGAGGTGCTCAGGGGAGGAGGAGGGAGGTCTTGGGGAAGTGTGCGGAGCTGAGGAGGGAAGAGGTGGAGTGGGGGCCTCGGGAGGAAGCAGAGCTGGTGTGGGGCACTGTAGCAGATCGAGCACTTACTGGCACGGCGCCTCCTGCTGGTCGTCTTGGGAATTAGCTCTTCAGCTTTGGAGTGCCCTCTTCCGGCAGGTCTCGCCTGCCTCAGGCCCCCCGTGTCTCTCCCGGACCCTGGTGCCCCTTACCCTGGGCTTCTGCCCACTGCAGTACCTCCACACTCTGGGTCTCCCCCTCCCTGGGAAACCCCCAAACCACTATCCCCACCTTGCCTCAGTGGCTACTCAGCTCCCTGCTCACTGGGGCAAACTGCAGTCCCTAATGGCCACTCATCATTGGCAAGGGGGTTGGACCAGCTGCCTCTGCGTATCCCCGGGCTGCCCCTCTGTGGCCCCGGTACCTTCTTAGGCCTTAACCAAGGCCTCAGCCTCGGGAGTTGCCAGACTGGAGCTCCCCAGCTCCTTTGCCCTTCCCCAGCACTGCTCAGCCTCAGGTACCCTTGCTCCTTCAGACAACTAGGTCCTTCTCTCTCCAGACTCTGATCCAGCTCTGCCCTCATCCCTTTTATCAGGGCCAGCTGTGGCCTGGTTGGCGAAGCGGCCACAGCTGCAGCCACACCCAATCAGGCTACCTTTTTCAGGAGCGGGGCAACTGCCTTGCTACAGGCACCCACTGGCAAAAACAAAAGTCAATGCCTATGCTGCCACCTCTTGAGGGGGTGGATTAACTATAGCTCAGGAAAAACCCCTTCTGTCACTGTTGCAAGTGTCTATGCTACAGCTGTGCTGCTGTAGTGCTCGTAGAGTAGGCGTACGCTGATAGCTCTGAGACTTCTCTAATTTATGTGTATGGCTGAGCAAACTCCAAGAACAGCAGAAACACAAAGGTTGGCACAAACCCACCCTGGGCCCCCACCTCCATTCTTGTGCTGAGCAGAGCTTGGGATGAGCTGGTCATCAAGCCCAGCTGGTCTAATCATGGTGAAAAATGTAGCCAGCTTGGCTCTGAGCTGAGCTGAAAACCTTAGGAAGTCTTTTGTCTAAGGCAATTGCTGCCAAGTGCGTGGTGCTTAATGCTCCAGCCTCTGAAGTTTGTGGGATATGTATGCACTTAAAATGCTACAGCGGCAGAGCTGCACCGCTGCAGTCTCCATACTACCTATGCTGATGGGAGGGATTTTCCTGTCGGTGTTGGTAATCCCCTCTCACCTCCCCCAGAGGCAGTAGCTTGGTGGATGGAAGAATTTTTCCAGTGACCTAGCACTGTGTAGTCAGGGATTTAGGTCGGCTTAGCTACATCACTCAGGGGTATGGGTTTTTCATTTTCTCGTGTAGACCAGGCCTCGGGATGTGTGGATTTTTCACACTCCTGAGAGATGTAGCTATGTCAAAGCAAGTTTTCAGTGTAAATCAGCTCTAGAGCTGGTCATGCTAGCAGCAGCAGCAGCAACCAATTCATTCAAGGCACGTAACCCTTTCTATTGTTCACAAATTATCCATGATGAGGCTTAAATTTGTATGCCTTTTTATTATTTTAAAACCATTTAACTAATTGTTTATGCAAATGAGTTTCAAACCAATAGGTTGCTCACCAACTCTTTTACCATTATTAGTGCATCGAAAGTTGATTTATTCATAATTTGCTCTCTGCACTGTGTGATTGGTCACCCAGGTCATGTGGTATGTTGTTTCATCCCTGGTTGGGTAATTCCCCAATCCACAAAGAGCTTTGCAGGTAGCTAGGTGAGCACGTCTGTTGCAAATACACACTTGCGTGAGTATTTGCAACACTTTTGGCAAGTGCTTTAGTGAATGAAAATTCACTTACATGAATGTCTGTGGAGGACAACCAGTAAAGGGGTTCTAAATGCCACCCATCAAAGTAAATTCTCAAGTCTTGCTCTCAGGCATGTTCCTAAATGCATTTTGAATTATTGGCGCTGGCCTAGTCATAACCAGGCACGGCACATTCCTCCCCTGCCCTCTTCTCTTCTCGATCCCACTTTCCTTTGGGTTGGACAATATAGAATTTACCCAGTTTGATGCCATGTTGTGGAGAGTCCTTAGTATCGTGGAATCCATTGTCCTGGACATCCACAGTGTGTTAAGTTTTGTTATAACATAGGCATTCCTCTCAAGCTCCTTTCTCATTCCTTCAGCAAGAGCAGCTGCTTCGTGCTCTGCTTTCTCTGCACGTCTGTGAAGAATATTGCTTGGGCAGATGCCTGTGCCATTCCCAGTAGAGGGACTGCCTCTACCATGAAGTTCGCACAGCGCACATGTCATTGCCATTTCTCTTAGTGTTGTTTAATATTTATATTGTGGTAGCAGCCAGAGGCCCCAATTGGGATTGTGCAAGGAGCTGTACAAATACATAGAAAGACCTGGGCCATGCCCCAAAGTTTTACAATCTACAGCTTCAGTTCACCAAGGTCCTTAAGCACCTGCCTACCTTGAAACATGTGAGTACTCACATTGACTTAAGTGGGACTACCCATGGGCTTAAAGTTAGATGCATGCTTAAACATCTTGCTGAACTAGGGCTTGAGAGGGCAAGTGACATGGGTCAGGAGAGAGGGGGCCAATAAATATATACAGTTTATATATGCCTGGATACATTTGTTTTTTGGACATTATTATAACTAGACAAAGTCAAGGGAGGCTATTCCCATCTGCTCCTCACACTAGCCCCCACTGACTATCTGATTTCTTTGTTATAGGGGTCATGTCAGAGATGGGTCTTGAGGAGGGATCTGAAGACAGAGAGGGAACTGCAATGAACTGTCACCAAGAATGGAGTATTCATGAAGTCGGTGAGCCTGAAGCCTTGCTGCAGAGCTGGCTTTATGTTAATTTTTGATTTGAGAGCTGGAGGACTAGGGGCTGGGTACAAGATACTGAGACTCGACAGCAAGATGTATAAGTGATGAGATTCAAAGATAATAACAACACCTAGTTCTTACATTGAGCTTTTCAGCCGTACATCCCCAAGCACTTTACAAATGAGGTCAGCCTCATTATCACCATTTTACAGATGGGGAAACCAAGGTACAGGGAGGGGTGTGACTTGATCAAAGTCACTCAGTGGAGCTGGGACTAGAACCCAGGTGTCCTGAGTCCCAGTCTAGTGGGGCCAAATTCCGATTTCCCCTATGCCAGTACAAACTAGGAATAATTCCAGTGGAATTATCCCAGTGTGAGAGAAGAACTATTCCCCTTTTCTGCTCTGGTTGTATCCATACTGTACTAACTAAATGCCCACAGTTCTGAGCTAGCCTGCACTGGGCTCACTCTAAAACTTGAGATGGATTCCTTAGACGGTAGGGAACAGAGACTCCTTGTTGATTGTTTCAAAGTCCTGGCTGGAGTCCAGAGGAGAGATCTCAAGGACATTATGAGTAGTATTCTTTTCCTTTAATCTTATCAAGTGCCAGTTTAATTAAGGGGTAGGTATGTCCCATCCCAAACCAACATAGCGACCATTGGCAGGTCTTGTAGAGCAAACCCTCAAGTGCGTGTGTGTCTGTGTGCGTGTTTTTAAAGAGTCCTCTCTGAAATAACTGCTAACATTTTAGATTGGCTTTCTGCAATGCTGGTCCATCTCCATTTCCTGGTTGAAAGGAAGAGTTGGTATCATTCCTCTGATCACACCACCAGCAGGACAGAGCAGACGGTATCCCTGTTGCTCGGCTGGGACACCCTGCACAAGGCAAAAGAAATGTTTCTCAACTGCCCCTATCCCTATAAAGAGGCCAGGAGGGTGGACGGGTGACTGATGCAGAGACTCCATGCCAGAGGGAGAGGGGCTGTGTGTCTCAGGTAGCCAGAGCAGGTGGCATGAGGGAATTGCTTGGGTAAGGCAAGAAGAGACGATGAGGGGAGGAGGACGACGACCAGTTGGGCAACTGCTTTTGGAGCCGCTCAAAGTAGGGAAATGGTGTCTAATCCCCTGAATGACCCTGGGATGGGCTGACTGGAAGGAGTCTGTCAGCAGAAGCAGCTTCCTCTCCTGCCAGCTCCACCTCTCTCCTTACGTGTGAAGCTGGTGGTAGGAGAGGAGCTGGTAAGGAGGCATGATACTGCTCCTGGGCAGGGAAAGGAGACGATCAGCATCTGGGGGGAGAATCGGTCAGTGCCCTAAGGGAGGCCAGGCTGGTGAGCAGAGACATGTCTGTCACCTGCCTACTCCCGGCGGGAAGCCCTGGAGAACTCTTGCTGGTTTGTGTGGTGCGAGAGGGGTGGGGGGCAGCGAGTCTCTCACAGGCTGCACAGCTCGGAGTCTCAGGGCCTACCTCAGCTCAGATCAAGCGCCATTCCCTCAGGATGCCCTGCGGGTGAGCCAGGGCCTCAGATTCAGCCTTCTGCTTCAACAGCAAATGCTGCACATTAAGCTTTGGCATTTGGCTGGCAGAGGCTGGGCCTTACCAACACATCTGTGGGCTCTTCTCCCCTTTACCATTCTCCACACAGGCAGGCAGTGGGTTCCCTATTTTCAGCCTGGCCAGCTCCTTATATCAGCTCTGACACTGGCATCTGTCTCCTTTGCCCGGTGGCCACGAAGGCCTGTTGTCTCTTCTGCACTCCCCTGACCCTTCTTAGTTTGTGATATGATTTAATAAAACACGTATTTATATGGCTGGGCCCTTCTGGGCATGAATTGTCATTCAACGTAGCTCAGTGGAATAGGGCTAGCACAGCTTTCCTTTAAAAAAGGAGGCGTTAAGAAGGGTTCATATAGCCTTTGACTTCTCCTCTCAGTGGTGTGGGTTCAAGTGTGGTTCTACTCTGAAAATAGCACTTAACACGGCATCCTGGCACTCCATGTTTGTGTCTGAGTGACTCCAGATCAGAGGTGCTGCACTCACCTGGGGAAAGATTTTTTTCCCCCTAGCTGTCCGCTCTGCAAAACTCAACCTGAGATCTTACTTCTTTCCTTCTTGGGTATCATCGGCAGTTAGAAAGTGTCTCAAAGCCATGGTGTGCCCCTGGCAACACCAGTGCAGCCCGATTACCTCAAGTGGGTTAGCACAGGTGTAACTAATTGGAACGAAGCAAACCATTCTGTTGATGATGCACCAGAAAGAATCAAATCCAGGTCAATTTTGGCTGTGTCTATTGCATGGCAAGAGCTGTTAAGTGTATTTTTGTCACCAATTTGAGCCCATTCAGCTCTGCATTCCCACAAGGAGCAGATCAGCTAAGTAAGAAGGTGTCATTTTTACAGGCACTTTCTGAGTAGAATCCTATATTAACTCTCTTGAGTGCATCTGTGTCTCTGAAAATACCATCCCTAATGAGGAGGAGGAGGCACTTGCACTGCAGTCAGTTGCTTACAATTCCTTTGAGAGACATCTCAGCATTCCCAGTAGATGCCAATTGTTGCAGGTCCTGAAAAAGGAAAAATCATGATTTCTGGCTATCCCCACTGGGAGAAACATTGGATCTGCAATATCAGACAACTGGTCCCTTACATCCACCAGTCCTACCTCTGGCAATACATGACGCTTCAGCGAAAAGCAATTCTCTCCCTCTCCTCCCCCAATACAAAAATCAAACCAACAGCCAACAATGTCGTTGGCTACCTGCAATGTTGTACATTAGGGCACACTCTTTCCTAACCCCTACAGCGATCAGTTTGTCCCAAAGCCCAAGATATGTCCACTGTCACAAAACAGGAGAGGCAATCCAGAGCAGGAGAAGGCTACTGAGCAGAGAACTGCCCTCATGTGTGCTCCGTGCTGGACGTCACATCATCCACAAGACCATGAGAACTACACCCACCTTGAGCTCCACATCCTCCGAGGGCCCCAGTGATCTGGAGAGCACCACTCCAACCACAGGGCACACAAGTTCCTAGAGCCAGCACTAGCCACAGTCCCTGCATTGTTGATCTCACCCCCACCTCCTCTCCAGCTATGCTACAGCCAGCCCACCAGGACTGCCTCAGCACCAGTGTCTTTGGGGATCCTTTTGCATTCCATTCACCCACCCACTTCTTATGGATCTGCCAGCTCCCTGCCTGTTAGAATGATGAGCCCTGGGCACTGGTTTGCTCTCCCTCCCCACCCCCAACCCACGTGTCCATGTCCTTGAATCCTTTTCTCTCCAGGCTACTTCCATAGGAGCATGTGCTTTTCCAGCGGCGTCCAAACCCCCCGACATGCGGAGAGTTGATTTGATCAGACGTGAGCTCAAAGCTCATTAGCCACTTGTCAATACTGGTAATGAGAAGCTGTGCAGGGCAAGTCATAGGGAGAAGGGCATGTGGCAGGAGGGGCTCAAAGCTCTCCTGTCAGCGCCGGGGCTTTCCAGTATGTGCTTCTCTGGCCCGGTGTCCCCTTGAGCTGCTCCGAGGGTCGCAGCTATCCTTAAGGACCAAGAAGTTCCATGAGGTAGGTTTCTCTTCTGGTATGTGAGTGTGAGTCCCAGGGACCTCCTGGTGTGGTGATGGTCTACAGCAGGGGGTGCAGACCTCTGGGATCAGCAGCAAAGAGGGCATTTGAGCAGAGAAGAGGGAACAGCTGCCCTATCCAAGACTAGCTAAAGAGCAGTAAAACAAATCTGGGCTGGGGCCATGTGAGGACCCAGGGCTGCCGGGTACTGAGCAGCCTTAACTCTTGCTGAACTTGATGGGAGCTGAAAGTGCTCTGCACCCATGGGACCAGGAAGGAAGGGACGGATTCTGGTCTCCAACAGTGTTCAGTTGACATTTCTTCACCCATTTGCCATTCTGACTGTGAGTGTTTCCCAGGGAAAGGAAGGAGGCAGCAGCCAGCTGGTCTCACTGGAAATAAAGCACCTCTCCCAAGCTGATATCACCTCGTTGCCCCAATCGTCCTCTCCAAACGGCAGCTGAAGGCAGTGAGACAAAAAATCCCTGCTGTAGTGAAGAACTATAATTAAACAGATAACTGGTGAGAAGTGGGATAATACAGCAGAAGCTTTGGAAGTGGGGGAGCTAGGCAGAGAGCTGGGGCAAATATTTGGAAAGGTTCGGTGGGAGATCTAGGGTCCTTATTCAGGGATTAGGGTCCAGGCTTTTTCTCAACTGTAGCATTTCTCTTTGGGCCTTTGCTATGTTCTGCCCGTGACACATCCTTGGGATTATCTTGTCACAGGAGCTCACTCAGCAGGGGCTCAGGCCATGGTCTCTCACTTCCTGCCAATGCTGCAGCATCGATGGCCAGTGGGCGCTTGGGATCTCTGCTCCCTGCCCTCCTGTGCTCAGTAACTGAGTTACCACTGTTCCCCTCAGGAACCTGATCACTGTAAGACAGAGAGAGTGAGAGGAAAAGGGGTAGAGGAGAGAGGGAGCAGAAACAAACATTACTTAAAGGTGTCTGGCCTCCTTTGGATTCTCAGTGAGATGCTGCACTGTGGCCTTTCCCTGCCTCTCAAGACCTTTCGGAGAGGGGAGAGAAGCCTCCACAAACTTTCCATGGCTCTGACAGTCTCTACCTTAGCCACTGGGTTTGCAGGATGTGCGCTTTGAGGGGTTGTCTCTGCCAAATGTACAAATCCACCCTCATGGCACCCCACCCCATGGTCAGTCTGAGAGAGAGCCATTCACCCTGGAGATTTATCACTCTGCAGGTAAAGTCCTTTAGTTTCCTGCTTCTCCTTTCCTATGGCCCTCCCCCCGCCCCGAGTGGGGTATGACTGAGGACAGCTCCATCCCTAGATCTCTCTGCTGCCTTTCTCTGGCCACTAATAGTTGCTCTAAAGTCCTGGTAGTTGCTTTTCATTTCACTGGGGTCCTTGCTCAGATTGTATCCATGTTTGCAGCTCTCTGACCTGTGTTAAATACCCCTGCTCCAAAGGTCTGGCACACTTTGAGACTCCTTTTATCACGGAGCCAGGGGCAAACATCAGCACTCTTATCTACCTACAAATACATTTTTTTCTTAAGCAACTTAATGGATACCAGGAGCTAATGTCTGATTTCCCATTATGGAGTGCTGACCTGCACACCCCTCTCATCATTTCACAGAGCCAGGACCCATACATTGGAGAAGCAGAGAGCCGGTGTTTCAAGGTCTGCAGCTACTGCTGTGACTGTAGAACTCCAAGGCCTGTCAGTGACACCCACGTGGGAGATGATCTTGTGGCGAAGGCCCTGGACTTAGCCTCCCGAGATCCGAGTGCATTCCTGGCTCTGTTACAGACTGCTTGTGTGACTTTGGTCATGTCTCTCTGTGTGTCTCTTCCCCAGCAGTGAACTGGGAATGATAATCCTTCCTTTCCCCCACCTTTTGCCTGTCTTATCTGGTTAGATTGTAAACTCTTTGGAGCAGGTGCTGTTTCTCACTGTGTGTGTGTACAGTGCCTAGCAAAACAAGGGCCCTTTCTCAGTGGAAGCCTCTTGGTGCTACAGGAATAGAAATAATAATTCATTTAATATCTTAACACTTACAGGCAAGTCCCAGACAGTGCGAAATGTTGCCCTTTTGGATATGTGCGAATGAAAGCTTTTCCTGAGACAGTCAAGGGAAATCTCTGACCAAGGGATCCATTTCTCTGGCTTGCACATAACAGAGGCACCACTATCTAGCAGTGCTCACTTGTGATTTCTGCAGAGGAACTGTGCTTTGTGCTGCGGCATTTTGTTCTTCCAAAGAACTTTCAAAACAGGAGTAAATGAAGCCTCACAACACCTTGAGGAGGGAGGAGAATTATCATCACCTCCATTTCACAGAGGAGGAGAATGAAGCAGTTTGTGGCTGAAAGGAGAATACAGGTCCCCTCACTATCTGTCCGGGTCTATAGCTACAGAATTCAGTAGGCTTCACTTATATTCAGAACTGAATCAATGCGCTCATATAGTATAAGTCGGTTTTATCATTTGAATGAGATCCTGGTCCTATGTGTGGTTATTAAAAATTCCATAGACCTTTTTGTGAGAGACAGAATATTAGCTCAAATTCCAGCGAGGCAATTACATTCTGCCTCCCTAAATTCCACCTTGCCGTTTCAGTGGTTCGGCGTTTCAAGGTAGTGCAGGAGATATAGCCACACATCTTCCATGGAAAGAGACGGATGTTGTGAGGCTAAATTAACTGTGCTGCTTTGCAAACCTCATCCAGTGTTCTTCCTCTCCATCCTGAACAGTGATTCAGTGATCCTGTATACTGCTAAACAATTGCCTCGTCCCAGTGGTGGGCAAAGTGATCCCTGTACGTAAAGCTTTATGGAACCCTTTGGGAGATAAATATCAGTCATTACATTTATTCTTGTGCCATGTAAGGAAAGAAGAATTCACTTCCTTGAGGCTTTAACCATCATGGATCAATCTTTGGGTTGTCACCTCCCACTTTTCCAGCCTTTCTTTCTTCTAGTTGTCATTTTCCCCATGAAGTCTCTGATCCTTCACTGTTCCATTATTAAACCACAACAGTTACGGTTGTAATTTTCCACTACAATCCCAATTTTGATCTGCCACCTATCCTTTAGCTTCCTCAAAAAAAAAAAAATCTTTGTCTGAAATTTCTCTTGTGTAATCTCTGAAGAGATGAGGGTTTTGGTGGTGGTTGTTTTGGTGGGTAGGGGAACCTGAGGTGATCTGGACTGGTTGTTCACAGATATGGGTATCTCGCTTCATTAAAGACTTTAAGAATAGACCCGGCTACAGACCTTCACTGGACTCTTCTCTTCTATAGATAATGCTACCAAAAGGTTGTGGTCCATGACATGAACTTAGCCACAGCTGCGCTATGGTCTGGATACCCTCTGCACCCATTCACCCTCCCAGCATTTAACAGAAAATTCCATTCTCTAGATATAAGGTACAGGTGAATTTTTCCCATTTCAGCCCTAAGCGTACAGGCCATTAAAACTAGAGGCACACACTACCTTACAAACCATAGTAGGATAGACTTAAGACACTCCCTATTTACTTTACATAGACTGGAATCAAGGGTGCAGATTATGCTAAGACAACAAGACTACACTATTGTAGTTCCAATATACATCAGGGAATGTCCGTGTTTCATTCAACTGACAACTCCTACATTCTCCCACTAGCACGGGAAGATTAAGTAAAGTCAAGGGGGAAGAGTTAAGATTGGTGTTGGAATCTTAGCTATTACCAGCCTTTTAATAAAAAGAAAAGGAGTACTTGTGGCACCTTAGAGACTAACAAATTTATTAGAGCATAAGCTTTCGTGAGCTACAGCTCACTTCATCGGATGCATTTGGTGGGGGGAAAAAAAAAATTTTTTTTTTTCCACCAAATGCATCCGATGAAGTGAGCTGTAGCTCACGAAAGCTTATGCTCTAATAAATTTGTTAGTCTCTAAGGCGCCACAAGTACTCCTTTTCTTTTTGTGAATACAGACTAACACGGCTGCTACTCTGAAACCAGCCTTTTAATGTCTACAAGCTTCTATCTTCCTGTTGAACATTTATATTTTAAAAATCTTATTGCTCAGTTTCTTCATTTACCCTTTTAAAAAAAAAAAAAGTCAACATTCCGGTAATGTTGTTTTACAGTGAGAGATGTTTCTTACATTGCCTGCAAGGTCTTTTATAATCCTAGTGCAGCTGTGCCTACCACATACTACTGTCGCTATTGAGAGTCTTTGCAAGTATGCAGTGAGTGACCCTTCCCTGAAAATGACCATGCCCTGCCAGTGACACTCCTGAACTCTCATACTTGAGTAATATGGTTTACGTTTACCAAGTCTGGTGCATTCCCCTAGAAAAAGACAAGGTAACACCCTCAGGAATGGTAGCCTCCACATCTCCTGTATGCTGCTGGATTCTGAACCTGACGATTCTCTGAAGGAAAAAGATGTAGGATCAATGAAGGTGTCTTCCCTGAAAGGAGAAGAGTTTGTAGGGATTTAAGTGATGTACAAAAGTATAGAGGGTCTAAAGAGAAGTTCCTTCTTTTTACATAATATAAGAATTAGGGAATGACTTTATGCAGTTACTGGGCAGTGAACTTAGAACAAAGGATTAATGGTTAGTTCCTCCCACTGTACATCATCCTGTGGAATTCTGAGACTCCCACAGGACATCCTGGAGTCAAAAATGATAGTTCAATGGTTCTTGGGCTGTCTTCTCTGCACCACTGGCAGCCCCAGTAGCACTTCCAGGTAGGGTACATCTACATAGCAATAGAAAACCCCACAGTACCGAGTCTCAGAGCCTGGGTCAATTGACTTGGGCTCATGGGGCTCAGGCTACAGAGCTAAAAATAGCACTGTAGTAGTTCTAGCTCCGGCCAGAGCCCAGGCTCTGAGACACTCCCCACAAGTGCGGGGCGTGAGCCTGAGCCCAAACATCTACATTGCAATTTTTAGCCGTGCAGCCCAAGCCCTGAAAGCCTGAGTCAGCTGATCCAGGTGAGCTGTGGCAATGCGTTTTCCATGTACTCTGATCTGCTTCCATTAGAATGGTGAAGCATCAGTCAATCCTATAGCAGGCTTCTCTTAGAATTTCTTGATGATTTGTTTGCCTAACTAAACTTAAACCACCGCCACTTCTCTGTACCCTCCCTCTCTTTCTTAGCCGGGTGTTTTCTTTGGAATAAATTTGAACAGTATCAAATGAGAGGATGACACTAACGTTGGAGGGTCAGCAAACCAACTTGAAGGTGGAGCTAAATAGCAAAGTGACCTAAAGAGATTAGAGCAGTTGGGGGCTGCAGATAACAGAAGGAGATTGGGTAATAAGCAATGTCAGGACTGAGACCCAGAGAGAGAGAATAAATTGTGCAGATACAAAATGGGGGGTTGGGGAGATGGAATGGGAGGAGGAGATGGAGAGAAACAAAACAGCTGCACCTGTCATATTAAAGCAAGTTTATTTACATCTTGTCTCCTTAATACTGTGCTAACGTTAATTTTTCATGTAACCGAGCACTGAAGTTGCTTCAGGGAAAGTGCAGAGTCGGGATTGGGAGGGAGTTGATCTCAGCCTTTTTCACAGTGTGGAACGCTTCTCAAAATCTGTCTGATGTAGCCAGCCATCGCTTTAGTTATTTATATAGCGCCAGTCACTTAGTGCAGTGCATCTTACAAGCATCTCCTGGCCTGAAGTAGTCCACAGTGCGAAAGGCACTGGAGAGCTGCTATTGGAGATAGAGCTCAAAGGGTACTAGTGTTAATAACCTTCGACGCTCTGCATGCTAAGGTAATAGGCGGTCAGATTTCATGTTCGGGGTGGTTGGGGTCAGGAAGGAATTCCGTTCCCCTGTGGTCTCTGAGGGCCAGATTCTGCACGGGGAGAAGAATGCAAGGAACATCTCTGTCTTTGCACCCTTGTGAAAGAGTCGCACAGGTTCCCACTGAGGAGCACAACACCTGCTTCTTACTAGCACCACTTGTGAGTGCTAACTGCCTTTAAGGCATTGAGGGAGAGGTAAGGTGAAACTCAGGCTATGGTCTCAACTCCTTCCCTGGCACTGACCAGCATGGAATGAGGAGCAGCTGGCACCCTCTCTATGGGTTGTAGGGGTGTTGTTCCAGCAAGTGCACGCAGGGAACACCAGAGGATAGTCTGTCTGAGTCAGCTAGCAACATGGCCCCTGAACACCTTTCAGTGTGCCACTAGCACCAGGGCAGAGACTTTCCCAGACACAGCCTAGGGGGTAGTGGGTGGGAAGCAGTCAACCATCAGCTTCCTGTCTGCTGTGCCCAGAACTACCCGGTTCTGGGAGGCCAGCTTGAGAAAAAACCCAAATCTCAGGCTGTGGAAGCCAGCAGCTGCGATGGCATTGGCTAGGGTCACCCATACCAGGAAGGAGTTTGTAAAACATGGGCCAGGCCTGGCCAAATTGGTGCTGTTGGCAGGGAAATCCTATTGATTCCTGCTGTGAGAGGAATGAGGAATATTTCAACATCAGGAAGGTCCTCCCTTTGACTCTAAGGAGATCAGGACCGGGGGAGGGGTCAAAACCTTGGTCTCTTTCCTTCCTGTTGGCTGTGTTGCAGGCTTGAGCTGGTAGGGGGAAGGGGTGGGGTAATTCTGGCAGAAAATTGTGACAAATGGATTCCCCCTCTTTGTTTTTGTCAAAAAAAAAAAAATTGAGAGGAAATTTTTGCTTTTCTATCAAAGTAATCAACCCCTGAAACACAATAATTTTCACCTGAAAACTGCTGGAAACAAACAAAAAATCCAGTTTCTGATTTCTCAGCAAAAAGCCCCAAAATTTCCAAGGCAAAGAGGGCACCTTCTGTGAAAATTTTGTTGCGTCGAAAACCTAGTTTTCCTTTGGAAAAAAGTTTTGAAGGGAAATTTTTGAGCAGCCCTATTTGCAGCCTCACTGCTCTGCCAGGGGTGCCAGTAATATTAATGATCACAGATGCAAATGACTTAAACATATGCTTCTTCTGCAAAGAGCAGAAAATCAGCACAGAATCTGTTGTGGCTTGATCAGCTGGTCACAGTTCTAAACAAGAAGTAACTGCCGGGGGGAGGCGGGGGAGCGGGGCTGCTTGGCTGTCATTAAAATGGTGTGGATGGAAGGAGCAGGCTAATTGACTGAACAACAGCTTGGGCTGTGTAATTTAAATTAATCGTGACTCTACCTGTGACATTCATTTGTGTGGTTAGTAGAGCTCTGCCAAACGGGGAGGAGTGTGAAAATATCTTTCACAAACATTGCGACAGGTATTTTTGCTTTTCTATTTCAGGCGATTTCATACCCCTGAAATTTTGTTTTTCTGTGAAATTTGAGGAGTCGGTTAATATTTCACATTAAGGATGTGAAAACACAAAAGGTCACTGCTGATCTCAATTTCAGTTTGCCACATTTGAAGCAGAGGTGGTGCATTTTCAGGGGGATTTTTTGTTTTTAAGTGGAATTCTCCCAAAATTAAGGCTTTCAGAAACAGAGGCTTGATCCAACACTCATTGGAGTGCATGGGAATGTGGGCACTGGATCACACCCCAGCAGGTACCCAAAGTTAGGCCCCTAATGGCTCAGTGCTTAGCACTTTTGAAATTCAGGTCACTTATTTAGCTGCCATAGATTTAGGACCCTATCTTTTGACAAGTGCTTTTGAAAATCGTAGCTTGAGTTTACAATGTGTGTGAAGCAGGCTGCATGCAGAAACCCACCACTGCATCACATTTAAGTGCTCTGGCCTCGTTTTCAAGGCTCTGCAGAACACAGCCCAACTCCTGCTTGTAGCTCTGATCTCATTAATTATAATTCCATGGGGCTTACAGTGCCCCAAGGTGTGCTAGGCACTTTACAGAACAATTAATGTGACATGATGGAGAAGCTGAAAAGTACTCTGCTCTCATCAGGGAGCCAGTGTAGGGCCTGGAGCCCAGGAGCTGGTCTTGATGAAGACCTGTGTTCCTGAGGTAGAGTGGTTGTTGCATTTTGTACCAGTCGGATGGTGTGTGGTTACATTCCTAGACATGACTGCAGTAATCAAAGCGGAAAGCAACTAATGCATGGGTCATTCTGGCCTGGACGGTGTCTGATAGAAAGGGGTACAATCTCCTGGCCAGTCACATATGGAAGTGGGTGGTTTTTGCTGCCAAGGCAATTTGGGTATCGAGGAGCCTGAAAAATCCCCAAGGCTGCAGATCAGCACAAGCATCTGAGGGCAGACCCCTTCAAAAGTGATGGATTTTGTGGAGTAATTGTTGTTCAAAGTGCTCCTCTCTTCTAAGCAGCACTGCCTCAGCCCTGCCTCGATTCAGTTTTAACCAGCTGCTGATTTTGGCTAGCCACTGAGGAAGCTGGGAGAGGATGCTGTTCACATCTGATGTATAGGCGATGTAGAGCTGGGTATCACCTGCAGGATACTTGCATTTCAGCCCACATGGCCTGTCCCAGCAGACTGCATTTGTCCCCCACTGATGTCCATTTTCTTCCACCTTCAGTTTCTGTCACATACTCATCCTACAATGCTAGTGATGTGTGAAACCGGTGTGGTATGCGGTGGCACTGCAGTGTTACTGTCTATAGCAGTAGTCCAGGGGTAGTTGTGATGCCTCACTGATTCTTCCTCTCCTTGGCCTCTTGGTTGGGTTGAGTTTCCTATATATCAGTTTTGGCAGGGTTCAAAAGTTTAGCCACCTCCAGGTGGAGATAAAACAATTTCCTCATTGCAAGCCAAGATGAAACCTCCAGTACAGTCCAATTTCTGTCCATCCCCACCCTAAATATAGAAAGTGTAACATATTGTCATGTAATCATCATTTCTTTAAGCGGCATGACTCTAGAAGCTTGGGAAAGGAGCAAAGGGAGAATGGGTGTTGTTTATTTTAGACATCAGCCTACATATATCTTCTGTCTCTGAGCAAAAGAGTCAATATGGCTTTGGCTGATCCTTGGTTGCTCTAATTTGTTATGTCTCTAGGCAAAGCTAATTGTACGGAGAGCCCACCACAGAGTCTACCTGTAGGATTTTTGGTGCTGCCTCTTCTGTGTTGTTTTATAAATAGTCCTTTATTCCCTTTTATTTCCTGACACATTTTCTAAAATCTTTTCGCTCTAAAAAATGAGTAGTTTAAATATCAGAATTGGGTGGGTTGCTCTTTTAGATCGGGTTAGCAGATTGAGTGGGACGGAGTGATGATCTGATAATTCAACCTTTCATTTCAAATGTCAGGAAATGGGCTTGTCAAGGTTCCTTCCCCACTCTGAACTCTAGGGTGCAGATGTGGGGACCTGCATGAAAGACCCCCTAAGCTTATTCTTACCAGCTTAGGTTAAAAACTTCCTCAAGGTACAAACGTTGCCTTGTCCTTGAACCCTATGCTGCCACCACCAAGTGTGTGAAACAAAGAACAGGGAAAGAGCCCACATGGAGACGTCTTCCCCCAAAATATCCTCCCAAGCCCTACACCCCCTTTCCTGGAGAAGGCTTGATTAAAAATTCTCACCAATTTGTACAAACCCTTGGATCTTAAGAACAATGAAAAATCAATCAGGATCTGAAAAAGAATTTTAATGAAAAAAAAGATAAAAGAATCATCTCTGTAAAATCAGGATGGTAAATACCTTACAGGGTAATCAGATTCAAAACATAGAGAATCCCTCTAGGCAAAACCTTAAGTTACAAAAAGACACAAAAACAGGAATATACATTCCATTCAGCACAGTGTATTTTACCAGCCATTAAACAAAAGGAAATCTAACCCATTTCTAGCTAGATTACTTACTAACTTAACAGAGTTTCTGAGACTTCATTCCTGATCTGTTCCCGGCAAAAGCATCACACAGACAACCCTTTGTTTCTCCCCCCCCCCCCCGGATTTGAAAATATCTTGTCTCCTCATTGGTCATTTTGGTCAGGTGCCAGCGACTTTATCCTAGCTTCTTAACCTTTACAGGTGAAAAGGTTTTGCCTCTGGCCAGGAGGGATTTTATAGCACTGTATACAGAAAGGTGGTTACCCTTCCCTTTATTTTTATGACAGGGCTATTCTGGTATTTGTGTCATGGGCTATTGAAAAGAGTCTCTTTTCCCTTGGAGTTTCTTGTGTCTTAAAGTATCAACTGAGCCCTAGTTCTGAAGGGACAGTTAACAATTTGTTGGAGAAAGGAATTACATTGATCAAAATTGGCCTTGTAGCATGCAGGAAAGTGGTTTGAGTCTCTATTCTGTGTTGGGTGGGTGGGAAGCAGAAGCTTTTGTGGCGCCTCATTTATAGTATAAGAATTACAGTTATTTTCTTGTCCTTCCCATTCCCTTTTATCATCACCAAACTTTTTCTACCTTCCTTGTTAGATTATATGGCAGAAGAAAATCTATCTATTGTATTTAATAGGGTGCCAATCACTGTAGTTGCTAGGACCCATTAATACCACTTAGCATGTTTGTGGTAGATACATTATGTTCAAAGCACTTTGGAATCATTCCCTAATGAATACTCACAGCGAGGCAAATGTGTCTTATTATCTCTCTAAACTGAGACTGAGAGGTTAAATGACTTGCCCCAGGCCAGCCTTAGCCACTAGACACTGCTGCCTCTTCACTGCATTATTTTGTATTCTAATACTTGCCCTATTATTTTTTTGAATTTGCAAATTTTGTTGCCCCAACAAATCTCTCTGGAGCATTGTAAGGATGGTATCATTGAGTACAATACAAGCTCCCTTTAGTGGAGGGTTAAATTTACCTGGTGCAGGGTGTCAATGCATGGCTTATGTCCTCTACTTAGGGCCTCAGGTCAATGGGGATCTTCAGTGGGCTTTGGGTTAGGCTCTTCTGCCTTATGTTGAGGGCTTCAAAGGGACTTAAGTGGGCAGAGGCCCATGCTGGCCCTCAACTATACGGGTGAATTTCATCTGGAGAGACCACCAGTAGAAAATGATGATTAGATACATTCACACACCATATTGCACAACAAAAGAGACTCATACCTCACAACAAAATGCAGGAGGGTATGCCATGGCACGGGAAGCCATTTTCATCTTCATGTTGTGACCCCTTTTGATCCGAGCAGTTAGCCAAATGCAGCGTCCTGTGGGTTGTTCCAGTTAGCAGTAGAAATTAGTGATAGTCAGGTACTTCTTTGATGCAGTCCTGTTTATTTACCAAGTCCTGTTTCCTTGAGCACAGGAAGAACCAAAGAGGAGACAGTGTCCTTTCTTACAGGGCCAAGCCTTGTTCAGTCAGCACCCTGACCCAAAACCTCTCTCTTGGCTTCCCAGCGGCCACACCCTGTGCTTGCAGGCAGTGTCTGCTTGGCTTTCTTTATGCTTCTCTCTGTGTCCTGTGTCTTGTGCTTCTCTTACACACACTCCCTTATCCCCAGAGGCCACTCAAGCCAATCTGCTGTCCCAAGTCAAACTTCATTGTGCCATCCCCCTCCTTCCTCCTTAGAAGTTTGCAGCAGGAACCCACCCCCCATCCACCCCCTGCAACTCTCCCCTGGCCTCCTCCAGCCCCTGGGGCCAGACCCTCAACCCCCTGCAGCCTTTCCCCTGGAGCTGCTCAGCTCAACTACAACAGGACCTGGGCTTTCCCTGCCCAGCCCTCTGCACCTCCAGCCCATCCCAGCCTACAACCACAGCCCTGCCACTGCACTCCACATCCGCAACCATCACCCCCTGCCTGGATCCCAGCACCCTCTGCACTCCCACCTGGCCCTGCACCTTTCCAGATGAGCTCTTCGCTGTTAGGTTTGTAATATGGGGCAGCTGAGGAACAGGTGCGGAGAAGTTTACATGACTTGCTGAAGGCTATACAACGAGTCAGTCTGTGAGCATTCAGAAGGATGTGGCTCATAGTCCTATGTCCCTATCCCACTGTTTTGGGCAAAGAGCAACTTCTCCTTCTACTTTCTCCTCAGAGGTACCAGCAGGAGCTTTGTCCAACCCACTGGTCCCATTTAATCTGAGATTAGCTGGGACTAAGAGTATCATTCCTGCCCCTCCAACCCATGTGGTAAATGTGAGCAGCTATGGGGAAGATTGACAACACATCTGTGGAGTTGAATTCGCCCTCTGGGGTGAAGCAGGCAGCCATTGAGGAATTTGACCCAATCGGCCAAGGAGATGGGAACACCAAGAAGATGAAGGAGCTCCCAGACAGAGGTTCTTGGAAGGGCAAATTTGACTTCCTGCTGTCCTGCGTGGGCTACGCCATTGGGCTGGGCAATGTCTGGCGGTTCCCATATCTCTGTGGTAAGAATGGAGGAGGTGAGTGTAGAATGCTAAACACATGTTTTCCTTTATATCAGCCTCCACCCAAGGGTCTAGTTAGCGTTTTGAAATTTGTCTGCACACTGACTGATTCTTTTCCCTGCTGTCCTGCCCTCAGTGTACCCACAATTCACCACATCAGATATACTGAGGAAGCATAAGCCAATTGCCAGCTGAGATCAGGAAGAAATCATAGTAATGCTTTGCATTTCCATACAGCAGTGCCTTTCACCCATGGATGGATCGTACGGGCATGAATGAGTTAAGCCTCACAAGACAGCTGTGAGAGAAGTTAGTATTACTATCTCCACTTTACAGGTGAAGAAACTGAGGTACAGAGAGGTTAAGTGATTTAACAATGGACACTGAGGAATTCTGTGGCACAGATGGAAATAGAGCCTGTCTCTTCATGTATGCAGTGTCTTGCTAAGTGCTATCACTTCTTACTCTTCAATTCCACTAAATCCCTCTTTTCCTCACTGCCACCTTGGCTAAATCCCTTGGCGTCACCTTGGTCATCTCTTAAAGTGTGTTTCAGAGTAGCAGCCGTGTTTGTCTGTATTCGCAAAAAGAAAAGGAGTACTTGTGGCACCTTAGAGACTAACAAATTTATTTGAGCATAAGCTTTCGTGAGCTACAGCTCACTTCATCGGATGCATTTGGTGGAAAATACAGAGGGGAGATTGATATACACACACAGTGAACATGAAACAATGGGTTTATCATACACACTGTAAGGAGAGTGATCACTTAAGATAAGCCATCACCAGCAGCAGGGGGGGAAAGGAGGAAATCCTTTCATGGTGACAAGCAAGGTAGGCTATTTCCAGCAGTTAACAAGAATATCCGAGGAACAGTGGGGGGGGGGGGGAGAAATAACATGGGGAAATAGTTTTACTTTGTGTAATGACTCATCCATTCCCAGTCTCTATTCAAGCCTAAGTTAATTGTATCCAGTTTGCAAATTAATTCCAATTCAGCAGTCTCTCATTGTTTTTGAAGTCTGTTTTTGAAGTTTTTTTGTTGAAGAATAGCCACTCTCAGGTCTGTAATCGA
Organism: Dermochelys coriacea; assembly: GCF_009764565.3. Classification (NCBI taxonomy): domain Eukaryota; kingdom Metazoa; phylum Chordata; order Testudines; family Dermochelyidae; genus Dermochelys; species Dermochelys coriacea. The sequence continues at coordinate 243,827,502 of NC_050068.2, forward strand.
GTGACCAGGGAGATTGAAGTGTTCTCCAACTGGTTTTTGAATGTCTGATTTGTGTCCATTTATTCTTTTACGTAGAGACTGTCCAGTTTGACCAATGTACATGGCAGAGGGGCATTGCTGGCACATGATGGCATATATCACACTGGTAGATGCGCAGGTGAACGAGCCTCTGATAGTGATCACTCTCCTTACAGTGTGTATGATAAATCCATTGTTTCATGTTCTCTGTGTGTGTGTATATCAATCTCCCCTCTGTATTTTCCACCAAATGCATCCGATGAAGTGAGCTGTAGCTCACGAAAGCTTATGCTCAAATAAATTTGTTAGTCTCTAAGGTGCCACAAGTTGTCCTTTTCTTAAAGTGTGTGAAAATGATGGTCTGATGGAAGCAGGGCACTGGACTAGGAATCAAAGGAACTGGACTCAATTTCCTGCTCAGCCACAGACTCCTGTGACTTTGGCAGGTCACATAATCCACTCTGTGCCTCCGTTCTGTCTCTATAAACTGGGGCTATTTGTACTAGCCTGGCTCACAGGGATAAAATCCATCAGTGATTGAGGCACTAAATACTCCAGTGATGGTAGTCATAGAAGTACCTAGATAGCCTCGATTTTCTGTAGTCCTCTCCTCCCTCCCCACCATTTTTTCAAAGCTCTGCTGCGAACATCACCTTCCTCTCTCACTGCTTCATCCATGTCACTCACTTTCTCCACTTGTCTCACTGGCTTCCCATCCCTTACCATGTCCAAGTCAAACTCCTTCTCCTCACCTCCAAAGCTACAAATAATCTCAGCTCCAGCTGTCACTAGGTTCACATTTCTTCCTACTTCCTTCCCCACCCTCTTCACTTCCCCCCACTCCATCATCTTCTCCTAGTCTTGGTTTCCCCCCTCCAGTCATGCTACCCCCTATGCTTGAAAAGCCTTCCCATCCTAGGCCACTAGTCTTCTTTCCCCTGTTCTTTAAATTCCTCCTAAAAACTCACTTCCTCTCTGACCTGCTTGTCCTCCTCATGAGCAATCTCTCCCACCCCTTCCTTACTGTACTGTTGTCCCATGTCTGATATTGCCTGTGTCTGTTTCATCTAGTTTACATTTTGGGAAAAGAGACCTGTCCAACTGATCACAGGTGTCCTGACTCCCTGTCCCCTACACTAATCACTAGATGATACTCTGCCCATGAAATTCCACAACAGCAGATTATCAAATCATAGAAATGTTGGGCTGGAAGGGACCTCAAGAGATCATCCAGTGCAGGGGTTCTCAACCTTTTTCTTTCAGAGGCCACTGCCAACATGTTATCAAAGCTCCGCGGCCCAGCTGTGCCACACCTGTTTTTCTGCATTTAAAAGCCAGGGCTAGCATCAAGGGGTAGCAAGCAGAACAATTGTCCCGGGCCCCACACCACAGGGGAGACCACAAAGCTAAGTTGCTCAGTTGCTTCAGACCTGGGTGGTGGGGCTTGGGGCCCCTGGCTGCAGTTCTGCACAGCGGGGATTTGGCTTTCTGCCCTGGACCCTAGAAAGCCTACCACCAGCCATGCTTGGTGGACTCCCTGAAACCTGGTCCGTGACTGGCTACTAAACGCTACCACAATACAATAATTATTCATATTTCTGCTGATTTATAGTATGCTCTGTTTACTCTTGTGCTTTTCTATGCTTGGACAACCTAGGTGAGAACTCTAGCCATTGGGCTATAGGCTTTTCTGGGGTATATATATTTTTCTTCCCTGAAACCTGTCTGTGCCTCCCGTACCCCAGGTGACCCCGGACGCCTGGTTGAGAACCACTGATCTAGGGCAACCCTTTGCACCAAGGCAGGACCAAGTAAACCTAGACCATCCCTGACAGGTCTTTGTCCAACCTGTTCTTAAAAAAAACCTTCCAAAGACGGGGATTCCACAACATCCCCTGGAAGTCTATCCCAGTACTTAACTACCCGTATAGTTAGAAAGTTCTTTCTAATAGCGTACCTTAGCTATCAGCTTTTACAGCTTCCTCTGAAGTATCAGGCACCGACTACTGTTGGCTACCAGGTGAGGTGGCCCAGTTATCTGTCCCTTCCGATACGACAGTTCCTGTTTTCTTATGTCAATTCATAAGGAATAACAGTTTTATGGTGAAGTACTGAGAGAAGGAGAGGTGGTTTTTATTGCTGGCTCTGCCACACTGTGGGTGCATGATCTCAGACGAGTCACGGCACCGCAGCATGGCTGTTTCTTCATAAATAAATTGGAGATGATAATATAGACCTCAGGGGTGATATGAGGCTAAAATAATTCCTCTCTGCAAAACATGCTGAGCCCCAAGGAGGGAAGTGCCAAGTTTTGTTGTTAGTGTTACAAATCCAGCACTATATGATCTCTAACACAGCAGGGGCAGGGACACAGAGCAATCCAGCAGGATGTTCAGAAAATGCTGGATGAGCCTAGCAAATTTGTCAGTTGCCATAAGAAACGTTGCTCTCAGGAAATGTAAAGTCGTGTGCTGTGCCTGCATGCTTTCAAGGCCCCATGCTGCTGGTCCATGCCGACTGTTCATTGCCGTCTACATCAATCACTCGTCTGGTGCCCTTCCGGTCTGGCTACCAACAAGCAACCTTTTCTGCAGCCTGCAACGATGAGCAGCAGTGGAGGCTGCTGATGTCTGCAAATAAGCAGGCAAAGGGACACACAAAGCTCTGCTCAAAGCCAATTTAAAGCAGAGAGGAAGGATCAGTCAGCATCTGACTCAGAACCGGGTAGGCAACGCCTCCCCAGCCTTGGCTGAGGCACCTCCACTGCTGAACAGACAGTGGGTGGAACTCCAATTATAAATCAGCACGTGCAATGTTGGAAGCAAAGTTGTGTGGGCTGCTTCCATTATGCATGGGCAAATTGAACGGAATGACAATATTGTCGTTTCACTTACTGCTGTCATATCGGATCAATCCCCAGTTGATTTAATCTGGATTCTAATCAGGGATATAGTGAGGGTGAGATTCATCCCAGGTAGACATACCCTTAGCACTGAATGTAGCTCAGTAGGTCCTCAAAATTTGTCTGATGAGAAATTTAGACTGTGCATACCTGATAGTGAATGTTTCGTTACCTGCTAAAGACTAGCATTTGACCTTGATTGAGGCTACAAGTAAAAACATATTGGTGCTTTTATATCCTGGTAATTAATCAGTGGGCAGTGGTGGCCATTTTATTTACTAATTATTAGTAGTATTTGTTTGTATCACATTAGTGCCTAGAGGCTCCAACTAAGATTGGGGCTGCATTATACCAGGTGTGGAACAAACCTGGTCCCTGTTCCAAACAGCTAAATCTAAATAGAGAAGGCAAATAAGGCAAGGGAGTAAGGAAAGATTATTTTCATCCCCCAGAGACTGACTTGCCCCAGATCACACTGGAACGGAACCCACATCACCTGAGTCCCATCCATCTGGTTTTGCGCTCAGAACTGAAAATGAGCACGCTGAATTTTACCAACATTTCTCCAAATCATTTCAGCCCAGGGTGTAATTTTCCTCCCAGAATGTTATAATAGGGTGGCCAATGACGCATCCCCAGAATACAGGACATTGCCTTGTTTGTCTCCACCCCTGCCTGGGTGACCCTGCCCCAGCCTGTGACCTCACACACTGCAGGGGTGAAGCAGCACACTCTGCACAATGGTGTCTTCTGTGAGTAATACCAATTTTATATCAGTACTGGACAGGAAAAAAACCATACAAAAACTGGGTGGTCTGGCTGAAAACTAGACAAATGGCCTGCCTGTGTCATAAGCGCCTGATTATAGAGTCCTTCCTCAGCTGGTGGCCCCACCAGAGTGGCTATGTAATTAGAGACAGGCCAGAGCTGTGGGGCTCAGATCAAGCCTTAGGTCTGAATTTGAATTTCCCCTCAATTCAAGGGGTGTTTGTATCTGCTGGTCTAGGTCAGCCCATCACAGAGAAAGGAATGGAAGCCCTGTAGGGCAGGGACCACTCGTTATTACCTGTATGGCACCTAGCCCGACAGGGCCCCAGTCAGTTTTGTGCATGTCTAGGATCTACTACAATAAGAATAAATACTAATAGCCTCAGAGATTGGATCTGACCTTTCCCAAAGTTCTTTGAAGGCTTGACTCTGATTTCTGGCTTGCGGGCATCCACTGCTAGCTAGAATGCTGTAGGGATGCTGATTGACACGTTTCTATGATGGTGCTGGATAATTTTTTTTTTAAGTCAAGATATTGTTGAATATGAAAGCCGGCGCTTTTTGCCAGCTGGAAGTTCAAGCTTACAGCCATCAAGCTGCTTGCCCACAGCACACTGACCGTGTCCCCCTGCCACCTACTGCCAACTTATGTTCCTGAGTCACTGCCCTAGACCCATGTAAAAGGGCTTGAAGCCAACTTCCCACTATGGTGCTCAGCTGTTTCTCAGCTCCCGTTGGGCCTCAGCTGTTTACCCACTTAGTCAGCAGTCCTAACTGATGTGATGTGTCTCTGCAGGGCCATGCATGGAGCCCAGTACTGTCAGAGATGGACCCAGCCACAATGATCTATGATTTCAGGATGTCCAGGCTTGATTATTGCAAACCCCTATACCTGAGATTGAAGATGCAAATTCTGTGGGAGAAAAAAACCCAGCTAATCCAGAATGCAGCAGCCCTCTGCTAAGTGACCCTGGGAGGCAGGAGTGTATCACTGCAGTGCCCCAGTCATATCACTCCCTCCTCACTAAACAGAGTGCCCATTCAAAGTCATGGTGCAAATCTTCAGAGCTCAGGGGGTTGGGTCTGAGGTAGCTGAGCAACCGCTGCTCTCTACACAATTAGGACCCTCTGTGACAGCATCCATCCTAAGGGCAATGGACCTCTCTACAACCTGTGTTAGACCTGCAAAAGCTGGAGTCTGAGCTTTCTCAACAGCCATCCCATGCCTGCGGAATTGCCTTCCTCGAGAAATCTGACTGACCTCAAATCTCGCTGCCGGCGGGTCCTGCTGTAAGACCCGGCTGGTTTGCCCTAGCTTTCTACAACAATAAAACAATAGCTAACAAATAAACTAATGGCTAATGCCAAAGACTTCTGTCTGCTGTTGGCCTGGTTGGGAGAGAGAGAGAACAAATCGTCCATGAACTACCAGTTCCTGTTTGTTTTCTTGCCTTGGTCTCAGATATCACGTTGATGAGAGGTATAAATATCTAGACTGATAAGTCAGATCAGCACATGAGTGCTGGGGCAGTGGGTGATGGGGATGTGAGAAGGAAGAAGTGATAGAGAAAGATACAGTCCAAATAGTAATTTAACAGCCACCACGGAACACCCTTGTCCACCATCAAACAGAGGGATCAAAGCTGGGGGTGGCATCTTAGCTTGAGAATTGGAGCTAAAATGGAGCATTGGGACTGCAACATGAGCCCAGGGATTTGTGCAGTAACTGTGAGCTGAGCTTTACGTTTCTTGTGGAGAAGAGGTGTCTAGGGCCCCAAAAAGTCTTGTGGTGATGAGACCTTGCAGAACCTGCTGCTAACAGCTGTTTGTTCTTCCAGGGGCCTTCTTGATTCCCTATTTTCTGACACTGGTATTTGCTGGGATTCCTCTCTTCCTGCTGGAGACAGCTCTTGGCCAGTATACCTCCGTTGGCGGATTGGGGGTCTGGAAATTAGCGCCTATGTTCAAAGGTACTGTACTGTAAGTCCATGATGCTGATGCCCTATATCTAGCTTTTGAGCTGAAACCGTTTACTGAAATGGGAAGCAAAACCTCAGGGACTGGGACTTAAGCTTTTGGGGAATGGGTGATGAGTCCCTGGAGACTGTTATATCTGATCTATGGTATTTGTAGGGTCCCCTTCACCATGGTGTCTAGGCACCAATAACACTCCAGCCCTCTGTTTGATAGTTACAAAATGCTCAGGTAGACAACACTGCCTTGATGGAGGCAAACGACTGAATGGAGCCACCTGGCACACCAGGATTGTACTTAAAGCGAGATGCAGTAAGTTGGCGGGGAGGACTGTGCTGCTCTTTACTAGCAGAACCCTGTTTACTGTACACTAAAAGGTTGGCTGTCTACCAGTTGGGCGTAAACCTATTGTTGCGTTCGCAGTAACAGCATATTACTAGAATAATAAGTGTTTTTATTGAGAGACTAATTCAACTACAGGAGAAGGCAGAGACACAGCTGGTTCCCCCTCTTTGATTTTCATAGAGCTCCACACATACAGTTCTGCTAGCAGGATACTGAAAGACACCACCATTCAATCTTTGAAACATGGGAGAGAGGCATGACATCCAAACAACCCTTCATTGGTTGATCAGTGAACTTGAGGCACGGTGCACTGTCACTTACTGATCTCTTTGAGATGATTCACTTTTCCTAGGTGTACAAACCTTCGCCTCTCCTCTGTGCTGTGACTTCTCAGCTTGCCATCCCCACTTCAGCACAAGAGGCTTGTATCCATCTGCTCAATACAACTCCGTAGACTTTGGATGGCTTGTGTTGAACATGCTCTGTTTCTTCTCTCCTAGGAGTGGGCCTGGCTGCTGTGGTTCTCTCTTTCTGGCTGAATGTCTATTACATTGTCATCATTGCCTGGGCACTGTACTATCTCTTCAACTCTTTCACTGCGGTGAGTTTCAGCCATTTCTATAAACCTTAATTGACTCAGTGTAATTTTTGCAGTTCCTGTTTCTCTCCATAACTCCATAAAATGTGGAGTTTAACATATTACTTGCTGTTTGTGCCATGAAATATACAACGTACAGCTTACAGATTGAGCAAAGGCTCGCTTAATGTTGCTGCTGGATCTGTTGCTGACACATCCTATGACATCAACTGTTCTGCATTATTGTGTGCTGATATTTTTCTTTTAGGGGTTATGCTCCCTTTATAAATCTTAGAAATCTGTCCCTCTGCCCCACAGCCTTTCACATTCTCCTTTCTGTCTATCATAGTCAGAGAACGCCAGTCACGGTAATAACAATGTGTTTCAAAAATGGCTTCTTCATGAGATTGTCTCATTACCATAGGCTTGGTTGTGAACTTAATTAGACCCCATTTACACTGCTCCCACTCCATTGATTCCAGTGGAAAAGCACTTAAACACATGCTTACATCTATCCCCTAAGTAGGACAGCATTTAAGCAAATGACTTCTAGCACAGGCTTAAGTCCCATTGACTGCAACGGGATGCTTTCCTGGATCGGGACCTTGTGCCAGTGTATACGAGGTCAGAATGGAGCCTCGAATCTGAAGTACATTTCTTCACAACTGAACCATTCTTATCAATCTAATGGCTGAGCAGAGGTCCTTTAGCAATCCATAGACATAAAGATATCTAATTCCATGGGTCCTGTGGGGTTCTACTTTAAAACACGCCTGCTAAAATGTTGTACATGTACCATAGTTCAGTCCAGCTTCAGTTTTTATTTGATTATGTTTTCATAATATGTTTTATTTGAATATGTTTTCATAAGCATCTGTGAAGCCATTTGTCAAAATGTTCTTATTGTTTAGCACTCCCAAACCGTGTGTGTGTAGTCTCCAGTGCCTTCTGAACACCAGCAGTACTTGTTGTTCTCTCTTAACCCAACACTAGCAAATTGTACAAGTGTCAGTTGTTGTGTTCCAGGTAGATCCCCTACATATTCCTGAACAGGACTTTACAACACAGGATGGCAAACTATGGTCCGCAGGCCAGATCCGGCCCATCATAGCTTTCAATCTGGCCCGTGGGATTGCCAACACCATGGCGCAGCTGGGCTAAGGCAGGCTCCCTGCCTGCCCTGGCCCCGTGACGCTCCCAGAAGCTGCCGGCACCACATCCCTGCAGCCCCTGGGGGAAGGGGTGGGGCAGAGAGCTCTGAGCACTTCCCTCGCCTGCAGGCACCACTTCCCACAGCTCCCATTGGCCGGGAACGGGGAACTGTGGCCAGTGGGAGCTTTGCTGGTAGTACCCACAGGCGAGAACAGTGCATGAAGGAGCTGCCTGCCCCACCCCCAGAAGCCACTGCCAGACATGCTGGTCACTTCCCAGCACGGGGCCAGAGCTGGCAGGGAGCCTGCCTTAGCCCCACTGCGTGCCACTGCCATCCCTGAGCTGACCAAGGTCAGCAGCACCGGGCCGAAGCCTGCACTCTGAACCCATCCTGCACCCCACCCCCCTGCCCTGAGCCCCCTAGCTCCCTGCCACACCCCTTCTGCACTCACCCCCTGCCCTGAGCCCCCTCCTGTACCCCACACCTTCTCCCACACCCCGCACTCCCTCCCGCACCCCAACCCCTGCCCCAGCCCTACATTCATGTCCCTGAATACAATTTCCCCACCTAGATGTGGCCCTCAAGCCAAAAAATTTGCCCACCCCTACTTTACAACCACAAAAGAAGAGTCTGCGCCCCAAGAATGCGTCCCAGCTTTCATCCTGAGCCCACTGCGCCTTGGGACAGGACTTTGGGAGTTCAGTCTGTGCTGCCTGTGCACCCAGGCAGGGCAGACATGACCAATAAAGCCGATGGTTATGTGCCTGAATGCAGAAGATCAGTGATTTGATTCAAGGAGCTCACAGTTCTCAGAGCTATACCGTCAGTTTCTTTAAATTAAGTGGAGATGGGTCTGAATCAAAATCTCAGACTGGAGCATCCCCAAAATTTGGATCAAGGGAGCATTAAATCAGATCCCTGTCTGAATTTTGCAGCTCTAGAGTACAATAAAGTGGGACAAAAATAAATAAATACCACCCAATTCCCCACCCCTACCACATCAGAAACTCCTTAATCATAGTCCTGCCCAGACATATTCCTCCCTGGGTTCGCTCCACTGAAGGGAATAGACTAGGGATGAATATGGTCAGCTGCCTCAGGCTCCCAGGGCTCTGGCTGTGGGGCTATAAAATAGCAGTGTAGATGTTTGGGTGCAGGCTGGAGCTTGGGCCCTGAGACCCTCCTGCCTTGTGGGGTCTCAGAGCCCAGGTTCCAGCCCAAGCCCAAATAGCTACACTGCTATTTTTAGCCGCACAGCCTGAGTGTCATGAACCTGACTCAATTGACCCAGGCTCTGAGACTCAGTGCTGCGGGTTTTTCATTGCAGTGTAGACGTGCCCTGACGCACCAAGTCAGTAAAGCACATGCTAAACCAGCCATTATTTGTAATGGGACCTAAGTGGGTGTTTAAGTGCTGTTCTGAACAGGGAGGGACATGAGCACACACGGAAGTGCTTTGCTGAATTGGGGCCTTAGTCCTGACTTTTCAAGTGCAACACAGATTGGCTTTTTAATCTTATAAATCAGGGCTGGGCAATCTTTTTGGCCTAAGGGCCACATCGGGGTTGCGAAAAGGTATGGAGGGCCGGGTAGGGAAGGCTGTTCCTCTGCAAACAGCCTGGCTCCCTCCCCCTATCTGTCCCCTCTTACTGCCCGCCCCCTGACTGCCCCCCTCAGAACTCTCCACCCATCCAACCCCCCCTGCTCTTTGTCCCCTGACCGCCCCCTCCGAGGACCCCCCACCTCTAATTGCCCTGCCGGGACCCCACCCCCTATACAACCCCTCCTGCTCCCTGTCCCCTGACAGCTCCTGCCCACCATCCCGAACCTCTGCCCCATCCAACTGTTCCCTGACTGCCCCCCAGGACCTCCTGCCCCTTATCCAACACGTCCCTTCCCCTGGCCCTTACTATGCTGCTCAGAGTGGCAGGACAGGCTTATTGGGGAAAGCCTGGGAGGTGGGTGGGCACAAGCCTCACTGTCCGCACAGCAGTGTGGCTGCAGGAGAGAGGGGACAGCGGGGGAAGGGCTGGAGGCGTGCCTCCCTGGCCGGGAGCTCAGGGGCTGGGCAGGATGGTCCCGGAGGCTGGATGCGGTCCGCAGGCCATAGTTTGCCCACTTCTGGTATAAATCTATGTACAAATAATATTTCAAACTCAAGCCATATGTTTATTTTTTGTTCAATAAAACCAAACCATTAGTTGCAGGTGAGGCTAACAAAAAGCTACAGTTACAATAAATATGATATCCCTCAACCAATGAACTTTTGAGATCTAATGATGAAAAGCAACATGAGAGTGCCTGATTTAATTAATAGCTATTAATTAGTGATAAGCAATTTTAAATATTTAATATTTAAGCAATTAATGTCATTTTATTAAGGTTTTGGTATTGCCCTAATCATAGCCTGATATTATTTCAAGGAATGCTTTGTCTAATATTCTGGAAAGTGACTTCCAAATCTGGCTGCTGAGCTCCTGGCCTCTGACATTCAGACCCCTTTCAAGTATCTCAACATGGGTTCCCAAACATCTGGGCACCAAAAATCACTAACTAATCACCATTTCCATCGACTAATGCTACCAAGAAGATAAAGTGTGTGTGTGCGTGCACACGCGTGCACATATTTCATTTTAATATATCTGTATTTATCCAATCTCCAAAAAAGATGCTTCTTTTTAAATTGCAGTGAACCTGCTGTTCCTTATTCGGGAGTCATGTAGAGCAAAATGTGAATAAATCACTTTTCAATTGAGCAAAACCTCCTTCTGAAAGTAAGATAATTTTACAAGAAGTTTTGTGCCAGTATTCAGATGCATCACAAACATTCCGGACCATATCCTGCCCATATGCTGCATTAGGAACTATGAAGCCATTAATGTAAAATTGTTTTAATAGTATTAAGTTTATAAATAAGGTTTAATCTTTCATGTAAACTTTGATCTTTTGTGGTGATCAGGCATAAACATTTTACCTGTTCCTTGCCTTATATTGGCACAGGCACATATGCCCAACAGCTCTCCTTCCATCATATCTTTGAGATGCCTACAGAGCCCTCTCCATCACATCTTCACATTCTCTGCAGTCTATCCAGCACATCCTTGCCTTCCCAAGCACGACCTCACATTCCTCACAGTTCCCCAGGTATGCCCTGGCATTCCCTCTGCACTCCCCATTGGTGCACCCTCATGTTCTCAATCCACAGACATCTGTGCATTCTGGCATTCCCGACAGTCCCACTCGGGTGCTTCTGGCTATTCCTCCCCAGGACATCTTTGTCTTCCTTACACTACATCACAGTGCCTATTCACATTCCTCACAGTTCCTCAGGTGCATCCTAGTGCTCTTCCCAGGTCCCCAGCATGCCCTCATGCTGCACATGGGCTCTCGCGTGGTCCTCCTTTCCCTACAGTAGTCTACCCAGTACATCCTCATATTCCCAATGTCCTTATGATCCCCAACCTCTACAGCATGACCCTTGGGATCTCCACTCATGTTCTCTACAGTTCCCCTATCACATCCCTGAGCTCTCCCATCCCACTATGTCTACATGTTCCCCACAATCCCCCCAGCATGTCCTGATGCTCCCTGCAGTCCCCATATTCTATAGGTCCCTTCCACCACCCAATACATTTTCATATTCCTTACGTCACCCACATTCCCCACACCAATATGGCTTCCCAGTCCCACCCCCAACTTGGTACATCCTTGCACTGCTGCAACTCCCCTTTGCCATGCCCTCATGACTTCAGCTACCTCTCCCTGTGTTTCCATGTCCCCCCCACCCCACCCCACACACCTCAGATATCTTCATGTTCCAACAGTTACCCTGCCAACCCGGCCTCACATTCTAGTTTCTCCACCCACCCAGCCTTCTGTTTACACAGCCCCCCAGAACATTCTTACATTTCTACCGTGCCCCCCAACCCGCCTCATGTTTCCACACCCCCTGCACACCCCCTACCCTCGAGAAAGTCCTCACATTCCCTCATCACAACCCACAGAATACCCTGTTGTTAAAATATGACTTTTTAATTCAAATGGAGATGGGAGCAGCTTAACAAACAAGTATGTTCTCAATCATAACAAGGCAATGAAGCAGGGATAAGTGACTGACACAAGAGAGCATTTCGAGAACAGAACTGAGCCATGCTTCCCTAATTTGATCCCCTCCTTCCTCTTCCCATTAGGATCTGCCATGGCAAAGCTGTGGCAATGCCTGGAACACAGAGAGATGCTTTTCCAACTACTCCCTCAATGATACCACCAACCTGACCAGCGCTGTGACCGAGTTCTGGGAGTACGTCTCCAGTCTAAGTCAGGTTTCACCACTGCAGGGACCATCTCATCAATTCATGGGGGGTTCTTGTTCATCCATTTGAGAGTAGTTTTGAAAGTCTTTGTTAGAGACTTGAAGTTGTTCATCAGACCATGCTGAATGGATGCTCTCTGTCTCCAGAGGGGGCTAAATGTCCGGTTAATGTGCAGTTAAACATTCAGACAGGGCAAGGAGGGTCAAAATACCTCCCATCATCCATCCTTCTTCCATCAGTCCCTCACACTATATCTCATATTCTTTCTGACCTTCTTGCCTTTTGCTCATGTTTGGACTCACACCCACCTTTTGTGCCCTCTGCCCGCATCTGGGCTCACCCTAATCCTTCGTTCCTTCTGTCTGTGTCTGGAATCTCTCATCATTCAGTCTCTGTAGATTATACTTTTTTCTAATTCCATGTCTTTTGTCTGCAGGAGGAACATGCACCAGATTTCTGGTGGCCTGGGGGAGCCAGGTAACATCCGCTGGCCCCTAGCTGGCACTCTCGCTTTAGCATGGGTTCTGGTCTATTTCTCCATCTGGAAAGGAGTAGAGTGGACTGGAAAGGTACTTTGTAATAATCAAGCTATACAGTGTTGCCTTTTATTACTGTACTCATCTCTCATGTTGAAATGTCCTCCAGATTCAATTTTGAGTGCCTGTAATTAGGGTTTACTGTGTTTCAAGGAGGAACTGGAGTGTGTGCCATTAAATTCTTTACCTTTCACAGTGGTAAAAATTGCAGGAGTTGTGGAATTCTAAGCATAGAGAATACTTCTTAACTGTAGAATCTCCAGGCTGAGTATTGAACTTTCAGACTTTTGGAACGATTTAAGCCAAGCTTTAAAAAAATGACTTTCAAAGCCCAACTTGAAACACCTAAAGGGGCCTGTGCCCCTCCCTAAGCACCCACTCTCTGAAACTCAGGTCATTTTAGGGGATTAGAAATTGAGCATCCAGAATCACTGGTCTCTTTTCATCTCATACGTTGGGTTTTAGGATGGCCCTCGAAACAGATACATATTGCTATTTCCTAGTTTATAACATTACAGACCAGCACCATAAAAAAGAAACATCTGAGAAATTGAGTAGTTTGGTAAAATGGTGCTACTGGGTTATATTATGTAGGATGTAACTTGGAGTGATGGGATGACATTAAGAAAAGAGTAATCTAGACTGAATGTCAAAAAAAAATTCTTCACTGTAAACTTTCTTAGGTTGTGAATTAATCTCCCAAGAAAAGTGGGGGAAGCACCTTCAGGCAAACTAACAATACTTGAATCATTTAAATAAAACAGTTATTCACGTAGCTGGAGTTGCATAACTTAGGTTGACTTAACCCCGTAGTGTAGACCTGCCATTAGAGCCCGGTTCACTTCTTACTTACATCAGAGTGCTGTAGCTCTGACTGTGAGTACCTCACTACACAACTAATGTCTCCCTTTCTGTCTCTCTCAGGTTGTGTATTTCTCAGCCACCTACCCTTACTTCATGTTAATTATTCTTTTCTTCCGTGGAGTCACTCTACCAGGAGCCAAGGAGGGAATTCTCTTTTACATCACACCAGACTTCAGCAAACTCTCTAAATCTGAGGTGGGTCCCGCAATGTTTAAAGCTTTTGCACTCATGTATTCAAATTCCTTGGCACTTTGAACATTTTAAGTTTCTCTAATAACCAAAAAAACCCTCCCCATCTTAGAGTCTTAGAATCCCGGTTGCCAGAGTCTTCACAGTCAGAGACAAAACTGGGCCAGATCCACAACTGGTGTAGATCAGCAGTGCTCCATTGAAATCTTGTTGTATTATCAATGGAGCGATGCTGATTTATACCAACTGCAGATGTGACCCTCCAACGTGCGGATGCTCCATTACACTGATTATTCTAGGGATAGCTATTTGGGTTGGATAGTGCAGTCCTAGGAAGAGGAGGCAATGGAACCCTATATTACCCATACCTGCAATGCTAGATGTAGGTACGAATTCAGCATCAGACATAGCTGTTATTTTAGGTGGAAGTGTTTAAATGGCAAGTGATAGCCATATACTGTTTGCCTTACGCAGTGGGAAGCCCAGTGAAGTAGAGATGCTTGAGAAGGCAAGTTTCTCTCTGTTATAGAGTAACAACTCCTTTGAGGTCTGTGAGGTCGCTGGCCGTGCACAAGTGGTGACAACTGAATAGTTCTGTTTGTGTAGAGCTCCCAGTGGTCCCTCTCTGTAGGAACCACTGCACTGTAACAGTATTGTCAACCCATGAGTAAGGCTCCCCTCAGAAAAATTACAAGATTGGTTTAAACATCATGCCATAAATAAATAAATACAAACAACTTCTGTGTTCTTTTTATTAGCCCCCTGGGTTTGGGGCCTTTAAATTACAGAGGGGCCACATTTTCCAGCTTTTCTCTGCAACTATGCAGGCTAGAAACTACAACTTTTAAACAGTGAAAGCTGAGATTCTTTATCCTGTAATCTGCTGATTTCAGGAGCTGGGGCTTTAAGAAAACACACCAGCTATGGTGAGACTTGTGATAAAACGCAAATGTTGACACTCCTGCTCTAAGTACAGATGTTCCAGAGACCCCTTCCCTTCCCCTTGCATTGTGAGATGGAGAAAATGGTTCAGAATAATAAGAGACTGTCTCAGCCCCACCCGCCCAGTCTGTGCCCATTTCTGGAACCAAAACATTGTAAGGATTCTGGGATGTTCATTTAGAGCCAGGTTGCAGCTGGCTCTTGATGTGTTTGCAAGTTGGGGAAGGCACAAGGAGATCTCCCTTTCTTGTGGCTGATGAAAAGTGCTATATAAGAACTAGGTATTATTACTGTGCATCTCCCAAGCACAGAGACTGCTCTCTGCTAGAACCCTCTGGGACATTAGCAACCCCAAAAAGAGCAAGGAGAAGCAAAGGCTGTACCCCCCACCTCCTCCCCTAACCTGTATTGCTGGCTTGCTTTGGAGGGGTGTGCTCGTTTCTTCCTCCCATGTGGAGATGCATTCCCCCGAGTACAAGAGGCATTATGCGTCTGTAACACCTACAGACCCTAGTGGGCAGGATCGAACCTGGGGCCTCTGGAGCTTAGTGCATGAGCCTTTACTGCATCTGCTAAAACCCAACTAGCTCTTAGCTAAGGCTGTCGAGCAAACTCATATTAATCTCTCTCTCTCTCTCTCTCTAAGTGGTCTCAGTGCCAGGAGGTGTGTGGGTTACACTTCCATGAGGTAACACGTCTCCCTGAGCTCCACTTGGGACCCCCACCTCCATACAACACAGGCTAGTGTCTTAAAGCACAATCTGGCCCTTAAACAATTTTCTTCCATTACTGTTCATCTCCACCTGTCTCTGTGCTTCTGAGTTCAGGCTGACTCTGGAAGTGCTAAAATATGGGGAGAAAAGTTGTTCTCCTGGCATTTCTGGAAGCGGGAAGTAATGGAAATTAAGTGTGAAGGCCTGTTCTCGTGAGATTTCCAGTCCTGCCTTGCTGGCCCCAGAAGCTCTGGCTAGTTTGGATAAGCAGCCAACTTTGTAGGTGTTTATGTGAAAGGAACCCAAATTTAAAATCATTTGAGGTTCTCTCCTCAGTAATGACAGACAAGAGCAGAACCAGAGTTGCAAAGTTTAGCCTGGGATTTAGTTGCAGAGTTTAGATCAGAGTTTAGCGCTAAGAGCGAGATAGGGTGGGGGGGGGAGGGACATGCTAATTAGGGCCCATCTCCAGCACTGATTTTTATTCCTGTTAGCTGCTGCAGGAGCTGTGCAAGCAGCCTGGGAGTCTCACTGCAGCAGGCTCTTCTGTCCTAGCTAAACAGCATAGGAGTCAATACTGCACATCCCGAAGGGAGTTGTAGGCTTGTTGATAGGGACATTGACGTTCATCTCTGGAGTTTGTCAGTGTAGTCTCTTACCTAAAGCTTCATCAAAATCAACATTTCGACTGTCCTACCTGCCATACTTCCCCTGCTACATGCTTTAGACACGATAAAATATTGTTCACAGAAGATCTAGAGAGCTAGGTGGACAGATTGGATTATGCAGCATGTGACTGACAGTGCTATGGAATACTGAGTCCCGGCCTGTTCTTCCTTTGCAGGTCTGGATGGATGCAGCCACACAGATCTTTTTCTCCTATGGACTGGGGTTGGGATCTCTGATTGCCCTGGGAAGCTATAATTCCTTCCATAACAATGTATACAAGTCAGTATTCTTCAAATACCTCTACAAGCAGAAAGACACACAGAGACAAACTGTGAACCCCTGTGTGACATTGGTAAGTGTTTAGTCACAGGGGTATTCCCATTGCAGTCACTGAGACTACTCCTGTGGGTAACTACTCACCAGTGTAAGGGGTTCACAATCTGGGCCATAGTACCTGATGCTGTATGGTCTGTAATTCACTAGCATGCAACCCAGGCCTCACCACTGGTCTTTGTATCTGAATGTCTCTGGCCACAGGACATCACCAAGTTACCCACCCCACTTCTGACCTTCCGCTCTCACTGTCATCTGTCCACAGCATGGTAACATGCCTCCTCAGGCCTCATTTTCACACTCACCTCATCCCCTAACTTCAATCCTGTTCTGTTCTGATTAGCTGACTGGACCAGAAATGGAGGTTTTCTCACATCTGTGTTTGCTTTTCCAGAGACTCAATCATTGTCTGCTGTATAAATTCCACCACCAGCATATTTGCAGGATTTGTCATTTTCTCCATTGTTGGCTTCATGGGTCACATTACCAAGAAGTCAATCGCTGAGCTGGCATCTTCAGGTAAGCAGACATTGCATGTGTAGTGTTCAGACTAGAAGTGTGATCCAGTGGGTGGGCCACTGGCATGGGGGTCAGGAAAGATGTGTTTTATTTCCAATTCTGTTACTGATCTATTATGTAACTTTGGACAAGTCACTTCACCTCTCTAGCTCTGTTTCTCCCCCTACCCTAACAACACTGCAAACTCGTATTCTTTGTAATTCCATTGAAGCTCAATGGAGTTACAGTGGTGTAAATGAGAGGAGAATAAGACCAGTTTTGGAGGAGAATTTTTATATATCGTGCACAACTAATTAAACTTACGAGACCAGAGCCCCACTGCCTTCAATGTAGCAATGCCAGTTTTCACGACAGATGATCTGGCCCATGATGTGAGTGAAAATGACCTCCAAAAAGAAAACGGGTTCCAAATTTTCAGAATGTAATAATAGTGAATAACATTTTGTCAGTCAGCATGGTTCTCACTGAGCTTTCCCGACTAGGGTGCAAGTGTGTAATTCAATTTCCTGAGATGGTACAGACTTGTAGGACTGGATGGCTCAGGAGACTGGGAACAAGCCATTTGGCAAATTCTTTGCCAAGCTGAACAGATGTGAGGAATGGCCTGGGTCCCAGAGGAATTTGGGAAGCCTATTTCTGATAGACTCAGTTGCTGTTTCCACTCAGGTTCCCAACACATGAAATTCTGAGGTTTGTCGTTGTTCTACACCTAGATTGTCTATTGTTCAGGACTGATGCACTTAAGAAGGCTCTTTATGGGCGTAGCCCTTTGTTAGAGCTTTCCCACGGAGTAGCTAAGTTCTGATACGATCAGTATTCTCATGAGAGCTGGCTGAAGCTCAACGTTTCCTTTTTGTGGGAAATTCTGACATTTTTGTTCTGAATTCCATTTTCAACCTTATCAAAGAGGTGGGTTTTTTTCCCCCAAACTAAATTTCGTTGCAATTGACATGTTCCCCCAGAAAGTTTCAATTTTGACGAAATGGCATTTTGGGGCTGAAAAAAATCCTGTTGGAAAATGTTTGACCAACTCTCATTCTCAGTGTATATGTTGGTAACAAAGTATAACCATTTCCAGGAAAACGTTTGATCTCCCAGTCTGTTCCTGCATCATTGATTATGGTAACAAAATGGCATTGTTGTTTAAATGGGGGAAAAAATGAATGGATTCTCAAGTCCCTCACTGCTCCTTTGTGCAGCATAGACCAAGGGGGCAGATTTTCGTGGAGCCCATATTAACATATTGGCAAGTTTTTGCTGTTGCTATCTCTCGGTTTAATAGTCATACTGAGCTCTGACATGCCTCATTGTTAAAGCTCTTTAGAAACGTAAATTATTCAATATGTTTTCATTCTGGTAGGTCCAGGACTGGCTTTCCTTGCCTACCCACAGGTTGTCACACAGCTGCCTATGTCCCCTCTCTGGTCGATTCTCTTCTTCTCCATGTTAATGATGTTAGGCCTCGACAGCCAGGTGAGACAACACACTGGGGAAAGTGGGTAAGAAGCAAAGCTGTGGTTAGATAAGAACCACCCCGGATGATAGTTGTCTGTCCTCCTCTGTCAGTCCTGTACAGTATTCCCTCTAATTTTTTCCATCCATGTGCAGAATGAATTTTGTTATGTGCACCATATCAAGGTAATGTGCAGATGTGTGCCACCAGAAGAAACCAAAAATCTAGATATAATATATATTTTTAAAAAGTTACCACAGGTATAATTACTCCAGCCAGGACAGGTTAAGCATTTTAGAACTCACTACTCAAAGAATTAAATTTAAGCGTAAGAGAGAAATAAAAATTATGAAATTTTTTAGCCAAAACACAAAAATAACGCACTTTGAAAGTAGTATCAAGAAGTAACAACAACAAGAAGTATGTGTTGGGAGATGAGTGTGAAAGACAGAGTGTATGTATGTGACACAACAATGTAATAGTGTGTGTGTGTGTGTGAGAGAGAGAGAGCACATTATCCCTTTAAGTATGCTACCCTTTTAAGTAGATCAGCAAGCCCTCTCCATCCTGAGCCTTGTTGTCTGCCCCCGGCTCTGTGGAGATGGTGTACAGGGGCAGGGGAACACCCTGACATCAGCACGCTGCTCTGCCTTTTTTCCCCTTCCCCTCCCCACTCTGCACAGCAAGCACAAGGCTCCTGGGAGCAGCTCCAGGGCAGAGGCAGCACATGGCAGTTGGGGGAGGGATACCTGAACTGCATGGTACTTAATAGCCTGCTGGGTGGCTGCTTACAGGAAACATAGGTCCTGTATAGGGTGATTTCTCACACTCAACAATGAGATCCTCCATTTTGGGCAGATCTTCACGTACAAGGGAAATTTTAGGCAAATACTAGAGAATATTTATGGAAGGCAATAGTAATTGTGAATATTCACCTGGGACACCTGATTCCAAGAGATACCACTCAGAGTCAGAGAACATAGACACCAGGATTTCTTTGTACTACAGTAGCTCCTGGCCCTATTGTACCGGGTATAGTAAAGACACAGGCAAGTCAGCTTACTTTATCAAAGGAAATACCAGCTATTCCTGAGTGACACAGCCAACCCACCAGACACTGGCTGATTCCTTGAAAGGCTTATCGAAGCAGTGGGTTTGGAAGGAGAAGATGGTAGTGCCCTTCCCAGTTAATTCTGGGAGGGCATTCTGTGCATATGGGGCAGTGCAAGAGAAAGCCCACAAGTTATAGGAAACCTTGTGCCATGGCCTGATCTAGTCTAGGGACACCAGCCTGTTGTGATGGGATCTGATTGCTGAATCCTACATGCTTCCTAGCGCCTGGGGCCAGGTAGTGACATAATAGCCATAGAGCAGATGCTTCCTACAGCAATGGAAGGGGTTTTTCTGTTGCTGTAGGTAATCCACCTCTGCAAGCAGCAGAAGTTAGGTTGATGAAAGAATTCTTCCATCAACCTTGTCGTGTCTACATCCAGGGTTTGGTTGGCTTAGCTATGGTGCTCAGAGGTGTGGATTTTTCACACCCCTGAGCGCTGTAGCTATGTTGATAAAAATTTTAAATGTAGACCAAGATTTAGACAAGTTCCCTGCAGAGCCCACCTGGAGATGAGAGCTCTGGTTTCTAGTTAACCCCTTTAGGGCAATGTGTCAGTAAAACAAGGAAGCACAGGCTTAGCAAAGGGATTTCTTAAACATAAACACACACCCCTTACTCTTAAAAAGCACAAGAGAGTTTTGTTTGTGAGTTCTGGGTTTGGTTCAAGGCCTTAGGGGAGATTAAATCCTTCCTTCCTCCACTCACTCCAGCTTACCTTCTGTTCTTGGCAATGAAATGGCTTCCTTGGCTTAGAAAGCAGCTACCTTGTCAAAAAGACTGGATTAGATGGGGGGAGGGTGGGATTCCAGCTCCCCCTCTCCCCAGACAGATTTCTGTGAAGAGAGTCCATTCAAAGCCAAAGGCCCTGCTGGCAGAAACCGTATTGTTTGAGCAAGGGAAATTTGCTCAGTGTTGATGGCCCTTGATTGCTCCATCACATCTCCCTTCCTCCCCTCACCCCTACATAGCCTCTCTGCTACAAAATGCTGAAAAATGGATGATCTGTTCTACAATTACTGATCTGATCTACAAAAACTGGTTGCAATTACAGATAGCATTCATAAAACCACATGAAATTCATAAATGGACATGTTTCAGAGTAACAGCCATGTTAGTCTGTATTCGCAAAAAGAAAAGGAGTACTTGTGGCACCTTAGAGACTAACAAATTTATTTGACCATAAGCTTTCGTGAGCTACAGCTCACTTCATCAGAACCAATGAAGTGAGCTGTAGCTCACGAAAGCTTATGCTCTAATAAATTTGTTAGTCTCTAAGATGCCACAAGTACTCCTTTTCTTTTTATAAATGGACATGGACATATTCCCCAAACTGTCCCATCTTGTGTCTAATCAAATCTAATCAACCCAGCTGGAGTTTCACATGCTGAATGTTCCCACTGAACAGCTCAGACCAAGACTTATTGCAGATATTATTTGGCAAACAATCTCAAATAATGAGTAAATGTTCCCAAAGTAGCTAAGTTCACTGAAAGAACTATTCTCTATGGATCATTCACTCGGCTCTCGTAAATAGTTCAATACATGACAATAAGGCTTCTAAGCACTGTGTGGAATTATTGATGCCTTTGCATCTCAGATATCACATGGAAGTCTTAGAGTCCCATATGACTGTGAGTCTCACAGAGCACGGAGCTCTTTGGGGGCTGTCGGTGCCTGGGGAAGGGGTGTGTGAGGCATCAAAAGCAAAACAAGCATTTAGAAAAACAGATAAATAGATGTTGAGGGCTTCTATCTGCATACTGGAGATTTACTCTTTCAGGATATGATTTACACATAGCGTGGAACCTACAATGCTTGCAAAAAATACGCCTACTCTTGTATGTGCAATAACAACTGTGCATGCAAATAGGTAGGTAGGTAGGTGCCTGGCTAGTCATTAGTACACACAGGCTCCTGATTTGCATGTGTTGCGATAACTAAGCACACAAATGCAAGTGTGCAATTGCACAAATACTTCAGGTTGCCTTTTTTGAAAATTAGGCCCCACATGTTCTCAGAAAGCATTGGTTGTGCAAAGGAACATCTTCTGCAGGACGATCAGCAGCCCAGTCCATGACTGCTTAGTCCAGGCCAGGTGTAGCAAGGTGGTAAGGCTCTTGTGTCAAACCACGCCCTTAACAGGCACTAGAACCCTTCAGAAGGCTGCTGAAGTTCTGCTGGCTCATTGTCGTAAGTGCAACTCGTTATTGCACCTGGGCTAGAAGGGAGGTGGGAGTGGTTCCCTGGAGAGAGGCCAGAGTCGGTCCTGGAGGGACACCCAAGCTGGGAAGCTAAGATTGAGGTTTATGTTCTGGTCATGTTTGAGCTGCTAAGGAAACCAAAGCCCATGAAAGTAGGGGGTGTTTGGCCAGTAAGGTGTTGCTGCGCTCAGTGTTGAAACACCCAACTGATTTAAGAGCCTAAATCTCATTTTTCCAAACGGGTTTAGGCAGTTAGAACCCTAAATCCTATCGGCTCTCAAAGGGATTTAGACTCCTCAATCAGCTAGGTATCGCAATGCTAAGCGTCACAACACCTAAATACCTTTACAAAATTGTGCCTCTGGGACCATTTCAGTGAAGCGCTTAGGCACATGTTTAACTTTCAACATGTGCTTAAGTCCATCCCAGTTCAACAAAGCCCTTGAGCATGTACTTAAAGTTAAGAATGTGTTTAAATATTTGGCTGAATCAGGGCCTAACTCCGCGTCTGCGTGGTCTGGGGAGGACACAGTCGGGACTCAGCCTGGTCACACCTGGGCTTAAGGAGAACCGCTTTTGGTGACAGTAGGCAGCATAGGGCGCTGGAGAGTCAAGGAGAATAACAGGGTCTGTCTGTGCCCAGTAGCCTCAATAAAGAATCCTTTGTGTATTTACTACTGCTACGTCCTGTCTCTTTGCTCCATGAGGGACATCACAAATTCTTGTTCACAGCTGCAGTGGCATACGTTGATACGCACAGACACACACACACACGTTTTCACTCGTGGGTTTAGTTCTCTTGCATCTAGATCTAGGTTTAGTTCTCTTGCATCTCTTGCATAATGTGCTAATTATTTCCTTTTAACTGCCAGTTTCCAGGTCAGGCGTTTGCTCCACCAGGGGAGTGAGTGGAGCCTTGTGATTCCAAGCCCGCATGTATCCCATGTGATGCCATCTTTTACAGGTTATTCATGAGCATTTCTCGCTGATGGAATCAGAGTCCTGCACAGCAGAAACACCCACTCACAAGTCTATCTGCTGAACAGCTGTTTTTCTGCAGTTAAACTCCCTTTGGGCCATCTTCTCCTCCTGCATGATACAAGGAGCTCTCCCTGAAGCCAATGGGAGTTCTTTGTATCCTGTGGTGGGGATCGCAAGCCCCTTGAACTATGGGAAAACTCTCTTGTCTGCTAATTGATGTGAGGTGCCAGCCTGTCAGTGACTCAATATTCTACTGAGTCTCCTGCCCCACAATTGATGGAGTGACTAGACCCCGGCAAGAGGGGAAAAAAGAGTGGGGGAGAATCAGGAATGGAAATAAGAAACAGGAAATAACAGGATCACCAACTCAGGTTTGGGGTGCGGTGCAGACGCCTATTATAGAAAAGGGACAGGAATAATGAAGAGACACAACAATATACTGAGGAAAGTGAAACATTTCAGAGAACGCACAAAAGCCACTGTAAAGAGAAAAAAGAAGGAAGGAAGGAAGCGAGTACACAGAGTGACAATTATTATTTATTATTTGTATTATGCCAGTGCCTGGGAGCCCCAATCACGGACCTCCGAATCCCACTATGCTAGGTGCTGCACAAACGCAAAACAAAAGACTGTCACTGCCCCAAAAATTTTATACTCTGAACATACAGCAAGAGAGAACAGATGGAGTCAGACAGATAGATGGGCGGGGAGGGGTGAGTAAAGGGAACCAATGAGACACTACTGGTCAGCACGATAGGCTGTGGACTCTGCACACCACCAGCCTAAGCAATGTCAAATAGGAAACACCGCAATGGCCTGCTCTTCAGAGGTACGAAGCACTCGCAACTCCAGCAGACGTCAGTGGGAACCATGGGAGCTCAGCACGGTTATAAATCAGGCCATTTTTGTTTAGGTGCCTAAATGTTCTATTTGGGTGTCTAACTTTAGGCACCCAGGTTTGAAACCTTTAGCCTTAATGACTTGTTCAAGGTCACATAGCTTCAGTGTCAGGATTAGACTTGAGGGCCTCCTAGCCCCCAGCCAGGTGCAGATTGCACTAGCAGCATTGCACAATTTGGCCATCTCTTCCTGTGTGTTCCATGTGGTCTGGTTAGGATGTGGACAGGTGTGTATCCCATTGGTATTTACTGCTTCAGCCTTCCTCTCCCCCTCCACTATTCCTCACACAATGCCCCTGGGACTTCCCCCATGTACATCTGCTCCAGTGACTCTCTGTGCCCACTTCTCTCTCCTCCCATACACCACTCTTAATCTGAAGTGACTTCCAGTTCCCTTGCTATTTACCCTCTTGCTCATAGCTTTCCACACCCATATCTTCCCCCACTTGATGGTCTCCCATACCCAGGCCCTTCTCCCTGTGACTTGGCATATCCAGTCCTCCCTGTTAGCCACCCTCCCCTTCACTTCCACACCAGCCCCTTTCCTTCTCCACAACACCAATCATTATCCAGCTTCCTGTGGTAACTCTTGCAGTCAAGTGAAAGAAACAGATTTTGACACCCACACCCACACCAGGCTTCAGCATGGTGGCCCTTCAGCACCGTCACTACATGCTGGAAATGAGGTGAAGGTGAGGTCATCCACCACCTCCAGGCAACAGGGAAGCTGTGGTTGGTTGGACACAGAGATAGAAGAAGTAACACAAATCCCAGCTGAGAGGTGGTGCATTCTCCAGAGGGGAGGGAGGCGGCACCACACCGGGGGAATCAGGGGAGGAGGAGGAGTGTTTCAAGTGAATGCAGAGGGTGGTGATGTATTTGCGTGTCTTTTTCCTCCTGCAGTTCTGCACTGTGGAGGGGTTTGTCACAGCCCTGTTAGATGAGTATCCCTATCTCCTGAGGGCCAGGAAGAAGCTCTTCATTGCTGTGGTCTGTCTTATCTCCTACATTGTTGGATTCTCCAACATCACCCAGGTACCTATCCCTGTGCTCACTCCAGCTTCTGTTCTTGGTGCTCTTCCATCCACCTTTTTGTATAACAGCACCAGAGGAAGCCTGGGGGAAGGGCCATTGTCTGTGAAAGACACTAGGGCCACTGTTGGTCTGGGTTTTGCCCAGCACTGTCATCTATCCAGCAAGCTGCAGTCTCCACATTAAATCTCAGTAAGTCACCATCATCCTTGTGGTCAGTCTAGCTGGGAGTCCTGTTGCTTCCAGGATGGGCCTATGCCCTGGAGGGTGACACATTCTCTAAGCAGAAGATTGAGATAAACCATAAGAGAGCAGGTCTGGTGGGGCTCCAGGGCAGTGACACTAAGGCTCAGGCTCCATATTTACATGCCTTAGTGAGTGACCTAATGCAGAGATCTGTATACTGGGTGTATGGCAGTGAGGCTCAGGCTTTGTGTGCAGACTTCAGGGCCTGGCTCGGTGACATGGAGGCCAGGGTGTGGATTTCCCACTTTGTGACTTGGTGCTGGATGAGTCACAGAACATGGAATGTCTGCAGAGGCATCTGAAGTGCAGCAGGAGGGACAGAATGGATTCGTTTTACAAAGTGGCTTCACCACACACTAGAGAGGGAAGGCAGCCACGCGAGATTCCTGGTTGTCTCCCTGCCCTCAGCCAGGCTTGAACACTCGCTCCTTGACCACATTCCAGAGTACATCTGTTAAAATGGCAGGAATTTGATTATAACAAAATGATGCATCTTTGTTGGCTGCCATAGGCCAAGGAAATTAACATACAAAGGCAGAATGATTAGATAAAAGTATTGATCATATTAATTCTCAGCTCCCCACCCAGGCTGTACTCCATAACCAGCCCCTCTCCCTTTGGCTTTGTCTCCTCAGGGTGGCATTTATGTCTTCAAGCTGTTTGATTATTATTCAGCCAGTGGCATGTGTCTTCTCTTCCTCGTCTTTTTTGAGACGATCTCAATTTCCTGGTGTTATGGTAAGTGCAACTCACCTTGTTCCTTTGCTGCTTATCTACAGGCACAGAAGGTGCTATTTTCAAAAGCCCTCAACACTAGCCACTGAAGTCAGTGGGAGATGGACAATTTGACTATAGTGTTGGGCCAAAGCTGAAAGCTTTTGAAAACCCCCGGGATTTTTCATCTTGCTTCCTCAGACAGCCACTCAGCAGAGCACATGTTCACAGAGATTCCTATACAAATGGAAATATGCACAGGCCTCTAGAATTGGATTTCTTGAGGGCATGATTCGAATATAGAATTTGTTAGGCCAAATCTGACTGCTGAGCCATCTGCCCTGGTATCCTGGCAGTGTCCAATGTCTGATGCTTCAGAGTCCCCATCTCTTCAGTAACTTGCCCATCCAATTGTGCAGTGCTGGGGTGTCAGGGAATTCCTTCTTGACCCCTCCAAGGTCAATCTATGACCTAGTCTATCTTATAATCTAGACCTTTGCTTGTTGATTACTATCACTGTTGGGAAGTTGTAAATGCTTTTAGTGGTCATAAAATTATCCAGGTACCCATTAAGATCGAGTCCAGTGTTTGTGTGAATGGCCTCTACTTTTTATCTGGGGAGTCAGCATTACAATTCTTCATGCTCACCTTAAATGTCTGCTCTCCTCTCTGATCTCACATGTCCTCCTTCTCCTGTTCTGTGTTGGGTCACTGGACAGAGGTGATGAGAATGGTGCTGAGATATCATTGCTGCTGTTAATGCGCATTTCTCACTGTAGGTGTGAACAGATTTTACATGAACATTGAAGAGATGATTGGCTACCAACCTTGCAGCTGGTGGAAGCTCTGCTGGGCCTTCTTCACTCCCCTCGTTTGCGTGGTGAGAACAAAGCAACTCTCTCTGGGGAGGTTGATCTAGAAGGGCCACCTCACTGGGATCATTCTATGGGTGGGGGAAGCACTAAATTTTTAGTCAAGGTAACTCCAATCCAAATCCAGATCTGGCATTAAATGCAAGTTGGTCCTGAGAAGAGTCAAAGTGACTAGCAGGAAAAGAAATATGTGGCACCTCTTTTATTCTCCCACCTGAATCCCTGCAACTGACTCTCCGAAGAGAGCGGGGAGCTTGGCCTAGAACATAGTTACTAATACATTACTCCTGTGTTTGATATTTCAGAAGCTGAAATGGTGATTTATGACTTTAAAAATCATTGTTGGCTGTGGGGAAAACTTTCAGCCACTCCAGCTCCAGCCTCAGCCCCTCCCAAGCCTCTCTCAGCAGGAGGCACTCTCAGATATAATAGAATTGGCACTGATGAGCTCTCAGCTCCTCCGCCCCCCGCTAACCCTTCCTCTCCCAGCAGGAGGTGCTATTGGCATTGCTGCAGGAATACTGGCTATGGGAAGTTCCTAGCTCCTGAGAATCAGCTAAGAGGAAGCTGTTTAGGAAATGGTTTGGGAGTGCAGTGCGTAGCAGAAGCCTAAGTAGAGAGGGGTGTAAGTGCCCTGGCTGGGGCAGGGAAGTTTAGGGGCACTGACCATGGGGAAAACATTACCCTGCATTCTCAGCCTCTCTCAGCCAGAATTGCTGTAGGAAATGGGGTAGAAACAATCTCTGGTAGAATGAGAAGATTAGAGAGAAAGGTGCAGTTGGTGCAGGAGCCCTGGCTGTGGGAGGAGCTGTTGGGACTGATCTGGGAGCCCTGGCTCTTGGGGGCAGCTCTTGGGCCATGACTGGGGAGCGGGGGCAGTTGGGAAGGGTGCGGGAGCCCTGGCTGGTGGCCAGGGGCAGTTGGGAATGGTGTGGGAGCCCTGGCTGGGGCGAGGGGGGCTGATGGGAATGGTGCGGGAGCCCTGGCTGGGGAGGGGGGGGCAGAGGGGGCTGTGGGGAATGGTGTGTGATTATTGACTATAACTCAGAGTGAGAATTTAGGGAACTCTCAAAAGGACAGTCAGTGAATATTTCTGCTTGTTCCATACGATGCTGTGACTGCTGATCCTGTTTCTTCAGGGTGTTTTCTTCTTCAGTGTTGTTGAAATGACCCCTCTGACTCTGGGGAAATATGTCTATCCCACATGGGGACAGGGCATCGGCTGGCTCATGGCTCTGTCTTCCATGGTGCTGATTCCAGGCTATATGCTATACTACTTCTTCATCTCCGAGGGGACCATCAGGCAGGTAAAAGCAACTTTCCAACTTCTTCCTCTGCTCAGTTATCTATCCAGAGTGAATTTCCCACCAGCAACCCACTATAAACTTCACTCAGCCCCTGTGTCATGGCATTGACTCCTGTAGTCTTTGTAAACCAAGACTTCCAGATACTCCCACCTCTTCCCCCAACACCCTCTGCGCTCTTCTGATCTGCTCCTTATGCTTTCTACTACCTCCTGCACAACACATTCCATGTAACCCAATAGAAAGCCCTTTCTCACTGAGGCAAATGAATTACTTAGGGGATTGGGGTAAGGAGATATGTGCCTTTACCTGTTGGTTACAATCCCTCGCAGGTCAGTAGTGACCAAAAATTGTTACCTTCTCATTCCTGTTTGGTGCCTTATGTGAAACAAGTTGAGGGAATCTTGGTCCCATTCCTAGCAGGTTGCTGTTCACATCAGCCTATCACTGTTACATAGAGAGATGTTTAAAAATCTTCCAACAGAATGTTTTCCCATTGGAAAATGCTGTTCTGTCAGAAACACAACTTTCCAAGGGGACATGTTGATTCTGACAAAATTTTGTTTTGAAGAAAGAAATTGAAATGATGTGTTTTGCGAAGGTCAGAACATTCTGTCTGGACCATTTCGGAAATGGAACTTTGATGTTTTCATTTCAAAATGACTTTTCATTTTGAAATGTATTTAATATTATAAACATTTTGTTTTTCAAAGAAGTCAAAATCAAAAGGAAATGTTTTTGACTGTCCTGAAACAAAATATTTTCATACATCTTGTTTCATGGGAAAGTTCTAAATTCTTTTTTGTTCCGATTTGTAATGAAAGCAAATGTTTGAAACTGTGGATATTCCAGTTCCTGAATGGTTCTAGCTATGAATGTCACTAACAGGCAATCTCAGCAAAGATGCCATGTTCTAACTGAGCGTGAAGCCTGAACTAGCTTAGAGCCAAGGTCTATTGGTGAGGGAGGTTTGCAGTGGGGCAGGCTGTCTCATGGATAAAAAGGGCTGTCAGTCTCTTCTCTTTTGCCAGCTTTCAATTCACTTTAAAAATGAAAGAAAGACAGAGAGAGGCCCCAGTGCTGCACTAATATAGACCCCACCATAATGTCATTTTTCTTTTGGGCCAGAAGAAGAGATTGCCAAAGGCAGTCACAGGGCATTACCCTTTCTCTGTTGATAGCAATAGGCTGCGCATCGTGTTGAGAATTAAAGCGAACAATCCCCACTCAGATCCATCTCTGATCCTTACAGATGATTCTTGCTCAGAGCTCCATAGTATGGTATGAACACTCACCACCCCTCCCCGCCATTCACTGGTAATGTGCCATGGGGGGAAATCCCTTCTTGTCTCCTAACGGGGGCATCAGTTCCTCCCTGTGTTTGGTTCCAATTCTATTCCCATTGAAGCTGAGGACAGTATTCTCTTGACTTCACTGGGAGCAGGAGCAGGCTGGGAAGGCCAGATTGTAATGTCCTGTCTCTCACTGAGTAGCATCTAAATCCTCAAGTAGTTCCACTGACTTCAGCAGGGCAACTTGTACTATACGAAGTGATTAAGGATATCGCAGTCTGCCCCTAATTCCTGTAGTTGTGCTTCTGAATCCACCTGTAACCTGAGATCCCACCTGTTGCCCACATTTCCACTGAGTCCCTGTCTTGCAGGCCCATGGACTGCGGTTATATTCTGTTGCTCCAGGAGCAATCTTAGCATCTGGTGCATACTGACAATGTCAGTCAATAGGAATTAGAAATAATAACAGCGTGATTGGCTTCTATTTACCTTCCCCTCCTTTTGCTCACTCGATCAGACTTGATATCCCCATGTGCACTGACCATTCTGCCAGTTCAGTGGAATGTCACTCTTTTCGGAGGCAGCCAACACACACACCCAGGCCCCCGGCCTCCATGATCCATTCCACCAGCATTAAACAGCAAGTGGCAGTAGGGAGATACAGTGTGTGTGTATGTGTGTGCATGTGAGAGAGAGAGGATTAGCTTGTAGCAGAGCTGAGGCTGGAGGGAAATTAGATGTCAATGCAGAATAAAGGGGTTTTGACAGACAGGAAAGATTATAAAATATTTTAATCCTACTGAGCATGAATGGCAGGAGAGCCTCCCTAAACATTTCAGGGGCTTCACCCAGCAAGAAACACTTCAGATATGTCTGACAACGGGGGCTCTTCCCTCTCCTGGAGGGGCTCTTCTCCAGGTCAGTGATGTCCATTCACTTCAGGCCCCCTTCCTCTCTGCCTCGTGTTCCATAATTTAAAGCACCACTTCCCCTCCTGGACTTCAGCCTCCATGTCCATTCAACCCTAGGCTTCAACCCATACTGCTCAGACAACGAGTGCCCTTCTGCCTGAGGGACTGCTCTCTCCCACATTCCATCTCCCGGGGTGTCTTCCGGACACAGCTCTATCAATGGACCTCAGTTTTATTTAGACTTTGATCCTGTCAGGTTGATATAAATGGGAATCCATGCTGGCATAAAGGGCCATGCAGGATCAGAGCCATAAACTGTAAATTCCTTGGCATTCTGTAACCATTGGATAATATTTTTAATGAGAATTTCATGAAAAATGGAATAGAAAATGAAAAGTGGGTCCATTTTGAATCCTGTGAAATGGGAAGAACCTTGACGTTTTGGTAACAAATTTTAAAATTTTGACTAGCTTTAGCGTCTAGGTGCTGCTACAACTGAGCAGTAACTACTGGCTTACTTTGTAATGGTGCTCTCTGTTATTCAGAAGAAGAGAACTGTGTGTAATAGAAGAGCAAAGGGGAAGTGATTACATTGCCAAATAAAGGTGTCTGGTATCTGGAGCAATTGTCCTAATCACCTGCAGTGTTCACTATCCCCTTGGTAGCCCTCTTGCTGTAACTAGGGATGTCTCTTCAATTTTGAAAGAAGGGTTGTGACCTTCAGCTTCAGCCACATGCCATGTGTGGTGATGGTGGTGGTGGTGATGAAAGGGTCTCCTCGTTTTTCTCTGGGTACTTGTGTCCTTCCTGTAATCTTTGTTTTTTTGTTTCTGGACAGCGTTTTCAGCAGATGACTCAGCCCATGCAAGAGGTGGATGTTCAGAACAATGGACTAAAACCGAAGATCTCACTGAATGGGAGAGTCTCCGATGCTGCTGTCTAGGCAGAGGGCAGAACCTCTTCATCCTGCTCCGTAGCTGCTCCCGCCACTGTGCTTTCACCTCCCCTGGTGCTACTTGTGTGTCCCCAACTCCACGGTTGGTTTCAGTCACTGTGGGAAGGATCTAATGGGAGCCCTTTCATGGCACTGCCCCCTAGCCTGGCTGATCAGGACTTTGTTTTAAATTCCATAAGGACAATGTGCAGTGACTGTCTTCATAATTTATGATCCCAATCCATACTGCCAGAAAGGAATGTCCCAGGCCCTAGTTTCATGCTGATCACAGGTGGTATTTTCTGTAGTACAATAACGTCTCCTTTTTTTGTTGTGTTCTTCAGCCCCTCTTCTGTACTAAAGTCCACCACGCACTCTCTAATGAACAGCAAGGCTGTCACAGCATGAAACCAGCAGTATTTTGGCTATGGATTCAAATTCCAGATGATTATCAATTAATATAGCATAAAGTACTTTTAATGAATAATTAATCATAAGTGCTGTACAATGGATGCACCAACCAGGAATACAGAATGTTGGTAGCTACTGGATACCCCTCAGCAATCTGGACAGGCATAAGGGGTGCTGTGCTTCTGAAAATGCTGTCTTTTAGCCATTAACACAGCATTATTATTATGATTATTATTATTAGCAGTCATTTATACAGAGCCATAGATCTAAGATTCCCTTGTACTGTGGAGGAGACATTCTTTATAATGTGGGCATGCTCCATCCCGACACACCCTGATATGTGATTTTTGTCCCGAGGGCCACATCAGGGTGCAAAACTGTATGGAGGGTGGGGAAGGGAAGGCTGTGCCTCCCCAAACAGCCTGGTCCCCGCCCTGTCCCCTATTTGCCCCCTCCCACTTCCTGTCCCCCTCAGAACCCCCAATCCATCCAACCCCCCCCGCTCCTTATCCCCTGACCGCCCCCTCCTGGGACCTCCCTGCCCCAAACCGCCCCCACCCCCTTACAAACCCCCTCTGCTCCCTGTCCCCTGATTGCCCTGACATATCCACAGCCCCCCCCCCGGAACTCTGATGCCCTATCCAAACCCCCATTCCCCGACCCCTGACCACCCCAGAACTTCTTCCCCATCCAACTGCCCCCTGCTCCCTGTCCCCTGACTGCCCCCTGGGACCTCCTACCCAACTCCTGCACCGCCGTGTCCCCTTACCATGCCACTTGGAGCAGCAGGAGCTCGCAGCCCTGCTTCCCATGTGGCGGTGTGGCTGCAGGGGAGGTGGAACAGCGGGGGAGGGGTGAGCCTCCTGGGCCAGGAGCTCAGGGGCTGGGCAGGATGGTCCTGTGGGCAGGATATGGCCCACAGGCAGTAGTTTGCCCACCTCTGTGTTACGTGGTGTCCTATGATGCTGTATGTTCCATATCCCCTATCTACTCCCTAAAACACCATCATGGTATCAAGGGGGGTGCCTGTTGCTGGAGGTACAACCCTTCATCCTCACCTAGGCATATTCGACCAGCATCCCAGCATTGACCCTGACATGTCTTAGCCTTTCGCACCCCAGCATGGCACTGAGGGCAGTGTAGTGTTGCAGATGATGTTGGAGGAGAGATGAGAGCTCCAGAGGAAAGTGAGAACTGGCACTGAAGTCACATTTCAGGTTACAAAGTCATTTCAGAGCAGGTGGCTTGTAACAGCAGCCATATACGTCCTGGAATCTGTTATTTTCACTTGCCCTAATTCTCTCATGCACCTAGGACCCCAATATTTTCTGACCAGCAGATAAGACCTCAGTCAGGTGTAAGAGCAGTGTTCCATATGGGACAGCCCCAAAATAGCCCTCTTGTGGGGCCACCTATGGGATAGGTGTGGCTGAAAAGTAACTTCTGTATCGGTGTGCAAATTGGAGTTGTCTATCTCTTAGCTACACACCAATGATCATGTAACAAGTTTTTCACTGGGGATGGCGTCCCTGCTGACGCTCAGACCCAGTTTCAGTGCAGAATAAATCTGTTCATGGAGCCTGAGAGGGGAACAGGTATCTTGTGGGAAGTGCTCAGGCGGGATCCTGAAGTGGGCAAGGAAGGGAATAGAGTCAGAATGTCCTGATCCAGCTGGGAGTTCTGGACTTGGACTTACTCCATCCCCCTATGCCCTGGCATGGCATTGTATGGTGCCCTGTGGAGTTGGAGGGAAGGGAATGGGGTCAAAACTCCCTGACTGGGGAGTGCCCCTCCTCATGCACGTAATCCACAGACCCATAGCCTACAGAGTGACCCCTGCCTTCTGCTCTACCACTGGATCTGCTCCCTCCTGCATCCAGCACTCTGCCCAGGGATTAGCTCATACAATTCACATTCTGTGAGTGGAATGGCCCTGTATCATAGAATCATAAAATTATAGGACTGGAAGGGACCTCGAAAGGTCATCTAGTCCCTCCCCTGCACTCAAAGCAGGACTAAGTATTATCTAGACCAGTGGTTCCCAAACTTGTTCCGCCATTTGTGCAGGGAAAGCCCCTGCCGGGCTGGGCCAGTTTCTTTATCTGCTGCGTCCTCAGGTTCAGCTGATCGCAGCTCCCAGCGGCCAATGGGAGCTGCTGGAAGTGGTGGCCAGTACGTTCCTCAGCCCGCGCCAGTTCTAGCAGTTCCCATTGGCCTGGAGCAGCGAACCGCAGCCACTGGGAACTGCGATTGGCCGAACCTGCAGATGCAGCAGGTAAACAAACCGGCCCGGCCCGCCAGGGGCTTTCCCTGCACAAGCAGCGGAACAAGTTTGGGAACCACTGATCTAGACCATCCCTGACAGGTCTTTGTTTAATCTGCTCTTAAAAATCTCCAATGACTGAGATTCCACAACCTCCCTAGGCCAGTTATTCCAGTGCTTAACGACCCTGACAGTTAGAAAGTTTTTTCTAATGTCCAACCTAAACCTCCCTTACTAAAGTTTAAGCCCATTGCTTCTTGTCCCATACCCAGAGGTTAACAAAAAAGATTTTTCTCCCTCCTTCTTGTAACACTTTATGTATTTGAAAACTGTTATCATATCCCCCTCAGTCATCTCTTTTCCAGACTAAACAAACCAAACTTTTTCAATCTTCCCTCATAGGTCATTTTTTCTAGACCTTTAATAATTTTTGTTGCTCTCCTCTGGACTTTCTCCAATTTGTCCACATCTTTCCTGAAATGTGGCGCCCAGAACTGGACACAATACTCCAGTTGAGGCCATATCAGCGCAGAGTAGAGCAGAAGAATTACTTGTGTCTTTCTTACAACACTTTTGCTTTTTGTGCAACAGTGTTACAGTGTTGACTCATATTTAGCTTGTGATCCACTGTAACTCCCACATTCCTTTCCGCAGTACTCCTTCCTAGGCAGTCATTTCCCATTTTGTATGTGTGCAACTGATTGTTACTAAGTGGAGTACTTCGCATTTGTCCTTATTGAATTTCATCCTACTTACTTCAGACCATTTCTCCAGTTTGTCCAAATCATTTTCAATTTGAATCCTATCCACCAAAGCACTTGCAACCCCTCCCAGGTTGGTATTGTCCACAAACTTTATATGTGTACTCACTTTGCCTTATCTAAATCATTGACGAAGATATTGAATGGAACTGGACTCTACTCTATATGCCCTTCCAGCATGACTGTGAACCACTGATAACTACTCTCTGGGAATGGTTTTCCAACCAATTATGCACCCACCTTATAGTAGCTCCATCCAGGTTGTATTTCCCTAGTTTGTTTATGTGAAGATATAGCACATCTACTGTTTTCCCCCCTATCCAAAAGCTTGTTACCCTGTCAAAGAAAGCTATTAGATTGGTTTGAGATGATTTTTCTTGACAAATCCATACTGACTGTTATTTATCACCTTATTATCTTCTAGGTGTTTGCAAATTGATTGCTTAATTATTTGCTGCATTATCTTTCTGGATACCGAAGTTCAGCTAACTGGTCTGTAATTGACTGGGTTGTCCTTATTCCCCTTTGTATAGACTGGTACTATATTTGCCTTTTTCCAGTCCTCTGGAATCTCTCCCATCTTCCATGACTCTTTTAAGATAATCACTAACGGCTCAGATATCTCCTCAGTCAGCTCCTTGAGTATTCTAGGATGTATTACATCAGGCCCTAGTGACTTGAAGATATCTAACTTGTCTAAGTAATTTTCAACTTGTTCTTTCCCTATTTTAGCCTCAGATTCTACCTCATTTTCACTGGCGTGTTGGACGTCCAATCACTACTAAACTTTTTGGTGAAAACTGAAACAAAAATGTCATATAATACTTCTGCCATTTCCACATTTTCTGTTATTGTTTTTTTTCCCCATCATTGAGTAATGGGCTTACGTTGTTCTTGATCTTCCTCTTACTTCTAATGTATTTGTAGAATGTTTTCTTGTTACCCTTTATGTCTCTAGCTAGTTTAATCTCATTTTGTGCCTTTGCTTTTCTAATTTTATCCCTGAACGCTTGTGTTGTTTGTTTATATTCATTCTTTGTAATTTGACCTAGATTCCACTTTTTGTAGGAACTGTTTTGTGTTTCCGATCATTGAAGATCTCCTGGTTAAACCAGGGTGGTCTCTTGCCATACTTCCTATCTTTCTGGCACAGTGGGATAGTTTGCTTTTGTGCCCTTAATAATGTCTCTTTGAAAAACTGCCAACTCTCTTAACTATTTTTTCCCTTAGACTTGCTTCCCATGGGATCTTACCAACTCTGTGAGTTTGCTGAAGTCTGCCTTCTTGAAATCCACTATCTTTTTTTGTGCTTTTTTCCCTCCTACCATTCCTTAGAATCATGAACTCTACCATTTCATGATCACTTTCACCCAGGCTGCCTTCCGCTTTCAAATTCTCAACTTGTTTCTCCTTATTTGTCAAAATCAAATCTAGAACAGCCTCTCCCCTAGCAACTTTCTCCACCTTCCGAAATAAAACATTGTTTCCAATACATTCCAAGAATTTGTTGGATAATCATGCCAAGGTCTGATGGAAGAGTTGCTCCTATGTCCTGCAATATTTTTAGGCAGTAACCCTAACACTTGGTCCAGGGATCACACCGCATATACTTCCTTCCTTTGTCAGGTTTTCCATCTTGTCCTACTTTTATGACACAGTTTTCAAGGTTGTTTTTTAACCTTGCTTATGTTTGTGTGAAAATGATGTCTGTGCAGAGGACCAGCACTTGGATCTGTGCATCACTTAAGACCCACTTAAGCCCTCAAAATATAGGCCAAGATTTTCAAGAGTTTCTAGTGATTTTGGGTACCTCAATTCTTGGGTGGCCAACTTAAGACCTTATTTTTCAGGAAGTGCTGAGCACCCAAGCTCTGGAAATCAGGTTACTTTAAGGTGCGTCAAGTCACAAATGGAGGCGCCCAATATCAATTAATGATTCCCGAAAATCTTGAACAAAGGGCTTACCTCTTGGCCCTCTTCAACAGGAGTGAATTTCAGCATTTGTCACGAGAATTGCTTTTGATGGGCTGTAATTACAGATGTTGTCCCTCTGGAGTCCGAGGTGGGGGTGAGGAATTCAAAAAGACAAAAGTCCCTCAGAACTCAGGAAATCTGTAAATCTCCACTTCTATTTGACTGGTTCTGGTAACACAACCATGTTGTGACACTTCTCTGGTTTGCAGTATTGCATGTGGAATGCACATAACATCATTTCAAATGCAGCAGCACTGGACCAGCCAGTGCATTTCTGCATACAGGCACTTAATAAAATATATTGAGTGAGAATTAATCACTTGTTCACTTCCCTTTGTTTCTCCTTGTTTCTTCCTTCCCTTTCTTACCTTCTCTTCCTCTTCCTTTTCCTCATATTCTCTTCTCTCTCTTTCTCCTTCCTCCCCCTTTTGTGGCCTCCTCACTGCAAAATCTGAACTTTTTCTCTTTCTTCTCTTGATTTCTCTCTCTCATTCTCCTCTCCTATTCTTTCACTTCCACTTCCTGCCATGTCCCGGAAATACCATTCATGTGCAGCTCTTGTCTTAGTGTTGACAGTTTCTGATCATCTACTTTTGCTTTCAAGCTTCTGGTGCCAGTGCAATAGGCATCCGTGAAGGTTAATTGCAGTTGTGATCATTCCACTTCCCATCCTCCCACCACTCCCCCCCCTTGTCTCCTTTCTTCCCACGCTCTCTGTTAATTGGTGGCTCATCCAAGCTGAAGGTCCAATTCTGCAAGGGCACAGAGCACTTCTGAGAGTTGCAGAGAATCTCTCAACTCCCATTGGAAGTTGCGTGTGCTCAGCACCCCTTTGGAATTGCTCAGCACTTTGCAGCGTTAGGCCCTAAATGCCAAGACCAACTCCAGTGTCTAACTCAGAAGTAACTCAAAAATAGCTTCTCCTCTTGCAGGCCCCAGAATGAGTTGCTCCAAGCAATCATTTTTGATGGTATAAAAAAAAAATTTTCTCCAAACCACGTTGCACCAGTTTCTCTTAGGGTTGTTGGAGTTGCTCGCTATTGCTGTTCTGGAAGCTTTGGTTGCCCTTCCTGATCTTGCACCTTTCAGCATTTTCCAATACTGTTTTGCTCTGCATGCATGGTTGCTTTTGTAGTCTTACAAGCTGGAATTTATATCTTGTACAGGTCTGGTTTATAGATGGACTCCCTTGTCCAGAATTTCCTTTTCAACAATCTATGTACTCTTCTATACTATATATAGTGCTACTCCCAACCTCCCCCTAACATAGGTTTCCTGTCTAGTTTAGAGCCAGGAGTTGTGACACCCTAGTGATTACTCTCGTCCCACCATATCTTGGTAATACCACTCATGTGTTGCTCTTGTCCTAGTTTTGGTCTTTTTTGCTCAGCCACTTTTGCTTTCAAGCTTCTGGTGCCAGTGTAATAGGCATCTGTGGAGTTTGGTTGTAGTTGTGATTCTCTTTAGCATCTGCTTTTGGCTGAAACGCTCTTCCCTTGATGGACTGTTTCCAGTGATCATGCCCCTCCTAACCTCTGAGCCACAGGAGAGGACACTTCCATGATGAAGGTTGTGGGACCTCCTCCCTTATTCCCCAGAGCATGTAACACAAGCAGACTGCACCTCCTCCCTGATTACTAGCTTTACCTAAAAACTAATGAGTTTTCTCTGATCTCAGTGCTCCCCAGCACCTTCCAGCTCCCCCCTGGCGCTTACTTGAAATAACCCTCCATGAAACCTCTTAATTCTAAGATGCTATTTAGAGAGCTGTGGGCAAATCTCTGAAATCCTCATTTTCCTGAGGACTGCAAAAAAATAAAGAAAATTCCATTGCAGCCTGGATCGCAGCAGCAGCATGCAGAGTCCGGGATGGGCAGGCAGCTGCACAAGTACAGCTTTCTCCAAGAAACGGGCACAGCCCCCAAGGAGTGGAAAGGTCTCCCACAAGTCTGTTCTCATCTATTCATTCCAACAGCTGGCACTGATTGTGTAAAATGTATGTACCATTTACAAGGTACAAAAGCTGTATGGCATGAACCTAGACACTGTAGGCTTCGGCTAGACTATTGCAGGATTGTGATGTAGTCTGTAGTACTTGAAATCTGTATTAAAAGACATGTCCGGAAAGGCCTCACTGTGCATCATGTGTGTGTTGTGAATCATAGCCATGCATATTTTGTATGCCAGAGGTATTTCATATCAATTTCCAAGGTATTTGGACAAATTGTATATGTAGCGAGAGAGCAAATTACTTTATACGGTTCCTCCAGGCCTCCATGTGAGAAAGAGTTTGAGGAGCCCTCTCTGAGATGGTGTAAGTTTGGACAACATCCACAGCACTGCAGAATTCATTCCTCACTCCTTGGCACTGGACCCTACTCTATGGAGCGGCAGGAGTGTGAACTCTGTCGTTAGCCTCCTGGTATGTGACACCTCTAGCACTCAGAGGCTGGGGATGTGAATCCGAGAACTGGGGCTCTGAGTGGACCTTATAGTGCAGAGAGGCAGGGAGAATTATTTCTGGTGCTAGTGCAATTGTGTGTAGATCTTGCAACATCAAAGGCTTGAAGGATGAATTCTGGTCAGAAGTGGACTGGCTCCAGTTGTCTGGGTGCTGAACGCATCCTGGTTTGTCTGGTAAATGGCCTATATTTTTGTCTGTCCCTGGGAGCCAAGGGCCATTTGAAATTATGATCCCTCATGAACCAATAAGAACATAAAGTAATTAATGAATGCATTGGAAAGCTGGTATTCCAATTTCATATAGCCTTGGTGATTAACAACTACTGGATGTCAAAAATCACATCAGCCTGATTCCCTTCTTGCCTTTCCCTCCATCTCCAGTTCCAATCAGATTTAAATACTGCTATTTTGACAACAGGCCCTGAGGCCCAGCAGCACCAGTCATCAGCAGGTCATACTGGAAGTTAAGGAGGGTGGCTCTCTGCTCTGGCCTGTGCTTGTACCATAGCACCCTGGCCTGTCTGCATTCAATCTGGTGTTGGTACCATGGGTGCTGCTGCTGTTTTGCTCAGCTGGTAGTAGTGCTAGTGCTGTGGTAGTAAATGCTGGGGCTGGAGGCCAGATCCAGCCTACTTGATATGGGTGTCCTGCCCTCCAGACGGATTTTATCCCTGTGGAGCTGTGTGTCTGATCTGTGCTCATACTTACTGACAGCCACATACAGGAGCATACACTGCACCTTCCCAAGGGGTGGGCAATGATGGCTCCCTTCCCCAGGAGGTATAGGAAGCACTGTACCCTCCCTTAGGCCAGGGTGGCTCTGCAGCACCTCCAGCACAGGCTTGTGTTGAGGAGGCACAATCTGCCCCAGAAGCCCTGCTGGGCAGCTCACCCCCATACTCTCACAATACTGTGGGCAAGTAGTACAAAGAATGTGGTGAATTGGTTCAGACCAGCCCCTTTGGTTATGCTGGCACTGAGCCAGAGATTTGATGGCTGATGTTGAACTCAGAACCAATGTGTGGGTGCTGTAGGAATGCGGAATGAGGTGGCTCCCAGTCTGACTTAGCCTGCACTTGGCTGACACACCTGCATTATGGGAATGGTGCAGCCCCCTCCAGAGCAGTGCTTCTCAAGCTATCTGATGTGGGGGACCGGCAATTTTTTTCCCCAATGTGCGCGCAGACCAGCAGCCGATGGCTCGCGGACCGGCACTGGTCCGCGGACTACCACTTTGAGTAGCACTGATCTAGACAGTGATATGCCCCTCCCTCTAAACCCAGAGCCTGCCACCATCCGTGCCCAGCAGCAGTGGAAGGCAGAGCACGTGCCTCGGCACCCTGGGGGATGATACTGTAACGTCTGAGTGTTCCAACTGCTGGGTTTGGAGGTACATTTGTGTGGCTTACGCACCTCTGCTTCCCCAGGTTCTGTGTAGATGTGGGGGACGATCCAGGCCCTGAAGAGAGCATATGTCCCACCTCTGTCTGCGAGTCTAAAAGAGCAGTTCTGGTTGAGGTGGGAGACTTAAGATGTTTTCCTAAGAGAGCCTGGAATTGTTATTGTGGTAGTTCACTGAAGGGGAGTTATTTGTAAGCCCTATGGCCAGAAGCTCCCAAGGGGAAAGAGCTCTCTACTCCCCCCTGTTGGTGAAAAGGAAAAAGAGCTGCCATAGAGAGCATCATTTACATATGCTACTTTCTGGTGACACTTGGGAGTCACCATAACTGTATATGAACTTGGATTCCTGGTCGGTATTGGGCTCCCAGACTGGTTCAAATGTCAAAAGGGTTCTTACCCAATGTTAAAGAGCTTGTGTCACGGGAGCAGAATTCTACTCAAGGAACCTAAATGCTCTTGGCTCATCCACCAAGGCAAAGTGAGAGGTGGTGCAGAAGAGCTGTATGGATTTTGGTGAGGCCTTACCTTCCCAGCATTTTAGTAAAGCTGAATCACTAAGCTGCATTTGGGGATAGCACCTCCAAGCAAGCATCTCCCTTGGGATGGGTGATAGATCTGCAGAGAGGCACTTGGAATACTGCTACCTGCTGACCTAAATGGTGAGTGGTGTTTTGTGGGTGGGGTGGTGCAGTCAAGGAACATTGAATGTGGAACATTCTGACTGGTGGGTGGGAAGGGAATTAGGTGGACTACTGCCAAGGTTACTTTGAAGATGGTGGCAGGGTGTGAGTTTTACTCTTTATTTGCATTTCTATTATGTTGCTGTGTTTTCCCCAAGTTTGATTGTGTTCCCTTTCCCAAAATAAAGATTCCCTTGTTTGTGCACAATCTTGGACGGCTTGTGAGTGGGGAAGATCTACCTGCTAAGGGCACCCAGGGGGGATGTATTTAATTTTCCCAGGCTTCTGGGTGGGGACTTGAGCTGGTTTAATTATTTAGCAAGAATGGCCCTAGATATTTTGAACCTGGCCCTTTTTGCTGCCATTAACCACCTGGCAGAAGAGTTATATATTCAGTAACCTCTCTTGAGTGGAAACTGACTTGAGGCAAAAAGGATTTATAAAAACATCCCAGACAGATGGGTCCTGCCCAGTGATTTACAAAG
This sequence comes from Dermochelys coriacea, assembly GCF_009764565.3. Classification (NCBI taxonomy): domain Eukaryota; kingdom Metazoa; phylum Chordata; order Testudines; family Dermochelyidae; genus Dermochelys; species Dermochelys coriacea. The sequence goes on from NC_050068.2 coordinate 243,868,708, forward strand.
GCCAGAGACCAGATTTCCCTGGTGCAGGGATCTGAGAAGACAAGCACATGATCATATTTGCCATGATGACCCGTTCGTAGCAAGCAGCTGATGGCCTGTAGCAGAAGAGCTGAACCTGGTCACAAGAGTCAAGATGGAACCAGAACTGCAGAAGGAAGTCAAGAGATCTGATAAGCATCCACCCATCCATTCATCCATGGTATCTTGCCAGCCAAGAACTGTCCATGTTTGGAGAGTCCCCAGTTGAGTTTAGTACATGCTGTGTAGCTATTTGACGGCTGTGACATTAACATAAATGGGTCTTGACAATCTCACTACATATCATGGCTCCTCATGTAAGCGGGGTCTGAATAAACTCTCCCCGGACATCTAATTGGAAGCAAAATTGTTCAAAATTCTTGGCGAAGCGAAACACAAAATACGTTTGGTTTGAATGAATATTTTGTTCTGCCTGAAATGAGACGCTTTGTTTTGCTTTTGTGCTTTTTTAAGCACAAAATGATTTTTACTTTTGAAAATAAATTAAAGGTGATTTCTAACCAGTGTCATTTTGAATCAAAAATTCAAAATGTTTCATTGTGATTTTTTTTAACTGAAAAAACTGGGTGAAATCGACACAAAGTCGCAAAATTTTTGTGTTGCCGAGTCTACATTTTTAGTAGAAAAAAGTTTTGGTCAAAAAATGTTGCCTAACTTTAGTGAGGGACATCAGCAGGACAAGCCAGGTAGTAACTGTCCTGGCCTGTCCCGCACCTCCACCTAGGGCCACAGCAGCAATTCCACCTCTCCATGCCACTTTGTTCTCTCTCCTTACTCAGGTTCCTGGACTCAGAAGACCAGGCCCGGGAGGGAGTGTGCGTTCTCCTCCATAGCTCTCTCCTGCACTTCACAGACAACCTTTAGCACAACCTGGGCTCTGTGCTAGCAGAGCCCTTCCAAACTGCTGCTGCCGCTTTCATTTGTGCCTCCCTCTTGCTGCACACGCAGAAGCTGACGTGCCTTTAAAAAGAACCCGGATGCATTTGCAGCTCAAAGGAGCTGGAGATGGTCCCGGAGGCTGAAATAAAGCCCGCTCCAACTCCAGCGCACAGAGAAGAACAGCCCTGCAGATGCATATGCTTATGCACACAGAGTGCTGATGCCATGCCCCCGTCTCCTCCCCCTCCCCACAGTGTACCAGTGCACAAATGGCATCTCCTTCTCCATGGTTTGGCCGAGGGATGTCAGCAGCAGCAGTATCGCCCTGGATTTTTAGTCTCTGGTTTCTACCCCATGACTATTTATTTCAGGAGCAGCATCTCAGTGAGTGGGAGAGGAGGCAAGGGGAGTGATGGGGGGCCAGGAGCAGAGTGGCTCCTGACGGCGAGAGATGCCTCTGAGAGTTTATCAGGCAGTCACATTGCATGGCCAAGCAAATCACTGCTTCTGCCTCACGTTCTGTTTTAGCGACAGAGGATGCTGGCAGGAGAATGGAGGGAGATTTCCAGCTTCAAATCGTTCAGTTTAACTGGCCCCTGCCTGAACTGGGTGGCTATGGGGAAAGGCCCAGCCCTGCCTGGCCTGAGCTCAGAGGGATCAAAGTCCGCAGAAGAGCTGATGGCTGGAATGTAGCCATTAGCACAACCACCTCACATGGGAAAGGCCTCTGGTGGACAGAACCTGTTTGGTCCTAGGCCTTGGGAAGGGAAGACAGAGGGAAGATTTGCAAAAATATCTCCCCACTGCTACCATCAGTTACACTCCAGCACTGAGGAAGTGCAAAGGTGACTAAGTAGATCTGCAACTGCCAGAAGCAAATATCTCCAATGGCCGGTAATGGGACACTCGTTGCGGAAGGCTCTGAGTTACTACAGAGAATTCTTTCCCAGGTGTCTGGATGGTGGGTCTTGCCCATGTGCTCAGGGTCTAACTGATCACCACATGTGGAGTTGGGAAGGAATTTTCCCCAGGTCAGATTGGCAGAGACCCTGGGGGGTTTTCACCTTCCTCTGCAGCTTGCGGCATGGGTCACTTGCAGGTTGAAACTAGTATAAATGGTAGATTATCTGTAACCTGATGTCTTTAAACCATGATTTGCGGACTCCAGTAGCTTAGCCAGAGTTTGTGGGTCTATTACAGAAGTGATTGGGTGAGGTTCTGCGGCCTGCAATGTGCAGGAGGTCAGACTAGACTATCATGATGGTCCCTTCTGGCCTTAAAATCTATAAGTCTATAAAAACTACCTTTGGCATCCCCCGCATCGAGCCTGGGCTAAGTGCAGCTTAGCTGGACCCAGGAATCGGGTGTACAGAATTTGACTCAGCGACAATTCAGATTGGACACAATAATAATCTGCAAACCAATGAAGAGGGTTTTACCCTATGCGGGATGGGAATTCTTTAGGTTGGTGCAAAAGCTATGGCAAGAATCAATGGGGTGAAGGTGGGAAAGGAGACGTTTGCTGACAGAGAGTGCTGTTAGGCTGGGGAACAATTTCCCAAGGGCAATGGATGAAGCCCCATTACTTATTTAAAACTAAATTGGACACTTTACAAACACATGTGAGGACTAATCCTCCCTTAGCAGAGGCTGGGAAAGGGATGTGTGGGATGAGCACTAGATGATGTAACCGGCTGTGTGTGTCTCTAATTTCAGCCTATGAAATCCTCTTCACCTCGCAGAATAGGAGGCAAGGTCTCCATGTATGTCCCTGGCCTGCACTCAGGGGTTAATCTCTGCCTGTAGTGCGAGGTTGGGAGGGAATCCTCGCTCTCTGTCTGCTGAGGTGTTTCTATGGCCCCCATCACCTGAGTATTTGAGCACCTCCCAAGCATTCAGCAACGGAAACAACAATAACAACTGCTCGGGGTTGCTTCCTTCCCAGCCTGTAGGAGCAATAGCTTGGTTTGTTTTAGAACTGTATTTGTGTGTGCATGTGACAGACGGACACACACAGAGATGCCATGTCTGTCACCATATCTGTGCCCTGCCCGCACCTTGGCGAGGAGATTAGGGTTGATAATCTGAGATTTGTATTTTAAAACAAAGCTGCTTTTGAGCTCTGTCTAGAAAACCTCCGTGCTCCCTGGCACACCGCACCTTTCCAGCCGGGTCAGAGATGCTCTAACAGCTCCAGCAATGTGCCAGCATCGCTGCCCACGCAGGGGAGGCAGTGGCAGACTGGCAGGGATGTTCCAGCTGCAAAATTCCCACAGCATGAAGCTGCTCATACGATAATATTCCTGCTTTGCCCAGCACAGTGATACCCCAGTAGAGAGACACCATCAGCAGTGTTGTAGCAGCCACATTACAACAGTGGCAATGATGTTCTCGCAGTGAAAGCAGCTTCTTAGGAGCAGCAGTGTATGCGCCATTCACAGGCTGTGCCTCACCACTTGTGCACGCGATGTTCACAGACAAACAGCTCTGGATACATAGTTTTGCTCAGACCCTAACCACTGTGCATGCGCCCTTCATGACTTGCACCCTAGGAGCTGAATATGTGCCCTTTGCAGCACGCCTTAACTGCGATATGTAGGGTTCACAGCTCACACCCTAACACTTGGGTACCTGGGATTCACCTGGGTGGGTGGATATGTGAGGTTTGCAATTCACACCCTAATGGACAGGTATGTGGTATGTAGCAAACCCCTAAGTGCTGTATGTGGGTAGCCACCACATCTCACACCCAACCAGCCGATATATTGACTCTGATTATGCTGGGATAGTTCATTAAGAATAAAACCCCAGCTACCTCTCTATTTTAGTGCATTATGAGCCTATTTTGGACTGAATGGGCCCTTCAGCCTCTTGACAGGTGAGACACAGTCGTTCTTGTCCCCTCTTTTCACAGTGATGCTAACCACTGAAAAATGAAACAAGGAAACAAAAGACACAAAAACAAACTTTCAAGTAATGTTAAGGGCCTTGCTGAAGCCGACAGGCTAGACAGGAACGTCACTCCCACAGCTAGTACCTAGTGTGGTATCACTGATGTTCTACTGGGGTCTACCATTACCCACAATGGAACTTCATTAGTTTGGGACAACACTGTAAGGTTTGGACCATGTTATCTCCTATATCACTGAGAACCCTTACATCAAGGCACTGAGACTTGACAATGAGGTACCTAACTAAGTGCTTTTTTTTTTTTTTCATCATGTCTGTGCTGCCTGCGTATATACCTGGGCTCAGTGTGAAACTTGTGATGGATTCCCTTGGGCACATCATTTCTTTTTTGTTTGTTCCAAAGTCCTGGTTCAGAAGGAAGACGGGGGGACCTTACAGAAAGGTTAGGCAAAAATAGACTAGCACGAGTTGAGACTATCACGGCTTGTCTCAAACATCTTCATTATTGCTGGAATGTTGCTGGTAGAGCGTCATTGCTACACTACCACATCTGGAACCTCAGCGCTACACTGTCTCCGTCGCTGCCACGCCACCTTCATCACTGCCAGAGCGTTACTGCTACATCGCCTCCATTGTTGCTACACTGCCTGGGTCACTGCTGGAATGCCACTGCCACACTGCCTCTGTCATTGCTACACTGTATCCGTCACTGCCAGAACGTCAGTGACAGAATACTATTGTAGCTATTACAACAGCTCTGTCACTGCTAGAAAGTCATTGCTGTCCTGTGAGAACATGAGCACTGAGGTTTTCTGTGCAGAGCTCAAAAGCAAGTTTTGTTTGTAAAATCTGAATATTGGTTGTAACTTCTATTTTTCTCATATATGCTGCCCTCTCACCAGCAACTGACTTGTCCAGAGCCACCTCTGCTGTCTTTGATTGACCAGGTCTGCAGCCCTCTGTAACCTAGCACATTTTAAGCTTTACCACTGGGCCTGGCTATAGTAGGGGATGGAGGGTTCTGAGCAATGAATGGTCTGACAAGACGTGACTGTTTCAGGTGCTTTTTGAAAAGGAAGTAATGCCACATCAGCGTTCACAGGGCCTGCTGCTCCTCTCCACTTACAGTGGTTTTATAGATGTGTCACCATTGGTCGGGATGGAGTTAATCCTGATTTGTGCTGCTGCCAGAGATCAGAATCAGGCCCATAGTCTCAACTTTCTGTTGATCCAAGCCTAAGAACAAATATGTGATGCTATCAGTGCTCCACAAGGCAGGAATTGCTCCTGAGATACTAAGAGCCAAATTCTACCCACCTCAAAATACTCCTGCAGTGTCACCGACATTAAAAGCTTTCATGGGTTTCAGTGCTGGCAGAATTTGCCCGGGAGAGATAATTGTATCCTCTTAAGTTCAGAATTTTTCACCGTGTACATAACAAACCGGTATGAAAAGTAAAAACTGCTATTTTTAACTGGCATCTCTTCTACATTTCCCTCTGCTAATTATTATGCCAGCACATGTTACTCGGGCAAGTTGACAGATGGCCTGGGTTTTATAGATTCATAGATACTAAGGTCAGAAGGGACCATTCTGATCATCTAGTCTGACCTTCTGCACAGCGCAGGCCACAGAATCTCACCCACCCTCTCCTACGAAAAACCTCACCTATGTCTGAGCTATTGAAGTCCTCTAATCATGGTTTAAAGACTTCAAGGAGCAGAGAAGCCTCCCTCAAGTCACCCATGCCCCATGCTACAGAGGAAGGCGAAAAACCTCCAGGGCCTCTCCAATCTGCCCTGGAGGAAAATTCCTTCCTGACCCCAAATATGGCGATCAGCTAAACCCTGATCATATGGGCAAGATTCACCTGCCAGATACTACCAAAAATTCTTTCTAGGTAACTCAGATCCCATCCATCTAATATCCCATCTCAGGGGATTAGTCCTATTTACCCTGAATATTTAAAGATCAATTACTTACCAAAATCACATTATCCCATCATACCATCTACTCCATAAACTTATCGAGTAGAATCTTAAAACCAGATAGATCTTTTGCCCCTCTCTGAACAATCTATTTATTAAGGGCTCTTGGCCCTGCCTTGTTTTTGCTTGCACGTTTCCTTCCTGGCCACATGTCTCAAGCTGTTGGGTGAGTTGTCCTTTTCACTGTGCCTGCCAGAGGATGGGTTTCTGTGTGCAGAGTCAGGTGAGTTTTGGATCCAGACGTGTCTCCTTATGGAAGGGAATATCATTTTTTCAGAATCACAGGGTCCTTAGTAAGGCAAACCAAGAAAAAGGGATGAAGCAGCAGCAGCAATGTTTGAGATGAAAAGTACTTTGCCAGATGCAGTACCCAATGGGCCAGATCCTCAGCTTTTGTAAATCTGACATAGCTCCATTAAAGTCAGAGATAAGCTGGTTTACACTACCTGAGGGTCTGGTTCTCAGAAGTTTACTGACACCATGCATAGTTCTGATCTTGTTTACAATGGGATAAATTAGATGGCTCAATGGAAATCAGTGGAGTGACATCAATGTAAAACCAGTGTACATGAAAGGAGACAAGCTCAGTATATTTATTAAGTTTGATTCTCCTCTTCCTAACACTGGTGTAAACCAGCAGCAACTCCACTGGAGTCTATGAATTTACACTGGTGTAAAATCATGTAAGTAAGAGGAGATTGAAGCCCATTAAATGCAAAAAAAATCCCTCCTGTTGCAATGCCCTGTATTAATGATTCAGGACTGTAAAAGGTTAAGGCACCAAAAGGTATATTCACTCAGCTGTGTTGCACATTGGAGATGTTTTATTGTACACAATTGACAAGATACTGACCAGGTCCTCAGCTGGTGTAAATTTGTTGTTGTTCTATTGAGGCCAATGAAGCTGAAAAACAAGAACAGCAAATTCTACATTGTGTGACCAGATCCTCAGCCAATGTGAATTGGCCCAGCTGTGTTGACTCTATTAATTGAGGATTCAGTCCCATAGGTTCAGCTTGGCCAGATCACCACTGGGGATGGAACCTTGCACTTCCTGACTCTTTCTACTTGTTATTTTTAACATCATGTTAACACTCTGCTTTGCATTTTGTTTCCTACCGTGCGATTTTTGTTGTTCGTTTATAAGACAAAAATTCCTTGGATTTGATAATGTTGGCACTGAACTGATCCTAACTAGGCTGTGATGTTCCTAACCACGTGTGAGTATTGGACCGAGGTTGGGAACAAATTCTTATCTTGGCTAGTGCTGTTGTTTGGCTGGAGTTAGTTTTCTACAAGCCAAGGTGAACAGGGCAGCAGCAGCAGCCCTGCTTTCATTGTGACAGCTATGTCTGCAGAAAGGAAAACAATGGAAACCTTTTAAAATGAAGAGATTAGAATGTGCAGAATAATGTAGAGTGCAGCAAAAATCATGGAGAGCCCCTAAAATGGCAGGATATGTGGTTTGTGTTGTTTTCCACATGCTTGTGCTTTCCTTCTTGCCTGAATATTAGACAATTTTTTTGGAGAACTCTGTTGTGTGTCTTTCCTTTCACTCACATGTTTACAATCTACCCTAAAGCAAATTGTCCCAACTGCAGGTCCTATCCTGCTAGAGCCTTTAGGCCTGGCCAGAAGAGAGGGGCACAAAATCACAGACTGGTCAGAACTTTATTAGGCTCTTTAAAAATCTTAGCAGATGCCCACTGAGCATGCTCAGCAGTCCATTTTTCATTTTTTTAATCATTTTTTTTGGTTACTCCCCTCACCCTCCTCACCCCCGCCATGGTGCTGGGCCTCACTGAGTATTATGCCCTTGTCATATTTCAAGTTTCAGGCTTCAGCTGTTTTGGCTGTTTGTTAAATTGTTGTTGTTTATTTTATTATTTCATTTATTATTAATGTACATTGGGAAAATATTTCCTATCATTCAAAATGGTTTTGCTCAAACTTTAAAAAAAACAGAAACAAAACAACAACTTTGAAGAAGCATCCGAGTTTGGTCATTTTTCACACCAAAAGGGAATGTCAGAAAGTTACAAAGATAAGAATAGGTTTCAGAGTAGCAGCCGTGTTAGTCTGTATTCGCAAAAAGAAAAGGAGTACTTGTGGCACCTTAGAGACTAACAAATTTATTAGAGCATAAGCTTTCGTGAGCTACAGAGGCCAGCATTTGGGCTCTACTGTAGTTAATAATAATGAATATCTGTGAATCAGAGCAGGGTGGAAGTAGGGCATGAGCTTATCGCATACAGAGAATCTTTTTTTATTGCTTTCCTCTTTACAGCCATTTGTGTGATGTAAACGTCAGGCAGAAAAGGCTTCTCTAGACAAGCTCCTATTTAAGAACATCATAGAAAATGAATTCCCATTGGATGGGCTGATATGTATCATTATCTCCAGGTAATACATATTTTGCACACATGAACATGAATGTGACTCTCTGGGCCCTGGGAAATTCTGTCTTAAACTGAAAGGGGATTTTTATCTGCAGAAGCCCTTTGCCAGGGGGCCTGTGGAATGCATTGTAGTCAGTAAAGGATTTGCACCCCGGTGTAATCAATACCTGCCCTGGCATAGGTTAGACTCTCTTCCATAAGGATATGGAGGTGCTACATGCATCCATCAGGGAGGAGATCTCACTCAATGTGTACTTGTTTTTCTACATATACGAGGAGGTCTGTTCTCCCATGGCTGTGTAGAGTTTCACATAGGTCAGTCTCCTTGACATTAGTGTTATGCTTTCATATAAATATGTGTGTATTTATATTTGGCACGGGAAGAGCAGTTTTCTCTTATATGTCTCTTATCCAAATATTAACCAACCCTGAGTCTGCTTAGCTTAAGACAGTGTCTCTCAAACTTTTGTACCAGTGACCCCTTTCACACAGCAAGCCTCCGAGTGCAACCCCCCCTTATACATTAAAAACACTTTTAATATATTTAACACCATTATAAATGTTGGCAGCAAAGCAGGGTTTGGGGTGGAGGTTGATAGCTTGTGACCCCCCCATGTAATAACCTCGTGACCCCCTGAGGGGTCTAGACCCCCAGTTTGAGAACCCCTGGCTTAAGAGATGTGATGAGATCACACCCACAGATGCTATGGCTGCAATGGTTGGACACTGTATGACTATATATGCAGTGCATTTGTTTTTGTACCGTATATATTTATATGTTCAGCACATGTGCAAATACATTAGTTGCACTGTGTCCTTGCATGTACAGCCTGTTTGCATGTGCTGTCAGTGTTTATGTACAGTATGTGCATATGTCTGTGTGTGAGTTTATCTGCAGCCTGTACATGATGTACACGATATGTGTTTGCAAATGCAGCATGTGAACATGGTATTATCTGCTCTGTACACACATTTGCATGTGCGTGCAGGCCTCCTCCCCCAAAGGTGCATGAGTACATAAATGTGTAGATGAATTCCCACTGGGTGTGTGGTGCTCCAGGGGAACAGGAGGGAGGCTTTGCATTCCTGTCCCCTCTACCAAACCGCGGGGGCAAACCTGCATTGAATTAGCTTCTCTCTGATAAAAAGAAAAGGAGTACTTGTGGCACCTTAGAGACTAACAAATTTATTAGAGCATAAGCTTTCGTGAGCTACAGCTCAAAAAACCAAATTTTTTTCCACCAAATGCATCCGATGAAGTGAGCTGTAGCTCACGAAAGCTTATGCTCTAATAAATTTGTTAGTCTCTAAGGTGCCACAAGTACTCCTTTTCTTTTTGCGAATACAGACTAACACGGCTGCTACTCTGAAACTTCTCTCTGATAAGAACCATTTCTTCCTGGCTGCCTTTGGGCCTGATCCTCAGAGAGGCTGAGCACAGTCAGCTCCTAGTGACAACAATGGGAGCTGAAGCTGCTCAACCCCTCTCACAATCAGGTCCTTGGTGCCTAGCCCATCCGGCCCGCATGCACAGAGAGGTCTCAAGACACAATGAATTGGCTGAGGCAAAGAAGACATTAGGGCACAAGTGACATATCTCAATATAATTTCTAAAACTCTATGAATTGAACAGATAAAATACTTCTGGTCTATTTCTGTTACAAAATATTAGCCATTTGGATTCTTTGCTAAGTGTGACCATACTGCTGTTCCCAAAGGAAGCTGCTCGGAAGGATATTTACAGAAGGAAACAGATACAGACAGACAGATGCTCTCAAAAGCCTACACATAAGTAACATTTTTGTGTTTTAAAAAAGAAACATTCAGATGGGATGTGCCATGTGACGAAGGTGTGAGACCCTGATGCCGTAAAAACTGCTGTCTCAGGCGTGGCCGCTGAAAAGCAGCCCAGAGAAAATGGGCTAGAGCCTTTAGAGAATTACAAATAGATCCCAAGAAACAATTCTGGCAGCTCCAGGCTCATGTCCTTAGCATGGGCTGCTAGAGCAGTGGGAGCAGCATAAGCTAAGTCAGCAAAGAAGTCAGATTTGCATTCCCCATTTCAAAGCAGAGATTCTCCCAAGTAGCAGCGCATGGCATCCAGGCCTGAATTGTGTTTTAGAAGCCCCACAAACATATGACACTAATTCCAGACTGAGCCTTCTAAAAATACTCAAGTATTATAGACCAATAGCCCCAAAACACTGCAGAACATGGTAGAGTTTTTTAAGAAGGGGATTTGGAGTCAGTTAGATTCCACTTTACGACCAAACACATAAAGGGTAACAATGGATGCTGTGGAATTCCTTCTGGGATTTATGAAAATCCGTATTAAAAATACAGTAGTATTGTACAGCCATGGCCCAAATACTCTTGTATCTGTTGCCCTGATTTCCCCCCCACCATACCAGTGTTGTCCTGGGGTAACCGCTTACTGATAATTTACACAGGTATAAGAAAAGAATCAGGACCAGAGAGACATCGTCTGAGCTGATGTAAAGGACAGAGCATCTTACACTTTCTTACCCCAGAGGAGGATATTGCTTCTTGTGTGCTGGACCATTACTGTACAATACTGTAGCGTTTGTTTAATATGCAGCAGCAAATCATCATTTCAGTTTGGCTTATCTAATTTCTGCAGCAGGCACCTGCCTGATCTCACAATCCAAAATCTCCTGCCAGTCTCACAGTCAGAAAAACCATTGTGTGTGGGTTGGTGATTTTCTTTGGGCCACGAGTAGTAGGGCACAGGAGTACAATAGGCCAGACAGTATGTATACACATTTTAAAGTGCTTGTAACTCTTAGACGAACCCAAACGAAAATAAGCAAAGGGTCTCTGGTCACAGTCCCAGAGGGCTCAACTACACAGTGGATTTTAGAGCAATCCCTTCTACTAAAGGAAAGTCCTGGAATAAACCAAATAACCCTTGCCAATTAACCGTCATGGAAACAGGCTGCATGTCCAGCAATGTAGAAGACAAGAGGAGGTGGAAAGGTATGTGATTGCTACATTTGCGTCCCTGACCAAATCTCCAACCTCCCTCACCCTACTACACCCCTTCACCCCCGTGTATTGGTAAATCCTAGCACTACTGATAGCTTGCTTCTGGATCCTCTTTAACTTGAAGTCTTTAAATCAAGATCTGAAGAGTTCTATAACTCAGCCTGAGGTTACAGGCCTAGTGCAGGAGTGGGTGGGTGAAGGTCTGTGGCTTGTGATGTGCATGCCAGACTAGATGATCATGATGGTCCCTTCTGACCTTAAAGCCTATAAACTGAGGAGTCCTTTACCTAGTGTGAAGGGGGAAGAAGAGGAGGACTCAGGAAAGATTCCTGCTTTTTATGCTGTCTTAATTTCACCACTTAATTATTAATAACGCAAATCTCTTTTCTAGGAACTTCAGTGTTATGAATATTTTATCTAAAATAATTATTTCATCAAGTACTTTAAGGTGTTTTGTTGTCACTTTGTGTTAAATGTCAAATAAAATCTAATTTATTTAAACACACACAAACCTTCACTGGCTTAATGAACTCTGGGGAAAATCAGCCTTCCTTCAAGGCTGAGAGACTAAGCCTGGAGAAGGAAGAAAATTGCCAGAGATGCTGAGACGCTGTCATCTCCCCATCAGCAGTGGGTAAAAATAAAATGCTACCAACTGCTAGCTGGCAGCGAGATGGCAAATTCCACCTGTAGGATTTCCCAGTAAGCTAAGGCCCAGTCAAACGAGATCCTGCCTATAGCTAGTTTGGAAGGGCTCACCCATTCCTCACTACAGAGCCAGATGGCTTGGGAGCCAGTCTGCATTTCAGAGCCCGCTGTGGGAGAGGGTAGCTGAAAAACAGGCCATGTAACATTGGCCGCAGTGAGAGCTCAGCACTGCACAGGAGCAGGACTTAACACTGGGCCCACTAAAGGCAGGGGGGCAGTTTCTCAGGAGCGAGAGCTTCCTAATCTTGGCCCCTTACTAGCTTCCAGGCCCCTGCCTTGCCCCAGACCAGGAGGGCTCATCATAAGCACTCTCTGTGTGGTGCCTGTTTGTTTTCCTTTACTCTCTATTTGGCATTAAGTATAAAAGCAGAGACATTACATCCTGCTTCGGACAGAAGAACAAAGCCAAGAAAGCAGCATCTGCCTGTGCGTGCACACGGGACACTCGCTGACAAGGGGTGCACGTGCGTTTCAACTGTGGAGATAGAGCATCAAGTGCTGGGCTTACCACCAGGCTTTTTGCCAAACTTAGGCACTGTCCTGGGTGCCCCAGCCCAATACAGCGTGTCTCCCCACAAAGCCTGCCCGGGAATCAGGTTGACATCCCACAGCGCGCAGCCTTCATGACCCTGATCCAGAACCTTCTTCAGCCTCATCCCATTCAAACCCTGGCTGATCACGAGCCCTTCAAGCTGAGTGTCCGGGCAGAGCCCACTGACATGTGAAAGGATGTGGGACAGCCCGACATGCAGGGCCTGACAGATCACAGCCTTTGCTTCCGCAAATAGCCCCACTGAACTCAAGGGGATGGAGCCAACTGGGGGAAAAGCCTTCCTGTAGCTGACACGATGCTACCTGCCCTGCTGACTCGAGCACTGTTCTCCACAATCCCCCAGCTCCAGGTGCCCGACAAGAAAACTGCTGTGTCACCAGCCAGCACCGGGCTCCCGTGTCGCAGCTGCACGTGGAGAGGAAAAATCGTCTCTCTCTTGCATGCTTTTTAAAAATCTAAAATAAGGACCTAAAACTTCTTCTGCCCTATTTTCAAATTCTAAAGTGGATCTGCTTAAGCCTCGCAGGGAGATAGAGCGAGCGAGACCAAAGCCTTTAAGCTAATTAATACCTGCTCCTCCCTGCTGCGTGGGGAGATTTTTTTTTTTCTAAAAATACAGCCCTAGCCCAATTTAAGGCTTGCTTTCTGCATGTCAGCGTGACCGATAAGCATGAGGAACTGAGCTGTTATCGCCCTCTGGAGCGCTGAAAGTTGGCTTGGGGGAAGGGGAGGGATCCCAGTGTTTGCAAAGAGTGGGAGTCTGAGGACAGGACCAAATTCCCATCAGGGAGCTTTAAGTGGGGGCAACAGACTATCCAAGCAGGAGGCCATGTTTAAAGCATGGGTCCCCAAGGCCATCAGGAGGGTGGGCTCCAAACAGCCCCCTCCGTGCAACACTGAATGGAAAGGAACAAATGAAGGGATTTTCCATTCCAGAAGGTGAACTTAACATTTGGCTTTTTCTCAAGAGCACAAATTCCAGTGAGAAGGAGACACAAAATCAGCTGGGAGAGGACATGGGTGCGGATGGGACTGGGGGGGGTCCTCCAGGTGTTGGTGCATACTCCTTTGTGCCAGAAATGACCAACCTGTGTGTGTGTGTGTGTGTGCATCTGTGAGCGCGCACCACGGATCCAGACAGCACTAGCTCTTTGAGAAAGCAGCCACCCCAGAAAGGTTTTAGGGGGGTCTAAACTCTCCCTTCTGCGCCCCCAGAACAACTTGGTTTTTCCTTTCCTAAGCATGCGCCAAGCATACTCTGCCACACAGGTGTATTTACATGTGATGAGTTCTGCTGGATCTCAGCAAAGCTCTCTTGGTACAGTGTCCCAATTTAACAACAGAAAGAGTTTTGATGTTCAAAGTGAGGCCATCATTGGGTTCTACCGCAGCTTGGGACAGTCTCCCCTTCTCCTGCTCACTCTCTCTCGGAACCGGCTGCTGTGAGAGGAGAAAATACCAAAGGATGGTGAGGAGGAAGCATGTGATGAGTCTCACAAGTTCTCAGCTCCAGCTTAGCAGGCAGCAACGGCGGCAGCAGTGTTGGTGACAGCAGCTCCTCCCCTACCCCACCTGTGCTCTACCCTGAGTCTGTTCCCACCAGAACCCAGTGAAGTTGCATGTGAAAAAATCTTGGCAGGAAACAGATGAGGTGGAGGAGAGGGGTGAGGAAGAGAAAGAGGTGCCGAAACAGCAACTGAAGATACAGAGCAAACAAAGCCAAGAACCAACAAGCTCGCTGGGAGAAGGGTGGCAAAGAACTATGGTGGGGTCCATGGAGGAGGCATGAGTTGGAGTGAGCGGCTGGATGGGAAGCGCAGGTGGAAGAGCTCCAGGACTGGCAGTTTCTATAAAGGGCTCTTCACAATTACCATCATCTCAGGGGAGATGGGGAGGAGTTAAGTCTGTTCAGGTTGGGTTTTTCTTCTCTTTTTTACTAAAAAATAAATCCCAGACTAGATCTCTTTGTAGACAGAAAGGGTCCCGGGGAAAATCTGTGCTGTTTGGTGGTGCTGGTGGCGTGGCTACACTAGACTGCGTGAGCCACTGGAGTACCTACGCCTATGAAGCAGGGAGCTGGGGGGGCAGTACTGGTGTGGGTGGTTGTAGGGTGGTGGCGGAGGCGGAAGTGGGGGCTGATGAATGATTTTCACTGGGGTCCCTTGGAGCCCGCTGCCTGCACTGCGCAACGGGGTGGAGCTGCAGGAATCGGAGGAGACGTAGCGGGTCAGAGTCTGGTTGAGGGCCGGCTCCATACGAGCGAGGCACGGCTTGTCCAAGACAATGACTTTGACAATCTGCTGGCACTGTACAAGTGTCCCCGCCGAGGCGGGATAGGAGGGAACCAATGCTGTCTCCAGCCTCTCCTGTGGCATGTTAGGATGCGTGCTGGCCTGCGTTCCACTCTCGGGCCCCAGGACGGAGTTGTGCTGGTACGTTTGAAGCCTGTTGTGAATTGACACCTAGTTTAGAAACAGTCAAAGAAGCATTAAATGTTACAAGACATTTTCCCAGCTGCTACTACTGGCTGCCCTGAGCCCCACAATCTCTCATGCGCATCAATCATAACCCACCCAAAGCATGATCCCCAGCCACAGCTCCCTCTCCCCGCACAATAGCTATCTCCCCTCCCATGCCCGAGCTAGAACTAAGGTGCCCTCTTGTTGCCATCACATTAAAGGCAGGAGCAGCCTTTCCAAACGCAATGCAGACGTTGATTATCCAAACCAGAACGCATGTGAATGAGTTCTGATAGTGGTGATGTCTGAGAATTCTCATTGTAATGAATTGACATTGGAGGCTGTGCCCTGGCTCTAGGCAGCAGGGCAGGTGGGTTGGTAAGCAGGGTTTCAGATAATCAAGGTTGTACAGTTCTGCAAAATGACATTGGCTGAGGCTCAGAGCGAGACTCGTGCCCGCCCCAGCTCCCTGAGCAGGAAGGTGCATAACATGATTTGCTAAGCTGTTTACAAAGGAAAAAAAGCAGAAATCTGACATATTCCAGCAAACTGCGGCTCCTGCCGATCCATTTGATGGTTTGTAAGTGAAAGGAAATGAGTTAAAAGAAATTACCCATCTAGCTGGCATAATGATAAAAGAAAGGCGTGATGAAATGGCAGCAGATTAGATAATCTCAGAGAAAATGGAGATTCTCTTCTGCTGATGCGAATTACTGGGTGATCAGAAGGAAGAGGGGAAAGGAAGAGAGGCTTCAGGGGTCTCCATGGACCTGAAGAGAGTCCCCCAGATATGGGCACCCACTGATTCCAGAGTGAAAATGGGGAGGAAGCTCAAATGTAATGGAACTCCCCGGGGAACAGGGCAACAGGCCAGCTCCCAGAACTGGGTGGCTGCAGGGCAATGAAGCGAGTGGGGCTCTCCTGGGAAGACTGGCTGATGGCAGAGTTCTCCCTGCCCATGGGTGTCTGCCAGGTGGTGGAGATCCCCGGGTGGGGGGAGGGAGGCTGGCTAGCCCCAGGGAGGAAGGCAGGATGGACTGGGTGGCAGGGAGGACACAAGACTCCCTCAGGGAGACTAGGTGATAGCACAGCTCCCCCTGCCAATAGATGGCTCCCCCTGGGGGGATGGGTGGCGGCTGGACTTTCCCAAGGCACTGACTGGCTGTAAGGAAGTGAAGCTCCCTCCAGAACTGGGTCACTTTGAGGGGGACAGAATTCTGACATGGGAAAAAGTGTCTGCAGGTTGCTGGTGCTTCCCCACAAGAGTAGGTGCGTGGGGGACGGTGGCAGAAAGTACGTCTGCCGGCAGATGGCACGACCCACTGGGAGCTGGTGCCTAGGAGGAATGGAGCTCTCATGCGAAGCTGCAGGGTAACTGAGCTTCCCTCAGGAATGGGTATCTTTGAGGTGATGGAGCCTCCCCTAGGAAAGAATGGCTGCAGGGCCTGATGTGCTAGCAGCACCCCAACTCACTGAGGCAATAAGCTGCAGGCAAACATCAGTCACAGAGGAAACTGGAAGCTGAGGACTGAAAGCACCTACCTCAGGAAATGGGTGTGTGCAGGGAAATGCAGCTTCCTCTTCCCCCAAAGGGGACTGAGAGCTGCAGAGGGATGGAGTGCACTATGGCAAGAGGCATCTGCCCAGGGGATAGAACTGCCTTGAGAAAGGTCAAGTTGAGGGCAGCTAAGACACTTAGGGGAGATCTCCTCGGTGATACAGCTATGCTGGGAGAATGGGCAGCTGGGAGGCAATGGGGCTCTCTGCGAAGGAAAGAGTATCTGCTAGGAACCAGCGTCCCTGCCGAAATGCGTGCAAACCGGACAGTGGAGCTCCCTGCATAGGAAAGTGAATCTCTGGGGCAAGGTTTGCAGGGAAGGTTACTGCGGGTAAGTTCGCACTGGTGGCTGCATGGCGTTAGCAATGTCAGTGGCCTGTCCAGGCAAGTTTTTAGCTGGGTTCTCAGTTTTCCCTTAAGTAGCAGCGCGGGTTAGTCTATGGCGTTCGGGAGCTTGGTCCATGAGGAATGTTGCAGTTATAAAGACGGATTGAAAATGCTTTGAAGTTTAGTTTGGATTTGAAAGTTGTATTACCCGTCCTAGCAGTAACTTTTAATTGTATCTCTGGAAATTGGTAAAATTGTCAGTCTGGCTGGGGAGGCATTGATTAAAACCTGAGAAAAGAAACAACAGAGAATGTGAGAAGAGCTGAAGTGAGAGAGAATTACTTACCTCAGCTGCTCTGTGCTCTACTTACCTCCACTGTGCTGTCTGAGACCTTCTCCCCCAACTCCTTCTTGCCTTTGAAATAAAATAGACCTATCAGTGAGGAAACCTATGTCTCATGACATCAGAAGGAGCATGGCCTGAGGCTGTGGCAGCTCACAGGACTGGTGAGGCGCTGTGGAGCCTCTAGGTTCAACTCCAGCCCAGACTGATGGCAATTGATTGTTGTTATCATGTGATAACCACTTGGTGGGGTAGATGAAATGAGCTGCTGACCCCAGCTCAGTTTCTTGTGGACTGGTGCCCAAATCGTCACTGTGTCTGGCCTTAATTGGCAGTTGTGGCAGAGAAGCCAAGCCAGGAATGAACATAAAGCCTGTGCTATCTAGACATGGCAGGTTGGTAGGAGGGTGTGAAAGTAGCTTATAGTGTAATTGCCCATTCTTGGGATAAAAAAAGGTCTTTGGTCTGTTGCTTTTCCCTTCCAATGGGTTCTCTGTGGCTATTTTGCAGTTGGGGTGGCCCTCAAAGAGGCTTTTAAAGAGTTTTCTTAGGTACCTGCTAAGCACTTATGCGCACCTCACTTCCACTATTTGCTGAGGGCCCAGCCCTTGCTCACAATGCTGAGCACTAGCACCCACTGAAATCAACGGAATACCTGTGTGAGTGTCTGAGTAACAACTGCACAGTCAGCCCCCAAAGGAGAGTGACCACTAACCTGTCGGAGATGCTTGCTTGGACTGTGGTTCCATCTGAGCCCCGTTGGTCTTTAACGTAAGAGTCTTTGCCCCCTGCTGCTTCTCCAGCTCCCCTGAGAGTCAGAAGGATAACAGTGAATGGGGAGAGACAGGGACAAGAGTGAAGGTGAGACAAAGAAACAGAAGAGAAAGTCAGCCAGAAGAGCAGATGTACAAACAAGAAGGGAGAGACCGAGAGGCAAAGGAAGACAGGAGAGAAATAGGAATTAGAGATGCTGTGTATGCGCATGCCTGTAAAGCCCCACGAAGGGACAGACTCTGACACCCACAGTCCCAGGGAGTAGCACCTTACTCCATGAGTGATACAGTTGACTCCAATGGGAATACTCATCCATTCAGAGATATTAAGGCCAGCAGGAACCCTCCTGATCTAGCCTGACCTGAAGAGCACAGGCCATAGAATTTCACCCAGCAAAACACAGATGGAGGTGCAATGACTGGTCCAAGGTCACCAGCAAGCTGTGAACAGAACCCAGGTCTCCTAATTTCCAGTCCAGTACCCGGTCTACTGGGCCATGCTGCCTCTCATGGAGTAAAATTATGCAGCGCGATGAAGGTTATCAGAACCTGTTGCTTATACCAGTTCATATATACAGAGCCTTCCCAGGTACTCACAGGTCATTTCTGCATATGAACGTACATAGGGACAATCACATGCATATTCCAACATACACCCACATGGAAGGGATCTTCAACCCCCCAACACACATGGACATACATACAGGATGACTGCATGGAGTCTGGATCTCGCTGGAAGCCTTACATTCAATTCGTATCTGTTCTAGCTCCATCACCTCTGCTATTGACTCTTTTAGATCTTCCACAAATTTCTGCATTTCCTCTGAACCCAGAGCACAGAAGTGTAGTACCTGTTTCTTATCGGAGCCTGAAATTGGAGTCACCAGGGTGATGCCATGGGGGTAATCTGAAAACAAGACATGAAAAGAGATTGGAAGAATGAAAAACCCAGACCTAACAGCACCAGCCCTTGCTTGAGATGTGGCTGCATCACTCCCACTACAGCACAACATTCAAGACTTTCTAGCACCGATGCACAGATGCAGTGCATCGTTGTACTATAGCACAGGGCAGCATCTGGGAACCTGCGCTGTTCGGGTCACAGAGCCTACGCTGTCCTATAGCATAGGAGCTGTGACTGTACAAAGGATTGTTTCATAGTGCAGCACAGGACCTGTCACTTGCAGCGCCAAGACACAACTGCCGTACCTCCCTTGCAGTCACGACAGTACTATGTAACTGGTACTTGCCACTGCGGCCATGTGGTTGCATTTCCTCTGTAGATCACAGCATGGCAAAAAAGGAACTCTGCACAATATGATGCAAGCACAAATACTACAGTCCAGTGCAGAGGCCAGCAACCTCCAGCACTGACATACCACTGCAATAACCCTACTAAATACCAGCACAGCATTCAGGAAACTTCAGCACTGAGAATAGTAACTGTAACACTTCTGATATGTTCCATTTGTTCTGGGAACCCTCAGCACTGAGACATGACAGTCGGGCACTTGGTTTGAATAGGAGCAAAGGGCTTTCTTTCAGGCAACAAATCTTTCTCTCACCCAGCAGGAGACAGAACAAATCCTGGCACCATTGAAGTCGATTGCAAAACTCCCATTGACTCTGGTGCGGCCAGGAATTCACTCTAGGTCTCTGTCTAGCCAGCAGGGGGCATGGCAGGGAAGGAGACATGGGTATACAAGGGTCATAGTCTGCTCTCTGTCCCAGCCAGAAAGGGCCACCACCTACACTGAGAGGTGATCCCACTGTGCAGGGAGAAGAAGTAGGACACAGGGAGAGAGACTCCATTCATCCAGCTTTAAAACACACGCCTATTTTTCAGTGGTTTGTCCTCCGGTACTGAGACAAAACTGGATGTGGACAGTATTGGACAAGGGATGCCATTTTGAAGAGCACGCTCTGCCCCTGCTGGGATGAACTTGCACGCATGGTGTGGGCGAGGTCCTGCTGGCCAGGCCGGAGTCACACCACTCCTGTCCAGTATTCAGGGAATGCGTGAGTGGCCACCCTAACCCGGATAGACTCATTTCTTTCCCACCAGGCATTATAGGGCATGTGACGGGAGATGCAAAGGGAGCAGAAAAAGCATAGAGAGATGAGGGCCAGTGTTCTGAGAACGAAAGTGGATGCAGAAAGGAACCAGCCAGCGACTCCAGTCTCCAGCCAGTAGGGGAGCTGCAGAAGCAACCAAAGCAGGGACCTCCAGACATTCAGACAATTTTCTACAGTTTTAACTGGACTTTCTCTGCCATGTGCTGAGTGGCTGTTCACTCCCCTCTGCCCCTCCCTCAAGGTCTCTTCCCTTCAGCTTCACTCTGCATCTACCCCTTTCACCCTCTTCTCTCCCATCTCCATCACCCTCCCTTCCTTTCTCTTTCCATTTAGCTGATCCCCCTCCTAACGAAACCCACCCAAATAAACAAACAATTGTGGCACTAACGTGCCCTTTGCCGCCATCCCATTGTTCACTCGGCTTGTGTGTTCTACCCCTTCCCCATCCCTGTGTCCGTCTTGTCTATTGAAATTGTGAGTTCTTTGGGGGCAGGGACCATCTGCTCTGTGTTTGCCCAGCCTAGCATGACGAGGCCCCATTCTTGGTTGGTCCCTTGGCACTATGGTAACTAACATTTAATAACAACACTCCTAAATTCACTGTCCCCACTTTGACAGTGACACCCCTCTGTGACCTTGGGCCACTTAACCTCTCAGCCTCAACCACCGTATGTGTACAAGGGGGATGTAAGTCATAGTGCCCGTACCAATCTCACAGGGGTGCTGTGAGGGTGAAATAGTGTCTGCAAAGAGCGCTGAGGATGGGCTAAGTATTATCATCATCTCCCTTCTCCATGGCGTACTCCACACAGGTACTCACAAGTAACAATGAGCAACAGCAGCAGCAGCTTGTGCAAATGCTGCCATCTCCTCCCACTCTGAGCCCGGCACCATCTGTTAGGCTGAGTGTTTCTGGCACTCCTCCTCCACAGAACCAGTCTAAATAATGACAAATAATGGCTCCATTCCCAGACCATCAAGGTCAAGCTGACGAGGTCTGGCCTCGTGCCACGCTTTTGTGGTTGCTGTTCCAGCAGCTGTTTTGTGTCTTGGCGCCTCTGGGATGGTGGAAGGAGGTGCAGCACCTGAACAACAGTGGTGTGAAAGGCAGAGCCGGACGAGCGAGACCTGTGCGGGGGACAAGCTCTGCAGCCGCGCCTGCTAAGAGCGCGCTCCATCCGCTACGGTCACCAGCTGGTGCTTGCTATGTGTGTGGTCCTGGCCATACTGCCAGTCCAACCAGCCGCACCTCCCTCTGCTGCCGAGTGAGCCGTACCCCTCTTACGCTCGGGTGGAGCAAGCGGACACATTCTAGCTGCCTCCTGTGCAGGTGCAAAGAGAGGGATAGCGGGCAGGAGCAACTTCTCCCGGACCCACTGCCCCCACACAGCAATAATTCAGCCCCCAGTTTAGGCAACATGCTCAAATCCTGGCTGATGGAAGCCTTTCCAGCTGGAGGTTCCAGAAGCAGGGACCTTCCCTCCAGCTCCACCTGCCTATCCCTTCCAGGGTGCCAGCCCACAGCAGACTTACATTCATTCTCAAAGAGATGGAACTGCATCCCCAACAAGCCAACTGACTTGCAAAATGTGTAGGTCGAGGAGCTTTTCTTCTTGGGGCAAAGCTTGAGGATCTGTCAAGGAGAAACATCAGCAGCTAAGGGCACTGGGAAAGAATGAGGCACGAACAATGCAAAACGCTTCAAGTGCGCTCCAGAAAAGCTCTGCTAACGCAGCATCAGCGTGATGAATGGCAACCCATAGGCTCTTTGTCTAATGATTTCCCTGTCATGCCACTCTGCATGCTGCACTTACGTACACAAAGCTCCTGACCTCGCACCTTAAATGGCCTCTCTTTGACACTCTCTCATTTGCAACTTTGCAAGCAGACTTTAGTCACTCCCTCCCTTGTGGGCCAGAGCATGCCACTGAAGGCATGGGCTAGCATTGAGGGTATTATAGAGCCATCCACAACATGCCTTCCAGAGTGCCTGGGATACAGGTAAGTGTGCATGTCAGGGGACACTAATAGGGAGCAATCCGTACCGTCAAACTCCTGTATGGGGAGTACAATGGGGCGTGAACATACAAGGAGCCTTTCCCCCCTTATGTACATATGCAAGGGACAGGCACAGCCTGAGCCGATATTGGAACAACCATCTTCCCAATCCACCTTCAAATCACTCCTGAAAACTCATTTCTTACCACTAGGCTTCTAGCGCTTCACTTTTCTCCCACCCTTTCTGCTCCCAGTCTTGCTCCTGATTGTTCAGTGTTTGCCTGGTGTCTGCTTAAATTAGACTGCAAGCTCTGGGGTAGGGAATGTGTTTTTAAAGTGCCACGGACATCTGTGTCACTATGTGAATAATGAATAATCTACACTGAATGCAGCAGTAGTAGATGGCAGTGGCTAGGCAGTGTTCGTCAGGAAGGATTTAGACAGCAGGGGAGCTCTGCCTGCCTTGGCACTGACAGATAAAGAACTGAGCTTCACTGAGAGGAATGGAGTTACTGTGGAAAGTACTGACCTTGCTTTGATTGTTAACGGGACACAGAACCACCATGGGACATGGCTTATTGAAGGGTTGGAGATTCCTTTAGGTGCTATTGCCCCGTTTTTCTATGGGGGATGCCGTGGCATCTTCTTACAGTGGGAGGCGGGATTCTGTGACAGTCTGTCCCCCTTCCTGCTCTACCATTTTGACAGTGTTTCCCAAAGAATTCAGAAGCTCCTTTGACATAAGAACGGCCATGCTGGGTCAGACCAATGGTCCATCTAGTCCAGTATCCTTTCTCCCAATAGTGGCCAGTGCCAGATACTTCAAGAGGGAATAAACAGAACAGGACAATTATTGAGTAATCCATCCTCTGCTATCCAGTCCCAGCTTCTGGCAGTTAGAGGTTTAGGGACACCCAGAGCATGGGATTGCGTCCCTGACCATCGTGGCTAATCACCCTTGATGGGCCTATCATCCATCAACTTATCTAGTTCTTTTTTGAACCCAGTTATACTTTTGACTTTCACAATATCTCCAGCTCCTCCTTTGGCACACTCTCCTAACATCCCAGAGCATGCTCACCACCAGTAGGTCGTTGAAGAGGAACACTTCCCTCTGGTGAGCAGCCTGCTTCTGCATTTTATTCACGTCCGTCACCTCGTAAAGGCGGCTGCAGCAGACCAGCCGGCGATGGGGCACAGACAGAACCTGCAAGGCCCAAGAGAGAAGTTAAGTGGGAAATGTTCTCACTGCCCTCCTAACCCAAACGATTCAGTGTCATCTCTAGCTACTCAAACCTTCATGCAGTGACACAGGCCAGCTCTGCCCACCTGCATCCTTCTCCTCACCATCACTTTCCCCGCGTGCCACAGCAAGAACTGGCCTGCACCCTTTGACTCTGAGGAACCCGATGGAGTGGTGGGGCAGGCAGTCACTGGAAGCCCTCTTATTATTGAATCAGATCACCAGGTCTGGCTTACAGAGATCATGGGTAACTGCTTACCGTCTTCAGCATCCTGCCATCACCCCAGCTGTGGGTTTGTAACTTTCTGGCCCTTCTGGAGATTATTTCACACAGTTGAGGCAAATGGTGTGTTTTTGCGTTACTCATTAGTCCTGGCCAAGGAAACCATTGGTGTTCTCCTAACCCTTGCACTCCTCAAGGAGCTCCTGGGAGAGCTGGCTGAGATTGCTTTCTATCAGCCTTTTTCTTTCCTTTCCTATGTCCTCACAAAACCTGAAAGAGAGTCTGAAGCACTGCGGTGTATCTCTGAGATGTCAGCAGGCAGGGCCCGTGATAAGACTCTTGGCTAGAGGATGAGTGCACCAGCTAAGACAAATTCTGGCTAAGGGAGCTCCAGAACCATTAAGAAAGAATGAGATCGCAAGAAAGAGGGGAATCCAAGAAAAGGGAGCAAATGTTAAAGGACAGAAGGGAATGGAAGGAGAGAAAGAAAGGACTATGGGAAACAGATGAATGGAGAAGGAAGGCTGCAGCTGCAACAGAAGGCGGGACCGAGGAGGAGATGAGAGGAGATGGCAGGAGTGAGGAAGTAGAGGTGAGAAGAATAGAGCAGAGGTTAAGAACTCACTGTTTTCATCCCTACTATGGATTTCTCCACCTTGGTGACATAGGTCACATGATCCTCATTGGATTTGAGCTCTTTCTGTTGGATCCTCTCATAGATCCCCACAACCAGCTCCCGGGGAATGTCAGCGCCGTCGTCCACCCCTGCAAAGCACAGAGAATGTAGAGCAGGCTAGGCAGAGAGCAAGGAAAGAGCTGACAGTCCTCAGCATGCACCAATTGCCTCCTTATACAGTGTGTCTAGGCAGTGTGGGGGAGATGGGGAGGAAGCAATAATCTTTTGGTATAATATACTGCCTTCTCTGCTGATATAATGATATAATCAGGAGAATGCAAAGGATTTCATTATTCCACCGCTTTGCATGCTGGCTTCTTTCCACATGTTCCCTGCCATTTTATAGTCACACTTTCATATTTATAGATCTTGGGCCACTCAGCAATAAAACCTGCACTGATTTCATATAACCATCAACTTTAGAGATGGAAGAGGTCTGTTAAGAGATCCAGCCCATTCTCCTGCCAATGCAGGATTGTGGCTCAATTGTACCTTTACTAGTTGCTTGGTCTGGTCTAGTTGTAAGTGTCCCCAGTAGTGGGGCTTCAACCACTTCCCTTCAAGATTAAGAGGTGATGTGTATGTGGATCGTGGTTAGATGACAACTAAAGATAAGAGAAGGCAGGTGTGGATAGCAAGGAGGAGAGAGCTCTGGATAGACAGTTAGAGGAATAGAATGGAATTAAGGAAGGGGAGATTTAGGCTATCCAGAAATCTTGTCCAAATATTTAAAGCACCAAGATGGGAAAGGAGGTGTTCCGGGAGATCCAACAGGATGTAACTAGGATGAAATCAAGCAAAGGAAAATTTCAATATCAGAGAAAACTTCTGAACTGTGATATCTATTAAATTGTGTAAATATCTCTCAAGAAGAGTGGTGGAAACACCACCCCTTGAGGCTTTTAAAAATGGGCTGGACATATTGCTGGAGAATATACTGGAGAGGACAATTCTGCACTGATCCACTGCGTGATGGACTAGCTAGGACCCAACAGGTCCTTTCCATCACAAGTTTCTGCCATTATGATTCACAGAGAGCAGCAGCCCCGGTTACAGAAGCCTCAGTTTGTCTTTGGCTTCAGCCCTAGCGCAGAATCTGGAGCAGCAGGAGTTATGCCTACCTGGGGCAGCACCCTCACCTCTCAGGTTCCGGATGAAGTCCTCCAGCATCATCTTCCTGTCGGGTTTGATGTTGGGGCTGTACATGTCCGTGTTGAGGAGGATGATAGCAAAGGCCAAGATGAAAATGGTGTCCGGGTTATGGAACTGCTGGACCACGTCCGGGTTACACATACAGTACCGCTGGCTGTAGTGGGAGGGATGCCCAGACATACCATGGAGACCCCAGAGTGGAAATCAAAGGCCAGTCTACCCCAGATTTGCACTTAGCAAGGCCCAGACCGCTCCCCCTCAACTAGACCTCAGCACGAAGGAGCAAACCACTCCTTTACAACCACACTTGCCTTCATCTCACACAAACTGGGAGTATCTGGCTGTTCTCCCAAGGCACAATTTACCCAGCAAGGGCAAATTGTGCCATCTAAGGATCAGCTCTACTGACTCACAGGGAGCTCAGGGAGCAACTGTGTCCCAGAGGAGCTTCACGGGCTGGTGTACCCTGCTCCCCTACACGTGGCTGGTGCAGGGGCAGGGGTGAAGCCTTGGGTCCACCTCCTACTTTCCTCTTTTGGGGCACAGTACCCACAGCTAAGTGCTGAAAGAGCAGTGTCATTATGGCTGCTCCTTGTGTGGGTCTCGCACACAGAGGTATGGAGGTTTCTTGTGTGCTCTCCACCCTGCACAGCCATGTAAGAGACCATCTGACTCTGGCCCCAGGATGCTGTGCAGTCGTAGAAACCTGTAACTGCCTCAGGCCCCCAAGGGATTTCCCACTCTGCACCATGGATACCACTGAGTTCCTGTGAGACAGACATCTCTGTGCCTGCAAGACAGATGGGATTTTACCTGTTAGCCTGCCTCAGGATTTACCCTTCCTTCAAAGGAAGGTTTAGCTCTGTCACTCTCTCTCTTTTGTCCTACAGCTGCAGAAATGTTAGACACCCACTTCACCTTGAATGGTCTCTTGCAACACGTGTTAACTCCTTATGCTAAACAATCTGTTCCACCTTGTATTTAGCTGTGACACGCTGCATACCTTTCCCAGACCTGAAGAAGAGCTCTGTGTAGCTCAGTAACTTGGTCTCTGTCACCAGCAGAAGCTGGTCCAATAGAAGATATTACCACACCCACCTTGTCTCTCTAGTATCCTGCGACCAGCAAGGCTACAACAACACTGCAAACAACACTCTCGCTCCAGTCACTCCTTTACTCTGCCTATTTCCTGCCACCCCCATGTCCCAGCTCTTATTTTCCTCAGTGTAAACAGTCGGTGTCTCACAGCCAGCAGGGCTGCGCGGGCGCACTGCAGCGACGGCTCTCCTACCTGAAGGCCTCGATTAGCCGTTCCACTTTCTGAGCCTCTCCCTGCACACGGATGTGGGCTTGGAATTTCCGCAAAGCTTCATCCAGCTCCATGCCCGAGAAGTCCATCTCGTCCACCACACAGCTAAGGGGCGAGGAACACAAACTCCTTCAGCGTCAAGCCTACTATAACACTCTCTCTGAAGTGACACAGGGTGGGCTCATTAAGCAACCTACCAAGGCAGACAGTGACACCAGCAGAGCTTCCCATGGATTCTGTAGCATGTGAGTAATTCCTATGAAAAGCCGTGTATTTACTTCTTCTTCTATTTCCTGTCGTCTGTCCATTGCTCACACACTGACCCGTGCAGTGACCCAATACATTCAGTCACTGCCACTCCTCCTCCTGCTCACCCCCTCCAATCCATCCCTAACTTGTCCACTCATCCATCCCTCTCTTATACACCAGCAATTCATCCCATTGGCTCTGCATGCACATCTATCACCATGCATTCATACATCCATCCCCCTTACCATCCGTATCTTCCTCACACTTCCTCATTCAGGCCCTGAGCGGGAGAAGTTTTCCTCTGGTTAATCATTAGCAGGTTCATGGTAGCAGCCACCTCTGCAGAAGTAACATTTAAAAATAAAAAGCTCTTCCAGTGCATTGTTTCCCTGCACTAAGCCCAGTGCTTAATTTGTAATGAAAGAGGTTCCGGGGCTCAAGCAATTATTTTACTTTCATAACTGATGCAGCAAGCCCAGAGGTGCCGGCGCTATGAACTGCCAAGCCCAGAGGTGCAGGCGCTATGAACTGCCAAGCCAAGAGGTGCTGGGGCTAGCCCTTGCACAAATTAAGCACTGACTGAGCCCCAGTAATAACTCTTGTTGACAGTGTCTAGGACGCTGTGGAAAGAAACACCCCTCTCCGCCTACTTCCTCTATACTTTGGCTCTAAACTAGTGAAAGCTGAGCTCCCCTTCAGGCAAGTGAGACCAACTGCACCCCCCCACTCTGCAACTCTGCCATGTTGGGGTTAAAGTCTGCACATCATAATTGTACATCTCTTGCTCCCTGCTGGCTATTCCTTCACAACCCTTCTCCACACATTTTGCGAAAGGCTGCTTTACATGCTTCAGCATGACAGGTTTCAGAGTAGCAGCCGTGCTAGTCTGTATCCGCAAAAAGAAAAGGAGTACTTGTGGCACCTTAGAGACTAACGAATTTATTTGAGCATAAGCTTTTGTGAGCTACAGCTCACTTTATTGGATGCATGCAATGGAAAATAGAGTGGGGAGATTTTATATACACAGAGAACATGAAACAATGGGTGTTACCATACACACTGTAATGAGAGTGATCAGGTAAGGTGAACTATTACCAGCAGGAGAGAAAAAAAACCCAAAAACCCAAAACTCTTTTGTAGTGATAATCAAGGTGGTCCATTTCCAGCAGTTGACAAGAACGTGTGAAGAACAGCGGGGAGGGGGGAATAAACAGGGGGAAATAGTTTTACTTTGTGTAATGACATATCCACTCCCAGTCTTTATTCAAGCCTAATGTAATGGTGTCCAGTTTGAAAATTAATTCCAATTCAGCAGTCTCTCGGAGTCTGTTTTTGAAGTTTTTTTTATTGAAGAATTGTGACTTGTAGGTCTGTAATCGAGTGACCAGGGAGATTGAAGTGTTCTCCGACTGGTTTTTGACTGTTATAATTCTTGACATCTGATTTGTGTCCATTTATTCTTTTACGTAGAGACTGTCCAGTTTGGCCAATGTACATGGCAGAGGGGCATTGCTGGAACATGATGGCATATATCTCATTGGTAGATGTGCAGGTGAACGAGCCTCTGATAGTGTGGCTGATGTGATTAGGCCCTATGATGGTGTCCCCTGAATAGATATGTGGACTCAGTTGGCAACGGGCTTTGTTGCAAGGATAAGTTCCTGGGTTAGTGGTTCTGTTGTGTAGTGTGTGGTTGCTGGTGAGTATTTGCTTCAGGTTGGGGGGCTGTCTGTAAGCAAGGACTGGCCAGTCTCCCAAGATCTGTGAGAGTGATGGGTCGTCCTTCAGGATAGGTTGTAGATCCTTGATGATATGCTGGAGGGGTTTCAGTTGGGGGCTGAAGGTGATGGCTAGTTTCGTTCTGTTATTTTCATTGTTGGGCCTGTCCTGTAGTAGGTAACTTCTGGGTACTATTCTGGCTTTGTCAATCTGCTTCTTCACTTCAGTAGGTGGGTACTGTAGTTGTAAGAATGCTTGATAGAGATCTTGTAGGTGTTTGTCTCTGTCTGAGGGGTTGGAGCAAATGTGGTTGTAACGTCGAGCTTGGCTGTAGACAATGGATCATGTGGTGTGGTCTGGATGAAAGCTGGAGGCATGTAGGTAAGTAAAGTAGTCAGTAGGTTTCCGGTATAGGGTGGTGCTTATGTGACCATTGCTTATTAGCACTGTAGTGTCCAGGAAGTGGATCTCTTGTGTGGACAGGTCCAGGCTGAGGTTGATGGTGGGATGGAAATTGTTGAAATCATTATGGAATTCCTCAAGGCTTCTTTTCCATGTGTCCAGATGATGAAGATGTCATCAACGTAGTACAAGTAGAGTAGGGGCATTAGGGGACAAGAGCTGAGGAAGCGTTGTTCTAAGTCAGCCATAAAAATGTTGGCATACTGTGGGGCCATGCGAGTACCCATAGCAGTGCCGCTAATTTGAAGGTATACATTGTCCCCAAATGTGAAATAGTTTATGGGTGAGGACAAAATCACAAAGTTCAGCCACCAGGTTTGCCGTGACATTATCGGGGATACTGTTCCTGACGGCTTGTAGTCCATCTTTGTGTGGAATGTTGGTGTAGAGGGCTTCTACATCCATAATGGCTAGGATGGTGTTTTTAGGAAGATCACCGATGGATTGTAGTTTCCTCAGGAAGTCAGTGGTGTCTCGAAGATAGCTGGGAGTGCTGGTAGTGTAGGGCCTGAGGAGGGAGTCTACATCGCCAGAGAATCCTGCTGTCAGGGTGCCAGTGCCTGAGATGATGGGGCATCCAGGATTTCCAGGTTTATGGATCTTGGGTACCAGCTAGAATACCCCTGGTTGGGGTTCTAGGGTTGTGTCTGTGCAGATTTGTTCTTGTGCTTTTTCATGGAGTTTCTTGAGCAGATGGTGTAGTTCCTTTTGGTAACCCTCAGTGGGATAAGAGGGTAATGGCTTGTAGAATGTGGAGTTAGCGAGCTGCCTAGCAGCCTGTTGTTCATATTCCGACCTATTCATGATGACGACAGCACCTCCTTTGTCAGCCTTTTCGATTATGATGTCAGAGTTGTTCCTGAGGCTGTGGATGGCATTGTGTTCTGCACGGCTGAGGTTATGGGGCAAGTGATGCTGCTTTTCCACAATTTCAGCCCATGCACGTCGGCGGAAGCACTCTATGTAGAAGTCCAGTCTGTTGTTTCAACCTTCAGGAGGAGTCCACCCAGAATGCTTCTTTTTGTAGTGTTGGTAGGAAGGTCTCTGTGGGTTAGTATGCTGTTCAGAGGTGTGTTGAAAATATTCCATGAGTCGGAGATGTCAAAAATAGGATTCTAGGACACCACAGAACTGTATCACGTTCATGGGGGTGGAGGGACAGAAGGAGAGGTCCTGAGATGGGACAGATTCTTCTGTTGCGCTGAGAATATAGCTGGACAGATTAACACTATTACTGGGCGGGTTAAGGGAACCACTGTTGTGGGCCCTTGTGGCATGTAGTAGTTTAGATAGTTTAATGTCCTTTTTCTTTTGTAGAGAAGCAAAGTGTGTGTTGTAAATGGCTTGTCTAATTTTTGTAAAGTCCAGCCACAAGGAAGTTTGTGTGGAAGGTTGTTTTTTTATGAGAGTATCCAGTTTTGAGAGCTCATTCTTAATCTTTTCCTATTTGCTGTATAGGATCTTGATCAGGTGGTTCCGCAGTTTCTTTGAGAGTGTGTGGCACAAGCTGTCAGAATAGTCTGTGTGAGATTATAATGGATTTTTTACCTTCAGTCCTTTTGGTATGATGTCCATCTGTTTGCATTTGGAAAGGAAGATGATGTCTGTCTGTATCTGTATGAGTTTTTTCATGAAGTTGATGGATTTCCACTCCATACGGCTAAATTCAGTGCTTTGCATAATGACAGGTTTCAGAGTAGCAACCGTGCTAGTCTGTATCCGCAAAAAGAAAAGGAGTACTTGTGGCATCTTAGAGACTTACGAATTTATTTGAGCACAAGCTTTTGTGAGCTACAGCTCATTTTATTGGATGCATGCAGTGGAAAATACAGTGGGGAGATTTTATATACACAGAGAACATGAAACAATGGGTGTTACCATGCACACTATAACAAGAGTGATCAGGTAAGGTGAGCTACATGTGACACTTCCTCTCCTTTCTTACACGCATTCCTTGTTTTGAAGGTTTTCTTCACAGATGTAACAGCTGCAGACTTGCTTTTTTTCTCCATAAAAATCTAAGCTGCCCCCTTATAGTCATTTGTTCCAGATCCAGAGGAGCATGCCCCACATGTTGGGAAATGCGGAGCTAGTGGAAATGGCAAAGGAGTGAGGAAATCTGATTTAGACAGTTCCGCTGGGCTAGCATTCCATTTGTCTGGCAGATTTCCTTAGGTTCCGGCAGCATTTTAAAGGTTCTCTGAGGTCTTTATAAGGTACACACTGTAACAATTGTTCATTGACACTCAACTCTATAGTACTTCTCAGGGGACTCCAGGAAGGAGGGTCACTTCTTTCCAAAAGAGGCAGGGATTGTGGAAGCTGAGCTTGGCCAGCGGATCAGTAGCCACAAGCTCTGCAAGGGTGACAGAATCTCCTCAGCCTCCAGGGCCTTGGTGCAAAGGCAGCTTAGCCTCCAGCTCAATGAAACTGCCTCTCCCCAGAGCTGTCTGCACTAACAGAAGTAAGACGGGGGGTGAGGTTCTCTGAGAGTGGGTTCCTGCATCCATGGCAAGGATCACACAGCTCTTCCATGTGCCATAACTGAAGAAGTTCTGCTCATTTTTTCATACAAGCACCACTGTGCCGCAGATGGCTACGACCGTGCAATCAGATGGACTAAGAGGCAGGGAAGCAGAGGGCAGTGTAACTGTCTGAGCAGGTCCCCTCCAGATTCCTGACCAGCCAGCACTGTGGGACAAGTGATGAAAGACTGTTCTCAGAGTCCATCCAGCTCGGCAGTGAGCCCAGTGCACGCTGGGACAGGACTTTGGGAGTCTGGTCACTGCTGAGTGCAGACATGAGCATTTAAGTTGATAGCTGCGTCCCTCAAAAATGATGATTGGTATTTTGATTCAAGGCACTCCCAACAACCTGGGACGTCAGAGAGCTCAAAACGCAGGCACTTGGCATCCCCTGGGGATCCAAGTCCAGATGCTTAGCATTCCTTGAGGATGGGATCCGGGCCTGGCACCCATTTTTCACTGATAGTACATTCCTAGCTGCGTCTCCTTGGGCCTCATGCCCACAGGTAGTATGCCCAGAGGCACGTCACCAACTGATAGCGAAACGTGTGACAAGGCATCATGCCAGTGATGATTGTGCCGCGAGGCGTTTAGCACAGGACTAATCGTGGCGATGGAGACTCATGGTGAAAGAGTTCTGAGAAGGCAAGAAGCAGCTGTACCGTATGGGGCTCGCATCAGCTCAGCCAAGCACAATGACCTATTTTCAAGCTTTTCTGCTCAGGTGACATTACAGCGGGAGCTGGGCTGCAACTAAAAGCGTCTGTAATAAACTCACAGCCTAGGCTCAGGGAGGGAGGTGAGGAGAGGCAGCCAGGTGGAAACTCTTAAAACCACAAGACTCAAAGATATTAATAAATAACATTCCTCTCCCCCTAAAAAAGAAACAGAACTTCAAGACCAATTGGAAGAGAAGAGCTCAACTCACATGAGGCCAGCCACACTGAGCATGCCAGCGGCTCCACGCAGGAACATGGCACCGTGCGCATGGCTCTCCTTGCACAAGGGCAGCTGTGCCATGCACGCTAGCCCTCCCAGGGCTCAAGTGGCTGCAGTGTGCATGCCAACTCACTTGATAGAGAGACACTACTTCATACACACCAGCCCTCCTGGTATGAGAAGTGCATGGCACAGCCTGCCAGCTTTTCTACCTTATTTCCCATTTCCCACAGGAGAAGCTGCACTGTGTATACAGTCCTTTTTGCACAGAACAGACTCCCCAGTGCAGACCACTCTCCTCACACAAGGGGGGCTGCAAATACATGCACGGCTCTGCTTACTTGAGGGGTGCTCTGCCAGGCCTATAGATCTTGTGACACGAGAGTGTCTGTGCTGCATACAAGGTTGTTGCACAATCTTCCTATCCTGGGTGCCCTAGCAGGAGCAGAAGCTGGGCTGTGCACAAGTACATGTCACATGTGATCTGCATTATGTACATGTCTCCTCCCCCTTCCGAAGGAGTACTGCACACCTGGCTCTCCTTGCACGAGGGAGGCAGTGGCATGCATAGCTCCCTCCTGCATAATTCAGATCTTACTGGCGATATTGCACATGGTTGGCAGCAGTAGACAAATGTCTCTCCCCATCCCTTCATTATCAATCGGTAGATGAACTAAATCCATGGTCTCACCTCTGGTGCAGAAGCTTTTGCACAGCCCCTGTTCAAATCCTCTTATAATGCAAATCTCCTGAGGCCCCTCAACAGGGTATGCTAACTCCTTGATGAATGCGGTTGTTTTGGGGGTAGCCAGGAAGCCTCCTGTGCCAATCCAAGGACAGTTTAATGGGTGAAATAGCAAACTGGCTTCCTTCACTGAGAGCTGCCTCCTTGTGCTTCTGGCTGTGAATTTCCATCTCTCAAGAGGAGCTTCTCTCTGCCTCACTGCCCATTAGAGAAAGGGAAGGCAACATGTGTCTGACAGTGAGGACAGCAGCACGCCCACAAGGAGAATGCGTCAGAACAAACCCAGCGCTCGCATTCTAACGGTGACCTGCCCTTATTCACCGCAACGTCTCCTACGTTCCTCCTTTGGAAACAAATGAATCAGGACAGCCGATCTGACCTTCCCAGGATCCTGTGACCCAGAGCGCGAGCAATCCAGCCCCAGAAGAGCTGCCAGCTTCATTCATGGCACGGGTCACAAGAACTGGCTCATGAACGAACCAGGAATGTATGAAATTCCTGAGACAAAAATGGGGGGAAGGAAGAAAGAGGGCATGAAAGAATGAAAGAAGGCAAACAAAAAGACAACATGAAAGGATGAATGTCAGCAAAGAGAGAGAGAGAGCATGAAAGAATGGATAAAGGAATGAGAAGAGCAGCAAGCAAGCATCAAACTAAGAAAGCACAGAAGAAAGAATGGCTGGAGAAAGAGATGAAGGCAAGAATGAGAACATTGCGCAATACTGTGAATGCTGATGTTTTTTACTGAGTCCCCTTCCCACACAGCTATGTGATCTGTCTGATAGCATGTGTGGAATATGTGATATGCAGACATCTTAAAAACTGCTTAGGAATCAGATCAGTGGTCTAGTGGCCACGCAGGCTGGGGCTGTTGCTCAAGACCCTCATACTTTGGGCTGCCTCTGTGCAGTCCATGAGGGTGGCAGAGAATGGGTCACATCTGGCTGTCTACTGAGTCTGCTTGGCTGACTTTAGGAGCTGTGGGAATAGGATCCAGTGGGAGATGTGCTGGACAGAGGGTGGGGTTCTTGCAATGGAAGGTCTTATTGGGTGAACAGCGAATGAAGAAATAGGATGGGATTTTCAAAAGTGCACAAGATGCTGGTAAACTCCCCTGTATAGATAAGTCCTTAGGAGCACAGTCCTATTGACTTTCAAAGGAACTTGTGCTCTTCTGTCATTAGGCACTTTTGACAATACAACCCATAATGTGTTCAAATACCACAGAGTACCCAGCTATCATGCTGATGACTGTAGATTTCATTGGGTAAGATGAAATTAGATGGGGGGGAGGGGAAGTATTATTCAAGGATAGTAGGGGCTTGGAAGTCCTGATTTGGGGGTAGTGGGGAATAATTTACCAAACTGCCCAAATCTTGTGCTAAAGATCTTTACATCCCTGGGTATTTAACACACTTTGTGATCTACAAAGTACATTCCTCTTGTCTGCATCCACATCCACTCACTAAGCATGAATTAAAGAGGTCACATTTTTAAAGGACGGTGCAAAAATATTGGTGCAATTATTAACTCTGTTAAATGACAAAAGAAACAGATGGCAGGTCACTTGCCCATCTGCCTGAGCGGCAGCCTTTAATAGCCCAAAATGTCCTTGGAATCCAACAGGAGTCTCCTGAGTAAAGATACCAATGCTGAGCCAGTAGTTTGTGATCTGGGCCATGCTGCTCAGCACTTGAGTGCACGAAGGAGGCTGGAGACTTTCACAGCTGTTTTAAAGGCTGTCCTATTTATTAATTTGGTTTGGTTAATTTAACTGGGCTGTGATAAGAAGAAAGCTTACAGTTCACATTTCCAACACGAGTTTTGTGTTGCTTTTCATATTAAACTACAGCTAAATTAACACAGTAAATCTCATAAATAATTGAAATTACTTTGCAACAATGGAGGTTGAGATTCTCAGACTCATGTCTGTAATTTGTATGCGCAGCTGTCACCCCCGTGCTCTCAGTTGTGCTCACTGCATGGGTCTATAGCCCATCCAGATATGCTCTGTCAGGGGTATACAGTGCTGCCACCCAAGCACTTGTGATAATGTGGCTACTTGTGCAGCTGAGAGAAGGAGGGAGGGCGCGAGTCTTGCTGGCAGCACTGTGCACCTCAGACAGAGCATATCTGGGTAGGGTGACCAGATGTCTTGATTTTATAGGGACAGTCCCGATTTTGAGGTCTTTTTCTTATATAGGCTCCTATTACCTCCCCACCCCCATCCCGATTTTTCACACTTGCTGTCTGGTCAGCCTATACTTAGACATTAAACACACCAATCAATGCACATAGGCTGATACGCTAACATACGAGGACATTACTCTGCTGCTGAGACCAGAGACACTGGCGCTCTGATGTTGTGTTAATACACTAAGTGTGGATAGGGCATGGGACTAAGACATCGGAGATGGGTTCTGCCATCGATTCAGTGGGCCAATTCTTCTCTAATTCATGCCAGTGTAACTGTTAACTTGAAAGGAAATGCTTCTGATTTACACTGGTGAAATGGCAATCAGGCCTGAGTGATCTTGGGCAAGTGTGACAGGGTGCACTTGCCGCAAACTAGCCAAGAAGGGATTAAGCACACACTCTGGGCAGAGGAAGCCCCGCCCCTCGCCCTTGCTGGACATACTCCAACTGGAGCAAGACTATAAAAGGGAGCAACTCAGCTCAGTCAGGGCTGACCACTGAGGAGGGAGGATGCACTTTACAGGCTCCAGCCTGGGAGCTGCTGAAGCCCCAGACTGCAGAAGCCAGAGGCACCAAGACCCAAGCGGATACCCCTGTACCCAAGGATGCCCCAAAGGGGTTAGAGCCGCACAGGCTGAGAAACCTGGAGATCCCAGAGATGCCCAGACCATGGTATCAGGGACAGGGTAGGAAGTAGCCCAGGGGGACTAGTTGTTGTTGGAGACATCAGCGTGCTGCGGTTGGATCCCCGCTGACTCAGTGGCAAGAACACTTGCCACTGTCAGGGCACTGGGCTGGGACGCGGTGGAGTAGGAAGGGCTCAGGCTACCCTACCTCAGACACCACTCACCCCTGGGTGGCGGCCCACTCCCCTGACCAGCCACTAGGCTGCACAGCCCTGCGGAGGAAGGCAGCCTTATTTACTCTGGCCATTGGGCCAGATCACCCTGAGGGAGAGGGAAGCCTCAGTGACTCTGGCCAATAGGTCACATGGCTCTGTGAAGAAGGGCGACTGTAGAGACTTTGGCCATTAGGTCTTACTTCCCTTAGGATAAGGGTAGCTGGGTGGACTTCACTGTGGGGCTACAATGCCCTTACCGCACCCCAAAGGGGAACGGGGTGCATTTGCCCCGTGATAGCAAGTCACAGAACATCTCTGTCCCTCTGTAAATGATTCTCCTTCACCTTTGTTAAATGCTTTGAAACCTATGGCTGAAAGATTCTTTGGAGGTGCCATGTGTGGTGAGGATGGTGCTCAGGTACATTAACACACCAAAATGCACATGCACTCACAGCTCTACTGACATGCGCAGTAATAATGACTTGGCATCTAATTGTATTTACACTGGGATGCATGGCACAGGCTTTGTTGTAGGAACCTTTCTCACTGAATTCTAGCACATCATTTATTTACCCAAGAGACAGATAAGAACATTGTCAGTGGGGGTTGATGCACAACCTAGGGCTAGCAGGAATTATCCACCTACTGCTATCGCAACAACCCCTCTCTCTGCACTGAAGATGGGCTTGGATTTAAAGAGGCTCTGTCTGGAGATGCAGCCCACACATTGCCTGATGGAGAAAAAGGTAATTACTTTTAATTGTGGCACTCAGCATGAAATGATTTGAGAGACCATGTGCCTCAATTACGGCTGGATCAATACACATGCAGTATATGAGACAGAAAGGCAGGATACATGGCCAAGCACCTGTGGCAATAAAATAATCCTGATATATAGCATGGCATTTATGGCTGGGATGAGCCTTGAAATTTGGACCCAAGTTTGGCTCCTGATTTGACATCTCTTCCTTCCCCAAAGTTATGGAGGGGAAGGGAATTTGGGTTTCCAGTTCAGCTCTGTTCATCACAGGCCCTAACTGTGGAATTTGAGTGTCTCACATTCGGGAGAATGGGGGAGGGGGTGCATTCTAGGTTCAGGCCCATCTCTGATTTATAACAAGATATTTAGTACAAACCTTCTGTCCCGATGGAAAGAAAGATCTAGCTGAGAGCTATGACATGTGCTGATGGATATATGGCTAAGGGCCAAGGCTGAGTTTCTCTGGAGAGTCAGTGCTGAGTGATCTTGTCTCCCACTGACTTCAGATCCTCACAGGATCAGGCTCCGAGAGAGCAGAAAGTCGCTCTTGTAGTCCTGTAGGTGGCTGTTGCTGAGGAGCAGAGCTGAGCAGACACACTGGCTCAAATCCTTCCTGCTCTCGCTGCCTTGATTCTCAGGAGAGTTTGGCTCTGGCTCTGTCCCCGGCAGTGTTGTTTGTCGTGGTCCAAGAGCGGTGCTGAGCCAGCATGCAAGCAGCGGCTGTTCCACTTCTTCTACTGGTGGAGAGGCCTCTACAGGGAGCCCTCCCCTACATGAGTGACCTGAAGGGGAATAGATCCTTCAGGGCTGGGCAGTAAAGAAAGCCCAGGGAGGGAGACCAGCACAAAGCCTGGGACCCACAGAGAAGCCAGACTTGGAGGAAAGCCTGCCCTCTCAGACGGGGCCAGAAGACCAGGTAAGACTCCTCTTGTTGCCATTCCCCATCCCAAAGTCAGGAGGCAGCAGGTGAGCAATGGCCCTGTAGACCATGGTGGGGAGAAGGGCAGGACTGGCTGGAGGCGGGTGCTGGGGAAGCACGTATGGGCCTCAAAAAACCACTAGCAAGCTCCAGCCTGAAGTGCAGGGCTGATGGAAAGGGCTCTGACTTGCAGGACCAGGAGAGAATCAGGGTCAGTGAAGCCTAGCAGAACAACCCACCAAGGGCAGCAGCTGAACAGACGTAGAAGGAGGCCTGAGACAGGCTGAGTGGGCTGGGAAACCCAACAGAAAGGCAGCTGTGCGGAGAGAGAACCTCAGCTCATGGAAGCAGATGAAACTGCACTGTTGGCCAGCCCTTGGGGATTGCAAAGGTAATAACAACCCGTTACTTAAGTGTCTGCTAGTCAAGGGTCTCCGAGCACTTCACACCCCCCACAGCTTTGGCCCCTGTATTTATTATCCCCATTTTACGGATGGATGCAGGTCAGTGACAGAGCCAGGAATGGAACCAGCTCTCCCAACTCCCCAACCTGTCCCATAACCACAAGACAGTGCCTCGCCTCCCCTTGTAACCCCGATCACCTTCCACAGAGTGCCACAGGATCTTTGACACCCGAGGAAGCCGTGGGGCCTGGTCTCCCTCTTGCTCACCCCAGTTTTATATGCCTATAAATGCAGTAACTCTGGCGGTTCTGGCTGCTGATTCACACCAGTCTGAACTCTGTCAGGCCGGGGGCTATTATGTTAATCCTAGCTGGCTGAAGGAGCTCTGGGGAAAGAGATGCTGAAAGGCCAGGACAGCGGCTGCAGCAGCACCAAAGAAAGCAGAGCTGCAGCAGCCCCTCGTGATGCAGAAAAGTATGTGTAGGGAGACAGGACAAGGAGAAGGTGGAGCACACTCTCTGGCAGGGATACAACTGGGGGGAAGGTGGGGAGGGGGAGGGGCAGGTACACTCTCAGACTGGGGGGGCAGTGCAGGGG
Organism: Dermochelys coriacea; assembly: GCF_009764565.3. NCBI lineage: Eukaryota > Metazoa > Chordata > Testudines > Dermochelyidae > Dermochelys > Dermochelys coriacea. The sequence goes on from NC_050068.2 coordinate 243,907,684, forward strand.
GCACATTCCCTCAGAGTGGGGGGGCAGGGACACTGAGAAGAGGCAGAGGAGGACAGAGACAGAGTGGAGAGCACACTTATTGAAAGGGAGTTAGGAAGGGGGCAGGGCACACTCACTCAGAAGGGGAGGGCAGTTGGGGGGAGAGGGGAGGGGTCTCCGCACTTACTCCAGGACGTCCCTGTTGAACTGTTTCTTGCTGTTGCCCAGGAACTCCCCGATCATCTGGCGGCTGAGGCCCTTGCGCTGGAGCAGGAAATGTGCCACCCCGATGGGCGTGTCCGGGATGAAACCCCGAGAGATCAGGAACTGGATCCCTTTGTCTGGATTTCTGGAAGAGAAGGACAGGGACGGTGAGCCGGACACTCCCTTCGGGGAACCATTGCCTCTGGAAGGAGTCCCCTTGGGGAGTCCTTCCCCACATTCTTCCCATTAATGTGCATGATAGTGACTGGCCTGGTTGTGGGGCAGGGGCAAGGCCAGCAGCGGATCCATCCAGCCTGCGGGGGTGGGGAGCCTCACCCGGCCCCTGCCATGTCACAGGTTAAGGGGTTAAAAATGGTTCTGATTACAAGGACAGAGGCATCCATGGTACCTGTCCAGCTGGTGTGTCACTCTGTGGGGCAGCCTTGACTACTGAGACTGGGGCCTCTACAGATACTGTGAATGCACTGAAACCCTAGTTATGAGGACACAGCCTAAACAGGCCATAACCTTCCCTGCAGCCCCCAGCCCAGAGCAGCTCTGTGTGTTGTGTCAGTAAGTTTGTGTCTCTGACTGCTTATGGAGCTCTCTGAGAGTTGCACGTGTGCGACTCTGCAAGTGCTTGTGCCTGAGTGTGTGGTGTTTGTGTGCGCCTCTGCATGTGTCTTTGTATGCATGAGCATCTCTGTGATCATGTGTGTTTCTGTGCACAAATATACACAATGCGTGTCACCCATGCGTGTTTGTGTGTGTGTGCCTCTGGGTGTAGGTGTTTCTATGTGGCCCTGTGTGTGTGTGAGCGTGTCTGTGTGAGTGTGCATGGCACACAGGGGTGTACTGAAGGTTTGCATGTATCTCTTTTCTCCCTACTCCCCTGGCCCTCTGGCAGGCTGTCACTTGTGATGCGCTCTAGCAGACCGCGCTCTGGCTGTCAGTCAGATGCACAGGGGAATCAGCAAATGCTGAGATGATTTCCAAATTCCTCATGGTTCTCCAATCCAGAGTGGTTGGTGCTTCCTTGTGAAGGAGGCAAGAAAGTCCCATTTCTGTCGTTAGCCCACCGGGGAATTTTGCAAAGGCTTAATGAATGAATTTGCACAAGCAGCTTCGTGGGAGAAACAGCACAGTACACAGTAGCACATGAGTGCTTGATTCCTCCGTGACTTCCACTGCTCAGATCTACTGGGTGATTAGGGACTGTACAAACAACTCATCCGTACCCAGGATGGAACAGCATGCCAGAGAGTGCATTGTCCCTTGTAGGAGTCCCCATGGGGCATACAAGAGTGCATGTACCAGAAATATACCACGGAATTACATGAACAGAATGAGCTGAAAATTGATAAAGTGATAATCCTAATGGAAAAACAGCAACTCAGCCCATTCAGTATGCACATGGGAGTTCGGTCAAATACCCCAGCGAAAAACCCAGGCTCACTTACCCTATTAAGCGCTACTTAACACATCCTGTACATCAGGCAAAATGCACTTGCCGTGCTACCCCACAAGGCTCGTATGTCACCTCTGAAGAGTCAGTGTAAAGAACACTACCAAACACAAGCATCACAAGGGGTTATGTGTGTGTGTAGAATTCAAATTCTATAGTAAAAGGGTTTGGAAAGTGCACCCGCAAATGCACCTCTGGGGCATCTCAGCAGATGCCCAAATGCCAGGGGCTGATCTCAGCTACAGGTGTGAATTCAGAGTAATTCCACTGAAGCCAGTGGATTTACTGTGGATTTACCTCATTGTACCTGAGAGCTGAATGTGGCCTACGAATGGAGCTGTCATACCATGGATAGGATGCACAGGTTGGGGAAGCGGTGTGGGGGGAGAAGGATGGTGCAGGAGAATAATCAGGAAGACGTAAAATAAAGTACCCCTCTCCACCCCTCGTCTCCCTTTAATTTACATTTCACCATTCCCACACTCCCTTGGCTGCAACTAGAAGATATGATGTACACACTCGAAACTCCCATTAACTAAAACAGGAGCTTTCCCCCTGCTTTTGCCAGGGGCAGAATTTGTTCCCCATAAAATACCAATAGGTATGATGCATTCTCAACTAGCACAATGACTGAATGCCACACAACTGAATATTGTGCTCTGTGCCCCTTATCTTCATTTATTTTATCCACGTTATGTATCTTACATCTCCACTTACATCACTTCTAACTTTGGTCCCTGGAGTTCTCCTCCGTCCCTGAGAAGCTAAGCCTGGCTGTGGGATTTCTACAGTCTTGCTGGCTTTCTCTCCACCTACGCAGCTAGCTGCCCACACACAAACACAGTTTTTAGAGCAACACTGCATCATAAGGTACTCTCCGGTCCAGGAATTCCACTCCTTTGCTGTGGAGTGTGGACTGGGTAAAGTGCCACAGGATAAATGCAATCACTACGTTCCCAGTTCCAATCCACAATATCGCTTGCTGAAAACTCAGATGGGGACTAAATAGCACAGTGAGATTGCTAATAGACAGTGGAGGCTTTCACTTTTCAGTCAGGCCAATGGTGACCAAACATCAATACTGTTCGATGGCACTCTGTGAAATGGGTTTGTTGGACTCAGTCTAGTTTCTAGTGGGCAATGTCCACATCACTATAAATACCAATCAAGTGGTCTCTTTGCTGGAAGTCTCAGTAGGGAGGCTACGGACTGCATGGGCTATATGAATTGAACTGCCTTCTCAGCCCCAGAGACATACCTCTTTGGGGCTCACTGGTGTGTCTCTGCAGAAGAAGCTTGTCTTACTGCTGCTCTTTCTGCACAAGTGCTGGGGATAAACAGAAGACTTCACTCTCCCAGACTGACAAGCTGGTACCTTTCCTCTTCCCAGCTATTCAGCCCCCAACTAAAACCTCTCCAACGCATCATCAAGGATCTACAACCTATCCTGAAGGACGAGCCATCACTCTCACAGATCTTGGGAGACAGACCAGTCCTTGCTTACAGACAGCCCCCCAATCTGAAGCAAATACTCACCAGCAACCACACACCACACAACAGAACCACTAACCCAGGAACCTATCCTTGCAACAAAGCCCGTTGCCAACTCTGTCCACATATCTATTCAGGGGATACCATCATAGGGCCTAATCACATCAGCCACACTATCAGAGGCTCGTTCAGCTGCGCATCTACCAATGTGATATATGCCATCATGTTCCAGCAATGCCCCTCTGCCATGTACATTGGCCAAACTGGACAGTCTCTACGTAAAAGAATGAATGGACACAAATCAGATGTCAAGAATTATAACATTCAAAAACCAGTTGGAGAACACTTCAATCTCTCTGGTCACTCGATCACAGACCTAAGAGTGCCTATACTTCAACAAAAAAGCTTCAAAAACAGACTCCAACGAGAGACTGCTGAATTGGAATTAATTTGCAAACTGGATACAATTAACTTAGGCTTGAATAGAGACTGGGAATGGATGAGTCATTACACAAAGTAAAACTATTTCCCCATGGTATTTCTCCCTCCCACCCCACCCCCCACTGTTCCTCTGATATTCTTGTTAACTGCTGGAATTAGCCTACCTTGCTTGTCACCATGAAAGGTTTTCCTCCTCCCCCCCCCCCCCCCCCCCCCCCCCGCTGCTGGTGATGGCTTATCTTAAGTGATCACTCTCCTTACAGTGTGTATGATAAACCCATTGTTTCATGTTCTCTGTGTGTGTGTATATAAATCTCTCCTCTCTTTTTTCCACCAAATGCATCCGATGAAGTGAGCTGTAGCTCACGAAAGCTTATGCTCTAATAAATTTGTTAGTCTCTAAGATGCCACAAGTACTCCTTTTCTTTTTCTGAAAAAACTGACTCTAACAAGTGACGGACATGAGACTGGTCACAAGAGGGTGGAAGGCATGGCCAGGAGAATGTGGTTCTGAATGATGTGTATTTGACATGACTCCAGCCACACAGAGACCAAAGAGATTTGCTAAGTCTGGGTCAGCAAGTGGAAGAAGATCAAAGCAGTCAACAAGCTGCTGATTCATCATGTGTGCATCAGTCAACCTGACTGCAGGAGTCACAGGGAAAAAACATTCACGCCCCTGCATTACCATCAGCTCAGTGTTCATATCAGCTACATACACAATTGGAGCCAGAGGAAGACAGATTGGTGCAGGCACAGTTGCCAGGCATGTCTGAGAATATTTAAACATTTAGCTTGCAAAAAGCTGAGCACTGAGTCTATCTTCAATAAAACACCCATTCAGACCCAAACAGGCCTGAGGCCTGTCTCTGTAAAACAACTGGGCAGACCTGAGCCTGTCCCCTGCGTAACCAGATCTGTGTGCCACAAACCCACCTCCAGTGTCCGTCCTCTCTGTGCTCCAGTCTCCACATGACTGCCAGCCAGACCTGAGTTCACCCCAAGCCTCTTTCTGATAGAACATGTTCAGACTTGTTCATGTTCCATTCCCATCTCAGGTAAAATGTCCACCCACATCTGTGTGTGCCCCCAAATCTGTCTCAGGGTAAAATGCCCATCCAGAACCAGGCCCAACCCTATCTGGTAAACACCCAAAAGATGTGGGTGTGCTTTGAGACCATCTCAATAAAGCACTTATCCAGATCCTTTTGTCCTCAAATCACTGACTTCATAATTCACATATCCAATCCACGTGCATCACTCACTCGTCTCCTATCCAGGACTGCATGTACCCCATAAAAAGGCCCATCTTAATGTGTGTGTGCAAAATTTCCCCCTAGTATGCAGCCTGGGCTTGCCTCAGAAATCATTCTGCTAACGTCATCGTCCAGGGACTGGAATGAATAGCAAGTGAAGAGTGACATTATCAAATTGTGAAAGGGCAAAGAACTGTATTTTCCAGGGTTCGTTGCAGTCAAGAGAGTCTCACCTAGAGGCAATGAGCAAACCCAAAGTTCCTCATAGAGCCTCAGTCACGTTCCGCAAATCCAAGGTACATGACCTTCCACATTACCTATTCTGATGCAAATCTCTAGGCTGCTCTGCCTTTGCTTTCACACCGACAGCTTTTTTCACAGGGCATTATTCTGAGCTGTGCGATAGATTGTGATGACTAAATTGGATCTGTCAGGTGAAAAATTCTCCCAAAAATACTGAAGGAAAACAGCAGCTGGAGCACCCACCCTGAGCTAGTTAAGCTCTCGGCACTCTAAACACAAGGCCTGGGTTCAGTTCTCATTCAGAAAAGCCTCACAGTGAGTAACCAGGGCTTGGGGACAACCCCAACCCAAGAGTGCCCTGTTGTCACTAATGAGAGGAGGCCTGTGTCCCATCCCCAGCTGGACAATCCCCTCATCTGGCCAATGGCCAGGGTTCAGTCTTCAGCATTCTGGACAGTAACCATGGGGTTTTAGGTTCACTCCCCAGCTATGGTGGAGTATCAGGACAGCAACCAGAGAACCTACGTTCACTACTCGCAGGGCAAAGCCCCTGCACTGTAGACTGGGGACCTGAGTTTAGTCCCCAGGAGGTTGCACCCTGGAACATAAACGAGTTACAACTAGGGATGATTCTAGCCCAATACCATTTTATAGCTTCTTATTGTCATTAATGGAGAAAGCCATGTGAGATTACAGGATTTAGTCCCATTAGCCACTTACATGTTAAAGAGGTTCAGCCCAATGCGGTAGAGCCGCTTCCTTATGGTGTCTGTGGAAAGTGTGGGAGACTTGCAGCTGGCTGGATTCTCACAGTGGTACCGCGGGAGGCTCAGAATCATGGCCTGCAGCGCTTCCTTAGAAGATACCTCCGATGCCGACTTGGCTGATGTGGAGGTGCTGCTGCTGCTGAGCTGCTCTGAGTTGTCTGCATTTTCAGACTCAGAGCCCTTGCCCTGCCCGGTCTCATTGTTCGAGTCAAACTGGAGTTTCTGCACCACCATTTGTCCTTGTTCCATCACCCCTCCCTCCAAACCGTTGGTGTTAACATTCACCTCGGTGAAGTTGCGACTGTTCTGGAGGACCCTGGAGTCTGGCAGCCCTTCCAGGGAAGCCTGGGACTTTTTGTCTTCCTTTTCCCCATCCCCTGGGCTTTCTTCAATTCTGGCAGCTTGAGAGAGCCCAGCCTGGGCACTGCTGCCAAGACAGTTCGCCATGGACACAGAGGTAGAAGAAGAGACTGAGATATTCTTGTTGTCAATCTGGACCGTGACATCCCGGAAGGCCATCATGAGGGTGCTGCTGCTCTTGGGCAAAGTATCTGGCAGCAGTCCCTCCTCCTTCTCTTGCTCTTTCAGTTCAGCTTCCAAGCCCTGGTTCGGCTGCATTGAGCTGGCGCTGAAGGTCTCTCTGATCTGGTATGAGCTGCCATCTTGAAGGGAACACATGGTCTTCAGGCTCCATGTACTGAGGGCGTCATCAATAGACTTGGCCAGGGACTGAACCTGCTCTGTGAAAGAGTCCTCCAATTCAGTCAGGGCCCCGCTGATGGTGACTGGCAAAGATGGGGACCTCACCAAGGGGATGCCCACAAAGTTGTACCCTTCCATCAGGGCTTTATCAGCAGAGAAGCTTTCAGAGTTCTGGACCCGGACTTTTCTTAGTGAGATTCGGCGGGGCATGCGGCTCTCCAGCAGGGAGTTCCGGATCTTCTCAAAGTTTTTGCTGAGTTGGTATTGGCGGAAGGCAGTCTGGATGGTGCAGGCTGCCCTGCGAGAGACCAGGTGCCCTCCGTATTTGTGTTCTAGCATTTCGATCTGAAACACACACAAACAAGATTTTTTAATTGACTTTTGAAGGCTGTCCATGACCCCAGTTTATACATTGATTAGTTGGAGGTCCCCTGAGTGTAACTGCTAATACCCCATTAGCCTTTTTCTACACTGCGGTGCCCTGGGGATGTCTGCTGGGATTGGAACAGAAGGGGGTCTCTCACAGCAGTGCCCTGGCCATGCCTGCTGGAGCAGTGACAGTGTCGGCTTCCTCAAAGCTGTGCCTTGGGAATGCCAGCTGGGTTATCCGCTGTGTGAGCTTCCTCACCGCTGTGTCCTGGCAAAACACCAGCAGTGTGAGCTTCCTCATGGCCATGGCCTGGGAAAGCCAGCTGAGACACTGGCACTGTGAACTGTGTACAATGCTGCCCTGAGAACAGGACACCAGCCTGTGAAATTCTTTGGAGTTGAGTCTTGTCAATGCAAGTACAGCACTCCAGCAGTGTGACCCTCCCAAAGCTCCATTAACACTTCTACATACCTAAGCTACCTCAGCAAAGTGCCTCTAGAGAAATGGGAAATCACTGAGAACAAGAAAAAAACTAAGGAATTTTAACTGTTAAACTAGGGCTCAGATTAAAAACTATGGACCTAATCCTGTGAACGACTGTCCTCAACTTCCACAGAAGTCAATAGGCGTTGAGGTTGCTCAGCATGTGACAAGAAGTGCTCTGCATCTCTCAGGGTCACACCCCTATCTAAGCTCCACTCTTTGGCCCAGTGCACTTTGTGTTTTTCAGGTACCAACCAAACAAATGAAAACAACTCAGGGAGAAAAAGAAAACTGGTCTGAAAGCTGAGAAACTTTCATTTTAAAGGACAAGAAAAGTTAAGAATAAATGGCAGGAGACTCTAGACTATGCAATACTATCAGAGGCTCGTTCACCTGCGCATCTACCAATGTGATATATGCCATCATGTGCCAGCAATGCCCCTCTGCCATGTACATTGGCCAAACTGGACAGTCTCTACGTAAAAGAATGAATGGACACAAATCAGACGTCAAGAATTATAACATTCAAAAACCAGTTGGAGAACACTTCAATCTCTCTGGTCACTCGATCACAGACCTAAGAGTGCCTATACTTCAACAAAAAAGCTTCAAAAACAGACTCCAACGAGAGACTGCTGAATTGGAATTAATTTGCAAACTGGATACAATTAACTTAGGCTTGAATAGAGACTGGGAATGGATGAGTCATTACACAAAGTAAAACTATTTCCCCATGGTATTTCTCCCTCCCCCCCCCACTGTTCCTCTGATATTCTTAAAAAGAAAAGGAGTACTTGTGGCACCTTAGAGACTGCTGGAATTAGCCTACCTTGCTTGTCACCATGAAAGGTTTTCCTCCTTTCCCCCCCCTGCTGCTGGTGATGGCTTATCTTAAGTGATCACTCTCCTTACAGTGTGTATGATAAACCCATTGTTTCATGTTCTCTGTGTGTGTGTATATAAATCTCTCCTCTGCTTTTTCCACCAAATGCATCCGATGAAGTGAGCTGTAGCTCACGAAAGCTTATGCTCTAATAAATTTGTTAGTCTCTAAGGTGCCACGGGTACTCCTTTTCTTTGAGCTGCTAAACACTCTCTCTCTCTCTCTCTCTCTCTCTCTCTCTCACACACACACACACACACACACACACACACACACACACACACACACACACACACACACACACACACACAGAGCTAGGAGACATGACAATATTAGAGCAAACCACTAGGCCTACACTGGGCACTTCATTATGGTTTTCTGTGCCACAGTCTGGCCAGTTCCCCACATGAACCCAAAGGCTGTTTCCTTTTCCCAGTCCTCACTTCGTTTTTGCTCTGCAAGTGAAGCCCAAGACATGTGCCAGAGGAGGATGCTGTCTGTCTGCTTCATACATCACCCCAGCCTCAGTCCCAGTGAGTGACCAATAGAGGACAATGTAGGAGGGATGAAAATGAGGGATGATGATGCTGAGGGAAGCAGAAAGGACAAACCCTAATTATCCCCATTGAGATGTGGCTAAACTGCTGAGCCTGGCAGGTCCCTTCCCGTGTCTGATAAAGGACTTTATTCTGCACAGCGCTCGTACAGAGTGGGGTGTGTGTGAGAGAGAGTGAGAATGCCAGGTAGAAATGAGGCGCAGGACAGGGAGCACAGGCAGGCTCAATCCTGCATTAACAAGTGAGCTGTTGCATGACCACCAAATTATTTCTGCCTATTAACAGGATCAAGGCAAAGAGGGGAGCACATGGTTAATTGCCTTATATCCAGAGGACAGGCCCTTTCTCAGACACACCGTGTCCGCTTGCACTGCACACCTTTCTGGTCCCACGGTTTCAAGAGTAGGTGTGCAAAGACCTTGAGGTTTATTACATGCTCACTGTGGACAGGACCAGATTCAAGCATAGGCAGACTATGCCTGTATCTAGGGTTCCAACTCCTGGAGTCATGTGATTGCATCAGAATCTCAGCTTTCTTTTCTTTTCAGTAGATTTCTGGACCTCACAGCTGCAAAGCTAACCTTCAGAAAGCGAACCAAGTGCCTGCCTGCGTCTGCAGAGAGCCTGGAACAACAGCTTTAAGAATTGCCCCATGCAAGTCAGTAAGCGATTAATTCCAAGATCTACTGTTGTGAGAATGAGAGGGGCTTTTGTACATGCCACCTCAGGAGATGACTCTGTGCGTGGCAGGTGGAGAATGCTACGGGCCCAGCCCTCCACCCCTACAGATACACCCCAGCTTCTGGGTTAAGTACTAAGGTACCGATTACTGCCACCCCTCACCTTTCCAGGGTAAATAACGGCCCCAGCTAAAGTGCAGTGACAGACCTAGCCCTGAGCCCTTGCTCAGACTTGTCCTGGAACATACCAGCTTTGCACATCCTGCTGCTCACCATGTAAGTAAGTACCTGCCGAATCAAGGTCAAAGTACCTTCAGACCATTTATCCCCATAAAGAGATTGTGGAGCCAGCTGTAATGACAATAGGACTTGTCAATAGTCTTAGTAGATGAACAAGGCCTCTGTTTGCCCCTGGGGTATTTTGGGCTGGCCCCGGGGTGCAGGGAAAAGCAGAGGGTTGGGGGCAAGGAGGAGATGCTCTCCAAGACTTATCACACCCTGAGCTCACCCACCCTGCCCCCACCAAACTTAAATTTCAGCATACGATCAGGGCTTTCCCTTTCTACATCTTCAAAACAGGGGAGGGGGTGCGGGACAGTCTCCTTTTACAGCTCCCACACCTCCATGAGCAATTAGGACCTATCCCTTCCCCATCTTCCTCTGTAAGCAAGGCTCATTTAAATATATGCCCATTATAAACCCTCACTTGTGCAGGCACAGCCCAACCAGCTGTAATTGGGAATTGACTGAGTGTCCTGGGTACCACAGCCTGGCATAACAACAAGGAGGCTACTCCTGTTGTGGGGGAGGGGAGTGGGGGAAGCAGCTATTTGAGAGAAGAGATAATAATAAAGTACAAAACCCAGCAGAACCAGGGGAAGCAGCAGCCTGGTAGTTATCCAAGGTTTCTAAGGAAGTGACAGCCATTCAGGAAGTGTAAATCTCATATGCTCCATCCTTATTAGAGGCCAGGATGAGATGTAATTGCTGATCTGAAATAAAAGGCAGATTCCTGCCAAGCAGAGGCCAGTTTCTGAATAGCAGAGTTTGATGGCATTGGTTCTCAGTGGGAGAGGCGGAAGCTGTCTAAGAGTTCAAAAGAATGGGCCACTGGCAACCCAGTTACTGCAATGCCTGGCACTCTATGAACCCCTACAAGCTGTTAGGGAAATTAACGGTAAAGGGTATTCCCAATCTATGCTGCTTCCTAAAGGCCCTGCTAAGAGCTCTCAAATGCAGGCCAAGCTATCAGAATACTGAGTATTTTCACAGAACTTTCTACCCAAGGAGCCCAAAGGGCTTTACAAAGGAGGATCAGTATCATGAGCCCCATTTTGAAGATGGTGAAACTGAGACACGGAGACTTACACACGGTCATATGAGTTGCATAGCAAAGCCCCATGTCTCCTGACTCCCAGTTCTGCACCTTGCCCACTGGGCCATGCCGCCACTCTACTTCAATTGGACTAAATCTCTCTCTCTCTCCCCCCTCCTCCTCTCCCCCCTTCAGGAGCCTGCAGCTCAGTGATTTCCTGAAGTCTGCAGTATTCACATTTGCCACTGGACCGATTTAAGGATTTGACACAGTCAGGGGCCCATTCCCCTCCTCTCGCAAGGGGGAAAGGGCATCCATTAGCACTCCACAGCAGCAGGAGCTTATGGAGATGTATGTCTGGCTTGGTGGAGGAACCTTCTCCTTCCACTTGGGAGATGAGAAAGGGCAGATGTGATTGCCCTTCTCTCACTTCTCCTAAGCCTTGTGAATCACAAGTAATTGCCTACTTAGAACTATTCTTCTCTGGGGAGTGATCCTGCAGCCAGTGTCAAAGGAATTGAAAAGCAGGAGGGAGGAATTAAAAAGAATAATTAGCTTAATACATTTCTGGCCCTCGAGGCAAGCACCCAGTCCTGATTTAGGCCCTGTGGCTCAATCAGAAACACCTGGGAAATCCCTCTAGCCAGGAGGGATTGTGCAGAGATGGGAGTTTTTACAAGCCCAGCCCCAGACAAACCCCAGTGCCTGGCCAGGATGACATTGTATTTGAGATACAACCCCTGCTGCAGCGTTACCTACAGCATGTTCAGGCAAAAACAAATACACCACTTCTCCAGAAGCAATGGGCCTGATGTTGATATCACTTAATAGCAGTTTTCCCCACTGGTGTCCAAGGAGTTACCTCCTATTTTACAACTGTGGTAGTGAAAGGAGAATCAGGCCCAATGACTGCATTTTAGCTGCCCAGGGCAGGATAATATATCGGATGTAAAAAAAAGAAAAGAAAGCTGGGAACCCCTAAAGTGCCTTTCTTACTAGTTTCAGAGTAGCAGCCGTGTTAGTCTGTAGTTGCAAAAAGAAAAGACGTACTTGTGGCACCTTAGAGACTAACAAATTTATTTGAGCATAAGCTTTCGTGAGCTACAGCTCACTTTATCCGACGCATGTGAGCTGTAGCTCACGAAAGCTTATGCTCAAATAAATTTGTTAGTCTCTAAGGTGCCACAAGTACTCCTTTTCTTTTTTCTTACTAGTGTTCTGCATGCATCCCCCACTCCCAGACCTTTTTCATTAGCCCCTCACAATGAATGGACAGAATTGTATTAAGGGTCCCTGTGGTGATGGGGTGGTGTTCTTCATACACAGGGCATGCTCCAACTCCCATCGCCTGGTTGGGCATTAGAGGGGGTGATGTGCTAGTGGAGATGCTGCCCTTCATACTTTGGACATGCTCCATTTCCCAGCCCAATGCAAAGTCAGCTGATGACATACCATGCTTCAGCACCTGAGCTAACTACATCATCCAACGTCCCATTGTGGTCTTAAGGGGCTTGCTGCTGCCCCAAATAACCTGACATGCTCCATCTCATGGTATAGAGAGCTGTGCCCTCAGAGGCAGCCAGCCAGCCTTCATTTCTGGTCATGATCCATTCATCAACACGCCAGCATGGCATCAGGAGGCACGGGGCTGCTGCAGGTGATCTGCTTTATATCCTGGAAATGCACTACCTCCTACTTCTCCAATATGGGGCATTATGCTGCCAATAGGTATTTTCCTTTGTAACGTATATGCAATCATCTCCCGAAAGCTAAATTGGGCTTGAGGTACTTTGAAGCACCTTCTTCCATCATTTTGAAATAAAGAACAAAACTAAAGTAGAGCATGAAGATGCTATGATTAGGTGGATTGTTGTGGCAGTGTGAGAAAATCAGCCTCTGAGGGCCCAGTTCTGCCACCTATACTTGCACTGAGTAGTACCTTACCAGACAGGAAGTCTCATTTAAATCAGTGGCATGACTCATGGAGTAAGGCACTACTCAGGATGAGTGAGAGTGGCCGAATCTGGCCTGAATTGATATCTTCCTTATTCCAGGAAAAGCGCCTCCTCCAGGACAGGACTAGGGTCTACTAAGGAAAGCCAAGAACAGAATGAACATGGATACTGCAATCTCCCTCACCGTGGGGAAAGATGTGTCTGCCTATGGCAGGCCTAAGGTCCATGGAAGGTCAGTGCTGAGAGGAACCAGAATTGAATGAACGTGGGGATAGACTCTCCCTCTGTCTCGGATCCCTCCGGGGCTGGTTTGGGCTATCCTCAAAAAGCAGTGTTTGGGAGCCCATGGTTAAATGGATTTAGAATTAAGAGATCATGGGCCAGATCCTCAACTGGTATAAATCAATGAAGTTTCATGACTTGAACAGGGCTATGCCAATCTACACAAGCGGAGGACCACAATAAGTATATGCCATGTTTGTTGGTGAAGCTTGCTAGTTAACATCTGTCTTTCCCTTGCCCGCTGTGAAACACAGCTAGAGTTGTAAATACAGCTCTCCATAAAGACTCAGAGACCCAAGTCCTTTTTGCTGCTCAGTATTTGGGTGGGTCATTAATTGGACCTTTATGCTTGGGGGCGTCAGAAGCATCTTGTATGAATTGGAAGGAAGAGCTCCCTGCAGCAGCTTCTTGGGGGTAAACCTGGTTAGATTTAACTTTCATTTTCTAAACGGCTCCTGGGAGGAAAGGGAGAAAGGTCCCTCTGCAACTGCGTCTGAAGCTGAAATAATTTGCCCATCACTGCTTAAAAATCATTGTTCTACCACTGAGCATAATCCAGGCAGAGTGTGTCACTGACGCTTGTTCAGCCTCCTGGTCTGCAGGACCTGTGCACGAAGCAGCCTCCAGTAGAGCTGCATCCCATGAAAAGGACAGAAACGTTCCTCTTAGAGTGGGGCTTTTTTAATAGCAAATCTGCTGTGTTTTAATTGGCAGCGACACACTGCGTGTGAGGGGCGACGTTTCTTCTCACTGGCTATGAGGTGGCACCCCAGCATCCCCTGCTGAGAGGAAGATGTGGCGATCCAGCTAGATGTGACTGGACTGAACTCTGGAGCTAGGCTAGAGCCATAGGCATAGACAAAAAGGCTGCTGATTTGTGAGAGTCGTCTTCTCTCAGTCTGGTAAGTCTGCCTATCTCAAGAGCATCCATCACCATATTGCTGCTGCTATTAGTGATATACTGACAATGTGCTTGGCGCTGTACAGGACCCAAATAAAGACAGTCCCTGCCCCAAAGAACTGACAGTCCAAAGGCTCTATGTGAAGGCAGAACAGAGCTGTGGAAACTCCTCTGGATAAAAGTTACCCCCCTGCTCTCAGAACTCCCCAGAGCGTGCTTCTCCCCCTGAACCAGGAGAGACCCTGATCTTCTGGGATGCCTATAGCAGCATGTGCTCACAACATTTCCTGGGGGGCTCTGCAGCCCTCCACTGCCTGCAAGCTCTCTTTAAAGCTAAAGTCAGGTTTGAGTAGCTGGGTCCATTCTGAACTGTGGAATGTGGGGGGGGGGACAGCAGAGCCCAAGGGGTTTAGGTGAGGTGATGTCCTGGCCAGGCGGGAGGAAGCTAGATGAGACCCTCACATGTTCCTTCTTCTATAGTCCCTGCACAATGTAGGGGCTAGGCCTGGTCTGTGGAGAGGGCACAGTATGGTCACAGAAACCAGGCTAGCACATTCACAGAGAAATGGCCCCCCGTGGTGTGAATGTGGCCCCACCCTCCCCATTCCCCTCTCCCGTAGCCTGAGGAGGAAGCCGCTGTACCTGTTTATTCTTTAGGTCAAGAGAGAGCTCATAATCGGAGGCAGCTGCATGGGAACACGTGGCCGTCCCTTTGCTGCGCTGCACTCTCACTGGGGAACCCGTGTGGTGGAGGCTGGGCTTCTGCACCAGAGGGGAGCACCCCGCTGCCCGCTCCTCCTGCCGCTCTGCATGCTGGGCTTTTAGCGTCAGGGTGTCGGACCTGCCTTCCTGGCCTCTGTGTCTGCCGGCCTCCTTCGGATCCTCCGTTTCACACCCGGGTTTCTTGCTGGTGGAACCGCAGGAATCGTCACTGTGAACAAAACGCAACGTTTCTCTTTTATTTGGTTTTTGGATTCTCTACCCTCATTAACTGATCTTCATGTCAAATGTCCAGGGAGCCTGGGCCGCAGGGTGGGAGCAGGGAGTGGATCAACGCCGTACTTTGACCCAGCAAAAACATTGGCCCCTCCCGCCCAGAGAGCCAGTAGGGTGCACCACACACACCAGCCAAGCCAGAGTCATGTGACTCCAGCTGCAGCCTGTCTGCCTCCCCAGATCATGCTGGGATATACCTTCAGGGGCTGAGGAGAGTGTCCTGGAAGAAGGATGCATTGCCTCTTTCCTGGATCTTGTCCTAGCTACAGGTGGTTAGCCAACAGACATCACTTTTGTGCCTACCGCTTACTAACTGACTGACTGCTATGTTTGGGGTCGCATTTGATTATGGAGACTGGATCCCAAGGATCCAAGGAACTTGGTTTAACTTCCCTCTGGAGATTTAAGGGTACAAAGAAATGAAACACAGGCGGCTGAATCTCATGGAGCAGCCATTGGCTTCAAGACCAGAGCCATAGACCATAAGGAGGCACCTAGGCACTTTGGCAGCCCTGGGATCCAAGAAACACTGAAATAAACCTATAGAACAAAACATTAGCAAGTGACCTCCAGGGCTTCCAAAAAGGAAACCATCCCATCCTGGCTCTTACAGCAGAATCCTGCACTGACGGTTCCCAATGGCGAGAGGATCACACCCTTCTTCCCTCACAGCTACATCTTCTGGGCAAAGGGATAATGGTATAAAACCAGTGCCCATTAACAGTGCATTCGAAGGTAGCTGAAAGGTGCTGTTGGACAGTATGGGGTCTGTGTGTGTCTGGCCCCCTGGAGATATTCAGTTGCTAACCTTGCTTGCTAAGCGTTTCTGAAGTCAAACAGAGACTTTCATCCTCAGGGGAACTTTCTGAATTACTGAATCTGATTCTCCTCTTCAGTACTACACCAGTGTCATTCCACTGACCACATGGAATTACTCATGATTTACATGAATGTACAGACCAACCTGATCACATTCTGATCTCTGTTGCACTGATGTCAATATGTTGTAACTCCATTGACTGCAATGGAATTATTCTGATTTAATTGAGATACGAATCTGGTCCAGGAATGCCATTTTCTCAACACTCAAAGATATGTATGTGTAGAATATTCTATTATTTGACTTGATTCTTGAGTACCTCTGGTATTTGAATCCTTATATAGGTCCAGGATATCTTTAATGTCAGACGTGTTCTATCGTAACTTCTCTTCCCTTCTGGTGTATATTTTAATAATTTTGTCAGCATCCATGTACTATCAATTTTCTTTTGATCCAGCAGTGTAGCCTTTTTCACTGTACAGTTCTAGGGATGACCAAGTGACCATCGGTTTAATTTCCCATTTACTTCAATGGGAGCAGGACTGGGTCAATGGGTCACAAAGCTCACTTAGCTGTGCAACTAGGCACCGATTCAGCAGGTCATTTAAGCACTTACCTAAGCGCTTTGCTGAATCAAAGTCACTGAGGTTCAGACTTCCTCTACTGCATTTCAGAACCTGGACAGTTGACTAGAACGCTGACTTCCCGGAGAGCATAGCAGGCCTCTGGGTGCCCGAAAATATTCATTATGGGCCTGATCTCTCCTGGAGCTGCACGCAGGCTACAATGCATCAGGTTTGAGGTTCCCACTTGCTGAGCTTACAAAGGATCTGATCTCAAACTCAATGGAAGGATTCCTGCTGAGCAAGTGAGTGTTGAATCAGACCCAAAGTGTTCAGCAGCCCTCTTAAACATCATTATAGTTTCAGTACACTTCTCACTGAATAATTAAGGGCCTGCGCCTGCAAAAACTCATGCACATGCTTAACTTGACGTATGTGAGAAGTACCATTGATTTCAATAGGTGCTACTTACTATGTGTAAAGTCAAGCACATGCTACGTCTTTGCAGGATCAGGGCCTCACCTAGCCGCACCTGCCCCTGCAATATTGCCTTTAGTGGCACACTTTCTGAGCTCAATGAAAACTCCCATACATGATGTAAAGTGCATGTGCAGCATGAAATTTTCTAAGGGTCATAACTCGGTCAAATCTAAACCATATTTCTGTGGAGACTCAAAGGCATTTCTCAGGGAGAGCTATTTCCATGCTAAATATAAACTTTGCAACCCCCTACTGTGCTGGCTATCGAGCTGTTCAGAAAATGGTTGCAAACATCCCTTCTACAGTGGGAGTCGTATATTTTTCTACATTCCTTTTATGGGGAAAAGACTGAACTGTTTTTGCTCAGATGTAAAAAACAAACCAAAAAACATACTCCACCTTTAGGCAAGAGACCAAGGCTTGGGAATTTCAGTTCACTATGTCAGCTTCAGAGGGGTAGGAGCAATAGAAAACGGGGGTTGGAATGGTGCTTGTTATGCAACCTCACCTGCAGCATTTCAGTTGCAGCTGCTCCTGCTACTATGTTTTCTTTCAGTTTGCTCCCATGCAAGAGTCTCTTGTAAAGTAATTACATGAAGGTGGGGGCTATTCCCAGTCCTTTCTCAGTGGAAACGGATTAAGTCCCCACGTGGGAAACTTAACTACTTATGATTCAAACAGATATTGAAATAAAAAATAAACTAACATTTTCTATGTTGTTTCTGATCCTTAGCCCCTATCCTGGAGATCTGGCTGGGTGCAGACTGGAGTTTCACCTGGAAAGTGTTTGAAACCTGTGAAAAAGACAAGTGCTTTCCAGAGAGCTTTAGGGATAGCCTCACCTACAGGCACACTATCTTAAGGTATGATCTTCTATCTTCCTAAGCTAAACCAAGCTAGGGCCAGACAGTGCTACATGGGAGACCTCTAGACCTGCTCCAGGAAGTGGTGTTCTTATTAGACAATTCAGTTCATGGCCCTGCTTCCAAAGTCAGAATGGAACCAATGCCTGTGATGCTACAGGGTACAGAGCTCTTGAATGTGACAAAAATACAATTTTTCTAACTGCTTGTAATCATAAAAAATTCCATGTAGAGGCTAAGTGCGAACCCCAGTGCCCTGGCCAAATTCCAACTATGTTAATTACGTTCTGCATCCCTAACTTACCCCTATCATTTCAATTGTAATCAGAATTCTTTACTTGCTGTTTTAAAGTGCTGGGTAAAATTGTTATGTACTATTAATGAAATCTGTATTTCACCCCGTGCTATTCTTGCATGATGGGTAGAGGGATTATATGTGGTTTCCATTAGGAAAACTTTGTAAAGTGCTTTGGGATCCATTTGGTAGATGCATGATCACTTGCATCCAAATATAAAACTGAGTCAACCAATTCAGCTGTTTCGTTATTTCTGGATGCTCCTATGTGACTTTTATGATCTAAAAACACTAGCTCTGTTGGTTACAATTATAAAATTTGGTTGTTGTAGAGAAGACACCTGCTTAATGTTTCACATAGTTCCTGCCTGCTATTATGCTGCTAACCACATATCCACTCTCGTAGACAGAAGTCAGTTGCTAAAGTTGTCCTAAAATTAAGATTGCTGATGAAGTTGATAGATATAGAAAACAGGACTCTGGTCATTTAGATTAAATACTATTGCTGATCTAGCATGATGCATGTTGCTAAGCAGGAACATCAGTGTTCTAGAATTGAATGTGGGTGTCTGCTTGGAGAGGGGAGGATGGTGCTACAACCTCATTTGGATCTACCCCTTTGATGCACTAATAAACTTTCCTGTCAGTGTGCTGCATAAACAAATGAGGTCTCCAAACTTTAGCTTCTGTATGTGGAGAAATACCTGTGCTTTTTTGGGTGTTTCCTTGAAGTTTTTCTGAATTTCTGTGAAGAGGAAAAACAGAGGGAAGACTGGAGGGAGGCAACAGAGGAAAAGGAGGACTGCTCAGGTATTTTTTTAAGGCTTCCTTTTCTCTCTTGCTACTAACAGTCTATGAATTTTGAAATGATAAATGAAGGTTAGTGACTCCCAAACCCTTCAAATGGAAATGAGTACCAGACACATCACAGGTGGTTCTTGCCTTTCAGGTTTGTATGGAACTGCCATGCCAATGTTCTGGAATGCACTGTGTTGTCTGTGCGCTGGAACAACCTCCATTTCTCTTTAGTTCTCAGATCATCAAAATGGCACATTGCCTTGGGGTCCTCTTGCACTCCTCGCTGATACTAGAGGCCCAAATAGCCTTTGCTGATAGAAATATCTTCTTCCACTTGCAGCTAGGCATGAGACTGTGCCTAATACTGACAGCTATAGATCTGGCCATGGTGATCCATGTTTTCAAGACCACCAGATACGAGTATTGTGATGCCCTATTACTTGGGAAGGAACAGGCAAACCCTGAAATATATTCAAATGCAGATAATCTACACCAGTAAGTGGGAGCACATCACCTGGACACTCCAGATACTACACTGGCTCCTTGTTGAAAACCAGATCCTGTTCAAGGTAATGGTGCTAATCTTCAAAGCTCTCAAAGAATTGATTATGAGATAGGTGGTGACCACCACTGCTACAGGGCCAGGACTTTTCCATGAGACCTACCCAACTCTGGAACAATTCAGCTCTCCATAAGAGTAAGGCTTGTTAGAGTTGGCTTCCTCAACCACCATACTATGACTACATAACTCACTGCAGGTCAAAGTGCAAGACCCATCTCTTTGCCTTAGCTTTCCTACAATAAATTATAGCAAAAAATGGCTAAGGCCAGAGAGAGTGGTAGGGATGGATACACACTACATTGTTGGGTGGGGAGGATGGAGTGCTGGAGAGAAACAATCAGAACTCTTTTCTTTTTGTGGCTTCATGTCACCCCACTAGTGACTCCGGATGACTGTTTTGGGTGTTTGACTCACAAACCTTCCTTCAAGGATTAAAGCTCAGTAACTTAGGTTTATGCTCTGTGCTCAGGCAAAGACTAGTCAAGAGGATAAGGCTGCTTGAGTGACCATGCTCCTCCTTGAACCTATCTCACAAAGCTGTTAAGAGGATCCATTAGTTACTGTTTATACAAAGTTTTGAAATACTGTAAGTAATCAGTATTATTATGGTCTGAGGTGTGGGTAAGAATTCAAAGCCTTTGAAGGCTACAGAATCAAAACCCTTAGAAAGGACCATATGCAGAACTATAAAAAATATTGCTAGCAAGAGCCAAGAGCAGGGAACATGGACTCTGTCTGCAAGAATCTATCTTCTCTCTCAAGACACGTTAGCACTTTCCCCTGCCTCCACTTTCCTCCCTGAAAACAACTGCTGAGTTGAGCACGGTCCAAAATGCTTTTTCAGTTTCTTCCATCTCAGTCTTCCCTGAGGACATCCCTGGCATATGGTGAATGTGTTGATCAAAACGCAGTGAAAAAATGGCTCAGGCAGGATTGGCGACATATTATGAGATTTTTTTTTTTTTTTTTTTTAGGGTTTGGAGACTCCTGATGTGCTGAGATGGAGTATCGGGTGTCCGAGCTCAGCGGAATTACTGCTAAGGAGTTCGTAAGCTGGGGTTCGGGGGTGACTCCACAGCACACTTCTCCCAGAGCATATTGACAATGATATGGAACAAAGCACCAGCTAGTTAGGCAAGGATTCATCCTCTCGGTGGGTTAGTAGTATTTCCCATGCCAACAGATTTTTAGCTTTCTTAGATATTATCCTCCAACAGAGACAAAAATAGAAGCCAAATTCTGATCTCATTTACATCTACATAACCCTCTTCAAGTCAACGGAGTCTGATTCTCTTCTCACACTAGTTTTACACCAGTGGCATCACTCCTGGTTTAGAGCAAGATAACTGAGATCAGAACCTCTCCTTACTTGTGTTATATGTTTTACAAAAATCTATAGCACATACCTGTAAAATATATTTAACCATACAGCAAATATATTTGAAATTAATTACATTTCACATCCTGTCCAATAGATTGAACTGGACAGCATCACTTAAACATTATCAGAAGGGGTCTTTGTGATATAGCTAGAGAATACATAACTTTATGTGGTGCCTCTCATCCCGTGGGATCCCTGTTTGCCCAAGTTAGAGCATTCAGGTTCCATAGTTTGGTATTGAAATTGATCTTAAACTGGACACCATGTACTATGCGATTCTGAAGCTGTCGCATAATCCACCCCATTGCCATGGAATGGTGCTCCAGAATCTAAGCTTTTGTTATTTTTTAAAACAAGTTTCTAGTCCTTATGGTTGCAAAGATAATCTTCCAAATGTGAACCTATGCTAATTGCCTGACTGAGCGCCCAGATGCTAAATTAGATACCCTTCCTTATATGCTTCAGTGCTAACACCAGGATCTCCATAGAGTATGTCAGAATCACTTGTCAATCCAAAATACAGCCACCAGTGAGGTGGAACACAGCCGCTGACACTCTGCATTGGAAATATTACACAGCAGCTTTTAGTAGAGGCTCCAGACCTAATTCTCTATTGCCCTGCACCTTGTGCAGGGATTTACACCATTTCAAAGTAGGTGTAAAATGCTCCTTGGTCAGAATGGTAATGATTCACATCCATTTTTCACTAAGAGACTCAGGCCTCCAGGGAACGACATTTGTATATGGATCCAGTTTCATAGCATAGGGTGACCATATGTCCTGTTTTGGCCAAGACAGACCCCTTTTTAAACCCTGTCCCGGATGTCCCGACTCTTTTGGCAAAACTGGGCATTTGTCCCATTTGCTCTTGCCAACTTATCATCAGTTAGTGAGAGCAAATGGGACAAATGCCCAGTTTTGCCAAAAAAAGGGGGGTGCGCTCCCCTAGGGGCAGTGGTGCTGGAAAGGTTTGTATAGCAGGGGAGCTGAGAGTCATTGAACCAAACTCTAAACCCTGTATATGATGGAAACCACTTCAAGCCAGGGGGTGCGGCAACACCCTAGTTCCAGTGCCTATGCCTGGGGGGCACAGAGGAATATTCGGAGGTGCGAGTGGTGACATAAGGCACCAGGTAGCGGTACTTGGGCGGTCGGCACCAGGTAGCAGGGCTTGAGCGGTCAGCCTCAGGCAACCTGGGACTTGGGCGGTCAGCCTCAGGCGAGCGACAACACCCAGGTGGCTCAGCACAGTGTCCCACTTTTACTTTGGGAAATACGGTCACCCTAAGCACAGCCGTGTGTGAAGTGTGTCCAGGGTTTGGCTTTGCTCTGCTCTAAGGAGAGAGACTATTACCAAAATTTAAATTCAGTTTCTGGATCCAGGCAAAGTTTCTGAATACTCCCACCCATAATATTCTAGACCATTCGGACTGGGGCCTACCTCTTGCTTTTAGGAGGAAAAGATGGATGGGCTTTGGCACACTCGGTGGAAACAAGTATAGGGCCAAATTCAGTGGAGACTGAAATGGAGGGGTAAGTTTTTTATATATTGGGTGTAAGATGGTCAAAAAATGAGTCTAAGTGGCAAAGTGGTGAAACCTGCATCACACGCGCACAATGGGTGTGTGAACCAAGTTTGAGCTGAAGTTAATGGGAGCTGCACCCACTCATGCATTTGGTCCAATGGGAGTTGCATTTGCTTATGCCAAGGCTGAATTTTATCCCAGGGTGTTGGGGATGATGCAGTAATGGGGATGGGGATGTGAGTTAAGCTGGTGGTTTCTTAG
The DNA here is from genome assembly GCF_009764565.3 of Dermochelys coriacea. Classification (NCBI taxonomy): domain Eukaryota; kingdom Metazoa; phylum Chordata; order Testudines; family Dermochelyidae; genus Dermochelys; species Dermochelys coriacea. The sequence continues at coordinate 243,930,203 of NC_050068.2, forward strand.
ACCCACTTTCTCCTGTTAATAGCTTTTCCTGCTCTACCTCATTGTGTCCTCTTGGCATGTAAGCCATCTATTTTGCACATCTGCTGAATGTTGAATCAATGCACATTACATTGCATTACCACTTACTCCCATTTTCTGACCACTTGGATGAGAAACGTACGCCACTGCCTATGTCACTGCTGAGTTTGGCCCAGAATTTTCTCTTCAGGTTTCCACTAATATTGGGCAGGGATTTTTTGCTGAGCCTTGTCCACATTTCTTTAAAATCATTCAGCAGCCAGTGGTTAAATCAGAGAAACAGAACCCTCTGATTCTGATCTCACAGCCACTTAACCAAAATGTTACTTCCACTCACCCTGAAGTTGGCATTTTGGTGCTGTGTCTCCTCTCGTGCCAGCTTTACATTTAGAGGGAATTGATGTGAGAATAGGTGGAGGGGGTTAAAAGTAGGTTTAAGTGACAGCAACTTAGTCTTTGTCTACAATGGGATTTCTAAGGATTTCTAAGTCTAAGTGGCAAAGTGGTGAAACCTGCATCACACGCGCACAATGGGTGTGTGAACCAAGTTTGAGCTGAAGTTAATGGGAGCTGCACCCACTCATGCATTTGGTCCAATGGGAGTTGCATTTGCTTATGCCAAGGCTGAATTTTATCCCAGGGTGTTGGGGATGATGCAGTAATGGGGATGGGGATGTGAGTTAAGCTGGTGGTTTCTTAGACCCACTTTCTCCTGTTAATAGCTTTTCCTGCTCTACCTCATTGTGTCCTCTTGGCATGTAAGCCATCTATTTTGCACATCTGCTGAATGTTGAATCAATGCACATTACATTGCATTACCACTTACTCCCATTTTCTGACCACTTGGATGAGAAACGTACGCCACTGCCTATGTCACTGCTGAGTTTGGCCCAGAATTTTCTCTTCAGGTTTCCACTAATATTGGGCAGGGATTTTTTGCTGAGCCTTGTCCACATTTCTTTAAAATCATTCAGCAGCCAGTGGTTAAATCAGAGAAACAGAACCCTCTGATTCTGATCTCACAGCCACTTAACCAAAATGTTACTTCCACTCACCCTGAAGTTGGCATTTTGGTGCTGTGTCTCCTCTCGTGCCAGCTTTACATTTAGAGGGAATTGATGTGAGAATAGGTGGAGGGGGCTAAAAGTAGGTTTAAGTGACAGCAACTTAGTCTTTGTCTACAATGGGATTTCAGCCATTTGTGTAGCTGAATCAATGCAAACCCCTAGCATAGTCAATCAAAGCCACTGTTTCACTGGTGTCTTTAAACTGTGGTGTATTGGAAACTAGTTAAAAATGACAAGCTATCACTTCAAGTGCAAGGGATTTCCTTGTCCTGCTTGCAGACTATGGGGCTCTAAGGGAAGTCATGTGGTCTGGGTCACCTGAGTCAGTCAGCAGTCAGGCAATCTGGAAAAAGCCAGCTTCAAGCAAGGTGGGGGTGAGTTGTGTCTCTCTGTTTTAGGGACTAGCCTGTTTTCGGGTTCTTGTGTGTTACTGTTCTGAATTTTAAGTAATAAAGTAGTGTTACATTGCGACCTTCCAACAAGGGTATTTATGTTTTAATCTAACTTCTCTCTGTGTATGCTGTGAACATAACAAAAACTAGGGTAAAACCACCAGTGCAAATAACACCGCACTGGTGTAAATCACCTATCTGTTTATCTTAGGGCTTTATACTACTGCCCATCACCATAATATGTTTACACTAGGCTGTATACCAGTGCTGCTACATCTCTCACTGAAAACCCAGTACAGACTAGGCTTTATACTCCTTCTAGACTCCCTTAGACTCACCTCTAAATTTAGTCCGGTATCAGTCTGCTGTAGAGTCCACTCACTTGTGCCAGCCTAAGTTCTGTGCATTTCTTCTCTCCCATATACAGGGCATATGCTTTCCTTTTTAAAAAAAAAAATGGAATTGCCCATGAAAAATATGTACAAAGTTCATAGCTGGGGCTAGATTTATAAACCCAATGAACAGTTCAAAAGATTTGCAAAACCACCAGCCTCGGAGAGGTGGCTCTCCCCTATTAAGTAAAGGGATGGTGGGAGTACGTCACGTGTATCTGAATGTTAGTATGTGGGAAATGTCACACGTGGGTGGCAATATGTCACATCTGTCGTTACTCAGGAATTTTCATTGAGGTTCTTATGTCTGTTCAGTGGTATTTCTGGATCCCAGCTGGATAGTTTCTCTCTCCTCTTTCTTTCTTCCATCAGTGACTCCTACTTCACCCTCCTCTGGAACATGGATGGGGCTCAGCCTATGGAACTGCAGCCTCTCTTGCAGCCACCCACTGTGTTTATGACCTGGATGCCATAGTCTCTGCATTTCCACCCTGTCTTTGTGGGTTAGTTGCAGGAGGAGATCCTGCAGCTTGTCACTGCAGAGTAGATTATGCGTGGCTACATCTTGCACGCCACCTGCACATACCAATGAGGTGTGAAAAATGCCAAGTGAACATTGAGGAGGATGGAGTCTCATTCTCTTCAGGATTTAATTACTTTTACTTTAACCCCAGACCCCTCTTGCCTCTGCAATGTTTGGTAAACATGACCTTTTAGAGGAGGAAAAAACAGATGGCAGCCTGCATTAGTGTAACTAGCCGCTCAGTGCCCCAGGAAAGGGAAACTTGGCTTCTCAGAAGCAGTCTTTCTGCCACTTCGACTCAGATCTCTTGGCTCCTTGTCCCTAAGGCAGGTTTGAACATCACCAAATTTGCTGACAAAAGCCTGCCTATGCAATCAAGCAGAAGATAGAATTTCACTGTGAAGATAAGATGAGTTCAGGGCTGGGAGGCAGCAGGACCTGTGTGGAGAAGGAACACCTGAGTTCCCCCAAATTTCATCTACCCACAAACTGTATTAGAAAGACTCGCATGACTCATGGATTTTGTGGAGCTAGTCACTGCCAGGTGCATGGTACAGTGCAGTAGGAGTAATCTTGTGGACTGTACCCTTTTCAGCCTGTTGGGCTAAGCTTTGATATTGACTATGGCCTCCCAGAGACTATGGTATCCCTCTTAGAAAACACCACAAGTTAGCACTGAAAGCAATGAATGAACCTTCCTCACAGAATGCCTCAAGTTTCAGAGACAGTAAGACATGTTGGCTTTGTTTCTGGCCTCACATATTTCATCCTTTGTAGTCAATGCAGCACTGTCCATGCAGTTCTGACAGCAATCCCCAATGATTAACTGTCCTTTGTGTTAACCTCAGGAGAAAGAAGCTCAAATACCCTCAACAGCAGGAGCAATGTGATCTCCCCAACAAACGTATCCCAGTCACCAGCAACCTGCCTGAGAGATGAAGTTCAGATCCAGAGTAGGATTTACCCAAAGTTCCAGAGAGGTCAGATCCAGCATTTTGGTTTGGCCCGTTGTACAGAGACCGGGATAGAAGCTTTCAGATTAGAACTTCCCCACCTCAACTTCTCCATCACTGTCACCATCACCAGCCTGGGCAGGGGGAGCAATGCCCTATTCCCCTTCCTCACAATCATATGTGTCACGGCCACCTCAAACCCAGCCTCATCATCTTTGCCTTCTACACATTTTTATCCTTTCTAGATCACTGCCTTTCACTGAGTCTTTATCCCCTCTTCTAGCTCTCTTCACTAGAATGGTGGACAAGATGGCTCAGTAGCCTACGCCTCTAGTTTGTCATATCTAGACATGCAGGGCCTTCAGATTCAATGTAACCTCAGTCTTTCATCTTTCTGAGGCAGATAAATTAATCCCATTCTGCAGTTTGTTGTATAGGGACCTTGCAGGTGGGATCATAAAAAGAAAGGATTTTATATTGACAGCAAAGATCTAGAGGTACTTCTAAACTAAGGGTCAGTGTAAATTGGCATCGCTCAATGGCGATTTGCCGATTTTCACCAGGGGAGGATCCGGCCCTGTAAGTACCACTCTGTTTTTGAAACCAGCTCATAACATGCTCATCCAATCCTGTTGAGCGGTGTCCCCATATCAGCATTTTTCTCAATAGAGTAATGTGCCAACCATTTTTGGGCATACTGTGATATTAGTGCCTTCTGGAAAATTCCAGGCAGCTGCCCCATATGGCCACAGTGCCCAAAGGACCTGTACACAAAGCAGCACCAGCAATGCATGGGGCAATGCTCTCCAGGGTGTCCAACCTTACAGAGAGATGTGAGGGAAGAGGACCAGTCACACAGGCAGGCACACTTGTGGGGGTGCCATCTACCCAGCAAAATGAACTCCTAACGTCAGCATGTTCACAGGAAGATCACAGTGTGCCATCCTAGGCCACTGGCAAAGGTGACACATGGCTGCTGCCACAGTGACTAACACAGCTGTCCATGTGGCATGTGGATACAATCCTTACTTATAGACAACCATGTCGCTAGCTGGAGTCAAGATCAATGAAAAGTTACCAGCAAGCATTTTCCAAGCTGGTGCCCAGTGTAACTACCAAAGTAAATGTGGCCATATGCGCAGAAGTGCAGACCAACTCTAGCACCCACAGACTTCAGTGAGACTTGTAGGCACTCTCCATTTCTGAAAATTGGGGCCATTTTTTATTTAGGTGCCGAAATGTGGATGTAGTAGCCTAATTTTATACCTCCAGGTTTGAAAAATTTGGTCACAGGGTAGAAGGGGCCTAAGAATCTACCCCTGTATCTGAGCTAAATGTCCCCTCGCTCTTGTGCAGCAAACATGCTACTGGCTCTTGTGCACCACACCAAAAGGAGCTGCATTTCAATATTATTACATGCATCTATAGGCTGGTTTGTAAAGTGCTTTGGGATGAAATGTGCTATATAAATGTAAAATATCTCATTGGCCTCCATTTAAACACCATCTCCTCCACCCCCTCTCATTATCCCCACTAGAAACCTCATCAGTTTCATTTTTACCTACGGTCTTGGTATCTCCAGTCGTCCCCAGCTTGATCAAAGTTACCCCAGTCCTTCTCCCCTTCATCACCTCTGTGCCATTGGCATTTAAAATTTCCACAACATTCTCCCCAGGCAGCATAATGCAAAGTAAATGTGTACGGTGCCCAGGAAAGAGCAGAGGAGTGGCAAGAATGTGTAAAGCTTATACGCTCTTAGATTCCAGTGAGTGTGCTGACTGGAGCTGAGAAGGAGCCCCAGCAGCATGTGCTCCTCTCACTATCTTGTCATGTTTCAGAGTAGCAGCCGCGTTAGTCTGTATTCGCAAAAAGAAAAGGAGTACTTGTGGCACCTTAGAGACTAACAAATTTATTAGAGCATAAGCTTTCGTGAGCTACAGCTCACTTCATCGGATGCGAGCTGTAGCTCACGAAAGCTTATGCTCTAATAAATTTGTTAGTCTCTAAGGTGCCACAAGTACTCCTTTTCTATCTTGTCATGGTCATTGCCTGTGAGATCTCTATCCTCCTCCTCCTCCACGCTGCCCACAAGACCCTGCTCACTGCCACCTTTATCCCGTCATCACCAGCTCCCTCCACTCCAGCAGCAGGCTTCATAGTGAGGATCATTTTGCTACTATGGCTGGGACTTTTCAAAGGGAGTTGGGTGCCCAAATCCCACTGAATTTGAACTCCCGTTTGTGCCTTTGCAAATCTCCTCTGGTCAGAGTGTTCATTGCCAGAGAGAAGGGAGTGGCTCCATGCTCACCTGCTGCTCACAGACTGACATGGTGGCAGACAGACAGTTCTGACAGGCAAAGCCTCCCACTCTTTGCTGGCTGTTTAAAGAGACAGCTCTTAGTTGCCCGGTGATGTGCTCCCCTTTTAGTCTGTCAGGCCTGAGCTTTTTATCTCTTCCTACAGGATCTGAGAGCCTGTGAGGGCCACTTGCTGGGTAGAAAAAGGAATGGGGGAAGGGGATTCGGCGCACAGCTGCGCTCTTTCAAGACAGCTTATTTCAATTTGAACACAGGGCATGCTTCGCAGGGGAATGAGTAGAAATATGGACCCATAAATACACCCTCTTCTGCTGCTGAGGAAAGCATGCACTGCTACACAGGGAAGGATAAAGGGCCATTTGGGTGCTTGTGCTGATATTTTACTGCAAATCTGCTAATAAAAGCTCAGACATTCACTGCTGTTGTTCCAGATTTACACCAGCATAAATAGGAATATCCTGGCCCAAAGGTCCTACTCTGTTCTCTCTCAAATATGCTTTCTCTCTCGCTCTCACTCTCTCTCTGATTCCTTTTCTCTTTCATGCCATTCTGTCTTCTGCCTTTCTTTCTGTTCCTCTCTGCCTCCTTGCCCTCTCTATCTGTACCACTTTTTGCACTCGAGAATCAGCTGCATACAACGAAGGAGAACACCAAGGTCACCCCCAAACCAGGACTGAGCTTCCCAGCATCCTCTTCCAATGTTATAACCATGAACCTGTAGCCTGTGGAGGTTACCTCAAACTGGGGATCAGCTGTGACTGATCCTCTCCCAATGTCATTGCCACCACCATGAACATAATAAACAGCCAACAGTTCCATGTGGGAAGAGATTATCAGGGTGCTCCGTTGCATATTCAGGACCTGAATATGCAACGGAGTAAACATAGAAATAGAAGAGCAGGAAAGATTAACTCGGGTGAAATGCCAAGCTGTGGAGTTGTTTGTGACTCTACCAGCCTCAGTTCTCAGATCGAGCTAACCACAAAATGCATGCTCTGTCTGATGTGTATTTTTCAGAATCTACAGTGTCAGGCTTAGGTTTGGTTTCCTTTGGACCCCGTCTCCTGCCTTCTTCCCACTGGAAGGAGTAGATGGAGGGCAAACCTTTGGTAGGATGCTCAAATGCTCAGCAGTTCTGCAGTTCCTTCCCCTCACTTGAAGGTTGGGAGCTGATTCCTGAGGCAAGCTGAAGGGAAATGGCTGCACCTGCTGCTGGGAGACAGATACAGGAAGCTGCCCACTTGTGGCCTTTAGTCAACTGTTCAGTCCCACCAAATCCCCATTAACAAACAGAGCTACTGTGGTTTTGTGCTTAGAGAATCCCTGCTGTTTCTGCTGCTGCCTTCAAAGTGAGCAGCTTCTATTTCCAGAATAATTTCCTAATGAATAACAATAATCCCCTATAAGAAACCCCAAAGAGCTGCTGGTGTCTGGTGGAAAATTACATTAGAAATTCTTCTTTATATAAATAATTCCTCCTGTGTTTGATAATCCCATATGTTTCCATACGTGCCTTGAATCTCCACTTCTTCCCTCTCCCCTCCTTTATCTTTGGGCCTGAATCTGTGAGCTACAGAATGCCCGTCACTCCCATTGACCTCAATGGGCATTACAGATGCTCAGCAGCTACCTGGTTTAAGCCCTTTATTATTAAGAACATCAGTATTAAAGCAGGTTTCAGAGTAGCAGCCGTGTTAGTCTGTATTCGCAAAAAGAAAAGGAGTACTTGTGGCACCTTAGAGACTAACAAATTTATTTGAGCATAAGCTTTTGTGAGCTACAACTCACTTCATCGGATGCAAGCAGGGTCTCTGTTCCTTAGGAGTTTACCTGCTCCTGCTGCCTTTCACCCTCGCTGGTATAATCATTATCATCCTGTGTTCGTAGAGATGGGCCAAAATCCTAGGTTAGAGTAAGCCTAAAGTTTTGGAATGGTCCAGATCTGGATCCTGATATGCTCAGAATATTATGGCCAACCTCTGTCTCTATCACTGCTAAGCAAATTCAAAAGCCAGCATCTGAACACACCTAAATTCTGGGTGACTTCAAAGCTGGAACCAAACATCACACCTGGCCTATATCTCTGCAATGAGCTGAAACCAAATTCCAGGCATCACTGAGTCGGGGGGATGTTTTGCTCGATAGCTGAACTCTGCAGTCCCATCCCTCTCTGTTTGTGGCATCCCCATAGCAGCAATTGCTATGCCTCAAACAGAAGATTATTAGGTCTACAGGGAGGAAAAAATAAGAAATAGATGAGCTGCTCAGAAACAAAAATCCTCTCTTCATGCTGGTGACCTCAATAAGGGAAAGAAATGAGAAGAAAAGAGTGCAAACAAGATGTGCTAGTGAAGCAAAATTGTTGCAGAAATTTCTCTCATTTCTTTTTTAAAATAATATTGTGTATACATTTAGTTGTGGGGAAATGAGCCAGATTAAAAGCCTCAGATGCTGAAGTTTCCAGTCCTCAGGACTGGTATAACATGGACAGTGGAAGTGCAAGCTGTCTCCACGCTGCTTCCACCCTGACCTGGAGGGGCCAAACTCTACAAATTAGGTGGATACTCAGTCTCCATGATCTATGCAATCTCGGAGCACCCTGTTTGACACAGTCAGAAAGGGGGCTAATTAGTGACAGCTGTGATGCTGATTTGTGGACGGGCAATAGAGCCCCTAGATTACAGACTGGAACCACCATCGCTTGGGCTAGAGAATAGCCACCAGAAGATAACAGCCATCGTTCACAGCAAACCCAAGCTGAGTGGAATCAGTGACCTCACGGTGCAAGGCTCCATATCCTATTATCAATCCCATCAGCCAAAAAGCGGGCAGAATTCTTTCTACATATGATACTGTTACAGTGTTTTCTGTAAGACATTAGCCAGCCTTTCACAAATATAAACATAATGGACCAAAATCAACCTTCATGTAACTCAGTGGAGTTACATCTGGGATGGATTTGGGCCCATTAAAAACATATTCAGAATCTTCATCATTCCCTTCCTGGCTCCAAGTCTTGTAGAAAGGTGTCTCCGTGAGGCATAGAGTGGAGGATGCCTGGACCAGGGAATGATTCAATTCCCATTTACTTCAGTGGCTCCAGCCTTAGACAGCATCACACATCCAGTCCAAACTAGAGGTGCTACTAGAGTCTTGTGGAATTCTGGGAGGCAATTTCGAGTGATTGGGGCAAAACCTAAGTTGGCTCGGGGCAAAGTGGTGGGTGGATTTTACGAAGCAAAGTACGATGGAATAATGAGAGAGCCTCTGGGATACAATAGTGTGATCACAGGTAGGGGGCATGCCACTGAGACAACAGTGAGCATGTGAGTATTTACAGTTCTCTTGTGTTAATGCCTTTCAAAGTTTACAGAGGTCTTTTTCTTCCTGTGAAGAGAAGTAATACAAGCACAACAGAAATAGGTCGGGTGAAGACACAGAAAGAGGTGACGGCAAATAAGCTTCCAGGATGAAGGGGGATCAGAATTAAGGAACCAGGAAAAAAGTGGCTTTCACCCTCTTCCCACTGCTGCCCAAGACACCTGCTCAGGCTGCCTGGAGGAGTGCATTGCTGCATGAGAGGCCATGTTTCTGCTGGCCAGAGGTCTGAGACCTTGAGGTATTTGAAAGGACCTTGTCCAGAATCTATCTATCCACTTGTTACCCCTCTGCACATGGCCACAGGGTGCCATGCACATGGGATCGCTTCCATCTTCCATTAATGTATGTTAAACACTTAGCAGTTTGGGGTCGCTTCCATCTTCCATTAATGTATGTTAAACACTTAGCAGTTCAGAGACATGGCAAGAGGGAATTTCACCATGGCTGCAGGAGAGGCTGACCTGGAGATGAGACCAAAGGCTCATTTCCTCACTGGTAATTGGTGCTGAGATTCCTGGCAGCAACCAGGCTGTGGCAGTGACTAATCCAGCAGGCACTTTAGGAATGAATATGCAGACGTTTGAAGTCTCAACTGTATTGAGTTAGGATTTAATTGCTCTGTAATTGTGAAGTTGCACTGCTCACGTTTCAACCCTGCTCTAAGCAGCACTTCATAGAGGGAAAATTAAATCTCAGAAGGAAACTAGTACATGCAGATCCCATAAAGCACAGCTCTCCTACCCTTCCCACAGACGGTTCGGATCCCAGCCCCTTCCTGTCCCACCAGAGACAGCGCTCACCCTACTGCCTCTCTCCCATCCAAAACCAACTCAGACCTCATCCCCACTCCCCCCATCCCCACAGACAGCTGAAAGTCGCCTCCCTTGCCAATAAACCCAGCTGGGATCCAGCCCGCTCCTGCCCACATAAAGATACGTGGGATCCCATCCATTCTGCTTAGGAACTGGACAGGGTTGTGCCTATCTCCAGCATAAGCCCAAAGTTCATTGCTACAGCAATTCCACCTGAGCTTCTTAACATATTTTGTAGAACTCTTCCCATCACTGGTACAGTTGATTTTTCTTCTGATTTGCTCTGCAGCGGGAGCCTGAGGCAGCCTCCAAAAAGCCCAGGAAAGGCAAGTGAATGAACACGCTGTTCCCTCCAATTGTGATTCCAGCATTTCCTCTCATTACTCTAATAGAAACAAATCTTTCTCATCTTAGTCCCATTACCTCTCACAAAAGCAAATGGTGTGTAATCCCATTAGAGATGGGTTGCTCCTGGACACATTTTAAGGTCATTGTTCTGGGATGCCAGACTCCACTGTGTGAGACTGGGATAAGCGGGGATGCAATTACTGGGCTATTCAAATCCCGAGAACGAAACTCTGCAGTTAACAGCAGAAGCCAGCACAAAAAGAGCAGTCGCCTCGTGAAATTATGGGGTTTGGTCAAATCAGAGTCTAAGCAGCACTCAGGAAAAGAGCAGGGCAGGTTGTCAGTGTCTTCTCCGTGAAGTCTCCTGTGCTCTGGGGCCTGACCTTGGCTAGCCCTGGGCCCGCATATCTCCTCCTCTCCTTCCTTTATCATCATCATTATTTATTATTTGCCTTGCAATAGTGCCTAGCAGCCCCAGGCATGGACTAGGACCCCTTTGTGCTAGACGCTTCACAAACACAGAACAAAAGATGGTCCCTGCCCTATAATCTCAGCTACAATCTAATCCTTTCCTCTGTAACCTGTATCTGGGTATCCTTAGCACAGCCCCACAGTGTGAGGCTGGCTGCTGGTGCCACTCTCATGACTCTGACTTTAAACACTGGACCTGAGTATCCCAGACACAACCTCAGAGTACAGATCTGTCTGCCAATGCCAGCTCTGTGAGAGCGTCTTTAGTCTTCAAAGCTGATCGTGGTGATCCCTAGCACAGCCCCCCATCAGAAAGCAAGGGGAGCTGTTGCATCTAGAAGTGCTGGGAGCCATAGCCCTCCAGAGACTCCATTTTGCTTGTGGCTGACAGTGCTCTGAATCAGATGAGGAAGAGCAGGAGCAACTGAAAGTGCCTCATTCAGTTGGTCTCTGTTGAGGAGTTAGACACTGACCTTCTCTCAATCAGTTCCCGCTCACCGGCATTTCAAATCCTTTCCTGACGGATGGGCAGCAAAGAGAGAGTCAGCTTTGCAGAGGAGAGGAGAGGGGAAACCACACCATGACAACAGATAACAAACATCACCACAAAACACACAGTCAGCTGCTTCCTGGCCTCTTGCTACTGCCAGGTGTTGCCCTCCTGCTGTTTTGTCCCAGTGCTTATTGCCCAGTGTTACTCTCCTTCCACCCTCCACCTGTTCTGGGGTCCCAAAGTTACCCTCTGGCTGCCCCATCCCTGCACTGAATGCTTGCTGGTACCTTCCTGCCACCCTGTCTCTGATCTGATGGCTTGATGCTATGCCTCCCTTTGTTCTAGGTGCCGGGTCTTACCTTCATCTCCTTTGCTCACTGTCTAGAATTATCCTCCCACTGCCCCATCCCCAGCCACTCATCTGGTATTTCCTTCTTACTGTCCCAGGAGAGCAGGACAGTTTCTGCAGCCCCCACGTTCTGGTGATGCCTTTGGCTTGTAACCCTTCCCACTGGAATAAGAACCTTGCCACTTCTGTAGGCCCTGCCACGTGGTAGTTAGGACTGAGCCTAGGTTCCCTACAGGAGAGACGTCTGTGGCCCAATCACCACTGGAGTCTCCAAAGTCCCTTGAAGAGACAAGAGTCACTTCCCTGTTTATGCTCGTTATTAGTCCCTGTTCTCTTTAATCGGCTTAGACTGATGAGCCGAGGCAGCAGCAGGGATCAGCCGGGCTGTTTAATTAAAGGATTTCAGCTCAGGCCTGCAGTTTGGGAGCTTGTGTAAATGAGCTGCAAGTACATTATTTAATCTGCTGCACAGAGAGGAGTCAAGGCATTAATGAAGCAAACTCTAATTAAAACTAGACGGCTGATAGTTATTAGCAGCATCAATTCTGACAGGATTGATCTCATTTAGGGAAATGTCTGATCTTGGACAAAAAGGGGGAAAAAAAACAACCTGGGTTATCTAATAGACAACAGCACCACACTGTTAGGACCACACTGTCATGTGATACAGACACTGAGACACAGCCTACATTTAAGGATTGCTAATTGAAAAGTGGACAAGACTGTATCTGTTTCTGGCCCCTAAAAGCTGGAGAGGTTCAAACCATCTTTATTTTCCATGCACAAGCTTCTCTCACGGAGGGACAGGTGTGGGGGCTATGCGTTATTAGGCAGGGAAGAAGGGTCCCTATAAGATTCCCCCCCCACCTATTTTCCTTTCCATTTACTTCCTTTCCATCATCCTCAAGGTTCTGAGTCACGAAAACCCACCTTCCTTCTAGCCGTGGAGCTCTAGAGCCCATCAGTGCTGCTCTGGGGATCAGCTATGGGAGGAGAGCCCTTGATGACAATGAAATGAGGTGCTTTCTTATCCTCATGGACTGGATGGACATATTGCATCAACGTTGCTGGCAGCCTGAAGGCAGGTGCTGGGGAGAGGTAAGACACTGAGCTCAGGACCCAAACTTGGATTGCCCATAGGGGAGAGTCATTCCTCACACCCAGCTGGCCTGTGTGTCACTGGCTTAGCAATGCCACAGTATGCCTGGGAACTTTGCAGAACTTCTTCATCTTTCCAGGGAATATACTTCCTCAGCATGATGGCCAAGCTATGAGGAAGCTGCAGTGGGTTGTAGCACCCAGAGCTGAGAGGGAGACTGGCTCTATGAGAAGGAAGGAGGGAGACTGAGTACCAGGTAGACCATGATAAGCTAAGACAGGCAGGGTCAATGGCATGATACAGGCAGAAAGCTGTATAAAAGGGCTTAATCAGGAGCCCAAACTTCGTAGTTTGAGCCCAAACTGTGAAGTCTGTTGGAGAAGTTTGGACACTGACCTAGATCCAAGCTCCATGGGTTGAGCTTAAGTGCAGGCTTCAACATAACAAATGCTGAGACACTTTCAAACAAATGATTACAGAATAATTTCTTCTGCCTACATTCACCTGGCAGATCTGGAGGCAGGAATTCTGTGTTTCCCCAGCATTACTACAAACAGCAAGAGAGTCCAAGGCATTCTGGGTGTCAGTGGCTTGTGATGTCTTTGCCTGCATTGTAGGGAGTTGGTGGGTTAATGAGAAGAGCTATGGGGTTAGGCACACAGCTAGTAACCATAGAGTATAAGACCTCCTGGGAGTGACTAAGCCATGTAGGCCAGGGACACAGGATCTACATTGCAATAAAAGACCCACGGCTGGCCTGGGTCAGCTGAGTCAGGTTCATGGGGTCTGGGCTGTGGGATTATAACATTTGCAGTGTAGATATTCGGGCTCAGGCTGGAGCCCAGGTTCTGATACCCTGTGAAGTGGGAAGGTCCCACAGCCTGGGCTCCAGTCCAAGCCCAAACATCTACATGGCAAATTAATAACCCCACAGCCAGAGCCCGAGTCAGCTGACTTGGGCCAGCTGTGGGTCTTTTTTTGCAGTGTAGACATAACCACAAAGGACTAAAAACTAAGCCAAAAAAAGCCACAAACACATTAGAAATGAGGTAGAGTGGAGAGGGGAAGGGGCCCAAAGGCCAGGGTCATGAACACTGAAAACCCAGACTAAAAGGGGTCTCAGTCAGGCCAAACAAAGCACATGACCCATAGTTTTATCTTTCCAAAGCTGCAGGTGAGAGGCCAAACTGTCTCTAGCACAGCAACCTCCACAGACTTAACTTCCTCATAGGGCTTGCATCCCTCTATCACACTCGTTGAAGTTTGGCTCTAGACTCCACTCAAGGCTTAGACCACCCTCCCCAATCTCACACCCTCAGCACTGAAGGCCAGTTCAGCACAGAGGATTATCCCTGCCTTCCTTCCACATTTAGTCTTGGCTACTAAAGAGCAGGAGCGAGCCCACTCTCCCTGCCCCTCCCTGAGTACAGCAGGACCCCACACATCCCCCGAACGCACGTGCCCATTTGTTCTCTTCACAGTAGTCAATTCTCCAACTTTTCACTGAACAGTGATCAGGACTCAGAGGCTGTTCCAGTAAGCAGGACAAATCAAGAAAAACAGCATTTTGCAGACCACCGCCCTGGGGTGCCTCTACAACTCACCTGCCCCACACCACCTGGATCCATTCCCAGGAATGCTGGCTTCCGATGTTAATGTCAAAGGTCAGATGAAAGACTCTATCAATGGGATATAAATCTTTAAAAACAAACCCCCTAGCTGCCAAAAGCAGGCGTATGAGAGGGTGAGAGAAGGAGCATGTGTCCATGTGAGACAGAGAAGGATGGGACGGAGTGGGTGAGAGGGAGCTGGGAGAGGGCTAGGATGAGAGAGAACATGGAGAGTGGAGGCCACGTCTATATCGGCATCTTGTCTATCCCAAGTATTTCTGAGACTCCTGTCAGCATGGTATCTAAGTGCTGGGAGAGAAAGGCTTAAAGTGGATTGGTACACCCAGACTTTCAGACTCAGCTAAAAAGGTCAACCATCTCTCAGGTGGATCCTGACAAAGGACAGAGGGAGAGAGTGAAATAGTCATGTAAAAAGCTGCACTTTCCAGTGGCAAACTGGGAATGCTGCATTGACCAGCCCCAGGTTTGGGCAGTTCCTAGCACACTGCCTACCGTTTTCAGGACATGACGTTCCTAGCAATGGAAATGTAGCAAGTAGCCCAGGCATGGGGGGCAGGTTCTGTTTGTGCATTGCTGACTGAAAATTGCTTTCCCGGGTTGTTTTTGATTTGCCTTCTCATTTTTGGACTTTTGGGTTTGGTTCTGATGCCCACTGCCAATCAGAGAGGGTTGCATCTCTCTCAGTTGTGTGGTCAATGTGGGCCCATGCCATGCTAACTTGTACACAGGTTGGTACCATTACAATTGCCTTCTCTGGAAAATTCAGCCCATTTCACCTGGCAACCCACACTGCAATAGCTTAAATAGTATTTAAACAAGCTGTACCACTATAATATTAAATTCCATTGTTGGTGCTTCTGTAAGACCAGCCCTAAACCCTGGTGGAAGGTGTGTGTATGTGCGTGAGAGAGAGAGAGTGAGACTGAGGGGGGGGTGTGGGTGTGTGTGTGTGATTAAAACATACTGGGTGGCATATCTGGGAGAGAAGAGTGAGGGGTGTGTGAGGAAGAGCAGTGGTGGGGACACAGCTTATAGGAGGCTTATAGGAGGGATGGGGGTGAATGACAGCAGGGTGTGGGGTGTGTATTTGGGGCAGGGAGGAGAGTGATGGGGTAGTGAGAGAAGGAGAGGGATGGAAGGAGAAGCCCATGGTGACAGCAGTCTCTCACCTTGGTGAGGAGTCCAGAGATGAAGGCTTCTGTTCTGCATCAGCTGCTGGGCAGCAGAATTGGTGTAAAACGGTTTCATTCCTGTAAGAGAAGACAAACAGTGGCAGGTAAGAGTTCATCTCAGTCTTTGGCAAGCTCATAGGACACTGTCCTGTCCAAGTCTATTCCTGGGCATTGCAGCTGTTCAGTGATGGTGGCTCTTTACAACTGAGGAGAAATCAGATTATAACATGAATCCTTTGGACCAGGAGGTGGGGAACGAAGCATGGTAGGAGGGAGTAGTCATCTCCCCTCCCTCCCTCACATGCCTCGCCACTAGCATCATGCTGCGTAGAGTGAGTCAAAATGTTTCAAATCAAACGTTTTCTTTGTTTAAAAAAAAAAGGCCTTTTATTAAAAAAAAAAAAAAAAGTGTAATGAAATACAGTTGACTTTTTTTTTTTTCGTTTCAGTTTTGCTGAATGTGGAGCAAATGCTTTGTTTGCTTGGGTTCTGTTTCAACGCTCATTTAATAAGTAAAAAGTCAAGAATTTTTGGAGGGAATTTTTTTTCTGAATCCTGCAAAATGGAAACAACACTGAAATCCTCCCTCCCCCGCACATGTTGTTTTCTATTTCAACCAGCTTAGTGCAGGACTGTCATCTCACTGGCACTTGGAGAGAGCGCCCCTCTAACTTGCTTCTGCCTCCCACTCTCCTTCCAAAACATCCTCACAGCCTGCTTTGGGAAGCAGCTTCCCTGCATCAGAGCCCAACTTGAGCAAACTGGAGTGGAGGAGGAAAAGAGACAGGGGAATGGAGGAGAGGAAGAGAATGAAACAAAGAAGATAAAAGCAGAGACCAAACCCAAAAAGAAAAACAGCTTGAAATAAGAGTGACTTATTCAGAGACAGATTTAAAAATATGGAAATGAAGGAAGAATTTGTCTGCAGGGAGAAAAAATGGGTCCTGATTTTCAAAAGTGGCCACTGATTTTGGGTGTTTCTATTTTCTGGGCCCCATCTGGAGGCATTTTCAAGGGTCTGGTTCTCTGAAGAGTTGAACACTCACAAAATCCCATCTGAATGCAGTAGGAACTGCAGCCATCCAACACCTCTGAAAACCAGACCCCTTTCAGATGACTCAAGATTGACCTCCAAGAAAATAGGGGCACTCAAAATCCATGGGCCACATTTGAAATTTTTGCCCAAAGGCACCAAAAAAGTGAACAAAAGACAAATTGAGAGAGAGAGAGAGAGAGAGAGAGGGAAAAAAAGTGGAGAAGAGAAAAAGAAAATGGAAAGAAAGGGTCAGAAAACAAGGGAGATAGAGTGATCCAAATACTTAGCTGATGTAAATAGTCCTAGCTCCAAGTCAATGGAGCTACATCAATTTGTACCAGCTGAGAATCTGTTGACTCTGTGATTTAATGGCATTTTGCCTGATTCTAGCCCCACAACAACAAAACTGAAAAGATTCTTGACTTTGGATGGGGAGTGGGTGTGAAATGTTCTCCTCAGGCCCTGCCGCACGACTCCTTCCGTGTGAGAAGACAAGTTCACCCGCCTTTTCTCTGTGAAAAGTTTGAAAGATGCAGCCAATGCAATCCACAGAGACAGTCCTACATCCTGTTCCCCATTTAGGGTGACCAGATGTCCCGATTTTATAGGGACAGTCCCGATATTTGGGCCTTTTTCTTATATAGGCGCCTATCACCCCCCACCCCCATACCGATTTTTTACACTTGCTATCTGGTCACCTTATCCCCATTACCCATCACCAGGCCTGCCCAGCTAGCTTTATGTAACAAGCCCTTTCAGCTCTGTTGCTTCCTTTATTTACTTCTGATGTTAATTCTCAAAATGGTCTCAGAAGCGATGGCTGTTTAAAAACAAGATACCCAGGAGAGAGATGGGGAAAGAGAGAGTTTGCATTACCTCACTGAACTCTCCACATATCCTCTGTCCCAGCTCTGTCCCCACATCATAACATACTCACTGTAAAAAGAGTTAACATGATGTGTTTTTGTGCCACATAAAATTTATCTCCCAACACTCCATTGCGGTAATACCCACCCCTCCAATTCCATTTCTTCTGCAACCCTTATTTATTGTTGGTCCTTGCAGGGCTGTGTCTAATTTAAGCTTTTTAGGTGTCAGGTACCTGTCAGTCTGGCCTATCTGTAAAATACCTGTGCCGTCTTTTGACGGGTGCAGGTGAGCAGTCTCAAGATTATCCTGGATTCTAGATTCAAGCAAACTCACATAAATGTCTAGAGCTCCTCCATCTTGTCACTCTCACCTTGACTCCTTCTCTAAATTCCTTCTAGTATTAGAGTGATCATATGTCCCATTTTGGCCGGGACAGACCCCTTTTTAGGCCCTGCCTGGACGTCCTGACTCTCTTTTCGGCAAAACTGGGCATTTGTCCCATTTGCTCTTGCCAGCTGATGATGATCAGCTGGCAAGAGCAAATGGGACAAATGCCAAGTTTTCAAACTGGGGGACGCGGAGGAACATTTGTGGGGGCAAGTGGTGACACTGGGGGGGGATCTCCACACCCCCCTATTGGCAACCCCAGGCCTGTGCCCCATCCCACACCGGGAGGCTGCACAGGTGCTGTGCTTGGAGCCCTGCAGGAGCCTGGCTGATGTGTCTCCCCTACACTCTTCCCCTCCAATCAGGGAGCGATGGGGTTTCTATGTGCTCACTCTGCAGCCCAATTAGAGGGCAGCACTGTCAGGGCCCTCCATACAAACTCTTCTTTGGACTCTGCCTCATCTTGTGTATCACCTGATTTCCATGGAGACAGCAGGGCCCTGGGCCCTACTGGGCAACCCAGCTGCTAAGTGCCTGATGGGTCTCACAGCATCCACTTGTGCAGCATATCCTCCCCCCGCAGCAGCTCCCACCTCCGTCTCCTGCCCCCTGCCCCCGAGCAGTCCCTGGAGGCCCCACCCTGGCCTAGTGAACTCCCGCCTCCCCCATCCTTTGGGGCTGGTCCCCAGAGCCCTCTCCAGTCCCCACCCACCCACCCTAACCAGCCTCTTTTCCTCCCCAGTTCTCCTCCAGTCACCCGCTTCCGCCACATCCCAGCCTTCCCCCCCCCCCACACCCAGGACTGCTATCTGGAGCCTCCTCCCTGCCCCTCTGCTATCCCAGCCCCCAAAGGGGCACTGCACAGCTAGCTGGATCATAGTCCAGTAGCTTCACCTCCTGGCTCTGAGCCCAAAAGTACCCATACACTCTCACACACTCACACCCTCTTTTGCTGCCCAGATCCCAGTCCATACCCATTCCTCTCCCCCCTGCCCCTATCTCTGCTACTTGGCTCAATTGGGGGTACAGAGGGATTTTCAGGGGGGCAAGCGGTGATGCCAGCCCCGCGCATCCGGTTTTCAGTTTGGGGAAATATGGACACCCTACCTAGTGAACTCTAGTGTGTGCTGCACCTATTCCAACATTAGATGCACCATTCAAATAATATTAATTATTAATAATGAAGAGAAGAAAAGGAGAAACTGAAAAGGGAGCTGTAGCACTAAGGGGAAGAGAGGAAGGAAAGAAGATAGTCAAAAAGGCACCCAGAGAGAATCATACGTATTTATAAGGCTGCTATGGCCATGTTATCTAAGCACCAAGAAAGGAAAGTGTGAGGAGAAGCACAGAGAAAAGAGGAGATGAGGCACAGACATGGGAGGAAAATAGAACAGTTGATAATCACTGCAGCTGAGACCTCAGTCTGCTGTGAATATAGCAAGAAACACCCCGGAAATAAACCTGTGTGACCAGAGAGTAGCAGCCACGAAGTGACCACAGATTTTGGATGCCACATCTCTGTGTGCCGAACATGAGCCACCCAAGATCAATGTCCACTTTTGAACCTCGTCCTAGAGCTCTGAACAGCGGAGGCCCTTGGGGACAGTCGTGCACAGCTCTAGCCCCTCTGCAACCACAATCTGCTGTTGTCCCTCATACAGCAACAAGCAGGTGTAGCCCATACCCATGGCCAGAAATCTCACCCCAGCAGTGCTTGGGAATCCTTGAGTCCAACCGTCTCAAGTGGCAGGGGGTAAAGGCAAAGTGGGGATGGGAAGGAGAGATTGGTGTACATTAGGAGGAATGTTTTCAATGGGCAGGTTTTGGTAAGGGGTTATTTCAGAATTGTGTGTTAGGGTCCCAACCTAAATTTGTGCTTGGGGACCTATATGAATCTTGATACACCTCCGAACTCCTTAAATACTATGAAGCAGCTAGGGTCCTCGGTCCAATTAAAAATTTCCATTAATAAATATTTCTATTATATATTTTGCCCCAACCCAGGCTTATGCCAGGGAAAATGGAATCACTATTGGAAAGCGATTGTTGTTCTCATTTATATAACCCCATCCGTGTGACTGGTGCTTTCCGAAAGCAAAGAAAAGCTTTCCATATGCAAAGAAAAGGTCCCTGCCTGAGGGGCTTTGTGGTGGGGTGTATATAGCCCTCACTGGACAAAGGAGTTAATGCCCTGCAGGGCAAGCCAGGAAATGGGCCTGCAGAACTTGTGTTACCTGCCATTTGGAGCAAGGAAGCTTTGGCTTAGGTCTAAGAGGATAAGTATTTGAACAGGAAGTGGAGGAGGGTAAAGGCTTTCTTTCCTCTGTTCCCAGCCTATGGTGGAGCAGATCTGAGAGACAGCTAGAACCAGGAAACCCTAAGGAATGAACTATCTCGTGACTGATTGGAGCCAGAGGCTAAACATGCATACTGCCTTGTTTGGTTTCCTTATTGTAAAGTTGGAGAGGAGCCTGTCGGGTTGTGGTAGGGGACTTGCAACAATGATTAAGGGCTGAAGGCCACCAGGTCCTTTCCCCCTTAGTGTTGCTAACTTTTGTGACTTTGTTGTGAGTTTTGTGACATCTTGTGTCTGTCTCAAAGTTCCAGCTCCTGAAGTTATGTGAAAATCAAAGCTTTCCTCTCTCTCTCTCTCTTTCTCTCTCTCCCAAAAAAAAAAAAAAGTTTTTGTAGCCCTCATACTTGTGGAGAAAAGCTGGGAAATGTGAACCATACAAGTTTAAAAATCAGAAGGAAAGAAAAAATCTTTACCTCTTCCCATCCCTATCTCCTCGGAAAAAAATAAACCTCAGGACTCTGAAGCTAATCTCATGACACAGGGGCCTGACTCACAATTTTTAAATATCTGGGGTTGACAATAGTGCCATCTTAAAGGGATGGGGGTGTAGCTTTCCTTTAAATCTGTGGCTTTTTTGTTTTTAATTCCTCCTTATTCTGAAACCTGAAGTTAGCCTTGCACAGGCTTACAATCTAAGATAGAGAGCACCTGAGTAAAACCAAAGGGGAGTAGGGAAGGACAGAAGAGAGCCCAGACAACGGGGAAGGGAGATGTGAACTCTGTTTTCTTATCAATGTGTTCCTACTGTTGAATTGTCCTATTTCAAATGTTTGCTTTTGTTTGTTTTGTTTTAAATATACAGGCTTCTTAGCCAGCACCCGGGTGCGAGTAGCAAAGGAGCTCAAGCCAAAAGGAAATGAGTTCTGAGTGGATTTAAAGGAGTGCAGGTACTGTATACATTAGGAGAGAGGCTGCTCCAGGCATAGGGGCTGTGTGCTAAAGCTGGCAGGGAGTCAAAGAGACTATCAAGGCATGTGCAGGTAGCAGAGTGACAGGCATGGGGGCGTGGAAGGGGGAACAGTAGAAGACAAGGGCAGGCAAGCAGGCATGAGCAGATTCTGGAGAACCAGAAACAGTCAGGGTCTATCAGAATATGGGCAATACCACTCCCTGCCCAGACAGGGCACATGCTCTGGGGACTGACACCTTCCAGAGGCAAGGATTTGCCAATCTGGGCTCATCTAAGGCTAAGTCTACACTTGGAGCTGGGGGTGTGATTCCCAACTCGCGGAGATGTACCTGTGCTAGCTTGAGCAGTGTAGCTAGGGTAACACTGGCGGAAGCTTGGGCTAGTCGTCCTGAGTATGGACCCACCCGGACCCTCCTAGCTTCGTAAGTGGGGCTCAAGCTAGTGGGGTACATCCATGTGAGCTGAAAATGACACCCCTAGCTTCAAGCATAGACGTGGCCTGTGCGAGGGGCAAGCCATATTCTGCCCAGCCACGATGTACAGGTCACTACAACAAATCAGCATCTTGTTTCTCTTTAAGGAACTGACTTCAGACGGAATGACTTTAGTTTCTCTCCTTACAAGAATGAAGCATCCACCAAGCATCCCTGGCAGCCTTGCTAATGGAATCTGTAAATGAACTGTCCAGCCATAAGCAAATCCCTCCTGATCAGTACAAGCTTCTTTAAATCCCCACAGTCTCTTTTGGCCAGGATGAAACTGTTTAGCCAGCTTGGGAGCTGGCCAGTAAGGCCCTCGCCCCTTTCCAGCTTTCCAGAATCATGGAAGATTGGGCTGGGTTGCAAAAGGCCTTCGGGAGCCACTAGCCCAATCTTGCATCAAAGAGAGTGACTTTAAGGGACACTTCCCAAACAAATTAATTTCTCATTTTCTAATTTAGTGTTGGTAGAAAGTGCCTGAGATAGCCCTGGAAATTGAAAGCCTCTGTACAGCACTCCATGGGCAGTGTCAACACGTGGTTTCCCATTGCTGCCCTCACCCATAGTGGGGGAGCTGCTATTCTATCCCCTCCATCTCCCACACTCATCTCTGTCCTCTGCACCCCTCTAAGCCTCCCTCCTGCCCTCACTTCACCCTACACCCCATTCCTCTGCAACGCTTAAATCTGTCACCCTCCCCTGGTGCCTGCTCCCCCCTCCATCTTTCAGCATCTTTGCTGCTCCTCATAATCCCTGTGTTATGTCTAGCCTCCCAGTCCATTAAGTGGCAGTCATCTTCCCTGTGGGCAAGGCTTCAATCTTGCTGAAAACAGTAGGAGGTGCAGATTTTGGAAGGGATACAAAATATCATTGTTCAGGGTTGAAAACCATCTCTGTCTCTGAGGGTTTAAGGTAAAACCCTCAAAGGGGCCAGATTATCCCACATCTCCCTATTAGGGAGGTTTCTTGCTCCTTCCTCTGAAACATCTCATGTTAGCCACTCACTGTTAGGGGATGCAATACTAGACTAGATGATCCATAAGAACAGTTGTACTGAGTCAGTCCAATGGTCAATCTAGCTCAGTATGCTATCTTCTGACAGCGGCCATGCCAGGTGCTTCAGAAGGAATGAACAGAACATGGCAATTATCGAATGATCCATCCCCCTGTCATCAAGTCCCAGCCTCTGGCAGTGAGAGACTTAGGAACACCTGGAGCATGGGGTTGCATCCCTATCTTGGCTAGTAGCGATTGATGGATCTATCCTCCATCAACTTATCTAATTCTTTTTTGAACCCAGTTATATATTTGACCTTCACAGCATCCCCTGGCAACGAGTTCAGCAGGTTGACTGTGCATTGTGTGAAGAAATATTTCCTTATATTTCTTTTAAACTTACTGCCTATTAATTTCTGTGGTTGTCCCCTGATTTTTATATTATATGAAGGGGTAAATAACACTTTCTCCACACCACTCATGATTTTATAGACCTCTATCGTATTCCCACTTTGTTGTCTCTTTTCCAAGATGGACAGTCTCAGTCTTTTTAATCTCTCCTCAGATGGAAACTGTTCCATGCCCCTCATCATTTTTGTTGCCCTTCTCTGTACCTTTTCCATTTCTGATCTATCTTTTTTGAGATGGGGCCATCAGAAAGGCACACAGTATTCAAGGTGTGGGCGTACCATGGATTTATATAGAGGCATTATTATATTTACTGTCTTACGATCTAGCCCTTTCCTAACGGTGCCCAACATTCTGTTTAGCTTTTTTGGCTGATGTTGCACGTTGTGCAGACATTTTCAGAGAACTAACCACAGTGATCCCAAGATCGCTTTTTTGAGTGGGATCAGATAATTTAGACACCATCGTTTTGTATGTATAGTTGGGATTATGTTTTCCAGTGTGCATTACTTTGCATTTATTGACATTGAATTTCATTTACCATTTTGTTTCCCAGTCATCCAGTTTTGTGAGGTCCCTTTTGTAACTCTTTGCAGTCTGCTTTGGACTTAACCATGATGAGTCATTTTGAATCATCTGCAAACTTTACTACCTCACTGTTTACCCCTTTTTCCAGAACATTTATGAATATGGTGAACAGCACTGGTTCCAGTACGGATTCCTGGGGGATCCCCACTATTAACCTCCCTTCACTATGAAAACTAATGATTTATTTCTACCCATTGTTTCCTGTCTTTTAACCAATTACTGATCCATGAGGGGACCTTTCCTTTTATCCCATGACAGCTTACTTTGCTTAAGAGCCTTTGGTGAGGGACCTAGTTAAAGGCTTTCTGAATATCCAAGTACACTATATCCATTGGATCCCCCTTGTCCACGCTTGATGACTCCCTCAAAGAATTCCAAGAGATTGGTGAGACATGATTTCCATTTACAAAAGCCATGTTGTCTCTTCCCCAACAAATCATGTTCTCTGTGTGTCTCACAATTCTGTTCTTTACTATAGTTTCAACCGATTTTTCTGGTATTGAAGTGCGGCTTACCACCCTGTAATTGCCAGGATTGCCTCTGGAGCCTTTTTTAAAAAATCGGTGTTACATTAACTGTCTTCCTGTCATCTGGTGCAGAGGCTGATTTAAGCAATAGGTTACATACCACAGTTCTTCAATTTCATATTTGAGTTCCTTCAGAACTCTTGGGTGAATATCATCTTGTCCTGTGACTTATTACTGTTTAATTTATCAATTTGTTCTAAAACCTCCTCTAATGACACTTCAGTGTGGGAGAATTCCTCAGATTTATCACCTAAATAAATGGCTCAGGTGTGGGAATCTACCTCACATTCTCTGCAGTGAAGACCAATGCAAAGAATCCATTTAGCTTCTTCGCAACAGCCTTGTCTTCCTTGAGTGCACTTTGAGCACCTCAATTGTCCATTGATTGATTAGCAAGCTTTCTGCTTCTGAGATACTTACATTTTTAGTTTTTGTGTCTTTTGCTAGTTGCTCTTCAAATTCTTTATTGGCCTGCCTAATTATACTTTTATATTTGATTTGCCAGAGTTATGCTCCTTTCTATTTTCCTTAGTAGGATTTGATTTCCAACTTTTAAAGGAGGCCTTGTTGACTCTAACCAGCTCTTGTACTCTATTGTTGGATCTGATACAGAATGGCAATTGCTATGAGGAAGGCGTCAAGGGAGGAATCATGGTTTGGTGGTAAACTCACTGAAGTGGAACTTCTGGCATTGATGAAGATGTCTTATGTGATCCTGGGTAAATTGCTAGACCCTTCTCTGCTTCTGTAGAATGGGGATAATACTTCCCTACGTCCAAAGGTGGTTGTGTGGATACCTCCATAAATACCTTGGAGGTGCTTGGTACTATGCAAAGGGTCAATCTACTTCGAGGCAGGTACCCACTGGGAGTTGGAGTGGAAAGGAAAGTAGTGGACCATTCTAGGAGGAGCAGGGGAGAGACTCTCACAAGGGTGGTAGTCTGGAGAGAAAGCTGCAGGGAGACAGATCTAGTGAAGAAATAGGCCATACTTAGCAGTGCACTGACTCCTCCCCAAGTAAATCCACTGAAGACACTGTCTCTTCCCCCTTATTGTTATTTTCCAAGTGATTTGGAGGAGTTGTATACAAGGAAACCCTTGAGGGATTCAGTCTGGAAAGTGGGAAGGAGAGAACTTCTTAAAAGTTGGGAGGAGCAGGGTCCTCAAGCTCCACCAGAATTTCTGGAGAAAGTGAAATTCTCCTATCACTGAAAATTTCTCTTAAGAAAATTCCAAAGTCAAATACTGGGACAGATCTTCCATTAAATCTAATGGAGTGTTGCTGATTTACACCAGCTGAGGATCTGTGTCTTCCTTAGGATGGCATGCAGGTTATAATTGTCTGTCAACTACTTAAAGGGCAAAAACCCTTAATAGAACATTGTAGGTTCCTTAAAACTGGAAATTCTAGAACACCTGGAATTCAAAGATTAATGCACTTAATAAGGACAGGAAAATGCACAACTAGGATCACCCAAATGACTTTAAACTCTGCCCATGAATCATCCCCCATAGAACCACCCAAAACCAGAAGACAGTTCTATCCTCAAGACATATTCATCGCATCATTGACTATGAATACTGAGATGCTCTGACTGGGTCACCTCATTCTCTGTGCACTAGTGTCGCATTTAAATTGTCCGAAGCATCTTGTATTGCTACTGCAAACTTCTTCTGCTGACACATTCTTGCTAGGAAAAGACAGGCTTTGACCTGTGGCCAAGTTACCATAGTCAGGACAATTCCCAAAGGTAGCTAACTTTTCAAAGGTAAAAGTGCTGTTATTGGGGAGACTCAGCATAGGCAGTGCTATCATATAACGTGGTTATCTGTGGTTATGAACTTAAGCCATGGAACAAAAAAATCATGTACTCAAAGTTCTTGACTCCTCAGGCAAGCTAGGTGAATGGAGTGAATTTAAATTGTCATAGGCACAGGCTACAAACCTCTTAGCCTTTATCAAAACCTTCATCAAAATGTTTCAATCTTGCACACCAGATGGCAGGTATGGAAGGGCAGCAGGGGCAGAGTTTTGGTTATTTGAGTTGCATTAACTACGCATTTCTGGACTCTTTTTAAATCTTTGAGTTTTTTTTTAATGCAATCTTAACTTTGTGTCTCCAGATTTATGCGATGAAGAGTTACTGTGAAAGCTGCTTACATTGGTGAAAAGCTGCACTGAGCACCTTGGAGACAAAAATCCTCTCTCTATCCACAATGACTGCTTCCTCTGTGCTGCCCTCCAATGTTCCTCATCTGTGACTGAGAGGGGCCACCTCCATGAGTAAGAAAGCAGTTCAGTCTCCAGGGTCCATTCAGTCTTTGGCCTCTCTTTTAATAAGGGAGCAAATTAGTGCCAGTTGGGGTGGTACTTGAGCTACATAGCAGAGCAAGGTGGGAGAAACTGGAGCTGCTGCTTGTGTTGTACCTGTTTCTGTGGATAGAGGGCTCCCATCTCTGGGGCAGTCCATGCACAGAAGCAGATAACAGGTACTGAGAAAGGAAGAAAGTCCTCTTCAGAGGACCAGCAGAAGGCCCATGACCATCTATGTCCCACTTAGTCCTTCAAAACAGGAGGTGAAGAGAACTTACATGGTACTTACACTGGCCCTCTCTGCAGGTGTGAATATCATCAGTGTGTGAGTGCGGAATAAACCCCCTTAGGGAGAAGGGAATGAATGTGTAGAATAGACTCACAAAATTTGCAGTAGAAATAGGAGCCTCTGTATCAGATGAAACAAAAGCCCAGCCAATCTAGTACTCTGCCAACACTTGCCAAAGAAAGATGATTCAAAGGAAAACAGATGCCTCCACCCCCATGAGGCACCTAACTGTAATACTATAATGGAGGAGAATTCCTTCCTGATCCCAGCTGATGATCAGCTTATGCCTTGAAGCATAAGGATTTAGAATCATTGTCACTGCTGGTGTAACACTGACAGACCCCGATTGTCAATGGGCAGCATTGAACCTGGGACCTCAGGAGCTAAATGCATGAGCCTCTACTGTATGAGCTAAAAGCTACATGGCTGTTAGTTAAGGCTGTAGCAGACTCATTCATCTCTAAGTGGTCTCGGTGCCACTACATGGGACAGAGCACCACACCCAGGAGATGTGTGGGTTACACTGCCTTGGCTAGACCAACTGCCACTAAGTCCTATTGACTGTCTGATCCCGTTTGGATTTTAAAGCATCACTTTTGCTGGGGGAACCAAGGCCTCAATAAGTTTACATTCTTTCTGTCTCTCTCTCTCTTTCTGAGTCTCCCCCTCCATCTCTTAACCCAGCTTCCTCTGAGTAGTCTTCTCCCTGTCATACTAAATCCTCTGGGGGCTGCTCACTAAGAACCCTTCCCCGCCCCCTAAGGTGACCAGACCTCCCGATAAAATCGGGACTGTCCCGATTTTTAGGTCTTTGTCCCACGTCCTGACCGATGCATGGTTGGGACGCCATTTGTCCCGATATTGCAGCTTAGGCCCCTTCAGCGTTTTTTGGGGTTTTTTTGCTTTGTCAACTCCGGCCGCTTTTTTTCTTCCTCCATGTGTCCCGTTACTTTCTTCGTTTCATCTGTTCACCCTACCCGCCCCCAGTGGCTTATGTGGTGGGTCTTCATGGTTCCAGTCTTGCTGTGCCTAAAACCTAGATGGTCAATGGCTGCTTACCACTGGAGATGAAGCTTTAAAAAAAGCCTCTCACTGTTTATTTACAGGAATCTTCTCAACCTGATCCTTCAGAATAAAATCCACTCCCAAGATGGGCATCCCATGTCGGCAACAAAAATGCTTGCCTAATAGGAGTGGGCTGAGATTTTTTGTAATCTTCTCTATAAGTCACCAGAGGACTTTTGGAATTGGTTTGGAAATGTCTAGATATTAATTCCCTAAGAAGCACAAGACTCATATTATTCCTGACTCCAAACTGCTGCACAGATTTGCACCAACAGATGGCTGAGGACGGAACTATGAAGAGTCAAAGACAGGGATTCAGTATAGGATAATGGGAAGACTCTTTTCAACTCCCACATGTTTTCCTCTAGGAGGGGGGGTAAAGCAAATCCTTTTGGAGCCCTGATAACCCCCAGCCTCACCTGATGCCCCATTTCATGTCTATTGCTCTTACAGCTGCAAACAGGCTCTGAAAATGTCATAACCAATCACTGCCTCTCCTGGGGAGCATGGATCAGCATTCAGTACTCAGCCCCGGCAAGCTAATGATCCAAACAGCAGAGCAAATTCAGTGTCAGAATCCTGGTCACGTGCCACCTGAGGCACATGGCACATATGCTAAGAAGACTGCCTTTCCTTCTGTATCAGGAGCAGTCACTCTAAGTGGCATGAGCTAGTTTCTCCCTGCATTCTTCAACTATTTAAAGAATTAGTACTATCACTTAATTCTAAACTATAAAAACCAGCACATGCTCACTATTATTTTGTGTTGTGTTTATCCTATGTCAGATGTCTCAGTACTGTACTGTACTGTACTGCATACTCAGCATAAGTGACTTTCCTGGACTCTGTTCTGATGTACACAGTAGTATGCCTTACTACAAGATGATACACATATCTAGGGGTTTTGAAATGTGTAATACTCTTACAAAGTATTAGTTGAAACAGCATTTGATTATGTAAAGACTATGGAGATATATATGGCTGTGAAAAAAGCTAATGCGGTTTTGGGATGCATCAGGAGAGACATTTCCAGTAGGGATAAGGAGGTTTTAGTACAGTTATACAAGGCACTGGTGAGACCTCACCTAGAATACTGTGTGCAGTTCTGGTCTCCCATGTTTAAAAAGGATGAATTCAAACTGGAGCAGATACAGAGAAGGGCTACTAGGATGATCCGAGGAATGGAAAACTTGTCTTATGAAAGGAGACTTAAGGAGCTTGGCTTGTTTAGCCTAACTAAAAGAAGGGTGAGGGGAGATATGATTGCTCTCTATAAATATATCAGAGGGATAAATACAGGAGACAGAGTAGCTGCCGTGTTAGTCTGTATTCGCAAAAAGAAAAGGAGTACTTGTGGCACCTTAGAGACTAACAAATTTATTAGAGCATAAGCTTGAAGTGAGCTGTAGCTCAGGAAAGCTTATGCTCTAATAAATTTGTTAGTCTCTAAGGTGCCACAAGTACTCCTTTTCCAAATACAGGAGAGGGAGAGGAATTATTTCAGCTCAGCACCAATGTGGACACAAGAACAAATGGGTATAAACTGGCCACCAGGAAGTTTAGACTTGAAATCAGACGAAGGTTTTTAACCATCAGAGGAGTGAAGTTTTGGAATAGCCTTCCAAGGGAAGCAGTGGGGGCAAAAGATCTATCTGGTTTTAAGATTCTACTTGATAAGTTTATGGAGGAGATGGTATGATGGGATAATGGGATTTTGGTAAGTAATTGATCTTTAAATATTCAGGGTAAATAGGCCAAATCCCCTGAGACGGGATATTAGATGGATGGGATCTGAGTTACCCAGGAAAGAATTTTCTGTAGTATCTGGCTGGTGAATCTTGCCCATATGCTCAGGGTTTAGCTGATTGCCATATTTGGGGTCGGGAAGGAATTTTCCTCCAGGGCAGATTGGAGAGGCCCTGGAGGTTTTTCGCCTTCCTCTGTAGCATGGGTGACTTGAGGGAGGCTTCTCTGCACCTTGAAGTCTTTAAACCATGATTTAAGGACTTCAATAGCTCAGACATGGGTGAGGTTTTTCATAGGAGTGGGTGGGTGAGATTCTGTGGCCTGCACTGTGCAGGAGGTCAGACTAGATGATCAGAATGGTCCCTTCTGACCTTAGTATCTATGAATGTATTCTAGGGCAGGGACCAGCTCTTACTATGGGCCCAATCCTGCAAAGACTTGCATGTGTGATTAACTTTTATGTGAAGTTAAGCACATGCATAAGGTTTTGCAGGATCGGAGTCTGTTTGTATAGCACTTACTGCAATGGCTTCCTGATTACAGCTTCTAGGTGTTACTGTAATACAAAATATAACAATGCATATATTCAAGGGGATGCAGGAAATATTGTGCATGTAACTATAACTCTTACATTTGCTCACTTGAATGCTTAAAGTTCTTTTTGACATCTCTCTATGGCACTTCCTAGGTTTATCCCCCAAAGAAAAGAGGCAGGGAAGAAGAAAATCAGTAGGAGCAATGGTCCTCAGTGCTTCAAATCTTTGCCTGCCCACCAAAAACTGAAAATAGAGTATATTCCATAATCTGGAACTATTTTTGATGGTGCTTGTGGAACCCAGCCTCTTTTGAAGGCCCATTAAATATTGAAGAAAATATTCTCTCTAACCTTTATTTGGCAATGTGGGTATCAAGAGATCACAGCCCAGAATCTGAGACCTATCTAGCACCTGCATAATCATCAAGCAGCTACTCGGCATCCATCTACCTTGTGCCAATACCTTCCCAGTTCAGCAATAGTTGTTACCATTCACTATCATTAATGCTAAATCAGTTTCCTGGAAGACTTCCCACTAAAACAGCTGCCCCAATATACTGTGTCCCACTAAACTAGAATACATTGATAGTTCACATATCTATAGCATTTAACATCCCAGAACACTTTACACACATAACAAAAAGCACCATGCCCTTACACCAGTATCTGGGGTGGGAGCCAACAGTGCCAAATAGGTGGGCTTGTGACTTGATACCAGTGTGAATCTCTTGGCCATCATGGGCTCTTTCAGTTTGGAAAGTTTTGATTTGAAAAATCCAACTAGGGAAATGGACGTTCCTATCTCGGGGAAAGGGATCTGGGCCAAAACTGGTTTAGTCTGACCTATTGGTTCCAGCGTGAGGAAGTATTTCAGATATGATGGGTTAGGGCCAATCCTTCCTCTCCAACAGCAGAGGCTGAAAGTGATATTGGCTGTGTGGCTACATATGCCCGTGCTTTCTTCTTAAATTGGCTTATCTTGCGACAGCCCAGGTCAATGCCAAAACGATCTCATCTCTCCTTGTAAATCCTGAGAAACTCTCAGAGATAAGTGTGGGTGAGGTGGGGATAGCTGAGAGAGGAGTGTGTGGGTCTGAGAATAAATGTGAGTGTTTTGCACTAGCGGAGAACACTAGCGGAGCGAGGGAGAACACAATCATGGGCAAGTGTGCAAGCGAGTCTGGTGGAATGAGAATGAGTGTGAGGATCAGAGAGGTGTGTCATGGAGAATCAGTCAGCATGTACCTGAGGTCCAGCATACTGTGTGAGTGTGCACCCCTGTAGTAAGTATGCATTGCGGTCTTCGCCAGCCAGTGAGGATGGGGAGGTATATCCATTCCTTCCCCGTGGATGTACGGTAAATGGAGATTGTAGTGGGGTGGACACCCGCTCGTGCCCAGAGGGGTTTAAGATAGCCCTGGGAGAGAGCTGGGGCAAGGGAAAAGCTGGGCTGATTGGCAGAGCAGCTGCAGCTGGGGGCCACGTCCCAAACAGACCCAGTGGGCCTTATAAAAGCCAGAAGCAGAAGAGAACTCTCTCTCTAACTCTGAGAGGGATGGACCTGGCTGCAGAGACCTGAATAGATGACCTAGTTTGGAGCAGGGCTGGGGAAAGGCCAAGAGAGCCAGGGAGCTCTGGCCTAGGAAAGCTGCAGGCCTGGGAAGGCCTATTAGGTATGGAGGTTGCAGGGGCAGCCACGGGTAGGCAGAGGCAGCAGATCCAAACCCAACCTTTCCGGTGATGAGCGGCTTATACAGCAGTCTACCCCAGGGCACAGGGGCTAGCTGGTGACTGGCAGGAGCCTACCACTGTGGTGAGGTAGGGATAGTGGGTAGGAGGTTCCCCTGGGAGAGGGAGACCCAAAACTGTGGGGTACTGCCAGGGGACAGCACCCAGTGAAAGGGGCTTTGAGTTCTGGGAGGGACATGGGAGCCAGCAGCAAGGTAAGACGTTGGCCTGAAGAGGAGGCTGGAACGCTAATTCCTGACGACAACCAACAGGAGGTACCGCCGGTGAGTCTGCGCCCTGTGACAGAGAGGGAGATGCAACAAGTGGTTCCTGTCAGGCAGGCTATAAGTGATGCCACTGTCTCCCTCCTCAAGAACCTCAGCTCTGAGCAGCAGGGACAAGATGCTGGGGCAAGCTGGAGAGATGTCACCTGCAGATTTGTTTTCTTCAGAGTGAAAATTGCTGCTGAAAGCCTGTCCTGTTTCCCAGAAACACTTGTAAGTTTAACAAAGAGATTAGGTGTCCTTTAAGGAGAGGCTGGACTGACTGCCAAGATCCTTCCTATCTGCTGGAAAGAGTGGGGGTAAGGAGAGAGAACTGGAGAAACAACTAGCATTCCTGTAGGTGCCTGGGAAGATGGGGAGTTGGAGGGAGAGTGAAGTCCCCTATTGGCATCAGAATGGTAACAGGAGAGCTGCCTCTGCAAACCCAGGAGGTAGTTCTAGCCCTGATGGGCACAATACCTGCTCATACCAATAGAAGAGAGGAGCCTATACTCCCCTCAATCAGGGCTCAAAATCTCAGTGGTGAATTGAACCAGACTAGATCCTGGTGTGGTGGTCTGAAAAGTCTGTGGCTGGGAGGAGAGGAGATCAAGGAATCCATTGAAAGAGGGTGGTGGGGACTCGGGGGGTTTCTTTCAAGACAGATGGGGAGGGTAGAAAGGAGGAAGAATCTGTGGACTCCCCGTTTCCAGTGGCTACAGGGTTAATCTCTCTCCAAACCCCTATGATTCTCAATAGAGCTGGCTGAAAATCTTCAAGAAAAACAGGTCCCATCAGAAACTGGGGCTTCTTCAAAATCCATGTTGTGGGAGAAGAGAATTCCACCAAAATTTAATTTTCCTGATGGATTAAACTAAAGAACTAATGTTGAGTTCACATGAATGTCTGAGTTGGTGCCATGCTTTATAGGAATTGTAGTTTCAGGTCTCTCTAGCCCCCAGTTGAACTACATGTCCCATAATGCACCACAGCAACAGGGAGAAAAATAGTGGGGCAGGCCTGGGTTGATTCACACTATGTGACAATTGCGGCTAGGCCTACGTGTCAAGAAGTGGTGATCTCAGACCACAGGCGCCAACTTTCATTTTTCTGGGGTGGGGGGTGCTCCACCCCTGCTCTGCTCTCAGGCCCCACCCCTCCCTGACCATGCACTGCCTTCACTCCGCCTCCTCCCCTAGTACGCACCACCCCCGCTCCGCCCAGCGCCTCCTGCCCACCCATCACCGAACCACTGATCGGCAGATGGCTGGTGGATGCTAACCAATTTTGTTTAGATTTCCTATCAGATATGGCATCAGCAGGCATGCTCATGTAGACCAATCATGGCAGTTATAATCACAGTATCATATAATCCAGCTCAAAGCAGGTGTTAGACTAGTGTTAACACCAATGAGACCACATCAATAGCAGTGGATAGTGGAAAGTTTGAAGACAAATGGTCTTGTAGGCCTAGTCTACATGTCCCCTTCTCATGTAATACAGTGATTAGTGTTCTAGGTGAACAGTTTGGGGCCTTGCATATCATTGCCCCTATATTTCATCCACAATGGCACATGACACATGTCACCTACCAGTGATAAAAATACGTACGTTTAAAAATATCTTAAAGTTGCAAGCTGTAAGTTATTTACCTTTTTGTATCTTGGATTCTTTATAAAAATTTAATACAAAAATAATCACATCTTAATTTTGTGAAGTAGTTTCCTATTTTGAGGGTTTGAAACAGACCAATTTTTTCATTTTTTAAAAAGATTTTTTTCAAAACAGTTATTGACATTCTCTAACTGAAAGCCAGATTTTCTGTGAACAGAAAGTTTTAATAATAAAACTTAATGTAAAACAGTTTTGTGCATACATACATCACTTTCTCCCCCAGAACATCATTAAACTACTGAGTAGAAAAATTTCAACCATACATAGTCACCAAACTTTCAGAAAGTATAGGGAACATTAATTTGTTTTAATTCCATGCTGATCAAGGCCCTCTTTTTCACTGAAATAAACTTCTCTTCCTACCTGTGCTGTCTTTCACGAGATAAACTGCATCTAAAGTTCCTTTTCTTTTTTGTTCAAATAGCTTTGTAATTAGGCAGAAAATTAGTAACAAAAAACCTTCATTTTTAATTATGCTGATGAACAACCTCCAGATCCCCTTTATTTCATCATATATTAATGATAGTTTGTCAGTCTTATACTTCTGAATACTTGGTCCTCCTAAAAAGATCCAAAACTAAGCCTCTGCCTGGATATTGTGGATAACATAGTGAAAAATACCATCTTCTCTTCCCACTTTTGTCTAAGATGTATGATGAAACCCCATGAAAGGGCTAAGATTTATATTGGTGGAATTGGCAGCCTTTTCATAACTACTGGGACTGTGAGATATAAATAGAATTTGGATCTTTCTCACCAAGAATAAATTAGTTCATATTTTGAATGTCTGTGTTTGGATCAGATACTAAGGAGGTGGTTATGTTATGCCTGCACTAGTCTTAAGTGTGGTTCAATAAAACGCAACCCAGAGTGGCTGAACATAACCTGGCAAGACATAACCCCTGCATACAGTGATTCAACACTGTCTAAAGCAGTGGTTTTCAACCTGTAGTCCGTGGACACCTGAGGGTCCACAGACTATGTCTAAGATTTCCAAAGGGGTCTATACCCCCATTTGAAACTTTTTAGGGGTCCATAAATGAAAAAAGGTTGAGAACCACTGGTCTAAAGGAACCAGTGAGGATTCAATAGTTCCTTGGCCTGCTCCTGAAAAGTCCAGTTATTGAAAATCCTTGTATCATACACTTTGCCTAGCCATCCTATGTATGCATCCATGATTCTCCCAGAGTGATCCACTACAGCTTTCATCACTCCGGAGTAGTACCCCTTTCTATGTGTACTCCTGGGTTTGGCAGGCTAAAGGAGAAACAGACTAGGTTGATAAGTTGAGTCATAGGCTCTGGCACATTTTGGGAAGCCCTCTGTGATTTTTTGCATATTGGCCACCCTTGATCAGATACGCTAGGAACGCACTACACATTGCCCTGAAAACTTTCACTATGACAACAACCCCATGGACTTCCCAACCTCAAACCAATGTCCAGCTGACTGGTGACATCTGGGATGATGAACACTCACTTCTGTGAGGACTTGCTGGTCTTATCTTGATGGGCTGGTGCTGCAGCTTTGGGGCCAGCTCACCCCAAAGATACAGAAAAGCTTCTTTCCATGTGCGGATGGCTGCAGAATATCTTGGGTTTCCAGTACAATGTGGTCCCCCACAACCCAGTCTGCAGCTGTGTTCTAGGCCTCAAAGCAGCATTTCACTTACTGAGGATCATCTGCAAGTACAGTAGAAGGCTGCCTACTTGGGTGGTGGTGACAGCTGTATGATGAATTAGGGGAGCTGCCTATGTAAGTCTCTATGGAGTACTGCTGGAATACCTTTACTGCCGTCTCATCTGCAAGTACAGTAAAAGGCTGCCTACTTGGGTGCTGGTGACAGCTGTATGATGAATTAGGGGAGTTGTCTATCTAAGTCTCTGTGGGGTACTGCTGGAATACCTTTACTGCTGTCTCAGAGTTACCTCATATGCCCCTGATGACTTTTCTAAAGCTCTGCCCCAGGCTTCAGTTATTTCTAAGGAGTGAGCCTGGGACATCTGAATCTAAAAGGAAGACACTACTGCTTGAGCTAAAGCATCAGACCTATTACATGGGAGATGGTAGCAGACTTACAAAACCTTTTCTGTGTGTTCCAGCCACTAAAAGACCAAGGCCCACTTGGCCAGCATGTTATACATTTCCTTCTGAGCAGGGAGCACAAGATAAGCACTCACCCTGGCCTATATTTGGGAAAATGAGTAGGAAAAGGCACCAACCACACATGTCTTAATGGAAGTTTCCTTGGGGATTATGGGAGTTTGACTTGTTCTGCAACTCACCTTAGCTCCCTGAAATATCCCAGAAGGCCTTTGGTTTTCTATAATACACTGCTTCAGGGAGATGCACCAGGAACTATGGGATTGATATTCAGAAGGCAGTGCAAATGCAATAGTGTAGTCTAGCGCAGGAGTAATTACAACATGCAGGACAAAACTGAAACATTCTTGCACCTGAAACAACATAGCAAGGATAGCCTGCCCCATTGGTACATACACCTGTGCTATCTCACCCATTCC
The DNA here is from genome assembly GCF_009764565.3 of Dermochelys coriacea. Classification (NCBI taxonomy): domain Eukaryota; kingdom Metazoa; phylum Chordata; order Testudines; family Dermochelyidae; genus Dermochelys; species Dermochelys coriacea. The sequence goes on from NC_050068.2 coordinate 243,966,315, forward strand.
ATTCACAGTGATTCAGCACTCTAGTGCTGACAGGACTGAGATGTCAGCTGACGCCACGTGGCTCCACCCAAGCTGGCAGTGCTATTTCTGCCTTCACATTTCAGCTGTGCATCCACCTTAGTGATGGCGCCAAACCTTCTGAGCTGGCACATGAAGACATTTCCCTTCCCAGGAGAAGGTGGCAGCAGTTGGCTTTCACACTAGGAGTTGAAACCTTGATTTTTGGAGATGTGAAACAGATGTATTTGATGCTAGAGTCTGGACTAACCTAAAGCCATGAGGGAGTTCCACTCTGCTCATACCTGCTGTTCTTTGTAAAGGACTTACTGTGGCAGTGCATAGGGAGACCCCAGAGGTGTGCAATTGGTATTGGAAGGAGGAACCTCTCAGCCCCACATAGGGAAAAGGGCTTACCACTAACAAAGCTTTTAATTAAACAAATGTCATGTAGAGAGATGCTCAAAAGTGCAATGCTGTATTGGAATGGACAGGCATCTCTCTCCAATTCTCTGAGCACAGGTACAGAACAGGAGAGCGATTATCATACTATCAGGTTGCAAGGGTCAATTTCTGTCATTCTCCATTGAAACTCAGCTCCCTATGTCCAGGGGGAAGATACTAATGACACAGTCAGTCTTAGGGTAACTCCAAAGCAAACCGACTGTGACAGGCTTTCATTAGAATCACTGGATTTTCTTCATGGAGATAAAACAGAGCTTGTTTAATATGCCATGGAGACTAAATACTTTCCTAAAGGCTAAGAGGGGCATTATGTCTTCATGGGCACTTAGTCTTATGTTTCCTATGTGCTGCTCCGCCAATGGGGCCCCAGTTCTGCCCTGGAGGGAACTCTGTTTTCCTTCAGTCCTGGGCTTTGCCCCGCCTCTGCTCCACCAATGGAACCTTGTCCTGTAGCAACCCACTCTACTTAAGCAAGTTCGGCCTCCATGTTCAGAGTCCTGGGATTCCGATGCCCTGTTTCACCACTGGGTCCCAACCCTGTGGAATGAAACAGCGAGTGATGAAACATCCTTCCTAACTAGTATAAACATGCATTTACATATGCCAATGCGTTCACATGGTGATAGGTGCTTTTGAAATGCTCAGAGAAATGCTGAGCTACTGTGTATATTGTATGTGAATCCACCTTTTCCTATTGTGACGGGGCAAGGCCAGATGGCTATAGAAAAGTAGTGGGAGATAGATATATTAGCTCCAGGCTAAACAAATCCCTGGTACCAGGTTAAGTGAAATGGAAGCTGCTCCAGGTCAGTTAAGACACCTGAGGCCAATTAAGAACTTTCCAGAAGGCAGGGAGAAGGCTATGTTGATTGGGACACCTGAAGCCAATCAGGGGCTGGCTGAAACTAGTTAAAAGCCTCCCAGTCACTCAGGTGGGAGTGCATGTCAGGAGCTGTGGGAGGAAGTTGCGCTGTTGGAGAGGTTGAGTAGTACACACCATATCAGGCACAAGGAAGGAGGCCCTGAGGTAAGGGTGAAGTGGAGCTTGAGGAAAAGGGCTGCTGTGGGGGAAGTATCCCAGGAAATTGTACATGTCATGGTTCTAAAAGGTCAGCTACCATAGCTGATACTATTAGGGTCCCTGGGCTGGAGCCTGGAGTAGAAGGTGGGCCCGGGCTCCCCCCCACCTTTGCCCCCTGATTAATCACTGAGATTGGGAGACAACAGAGACTGTGCAAGGAAGGATAACTTCTCCTCACCTCCCTCGCTGGCTTATGATGAAAATGGCTCAGTAGACTGTGACCCTTGTCTCTAGAGAAAGAAGGGTTACATGTAGGGTCACGGTGAGCCTCTGAGGCTAGCGAAATCCTCCAGGAAACGTGGGACCCACGGAGGCAAGGACAGAGCTTTGTCACACTATCCTCCTAGCTTGTGAAAGCAGAATCTGAGACACGGGTGAGTCTCCATTTTCTCGGCAAGCTGGTTTATCCAATGTCATCGTGCACAAATAAGGACTGAAATCTTGTGAAGTAAAAAGTCATTGGCTGAGCAGGCAGCAGATGCATGATCGAACATGCCTCCTAATACACAGCAAATGTTTCCAGTGCTCTGCTGTCCTCACAGCAAACTGCCAAGTGCTTTTTTGACAAAGGACATATTTATAAATTGAGAGAGAGACATGGTAAGTGAGAATATCTTTCCTTGGACCAAAATTCTCCCTTACTTTTCCACTTAAAAAGGTTTTAAAAGTTATTTTTCCCCCTTTTCCCTTCTCACTCTGGTCTTTTTCCATTAGATACATAGTGAGTTTTTTTTAACTAGGAAAGTACCACCTCTCCACCAGTTCCCCTAGTTTAAATGGCGTGAGCAATGGGTTTAGCACTACTTTCCTTAAGAGATCACTCCATTGTATGCTGTTCAGCCTAAATTTACTTTTGATTAATTCCAGCCCTTTTCTTCTAGCTCTACCACCCACCCGTAACAATTATTCTTCCTCACTGTTTACACCTGTTGAATATTTATCATTTCCATCACCACTGTAGTCATCATGTGACCAGGCTCATACTCTCTCTCTCTCTCTCTCTCTCTCTCTCTCTCTCTTTAGTTCTTTTTGTCATTCCTTTTTCCGCCCACCATTTTTACAAATTAAGCTTGAATTGAACAGATCTGTCTTTGAGCACTTGTTTGTGTATCTGCAATTATTCCCACACAGCATCTAAAATAGGGTTTGGTAGTTACAGGCTCTACAGCATTAGAGCAAATGGTGTCAGTCCTACAAAAAAAAAAAATAGATTCTTGGCAAGAGGTAGATTCTAAAATGCACATAGTACATTTACAGCATATGTGATGCTGTGCCGTGGTAAGGTTTTATTAGCACAAGTTTGGAAGGATCACAGCCTTCCCCAGTGAGGAAGTCTTGAGTGAGTTCTGTACATCACCTGAAGAGACGTTAGTAAAAGCTTTATACCATAGCACACCACTGGGTGTTTTGTTTGTGCTGCCTATTTGAAAGAGAAATTATCTGAGTGGGTTTTAGAATTTTAAATTCCTTTGTTGGTGCTCTTTGTTTTTAAATCCCTCTGTCTGTAAAGCCAAGTTGCTTCAGTTACTGTGTAGAAATCTTTGAGAGACAAATTTAGTAATAATGGGTCAGATCTTCAACTGTGTCAAAGTTGTATTCAGTGGAACCCACCTCTTCACCTCTCCCCAATCCTGGAGTGCTGGGGGCCAAAGCAGCCCCTGATGTAACTTATGAGCAGCCTAGGAACTGCTTTGGGGGTGCCAGTAGGAGGGGCCCCGTAGCGATTTTTCTGTGATAATGTTAAAATAAAAACCCAACATCCTATTTGAAAGCAGGTCAGAGGTTGGGGGTGTTCCTAGTCACAGCAGACATGACTCTGAGGATGGGGGGGAAAGCTCACTATGTTGCCCAGGGGGAGCGAGGGGGTTGGTAAGAGTAGTTCCTGAGGTAATGGCATAGTGTGTGAATGACGAAGGCAGCATGCACAGATGAAGGAGCTATTTTTACCAGATGAAAAATTATTTTCCATTAGTGACAGTTGGTATTTGTGTGGCTGTGGAATCCCCCTGTGCAGCTACCAAGCATTCTGGCTCAGGGAAGCCCTGGGGCCCCTTTCCTATTTGGATGGGGAGGGTGCAGGGAAGAGGTATTCTGTCCTCTCATCCAAGAGTGGCCTTTAAGAGGATGGCAGGTGGCAGAGCCTTCTCCCCTCCCCTCCCTTTGCAGGAATAGCCTTTGAGGAGGGAAAGACTACAGGATTTCCCACTCGGAGAACTTGCAGGGGATGGGGGGATGGGGTGGGTTCCATGGAAAGGTACATGATGCTTCCTGCTCCCACTCCTGCATTTAATGGTTCTCTCTCTCTCTTTCTCCAATTGACTCATCAGCTGTCTGTGATCTCTGTCTAACACATGGTACAATAACTGGCTGCTGGGCAGCATTCTTCTGTCTTACTTCACTTGTATGGGGGGGTTCTGCCAAAATACCTGATTTTTTTTCCTACTGCCCTCCCTTTATAGATTTTATTTCTATTTTTAACCTCTGACCAGTGCACAAAATGTATTTGAACAGCTTTATCAACCCTTCTCAGCATGCTGAAAACCTCTATCAATCACCTCAAAGTCCCCTTTCTTTTATCCAGAGTAAATGAGCCCAGTTCCTTTAAGTCCTTCTCAGCTTCACAAGGAGTACTTGTGGCACCTTACAGACTAACACATTTATTTGAGCATAAGCTTTCGTGGGCTCAAATAAATTTGCATTTAAGCTTATGCTCAAATAAATGTGTTAGTCTGTAAGATGCCACAAGTACTCCTGTTCTTTTTGCGGATACAGACTAGCACAGCTGCTACTCTGAAACATCTCTGGGGACAATTTCTTCTTTGGATGCTCCAAAGTCTCAGTCAGGAATCTGCAAGGGATATTTACAGGACATTATAGTATCATCTTTGCTGACCCCCTCTCCAAAACAACAGTACTCCTCCCAACCCAAGATTTAAAGACTGGGTAGGGAGAGACTCTTCGTTTCAGGTTCTGTGATGGCAAAAATATTAGTGTGTTGTAGTTTCAGGTACCAGTTAACCCAGTTCAAGCATGGAACAATCTGCATTTTAAAGACTGGAGCCTGATGGTTAGGTTGCACTTATAATAATAATAATATAATAAAAATGATCTTTTCAAAGACCTTGAGAGAGATTTCCTTAGTATTATTTATTTAGTATTACTCTCTTGTGCATCTAAATGGTCTTTGTCAAACGGCAATGTATTGTGTAATGGTCAGCTAGAGAAAGGGACTGAAAGTAAAGGTGAGGGCATCTGCTGCTTCAACCAATGGTGGAGACTGCTGAAGACAGATATACCAGATGCAGCAGAAGACATGTGGGTGGTAGCTGGAGAGTTCAAAGAGTTACCCTTGATATCGAATGCAAGGCTTAGAATACCTCACACAACAGAGATATGCCTGTTGCAGGTTTTGGTATATATGCATTTAGATGGCTGTACAGTCAAAGATAAAAACTCACTTATTTAACACAAACTCTCCTTGCATTAATGTTAAGAGCAATGCACTCGCGTAGTACTGGGGTTCTAAGAAGGGACTGTTCTGAATAGACATCTAGGGCTAAATACAGCAGCAGTTTAAACCTACTGACTTCAATGGAGTTTGCCCAGTTTATGCCCAGGTTGGAGTCTGCTCTAGGGATTTAGTAGCTCATCTTCTGTCACTGATGTTAATGGGGACTTTACTGTTGACTTGAGTGGGAGTGGGATTCTGTCTTTATGTAGAAGCGCTAGGCAAATAACATTAATTGAATCATCTATAAAGTAATTTCATAATGTATTTTTATTCACTCAGCTACAGAGTGCCTTCCATGAATGTTGTCATGAATAACATTCAATGAATTTTACAATATTTCTCAAATTATTCTAGAATATGTTTAAACTTATTTGCCTGGCTGTATTAGAGAGTTTCCCAGATGCCACAGTAATAGCTCCAGCAATCCACTATTCAACTTTAAGAAAGCAAGATCAGGGATTCTAGCAAAAGGTAATTTCACTAGAAGGTCAAAAAAATATATGCCATGACTGAAAATGTTCTGGAGAAAATTGAGATATCCACTGATATATGGAAAACATGTGCTATGGGATCCTCAAAGCAATGCATAGGAACACTCACCCCCTTTTGTTCCATTCTTGTAAGGAATGAAAGAGGCCTATCTAGTGATAGCCACGCCTCAGTTTCATGAAAGTGAAAATGCACCATATCCACAACCAAAATACCAGGCAGAAAAAGGTATATGAAGCCAGTAATGTTTTGAATGACCTAACATTCTCTTCGCTTGTGTGGGTCTCACCTGTAGGTGGCAGTTCTGCACTTAAGAAAACTTGCAGTGACAAACAATGATTAAGGCAGAATAAGCATCATCAAAACAAACTGCATTATAGTTGAGAATATTCACATTTCCAAGATCTAACTCCTATACAACCAGAAAACAGAACTCGTAAGACTGTCTGTGTTAATGACATCTAGTATCTCCCAGTACCATGAGGAAGCCAGAGAATGCCAGAAAGTATGACAGATTGCCACAATACTAATATGTTATCAAAAACTTTCACATCTGACCCTGCACAAATAAAAGAAACAGTCAGAGGGCTAGGAGTAAAGGGTTAAAATGGAACCTGGATGATATTCAGTAGAGGCCTTCTCCAACTTTCCATGGACTTCAGCCGGGGCTTGATTCAATTTCCATTGAGTTAATCCCCTGGAGTTTTGGAAGGATATCTTGGATCATTTCTAATAATCTGCATCAAGTAGGAAGGGTCCTTGTGAAACTAATTAGTCTCAACCTGGTTTCCACATCTTGGAAAATCACATTTTATTGGCACTCCGTTTACAGATCTATTTACAGGGGTAGAATTGGGCCAGTTCTCAGTGGTTCATAATGCCAGCACTTTCCCTGATGGTTCCCATCTTGTGATCCTGAATCTAAAAGTTTTTGTTAATTGTAACCAAATGTTTCAAAAGCAGCTGCCTATATTTAGGCACCAAGTCAATGGTCTGGTCTTCAGAGGCGCTGATCACCTGACCCACAGTATCAGGTATCTAAATATGGATTTAAATACCTGTTTCTAGGCCTCCACTTCCAAAAATTTTGACCAATGTTTCTAGCCCTTTTGGTTTCAAAAATAATCTTCAATATGTGAACTGAATGTAATCCAATACTGATGATGCCTACAGGAAGCCTGAATCAATAGCAAGAGGTGTGGACTTCTCCACTTATCTGAGTGGGGGTTAAGTCTGGGTGACTATACTGTGAGGCTCTGAACAATCTATTGCCCCATCATCTTATTCCAATATTGTGAGCAGGCAGAGCCTATGACTTGGCCTACTTTACATATTTACTTTGGTATAATTATGTCGCTCAAGGGTCTGGATTTTCACACCCCTGAGCGATGTAGTTACACCGACCTAACCCCCTCGTGTAGACAGCACTATGTCAGCAGGAGAGCTTTTCCCACCGACATAGCTACCGCCTCTCACAGAGGTGGAGTTATTAAGCCAAAGAGAGAGTCTCTCCCGTTAGATTACTGCATCTTCAGTAGATGCACTAGAGCAGCACAGCTGCATTGGTGCAGCTGCACCAATCTAAATTTGTAGTGTAGACCTGCCCTGAGTTGTGTGGAGTTTTCTAATATGGCCCCTTCTCTCCAAGGAGATACGTCAATGAGTGAATCTTGCATGGCTGCTGTGAGGCTTAATTTATTAATATTTTTAAAGCACCAGCCTGGAGCTTGGGGCTCAGCCACACCATATTGAATGGAAGCCAAAAGGGAGGAAGAAACCAGCACACAGAATCCAATAAGTGTGGGGGAAAGATGTTCCTTTCTGTCGATACATGTTACTACTGCTTGCAGCAGTCAACTCCAGCACTGCATGTCTCCCTTCCTTGGAATAGGAAATGAGAGCCATAGGACAGGGTCTCTCTGCACAAAAGTATGTAGTGAGCAGGCTGAGTAAAGAAGTCCTACAGTTACAAGTACTGAACTCAACACGCAATGAACTGGAAAGAAAAGGACAATGTCACTGACAAACTAAAGGGACAAGAATTGATCTGACCTGCTGTGATGCTCTGTACCTTGGGGGAACACCCTGCACCCCCATTTTCATCCTTATATGATCGTGTGGTATCAAATTCAAAATGTCATGTCGGGTGTCTTCTGAAGGCTCATGGTGCACTGAGCATTGTTGTTATAGTAATGTTATAGGTTGTAATTTCATGTATATAGTTATGAGACTGAAAATGTGTCCTTATGGCTTAAAACAAGCTCAGGCAACTCTCCAGGAGCCGAGGGGCAGTTCACACCCCATCAGGGCATGTATGGGACAAACCCAGCCCAGCCTCACAGGAACAAAGGCCACTGGCCTCGGCAGCAGCAAAGGATCTGTTGGACTCTTGAGTGAGTCACCCCCCCTTCTATTGGTCAGTTTGGAACTGCTATGAGGTAATGCTCACCTGACTCTGAAGGTGGGGGGAAAAGCCAAGAGGGAAGAAAGAACAGGATAAAAGGGAGAGACATTTGCCATTCACTTCCTCTCTCTTCCACCTCCATCTACAGACACCACCAATAAATGACTGAAGGCTGATCAAAGGGGAGAGCCTGGCTGAAGGGCAACCAGCCAGCTTGTGGTGAGAAGCATCTAAGTTTGTAAAGGCACTGAAAGTGTTAAAATCAGCTTAGAATGTGTTTTGCTTTTATTTCATTTGACCAAATCTGACTTGTGCTTTGACTTATAATCTCTTAAAATCCAGCTTTTGTAGTTAATAAATCTGTTTGTTTATTCTACCTGAAGCAGTGCATTTGGTTTGAAGCATGACAGAAACTCCCCTTGGGATAGCAAGCCTGGTACATATAAATTTCTTTGTTAAATTGATGAACTCGTATAAGTTTGCAGTGCCCAAGGGGCATAACAGGACACTGCAACATGGAGGTTCCTAGGGTTGTGTCTGGGACCAGAGATATTGGCTAGTGTCATTCGGTTGCACAGTCCAAGCAGTAGCTGGCCAAAACTGCTCACTTACGTAGCTGAGAGCAGCTTACATGCTAGAGGCTGTGTGTGAGCAGCCCAGGAGTGGGGGTTCTCACAGCAGAGCAGGGTAAGGCTGGCTCCCAGAGACGAGGATTGGAGTGACCTAGCAGATCACTGGTCTAGATAACACCAGGGAATGTCACACCTGCATTTCTCCATCAATGTGAATAGCTGTAATGTTACAGTAGTCTAAACCTGCCTCTTTCTCTCTTTCCAGGGCATCATTTTAGACATCAGGACACACTGATATAAAGGGAGCTTCCCTTTATTTGTCATCATGCTAAATAATCAATACCTTTTATTAAAATCGATGCCACAGCATGTGATAATCCTGCAGCACAGGAGTCCTTAGTTAAACAGTAAACACACATGGTGTGGGAAATGGAATTCTGGGCTTTCTGGTGAAGCCTCTCCCATTTGAGCTGAAGGAGAAATCACCATTAGCTGTCAATGGAGATTTACAAGCTCTGGAACATGCAGCAAAGAAGGACGCACATATTGGTGTGAACGTACAGAGAAAAAAGGGGACACAACCACATAAGGGCAAAGAAAATCAGAGACAAAGGAAATACTGAATGCTCAGGACTATTTCAGGGGAAGATTAAAAAGGCTGCCCTTTCTCTCAGTAGTCTTTTCATCCAAAGCACACTTTAACGTGAAATTCCCATGAGTCATCTGTTTCCATTGAATCTGTATGCCAAAGGCATTTCAGGAGGTAGAAAGAGAAGAGATTCCATTGTTTTTTTTTTTTTTTTTTTTTTAAAAAACTGCCTGTCACAACATACCCCAGAAAGGCAAGAAAATTATAACTTTTACTAACTCATTGTCACTAATATCTACAGCAGATATGGGAACATAAAACGGAGACCTCACCTGACTAAATGGAAACCTAAAAAAGGAACAACTAATCATATCAACAAAGCCTCAGACAAGCACTTGAGAGACACTCTCGCCATATCAAATAGTACCAGCAACCAAACACAGCCCTACATCATGTGACTTATTCCTCCCTATAATTGTGTATCAGTGCTGTAAACTGGGAGCTCTGGAGGCTGAAGTCCTCTGTACACAGAATAAATATGACATGGGCAGCAGTTGTGCAAGCTTTTCTTCTGCACTGCCCTGCTAATGTGCCTCAACCTTGGTTTGTAGGGGTGAGAGGGGAGTTAACTTCCAAGGCTCAGGTAGACCTGGGCTTCTCTGCTGAGCCTGCCAACAGAAAAACCAACTAGTTCCAGTTGTGTATTTTATTTTGTTTAATATGAACTAACTAGAATATAATTATTATTGATGATGGATCCTCCCGTCACTTTGGTGGATGAGTGAACTATGATATGATTATATGTAACATAAGTGGAAAGGAGTTCAGCACAATGAAACGGGTGTAGAGACCTTTTGGTGGTGGTTGGGAGGCACTAGCCACAGTACGACTGAATAGAACCTTTGCAGTGATTGAAAAGGGGAAGGTTAACATTCTCACCCACTGCACATTGGTTCTGCTGCCTGGGATTCACAGGGAAGCTGGTCTTTATTTCTGTAAATTTGAAATGTCAATTAATCTTTTTCATGGAAAATTGTCGTCATTTGTGGAGCAACGGTAATGATCAGGAAAATCCCTCAGTCTGCTGTGAGGCGGGGCTCATAAGGAAGAGTTTTCTGAGTCACTCTCTAGTTGACAGTTTGATCCCAAGAGGTGCAGAGCAACCTCAGTTCCCACTGAAGTCAGTGGGGACAGGCTCTGTGTTTAATTACAGCTGGTTTAAAAAAAAATCATTGAAACTTTTTTTGAAACAAAAAATGGCTTTCTGAGCAAAATGAAAGCTTTCACAGAAAAGTTTCATTTGGGTCAAAATTTTCCAGAAGCCAAAAATGGTGCATAAACCAGAAAAAAAATCAAGATTCATTTTTTTGTTGAAAAACAAATTCTCATGAGAGAATTTAAACAGCCTGCAAAATAAATAATCGTTATTTTTCAACCAGCTCTAGTTTGAATGCTTATAGGAACCACTTTCATCCTGGGACAATGAGAAACAGGGCTTATGAGAAGCCCTTGTGCTTTTATTGTTTGGAGAAATCCTTTGAAGCCAAGTGTATGAGTGGCTTCTCCTCCACTGAACCTCTGCTTGACTGAGAGCAACAAAAGCTAATTCAACACTATCCACTTCTACTCAACCCAGGGGCCAAATTCATCCTGGTGATGTAACTCCATTTAAGTGACTTTAATGCAATGTCTTTCACTCCCGTCTGATCATATGGCCTAGCCTGATCTAATGTGACTGCAAATAACTAGAAATAAAACAACCCTTTTGCAAAATGACTTAATACAATCCAGCGGCACCAGTGAGGATGTGCCAAATGGCCCCTCACAAGCTAATGAGACTGCATCTCCAGTCACACTGCAGCTGTGAAGAAGATGACTTGGTGATGACTTCAGACCCACAGAGCTGGAATGTGACATTTCTTTTCCCACAAGGCAGCATCCGATGAAGTGAGCTGTAGCTCATGAAAGCTTATGCTCAAATAAATTTGTTAGTCTCTGAGGTGCCACAAGTACTCCTTTTCTTTTTGGTCACCTATGCAATTGCTTTCACACCAGGGAAGTGTCAAAAGCCTGATTGCTGGAGATGCAAGAAGGATCAAAATAAACTTTGGAGCTAAATTCTTGTGATCTCCCATTCTTTGTAAGGAGCTTATCTGGGCAGCACCCAGGGAGGAATGCTGGAGATCTTGGCTCTTTGTAGGGTTTACTGCTAATTAATGTGCTGAGAAGGGCAGCGTAGCTATTTATAATAGGAATAATAAATTATATTTCTTACAATTCATTTAATACCAGAGTGCTTCATGTATTGTATGATACATATTTTCCTACCACCTCAGTAAACTGCCCAGGACTCCCTCTTTCTGCCTTGGAAGCATGCCTTGTTCTTGTGCCCAATGGAATATAAAGGTTTGAAATCAGATACTTAAACCATAAACTTATCCGTTCCAGTTGGTAAGAGTTGAACGCACACACCAATCCTACTTTTGGGACACAGGCACAAGATGCGCTCAAGATCACACTAGGAGACTCCTCATGACTGCAGAGATACGAGAGTGAGAAAACCGCTATCCTTGATGCTTGACTGATTCTGCTCTCACAGAACAAGTGCCTTAGCAGGTGGTGATGGACAGACAATCCTGATTCTTTCAGTCCCAAGAGATCTACTTGATGGAAACTCATTCCCATTCATTTAATACCTGATAAGTCTGCTTAATGTACAGGATCTCTTGATTCCTTTAGACTTTAATTTTTTTGAGGGGATGTATGTGTATGTTCTTCACATTTAGTTGCTTCAGTTTATCTGGATACAGAATGTGAAGGGAAAACTGTTTATTTGTCTGGCTTTTCACAGCTCCAGCTTCTGGTGTGTGATCAGGGGACAGCTGGTCCTTTGTGGGGCAGCTCAGGTTTGATCCTGCATGCAACGGGAAAATCAAGGCCACAACAAAAGAAGGGAGGAAAATCTGAGAAGAGCTGGTGCAAATTCAGGCTCATCCAGTCTGCTTCAGAGAGGTAGAAATATTTATTTTAGAAACAGGTGGGTGCATGCATGCACACATGCTGGGCCTGCAGTGTATCCACAGCCTGTAATGGTGAGGTACTGCCCTTCCCCCTCTGAACACAGCACCCTGTATCTAGGGGGAAGTGATCTATGACACACTCAAATTCAGGATGACTCCAATGCAAACAGATTCTGACAGGTTTTCATTACAATCACTAGATTTACTTCACTTAGATGAAAGATTAGCAATGTGCAATGGCCTGCAGCTATGACACCTCAGGCTGTGATCATGTCACATCTTGTTAGCTAAGTGGGTCAGCACTGGTCAGTACTTAGATGGGAGGCCTCTAAGGAAAAGCTAGGTGGGTGATTCAGTAGGTGGCACTCTTCCCTTTGAGCCAGTATTGAGCCAGTGCCCTGTAATGGCGCTAGCAGTCACTATGCTGCTGGAGGCGTTGACTTTCAGACAAGATGTAAAGCCAAGGAACTAACCACTGGCAGCCATTAAAGACCCCATGGTATTTATTTTATTGTTGTGCAAGACTGATTGTTTTAGTCAAATTCCATCCTGGATAATTATATTAAGCCAGATCCCAGTTGGTGTAATTCTGTAATTCTGCCTAGCTCAATGGAAGTCAATGTACCCAGCTGAGGATCAGGCTCCGTTCTATGTACCTAACACTTGCACTTCAGTTTCAACTGGAAGAGTTTAGTCTGCGGTTCCTCAACTTACTGTTGTGTAGTACTGCTGGCCCCGAAAAGCTGCAGCACTGTACCCACAGGTAACCATTTCAGTGGTTGGTGCATGATCACAGTCACTGAAAAGCACTTTGAGGATCATTCAGCTGAAAAGGGGTTTTATAAATGTAATTATTATTAATAATTTGTCCTGGGACCAAAGTACTATTCTCATCCAGGATGCAAGGGGAATTCCATCTCCATGGCCATTATTTCCTCTCTTTTCTTTCTTTTCTTTAGCTTTTTATTAAGGCAAAGTTACAATAAAATGTTAACAAACTACATTGTACATTACTATTACTTAATCAGGATCAGGTTACTATTCAAAGATCTTGGCTAATGATTCTGGCTTGCTAGCTAGGGAGACCTCTTCCTCTGAGTATGCTAAAAGGAGTGACCAAATTTCTAAAGAACTGTCCTCTTTTTGGTGCTTCTCTTGAGTACATACTTAATATGAAGGTTTTTTCCATTACAGGGACTCTTGACATTTTACTGCACCATAACTCCATAGGAGAAGTCACATTTTTCCAGTAGTGTGCAATACAAAGTCTTGCTAACAATAAAAACATTAATTTGTTGCAGTAGCTCAGTAAAATGTGTATCTTTTACTGGAGCATTAAGCAGGTCAGGGGAGGAAGCCGGCATTTTGTCATAAGATGACTCTCTTTAATAATTTCCTCCCCAAACTGTCTAATTACTTGCACATGTAATGATTGTGTCCTGGATGTTGCCTTTTGCTGTAAACCCCGTCCCCCCATCAGAGCACCTCCCTAATAACAATAGTACTATGCATCTTAATTGGAGTCAAATGCCATAAGTAATTTATAAAAAATTTCTTTGAGCTGCACAAATTGAAGAGATATATATCCCCTTTCCCATATAGAGACCTACTCAGCAAGATCAATTTTTGTACAAATCTCTCTTTCTTCTTTTCAGTGGGATTGTTTTCTTAGCAACATCTTTTTGACTAGAATTGTATAATTTTTTGGAATTAAACCTTTTGTTCCAGTTTGCTCCTGGGTCAACTCTTCAAATGTGGTTGAAGGTCTAGATAGAGCTGTTTTGTGTCCAGATTTTACAATAAAATATTTGTTTTGTAAATATTGAAAATGTGTTATCTTCATATTATTTCCATTGTCACATATTTCTTGGTATGATTTCAGATCAGGACTTAGCAACAGCTGGCCAAATTGAGTAATTCAGCTCTTCCCTACACGTATTATCGCTTTGATTTTTCCTAGGGATAAATTCCTGATTATTAATGAAAGTAGCTATGGAAGAGGGCCTCAGTGACAAGAATTTTTAAAAAAAATTCTAAAGCTGGTCTGGATGAATGGGGGATTTTTTATTTTTGGTGACCTACATTTCTTTTTAACCCAACAATTACTATGAATTGCTACATTTGGGCTCCAGTTTTGTTTGAGTTTTATCTAGTGCTTGGATAGCCTATTGTTAACCCAATGAGCACATCGTTTAATTGTGATACATAATAATAAGACAAATTGGGGGAAATTAGTCCCCCCCCCAGTTTGTAGGCTTAAAAAAATTGTTTCAAATTCAATATGCTCTAAACTCTTTGTGATTCTCAAAAATGTACGATTTTGAGGAAAAATGTCTTTCATAAGCATGAGTTAAAGATGTAGATGAATACATATATATTTTAGTATACAGTATTAGTACAGGGAATGAATGTCAGGTGCTCTTGGCCCCTCTGATAAACATTAAGGCACTAGTAGTGGTGACTAATGAGAACTGAACTGCATTGCACTGTATCAGCTCCCAGGCTGGGCACATCTAAACCTACCAGCAGGCTGCAGGAGTCAGGGCCTTACAGAACAAGGAATGGCACCTGGCAGCAGTGATGTACATGGGGAACACTTCACTGTGTTTTATAGGATCTTTGGTGGCTGATCCATGGAGATGGGCATCACACAGGGTAATGCACACAAAGAAAAGGGCCACAGGATAAGGATTTTATTTGTAGCCCTGTAATTAATATCCAGGAGAAGTTGGTTTTGATAGAATGGAACTGTGGTGGGGTGGATACAGACCAACTTGCAGAAGACAGCACACACTCCCAAAAACCAAACCTACTGATCAAGAGGCCTTTTTGAGATGAACAGGAAGGATCTATTGCTCTGTTCCTTAGGAAATTAAATAACAACAGCACCATTGAGACACAGAGGAAACAGCTAAATTTGTACTCACACATACATCCCCAGGCTATGGCAACTGGTTCTGAGAGAAAATCCAGCCATGACCAGAAAGAATGGGTGAAGTTCCATGGCTTGGGCAGTGGTTTTCTTACATTTGGCATTCCCACCCACAGCCCTAGTAATCATAGGATTGATTTGTACCTTCTTTCCCCTTCAAAGGAGAAGATAATAGTTTGGTCCACCACTTTCCCCAATAACCAAGATCTGATATCCAAAGCTTCTGGAAGGATTTATATAACTAGAACAACTCCTTCCCAGCTTCTAGCAACTAAAGCACAGTTCTGGGCAGAAGGTACCACTGAGAAGCTGGCAAGCAGAGAAGGAGCTATGGGTGTTTGAGTGCTATACAAAGCACTCAGCACAAATAATAATAACTAGAATGATCCAAAGTGTGCCACGCACTGTGCAGACAAAAAAGACCTTCCAAGCCAAGATTCTTGGAATGGGCCCCTATATCCACATTTTGGTGTCTACATAACTGGCAAGTACTTTGCATCCAGGACATATCTAAGTATGGTCTTAGGAGCCTAACTGCAGTGCACATCTTTTTGAAAACCTTTGCCACTGTCTCTTCCCTTTCAATCTAAAGCAATTGATGATATTTTTTTATCCCATGATTCCAATTTTCTGTGCCTTTACAACAGCTGGGGGAGGTATTTGGATTTTCATGTACCAGGATAGAACTGGCAGACAGCTCCACTCTATTCCATCTGCTCAATCCACCTCTAGCCTGCAGTAGCTCTGGAATCCATGGCAGCTTTGGCAGAGCACTGGGACCAGAATAGGAACTGCTTTCTCATTTACCCTTCGGGGGGTGGTTGGCCTTAGACAAATTAAAAACCTTCTGCCTTACTGGCCATGCACTGTGCTAAGTGATAGGGGAAAGGGGATTTGGAAGACAGACTGGCAGGGGAGCCAAGGGAATAAAGAGAAAGGGACAGAGGATGAGGGGAGTGAAAGAATGAAAGGGAGAGTTCCCAACAGAGAGAAATGAAGGGTTTTCATGTGCTCTGGATGTTGCATATTCTGTTCTGGTAGCTGAATAAACTGGGGATGCCTTTGCACAATCCCAAGAATCAGCCAAGAAGAACCCCTGGGACAGAGAAAAGGTAACAAGGGTATTGCTAATAATGGAAGGGGATAGAGGACAGATGAAAGACCAAAGGAAATAGGAATGTATTCAGAATATGAATATATATTAGATTTCAAATTAGAACCTGTCTGGATTCTGATTCCAAAAGGTCCTCTGCCTGATTCCAAAAGGTCAAGGTATAAAAATAGAATAGGCCATTGGGTAGTTGTGGACCTCTGAGACCAAATAATCCAACACATCTGAGAACATGAAACTCACCACATCACCCCAGGATCCCCGGAAAACAATGCTGCTGGAATCTGAAAACTCAGAGCTAAACACACTTGGAAGGTAATGCCATAATACCATCTGGCCCAAGAATGGCAAGTTTCAATACCCCAATGGCATCATGCAAGTGCTGAGCTTTGTCTGCAGGAAGTTTTGTGGCTCCTGACAGCTGCCCACCTCTGAGATGCAGCAGATCTGATCAATGACTAGAGATTAATTACCAGCTTGGCATCTCAGCTCCCATATTCTGTTGTTGTTTTTGTTTTTAATTAACCCAACCTTCTGAGGGAGAGGGCTGAGCCCAGACAGCCTTCTGTTTACCTTCCTTCATGGAAGAAATTGCTAATGGACAGTGCCAGGGCTGGAGTGATTACTGGATCTTTTACATGAATTCACCTACATAAATCATTCTGCAGAAACTCATTTGTCTTAACAGGTTCTTGCATCAATGTTCTCTTTATTACCTCATCTTAGAAAGGCTTGCTAGCTCTTTCCAGACACTCAGTCTGTTAAAGAAGAGGGCAGAATGAAGAAAACTGAGTAAGCATACTAAAAAAATCCCATGTGCTAGTGCACAAGTACTCTCACATTTTCTTTCTGCTTGTCTCTCTCTCGCTCTCCTGGTTTCCACTGCAAATCCAGACTAGTATCTTCCTCTGTCAATATTCCTATTGATTTAAATGGGAATACTTACAGCATAAGATACTAACATGGGTAAAAGTATCACAGTCTAACCTTTAAGGCGAAACATATAGCAAAATAAATGTTTTCCCTTTTGCTTATTTAGGATGTATACAGACTGGCTCAGTGATTTCTCTTAAAAAATGCTCTCTCCCCTCCACCACCAGCTGCTTGTTTTTAAATTAGAAATATCAGCTCCTCATTGCTCCCTTTGCTGGAGGATCCTGACAGGTTTTTATTTTTAGAGGCACCAAATAATGTTATCAGCCGGGGCTGTGAGGCACCCCCTGCTGTGTAAAATGATTTCATCTCTTCAGTTGGGGGAGCCACACCTCAGGTGTGACATCACTAATCAGATTCTCCAATGCTCTCATCAGTCTGCTGCAGGAAATTGGGGGAAGTGAGGACTTGACGGCTGTAATGCAGAAAACAAGCAGCAGAAAATAAAAACCCATCGGGGCTGGGAGAGAGGGAGGAGCAGAAGTATTTTCACATCAGAAAGGAGCATTAAATGGCAAAGCTTTTTCAAAGGTGCTTTATGATTCACTTTGAGCTTGTTCATAATGGAAATTGGAATGGGGCTGAATGTAAAAATGGACAGAATGGCCTGTATAGCAGCAGAATCTGTGCCCACTTGGTAGAACTTGCTACTATGCCAGCTCACTGGTACTGCCAAAACACTGCTGATGGATGACAGCTGTGCCACTGCATTGGGGTTTACAAACCCCACAGGGACCTGCAAGGGTTAATATCCTGCTGTGAGCCCATTTGGCCCCATCCACCAGAGGGGCTACAAAAGGGCAGGCTCGGGGGCCGGGGGGGCTGGTGGAGGAGGAGGACAGGTCTGAAAGAAGCTGGTCGGGAGCTGGTCTAGGATTGATGCCAGTCAAGCCTACCTGGAGGGACAATAGGCTATGACAGGGAAATATTTGGTAGTACCTGGGGCCCTGCCAATAGCCAGCAATACAGATTGTTTGCTACCAAGACTGAAGTGCCACCCCCCTGCCCTTGTTGTTAGCTGTTCATCCTGCAGCTAAAAGTTTATTTATACCTGTGTCTGTTGCCAATGGAGCCACTAGAATACCAAGGGGCTTACCCTCCTTTCACTTTCACCAGTTGAAGGGAAATCAGACTTATTGACTTCCATTGAATCAGGTGCATTAATTTCAGTGGAGTTACTCCAGACTCTACTAGGGGTAAGCAAGATGAGAATCAGCCCAAGTGTATCTGTATTCAGTTAATTCTGCAGGAAAAACTGGCTTGGAGAGTGGTATGACTGCTGTTTGGAAGCTGGTTTAAGCTATCCTCCCTTGAAAACCCTTTCTAATTAAGCCTGGCTAAGAAAATCACAACACCCTATAGAGAAAGGAATTTACACCTAACAATCCAGTGTTGCAGAGCGCCAATCAGTTTTACTACCAAAAATATTTCTGGCCTATGCCCAGCTACATGTGGAATTGCTAGGATTCCTCCACCATTGTAATCATGAGCTGTGGATTGACAGAGCACTGGCCAGAAATTACAGGGGTGAGTGGATTCTGTGTCAGTTTGAAGTACATGAATAGGAACTAGGAATATTGCAGGTGAATGGGCACAGTGCCATTAAGCAGCATTCCAATCTTGTAAAACAGGCCAGAAGTAGCCTTGGTAGATGAATTTGGTATTAACTAGATTTTCTAATGGATGAACCTATTTAACTTGGTACTACTGGAAACCATCAGGCTAAAATGATGAAGAACAGACTATACAACTAGATGAAAAGTAGTTCCCTGGACAAGCAAACTTTGAAAACTGGGTCGTGGGAGGGGTCAGTAACTAGTAATCAGTCCACACTCCTCATCTTGATGGGCAGGATAAAATTGAGCTGTCGCTTCTCCAGATTCATACTAAGTTCTCTTTTATCCAAGTTCATATAGATGAAGCTGAAAAGCCTTTTCTGATGCATTTGGGAAACTTTTTTTTTCATAATTGATATGAATTTCAGTGCTTGGAAAAGTGAAAGATTAATAGCTCTGGCTAGAGCCAGGCAGAACACAAGCAGGCTTCCCGTACGCAGGTCTGCCAACTTCTACTTGCAGCACTTCAGATAATCTAATCCTAAGCTAGAACGTAGTTCTGCCAGTGCATCAGAATTCTGCCGATGCACCATTCTGTGCTAGCCCCATCCTGGTCTCCCACCCAATTCTGACAACATACCAGAATCCTGGCCTGTGCAATTCCCTGCCACTCCAGTCTTGGTTCTCTACACAGTATTACCAATGCATCTCAGTCCTGATCTTCAGTAACTTCTCTTCCAGTTGTGAGTGCCCCACCCCCTCTGAATTTTTTTTTTTTAAAGCTAACTCTGAACTCTAAGTTCATCTCATTGCTGTCCTGGAATATTATCTTGCTATGCCAATTCTGGACTTCTTTGGAGCACAGACTTCCTGTCCTACTAGAGTGTGGTTTGTTTGCAGTGTATAGAAATACTCACCAGGGAACAGACTGAGATCACCAAAGTCTCTTTGGTTCAAATTCAAGGCAGATGCTCAATGAAGCCTGTAGACGTGACCAGCTAATGCATGAACTTACTGTACCCCAAAGCTCTCTCCAGCTATCAGAGGGTAGCGGGAGCAGTGGAATGCCTGCTGGAGGTAGACAAAGCATGCCCCAGTTTCATTTTAAATATCCCCCATCCAGTTACTGTGGTAGCACCATCTTCAATGCATGATCTGAATGTTTCTTTAAGGCTTATACTGAAACAAATATGTGGCTGCCTAGGATTTCACATTGGTCACTATACAGCACACCAGAACTTCACTGGAATGGCATGGAATGGAACCTAGATTCTCTTGCTCCAGAGGGCCTATCATTGAAGCTAAAGGAGAATCTCCACTAGCTGTTAGCAGTATAGGTTCTGTCACTTCTAGCTGCACAGTTCTGATTCCATCCAGTAGAGGGAAGTAGTTCATGTACACACTCTAGTCAGTATTTTACTCTCTCTGCCATCCCTTGCCCATGACAGTCTCACCTTGTCAGAAGCTCTTAATATACACTTTCTTGGGATTGGAAACTAAAATCCAATCCTACCCTTCTATCATAGGTTGTTTGTTTAAAAGGAGAGTCTATGTCACATAGCAGGATGCCCTTTTTCATATTCAAGCTTCTTCCGAGTCTGAGAAGCTCTCTCAATAGTGATTCCTGAGTCTGGCAATTTTTGTAGCAAAGATCTGTAAGCAGGGCAGGGTGTTGATTTTGATGGATTAGAAACAGCATATATTAACAAGTCAGTGAAATTTTAGCCCTTTTAAAATCCATTTTGTGAGGGGGTGGGTTCTCCCCCTCTGCCTTTTCTTACTGTTGTTGGCTAACTCACGCAGATATACATATGTGGATGGGTGTGCACGTTCATGTACATTACACACACACACACAAGTTTTTTATACCCTCCGTACACACTCTGAGGACTTTACCCCCACCCCGTGTACACACATCAATATACACTCATATGTGACTGATGTCCCATACTCGGGTACGCATGACTTTACGCAGACACACATCCACATTCCTGCTCAACTTTACACATACACATTCTCCCCTTCACACTTCCAGCCCTTCCACAGGAATCCATCTGGGCTCTGGTGATGCAATTCTTTATGAAAAACGAACATATTGTCCTAAATTGTGCTGCAAGAGCCTCACACTAGATCCAGGATATTGTCCATGCTACTACCACCATGCTCACTTCTGCCACCAACACACTGTGGGCAGCACAGCATTTCGCTTATAATGCTGAACAGTCTCTTTGCAACTCCTTCTGCTACTGGATGGGTTACAAGCTTCCTGTTTTTTACCAGGGCCCTTTTAAATAAAGGGAATCTAAGAATGGGGAGATCTTGGGGAAACTGCCCTCCTTTCTGTTGCTTGGCTGTCAGATGTCACCTGCAATGCCAGCTGCTTCTCAAGCTATTCTCCACCCGAGAGATTCCAAAACAACAGCAAATGAAAGAAAGCCTTAATAATGACGCCAGTTAATGAAGGATAGAGGTGAGGACCCAAACCTGTGAGGCCGCCTCCTGCAATGGGAGAGTTGAGGGCATGCAGTACTTCACAGGATCAATGCTGAGAGACAGAAAAAGACCTAAGCAAAATCCAAGGCATGCTTTTCAGCTCAAAGTGAATGTAAAAATGGCTCCTGGATCCCATTCCGGAGCTCTTCCTTGCCACCTTTGCTATTACCAAGACCATGCTCGGGCAAGGAAATCCCCACTGAATGAACCCATCTGTGTGAAAAGGCTTTTAATTAAAGTTGTAAAGGAATTTCCGTAATCCAACCCTCTCCCATGTGAGAGACTACGGCACAGGGTTACATAAGAGCCATGGGACCTGCCCATGAACCCAGCACTTAATGAACAGCCTGGCAGGGATGGCATTAGCCCTATGAGAATGGCAGGTTACAAGAAGACCCCTGTCCAAGGGGTTAATAACAGCTCACTGGTAATCAGACTGAGCTAATAAAATGTGTCGTGGTATCAATGCTATAATCACAAACAGGAGGGGCAGGAGATTGAGTGTTCTACTTATTACTGGAAATGCAAACCGCAATCCAGAATCCGTTAAGCCATGCATTTCAGTCACGCAAGATCTCTCCTTGGCTAAGGCAGGGAAGGATGCAACAGTCCAAGTCTTTGATATTGCGAGCGTGACTCAATGCTGCATGCACTGGTGTGCTTGTACTGGGAAACAGGGGGATGGATGCAGTTGTCCACTGCATGGCTTTGCATTTGATTT
The DNA here is from genome assembly GCF_009764565.3 of Dermochelys coriacea. Classification (NCBI taxonomy): domain Eukaryota; kingdom Metazoa; phylum Chordata; order Testudines; family Dermochelyidae; genus Dermochelys; species Dermochelys coriacea. The sequence continues at coordinate 243,988,189 of NC_050068.2, forward strand.
TGGGTGCATCTCTGTGGCAAGGAGAAACTGAAGCTCACCAAGCTGTGGCTATTGAAGAATATGAACTGTCAGCTTGTTCACATGCTCAGCTGTGATAATGACTTTCTGCTTCTGTAACTCACTCACAGCGTCTAACTCAGTGGGAGGCTTTCCCTTTTACTCATGTAAGAAAAATGACTTTAGTGTGTGGCATGCCCTAGCCAGGCTATCTCCAGTCAGGCCAGATTGAAACAGCAAAACTGATGTGGTTTTAAGCTACTTCCCTCCTGCTACCCATCGTCCCGTGACCCCCTCTTGGCTCACCGTTCTTGGTAACAAATCAGGTCATCATTAATTTATATATATTATCATCAACTCTTATTCAGTGATGTTCCATGCTATTTAGTACAAGCACTGGCTGCAGTCAGTAAATTCTGCTGGACATATGTGTAACATGCATTCATAGACTTAGGTACACAAGAGTATGCTTCTTTTATACTCAAACTTTTATACCCTCCTTTTACACCCAAATTTACATCCATTCAACACCAATCCTTTTCTTTATTGTACTTGATTGACATAAGAAATGATAATCATGAACTGATGCTATGATCTTTGGGCCAAGTTCTAAGGTCCTTATTTAGGCAAAAATCCTAACTTTAATCCACTCAGGGAGTGAGCGAGGACTTCAGGATTTGACCTGATATTTTTCATACTATAGAAATTAATCACATACCATTTGAAGCTTTTTGTACTTTTTGTGTGTGTGTGTGTTCCCCTCATCTAGGTCTTTCTCTCATCTCATGGACCTTGGCATGGTGAAAGATGCTGGAGGAAAAGTTCAAATACTTGCCAGAATATTTAAATATGAATACGTGTGCTCTAATTGATTTGTAGACTTCAAGGCCACAAGGGACCATTGTGATAATTTAGTTTGACCTCCTAAAAAACAGGCCATAAAACTTACACAAAATGATTCTTAGGGTGTATCTTTTAGAAAAACATTAAATCTTGATTTTAAAATTGCCAGTGACCGAGAATCCACCATGCCCTTTGTAAATTGTTCCAATGGGTAATTACCTTCACTGTTAATACTTTACACCTTATTTCTAATGACTGAATTTATCTAGTGCTTTTACTCCTGAAGGATCCCAAAGCTTTGTATAAAAGATAATACAGTGCATATACAGCCACCTCTGGTGTGAAACATGACAACTGGGTAACAACCCACAGCGATGTTACAGTTTAAGACTGGAAGTGAAGAACAATGGCCTGATTCTTCACTACCTTGTGCCTTGTTTAGTCATTTACCCCTGTGCAAAATGGTGTAAAATGCTTTTCTGCTGATTTGGTAGCATTTCACACCCATTTTGCACTCATTTCACACAAGTATAAGTAACTCCTCGAGAAGCAAGGCAGTGGAGAATCAGACTCATTGTACCAAGTTCAAACTGTAAGGGGACTATAATTACAGTAGGCTAACTGTGCCTACCCCATTGGAATTTGAACAGGGCGCCAGGACTAACACTCCTGCTCTCCAAATAAATGTCATGGGAAGGGCTGCAATTGCTTAGGGTCTCTGTTTTATATCACATCTGAAAGGCAGCATTTCAAAATGCTGCCCCTCACACCATGCTGGGTCATTGGTTCAATACTGATTCAGAAGGGAATGCCAGCTACAGAATCGTCACTCCCCCAGCACTCTGGGTTTTTCTTGGACATATTCTGACCAGGCCAAAATGGATTAGCTTATGAGATCTGACAAGTTCCCAGCCTGAGGTGTATGATCTACTGAAATACACCGGGCATATACTAGTGTGCTCCTCCCTTAACTGGGGCTTTGGTGGACAGTGGGAGTACCTAAGGGCAGAGCCAGTACCAATTAAGCGGTAATGTTAAATGTGTGTTGTCAATTAACTTTTCACCGTGGCGGGTATCTAAGAAACCCCTGTAAAATTAAATTAAGAAAAAGAAGAAAAACCCAGCAACTATATTAACGTATTATGAAGGTTAGAAATGTAAATGAACTAAAAGGTTGCACATTTCATTGCTTCTGTAGGCCAAGTTCACTGTACACACCAGGGGCTGCAAGCATCCTTCCATTACCTCCCACAAGTTCCCTGTGTGCTAACCTCCCACGCCCCTCTGTCTGGGGATTCCCTTCAACCCCCCTTCCTCCCTCTTGTCTGGGGCTCTGTACATCCCCCATTTCACCCTTTCCAAAGAGCTCTGTGTGCCCCTCCATTCTCCCCTCTGTACTCCCATTCCCTCCATTCTGGGGTTCCTCATTCTCCCCTCTTGTCCCTCATTCCACCTCATACTACAGTCCTGCGTTCCCTCCCCAACACCCTTTTGGAAGGGGCTCTGTGCATCCCCCATTCTCCCTATTCTAGCAGGGCTCCCTATTCTACCCACCCCTGTTCCATGCCAAGGGCTTTGTCTGTGATGGGGTTTATAGACACCACACTAAGGCTAAGAGAGTGATGGAGCACTACTGGGACAAGAGGCCACTGCCCCTAAGTAGCTGCAGAGCATGCTCCAAATGGAGGACCTGCTAAAAAGGGGACTTGGACAGGCAAACAGGGAGGGTGAAGGAGAAGCTGTCTGCTGGGAAGAACTCGGTTTGCAGCTTCAGGGACAAAGTGATCAACAGGAGAAGGGTCTGGACTTGTACTTGTATAGGTAAGACCCAACTGGGAGGCCAGGGGCCTGATCCTTTGCCCTCCCCTGCTCCATGACAAGGGAGAATAACTGGACACTGAGAAGCAAGCCGGGAAGTATCCAGTTGACTACTTAAACTGCTGAGGCTGATTGGGAAGATTCTGCTAGGGAGGGGAAGAGTGCTGTGACCATGCCCCAAATGGAAGAGTGAGCCGGGAGGTAGGAAGTGGCCCAAGAGAAGCTGGTCTGGTCTATGAGCAAGGGGGACTGAGACACTTCTCACTCTTTCTGCCTTGGTCCCTGGGCTGGGAGCCGATGGAAAAGGAGAGCTTGGATACCCCTACCTTCCTCACCCTGCAGCTGGCTGGGAGAACCCAGGGTGCACTGGGAATGACCGACCGTAATTTGGCTGCTAGGCCCATGGATTGTCCGGCAAGGCCATCCAAGGAGGTTGAGGACTGTTGAGGCATGACCTGCAAGTCCCTAAGTGAACCCCCCACCATTCCCTCTTTTCCCATGCCAGAGTTCTGTGTGCCCCATGTTCCTCATTCCCCCACCCCATGGCCCTGCCATCATTACTTCTCTTTCTGTCTGGGGGAGAAGACCTTCAGGATGTCAACATAGTAAATTCAACTGGAGGATGGGCAGGGATGAGAATGATAGGGGTGGTTGTTATGCAGGAGGGTGTTAATAGATGCTATCAACATAAGGTGGCTACCGGTGCATCCCCACAATATGAGATGTCTCTGACCCCACCTGCATAAGCTCATCTGCGTGAGCCCATCCCAGCCTGCATGACTCCACACAAAGGCATCATCCCCACTGGTGTCCTCATGTGTCCACAGTCGTCTCCTCTCCTTTTCATCAGACAAACTGTCACACCACGATGGCCCCCTCTCTCAGAGGGTCCTCTGGGGAAGGCAGATCAGCATTGTGTATTGCTAACGCTGTTGCAAGCGTAGCAGGGTATTTTGGAAAGGGTTAAGGTGTGAGTAAGCGTGAAATGGAGGATTCCTTTGCAGGTCATGAGAGGCTGGCGGGGGAGTCGGAAGAGAGTAGAAAACAGGTTAACTCCACGCTCCTGCTAGGCCCGAAGATAAGACGCTGACTCCAGCCAGCTCAAGGCCAGGGCACACATCTGACTCTGCTGCCTGCCAAGAAAGAGGGGGGCCCAAAATCCACCAAGCAGCTGTGAGAAAGAAAAACCTAACTGCACAGATCTGCAAGGCAGTGAGGCCAGCAAAGAAGAAAACAAGGTCTAAAACTGCAAAGGTTAAAAACACCAGCAAGAAGGGGAGCCGAGCCTTGTATCCCTGAAGCCAGGGTCTTTTGAAAAAAGCTAAAGACATCATGGAAAGCCAGTTTGGACTGGCACAGAGGGCACCAGGAGAAGAGGTCCCTGAACGAAGCACCCCCTCCCAAGGAGCCAGGAACTTAAAACCCTCCTAAAAACTGAAGCAACTTAAAGATCACAATGGACCCTGGACGACCTGGGCCCAGGACAGAACTCCCGTCCACTCTTCCCCCTCTTCTGCTTACGTTACACCCAGACTTGGCCAGCCTCGGGTAGAGACTGTGTAAGTATAAAAGTGTGTTAGGGCTCGGGGCACTAATGCTTTCTTCCTTCCTCTAAGTAACATGGGAAGCACCCATCACGCTCCGCTGTTATTTTATTATTTTATCAATAAAGCTTTAAAATTTAGACACTTGCTGTGTTACGTCAGCTCCTCCCTTAACAATCCAGGGGCCTCAGCTTAATCACAGGATGCTTCAGGCAGATTGGTAACAAAAATATGTCACAAAACCCATGTCCGCTGCCAAGTCCCTACCGGACAGGGACAGTGCTCCACAAAACTAAGAGTATCTGGCTTTAAAAGAGACAAATGTCTTCCCTATGCCTATAGGCCAAACGTTGACAATTACAGACGTGGTTGAAGCTGCTGGGTCTGCTAACCAAATGCCAGGAACTCCATGTGTCCCCCATTTCTCCCTTTTGGTTTTTCCAATTTCACAAAAATCAATAAGGTTCAGTCCATTGATGCCAAGATTCCACATACCCTGAAATCTTGCAACTGATCAAATGTGGCATTCAAAAGTTATCGTGTTAAATCCAGACAGAAAAATGTCATCATTGGTACTGGATATGGGGCGGGGGGGTATCTGCATGTGCAAAGGGCCATTAAGCACCCTCCCCCTTTTTAAACATGAAGGCCATGCCTCCTTGCTTTTGAGAACCTGATCTCAACAGGGTCACAAGCTGAGTGGACTGTTAAGGACAATAGGTGTCTTTTTACTTGTTGGGCTGTCAACAATACATGCTGGGTTGGGGGGAAGGGGTGGCACACAGATCCCCTGCCACATGAGGAGAATGAGGGACTCTGGTATCGGGGGAAGGGAGAAATGAGGAGGCAGAGGAGGAAATGGTGAATGGGGGATTCATAGAGCCCCTGGCCTGAGAGAGGGGGTAGGGGTTTGCAGAGAGTCCCTGAAATAGAGGGAGATGGGAGGTAATGGAAGGATACAAACAGCCCCTGGTGCGTGCAATGAGATCAGCCTACAGAAGCAATGAAATGTACAGCCCTCTAGTATGGACAAAGCAAGTTGTACTTTAGCACATGCTAAGCTAAGAGTTGGAGCCTAGGGTTCACCTTGCCCAGCTAACACATGTTAAGATAATACTTAGTCCTGCCACGAGTGCAGGGGACTGGACTAGATGACCTCTTGAGGTCCCTTCCAGTCCTATGAATCTATAAAAATACAACTTTTCCTGTCTTCTCTAGTGTTTTAGAATGTGTTAGTTAAAACACATTTCAAATATAAATCTTTTGTCCTAGTCTAGACAAGACTTTAGAACTTGTAGGCCTGATTCACCAGTGCAATACTCCAGTTTTATGCTGTTGATGGAATTACACTGATACACACCACTGCATTATTCCAGTTTTATAAGAGAGTGCAATTGCTTCCCAAACTGATGCTGGCTTCCTTTTAATGTTGCAAAAACATCTTGAAATGGGGAAAATCTGGCTTTAGACTGGGAGCTTTCACACTATTTTAAAGAGATGCAGTTACAGAAAAGCTGTCTGGATGAAGCATGCACATTTTTCAGGACTGTTGGTGTGCTATGCTGATGAGTCATAAGCTGCAGTTCATGATCATCATATTGAAAGTGTGCTAGGCACTGTACATTCATATAACAAAAAGATGATCCTTGCCCTAAAGAGCTTATACACATCCCTGTTCAAACATGCATATGCTTATCAATATGTTAGATTAGGCTACTGAGTCAACTCCTTTCCAGCTCCTAGCATAATAGAATTCTAATCCATGACTGAGACTCCTAAGTGCTACTACAATGCAAATAATATATAATAATAATGCAGGAAATAACCAGGATTCCCGAACGTTCTAGCCATGTGGAAGCCATGATAACTAGGGATATAATGGTGGAATAATATTTCCAAAGTGAGCAAGTGTGATGGGGAAGATATCTCTGCATCCATTTTGTACAAAGAGCTCCTATCTTGGCAGAAATCAAGGGCTAGTAGCCAATGACAATGCAGCTACATAGGGGGCTCAGAGGGAGAGATCAAACCCTTCCTGCTTGAGTAACACAGAAGAATTCTCGGAAGAATCTTGAAAACAATTGACTCTGACATCTTAAGTGACTGAGTGAGAAGATGTACAAAGAGGTTGGTAAATTAGCAACAACGTGAATTAACTTGCTCTGATGGTGCTGCAGATTTTAGTCCCAGAAAGAACACAAGGCCACAGTATGATCTCAGAAATGCCTATGCAAATCTGGAGTAACTTCACTGAAGTAATTCCAGATTTATACTGGAGTGAAATCAGAATCTTGCTCTCAGAGTTATTAGGCTGGTACAAACTACGCTTTACCCCAGTGCAGAAGGTCTACACTAAGGAGTTGCATTGGAGTAGCTACACTAGTGCAAAACCCTTCGGGGTAGACAAGGCTTTGGGAGAAGCTTTTGATATGTGGTCTGTGAATGTGAACTTGGTACAGCAGGTTTGGTTCCATAATTATAGGAGAGAGGAGGAGAAATCTGAAAAAAAAAATGGAGATGGGCCCTATATTTGAATAAATGTACATAAGAATGGCCATACTGCATCAGACCAATGGTCTATCTAGCCCAGTATCCTGTCCTCTTACAGAGGCAAATGCCAGGCGCTTTAGAGGGAATGAACAGAATAGGTAATCATCAAGTCATTTACCCCATTGCCTATTCCCAGCTTCTGGCAAACAGAAGCTAGGGACCTGCCTATCCTGGCTAATATAGATGGACCTATCCTCCGTGAACTTATCTAGTTTTTTTCTTTAACTCTATATAGTCTTGCCCTTCACAACACCCTCTGGCAAAGAGTTCCACGGGTTGAATGTGTGTTGTGTGAAGAAATACTTCCTTTTGTTTGTTTTAATCCTGCTGCCTATTAATTTCATGGGTGACTCCTAGTTCTTGTGTTATAAGGAGTAAATAACATTTCCTTATTTACTTTCACCACACCAGTCATGATTTTATAGACCTCTACCATATCCTCCCTTAGTCGTCTCTCTTCCAAGATGCAAAGTGATGTAATGGGAATGGGTTTCACTTGCCTTCCATGACCAAACCCAAATTTACCCAAAAGGCTCATCTGAGAAGGTACCATGAGGACTTTCTCATTTGAGCAGGATAGTGTGAGCCACCTTGAAGATGCACCTCCTAATGGACTAGAACTAGAAAGCAGTAGAACTAGATAGAAACATCTTTTCTAAGGAAAAACTCAGAATTTGAAGGAAAAAAATCCTGAAATGAGTCAAGGCCCTAATACTGCAAGAGTAGCTAAGATCTGCAATGTTTTCATGCCTGCAGTTTTCTCCTGTCCTTGGAAGTAAAGCAGTTTTTTGTTCTGTTTCAATGAGATATATTTATAATCTCCCTCATGAAGATTATAGCAACAGCCTATCCTCCTGCTAGGTCCCTAGTCAACAAGGGAAGAGACACTCCCCCAACCTCCTATGTGAAGCCATGGGAAAGAAGGGGCTCCATTTGGCTGTTAAATTCTTCCTTAGATGCCCAGTGAGCCTGAGAAGCAATTTTCCAACTGTTTATAACTTACTGTTTTCAAGACATGGCTAGGAGATTATTTCTTAGGGAGAACCAGCCCCATGACAGGTCATCAGATTTGGAGGTATTATTCAGCCATTTTGAGTTATTGATGAGCAAGTAAAACAAAAAAAAATCTCCTTTTTTTTTTTCTCTACTAGAAAATTGTGTGGGATGGTGGGTGTTGTCACTTTTTCTACTCACAATCTGTTGAAGGGGTTTTTTTCCCCTCAAGATTTCATACCCCTTTGTCAGATGAGACCAATCATGGAATGTTTCGGTCTCACCTAAGAAAGTTATAACTTAAGAGCATGTGAAAAAAGGGGGTCAGCAATGAATATAATCTTAGCTTCTTCTCCCAGCAAAAGCTATAGCAATAATTCTATAGGATGATGGTTCACATGCACTAGGTAAAGAATAAAAAAGGTATTACCAAATGTGAAAAAATATGTCTTTATGACCCTACAGAAACAAACCTCCTATAGCCCTAAATTATATTACCATTAAAAAAGTTACAAACCTATTACATGAAGAATCTGCACAATGTTGCTTAACGGCTTTTCCATTGTTCACTGTTATTTATGTGATGCATTGCTATCTATTGCTATTGTCAGCACTCAAGAGAAAATGTCATTTAAACATTGTGTATGTTTGTGTATGTGAACACACACACACATGCATACACAATCTGCGGCAGATCCTCAGCTGGCGTAAATTGGCATAGTTCCATTCAAGTCAATGCAGCTGTGTTGTTTTATACCAGCTGTGGATCTGTTTTTCTGTGTATAAAAAATAGAAACTAAATACCATCACTTTGATCTTGGTCATAAATGAACACTAATGTACATTCAAACACATTCTCATGCACACATGCATGCATGCCCACTTATATACACACAATCACCTTACTAATTATGACAATAAATTTATGCTGCTTCCTTAACTGGAGCTTTTAAGAATACTTAGCTCTTACCTAGTGTTTTTCATCTCTATGTCTTCAAGTCCTTTACCGCAGAAAATAAGTATAATTATACCCATAAATAGGTGAAGTGATTTGTCCAAAGAAGGTCATTAGCAGAACTGGGGAGAAAGCTACATCTCTTGATTCCAAGTCCAGTACCCTAGCTCAGGAGTTCTCAAACTTTTTTTGCTGGGACCGCCTTTGAAAATATTTCAGGCTGTTATTACCCCTTCCCCCATATCATGCTACTCTTACTTCTGCGCAGCTGCTGGTGGCGATGCTGCTTTCAAAGCTGGGTGGCTGGAGAGTGGCAGCCACTGGCAAGGTGCCCAGCTCTGAAGGCAGTGCAGAAGTAAGGATGGCAATACTGAGACCCCCTACAATAGTCCTGTGACCCCCTTTTGAGTCAGGACCCCCAGTTTGAGAAACATTGCCCTACCAGATATTGCCTCCCAAACTGAGCCACACTGCAGAATAAATTCAATAGCCAAGATTCACATCTTCCTATCCAAGGTTTCACTGAGCACAACAACCACATCTAGAGGGAATGCTAGAATGCTATTAACTTAGCTTGTGTTAGGCTACAGATCTTCTGGGGGGAAAATACATATTTTCCAGAGTTTACATGAAAGAAATTGGAGGAAAAAAGCCACAGCGCAACCTCATTTTAATCTGACCTCATAAATGATTCCTCCCCCTTTTGCTTATTTATTCTTCGTATTCTTCTATGGCTGTGGATCACAAACTACTGGTAATTTTAAAACAAATGAAATATTTTTCTATCTGTTGCACAAAATATATTTCTGGCTTTCTATAGTGTTTTTCCTAAGGGGGAAATCGCAGAAGGTTTCTTACCAGAGATAAAGTGAGAGAAATAAACCATAGCTGAACTCAGAAACAAAGAGAGAAAGAGCAACATGGCTAGGGAGACACAAAGAAAATAACAGGCAAAACAGCGAGACAAATTAAAAAAAAACAAAACAGGGGAAGCAAACCAAACAATAAGCAGAAAGATTAAGATAGACAGCAGAGCTCTTTTCAGACTCTCTCTTGCACTAGAATTTCATGGCAGGCAAAAACAATAAAAGAAGCAGGATCTGGATAGGCAAAGTGTCATTGCAATCTGGTATGTGTGTGCATGTGTATGGGCATGTATTTTTGAACCACTAGTGAGAAAGTGAAATTAATAAAAGTGCAACCCTGCATAGATGATAGTCTCATGACCTGGCATGCTGCTAGGTCTAAGAGTACATTTCTGAGGTCTGGCTAACTCTGACCCATACCTCAGTTAACTTTGCATACAGGGCATGTAAAAACATGTATAATCATTGCATAATGTAAATACCATCTCAGATGCATCCCCAGACTCTATCTCTAGGTTATAAAAACAAGGATTAACATTATACAAATTAAATTATTTATAAAGTGTGTGTGTGTGTGAGAGAGAGACAGAGAGAGAGAATACACTAATGAAGACTAATTTTAACCCACAAAAACCAAGACACTGGAATATCAGTTGTGCCACTGAATATAGTAGGAATCTCAGCACAGCGAGTGACCTTCCATACCACATTTGCTGCAATGCACAGGCACAGAAGAGAGGGTTATATGAATGGAGTGGGTCCCCAAATGGTACCATTACCTGGCATTGATGTATTGTTTCTTGCTAAAATGTACTCTGTACCATTAGTAGTCATTGATGCAATGTGCCTCTGGCCAAGATTACCCATGGTTCTGCTAGCTTCTGGCCAGTATTTCCTGCCTCACCATTAGCAGGAATTGATATTGTGATCTTCTGGTTGGTATTTTGTGTGCCTTCATTACTGGCCATTGAGACCCTGTCTTAGCAGGAATTCCCAATGGTTTCATGAACAGACATATTCACCCTTTCACTTTGGGCACGATTTTATTTTACAGCATTCCCAAAGAATGAAGAAGAAGCCTGTCTGCATCCCATGCCCATCTTCATTTGACCACTGGATGTTGCCTGATATTTAGTGTACTGTAGTCCATGGCCTCTCCTGTCCATAGGTCAGTACATCACTGCCATAGGCACTGACACATTGTCCTTCTTATTGGGATTTCCTTTGACATCATTTCTAGGCACTGACTGCCTGTCCCCCTGGCCAGGATTTCATATAGAATCATTCTTGCAGTTGCTTCCCTGGGGATGTCTACAATGCAATTAAAAACCTGTGGCTGGCCCATGCCAACTGACTCCGGTTCACAGGGCTTGGGCTAGGGGCTGTTTAATTGTGGTGTAGACGTTCAGGCTCAGAATGGGGCGCAGGGTCTAGGACCCTGCGAGGTGGGAGGGTCCCATAACTCAGGCTGCTGCCTGAGCCTTGATGTCTACCCTGCAATTAAATAACCCCTTAGCCCAAGCCCCGCAAGCCCGTGTGTGTCAGCTGGCATGGGCCAGCCACAAGTGTTTAATTGAAGTGTAGACATATTCCCTGGGTCCCTGGTTGGTATTTCCCATGATTTTATTACTAGGCACGGATACTTTCATGTGCTAGCATTATTAAAGCACTAATGCCAGTCCAGCCCTGCCTCTGGGATTTCTTTCCAGGGAATGGCACTGGCATGGGTTTTGTATGGTATCAATTCCACAAATGCAGGTGCTGGCTCTGTGACTGGGATTGCCCATGGCATCATTTCTAGGCATTCAAACTCTATTCTTGCAGCTAGGATTTCAAATTGTATTGTTTCTGGACATGGACTCTTTGTCCCTCTAGCTGGTATTTCTCATGGTATTGTTACCAGCCATTAACTCCAATCCCTTTGTCTGGAATTTTATGTGGTGTCATAACCTGGCACTGATGCAGATTTTACATGATCATTCAATTAATTTCATACTGTGGATTTTTGGAACCATTACGGATATACCTTAAAATGGGATATAGATAGCCTCAAATAGTTTATTTTCATTTTCCTCCCTCTTGAGCTATTTAGTCAAATTAAATGTTGTTCTTAAAATGTCCATGAGCTTGTCTACATCGGGGCTTTAGCCATCAATGTAGCTGCGCTGATGTAACTCTCTACCATCTGAAACTAGGGTAAGCCGCATTGCTGCAAGTCACTTCTTACACATCTACAATAGGGTTTGCATTGGGGCAATACCAGTGCAGCTAAAGCAGTGGCTCAAACCCCAATGCAGTCAATCTCTGAGACAGTTAGTGCATTTCTTCTGTACCCAAAATGAAATGCATGGGGATTTGTGGTGTGTAAGGAATGCAGGATTATTGCAGTATTTTTATTATTTTTACTGGTGCAATGCGCAAATATGGCAAAATATGTTAATAGTGATAGTAAACCCACAAAATTTACAGTAATTAATTGAAATCAGTGGGATTTTGTCTAATGCCTTTACCCTGGAGATAATCCATAAAATAGAACATTAATGCATAGTTTAAAAAGAAAAATTTTGGAAAGCAGCACTTCTGCATATGCAGTAGCTTCATTTTAAAGTTACATAATTAGGCTTTTTAAATGAAACAAAAAATGTAGCACATGGCCTCAGTCTATAGCAAAGACTAAGTGGGTGTAACATCTAGCTCTCTCAAACCATGCCTTCTTTATTACAGGGTAAGATAAAAATACCCATCTGATACATACCAACAAAAAATAAAATAAAACTGGTTTCAGCTCAGTTCAAATCCAAATAGTTTATAAACCCTTGGAAAATGTGTTTTTTGTAAAACTTATACCATGAGATCCTTCTTGCAGGAGAGATGGTCTTGTGATCCAAACATAGAGCTGAGATTCAACTGAACCGGGTTTTGTTCTGGGCTGTGTCACAGGCATCGAGTGTGATGCTGGATAAGTCACTTAATGTTTTTGTGTCTTTGCTTCACCCTGCTTCACATAAAACAGGGATAATAACTCTGCCTCAGATTAATGTATGTAAACTTCAGTGAGATCTTTGGATGGAAGATTCTATAGATGTTCAAAGTATTTGTATCACAATTTATAATTATTCTTTATATGATAAAGGACTTTGCCACCTATGCAGTAGGAGCAAATTCTGCAGTCCTTACTCAGGCATAACTCTCACTGAGGGAATTTCATTTGTGTAAGGACTGCAGGATTTGACCCATTTAGACTCAAGAGGCCAAATTAATCTCTGCTGGATTTCTCTGGTACATACAATGAAGCATCTCAAGGGCCTAGCAATGAAGGGTGTTCTTCTGATAAAGATAAGGAGGAAGAATTATACCCAGTACATTTGGGGATATTTTAGAATGGTCTCTTAAGACAAGAGCTTGCCTAATAAGGGTGATCTGAGGCATGCTAATTTGGGAACCTGTATTTCTGCAGCAACACATTCCAGAATTACTGACCTTATTTTTTGTTTTTAAAGCAGTAATTGAGGCACTTATGCAATAGATTCCTAGGTAGAAAGAGATATATGCCACAGGATAATAATCAGACTAATTCCTGCTGAGAAATATCTATGTAAATCTTTTCTCCTACCTCTCCTTTCATAGGTGAGTTCTGCATTGACGTTCTCACTGACATGCACCAGCAATTAACTATCCTCTGCATACTTGATGAATTCCCCCCCTTTCCAGAGAAAAGTTTGGAACGCACAGATTTTTTTTATTTAAAATGTAGATTTTTTTTTTACTGTTGAGAAGAAAAGTAATAAAATGAATGCCCCAAACTTTATTAAAAACAAAGGGCCTGTGTTTTTCTGCAGGCCCCTTGAGGTCAAGATGGATAGTCACTTGTCTAGAAGATTAGCTGTTCACTTCCATCCAAGGTTTACGGTGAGCTGGCTCACGAGGGATCTCAACCCTGGCCCAAAATACAAGAGACCTCTGGGTTGTGCCTGAGATGGGAGGGAGCATTACAAATGTATTTAAACAAGCTTTCTGGGCCCTTCTGTTTTGTGACAAACTGATGAAGTTCCATTGTTAGGCAATAACTGACCTTGTACTTCTTTTAAATCACTTTAAGCCCTGCTTCCATCCATCACATTCCTACAAGATCTCATTTCTATTCCATTTAGAGTGGCCATTTTCTTTCCTGATTATTATTCAGGTCTTACAGTCCTGGTCAGAAAGACCAGGGGAGGGAGAGGAAATTTAAGAGAACATTGGATGTTAGCATTTATAATATGGCAATACCATGACTGGGGGCATGGGGCAAGGAAGGAGGTGAAAAATCTTCGCTATCTAAGGTCCTTTCCACACACCATGTCTTCTGAATCAAATTTCCGCTATTGTTGTGTAAAAGCCCAAATGCAACTCTGAAGTTGGCCAATTGGATCTTAGTGAATACTAGGCACACTGTCAAAAGGAAGTGAAAGATTCTCCACATTCAAGATGCCTTTAGATTAGATTTTGTTGTCTCTTTGATTTCCCTCTAGCATTTGCAGAGGAGAGAGGATGAAACCTAGTGTACCTAATCAATAAAAGACAATGAACCTGCTAAAGTAAGGAGTTTAGACCTTTTTCAATCTCATAAATTTCTTTTTATATAAAGATTTTGGTTTGCCTAAGATATAGGAGGAAATAGAAGCAGGCTATTTTAATCCTCCTGAGTGAAGAGAGCTTCAGGGATTGCTATGTTATCCCTGGCAGCAGTCCTGATTTTTCACAAAACCCTGTGTATGTATCAGAGATCAGCAGTGTCCTTAATGCTCCTCTGCGTGTGCATTTTGATATGAAATAATAAGAAATTCACAGGATTTTTTTCCCCAAGCAAACCCCACTGCAAAAATGCAAGGTTTATAAAGGAGATATTCAGATTTGTGCATTGAAACTGACTCTTCAATCTGTCTAATGACGTATGTGAGAAACTATATTCAGATGAAAGGAAACCCTTGCCAATGTTATGTACCTAATATTGGCTTCACTGCAGGGATTCACTGTTCAAAAACAATGCGTTTGATTCTGCACTTACATGGGTTTCACAGTGGTGTAACTCCACTGAATTTATTCTGAATTTACAGTAGTATACAGGAGAACAGAATCAGTTCGTATGTGTTTTTAAAGCTTCTTACAATGCATAGTGAATAAGGGCCCGCTCCTGCAATGGTTTACTATCTAGCATAGCACTTACTACCATGAGTATTGTCACTGATCTCAGTAAGTAGGGTTTTCAGGATTGAGCCTGCAAATTATAAGCTTTTAGAGTTCAGCACCGAGCTTTTGGTGTGAAAAGTATATTGTACATATAAGGTGCTATATAAATTACTTTAATTGTCATTTCTGCATCACTTCTGACTTAGTCATGAGCCAGACCCTCAGCAGGTGTAAAGCACTGAGAATATAGCCTCATGTTTCTAACTGCCCTTCTGTATTCAAAACAAACATAGCAAGGAAGGGTTCCTTTTCTGGAAAGAGAGGGGGGAAAAAAAACCCATGATCTGGGCTCAGAACTGTGCTGAGGAGGATCTTTTTTGCTTCAACAACATCAGGAAGAAACGCATACACTTTAATCTAGATGAGAAATAGTTTCGGTTTTACCATCAATGTGAGCTTCTTTGTTATATGCCATAGGCATATAAGCATTCTACATGCTCTTTCTTCTGTTCCTAACTTTACTCACTCTGACTTTTGACCAGAAAGGACCCTGCTGTTTCCAAACCACCTAAGTAAAGGCAGATCAGCTATCTAGCTCAGTTGTCATTGCAAGCTGGTGAGCTGATGGGATTTGCTGGCTGCATAAAGCAGGAAAATGTAACTCACCAGTATTATTCTCTTTCGGTGTTGGACTGCTAGTCCTTGTGTACTATCCGTACACACACATATCATTATTAGCATTCAGTATTAGTATTCATGCTATCTCTGTTAGGCCAGAAAAAAATACTTTCTCCCTTTAAAAAGCTGGACAGGTGTCAGGCACTTCTTTGCGGGCGGGGAGGGGGGTTGAGGGGGAAGAGCTCTAAACCCAGAAAACTGAGATGGGCTCCCTAAATATCAATAACTGTATAACATCTATGTTTACGTGTATGCCTAGTCCTGGTATGTAATATACTAAGGCACCCCCACAGGTGAGAAAATCCCCTCTCCGTCAGGCAGGGACGCTTTTTTTCCAGCGACCCGCCGCACAAGCCCTAATGAAAACAGATCCTGCCGCACGGCCGCCGCCGTCCTCGGCAAAGCCTCCTTCCCTGCCTTGCCTACCCTGAGATTAGCTTGGAGCCGAGACTTGCTTATTTGCGACAGAGAAGGGCCCGAGCGCGGGGCTGGCGCGCGTGGCCCGAGCGGGCTGCATGCGACCGGGGACAGCAGCCGCACACACAGACCGACGACCCGAGCGGGGAGGAAGGCGGCTGGCGCCCCTCGGAAGCCGCAGCCGCGCGGCTCCTTGCGCCCCGCCCGCTCCCGCTGGAGCGCACGGCTAGGGAGGGATCCCCCCCCCCCCGCATTTTACCGCGGCAGGGAGCCGGGGGGTTGATCCCAGGTACCCCTTGGCGCTCAGCCTGGAAAGAGCCACTGGTCTCCTCCCCCCCCCCCCCCGCCCCACTTACTCTGGTCGCCTGCTCAGGGCGCCTTTGCCGATGGCCGGGGCGGGTTTGTGCTGGAGGAGGGCGGTGCAGCAGCCCCTCTCCCTGCTGTCCTTCTCCGGGTGGTGCTGAGGGGGCGGCAGCGGCGGGTGCTGGTGAGCGGGAGCCCGGCTGCTGCCGCCGCCGCTGGGGCCCGGCTGAGCCTGCCGGCTCCGGAGCGGCGGCGGCGGCGCCGGGAGCTGTTGGGGCTGCTGAAGCTCGGGCCGCGGCGGGGGCTCGGCGGCGGGAGCCGGCTGCTGCTGGCGGAGGCTGCGGTTCTCGGAGCCCAGCTCGTCCAGGCGCCGCTCCAGCTCGTCGATGCGCTGGCGCTGGGTGTGGATGAGGCTCTGCTGGTTCTGCACGATGGCGGTGAGCTCCTTCAGGTAGAGCACGGCGCGCACCGGGTTCTCCAGCAGGCTCTCCATGCCCCGGGCCCGGGCCCGGGCCCCTCCGCCCGCCGCGCGCGCACGCCCGCCCAGCCTCTGCCCCCTCGCGCCGGGCGCGGGCTGAGAGAGGCGCGGGGGAGGGTCTCCTCGGGAGGGCCCGCCCCCCGCTCCTGGAGGGGCAGCCCCCGCGAGCGCCGCGCAGGTAGGCGGGGCGGGGCAGGGAGCAAAGCGAAGGGGGCGCCGGGGAAGGGGCTGGAGAGAGGCCGGCGGGACGGGCAGGGAGAAGAGGAGCAACGAGGGGCGTGGGCTGGAGAAGGGAGGGGAGCAAGGAGGGAAAGTCCCCCCCTCCCCCAGGGCTCCCCTTTCCCGCCCCTCGCTGAGCTAGTGGCCAGGGGGCTGTGCTCCAGCCTGCCTTTTCATGGCCGCGGAGAAAGTTACTTTGCAGCTCAGACCACTTCCTTCTCCATGTGATAAAGGCCTGGCCCAAACCAAGGGGGAGGCTGGCAGCAGCCGGCAGCTACATCCCAAGACCCCCCCACCCCACCCACCAGCCCCTGGGGTCAGGGCCTGCTCTCTGGGTGTCCTCGCCACCCTCCATGAGTGGCATTTCTAGATGATGCTGCTTTCTTCCATAATGACGCAGGGATTTTTTTCTTTCTTTCTAAAAAGTGACTACAATAATTTTGGCAGGGGTTTGTCTGGTCCTGGCTTTTTACTTCCCCTGTTAACCTGCAGGAGGCAGGACTGAACGTGCACCCGGTGGAGGAGTGATCAAGGAGAGTAGATGGGAGAAGGAATTCTTCCTTAGGAATCGGTGGTTCCCCTGAATATTTCCTCTCCCTTTTCTATTTCAGAATAAAATGGGACAGAAAGTTCAGTTCTACTCTGGGAAAAGAAGCTCTGTAAAAATAATGCCATGGGGGCTTCCTGCTTACTGGCTGTCAATTTCCATATCAAATGTGTTCATTTCACAAGAAATAACATTTTTTGTCTGATTACAGCCTACAAACTCCACCTGGGATCTGAGAGACAAGCTGGGCTCTTTCATTCTTATGCATCATCATCATCATCATCATCATCAGCACCAGTAATAAAGGATGTGCTGTCCAAATTCTATCCACAGTGACACCTGTGTGACCCCATAAACAATTCTCTTGATGCACAAGAAGGAAAAGAATTCAGTTCCCTCTCCCATCACTATTTTGGCCCTGCAAAGCTAACAGGAGTAAAAAGCAGTAACATCTTATTTCACTCACTCACATCAGTAGATATGACTAAACCCCAACACAGAGTGCAGACCTGTAGAATGAAAAGGAACCATTTTTATAGTCACATTTCAGAGTTGAACTGCATCCAGCTAGCTTTGCAGGCCAGCAAAGGCCATGTCTATGGCCTCCTTTATTGGGGAACCGAGAGATGTCAAGAAAAATTTCAGTTTCAATTATGATCAAGGATGAGCCTTGTGCAGATTGCCTTGAAAATGTAAACTTATGCAAACAGATCATCTGGAAAGGAACTTGTCACTGATTCCTTCTAAGTCAGTCCTCTCACAGCCAATTAGGGATGGCTTTTGGGGTCCAAAAATCCACAACCATAGGCTCCTTGATTTTTGGGAAGACCCCAGATCAGTTCATAGCAGTTAAGAACAAGGCCACCCATCCTACCACGAATGGCAGTAGGGATACCACAAGCTCCCTACCATCCAAATACCTAGGATAGGTGAGACAAACCAAGAAGATCTCTTGCCACAAGGTGGGGCAGTTCAATAACATGGAGCACAACATTGGCTAGTGGACTAATGGCCTGATTTAATGGCCACTGAAGTCAGTATTAAGACTCTTTTTGACTCCCTGGGGCATTGGATCAGGACCTAAACAAGGGACTGAGAGCAAAGGGTTAATCCTAGCTCTGACACTGACTTCTATGGCCTTTGTCATGCTGTATACTGGTAAGTATCCAAATTTGAAAATTTGGATGCCTAAAATGAGCACTTAAATCCAGAGATCCTGAGCTTGTGCAGATCCCATTGTCTTAAAAAAAGAAACAAACAAGCCAATTTTGTTTAGGTGCCTCAATATGGCTTTAAATGCTGAATTTTTATGCCCACATTTGACAAGATTGACTGACCTTCTCTAGACCTTAGTTTCCACATCTGTAAACTGGAAATAATATCCACCTCCCTTGCAAGGAGGTGGTGAGAATTAAATAGAACGTGCTAGTTTGTGCCATACAAGCTCTCAAATTCATAAATCCTCCTTGTGCAGAACAATGTGCAAAGAGGGTTGTGGGAGAAGCAGGCTCATGGTGCATTGGGGCTAGCATCCTTGGCAAAGCAGAGGGATTGGGTCTGGGGAATTGTGATACAAGACACAAGCTCATAGGTAGGGAAAGGTGGAATTGTAAAAGCTAGTTAAGTTTGGCACGGGATGTCAAAGAACCATATTGCTAACTGTACAAGATGTCCTGGGCCCTTTAAGGAAGCATACTGATCCAGTACCACCTCAGTCTTGGTTCAGTCCTGAACTTGGGCATTCTGGGGAATGTAGTCCAGAGGAACCAATGGAAATTGTAGACTGGCAGAAATATTATATATATTATAAATATAATTGTAGACTGGCAGAAATATTATATATATGTGTGTGTGTTGCCTTTTCTCTAGTAAGAGGGAGAGATTGGTTGAGGTTCACTCCTCCAATGGAGAAAAAGCTAGGCTATTTTAAATTCTCAGTCCAATTCTGTGCGTAGTGGCATGATCATAGTGGAGAGGGCCCCTTTATTGCTTGGGTGGGTGAGTGAGGGTGGGTTGTAAAAAAATAATTTTGCAAGTCCACCTAAAAGTACTAAAGCTAGCTCTGGTGTGCAGTTTTCATGGAAATACCAACTGACCAAAAACGGTTTTTCTGACGGATGATTAGAAACGTCTAAAGAGCTACAATATGTTGCTGAAATGTTAGAGGGCACCTGAATCACCACAGCTGCTCCAGCACCTCCTTGCTGTCCTTACAGCTATAGCGGGTATGTGTGTATACATATATATAGAGAAAGAACCAGGATTATGTTCCCCCTGGTCACTCCCCAGGCCCAGCATATGATCCTAGCAACCCATCTTCCCTTCTGGGAGTGCCACATAGGACAGGAGCTCCCCAACTCCTGAGGAGAAGGGTGAGAGAAAGCCAGGCTAGGATCCCCTCAACCACCCCTGGTCCAGTGGCCCATTTCCCCCCCCCCCCGGCCGCTTTCCCTCCTCACCCCCAGGATAACAGCTTTTTTCCTGCTGCCAGTTATGGTAGCTCAGGTGGTAGCAGTCTGTGCTGCAGTTCAAATTTGCCTGATGATGCATAATGGGGAAGTTGTTTCAGTTGGACAAAATGGGATTTGTTTTTACCTTTTTCCTAAACCAAACCAAACCTCACAACATACATCTTAGGAAATAACATACAAAAACTCTACATTAAAAGAACATTATTTTGGTTCCAAAGTCCATAACGTGAAAATTAGAAAATGCTAGCTTTGCAGTTGTCTGTGCAACCTTAATTCAGTCTCCTCCTTGTGCCTGTGGAAGGGTCTTTAACTACATGATCACATACTATTTTCCCCCTGCAGGACCCTATTTCATTCAGTGCACAGGATAGATGTATAAAGGACAATAGCACTAATTATATAAATAGACACAAGTGGCTGGCTCCTCAGGTGCACCAGAATGCTGTTTGGCAGGGGGCATTATGCAACATTTCCATCTCCCATCCATACTCTTGGGGGACAGCCAGGGGCTGAGTCATCCCCCATTGCAAGTTAGCAGCTGCTTTAACAGCTACTTACAATAAATTGCTTGCAAACAGCTTATAGACCAAAAATTATTTGCAGGAATTAGATGAATAATTTCAAATAGCTATTCAAATATCAAATAGATATTCCAGAAAATTACAATGTCCTCATGCATATTCATAGGGTATACATCTAATGAAGGATTCTTTCACTCAGGATTGTTCACTTAGAGCCTGATACAAACCCCATTAGTTCCTCATATATTTATATTTCCATGCATCATGTTCATATAGAATGTGATCTCACAACCCTTACTCATCTGAATATCATCATTGAATTCATTGGGGCTACTTGGCTGAATAAGATTTGAAGGATTAGACCCATGGTCTGCTTTTTTATTTTTACCACTGTTGTCATAAAAATCTGCGCAACTGTCATCTCCAAACAAAGACGCTGACTAGCTCCTCTGAAGAAAATGTCTCTGAATGGCTTTTGCTGTGTAGAATTAATTGATTAAGTGAGCACAGCTTTATTCCAGTGAAAGAGGTGGGAGACAAGGTAACATTTTGTGACATTAAAAGGAAAAGTACATTCTAAAGAGGGACCTTGCTGCCTTTTAATTTGCTGTAAATATTGCAAGGTTTCAATAGCAGAGATCAAATACAGTCAAGAATTTTTTTAAAAAGTGAAAAGTACACATCTCATCTAATTATACAATATGGAATTTGTACCTTTCCTGATGAGTAGATGTTTTAAAATATTTATATATCAGCTTGGCTGACTGAACAAAAAAAAATGTATTATAAAAAACTAAAATATGTATACTTAACACATCTCAGATCCTTATGTTTGATTTATAAAACAAAATCATTTCCCCTTGCTTTTGATTTTGGGATATCAGTATGAATTAACAATTAAACAGTCCAGTCATGCATGAGTTCACCTTACTGCAGATTTCCTTTTGAAGACTGTAGGTAAGATTCCTGAGTATGCTGCTGAATGATTAAAGTTGGGGAATGGAAACCAGGACACATGGGGATGGTTCCTGGCCCTATTAGCATCTGATTCAAAACCCACTGGATTCAATGGGAGTCTTTCCACTGACTTCAGTAGGTTTTGGATCTAGATCCACAATGATTTGCTGTGTGACTTTGGACAAATCACATATGGTATGTCCATACTGCAATAAAAAACCCGCAGCACTGTGACGGGGTGTATCAACCCAGTAAGGGTTAGCCACTCCCTGTGAGCCCAAGAGGCCATATCCCTTTCTCCTGCTGGGCATGCTCCAGCTGGAAACAGGGTATAAAAGGAAGAAGCTCAGCGCAGACTGGATTGACTGAGGAGGAGAGTGGTTGTAGGCTACAAGCTCCTGCTAGGAAGCTGCTGGTGCTCCAAATGGAGGAAGCTGAATCCATCAAATCTACTGTGGGACCCCAGCCAACCACAGAGACAGAGGGAGGCAAGCAGCTGCTGCCCTGAGAGTAACCACCAGAGCTGGAATCCTGGGTAGGAAGCAGTGTAGGGAACACATTTAATGAAATAGGAATCGGAACCTGACATTGGGACCATTTGTTCTACAGGGCCATGGGTTAGGACCTGGTGGTGTTGGGTGGGCCTCGGTGCCCCTATCCCTTCTCGCACCCACTACAGGGAGCAGTGACTGCCCAGGGGCCTAGGTGCCATGGCCTAATATTGGGTATTACTACCTGAGACAGTAGACACTGTCTACTGGTGCATGGCACTGGTGCATGGCCCACTGGTGCATGGCCCAGCTTTACTGACTCTGTCCGTGAGGCCTTATGACCCTGTGAACAAAGGCAAGTTGTCCCTTCTCTCCCCTTTCAGCCTGGTGCCCCACAACAGGCACCAAGTCTCAGAGCTTGGGCTGCAGGGCTAAAAATAGCAGTGTAGACATTTTTGGGCTCAAGCTGGAGCCTGGGCTCTGAGACCCTCCCTCCTCCTGTGGTTTCAGAGTGCAGGCTCCAGCCTGAGCCCAAACATCTGCAGTACTATTTTTAGCCCTGCAGCCCAAACCCTGCGAGCCCAAGTCATTTGACCCATGCTCTGGTGACATGGGTATTTTATTGCACTGTAGACATACCCTTATTCTCTGCTTCAGTTTACCCATCTTTAAAATGGCATAAGCAGATACTGATTTTTGTGGTGGTTAAGGTCAGAAAGGGCCATTAGATCACTTAGTCTGGCTTCCTGTACATCACTGGCCATTAAATTTCACCCAGTTACCCCTGTATTGAATCCAATAACTTGTGTTTGACTAAATCATATAAGCCAGAAAGGTGCCCAGTCTTGATTTGTTCCCGTGGTTAATCACCCTCATTTTTTTTTTTTTTTAAACAAAGTGCCTTCTTTCCAGCTGGAATTTGTCTGGCTTCCAGCCATTGGTCCTTGTTATGCCTTTTCTGGCCAGGTTAAAGAGCCATTAAAGAGCCCATTAATAACTGGCATTTTCTCCCCAGGAAAGTACTTAACACCATGATTAAGCCACCTCTTGATCTTCTTTTTGATAAACTAAACAGGTTGAGCTCTTTAAGTCTCTCACTGTAAAGCCATTTTCGCAGGACTCAAAATCATTTTTGTGACTCTTCTCTTTTGTTGAGGCAACTTTCAAGATTTAGAATCCAAGTCTCAGTCATTATTAGAGCTGGCCATTCATGGACATTCATTCTAATTTTGCAAAAAGAACAGGAGTACTTTTGGCACTCGGAGTCTGTTTTGCAACAGAAAAGCTTCAAAAACAGACTCCAAGGAGAAACTGCTGAGCTTGAATTAATATGCAAACTAGATACCATTAACTTGGGTTTGAAGAGAGAGTGGGAGTGGCTGGGTCATTACACATATTGAATCTATTTCCTTAAGTTAAGTATCCTCACACCTTCTTGTCAACTGTCGAAATGGGCCATCTTGATTATCACTACAAAAGTTTTTTTTCTCCTGCTGATAATAGCTCATCTTAGCGTCTTACTCCACCTTTTCATAGTCTGTGTGTGTGTGTGTATATATATATATATATTTTTTTCTTACTTTATGTTCCATTTTATGCATCCAATGAAGTGGGCTGTAGCCCACGAAAGCTTATGCTCTAATAAATTTGTTAGTCTTTAAAGTGCCACAAGTACTCCTGTTCTTTTTGTGAATACGGACTAACACGGCTGCTACTCTGAAACCATTTTAATTTTGATCAGCTGTGGTGCTCAGTCATATTCATACCCCTCATTATTCACCATTTATGAGCATTCATCAGATCAGGTTGTTGCTCCGATTAATGTTTGCTTTCATATGAATATCTATATTTTTGTGTGACAAGGCTCACTATTTTTTTATTTTTCATTCTTTATTCCTTATTCTCCAGTATAGAAAGTTTCATTCAACTGACTGTGAAGCAAAAACAACGGTGTGAAGCAAACAAGTGGTTCTTGACTTTCTCTTGAGAAATAAACACACAAGTTGGTTCAAGAAGTCACTGTGGGCGAGAGCCTGCCACCAGGTAGGGCCCTCTATCTGTGCAGACCCCAATGTGTGGAGCTGCTGTCATTGCGGATGTGGGGTATAGCTGCAGAGACCAAAGAATTATCCTTCATTTTTGGAAGGCAGAGCTCTAGACTGCAGGGCTAGATCAGACAGTGGCAGGCTGCAGCTTACAGTAGGCTCTAGTTTCTAATGATAGAATAATAAAAGAATATGATTGATTTCAGTGCTTAGGACAGAGGTCTACCCAAAAAGGTCCAGTTGCAGGGCCAGGACCTACAGTTGAACCACTGAGTAATAGCGACCACTGCTATGTGAGTGTCCACATCTTCTGAGACTCCTCCAGTGCTCCTCCTCATCTTGATGCTTCCTGAGTATTTGAAAGGGGACATGCACAACACTAAACCAAAAAGGAAGCAGGAAGGTAAGAAAAGAAAAACACAATATGGTTTTCATGTCAAGGTGCAAGAGGGTATTTGAGCCAAACAGGGACTATGGAGGACTATTGCAGTGGTAATGAATTACAAATAATACAACAAAAAGTTCTTCTAAATTAACCTGCTAAACATGGAATGTGAAGTCCCAATCTTGCAGAGTGTTGAATGTTTCCAAGCAACTGAGAGGACTAGGCACATTGTAGGAGGTACTTCATCATCTTCCAGGCTCAAGCTCTCAAAGTTAGTCATTGTCCAAACTTGTCACTTTGCGGTGGGGCCTGATCCCAATGCCCATCCAGTAGGCTTTGGATCAGGCATTTATTGCCGCCCTGGCATGTCAGTAGATACGATTTATTTAAAAACTCCCTTTCTGCACTTCTTTGTTCTCCATTTCATACATAAATGACTGGGGGATGGCTTGGATTTTGAAATGACTCTGGAAACATTCTCTTTGTTTATTTTTGTAAATGTTCTGTGTGCTGCATTTTTACAGAGATCAGCACACACCAAAAAAGAGGCACAACACAACAAACCATGACAAAATATATACAAACAAGAAAACAGCACAAATTAACTATAGAAAAATGAAAACAGTCTAAAACAATATAGACCAAAGTAAATCATGCCCAATAAGCGTAACTATAATAATAAACATGCCTTATCTATGTCAGATCCACCAGCCATAAATATTTATTTAGATAACAAATAGCTTATTGATAGAATCTGAATTTGGGATTTCTCTCTATCCTCCAGTCTAAGTAAATATGAAGTATCTGCCAATATAAATCCTACCAGTATCATAGGGACCATCTTGCTTAACAAATTAAATGAGAGAGAGAGGAGGAAGGAGACTGTTTTTGTCCTACTAATAGGATGTATAGACAAAAGATTAGAGAGACCAGGTCACGTCAGTGCTACAGCCACATTGAAAGTGATGTGAACAGGATAATAAATTGGGGGAATGTGTTCCCTTTTTTTTTCAGTGGTTGCAGCTATGGCTCAATCCTATAAATTCCTCCATGCAGGCGGATGCATGGAACCTCATAGGAGTAAATGGGGCTCTGCCCAAGTGCAGGTTTCAGAGTAGCAGCTGTATTAGTCTGTATTCGCAAAAAGAAAAGGAGTACTTGTGGCACCTTAGAGACTAACAAATTTATTTGAGCATAAGCTTTCGTGAGCTACAGCTCACTTCATCGGATGAATCTGCCTGAGTGGAGCAGCTTGCTGAACTAGGGTTTATGTTTGTAACTCTTTCAGTGGACGAAGAAGTATTTAATTATTATGGAATGGATCCTGCTATCAATGAAGCAAGTAACAAAATCTCCATTGACTTTAGTAGGAGCACGCCCACTCCTTTAGATTTAAGAAACAAATTAAAATTAATCTCCTGCAGCAGTTAGGAAAGGAAATGGATAAACCAGTTATTAATGAATGCAAAAATGGCATTAACGCAACTTGCAGATTGCAGCTAAAATCCAACATTGTATAAAAATGGAGCAGTTAAGGTTGTAACAGCATTGGGAACTCTGCCAAAATGCTCATCTTTTATCTTTCATCATATGGATTTTTAGGATATAAACAATAATATACTAGGCTGCATATTTAATTAACAAAACAAGGCTAGAAAATACCATATATAGCTGAACTGATGTAGCTTTTGGCACTAATTTTGCATTTCCTGACCTGTGAATTGAACTGTTCAAACTCAAGTCCAAATTCTGTCTGCCCCAGTGCAGATGTGCTAGAGCTGAGAGAGAGGACACAGGGAGCTGCTTTTCCATCACCTTGTGTACCTGCACAGGATGTAGCCATAATGCTGCAGGCTACAGTCCTTGGTTGGGTCTTCACAGGGGAATTTAGTAAAAAACCTCACTGATGCTACTACTGGTTAAGCCATGCCAGGAATAGCACTGGCGGGAGCCCAAGTGTACAGGGCCAGTTTAAGGCAGGGGCTTTAGGAGCTGCAACCCAGAGCCCATGCTCCAGGGGGGCCCCGCAAAAATAAATCACAGGCACCAATCTCCGGGGTGCTCAGGCTGCCTGCCCTGGCCCCTACACCACTCCCAAAAGCAGCTGGCTACTGGCACATCTCTGCTGCCCCTGGCGGGGGGAGGCAGCTCTGCACGCTGTCCCCCTTCCCCCAGTAGCGCGCAGAGACATGCCAGCAGCCAGCCGCTTCCAGGAGCAGCATGGGGCTATGGCAGGCAGGCAGCCTACCTGAGCCCTTCTGCGCTGCCAGTTGGGAGCCACCTGTGGTAAGCGCCTCCCAGCCGGAGCCTGCACCCCACACCTCCTCCCACACCCCAGCCCCCTGCCCCCAGTTAGAACCCCCTCCTACACTCAAACTCCCTCCTAGACCCTGCACCCTCTGCCCCAGCCCGGAGCCCTCTCCTGCACCAAACTCCCTCCCAGAGCCCACACCTCTCACCCTCTCCTGCACTCCAACACTCTGCACCAGCCCGGAGCTCCCTCCTGCACCCAAAATCTATCCCAGACCCTGCACCCCAGTCCTCTGCTTCAGCCCAGAACTCACTCCTGCACCAAACTCCCTCCCAGGAAAAAGACTTGTATACAGGGGCCCCACAAAATCTAATAGCCCTGGGCCCCCAGGAGAGTTAATCCGGCCCAGCAAGTGTAGACAAGACTCCAGCAGCTTCTGCCATTTTTAGCACCACATTAACTGAACCAGTTCCTCTAAAGATGTAAGTAATATAGTTGTAAAAACTCTAGGCCTTCCTACAGTGCCACTATTGGCTTTGCTGAGCTAGTAGTTAGGTCTGGTGGGAAATTTTCATTAATGTAAACGCAGCCATACAGCATTCCACAGGCCAATTGTACCAAAGCCCCTTAGAGAGTGTGCACAGTGAGCAGTGATGTCATAAAATGGCAAGATTTCATTACACTCTACTAAAATCTTAGGGTAAAGTCCTGTCTCTGTTGAAATCAGTGGCAAAATTGCCATTGACTTCAGTTTGGCCAAGATTTCACCCTTACAGTCTAGCCAGCTAGCTACTATCATCTATAGACCTAGCTATATCTGATGCTTGGTATCTGGATGGCCACTGAGCATGATCAGAAAGAATTTTTCAATCATTCATCCCTTTTAAAAAATTACCTCTCTGCCATAAACCAAATAAATAAATTAGTCCTCAGTGAGGACTCGGTTCATGCTAATTTTCAAGCATCAGCGTTCTTAGTTTTTTTCTGAAGCTCCATTGAAATGACTATGATTAGTTTTTTATTCCTCTGATTTTCCCCCCTTCCATTACTCAAAGCAGCTCAAGGGATTTTGTTCAAACTTTGTAAAATAATTCCACTTTGGGCAGAGACCCAGAGCCCAATGTGAAGTGTGGGTGCTCAATCCCATGCAAGGTGAGACCCCAGATTTTAAATCCTGCCTATGACTTATTCCTCATTTTAATTCCAAAATTGTCTATGTTCCGTATAAATGTAGTGCCCCATCATTTTTATTGTTGAAAGTTATTTACATCAGGAATAAAGATCCATGGAAATGAAGCCACAGAGTTATGCACACTAAAAGAAGGAATCCCCACAGCATTGTAAGTTTCCTGTGTGAATCGCTTTTTTGGTGTCCCTCATTTTGGGTCTCTCACAAAACTGCATCTTGTGTGGCAGATTGAGAGGAATGATTTCAGCACCATAGGTGAAAGTTTCAGGAAGTTATGAGCAGAAACTGTTCTGCAATCTTAACCACTAGCTGGTACCACCAAGTGCCCACTATACTATTTTAAGGTAATTAACATTTCTCCCTTGACATCAGTAAAAATCAGCTTTTGCCTGCTGCTACTTTTTTATATGGTTACTGCAGCTACTCTGTGTTTGAATGAAAGCGGAAAGAAGCTGTTACCAACTGTTTACAAAGCACAAGCAATGACTCACATGGGAAGAGATGTACCCATATGTTAATGAGCAGTGGAGGCCTTGGTCAAAGTACAGTTATTTCTCCTTGAACATTTTGGAAATCTGATGGTAGCCTGGTGAACAATTTGATGCCTAAGGGCATGCTCATTACAGATGCACAACTCCTTTCCAGTTTCACTAACTGCTTCCATTGCTCATACCAAAGATATTTATATTTATTTGTGCCTTATTGCTTGCTTAGTACTAAATCCCTTCAGATTCAAATTTGGACCTCAAAAAGGGGGTCAATAGGGCCTGTCTCACCAAGGGTGAAATTCACTCCTGTGCACCAGGTCAGCACAGACCCATTTAAGTCCTAGTTTGAGGACACAAGTGATACATAATCATTGTGTTGGACCTCTGCACAGAGTGAATTTCACCTAGTAAGATCTGTGGTCACAAGGAAGGGTGACATGTTGTAAGCCTATTGTGGGATCTCACCAACATCAGGATTCAGACCTAGCAATTCAGTTTCTTGCCCTAAATTGCTATTCCTTTTATTTTTCCATTGCAGATCATACCTAAATGGCCATGTGTTCAGAACATCATTTTCTTTGTCATTTTTAAAAGAACGCATGTTTTCCATATTCAGGACACATACTGACCTGCCATCTCTATTGCTTAGGGTAACATTTTCAAAAGTGCTTGAGTCCTAAGTTCCATTTTCAAAATGACTTAGGTACTTAGGGACCTACGTTCTAGTGTCTTTCAGTGTGATTTAGGAGTCTAAGTCACATACGCAGTTTTGAAATTTTTACCTTCATTCAAGAGATGTTAAGGTTAGAAGTTGTACAAAAAGTAAGCACCAGTCATAAATCAGTTAAGCCTGTGGGTCATTGTCACCTCATTTAACAAATGGAGGTAATGGAGGCACAGAGAAGTTACCCAAGTTTACACAGCTAACCAGTGGCAGAACCAAGAATAAACCCCAGGACTCTTAGACAATGAGATGAGAGATGGGGCTACCACCACCTCCGTTGGGAAATCAGTCTCAGTAGTAGCAAATATTCTTGATGGAGACCTTACATTTTCCTTTGCCTACTTTCATTCCATAACTCCTTGTTAGTCACATAGACTCATAAACCTTAAGGTCAGAAGGGATTATCGTGATCATCAAGTCTGACCTCCTGCACATTGCAGGCTACAGAACCTCACATACTCACTCCTGTAATAGACCCCAAGCTCTGGATGAGTTACTGAAGTCCTCAAATCATAGTTTAAGACTTCAAGTTACAGAAAATCCACCATTTATAGTAGTTTAAATCTGCAAGTGACTCTTGCTGCAGAGGAAGATGAAACCCCCCCAGGGTCTCTGCCAATCTAACCCAGGAGAAAATTCCTTCCCAACCCCAAATGTGGTGATCACTTAGACCCTGAGCATGTTGGCAAGACCCACCAGGCCAACACCTGGGAAGGAATTCTTTGTAGTAACTCAGAACACTCTGTACCTTGGGGAAACACCGTACACCCCCATGTTCATCTTTGTAAAATGGTTGTGTGGTATCCAATGCAAAGTCTGTCATGTTGGGTGTCTTCAGAAGGCTCATGATGCACTGAGCATGGTTGTTATAATAATATTATGTTATAGGTTATAATTTCATGTATATAGTTATGAGGCTGAAAATGTATCCTCATGGCTTAAAGCAAGCCCATGCAAAAACTCTCCAAGAGCAGAGAGGCAGTTCACACCTCATCAGGGCAGGTATGGGACAAACCCAGCCCAGCCTCACAGGAACAAAGGACACTGGCCTAGGCAGCAACAAAAGAATCTGTTAGACTCTCGAGGGAGTCACCCCCATTCCTTTGATCAGTTTGGAACTGTGATGAGGTAATGCTCACCTGACTCTGAAGGGGGTTGGGGACAGCCAAGAGGGAAGAAAGGACATGATAAAAGGGAGAGACATTTGCCATGCTTGCTCTCTCTCTCTTCCACCTACACCTACAGACACCACACTAAGCGACTGAAGCGTTGATCAAAGGGGAGATCCTGGCTGAAGAGCAACCAACCAGCCTGTGGTGAAAAGCATCTATGTTTGTAAGGGCACTAAAAAGGTTAAGATCAGCTTAGAATGCATTTTGCTTTTATTTCATTTGACCAAATCTGACTTGTTATGTTTTGACTTTTAATCACTTAAAATCTATCTTTATATTTAATAAATCTGTTTGTTTGTTTGTTTATTCTGCCTGAAGTAGTGCATTTGGTTGGAAGTGTGTCAGAGACCTCCCTTGGGATAACAAGCCTGGTGCATATCAATTTCTTTGTTACATTGATGAACTCATATAAGCCTGCAGCATCCAGTGGGCATAACTGGATGCTGCAAGACGGAAGTTCCTAGGGTTGTGTCTGGAACTGGAGTTATTGTCTAGTGTCATTCAGTTGCACAATCCAAGAAGCAGTTTACATGCCAGAGGCTGTGCATGAACAGCCCAGGAGTGGGGGTTCTCACAGCAGATCAGGGTATGGCTGGCTCCTAGAGTCAAGGACTAGATGACCTAGCAGATCACTGGTCAAGACAACACCAGAGGGGAAAATCACATCCTTCCCATCTAGTGTCCCCGTCTCCAGCAACTGGGGATTTTTGCTACTGGTAGTCATGGATGGGCCACATGCCATTTTAGACAGTCCCATCATACCATCCCCTCCACAAACTTTTCAGGATCAGTCTTGAAGCCAGATAGGGTTTTTGGCCCTTGGCCCATCTAAAATAATTCCTCTCCTTCTTTGGTGTTCATATCCTTCAAATACTCTTAAATGGCTCTTATTCCTCTTCCACTATCAGCAGCTTTATGGCTAAGTTATTTAGTTCTTTGAATCTTTCCTCATAAGCCAGTACCTCCAGCTGCTTAGTCCTAATTCTGTTTGACTTAGCTGTCTAAGACAGCTGACTAAGACAGCTAAGTCCTAGTCCAGCTAAGGTCAAGCCTTTGAGACCACTCTTTGGTCACTAACACACTCACCAGAGCTTGTTGTAAACGTAGGCAAAGGGCCCCAGACATTTTTAGGCAGAGAAGAGCAGGATGTGGGTTGACTCTAGGACTGCAGCTCAGCAGATTCTCCCAGTAGCAAAACGGTCATGCAAAAGGGGAAAGAAAAGCAAAAGTGCTTAGTATTGCTGGGCAAAGCCTAGATACTCTCTAAAAGGAAATTCCAGGAAATGTCTGTACAGATGTGGAATCAAATCTTTAATGTTTATAAAAGATAGGCCCAAGCTGGAAAGTTTGGATCTTGGTTCAGATCCAAACTTCCCCTAAATTCAGGGGTGTTTCTGGTTCTTTTTAATGGGTAAAATTTACCCCTCTGAAGAGGGCCAACCCAAGATCTATGCACCACTGAACTGTATTTTAAAGCCTCGAAATAGAGCTTCAGGACTTGATTCAGAGTCCATTGAAGTCAATGGGAGTTTTCCATTGACTTCAATCAACTTTGGGTCAAATTCTTTGCAAGGGGTGACCTTCCCCCACAGTGTATTTTGGTTTGATTTGGTTGGGTTTTTATCTGAAACTGTGAAAAATTGTCTAAATGCTAAAATTATCTCTGCATGAACAAGATTTTTATGAACAAAATTTTGGGTGCAAACTTTTTTTCCCTAATTTTTAATTTTTTGAAAATGTGCCCATTGAAGTCACTGGCAAAAATTCCATTTACTTCAATGGTTCAGGATCAAGCCCTAGTTGATGATATGCAGAATTAAAATAGTGATTAATACATACAGCTTGCTTTCTTTTTTTCTCATTATTCTGTCTGGAAACAGGCTGTCCTAAAAATGCACCAATTGTTCTGCTGTCTCTATTTAAATTGGAAGTAATGCAATTTATTAGTATGCAACAATATTTAGTTCATATTTTATTATAAATTTTTTATCACTCTCCAATGATTTTTAACTATAATCTTTAATGTATAGAATTGCATCTCTTTTCCTGTTTCTCTTTTTTATTAGTCTTCTAGAGATAGTCAGAGATCCTCTAAATGTGAATCAGACAATTGGTCTAGGGGTATTAAAATGTAAATTAAAAAATTGAAGCTAATGTAAGAAACTAAGAAAATACTGTGGAAAATCTCTCTAATCAAAGATATATGATTCATATATTGAATATATATGAATACTTAAAAGAGTTGTTTGAAAATTGAGGATGCAATGGGCATGAAAATTCCACCACCACCATCTTTTTTCCCTTGGGAATTAAAAGTTTAAAAGAAAAATGTCACTGCTCCAAAGCTGGTTGAAAAGTGGGATGACATTTTCATGAAAGTGTTGACTCCTTTTTTTCTCATCACAATTCAAAATATCAACCACATAAAACCATCAGTACTTCAAATTTCTGTGAGCAGCTCCAACATTTAGCACTAGATCACAAGCAACTTTGCCAAGGAGATAAGTGTCAGAGGATTAGAGAAGTTATATGACTTGCCTGAGGGTATGTCTACACTATGAAATTAGGTCATTCTTATAGAAGTCAATTTTTTGAAATCGATTTTATACAGTCGATTGCATATGTCCACGCTAAGCACATTAAGTTGGCAGAGTGCGTCCTCACTACTGTAGCTAGCATCAACTTACAGAGTGGTGCACTGTGGGTAGCTATCCCACAGTTCCCGCAGTCTCCACTGCCCATTGGAATTCTGGGTTAAGTTTCCAATGCCTGATGGGGCAAAAACATTGTTGCGCGTGGTTTTGGGTACATGTCAGTCGCCCCTCCCTCCATGAAAGCAACGTCAGACAATCGTTTTGCGCCTTTTTTCCATGCAGATGCCATACCATGGAAAGCATGGAGCCCACTCAGCTCAGCTCACCGTCACCGCTGGTGTTGTGTCCTGGGTGCTGCTGTCAGCAGATGGTTCAGTAGGACTGCTAACCATCATCATACACCGCTTCCTCTGCAACTCTGCTCTCCTGCTCCCCAGCGACAAGCTCGGGAGAGCCATTCTGGTCCTCCTGGGTGCTGTACGACTGCTAACCATCATCATCCACTACTTCCGCTGCAACTCTGCTCTCCTGCTCTCCTGCAGATGCCATACCACAGCAAGCATGGAGCCCGCTCAGCTCACTGTCGCCGCTGCTGTTGTGAGCATTATAAACACCTCGAGCATTATCCTGGACTATATGCAGAACTGGGCTAAGAGACGCCAGCACAAGGAGGATTTTGATGAGGACATGGACACAGATGTTCCTGAAAGCATGGGCTGTGGCAATTGGGACATCAAGGAGGCAGTGGGGCTGGTTGGTACAGTGGAACGCCAATTCTGGGCCCAGCAAACAAGCACAGACTGGTGGGACCGCATAGTGGTGCAGGTCTGGGATGATTCCCAGTGGCTGCGAAACTTTCGCATGCGTAAGGCCACTTTCCTGGAACTCTGTGAGTTGCTTTCCCCCACCCTGAAGCACAGGAATACCAAGATGAGAGCTGCCCTAACAGTTGAGAAGCGAGTGGCGATAGCCCTGTGGAAGCTTGCAACGCCTGACTGCTACCGGTCAGTTGGGAATCAATTTGGAGTGGGCAAGTCTACTGTGGGGGCTGCTGTGATCCAAGTAGCCAATGCAATCACTGATGTTCTGTTATCAAGGGTAGTGACTCTGGAAAATGTGCAGGTCATACTGGATGGCTTTGCTGCAATGGGGCCCCCTAACTGTGGTGGGGCGATAGATGGAATGCATATCCCCATATTGGCATCGGACCACCTTGCCAACCAGTACATAAACCACAAGGGGTACTTCTCAATGGTGCTGCAAGCACTGGTGGATCACAAGGAATGTTTCACCGACATCAACGTGGGATGGCTGGGAAAGGTGTATGATGCTCGCATATTTAGGAACTCCGGGCTGTTCGAGCAGCTGCAAGAAGGGACTTACTTCCCAGACCAGAAAATTACTGTTGGGGATGTTGAAATGTCAACATGTTGAAATAGTTATCCTTTGGGACACAGCCTACCCCTTGCTCCTGTGGCTCATGAAGCTGTATACAAGCAGCCTGGACAGTAGTAAGGAGTAGTTCAACTATAGGCTGAGCAAAGTGCAGACTGGTAGTAGAATGTGCCTTTGGATGTTTAAAAGCTCACTGGCACTGTTTGGTGACTGTTCCCACTTGTTCCCACTGTTATTGCTGCTTGCTGTGTGCTCCATAATATCTGTGAGAGTAAGGGGGAGATGTTTATGGCGGGGTGGGAGGTTGAGGCAAATCACCTGGTGACTGATTATGAGCAGCCAGACACCAGGGCGATTAGAAAAGCACAGCAAGGTGTGCTGCGCATCAGAGAGGCTTTGAAAACCAGTTTCATGACTGGCCAGGCTTCAGTGTGATAGTTGTGTGTGTTTCTCTGTGATGCAAACCCACCCTTTGTTGATTTTAATTCCCTGTAAGCCAACCACTCTCCCCACTTCAAAATAAAGTAACTATTGTTTTGAAACCACACATTCTTTCTTTATTAATTAAAAAAAAAAGAGATAGCAGACAAGGTAGCCCGGGTGGGATGAGGGAGGAGGGAAGGACAAGGCCACATTGTTTATTGTAGCCACACTAAAAATCAAAAAGAAAAGGAGTACTTGTGGCACCTTAGAGACTAACAAATTTTAAAAATCAAATGGTTTGAATGACAGCTTTCTGTTGCTTGGGCCATCCTCTGGAGTGGAGTGGCTGGGTGCCCAGAGCACACCCCTCCCGGCCCCACATTCTTGGGCGTCTGGGTGAGGAGGCTATGGAACAAAGGGAGGAGGGTAGGCAGTTATACAGTGCATGCAGCAGGGGTCTGTGCTTTTGTTGGATTTCCTGCAGCTCCAACAGCTCCATCATGTCCATTTGCTCCCCCATTGGCCTCAGCATTGTGTCCTGCCTCTGCTCTTCGCGCTCACTTAATCCTTTCCTGGCCTCTGTCACTGAATGCCTCCATGCATTAAGCTGTGCCCTATCAGTGTGGGAGGACTGCATGAGCTCGGAAAACATGTCATCGCAAGTGCATTTTTTTCGCCTTCTAATCTGCGATAACCTCAGGGACGGAGATGATAGGGGGAGCGTAGAAACATTTGCACCTGGGGGGAGATAAAAAGGGAAAGTAAAATTGGGTTGGCTTCTTACACTTTCATAACATGTGGGAATGTTTTCAAATTGCAGCACCCCCCTTTCCCAGAGCTAGCAATGGGTTGGGTTTCACATTTAAAATGAGGGGCTGCAGTATTCGGGTAGATGTGCAGCACACACATACCCCCACCCCACCGTGTGGCTATTCTCTGGGATGATCCCTTCAGCCCTCCCCGCCAACGCATGGCTATTCTCTGGGATGATCCATTTTAGCCAAGTGCAAACAGCCCAGCATGAACAGGGTACTTTTACTATTCTCTTACAAAAATTCCCCTATTTCAACCAGGTGACCATGAACACTATTGCTTTTAAATCCTGTACTGTAGTTACAAATGTGCACTCACCAGAGGTACCTTCTCCGGCTTCAGGGTCGGGGATCCGGCCTTGGGAGGGTATTGGCTCCAGGGTGATGAAAAGGTCCTGACTGCTGAGGAGAACGAATTCACCACTTGCCTGCTGCTCATTCTCCTCCTCTTCATCCTCCACAAAATCCTCCTCCATGCGGCGTAAGACTCCCCCCTTGCAGGTGTCCACGGACAGTGGTGGGATAGTGGTAGGGTCCCCCCCTAGAATGCCATGCAGCTGTTCATAGAAGCGGCATGTCTGGGGCTCTGACCGGGAGCAACCGTTTGCCTCCTTTGTCTTTTGGTAGGCTTGCCTGAGCTCCTTAACTTTCATGCGGCACTGCTGTGTGTCCCTGGTGTAGCCTCTGTCCAACATGCCCTGTGTGATTTTGGCAAATATATTTGCATTTCTTCTTTTGGATCGGAGTTCTGCCTGCACAGATTCTTCTCCTCATACAGCGATCAGATCCAGTGTCTCCCATTTCCTTTATGGTCCATGCTGGAGCTCGTTTGCGATTCTGGGACTGCATGGTCACCTGTGCTGCTGAGTGCTGCTGAACTCGCTGACCAAATAGGAAATGAAATTCAAAAGTTCCCGGGCTTTTTCTGTGTATCTGGCTAGTGCATTGGAGTTGAAAGTGCTGTCCAGAGCATTCACAATGGAGCACTATGGGATAGCTCCCAGAGGACAATACCATCGATTTGCGTCTGCACTACCCCAAATTCGACCCAGCAAGGTTGATTTTAGCATCACTCCCCTCGTCAGAGAGGAGTACAGAAGTTGAGTTTAAGAGCCCTTTAGGTCCATGGAACTGGGTTGGTTCTGTGGACGCAGTCATTTTTAAATCAACCTAACGTGGCTAAATTCGACCTAATCTCGTAGCGTAGACCAGGCCCAAGTTACAGTGAATCAGTGGCAGAGTAAAGACTAGAAGTTAGGTCTCTTAACTTCTATGTTTTCCATCTATTAAAAGTCAGCAAGAGTATTCTTAGTGGGTTAAAGTTTTCAATGACCGCAAACTTCATTGCTCCCTTCTTTCACCATTGCACTTATATGTTTTATGGCTACAATCAGTTTTTGACAAAATGTTGGAAAGAAAACAAACCAAGCCAAGATTTATAAGTGCACTCTGAAATGGATAAATAATGGCTGTTGCAACTGAAAGGGCAGTGGCTGAATGTTTGGAGGCAGGAGGTCTTACTGATATGAGCATGCTTTATTCTGTATTGACTTTAAAAACTCAGCAGTTTGTCCGGTCAGAACTTGGCTGGGTGGTCACCTTAGAACACTTCTTGTTCTGAGCTTGCGGCACCTTAGAGACTAACAAATTTATTAGAGCATAAGCTTTCGTGAGCTACAGCTCACTTCATCGGATGCATTTGGTGGAAAAAAACGGCTGCTACTCTGAAACCTGTTCTGAGCTTGTTTCTTTTGTCTTACAGCAATGGCTAATGTTAATGTTTCGATATACTTTTAATAAGATTTTATTTTGAAAGGCCTTACATATCATGTTTGATGTCTTGCCTGGTAGCCTTGTGGGAATACTCTGCATTGTTATGCAGGAAGTTTGGGTTTGATCCCTCCTTCTGTTATTATATTCCCCAGGAATTCATTGTTACAAAAATAAAAGCATTAGCCTATAGCCAAACTGCTATGGGCAGGGATCTTTGTGATGTTTTGGGGCTCACCCAGACTAGTAAGAGGTATCGTCACCACCTCTCCTGTAATATTAGGGGCCTTTATCCTGTCCAGCTATGGTTCAATTCCCTGACACTCATAGGTATAGTTTGACTTCTATATTGGGTGTGTGTGTGTAAAGAGTGGGAAGGTGAAGCTCAGCAGGGGATCCAGGTGTGGGGGGGTGGGGCTCGGTGTGGGGGCTCTGGATGCAGGGTGTGAGACTCTGCAGGGTGATGATTCAAGTGGGGGAGGTTCTGGGTGTGTGTAGAGGGGTCCGACTGCAAGGGGGTTGGCTGGACGGGGGGGGGGAGCTCCCCATACAGTGACCCCTCATCCCTGCAGCTGAGCAGTGATGAGGGCAGGAAGCAGGGGAGAGGAACTGACAGAGGAGCTGGCTTCCTCATTTCCCAGGGGGTTCTCAACCCTGGCTCCACCCCAGGCCCTGCCCCCAATCCACCCCTTTCCCCAAGGTCCCACTCCTACCCCATCTCTTCCCACCCCTTCCAGCCCCCGCTCTGCCCCCATCCCACCTCTTCCCGCCCCCTCCCCTGAGCGGGCCCTGCCCTTGCTCTGGCTCCTCCCACCAGCGCAATCACTGAACAGCTGATTGTGGCGAGCAGGAGGCACTGAGAGGGAAGGGGAGGAGCTGATTGGCAGGGCTGCCCGTGGGTGCTGAACATCCACTGTTTTTTTTCCATGGGTGCTTCAGCCTTGGAACACCCACTGAGTAGGCGCCTATGTGGGTGAGGCCAGGGAGGTTCCTGGGAGTGGGTCTGATGGGGCTCCAGCTGCTCCAGGGGAAGAGGAAATCCCATTCCCTCCACCCCCAGCAGCTGAGCCAGGTGCAGAATTCCAGTTCCCCCAGGTGTAATTCACTCTGTCACTCACCTGGACTGTACACTGCACAGATGCTTGGGAAGCAGCTCAGCTGCCTGGCTCTCCTGGTTCGCTGCTTTCCTGCCCTCCCCTTACACAGACCATGAGGGGGAAACTAACTTGCTAGCAGAGAACACCTGGCTGCCCCCCTCCCCCCCAACATTCATCCATGCCCTCCTAGGGGGCTGAGGGGTCAGGGGGAAAGCAGCCATGCCAGGCGCTCTGAGTCTGCTGGTCAGTTTCCCCTTGTGGGCTGTGCCGTAAGAAGCTCCTGCAACTGCTCTGCAATGCCAGCTTCAGTCTCCAGCAGGTTCTCCTTGCAGATTCTTTCCCCAAGGACACATGGCTGGGGGAAGGGAGGATGCATCACAGTTCTGGTTTGGGAAGGGTGAGGAGTGAGAGGGGGAGTGGTAGCCTCAGCTGTGCCTCATGTTACCCCCATGTTACAATTCTGCTTCAGAGTGTGCTTCATACAGAAGGTTATGTATGAGCAACTAGAGTTATAGGAAAAAATGGTAGCACCTTCTATTATATTGCTTGGTTTCCTGACTAATGTGCCATATTGCTTAGTGTTGTGTGATCCCAGTGTTGTGTGAGCCTGTACTGAGAAATATTTTGCACTAAAGAGAGTGCTTCTGCCATCAGAAACAGAACAGGGAACAGATATAGGAACAGCAACTCAATCTGTTCCAAGCTGTCTTTATTTCTGTACCACAAGTGGAAAACTAGAGTTGAGCCTGAACCAAAACCTGGGGTCTGAACATCCCTGAAGGTTAGGATAGTTCAGTTCCAGATTCAATTGCAGTGTCCAGGCCTGGTCTTTATCATGGGTCAAACCAAGCCTCAGATCTGAAAAACCTTAACTACAGGGAAGTTTGGAATCAGATCTGGTATGTTTTCTGGTTATGGCCTGACGCTGTGCAAAATTGAGACTCAGCTTGCTCCTCTTGAATGTTTGGCAAGAGCTATTCAGCTAACTAAAAGAAACTTGAGAGAACTCCAAAACACACATGCATGGTAGCACCCTAGTTCTGCTCACCTTCCCTTTGCACATGTTCTCTCAGGTTCTGGGGTTTCTGTTATTAAATCCTAGTGGAAAATATAATAATAGCACATGGCGCTTTTCATCTGAAGATCATAAAGGTGGAAAGCCATTATTATTTCCACTTTTCAAGTGAGGAAACTGAGGCATGAATTACTTACACAAAATGTCTTTGCTTGCTAAAAGATGTTGCTGCAACAGGAAGAACAAAATAACGTCATGTTCTCAATTCTCCATTTTTTTTTCCACCTAAGTAAAAACTCCTAGATGAAAGGTACAGTTCCTTGAACCTGTGTGAAAAGCTGTCAAATCTATTGCAAATCTAAAAGACTTGCCTTTTGCATGGAGTTTGAGGTTATGATAGGAGAATAAATGAGTGATCAGGATGAGTTGATAACAGCAATAAATCCAGCCTATCGGGAAAATTTGTCTTTATGCAGGAACTGTGGACGTTGTAGAAGAGTTTAGATATTACTGTGATGGAATACTAGCAAGACTGACAAGCACACAGATAGCTAGATGTAGATAGATAAGAGGAAGACGAATGATTTGGCATATTAGCTGAGGCCATCTCTTTGTACCCTAGATATCATGTTCTGTTGGTTGCATAGGGAGACGGGGCTCCCTACATTTTCTTCCCTCACCTATAGAGCAGTGGGCAGTATTCTCTTAAGCAGGGGAAGAAAAGCTATACTGTCTGATTTGAATTTGTTTGCTGAAACTTGCCAATGCAGAGAACTGGGAAGGAGAATGATGCCCATGGGTGGGTTAATCAGTTTTCAGTACTCGCAATGTAAGAGGGTCCTGTCATCAAAATAACTAATCAGCCAATGAAAATTGTTCTGGATAGGTTTTTATCCAGTTTCACTGACTGAGAGTGGTGTCACTCAGTATCTGCAGAATAATTGTGTGGGTGGAGATGAGAAGTAAGCCAGAGGCTAACCCTGTCAGCTTGCTTGCGTAGTTTAATTAAACACATAGTAAAACAGTTGCTTTTTCTAATTTGCCTCAAGATTATTATTTTTTTAAATTCTTTAGTCCAATCACATCTCCCATTTCCTTAGGCCTTATCTAGACTACAGGGGAAAGGTTTTTTTGGTCTGTGTTTTTGGTATATGACAAGGCCTTACTGGAGCTCAGAATATTATTACTTCCCTCCCACTTGCAACCACTTTCTTATTGAGATTCTGGCCAGTCCCATTGCCATCCTGATACCAGTTCTTAGCTGGGCCCCAGTCTATTCTTGTTGCTCTCCTGCTGTCTAATTTTTCTCTCTTTCCTCCCAGTGCCTTACTGGGGTTCTCATGGTCTTCTTCTTATCTACCTAGTTCTGTTATTTCTGTCTGCCCGATGCCTGCAGTAGCTCTCTCTCTACCTTTCTTCTTTCATTCTCAGTGGGGCTGGCCCAGCCTTGCACCCACCTCCTCTTTCTTTAATTTGATTTTTCTGAGTGTATTGAATTGGATTTTTATCTGAGTAATTGCAAAGCACTTGAAGGGCTTTCCATCAGCAGTATATAATAAAAATGGATCAGAATAGATTGGATTGCTGCTTCTACATCCGTTCCCATATTCTGTTTCTGACAGGTCCTGACACCCACACACGCTCCTTGCTCAGACTCAGCTAGGCCTTATTGCTTTCATTCTCAGTGTTGTATTGGCGGCAGGCTTTATATTCCTCACAACTTCCTCTTCTGATAGAAATTTTCACCTTGTTTTCTCTCTCCTTGATTTAATGGTACACTTTAAATGCTAAACAACTTGATGATCTGGTCCCTTCGTTAAGACTTCACATGGGCGAGCACTGTGCTCGCTCTCCTTGTGAGCTCCCAAAATGTTATGTTGCTGCTAATATGCTTTAGAATTCCAACCAGTTTGATATCACTTTCTACCTTAACCTGCAACAAGTGTTCATAACTTTGGATCCCACAGCAAATAAGCATAGCCAAGTGAATAATTTGCAATTGGTATTTTATCTAATGAATTTAGCATCCCCCCCAGTTGAATATGCATGAGCAGATCTTGATTTCCTTAAATGTAGTTTGAATTATTTGCCTACATTTTTGTGCTGTTTTTAACTCTATGTATCAATCACAAATAGTTCTATGTGAGCATTCAATACTTGATATTTGCTATTCACATTGTGTTAAGTTGTAACTGATCAAATAAGTGCCCTGGCATTGTTTCTGACACTTGAGTGGATGGGCATGCATATACCTTTGGACTAATGACTTGTACATGCACAATTAAATTTTGGGTTTGATTAATATTTTTGCACACCGCTTTGAAGTTCACTTTCCATGAATATTTGTGCTAGTAAAGTTGTTTGCTTGGGTGTTTGTAGAAAGAGAACGCGAAAGAGGCATAAGCAGAACCTAGAATTGATTCAAAAAATTCCAGCAAATAGTCACCATTTAAAACAACAACAATAGTATTTCATTGCCCAGCTCTTCAACTAAGCACTGGAGGGAGAACAAGTGCATGTGAGTCGGATGTTCACTATTCCCCAAATCCGAGAAATGCAGAAGCAGAAAGGCAGCTGGAAACAGAGGCAGAGGAGACAGTGGAATGTTTGTTTTGTGACCTTCTTTTAAGTCATATGTTCATTTCTCTTTTTGTGGGCCAGGATCAGGTCCAGGAGGAGTGTGATCAGCTTCCCTTTCTTTGTGATTATATCAGAGAGGGGAGGCCCTGAACTATGTTCTGTTGTAAGATGGGGTCAGGCTATGGCAGTGGTTGAGAACCTCTCTCATGCGACATGCAGCAGCAGTATCCCTAAAGACAGTGTGATAGCTGTGCTGGGACACCCGTTGGGGCTGGGGAGCATGGAGCCAGGGCTTAAGGTGGTCTGAAAAAAGTGTGCCTGAGGGGATTCCCATGGGCTGGGAGCAGCAGCCCTGGGGACTTTAAGCACTGCATGGTGAAGTCTCCACTTCCCCTCCAACCACTGGCACTATTGATTGTGTGGATCCAGGGCCACGGGTCGGGCTGCGTGACACCGAGCCACCAATTCGTGTCAAAGTGACAGGCCCCTTCCCCAGCTGGGGGTCTGGCTGCGTGGGGACGCGGGGGGCTCCCAGGGCTGGGCGAGGCCGGTGCACGGTGCCCGTTCTGCACTTGCTCCCGGCCGGCTGGGGCTTCAGGCCAGGCCCGGGGGCAGGGGGGTGCGTGAGCACTGGGACCCCTCCGCTTCCCAGCCCCCCACCCCCTCCCAGCGCTGCCAGGCCTGTGCGGAGACATTGGGGGCCCGGGTACATCGTTTGCCTTCCCCCGCCCCCGTCACTTAATTGACACAGAACGTTACAGGCGTTTTGGGGACCCCTAAGCCCGGCCCCAGGACAATCGCCCCCCTTTGCCCCCTTCCCCCATGTCAGCCCCCTGGCTGCTGGTCCCAGCCCGGCCCGGCACTAGGACCTAGAACGGGAGCGGGGCAGAGTAGGGGCGGAAGTGGTGTTCAGCGGCAGCGGAAGTGACTCGTTGTCGGGGCGGAAGTGGGTGAGGGTCGCTGTTGTGGCCGCTGCGGCCGAGGTGTTTAGGGGGCGTGTCCCGCTCGCGGCAGGTGAGGGGGCAGAGCCACGGGGGCGGCCGCTAGATGGGTCCCCGGGGGGCTTGTGGGGACCTCAGTGTCCCGGTCACCCCGGGACTGGCGTTTCTGGGAGGCCGGGGCCTCTGTGGGGCGGCCGGTGGCCGGGGGGGGGGGGTCTCTGGGGCCGGGCGGGGCTGGCGGGGGCGGGGGGCGTCTCAGCAACTGCACCTGGATTAGCCTGATGTACCTGAAGCTTGTATGGGGAGGCTGGGCGGGGCGGGAATGGGGTTCGGGATGACCTCTCTCTGGGACATATTGGTAGGACTTTTGAGTGTTACCTTTAGTCCCACATCGCCCTCTCTCGCTCTCTCTGTGTGTGTGTGTGACTTGCTGAGATGGTGCAGTTGTTGCTGGCGGGCACTGGGCACGTAATATTAAAGTGGGGTTGTCGAAGCATTCTGGGGAACTGGCTTAATTATATAGTTATTACGATTCATGAGTTGGAGCTACAAACAGTAGGTGCATATCTTCCCTTTGGTGCCTAGTAGATCTGCAGATTCTGGGGTTTATACAATGATCAAAGGTAGAATGACAATTTTGTAAAAACAAAGCTGCTAGTTATGGACATTACTAGTATATTCATCATTGCTCAGTGGCAAAGCTTGGATGATTGTATATATGCATGTGTACATATACATTTACATTTGTAATTTTGGGTCTGGTTCTATTCAATATCTTCATCAATGATTTAGATAACAGCATAGAGAGTACACTTACAAAGTTTGTGGACGATACCAAGCTGGGAGGGGTTGCAAGTGCTTTGGAGGTTAGGATTAAAATTCAAAATGATCTGGACAAACTGGAGAAATGGTCTGAAGTAAATAGGATGAAATTCAATAAGTACAAACGCAAAGTACTCCACTTAGGAAGGAACAGTCAGTTGCACACATACATAATGGGAAATCACAGGTTTCAGAGTAGCAGCCGTGTTAGTCTGTATTCGCAAAAAGAAAAGGAGTACTTGTGGCACCTTAGAGACTAACAAATTTATTAGAGCATAAGCTTTCGTGAGCTACAGCTGAAGTGAGCTGTAGCTCACGAAAGCTTATGCTCTAATAAATTTGTTAGTCTCTAAGGTGCCACAAGTACTCCTTTTCTTTTTGCATAATGGGAAATGACTGCCTCGAAAGGGGTACTGCAGAAAGGGATCTGGGAGTCATAGTGGACCATAAGCTAAATATGAGTCAACAGTGTACCACACTGTTGTGTAAAAAAAAAAAAAAAAAAAAGGCAAACCTCATTCTGGGATGTATTAGCAGTAGTGTTGTAAGCAAGACATGAGAAGTAATTCTTCCTCTCTACTCTGTGCTGATTCAGCTGGAGTATTGTGTCCAGTTCTGGGTGCCACATTTCAGGAAATTGGAGAAAGTCCAATTGGAGAAAGTCTAAAGAAGAACAACAAAAATGAGGTCTAGAAAAAATGACCTATAAGGGAAGATTGAAAAAATTGGTTTTGTTTCTTCTGGAAAAGAGAAGACTGAGAGGGGACATAACAGTTTTCAAGTACATAAAAGGTTGTTACAAGGAGGAGGGAGAAAAATTGTTCTTCTTAACCTCCAAGGATAGGACAAGAAGCACCAGGCTTAAATTGCAGCAAATGAGGTTTAGGTTGGACAACAGGAAAAACTTCCTAACTGTCAGGGTGGTTAAGCACTGGAATCAATTGCCTAGGAGGTTATGGAATCTCCATCATTGGGGATTTTTAAGAACAGGTTAGACAAACACCTGTCAGGAATGGTCTAGATAATACTTAGTCCTACCATGAGTGCAGGGGACTGGACTAGATGACCTTTTGAGGTCTCTTCCAGTCCTATGATTCTATATATGCCAGGCA
Source organism: Dermochelys coriacea (assembly GCF_009764565.3). NCBI lineage: Eukaryota > Metazoa > Chordata > Testudines > Dermochelyidae > Dermochelys > Dermochelys coriacea. The sequence goes on from NC_050068.2 coordinate 244,032,821, forward strand.
CTCATGGGGCTGCTATTATTTTTTGTCCTTTGATTATTTGATAATTTGGCAGTTATCAGACTTTTGCACATAATTTTGGTAATTTTTGGAAATATGATTAATGACTTCTGAGAGTTAGCATTTCATTGCTTTGAATGCTTACATCTCTGAGTTGCTTCAGGCTGTTGCAGATACAGGAAGGCAACTTTACTTCAGTTTTGTATCAGTTAATGCTTGGTTTGCATTTGAAAGACTCTCTTCACAACCCTAGAAATTTACTTTAAAAGAGTTTGCATTCTGCAGAATCTGAATCAGTACCTCAAATGGACCTGATATTAAATATCCCTGCATTAAAAGATTTTTGGCCTCTCCTCAGAATCATTGGCACCACCATCCCATTCACAGAAATAAAGCTTACTTGTGGAAGAAGACAAGGCTTAAAGTGGACTGAATCACTTTGGAGTCACAGAACTATTAAAAAAAAAAAAGTATCTGAATCAGGTCTGAGGCAAGTAAATAGCTGCTGACAGGACATTGTAAGTGTATTAAAGAACCACTCTGAGATTTAAAAATATGTTGCAAACAAATGCAGTTGTTCCTAGTAATGACAGATCTGTGACCAATTTAAGCCTTAGAAAGAGGGGCTTGATAACATATGAGTTTCATGCTGATGTATAATGGTATCTGTTTTGATGGGATGACAAGTTTGAAACAGGCTTTGTTCCGGCCCTTATTCTGATCTCCACAGCTGTGGACTGTATTGTTCAAACCCTGTAGTGGAAGCAGTGCAGTTCTATAAGGCTTTGAACTGCAGTTTATATATGGGACATGGAGAATGTCTAAAGAATCCCTGAATGAGGAAAGCTGCTGTGTAATCATAACGATGTAGTTTGTGCACACATAGGAAGGCCCCTGCTTTAGTTACTCCGTACTGATGGAGAAAGAATTGCTGTCATTTGAAATACGTAGTGAGGAATACTCTACAAGCAAAGGCTGCAGTGTGTGTGTCGGTGGGAGGGAGATAGCTTGTGAAAATGGTTCAGTCATCATTACCCAGGACATCAGCTGATTGTTTGCAGTAAAGTTGTGGTGAATAATCCTCTCAAAAAATTATTCATCTGAATATCAAGTACTTGCTGTTGAATCAGCAACTAATGCGAAGAAAGCCACCTGCTTGTGGAAGACTCATATTTCAGCAGTGCATTAGAATCTATTTGTTAATGTTCCAGAGAGAGCTCTGTTTTTTAAAAGTACAAATTTTGGATATAAATTGTACATTGGTATGCTTAAAGTAATATTACTAACCATTGACTAAAATAGATGCTTCTCTTGCACTGTGGAGATGCAATTATTTGTCAAATAAATGTATGGGTAATGTTTTCAAAATAAACACATGCTATTGTGATAAATGCATTCATTCTAATAAAATTCTTCTGTGTTGAAAATAAAGAATGAGTCAGCCAACAGTCATACTGTTGCAGTGGTATTACATTTACCTGTGTATACTGAGAGAGGCTGCTGACAGGCATAATAACTGCTGTGAAAAAGGTTGTTATTGAGGCCACATCAGCAATGGTGGGCACATATAATATTTACTTTAATACTAAGTGAAAAACTTTGCCCCATTGTAAAATCACATCATGAAATGTTGTACTGATCAGTGATTGAGCCATGGTCTTTCTTACCAAAAAGAGGTGACTGTCATCTCTCTAAGAGCATTGCAGATATGCTTCCACCACTAGAAGAGGGGGCCTCACCCTGTGGAAAAGTATGTTTTTTCCAGATCTTTTTGTGTCTTTACTGTGATTGCCAATAAATGGACCAATTAATGCCAGCTGTGGTGGTGATTCATATGGTGTGAACAAATGTCTGCTAGGGACTGAACTGAGACCACCATCTCACTTCTCTTAGGGCACTCAGCAGCCATCACTGGAAATGGCTTGCAGTCATCTGGCCCAGATCAGGTGACCTAAAGGTGAAAGGCTCCCTGTCTATTGCCAATTTTCTGAGGCATCCAGTCTTCCTAGAGTACTGAGATTACTGTGAACAGAACAGATACCACTTCCTCTGCCTGATGCAAGGTCTGGAAGCAAACTTACTTTGATGTCTCCCTTGGGAAATTTTCTGCATTTCAGTCTTCCGTGTTCTGCTGTTTTGCCACTCCTCTCTTTCTGCTCTGGTTAGGCTGTCATGATTTGGGAAGGATGTCTGAGGGTCCCTTGATGTGTTTGTTTAATTATACTTGGTTGATAAACTTGTCTCATTTAGAAAGTGGAAAGAGCTAAAATGGTAACATTATTAAATCTATGTGTTCCCTGGGACTGCTTTGTCAAGACAGAAATGCCCAACCCACCAGTCCATCAGTGCTTCCATCTTAAATGTGGTGCGTTTCTTATTTATTTGTATTATCAAAACATCTAGGAATCCCGGGCATGGACCAGAACACCAAACACAAAACAAAACAGTCCCTGCCCCAAAGAGCTTGTAGTCTAAGATGATACAACAGATGTCTACAGACAAAGGGGGAGCGCAAGGAAACAATGAGATGCTATTTGGCAGTGTGACAGGCAGTGGTCTTAGTACACCAGTAGCCTAGCCGTTGTCATTTTTTTTGTAGGCCTCATGACAAAGGAGAGTTTTAAGAAGGTATTTAAAGAAGGATAATGGCTGAGTCTTGAGGATGTTTATGGGGAGCTCCTCCCAAGCCTATGGGGAGCAGCATGGGAGAAAGCATAAAGGTGCACGTTAGATTTTCAAACAAGTGGGTAATGGAGGCTAGAATCATGGAGAAGTTGGAAGTGGAAGCTGATCTTTTGCTACTGAATGAGATGTGATGGGTTGGGTGGGGATAGGTCATGAAGGGTCTTGAAAGTGGAGACAAGTAGCTTATGTATGACATGATAGAGAAGAGGGAGCCAAGGAAGGGAGTGATGTGCTTAAAGCATGACAAAGAGGGGGTAACATGCTCAATTTCCTAGCCCAACACTTTGATCTTTTGCAGCAGCATTCTGAATGGATATCAATGGGCCAAGATTGCATTTGTCAAGGCCAGAGAGGAGGATGTTGCACTAACCGAGACATGAGATGATGAGAGCTGACCAGAACTTTGTAAGGTCTATAGATCTATGTAAGGTCTATAGATAAGAGAGAGTGCTGGTGGATACTTATCTTTAAAGAGCTCTCACTCGTTCCACCAAAAGAATCATGTAACTGTAATGGCAGTGGCACTAGCTGAACAGACTGAGGGCTCTGTCACTGAGGTAGGAGGGGGTCAGGGATTGAAAATGAGAAGTTTATAGTGTTGGCCATTGAATGGTGACTCTGAAGCTTGTTCTACATTGGTGCCACATCCTCCCTCCAAACCTTGTTTTCCCCAGGAGTGACCTCTTTTCGGTGCAGATCCCTATAGCCTTGCCCTCATACCCTTACCGGGTTGGTACATCTACATGGAAGTGGTGGTGTCACTGTCGTGTGCTCCCTGACTCACCATCTCTGCTGGATTAGGGACATAAATACTTCTCAGGAATGGCAATAATCCTTTGTTCTACACACCTTGTTAAATCCCCTCCATGTCCTTGTACTCCAGACTGCACTGGTTGTTGACTGTCTGTGAGGCTTGTACATGGCATTCTTGGGGATTTTTTTTTTTTTTACTCTGCTTTCTTGTCTTGTATCATCTGCTGCTACTTCTGCCGCATCTCCTCTTGAATGACCCACACTCAGCAGACCACTCCATGATGCTGATCACAGGATCTTGTGATATCACTGGAATTTCCTCAGGCTTGTTTTCCTGCTGTATCCCAGAATCCTTTGTTTCTTCCTTGTCCTGTGCCTGGCAGTTTCCTATTTCAAAGCCTGTTGCCTGCACTAATTTGTTTCTGTTGGCTTCTTATTTCCATTGATTGATTGCTTTGGCTCTTTTGTGTTACTTTACATTTGTCGACCAATTTCCCTAGTCACATCAAATCTGTTCTGCTCTACTGCTGCTCCAAAGCCTTTGGCAGGACTACAGATATGGTCTGCTCTCTGTCGTGCTGCTTCCAAGCATAACCAATTTGAGCTCTTATATAGGAAGAGAAAATAAAGGAAGTCTGTTTCTTAGCATGTTGGGCCCTGTTTACTTGTGCTCTTCCTCAGTCTAGCATCACAGATACAGTTCTTTCTACAGTTGCAAGTGTCTTGACATCACTTAAGGATTAATTTAAATGATGTGGGGAAAATAAGTCTTGGGAAAAGAGACTGACTTAAGGGCAGGAGGATCAACCCTTTACACACACTGTCTCTGTGAGATGTTTGGGGAGGGACTGCAGGTATTCAGTGGGAAGTACTGGGAGCTCTTTTGCTTGAAACATTTTAATATTTGAGTAGATGAAACAATTCTCCCCTGGCCTCCTGGGAGACAATAAGATGGAATCTAATAATAAAAGGCTGTTACATCCCTAACTCCTGACTCGAGAGCATTCCTGCCAGACAAAAGGTGTGCTCCTTATGTGTGGAACCCAACTTTCCCACAGGACATTGTGTCGCCCTGGATTTGAGGGGTATATACTCCTGAATGTGATCAAGCTAATTGCCAACCATATTATGTGCATTCAGCTGCCATGAAATAATGAAATAGAACATCACTTAATGAAGGGTTAATTTGGAGACAGACTTTCAGAAGCAAGGTGATATCTAGCTGGCAGTTTCTGCTAATCAGAATGGAAGGAGGGGACAAACATGTAAGCAACTGAGTCTGAAAACCTTGGTGATTGGAAAACCTTGTCTAGACTCCTCTAATATTAAAGTTTATTGAAAGTTAGAAAAATGATGATCCACTAGGGGGTCATTATGACCTTTGTGTTTTGTAGAAGCTAGTTATAAAAGATTAGCTAATAGAGTGTACTTTGGAGCAGTCCTCTGAAGCCATCTTGAGAGACTTTTTTTCCTGACACCCTTTCTCCCCTGTGGGTAAGCAACTGGCCACTGCCAACCTGCTGTTAATTACTCAATGCCATTCCAGATGTTAGGTAAATATCTGGGCTGTTCTAAACCTATTGCTTATGTTTGTGTGTGGTTAAATCTAATATACTGCAGTTTTAGACAAGAGCATGCTTACTTGCATTACTCCTTGATCAGACAGAGAAGTGCTGTGTTCCTGTTGATTTATTCCTTACACCGCCTGGAGTGAAATAGTTAAGTTGCCCCTGTTGGGGGTTCTGAAAACGCAGGGTAACAATTGGTCTGACTGGTGTTCCGTATTGTTTAAAATTCAAGTAGAGCATTCACATTTTTTAAAAATAGGGTTTCTTCTTTGCAGATTATTTCTTCTACTTTTATTATAAAATGCTTTGATGGGGCAACAAGCCTTGTGGATGAGGAGGGGGAAGCAGTAGATGTGCTATTCCTTGACTTCAGTAAGGCTTTTGATACTGTGTCATATGACCCTCTCATAAGGAAACTAGGGAAATATAGCCTAGATGAACCTACTATAACATGGGTAAACCACTGGTTGTAGAACTGTACTTAGAATAGTTATCAATGGTTTACAATCAAGCTGAAAGGGTATATTGAATGGAGTCTTGCAGAGATCTTTCCTGGGTCCGATTCTATTCAATGTCTTCATAAATGATTTGGATAATGGCATAGAGAGTACACTTATCATACCAAACTTTATACCAAGCTGAGAGGGGTTGCAAGTGCTTTAGAGGGCAGAACTGGAATTCGAAGTGATCTGGACAAACTGGAGCAATGGTCTGAAATAAACAGGATGAAATTCAATAAGGAATAATGCAAAGTACTCCTCTTGGGAAGGAAAAATCAATTGCACAAATACAAAATGGGAAATGACTGCCTAGGAAGGAGTACTGCACAAAAGGATCTGGGGGTCATAGTGGATCACAAACTAAATATGAGTCAACAGTGTAATACTGTTGCAAAAAAAGCAAACGTCATTCTGGGATGTATTAGCAGGAGTGCTTTAAGCAAGACATGAGAAGTAATTCTTCCACTCTACTCAGCACTGATAAGGCCTCAACTAGAACATTGTGCCTGGTTCTGGTCATCCCACTTCAGGAAAGATGTGGACAAACTGGAGAAAGTCCAGAGGAGAGCAACAAAATTGATTTAGAAAACATGACTTAGGAGGGAAGATTGCAAAAATTGTGTTTGTTTTGTCTGGAAACAAAAGTCTCAGGGACATAAGTCTTCAAGTACATAAACAATTGGTAGAAAGAGGAGGGTGATAGCATTCTCCATAACCACTGAGGACAGGACAAGAAGCAATGGGCTTAAATTGAAGCCAGGGAGATTTAGGTTGGACATTAAGAAAAAACTTCCTAACTGTAAAGGTGGCTAAGCACTGGAACAAATTACCTAGGGAGGCTGTGGAATCGCCATCATTGGAGGTCTTTAAGAACAGTTTAGACAACACCTGTTCCAGGATGGTCTAGATAATAGGTGCAGGGGACTGAACGAGATGACCTGTTGAGGTCCCTTCCAGTCCTGCATTTCTATCCATGAGAGAAGAATTCTGTAAATTAGAGAACTATTTTCAGCTCATGCCTGCCCAGGGGCGAGGACTCTAAACTGGAGAGCTTTCATGATGGTATAGAATAGCAATTTCTAGGCCACTGGACTGGCTTAAATTGGAACTTTAATAATTGCTGCTACAGTGTACCTGTCAGAAGTACAGGAATAGGTGTCCTGACTTTCCCACAGTGCTTTGGGGTTGGAAATTTATGAACTGTGATACTGATGATGGAGTTCTGGTGCTTTATGAATATGCTCTCTCAAACTTTGTCTTGCTAAAGAGGGAGAGAGACTTAATATTTAGCCAATTTTAACTGGCCAAATTTAAAAATTTTGTTTAAAATTCAAAAGTTGGAAGGGGGGCAACAGGAACAATTTTGACAATCTGGGAAATCCCTCCCCCCATTTTTTTCCTCCAACCAAGTTTCCTTATATATATATATATATATATATATGAGGCTTGGTTCTGGAGTGGGCTTTATGCCCCTTACCCTGTCAAACCTGGAATATTATGTCAGCGCTGGGTTGTTACAGCTTTGGTGGTGATAGGGTTGCCAAAGTTTCTCCCCATCATCTAAGAACAAATCTCAGACATGGAAATTTCCTACAGGCTGGTCTGCAATACTTTAAAAGATGTCACTCTGATCAGGACAGATGCTGAGCAGAGAATGCTGGGCCTATTTCTGAGCCGCAAGGAACACTGTATGAAATGGCCCTTCACTTAAAGAGTCTTAATGTTTGTTGCTCTCATGCAGGGCTTGGAAACAATTACCAAACGCTTACTATCCAGAGGCAAATATGAAAAGGAGGAGCAGGAAGAAGAACTACTAGGGAGGTCCAGAGGCAATAACATCAGTGTTTTAACAGCCAAGTTTCCCAAGTGGCAAGAGTGAAATTGACATGATTCTTGTCGCTTTCATTGATGCCCATAAGATTTTAAAAAGCAGCAGTTAAACTGTCTAGCTAGTGTTTTAGTTTCACTCTGATTGGGGAAATTTTGAGCAGTGATAGATTTAGTGGAACTGTCTGGAGACTCAGGAGAACACTGCATCGGGTTACACTCACTTCAGGTTTGGAATGCTATCTAAACACCCATGATGGTCAGGAATGTAATTATTAAATAAACAACCTTAAATTGCACTGAATTGATAATGAAGGAGCTTAAGATCACCTAGGAAAGCTTCCCACTTGCTAGTGGTGAGTAAATTAGTTTTTTCCAAGCCCTGTTCTCATGACATGGCTGCTCCTTCATGGGAGTTCTGGCAGATAAATACCTGTGCATGTAGCATCAGAACAAGTTGGAATGCTAGCATTGTCTTCATCTCTCCTTTGTTACTTAGCATCAAACTCCATTCTGCTGAGGTAATTTTCATCCCTTCAGATAAAAAGTGCTGCCCTGACTTCCTGGCTCCCAGAATTCTATGGCAGGAAAACTGCAAGGAGATAATCCCTAGGGAATTACTCTGCAGTGTGGTTGCTGGACTGTCATAGTACCAGGTTTCAGAGTAGCAGCCGTGAGCTGTAGCTCACGAAAGCTTATGCTCTAATAAATTTGTTAGTCTCTAAGGTGCCACAAGTACTCCTTTTCTTTTTGTCATAGTACTGGGTAACTGCAGACACTGCACACTCTGCCTGAGTTGTAGGAGAGAGGGTGAAGAACACAGCTGGGAGAAATAATACTAAAATAAACCTGAAAGAGCAAGGCAGGCACTTTCAGAAGATTAAAGATAGTGGGCAGGAGAAGAGGAGGAGAACTGTGTCTTGAGAGAAGCTGTTGCGAGATGGAATGATATGCTGTATCCTGTGGCCATAGTGTCCGAGTTTGAAGGGAATAGTTTATCACTTGAAAGCAATTTCTGCTGTTTTTAATCTCCACTCTCTCTGACCTCTTCCTGAGATAACCGCTGCCAAAAAGCAGTCCAACCTGCAGTTTATTTTCTAGATTATTGATTTCCAGACAACAAAAAGCTGGGGTAAAAATAGGACAGCAAGACACCCTGTTGGGGTCTTCCTGCTAGCTAACATTGGAAGTACTGAATAAGTTCCCCCTTTCTAGTGTTTATATGTGTATTATCTCAGAGAGTCCCAGCTGCTGCCACATTGTCTATAAGAAGCATGAGCATCCCCTTTGCTGCCGCATATACAAAGCTGGCAGATTGAGTCTAATGGATTTGGCATGATCAGACTGAATAGCTGACTGTGCTAAATATCATCTATTGAGCCCTAGTAATACAGGGGTAGGGACGGGGGGAAAGTATTGTGATATGCATGAATTTTTATATTGAGGGAAATGCTGGGAAGATCTAGTGGGTCTGAGGAAAGGATGGAAATGGGATATTGGAAGTATTTGGGTGAGAGGGAAATGTGGTGATAATGGGGTGGGAGGGGGGGAAGATAAGGGAGGGCAAGATCACTAAGCAGAAGACTGAAGCTGATGACGATAGAACATTATTGCCCTGTGGGTTGGAAGAAGTGACCAGCTGTTTTATTTCAGGGAGATGCTATATTTTGAGAGAAATATATTGTTTGTATGTGACAGTATTAAAGCTGAGGAGCTTTGAACCCTGCTGAACCAAAGCCAGCTATATGAGCTTGCTGGCGCTGCAGCAGCAGGACAGCTGGAATCCTCATGGAGACTCAGATAGTTAAGACAGTTTATCACATTTAAATGGTGTCAAAGGCAAGTAAGATTGAACAGGGAACTTGGACATATCCTAGGCCTAAGTGGGAATGGACACAGATGAAATGGCCTCAACTGGGCAGTCAAATAAAGGGATGGGGAGGCTAGATCTGACATTGAGAATGTTTAAAAGGGGTCTTAGAAGGACAGGGTGGGTGAGGTAATGTCTCTTATTGGACCAGCTTCTGTTGGTGAAAGAGACAAGCTTTTGAGCTATGCAGAGCTCTTCTTCAGGTCTTACCCACCTGTCTCTCTAATATCCTAAGAACATAAGAATGGCCATACTGAGTCAGACCAAAGGTCAAACTAGCCCAGGATCCTGTTTTCCAACAGTGGCCAATGCCAGTTGCCTCAGAGGGAATGAACAGAACAGGTAATCATAAAGTGATCCACCCCTTCACCCATCCCCAGCTTCTGGCAAACACCATCCCTGCCTATCCTGACTAATAGCCATTGATGGACCTATCCTTCAGGAACTTATCTAGTTCTTTTTTGAACCCTGTTATAGTCTTGGCCTTCACAACATCCTCCGGCAAGGAGTTCCACAGCTTGACTGTGCATTGTGTGAAAAAAATTTCCTTTTGTGTGTTTTAAACTTGCCACCTATATGAGACCAACATGGCTACAACAACACTGCAAACAAAAATGGGTCTTAAGCTTTTCTTGGTGAGAGCAAGAGTTGAAAAGGAGTCTCTTGAAAATACAATTCTCTAGTAAAAGAATGGAGGGACCCTATAAAGAAGAGGAATATCTGCTGTGAGATGGGGGTGGCTGTGGGGGCCATCTTCACTGACAGAGCGGGTATGATTGAAGCACAGTTCTGTAACTTCAGTAAGTTTTTTCCTTCAATATTTACCTTTTTCGCCTACCCCTTCCCAGAATCCATCCATTTGCATCTGTGACAATAGGATGAGTTTAATCTTTTGATGCCAAAGCAATCCAGTTGAATCCTGTTTCTTATTATTCCCTCCCTTACCCCTCAAGATAATCATTTCAGTTACAGGAAATGTACTTGTTCAGCAATAATACCTACCTTTAGTGCAGCGCTTTTCATCAGTAAATCTCAAAGCACTTTTCAAAGGGAGTCAGTATCATTATCCCCATTTTACAGATGGGAAATTGAGGCAGAGAGCAGGAAAGTGACTTGCCCAAAGTCACCCAACAAGCTAGTAGCCGCGTTGGGATTAGAACTCGGGTCTCCTGAGTACTAGTCCAGTGCCTAGCTACTAGGCCATACTGCTTCCCCAAGATAGCTGATGCCTTGAGGATTGTGGGTTTGCCTCCCTCCTCGCTTCCCAGATGATGAATGGGAGGAGGTAGTGGCAAGACTTGCTCTCAGTTCCAAACCCAAAAGTTTCAGGGTGGCAAATGTGCCACGGGGGGGCATGGGAACTCTTCCATATGAATCCTGTTAGTGTGATTTAATGGAGTAGTTATATGGCACAGAGTTGAAACTGCTCTGTACTGTTTTATGAAAACCATATGGTTCTAATGGAATGTGTACTGTAAATCTTGAAAATGCGTGGTAGAACAGCTACTGGGGAAAAATTTGTCTTGGCACATATTGATGACATTTGTGTTTTAGCTCAACTGAGAGGAGCCTGCATCCCAGATTAGGAGGATGCTTGAAGTTCCCTAGATCACTGGTGGGGAGTGGTCCTGCTCAGTCTGTTGATAAAGGGTCAAGAGTTGTGGAGAATTTTTATGAACAATATGTGTGACTCAATTTACCTGTTCACTTTGTATTGCTACTCACTAGTAGCAAATGGGTTAATTTCTTCCTCTGGAACAGCGAAACTAGGGATGGGCATATGTCACATACGCTAGTCTGGCTTGGACCCAAAAATGCTATCAAGAACTGAATGGAATCAGCACATATGAATAGAAGAACCAATGACCAAACTCTGACTGGGCATTATCTCTTACCACCTGCCAACCAAGGTGGAGATGTGAAACACAACGGAGGCTGCGATGAGGGATAAAGACAGGAGGTGTCAGGTGACTGTTGAAAACTGGGATGGCCATGTCTACACCGCAGGTGCTATTATGGCATAGCTACGGCCACTTAACTATGCCACTATAACCCTGTAGTCGAGATGAAGACTACAGTGATGGAAGGTTTCAGAGTAGCAGCCGTGTTAGTCTGTATTCGCAAAAAGAAAAGGAGTACTTGTGGCACCTTAGAGACTAACAAATTTATTAGAGCATAAGCTTTCGTGAGCTACAGCTCACTTCATCGGATGCATGCTGCATGATGTAGCTCACGAAAGCTTATGCTCTAATAAATTTGTTAGTCTCTAAGGTGCCACAAGTACTCCTTTTCTTTTAGTGATGGAAGGGTTTTTCTTCTGTTGACCTAGCTTCGTCTGCACTGGTGGTTAGGTCGGCATAGCTATGGTGCTCAGGGGTATGGATTTTTCACATCCCTGAGTGCTGTAGCTATGTCAATCTAAGATTTAAAAGTAGACCAGGCCAGAGAGACAGAAGATCTGATGGAGACTATGATGGATTCTAGGAGGCCATAGAATAATGGAGCAGTTGCTTTTTGCCATTGGAAACTTTGTCTTAAGCTTGGTTTTTCCATGCTGACCTAAGGACTATCAAAATCTGTACTCCAGGTGACTAATAAATACTGGCTTGCTTTGGGAAGGCTTTCCTATGTCACTGCAAATACTTACTGGTTATATTGTTCCCTGAAGGAGTAAAGTCTCTAACAGTATTCTGAACTCATATAGACACACTGAGAAACAGGGAAGCTGTAATCCGAAGGCCCAGTCTGAATTGTAGAAGTTGTGAATACAGACTAACATGGCTGCTACTCTGAAACCTTTTGAAAAGCTAAGCCTAGGACAAATAGGGGTACTCCAAAGTAGACTATATAAAGATGGAGCATCAAACCCTCTGAGATGAAACACCTTCAGTTTTGGATTCCAGCTTATACTACAGTCTCTTCTTGCTATTGTATGTACATGAACATCTAAGCAGTATTTTTTAAGTAGTTGTTTGAAGTGTCGCATGGGCTTGTTAGGTTTTTTGTTTTGCTCATATTTACTCTGAAACTGATTGAAGGCATTTTTATACAAATTCCCTTGCTGGGTTGGGTTGGACTGGAAGTTTAGTGTCATTCAGATCAGATGTATCGGGCATTTTAAAGTCCTGCTGGATCCTAATGTTGTTCGTGCTTTATGCAGATACAGTGGTTGCTGTTCTTCGCACCTGGAAAATGCCTATAGAAATTATGGGTTATGGGGATGAAATGGTGGAACCAGTCTGTGCTGTTCTCTCCCCTGGACGAGGATGTGAATACTGTCCATGCCGTACCTTGTGGCACAGCAGCAGGGGAAAGGATGGAGCCTCCAGGAACAGGCGTGGTGATTAGTGAAGGCCTTCTGCCAATAGGGCACTAGGATTTTTTCCCCTTCATCTTTCGGTGCAGGAGTTGTGGAATGAGATGTAGTCACAGCAGCAATGGAACCCACTTCTGCCATTCCCTGGTAGAATGGAGGAGGAGACTGTCACTTAAATAGACATATGGGGAAGGGAGAAAGGGTATGGAGGGTCTTTCTGCTAAAGCAGGTCCCAAATCAGATGTTACCTTGCTCCCCAGTTTACTGCGGTAATAGCCTACAGTAACCCATTCCATTATGGCTATAATATAGGTGATGCCCACCCCATTTCAGTCTAGGTGCACATTGATGGATGAGAGGCAAGGATCCAGTATGTGGTGTGCACGCGAAGCCCTTGAGTCATGATGGATACCAGGGCAAACTCTTCAGTAGGCTGCCTCTTCTGAGGCTGTAACGTGTGGGTGGTTAACTCCCTTTGTGAAAGGACTGGCTGCTCCAATGACATCTGCCAGTGAATGACAGGGAGCACCTGGCTTTTCTGATGTGATGTAGGAAGGCCATTTTTCTCCTCTCCCCTCCTCAAGCTGTGTCCCTATGGAAGTGCCAGACTCCAGAAATGCTGGGCTGTAAATGGGAGTATTGCTCTCATATTTTGTGGGTAGGAGTCTCTACCTGGGAGCTGCAGCAGTGGTGTGATGTAGATCCTGCACCTATGACTAGGTTCCTTTCATGGACTGGTAAATACTGCTGGGAAGGTGGGGGAGAGAACAATCTCCTATAAAGCTCCCCAGCTGTCTGCATTATTTGCCAGTGCCTGTGGCTGGGGAGTTCTGGCTGCCCTGTTTAATTTGCTCACTGTGAGGCACAGCTGGAGTCAGTCCCTGCTGCAGCTCTCTGATGGAGGAGCTGGGAAGCTAACTCCACCCGCCTCCCTTTTCATAGGGCTCTGTGTCCTCACAGTGTGTGTCTGGCCAGAGAGACCTTCAAAACGTGGAGAAGTCCTTGTCTGGGTTTTTGTATCTGAAGTAGGCAACCTGGGATCTAAATCAGGTCTGTCTCTCATGGGCTGTGGGTTCGTAAGCTGCTATTTAAGAGGTCTCGGGTACCATGAGAGCTATGGTGGAGTGCAGCCTGCTGCAGGGTCTAATTACAACCTTATTAATGCCTTTTTCATCACTTCCTTTGAGCCTTCAGATGGTGATTAAACCTATTTATGGGGCAGAGTTCCTTAATATTCAGCACAGTGCACCTCTTCCCAATCAAATCAGTAACATCTGCATCTCTGATTGCTGCTTAATAACATTGTAGACCATGGTTAATTAAAAAAGGTATAAATAGACTTTTTTCATTCTCTAACTTATCAGAGTGCTTTCCCCTCCCTTCTGCAATCCAAATAAAACTTTACACTAACTAAGGAAAGGTTGGCTTAGCAGAGGGAGCAGGGCAAACCTCTTGTCTTTTTCACCTGTGGGTGAGTGGGAAACCATCCCGCACTCCCACCAGGGTTAGTTATCTGGCTTCTGCTCTGCTGTTGAATCAAATTTCAGCCCCTCCAATTTATGCCAGGAACAATAATCCACGGTACAGTAAAGATAGAGTTCAGTATAAAAGTAATTTCTGAAGCAGTTGCCACATTTTAAAGAATAAACATTAATTTCCAAATGTCTAATCGCACATGAATGTTCTTTGGGGGCTTGATAAATTCACCTGGCTGCTGGAAGTGGGCAGTGTGACTACTGCTGGCATCAAATGGCTAAAATTTCTGGGCTGCTTAATGTTCCCTGCACCAGTTTATGCATCTTGGGTGGCACTCTTTCTCCTCTCCCCATCAGAAGACAATCTTAGCTTCCCCAGCAGTTATTGTTCCCTCCATTCCTGCTGGCATGGAGACTGGAGCTGGAAAGGGAGACCAGCTGGAGTGTAAATGGCATTGACAAGCCCTATGCAGTGGTGGTGTAGCCAAAGGACCCGAAGAAGAGCTCTGTGTAACCTCAAAAGCATGTGTCTCTCACCAACAGAAGTTGGTCCAATAGAAGGTATTACCTCACCCACCTTGTCCCTTGACAAACCCTGGCACTCTCTATGACAGCTGCCACTGTTGGACAAATCCACAGTGGATTCCAGGCAAAAATGCCACCTTGAATATTCATAAGTAAAGATGTTTTGGTCAAAACTTCAGGTCGGAGTAACTTTAGTAACAAATATGCAGAATGCCAGGAAAGGACTCTTCTCTTTAGAGGTCTCCTTGGGCCTAAATTTAAAGCCTGTCATGAACCAGCTACACCAGAGTCAATCCGATTCGACCTGAGCCCATTGGGTTGTTTTCACACCTCACCCAACGCTTTTGTAGTGTGGTTCGCATTGGGTTGCAAAGGTCTAGATGCTGGCCTGGACTCCATTTTCTTTACTTTGTTTCCTCCATGGAGTCACTGGGGCTATTTACTCTCTGGTCCTGCTGCCTCTCTCATGACCTGCTGCCCACCCCAGCTCTGCACCATGCACCTGAAGGACAGCTGGTTTTGCCTGCCCTGGGCCATTCCCCCAACATGTCTCAGCGCCACTGCCTCATCCTGAGGCTTGTCCAAGTGGGGGCTTCCCGCTCCCAATGCCCACAATTTGTCTCCAGCCTCCTTCTACCTGTGGGGTCAGTGCCTCGGTGGCTGTATAGCCCACTCCTGCTGGCTCCTGCCCATGGGCGGCCAGTGACCTGGCTGTTGGGGGAGGCTAACTCCCAGCCCCTCCCCTTGTGCCTGAAGCTCCTCCCCTCCCCCATCCCTTCTGGGGCAGCCAGCCCTGGTGTGCTGGTTGGTGCGGCTGCAGGGCCCCCAGCACCAGACGCCCCGAGTCCCTGCAGGAGGCAGGCCAGCCAGCCTGGGAACCGAGTGCTGGGAACTGCAGAAGGGGGCCTGGCCTGGGGGTGGAGTGTGGGCTGGGCCATGCTAGGCTGTTTGGGGAAGCACAGCCTCCCCTAGCCTATGATACCTGCTGCCCATGCTGCTGTCACCACCTTGCTCTGCTGTGAGTGCTGCAGAGAGAGAGGTACAGCGACTCAGCATGCTTATTGCGCAGTGCATGCTGCACAGTGAGCTGGCAGCAGATGGCAGGGCTGGGGTATACAGCTGCCGTCACACTGACCCCACGGGCAGGAGGAGGTGATCACAGACTACCTAGCCCACCCCAAACCTGACACTTGTAGTCAGGTCCCATCAGGTTGCCAAGGTCTTTTTCTCTTCCTCACTTGCTAAGGCACTTAGGATTCATATTGAACTTTGGAGCACAGCTTAGCTTTGCTTACTAAAATGCAGAGGCTGAGAGCTTGGGGATGGCAGAAGACAGAATTGAACAATAAGAGGGTAGAGCCCATAAGCTCTGTTGCTTCTGAGACCAGTGCTTCTTTGACTGCAAGGAACAGCCCAGCTTCTGTTCTTCTGCAAGTATGTGGCAGATCAGATCATTACGAATTAAAACCTCTAATGAGCAAACATTCTATTTTAGGGATTTGTATGGCCATCTTTATAACTGTAGTCTCTGAGTACTCTACCTTTGCAAGAGTGAAGCAGTTATAATCCATGACATTAAGAACCCCTAGTTCTTCTCTTGCCCCTCTTCCTTTTCATTTAAGGGGGAGGGATAGGTCAGTGGTTTGAGTATTGGCCTGCTAAACCCAGTGTTGTGAGTTCAGTCCTTGAGGGGGCCATTTATGGATCTGGGGAAAAAAAAATTGGGGATTGGTCCTGCTTTGAGCAGCGGGTTGGACTAGATGATCTCCTGAGGTCCCTTCCAACTCTGATATTCTATTCTATGATTCTATGAAATGGTAGGCCTGTTTCTAATGTTTTCTGAGTTGACACTTGAATCTGCCCACTGTTACATTGGCAATCATTCATACTGTGTAGTGTATGAAAGGCTCCGTCATATAGGCTTTGTGAGGGCTGGGCACCAGTTGAACCATGTAAAGAAGTTCTAGATTTTCCTAGCCAATGGCACTTAAGTTTGCTGTGCTGCTTGGCTCTGGGTTAGGATATCTGCAAATCTCTGCTTTTCCCTTTCTGAATGTGCTGGAGGTAGGACAGTGCCTACAGCTGTGCTCGATTCTCCTGCTTTGTCTTGTGTTCTGGCCTCAGAAGTGAGTGAAGTCAAACTTGCCATAGTTCAGGAAGTGCTCGGCCTAAAATCTCCTCTCATTCTAGCAGACCCAAGCAGCTGTGTAGAACAAACTCTCTCTTTTGCCAGAGCTGTGGTAGGCTACTACCTGCATCATTCGGAAAGCCTGCTACTTTATCTGCTTATTTTAGTCACAGGGAGTAGCCAAAAGCCATTTTAACAAACCCTTTCGTGTTCATTTTCCAAGTCCATTTGTTTCAAGGTGCCTCTTCCATTTCTCCCGCTTCTCTTTGTAAAGCTTTAATTTGTTGCCTTGCATATAAGTAATCATGTCTGTCTGCTTTCTACGATGTCTATTTATATAATTTGTATATAGTGTTTGTATATATATATTTTGAATCAAGCTCTGCGGAAAGGTGTTGCGTTGAGAGCTCAGGAAACTAAAGTAGTGTAGCTGCAAAACTGGGATAGTGGCAGTACGGGCTTTACACACCTTGTCCCACTAATCTGCTTCTCCTGGAAAGGAGTGATGGGATCTGGACAGTAGCCCTCATAGCTTCTGAGTGCCAATAACTTGATTCTACTTCTAATACTAGCTTTTTTTGTATTGACACTTTTCAATTGGGAACTGGACTGAGACAATCAATTAACTGAAATAACAGAGACTTGGTGGGATAACTCACATGACTGGAGTACTGTCATGGATGGATATAAACTGTTCAGGAAGGACAGGCAGGGCAGAAAAGGTGGGGGAGTTGCATTGTATGTAAGAGAGCAGTATGACTGCTCAGAGGTCTGGTATGAAACTTCAGAAAAACCTGAGAGTCTCTGGATTAAGTTAGACGTGTGAGCAACAAGGGTAATGTCGTGGTGGGAGTCTGCTATAGACCACCAGACCAGGGGGACAAGGCTTTCTTCAGGCAACTAACAGAAGTTACTAGATCACAGGCCCTGGTTCTCATGGGAGACTTCAATCACCCTGATATCTGCTAGGAGAGCAATACAGCAGTGCACAGACAATCCAGGAAGTTTTTGGGAAGTGTAGGGGACAATTGTCTGGTGCAAGTGCTGGAGGAACCAACTAGTGGCAGAGTTCTTCTTGACCTGCTGCTCACATACCGAGAAGTATTAGTAGGGGAAGCAAAAATGATTGGGAACCTGGGAGGCAGTGACCATGAGATGGTCAAGTTCAGGATCCTGACAGAAGGAAGAAAGGAGAGCAGCAGAATACGAATCCTGGACTTCAGAAAAGCAGACTTTATTCTCCCTAGAGATCCTGCCCATCAGTTCCCTGAGGAAGTCAATGTGAAGGGGAAAGGAATCCAGGAGAGCTGGCTGTATTTTAAAGAATCCTTATTGAGGTTGCAGGAACAAACCATCCCGATGTATAGAAAGAATAGTAAATATGGCAGGCGACCAGTTTGGCTTAACAGTGAAATCCTTGCTGATCTTAAACACAAAGAAGAAGCTTACAAGAGGTGGAAGATTGGACAAATGACCAGAGAGGAGTATAAAATTATTGCTCAGGCATGCAGGAGTGAAATCAGGAAGGCCAAATCACACTTGGAGTTGCAGCTAGCAAGAGATGTTAAGAGTAACAAGAAAGGTTTCTTCAGGTATGTTAGCAACAAGAAGAAAGCCAAAGAAAGTGTGGGCCCCTTACTGAATGAGGGAGGCAACCTAGTGACAGAGGATGTGGAAAAAGCTAATGTTCTCAGTGCTTTTTTTTGCCTCTGTCTTCATGAACAAGGATCAGCTCCCAGACTGCTGCACTGGAAGCACAGCATGGGGAGGAGGTGACCAGCCCTCCATGGAGAAAGAAGTATAGTGACTCCCTCCCTCTGGTTCCTGGCGGTTTTTTCTTCTTGTACGGTGAACCACGGCAGACTCTCTGGAAAACTACAGGAACAATTCAGAATGACACCAACACAGTTGTCATGAGGGCATTTAAGGAAATTTTAGGCCAATAGGTGATCCTGTCCTGGGTCTATACTGACCTTGGGGTAGAGATGTGAGGGTGATTTGGAGATGACATTGGCCTCATACACATCCTTGATGAGACTTTTGGCACTTCTAGACTTCTGTGTGCTGAGTGCAACAGGAAAGTTGCCACGAACATCCAGGCTTTGTTCATGAAAGGAATGTAAAATAAATAGGGTTTTTCCAATATAGGTATTGGGGAAGAGTCGATGGGTCACTAGGAGTATGAACTGGCCTTATTGGTCTCAGTCCCTAGTGCTAAACTGGAGACTCATGTGTAATCAAATCAGAGTAGGTGAGTTTGTGCAATAACTTCATAACTCCTCTGCTACTTGGAGGAGGTGATTCTTGTGGTATAAACGTGAACTGAAACATTTCAGGTTTTACTTCTAGGATTGGGTGGCTCTGAAATGTACAGATGTGGAATGAGTCTGGGGATGGAAAAGGGGAGAAAGAGATTATTCTTCTTCCAGTATGTTCTTCCATAGTCTGATGATAAAATGATTTTATATTCTGAAATGTGATGCTTTGTTTTCAACATAATTATTTTGAGCACTGATTTGCTGAGTGCTGTACAAAACTTAGACCAAAGATACAATCCTTGTCCTGAGGAGCATCCAAGCAAGGTAAAATCTTCCCTCTTCACTGCACAATGGCTTTGGCTGATTACATGAAAGAGACTGTTGCAGATTTCTAGATGGTGCTGTTGTAGCTTGTGCCTAGCTTGCCCTCTCCTTCCCAGTTTCTGGTGTTCTCTCTTGTGTCTATCTAAGTCAAGGAGAAGAGTAAAGGTATAAGGTTCCTGCGATAAAGGCTGTGATGAGATGGAGCTGCATATGCTGCAATTACCTATTCACAGTAAGAAAAGGGGTACTTGTGGCACCTTAGAGACTAACAAATTTATTTGAGCATAAGCTTTCGTGAGTTGAAGTGAGCGGTAGCTCACGAAAGCTTATGCTCAAATAAATTTGTTAGTCTCTAAGGTGCCACAAGTACTCCTTTTCTTTCTGCGAATACAGACTAACACGGCTGCTACTCTGAAACCTATTCACACTCTCTCTCTCCCACAGGCACAATGGCTACAGTGACCCAGAAGCACTTCTTGGAAGGGCAGACTTACTCTGTCCCTCTGATCCAACCTGACTTGCGCAGGGAAGAGGCTATTCATCAGGTTGCAGATGCACTTCAGTATTTGCAGAAAGTGTCTAGTGATATCTTCAACAGGTATGTTGCTGTCACACAGGGAACTGGGACTGATGCTGAGTGCCAAGCAGGAGAAAACCAAATGCTGCAATAAGACTGTGGCAGTGAAGGGGCCTTGGAGATCCACCAGAGTTCCAAAGGAGGTGGGGAGGGCCAGATGTACCCCCAGCAAAAATAGACTGAATTCAGGTTTGATCAGAGTGTGATATGATTAAGGCTAAGATTATGTCATGATATTTTTAGTAGGGCTGTCAAATTAACAAGTTAATTGCAGACCCTGTGCGTGGAAGGGAAGCATCAGCTGCTCCGAAAAACATGTTTGGTCAGGCTCAGTAACACAAGCTGCCACCAGAGGGCGGCAAGAGACGAGGCTACAGAAAGTAATGTACTTCTCATCCCTGCATTTTTAAAGTAAAAACTAGGGCTGTCGATTAATCTCAGTTAACTCACATGATTAACTCAAAAAAATTAACTGCAATTTAAAAAATTAATCACAATTAATCACACTGTTAAACAATAGAATACCAATTGAAATGTATTAAATATTTTTGGATGTTTTTCTACATTTTCAAATATATTGATCTCTATTACAACACAGAATACAAAATGTTCAGGGCTCATTTTGTTGTTGTTTTTTATTACAGATATTTGCACTGTAAAAATGATAAACAAAAGAAATAGTATTTTTCCAATTCACCTAATACAAGTACTGTAGTGCAATCTCTTTATCGTGAAAGTGTAACTTACAAATGTAGATTTTTGTTTGTTTGTTACATAACTGCACTCAAAAATGAAACAATGTAAAACTTTAGAGCCTAGAAGTCCACTCAGTTCTACTTCTTGTTCAGCCAATTGCTAAGACAAACAAGTTTGTTTACGTTCACGAGAGATACTGCTGACTGCTTCTTATTTACAATGTCACCTGAAAGTGAGAACAGGTCTTCGCGTAACACTTATGTAGCTGGCGTTGCAGGGTATTTACATGCCAGATATACTAATTATTCATATGCCCCTTCATGCTTCAACCACCATTCCAGAGAACATGCTTCCATGCTGATGATGCTAGTTAAAAAAATAATACGTTAATTAAATCTGTGACTGAACTCTTGGGGGAGAATTGTTTCTCTCCTGTTCTGGTTTACCCGCATTCTGCCATATATTTCACGTTGTAGCAGTCTTGGATGATGACCTAGAACATACTCGTTTTAAGAACACTTTCACAGAAGATTTGTCAAAACACAAAGAAGGTACCAATGTGAGATTTCTAAGGATAGATACAGCACTCGACCCAAGGTTTAAGAATCTGAAGTGCCTTCCAAAATCTGAGAGTGACGAGGTGTGGAGAACGCTTTCAGATGTCTTTTAAAGAGCAACACTCCGATGCGGAAACTACAGAATCCGAACCACAAAAAAGGAAAAACAACCTTCTGCTGGTGGCATCTGACTCAGACGATGAAAATGGTCCACTGTGCTTTGAATCATTACCAAGCAGAACCCGTCATCAGCATGGACGCATGCTGAGCCTCCTCCCCACCTCCCCCCGAGCCCTGTGCTGGCTGCAGCTGGGGCTGACCCTCTTTCCCCTCCTCCCCAACACACACGCACCCGAGCCCCATGCCGCCCAGGGCTGGGACTGACCCCCCATCCCGAGCTATGGGGCTGATTCCACCCCTACCCCTGAGCTCCATACCTCCCCCACCCCAAAGCTCCACACCTCCCCCAGCTGAGGCTGATTCCCCCCTCCTCACCCCCTGAGCTCCTTGCCTCTCCTGTCTGAGGCTCTAAAGTTTTACATTGTTTTATTGTTAAGTGCAGTTATTTTTTTTTAATCGCTTGACAGCCCTAATTTTTAGTAATAGTCATGTACAGATCATGGGCAAAAAGAAAAATTCATGAAAGCCGTGACCTGCCCCTGGCTTTTACTAAAAATATTGGTGACAAAATGGGGATCTGTGGGTCCTTACACGGCCTGAGGCGGGCAGCTGCACAGGGACTAGGAGCTGCCACCTGCACCTCCGAGGACGTGGGGCCGGGAGCTGCGGGGTATCCCCGTCTCTGGTGCCCAGGAGTGCGGGAGGGTTCCCCACGGTGGTTGGGAGCTCCGGGGCCCCACTGCCACAGGCGACTTGGAGCTCTGGGAGCCACTCCTTGCCACTGAGTGGCGGGGGACACTGCAGCTCCTGACCACCACCGCATTCTGAAGTCATGGAGGTCGCTGGAAGTCACGGATTCCGTGACTTCTGCAACCTCCATGACTAAATCATAGCCTTAAGTATGATCAAATAGTTGCCTGTGTTGGGTTTGCTTTTAGCCTGCAGCAATTTGGTAGTGTTTGTTTTTAACTCCATGGCAGGCTGCCACATACTGCAGTCCTATTTCTGCCCCAGTTCTGCTCAGTTTCTTCTTTTTCACTTTTAAATGGGAAATCTTACTATTTATGATAACTTGTGGTGTCTTTTTCTTGTTCTTTGTTGTTTGAGCAGTGGAATAGATGATGTCTTTTGGTTTTGATTTCTGCTCAGCCATGTTGGTTGCAGTATGATTCCTCCCTAAGTTTCTAGTATCTTGCACCTCCAACTGGGTACATTGTGAGAGCTGAGACTGTACTCGAGCGTCTGCCTGTGTTCTGTGTATTTCACTATGGTATCGTGAGCTGCCAGAATGAAGATCCTGTTTAGAAATTCAACTTTTGCATTGTGTCTTACTAGGATGTTGTGAACTTAAAGGTTGGGCCTAGTGTGTCTAGCATTACTTGTTTTTGAATGAGTAGTTTGTGTTCTTTCATCAAATGTCAAATTTTGGTCTTTAACTGCTCTTTGAAGTGATATCAGCAGTTCAGTATCTTCCTTATATATTGCTCGGCAAAGGCAGTTGCCTTTGTTCTGCTCAGCAGCTGTTGTTGGACGAGTTCCTCTGTCCACCTAGTTCATTTGCAGGATTTACTCTAGGGGAATTCAATGTAGTTTGCTGTTAAGTCCTAGTCTTTGGTCCCAGATGAGTTGAATTATTCTGTCAAATAGTTCTTGCAGTGACTTTAGTGAGGTTGTATTTGCCTAGTATATTTTTTTTATGGTTTAGATAGATTTCCACAGTCCTTTCTCAGATTGGATTTTATAGCCAGCCTGAAACTCCTCTGGTTTATTGTGAGGTCTAGGCATGTCCAATTCAGGCTGTGGGGTCTCTCTAAATCCATAAATTTGGCTTTGCTTTTATTCCCCTGGCAGACCATGATTTCAGTGTTTCCTAGGACATGTTTGGCCTCGGTGCTAAAAGCATGTCTTTAGCCGGTGTAGATTCCTCATCTTGAGAGAGCGATAGTATGTTTAAGTTATCAACATGAAATGTCTGCTGTCCTATGCAATTGTGTCGCAAGAGTCCTGGGTGCAGGGATTGCTCCGGTCGAGCAATTGACTCACTGACATGTAGGGTGGAATGGATAGACCTGAGGCTTTGTTCTCTCTTATTCCTTGCACTGTGGGAGCGCTGTGGGGTTGGGGAGGTTAGAGGACCTCTGGAGGGGCCAGAGACATGCAGAAGGGAGGTTTTATGGGAGCCCCAGTGGATGGGGTCCCTGTCTGAAATCCTTATTCTGTGCATGAATAAAGCTATCAGTTAACAGGAGCTGTTCTTTCATTTCTGTACTTGCTGCTTTGTGAGGCAATGCACTGTAATTTCCCTGGGGATGAGAGCCTGTTCCTTAGCATGCAAGTCACTCACAAGTCCTGAACGTTGACTGTGACACTGCTCCCTCACTCTTCAGTGCGCTCATGACTTCTAATTACTAATTTTTTCCAACAGCAGAGGAGACTTCATTGGGCCCTTTGTTTGCTTTGCCTTTCTTCTGAGGTCTCTGCTCTCCAATATAATTAATAATGATTTAGTAATTATGCAGGCATCTGATTAAAAGTTCCCCAACCTTGGGTGTTCTGTGCCAATCAAGAGAGAGGCTTTCAAGGTGAGAACTTCGCTACTTAGCAAAAGTGGCCTCTTCTCTTCCCTGAGATAAGGCAGCTATATCTCTTATTTCCAGGAAGGAGCAGCCTTATCAGGAGGAAGCTGCCTGTTCTGAACTGCAAATCACCAGCTCACTGTGTTGGGAGGAGAGAAACTTGTGCAGTATAGCAGGTTCAGCTGAGTGTGTCAAGCTCCTTGTGTTTGTGCTGTGAGAGAGACAGAAGTGGCAAGGGAATCTGTATAACTGCCTGAGGTGGAGTGGAAGAAAGTCTGATTTTTTTTCTCCACCCCTATCCTTTTTATGTGCTCTAATGTCTGCTTTGAATTTTAGTCTGCGAATACAGACTAACACGGCTGCTACTCTGAAACCTTTGAATTTTAACTGGATGATGATGTGAATGCCAGATAAATCAGATTTCTTCTTGTTAAAACAATCTACCTTAGGAATGAGAGGAGTGGTCTTCCTCCTGAGGACACTTACACTCTCCACCCTCGGGAACGATGATATAGAAAAGGCACCAGTGATGTGATGAGGGCTGTCGTGGACTGTCTAGGTCTCACATAACCCTGGGAGAGGGGCAGAGGAGGGGCATATACTGGGTAGGTTAATGGCAGTCCAGGGGCTGCCACAGTGAAGAAGACACGTGGAGTTAGCCACCTGGAAAAGGGCACAAAGGACATCTTTGGATTTTGGGAAGAGGGAGAAAGGAAAGGAGAAACTTCTTGCTGCTTGGGAAGGTTTAGGAACCACCACATGTAACAAGTGCAGAAAATCTGTGCCCGTTCTCTCCTTTGCAAATGTTCTGTCCTTGGCTTTGGCTCTGGTAAATTACTTGGTGGTGAAAGGAACATTTCTCATGGTTGACTAATCTGTAAAGAGCCAAAGAGATATGGGGGTGGGGTTATCTGTGGTCAAGACCTGTAGTTCTCCATTCACAGATAACAGCCAGAAGGATTTTAAGGTTAGTTTAATGCTAGTGAAAGGTGTTTGACAGCCCTGAAGAATGAGTCCTCCTATTTTCAGAACAAGTAAAGCTTTTGGGGAGGGGGAGGGTTCCTGTGTGAAATACAGCATGTGACTACAATAGCAATATCTGATCTGTGCTGTGCTTGGATTGCGACCAGGAGGCACCATCTCCAGGGAATGGGTAGGAAACTTGGCCTCCATGACTGGTTTAGACCTTAGCAATTTGGTTGCTGCCACTAGGGAGGTGATGTTACTGTGTCACCACGATGCGGTGCTTACATCGGTGAGACACAGTTAAGTGTTAGACACAAGCCCAACTAGATCGACACAAGGTGACTTACTTTGACCTAACTTTGTTGTGTATATCAGGCCTGAGATCCATTCGGGCTGCCTCAAATGGAATATACCAAACTCAGGTGTGCTGGTAGCGTTTGATATAGAGGCTAGGCCCTAAACTGGGACAACAAGCTCACTTGTCACTTGAGCTGTCAGTTTCTGCATTCTGTTACGAGTCTTACTAACAGTCCAGTCCTCTTCAAGGGGATTCCTGTCCTCGTGATGCCAGTAATCGTGGGTCTGCTGCTGTGGGAAGATTGAGTGAGAGGCTGACACTATAGTTATCGGACCACATTCCAGTTTGATGGAAGTTTTATTCGGTTGCACGTTAGCGAGGAAAAGGAGTTCATGTAATTAGCCCACCGTGGAAACTAGAATACGGGCAGTATTCACTGCTCTGTCAGAGCTAAACAGTTTAGACCAGGAGGAGTCAATTATTTTTTTTTTTTTGTCAAGGTCCAGACTTTAGAGAAAATAGTTATAATAAGAAGTAACAATAATGACAAGTAACTAACAATGTTGGGCTCCATTCAAAAGCGTTTGGCAGTCCTGATTTGGCCCACAGTCTACCTCCTGACTACCCCTGGTTTGGATTGTATGTTGAAGGGTCTTTTATGCTTTTTTTTAAAAGTCCTTCTATCATAGTCTTCAGATTCTTACCGATCTTGGAATGTCAGGAGTCTAACTCTTGGGCAACCAAAGAGAGCTTCTAACACTCTCCTCAGGAACCAGACTGACTGCCTAGAACACTTGATTAGCAAAGGGCTCTCTTCTTCTTTTTCTAATTACTGTCCTCTATATGGGGTCTTGGATTGAAATCATCTGCCATTGTTTCTGCCACTTGGATGCTATTGGAGATGCAATTCATCTGACTTTGGCATGTTTCATTGCTTCTCTGATGGGCTCTTGGCTGTCTGGGACTTCTCTGTGAGGAGTTAGCTCTTTTCTCAAGTTATGGAGTTTTTGGTTTCCTGCTAATGTTTATTGGGTGGGGGTGTTATTGTTGCAGGGTTTTTTTGCAGAGCTTTTTAAACTCCTGTGATACACACATTCACTATTCAAACTGCTCCCTGATCTGGAGCATATACCCCAGGCTTGTTACTGTAGTATAATGTGTAGAGAATCAGATAGGGATTTTAGGATGTTTTGTTATTTAAGTTAACTTATTTGCATTTTTAGTGCCACAACATTTACGTTAATTTTGATCTGGAGTTTGCTTGTCCTGTCCCGGCTTCCTCTGTTGTAAATCACCAAGTCCCAACAAGAAATTCTAACATTTCTTAAATGCATACACAGAAGAAAAGTTTAACACTTAAAAATAACCACAAGCAAGTCTCTGTTTGTTTGAATTTCCTTATTCCCTCCCTATTTGCATGGAACAGGGTTTTGAGAAACTTAAGAATTTTTCCCCATAGAGGATTATAACTTCAAAAAAATTAAATATACTTGAAAGAGTTTGTAGATACTAGAAACTTTAGGCTGTTATTTAAATCTGTGAAGAACTTTTATTTTAATGTTTTAGAAAGGAAGTGATGGAAACATTAAGGTTCTTTTTAGGCCCATTGGGAAACAATAAGAATGATGCAGAACAGCCTACAAGCCTAGGGCGGAAGTAGAATGGATGGAGTCATTGGTGCCTGGGGAGATGGGGAGTAGCTAGTGGGTGTATTCAACTGTTATTGAATGTTGAAGAGGAGAATGGGTGGAGATGTGAACTGTTAGGGGATTTGGTTGGTTAGGATCTAGAGATTTCTGGAATGTGGGCAGAGCATCTGATGTATAAAGATAGTCTAGTTCTAGTGTAAACTTACCCATATCTACACTGGGTATAACTTATGTCGCTCAGGCATGTGCATAGTACACACTCCTAAGTGCCAGTGTGCACAGCACTATGTCAGTGGGAGAGCTTCTCCTGCCAACATAGCTACTGCCTCTTGTGGGAGGTGAAGTAATCAAACTGATGGGAGAGCTTTCTGTCGACTCCGCGTCACAGCTGTGGCACTTCTAGCGCAAAGGTAGCTTCACTTTTGAATGCATTAGGTGTGTGTTTCTCCTGTTAACTGTAGGAAATGTGAAAGCTGCTGATTAGTAGTGGAAATGGTGATACACAGATGTTTGGCAATCAGTAAACACTAAAAATTGATTACAGTGGTGCAGCCGCTTCCCTGGCTCCATGTGAGCGAGAATCTGGGGAAGTCTTGTCCCTTTGGACATACTTCATGCATATCAGAAGCTCTAAAGCTTTGGGGGGGGGGACAGGAACACCTATTCAGCTGAATGGAGAAGTTCACATGTCTCAGCTATTGTTTCAGGCTGTATTCGTCTCCAGGGGTATTCTCAGTCAGCCAAGAGCATCACATTGAAATGAATGGGCTACATCCATGCTCCTATGCTGCAGATGAATATGCAGAAGGAGCCCTTTACCTCCATCATCCCTCTATCCTTCCTGTTTAAAGGACAACGCTTCTATGTGCTCTAAAATCCACATGCTTGCATGGATTTTCTTGAAATTTGCTATGCTTCATGGGAGTGCAGAGTGAGGTTTATGACCCATATTTGGGTTCATTTGAGCCAGAGTTCAGAGATATAAGCTCCTCCCCCCAAACTATCAATTTTTCAGAGTTTCTAGGTTTGTTTTGTTTTGTTTTTAAGCAGTACTGGAGAATCAGTATTGCTATGATGGGTCAGAATAATCTCAGTTGGTTATTTATTTATTTTTTATTTTTTTACCCAAGGTAGTGCAGGGCACCAAGTCTTTGTGGGACCCAAATTATGAATGGTATTTAAGAACATATTGACTTTTTTGCTAGCGTAGTATGTAGTCTGGAAGGATTACAGTGCACATGCGCCAATAAAATAAAAAACCACAAGAGGGTGTCTATGCAGCTGCTTTATGCTTTTCTGGCATAATGCTGACGCCAGTGCCCCTGCTGACCACCCTGCTACTGATGTTTGTAGTCCAAACCTTAGTCCACCTGTGCAATAAAGATTTAGTAGCTCATGTTGCTTGCTACAAGTTGTCTCGGCTCTAAGTATTTGTATTTGAGAGGGAGGTTTACTATGATCACAGCAGAAAAGTCAGCGGCTGATCTAACCAAATTTTTTGTTTTATCAGGTGGAGAGGAGATGGAGAGCTGTGACAGAAGTGGGGTGCGGGGGCAGAGAGGGATTGGAAAATGAGGATAGGTGGTAGGCAGGCTTTGGACTGGTTGGTTGAGGAAAATCTGTATGTTACTAGCCCCTGGGCAGGGCGGGGGAGGGGCAAGTGGCTGCTTCCTGATCTCAGGGCAGATTAATGTGATGTTTCCAAAGCCATGGGGCATGGAGGTTTGGAACTGACAGGCCAGGCTCTCTGATTGCGGAGGGAAATGAAACGTGTGCGCTGCCAGGGTTACCAGCAGAATGTGGGTTCTAGCCAATTCCTGCATCACAAGGTTGTAGAAGTTTGCGGGAGAACAAGGAGTACACTATGACATGGGGATTGCTGACAACAGGCTGATTTGGGTGGAGAGAGGTGGCCTGCGTTGGGATCATGTTTTGCCCACATTGCAGCATCTAACTGATCATGTAAGAGGATCTACCGGACATTGTGGTGATTCACTAGGGCAGAAATGATCTGGGCCTTATTCGCAGTGCACCTCTTACAGTGTATGAGAGCAGATTTGGATGGCATCAGAGATCTGTGTCCGGGAGCTGCAACAGTTTTCTCTGATTTGGCTGAGACGCTGACTAATTGCTACAGCGACAGTATGAAAGCTATTAATAAGTGTTGGAAAAACATTAATCAGGAAATTGGAGGGTTCATGGCTGACTGGAAAATGTGTACCATATGGCATAGAAACGTTACAAGCTCTGACACCCCCTGTTTCTTATAGATGGGGTACATTGAACAGGTGTCAGAAGATCTTTCTCTCAAACATAAAATTATCAGTTGTTTGGAACAGAAACTCTGTCTGTGATTTCTCTACTGGCCCTGCCACAAACTCCACCCTCCAACCATTCTGAAAGACCATTCCAGTGTAACATAATTGTCCTTCGCTCCAGGCACTGCATGTGGGTTGGGTTACAGGAAGGAAGAAGAAATGGCAATAGATATGTATGTACACCAGGAAGCGAGGACTTCAGGGAGATGAGTTCCCTGCTTGCTATGGGGGTGCCTGGGTACAGTAGTGGGGAGGAGGCCAGATTGGAGGGAGGAACAGTTGGGAAATGGGTCAACGGGATGGCTGGGGAGATGTGCCATAGCAGGGCTAGTGGGACCCAGTTAATGGGGAGGGAGAGAGGGTAGCTGGTTTGGTATGCAAATTGCAGGATGTGATAAGCACAACTGCTTAAATGATTGCTAACTCCTACCAATAACCTATATTTTTTTCTATTTTTTTTTTAAAAAGTGGGAAATTCAATGGCAAAACACTACATTAAAACAGAGTTAAGGTTGCTTGGTGGGATGTCGTCCCCTTGCAGAAATACTGAGATGACTAAAACTCAAACTTCTGAAAACCAGGAAATGCACAGTTAAGGTTGCCCATGCACTTAACACATACACTTTTACTCTGCCAACCCCACAGTTGGTGAAATGTACAAGTTCTTCACCTCCTTTTACAACCCATTCATTCTCATTCACAGGATTTCATCTAACACTATTAAAGTGGTGGTGGGGTGTCCATGTCACCTTTCCTCTGTTCCCTGGGAGCTGACTGTAGCCAATTGGAATTATTTGCATACACTGCAAGTGCAGTCACTGTGTTACACTAAATGGTGGAGGCAGTAGCAGGGACTGCTAGTGCATGTATGATATGAGGAATGTGTGGATTACTTTAAGGTGTGCGACAAAGCTGTGATTATGATAGGAGATATGTTTTGCATCCTCCAATGTGTGTGAGCAAAGGTAAGGGCTTCCATGTGTACCTTCAGGATCCAGTATGCGTCATTTCAATGTGTACATTATATAATAGCAGGGCACGGGGGTTTTATTAGGAAGGGCATTATTAATAACGAGCAGCCTAAGCATTTATTATATGCATGCAGTCCAGGTAAAGTGAGTATGATCGGCGTCAGATGTAGCTGTCCTGGTTGGTGAAGAAGGTACCATAGTTAGCTCTGCTTGGTAGAGGAGTATGTCTGAGAGAGAGCAAGTGAGCTGTGGATTACTTTGAGGTGTGACACAGCTGTGATTGTGATATGAGGCGGTGTTTTCCACACTCTTGAGGAAAGGGAAGAGGCACATGTGTACCTTCAGGTGGCTGCATGCATCATTTCTATGCAGAATTGTATAGGTTAAGTCAGTAGCAGGACATAGAGATTTTATTGTAAAGGCTATTGTCCGCAGTGAGATGGAATATGAAAAGATTCTAATGCTTTTATAATGATTAAGTTAAAGTGAAGGTTGAGATGATATCCTCTGGGTAAGTGTAAGGGAGCTGTAAAAGGCTGGGGAGTGTTTCTTAAATTGTGCATGGGTGGTGTTATTTCTGAGGAGTTTGTGTGTGTGTATGTATACACACCAAAATCTGAAACCTCCTGAATCTCTAGTGCCAGAAGTCATTGTGAGTATATGCATATTGAGGCATTGTTCAAAGAGGGTAGAGGGAAGGTAAGGTGAGCAACTTTTTTTCCCTTCGTATCTTTTAATAGTATTAAATGGAATCCTGTGGTGAGAGTGAAAGGAAGTGAAGAGCTTTACTACTGGGGGAATTCTGCACCACCACACATGCTCAGAATTAATGTGCCATGCAGAATTTGTTTTTTCTCAGCAGAAAATGCATTCTGCATAGAAGTGCTTCAGTTATGCCTTTCGCCCACCAAGGGCTGCTGTGTCGCCAGAACAGAAAGCAGCCACTCTCAGGTGGGAGGGACTACAGCAATGAATAGGAAAGAGCACCCTGCCCATGGGGCCATGGGTGAGGAGGCACAGGATATGGGGGGGATGGACAGCATGGGGTATGCGGGGTGTCACAGATGAGTTCAGAAGGACTAGTGGGGGGCACAGACTGGGGTGGGGGGCTGAATGGGAGTGGGGATGCAGGGACACATGCTTACAGGGGAGGAAGGTGGCTGAGTGGGGGTGCAGAGACACATCGGGGACGGGGCTGGTTCAGTGTGGGTACAGGGACACATGGGGATGGGGGAGGGAAGTGCAGGGACACATGGGGACAGGGACAGATGTGTCTGACTGAATGGGGAGAGGCTAGGGTCAGCCATGGTCTGCATGGGGGAGGCTCCCCAACTTCCTAACAATCTGCCCCCCCAAAAAACCCACCTGTTTCAGACTTCTCCCTCCCACACCCAACAACCCTCCAAGTTCACACCCAGGCTCCTTCAGCTCCTCCATTACCCCTGACTCCCCTGAGTCTTTGCACTGCTTCTGAGGGGTGTGGGAAATATGTTTCTGTATTGTAGTTTTAAATTAATTACTCCAAGTTCTGTATTAATATGCGTAGTAAGGAATCTATTTGACAAAAAAAAATTTCCTGAATCTTTTTTCTTGTCTGTATTGTTATAGACATACTTGATAACAGGTATTTTGAAATAAATGACCAAAATAATTGAAACTGGTGTGATTATATTGTGTTGTTTTGACAAATAAAATATGCGTAATTTTAAAATATTGTGCACAGAATTTTAAATTTTTTGGTGCAGAATTCCCCCAGGAGCAAGAGCTTGTGCTTTTCAGCAAATGTGGGGTTGGCAGAGTAAAGGTGTGTGTGTGTGTATTAACGGGGCTGTATTGGGGTATTGCTGAAAGAGGGCAGAGTTAAGATTTCATAGGCAACCTTAACTGTTGGCTTTCAAAAGTTTGGCTTTGGCTTTCAAAAGTTTGAGTTTTGCTCAACTCATCATTCTGCGAGGAGTGATGTACCTACCACCTAGCAACCTTAACTCTGTGTTAATGAAATTTTTTTTGCCACTGAATCTTTTTCACTTAATGGGACAGACATGTTTATATCAATCTGCAAACTCATTGTTTTGTGAATGCCATTTTGACTTCATACTGTACTTGCCTTTCGCTTTTGCACTGTACCCTCCATCTTGAGCTGGGACACCCAGGTGGTATTAGGAGAAATCCTTACGCCTAGCAGAGGGACTAACAATGGGAAAGCCACCAAGAGTAGTCAACTTTAATCATTTTCCTTTCAAACTGATCTACCCCAGGACAATTCTGTTTGAAGGCTTGATCTTCTTCAGCTAGGGGTCTTTCTCAACATCCATCCACTGCCAGGAACAGGAAGTCTGAGCAGGAGAAGTGGGGGAGCAGGAGGGTCCTGGGACCCCAAAAAGACATTAATCAAAACCCAAAAGTAGCTAGAATGCCCGAGAGCAGGTTTTGCTTGAAGCACTTGTTTTTGCCTGGATCTGTAAATCTTGTGCTTTGTCAGTCAAGTGTATCTGGTTTAGAAGTTCCTTTACAAAATCTGTGTGTTCTCTTGTTTCAGCTGTCACAAGATCCTGGGGCCTGGTCTACCTAGCTACGTTTTTCAGGCCTGTGAAAAATTTTGCACCCTGAGCTGATGTAGTTATGTTGACCTGGTGTAGATGCATCTAGGTCGATGGAAGAATTTTCCATCAACCTAGCTAGCATCTCTCGGAGTGGTGGATTTACTGCATCAACAGAAAAACCCCTGCCATCGCTGAGGAACTTTCTAAGCTATGGTGCTACAGTTGCACAGCTGCAATGCCATAGCTGTGCTGCTGTAGCAGCTGTAGCTTACATACATCCTAAGAGTTACATTGTAAATCAAAGTACCCGGGAGGATGGAGCTCTGGGGAGGGCATGCTTAAGCTATTTGGGAGACTTGGGAGAATCAGCACTGGTCTTGGGGCCTAGAGCAGCTGGACTGCAGCGTCCCACATACCCAGGAAGCGGGTGCCAAACAGGGTGTCTGTGTTACAGAGAGGCCAGACTAAGAGACAGTGTCTGGATGCTGCTCTGTACCAACAGGCTTCAAAATAAATGGAATCTAAAGCTAGGTCCAATTCAGCAGCTTGGTGACTGTCCACAGAGAGAGCTCAGCTATTTTGTGTAATAGCTTAAAATTGAAGGAAATGGTAGGAGACAAGAGATTGAATGGAATTGAGTAATGATAACAGGTAATTCCTTTGAAATAAAAATGTAAATATTGTCAAGAATTAGCAACACAGAATTCTTGCTCACCTCCAAAAGGGTAGAGTATCTGTTTCTTTGAATTCTTCAAGATTAAATATCTCTCTTGAAGTAGAAGAGCAGAATATTAAATTTAATCCTGCATTTGAGATACTTTTGATGCCATTGTCATTGAAATGTAGCCATGATTACTTTAGTCCTTGTTCCAAGTCTCTAGCAACTCTTTAACATTCAGGAGCAGTTTGTCCTGGGACCCCATCCCCCCCAGAATGGCAAAGTTCAATCAGTTATACCATAAGTGACTTACAGGCAAAGACTTGAACTTGATTAGAAAGCTGTAGCTTTCTTTTATGCTAACAAGGCCTGCAGTATAGCACAAAATGTGCCATTAAAAGAAATGATTGAAGCTCTCATACAAACAGATTGAAACTCACAGGTCTGTTACTAGATGCCACAAGTGAAGAAAGGTACGGTTTAAGGACTAGCTAAAAGCACTAGTATTAATACAAGATGTTTGGGAAAACATGAGAAATTATTTCGTAGTATCTACAAAAGCATCCTTATAATGGGTGGGAAAGTGTTCCTACTGAATGCCGGATCTTATATCAGAGGAGAGAGAACCTTGCGTGCAGGATACTGAAGATTCTATCCAAGAGTGCAAAGGGAAACATGATAAGGTTTTAGCCATATGCTCAATCACTAAAGAAAATGAGCTTCAGGTGCAATCAGGTTAAACTGCTGATGTATCAGTTCTCTCTTTTAGTGTTGAAGAAGCTGGCCTAAAGCACAATGCAGAAGGTAAAGAGGGGAAAAAAAAAACCTTCCACAACCACCGTCGGTCTCAGGGTTGGTTTATTTTAAAAAGAATTTCCTCTGCTTCCCAGTGATACTTGGGGGAATGCTCAGAAAAAAAATTTCTGTATGTTTTTTTCCATGTTTTGAAATTTGCACTGAGAACAAGGAAGACTGATCAAAACATAACATATATATTTTACAAAAAAGCACTGTACAGAAGGGCACTGTACAACCTTGGAATATCTTTTTATTTTTTTTTAAATCCTTGCTTGAAAGTCTCAAATTGCATCAGATCTCTTGATGGGGGGGTGGGGGGAGTCAATTTTAGGTGGCAGTTCTCCAGTTCTGTTGTTGAAGTCTGATACTGACTCTTAAGACAAGACAAACTCCTGCAAAGGTGTGTAAGAGTGAAAGAAAAGGGATAGGAAGATGCACTTCTGTCTCTAGTTGCTTGTGGTCTTCCAGCAACTTAATTGCATCATGTGACCCAATTAGTCACTCTTGGACCCTGGCTTTACTCCCTTTCCTCTGAAACACATTCTCTGGTTCTTCTTCTGGTGGGTCTGTGGAAGTCAGAGTTCACCCTTCTCAGGAACCATTTCAGATGGGTGCAGATTGGTCACAGAAAAGTGTTTATAAGGCTGGATGTGTCAGACTCATTAAACCGAAGGCTGGAGGAATAAAGATGGCAGTAAAAATTGACACACTAGAAAAAGAATAATAGTAACCATAGGTTAACATTTCAGGAGTTACACAGGACATGGCTATGGAAGTGGTGATTGATTCCCTGTTCTCATCTCATCTGGTCATGATATTTCAGGCTTGTGGGGAAAAGAGAGGCCCAACGGTACAATAGTATATCTCTTAGGTCCCAGTATATGGGAGCAGTAACCATGGTGATGCCCACTTTTTGAATCAAGTTACCAAGTGCTCCCCAGAAAAGAGATGTCCAAAGGAGTCAGTGGCAACCTTTCCACACTTAAAATTAAGTTTCTGGTAGTCGATATATGAACACTTCCTCTCATGTTAAAGATTCTGTAGCAACCCCCTGGAAAACTGCTAATCAAAAATTCATGTAGTCCAATCAAATTCAGTTCACACTGTTTCTTTGACTGACTGGCTTACTTCGCTTTCTTTCAATAACTATTTTACATGTCTAGGCTAAAATTAACTTCTGCCACGTCTCTCCCACTCTGGCTTAGCAAAACCTTTCTACCATTTTTTAACAGCTGAGATTTAATGCTACGGATGCCACATGTGCAGTAGCTGTCTTTGCCTGTTGGCCAAGGATCTTGAGCCAAAATAGATGATTCTATAGATGGAATGAAAGTTTGTTCTAGATTCATAACCAGGTTTCTATTAGGAGGGAAGAAAGAGGCATATGTTAAAAGAGGCGTATGTAAAAATACTCTTGGCTGATAATTCCTATTTCACCAAAGGTGGGTTTAGTGAGTGGTCAAGTTGAGTGGCTAAATTGAAAGCGATTAAAGAAGTGAATCCAACTGGCCACTGGCTGACTGCTTAGCGTATTTTAATCCTTATGGTGCCTAGAACGGAAGTACATAGAAGCAGTACACACAAGCCAAAAAGATAGGAATGTCCTGCCTGTCATAAAATATTAATGTATCATACAATGTCCAAAAGCACAAACTAAAATGATGTTCAGTCAGAAGACAGGCTGCAAAAACTTTGGAGGTTGGGGGATTATTTAGGTATAAGGGGTTTGTAAGTGCACTCCACACCCTGCTCTCTAAATAGGTGACTAATTCAGGAGCTTGTATCTTCTACAGCAGCTCCCTTTCTTAATTTATCCAAAAACAATCTTATCTTATCCTAATTAAAGCACCTTTTAAACAAATGGGGCTTGAACTTTTTACTACTAATACTGTGGTTTTGGAGCTGCATTCAATGGCTGTTTAAGAGGAGCCCCTTGATTCAGATGAGAAGCACGTGAGCACTCCACATCAGCAGGCTAGGGCTTTAGGAAAGAGGGTATGATGCTGCCTGGCTGGCATCCTGTCAGTGTTACTGCTGGGGTGAGGCTGCAGAGCAGTGGAATGTCTTTCTGATTATCTAAGATCTTTGAGGCACCTACCACCTTAGTATCTCAGCACCACACACAGTTCCGTAGAAAGCACAAGGTCCTGTGTTTGCTCCATGGATCTAAGAAGTGAATTTTTTTCAAAGCTTATTTTTCCTCTAAAACGTGGCTTTCTGAATATGGTATTGTTCAGAGTATTTCTTGCTGGTTCCATATCAGGGTGCTGAGTTTTGAGATGGTTTTTCTAGTCTTGCAAAAACTCATTCTGAGCTTTGAGAATCAAGCTGTGTTCTTTCTTTCTGAGGCATGGTCAGAAAAAGATTTGGAAGGCCAAACAATGCCCTCAGTTATACTTGTGCCAACAGAATTATCTGCCTGTGGGGTTGGATGGCTGTTGCATTGGACATAGTTTGTCCAGAGGAACCTTTGTTATTAATGGTGATATGCCACAAGGAGAGAAGCCAGCTTGTCTGTCAGAGCCCAGGTTGCATTTGCGGGGATGGCACTTAGAAAAACATCTGTGCACTGAGCAAATTTGAGCAGGTATCAAGGAGATGCAAGAAAGATGGAATCCCATAATACCATTATTAATGATCTGTCTACAATACACTTTCATTTTAAGAAAGTCATTACTAGAGGCTGATTTATTCAAAAGGCGGGGCCTTCCATTGCACAGAGGAAAAGAAGATTGCCTGTCTATAGCTGTTCTCAAACTGCGTCACTGGAGGGCCATGAGCTGCTTGAATCAGAATAATGGCGCATCTGTCTGTTCAAGTGGTGACAATTCTGCTCAGGGGAACCCAGTCTGAGATTCATTCTAGGGGTGCGTTGTTGTTCCACAGAGTGTGCTATGCCTCTGATATTTATCCAGTCTCTCTGGTGGAGTATCATCGTCTTAATGTCAACCGTAGGCCTCTACTTTTTTCAGTGGTGAGCCTGATGGCCCCACCTCCCTGAGATTGGGTTGTTGGCTTCAGTATCTTTGTTTCTCATGGTGGCTCCTTCCACTGGTCCCAAAGACCGTGAACCCCTGTTGGGGTCTTAGCCTTTTTGGAAGCTGCACATCAAACAGATGTTTGCAGTGACATAGGGCAGCCATTTCAAAACAAGACAGTATATATTAGTCACCTGGAACATACTATTTTAGGGTCACAGGGTTAGAATGGTAGAGTAAAATGTACATGCATGACTCTCTCCTAGATTGCTAGCCTCTGCTTTTTTTAGTTAGGTGGGCCCTTCTTTGCCTTGGTCTGAGAGGTAGACTCCCTGCTTGCAGAAGGCTGCCTGCCTCCCCAACTGGTCCTGGATCCTATCTCCTCACTGCACGGGACAGCCTGCATCCCTGGTGTTCACACGGTTTGTCTCCCTTGGCTGGTATTAGAAGTTAATGTCCAGTCAGCAGTCATCCATTGCCTTTGCAAGATAGCTCCATTCACATATTGACAGTTGTTGATAGGGCATGTCTGAGTTGGTATGAAATTTATGTGACAAGTACCCATCTCTTATTCCACTAATCCATGAAAGAAATGAACCCCTTCATTCTCACTTGGTAACAGTACAAAAGTGAGTGGGGGAAACAGTCGCACATTTTTTTCATAAAAATAATGCAGACATTTCCCATGTTCTCCACAGGGTGTCAAAGGTTTTTCATGGGCAACTAAACATAAACCCCCATGTGTGTAAGCAAGCACTGTGGTCTCCTCTGGGGAGGTGTTGGGGTCACAGCTGGAGGGTAGAAGATGAGCCTATCTGAAGGAATGTTCATTTGCAATACGGAAAAGCTGGAGAAATACTTATGTACAAGTAGGTTTGTTACCAAGCCTTTGGTACTAGAGTGAACCTTTTGAGATAGAACTGGGAGCTGAAGTTAAAAGCACAGATGAGAAAAGGAAGGTGTCAGTCAAGGGTGTTTTTTTTTTTAGAGCCAGTGATAAACTGGCAGCAGGAATGAACTGATAACCTGTCAAGCAGGGGCTTTGAGTTGCTGGGAGAGGATATTTTCTGGTGCTGCTGGACGTACTAATCCTCTCGTTACAGTGTGTATGGTAACACCCATTGTTTCATATTCTCTATGTATACAAGTCTCTCCACTGTATTTTCCACTGAAGTGAGCTGTAGCTCACGAAAGCTTATGCTCAAATAAATTTGTCAGTCTCTAAGGTGCCACAAGTCCTCCTTTTCTTTAATTCTGGAAAAAATGCTGAGGGATCTTGACATTTAAGAACTAATTGGCAGTAGTGATCACAAGATAGTGATGAAGATCTCTGGCACCAGAACAAAAACAGCTAGAAAAATGTTGGCAGAAAAACTTTGAATGATAGGGCAGGGAGAAGTAGAGACAGATTTAGATTGATACAATTAATTGCAAGAGGGGTTAATTACTACAGCAAATATGTAGAAAGAGGTGAACATGTCACCAGGAAGAACAAGGACTTAGATACCACGATGATGGGCAATAAAAGCCCAGGTGGCCCACTTCCAAACCTGCTGGCATCCAAACTGGAGCGGGGGAAGGACAAAATGACTGGCCCTCATTAGAAGGTGCAAATTGAAAGGGGACAGAAACAAGTGGGAGAAGAAAGCCCGTGCTGCTCCAGCAAAACTGTCTGCTAGTGTTTTTCTTAGGGCGAGTCTACACTGGCAACATTCAAGAGGTCTCCCAGCGCTCTAAAAAAATCACCCCCATGAGGGGCGCTGAAACTTGCTGCACTCAGGAGGGTGTTTTTTTTCACACCCCTGAGCGAGAAAGTTGCAGCGCTGTAAAATGCCAGTGTAGACAAGCCCTTACACAGTGCAGGTTACTTTGCCTACAAGCTCCGTGCTTGTGGGACAGGCTGCTTTGCCATGGCAGACTTTCTCTGACTTGGGCTTGTTTCCTCCTGAATAAGCCAACTTTAGTTATACATGGATGGATCAGTGTTTTTATGAAACATTTAAATTATACAGATAGATATACACGAGTTAGTATTCATACCAGGACCATCTTCTGATAGATACACCGACAGGCAAAGTGTTGAGGCTTCAGCTTATCAATAACATGCAAAGAGAATGCTGTTTGATCACACACTCCATCAAAGGGTGGGAGAATACCATAAATAAAGCAAAGGAGTTCGTTGGTGAGACCCCACTTTGAGGACATGTGAAGGGGGTTACACCTTTGGTCCAGAGAACGGGGGTGGAGTAGGGTGTGAATAAGCTTAAGCCTATGCAAAATCTTGCTATTTATTTACTCTATGCACTGTTGTTGTAGCCATGTCCCTCCCAGGATACTGGATATTACCTCACCCACTTTGTGTCTCTAATTATTTACTATTATTTAGTCTAGAAAAGAAGTAGTTGTAGGAGTAGTTGCATTGCAGTGCAGAAGTACTTTAAAAAAAAAAGTGTGGGTTTTTTTCACATTTAGTCAACCATTATAAGTAAGCTGCAGCTGGAAAACACGTGGCCAACCATGGGCACTTAAAAAAGAAAGCTCAAGTTAAATAGTGGCGAGAACAAGAGCCTGGGAATCAGGATTCCTGGAGGTCTGTTGCTGACTGTCACAGAAGGCTTTTTGGCTAGGGACACGTTACTTTGCCCCTTTGTATCGTAGGTATTGAGGATTATTTAACATCTGGGAATTGCTTTGAGCTCCTGGGATGAAAAGCAATGAAATTCAAACCATTATTAGATTAAATACACAAAGAGGCCTTTTTCCTTGGAGGGTGATCAGCATGCGGCATTCTGTCACAGGGAGACGATTCCACGTACTAGAATTTGGAGGTGTGGGGAGCGGAATGGCTAGTGCTTTGAACACTATTTATATCTGGTTATCTTTTTTTATTTTTCTACTTGCGTGGAAAAGTTTGCTGTTAGTACAGCACCTAGCACAATGGGGCCCCTAGGTGCTACTCAAAAGAGATAATAACCTGTCATGGGATCGTAAGATTTGCACCATACTGTATTGAACAACTGGCCCATCAAGTCTAGTATCTTTCAATTGAAAGATCTAAACGTGTTAATGAATGAAGTCTAACACCCATGTGAGGTAAATATTATCCTTTCTAACATGGGGGAAACTACAGCAAAGACCCACAAGCCTAAAGTCATGTAGAATGTCTATGGCAGAGCTGGTAAGTAAACCCATGAGTCCTGGACTCCTTGGACTCCAGCCATGAAATAGCCCTTCCTCTAGGGTGTGTCTACACTAGACTTCCCTCCGTTGTTAGCATGGGATGCAGCTCCCTGTGGGTATGCTAGTTATGAAAACGCTAGTGCTTAACACCATGGGTACCACTGATGAGAAAGGTTAAGCCTGATGTAGACTAGGCTTAAGGTGCTTAACAAAGGATTCTGACTCATGTGTGCACAGGATTAATCAAACTGTCAAATTTGAGATTGGAAAGGAATTTCCCCCCAGGATGTATTGGGAAATACCACTGGAACCTTGATTGCAACCATAAATTTATAGCTCCTGATTTGTGGGGGTTGAGCCCTTGGAGGGGAAGATCCTTAGTGGTGGGCTGAGAATAGGTCAAAATTGTGGTAGCCTGCAGTCTCATTTAGTCTTAATTCACTGTGGTGGGAACACTCTGTGAAATGAAAGATTCAAAGACAAAAGGAAATTATTTTTGAGTGTGAAAACATACCCTGTGGAATGTAATGCACACAAGATCCTGCTGCATGTAGCCTGATAGTTCTGAGCTGTATGAGCTCTGAAAGGAAGTTTGGCCTCTAGAGAAATGGGACTATATGCTAACACTTAGACACCTGCAAATCAGGCTCAAGGAGTAATCAAAGTGTGATAAACATTAATTAGGGTAATAACCAACCCCTTACTGGAGGAAGAAATGCTGATTACGTTATCTCACTTAGGATTTCATTCTGTCAAGGATGGTGCTAGATGACAGTTTTTGATTGCACTTACTCAGACATGAAAAAAGACTCTAGAAAGCTGCTTAAATGTGAAGGAGAAAGAGAGCAGAAGGCAAACAAGCTGATTTTTTTTTCTTTAACTGAGTAATTTAACTTATTTGACTTTCTGGTGAAAACATACACTTTTATTCACTGCCTTTCAAACTTTTGAGGGGAATTGGTATTTTTAATGGACTCTGAATGCTTCCCTGAACAATCATAAATTGTACGTGTCTTTGCAGCTTTTTTCTCTTGCTCATTCCTCCACTGTTATGAGGAAATGCTGGCTGGCATGGCAGAGTGATGAGTGGTTAGAGTAGGGGATTGCTTGTCAGGTGTCCTAGAATCTATTTGTGACTCTGCCGTGGATTACTGCACGCACGCACGCACGCACGCACGCACACACACACACACACGGATGTTTAATCTCTCCCTGCTCGTTTACCAGTCTGTAAAAGGGTGTCCTACCCAACACCCAGAAGTATTAAGGCTGTGGTAAAGCACACTTCAATCCCTAGGTGCAGAACTCACTCAAGCCAATCTACTGCCCTAAGCAAAACTTCAGTGTGACACCCCCATCATATCCCCTTTAAAGTTTGCAGCAAGGACGGGCTTCCCATGTGCCCCCCACAACCCTTCCCAGTGGAGCCGCTCATCTTATCCACAGCGGGACCAAAGCACCCTCCCCCTCCCCTACCTGTTGGACCCTCAGCAGCATCCAACCGGCCCCCGCACCTTTCCAAATGAGCTTCTCCTCCCCATCTAGACTCTTCTGTGGGAGGGAAATTACTGTCGCTTCAGAATGGGGATCCTTGCTCCACTGGTGTATCTTGGGCACAGTGTCAAGACAGAATCCCGTTTACTGTATATTGGCCAAGGCAGCAGCATTTTGTTCTTGTTACTTCTTCCCCCAGACCCTGCGGGCAGTGCTCCTTTCTTTGCTCTGACTAACACTCTCTATTCACCCCTTCAGGGCCTCTTCCAGAGCCCTGCAGTTATTCTAAAATTCAGGATGCACCAAACCAGGAGCTACTTACTGCTTCTAACCTCTGCCTCTAAACCACCCTCCCACTGGGAAGGGTAATTTAAGCAGGGCCTTCCCATTTTATTACCTTACAAAAACTTTTAGTAAATGTTGGAACTCCTAAAAAAGCCAAGGGCTTGTAGCGCTAACCTGACAAGTGCATGTGGCTGATTGGATAACTCTGTGAGTATCCCCTTCTCTCTGTGCCTCCACTCATGGAGTCACTCAGTGTGAGGGCCCAGGGCTGCAGCTCAAGCTGACGTGGAGCCAGAGGCTGGCTTGCCCCTTGTATATACAGTACATTTTTTGGGGAAAGTCATTTAATACTTCAGCTGCTTTATCCTTGTGTGCGCCCTCATTTCTCATTCCATTCTGTAATGTTCTTTCTCCTTGGCTGATCACTTACCTTTGTACTTCAGACATAAAATTGGAGTTGCTTGGTATTCCAGGGAGATCTGTTCACAGCCTCTCTTTGCATTTCTGATAATCCTCTGTATTTGTCTAACTTCCCCATATTTCTCGTCTCTCTTCCGATCTTTGGGTGACCTCTTACCCATTGAATCTGTCTAGGACCTAGTTACTGATTGTGAATCACCCTTCTCTGTCGTGACCCATCCCACATGTAGTTGAGCCTAAGGATTTGTCTACACTTGCAACTGAATGACAAAACTTTTGTCGTTCAGAGGTGTTAAAAACATCCTCACCTCCCCCCCACCGGAAGACAAAAGTTTTGTTGAGGAAAAGAGCCAGTGTGAACAGTGCTTTGGCTAGTGCCACTCATTGGGGGTGGAGGGTTTTTGTCAGCAAGAGAGCGCTCTCCTGCCGACAAACAGCAGCTACACTACACGCCTTTTAGCAGCACGGCTGTAATGACATAGCTGTGTCGCTAAAAGGTGCGTAGTGTAGACAAAGCCTAATACAGTTTTTCCTCGGGCTGCTTTACTATGGGATGTGTCTTGAAAGTCCTC
Source organism: Dermochelys coriacea (assembly GCF_009764565.3). Lineage (NCBI taxonomy): Eukaryota > Metazoa > Chordata > Testudines > Dermochelyidae > Dermochelys > Dermochelys coriacea. Next base: position 244,075,703 of record NC_050068.2, read on the forward strand.
CGTCCTGCTTTCGTATCCTTTCTAGTTCAAAAGTTGGCATTGAGATGAGCTTTTTGGAATTACCTTCCTTCACATCTAGTCCATCTCTGTTCCTCTCTAATCCCATATAAATCACACAGACTTTGGCTTCAGGGACTGTTGGTTTATGATTGTCCTGCCCAGAGACACTTTCATAGGAACGTAGGATTTTTGCCAGTGCCAGATTAGACTATTGGTCCATTGAGTCCAATATCCTGCCTGTAGCAGTGATTGCTGCCTGATGCTTCAAATCCTCTCCCCATTGGAGTGGAATGTATGAAAAATGAGTTACAATCCTAAAAGCCCAGTGTTGAGGATATCCCAATAAGGATCCAAGTGGACGAGGTAACAGGAAGTGCTGCTGTGGAGAAACTAGCCATTGACTCACTGGCTGTAGGCAGTGTCAAAGAGGTGGGTTTTGAAAGAGAAAATAGGTGAGATGGGATGGAGTATTCCCATCATCTGGTGAGCAGAAGCAAAGAGTTCACCTCTGACAGAGAGGAGCTTAAAGGAGCAAGTTGGGTGCAGGAACAGATAAGATCTGTGCTAGATAGATGGAGGGCTTTGAACGTGGAGTGGTGTGTATATATAGTGAAGTTGAAAGGATGGGTTTAAAACTCATCTGGATTTAAAAATAATCCATTAGAGAAACCTGTAGTATTTCCCCCAAAACAACTGTTCTTGGGTGTGGGGGGATGGTTATCTGGTTTTGAACTAGGATCTGTACTTAAATATGGGTGATGTAGTCACATGCCTTGCTCAGACACTGTTTCTCCTTGCCATGCATGTGCAGGCTCCGTGAGAGGAGGGGGGAGAGATCCTGCTGCCTGCCTGCTCCTCTCTGGAGCTCCAAAGTGACACTGAAACCAAGAAGGGAGCGTCTCAGGCAGAACGGAGTACTGAGAGCAAGATCGCTAACAAACAACCGTGACTAATATGAACACAATCCGTTTAAATATTAATAGCATTGTCTGATGTTTAGGGTTCAGGCGGGGTATTTTATTTACATGGACCAATTCCTGACCCCCAGCTACCTTTAAAAAAAACAAAACAAAAAAAACAAAAAAAAAAACCTTACGCTTACCCCTCCATTTTAAATACATGGCAAAAACGTACCAAAAGCAGTGCTCGGAGTAGAGCGCTTTGCCCCCAGAAATGAGTGGAAGAGCTCTCCATCCCATCAAATGTCCTGCCTTTTCACACGCCTATGGCTGCCTCCTGGAAGTGAGCTCTCGTATCACTGCAATAGAAAGGCTGAAGCTTCCAGAGAGCTCTTTAACGGGAGTCTTACTTTCGTATGTGTTTCAGTGGATATCTGAACAGTACAGTTTTTCTTAAGGAGAACACTGAGCTTTCTTTAAACTTATGTATATCAGTGTAATTTGAATTTTAAACTCAGAACATTGTAGTGTAGTGTAACTTCTAGTTCCCTACACGTGTGATGGGTATTCACTGTATTAGTCGGATTGAGGTGACTTAATCATTTTTTTATATTTCCCTTGCTCAGCAAAAAATAGATTAATTTCTGAGGATTGTATGTCCTGTTTCTGTGATAGATGCCTGTAGCCATACCACTGCAGGCTAAGCTTTTGTCAGATCTGCCAAACACAGTAGGATTAGGCTTGGTAAATCCTGGGATGGGAGAGCACAAAGGAAAATGCAAAGAGCTTCAGGGAATATCATTGGTGATTCAGTACAGCGTACTCTTTTATATCTGAGTTGGTATTCAACAACTTCCCCAGGGGAGGGCTGGCTGTCTCCAAGAGCTGTCTTTAGATGGGATTTGAGACAGAGGCCCTGATAACTTGTGATCATTATTTTTAAAAAACAAACTCCATATTTCCTTTGCATGCAGTTTTTATCTTCACTTCCTGTCGTAGTTGTGATAGTAAGTTGTGCACCAGCTGCCATACATATTTCATCTACAGGTGGCTACATTTCAGTGATTCTTATATAAGTAGGGCTTGTAAAGTGCTTTGGCTGAGAGGTGCTTTCTTCCCTTCTCTCTTCCTTCTCCCTGACCACTGTGTGTGTGCAATAGTCATTGTACTAGTCATACGTGGCTTACTTGGGAGAGAAATATAGCCACTGTTTCTGGTGTGCCAACAGAAAATAAATGCTGACATGTTGACCATCATAAAGCACTTCTTTGAGCTGTGTGACTTTCATGATGCTGGAGTGCAGGCCAGGGAAGGAAACGGAGCTATGGGAATCTCCACTCCCGTAAAACATGGCCAGGTGGAAAACCAATGTCTGTAAAACTCAGATCATTGGGGAAAGAACCTGCTTCCCACCATCTAAATGTTTTAAAAGCAATGGAAAGGTGGGGAGCTGCATTTTATATGGCTGTCCAGTGGAGTTCGTAGTGGGATAAAGTCATCTCCAGGCCTCTTAGAATCCAGCCGAGGTTGTGGAGACAATAAATCGTTCCTGTCTGATGACCAAGTGTCTCTGTGTAAGCCATGCACTTGTGCAAGCATCCCAGGGAGTTGCCAGCTGGGAGGGTAGAAGGTAGCACTCCAGGGCTCTAGCTAGCTCTGCTATTATATAGCTCTCCTCACCATAGTAGTTGAGCCCCTCACAGTCTCTTATGTATTTATCCTTGCAACGGCTCTTAGGTCGGGAATTGCTGTCATCCCCATTCTCCAGGGGGGAGCAGAGAACACAGACTGTGACTTATTCTCCTAGGCCATACAGGGAGTATTTGGCAGAGCAGGAATTGAACCCAAGTCTCTGGAGTCAGAGTCTAAGGCCACCACCTTAACCATAAGGCTCCCCTTTTCCTGGACTGCTTTCAGTGCTGTTGACTAGCAGGAGGGGGATGCTCTAGGGCTTCCCCTTCCCCAGTTGCTTCCCATGCCATGGCAGTGCTCAAGGGCACCTCTTCTCACAGCTGCGGGCAGTGGGGGAAAGGACTCAAATACTCTCCCTCCAATCTGTCTGCATCGCCCAATGAAAGGGAGGAGGGTATGGGATGGAAAGGGGGTGATAAGGAGAAGTGGGAGGAAGGTGAGTGAATGAAGGGGAGCTGGTCAAATGTGAAGAGAAGAGACTGCTACTGTGGGTCTGAAACATGAGCTCAGGCAGCCGCTCGTTCTGCACACAGACAGGGGGACACGAAACGGACAAATCAGGACTGCGTCTGTGAGAAACTTGCATCGCCTCAGCCCATCAGGCTTCTGTGACGGAGTTCACGGCGCAAGGAGAATCAATACATGATATCTGAACTTTCAAAAAGCCTTTGACAAAGTCCCTCTCTGGAAGCTGCTAAGGAAACGAAGTAGTCTCGGGTGAAAGATAAAGTCACATCATGGATTTTAGGCTGGTGAGAGAGGAAAGCAAAGCAGAAATAAATTGTCAATTTTCAGCATCAAAAGAAGTTTATAGTGAGGTGCCCCAGGATCTGTCCTCGGAACAGTGTTAATCAATACTCTTATTAAGGATCTGAAAGAGGTGAACAGTTAGGTAGCAAAATTTGCTGGTGATACAAATGTTGAAGATAATAAAGACTAGAGAGATTGTGAAGAGCTTCTGAAGGACGTAGCAAAGTTAGGCAATCAGGTAACGCTATGACAGACAAAATTCAGTGAAGACAAATGCTTTGTAATGCACACTTAAAAGAGCAACTTGAACTACTTAGAGAAGCCACCAGCATATAAATTAACTGGAACCACTCGATGGATGGTGGAAAGGGAATGAATCTGGCCACTGGGCTTATACCATAAAGTCACTACATAGTCATAGGAATTGCCAATCTGGAATAAGGTGATGGTCTCAGTCATGTTCCTAGGGGTCAGGTGACCATGTCGTATTGTAAGATCTTTGGGACTGGAACTGTATCGTTTTTGTATTGTACAGTGCTGAGTACACTGGTGCTTAATAATGAATAGTGCCTAGCTCTTACGTGGTGTTTTTCCTCCATAGATCTCAGAGCACTTTGATACTGATCTCCTTTGTAATGCTTTTGAAAGTGCTTAATGAAAAGCACTGTAAGAGCTAGGTAGTGGTACTGATACTCCAAAGGAGATTGGCATCATTATCCCCATTTTATAGGTGGGGAAACTGAGACACGGAGCAGGGTGGTGATTTCCCCAAGGTCACCCAGCAGGCCAGAGCTGGAACTAGAACCCAGGTCTCTGGAGTCCCAGTCTAGTGCTTTAGCCACTATGCCATGCTGCCTTCCCTTTTTATTAAAGGATTTTAATAATAAAAAACCACTCAGCAGTTGGTACCAATTGGACGTCTCGATGGCAGTCTCAGCAGAGGCCCAGGATTCACCAGACTGCTTGTTCCTGCTTCCCCCTGGCCTTTTTTCATTTGGGTCAGTCAGCAGAGCAGTTGCCCTGGCTATACCTGTTTGCAGAAAAATGGAGGACTTAAATCTCTAGAGCTGTCAGGCGAGCATGTTTCACCAGCACTAAACTTACCCTGCCGCAGAGTGCAGTCTGGACAGAGCCATGTCCTTCCCTCTTCGGCATGAGCACGTGGGGGTACTTGCTTTTGCAGAAGAGTCTCTGGATCCTGGATTCTTACCCTAGGGGAATGTGTTTACCCCTCAGAATCTCCCAGCGGGTGGAGGCCAGCCGGATGCAGCTGCAGGCAATTGGAGAGAGAGTCTCACTGGCTCAGGCTAAGATTGAGAAGATAAAGGGCAGCAAGAAGGCGATTAAGGTAGTGGGTGCTTTTCTCAGCTGCCTCTGTAGGCTGTGCAGCCATCCTTCCCCCACCCTTCTAGTCTCTGGATGTGAATTCACTAGCAATATAGGCAATCTGACACACATGGGCTCTCCAGTCAGAGTCCCTCTGTCTTGGCAGGTCTGGCCACTGGATGAGATCTACAGTATGAACTCCCCTCCTAACATGTCCTCCCCTTTATGTGGTGGTTCTCTTCTCTCAGAGCCACATATTTCTGGCCTTGAATTAGGAAGGAGTCTCTCAAGAAATGGTCATTCCCTTCACCTCCGCTCCCTTGGCTCTCTCAAGATCTCATTTTGCTGAGGAACCCAGGACACACTCATGTTAGTAAGAGTTGTGTCTTCACCACCTTTAACTCCTTGCACCTTGTTCATCCAGCTAGGAGCTGCTGTGGTAGCATCTCACATTCAACCCCTGCTAATCTTGGGATCCAAACAGAACTGTGTGAAAAATCCCTGTCCCATTGCCATCTCCTGGCCCCGTTGTGTTGATTGTTTCCGGGGTGCAGGGTTGCTCTGCTGATAGGATTTTTAGTTTCTTCCTCTCCCGGCAGGTGTTTTCCAGTGCCAAGTACCCTGCCCCAGAGCGGCTGCAGGAGTACAGCTCCATTTTCGCTGGTGCAGAGGATCCAGCCACACAGAAACGGCCAAGGCACAAGATTCAGAGCAAACACAGACCGCTGGATGAGAAATCAATGCAGGTAAGGGAGTTGAGGGCGGAGGCCCCCTGTGTCAGTGGGTATGCAGTTGGAGGGGGATGAGGGCAGGAGGGGACTATGTTACTATGGGCTGAAGGTATATGGGAGAAAGGGACTAGGCCTTTTGGGGATGGGCATAGGCAACGGGTCTGGTCTGTTTTCCACCTGACTTGATAAGACAGGTGGGAGCATGTGTTCCAAAGCTTGTGGAATAGCGAGGATTGTGGCAGTAGAAGACTTTCCTCCTGGCCCCTCAGTGGTAGTTACTGCTGGGTGTGCTCTGTGTGGCAGGCAGTTGGGTGCCCTCGCCAGTCTCTGGCGCTCTTAACGCAGGACATAGCTACTCACCTTGCCACCTGTGTTTCCATTTTCGTATTTGGTTTGAGCAACCTGCTTGTTTCCTGCAGTGGTGGTGTTTTGTTGAGTGACACTGAAGGAGGGTGGCTGGGACCTGCATGGGCTGATGATCTGGGAGGATTGGGAGACCTTTCAGGAGCAGTTTGTCAGATCATAGTTCTTTATTACACGGCAATTATGTGACGGAGAAGAGGAAAGTGCCGTATATGTGAGTCTATGTGAAGGAGAAAGAGGGGAAGAGGTCTCCTCTTCTAAGGAGGCAGCATGGTCTAGTGATTAGGGTACTGGACTGGGAGTCAGGAGACTTGGGTTTTATTCCTAATTCTGCCACTGACCTGCTGGGTGACATTGGGTGAGTCACTTCCCCTCCCATGCTTGTCTATTTAGACTGTAAACTCATCTTGGCAGGGACTCTCTCTTGCTGTTACTACAGCACCTAGCACAATGGGAGCCTCTCTGTCAGCTGAGGCCTCTGTCATCGCTACTTGTATTATGGGAACAGGCACTGTCTGCAACCAGTGGTGCTATTAAAGGCTAAGCTTAGACGTGTAGCTATTGGCGAATGAGCCAAGATCCCCCTGGCATTCCCCTCAGCTCTAATGATTCTGCGGTGGTGAGGGGAGGGCAGCCTGTGAGCAGGGCCCTGTCGGTAGCCAAGAAGATGGCTTAGACAGAGGTGCTGCTTGGCAGTTCTGAAGCTGTCAGAGCTAGAACACCCCAAGGAGAGGAAGAATAATTCTGGGCTGCTCTCCGAGGAGATGGCTACTGCATGACGCTGGGAATTTTATCAGGTGCTGATCCCTGCAGGGTAGGGATTAGCCCAGCAGCTCCCTTCCTAGGGTGGCCGCTCACACATTCCCAGAATACTGGACATTTCAGGAACCCCTGCCAGCGTGACCCCACCCCTCTCAGTGTGACCTTGCCGCACGGGAGGCGCCATTTGGAAGAGCGCGCCACCGCTGCCAGCGTGACTTCCCATGCACACGAAGTCATGCTGGTGGGGTGCAGTGGCGCTCTCTTCGTCATGATGTCCTGTCCCATGCCGGACATAACTGCTTTTGTCTCACGGGAACAAACCTCAGAAAAGCAGGACACCAGACAAATGGCCGGCGTGTCTCTTCTCCTCCCCGTGGAAGTACTTTCCTCTTCCTTCTCTTCCTCGTGTGTCTCAGCCCAAAAATAAAGTTGTCCCTGAATAATTCAGTGCTATAAATTTTCCTGAGCTTAAAAGGAGCTGAAGCCTCTTCCAGCAAAGCAGCATGAATATTTCAGCCAGTCAGTCCTCAGAACTTCCCAGCGAAGTGGAGCTGCTGGCTGGGCAGGCAGCTGATAGGTCACCCAAGCTGAGCTTGTGCTTCCCTTTGTGGCTTCAGAGTAGCAGTTGTATGAAACTTGCTGATGGCCACTGCGCAGAGACTGCTTTGAATCCTGCTGACTAGAGCTCAGAGGCTGCTGACGAGCTGTATCTCAGTACGGGACATACAAGACTTCTCCCTCCCTCACTTCCAGAGCCAAAAAGGCAGCTGCCTGTCTGTGTCCCCATGTACCATCTGTACTTTGTCAGGGAGGGGAAGAGTCTCTCTGGCCTGGGAATGACATCCTAGCCACCTAATCCCAATCACTTACTACCATGTATGCTGTACATCTATGTCAGCTGCCCTCTCTTTCACTGCCACCTCACAGCCATCAGCGGTGCTCTCCGTTTCCTTCCTCTGTGCTGCCTCTGCACCCGCTTTCCCACACTGCACCTTTCTCATTTCTTCCTTTACTTTTCAGGACCAACCCCCATGGTATGTGTACATGCACATGTTACGCTCCGGTAGTGCCTCCCTGGCCCTCTTCCCCTGCACTGGGCTACCTCCAGCTACCAGCCCATGCACCCCTTCGTTGTGACACTGGACCCTGGCTTCTACCCACTCACCCACCTCAGGGCCTGACTTTGCCAGCTAGTCCCATCCCTGGCCTCATCTAGCTGCCTCCTGGTGAAGCTCCCTGGAGGGCTGGATGCGGGGTGGGCAAAGAGGCCCAGTGCTGTGTTGCCAGGTGGCTATTGGTTTATTAATGACAGGAGGGATCTGGGCGAACTGGCACGTTGTGTAAGGCTCAGTATAGTAAGAGTGCTGAGCTCATACCTGGGGCCGGCTTGTATGTGGCTATTTGCAGCTGGGGAGAGAGACTGAGGCTCTCGGAATAATGAGACATGACAGAGGAAAGTCTCATATTGGTATTTATACCCTCAGTTATTCCAGGCTTTCAGCAGTGGCCTCCTTGTCCACAGTCACATCTGACGAGGCCCATTGCTGTGCGTTACATGCTGAGAGTAGCTGACAGGGCCTTCACTGACTGGGCTGAGGAACCGGAGGGCTTCATATCTGCTGTATTGCAGGAAAGCCCCAGGTGGCTTTTGCTGCCATCACCAAACTTATTTATTATTTGTGTTACTGTGACTCCTAGGAGCTCTAGTCATGGACCAGGACCCCATTGTGCTAGGTGCTGCACAGACCCCAAACACAAAGAAAGTCTGGTCCCCAGGGAGCTGACAGTAGAAGTATAGGACAAAAGATGGATACTGACCGATGAGGCAGTACAAGGACTCAATGAGACAGTACTGCTCAGCACAACATCCAGTGGTTTTTGCTGTGGTGCCTACCAAAAATGTGATGGTTATGCTGGTGGTGTGAAAAGGAGAATTTTGAGGCGGGATTTGAAGGTGGACAATGAGGTAGCTTTGCAGATGTTTATGGGGGCCACTTATAAAATATGTGGGGCAGCATGGGAGAAAGCAAGAAGGTGCTTGTTTGAAGATTTAACAAGTGGGCAGCGGAAATGCCAGAACTACCGTTGCCTGCACCAGCTTAATTCGGCCCTCTAGTGCATATGCATGCTTTAGTCTTTAATTACATGAGCACATTCTGTTTTTCAGTAGGACCCTGCCCCATTCAGCGCACCCCATGGGCACACAGGGAGGCCAATTAAGGTTGCACTGACAACCATGAGTATGGCATTTCTTGAATTTCAAGTGCTTGAATTTGTAACCAAAATAATAATCTTTTAATGTACGTTTTTGTATGTAACTTATTTAGACTCCCTAAAGCCCCTCACAGGAGACAGCATTAATGAAACTTGGGAACTGGAGGGTGAGAGGTGAAGTCCTGTCATGGGTTAATATATTTGAACTTTTGGCTATTTCGAAAGAGTACATTGAAAGACAGCAAATTTAGGGCCCTGATCCTGCCAGGTCCTGAGCTGCTTGTTCTGCTAAGTGTTGAGTACCCTAGACTCCCACTGATTTCAGTGAGTTGAGTATACTGAGCGGTATTGCAGGATCAGTCCCTTTAAAACAGCTACAAGAAAAAAAAATGTGGTTTCACCTGTGGAAATCACAGTTGCAAGATGTTACTGACGTAGTTATTATAAATTTCAGAACAGGATTAGATCTTTGTATAAAAGTGTCACTTGCAGTTACTTTAAGTAGCACAGAAATTACAAGGACTAGATAAAGCCGAATACTTCAGGGTAATAGTCATGTTTTGTACTTTTTATAAATGCTTTAGAAGGATTAGACTTATTAATAAGTAAATGTGAGTAATGGTTGATTTCTCACTCCACCCAAAAAGCGACACCCACCCTTCCAGTGCTAATTGAAATTTACAAAGAGAAAGTTTTAAAAAATACATTGCTTGAGGGCTTAGTGTGTGAGCAGTTCTAGCGAAGACGTCAGGATGCCATGATACTTAAAAATGAAATATTAGGAAATGAATATTAATGACCAAATGGAACTTTATTTCTGAATCTCTGTTGAATCTCCACTTGTACAGTCACTAAAGAACAATTTACATCAGTTTTTTTATTTGCTGCTAATGGCCAGTGCTGCATAGTTGTGGTCACTTTAAATATGTGAACAGTGAAAATATGAATCTGGCTAATTGACTTGATTGTAAAAATCACTTCTGGTTTGAGGGTTCATCAGTTCATCCCTGTGAGACAAGGGCTTTGCTCATTTTACAGCTAGGAGAAACTGATGGGTTAAGTGAACGGGCCAAGGCAAAGGCAGATGTGGAACACAAGTTCTTTGTTCCAAGTCCTGTGCTCAGTCCAGTAGACCTGTGGTCTCTTAAGCTGGTCAACAACTGGGCCCAGGAAGCAATAGCCTTCCCCTCTCCTGTGGTATGGTATGTGATATACAGGAGGTCAGACTAGATGATGTAGTCCTGTCTGATCTTAAATCCGGAGTCTATGTATAGTACAGTACACCTAAATACATTATGGGAGGTTGTACATCTTCCTCACAGCATCAGGACTGGTCTGATCTGAGATGGCAATTCCCATGTTCCTTAAAAGTTAAGCAGTTCAGATGCAATAACTCCCTTTCTAAAGGGAGTGCTATACATTATGTATGAAGCTGTAGAGCAGAGAAAGAAGAGATTTTGGTTCACTATAGTTGAAAAGTCCTGCAAATCTCCTGGGCTTTGTAAAACCATCTGGCTCTCCACTCTTCCCTCCGCTCACCCTCCCCCACCTGCCCTCTTTGTTGGTACTGGCATGCTTGCCTTTCTCTCCCCCCACCTGGGGCGGGGGCATTTCAATAGGAAGAGAGCAGAATTGACAGGTCAGTCCCAGAGGGAGGCTCTGTAAATACTGATGTAGGAGTGCTGGCTGTGTGGACATGCACAGTCACTCCAATCCTAGCCCCTCTCAGAAGGAGGCATTGCACAGCCTAGGGTAGGTTAAGGGAAAGGCTGTGGGGCTCAGTCCATAAGAGGTGCTTGCCACAGAAATTCAGGTCCAGGTGATTTGTGTACAACATCTTAAATGCACTGCTGTGGCTTCTCTTCTGAAACATGACCATGTCTGTTGCTGGACACGGAGCCTGTGTCCTGCCTGGTGTGAACAAGGGTAACATAGTAGGGTGGATATGTGGAACAGCTGCGGTAGCATGTGGATAATGGAGAGGGCCACCAGAGGTGCCACCCATTCCCAGTGCGTTGCCACCTGTTTATTTCATTGCAGGAGAAGCTCAAATACTTCCCAGTGTGTGTGAGTACAAAAGTTCACCAGGAGGATGATGCGGAAGAAGGTCTTGGCAGCCTCCCCAGGAACATCAGCTCCCTTAGCTCCCTGCTGCTGTTCAACACCACCGAGAACCTGTGAGTGTTGGAGCAGCACGAAGCAGCTCTGCTGCCACCACCTGGCCTCTGAACTGCTGCCTCCCCATTCCGGCCTGCCACCTTATCTGGGGAGATGCTCTCGCACTAGTGGGCTGGTGGGTTGATTCCCCTGAATAGCAGCCCCACCCAACATCCTTTCTTCCTCACCCCACTCTGAGTCAGAGCTGTTTGTTACTATCAACATCTGACCCAGCATGTGCCTCTGGACACCTCTCCTCTCCCCCATCATTACTTGCCCGGCACTTGAATATTTTCTCTCTTGTTCTCTGTCCTTCCCTCTGTCTTGTTTGCTTATATAGCTACTGCCACATCTCCCTCCGCCTCTTTACCTAAACTTGAATGGTCACTTCACTCCCAACTACTTAAACTTCCCCCCTGATTGACTTGGTCCTTGTTTCTCCTGTTCTTCTTGAGTGGAACTGTGCTTGCCAAGGATGTCTTCTCCTGGCCAAATCTAAGGACGCCCCCATGGTGCTTATCCTCCTTGATCTTTCTTCTGCTTTGGACAGTATTTCCCTCTCTGCTCCTGGGGCTCTTGATGTTCTCCTTCCTGACTTTCTTCCTCCCTCTCAAACAATGTGTCCAGCAGAGATTGGCATGCTAGGCATGCCCTGCTCTAGATAGTGGTGTAACTGCTGTCCCCATAACATGATGTGTGGTGGACAAGGGGAGAGAAGCTTGGTAGAATCCAGATGATAGTGATAGGTGTTCAGGTTCACCCTGCACTAGCCTGCAGAGTGTGAGGTCAGGATGGGGAAATCCCAGCTCCTGGCTGTGGTGGTGAAGAAGGGAGAGGGGCAAACCTGTGGGAGAGGTGGGATAGAACGCAGGAGCGATGTAGCTGAGTGGAGGTAGTATTGACTGGGACTGATATTAGATTTGGGACATCAAGAAGCTGTTTCATCACCCCTTAATGCTTGGTCCCATCCTCTGGCTGAAGAACTGTTCCTTGGCTCTTCCTCAAGCTAGAGTCACTGACGTTTTCTCCATCTCCAGGTACAAGAAGTATGTCTTCCTGGATCCTCTGGCAGGAGCGGTGACCAAGACCCATGTGACTCTGGGAACAGAGACTGAGGAGAAGCTCTTTGATGCACCCCTCTCTATCACCAAAAGGGGGCAGCTGGATCGGCAGGTGAGATGCAGCAGCAGGCAGGGCTGTACTTGCTGAGCGAAGGGATGCCATGCTGCAGACAGCACTGTGCTCATCTACTAGAGGAGAGCTGGGTTTTGTAGGTGCAGGAGTTGGCAGGGGAATGGCCCAGAGGGGAGATCTTGGGTGATGGGCAGTGGGGCATTTCACCTGCCTTAGTAACCTCATTAGACTTTGTGTGTATAGTCCTTGCTGGGCTTGGTGAATGCAATGAGACTTCTACATCTGAGGGTTGTGTTTCTCCAGGCTCTGTGTAGACTTGGCGGGTTGGGTACTGATAGCGCTGATGTGGCCTCCTCTAATGCAGGGCTGGCTCCCTGCGATATCACATCTCTTCCTCCTACACTGGCCTGCTCAGAGCCTGAGCTGCAGAAGGGGTTTTTGGCCGGCATATGGAGAAACGGAGGTTTTATTTGTGCTGGAGAAAAGCAGCAGCTATTCCGAGTCCCTCTTTCTGGTCCCGAGGGGAAGGTGTTAGGAAGAGCAGTTTCCCACACCCTCAGGTGGAAAGTGGCTGCAGCGCGATGCTTGGGAACTACCAAAAGAGCGCTAGGCTCTTAAAAAATGATTGGCCATTCAAATATCCTGCATTTCAGCCCATTGGGAAAGCCTGATAGGACTGTTATCTCTTTAATACGAAGTGCCAGTGGCACAGCAGGAGACAGGGCTGATGGAAGGAGCAGCCTGTTAGCTGGAGGCGGGTGATCACAGCACTGGGGCGTGTTGTCAGGGATTTCAGATAATGCCCTCAAACTAATCTAGCTGAGTTCTTTATCCCCTCTTGTGTGGAGCAATCCCCTGATCAATCCCCCAGTCAGCCCAAGTGTGGAGAAAAGGCCAGCGGAGAGCAGTCCATGCCAGCTGACAGTGCCCCGTAATGGTGGTACTGAGCTGCTCTTGTCCCCGGTGTCAGTCAATGGGAGGGGAAAGAGGCAAGAAAGGGGGCTTTTCTGTCACTGTGAGGGTAGCAAGTCTGCATCCCTCTGCAGACGGGCTGGTGTTTGAATCTCTCTCTCCTGGCATCTTAAGTAAAGGGAACCTGCCAAGGAAATAGTAAGAATTGTGTTGTACCTTTTTTGAGGCCTGGAGGAGGTCAGGAAGTGTGTTAACTTTTTCCTGCTTAGGTTTTTCCCATTGAATAAAAAGGAATGTAAAGTCCAGTCTTCCCTGGCTGCTTTGGAGGATTTCTGGGAGGTTTATTGTGAGCTCTGGAAGCCATAATTGAAGAGGTGGTGGTGTTAAATCTTCAACTCAAACTTCCCTTCTCGAAAATGCATGTTCATCACTGGAGTTTGAGTGGAAGCAAAATAAACTAACAACATGGCTAAAGAAAACCCTTTCCCTGCTGAACAACTCAGCTTCACCGTTAGACCTTGCAATGCCATTGTTTCATCAGCTCACCAGTTGTCAGTCATCTTCTAGCCTGAACAGGACCATAATTTCTGCTGTAAATAGCCCTTAATAGACACACACACACCCTCCCCCCCCCCCCCCCCCCCAGAATGGAGCAAGAAAGAGCACAAACCCACTTTTTGCCCCTCTGCAGGTTGCTTTTAGCACACACATTTGACACTGGAGTAACACCAGGGATGCTGTTATCCCAGAGTGCAGACTGAGCTGATTCAATACCTATGTAGTGTGCTGAGGATCTGCCATGAAGAGTACATCTACACTGCAAAGAAAAACTCATGGCACTGAGTCTCAGAGCCCAAGTTGCTGACTTGGGCTTGTGGGGTTTGGGCTGCAGAGCTAAAAATAGCCATGTAGATGTTAAGGGCTCTGAAACCTGGTGATGTCCCCTTAGTGAGAGCCACCAGGAGAGCTGACTGCAGCCCACATGCCACTGTCTGCAGGCGCGTCTCTTCCCTCTGGCTGGCTTCTCTAAGGGAAAGCAGTCTCCAGATGCCCAGCTGTTACCCTTTTGTATTTCTGTCTTCCAGGTAACTGAAAATTACTTCTACGTACCAGATCTGGGTCAGGTGCCTGAGATAGATGTGCCGTCCTACCTGCCAGACCTGCCAGGCATTGCTGCTGATCTCATGTACAGTGCAGACCTGGGGCCTGGCATTGCACCCTCGGCACCCAGCAGCGCTATCCCAGAGCTACCCACCTTCAACACTGAGTCTGTGGAGAACTTCAGGCCAGGTACTTCAACTCCCTTTGTCTGGGGCTCATCTAGGCGGGTGGGGGGAAGGCCACTAGGACAAGGCGGAGATGGATAAACAGGGAAAGGAGCTGTAAGCAAATAAGTATTTGCAGATGCAGACTTGCCCAGTGGCAGACCCCAGAGGCATGGACTGTGACTTCTCCCCATCACTGACTTCTGCATGGACCCTTGTGAGGACCTAGAAAAGTCCCTTCTTAGAGGCCCCATCAGGATTAAAGCTGGAGGAGTCTTTGACTTTCCTGGCCAACTTCACATGCATGGGCCGAATCTGGCGCCTTTCCCCACACAGACAATGAGTGTACTTCTGGCCTTTTGTTGCACAGCCTGTGGCACAAAATGTCAGCCCCTCCCTCCTGCCCGGCTGGGAAGGAGGGGATCTTGCAAGCACTTGGATTTTGCTGGCAGCTGGTCAGCCTTGTTGTTGTGATGAGAAACTGCTAGTTTGTGCCACCCTGACTACATAGGGCAAATGGGGGAAGAGCCTCCTGATGCCATAGGGTGGGGCTAATGCTTCCCCTTTCGTCTGCACAAAGTGCTGAGGATTGTTAGTGGTGGTACTATTGTGGGTGAGGGTGCTGGGGGGATAGTGTCTTAGCAGGTAATGTCCCTCGGTGACTTTGCACTCCTCCCTTTAACATTTCAGGTCTTCAGGATGGTGTGCTAGTGCCTCCGCCCCCACCTCCGCCTCCTCCACCCCCTGTGATGCCACCTAGTGCTCCCCCACCCCCTCCTCTGCCCCAGCCTGCCTCCCTTTCCAAACAGCCAGCAAGCGAGGAGAGCAGCAGTGCAATGTTTGCAGGTAAGGACTGAGCTTCTGCTATGGCTTGTTAGTTGGCAGGATCTAACCTAGCAACTTGGCCCCGCCCTTTCCCTGGGCCAGCTTTTCCAGTGGTAACCCCAAGGCTTTTCCAATGGCTCTTCTCTCCTTACAAGCAACAATGACAATTCAGTGGAATGCTGGCTGCTTCCTCCCCTTGTGCGGAATCCTTCAACTCTTCAGTCTGCAAACGGGACTGTAGGTGCAGCCCATTGACTTGAACAAACAGCCCCAGGAGAGCAGGCTGAGCAGACCTTGGTACCCAAGCATAGGCTGCAGAGACTAGAGCTCAGTGTGCAGTAGTGCAGGGGTTCTCAACCAGAGGTCTGGGGTCTGCTGGGGTGCAGCGCGCAGGTTTCAGGGGGTCCGCCAAGCAGGGCCAGCACTAGACTTGCTGGGGCCCAAGGCAGAAAGCCGAAGCCTGATCAACTTAGTGTAAGGGGACTGTTTCCTCCTTACTAACATTCAGTGGGGGTGTTTTAGTTGTTAGCTCCCAGTACTACAAGGGGAAGGGTTGATGGGGAATCAGGACCCTGAGACTGCCAGTCCCTAGGAACAATGGGGAGAGGCCAATGCTCCAGGTCAGCCTGAATGACAGGGTGGGTAGGATAATCAAGGAGTCAGGAGGCCAGGGAGGTCCTGTCCTCCGTGTAAGCTGGATTTGCTTGGGTCAGACAGAGTGGGGCCGAGCTAAGGAGAAAGCAGGGGCCCGAGCTGAGCTGGGGAGCAGAGCTGTGCCAGATCCAGAGAGAGCAGACCCTGTCTTGGGAGCAGAGCTGCAGCCCCAAAGCCAGAGGCACAGCCCAGGGAGAGCAGACTTGCCCTGAGAGGAGAGCTGCAGCAACCAGAGCCAGAGGGGCCAGAAGAGCAGCCCAAGAAGCAGGTCAGTGCTGGGAGCAGTCACAGAAGCAGCCTGCAGAGCAGACCTGTCCTGGGAGCAGAGCTGCAGCAACCAGAGCCAGAGGGTCTGGAGAAACAGCCCAGGGAGCTGGAGGCAGAGCAGCAGCAGTGCAGAGACAGAGTGATGCAGCTGGGGCTGGAGCAGTCCAGAGCTGGGTGCGGTGAGCAGCGGGGGAGAGTGAGGGGGACCCTGGGCAGCAGGCCCAGCACAGAGAGATGCCTCAGCCAAGAGACTCTGCAGGTCAGGCTTGGATTGTAACCCCGACAGGGCGAGAGCGACACTGGGAAGAAGGCTCCTACCACTTAGAGCCTGAGAGCGTCTGGCCACCACCAGAGCAAGTGTCCAACCCACAGCATCCCTGCAGCACAGCCAGGGCCTGAGAAGAAGGCCTCGGACTTACAAGGAACAGACTGTGAACTGCCCTGACATTCCAGAGACTCTGTTTGTGATGTTCCCTGCCACAGAGCAGGGTGATGTGTTTCCTTTAACCTTTCCCATTATTCTTTATTCTTTTTAAAATTAATTGTTGATTAAATAACTTGCCTTTGCTTTAATTTGTATGTAATGGTCAGTGGGTCAGAGAAGTGCCCAGTGCAGAGAGTACACCCCAGAGTACACCCTAGCCCCCCGTCCTAGGTGACCACAGCAGGGTTGGGGATTGAGCCCCGCAGGAATCCTGGGCCCAGCCTTGTTGGGGTTATGAGGAATCTGCCAGACAGGAGAGTCCTCAAGGGCAGGGAGGCCACTGGGTAAAGGAAGTGGGAGCGAGGACTCAGATCCTTTCGCTAGCCCACTTCAGTGGGGTAGTGCAGAAGCCAGAAAAGTTCCCCACAAGAGCAGGACTATTCCCCTGCTTACATTAGCTTCACAGGATCCCCTATGGAGTGGAGCCCCAGGCAATTGCCCTGCTTGCTACCCCCTAATGCTGGCCCTGGCTTTTATATGCAGAGAAACAGTTTTTGTGGCACAGACGGGCCATGGAATTTTTATAGCATGTGGCAGGGGGGCTCAGAAAGAAAAAGGTTGAGAACCCCTGCAATAGTGGATGCTCACATGATCATCAATATCGTGCACTGCCTGCTGGGAGCTGTAGTCTCTGCTGTCCACACTGGTGTACTGAATGAGAATGGATGTGCTCCAGTTTAAACTGAGTGTGGTCCTCTGGTTTCTTGCAAGCTACCAGTGCAGCCCTCTCTAGGCCCCCTGATTTAATATAGCAGTGTGGAGCATAAGCTACAACAAACCGTTTGTGCAGCACTGTAGCTGTTAAAAGCCCTATCACTTAATAGGACACTGAAGATATGCACCTTCTACTCTGTGTTACTTTCAACTTCAGCTTGGTTAAAATGGAAATAATGGCCATTCTCCTTTCCTTTTCCCTTGATAGTCTCTCCCCTTTCTGCACGTCTCTCCCCAGGGGCAATGAAAGCAAGATTAATCAGTTTTACTGTTCTGGATAGTATTGGTTTACTAGGGACTCTCCCATGAAAGTTCTTATGCACTAGGAAGATGCAGCTATGCTTTGGGTACAAATAATTTCTACTTACCATCACTTAATTTAATAGAATTGAATAGCTTAAAAATCTTCATGGACCTTTCTATTGGCTTTCGTTTGATACAAACCTTTGTCACAAGAACACTACACCTTACGGTGTCCCTTTGACAGGTTCCAGGCTATTTTCTCTTGGTCCCACAAGGAAGTGAATTTTTTAAAGCGGGAGCAATGCAGAAAAGCTGCCCCCAAACCCAGGGAAGTAGCAGTGTTTCTGCTTTCAGACTAGGAAATGGTTGCATTAGTTTGTGGTTACATTACTCCTTCCTCTGGAGCATTTCGTAGTGGATACTGCTGGAGATGAGGGCCCCAGATTAGATGGATTGCTCTGATCCATTCTGGCTATCCCTGTGTTGCTGATAGGGCAGGGCATGTCTCCCTGTAGAGCCTGTGGGTGCTGTTCCCCTGTAGGGCAGAGGGCTCCCTGGAGAATGGTATGAGATAGCTAGTTTAGGATCAAGGGACAGAATATGAGGGTGTGGGGAGGGATTCTAGCTCAAAGCCCTTCATCTGGCAGCATGCTGCACAGCCCACAGTATTCACTGATTTTTTTTTAAAGGCTCCCCTTCATTCTCTGCACTGCATCATCTCCTGATGACTTGGAAAGGGCAAGTGATGAGGTGCCAGAGCACTTCGGTCTCTCAGGTTTCACATCCAGGCAGGTGGTTTAGGTTTAGCTAAAGCAGCAGCACATAGAGTGCCCGCTGTTAATTTTTAATTGCTGACACATCAGATGGTGTCGGTTCCTCAGGGCTGACTCCTTTCTGTATCCCTGCAGCTCCAGTCCAGGGGGCTCCAAAGGAAGTTGTGAACCCTTCAACTGGCAGGGCCACTCTCCTGGAGTCCATCCGCCAGGCTGGCGGCATTGGGAAGGCCAACCTCCGAAGCGTTAAGGAGAGAAAGCTGGAGAAGAAGAAGCAGAAGGAGCAAGAACAAGGTGCCCAGAGTGCTCTCATCAGTAGTCATCCTCACTCCCCCGCCCCAGCTAGGTATTCTTAGGTACCCACATGAAGGAGTCTCATAAATACCTGAGAGGCAAAGCCAAGTGCCAAACATGGCAAGCCCCCAACACTGCACAGAAGCCTTAGAGCAGAGGGATTTCATCTCACCTCACGTTGCAGTTTTGAATGAACTCGATAGCTCCTAGGTGCCGGAAATGCATTCGTGCTCTGCCTTGGGAATTCTCCCCTCTCGAGGGTGGAGATGAAAATGTTTCATGTGAACTTGTAGCGCTGGAAGCATTTCAAAGATAACTCAGGGCAGGCTGCCTCTGGAGAGGAAATTGTGCCATTGGAAGTCCTGAGTCACGACTGGGCTGTTTTTAGTAGACTGGTTCATTTAAACTGGCTGAAACACCCAATCTTTTCCTTCCTCCAAGCTGCTGTAGGAAGCGGACACGTTTCCCAGGCAGGCCTTGTGAAGTCTGTGTGTAATGGGGAAGGGTAAATGTGGTGCAAGGATGGAACGGGTCAATTATTTATTTAATCCCCAAGGTCCCAACACAATCTCTGCCAGGGCAGCTCAGTTCTAGCCTTCAGCGTATCCTGCTATTCAATCCTGAACTCCAAGGCAGCTCTGCCAATGCAGCACCATGTGCTCTGCACAGGGTCAGTGTGGCATGACGAATAGGTGGGGACCAATCCCGTCCTCACCATGTGTCAAAGCTGGTCCCCATTTAATAACTAGCCATTCGTACTAGTCTTGTGAGCAGGGCATTTGGTCTGTCACCTGATTTGTGGGCTTTACTCTTTCAGTGATAACCACAGCACAGGGTGGAGACTTGATGTCCGATCTCTTCAACAAGCTGCTCCTGAGGCGTAAAGGTACCATGCCATGGGGGGGCTGCTCCTTTCCTGTAATGTGACATGAAGGGGGGCAGGTTTCCTTGCCTCACTGCTAGAGCTTGCAGGAGTTAGAAGGGAGGAAGCTTTTGGCCAGCTTGGCATGCCATCTGGCTGAATGCTTTGATGCTGCTGGGGATGCACCCCATGCCCTTATGGGCCAGACTGGGCGATCCCCTTGCAGAGCAGGAAGAACTTACCTGTATACCAATGCTGCCGCTGGTGGAGTGTCACTGCAGTGAATCCAGACGCGAGGGGCTTAGCTGGTGTCAGGGCCTAAGCGTTACCTGGCATCCCCAAGGCAGAAACCTGGGCACTGGCTGAGGCAGCGTGAATTGTATGTTTTTAATACTCAAGGGAAAGCTCCCCTGTCCCTGCTCTGCACTCTGTCTCACTGCACAAAGCCCAGCATACCTGGAGAGCCTCAGAGGGGGAAGCATTTTGAATGTACCCATTCTCTTAAGGGCTGGGGCCTCCCCCTTGCTGTCGAGGCCCCTCAGCCATAGCTTAATGACAAGACCCTCTGTAGGTACCACTGTCCCTGCCATGCTTCAGCCAGGGGCTGCCTCCTCCCCTGCTCACAGAGTCAGAGCGGGTTCTGGTCCCTGCCCTCCCTTGTTCTGCCAGCTGGAAATGCTGACCTGGCACTTTAGCTAATGAACTCTTTCCCAGCAGCTCTGCCGTGTTAATGGGAGTTGAGATTGTGTGTGCCTGAGTTACTCCACTGATGAGGCAGTATTTTGCACAGGTGCAGGGCCAGCTGCTGCCTTCCTCATTTCAACTTGCCTCTCAGTTCTTGGTCCTAGGCCTCACTCACCTGCTTTTCCTCCCCCAGGCATTTCAGGCAAGGGGCCTGCAGCTGCAGGCAGTGCCGATGCTCCCAGTGCACCTGGTGGTGCCTTTGCCCGCATGTCGGACACAATCCCACCCCTGCCACCCCCACAACAACCTCTGGGGGACGAGGAGGAAGATGACTGGGAATCGTAAATGCTATCGGGCCGCAGACCTGGGATTGGTTTCCTCTTGGCCAACCGGGAACCCAGCCCTGCTGAGCTAAGCACCTCAGAAATGGACCAGATCTTGGAAATAACTGCTAGTGAGAGGGCACAGGCCTGGCAGATGAACCCTGTCGCTTTCTCTTAGCTCCTGCTGTTCCCACTCATCTCTAACCACCATTGAGTATAGTTATCAATGACTGTTACTTCTCCTCCCCCCCCAATAGTGCATTTAATTTCAAATACTGCTGCTCATGCTTGCTCAATAAATCCTGCTGTAGCTGGAGGGCAGCTCATGCTCACGGAGGATCTGATCAAGCACAACTGCAAGGGCAGCTCTAACAGCCTTCTCCTCCTTAGCCAGCTGCATGTCAGGCCTTGCTCGGTTGGATGCTCCTGTGATAGGATTGAAGGTGCACAGCAGATCTGCTGGTGGTTCCAGTGCTGCCTGGTAACCTCCCTCCTCTAGGAGGAGAGGCCCAGCTGTCATGTTGCAAAGGTCTGTTCTGACTGGGGTACGGTGTGTGTGAAAAGCATAAAGGCAGAAGCCCTAAAACTGCTGTACATGTAGGTGCACTACAGACTTTGAAAGCCTCTACCTACAACTTCTACTCTGTCAAAGAGGCGATGGGCAGAGGGGTAGAACTGTGCAACACTACAGTACCGTCAATTCCTAGTTTGCTTAAGTGTCTAACAAGGAGATGTTTCTTCACTGTAGAGGGGAAGTAGTTGTCTTTGAATTCCTAGGTGCACAGTTTAAGTCAGAGCTCTGTTCAGATGTGCTAGCCTCTTCAGGGATGGATACAATTCAGGTGCAGCAGCATAGAGGTTTTGTGTAGATGCACGTGGAAACAGTCATTAGCCCGCTGCCCAAGGGCCTTCCTGAGTTACTAGGTGGCAAAAAGTAATCCCTGATGACTAGAGCAGTTCCTGGCAGAAGCCCACTACACAGCAAAGTTGAAATATCAAAAAGCCAGGACTGAGTGCGGCACACCTCCACCCCCTTTACATCAAAGGGAGGGTTTTTTAAAAAGGGATTTACAATAAACTATACTGAGGGAGTGCTCTATACAAGCCCCAGGAAAAGGCAGCAGTAAAGCTGAATACCTGAAGGTATGTAATCAAAAGGAAATGAAATAAATGCTGCCCTGCTTTAGGGCTAGGCCAGTAAAGTAGAATAATAGGCTTATGTCCCATCCCCCCCGGAATAGTGATCCAAGCCCTGGGCTGTGCAGCAGTGTGACATTCCTGGTCCACATTAGCAGAAAGGTGAACGGCTATAGCCTCAGCTGGAGAATGCTTACACAACATCAATGAGAAAATAAAGGCCTTGGGTCAGTAAATACAAATGCAAGCCACCCAGGTGTCATGGATTCAGCCCCCAGCAACTGAAGCCCCCTGGGGCATGCTACAGATACAGCACTTTATGCCATAGCAGAAAAAAACCTCACACATTTCCTGTAAACTCCCTAAATATTCTTTCAAGGGGCAAGCAAGTCAGGACCATACCACCAGCTAGCAATACTGCCCCCAGCCATTATCTAGTGAGGGCTCTGGTAAAGCACAGATTATTAACACAGTGCCAGTGGTCAGAGATGTAAGTTGAGGTGGCCCAAGGCATTTGCCCTTACTGAATGAACTGATCTATGAAGCAGGGATGTGGCTACTGGCCCACAGGCTAGGAACATTAGCTAAGGGGGTGGAAGGGATATAAATCTAGGTTCTAGCTTTTTGTTGTTGAGCTTCTGGGGGCCTCCATGAGAGCAGGTAGCAGTCCCCCACCCCTTACTGGAAAGAAAAATCAGCAGCCAGGGAACATTAGCCTGATTTTTAATACTTTACCCTGAGCACTGCACCAAGAGGACAAGTACTAATATCTCAGGGAGGAAAACAACAAAGGGGGAGGAGTAACAAAACCCAGACACAATACCCTCAGTGCAGAAGAGAGGCTAGTCCTAGTGGGAGTCAGATCCATTAGCTGCAGGTGCTCTTATTTCCCCTCCCCTCACACAGTCTGAGCTAGGGTACTGTCCAGCCCAGCTCAAATGCAGTATAATCAGTCACTACCCAGAAGCGACATGGGCAAGAATAGCTTGGGTCAATAATTTTCAACTGCAAAGTCTTGGGGGAAAAAAAACTTCTCTGCAGGGACAGCAATTGCAGGTGGCTCTGTACCCATCATCAGCACAATGCTCTTCCTTCTCCCTCAGGAAGCTTCTGACCCATAACATGACTTCTTCTCTTGGTGAAACTAGGAAGAGAGGAAATCACATGGCATTGTTCATTCTTAGCCCCAGCACTCTAGTATCCAGAGTGGTCAGGCCTGTGAGCCGGGGGAAGAGAGCACGCAGGTCCCTAGAGACAATGCTGGGGGGTAGTTCCAGGACATATATAGGGTGGAGGTGATGGGTACATAAGGGGAAGTAGGACATTGGCTTCTGCAAGGTGCATGAAATGTACTGACCTTCCTTAATGCTGCAAATGCTGGTCCAAAGGCAGGTTTGATCTCTGTTCTTTCCTTGATCCACTGGGGTAATTTGTTGAAGACTGAGGGGCGTGCATACCTGTGATCTACGAGCAGGATGCTAGCAAAGTCCTTCTGATGGCGAATCGCTCGCCCTGCACAGATCATCATAAAGGGAAACCTCAGTTTTGTCATTTTGTATCCCCTTTAGACCCTATTTTTACATGCACACTATTATCAGCAGATCCACTCTAGAAACAGGCCTCCACCAGGCTGCTTGCCAATAGCTTGAACGTACAATCAGGTAACTGTTGGATCTCCTAGCACCTGAGTTGCCTGTGCCATGACAATTCTTCCCAATACCTTGTCTCTCATAACAGAATCCTCTCCTTATGCTGCTTCCCACTCTGCCACAACTGCTTCTTTGCCTATTCCATGACCCTACCTCCCGTAACTGCTCTCTTCATACTCCTCCCATCCAGCTCCATGAAAGATGAAGTCTTACCTATTGACTGGTTTACTGCCTTCATGCATAGATTTTCAATCAGCATTTTGCTAGGTGGCTGGCCCGCACTTCTTGGCTAGAGGAGAGAAATAAGACTGAGGCTATGTCTAAACGAAGCAGCTTTTAGCGACAGGGCTGTGTTGCTACAGCTGTGTCACTAAAAAGCGCACAGTGTAGCTGCTGTTCGTTAGCTCTCCTGCTGACAATATTTTCCACCCCTTCCGAGTGGCAATAGCATTGGCAATAGGAGAGCGCTCCTGCTAACAAAGAGCTGTTCACACTGGCGCTTGTTGTCAGCAAAACTTTTGTTTCTCGGGAGGTGTGTGTTTTTTTTAACACCTCTGAAAGACAAAAGTTTTGTTGTTCAGTTGCCAGTGTCGACAGCCTGAGTAAAAGGCGCAGGCAGTTCAAAGCAGGTATTAAAGTTCTTTAGTGCAGAAACCAGGCCCTGGAGGGGTAGTGTATTCTTTGTCCCTGCTACTGCCTAGCTGGCCTAGGGAATGGTGCTGCCAGGCAGTCCCAGGTACTTGTAATAAAGAAGGGACCTCAAGGCCCACTACAAAGATATGGGAGTTCAGTCACACACTAGAACCTGGGAAGTGCAGCTGAAGTGTGATTAGGCTCCTCAGAAAGGACAAACTAACCAGCTCCAGGGCATCTGAAGAAGGAAGGTAACTTCAATGCCAACCCCCAGGGTTTCAGAGCTCCATGGAACAGGGGTTCTGCCAGGCAACAAAAAGGATTCACTGCATTAGAAAGAGGAGCGTGATGCTGGAGTGCAGTTCTCTGTGTATTATTGCTCTGGCAGCCTCACTTGGGCCAAGTCCCCCTTCTCTCTTTTGAACTCAGCAGGGTCATTCCTGCAGATCTCTGCCTGGCTCTAACCCTGTTGAGCCAATTTACTAGCCCCAAAGCCACTCAAAGCACGCAGAGTCAATGAGATCTCTCTGACCAGGCACAGCAAACACGGGCAGAGGTACAGGAAGAGCCAGGTCTTTAGTTCACAGAGGGAATTGGACCCTAAAAGGACAATAAGTGAAGCAGCTGAAATCGGCACTGGGGTGCTTACTCCTACCATTGTTTTGTCAAGATAGGCCATTTTCTCCTGGAGTTCTGGGGACTTGATGTTGGGGTAAGGCATACCCACCATAACGACACACCTGGAAATGGAAGGAGGGGGACACACACACAAACATTTTTAGTGCCCTCTCATAACTACATACTGTCGCATCCCGAGCAAACTGATAGGGACATTAAATTGGAGGGGGTTATCACTGCAACGCAGTCAACTCTGGTGTGGAAGCAACAACAGTGCCCAGCCGTCCATGACGGGAATACTGAACTAAAAACTTCCAGGGGAATTCAGGGAGCCAGAGTGGGGATTTATCCCACACAGCATTGTCCAGTGAAAAGCACTCCAGGCTATTTCATGACCACACAGTGGTTGGTGTCTGCAAGGCACCTTCAGCTCATAGTGCGTCCTGACACCACGCCGGGCACACTGCTTTCAACCCTGACTCAATCACACCACCCTCACTTCCTGCACCCCTGCGGTTTACTTGCAGGTCTCCCACCTAAGTCCTGACCAGATTCCCCCACAGCACAGCCTAGGAGAGCCAGCAACCACATCAGCAGAGCTGTGTTCAGCTACCACCTTAGGAGATGAGCAGCAAACCAGATATTTCTTACCTTCCCAGGTCATCAGAGAAATTGATTCCTTCACTCATTTTCCCTCCAACCACAGAAAAGAGCAGGGCTCCTGTCACATGGCCTCCCACCTGGCTGCATCGCTGCAGGAAAGAACCCCCAGGGACTCATGAGATACTGGAGCTGTGGAAACTTCTGTGCAATTGGCAGCACAGAGACCTGTCTGCGTTGGCCAGAGCACATTAACCACCCACATCACCTGCTTTAGAAACACACTCTTGCATTATGGGGTATTGAACATCCAGCAACCTGCCAACCCTGCTTACCTTTATGCACTTAGCATACTCTGACAGCACCTGCTCCACCTGGTTTGCTCTCTTGGGCTCCTGAAATATCTGTCACAGGCACAAAGCATAAGTTGCAGCAGGAAGATGCAAATAGATTTAATGGTGCAATTCCAAAAACAACACAGAGAGGAAGGCCTAGAGCACGTTACCATCGATCTCTAACCGATGTCCAACTATGCCCCCTGGCTAAGCAATGCAGACACATCCTAATAGTGCCCTGCTCAGCACCTGTGGGACCTAGCACATCCAGAGCAGAAGCAGTGATGGCCATTAGTGACTTTGGAGACATTTCCAGTTACTGAGACGTTAACCAGGGTTTTTCCTTCATAGGTGCTTGCGCCCAGATCTCTACTGTTTGAAGAGTGGAAAGAAACATCCATGTAAGAAGGGGGAGTGAAGATCTGGGAATTCAGGTGGAGCAAGAGGGTAACATGGAAGAGATCTCCAGCACTAGTATGATAATTTATAGAACAGTAGTACTCAGGTGTGATTAAGACCTATGTGTGCTGATCTGCTCTACAAGCAATGTAAGAAACAGTCCCTGCCCAAGGGAGATTAGGGTAGGAGGGGAAGCAGAGTTCTAGAAAGGTGAGGTTATTGCCAATTCAGCTCCTGAGGAACAGTACAGGTCTGTTTCTCATAAAATAGCCTCCTGAGCATTGTTCAGTCCAGTTTTAAGTTGCACAAGCAGGAAAGTTTTGAGAAGCTTTATCATCAGAGTTCACTGTTCAGAAAGGTTTCCTGATATTCAGCCACTTTTCTTCTGTTCAGTTTCATTCTATTACTCCTGGTTATATACCCTTTGTACCATGCTAAAACACTGAACCTTGAGATGTAGGCAAGCATTATCCCATTTTACAGAAGTGGCAGACAGCTTAAGTGACTTGACCAAGGTTACACAGTGACTCTGTGCCACAGTCAAGAACAGAACACGGATTTCTTGATCCTCAGCCCTGTGCTTTAACCAGAAGACCCATTCATCCTCCCAGTATACCCATGGTGAGCTGAAAGCTTGTGTAACTGACAGTGTATAGCTGAGTCTTAAGGCTTGTCTTCACTACTGTGGTAAGTCAACCTACGTTATGTTTCTCCAGCTACGTGAATAATGTAGCTGGAGTCAACATAGCTTAGGTTTGCTTACCCGGTGTCTTCACTGTGCTGCATCAATGGGAGACACTCTCCAGTCGACTTTCTTTACTCTTCTCAGAGAGCTGGAATATTGGGGTCAACTGGAGAACGCTCTGCTGTCAATTTAGCAAGTCTTCACTAGAGTGAAGACAAGCCCTTAGTCAATCACACTATTCCCTGGGCAGGGGATGTGCAGCCAAGTCTGGGGAAAGCAAATCCCCTGTAAGAACTTAATAACCTGGCCCTCACAGCAAGGGAATCAGAGAGCATTGTAGGCTGACTAATGCAGATGAAGACCGTCTCTGCATTTACAGGAGCCATGTAACATCATTTAATCTAATTTAGATCCCAGCTCAGCAATCAGCCATGTGGGAAGTATCATTTATTCATTACTGGAGGGACTGGCTAGATAAACATCCTCTCTGCTCTGCTGTGCAGGATATAAGAACAATTTGGGGAGAGAGAGACAAGGCCTGTAATGTGCAGATAATTGTTAGACTTTTGAAACCTCCGTTTAAAGTACCAATTACCTTCTTCTTAGTCGCCAAGCGGGTGAGCAGCCCAATCCTCTCCCAGTGCATGTACACCTGCTTCTCGTACTCATAGGAAGGAAAGAAGCACACTACACCCCCAGGGACCACATTGCACAGGTTACCAAGGATTCGGCCCATCTCATCCATCTATAAGGGGAGAAAGACTGGTGTCTGCTGGGGCTTATCATGGCACTGCCATGGCCTAATTCTCCTGCCCTGTCCCTGACCCAGAGGACAGGTGCCTCCCACTGACAAGTGTTAGGACACTCATGTAGCCACTTCCACATAGAGAAATCAATGCAGGTGTGCTAGCTAACCAACAGTTGCCTAGAGGCACTGGCTGGCTCCAGAGCCTGGACATGAACATCCTTTCACTCCTTGGTCTCCCCGTCTAAGCTGCAGTCCCAAGAGTCATTGTAAAGCAATGGTTGTTCAGTGTGCCTGTGAAATGAGCTAGGAGGACTGTTCCTTTCCCAGGGAACAGGTGTCTGCTTCACACACCCAGAATGATGGCAAGAGCTCACTGGCAGCTCTGTTAGCAGGTTCAGCTAAGGACTGAATGGGCCAGAGGACTGATGTCTCACTCCAAGGGTCCTTCAAAGGCAGAGGAGGATGGGGAAGCTTTCGCAGCCACCATCAGTGCTGTAGATGCTCTTCACTCTCCAGGCCTGTCAAGTTAGCTTTCATTAGCACTAAACTCACTTAAAATGGCTTAACAAAAACAGACCACCCCCAGTATGCCTGCCCCTGAGCCCCTCCACAACTGGACCACTCCCCTGCCAATCTGCACACCTCTCTGGACTTATTTTTCCCCACCTTGGAGCCCCCCAGAATTCCCCACTCTGCACACAAAACTGCCCCTTGAATCATCAGACTGCATAGCTTAAGAATGAAACAGACGTGCTGACCATCTGAGGCAGGTCTCTCTTCTGATAGGTGAACTCTAGCTGCTGGTTAGATGGACCACTGCAGAGGATTATGGGTAAAATGTTGTCTGGAGGAATCACATGACCTGATGACAAACAAGCAGATGGAATAAAAGCCACAGATTTTCAAGCAAAGCAAGCTAATAGTGCAAGCCCCTGGGACTAGGTCACATGCACGTAGAAGCACAGGTACACATTAATTTCTCTTGGTCTGGGGGAGTGCAAGCAGCTTTAGCACAAGCCCCTCAATGCCTTTTCATGGATCACACCAGCCTTAACCTGGTTCAAATCATTCCCTGCCCATTCTCTCTGGGGCAGAGGAACAAGGTACACCCTATCAGCTGGAGGTGAAAGGGAACCTGGCTGCCCTCTGCTGCTGTGATTTCCAGGCAGGATGTCTGGTCACTAAAAGGATCTGGCAAACAAACAGTCAATGGCACCTGCCTGAATTCCCATACAGTCAAACTAGGGGCCCAGCTACAGAGAGAGCATGTGACAAGCTCCCCTCGACTGACACTCACCACAGGAGAACTCCACCACCCTGCCAACATCAACGGCACACGACAGCAACTGCTCTCGGAAATCAGACACCTATAAACCAGGAGCCAAGAAGAATCAGCAAAGCCAAAGTGCTCTCATCAGGAGATGGGGAAGGGCTGCAGTCGGCACACACCACAGGGATGGGAGGACCAGATGCAATGATGGAGGAGGAGGAGTCAGGCCAATGGTTTGGGGGAAAAGGACAGAGGGAAGAGATGTGCTGGGTACTTGGTGCAGGTGTGGGACCCAGAAACACAAGGGCACACAGAGGGATGAACCCCTCTGCAGAAATACTGTAGGTGCAGCTCTGTCCTGAAACCAGAGCTGTACCCAGGGGAGCGGGGTTGATTGGCCAGTAAATTCTGCAATTTCACAGCCAGCACAGCTGCACCATCCCATGCTGCAATTAAAGTTTCTCCAAGTTCTTGGGCAGGACCCTCTACAGGGCAGGGGGAACCATTTGTTTCTGGCAGGAAAGCAGAGAACCCACAAAGCATGGGCTGCAGCAGCCAGCCACCTCCACGGCTTCCTATGGCCAGTGCCAGAAGGTGCAGAGCAGGAGCGCCACCCTGTGGTCCAATAGCCTCATCCTACTGGTGCAGTGCTCTTTTTAGACAAAGCCATCCACAGTGTATACTGTGAGTAAGGCATTCAGCCTATCTTTCCGAGCTTGGGTCTGCCTCTTTGAGCTGGGACCCAACTCCTAGTACCATAGCACACCTCTTCCACTCCCCTTGCCTTGCCATTTACTGGCACCAGACTGATTATCTTCTCTGGGGTTGGCTAGTTACGGCAGGAGGAGGATCCAGACAGCAGGGTACGACAGTGTCTCCTTGCAGTACTCAGGGAGTGGGGGCCAGACTGCTTGGGGAGGCACAGCCTTCCCTACCCGGCCCTCCATACAGCTTCAAAACCCTGATATGGCCCTCAGGCCAAAAAGTTTGCCCATCCCTGGGCTAGACAGAAAAGCCTAACATGGATGGGTCATGCACGCCACTGTGGTGCTACTGAAATCCTGATTTTTCTGGAAGGTCCCTCTGGCAAGATCAGCATTATAAAGTCAGTCAGAGGATTTCTATCCAGTGCTAGTTTTGAGCTGCACTCAGCCTGAGGGATTGGATCAGACCACATAACACAAAGGGCAATCAGATACCTTGAGGGCTGGGAGACTTGGCCAAAGGCATCCCACCTTTGTGCAATGTTAATTCACAGCCAGGCATTCAGACAGGATGAGATGTCTAATGGAGAGACCACTCTGAGGAGTTACGATGTCTGAAAGCATTCGGGTGAGTAACCTCCCATGCAGGAGGCACAGCAAAGGGGGAATTAGCGCACCCATCCCTAGCAGTTCAAATGGACAGTGCGTCAGGGAGAGTGAGGCTTTGCTGGTACCATCAGGAATTGCTAATCCTGTAGCTACCTCATGGGGAATGGTGCAATGGGACAGAGGAGGGTCTTGCTTGGTGCCTACAGTGCTTTTCTTTTGCTGCTGAGAGAAGCAATAAATGAAGGATGGGCAGAGCACAAAGTCCCTAGGCCTCTTGCTAATATGCAAAGAGACTGCTACCTTTTCCCTGCCGCTGGGAGGATGGAAAAGCAGATTCCCAGCCTGATCACTGCAATGGGGGCAGCCTGGAGAAATGGGCTAAAATAGAGTGGGAATACATGGCTCTAGTGTTGCGTAGCGGTTCATTGGTGTATTTTAAAGCATCCCAATTATGTCCAATATCCATCTCCTCCCGCTGCTCCTTGTGGATTGGCAAAAGGTGCCAGATAGGCCAGTTAGTTCTTAAAGAAGCAACCTTGCTCCCTCACCGGCTGCATGGTGCCCCCTGCGATGATTGCAGCACGACATTCCTTCAGCACCTTGGCAAAATGGACAGCTGGATTCAGCAAGAGGAATTTGAGGCTGCTCTGAGCTACAGTGCCTGGGTAAAGAAGACAAAGACAGACACACACACATACCTTAGTAGAACACTCATGATTATCAGCAGACCACCTTGTGAGGGGAAACCCCACTTTCAAAGCAGGAGCAGAGTGCTGCAGGGCCCATCTAAATCATTTACACCTGGGGGGATTCTGCACCAAAAAATTAAAAATTCTGCGCACAGTATTTTAAAAAATTCTGCATATTTTATTTGTCAAAAAACACCCCACAATATTATCACACCCGTTTCAATTATTTTGGCAATTTATTTCAAAATACCTGTCAGCAAGTATGTCTGTAACAATACAGACAACAACAACAAAAAAAATCCCCCAGGAGTAGAGAGTCAAAGAAACCCTGACAACCCAGTTCCTGTTTCTCTGCTTCCTCCCCCCAGAGCCCAGCAGGGGGGCCAGACACCCACACTCCATCTCCCACATAGCCCAGCCGCAAGGTCCCCCCATTCCAGATAATCACACCCCTTCCCCCCAAATCCCAGCCATGGGGCACCCCCAGCCCAGACATCCACACCCGCTACTCCTCAGAGCCCAGGAGGAGAAGCAGCCTGACGCTGGGTCCCAGGCTTCTGTGGCGTTTCCTGCATGCCACCTCCTTCCCTCAGGGAGTGCCGGGAACCGCAGCTGCCAGGAACCCTCCAACTCCCTCCCCATCACCCCAGCAGTATTTTCTATCTATGGGCTGGGGAGCTGGTCTCTGCCAGGTCTAATGGCTTCAAGTGGTGGCCAGCAGCTCTGCAGCCCATTTCTGCAGGGAAAAAGGAAATTATGTGCAGAACATTAATTCTGTGCAAATTCTGCATTGCACGGTGGCACAGAATTCCCCCAGGAGTAATAGTTTGGATGGCCAGCTCCAGCATCAAGTGGGTGTGACTGCCAAGGTTTCTCCTTGAGCTCCACGAGAACCCTACATAGAGTGCCTGTCTCTGGGAATGAGACCCTTTCAACAGAGGTCTCACATTCCTGCAGGACCCTTAAGCTGATATTATTTATGTTGCTCCCAGGCCCCAATCCAGCAGGACCCCATGGTGCTAGGTGCTGTGTATATGATGCTGCGCAGAGTAAGAGAGAGCCCTGTCTCTTACAATGCAATCTAAGGCTTACAATCTAATTATATTTAAATTTTTAAGTCTCCCATCAGTGAGGTGTCTAGGTTCTAGCCAGTGGCTTTAACATGGCTTTGCTTGAGCCTCATGAGTGCTCTTCACTCCAGTACCTTGCCAGTTGAGAATGACTCGCCCATCTTGGTTTGCATTGGTGAGAGCAGAGAGAAATCCTTCAATCTGCATCAGAGGAGAGGCCATCTTGGGCTGGCCATCCTCAGCCTCCACAGGAGGGCACTGTATAGCAGCTGCAGGTCAAAAGGGAAAGGGAGGGGGGAAAATCACCCAGTCAGAGCTTAGAGTCCACTCCCAGAGGAGTAAGAATGCAAGAGCTAAAGCCTGGTCTATACATAAAATTTAGGTTGAAAAAGCGATGGTACTCGGGGATGTGAAAATCCCCACTTCTGAGCGCTGAAGCTGTGGCGACCTAACCCCCAGTGCAGACACAGCTAGGTCAATAGAAGAATGCTTCCATCAACCTAGCTACTGTTGCTCCGGGAGGTAGAGTTCTGAGAGAGACAGAAAACCCCTTCTACTGCCATACACTGTATCTACCCTCGCTGGTTATGCTAGTTTAGCCAAGATGCTATGGTGGCCTAAGGTGTATACTATGGATCACATGCCACGTCCCCGAGGAAAGGAACAAATCTTTCCAGATAAATAGCATCCACTCTGGCAAACAGAAGAGAAAGAGCAGGGAACCCAAATTTCACATTCCCCATGGCCTTCTCCTCCCTTGCTTCACTAGCTTTCCTAAGGCAGCGAGTGTCTCCCTCCACTGGAGACAGCTCTGAAGCCAAGTGCATCTCCCCCCTTGTCCCATGTAGATGCAAACTCCACAGCCTCACTTCCTCCCCCTCTTCACCCTGCATCTGAACTCACCTTCTTTGTCAGGGCCCTGATGCAGGGTGAGAAGGAAGTTCTGCAGTCCAGCCATCTTCTGCTTTTCCTTGTTAGTTTTTACAACACTGGTGGCTCCATATCTCTCCACAAACCCAAAAAGCTGCCAAGTAAATAAAGAGCAGGATTTACAAAGGATACAAACACACTGACAGCAAGTCACATACAAAGGCCTTCACTGCATGTTATACACCTGTTACAGAAGCCAGACACTCTGGCACGTCTCAGTCCTTCCAAACTCTTCTAACCCTCCCTTGAATCAAAAGTGCTAATGCACGCCCCTGCCACATGATGCAGCCTGTAGGGGTGGCATGTTTTAGAGTCTCAGAAAAGGCAGTGCAGAACTAGCACTGTGTTAGCGTTCCAGTGCTTACTAGCTGCCATACACCGTGAGTGTCAAATACCCAGCAGTTGGGGATGTTTGCGGGGGCCATTTTGTAAACCAGAGAAACACAATGAATATGCAGAGGAAAGCAAGAGGCTTACAGCCATATGCCCAGCTGCTATGCTCCTTCCCCTTTAAATGTTTGACTGCCCCTTGTCCTTGAACTAGACAGGGCTGAATGTCCTGCATGTTGGTTAAGGAGCAACTGGGGACAATACCTTCCTGCTGATCAGACTTTTCTCACAGTAACGCTGAATCTGTGGGAGGAAGACAGAGCATGTGTTAATACTCAGAATCCTCTTCCCCATCCTGCAGCCACCCCTGCTGGTCTACTATCCCTTCCCCACTGCCATCTCTCCTCCAATAGTGATGCTGGGAGAGGAGTATACAGTGTAATATTAATGGCCTAACGTGCACTGTACTTTATTACAATTGCAGCTAAATGTCTTGCTAGGTTCCAGAATAAGCGTGTTCTTCAAACCCAGTGACCTAAGAGCTCCTTAATGCCAACTAGCAAAGAGCACACCCAACTCACTGTTGTCAGAATATTTAGCCAAACAGTGAGGTATTGCAATGGGGTAGACTAGGCCCTGCATCCTACCCCTGCTGAAGGCCTTGCAGCCCTGCCCCAGAAAAAGGCAGTGGAATCCTCCAAGCTGCCTAGAGTGGCGGTGTGGGATGTAGCCAATCACAGAAGGTCTGCAGGGAGCAGCCAATCCAGGCCCAGCAGGTCCACATAAAAGGAGCTGCAGAGGTCAGTTCCGTTCCTTCCTGGAGCTGGAGGAGTGTGGACAGTGCACCTGGCAGTCTGCGGGAGCTACAGGACCTCAGACAGAGCAGTGCTGGCAGAGACTGGGGGAAGTGAGAAGGAGCTCCAGGCTGGCGGCTGGGACTCAACCAGGACAAGGCCCTGAGGTAAGAGTGAAGAACGTAGTGGGGCACGGGGAAGTGACCCAGGGAATCCTAGCAACAGTGCAGCTTAGTTAAAAGGACATGGCAGACTGCTGCTATCTTTAGGGTCCCTGGGCTGGGACCTAAAGTAGAGGGCAATTAATGAACCATCTCAATGCTGTATACTAAGGGAAAGAGGGTCCTCAGTGAGCCAACAGGAGGTACAGCAGACTTCATAAAGTCCGTGAGAGCCCAGTAAGAGGACTGGACACTACAGAGTCATCTCTGGGGAACTGAGGCACACTGAACGTTACCTGCAAAGCAAGGTTAAGACTGGCAGAGTCTCAAGGCGCTTGCTGGTGAGGCTGATAGAACTGGTGTGGCAGGGAGCTGATACATTCTAAGCCCCAGCAAAGCTCTCCCTGATTTAGTTCTGAGCACCCTAAGGAAAGCATAACGAGTCCCACACGTATAAATAACCTTGCTTTGCCCATAGACAGCCCACCTCCACTCATGTGTGTTGCTGCCATGGCCTGAAACTACACTCCCTGAGTGCACACAGCTTTAGCATCCTGCCATAGCCAACGTAAAAAGATACCTTCTAAGACAACTGGGGCAATGGAGAGAAGTTGGCAGGAAGTAGGCTAGCGTCCTGAACAAAGCATAGGACCAAGTCAGGACATCTGGGTTTTATTCCCAGCTCTGCTACAAGCTCCCTGCGTGACGCACCCTAAGTCACTTTACCCCTCTGTGTCCTAGCAGAAGAAAATCCTCACATTACCTTGAAGAGGTTGATATTGTCAATCTGACTCTGAAACAGGAAGTCATTGATAGATTTTAGTTCTGTCCCTGAGAGAAGAGAAACATGTATTACCTGCTGGGCCCACAGACCTTCCCCCCACCACCCATCTCCCCTGCCTGTTGAGCTGTACACTGCTCTGGGCACCTGAGGCATTCAGAGGCACATCTTACCTGCTTGAGAAATGCTCTGAGCATTTGGATTTTGATTCACGTTTCCTGCAAAATATCAAACCACTTCAAGGCAGCATGATTCACACTGGGTTTAGCTAAAAATTTAAGCAACACACTTAAAAGAGCTAAGGAGGAATGCAACTCTAGCACAACGACCACACCCCGAAATTAACTGTCTGGTTGGAAAGTGGTTCTACAGTCAAAACATTGCCATTTCTGCTAATTTCTTTATTTTTCTCTGTAGGATAGCTCCACATCATACGACAAAAGTTCTGTAGCATCCCTGCAAGTGGACACCTATGTTACTTTTGTACAGGAGGTGGCAGATGGGTAGGTGCATAGAAACACTAACACAGTATTCATCATGCTGCAGAGACTAAAGGAGTGCAAAGCACCTTCTCACGCAGGCACTAAGTGACCTTTGTAGACGCAGGCAGGTGAAGTGGGACAGTTCTCCCTCAAGCCACCAGCAGACAAACCAAGGTTAGTTGGTGCCTCTGACTTTATTTTTTATTTCTAGTATTTAATCCCCACCTCACGTCTCACACTTCTGGAGCCTAAATCCTGAAGTTACACACACACACACACACACTGCATTTCCTGATGGAAGTATTTAAGGGAGGGCCAGGGTGGGAAAGAGGCAAGGAAAAAAGGATGGAGCACCTGAGAGAAGAGGGAGAAGAGTGTCAAATTGCATCTTCCTATTAGTGACAATGAAGGGTTCTTTACAAAAGAGGCAGCGGTTCCCCTCAAGGCACATCTGATGCCTAGTGGACAAGTAGAGAAGTAAACAAGGAGCCAGGTTAGCTCCAGAGGCTCTATAATAACAGCAGAATAAAAGGCAATATTCAAAAGAGATTCACTTGATGGTTAAGAGTCTGCCAAGGCAAAGGGCCTCACTAACTACTAGTACAGCAATTCTGTTCTATTCAGGCTCTTAAGCCATGCTCATCACTGTAGTATCTGTCTGCCATCATAGTAACTTGGCACCCTTCATTCCCCCCTCACTCAAATCTGAGAAATTGTTGGGAGTTCAGGAATAAAAGACCTCTTTCCTCAGTGTCCTACAGCATGACTTGCTGCCTCCTTTTAATGAAAGAGGAGGCAAACTTCCGGTGGATTGAACAGTCAACATCTCCAATTTGCAGAACAGGTTGACAAATTTAGCAGGTGATGGAGCTAGGATATAAACAGTGAGTTTGCAAAAGTCGCAGGGAGAGAGAGGGGGAGGCAATTGCATGCTGAGGAAGCATCAGCCAGCTCAGTCTTTGGAACATCAATGGAAGTGGAAGCTTTCTTACCTCCTAGTACGGACACCAACCTCTCCAGCAAATACAGAATCTGTTTAATGTACATCAGGTTTTTTGCCTTCAGACGTTTCCTATGAGATAGTTGATGGTATTAAACTCCAGAATGAATAGCCCACAGGGACTATAACACACAGCTTCCTAAGTCCCAAACATAAGCCATCAAGCTGATTGGCGCCAACTCCATTTCTTCAGCATGAGGAGATGAGAACTAAGACACAGATTTCTCTTGGACTCAGTCTTCCTGTTTGTTTGCATGTTTAACAATTTCTAGCACTGACTTTCTCCTCTCTCACTGGTTAGGGTTAAATTTATTTATATTGCAGTAGTGCCCAAAGTCCAATCAGGATTTAGGCCCCACTGTGCTAGCTGCTAGACAAATACATAATAATTAGCCCTGTATGCAACAATCACAGCTGGTAAGCCTGATGCAAGTTTTGGATAGGGCGGATACACTGTACACAAATTTTGCCTTGGAGGTCATCAGAATTCATTCTGTTTCAGCCAAGAAGACAACTAGAACACAAAGGGTCAAAAGCCTGGGAGAGACATGAAAAACTAAACTGGAGCTTATGACACAACATGTGGCTGCCAAAGAAGAAAGTAGAGGGAAAACTGGTAAAGAATTTAAGAGAACGAGAAAAAGCCACACATGCTAAAATATCACCCTGGCTGTCTAATACCAACCCTAAGAACCAGGCTTACAAAGGTTCTAAACAGAGCTAGTAAACCAGCACTCTCCTTTCAGTTGTGAGAGCATTAGTGCAAATAGCCTTCTGCATGGGAAAAGCAGGACAAGGCCCTGCAGATGAGAGAGAAATAAGCTCTGGCTTCTCCTCTGCTTGCAGCTGTGAAGCTGTTCCTCTCTGGGATCCTCACCTGTATCGTTCCATGTACTGCAGCAGCTGGGAGTGGGCACAGCACAGCTACAATAGAAACATAGCTGGTATTAACAACTCCATAAATACTGGGTTCCATTACAGGTGGCAATCTACTAGATACAGAACACAAGAGTGGTTAACAAAGCAGTGACTTCCAGCCCGACTCACCTGAGAGCCACGGACTTCAGCGCTGTAGATGCAGGTTATAGTGTCTATCAAATTGTGGGCCTCATCAATAATCACCACCTGATCCTTCAGTTTGATCCCAGAAGCACATCTGGTAGATTCATGCAGGAGCATCTGATAGGGCAACACCACCAGCTGCAGGAGAAACCCAAGCTTTAAATGACCTTACTATTTCAATAGTATGAATAGTGGGCGTTTACAAAGGGCTTTCCAAAGACAGGTAAGTAATATTACTCCCTTTTGTTATGGATAGGAAACAGAGGTAGAAAGAGGCTAGGGGTCTTGTTCAAGATCATACAGCAAGTGAACAGCTGAGCTGGTAAGAGAAGCCTGGTCTTCCAACTGCCTGTCCCATGCTCTAGCCACTGGATGTGTGTTTCCCCCGAAGCATTTACATTAAAAACAATTTTAGCAAGGAACCTGCAGATGAATGCCTTTCACAAATTCTCATGTTATTAGAGGTCACAGAGAAATTCTTCTGACAAACATACTCAGAGCAATGGAAATGGCTCAGATTGTCTTAGCGTGTTAAAGTTGGCACCAGAGTACCATTGCAAATACCATTTTGCACTTATAAGCCACCTTTCATCCAAGTATCTCAAAATGCCTTACAAGCATTAAGTAAGCCTCACAATGTCCCTGGTAAGGGAGTTGGGTATTATAACTATGAGTAAACTGGGCACATAGATTAAATGAATTACAGCACATCACAATGAAATAGTGGCACTGATCCCCAACCCCCTGCTCTAACCACTCTCCTCCTCTCCCACTCCTCAAAGGGCTATATTTAGCTCTATGTTTTGGTTAGAGCTGGTAGGGAATTTGCCATCAAAGAATGTCTTTGGTTTCTGCATTTCCATGGGAATGGGTCAGTTTTGCTGACATTTTTCAATTTTTCTTCAGGAAAATGTAAACGAAATGTTTCATTGTGTGTCAATTTAACATTAATCCCAACATCAGCCTTAGTCATCACCGTGCACCAGGGACTTGGACTTTGTGTGCCTCATGCCCCCCTTTTCCTCATGTGCTGAGCTCCCCAGCCAGATGAAATCTCCCATGACACACCATGTTAGGGTGACCAGATGTCCCAATAAAATCGGGTCTGTCCCGATTTTTAGTTCTTTGTCCCGCGTCCCGACTGATGCACAGCTGGGATGCCATTTGTCCCGATATTGCGGCTTTGGCTGTTCAGATGGGTTTTTTTAGTTTTTTTTTCCCCTTCACCCATGTGTCCCGATATTTTGTCCATTTCATCTGGTCACCCTACACCACGTTCCCGCCTAGCCAAGCTGCCATGTGCATCCTGGGTTCCCCAGGAACAAGGTGCAACATGGAAGATGTAGTCCTGACCCATGCTGGGAAATGGGAGTGTGAGGCACTTGAACTATAACTCCCATGAGGCTTCATGGCAACCCAGGCAGCCAGAGAATAATGTGGAAACAACCAGAAACATTTCATTTTTGGTCAACACACAAAATGTTTCAATTCAGGAACACTGAAACAATTCATTCTAATCACAAACAAACAGTGAAACAAAAACATTTAACTATTTCCAAATCTTTCAGAACTTCTCATTCCAAGACAAGTTTCAGTATTTTGACTTTTCATCCCAAAATGTGACTGAAACCAAGGTTGAAATAGTAGAATTTCCTGCAAAATGGAATTTCTGTTTTTCGATCAGCTCTAGTTTTGCTGATGTGTAGAAAACACTCAACTTTACAGTTCTAGGTTGACATGATCAGCAGGAAACCTGAGGAATAGAGCATTACAGAGAACAGGTGAGTCAGTTTATTTTCTGGTGCCAGGGAGCTATTCCTCACCAACAGCCCTAGCTTCTCACCTGGGCGGCAGGAATGGCATAGCGACTCCCATAATACGGACAGGCTTTAATCTCCTTGCTCAAGGCCACGAGCTGCTCAATATCTTTCACCTTGACTAGAACCTCGTCCCGGAGAAACTGCATTTGCTCATAGGAGTAAAATGGACACACGGCCCGGCTCACACGCCTTTTCTTTCCCTCTGATTCCTCTCCCTCACTCTTCTTCCCTGAGGACAGGAGTCAGAAAAGAACTGAGTATAAGCAACATTCACAAGAGTCAGAACAATTACTTTGCATCTTTATAGCACCTTTCATCCATGGATCTCAAAGTAGATTTTGCAACACACCTGACCATCCATTACCTACCTATTGCATATATTATTGAGACACTGAATAGAGAATTAAGACTTGCACATAGTATTGTCTCCAGCGGATCCTGCTCTTACCATCATGAGATTTAGCCACTTGGAATTTTTTCTTCTTTTCTCACCCCCACACCATTGGGCAGCTTCTGATATTATCACAAGGTGGCTTCAACAGCGGACTGTAAAAATGCTCGTGCTTGGGATCATTCCAATCTCCTCTAGTATGAGTAGGGAGTTGCAAACAAGGACCTTCCACACAACGTCCTCCCGATTAGTGACAGATTCAAAGTATTCAATGAGCACAATGGTCTCGAAGGATCTCCTCCGCCTTGTGAGGTAGGGAGGAAGAAAAGTCCCTGACTAGTTCTGCTTCTCTGAAGATATCTTTCCCACAGCATTCTCACTCCTGGAGTCTAAGCTCCCACCAGTCTCTCACTAGAACTCTCCAAGCTATTAAAAGGATTTTTAAGCTCTTAAGGGCAGTCATAGCAAGAAGCAATACAAGCTGCCACACACTCTCCCCTGAGCTTAACCACTGGGCTTTTCTATTCTATTCTGTTCCATCCAGGTGCCTGTACAAATCTCATCACCAGAGTATCGAGTGCAATTGGAACATTCCAGTCAGTTCCAATTACACAACTGGCGAAAGTTTCCAGAATCAAAAATATGCTTCAAAACAAAGAGCAAGGTGCAAAAAGCACTGCTGAGGACAATGCTTTCAAAAGCGCCAGAGTCTGACTGAATTTCAATGGGACGGGACTGCCTCGGTCACTTAGATGCTTTTGAAAATATGGCCCCCATGTCAATAAAGATAACCTCTAAACTCCAAGGGAAGATGGAATGGGTGAGTGAGGATAACCAAAGCATCACAGACCAAAGCCTCATGGAGAAAATTATGTGTCGTTAATGGACCTGACGGGAAAGCTAAGCTGAATTTTTAAAAGGCCACTCAACACCTTTGAGTAACGCAGAGGAAGAGCCGGAGCAGCTAGTATTGAAGGTGTAGCTGTTGCAGCAAGCTCCATCACCAATCATGGTCAAGAAGAATCCAACTGGAACATTCCAAGTGCAGCTGGTAAGCTCCGCGGCTGGCCCAGGACAGTAAGCAGGAACTCTGGCTCACAACCTACCCTATCACCACTGATGTTAAAGGCCAGCGAGCTCAGGGAATTCTCGCCAGTCTTGCTCTAAGGAACTGAAGAGTGAGCATCTTGGTGGATTGTACTCTAGGGAAAGATTGTCCTCGGTAGCAGAGCAGGAATAGATTGGGGGGGAGGGGGAAGAATCTCCTGACTTCTAGCTCCTATTCTAGACAACTCTTTTCCATATCTACAATACAACCTTCTACTCACTGAAGCATCACTCTGGATTTCCACTTGTCCGTTCACAAAGCTCCAAAGTCCAGTTGGAAATGACACCCTCCCACTTTGAAACAAACATCCCCAAGACACAGCCTAGATGGATTAGAGAGACAAGCCCCACTTCTCAAATGGGAAACAGCAGCATTTGAAGAAAGCCCCTTGAACCTCCATAGGCTATTGTATCAGCAGCCAGACAAAGCACATTGCACTGGGAAAGTGTTCACTCTGATTGTAGTAGCAGTTGCTTCCTCAGTAATCCAAGTTAGGAAGTGCTCATACCATGTTTGTTCTTCTGCATTTCCATACAGCGGTCATTGATCAGCTGGACAGCCCCCAGATGACGCACCTCCTCGTTCACACAGAGGTTCTTAGAGAGAAACAGAATGAGAGAGGCTGTTATGTTCTCTCACCTTCATTTGTAAGGTATTTCTTTTAAAACAGTAAGTCTAAGACTAGCTCTGGAACTGGAAAGGTCTTCTACAGCAGGGGTTCTCAACCTTTTTCTTTCCGAACCCCCCCACCCCTCAACACGCTATAAAAA
This sequence comes from Dermochelys coriacea, assembly GCF_009764565.3. NCBI lineage: Eukaryota > Metazoa > Chordata > Testudines > Dermochelyidae > Dermochelys > Dermochelys coriacea. The sequence continues at coordinate 244,116,806 of NC_050068.2, forward strand.
CTCCACGGCCAACCTCTGCCACAACAACTTTTTTTCTGTATATCGAGTAGATTAAAAGCCAGGGCTGGCATTAGAGGGTAGCAAGCAGGGCAACTGCCTCGGGCCCCATGCCGCGGGGGCCTGCAAAGCTAAGTTGCTTGAGCTTCAGCTTCAGCCCAGGGCGGAGGGGCTCAGGCTTCAGCCCCAGGTCCCAATGAGTCTAACACCGGCCGTGCTCTCTGGTTTATTTTGGCGGCCCCCCTGACACTTGCTCATGGCCCCTGGACCCCTGGTTGAGAACCACTGTTCTACAGTATATGGGATGCTGCCAGGTGTGCATACTTTGCCTTACTCCAGAACGAGTTACCAAATCTTCTGTATGCCACCATAATGTTTATACACCAGCAAGCAGACAAAAAAAAAAAAGGTGCCCCAAAGATGGTCTATGCCTGCATCCATGGTTCTGTGATTTTCCCATTTACACCAGCACCTGCAGAAATACTAAAACAAAGCAAGGAACTGCTTTCCTAACATTTCAGGTGCTTGTGATGTCCCCAAAGTAGAAGAGGAAAGCAAGGCTCTTGAACGTATGACAAGGGTGGCCAAAGCACAGTCCATGGGCCAAACACAACTCCCTAATACAGAGGTTCACCCCTGGAGATTACAGGTTCCAGAACTTGATCCAAGCGTGAAACAGCAGCCCATTGTTGGTTCATTACACTGTGTCAGCAACTCTTGTCTGGCTGGACATACTCACTACATCTAACACGCTGTTGTCATAAACTGTATCTAAAAAGTATCATATAAAGTATCGTACGTGAACTCGTAACACACTGGTCATTAATATTGGGTAGTGTATGTACACATGATATATGACAAGTTATACATGTTTGCTGAGAATATATATGTTTTTAAGATGTGTCTGGCAGATAAAGCTTAAGTCACCCCCACCTCAGACAAAGGAATGCGGTCCCTCCTGCTTTAATGAGTCTCCAATGTAAATTGAGCAAACAGAGACAGTGAAAGTACATTTACATAAAAGGTAAACAAAACTAGAATTGAGGAGACAGTCACTTTACTAACTCGATGGGGCGAGGAGACTGCAAACATTAATATGGCATCAGCTCCCTGGTGGACACAGCAAGCTGAGCCCCAAGAAGGGCTTCCCAACTTTGAATACAAAGAAAAAACTTTGAGGATATAAGCAGAGAGAGAAAAAGCCATTCTGGCATCCCTCACTTGAGGGACTAACGAGGCTAGAGCTCTTGAAGTCACAGAAGAGTGACACAGCCAAGGGGGTTGAAGTCTCTAGGAACAGAGTATAGGACAGAAACCTGCACAGGCAAAGACTGTAACTTGCTGAAATGAAGTTTGAGTCCTAGAAGCATTTATTTGTTGGTAACCATTTCTATCCTTATTCCTTATACTTGGTATCACTTAAACCTATGCCCCAAGTTAAACTTGTTTTACTTTACATAAACCAATTCAATGCTTTCATTGAGGAGGGTTTGTCAACCCAAGTTAGGTTAGTAAGCTGCTGTGTACTGTGTACTTTTAAAGCAGCAGCAAACTTGATAAGGTTTTTTTGGTGCTATAGTAAGGGCGGAGCATTGCAGAGAAAGATGTCTCTGCAGAACTCTGGAATTGGAGTTCATCGATTGTTACCTGCTAGGCCAGGTTTGGACTGGCAGAGTCCCAAAGAGTTTGCTGGCAAGGCAGACAAGCTGGCATGTCAGGGAGCTGACACACTGCTTAGCAGCAGCAAAACTCTCACTTGCTGAGGCTGAGAGGGATAACACAGTGGCTCACAGTTCTGGGAACCTCAGCAGGTTGTCACACTAAGCTCATGGTGGGGCATAAGGCACCACCACAACGCCAAATTAAAAAGATTAGGGTAGCTAGTATTCGCTCTGATTTTGGCAACCTAAGTTAAGCCCACGCATTGCTAATGTCACTTTCAGAGGAGCAAAATTTGGGCACCCGAGGAAGTGAGTCTCAAATATTTTTACTAGGTGTTTACTAGTGACATAGCGGTCATACCCACACACATCTCCTGGGATTTCAAGAAGGATTGTTGTATTTGTGAGACAGCATTTCAGTTCCCCTGGGAACCACCTCAGAGTGCTGCATACCTGCCTGGACCCCAGTGACACCAGCCGTATCTCCTCACCAAAAGGGCTCTTCTGAACTTCATGCACAAACTGAGCCAGCTGGGAGTGTGTGCGGCTGCAGTAGTAAATCTGGGATGAAAAAGAAAAGGAAGGCTAGAGGAACTCAAGGAGGGCTGTCTGCCTACCCTGCCATGAGAGAATCTGGATGGGAAAGACCCACAAATACTGGACAGGAGGGACTTCTAGACAGACTCATGGGACGCTTGGAGACCCCCATGACCACACATAGGACCATCTTTTGTCTGACTGTTGAATATCCTGAGGGAAGTAAGGCACTGCATGACTCAGCAGGAGGGTTCAGCCTCTGGAACTAGCATCCCACCTGTGAGGACCAAACCTGACAGCTGGTAAGTGAATAGACACAGACTCATGATGCCACATCCAGATGCCAGGGGGCACGCTGGTAGCAAGTTACCTACAATACAGCCTAGCAGTGAAAAGTGACATCTGTGTCTCCCAATCTAATCAAGGGGTCAATGTGTGACTGGATTCCAAATAGCCCCCACAAGGTGCTGGGACATTTAATAAAGCACTTCCTGCCTTGCTTATTGAGCGTGCCTTTCAAAGGCTGAACATTGTCAGGGGCCAGCAGATTGTAGCATTGTCTCTTACTAACAGGAGTAAAGCAAAGGAAAAAAAAACCTGCTAAGATAAAATTTAAGAGACTCTTGCCATATCTACCAAGTTTCAGAGATACTCTCCAGGTGACACAGCAGCACGCTCCACCAGTCCAGGCACTAGAGAACCAAGTGGCAAGCAAGCAGTGGCTCTTAAAAGTAGTAAATGGCCATTTCCAGTAGTGTGCATTTACAGTGACTTCAGGGAGAAAATCTTAGTGATCTCAGCAGAGTAAGTTGCCTAAACAGCCAGTATAATTCAAAAGGAGATGGTGGCAGAGATCCCCTTAGCAGGGCAGTGGCGTCCACAAAGCTGCTTTTGACAGGTTGAGGAATAATCCAGTTCCTAGATCCCACTATCCCATATCACACTGGAGCTGTAAGGAAACTTTAATTCTTCTTTTACACACATTGTAAAGGGGAAGCATTAGATGCCCCTCCACATCTTACCTTGGTCACATGCTCCTCCTCCAAATCATCATCATCATCATCATCTTCATCCAACCTGTGGGGGTGGGGAAAATAAAATTGTTTTCTTTCAGCAGATCTCCAAAAGATTGGTCTCATATACAGTGCTTCAAACTGACTTCAAGTGAGGTGGCGGCATCAGCTCAGGAAAAACCTCAGTCTACTGAACCATTAGCTGTGTTAAAGTCAGATTTCTACAAGTGGCCTGCAAGTCTGATGAACAGCAATCCGGGGTCAAACATGCACTTTTTAGCAATTACGACTCAGTATCCCGCACTAATCTGAGCATTCTTTGGCATCCTCTTTACTAGGTACTTTACAAAGTTCATGAGGATTTACTAGCTCATGAGCTCCAGGCCCCTACTAATCAGTTCCTCAATATTCCTTAGTACACTGGTTAAAATGAAACCTCAAACACATACGTACGCACACAAAGCAGAGACAGAGGTCAGGCAAGCCAAAAATCTAACAAACAAGATTCTCCAATAGGTGTTAAAATAAACCAGAGTGCATGACTGAGTGGTGTAGGCATTAAGTTTGAAACAGAATTTGATGCAGTTTGCCATGTGTTTGAGCCTTTAGAATGAAATTGAGGCACTATCTGCTCTGTGCGTTCAGTAATGAACCAAGGGTATTTTTGGGCAAGTAGGTATTTGCCCTAGTGTCCTTGATTAAAATCATCTCCTCCCCATACTACTGCATAACAAAATATGCTCCAGGTGCGTGCCTGGTTACCCGAGAAGTGACTGCATTTTAGTGCTTGGTAAAGCAATTCCATTTACATGTAGTTTAATAAGTGTTTTGGATTTATTCAGATGGAAAGTGCTATATAAATATTTATTATACTTGCTGGTAAATCCAAATTTTAAGTGTGTTTTGTTTTTCCCTGGTAACACATGGTTTAAATTGAAATCCAGATGCCAAAGGAACAACTGTGTATTTATGAGAGAGAGAGAGAGAGAGAGAGAGACTGTGTGTGGTTTTTATGCAGAGGTTCAGTGTCCTTCAAGATGTTCCTGTCTTCTTTTTAAATCCTAGAGCCTCAAAAGCTGTCAGTACTAATCTGCAGGATTAACATCTTTTACTAACACCCTGAGGAGTATTTTGCTTCTCTGATGTAAGGAATTTGAACTCAAGTTATTTACCTAGGTCTCAGAGGGTTTATATGGGGAAATAGGCCTGGATGAAGTGGATGGCTCTACACACTGCAGATAAGATGCACTTCTTCAGATCAGAGTTCAAGCCACAGTGCTGTCAGCATGAAGCTGATCCAGCTGAACAAAAGCCTTTGTAGTTAATGTAATTATATGGAAATACAGAATCTGCCTTCCAAGGACCAAATAGAGGAGAAACTCCAGATTTATGTGCCAGATAGATACATTTAGATCTAAAAGGATGCCTGAATTTCCACACGAGAACCCCAGGAACCAGCAAAACAGAAACCCCCCACATCATCATCACTATCTAAATGTGATACAAGCAGCAACTCCCTGGCAAGGAATCACTCACTCCCAACCCTTACCGCGATCCCACTTTCTTCTCCTCATCACTCTCATACTCGGCAAGGATCAGCTCCTCCTCCTCATGATCCAGCTGCTCTAAAACATCTGACCCTAACTCTGTCGACAAGATCTCTGTACTGAGCTGGAGCAGCCGCTGAGTCTCCTCATCTTCAAGCCTCTGAAATTAGCACAAAGGACTATTATTTACTCAAAGACAGAGAGCACCATTCCGTTCAATAGACAGTTCAGAGGGCAGCACCGTCTCCTACAGAATGGAGGAAACAGGATTAATCCACATCCCCAGCAGAACAGAGAGGTACACGACCAGCGGTCTCTGGAACTGCTCAGCACCACAGGATGTAGTCAGTACATAAGAACATAAGAATGGCCATACTGGGTCAGACCAAAGGTCCATCCAGCCCAGAATCCTGTCTGCCGACATTGGCCAATGCCAGGTGCCCCAGAGGAAATGAACCTAACAGGTAATGATCTAGTGATCTCTCTCCTGCCATCCATCTCCACCCTCTGACAAAGAGAGGCTAGGGACATCATTCCTTACCCATCCTGGCCAATAGCCATTAATGGACTTAACCTCCATGAATTTATCCAGTTCTCTTTTAAACCCTGTTATAGTTCTAGCCTTCACAACCTCCTCAAGCAAGGAGTTCCACAGGTTGACTGTGCATTGAGTGAAGAACTTCCTTTTATTTGTTTTAAACCTGCTGCCCATTAATTTCATTTGGTGACCCCTAGTTCTTATATTATGGGAACAAGTAAATAACTTTTCCTTATTCACTTTCTTCACACCACTCAGGATTTTATAGACCTCTATCATATCCCCCATTAGTCTCTTCTTTTCCAAGCTGAAAAGTCCTAGCATCTTTAATCTCTCCTCATATGGGACCCATTCCAAACCCATAATTGTTTTAGTTGCCCTTTTCTGAACCTTTTCTAATACCAGTATATTTTTTTTTAGATGAGGGGATCACACCTGTATGCAGTTTTCAAGATGTGGGCGTACCATGGATTTATATAAGGGCAATAAGATATTCTCCATCTTATTCTCTATCCCTTTTTTAACGAATCCTAACATCCCATTTGCTATTTTGACTGCCGCTGCACACTTTGTGGACATCTTCAGAGAACTATTCACGATGACTCCAAGATCTTTCTCCTGATTAATTGTAGCGAAATTAGCCCCCATCATATTGTATGTATAGTTGGAGTTATTTTTTCCAATGTGCATTACTTTACATGTATCCACATTACATTTCATTTGCCATTTTGTTGCCCAATCACTTAGTTTTGTGAGATCTTTTTGAAGTTCTTCACGGTCTGCTTTGGCCTTAACTACCTTGAGCAGTTTAGTATCATCTGCAAACTTTGCCACCTCACTGTTTAGCCCTTTCTCCAGATCATTTATGAATAGGTTGCATAGGATTGGTCCTAGGACTCACCCTTGGGGAACACCGCTAGTTACCCCTCTCCATTCTGAAAATTTACCATTTATTCCTACCCTTTGTTCCCTGTCTTTTAACCAGTTCTCAATCCATGAAAGGATCTTCCCTTTTATCCCATGATAACTTAATTTACGTAAGAGCCTTTGGTGAGGGACCTTGTCAAAGGCTTTCTGGAAATCTAAGTACACTATGTCCATGGGATCCCCCTTGTCCACGTTTGTTAACCTCCTCAAAGAACTCTAATAGATTAGTAAAACATGATCTCCCTTTACAGAAACTATGTTGACTTTTGCGCAATAATTTATGTTCTTCTATGCGTCTGACAATTTTATTCTTTAATATTGTTTCAACTAATTTGCCCGGTTCTGACTTTAGACTTACCGGTCTGTAATTGCCAGGATCACCTCGAGAGCCCTTCTTAAATATTGGCATTACATTAGCTATCTTCCAGTCCTTGGGTACAGTAGCTGATTTAAAGGACAGGTTAAAAACCATAGTTAATTGTTCCACAATTTCACATTTGAGTTCTTTCAGAACTCTTGGGTGAATGCTATCTGGTCCCAGTGGCTTGTTACTGTTAAGTTTCTCAATTAATTCCAAAACCTCCTCTACTGTTACTTCAATCTGTGACAATTCCTCAGATTTGTCACCTACAAAAGACAGCTCAGGTTTGGGAATCTCTCTAACATCCTCAGCCGTGAAGACTGAAGCAAAGAATTCATTTAGTTTCTTTGCGATGACTTTATCGTCTTTAAGTGCTCCTTTTGTATCTTGATCATCCAGGGGCCCCACTGGTTGTTTAGCAGGCTTCCTGCTTCTGATGTACTTAAACATTTTGTTATTACCTTTTGAGTTTTTGGCTAGCTGTTCTTCAAACTCCTTTTTGACTTTTCTTATTACATTTTTACATTTAAATTGGCAGTGTTTATGCTCCTTTCTATTTGGCAGTGTCTATGCTCACTAGGATTTGACTTCCACTTTTTGAAAGATGTCTTTTTATCTCTCATTGCTTCTTTTACATGGTGGTTAAGCCACAATGGCTCTTATTCAGTCCTTTTACTGTGTTTTTTAATTTGGGGTATACATTTAAGTTGAGCCTCTATTACGATGTCTTTGAAAAGTGTCCATGCAGCTTGCAGGGATTTCACTCTAGTCACTGTACTTTTTAATTTCTGTTTAACTAACCTCCTCATTTTTGCATAGTTCCCCTCTCTGAAATTATATGCCACAGTGTTGGGCTGTTGAGGTGTTCTTCCCACCAAAGGAATGTTAAATGTTGTTATATTATGGTCAGTATTTCCAAGCAGTCCTGTTATAGTTACCTCTTGGACCAGCTCCTGCGCTCCACTCAGGACTAGATTGAGAGTTGCCTCTCCCCTTGTGGGTTCCTGTACCAGCTGCTCCAAGAAGAAGTCATTTAAAGTATCAAGAAATTTTGTGTCTGCATTTCGTCCTGAGGTGACATGTACCCAGTCAATATGGGGATAATTGAAATCCCCCACTATTATTGAGTTTTTATTTTGATAGCCTCTCTAATCTCCCTTAGCATTTCATCGTCACTATCACTGTCCTGGTCAGGTGGTCGATAATAGATCCCTACTGTTATATTCTTATTAGAGCATGGAATTACTATCCATAGAGATTCTATGGAACATGTGGATTCATTTAAGATTTTCTTTCACATATAGTGCCCCCGCCCTCCGACCTGTTCTGTCCTTCTGATATATTTTGTACCCCTGAATGATTGTGTCCCATTGATTGTCCTCACTCCCCCAGGTTTCTGTGATGCCTATTATATCAATAGCCTCCTTTAACATGAGGCACTCTAGTTTACCCATCTTATTATTTAGACTTCTGGCATTTGTGTACAGCACTTTAAAAACTTGTCACTGTTTATTTGTCTGCCCTTTTCTGACGTGTCAGATGCTTTATGTACAAGACAGACAATACAGATGTGCTTGTGCAGTGAACGGATGTGCAAAAAGTACTTATGTGCAGAACTGCCCATAAGTAACCAACATACCAGTGGTCCATCTCGTCCATCATCCTGTCTGACAGGGGCCAGTACAAGACAGTGTGCAAAAGAGCATGTAGTAGTTCATATGGAATAAACTGTCCATAAGCGGATTTTCTCCTAGTTCCAAGCTGCTAGTGGTTGATATATGTCCTGAAGCACATCCCATATCTTTATATCCCTTACGGCTTAAAAAACAAAGCAAAAACATTGTGATGTTCTTATTCCTAGAAGTATCTAACCCCTTTTATGGATTCTACTAAAATCATCATCAATATCATCTTATGGAAGTAAGTTCCATGGGTTAATTTTGTGCTCTGTAAAAAAGGGGGCTCTTATCAGTTTTAAATTAATCACCTTTCCATTTCAATGAATGCCCCCTGGTTCTTGTGTTATAAAAAAAGGGGAAACAGCACCAGATCCACCTTCTCTAGATTATTCATTGTTTTGTATAATTCATTGTTATTTGTCTCTTTTCTAAACTAAGCAGTTTTTTCAGTCTCTTCTTACATGGAAATTTTTCATTATACCTAATTATTTTTGTCTCTGCGCCCTTTTTAGTTCAGCTGTATCCTTTGAGATGGTGTGACCAGAACTGAATACATATTCCAGGTGAAGGCATGCTAACAATTTATATAATAGCATATTTTCCTAATAGGTGACTGAACACAGAATTGCCTGCTCGTGCACACAGAATGAGCATACTCAAATTTCAGCAGGTGTCTCTGAAACTTTGGCCCACAGCATAACTCAATGCATAATTAGGTGCTCAGAATTGGGAGAACTAAGACCAGCCCCCCAGCCAGCCCTCTTCTTAGTGAGCAAAAATAAAATCTACTGTCTTTATTCACAAGGCATGGCCGTTTCCATAACACTGTGTGAAGCAAGACAATAGATGTAATTGTTCCCCAAAGGGGAACCTAACTAACTAAACAAATAAAATAAAAAACCCTCAGATTAACTTCATGGAGCTGTTTTTGGTTTTTTTGCTGCCACAATTAGGAGCTGAAGTTGAACCCAAATCTAGAGACTATTAAAAAAAATAATAATCCAACACATTTGTACTCTTTTTAGTGAATTTTCAAAACAACCAAACAACAAAGCTTTTTGAAAACACTAGAAGCAGACATACAGGATGACAACAGAAGGGAGTATAGTCCACCAAAGTATACCCTCTTCCTCTCCAGGCATACAAATGCAATCACAGGAAATATTCCATATCAAAGTCACCCATATCTTTAGAGCTTCCAAAACAAACTGAGACAGAAACTTGTGACCCACAATCCAAGACTTTAAAGCCCCAATCTTGCAAACACACACACAAGTAGTCCCAATGACTTCAACGAGAATATTCATGAGAATAAAGGCACATGTATGAACAAGCAATAGCAGGACCAGAACCTCTAGTACAGAAACTCTCTGCTCTCTGGGATAACTCACCTTTCTTTTTGATGCATATTTGAATTGCACATTATGGCGAATTTTCTCAAGGCGAGCCTCTCGCTTCTTCCTCCTGATGTGCTCTTCCTGAAATGAAAGGTGTATATAGGTCAATTTACTAATTTAGGCTTAGAACCCAAACAGCATTCCTCTCTAGGATCCCGAACCTCCCTTCGCCCCGAAGGCCTGCTCCCACTCCTGCACCCCTAATCCCTGTGCCTCCTTCACTCCTAACCCCTGCATCCCCCCGTGCACCCACATGTGGAAACTGACCTGGATGCACGAAGCAGCTGGCATTGCTGCGCGCTCCCCTAGGACTGCTGCTCCTCTGCCCTGCACACCCCTAAAGAGCTGTGAAGGCGGGAGCGAGGAGCAAAATCAGGGCTCCCTGCATCCAGGTCACTTTCCCCACCTGGGCTGCATAAGGAGAGGGCACAAGAGCAGCAGTTGCTGATGCCTCACAGCATAGCTGGAAAAAGTGACCAGGATGTAGGGAGCCCTGGTGTGTATGAGAGAGAGAGAGAGAGGGTAAAACCGGCTAACAAAAGCCAGAGCTGGCCAAAACACCAGACGTGCTGCTCCCACTAAAAGGAAACCATCACACTATCTCATCCTTCACACTTCTCATCTGAACTACGAGGGCTTGAATTAAATTTTTGTATGAAATTGGGGCGAATTTAAAAACTGTTTAAAACGTTTTAAAAATAAAAAAATATGAAGAACTTTAATACATTTTATTTACAGTATCATTATTCATACTAGTCTTGCTAGTCCTTCCCCCCAGGCAGAGAGGCACAGAGACTAGGATCGGAACCAGCTGTGCCCCCCACAAGACCCAGCCAATCCTCCAAATCGGACCCAACCCACATCCCTCCCCAGACCAAACTGGACCCAACTCGCATTCCTCCCTAGACTGAACTCCCTGAACTGGACCAGACCCACATCCCTCCCTAGATCAGGGGTGCTGGCAACTGGGATGGGGCCAGGGGGAACTGGGGAAGGTCCAGTTTCCCCCAGGAGTGCTGGTGGGGGAATGGGCAGGGGGCACTAGGTCTCTCCCAGGGGCGCTGGTGAGGGGATAGGTTGAAGGGACTCTAGTTGCTCCACGGGGCTCATGCCGAGGGGGCTTACCTGGAGCAAGGAGCACCCACTGGTTGGGGTGTCCATCCACTGGGTGCTGGTGCCACCTCCTGCCCAGCATGGTCCAGGACCCCCACGCTTCCCAGCCTCCACATTCGAACAATGGCAGGGCCGGGGCGGGCACACAGGGAGAGCTGCATGCGCAGCAGCCTCCCACCAGCACTGCCCCAGGCCTGGCAGGGGCCTGAGAGCCCAGGGAGGAGGCAGGGATCGCATCACAGGAGAGCCCAGCAGTCTGCGGCAGCCAGAAACCCCCCAGGCCTACCACCAAGCCTCCCCACCCCGCTCTCTCCACCAAGTGGTATGAGCCTCTGAGAGGAGGAGGTGGGGCCATAGCAGCTGAGGGCTCCTCTCAGCCCCCGTCATAGCTGGAGACCTTACCTTGCAGCCCCCGGCAGAGAAGAGCAAGTGGGCGGGGGGAGAGGGAGAAAGGGAGTGGGAAGGGAGAAGGTAGCCCTGGCTGGCGGGCAGAGAGGAGCGGTGGAGTGGGAAGCTGGGCCGGGGGAGGGAGAGAAACCAGCATCGCAGCTGCTTGGCCGCAGTGTGCAAGTGGAGCGCCAGGTCGGGCCAGCACATGGCACCCTCTTTGGTGGGCCACCCTGCACAACTGCTATGGCCACCCACCACAAAGGCTGGTCCTACCTATACCTCCAGCAATCAGCAGCTAGCCATATAGCAGAGGGCTAGGGCATCTCCAGAATCAGTGAATTCTGATGATTTGGGGGGCATGGGCTGATTTAGATGTTTTTCTAGACCAATGGTTCTCAACTCGTAGCTTGCAGGCCACTTGCAGCCAATCAGCACACAGCTGCGGCCCATGTGACATCCTCAGGGCCATACAGGTAGTATGTGTGTGTGTGTGTGCGTGTGCGTGTATATATATAGATAGATAGATAGATAGATAGATAGATAGATAGTGTGGATGCAGCCCACATAACACCTAGAGAGCTTCATATGCAGCCCACGATGGTACACAAGTTGAGAACCACTACTGTAGACCCTATGCTTTTGTTCTCTCTCACACATGCACAGTTTCTGATCTTTCTGGCTGTGAAGAGCCATGTGGCATTAATCTCTGTCATCTAGTGACACAAACAGACATTGGTGCAAACAGGGTTCGGGAATCATCCAATTCACCTTAATATGGGATTACCTTTGAAACCAGTTTATGGCCACTATGTGCCAATCTTGTTTAACTGCAGATAGTCACACCAGAAACATCCAGCTAATGGTTTAAACCACTGGAGCTGAATGTCCCTCTCAACTGCCATTTTCCCAGCTCATTGAGAGGACATTCTCCAGAAATACAGTTGAAAGTTATGAACATGTAAATAGCTGCATGTCTTAATTGGGACACTTGCTACAGTCCTTAGATGCGAGAGTAAAAGTATCATTTACATATGGTCAGCTACCAGCGCTTAGCAGATCAAAACATTTGACTTTACAAAGTTCCGTTCCCACTATGCCATCCACTGTATTCCTTACAGACTGCTACTGATCTTGACTATAAAGGAGCATTGTTTGACCTTTAGTCTGTCCACCATGGCCTTCTCTTCTTTTTTCTGCAGAAACTCAGTGATCCAATCTAGCTCCCCTACTGAGCCCTGGCAGTTTGAGGCCTCCACACAGCATGACGTCGGCTGCTGTTGCTTGTCTTGTCCATTATGTTCATCTGCAAGGAGGCGGGCCTCCTCCTGCTTCTTTTTTTCTTCAAAATCTCTGAGCCAAGAGAGCGCTCCACAGATAAGACTCAAGGATTTTCCCTGCAATTAAAAAAAGAACAAAAATATCCAAACACACATGGTGGAAATGGGAGTTATCACAGCCCTTAAAAGAATCCCAATGGCAAAACATATTTCATTATGTTAAAAATGCCTCTCTGGAGCTCAGATTATGCTTGAAGCAATAAAAGATTTTATTCAAAATGTACTGGATGCCACAGACGTTGCACAAGATAAAGGCCTTAGCCTCTGATGTTTGCTGGTGTTATAATAAAGAAATAGGAACCCTAAGGCATACGCTATGCAGCCAGACAGCTGTGGAAAGAGATGAACACGCGTTAAAACAGTGCTCAGCTTCAGCAGCGAAACCTCAACCAAAAAGTATATCCTACATCATTTATGTACTAAGCTGCGTTAACTCTGCCACAAAGACTTTGGTTCTTGAGGACTGCAATGATCACCAGATACACGATTTTACAAAAATGGAGGAGTACACTTATGTCTACGATAGAGCAGTGGTACTCAGATCGGTCCGAGTTAGCAGCCAAAGAAAGAATATCCTATCACCATACAGAGCAATTATATGAATCTGAAGAAATCTGGACCCTGTTTCTAGATATGTTTGGATAAAAAAATGTTGAGATGACTCAAAGAATGCCAGACCTCCATTCCACTTAACTCCTCCTCTCTTTCCCTCCCCCCTTCCCTCCACTCCCTATTCATGTATTTCTTTATTTTATTATTGTTGTTACCTCCACCCTAACATGTTACGTCTATATAGCATTGCCTGGTTTTGTATCGTCTGGTCTGACTTTTTGACAAACTGCAAAATTGCGTAATTGCATAAATTCTACTGGATACCCTATGAAGCATGTGGTATTCAGAAACATATACAAGCCGCAAGTCATTTATCTTTTTTGTACTTTCGTCTGTTTCTTTAAGAAAATCGATTAAATAAAAATCACAAAAAACCCACAAGAGGTGACACATTGATTCAAAACTAGATGTATTAATACAAGTTTGACAAGAAAGATTTCCATAAGGAAAAGGCACTAGGCCACTGCTAGACGACAAGCCCCAGAGATGTGGCTCGGTAGTATTTGCAATAATAAGAACACCACAAACATAATTACATTATATATAAGGCACATTTCACTTCTAATGCTTTTACATTTCCGTCTTAAGTCAGTCCCTTCCACTCCTACTTATTTTTGATCCTCTTTAAATGCCACATCTTTCTGATATTGAAGCGCACAATCTATACGCACTATTACAGGTATATTCCCATCATTAGCATACAGACAGGGGCTATTGCTTCCAGACAGTGTGATTTATTCTTTTTAATATGCAACTCAAATTTCCACTGGCACTTTTAAGATATTACAGTAGATCATATGACTAGTACGGCTTTTGAAGTCTGCTACCTACCCTATGACCTATTTCAGAATTACTGCTTTCCAGGTTTCTCCAGGCCATTGACTGACTAGTGTTGTTATTCCCCAGCCTAGATGTAGTTTGTCCAGGCAGAATCTTTTTATTGCTAGCATGTTTCTCCTATTTTTATTTGTACCTTTTCTCCATGACAATTATAAGTCAAAGGTGGCTGGCAACAGCTCTACGCTCCCTGATAACTCAATAATTCTGGATCCAAACTGGATTGAAAGGGATACTGAAGAAACTTGCAGTGGTGGTACTGTTTGTTAACTACAGTCTCTTCAATATCCAAATGCAGGACAGGCTCAGCCACACACACTCTCACTTACCGTCCCTGTGGGACTCTCAAAGATCCCGACTTTGCCAGCCTCCAGAACATCATACAGTTTGGCCATGAAATCCTCTTGGATGGAGTAAGGGGTGTAAGGAAATGGGAAATTAACCCTGCCCTTCCCCTGAGCGGCACCAGCTGCCTCCTGGCGTAGAAAACACATTCAATGTGAAGTGTGCTAACACAGCTCTGCATGCCTCTCCTTACCTCTGCCAGCCCTGGGGCCAGTCCCGGAGCCTGCCCCCCAGCCCCTCTGCCGGCCCCCAGAGCAGCCCCGAGCCTGCCCCCCCAGCCCCTCTGCCGGCCCCCAGAGCAGCCCCGAGCCTGCCCCCCAGCCCCTCTGCCGGCCCCCAGAGCAGCCCCGAGCCTGCCCCCCCAGCCCCTCTGCCGGCCCCCAGAGCAGCCCCGAGCCTGCCCCCCAGCCCCTCTGCCGGCCCCCAGAGCAGCCCCGAGCCTGCCCCCCAGCCCCTCTGCCGGCCCCCAGAGCAGCCCCGAGCCTGCCCCCCCAGCCCCTCTGCCGGCCCCCAGAGCAGCCCCGAGCCTGCCCCCCAGCCCCTCTGCCGGCCCCCAGAGCAGCCCCGAGCCTGCCCCCCAGCCCCTCTGCCGGCCCCCAGAGCAGCCCCGAGCCTGCCCCCCCAGCCCCTCTGCCGGCCCCCAGAGCAGCCCCGAGCCTGCCCCCCAGCCCCTCTGCCGGCCCCCAGAGCAGCCCCGAGCCTGCCCCCCAGCCCCTCTGCCGGCCCCCAGAGCAGCCCCGAGCCTGCCCCCCCAGCCCCTCTGCCGGCCCCCAGAGCAGCCCCGAGCCTGCCCCCCAGCCCCTCTGCCGGCCCCCAGAGCAGCCCCGAGCCTGCCCCCCAGCCCCTCTGCCGGCCCCCAGAGCAGCCCCGAGCCTGCCCCCCAGCCCCTCTGCCGGCCCCCAGAGCAGCCCCGAGCCTGCCCCCTGCCAGGCGCCGCGCTCCCCCGGCATCGCTCTGCTGCCAGCCCGGTTGCCCACCTCCGTGCCCGGCAGAGCCCCCGCCCCGCGCCCGGGCTCCATCACCCGTCCCGCGCGCTCCTCAGCAGCTCCCGCCAGACCCGTCACCGCAGGGGCCACTTCGAACGAAGCGGGGCGGCCCCGGCCCCGGCCTCGGCCCCGCCCCCTGCGTCTGACGCCGCCACACGTCACGTCGGCCTCGTTCCAGCGTCTCTCGCACGGGAAGGCTCGACCAAGCCCCGCGCTGCAGCTGGGATCGATGCTGCTCCCCGCTTCCCCCTCCCTCCCCGGTCTTCGGCGCGGGCGGCCGCGCGCCTCCTCTCGTCTGAATATGGCCCGGAGGGAGCGCGCGCCGGGCCGGGCCGTGGCCCGTGGAGCCGCCAGCTACCGAGTCCTTCCGGCCAAGTCCCGCCGCGCAGCGGCCCAGCGTCACCGCCTGCGGCCTGAGATTAACCCCCAGAGCAGCGGGCGTTAAATCGCTCCGTTAGTGCAACCTGGGCAGGGCCCCTTGCTGGTGGTGGAGGGAGGCTGTAGAAGGAAGGAGGCGGGGGGAATAAAAGGGAGAGGGAAAAACAATAGGACAGAGGGGGGAATAGAGGGAACAGGCGATGAAATGAGAACTCAACCACAGGAATCAGGTTCTGGAGGAGGGAGAGCGGGAGAAACGGATTTAATGCTGGCTGGGGAAGGGTTGGGGTTTTTTTTTTTTTTTCAGATTACTCATGGGTTATGTCGTTGATTGTGTAGTTTCAGTTATGTGGCTATTAAGGCCAAGGAAGGATTTAGAACAGCAGTTAGGGAGACCCTGTGCAATAACAGCAGGCGGCGCAGACTGTATTAGTCAGCTGCTCAGGGCTAGGGAGGACGACATGATCTATGTCCACGGGCCTCAAAGGCTACGCTGCAATGTAAGATCAGGGTTAGTGAGACCTGAGTCAGGTGACCTGTGAGAGGGGACCTTGGGCTTGAGCATCCACGTTGTACTTTAACCATATGTTAAGACTTTTCTAACCCATGCTCAAAACTAGGGCTCTGGCATCCCCGGGGCGGTGACAGACCCCAGTCAAAATAACCATATTCCAAAGTCCCTAGCATTCCTCTCTCCCAAAATGCGGCCGCTCTAGCCCTAAGACCATGGTGTACTATGGGACAACTTTACTGTCCAGCATGCGCTTACATTTTGCTTCACTCCCCACTGCAAACCCAGGAGGATGGCTGATAGTGTGCTTGCAGATGAGGGATCAGAAGAGGATGGGTTAACGCTGACCAGAACTGTTGCTGTATGCAAAGCACGGGTGACTTCCTCTTTCAGTAGAGTGGATTGTAGATTGTTGAGCTAGAGCAGGGTTCTCAAACTGCGTCAGAACCCCAAAGTGGGTCAGGACCCTGTTTTAATGGGGTTGCCAGGACTGGTGTTAGACTTGCTGGGACCCAGGGCCAAAACCCGAGCCCCACTGAGGCAAAAGATGAGCCAAGGGCTTCAGGCCTTGGACTGCGGAGCTCAGATTAGAGGCCCCCTGCCTGGGGCTAAAGCCCTGAGGTTCAGCTTTGCTCCAACCCCCCAGTTGGTGGTGCTCAGGGGAGTGAGGCTTCGGTCCCATCTCGGGTCATGTAGTAATAACCACCAAGCCCGGCTCAACTGCGTCCCGCTCAACGGAGCCGTCCACCACAGGAACCGAGACAAGCATTGCAGGAAGTGCGGCTACTCCAACGAGACCCTGCCCCACGTCCTGTGCAGCTGCAAGCCCCACTCCAGAGCCTGGCAGCTGCGCCACAATGCCATCCAGAATCGCCTGGTGAAAGCCATCGCACCGTGCCTGGAGGAGGTCACCGTGAACTCCACCATCCCCGGGATGGACAGCCAGTTGCGACCTGATGTGGTAGTCACCGACGAGGACCAGAAAAAGATCATCCTCATCGACATCACGGTCTCCTTCAAGAACAGGAACCCGGCCTTCCGCAAATCCCGAGCTCGTAAGCTGGAAAAATACACCCCCCTGGCCGACACCCTGAGAGCGAAGGGCTACGAGAGGCAGATGGATGCCCTGATTGTCAGAGCCCTGGGCACTTGGGACCCCTGCAACGAGCGTGTGCTGCGGACCGGCGGGATCAGTCGACGCTACGCACGGCTCATGTGGCACCTCATGGTCTCAGACACAATCCGATGGTCCAGGGACATCTACATCGAACACATCACCAGCCACCAACAGTACCAGGAGGTGTGAGCCGGTACAACATCATGCATCAACTATGGGAAAGGGGCTGAGAGACTTTTTTTTCATTGGACCGTATGAACTGGAACCATAAACTCACTGAACGTTAAATCCCACCAAATGAGGGTAGATCCATCCTCATCATCGTATCCGCTCATTATACTCCACACCTGAACATAGCCATTATATGGACAACATACCCCCATATCTCAGTGTCTGTACTTTGATCCGTTAAACTTTTACCCCCAATCAGGGAGATTGCAGATTATGTATTCCTTACGCCACCCGCTCCTAAACTGAACTTTGCACCCCTTGATAATCTGTATCTTATTCCCTGATAACCAGAAATTTCTATGCCTAAACTCTGTACCGTTTTTTTTTTACTTCAACATTATCTTAATAAAATTATTAAATTTGTTGTCAGAAGGGGGTCATGGTGCATTGAAGTTCAAGAGCTGCTGAGCTCGAGAGAATTAAGGCAGTTGTCCTATGGAATTGTGGGATACTTCCAGCTGACTCCCAGGACCTGAATCAAGCAGGGCTGCATCTAGACTGCAAAGCAATAGAGCTCAGACCCTGGGTTCCAGTTTAACTGGAGCTCAGACCCTCCAGCTCTGCATGGTCCTGGGACATTGGATCTGAGCCCTGGGTTAGCACAAATTGCAGTGTAGATGCAAAGGGGGTTAGGCGTGAGCCTGGGCGTACATTACAGTGTAGACATACCCGAAGAGTATGTCTCCAAACCCTCCTGAAGTAAGCCTCCCAGCCCAGTCAAGAGACTCAGGCTAGCTGTGTAGATGAGGCTGTGAAGCTTAGCCACCCTTCCTGTGCTTCAGAAACCAAGCTGTAATTTCAAAGTGCCATGTGAACCCTGCTAGCCTGATTTAAGTTGTGAGGCTCACTTCCTTGGTCTGAGTAAACATATCTAATAAAGTATACAGATTTCTGTCTCAGTAGCAAGGAGCACTAGAACAGAATAATGGATCAGTTTAGTCTGATAGCCCAGCTACAATAGTGTTACCAGATTTGCCTGTTACTTTGGGTTATGCTCATTTATTAGGGTTACTCTTGGGGTGGGGGAGGGTTCTGTAATTCAATCGATGTACTACTTGTGTTCTCATAGAGCTCTATTTCTCCCTGCTGCAAGTTCCCTCCCAATGGAGCTATCCTGCAGGGCTGGGTTCTTCCAGCCCCAGAATCAGATGAACACACACACATTAACAGAGCGTGTCTAAGAGGACTGGGTTAATCAGCACTCCCAAGCTGACCCCTTATATGTCCCTGGACTCAGTAGGCTGGGTCAAGCAGCATTTCCAAGCTGTCACCCTAACAGGCCCTTGGATTCAGCAGGCTGGGTCGAACAGCACCTCCAAGCTGTCACCTGTTGAGGGAAAAGCTAATATGTGCAGAGCTGGCACCTTTTGGCGCCAGCCACTGTCTGTACAGCACAGACCGCAGCACATTTGGGGAATCGTTTCAGGCCTTGAAACTGTTGTCCTTCCTGTCTTTGTGGTATGCGAGGCACATTGTGTAACTGCATATTCCGTTTTAATGATAAAGTTGTTGACATTCTCAGAACACGAGAAAGCACTCACCAGAGAGTGGCTGAGGATGGGGGTGAGGATGGAATTCATTGGTTAAGGGTGCCGATGCACGAGGGCAGCACGCGATGTCAGATGGTATATAAGCTTTGCATAAACTGTATATGGTGTCCCCTCCTTACTAGCGGGGGGGGGGGGCACCACGCTCGAGCGTAATACATTAAACACAGACTGGAAACTCTGCAGATCTGGACCTGGTTTTTGGTGCCTCAGCCTAAAAACTTGAACCGTGCGTGACCGATCAGGTATAATTCGCAACAGTTTTGGCACCCCAGATGGGACTTTAGGCTCGTCACAAAAGGCGTACTGAGGTCGCGTTCCTCCTCGTGGACAGCTCTAGCCGGCAAAAGGTGAATTTACCTTGGAGAATTCCGACGGGGGGAAACACGAACAGTCACTCGGACGATAAGGTGGCACATTAGGTGTCCCCTCGGTTGCCCAATTATGGGCTCTGGGCAGAGTATTAAGAAGGGGACCCCTTTGGCGGAAATTCTAGAGAATTGGAAGAATATTTCAGGCACCCATGGGTTAAAGAAGAAGAAAACTATTGTTTTATGTAAAGTAGAATGGCCAGTAAATTCAGGCCCTTCCTCAGATATCTATGCAATGGCCACCTGACGGGTCATTTGCAGGGGAAATATTGACTGCGTTGAGAAAGAGGCTGGAAGATAAGGCTCCAGCCCAGATGGATTACTGGTATGTATGGGACAATTGGGCTTATGCGCGTGCGAAAGGACGTCCTCTTACTTCTTCTTTTTCTTATCTGTCCCAGGGGTCTTCGGCCCCACCCTATCCTCTGCCTACTTCCTCTCCCTTTCCTCCAGCTTATTCTCAGCCTTCTGATTCATGCCCGCAATCCTCCCGGTCGCAGCCTCCCTGCTTATGTGGACCCGTTCTGGATCCACCGATTGCTTTGCAAGCCCCTCTTATTCAGCAACCTCTTGTCTCCCATACGGTGGACGGAGGTGAACAAGTTGTTTTCCCCTATGTGCACTGCCCCTTTGGCCCAGGCGACTTGATAACATGGCAACAGCAGATGCCTCGCCTGCGTGATGATCCGGAACAGGTATTACAAACGATTCGATCTGTGTTTACTGCTTTTAATCCTGCCTGGGGGGATGTTCAGGTAATTTTGGACACACTTTTTACTCCCGATGAGAAGTATTCCATCTTGGATGCCAATAGGCGCTGGGCAGGAGAGGATAATGTCCGTACTGCCTGGCCCCTTGTTGATCCTGGTTGGAACCCTAATGTTTCTGCCCAAATGGACCTCCTTAAAGCAGGCAGGGACGGTCTCTTAGAGGCGGTGCGTAAAGCAGGTAGTAAGTCAGCTAATTGGTCTAAAATTCGTGAATGTCAGCAGGAGGTCACTGAGCATCCCTCTGCCTTCCTAGCCCGCTTGTCGAAACGAGTCCGCGTATACGGCGGCGGCGTCGACCCAGAAGCAGAGACAAACCGTCCAATGATGGTTTCCTTTTATGTCGATCAAGCAGCCCCAGACATTAGAAAATATTTCTCTAAACATGTGCCTGATTGGCCAGGGAAACCTCTCCAGGAAGTAGTCCGCTTGGCCACTTTCGTGTTTAATGGCAGGGACGAGGAGAAAGCTAAGGAAAAGCGTAAACAAAAGAAGGAAGAAGTAAGTATGTTGGCAGCCGCGTTGCAGGTCCCAGTTGGGAGTCAGAATTGGCGGGAGCATGGCGGGGCGAGATGCAGGGGCGGGGACGAACAGAGCCAAGAGGAAATTGGATAAATACAAAATTTGGCACTTGTAACTACTGCAAACAACCAGGACACTGGAAAAGGGAATGTCCCCTCCGCCCAAAGGGGGCCCCTTGGCAGGAGCCAGTGCACAATGGCCTGTCAGGTTTTTCCCAGACTTCTCAAGGGTATCCTCCCACCAACCCTTTGAATCAAATTGACCCCCAGTGACTGGAGGCAGAGATTTTGGGAATTTTGGGAGAGTTGGAGTGGGACCTGGGAATGCAGTCACAAATTTACCTGCAAATTGGGGAACGTTTAGTGCCTTTCTTGGTAGATACAGGAGCCACCCTTTCCACTATAACGTTTGTGCCAGGGCCCGTGTCTAATACTAAGGTGTGGGTGCAAGGTATAGAAGGAAACCCCTGCCCGGCTCGGTTATCTTACCCTATCCCCATTAAGCTTGGTTCTCTAAAGCTATCCCATAGGTTTGTTATAATGCCGGAGGGCCCAGCAAACCTTCTGGGACGAGATGTACTGGGAAAATTAGGAGCACATATATATTGTGCCCCTGAGGGGCTTCGTCTGATTGTTCCAGATTCGACAGTTGCCTCTCTTATGACATTGACTACGTCTGTTCCCAGTGTACCCTTTGAATTGTCTAGTGTTCCCCATTTTTTATAGAGTACAAATTCCACTGATGTGGGTCTCCTTAAATCTGCGGTTCCGGTGAGTCTAACAACTAAAGATGGGCCGCCCCCTTCTGTGAAGCAGTATCCCTTGCCAAGGGAAGCGGAGGAGAGTATCTCACGTGTTATTGACAGCTACTTGGCACAAGGAATTCTGGTTCCTTGTAGTTCACCCTGTAATACGCCTATCCTTCCGGTAAGAAAACCTAAACCAGGAACTGACGGGCACCCGGTTTATCGGTTTGTTCAGGATTTACGCGCTATTAATGACTACGTTATAGCCCCGCATCCAGTTGTTCCTGACCCGAGTACTATTTTGACATTAATTCCTCACTTGGCCACTTGTTTTACTGTAGTCGATTTGTGTGCCGCGTTTTTTAGTATCCCTTTGCACCCGGATTCCCAATATCTATTTGCCTTTACCTGGAAAGGTCAGCAATTAACATGGACGCGGCTCCCCCAGGGATTCTCTGGATCCCCTACTATCTTTTCTCGTATTCTCACAGCAGATTTGAAGGACATTGTTTTGCCTGGTTCTTCGGTTTTGGTTCAGTATGTAGATGATTTGTTGATTGCCTCTTTGGACTATAGCACATGTTTAACTGATTCTGTCGTTTTACTTACTGCATTAGCGAATAAAGGTCATCATGCATCCCCATCCAAGTTACAGCTGTGCCTAAATCAGGTAATTTATCTGGGTTTTGTAATTCGGCCTGGGGAGCGTTTATTATCTCCCGATAGAGTGCGGGCAATCCAGGATTACCCGCGCCCGACAACAAAAAGACAGTTACGGGCTTTCTTAGGGGCTGCCGGCTTTTGTCGACCTTGGATCATGGGATTTGGAGAACTGGTAAAACCCCTGGTCCAAGCTACCACATCATCAACCCTCGACCCGATTTCCTGGACTATGGAGAGGGAGACTGCCTTTACAGCGGTTAAAAAGGCTTTGGTTACGGCGCCCGCCTTGGGATTCCCGGACTACGGTAAACCATTTTTTCTTTTTAGTCATGAACAACAGGGAGTGGCTAGTGGAGTCCTCCTACAATATCTTGGAGACTGCCCACGCCCCATAGCTTAGTATTCAGTACAGCTGGATCCTGTTGTCCGGGGCTCTGTTTCCTGTGTGCGGTAGATTGCCGCAGCGGCAATCATGGTTGAGCGTTCGCGACCCATAGTTCTGGGACATCCCCTGACTGTTTGGGTCCCCCACGAGGTTGAAATTCTTTTAAAACAGCATTCTACCCAGGCGTTGTCTCCACAATGAGCTCATAAATATGAGCTAATTTTGTTGGCCGCTGATAACATCACTCTACGCCGCTGCAACACTCTTAATCCAGCGACTTTGTTACCCCTCCCAGAGGATGGCACCCCTCATCATGTGTGTATGGACGTCATCACCCAGAATGGTAAGCCCCGCCCGGATCTAACAGATTCTCCTTTAATGGAGTCCGATCTGCTTCTCTTCACAGATGGGTCCTCATATTATTTAGATGGCTATCGGGTTTCGGGGTATTCAGTGACTTCCCAGACCGATGTTATAGAAGCCGCTCCTTTACCACCATCATTTAGTGCCCAGGGTGCAGAGTTGTATGCGCTCACGAGAGCTTGCTTATTGTCCGCGGGAAAAACTGCTACCATTTACACAGACTCGAGATATGCTTTCGGAGTTTGTCATGCTACAGGCCAGCTTTGGAAACAGCGTGGATTTCTAACTTCATCAGGTGCAAAAATAGCTAATGGTCCCTTGATTGCCACGTTGCTAGAAGCTATTTTAGTTCCACGCCAGGTGGCAGTGGTACATTGCTATGCACACAAGCACTCCGATAGTGCTGTTTCTCAAGGTAACGCGTTAGCTGATTCAGCCGCAAAAGTGGCAGCTCTACAACCTCTTTCTGTGTCGATTACCCTCCCCTTGGATGGGTCTTTCCCACCTGCAGATTGGACATTAATGTACACTGATGTATCCTTGGAAGAATTGGGCGAGTGGAAACGTTGGGAGGGTGTGGAGGGCGCGGACAAAATTTGGCGAATCGGGGGCAAACCTATTCTTCCCCGTCGTTATTTACTGGCAGCTGCTCATTATTTTCATTCCCTGGGACATGCTGGTATTCAAGGCACAGTGGCTGCCATACTCCAATCCTGGGCGGCACCACACATTTATCCTGCGGTGAAGCGTATTCTTGGATCCTGTTCAACTTGTTTGGCATTCTCTGCTATGACTCGGTCTGATGCCAGTTCGCGGGGGGGGGAGACCTTGGGCGAATTTCCCGTTTCAGCGTCTGCAAATGGATTATGCAGACATGTCCAAGTGTTCAGGATTCCATCACCTTCTCATTATAGTGGACCAGCTATCTGGGTGGCCTGAAGCGGTACCGACGAGGAAAGCAGATGCGAGGTCTGTAGTTAAGTTTCTAATGAAGGATATTGTACCTAGGTTTTGTGTTCCTGAAGTTATAGATACAGATCGAGGCTCGCACTTTACTGCGAAAATTTTGGAGGAACTGTATAAATGTTTGGGAATCACTCGACAATTACATACTCCGTATCACCCTCAGTCTGCTGGTCAGGTGGAACGCATGAACCGAACAGTAAAGACAATGATAGCAAAGTTCTGTAAGGAAACTGGACTGAAATGGCCGGAAATCCTGCCAATCGTCTTATGGCATATAAGGCGGACACCGCACATGCCCCTGGGCCTGTCCCCATTTGAGGTGTTATTTGGTAGACCCGCTTTAATTACAGGAACCTACGTTCCAGCACATGCTAGTCTCTTGGATGGTGACGAAACTCTGGCCAAATATGTTGCTAGGTTACAAAAGGAGCTGATTGATAATCAATTTAAAGCTCAATTGTGTCAAACTGCACCGTTGGGATTGCAAATTCACTCATTTAAGCCAGGGGATTGGGTTATGGTAAAAAGGATTCCCCGCACAGACCCCTTGGAACCTAGGTGGGAGGGGCCGTATCAAGTTCTGTTATGTACTTATTCTGCTTTAAAGGTTGCAGGAAAGAGCTCGTGGATCCACCACAACTACGTTAAAGCAGCGACAGCGCCTCCCCAGGACCCGAGTGATCCAGCGTACGAACCATTCCACGGATGAATATTACAACCAACCCGTGGACCGAACCCTCCAATTACTGGAATCTTCACAGCCCACCAGGACTTCTTGTATTTCTCTTTTGGACTTGTATATTGGGAATAGGGGTTTTTGTATGGTACCGGGGCGGATGTTATTATTGGTATGGTTGGTCCGGGGGCTTTTCCCCCTACTCCCAAGTCCAGTACAAGGGTGGGCAGGTAATAGTTTTTTGAATTTGACTCGGGCTATTACGCAGAATATAAATCAAACACAATGTTGGATATGTATCCATACCCCCACATATATTAGTCAAGGAATTCCATTGGTGGGGGTCCCTATCCCTACTAATGAAACGCGGTTGTCTACATTATGGGCTAATACTACCTTTCATTGGAATATCACTATTCAAACATGGTCTATTGACATGGTGGCCCAGGGCAATTATGCAATCTGTGTTAGAAGAAATTGGAATCCTGAAAATGTGAATTTTGTAGGAACTTTTATGGGGTGCAATCGTACTATCAAAATTAGTTCGGGGATGGCAACCGTTTCAAATTATTCAAGGGCCCCTTGGCCCATCCCTGAAGGATCAGGGTGGTATTGGTTGTGTAACCACACAGCCTATAAAGTTCTTCCAGTAGGATGGTATGGTACCTGCACCCTAGGAGCAATAATCCCTGCTGTAACAGTTTATCAGAGTCTAACACGAAAAGAAATTCGCAATATAGTATGGAGGGATCGGCGAAGTATCCCTTTTAATTCCCTTATCGAGCGGCCCACGGGTTTTCATTCCTTTGCGCGCTGTTTTCTGCCATGGTTAGGAGTAAGTGAGCTAGAAAAAGCTATAGTTAATATTTCTGCTGCCTTAGAGCAGATGGCCAATGCCACTGCAGATGCTTTATCTGCCCTCCAAACTGAAGTCACACAATTATCTCAAACAACCCTGCAAAATCGCTTAGCATTAGATTACCTCCTCGCTAATTAGGGTGGGGTATGTGCTTTAGTTAACTCCAGCTGTTGTGTTTTTATAAATCAACACCATAGGGTAGAGACTGATATCCATATCCTCAAGCAACAGGCGACTTTATTTCATCATATCAGTCTTGATAATACCAGTACTGGATTGCAGGAAGTATGGAATTGTCTCACATCATGGATGCCGGATCTCGGGGTCTGGGGAAGACGTGCTCTGTACATGTTCATATTGATTGCTGTTTTCTTTGCCGTGTTATTTGTATGCCTTCAATGTTGTAAAATGTGTTATTCGCAGTTATTAGTCCTTCATCGTGGTTACTCAGCTCCTATATAGTGTTAACTGACGTACAAAAAAAAAGGGAGGACTGTTAAGGGAAAAGCTAATATGTGCAGAGCTGGCACCTTTTGGCGCCAGCCACTGTCTGTACAGCACAGACCGCAGCACATTTGGGGAATCGTTTCAGGCCTTGAAACTGTTGTCCTTCCTGTCTTTGTGGTATGCGAGGCACGTTGTGTAACTGCATGTTCCGTTTTAATGATAAAGTTGTTGACATTCTCAGAACACGAGAAAGCACTCACCAGAGAGTGGCTGAGGATGGGGGTGAGGATGGAATTCATTGGTTAAGGGTGCCGATGCACGAGGGCAGCACGCGATGTCAGATGGTATATAAGCTTTGCATAAACTGTATATGGTGTCCCCTCCTTACTAGCGGGGGGGGGGCACCACGCTCGAGCGTAATACATTAAACACAGACTGGAAACTCTGCAAATCTGGACCTGGTTTTTGGTGCCTCAGCCTAAAAACTTGAACCGTGCGTGACCGATCAGGTATAATTCGCAACACACCCTCATATGCCATTGCACCGCATTGGAATAGAGTACGCCTGAGCAGGCTGGGTGAAGCAACACTTTCAATCTGCCACCCTCATATGCCCCTGAACTCAGCAGACTGGGTTGAGCAGCACTTCATCTGCCACCCTCAGATGTCCCAGGTTCAGCACATCCCTATCCCCACTTTCACGTTACAGTTGTTCTGGTAGTAACCCACTTGAGTAAACCCCACAGGATTTTTGGGTGCTGCAGGGACTTTTAGCTTAGATACAAGAAGCGTTGCTGCAGAGTGAATGAGGAAGCCAAAAAACACCCCCCCGGGGGGGGGGGGGGGAGAGAGAGAGAGAGAGAAGCAACCAGCTTAACCATGAAAGTTATTTATTGCCAGTTAATAACCATAGGGGAGCCAAACAAGCAAAACAGTTATAGTATTAAATCTAACTTAAATTTGATTATAAAAGTCAGGTTTAGAAATAACTGATCACACAAGTCATGGTCAGAAGGCTATACCTAGAGAGAGAGAGAAAGAGAGCTGGGTTCTCATCACTCCCTAAAGCTTGAATCGATTAGGGGTCCCACACGGTAATGGTATCTGTGGGTCTGGAGTGCTGGAGACAGGCAGAGCCCCCAGCACTATCAGTCAGGAGAAGATGAAGTCCCAATGGAACTGATGCAAATTTTGGATCCAGGCATTAGAACACTTACTTGAGCATGGGTAGGGATTTTTCTAGGAAAACAACAATGGTTTAAGGGAGAACACTAGATTTGTTTATGGGTAAACTGATGGCTCAAGGGAGTATACCAAAGTTGTTTTGTTCAGGCTAGACAATAGGAACTTGTCATTCCTGGCTATGGGCTGTGTTCCTTGGAGGGAGCTCACAATGCAATTGGGGGCTTCAGTATTTTGGCTTTATTACTAGAATTGGTCTGATAACTACTGAGTTGAGTGTGTGCAGGTTATGAGTTCATTAACATCTGGAGCAGAGATCCCCCATCATGCAGTGCTTCCGTAGTCACAGAGTTCCATGTGGTTCTTGCCTTGGAATCTCTGTTCTCCATCCTGTATGCTAATGGAGATGCCTCCCTGTCTCATCTTCAATGCAAATGAGGCTAGGGGAGTTTCCTTAATCCTTGTCCCAGGGGTTCAGGTGTGTCTCCCATTGCCTTTTCATTACTTTTTGTAAGTCTTTCTTCTGATCGGTTTTGGTTCAAGAAGAGGCTGCGGGGGGAGGTCTTTCGTGAGTCAGACAGGCTAGATACTGCGCCCTGGCTCCCCAAGAACACTATGCTGCCAGGTAACAACAATGGCTAATGCCAGATGCTCAAAAGGAAGGTTTGAAACATACAATCCATCTAATTGTGCAATAGCGTACCATGGGGAAGATTTTTTCCTACACCAGCTGGATTTATCCTCCCAAATGCTGTTTTCATTCACAAATGCCTAAATCTTCCTCTCCCTCATCCTCTCCTTTTTTTACATTTACTAAGCTCTTTGATACAATTATTCTTTAGTTATTATTCTTTGGTTATTCTTTAGCCATGAATGCCACAGATTATACATTGCCTTAAAAAAAACTTGTATCCATTTTATAATTTCCTACCTTTTAATTTCACTGAATGTTTCCTTGTTCTTGTATTAAGGGACTAATAAGTGGGAGCCTTCACATTTTATAAAATTCTATTCTATTCTCTCTCACTCTTCTCAAACTTAACAGTCCTAGCCCTTTAAACCTCTTCTCATATGGAAAGCTCCCCTGGTTCTTCATTGCCTTGCTTTAAACATTTTCTGCTTGTGTTGCCTTTGTTCAGATATGGTGACATATCATTCATGTACAAAATTACATGAGGCAGAATTCAGCATATCCTATACATCTCCAAGCAACTGAATCTCCCATTCCACAGAAATAAAACCTCCTCATATAGGACGATTGTATCTCTTCTTTATATAATATTTTATGAAGTACTCCAGGGATGAATTCCTGGCCCTCTGAAGTTAATGCGAGTTTTGCCACTGACCTCAATGAGGCCAGGATTTCGCCCCATCTGAAATACATTCAAGAACAAAAGATGGGACAATAGGGAGAAAAAAGGTTTTATAAAATATGGAAACACTGTTGACAGTAACAAGTGCAACAATAAGAAAAGGAGTACTTGTGGCACCTTAGAGACTAACAAATTTATTTGAGCATAAGCTTTCGTGAGCTACAGCTCACTTCATCGGATGCATTGCATGCATTGTGCATGCAATGCATCCGATGAAGTGAGCTGTAGCTCACGAAAGCTTATGCTCAAATAAATTTGTTAGTCTCTAAGGTGCCACAAGTACTCCTTTTCTTTTTGCAAATACAGACTAACACGGCTGCTACTCTGAAAAAAGTGCAACAATAATAGTAATATACAATATGGAGAGGGGGTTTTATGTAATATGGAAACATTAACATAGTAATAAAAGTAATTATCACTGTGAGCAATTATGCAGTGCTTTATATGTTAAAAGTATTTTACTAGCATTAACTAGTTAAAGAAGGAACAAAAGTATTGCATTACCAAAAGGACTAGAAAACTGGAAACAGTCTCTGGCTTCCATGGGAACCCAAAATGTGAAATGGGTATAGCTAGGACATCCAAAAGCTTCTTTTGTTTTGTTTAAATGAGAAGATTACATTATTGCCTAGATTTTGTTAGTCTGATGCTCTACATGCTAAAGGTGTTTCAATGAGAAGAGACAAATTCTAGAGATGCTGCCAGGGAGGAAAAATGGATAGTACTCACTGTGAAAGTGTTTATGTATCCATCCTCTTTGAGAGCAGCCACTTCACTTCTGATTTGAGTGTATCTCCTTTAAACTGAATACAGTAGAACCTCACAGTTACGAACACCTTCCGAATGGAGGTTGTTTGTAATTCTGAACAAAATGTTAGGGTTGTTCTTTCAAAAGTTTACAACTGAACACTGACTTAATACAGCTTTGAAGCTTTACTATGCAGAAGAAAAATGCTGCTTTCCCTTTTTTTAGTAGTTTACATTTAACACAGTACAGTACTTGCTTCCCGCACCCGCTGCTGCCTGATTGTGTCCATCTGGTTCCAAATGAGATGTGTTGTTGACTGGTCAGTTCATAACTCTGAAGTCCTATCGTAAACCTCTTGGAAAGAGGAAGAAAAAATAGACAGAGCTCTGGATCTTTAAGATCAAAGAAAGGGAACAGCCCAAATCCCGTGTCTAAAATCTGGTGACGTTACTGATTTATGATCAGTGAGAGTCACCAAAAACAGATTACTTTGCCATCCGCAGTTCAAGAAGAGATGACATCCCCAGGACTGCTTACAATTTGTAATAAACCAAAGGTGTGGCTGTTTCCAATCTGGAAATTATTTTAACCTTCTTGTATGTAAATAAAATAAGATAAAATCTAAAAAAATCTCCCTTTCTATTCGACCACAAATCCCCACTCCCTATCCCCAAATTATCCAGCACCCAACACCCTATCCCTCAGATCCACATTACACCTCTTCCGCACAATCTCCAAAACAACCCACTCCACCAGCACTCAGCTCCCCACAATTCACTCATTCTTTCCAGAATACCCCAATTTTCTAGCATCAACCACCTCTCTCTGATATCAAAATGATCAGTCCAACAGCCAGGTCTCTTCCACTCTTGTTTCTCCACTCTCATGCCCAGTTCAATGCCCCTCCTCTACCTAAAGGGAAGAAGTATTTGAACAGGGATCTCCTATCTCTGAGGAAAATGCCCAAACCACTGGGCTATGGAATATTCTGATATTAGATGTAAATATTGTTTAAAAAGTTAACCGTTAAAATGATTGAAATTATATCATTTAATCGCTTAACCAATTATAGGGAGAGGGGCCGCTCTGGCCGGGCTGGGGCCTCTCTGGCCGGCCCGGGGCTGCACCTAGGGTTGGCTGGCCAGCCCAGGGCTGCAGCTGGGGGTAATGGTTAGGGTGGGTTAACCGGTAAGACTAGTGCTTACCGGTTAACAGTTTAATATTTTACATCCCTAACTTTGATGTGGGGTGTCCTCAATCTCTCATGTTGAAGCTGTTCCATTTGTTCCTGGGTAAGTGTTTTAACCGCTAGGCCAAAAGTTATAGGGGAGGAGGCTCCTCCTACTCCATCAGGATTTTGAATGTAGCCCGAATCTGCTAGGTCTGCTCAGAATATGATTACTGGCTTGGGCTCTGCAGACAAGGTAGGAGGATCACCCAACTTCCCCTGCTCAGAGTATCACGCTGGTGTTTAGGTGTCCAGATACTTACAGTGAGGTGGCAGGGTGCATGCCCAGAGGCTAACACTTATGTGACTAGGAGATGGTTACAGTGAAAATTTAGGTGCCAAATGAATTAGGTGCCTGCAGAGTTAAGCAGCAGCTTACTGGGGGGGAGTGTCGTGGTTTGCAGCAGTGCCTAAAACTGAAACTTAGACTCCTTTGTGAATCTGGGCCTCACTCCTTTTTATATACCCCAAATAACCAATGTCTGTTACTGCTTTCTGTTCTATATGGCCACTCTAATCCTGTACTACATGGGTGGCCAAACTTACTTTGACCCTCTGAGCTACATGTGACAATCTTCAGAAGTTTGAGAGATGCTGGGGCTCTGGGCTTCAGCCCCATGAGAGGTGCCTTACAGGATCTTGGGGCTTCAACCCCACTTCTGCTAAAGCCCCAGCAGGCATGCCCCACAGGGCTGAAGCCCTGAGACCCCCTTCCCTCTGGGCAGAAGGCCCTACCCCACCACCCCGCTGCAAGGCAGAGGTATCGAGCTCCCCCCACTCTGGTTGATGGAGAATGGGGGGAGAGGGATCTGCGAGCCGCACTTTAATTGTAAAAGAGCCGCATGCAGTTCACGAGCCATGGTTTGGACACCCCTGCTATACTAGATGTGAATGCAAATTGAGACTTTTCCTACACGCAATACATTTATAGGGTTTCTTTCCTGTGTGGACTCTCAAATGCACTTTAAGTGCTGAGCTCTGTCTGAAGTTTTTTCCACATTCACTACATTTATAGGGTTTTGCTCCTGTGTGGATTCGTGAATGCGCATCAAGGGCTGAGCTTTGTCTGAAGGTTCTCCCACATTCATCACATGTATATGGTCTCTCTCCTCTGTGGATTCTCAGATGCACATTAAGTGCGGAGCTCCGTCTAAAGCTTTCTCCACATTCAGCACACTTGTAAGGTTTTCCTTGTGTGTGGACACTCCGATGTGAAATAAGTGCGGCGTGATCACTCCGGGTTTTCCCACATTCAGAACATCGATAGGGATTTTCTCCTGTATGGATTCGGTGATGAGTTGCAAGTGCCGAGCTCTGACTGAAGCTTTTATCACACATTGAGCATTTGTAGGGTTTTTCTCCTGTGTGGGTTCTTCTGTGGGTAATAAGCGATGAGCTCTGTCGGAAGCTCTTTCCACAATCCCCACATTTGTAGGGTTTCTCTCCCGTGTGGATTCGCTGGTGTCGGATGATGGCGGAGCTGTCACGGAACCTTTTCCCACATTCTTTACATTGACGGGGTTTCTCCCCTGTGTGGATTCTTCTGTGTATAATAAGCGATGAGCAATCACTGAAGCTTTTCTCACATCTAGTACAACGGTAGGGCTTCTCGCCCTTGTGGCTTCTTTGGTGTACGATGAGGTGCGAATTCTGACTGAAGCTCTTCCCGCATTCTTTACATTTGTAGTGTTTTTCACCCGTGTGGGTTCTCTGGTGTCTGATAACGTTTGACCGCTGACTGAAGGTTTTCTCGCACTCATTGCATTGATAAGGCTTCTCTCCTGTGTGGATTCGTTGGTGTTTAACCAGGTCTGAATTCCGAATGAAGCTTTTCAAACATTCACCACAACCAAAGGGTTTCTCTGCCACATGGATTCTCTGATGCTGAGTAAGATAGGAGTTTCGACTGAAGCTTTTCCCACATTCAGAACACTGATAGGGTTTCTCTTTCATGTGCACTGTCTCTTGCTCAACAAGGCCTGGGCTCAAAACAGAGTCATTCTCATGGTCAGATGTGTTTGGTTTATCTTCAGTGTGATCATCATCTTCAGGTTGCCTGACACTTACTTCCTGGGAAGGGAATTTTCTCTGTCTCTTCCCAGGAGATTTTCTGATTTCATTTTCTGACTTCTCCGGACTCTCACAAGCATCTGTTTGGTCAGCAGTCTGGGAAATATTCCCTTTAAATCTTCTTGACAATGCGCTATGTGTTTTCATTTTTCCCAGGACCTTCCTGAAGACGAATGCCCTTCTTAAGTTTACTCACGACTCTGGTACTTGCTGGAATAGAAAGAGATATAAGACATGAATAATTCCCTGTGTGAGAGAGGAAGCCTAAAAAAAAACAAACAAAAAAAACAAAAAGAAAACCCCCACACACCACAAATATTTCCCACAAATAAACCACACTTCCTAACATTTTAATCCCAAAGCCCAAGTCCCCCAATATGCGTGCAGGAAGTGGAAATGAGGAACACAAAGGGAGTGAGGTGAAACTGGCAAGAGAATGGGTGTGCAGTCTATTTTTGAAGGGTATTTTATTGAAACACTTGCTCAGCAACACATGCTTTTGGTTCCTCCACACTACAAAGTGGGCAGGTAGGAGCACAGCCCAGAGCGCAACATATGTTGTTTTACTCCATACTCCAAGCTGAGCACAGGTTCAATACACTCATGAAGCCATGTTTAAGGGTTGTGTGTGTGGATTTGGGCAACAACATGGCTCACATGTCCCTAGCCTACAGTATAGACATACTCAAGGGGTCAAAGTCCATCACTTGCCTTTCCTCAAAAAATCCTGCTCTTGGCAGATTTTGCAAGGGGGCAGGGGAGGAACGTGGTAACCTAGGTTCCCCCTTCAGAAATTCCCACTGTAAGCACTCCTCTCCCCACTGGCTTCATTCCCTGTAAGTCATCCAGTGTTCCTCCTCCTTCAGTCCTCTTCTGCTTATCTGGTAGAGAACCAAAGGGTTCTAATGGGCTTTTTTCTCTGGGTAGACCATCCCCGTTCCCTCACTTCAGGGTCTAGACCCTCTTTCCAAATTAAAATAATCAAAGCCCCATGCATTCTGTAACAAGCTGGACCTAAATTTTGCCTGCAACACTGGCACAGCAGATTGGAAATTCTGTAGCACCTTCATGTAAAAAGCCACCAGTTATTTTATGAATTAATTATGAAAATGAATAATACAATTAGTACAATAGCCCCTTCATCATTTACATTGATTTAATGTTCCTCACCTGGGAAGAAACTTTGGAATGTGGAACAAACACTTACTGGTTGTTTCTGCTTAAACAAGTAGGAATGGAATAGTTAACATTTTTCACATTTAATTTGCTATTCAAATTGTCAGTGTTAACAATTTGAGATGAGTGAGGCAGTTCAAACCCCTCAGCTATTGTTTCATGCTGTGTGCAGACTTAGGAAGACAATGCTGAATTGACTATACTAATTTTCAAGGTTTCTTTATGACCATTAGGGATAGGAACATTTAAAATGAAAGTTGAGATTCTGGTGCACAGTTCTGAATCAAGGAACGGATCCCAAGGCTGCATAAGAAAAACGTAAGAAAAAGAAAATACTGGTGGAGTAAAAAACACCACACAATTTGGTTATTTCCTCTTTCCAACATTCTGAGTATTAACATTACAAAAATGTATGGAATATA
The DNA here is from genome assembly GCF_009764565.3 of Dermochelys coriacea. Lineage (NCBI taxonomy): Eukaryota > Metazoa > Chordata > Testudines > Dermochelyidae > Dermochelys > Dermochelys coriacea. Next base: position 244,150,830 of record NC_050068.2, read on the forward strand.
ATTTAATTTTCTAGATGGATTTTTTCTGAATGGGTGGAAGAACCCCAAAATTGTGCATTGGGATGGGGTCCACAAAGGTACTTAAGTCCCATTTTCAGATGCCACTGTGATCTGCAAAACTCCCACTTGGCTGCTGTCCAACCCTATAGGCACCTAAACTTGCTCGGCACTTCAGTTGCACTTGCTAGGAGAGCACCTGCACTGTTGTCCTACACTAGGCATCCGGATGCCCATCTTCCACCTGAGTCCCAGAATGATCCATTATCCAGGGAAAATAAGCATTCATCTGCCTAAGTCATCTGTGAAAGCCTGATCTAGTAAGCATGCTCAGGTTGCCTAACACCACACAAAGCATCTGCACCCCTCCTCCCCCCCGCATTATAACCTATAGCCCAGTGATCAGCACACTCACCCAAGATATGGGAAACCATCAGTTCAAGTCCTCCCTCTACCTGATGAGAAGGAATTTGAACAGGTGTCTGTCAGATGAATGCCCTAACCACTGTTTCAGGATAGTCTAATGTGTGTCTCTTTCAATCTCTTCTATTGAAGTTTTTCCACTTTAATTAAATAACTGAATAATTAAATATGAATTTGGCCAGAAAAAAGATTAGTGAAAGTACAATAACTAAATAGTGCATGCAGGTGCTTATAATAAATCACACAACAACAAGGCAGTATGGGCAACTCAGCACTCCTTAAGCCAAACAAGCCAGTGCACATTCCCTGGATTCATGGAAGGCTCTACAATAACATAGCACCAGCAATCATAAAAGAAAGATAAAGAGATGTAGAGAGGGAGGAAATAAAGGAGAGAAAAGGCAAAATGGTGCATTGACAAAAGGGAGAGGAGATAGAGTTTGTGATGTCACTGAGTTTGTGATGTCATCAAGTTGCTATTGGGAACTGGTCTGCAGCAATAACCCAGCTCAGAGAGTTCCCCGCCTTCTCCTCCTGACCCACCTCAGGTAAAAGCAGCAACAGGAAAAGGAACAAAGTGAGGGATAGGCAAGGAACCCAGAACTCCCTCCATGGTCTTTAACACCTCCCATAGTTCAACCTTCAAATTTCCTCCGACCCCCATCCACACACAATCCAAGAAAGATGAGGTGTCAGATAGCAGCATGGGCCTTCCTGATTGTTCCTGGTGAGTAGGGAAACTTCTCATCATCCATCCCTGACACTGACTTGTGATAGGGGCAGGAGAGTCCCCTGTTCCCCATCCTCGCTCATTGCAAATCAGGAGCACCTCAGAACTAGGAAGGAGGGGACGGGTTTACATATCAGTAACTATAATTATCCACGTTTAAATCTTGGCTGCACAGAGCACTGCCTCCTGGCATCCCTTTCTTCCAAATGCTTTAACATTTCCATTTGTTGACTTTGAACACACACGCAGTACAGGGAAACAAGGGGAGGACTAGGAGCTCATTGGCTTGGAGGAAATGGGGAATGAGTTCGGAGGAGCCACGGAGAGGGGTAGATTGGACTGCCTGGGATGAGGTGCAGGGCACGGGAGAGGTGTAGGAGGTACTAGTTGGGGAGACCGGGATTCGACAGCGGGCCCAGATGAGGAGACTAGGAGAACCTTAATAATGTTCTTTCAAAGTAGTCTGCGTGTGTCTGCAGATCTCCAAGTTTTTTAGTGTTATATACAGGTTCATTGAATGTATGAATCCCTGAGAGAGCATGCACTCAAATCCATCCATCACTAGAAGTTTCTGGATCCATTTGCCAAGAATGGGGATTTATAGAACAAATTCTTGAAAGCAAACAATATCCCACAATTCCCTTCCCAGGGAAAAAAGGGGGAGGTGGAGGAGAGAGTTAACAGCACAATTCAAGGCCCCAGTCCCAGACCAGGGAGTCACAACCATCATTCTGGCCATCATTCCCAGGAAAGGTGAGAAGAGGTCTCCCCCATAATTCAGGACCCCATTCACAAGAGAAGGGGTCACTCGCACAGCTATGGACCCAATCCCCAGTGGATGGGGTTCCTCCCAAAGGGTCAGGTCAGGTCAGGTCATCCTACAGTTCTGCACCATGTTTTCAAGAAATTGTCACTTCTACAATTCTGGACCGCATACCCAAGAGAAGGGTTATACCCCCATCTACAGCCCTGCAATTCTTTCCCCAATATCTATCATCCGCAGCATTTCACTTCCTTCCTGCTCCTCTTTTGCAGTACTCTCAAGTTGGTGTTCTGCTGCCCACCTTCAGGATGAGGGCTCATTGCTAACTGGAACACCACTCTCAAAGCCAGAGTATGATCAGTTCTTCAAACCTCTTCATGCTCCTTACCGAGCCAGTGCCATCTGCCTCATTCGTGCCTTGTATGGTTGCCAGAATTCTTTGATCCAGAAATTGGACCAATACGAAAACCATGGAGTCATCCCTCAAGGTAAGGCTGACCACAGCATCCAAAAGCAGGAGGACTGGGGTCTCAGACCATCTGGCACTGGCAATGATCAAATGACAGATGGGAAGGAGTCCTTAGGTGCTTGGGTTTATAACAGGGATGGGGAGGAAGCCATCTGCTGATGGGGTTTATTCATTCTCTCTTCTCCTCTTCCCAGGGGGATAAGTGTATGCAGTGGAGGGTTTTGTTTTGGTAGAGGTTTTGAGGGTTATTATCTACATGTTACTATGTGTTTATATTAGAGCAGGCAAGTTTGAAGAATGTGTCTAGTCTTCTCTAATATAACTAGAATATAGTTACTCTACATTACTACAGAGAATTATTTCCCAGGTATCTGCCTGGCAGGTCTTGCCCACATGCTCATGGTCTAACTGATCACCATATTTGGGATTGGGAAGGAATTTTCCCCCACGTCAGATTGGCAGAGAGCCTGAGGGGTTTTCACCTTCCTCTGCAGCATGATTGCAGGTTTATACTAGTGTAAATGGTGGATTCTCTGTAACCTGAAGTCATGTTTTGAGGATCTCAGTAACTCAACCAGAGGTTATGGCTCTATTACAGGAGGGGGTAGGTGAGGTTCTGTGGCCTGCAATGTGCAGAAGGTCAGACTAGATGATCATGATGGTTCCATTTGACCTTAAAGTCTATGAGATAGGAACTGAAGAGAAATAGTCCCATTCAATTACATCACATGAAGGGACACAACTAAAGGATGTGGAAAGAGTCCAGCAGAGGGCAACAAAAATGATTAGGGGGCTGGAACACATGACTTATGAGGAGAGGCTGAGGGAACTGGGATTATTTAGTCTGCAGAAGAGAAGAATGAGGGGGGAATTTGATAGCTGCTTTCAACTACCGGAAAGGGAGTTCCATAGAGGATGGATCTAGACTGTTCTCAGTGGTACCAGATGACAGAACAAGGAATAATGGTCTCAAGTTGCAGTGGGGGAGGTTTAGGTTGGATATTAGGAAAAGCTTTTTCACTAGGAGGGCGGTGAAGCACTAGAATGGGTTCCCAAGGGAGGTGATGGAATCTCCTTCCTTAGATGTTTTTAAGGTCAGGCTTGACAAAGCCCTGGCTGGGATGATTTAGTTGGGGATTGGTCCTGCTTTGAGCAGGGGGTTGGACTAGATGACCTCCTGAGGTCCCTTCCAACCCTGATATTCTTTGAAATATTGACACATTTTAATAAATGCTTATATACAAATGCTAGAAATCTAAATACTAAGATGGATGAACTTGAGTGCCTGGTATTAAATGTAGCTATGGATATAATAGGCATCACAGAAACATGGTGGAACAATGCTAATCAACAGGACATGGTAATACCAGGGTACAAAATGTATAGGAATGACTGAGTAGGTCATGCTGGTGGGAGAGCAGCACTATATAGGAAAGCAAGCATAGAGTCAAATATAGTAAAAATCTTCAATAAATCAAATACTACATGGAATTTTTATCCATAGAGATTTTATGTTTGAATAAGAAGAGTATAGCAGCAGGAATATATTACCTGACCAGGATGGTGACAGCAATTGCAAAATGCTCACGGAGATTAGAGAGGCTACTAAAACCAGAAAACTCAATAATAATGGGAGCTCTCAACTACCCTCCTATTGGCTGGGTACATGTCACCTGAAACAGGATGCAGAGATAAAATTTCTAGACACCAAATGACTGCTTCTTGGAGCAGCTAGTCTTGGAACCCACAAGGGGAGAGGCAATTCTTGATTTAGCCCCAAGTGGAGCACAGGATTTGGTCCAAGAGGTCAATATAGCCAAACCACTAACTCATAGCGACCATAATGTACTAAATTAACATCCGTGTAGGAGGAAAACATTCCAAAGAAACCCACCAATAGCAGCATTTAACTTCAAAAAGGGGGCAAACTACACAAAAATAAGTTAGTTAGTTAGTTAAATGGTAATTAAAAGAAACAGTCACAAGAGTGAAACGCCTGCAAGCTGCACCGAAACTATTTAAAAACACCATAAAGGATCAAACAATGTATACGCCAAATCACAAAAAAAAACAGTAAGAGGGCCAATATAGGGCGCTATGATCCATTTTATTATTGTGGATTTTTGGATTTATTATTTTTTGATTTTTCCATTTAAAAAAAAATTCCATCTTTACGTTTTTAAATCAAAAAATTGTCTGGTACATTGACAACAATTAAGTAGCCTTACTATAAATGCGTAAAAATGTTCAGAATTGGATTACAATGGGAAAAAAATGATTTTACAGAAAAAATCCTGCAATTTAAACAACATATCTTGCATATACACAGTATAGGGTAAAAGTCACACATTTTAAATCACTTTTTAAAGTAGCACTCGATAATATGATCAAACTGATATTGCTGAACAGTAACACGCTCCTGGACAGGAGATGCACACCTCTGCATGGAAGGGACTCCTGTCTGGGAGCATGTGAGCCACTAGCACGACCAGAGACAGCTGCGGGTGAGCCTGGTGCCCGCCCCAGTGGGTGGGGCTGAGGGTGGTACAGCCACACCGGAGGAGCAGTTAATGGAAGGTGCTGGCTCCTGCAAGCAGTGGCCCGACATCCTGCTGCTTTCACTGTTGTGGTTCCCGGTAGAGCCCTGCAAGTCCGCAGATATCCGCATACATAAATTTTGTATCCACGCAGGGCTCTACAAAAAATAACTTGAAGAGCAACTAGCAAAAGACAAAAAAAAACTAAACAGGAAATTTTTAAGTACACCAGAACCTGTGGAACTCATTGCCATGGGATGTTGTGAAGACCAAAAGTAAAATGGGAGTTCAAAAAATAATTTGATAAGTTCATGGCGGATAGGTCCATCAATGGCTATTAGCCAAGATGGTCAGGGATGCAACCCCATGCTCTGGGTGTTCTTAAACTTCTGAGTGCCAGACACTCAGACTGCATGACAGGTTATGGATCGCTCGATAATTACCCTGGTCTGTTTATTCCCTTTGCAGCAACTGGCCATTGTTGGAAGACAGGATACTGGGTTACCTGGACAACTGGTCTGACCCAGTATGGCCATTCTTATGTTCTTACAATCCTGTCTTGTTTTTTTAAAATCACCGTGGGTCATGAAGATGACCAGCCATTGCTGGGTTTTTAACCACTCAAACTTTGGGAGGTTACTGGTTTATCATTGGCAGATGTGGACCACCCAGTATTGGGATTTATAACTGAGGGTTAGTGGAACTGACTGTCCAACACTGGAGTTTTTCAATAAATTTGATTACTTACCTCTCTCTAGGGCCTGTATGCTCAGACTTGCCAGAAATTCCCTTCTTTGCAGACTTTTGTACGTTTACCTTTTATCGCTGTACTATGAAAAAGTATTTTGTTAAGGTGAGTCTGAACTGTTTCTGGATGAAACTGGTACTGAGCAATGCACTGGGGTGCGCAGACAAAGGAAACGGCTGGTAGCACTCAAACAGAGTGGAGAATTGGGGGGGCGGGACGGATGAAGGGAAAAGGATGATAAAGAATTGTGAGAAGAACAGAACATGAGGAGAAAACTAAGAGAGTGAGCATGTAAGAGAAGGAAGAAGAGGAGAATAGGAAGATAGACATACAGAGAAATATGGTGGGCAAGAAAGGAGTCAGGGAGAGATTTTTTTTTTTGCCTGTCCTGGTGCCTATGAGAAAACTTTGGATGATGGGAATGGGAAATGTATAATTGTGTAGCGAGTGATGACCCCACACACCTAAGAGATGAAAGGGTGCAGGGTCCCTGTGCTTTTCTGCCTTCCTCTGATGCATTTCTGCTCTTCCACAGAGGGTTATATGCCCAGAAGAGATCCAAAGCAAGTCTGGTAGGACACGAACCTTCAATGAAGATGTCACTGCCAGTGATAGACTTTTGCCCCCAACAAAGCCCTCTACCCAGTCTTCCACCACCGCAGGACCCCTACCTCCTTCTGGTACAGGAGCAGCTGCTGTCAAGGATATCCTCCTATCAACTTCACCCCAATCCAACTCCCACACAAGAATACTCTTAATCTTCTCTCAAAACCCACCTAAACCTCAGAGCATACCAGGAAACTCCCCTGTTAACCAGATCAGAGAGGAGGCTGAAAGTGGCCAGCAGCAAGAAGAGCTGTCCAGCCCCCAGGAGTCCCATCTACCTACCAGCGACCTGGAAGACCTCTTCCTGCGGCTAAAGGACCCCAACGTGCAGCACTGGATGCAGGCAATGCAGGTGCTGCTGGCCAAGCTGAAGACAGCAGGAGAACAAGAGTTACAGGCTACTTCCCTGAAGCTGCTGATGGCACTGAACCATGCAAACATGCAGCAGGAGGTTAAGCCAACAGCCACAGAAACAGTTCAGGAGAGAGAAAAACAGGCAGCAGGGAAGAAGCAGCTATGAAGCCACCCTGGCTTCTTTATATAAAAGAAGAGTCTGATGTGCAAGCTTCAGTCTAAGCTGACCTTTGAAAGGAAAGCATCTTACATATGGGACTTCCCTGGAACCATCAGTGTAAGGGGAGGAGCTCAGGATACTAAATATGTGAAGTCCCTTTAAGGTTTCCTGCATTTCCCATAGCCAAGGTGTGGCAACGAAGAGGGAATGCCTGGCTGTTTTGGGTTTGAAGGAAGGTGAATCCCATCAGTTGAAATGGGATGACCAAGGATTCAACAGGAAGAAAGCTTCCCTTTGGAAACAATTGTTCTAAGTGAAGTTTTCCCTCTTTCATATGAACAATTTTCCTATTGTGTGTCATTCTTTAAGACAGGAGGTCTCCATTCCCAGAAAAGGGAGTGGGGGGGGGGCAGGGGTGGAGAAAGTGACTCATACTTGCCTATTTGGGTTTGTATCCTGCCCCAAAAATACATACTGTTCTGCACAGATGAGAGGGGATTTGTGTGTGATTCACTAAATACGTTAGGAGGAAGTCAGGCCCTTCATCCGCAAGCGTAGGTGTTTCCATTCAGAGTCAAACACACATTTCCTTCTCAAAAAATGAGACGTTCCAGTTGAACACCACAATGGATAGTCTACAATCAGGAAGGTCTTGCCCTCCAAGGTAATTTCTGGTTCAGGACATTTCCTCTGCTACAAGCATGGTGTCTGTATCTTGTGATCTACTCCTGGAACAGAAGGTGTAAAAAAAAAAAAAAAAAACAACAAAGGACTGATATTGATTTCAATAAGTGGTCCCACCTGTCCCAGATGGGAGCTAGATCTCTGAATCCACCTTAGAATCCACCTTTGTTGTAGTGGCTGGAAATGGTGCTCTGTTATTTTTATAACTAGAGGATAGATCTGTAAAGATAATTATACAAAAGCATTTGCAAGTGACAGAGACGAAGCTGCCAGGGAGCCTGTTATGGCTTCCTGATTCTGCCCTGAACTGGTGCTGAGTGTACTCTGGAGGCTGCTCTAAACTGAGCCAACTCATTATGTTTTCCAAGGGACCACATGCTAGCTGGGGAGAGCCAAAGCACATACGCTGGCTAATTACCCTGCCCACCTCCCTTGCCCCTTTGTACTGAGAGCAATGGGAAGGAAGTGTAGAAGCCAGCCCTGCCTGCCGAGTAGTTACATGAGAATCTCAGATAGGGTGGATAAAAATCATTATTTTTCTGAATTTTTAAATCAGATTATAGTAAGTTTTTCTTTTTAAAAATGTTTAAAATGAAATCTGAATTTAATACAAAATATGTAAAGACCCAAGCTTATTACAATCTCTTAAAAACAATTAAATAAAAATAAGTATGCTGAATCCATGAGCCTCTATTAAAAACTTTAAGTTAAAGGATGCTTTTCTATAGTAAAGAAAGAATGGGGGGAGAGAAATCTAACTTTTAAGGTTAAACTTTATAAACATGGCACAATAGGTCATGTAATAAGGGCTTGTTTTGTTTAATACAAATAAATATGCTGTTTTGTGTCTTCAGTTAAATTCCACCCTAATGCAGCTTGACATAAATCATTAGCAAAAAGTTAACCATCCAGTAAATAAGCAAGATTATTCACCATTCTCTAACATACTAAAATATACAATTGATAAAATCTGAGAATATTAAGCTATACAATTGCTTAAATAAATCAATATAGTTATAGTGTACCTCCTAGGTAGCAAAAGGATGTATGAAACCTAGTGTAAAGGTTCTATTTAATTGTAAAACAACTTGGTTTAATAGTTATATCTACCAATGAGAATGCACCTTTCTTTGGAAAAATAACTGAAATACAAATGGTAAAGTTGATTAAAATCAATTATTTAAAATTGCAGCTCTCCACTTGGTGATTTAAATCATCCAACCTGATCTCAGAGCCTTCATTTAAAAAAAAAAAAAAAATTCTAGCCTGGGCGGTTGTGGAGAAATGCTTGAAAATGTGACTCCTAAAGATTCAAAATCAGAGGGCAAACAAAAAGATTCCAAAGTTATTTTTGAAATTCTCATGATTTTTAAGACAATCTCATAATTTTTAAGTATTTGGGGCTGGCAATACTGATTATATGTGCAAAGATGAAGTGTGAGCATGACTCAGTAACTGCCTAAATGTGAAGCGTTTTGATGCCACTTTTCAGCAAATCCCACTGTTCTTTGGAAAATTCACTTCATTTTGTTTCCAAAAGTGGGAGCTGTTGGGTGCTGAGTGTTTTTGAACACGTGGCCTGAGATGTTTTTAGTCCACATGATTGAACCTTCTTTTCATTTTTAAAACGCTCTAAAAATCTACATGCGTAGTGAGATTACCTCAAATACTGGTATGCTACAACTGGAGTATGGGGTACTCTTACTGGTGCAAATTTGGAGTAATGTGATCTAGAGGTTCCCCAGATACAACCTCTCCCCCACAAATAAGGAGTGGATTTGAATATTCAAATAGCTCTAAAACCCACTTGCATAGTGAGATCATCTTGAACACTGGTATTCCACAACAGGAGCTAGGTAAGAAGACTTTGGGAAAGAAGGAAGGAGAACATCCACTGAGAGGAATGGATCAGCTCACATCTCTCAGAGCTATCGTGGCAGGCTGTATTCATCTCGGGGCGGAGGGGGGGCTTCTGATTCATCTGGGAACATCCCATTGAAATGAATAAACTACTTCACACCACTGCAATCCTGTGATGCTGAAAAGAGCTATGCAGAGCCCTCTCCCTCCCCACCACTAGTCCCTGAAGTGGAGTATGAAGTCCAGGACTCCCCTTCACTCCCCCTTGCTGCCTCCAATCAGTAGATTATGCCTTCCTCTCAGCCCATGGGTTATCACCTTCCCTCCTCGAGACCAATCCAGCTCAGGGGAACATGGAGGGGCTAGGAGAAGGGCACAGCTGATTAGCAGTGAGGTGTTCTTAGGAAGCCTCCTTGTGCTCCCCACAGAGGCCCCCAATTATGCCCCCCCTCCCTCCCACCACTTCCTCAAAAGCCACTGAACTGAGATTAACAGTAAGTCTTCCTTTGACTTCAAAGGGGCAGGATTTCACCGCAGGCCTTCAGGTGGCCCGAACCACTTTTAGTCAGTCTGAAGTAACGGCTCAAGTTGCCTGTAGGTCTGATCTGCACCATAGCTCCAGACAGTTACAATTTTAAGACTGCTTACAGTCTGGGGGGAAAGCTTCCTCAGTGCACACTGGACCAAAAAAAGCCAAAAATCTAGGCAGGCAAACATACAGGTGGACCATGGGGATAAGGATCCAGCATAACAAACAAGATGAATGGTTCTGGTTGGTGCATTGTCAGTTTCACCACTGTCTCTGCCATCTAACAGGCTTTTTTACCTTCAAAAAGTATAGCTGTGTCTTTACATTTCCACGTCCTAACTTTTTATTTTAAAGCATTTATAACCCATCCCTGGTCACGCTGAGCTGCTTGCTGCTGGTTAATTTCACCTTTTCTACTGCTGTATTTGTTTGCCTTTAATAAACAAACCTCCATACCCCCCCCCCATGTACTATACTTCCCCGAGGCCAGTCTCCCCTAACCACAGCTCTCTTCCACCCCCCCCTTTCCCTGAACCTGCCCTATCCTTTAAACCACCTCCCTCTACACCCACGTCCTTTCTGCCATAACCCACTTGCTAACACCCCTGCGGCTGCCTCCCCCAAACTTCCTCCCACTCTTCCCCGGAGGGGAGGGGGACCCTGCCCGACTTTCCCCCTTTCTCTCCGAGACGTGGCTCCTGTTTCACTTCCCCCGTTGTCGCCGGCAGCTCCCAGAGGCACCGATTTGTTGGCCTCGCCCCCTGGCTGCCGGGGCTCTGCCCGCACCCCTCAGTCCAGAGCCGCCCACTCACCACTGCGCAGGCCCGAGTTAGTCCCGCCCTGGGACCGCGCCGCGCCGCGCCGCCGGCTCCACGTGCGCTCGCTCCCCGCCCTGCAGGCTCCGCGCGCACCGGCAGCGGGAAGGGAAGAGGAAGCGGCTCACGCTTCAACTCCCCCCCCCCCCCCCCCGCGCAGGACTTTGCAGCCCGCTCTACCAGCTGGAGGCGTTGCCAGCTCTATGGTTTTAATCCTTCGCTGCCCACACCGGAGCCGAACTAGTTCCTTTGTCTTTCCTCCGGGCCAAGCTCTCCCTGGCCCTCTCAGCGCAAACCCCACCCCTGGCTCAATTCCTGCCCCCCGCCGCCGGTCTGGAGCGAGCATTGCGTCCCGGAGACAGCAGCCGGCTTGGAGAACCAGCCGCGAACTCCCGGAGGATTCAGCAGATTTGCCAGTGGATTTTCTGCAGCACCTACCCTCCCACAAGCTTTAACGACGAAGTCCCCCCACCAACCCATCGTCGGTGTCTCCTGTACACCCCCCCCCCCCGCAGGAGCCCCAGAAACTGCAACAAGATCTCAGCGACCCTGGTGCTGAGCAGGAGCAATGACTTCCTGGAGACGACAGGGAACGGCTCCTCGCTCTCATTAGTGCCAAAGCGCTCTCTGCCCCACACAACGCTAGTGCCCCCCTCATTCTTATTGCTGAGGATTGTTGACATCCCCCATAAAGACTAGTTCAACTGAGGCTACAGAAATAACTGTTTACACTATATCTCTAGCTATGTTATCTGGGCTTCACTACTGTTTTTGGCAAACTAACTCTCATTAGGGTGCCCATGTTACAAACCCAACTCTCCAGTGCAGTACATACAGTACCCTAAAGGAGAAATCCCATAAATATTTTGCATCTCTCTCAATACGGGTCACACATTGCGTCCTATGTAGGGGCTTTGACAAGCAGAGAGGTGCAGATCTGATCACTAGGCCCCTAAAATAGGTGTTACCACAAAGTCTCAGCTAGGGTGGCATCTTCCCTTTAGGCAAACCTTGTCAAGGGGCTGCCTAGAGCAGTGGTTCTCAACCAGGGATACCCATACCCCTGGGGTATGCAGAGATCTTCCAGGGGCTACATCAACTCATCTAGATATTTGCCTAGTCTTACAACAGGCTACATAAAAAGAACTATCAAGGTCAGTACAAACTAAAATGTCACACAATGATTTGCTTATACTGCTCTAGATACTATACACTGAGCTGTAAGTATAATAGTTACATTCCAATTGGTTTATTTTATGGTAACAGTGAGCTGTGACACTTTGGTATTTTTATGTCTGATTTTATAAGCAAGTAGTTTTTAAGTGAGGTGAAACTTGGGGGTACGCAAGACCAATCAGACTCCAGAAGAGGCGACAGTAGTCGGGAATGGGTGAGAGCCACTGGTGTGAGGGTCCGCTCTCCTCCTGGGCCTAAGGTTTTCTGAACTCATAATGGTCCCCTGCATCTCTTCTGTTGGGGGCTCGCAATGCTACAGCAGCACGCAGCTGGGAGGGGGCAGCTTCTCCTTCCCCAACAGGAGTCCCTTCTCCTCCCCTCCCCCCAGGCAATAATCAGGCCTCCCCGCCGACTAACTGGGCTTGAAACGTTTTGGGGGTTTTTTGTTGTTTTTGTTGTTTTTTTTGGCCAGGAGAAACCGCAGCAACGATTGCTCTCTATTAAACCAGCCCATCGGCGGATTAACGCACACCGCGATTAGTTTCGCCGCAGCAGCCACACGTCCAGTCTGTGTAGGCGCGGGTGCACCCAAGGCAAGTGCAAGGAACAGCGGGACATTTACACAGCCCCCAAGCCTCCCGCCAAGGCGGTCTATGGCCAAGGCTCGTGAAGCCGAGGCTGCAGGCCGGCTTCCCGCTCGGTCCGTCTGTACGTACCCAGCGCCCTGGGCCGGCTGGTCCCCGGCCGCCCGTGGATGCTCCCAAGAGCCCGCGGCAGAGCCCACTTGCTGCCCGGGCTAGAGCAGGAAAACGGCCCGCAGGAAATTGCAAGAGCGCGGTCACATGACGAGTGACTCGCTGTGACATGCGCCCTCTGGTGATCCGGGAAGAGGGAACTTGATGACTCAGGGGCACTGAGCCGGCGTGACTGGGTCACTTGCTCTCGTCTAGCCCCCTCCCCGGCCACCGCCCCCCCCCCCATTAAAAGGATTCCTTTCTTTCTTAGCAAAGTTGCTATGGCGGCAGGCAGCTGTACACGGGCATAAGTGTGGCTGGCAAAACTTTCTAGTCTAGAAAGGACTGGGTTGGAGGCAACATTGCTGCTGACACCAAGGAAATCAGATTGACCGAGTGGAAACGTGCACCGATCCAGTTGCCTCAGGCACACACCCCTCTTATGGGGGGGGGGGGACTTTGCACCGATAGAGCATAAGCTCATGTATGCTGCTCATCTAGAACTCCCTCTGCCTTTCATCTGAAAAGGAAGCCACTTTGCTTTGTGGGATATGCAGCTACCTCATCAAATGTCACTGGCACGCACGAAGCAGGTGTTCCCCAATCAGTCCCTGCTGCTTTGGTGATAAACCAAGTTTTCGGGCACAAGGGGACTAGAAAAGGGGCAAAGCTAAGTCAGGGCAGAGGGGGAAGTGGCCCCAAGGCTGCAGGAAGGATACTATGGAGCCAGTGTTCATTTCTGTAGTGGCTGAGGGTTGCAAGTTGCCATATAATTTATCTATTCACCAAGAAGAAAAGGAGTACTTGTGGCACCTTAGAGACTAACAAATTTATTAGAGCATAAGCTTTCGTGAGCTACAGCTCACTTCATCGGATGCATTTGGTGAAAAAAACAGAGGGGAGATTTATATACACACACAGAGAACATGAAACAATGGGTTTATCATACACACTGTAAGGAGAGTGATCACTTAAGATAAGCCATCACCAGCAGCAGGGGGGGAAAGGAGGAAAACCTTTCATGGTGACAAGCAAAGTAGGCTATTTCCAGCAGTTAACAAGAATATCTGAGGAACAGTGGGGGGTGGGGTGGGGGGGAGAAATAACATGGGGAAATAGTTTTACTTTGTGTAATGACTCATCCATTCCCAGTCTCTATTCAAGCCTAAGTTAATTGTATCCAGTTTGCAAATTAATTCCAATTCAGCAGTCTCTCGTTGGAGTCTGTTTTTGAAGCTTTTTTGTTGAAGGATAGCCACTCTTAGGTCTGTGATCGAGTGACCAGAGAGATTGAAGTGTTCTCCAACTGGTTTTTGAATGTTATAATTCTTGACGTCTGATTTGTGTCCATTCATTCTTTTACGTAGAGACTGTCCAGTTTGGCCAATGTACATGGCAGAGAGGCATTGCTGGCACATGATGGCATATATCACATTGGTAGATGCGCAGGTGAACGAGCCTCTGATAGCGTGGCGGATGTGATTAGGCCCTATGATGGTGTCCCCTGAATAGATATGTGGACAGAGTTGGCAATGGGCTTTGTTGCAAGGATAGGTTCCTGGGTTAGTGGTTCTGTTGTTTGGTGTGTGGTTGCTGGTGAGTATTTGCTTTAGATTGGGGGGCTGTCTGTAAGCAAGGACTGGCCTGTCTCCCAAGATCTGTGAGAGTGATGGGTCATCCTTCAGGATAGGTTGTAGATCCTTGATGATGCATTGGAGAAGTTTTAGTTGGGGGCTGAAGATGATGGCTAGTGGCGTTCTGATATTTTCTTTGTTGGGCCTGTCCTGTAGTAGGTGACTTCTGGGTACTCTTCTGGCTCTGTCAATCTGTTTCTTCACTTCAGCAGGTGGGTATTGTAAGTTGTAGGAATGCATGACAGAGATCTTGTAGGTGTTTGTCTCTGTCTGAGGGGTTGGAGCAAATGCGGTTATATCATAGAGAAAAGTACTCCTTTTCTTTTTGCGAATACAGACTAACACGGCTGCTACTCTGAAACCTATTTACCAAGCTGTCCCATAGCCCACTGAAATGGCCTCTCTACGCCTGCAATCTTCCAGCTCCTCCAGCTGCTATTCCACCTTTCTTCGCTCTGTGTTGCTCTGTTTCCTCACCCAAGAAGAAATCTAATGGGTTTCTTGCAGGCTGTGGTCTTAAAACAGAAAAGCGACTTAAGTTTTCGATCATGCCCTTTTATTGGAGGTTGCAGCATTAGAAACCCAGTGCAGCACATCTCTTTCATGTATATTCTTAGTGTGATAAAGAGACAAGCTTAAGAGAAGACAGAAATAGTAGAAGTGCAACAAAATCTGTCCCTTTCCTTACCCTCAAGCTCTACATCATTCCACCACTTTATAAAAACAAAAGCTAAGACCTGCTAACCCTATTGCCTATGTAAGGGGACTGTTGCCCTCTTACTAACATTCAGTAGGGGTATTTTAGTTGCTAGCTCCCAGGACTAAAAAGGGGGAAGGGTTGAGGGGGATCAGGACCCTGAGACTGACAGCCCCCAGGAACAATGGGGAGAGGCCAATGCTCCAGGTCAGCCTAAATGACAGGGTGGGCAGGCTATCAAGGAGTCCGTGTGAGCTGGAATTGCTTGGGTCAGACAGAGTGGGGCCGAGCTAAGGAGAAAGCAGGAGCCCGAGCTGAGCTGGGGAGCAGAGCTGTGCCAGATCCAGAGAGAGCAGACCCTGTCTTGGGAGCAGAGCTGCAGCCCCAAAGCCAGAGGCACAGCCCAGGGAGAGCAGACTTGCCCTGGGAGGAGAGCTGCAGCAACCAGAGCTAGAGGGGCCAGAAAAGCAGCCCAAGAAGCAGGTCAGTGCTGGGAGCAGTCACAGAAGCAGCCTGCAGAGCAGACCTGTCCTGGGAGCAGAGCTGCAGCAACCAGAGCCAGAGGGGCCAAAGAAGCAGCCCAGGGAGCTGGAGGCAGAGCAGCAGCAGCACTGAGACAGAGTGATGAAGCTGGGGCGGGAGCAGTCCGGAGCTGGGTGCAGTGAGCAGATGGGGAGAGTGAGGGGGACCCTGGGCAGCAGGCCCAGCACAGGGAGATGGCTCAGCCAAGGGGATCTGCAGGCTAGGCTTGGATCATAACCCCGACAGGGCAGGGGCAATACTGGGAAGAAGGGTCCTACCACTAAGAGCCTGACAGCGTGTGGCCACCATCAGAGCAAGTGTCCAACCCACAGCATCCCTGCAGCACAGCCAGGGCCTGAGAAGGCGGCCTCGGACTTACAAGGAACAGACTGTGAACTGCCCTGATATTCCAGAGACTCTGTTTGTGATGTTCCCTGCCACAGAGCGGGCTGATGCGTTTCCTTTAACCTTTCCCATTTTTCCTTATTCTTTTTAAAATTAATTGTTGATTAAATAACTTACATTTGCTTTAACTTGTACGTAATGGTCAGTGGGTCAGAGAAGTGCCCAGTGTAGAGAGAGTACCCCGGAGTGGGGACACCCTCGCCCCGGTCCTAGGTGACCACAGCAGGGTTGGGGATCGAGCCCCCCAGGAATTCTGGGTCCAGCCTTGTTAGGGTTACGAGGACTCTGCCAGACAGGAGACTGGAAGGGGAGTCCTCAAGGGCAGGGAGGCCACTGGGTAAAGGAAGTGGGAGCGAGGACTCAGATCCTTTCGCTAGCCCACTTCACCGGGGTAGTGCAGAAGCCAGGAAAGTTCTCCACAATAGCAGGACTATTCCCCCGCTTACACCTCGTAATGATTTCACTGTTCAGCTGGCAAGGGGCAAACCAAGATTTCTAGCAACCAAGTCCTTAGAGGGACCAAACATCCACAACCCCTCTTAGAATAGTTTAATTAGTCTGCTTTGTGATGTCTCTAGAAAAGATCTCCACTCCCACTGTTTGCAGCAGTTATAGCTGGTCATGACAATCAAGGATCTTTTCCACTGGGGATCCAACACTAGTACAAAAAAAAAAAAACCCTTCTGCTTCTTCCTTTTGACACCATCTCCTAGATCAGAGAATCATAGAAGTGTAGGAATGGAAGGGACCTTGAGAGGTCATCTAGCTCTGTCCCCCGCCCTCAAGGCAGGACTACATAATTACTACACCATTCCTGATAGGTGTCAAATGTTCAGTTTCTGCAGAGGCTTATATGTCTCTTACCTTCATTAACTTTCCCCTTTGCATTACCACCCACCTCTGGCCAGGAAAGACAGAATGTATCAGATAACAAAAAGTGTCTTTTCCTCACCCACTTTACCCCTCAATCCTATTGTGACCCTTAATGCTACCATGAACCAAGTCCCGTAACTTCCCCTTCGTGCCCCTCCCCCGACATTACTGGTGAGAAAAGGGTTAAATTATTGAAAACTATTTCGTGTTCATTCCACACACCTACACACACAAAATCCCTGCTACACTGGAATTAAAGTTGATATGTACTAAAAAGACTTATAACACTGTAGTTATGAAACAACACGCATTAGAAGTTCAGAGTTTAGACTTAAGGGTGACCTATAATGGAAATAAAATTGATTTGTACCTTTTCTGCTTCTTTATGTTGTGTAAGGACAGCCTTATAGATTCCCCATATTCTGCCCCAGAACATTTTAGTCTCCCTCCTGCTTTTTACTTTAGAAGTATCAGGATCATCAAATCTAGTCTTCCCTATTAGACTCCCTGGATGCTCACACGTGGGTTAGTGTCTTTCTCAGCCCCTATGTGAAGGTGCCTTAACAAGGCATCTTTTCATCAGAGTTCTAAATAGGTGTTCAAACAAACAAGCAAACCACACACACAAAAAACCAGTTCAGAAGGTAGAGTTTTAATCCACGTCTACACACAGACAAAATTCCCTTCTCAGTGAATCAAGTTTCAGTAGCATGGTTTCCTCTGATTAAGATTTTCAAAGCAAAGCAGACTAGGAGAGTTAGCTACACAACTCCCATGGAAGCGAGTAAGTGTTCTGTGGCTAAATCCTTCAGTCCAATGAAAATCTCAGCTATTTGTTCACACCCATCCAGTGTAGACAAGGCCTGAGTTTCTAATTTAATAGCCTTTATTACTTTAAAGACTCTACACATCTCAAAGAAATCAAAAGAGTGGAAAAAAGCCAATGTTTTTTCCTCTGCAAGTTTAACTTTATAAGAAATCCAAACATTTGAAATTTTGGAAAGACATAGATGATTTGTCGCTCAAATACCTTAACTCTGCTCCCACAGAGATGCTCTGAGAACAAGCAGAGTCAGGTGATCCATGATCACAAAACTAGATTTTTTTTTTATTTGTACAGTGCACCCTTCATACAGGTGCACACAGATCAAATTTTCTAATTCCTGATCAAATAAATTTATTGAAGGCAATCATTTCCCAGTACACAGATTCCATGCATCTCCAGTTATACAAGTGTCATTAGCCGACTAGATAGCAGAGTTACCTGTATAAAACTCAGAAGCTGAAATCACGGTATTAAGGTTGTAAGACAGGACAAAGTTGAATGTAATGTTGTAGCATGTGCTTTATGTATGAAAGCAATGAGCCCAAAGGTCTGTCATTGACAGTCACACACAATCACCTGCAAAGCATACAAATCCAGAGTCCTTTCCAAGTTTAAGCAGTGCACCATCATGTGCTGCAGACTTCTTAAAGCCCCTGTGAAAGAAAATGAATGGAAGCTAGGGGACGGAAGGGTTCTGGCATTCTTACAATAATCTGTCCAAATTTAAGAAGTTCACAGCTACAGGCTGTGTCCTGCTTTAGAAATGACAAATAAATGGATGTTTCAAAATTAGAGTTATCACTTTGAGTTTTACATATAACGCTGTAGGAAACCCACCCACCTGCTACTGTCCCCATATTTACTATTGACACCTGTACAACACAATGGGCATGGGACTCAGTCTGTAGGTCAGATAAAAGGACTTTGCTATGACAGAAAATTTTCCCCACATATGCCCTGGCCATTTACAATAGGGTTTCTCATCCATGTAGATTCTCTTAATGTATGAGATTTGAGCTGCCACTGAAATGCCCCCATATTCAGTATACTGATAGCATTTCAACTCCATGTAGGTCCTCTAATGGCTAATAATGCGGATCCCTTTAGAGCTTCCTCTGCCTTTTGTTCAGAAGAGCCCACTCCTCCTAGGTGAAATAGATGGCCACCTCCTCGAATGTCACTGATACATGAAATAGATGTTCTTCATGCAGCACCTGCTGCTCCCAAGACAAGCCCACTGCTCAGTCCCAGGTCGAGAAGGGAAGGGCAAAGCTGAATCAAGCTATTATGAACAGTGTTCATAGTGCTGTTCTGGGGACATTATCTAGCTAAGCCTTTATAACAGAATCGTTCCTATGGTATCTAAGCTTACAAACTGCCTCATAATTTCTCTGTTTACCAGGATAACACATGCAATTGTGTTATCATGCATACACCCAACAAAATGAATATTCTCCTGCCATCTTCCAAATCAGCTTGGCCACCCAACATTTTGCCTTCATTCTCTGGATCTCTGTGTTGTTGGGTCTTCCCCATAAGGGGGAGCTCAGGAGGCTGCTTGCGCCTCTTCTCACCCTCCTCCCTGATAAAGGAGAGTGGGAAGCATGGAATGGAGAATCCTTTGTGATTCAGGAAAGTAAGGAAAAGAACAACCCCCCTCTTTCAGATAACGGGGCAGAAGAGGGTGAAGCAGTGACTTGTGGAAAGGCCAGATGGAGGTGGATGACATCCTGAAGGGTTAAGGTCAGTCATCTCCTCCTGTACAGGCTCTGATCCATGCACGTTTTAGGTGCGGAGGAGAGACATATGGTGGGGTCTTTCCCTGCTGCACAGCTTGGGAGCTGCACAGCTGGGAGAGGCAACTATAATGCAGAGTTCCTAAGCTCAGAAGTACTGGAGCTCAGATGATGGGCTGCTTAGCTGACTGAATGGCATTTCCTCTACCTGATACAAATGGCCTAACTGCTTCAGAAGTCTCTCTTGCACTCTCCCCCATATTCCTTCAGACAGAGCTTCCACCACTTCTGAGACGGCTCCCACTCCCCAAGTTTTGTAGCCACACAGGAGGGGTAAGTGGGCAACCGTGCTGCACAGAAGCTTTTGCTAAGTTCCCCTAAGATTCAGCTTAAAAATTTATAGTAACATCCTCTTATGTTTGGAGGCAAGGTGTGGGTGTGGGGGTTAGCTTTCTCAGCATCAGAACATGCCTGATGCATTTTTAGGAGGATTTTAATTAAGAGATTGATTGTGAGTCAATAGTTTCATGATCAATTAACATTGCAGCACTGCTTCCACTTTGTTGCGTCATTCAGTACAGCAAAGAGCCACTCCTGACAGCATGGACATAGAGTGCCACGTGGCCCACGGGTCCCTGTCTCAGTGTCTCTCTCCCGCATGGGTGCTCCGGTGCTGAGTGAGCCCTGCACTCTGGCTGAAAGTTTTCCCGCACTCAGTGCACTCATAGGGCTTATCTCCAGTGTGGATCCTCCAGTGCTGCACCAGGGCCGAGCTCTGGCTGAAGCTCCTCCCACATTCCGTGCACTGATATGGTCGCTCCCCTGTGTGGACTCTCTGATGCTGGGTGAGTGCCGAGCTGTCACTGAAGCTCTTCCCACAGGTGTGGCACTGGTAGGGTTTGTCTCCTGTGTGGATCCTCTGGTGGGTGGTGAGCTGCGAGCTCTGAATGAAGCTCTTCCCACACTCGCTGCACTTGTAGGGCTTGTCCCCCGTGTGGATTCTCCTATGCTGCGTGAGGTGCGAGCTCTCGCTGAAGCTCTTCCCGCACTCGCTGCAGTGGTAGGGCCGCTCCCCGGTGTGAATCCTTTGGTGTGTGATCAGCGTGGAGCTCTGGCTGAAGCGTTCACTGCACTCCCCGCACTCAAAGGGCTTGTCACCGGTGTGGGTTCTCCGGTGTTGAATCAGCACCGAGTTCTGCCGGAAGCTCTTCCCACACTCAGTGCATTGGTAGGGCTTCTCTCCTGTGTGAATTCTCCGGTGCTGAATGAGACCCGAGCTATCCACAAAGCTTTTCCCGCACTCGTTACATTTGTAGGGCCGCTCCCCTGTGTGGATCCGCTGGTGGGTGGTGAGCTGGGAGCTAAAGCTGAAGTTCTTACCACATTCGATACAACTGTAGGGTTTCTCTCCAGTGTGGATCCGCTGATGCTGCATGAGTGACGAACTCCGGCTGAAGCTTTTCCCACATTCATTACACCGGTAGGGTTTGTCCCCAGTGTGGATCTCCTGGTGTCTCAGGAGGTTTCCCTTCCTACTAAAGCTCTTCCTGCACTTCACACATTCATATGAGTTTTCCCCAGCGTGAACTCGCTGATGTTTCAGGAGCTGTGACTCCTGATCAAAGCTTTTCTCGCACTCAGAACATTTGTGGGGTTTCTCTCCCAGGTGAAGCCTCTGATGCACTTCCAGATCTGAACTCAGGCTGAAGCTCTTACGGCATTCAAGACATTTATAGGGTTTCTGCTCCGTGTGGATTTTCTGATGCCTGATAAGGTTGGAGCTCACACTGAAGCTTTTCCCACACTCATCACATTTATAGCGTTTCTCTCCCGTGTGGATCCTGTTGTGGTTGTAGAGAGTGGAGCTCCGATTGAAGCTTTTCCCACATTCAGCACATTTATAGGGCCCTGCTCCAGCATGCAGTCCTGGATGTTTCACACATGTTGAGCTGTCAGTAAAGCCTCCTCCGGATTCAGTACATGTACATGGCTTCTCTCCCTTGTGGATCTTTTGATGCTGAGTGAGGTGTGAGCTTTGATTGAAGCTCTTCCCACACTGCACACATTTGTAGGGCCTCTCCCCCGTATGGATCCTCTGATGAGTAACCAGCGTTGAGCTTACACTGAAGCTTTTCCCACATTCACTGCACTGATAGGGTTTCTCTCCAGTGTGGATTCTCTGGTGTTTGACCAGTGCCGAATGAACTCTGAAGCTTTTCCTACACTCTGTACATTGATAGTGATTTTCTCTGCCGCGTGGCCTCTGATAGTTAATGGGGCCAGCATGTGTGTCTAGTTTCTTTCCCGAGTCTAGCTTCAGATGAGGATTCTCCTCTTCGCTTTCTCTCACAATCGCGTCATCTAGGGAAGTAAAGAGAATCCAGACAGCACTCATTGCCTGGGCTCAGGAGAAAGACAATCTCAGGGAAGTGTAAAGGGTGTGTTACAAGTAAGACACTAAGCTTAAGGGTATGAGCTTGCACGCTACAAGTGCTACATTGGCACAGCTGCGGAGCTGCAGTTATTCCACTATAGTGCAGACATTCACTACAGTGATGGAAGGGGTTTCGCGGTCACTGTAGTAAATCCACCTCCTCTAGAGGAGGTAGCTAGGTCGAAGGAAGCGTCCTTCCATCTACCTAGCTGTGTCTAAAGTGGGAGTTAGGTTGAGCTAACTACATTGCACAGGACATGACAATTTTCACAGCCCTGAGTGATGTAGCTAGGTTGACCTAAGTGTGAGGTGTAGATCAGGCCCAAGACTATAAGCACTGCATCAAGCCCCAGCACAATCTTTCCCTAGACAGGAACAGGGAGTGTGGAGAGGGACATGGAAGAAAGAGTTGGGAGGAGGAACAGAGTGAAAGAGAGTGAGGTGAGGAAATGTATGAGGATGAAAGGGAAAGTAGATGGGTGCGAGGAGAGACTAGGGAGGCGAATGGACTGTGGGACCTTCCGCTCTCTCTCTCCAGACTACTGAGGACCATTTTTAGCATGACTATTGTTCTGCAAAAGGCATCTCAGGCTGCTGCTGTGGAGGAGAAACAGAGGGAAACTCAGAGGAGCAGTTTGCCATCAGCATCTCCTGCTACATGGGGAATCTAGTCTCTCCAGCTTATTGGGTCAAAAGCCCACCCTATTTGTTTTTAACCCAAGACAACAGTGGACTTTGCCTCTCCCCCACATCAGGGGATTGAGGTACTTTTTGAAGAATACAAAAAACTTTTAACTTGGTGCGAGGGGTGCTCTAGTGCATTTCCTATCAATGCAATCACTGAAAAAAAATAATCAGGAAAAATCACCAATTAGAACAACATTACTATCCACACCAACATCATGCCACATCTTGCCACCCACACCTCACCTAATTTTCCACTGTTTGTAATTTCCAAAGGCTGGAATATTGTCTGCTTCACGGTGCATGAAATACCAAGTGTATAAAATTTGGCAGTGTGCAGTAAGAGGGCCTGGTGGGAGGAAAAACAAAACCTAAGACTGCTTTTTTAAAAAATTACAAAGTTAGGGATTTTTAAAGTGGGTTAAACTTTTCAAAGTAGGCATTTTTAGAGAATGGAAAATATATTGAAAATTCAAGCTTGTTCTGATTCAAACAGTATAATTTGGGTCATGACAAGGGTGAGATTTTGTTTTATAAGGGAGTTGAACTCCACTTTAAGTTGAAAACCATATATTAGCCAAAGATCTGCTACAAAGCCTCCATAATAAAGAGAAAGTATGTGGCGTGAATAACCAGAAAATATTGGCCAAATCTTTCAAAAGAAGAGTCAAAAAGGTATGTGCTTTATAAAATTCTCTATTTATATCTCAATATGGACTTTGGAGCCTAAGTGATTTGGGAACACAAGTCTCATTGGGCATCTTTTCCTTGTAAGTCACTTAGGAGCCTCTGATTTTTGAAACTTATCTATTTCTTGTCCTCAACATTCAGGATATTAATACAGTTAGACAATTACTCTGGATTTTATATAGGGCAGACTCAAGTTTTTAGAACAGGTGGAAGAATCCCAAGAAAGTAGAGTGCTTGGCATACCAATGTATAGGTGATTCTTGCTAAGAGCCTAACAATGCACTTCTACTAAAGCAGAGCCAATGAGATCACAGAACGAGACTGATATGAGAACTCATGAGTAAGGCTACGATTTAGTCATGGAGATCAGGGCAGTCACAGATTCTGTGACTTTACCGGAAGCTGTGACTTCTTCAGCTTCAGCCGTCAGCAGCTGAAGCTGTGGCTGGAGTCGGAGCTATGCTCCCCACATAGCCCCACTGCCGGGGCTGCCACCAGGGCCGTGCGCCCCTGTCCTGCAGTGCAGGCTGCTGCTGGGGCTGTACACCTCTGCCCCGCAGCTAGTACGGTTATTTTTAATAAAAGTCACAGGCTCTGTGAGTTTGTTGCCTGTGACCTGTCCATGCCTTTTACTAAAAATGACCATGACAAAATCTTAGCCTTATTCATGAGCTGTGTTGGAATTCCAGCTCTAAAACTGGATAATTAACTATGTAAATTGATTTTAAAACAGCTCTCACCTGTATAGGGGCCTCTAAGGCTCTCCATTTTCTCAGGGTTCCAGAGATCAAAGACACATGGTTCTTAACCTTGTTCCATCTAAGAGGTCACTTCACCCCTAGCAGCCAAAAATCCTGGTTCTGGGAAAGAAAACAGGGGTAATAAACCTCAACAACTATCAGATGTGATTAATGAGGGAAAGTATACCCAAAATCCCCACACAGAGGAAAACCATTGCCTAACCTTAAGCCTTATCACTGCGAGTCTGTCTTTCCTGACCTGTCCCCTTTCTGGGAAATGATACGATTCACAAGACTGACAAGTGAGAACATTTTAGCCCCAATTCTGCATAGGAATCAGTACAGGGAGAGCGCTGCGTCTGGATGGAGCCCTATTGACTTAGTCACGACTCTGCACAGGGTTCATCCTTGCCGATTCTTTGGCAGGACTGGGACCCAGAAGTGTGATCCTACCCACACTGAGATCAGTGACAGAACTCCCACTGACTGGTGGTGCAGGACTGTGAGCTCTTCAAGGCAGGGACCTGGCTTTTACACATTCCTGTGAAGTGCTCAGCACACATCTGGGCATTTATTACTATAAAACAATAGGGAAGTATTTGAGGAGGAATTGGGAGAGGCCAGTGACAAAGCCAGATGAAAATCCAACAAGGTATTTAGATGCCTAGAGGAATTTTCAAAAGTGCCTAACCTCATTAGGTTCCTAACTCTCATTGAAATCGAGCTGGCCATCAGCCGTCAGGCAAGCTACCACCTGTCCCACCCCTGCCGCTCAGCACTCCTTTGATGCTCTTAACTGAGTGTCCTGGAGGTTTGAAGCATCCTTCAATGCTCTCCTCAAAACTCTCCTTTGCTGTGATCCTACCAAAAAAAAAATTAAAAAAAAAAATTATCATGCTCATATCACTGCCTGTCAAGCTGCTCAGGGCAAGGGCCATCTTTTTGTTTTGTGTTTATTCAGTGCCAGGATAAAACAAACAAACAACAATAACCACCTGCTTAGGCATTTTTGAAAGTCGAACTAGGCACTTGTATGCATCTTTAGGTGCCTAAATACCTTTGGAAAAAGTGCTCCAGTAGCATTCATGTTTTTAGGATGAGTAAATCTCATCTTCTTGAATGTGGTTTTTATTCATAGCCTGAAAGAGGAACCCAACTTTCCTCCTTTTTCAAATCCCAAGCAGTTTCTAAACTTTGAATTAACTAGTCCAAATGAAGGAAATATTCTCTCGACACCTGCTAGTTAAACTGAAACCAAAAGGAAATGAAGAAAAACCTTTTTCTGAACAAAGAAAAACCTCTGAAGTACTTACATTTGGAAAAATTTGAATACCAACTTTCATTGCATTGTAAAGATGGAAAATGATATAGTTCTTACTTAACGCAGTACAGGACTTTGTTACATATTTAAAAAGCTTGACCTCAAAAGTTAAAGATGTTTACCCTGACGATGTACATCATTAGAAAAGCAGTTCCCTTTAATTCATTCAAATTTGCGGAGAGTTCCCTGATGCAGCACATTTATTTATATTTATTTATTTAAATAGTTTCTAGCAAGTTTAGGCCTTAACATAACTTGTCATAATTTTCAAAATTAATTTTAAAACAGGTTTATTTTTAAAAACAAAAATATATTTAAATGAAAAAATCCAATTTTTTAAATGTAAAACAAATCAACTTTTATCCATTCTGCCTTCCAATACTGGAATAAGCCATACCTGCATAAGCACTTTTATATAAATATATCTGTGTCTACATTAGGGGGGTTCGCAAAAAGAAAAGGAGTACTTGTGGCACCTTAGAGATTAACAAATTTATTTGAGCATAAGCTTTTGTGAGCTACAGCTCACTTCATCGGATGCATTCAGAGCTATTACCAGCAGGAGAGCGGGGCGGGGTGGGGAACCTTTTGTAGTGATAATCAAGGTGGGCCATTTCCAGAAGTTGACTAGAACATCTGAGGAACAGTGGGGCGTGGGAGGAATAGACATAAGGAAATAGTTTTACTTTGTGTAATGACACATCCACTCCCAGTCTCTGTTCAAGCCTAAGTTAATTGTATCCAGTTTGCAAATTAATTCCAATTCAGCAAACTCTCGTTAGAGTCTGTTTTTGAAGTTTTTTTGTTGAAGAATTGCAACTTTTAGGTCTCAGAGTAGCAGCCGTGTTAGTCTGTATTCGCAAAAAGAAAAGGAGTACTTGTGGCACCTTAGAGACTAACAAATTTATTAGAGCATAAGCTTTCGTGAGCTACAGCTCACTTCATCGGATCCGATGAAGTGAGCTGTAGCTCACGAAAGCTTATGCTCTAATAAATTTGTTAGTCTCTAAGGTGCAACTTTTAGGTCTGTAATCGAGTGACCAAAGAGACTGAAGTGTTCTCCAACTGGTTTTTGAATGTTATAATTCTTGACATCTGATTTGTGTCCATTTATTCTTTTACATAGAGACTGTCCAGTTTGACCAATGTACATGGCAGAGGGGCATTGCTGGCACATGATGGCATATATCATATTGGTAGATGTGCAGGTGAACGAACCTCTGATAGTGTGGCTGATGCGATTAGGCCCTATGATGGTGTCCCCTGAATAGATATGTGGACAGAGTTGGCAATGGGCTTTGTTGCAAGGATAGGTTCCTGGGTTAGTGGTTCTGTTGTGTGGTTGCTGGTGAGTGAGTATTTGCTTCAGGTTGGGGGGCTGTCTGTAAGCAAGATCTGTGACAGTGATGGGTCATCCTTCAGGATAGGTTGTAGATCCTTGATGATGCATTGGAGAGGTTTTAGTTGGGGGCTGAAGGTGATGGCTAGTGGCGTTCTGTTATTTTCTTTGTTGGGCCTGTCCTGTAGTAGGTGACTTCTGGGAACTCTTCTGGCTCTGTCAATCTGTTTCTTCACTTCAGCCGGTGGGTACTGTAGTTGTAAGAATGCTTGATAGAGATCTTGTAGGTGTTTGTCTCTGTCTGAGGGGTTGGAGCAAATGTGGTTGTATCGTAGAGCTTGGCTGTAGACAATGGATCGTGTGGTGTGGTCTGGATGAAAGCTGGAGGCATGTAAGTAGGAATAGCGGCCAGTAGGTTTCCAGTATAGGGTGGTACTTCAAAAACAGACTCCAATGAGAGACTGCTGAATTGGAATTAATTTGCAAACTGGATACAACTAATTTAGGCTTGAATAAAGACTGGGAGTGGATCGGTCATTACACAAAGTAAAACTATTTCCCCATGTTTATCCCCACCACGCTCCGTTCCTCAGATGTTCTTGTCAACTGCTGGAAATGGCCCAGCTTGATCATCACTACAAAAGGTCCCCCCCCCCCCGCTGGTAATAACTCACCTTAAGTGATCACTCTCGTTACAGTGTGTATGGTAACACCCATTGTTTCATGTTCTCTGTGTATATAAATCTCCTCACTGTATTCTCCACAAAAGCTTATGCTCAAATAAATTTGTTAGTCTCTAAGGTGCCACAAGTACTCCTTTTCTTTTTGCAGAATACAGACTAACACAGCTGCTACTCTGAAACCTGTCATTAGGGGGACTGTGCCACTTTAAAACTACAGTATAGGGATGTAGTTAAAGCGACACACCTTTTAGTGTTTAGACAAGCCTTAAGTTATGTAAGGTCTCATTTTCTGCTTTTTATTTTGATCTGGTAACGGCTTATAGTTTCTGGTTAGTTCCACCATTTATGCAGAGTTTCAGAATAGTTTTTTAATGGGGGGGGGGCTGTTTTGCAGTTTATTTCTTTTGTTAAAAAAAAATCAAATTTGCCCGTTGCAAAAAAATGTACTTATATCCCCACAACTTTCTTCCTTTGACCCCAGCCCGCTCCCATCATCTCCCGCCTCCAAATTTCATCTCAAATCCCCTCCCTCTACCACTCCCTTAGCTTTCACCGATCTTCCCCAAACTCCTTTCCACGGTTTTCTGAAATCCTGGTAGGCGGCGTACTCGGTTTTGTTCAAGATCGTCCGGCTGTGCCCGAGGATCCCTGTACAGCTCCCCACATGCTGCCCCTGAGCCGGGGGGGAAATCCGCAGAGACACCCCCCCCCCGGCCCATGCTGCCCCTCAGCTCTCCAGCTGGGCGGTGCGGGAGGAATCCTGCAGAGGCACTCCCCGATCCGGGCGCCTTCAGGATGGGGGGCCCTGGCTCGTTCTCCTTCCCAAGTCCAGGCTCCGGCTCCCTCTTTGTTGCGGTCGCTTCCTGCAGGCAGTGATTTCCCCTCGTGGGCCCCGCCCTGCTGCGTCCCCTCCCCCCGCATTACCGAGCCCCCCCTGCCCGGCTCACCCGTGTGGCTGCGGGGAGCCGCAGGAGCGGGTCGCTCGGCGCGAACGCCCGGGGCTGCGGGGCTGCAGCGGTGCGGCGCCAGGTGCCATGTGCACGGCGGGCTGCAGGGAACAGGGACGTTCCAGGTCGCTGAAGTCCCCGCTGGGCAGGACTTTCTAGTCCTCCGCTCCAGAGCCGGCTCTTTGGTTTTAACCCTCACTTCCCCAGGCAGGAGAGAGACGTCCCCTTTCCCTCTGTTCTGCTCCTTTGCCCCCTTTCCGGCTAAAGGCCACTCACAGCCCCCTGGCCTGCACCTTCCCCTGCCACTCAGAACAAAGCTCCCAAGGGGCTCCTGGGCCATTTTCTCCCCCCTCTTGGTTTTGGGCAACTGTAGCCGGGACGACGGTTCAAGCACAGGGTCCCAATTTGGGATTCTGCGGTGTCCCCTTTAGGGTGGTTTGAGCTGCTGTAAATCACACAGCTGGCCCTTGGTGGGCCCCCAGAATAAGGGTGTGCTGAGGGACGGGCTGATGGGCAGGGTGCTGTTCGAGCACTTGTGCCACAGCACTGCTCAAAGCCACAGTAATAGTTGGACCTGAAGGATGGTCCAGTGCTTAGAGCACAGGGGGCATGGGAGATCGGGGTGCAAGTCCCTGGTCTACCACAGACACCCTGCAGGACCTTGAGCAAAGAAGCTTTAGCTGGTCCTGAATAACTCCATGTGTAGCCAAGCTCTAATAGCAGTTCCCCCCGCTATATTCTCCCATCCAAGTCTCTCCACCTACCCAAGGGTGATGGAGACTTCTCCACTGCTCTCTTGAATCCTGTACTGCCATTCCCAAGAGAGCAAAAAAAAAAACAAAAAACCCCTCACCCCACCCCAAAATAACACCAAACGACAGGAGATCATCAGGAAAACCATGAGAGTGAAATAAATGCCTTGGGGCAACTCTACACTACAAAATCAGTTGACCTAAATTACATAGCTGTACAGCCTCTCCCACTGCAGAAATTAAATCGCTTTTGCATCTCCACACTATGCTCCTTGTGTCAGTAGTGGGTATCCTCCCCAGGAGCGCTTACACCAATTTAACTGTCAATGTGGGGGCACTCTGGGATGGTTTCTAAAAGGCAGCAATAGTGTACACACTGCAGACTTGTCCCACCAATGTAAGTGACCTACTATTGACATCAAAATGCCACGTCCATGAAAGACCTAGGGCTTATGTCCATGTAGTTAGTGCTATAAAGACACTGCACGATACTTACATTGGCAGTTGGTTGTCATTCTTGTCAGTGTCAAGACTCCATGGTAGAGCTCTCTGCATGGGTGGGGGGATCCAGCTAGAGCCTGGCTGCCAGGCTCCTCACTCAGTGCCAGGCTGCACCCACCTGACTCCCCACTCCCAACCAGGCTATTGCCCGGGTTCCTGGCTCCCTGCTCGGCTGCCCCTGGGCTCCCCATACCACACTGGTAGCCCTCCCACTGCCGGGATCCTGGGTGCTGCCCCCCACTCCCAGATCCCCGCTTCTTGCTGGAAGCCTGGGGACTGTCCCCCCGGCTTTCTGCTCCCCACCCAGTGGCTGCCATGCTCTCAGCAGGGAGTGGGGAGCCTCAGTCAGCGCGTAGGCTCCTGGCAGAGAGTTGGGGGCTGAAAGCCTCAGGGCAGCACCCAGGGTCCAGTGGGGAGCTGCAAGTGGAGCTGAGAGCCTAGGCAGACAAGCTGGCATGTAGCCCAGAGCTGCTCCTACAGGTAGTCACCGAGCATTTGACCCCCTCATTCCTGAGCTACCAGTAAAAAGACAGCCTTAAAATGGAGCCCTAAGCTCTCCTCCCTCATCCCTTCACCACTGGCACCATCAGGAAAGTGGGGACAGAGGACCAGATATCAGTGCTAGATAGGCAGAAAGGGGGAAGGGAACCAGGTCAGGGAGGAGGGGCAGAGAGAGAACTGGTTACAGGGGCAGAAGGGAAGTGGAGCATGGGAAATAGGGAGTAGGTGCTGGACAGGAGGTAGAGACCCTAGCAGAGAGGGCAGGCAAGGCTTGGGGGGTTATGGGAGGGGGATGGCACAGAGAAGCAGGGAGTGACTGGGAGGAACAAGGCAGGAGACAAGGGGTGGGAGGGGGGAGCTGAAAGGGTGGAAGAGCCTGAAGGGAGGACCAGGCAGAACAGCTGCAAGGGGAGCACATAGGGGAGCGTGGGACACTAAGCCAGAAAAGACTCCTGTGCTGGGGCCGGGGCAGTAAGAAAGGTCCCATCCCTCCCAGCCTTGTCCCAGCTCAGAGCAGAAAGGAGGGGAATCTCGGTTGTGGCAGCTAGTTAAAGAGCCTGCAGGGCTGCTGCAGCTGCCTCTGCTTCTGTAGGGGGGCCCTTCAACCTGTTGTTTCCCACAGGCTGTGCTCAGACCTGACCCCCGCTGCTGCTCCCTGCCAGAAACAGCTGCTAGCAGCCTCCCACCAGTGTTCACAGGCTGCCAGATGTTCCTTCTCCGGCCTGCAGCGCTTGTGTTCTCCACCAGGGATATCCCAGCCGGCCTCTTACCTGCTCCAGGCCAGACTCCAAGAAAGGCCCCTCCCAGCCAGGACAGCCCTTTTTAGAAGGGTTTCCACCTGCCTGCTCTCATTGGCCAGGTGTGTCTAGGTGGGAGGGGAGTTACCCTCCCCCTGCTGGAATACGATCCCCCAGGGTTGCTCCTGGGGGCAGGGGAAGCCCAGGAATGAATGTGCTGCTCAGCAGATTCATCACACTGCTGCCCACTACTGCCCGCAGTGTTGTGCTGGAGCCTTCTCCTTTGCAGTTTCTGGCACCTCAGCAGCCTCCTTCAATGGGCCTCAGCCCCAAAATCTGAGAACAGCCTCTAGCAAAATAATCAGGCAATATTTAAAAAAATAAAGCCCGTGAGTTGAATTCTGCACTCAGAGGTAAAGAGTCAGAGGCTCCCTATGTGTAGGATTCTGCCTGGCAATTTTGCCAGAAATCAACACAAAAACAGGAGCCACCTCCTCTTCCTCCACCTTTCCTCCTAGCCCTTAGTGCAGCATCCCCTCCTTGGAAACACCCATTTTCTGACACTTTCCTGCAGCTTCCTCCCAGTCCTGCACCTCTTCTAGCACACCTCAGTCTCCAGCAGTCGCCTGTCTCTGCCCCCTACATTATAGACTACTTCCCCTCTCCTTCCCCCAAAAGACTTCTGGTCTCCTACCTCCATTGTTCCAACGTCAAGCATTCAAAACTCATGAGTCAGGCTCCCCAAATCAGGAGACTGACTTACAAATCTTAAGAATTAAAAAAATCATATTTGGGAGTGGGTTGAAAAAAATGTCTTCTGGTTTTTGAGTCTTCAGGGCACAATCCACAATCAAGAAGACCAGAAGTGTACTTTTCCTTTTTAAATAAAAGATCCTCACGTAATCACTTGACTTCAGAAGCTGGGGATTTAAGGACAACACCAAATATTGCAAAAAGAAAAGGAGTACTTGTGGCACCTTAGAGACTAACAAATTTATTAGAGCATAAGCTTTCGTGAGCTACAGCTCACTTCATCGGATGCATCCGATGAAGTGAGCAGCTCACTTCATCGGATGCATCCGATGAAGTGAGCTGTAGCTCACGAAAGCTTATGCTCTAATAAATTTGTTAGTCTCTAAGGTGCCACAAGTACTCCTTTTCTTTTTGCAAATACAGACTAACACGGCTGCTACTCTGAAACCAAATATTGCGAGACTCTAGATAAAACCACAAGAGATAGGACCACTGCACCTCTATCCCACATAGCAAGCTGCTTGATGTGCTATTGTCCTTTCTCTCGGTCTGGCCCTCTGCAGTATGTTACTGCACGGAGAAAAGCAGGTTACTAGGAGGCCAGCTGTAGCTCAGCAGATTGGGGTGGAAGACCAAGGCAGGAGCAAGTAGGGTAAGAGAGAAGTGAGAAATAAAGGACGGATAGTTAGATTATGGGTTGTTGTTGTTTAATACAAACCAACACCTGTGAATTTAATTTCTAAATGTGCAATTAAAAATCTAATCACTCACTCATTGGAATTCAGTGGGCTAAATGGAATACATTGAAATAAAATAATATTATTGATGTCATAGAATATCAGGGTTGGAAGGGACCTCAAGACCATCTAGTCCAACCCCTTTGCTCAAAGCAGGACCAATCCCCAATTTTTGCCCCAGCTCTCTAGATGGCCCCCTCAAGGATTGAGCTCACAACCCTGGGTTTAGCAGGCCAATGCTCAAACCACTGAGCTATCTTCCCCACCATATCATTGTACCAGGCTCTGGGAAAGAAGCTGCTATGGAGAGGATCTGGAGCTATTTAATTGTCCATGCTATAAAAAGGTTAAACTCACCAAACCAACACCTTTCTCTGCTGAGGGAAGGTGTAATCTGAACAGATGGGAAATATACATGGGAGAAATTAGATATTGAGGTACTCCAGGGCCAAAGTGACTGTTCAGTCACAAGCTGAATCTGGATAAAATGAAAAGCGTTCTCAACACTACAGTGAGGATCCTCTCTATCTAGGTTCATACCATGTTCATTACTATGCTATATGAGCACTTTTTAAGTCTTCCTTTTCCCCCTTTCCCAGCCTTTCCTGGACTTGCCAGTCCAACACTCACTCCATGTCCACTCTGCTCTCCTGTACACAGTCTATCCACTGTTTTCTTGGCCATCCCCTTGCCCACTGCCCACAAACTCTAGTCTCAAGTGCACCCCAAGAGGATCTCCATCATCCATCCTTCATACACTTGAGCTCTTTAAGTGGCTGTATCATTTACCTTTTTACAGATATGTTGTATGAATTTGTATTTCTGTCCCATAGACCAACTCCAATTCTCCTGCTATTTTTCAGATCCCCACCTTATCTGACCGCCAAGTTGCTTCCCTTCTCCACATCCATGCCTTTTTCTGTGGTTTTGCTCACAAGGGGAGGTTTGATGGCTAAGCTGGGTCCGATTCCATCTGCTGCCTTAAAAGAACAGAGTGGGAGGCAATGAGACTGAGATCCTTTGTGACTCAGGACAGCAAGAAAAGAAAGACATGATCCATCAGATTTGCTCTTAAGGGGTGAGCAGGAGATGGAGCTGAAGCAGTGTCTTAGGGTGGAAGAGCAGTGGGACACAGTTGCCATCCCTTAGTGCTTAAGACTCACCTTCTACTCCTGTGCAAGTCCTAGACCATGAAGAGATGGCTTAGGAGAGGAGATCCTCATAGCATGTGCTGCCCAGTTGGGAGCTGCATGGCATACGACAGCACTTGCTATGACAAAAATTTTGCAGTTTTGCTCCTGCATGGCTTAGCAGTTCCAGATGGCATTTGTTTCTCCAGCAGCCATCTCACTACTCCCCTTTGCCCCTTCTGACTCTGACTTCCATTCCCTCACCCACCCCCCACACACACATTCTTTGATCCTACAGGAACAGGTAAGTGGCTGCCATCCAGAATGTCTAGTTGCACCAGAGCTCCTCAGAAGTTCCTAACCATTTGATTTAGAATTTAATTATTTTAAAAAATTATTTCTCCAGCTTCTAAGGCAAATCTATTTTCTCTCTCCTCCCCATTTGCTGGATCTTTCCATATCTGGTGCATTCTTAGCTTTCAATAACACTTGGTTATTGACCAATTTCATCATCAGTTAAGACTATTGCACCACTCCCAGTTCACCGACAAATTAAAATACAGCCCTGTGACATAAATTAGGACCATTGACAAAAAATATTGGTCTAGTGTGCTGCATAGGTCAAAAAGCCCTCCTTCCATGCAGATACTCCTACAGCACGTTGAGTCAGGGGGAGCTATCACTGAACCTTTTCTAATGTTCACGTGTGGCTCCTGTGTGGAGTCTCTGATACTGAGTAAAGTCCCCATCTGTCACTGATTCTTCTCCCACATTCAGTACATACATAGGTTTGCTCTGTGTTTAGGCTCTCCTCAGATGAAGATCCTCCTCTTCACTTTCTCTAACAATCCTCACAGTAGCAGCCGTGTTAGTCTGTATTCGCAAAAAGAAAAGGAGTATTTGTGGCACCTTAGAGACTAACAAATTTATTAGCGCATAAGCTTTCGTGAGCTACAGCTCACTTCATCGGATGCATGAAGGGATGCCCCCTAAGGAGGGGGCCCTTCTCCAGTAGGGCACCTGTCCTGGCACAGAGAAAATGGTGAGGCACAGTGTTCCCCATAGGCATGGCTCAGTTTGGCACATGGCTCAGAAAGGGCAGAGCCAGCTGCAGATAGGGCTATGGGGTTGCAGCCAGAGAAGGAAGTGCTGGGACATGCCAAGACAAGGCTGATACTAGGGCAGGGCAGGGCCCAGCCCAGAGACTGCAGGGAGAAGTATTGTCCAGCCCAGCACTCCCACTCCCACTCCCCATGGAAAACCCTAGAACCCAGGCTTTAGACTCCCTCCTTGCTGTTGCCCCGCAAGGAGCAGGGGGCTCAACAAAGTGCCAGGATCTCCCCTCACAGCCTGCAGTGCTGAGACTCCAGTAGGAGCTCCCCTGTTGGGTGGGGAAGCGGGTGCCCCAGCCGTTAACTTCTGTGCAGGCATTGGCCCCTTGGCCGTGGGGCCTCCCTTCTTTGCTGTCTTGGGCATAGTCAGGATGGGAGACAGAGGTTGCTGGGTCTCATCTCAGAGCTAGCCAAAAGAGGGGTCAGAGGGCTGGGCTCCTTGAGCCTCCCCCTCATTGTACCCTTGGAGGTGAGGCATGGAAGAAAGAGTGACAAAGTGAGGGGCGGGGGGGGGGAAGTACACGGATAAAGGGGAAAAAAAGAGGGGAGGAAGGAGATACCAGTGAAAGAATGGTGAGGAGTGTGAACTTAAGGGGAATCTCTCCCCGCCCCCCAACTTTTGAAGGCTTTTGCGTTGTAACATAGTGGTAAATCAGGAGGGTAGTTTTGTGGTGACATCTCCCGCTATGCGTGGGAATACGATTTTCCTACCTACAAAATCCCAAAGCAGTTCATATTAAAATGAAGGCTCATTGGCAAATCAGATACATGACTGCTCCTTTCTGACTCTGCCAGAGCACCACAGAGACAGTGAGATGGGACTGAAGTACAAGAGCTCATACCAGCTATGTTGAAATTCCACCTTTGTACTGAATTCAATGATAGCCAGGTGCTCAGAGATCAATGTGACAGATGTGGTATAAGAACTGAAATATAATTCAATAGCACAGTTTCAGGCAGTATCTCTGAATCAACTGCTTTTGAAAATGCCACTTGTAATTTACTTGATAAATAGAGCCGGCCAAAACTCAGGATTTCCAGTTCTTGGGAAATTTTGATATTTCGAAACGTGGTTTTATTCCAAATTGGACCAAAACTGAATTTTTTTAAATTTCTGGAGACCTGGCTGTGACGGGTTGTCACCCGTGGCGTGCAATCTGGGAGCCATGGGAACCGCTGTGCCCCTCTAACCACCCCACGGGGCTGGCCCTGTTCACACTGCTTCCTTAACTGGAGACACAGCCAGCCTCACCAGTATGTTATTACCCAACTCGACAGCAGGTGGTGCCACTCACCCAAACTGAGCTGCCTGAGTGATGTACTGAAGCAACCCAAATACAAACAGCAGACACCAGCATTTCCCAGCTCCCCAGGCTCACCCCTTCCCCCCCCCCGCTGGTTGCAAAATTATACTGTGTTGCATTGCACAGGGATCTGTACAATGTAAGCTCATAATTAGTTCACTCTCCCCTCATTGTGGGAAAGATATGCAACAAGCCTGTGTTAACCAAGCTGAGATTTTTCCCCAGACACTTCACTCAAAGGCACACTGGTTTAGATAAAGCAAAAAACAAGTTTATTAACTACAAAAGATAGATTTTAAGTGATTATAAGTGTTAGCAAACAGATCAAAGCAGATTACCTAGCAAATAAGCAATACACAAACTAAGCCTAACATACTAGACAGATTGGATACGAATTAGTAATTTCTCACCCTGGCTGATGATACAAGCAGTCCACCATGTTTCCATACGCTGGCTAGAAATCCTTTTAGCCTGGGCCCAGCACTTCCCCCAGTACAATATTTGTTCCTTAGGTGTTTCTAGGAGTCTCCTTGGGTGGAAAGTGAGGCCCCTAAATGATGTCACACCCCACCTTATATAGCTTTTGCATATGGCAGGAACTCTTGGTTCCAAAAACAGTTCCCAGCCCAGTTTGTGGAAAAATACAGGTATCCAATATGGAGTTCAGTATCATGTGGTCTGGTCACATGCCCTTGCTGAGTCATAGCAGCGATTGCTTACAGGCTGGCTGAAATGTTTACAGGATGGTTATGCACTGCCACAGTCCATTGTCTTTGCTGATGGGTCATCAGCACTGTTTAGCTTCTTCATTGTTCTACCTGAAATGCAAGCTGACTGTGGGTGTTTTCCAGAGTAAGCACATTTGAAATACAGATACACGGTCAATGTTCATAACACTAGATACAAAAATGATACATGCATACAAATAGGCTAATCATATTCAGCAAATCATAACTTTTTCAATGATACCTTACAAGACATATATTATACTATATGCAGCATAATTATGTCATAATCATATCATAACCATACTACTATGAAGAATATTGGATGCAGTATCATATTGGCAATTAAAAAAAAAGTTTCAGAAACACTGACACATGGTGTTTCCAAAACAAAATAGGCTCTCTGAACCCCAGTAGCCACGGACTGAAATTGACATTCTTGTCAGTTTCATGGCTGCTATAAGGGTAGGGCTGGAGCTTTCAGGGCTTACAATCTCCCTGCCACAGACCCAGGAGCCTGGTAGACCTTCCAGAGCTCTCAGGTGTTCCAGCCTCCCTACCATGGACCAAGGAACCTGGAAACCATGAGGGCTTTCAGGGCTAGTCATAGAACCAGGAGCCTGGAAGTCTTAGGATGGGCTTCTTTTGTCCAAGGCTCTATGGCAGACCCACCATGCAGACTGCCTTGCAGTCAGGGAATGCAGGGCTTCCAGACTCTCAGGCTAGTTTGCTCCCAGGGCTGCCTCTGAACCATAGACCCTGGACACCCAGAGCCACAGATTCTGAAGGTTTCCAGCAGAACCCTGCCTTCTTTTAGCTGAAAATTCATTGAATGTTTACTGTTTGCACAAAACAATTCAGACTTGATCAATCAGCATTTTCCAGCACAGCGTCAGACAGCGATGGGTGATACCTAACAGAATGCTATTAAAGATTGCCTACATTAGTCACAAAGGTTGATGATAGCTCCATTCCCTCTCCTCTCTCGTGTGCATGCACTGCTTTTCCTCAAAGAGACAATAGCTTCAAAAACTGCAGTCTCTTCTCCTGTTATTATCCAAGACCTGCACTATTAATAGCTAATGCACACATAGTTCCTATGATGGCTCTGGGTCTGATGTTCTTTGGCAGCCAGATAATATTTAAATCATTCTACCACAGATGCAATCCACTCTCAGGGACCTTTGGATGTAGGTTTCTTTTATGTTTGAATACCAACCCTGTGGGTCAGGTCACAATATTTCACACTCAGATTTGGCCTGGTCACCCCTCTGTTGACAGAGGGGCGGCTAGGCAAAACTTGAGTGGTGCTGCGAACAACCACCACCACCACCGCTGTGGGGTGACTGCAGCGTGGGCTTCCTCTCCAGTTGCTCCCAGTCCCCTTGAGGCCTTGGTGTTGGGAGAGGGAGGAGGGAAGGGTTTAGTTTCAAATTTTGCCCAGGCCCTCCAAAAATCTTTGGGCAGCCCTGCTTACAAACCCCAAGGATAGCCACTGATTGGGACTGCAGGAATGCCCCTTGACAGCTCCTTCTACTGCTCCTGACCCTGCAGAGATATCGCTGTGATGGTGGACTTCAGCTCTGATTAAGCAGAGCCGAGGGGAAAGAGTGAGGAGGAAAAGGAAAGTGGGAAAGGAAGGGGAGGGTTGGGCGGAGAGAGGAATAGTAGCGAAGACAAAGGGTGCGAAATGGGGGGGGAGGGAAGGGGCAGACATGCCAGAGGGGTTAGACAATCAGAGCCCGGGGGATGTTTCCTTTAGGGCACTGGGCGAGGCACAGGAGAGTTCAGATAGGCAGCGGATCTGGCTACCCACTAGCCTAATTGGCTCACGAGCCCTCCCAACCTGATCACCAGGCTGCTGGGCCATGCTAAAGGGGTGAGCACAGTAAGGGGCTCGCCTCTTGCCCAAGCTGCTCGCTCGGTGGTGACTCACCTCCGCCAGCCAGCGCTGTCCCGGCGTGGCTGGGCTTCAGGCACCCCTAGGCTGGGGAAAGGGCGGTGGCTGCCCAACCTCCCACCTACCCCAGCTCCTCGGCACTTGTCGCCTGGTCCCGCTGGCTGCCAGCCATGCAGGTCTGGCCTCACCCCGGCTCGGCAGTGGGCCGGACCGGGCTCTACCCCAGCCTGTCCCCCTGCCCACTACTACCCTGCTCCTCTGTAGGACAAGCAGGCTGATCAGCTCTGTAGCTTTAACCCCCAGGTTGCCAGATCTGAGGAAAACAAACACCTCTCTTACCTCCCCGCCCTGCGGTATCCTGCACGTCCAGGCAGTTCCCTGGGCTGTTTACCCCCCTGCACCAAACCAGGGCCCTGCTCCCCAGTGGCCAGCCTGCCAGGCACCCAGAAAGCTTTGAGCAGGGCCTGAGTTCTAGGGGTTGGCACGAATTGTTGCTGTTAATACGGCCCTCCCTCTCCCCCCACCCCGCACTCTGCCCCATCCCAGGCCCCTCGGCTGACTCCCTGCGGTCCTTTCTCACTCATTCACTGCCCCTGTGGACTTCCTTCTCCTCCCTGCACAAGCCTTGCATCTCTCTCCTGCTCCCTCAGTGTATCTAGCACCAGCAGCTGCCAGCCTCTGAGTCTGACTCTTGCAGAGCCTGGTACAGGAACTATGGGGAGGCATCTTGGGTTGACCCTGTCCTAGGGCTGCTGGGGGTTGGTACAGCTCCTGACACAGCTTAGATTAGCCCTGCCTGAATGTTTGTGAGACTTTGGAATGTTTTCTGAAAATGCTAGTTATACTGATAGCATGGGAAGGACATTGGTGCAGATGTTAATTTAAATAATGTGTAATGTAAAAAGCTAGTAAAGAGGTGGCAGAAATACAAATATGGTAATGGGTAGGTTTAATGTTCATTAGTATTGTAATCGGTTATAAGAGGAGTAGCCTTGCTAAATTGTGAAAGATTTCCAATTAACGCACACTAGAAGGTTACCATTACATAAGAATGGCAATACTGGGTCAGACCAAAGGTCCATCTAGCCCAGTATCCTGTCTTCTGTCAGTGGCCAATGCCAGGAGCCCCAGAGGGAATGAACAGAACAGGTAATCATCAAGTGGTCCATCCTCTGTTGCCCATTGCCAGCTTCTGGCAAACAGAGATAAGGGACACCATCGCTGCGCATCCTGGCTAATAGCCATTGATGGACCTATCCTTCATGAACTTATGTAGTTCTTTTTTGAACTCTGTTATAGTCTTGGCCTTCACAACATCCTCTGGCAAAGCGTTCCACAGGTTGACTGTGTGTTGTGTGAAGAAATATTTCCTTTTGTTTGTTTTAAACCTGTTGCCTATTAATTTCATTTGGTGACCCCCTAGTTCTTGTTTCGGAGTAGCAGCCGTATTGGTCTGTATTCGCAAAAAGAAAAAGAGTACTTGTGGCACCTTAGAGACTAACAAATTTATTTGAGCATAAGCTTTCATGAGCTACATCTGATGAAGTGAGCTGTAGCTCACGAAAGCTTATGCTCAAATAAATTTGTTAGTCTCTAAGGTGCCACAAGTACTCCTTTTCTTTTTCCTCATTCTTGTGTTATGAGAAGGAGTAAATAACACTTCCTTATTTACTTTCTCCACACCAGTCATGATTTTATAGACCTCTATGATCCCCCCTTAGTCATCTCTTTCCCAAACTGAAAAATCCCAGATTTATTAATCTCTCCTCATATGAAAGCTGTTCTATACCCTTAATCATTTTTGTTACATGATTTTGTTACAGATTACAGGATTGTAAAGCTATACTTCATTCTGTTACCAGTGGATTGATCACCCATTGATACACTATATCATCTTTGAAATTGAGTATAATTGTAGTACTTGTGTAAATGGTAATTGTAGGGCTGTTTGCTTAACTAACCATTTTACTTCTGAATAAAGTTTGTTTCAATCATTCAAAGGGTCATCCAGGGCCCTCTACTAAATTAAATTGTCTGTAACTGATTTAGAGACTCGAACCCAAAAACTAAGTGTGGTTTATTGCATCCCTAGCTTTAACAATTTAATACTAATTGGGAACATTTAAAATTCAGTACCCCTGTGTATGAAGAAAGGGCTTGGTGCAGGGCACCAGACTGGCCAAGCTAAGATGCAACGGCCCTTCCTGAGCTGAGAGGGGGCGAGACGCATGGAATACATGTTGGGGCCTGGAATGTCGGGGAGGGCAGTTTAACTGTCATGAGGGCTTGTGTTGTTTACCCCAATGGCAGAGAGGGGAGACAACCCTGGGCTGGTCCCTGTGTGACTCCCCAGCTAGACTCAATGGTATGCATTTGGGATCATGCCTCTTAGGGAAGGCAGAGTGGTAGCCAATAGAAAGGAAACCATCCTGGGACTTCACCCCCCCCCCCTCGTCCCCAGCAGGACAGCTCTCTCCAGGGCAGGGCTGGGTGCTAATCGGGCAGCAGTAAAGGACGGGGATGCAGTGGGGATTGACAGGAAAGCTGTATGTGTCATGGGGGTGAAGCGCAGAAAAACAAAGTAAGGCTATGGGGGAGCACAGTGCTCACCGGGGGAATGGAACCAAGAGGTGGGAGACCCCACTGGCAGGTGAGGTGCAGTTACTGTGTGTCCTTGGGGGACAAGACCATGGAAAGGGAGCTCCCCTCATTGAAGGAGCAGTGTGTTTTGGGGTGAAGCTCACATGGAGAGTTTCTCATTGTGGGGAGCAGTGTGAGAGTGTGTCTGTGATGGGGCTGAAGCTCAGGCGTGTGGTAGAGTAATGTGTGTTTGGACAGTGAAGTCCAAGACAGAGGGTGAGTCCCTTGGGGGAGTAGTATGTGCTGAAGGGTCAAGCCCAGGACATGGAGGTCCAACTAATGGAGAAATGTGGGCTAGTAGGAGGTGGGGTGGATCTGTGAGGTGCAGCCTAAATTTGTGTGTGTGTTGGGAGAATGAAGTCCAAGAACAGAATTCCACTGAAGAGCGTGAGCGTATGTGGAGGGATGGTGAGGAGTGAAGCAGGGGAGGGTGGGGTTCCCATTTAGGGAATACTAAGCATTTGGGGTGAAACCTAAATAAAGGGAAAATTCCATTAAAGAGTAGCACAATATTGGGAGACAAAGCCACGGAAAGTAGAGTCCTGTTATGGGCTCAATGTACATAGGAGATGGGAGGAAGCAGGATATTGAAGTCCAGGGCCCAGCCTTCAGAGCAACGGAACCATCATTATTAAATTTCACCATCTCTTCTTCTCCAAGGGGAAGCCTTCCTTCGAAAGGCTGAAATCCACTTCTCCTCTGAGCAAAGGACAAGGGGTGATAAAGAAACAAGAGAGAAAGTTTATCCTGATTTTTCAGACACTAAACAGTGAACAGAGGGGAGGAAAAGAGAGTCTAGAGACTGATGGAAAAGGAGCAAGAAATGAGGTAGGATTCACAAGAGCATGAGGAGGTTAAGACAAAAAAGAACTGGGCCTAGGTTTGGAAAAGGAAAAACTAGATTGGGAAAAAACACAAAGAGAAGCCGAGGGACATACACTTTCTTCTGCCATCTCTGCATTGACAGTATTTATTCTGAAAAGGGAGAGGGGAAGTATTGAAATCCGGTGTCCAACATTCTGTGCTGCTCTATGCCTCATTATTACATTTCAGAAATTATACCTCTGCCAGGAGACACCTTCCTCCACAAGGCCTGAATTTAGTTTTCTTCTCAGCAAAGAACAAAGTGAGGAAAAGAAACAAGAGAAAAAGAAAAATCACAGGAAATGGAGAAGAGCATTAAATGCAGGGGAAAGGGAAGATGGTGGTCTAGAGAGAGACGCAGAAGCATCAGCAGCAGTAAGAACAAGAATTACGGTAATAATATTCAAGGCAGGTTGAGGAGATTAATAATTGCAATCTTCCTACACCCCTGTGGCAGATATCTCAGTTTACCACTTTCAGATTATGGTCACATTCTCTCTGTGTGTCCACAGGGAAACAAGAGTGAAGGTAGGAATGAGTGTGTTTCCTGAATCTAGAGAGAGACAGGAAGGAAAAAAAGAGTTCTGCGATTTTAAATTTCAGAGTAAAAAGTGCAATTTTTTATGCATTAAAGCCAAATGTGCAAAAAGCCCTCCGGTAAACAACCAAAACAGCTTCTATCTGCCAAAACCCAAGTTCTGGAGTCAGATTTTACATGGCATAGCTGGGATTGGTAGCACTACCTATTATTAAGGTTGCCCAATATTTCCCATGATTAGATCTTGTTTTTAGTTGCTTATAACTCTGCCAAACTTTAACCCTTTAGACTGAAATTTTACATACCAGCCATATGTCTCATGCTGATTATATTTTTTGGCAAATTTCTACCAAAACAGGTCAATCATTTCTGAGAATGAGGGTAGGGAAAAATATGTTGGTTTGCCCATGTTAAAATATTCTGGTGAACTTTTAATTGAGGCACTCTAGTGCTCCCATACTTTGGACCAGGGACTTGAAATTTAGCCAGGGGCATGTTCTTTGTGTCAGGGACGTACCTTTTGCTGTCCCTGTGAAAATCCACTCAACTTTGGCCATGGTTACAAGCCTTTTGAAAAAAAAATCATAGTTTGCATATACTCAGACACTTTCTAGAGCTTTGTAACTTAATTCCCTAATGTTGTAGCCACTCTGAGCATGCTTCAGCTCAGGGCTCAGCAGGATTTTCCTGCCAAATTGTAGTTCTCAGTGGCTCTTGACCATGCCAGGTCTGGGCACAGGAACTAAGAGCCTCCCTCTCTGGTGCCATTCCTGCTGACACCGTGACAAGGAGGAAGAGGAAGCTGCCTGAATTAAATGCAGAGGGGACAAAAGCCAGAAGTCAGCAGCACAAACCACTGAACATAGAAAATGAATAAGAGCAGAGTCTAGAGACTGTAGTAAAAAAATGAAGTAGAATTCATAGCAGGGACTGATTTGTGTATAGGGGAGAGGAAGATAAAAAAGTTAGGGGTCTGAGTGGATCAAAAAAAAAGGAGGAACAGGAAAAACAGACACAAATGGATAAATAAATATTAATGACTCAAGGCTCCTTTTGTTAGTTTACAAAGCCAGCAGTATAATATGTCCCTGCTTTTTAATCTAAAAGTAGGGGAGTGAGGAGGTGGGAAGAATTTAGTGGAAAGGAAAAGAGCAGGAATCACCACATCCTTATACCCCAAATTGCTCCTTGTGTAAACACTACAAGCTTCCTACACTCCTATGGCCGGTGTCTTGATTTCTCACTTACAAATAATAAAGAATAGCAGTTTCTGTATCTCAGTAGTGTGTAGAGGTCCAAATAATGGATTAGGGCCCCATTTGTGCTCAGCACTATAGCTGTATCTCCATTGGGTCCCGTTGTGAAAGAAACTGAAATAGTAGGGCAGGAGAAGTCCAGAACCAGATGTACCATACAGTAGGATAAAGGAGAACAAATTCTAAGTGAGTCAGGACCTGCTGGGAGACCACTGTACAGTATGCAGAGCTAAAGGAGAAGAGAAGACTTGGGTCCTATGTTCTGAGACATGTCCCATGTCTCATCATTAAATTTCAGTGTCTTTCTGCCAGGAGTCACCTTTCTTCAAAAGGCCTGAATCCAGATTCCCTCTCAGAAATGGCCAAAGTGAGGAAAAGAAACAAAAGAAAAAACACAGGAAATGGAGAAGAGCAGAACATACAGAGGAAGGTGATGCAGATGCTCTACAGACAGAGGCAGCTGCAGCAAGGATTAAGGTAATATTCAGTTCAGGGTGCGGAGATTTAGTACAGAATTTAGCAGAGTTGATGTGGACATATCCATATCCACCCAACATACTCACATGCAACCACGCCCTCCCTCTCCCTCTCCCTGGACCCTTATGGCAAGTGCCCCTTTTTATTTTTCAGTTCGCTGGTTACAGCTTTTCCACATGTGCCCAGTAAGCGAAAGGGCAAACAGGAGTGAGGCTAGAACAAACCAAACATTAATGTAACCTCAGATTTATCCCTGGGATCCCTCCAGTGCAGGACTGTGGTGTCCCCAGGTAATAGTGTGTGTATGGGTTAGAATAGTTTGAGCTCCTATTCCAGGGGCAGAATCCTTGCTGAGGAAGGAAGCCAGCTCAGAGAGCAGTGTATGCAGAGCTAGAGAAGAAGCCAATCCCAGAGCCTTACATTCTCAGCTGCTCCATGTCACATCATTTAATATGACTCTCTCTTTTTGCCAGGAGTCACCTTCCTTTGAAAGACTTGAATCTATTTTACCTCTTAGCAACTGGCAAAGTGAGGAAAA
This sequence comes from Dermochelys coriacea, assembly GCF_009764565.3. NCBI lineage: Eukaryota > Metazoa > Chordata > Testudines > Dermochelyidae > Dermochelys > Dermochelys coriacea. The sequence goes on from NC_050068.2 coordinate 244,195,411, forward strand.
GAAAAAAAAGAGGAAATGGAGAATGGAAAATGCTGGGGATGGTGACAAGGAGGGTCTAGAAACAGAAGCAGAAGACAAGGCACCAACAGCAGTAAGAACTGAGGATTTAGTTAGAATAGGATGGGAGATGAAACACTGCAAAGAGCAGGAGAAAAACAATGGTGGCAATGTGGAAGGGTAGATAAGGATTTCTTTCCTTTCTCTCCATAAAAGGTGTTTGTGGAGTGTGTAGTGCTGTACACTTCAAGAACCTGTTGGCCTTATTCAGGCTAACTACTCCTCAAGGGACTCTCTGCACTTCCTGTGGAAAAGGCATGAAAACGAGTACCAAACCAGCCCCAGCTCTCTAAGCCATTCTCCCTCATTGACTGCTGTATAAATCATCTCTTGTTCTTCCCCTTTCCCTGACCTCTGCTTGTCTAGCCTGGTCTGTAAGCTCCTTTGAACAGTAACAGTCTTTCTAGAGCTGGAAAACACCTAGCAGACACTACCACAAATAAATAAGCAGCACAGCTAATAATGGAAATGATTTTGCCTCTCCTTCACAGCAAAGAGATGTGCTCTATCGTGGGGTGGAGGCCCCATTGTGGGAAAGTAGTGATGTGAGGAGAGGAAGCCCAGGGCCTGGTGTAACATATAATGAGATAATGGGGAATTCAGACCAAGTAGGCTGGTTATGTGAGAGGTATAGGCAATCAGGCTTACAGGTCCTACTGAGGGACCAATGTTTATCGGGCTGGAGGAGAAGTGAAGCCTGAGGCTCTGCATTCAGAGATGCTCTGTATCTCATCATTATATTTCAATGTCTCTCTTTTTGCCAGAAGTCCTCTTCCTTCAAAAGGCCTGAATCCACTCTCCCTCCCAGCAACAGACAAAGCCAGGAAAAGAAACAAAAAGAAAAAGCGAAAGAACACAGGAACTGGAGAAGAGCAGAAGATACAGAGGGAGGTGACAAAGACAGTCTGGAGACAGAAGGAGATGAAGTAGAATCAGGGCTGGATGTGGCTAGAGCATGGACCTCCCAGCACACTCACGTGCGCACATCCGCACTCTTTGTTTCTCATACTCTCTCCTTCTGCCCGGGGCACCTTTCTCCACCATGGCAGAAACCCACTTGCACTCTGAGCAAAGGACAAAGCGACAGAAAGAAACTGGAGGGAAAGCAGAAGCACAAACAATTAGGAACACAAAGCAAAGGAGGGGAACACCTTCTGAGTCAAGAGACAGAAGGAGCAGATGGGAGAAATGAGGTAGGAGTGTCAGAAAGTGGAAGGGAGGGGTAAGTGAAGACAAAAGAGGCCAGGGTATAAAAGGATTAGAACTGGGAGAAAGGATAAAAGAGAAGCAGAGGGATATATACAGATTTCTCCCTCCCCTTCTTTCACTGTAATGTATTCCTGTTTGAGTTCAAGAGGTGTGGCCAGGAAATTAGTGAAGAGGGGAAAGGATGAGCAGCTCACCCCCCTGCCACATTCCTGCATACACACTGGCAATGTCTTGCACTCCCATGGCAGCTGTGCTACTTTCTCTCTTTCAAAATGTGTCCCCACTCTCTCTGCAGATACATATTGTGGTGGAGATGAGGCTGGTACCTGCATCCTGAGACACACAGGCAGGCCACTCTCCCAAAGGAGAACAGAGCGTTTGATTTAAAAGTGGGAATGAGGCGGTTGTTGGCTACTGGAGAAAAGCAGGCAGGAGACTCTCCCAAGTGAAAAATAGAAAGTTTTCCACTTAAAAAAAAATGAAATGAAATTCTAAAAAACAAAATGATTAAAGGCTATGTCTCCTTCTGTCCCACCACAGCGCTCCCCAGAGAGAAGTCTCCATAAACTTAATTTGCCCTTCCCAAATCCAGTCTGATTTATGACTGAGTAAGTAGCACCCTCCAGTGGAGATTCTGGACACACCTTACAAATGCTTATTAATGCAGATTCATATATCCCCTGAGATCCCTCCAGTGCAGGGTTGTAGTTCTGCTAGGTATTCGATGGACACCTGTATGCATGTGGGTCAAAGTGGGTCACGCTCCCACTGGGGGACAGAACATGGGACAAAATTAAGCCTGGAGCACTACATAATGTTTGGTTCTTCTTCCTTTGAAACAGGAGACACCTTTGTCCAAAAGGCCTGAGTCTGTTTTCCCTCTGTGCAGTGAGCGAAGGGAGAGAAAGAACAAGCACACGAAATGGAGAACAGAAAATACCAGGGAAGGTGATGAAAAAGGGCTAGAGACAAAAGCAGAAGCAGCAGCAGCGGCAAGAATGGAGGTTGTATTTGGAGCAGGGTGGGAGATTAAACCCAACGATGAGCAGGCCCCCCCTGGTGGAAGGCAACCTGCAGGGTTGGGTCTCACTGGAGATTAAGTGTATGTACTTGAGGAGCAGTTGAAGCCCAGGGATGAAGTCTCTAGGTATGGCAAGGTACGAGTTTGTGCATGCTGGGAGTGAAGAAGGTGATGGCCAGTAGGGTAGGTACGCATAATTAGGGTCCTACTGCTAATGAAGACTGTACCATGTGGGGTCAGATTAGAGAAGACGTGTGTGTTGGAAAAGTTAGGCCTAAGAGAACAGAGAGCAGCACAAATATTGGGGGTGTGTGGAGAGATGAAACCTAAGACAGGTGGTGTTTATTTAGGGAGTCCTCCGCATATGTTTAAGTGTGACTCCTAACAGGATTAGTTCCATCAAGGGAGATGGGTATCATGGAGTAATGACCAAGTCAGCTGGGAGCTATGAGAGAAGAGTTGGACAGTGTGTGTGTGTAAGTGTGGCAGGAGAGATTGGTGTTCAAAACAGTTTCTTGCCTTGTTATTAAGGATTCACAGAAAGGATGGCAGGATATAGAGATTATAAGCAGGAGGGTGTGGAAGAAATCAGCCTAGGAGACACCAGTGCCAGTAATATGGTAGAATGGCATGTGAAGTGTGGGGTCAGGATTTGGAGTCCAGCAACCTCCACTTATGGCAGCTCTGGTCTTCATTATTAAATCTAATCATGTCTACTTCTTCCAAAAACTTGGCTCCTCCAAGAGGCTGAAATCCAGTTCTGCTCTTGACATGGCACAAAATGAGAAAAAGAAACACTATAATGAGCTAACCCAGAGAAAATGGAGAAGACAAGAAAATGAAGGGGGAGGAGATGCACAGAGACTAGAGTCAGGCAGAAGAAATGAGGTAGGATTCACAGAAGGGGCAGAGGGCATGTGGTGGCAAAATGAAGACACCCCAGGGATGGGAAGATCTGAACAGGAGACGTGAAGGGGTGAATATTGAATTATTCCCATATTAATTTCCTTTAATATGTCAGTCTTTTTAGTCTAGAAGTCGGGGAGGAAGTTACCGCAGGAGGGGAAGGAGCAGAACCCCCTCCCCTCCAGCAATACTTTTGCACACACGCACATCACAGACTATCTGCACTCTCATGGCAGGGTCCTGATTACTTCCTTTCAAAATCTGTTACACCTCTGTACAGAGGCCTAAAGAGGGAACAACACTGTGGTGGGAAGGAGGCTGTTAGCTGCACCTGGAGAGACACAGAAGACTCTCTGGAGACTGGAGAGCTTTTGACTTCAAAGAGAAACACAGAATTTACCCCTGTAAAACCAAAATAAATACAATTAAAGGCAAATTCTCACCCAGCCTAACACTCCCCAAAATAACAGAGTTGTAGTAATCTATCAGCTCTGAATGTCTTTTAGGGCTAACCCAGGTTGACCCTGGGGATCTCCTGCTTCTGCTTTTGTTCCATTGCTCTGGGCCTGTGAGCGTCCAAACAGCAAAAGATGAAAAGTTTTCTTGTCAGCTATTTTTATTTCCTTCTTCCAGAATTCAAGCTGATGCGACAAACCCTTTTGCCTCTTCATGGATGTGAGAGGGCAATTAACAAAGTCTTTGTATTTTGATATCCCACAGTGGCCAATTTAGTTTTGATAGGTCTTCTTGAAAGGCAAGAGATGATCCCTCCTGACTGGGTTCTCAGTTTCAGAGCAAACATTTTTTACAGTTAAAAAACCAAAAACTTTAAACGTTACCTTATAGCATGTGATAAAGATATTGTGAGATGAATGCAGGCAGCAACTTACAAGCATTTCATAAAGTCTAAACACTAAATACATTGTTAAAAGTCTAATATCATCCTTACCATAATAGCACACAGGTGAGACGGACTGATTTCCAGCAATGAATGTGTCAGTGCTCAGCTGAGGCCTATAGCCTTGGCAAGTGCTGGCACCTAGTCTGCTAGCGTCACACACTTCACAGGCTTTCATTAATGTACTTTCTCTAACATACCTGTGAAAGCATACCATTGCTGAGTTGTGGCGTGATCAGGGCTGTGCGTGTTCGTGTGGAGAAGCGTGGGTTGAGCTCCCACTGGGGAGCAGTGTCTTTACAAAGGGAGCAAGTCTACTCAGGGAACCATACATGCAAAAATAGTGGAAAATTGAAGTCCCAGGTCCTACATTTGAAACCAGTGCACACAGGGTTTAAATTTCCCAGAGGCCCCCTGCCCCGCCCCCAACATGCTATTAAAACACCAGGGGGGGTTGCAAATATTTACCAGTGCTCTGCCCCAGACAGCTCTTGCTGAATTTAAGCCCTGAGTGCACATCTCAGTATTAAACTGCTGTAGCTCTTCTTCCAGGAGTCACCTCCCTTCCAAAGGCCCGAATCCAATTTCCTTCTGTCACAAAAATCCCCAGCTGCTGGAGATGGGACACTACATGGGGAGGGCTCTGAGTTACTACAGAGTATTCTTTCCCAGGTATCTGGTTGGTGGGTCTTGCCCACATGCTCAGGGTCTATCTGATTGCCATATTTGGGGTCGGGAAGGAATTTTTCCCCAGGTCAGATTGGTAGAGAGACGGATTTTTTTCCGCTTTCCTCAGCAGTATGGACCTGGGTCACTTGCAGGTTTAAACTAGTGTAAATGGTGGATTCTCTGTAACTTGAAGTATTTAAAACATGATTTGAGGATTTCAGTAACTCAGCCAGACGTTATGGGCCTATTACAGGAGTAGGTGGGTGAGGTTCTTTGGCCTGCAACATGCAGGAGATCAGACTAGATAATCACGATGGTCTCTTCTGACCTTAAAAACTCTATGAGTAAAAAACACTGTAGATGGAGAAATGCAAAAAATGCAAGGAAAGGTGAAGGAGGGAGGCTAGACCAGGGATCAGCAACCTTTTGTTTACCTGCTGCGTCCACAGGTTCGGTCAATCGCAGCTCCCACTGGCCGCGGTTCCCTGCTCCAGGCCAATGAGGGGGCTTACCCTGGCGGCCAAGTGCCAAAGGTTGCTGATCCCTGGGCTAGACACAGGGGCAAGCACAGCAAGAAATTGGGCAGGTTGAAGAGAAAGGGCAGGGGAGAGAAAGATAAAGGGAAAGGAAGCAGGTCCTAATAGAAGGGGGTGAGGGTTGTGTGTGTGTGTCTCCTAGTCTCCTCTTCCTCCACTGCTTTGTGAGGACAAAGGCTGTTGAGAGCAAAGATACAGCTACCCACTCAGTAACATACCTGCATTCAAACCCTCTTGCAGATTTCTTGCACTCCCATATGAGTGTCCTGGGTTTCTCGCTTCAAAATCTGTTCCCTGTCTCTGATTATGTAAAAAGCAGGTTGTTATCTGCATACTGGGACAGGTAAATAGGAGCCCTGGCTCACAGGTGAGCAGAGATTTGACAACCAGATTGTCAACCTAAGCGCCACTTCCTGAGTCTGACATCATAAAAAATAATTCTTAGAGTTCCTTCCAGCTGAGATTCTCCTCATACTTTAAAAAAAAAGTCATTGAGGCAAACTCTCTTTACCTCTGGGGGTCTCTCCAGGGTAAGGCAGGCTTCTGTTTGAGCAAGTGCATGAGATCAGAGTGGACTAAGCTTCCCACTGAGGAAGCAGTGTGTGTAGTGAGGTCAGGAAACCCAGAAGACTAAGACGTCATTTTGAGCTAGAAGTGTGTTTTTGGGTGAAGGTGTGAAGGCAAGGATTGGGGGTTCACATTACAGGAGCAGTGTGTGGGAAGCCTAGAAGCCTGATGGATTCCTAGAGTAGCCACCCCTTCAGATAAAATATGTAGATTGAGCCAGTCAAGAAACCAATCTCACCCCCAACTGGTGGAGCTAGTATCCTTTTATACAAATTACCCCTCCTAGCGCACAGTGTTGGGTATAGGGATAATGTGGAATGTCGGGACTGGCTGTTTAGTTGCCATGACACTTTGCCGTGGTTACCCCCTGGGAAGGGGGTGGGGTTTGCTCTGCACATAGCACTGACAAGTATTATAACTCCCTTATCTGGCCCGCACTGGAAAGAATCTGGACCTATGGACTCATGAGGGACATTGTGGTGGTCAGCAGAAAGCAAGGCACAGTGCATATGGCTTTCCTTCTCACCCCCAGAGGAAGTGAGTCTCCCTAAGAGCAGTGTTGCTCGTCCCACTGGAAAAGAAAAGTGACGGGGGTGGGGTAGGTTTCTTATGCAAAGATGACAGTTTGTTTTAGAGAGCAGTGCATGTTGAGGGGGTGATGCCAACGTGGTGACGTGTGTGTGTGTGTGTGTGTGTGTATGAAACTGAGGATAGGGGAGTCTCACTGATGATGGAATCTATCCATTGGGTTCGGGATGCGTAGGTTGTAGGCACATGCATCTGAGAGTTGGGAGAGGGAAGCATAAGAAACCAGCCTCTCACTGGAGCTGTGCAGTGAGGGAAGAAGCCCAGGAGAAGGTGGGGGTTCCATTCAGAGAGCACTGCATATATTAGCTGCAAAGCCTACTAGCAGGAAAATTCTCTTAGAGCCTTGTTACATTAAGAAGTGAAGTCCAAGTTAGCGAGGTCCTACTACAGTGGGGGTGGGGTGGGGTGGGGTGGGGTGTACCCTTGTTGAAGCCCAGGGACCAGCACTCAGAGCTGTTCCATACCTCATTATTAAATATCCTCATCTCCACTTCTCGCAGGAGATACCTCCCTCCAAAAGGCTTAAATTTACTTCCCTTCTGAGCAAAGTATCAAGTGAGAAAAAGAAAGACGTGCTAAGACAAAAGCAGAAAAAACTCAGAAGAGAAGGCACAGGAGAAGGAGGAGCGGACAATCTGAAGGCTGAAGGAGGAGCAGACAAAAATAAGGCAGGATTCATAGAAGGATGGTCGTAGTGTAGAGAAAGAAAAAGGGAGCAAAATCTGGTGGAATGGGAACCAGGACTAGGTTAAAGGGGATTTAAGGAGTGAAGACTGATTTCCAACCTGTTCCATCCTGTACTGTAATGTATTCTAGTTTTTCGAAAGGGGGGGTAGAGGGATGATTGGCCAGATGTGGAGAAAGAATAGAAACCTCTCCAAAACCACATCTCACATGCACACACATACATGCCCTTGCACACCAAAGCAGGGGACTCAGCATCTCATTTTCAAAATCTGGTCACACTCTGTCTCCATGTTCCCTGGACTGGAGCACGAGGCTGTCACCTGCATCCCAAGACCTAGCTTGAAGGAGAGCAGAACTTGTAGCCATCAAAAAAGAGAAGTGGAATTTAACACTAAGACTAAAAAAGAACTACACTGGGATCAGGAGCCTCATCTACACTTGAGCTTCTATAGGTGCTACCACTGGTTCCAGTGGGAATTTTTAAACAAGGTTCCCACTGGTGCTGGAACAATTTTTATAGTGGCGGTGCTGAAGGCAGAAACCATGTATTTGGGTTGTTGTTACTACTTCAAGCCAGGGGGTGCGGCAGCACCCCTAGTTACAGCACCTAGGAAGGTGCCTAGTCTAGACATGGACTAAACATGTATGAGTAAGTGTTTTTCTTGAAAGAGTGAAGCCTAAGAAAACAGGCTTCCTTCGAGGAATGTTGTGCTAAGGTAGAAGTGTGTGTGTAAAGTTTAAGAGAGGGCATCTCATTGACTAACCACCATAGGCTTGTTTAGGACTGAATTATTTATAATTAACAAACGGGATTCCACTAAGGGAGAAGTATGGTACTGGGGCATGAAGTCCAGGTTAATAGTGTCCTATTGTAGGAGCAGAGAGAGAGCATACGTGTTTGTGTACCTGTAAGCTAGTTCCTCCTGGGGGATCAGAGTATGCAAGGATGAGGGCAGCTGCTTGCAGGGCAGACCCAGTATTAAGAACAGCTCCATCATGAAGTATCATCTGCCCTTGACACAGGAGGTTGAAAGGCTGAAACCCACCTCCCTTATGAGTGAAGGACAAAGAAAGGAAAAGGAAGAGAAGCGAGAAAAAAAGCATGAAAATAGGGAAACTACAGAAGATGGAGGAAGAGGAGAATATATAGATATAGAAGAGACAAGGAGTAAGGTAAGGTTCAGAGCAGGGAAGCGAGATTAAAACAAGAGAGAGGCTGGCAAAGCAGTCAAGAGAGGTGAAGGGTAAATAAACTTTTCCTCACACTCCCACCCTTCACTCTAATGTATTTATTCTGACAGGGGAGAAGGGCTGGCTAGGGACTGGAGAGAGTAGCAGGAAACCCCTCCCAGTACAGTAATACCCCTTTGCACCCCAGTGGGCCTTTTGCACTGTGGTCACCCTCTTTGCAGATCCCCAGGAAGGGAAAAATGTGAGTAGGCTCAAAGGAGACCTGCGATTTGCTGCTCTCCTGGAGAGGAATGCAACACTGAATGATGAAAAGAATTTAGTTATTCAATCCTCTGCTCACAATATGCACACAAACAACCTCGGTCAACCTAAAAGACACTCCCCGCAAGCCTATTCTGACATACGGTACAATAAAAATACTTGGCACTTTGCACAGCTCCTTCCCTTTGAGACTGTCAGACACTGTCACAGGTGGGACGACTACAACCCAGGTATTTGACTCCTAGTCCTGTGATTTAATCAGATCACTGTCTTACTTCCCAATACACCTTCCTTCTATGACTCCTGTCCTATAATGCCTGGGAAGGCATATACAGCAGGATGCTTCCCTTCATTAATATTGGGCCCATGTCGCACAAATCCCACCCACTATCTGGAAATGAGATGATGTATTTACTATTCAAATTTCCCTTTTTAATATTTACTTAAAACATATTACTTAGGGATCTTGGGTCTTGAATTCCTAGTGAGAGTAAGATGAGAATTCACATCGCAATCAGAATTTTGGCCCTGTGAGTTCCTGAAAATTGAGTGCACACCCTAAGATGTTCTCCAGCTGCCAGTAACTTACCCCTCCAAAATCTTCTGTCAGTTTTTTCCTGACATTGCTCAGCAATGTAGCTCTCTGGAGTAGTGCATCTGGTTCTCTGGTCAGACAAAATTCATCCTCCTACACTGGATCTGAAATATCCTTTTTGATCTTACTTTTACTCACAGTAATTCCCTATTTGATTTTGCATTTTCCAGTTGTACACTGGGCCCCCTGGGTTTCAGCCAGCATTTCCTGTCTTCTCTATGGAATGTCAGCCCTTATGGAAAAAATCCTATAAAATTTAAGAATGAAACCAAAAGAGTTCTACAGAAATTATTGTTAAAATATTTAGACCTGGACCTTGAACTTTTCAAGGGCAGAAAAGTAGGGAGGGGGCCTGTAAAGATAGTAACAAGAAATTTAGATTTGGGGCAGTGGCTGAGAGGGAACCACTGGTGATATTCAAAGAACAAGGGGTGAGTCTTGCTCAGAGCAATAGGCCAGGAAGATTATTTTAGCAGCTGTAGCATTTCCCATGGACTGAATAGGGGCAATGTGGGGGTTAGAGAGGGATATTGTTATAGTTAAGACAGATGGAGAAGTAAGATGAGAGATGAGGCAGGCTTAGCTGAGCCCTTTTGCAGTGGAGACAGAGGTAGAGGAGGACAGATCTTAGAGACGTCAAGGCAGAACGTGAGGCAAGATCTAGACCTGTATTTGGTGTGTGATGAGAGAGAGGGAAAGAGGCATCTATTCTAAAGATAACCCAGAATGAATGATGAGGAGGATGTGGTATTGTCAACCCTGAGAAGAGCTAGCAGGGACTGTTTGGGAAGGAAGACAGAGTTCACTTATGGTCATTTTAATCTTCAGGGAACAGATGAGAAGTCAGACAGCCAGGCCAAGTTGCAGAACTGGATGGATGGGAGAAAGGTCAGAAATGAAGAGGTAAAATGGCAAATCAACAGCATAGAGAGGATAGTTGGAGCAATAAGAGTTTCGCTAGGTGCCACTTGATAAAGAGGGTGAGGAGGAAAAAGAGGAGAGAACTGAGGGCAGAAACCTCAGAAGTGAATGAGGGAGCTGCAGTCACTCCAAAATTATCAGCTCCTCTGGCTTATGTGTTGGAATCGCCATGGGCAAAGACACTAAGTGTTTGGGAGAATCCCTCCTAGCACTAACTGCTGGGGGAGGGGACAAATGGTCAGTCTGTATCAAATGAGCTTCTGGGTGAAACGGAAATTAATCCTGTGATTAGAAACCTTAGAATCCTATGTGAATGCCGTCAGCATGACCCCTACATAGAATCAGTCAATATTCCCTTTGCTGCAGCCAGGCCCAAGGGGTGGAGGATGTTATCAGGAGTCTTCATAGGGAATGTGGACTGACAACCCCATTCTTTCCAGGCATGGCATAGAAACTCCATTCCCCTCTCAGCCTGAGGCAAGCAGATCTGCTTGGGCCTGGGTTCCTGTAGGGGAAAAGCGTTCAGGGATAGGGTAAATCTCAGGAGAGTAAACTATGGGAGCAGTGTATATGCCATAGGAGAATGAACCCCAGAAGAGGAAGGATTCTAATGTATGTGCATTGAGAGGTGAAGCTGAAGGGAATAGTGTCCTGATGGTGCAGTGTGTGTGATGCCCAGGAGAAGAGGCACTTCCCATTGGGAGATAATACATGTAGGGCAGGAGCCAGACCACCAGGCTTTCTATCCAAAGTCAATCTGCATCTTGTTTCTAAATTGCACCTTCTCCTTTACTTTTAGGAATCATGTTCCTTCAAAAGACCAAAGTCTGCTTCCTCTCTGGCCTCAGTATCAGCTTCTGAAAATTCACATTCCCACAGCCCCTCTCCTGTGCCCATAAAGCGCAGGTGCAGCTCAAAAGTAGCTGGTTCATGTAAGCAAGGAGAGTTTCCAAAGCGGCCAGCGAGTGAGATGGAAATCCAATTCCACACTCATCAGCGAGAGGGAATCCAGATCTGTGACCACTTTCTTTTGGGGAATTGCCCTCATGGGTCTATCTGTGAGCTCCACCACACTCGCTATCCCTACCACTGGCAGATAAAGTGGAAGGATAGCCAGGTCTGGCAGAGTGTGAATGACTCGGCTCAGCGACATCTGGAGAAGCTATACAGTGACATTGAGAGAGTGCATGTTAAACTGATTGACAAGTAAGTTGATGAGAAATCCAGTCCTAATCTGGCTGTGGAAACACTGACTCCATAGGGAGAGCACCTTACTTCATTCTGCTTTCCTGTAGGATACTGCAGCTGTGTACCAGGACTGATACAAACCAGTCCAGCAGTTGCTTATACAAGTGTTTGTGTTTGAAGTGTTTAATACTGTGTAAACAATAAAGATCAGCATAGGTGCACATGCACTGACAACAACTAGAATACCCAAGCAGATGTGGTTGCTGGTCAGAGCTCTGGCAGCACATGTAGCCTGGCAGAAGCTCTACAGTGGCTCCTCATGTTATTTCTTGTGAGGACAAGATGTCTCCTCCAAATGTTTGAAGTAGACTAAAGCCTCTATCAAAACATGTCATGGATTCGCAGGTATCCCAGTGCCTGAAGGTGCCAGGGTGCATTTCATAAGGTTCACAGCAGCTTCTAGGTTATGCCTTCAGAAAATTCCAGTAGTGGAAAGCTGTAGATCTACTACCTGGAGCTCAGCCTGGCCTGGCCCAGGTCAGAGAGTAGTCTTGCAGTTATTAATTAGAATAATCTCATCCCTACCTCCTTGGACTAATTGCTTGTGAATCACCCAACTGTGTGGCTCTGTCCTGACAGTACCTGGAGAAAGAACAGCTACTCACCTGTAACTGGAGAACAAATTCACACACATACAGCCCCTTCATCCTCACTTGTTCAGAGCCTGAGAGGGTTGAAGGAACTAAGAATAGGGAAAGAGGGGGAGGGGAGATACAAGTTTCCTCATAGTCAGAACATCTTAGAGGCTTCCAGGCTCAATGTAGGTGGCACAAGAGCATCCCAAAAATGGGGATCTGTACTGGATCTGCTCTCAGAACTCCAGTTACAGATGAGCAATTTTTCTTCTTTCTTAGGAAGGCGTTGTCTGGGAAAGTCAACTTGAGTACATTGAAAATAGATCACCATGGGCCTTTCAGTAATATACGGCGGCTGTCCAACACCAGTCATCCTGAGCAGAACCCCCACTTCCCCACTGAGTGGACAGTATACTGGGAGGATGGCAGCATCTGGAAGAAATACGAGGAGGTAAAAACAGTAGGACTCAGATCACCATTCTTTGGGGGAGGGCTGTCTCCTCAGGGTATAAATCCATTTTGAGGATTTGTCTGTGTATGGTGGTGAAGGCAAGGGCCGAATGAACATGGATTTGGAATTCCTTTTAGTGCCAGGAGATGGGTTGCTCCAGGGTAGGTTGAGCTCTAACAGTGAGGAGTAACATGTGTGGTGGAGGTGACTAGCCTTCTTCCAGCTACTATAACTGCAGCTCTCCCTTTCTCTCCCCTCTCAGCCCCTCTCGCATGATTTCCTTGCTGCCTTTGAAGACTGCACACAAGAGCATGTCTTTCAGCTGCGAGGTCACCTCTACACCATGGACTTCAAGCACAGTCTAATATACAACCATAATACAGGAAACAGCCACACTATCCAGCTCCGGCCCACTTATCGCTCACCCCTCCAGATGCTGCCACAGCTGTGGTAAGGAATTCCACAGATGATACCATCACTAATGGCATCTAAGTGGTGCTAGGATGAAGTAAATAGGGTCTTATTCTCACTTTAGGACAATTCCAAGCAGCGCCTCAGAAATGCGTTATCCTCCTACTTCTAACATCCCTGGAGAAGATCCTACAGATGGCTACAGTGGCCCATATCCTGCCTACTGGATCAGGCGTCCAGAAGGCAGTGTCCCATTTGTGCAGGAGGAGGTGTTGCCATCAGAAGTAGCATACCACACCATTTACACCCTCTTCCACAAGTCTCTCTCAGAGGACAAAGTTCTTCTACTCTCAGTTCACAGGATCCGGAATGACTTTCTTTGGCAAAAATACTGCAGGTAAAATTTATGCTGTTCCAGAGGGGCTCAGAAAGAGAGGGTTAGATCAGAGTGGAAGTATCAATTGTGTTGCTCATTGCCTGGGATGCAAAAACAGGAGCCCTTTGGAGACTAGAAATCTCTATCTCATTGCTAATGTGCTAGTGGACCCTGCAGTAGGTAAGAGGTGGATGAGTGAATCCTGGTGCTAAATACCCCGGTGTGAAGATACTGTATTCAGAGATTCATAGATACTAAGGTCAGAAGGGACCATTCTGATCATCTAGTCCGACCTCCTGCACAACTCGGCCACAGAATCTCACCCACCCACTCCTACAAAAAACCTCACCTATGTCTGAGCTATTGAAGTCCTCAAATCATGGTTTAAAGACTTCAAGGAGCAGAGCATTCTCCCTCAAGTGACCCGTGCCCCAGGCTACAGAGGAAGGCGAAAAACCTCCAGGGCCTCTTCCAATCTGCCCTGGAGGAAACTTCCTTCCTGACCCCAAATATGGCGATCAGCTAAACCCTGAGCATATGGGCAAGATTCACCAGCCAGATACTCAGGAAAGAATTTTCTGTAGTAACTCAGATCCCACCCCATCTAACATCCCATCACAGGCCATTAGGCCTATTTACCATGAATATTTAAAGATCAATTAATTACCAAAATCATGTTATTCCATCATACCATCTCCTCCATAAACTTATCGAGTTTAATCTTAAAGCCAGATAGATCTTTTGCCCCCACTGCTTCCCTTGGAAGGCTATTCCAAAATTTCACTCCTCTCGATGGTTAGAAACCTTCATCTAATTTCAAGTCTAAATTTCCTGGTCAGTTTATACCCATTTGTTCTTGTGTCCACATTGGTGCTGAGCTGAAATAATTCCTCTCCCTCTTCTGTATTTATCCCTCTGATATATTTATAGAGAGCAATCATATCTCCCCTCAACCTTCTTTTAGTTAGGCTAAACAAGCCAAGCTTCTTGAGTCTCCTTTCATAAGACAAGTTTTCCATTCCTCGGATCATCCTAGTAGCCCTTTCCTGTACCTGTTCCAGTTTGAATTCATCCTTTTTAAACATGGGAGACCAGAACTGCACACAGTATTCCAGGTAAGGTCTCACCATGCCTTGTATAATGGTACTAAAACCTCCTTATCCCTACTGGAAATACCTCTCCTGATGCATCCCAAAAACCACATTAGCTTTTTTCACAGCCATATCACATTGGCAGCTCATAGTCACCCTATGATCAACCAATACTCCAAGGTCCTTCTCCTCCTCCGTTACTTCTAATTGATGCGTCCCCAGCTTATAACTAAAATTCTTGTTATTATTCCCTAAATGCATAACCTTATACTTCTCACTATTAAATTTCATCCTATTAATATTACTCCAGTTTACAAGATCACCCAGATCATCCTGTATAATATCCCGATCCTTCTCTGAATTGGCAATACCTCCCAGCTTTGTATCATCTGCAAACTTTATTAGCACACTCCCACTTTTTGTGCCAAGGTCAGTAATAAAAAGATTAAATAAGATTGGTCCCAAAACCGATCCCTGAGGAACTCCACTGGTAACCTCCCTCCAACCTGACAGTTCACTTTTCAGTAGGACCTGCTGTAGTCTCCCTGTTAACCAATTCCTTATCCACCTTTCGATGTTCATATTGATCCCCATCTTTTCCAATTTAACTAATAATTCCCCATGTGGCACAGTATCAAACGCCTTATTGAAATCTAGGTAAATTAGATTCACTGTGTTTCCTTTGTCTAAAAAAATCTGTTACTTTCTCAAAGAAGGAGATCAAATGGTTTTGCACGATCTACCTTTTGTAAAACCATGTTGTATTTTGTCCCATTTACCATTGACTTCAATGTCCTTAACTATTTTCTCCTTCAAAATTTTTTCCAAGACCTTGCATACTATAGATGTCAAACTAACAGGCCTGTAGTTACCCGGATCACTTTTTTCCCCCCTTTCTTAAAAATAGGAACTATATTAGCAATTCTCCAATCATACGGTATAACTCCTGAGTTTACAGATTCATTAAAAATTCTTGCTAATGGGTTTGCAATTTCAGGTGCCAATTCCTTTAATATTCTTGGATGAAGATTATCTGGGCCCCCCGATTTAGTCCCATTAAGCTGTTTCAGTTTCGCTTCTACCTCAGATATGGTAATATCTACCTCCATATCCTCATTCTCATTTGTCGTGCTACCATTATCCCTAAGATCCTCTTTAGCCTTATTAAAGACTGAGGCAAAGTATTTGTTTAGATATTGGGCCATGCCTAGATTATCCTTAACCTCCACTCCATCCTCAGTGTTTAGCGACCCCACTTCTTTCTTAGTTTTCTTCTTATTTATATGGCTATAGAACATTTTTACTCTTGGTTTTAATTCCCTTTTCAAGGTCCAACTCTACTTGACTTTTAGCCCATCTCACTTTATCCCTACATGTTCTGACCTCAATAAGGTAGCTTTCCTTGCTGATCCCTCCCATCTTCTACTCCCTGTATGCTTTCTGCTTCTTCTTAATCATCTCTCTAAGATGCTTGCTCATCCAGCTTGGTCTACAACTCCTGCCTATGAATTTTTTCCCCTTTCTTGGGATACAGGCTTCCGATAGCTTCTGCAGCTTTGATTTAAAGTAATCCCAGGCCTCCTCTGCCTTTAGATCCATAAATTCTTCATTCCAATCCACTTCCCTAACTAATTTCCTTAATTTTTGAAAGTCAGCCCTTTTGAAATCAGAAACTCTAGTTGCAGATTTATTTTTGTAAATCCTTCCATTCAGTTTGAACTGAATTAGCTCATGATCACTTGAACCAAGATTATCCCCTACAACCATTTCTTCTATGAGGTCCTCACTACTCACCAAAACCAAATCTAAAATGGCATCCCCTCTTGTCGGTTGAGCAACTACTTGATGAAGGAATCCATCAGCTATCGCATCTAGGAAAATCTGAGCCCTATTATTATTACTAGCACTGGTCCTCCAGTCTATATCTGGGAAGTTAAAGTCTCCCATGATCACACAGTTTCCATTAGTATTTACTTTATTAAAAACATTTAAAAGGGCTCTATCCATATCCAAATTAGATCCTGGCGGTCTATAGCACACCCCAAGCATTATCATAGGGGAGGCTCTACTAGTTTTCTTCCCCAGTGTAATTTTTGCCCAGACGGACTCTGTCTTATCCATTGCATCGCTTCTTATTTCTTTACATTCTACCTCATCATTGATATACAATGCTACTTCACCACCTTTACCTTTATTTCGGTCTTTCCTAAACAGCACATACCCTTCAATACCCGTAGTCCAGTCATGACTACTATTCCACCATGTTTCTGTTATCCCTATAATATCTGGTTTCACTTTCTGCACCAGTAGCTCTAGTTCCTCCATTTTGTTACCTAGGCTCCTCGCATTGGTGTACAAACATCTTAATTTTTGCTGTTTGGCCTCACTCACATTTTGTACCCTATTAGGCACAGTCATTCTACAGCCAGTATAACCTATTAGACTAGTATCCACACTGCCCTTCCTCCTTATGTACATTCTCCTACCCACGGCTGTATCCTTTCTTACTTTGTCTTCTTCCCTCTCAATGCTAAAATCTGGCGCGGAGATTACCTGGACATCTCCCAACCATCTCCTCCAAATTCCTAGTTTAAAGCTCTCTTAATCAGTTGTGCCAGCCTCCATCCTAGAAGTCTATTTCCTTCCCTACTCAGATGAAGTCCATCCCGAGAGAACTGTCCTCTGTCCATGAATGGCCTCTCCCAATGGCCATACATTCCAAAGCCCTCCTTACAGCACCACTGCCTAAGCCATCTGTTGATACTCATAATCTTGTCACACCTTTGTTGCCCTTCTCTAGGAACAGGCAGAATCCCACTAAAGATCACCTGAGCCTCGATTTCCTTAAGCATCTTCCCCAGCCTGGCATAGTCTCCCTTAATACTTTCCAGCGAGAATCTAGCCATATCATTTGTTCCCACATGAAGGATAATTAGGGGATTCTTTCCTGCTTCCTTTAGGATCCTTTTCAACCTCAGGTCTACATCCCGTATCTTAGCACCTGGAAGACAGCACACCCTTCTATTCTCTGGATCAGCTCTGGTTACAGGCCTGTCTATTCTTCTCAATAAAGAGTTCCCGATCACATAGACCTGCCTTTTCCTGGTGACGGTGCTATTCTCCAGTCTCTTCCCTGTTTCTTCTGGCTGCAAGTTCCTTCCATTCCTATTTTCCCTTATAATCCTCTTCAACCCATCCTGTATCCTCCTGGGGCTCATATTTGGTATAGTCTCCCTTGACTTTTCCCCTTTTCCTATAGGACTAGCCTCTCTTCTCTTCTTCCTTACCCTTCCACCTTCAACAAGTACCTGCTGAGCCCCTTCTTCGTTTTCCAACTCTGCAAACCTATTCCTAAGCTCTATTTCTCCTTCACTAGCCCGTCTTTTCCTCTGCCTGGTTCTTTTAGTCATATGCTTCCACTGAACACTTTCCTCACCCAGTCTCCCCTCAAAATTCCCCAGCCCTGCTTCCATCTGTAAGTCTGAGCTTTTCCCTTCACATACCTCATGTCTTTGCTCCATCATCTGCTCAAACCCCTTCCTAAACTCAACCAGACTTTCCACCTGCATCTCCAAACTTCGGATCTTTTCCTCCATCAGCTCTATCAGATGGCATTTCATGCAGAAAAAACTCTTACCAGGGCCCCCCTCCAGGATCATGTACATACCGCAGCTTCCACATCCAGTCATCCTCATTGTGTCTTCCACTACATGAGTCACTCCCACTGCTGCTTCCGTATCTGTCATAGCCTTCCCACCTAAATCCTGTTAATCTGGGAAACACAAGCCACACCAAAAGATCACCCCCCCACAGCAAAAACAAACCCCAAACAAGCACCACAATTCAAACTTCCCTTACAAACTCCCACTCAAACTCCCCTGTTTACAGCTCTGTTTGCTGGATCCTGTGCCACTGCAGCTGTCTGAGATGGGAGATGGGAAGAAAGACCTGTTTGTACACTATGATTTGGATCTTGCTGCATACATAAACAAGGACTGTGAATCTCAGGGCTTAAGTCCCAGGTTGAGAATCTGCAGCACATGGTACTAGTGCCAGGATTTACATTTCCAACATCTGAACCATGCACTAGCACAATGTCAGTATCTCCATTCAAATTCGGGATTTAAACTGCCAGCCTCCACATGGTGTGATTGTTCTTTAAAAAGAGGGCTAGAGTGCAGAAATATATGGATAAGGTTACCTAAACAACCTTAACTCTGCCTCTCTGTCACCACCTCTATGGTAGCCAGAAACAGACACAGTGAGTCCCAAATGTTATTCAGGTTCGGGATGAAGCTGAAGCCTCACTGTGTGAAGGTGGGAATAAGTGAGATGGTCAAATTTAATTTCTGAAATGAAGGGTGATTTATTGGTGCAGACAGAAGTACAGTTATTACAATTGCAAATGCATGAGCAACACTCCTACCCTTAGATTTCAAAATAGCAAATAGCATTGGTAGCTGTTGAAGATCACATAAATATTTGGACTGGCCACATTATCCACACATGAGTCAAAGCATTCCCTACCAGACTCTATTTGTGGAGGCTGTTAGTCTGTATACGCAAAAAGAAAAGGAGTATTTGTGGCACCTTAGAGACTAACAAATTTATTTGAGCATAAGCTTTCGTGAGCTACAGCTCACTTCATCAGATGCATTCAGTGGAAAATACAGTGGGGAGATTTATATACACACACAGAGAACATGAAACAATGTGTATTACCATACACACTGTAAGGAGAGTGATCACTTAAGATGAGCTATTACCAGCAGTAGGGAGGGTTGGGGGAAGGAAGAAAACCTTTTGTGGTGATAATCAAGGTGGGCCATTTCCAGCAGTTGACAAGAACGTGTGAGGAACAGTGCGGGATGGGAGAAATAACATGGGGAAATAGTTTTACTTTGTGTAATGACCCATCCACTCCCAGTCTCTATTCAAGCCTAAATTAATTGTATCCAGTTTGCAAATTAATTCCAATTCAGCAGTCTCTCGTTGGAGTCTGTTTTTGAAGTTTTTTTGTTGAAGAATAGCTACCTCTCAGATCTGTAATCGAGTGCCCAGAGAGATTGAAGTGTTCTCCGACTGGTTTTTGAATGTTATAATTCTTGCCGTCTGATTTGTGTCTGTTTATTCTTTTACGTAGAGACTGTCCAGTTTGACCTTACACATGCTGTATACAACTGTGCTTATTACCCTAGATTTAGAGGGCTAGAGCATTTAGGAGTTTGGTGAGCCTCTGTAGCCCTACTTCCATTTCTCAAAGTGAGTGATTAGTTTATTTGAACTTTAACTCCAGGTTAATGGAGAGAGGCATTTAGCCTACAACTTGTTTTCTACATGCTGAGGATGCAAAGAGACGGACACACAGGGTGGAGATGGGATTAGGTTCCTGGTTACTTCCCCAGCACCTCACCAAGTTTCCCCATAGGTCAGTAACTAACCACATTTGTTTCTCCTTTGCTCCCTCCGCAGCCAGAAGGATTTAATGTCACAGAGCCTCTCAGCACAGGAGAAACTGAGGCTACAGAAGCACCTCTTCCACAGCACCTCAGCCAAACACCTGGGCTTCACCTGCCAGATAAAGTTTGACACTCACCTCTCAGGATCACATATGTATGGCCGAGGTTGCTATTTCACCGTGAGCGCAGACCAGGCTGACCGCTATGCCCAGGCAGGAAAGGGTGGGCTACGCCACATGTTCTTGGCCAAAGTATTGATCGGCAAATGTACACGCGGGAAAAAGCATTACTGCCAGCCTCCACAAATAGAGTCTGGTAGGGAATGCTTTGACTCATGTGTGGATAATGTGGCCAGTCCAAATATTTATGTGATCTTCAACAGCTACCAATGCTATCCCTACTTCCTGATCAGCTACAAACTCTTATCTGACCCTGTGGTGCTAGATGATTGATGGACAGCTCAAGGAAGAAGGGCAGTTAATGCTCACTATGAATATGCAGCTTCACTGAGGAGGACACGTAACCCTTCCCAGGAGCAGCACACCATCCTTTCCTTCCCCACACCCCATCTCCTTCCTGCCATGTCCCTACAAAATGTTCTACAACCCATCCCATGGAGATGCACAGTGAGTGCTAGGTAAGAACATGTCTAAAAGCTTTCCAGCATACCTGAAAAAGGAGTCCATTTGGTTTCCAGAGGGTCTCCTCTCACCAGATGGGCAGTTTGCTAATAGTTGTTAAACACAGTACAGTAGTACAAACACTATTGATGGTTATATTTTCACTAAATTTAAAAAAAAAAACCTGGGCCAAGATTTTGAAAGTTGGGCAGGTGCCTAAATTTGGATTTAAGGGGTTAACTGCGGGCTTCTATTTTAGACCATCGTGGCCATTTTCTCCCCAAGACTTAAAATTGTTAAAGTTTTGTAGCATTAAAATTTATTTTATTTCTAATTTTGAGCACCCATGGAGTGCAAGACACAAAGTCAGTGAAGTTGCAGCAGCAGTGGAAATGCAGGGCAGAACTTCAGATAAACTTCTTACATCCTCCGTCCCTTCTTTGAAGCCTCAGATCTGCTTGCATTAGCACTCTTACTTGAGCCAAAAAATTATTACAGTGACTTCCTGGGTGCTTGGGATTAGTCAGTTTCCCCTGAGCTAAGCTACTCAACTCACCTTCTTATACTGTATCACCATTCAGGGGGCTTGATTTTTTTTCCTTTTTGTTCAGTGTATTTTATGATAAATTTTACTAGATGTTACATTTCCTTGTTTATTTGTAAATGAGTGATAATTAAACCTTTGATGCATTCTCTGTTGTTCTAAAAGATTATTAAAATCTTGTATCAGTTGGAAAGTCTCAATATATAGTACCTCTTCCTTCATTCAAACACCAGGTAGTTTGTTCCTCCATTTAATTTGACTGAGACTTCAGGAACTAAATTAAATTCCCTGTTTTATGGGCAATAAGGAATGATCTGATCTGCCCATAAAATGCAGAGACTGAAGCATAATGGTAGGCCCTAATGCAGTGAATTCCCCTAGAAGTTATCATTCTGATCTTATTATATTGTAATGCTGACAAAACACAAAAGTTAAAATGAAACATCCAGCCTAGAAGCTACACGTTGATCTGACCAGTATTCTCCTGCCTAGCTCCTTTTATGTCAGTTACTTCCATGCCAATGCTACTGCAAGAAAGCCATCAACATCTAGGAGCTCAACCCTTGTAATGTCTTTCTAGCCCACCCAATTACAAAGTGAGCTCCATAATTTCAGTCATTCTTCCTAAAAACTATAACAGTTTACAAGCTGAGCATCCGCCCCTGAATACTGGCAGATGTACAAAACCCATAACTTTCTTCCAGCCCCCCTCCCACCCAAATGCAGTCACAGAGCCAACACTACTGCTGCCCCTCTCTCAAGCTGACCTGATCTCGGCCACAACCCTATCCCTCTCTCACTGCTTCTTTCCAGTCTCTTATCTCTGGTGCAGGAGTCATGTACATACAATGGGCTTCCTTCCATAAAAATTCTAAGGGGTTACCCTGTTTGTATATGTGTCCTGTTTCCAGGACAAGCATGTAACCATACACTGGAGCCACGATGGAGGTGTTCCCTCAATTTCCCCATATATATGCTCACCATGCCTCAGGAAGCTGGGAGCGAGGACTGTACCTACTGAAGGTGTGTACAATCCCCAGTTCAGGCCAGTCACTAAATGCCACCATGATGACCTAATAACAGGTTTCAGAGTAGCAGCCGTGTTAGTCTGTATTCGTAAAAAAGAAAAGGAGTACTTGTGGCACTTTAGAGACTAACAAATTTATTTGAGCATAAGCTTTCGTGAGCTACAGCTCACTTCATCGGATGCATTTGGTGGAAAATACAGTGAGGAGATTTATATACACACACAGAGAACATGAAACAATGGGTTTTATCATACACACTGTAAGGAGAGTGATCACTTAAGACACAAATCAGACGTCAAGAATTATAACATTCAAAAACCAGTCGGAGAACACTTCAATCTCTCTGATCACACGATTACAGACTTGAGAGTGGCTATCCTTCAACAAAAAAACTTCAAAGACAGACTCCAGCGAGAGACTGCTGAATTGGAATTAATTTGCAAACTGGATACAATTAACTTAGGCTTGAATAGAGACTGGGAATGGATGAGTCATTACATAAAGTAAAACTATTTCCCCATGTTATTTCTCCCCCCACCCTACCCTCTACTGTTCCTCAGACGTTCTTGTTAACTGCTGGAAATGGCCCACCTTGATTATCACCACAAAAGGTTTTCTTCCTTCCCGCTGGTAATAGCTCATCTTAAGCGATCACTCTCCTTACAGTGTGTATGATAAAACCCATTGTTTCATGTTCTCTGTATGTGTATATAAATCTCCCCACTGTATTTTCCACCGAATGCATCTGATGAAGTGAGCTGTAGCTCACGAAAGCTTATGCTCAAATAAATTTGTTAGTCTCTAAGGTGTCACAAGTCCTCCTTTTCTTTTTTTCATGACGACTTAGGTTTTCTTCCTTAAAGAGAAAGGAATCAGCATATTCAGAAGGAAATTCAGGTGCACAACAGATATTTGTCTCACATGACCAAGGAAGCAGATTCAGGAAATACCTCTCTCTCTCTCTCTCTAGGTCCTTATAAACCATACCCATCACCATAGTATCTAAGTCTGAAACAGATAGTACATTTACACCCTGGAGAGTCTAATACAGTTTTATTATATTTATAATATTCCTATATTATAGGAGACATAAAACTCTCAAAGGTCTTTAGAACATTACAGCTAATATTTCTCATGACTAAGTCATCATCTTTTTCATTGGGTTCTTATCCCAGGTGGGCAGAGATTCCAGTTTCTTGAAAACTTCCACCTTAATAGGCCACCCCCATGTCCTAAAGAAAGGGGCCAAATTCTTCTTCGCTTGCTGAGAGAACTTCTCTGCCCATAGGTTCATCTTGGAAGGGTTATCCGTTGGGATGTTAGACATTTTCTGGTAGTCTGAGAAGAGCTGAATGAAGGGTTCCCAGCCAAAGGCTTCCTGCAACTAGGGGGCAACAAGGAGCAGCTTTAAAGCTGTAGCCTATGCTCCTAAATTAAGGTTAATCAAAGACATTGCACCTCATCCCACCTCCTGAACATTCATGATCAAGCTTACACTTACACCTCATGAACATTACTGGTTACCACATCTCTGAGTATCTAGTTCTTTGGTAACTGTCATCTTGGGGGGAAAGCTATTGAAAATATGCTTCAGTGTTCAGACTTAAATGGTCAGGAGGGACCTTGAAAACTGTTCTACTCTGAAAAGTGACTCTCAAAATGGTATCTTGGGTCTCTGTGACTCACAAGTTTCCAAATCAGGCATGCTCAGTTTACAACTAAGATGAGGTTTATTTGAAAAGCCAGCCCTGAAAATTCAGCCTGAGATCTGGGACACACCTGGGTTCTTAACTGTTTGCATATCAGCAGTAATAAAGGCTTTGCAGACTGAATTAGGCTCCCACTAACATCTGTGCAACACCATTGTTTTCAGTGGATTTCCGTGTGTGTGTAAGTGAGTCAAACAATTCTATTTATGATGCACAAGGAAGTATAGAAAACAGCTAGTGTTCTCTTAGCTAGATTGGTTCTGCAGAACTAACTGGAGTTAACAGTTTTCTCACCAAAGTGAATACATATGCTCTAGCAGTACATATGTGAAGTAAGAAGGTTCCATTTTCAAATGAGTCACCTTCCAGAATGGAAACACACTTTAGCTTGCATATTTTAATGTGCTGATTGGTGTGTGTGTGCGCGTGCCACCATTGCCTTCTATTAAACTATGTGGCAGAGTTGCTCAAATATATGTGACAATAGTATCTCTAATGGCCTTAGGCCCATAATAAATAAGCCATACAATGGATGGATTCTCATTTAGCTGAAGTTCAGCACTCAGTTGGGAGAGGTCTCTGTTTTTTCACCTGTTGCTAGACCAATGAATTTACTGAACAGAGCATTCAGCTGGGCATTCCATGACTCAAAGTGTTGAAAGAGGGGTGGAGTGGAAATCAATGTAGCCATGTGGGAAGCAATCCCTTCCCCCTTCCCTCAGAATCCCATTACTCCTCTTGGGGGAATTCTGCATTAGTGCATGTGCGCAGAATTCATGGTCCCTGCAAATTTCTTTGCTTACCCACAGAAAAATGACTTCTGATAGGGAAGCAAAGGGAAGCCACAAGAGCAGTCATGCGCCCACTCCCAGGCAGTGCAGACATGTCGGTTTGGGCACGTAGAGCAGCTAATAGAGACATAAATCACTGCCTGATGGTGGGGTAGGGGAGGGGTGGGTAGGCATGAGAGAGACACACACATACATTCTGTCCCTCTCATGCTCGCTGTCGTGGCACACTCAGCATGGAGGGGCAGGGCTTTGGAGTGTTTCTGAGGTAGGCAGGCACAGGGCAGGGTCTGTTCCCTCAGGCAGAGGAGAATGTAGCAGGCTACCTGCTAAGTGAATTGTTCCCTTTGTTCTTAGTGAATTCCCCCCAGGAGTATAAAAACAGATGTAAAAATTTTAAGGCTCCTTTACCTTGCCAGAGTGGTGTAAAGGAGCGTTATTGTAAAGGACAGTATAGCTTTATAAATGCTTATGGTGCTTTAGTGATTAGAAATAGTCCAAATTTTTGGACTGAAAACATTTCCTATCAAAATGTGCTCCATGAACTGTTTGCTACTGACCTTTCTGGAGATGGTCAGAGGCAGTATAAATTATGAGCATGAGTCCGAGTCCCCAGCCCTCCCTTGCTCTTCAGTTGCCTATGATATAACACTGATAACATGCCTGCATATATTTGTTGACTAAATAATTAGACGTAAAGGGTCAATACTAGCTACATTATTATTAGACAGAGGGGGGTTGGGGATTTCCTCCAATGCTCCCCCCTCCCATTCTCCATCCATTGTACTGTAGTTTAAATAAGTGTCTACACTACAGCATTGGTGCCACCGATATAAGTTCCCCACTACACTGACCTATAACGCCACCTCCATGAGAGGTGAAGCACTTAGGTCGATGTAGTTAGTGCAATGCAGTTTATGTGTAGACACTGCATTACTTATATTGCCCGTCAGCACCGCGCAGAGATCCCAAGTGGGACCCCAGCTCCTGGCACTGAGAACCCGGGCTCTCGGCCCTCTACGCTGCCCTATTTAAGTTGGTGCAAGTGCTCCTGGTGAGGATGCACATCAGTAGCAGATAGGCAGTATGAACATGAAAAACCACAGTAATTACGATGGTGGTGGTACATCGACCTAACGTAGGTCAATTTAAATTGTCTAGTGTAGATAAGGCCTTAAATAGACTTTCCATGCATCCATGACTCCTGTCCACATCAGTGGGAGTTCACATCCACTAAGCCCTTGAAGCAGGTGACTTGTAAAATACACAAGAATATGCCATAATGATTCTCTCTCTGGCCTTTTCTACACTGGCAAGTTTCTGCGCAGTAAAGCAGCTTTCTGTGCTGTAACTCCCAAGGTGTACACGCTGCCAAGACACTTAGTGCGCAGAAACTGCACAGTTGCAGCACTGTAAAGAAAGCACCCTTACGAGAGGGTGTACAGCTTTCTGTGCCGGGGCTGCAGTACCAGCGTAGACACCCTGGTCAATTACAGCGCTGCGATTGGCCTCGGGGAGGTGTCCCACAATGCCTGTTCTCGCCTCTCTCTGGTCATCGGTTTGAACTCTACTGTCCTGCCCTGCGGTGACCAACCGTCATCCCTACCCCTTAAATTCCTTGGGAATTTTGAAAGTCCCCTTCATGTTTGCTCGGTGTTGCATGCAGTGGTCTCAGCGCATCTTTCCAGGTGGCCACGCCTGCTCCACACACCGGGCGATCGCCCGCTTGGAGCAATGCCGAGCTGCTGGACCTCTTCAGCATTGGGGGAGAGGAGGCTGTCCAGTCCCAGCTGCACTCTAGCCATAGGAACTATACCACCTACGGACAGATTTCACGATGCATGTCAGAAAGTGGCCATGACCGGGACACACTGCAGTGCAGGGTCAAAGTGAAGGAGCTACAGAACACCTACCACAAGGTGCGAGAGGCAAACCACCGCTCCAGTGCTGCGCCCATGAGCTGCCGGTTCTACAGAGAGCTGTAGTGGTCTGTGGTGACCCCACCTCTACTGTGAAGGTCACTGTGGACACTTCGGTGGCTCGCATGCCAGTCAAGAATGGACCAAGCCAGGAGGAGGAAATGTTGGATGAGGATGTGGAAAGGGAGGGGGACCCAGAGGACAACTCGGAGGTCAGAGATGTATGCAACCAAGAGCTCTTCTCTACCCTGGAGAAGGCTAGCCAGTCACAGCTGTCAGATCTTAGTGAAGCACAAACAGGAGAGGAGGCCCCTGGCAAGTGGCTTTGATTTTTGGGAATTGCTGAAGCCCATTGTTTGAGGCAGGAGGGTTGCAGAAAGCAGGCTTGTGTCTGTATGATGCATGTACCACCACATGCCTAGTCTGAACGGTGAAACAGTGTGTTGATTGACTCCCTCACTTCACGGGAATCTGCCTCAGAGATCTCCAGGAAACTCTCATGGAGATACTGGGCAATCCATTGCTGCAGGTTCTTTTGCAGAGCTGCTTTGTTTCTTGCCCCATTAAGGGTAACTTTCCCATCCCACTCTTCCATCACTTGTGTGTGTGTGTGTGTGTGGGGGGGCATTGCTGCACAGAGGCGAGCCGCATAAGGCCCAGGGCAGAAGCTGCAGTCTTGGAGAAAACCCTCCTTTGATTCCCTGCTCACCCTCAGCAGTGAGATATCTTCCATAATGAACACAGCCTGTGGAAAGAGTGGGGACAGTAATGATTATAAGCCCCCCCCAGTGCTAGCTCTCCCCAAGTTTCACATGCCCAATGTACAGTACAGTCCTAGAACACTGATTGTTCCTGCGGTTACTCACCATTTTGGGGGTCTTGTGGCTCATGTGCGATTCCCTGGGGTCAGCCAGTTAGTGACATGTATGTGAATAGTGGCTGTGTTTTAAATCAGTGGTCTCTGTGTTGCAAACAATACTGCTTCTGTAAAGTGTTGCATTTTGGCTTCACAGATATGACCTTGGGAGCCCAACAAAGAGGGAAGCTATCGCCAGCTGAATGGTTGCGCAGAATTAGAAAGCGGCCACGAAAAACTAAAGAGGACTTTCTGCGTGACATTAGGATTCACTCGGCGGCCGAAAACCAAGAATTGAAGGCGTGGTGGGACAGTGAGAGGAGGGATCGAAAGGAGAATGCGGCGTGCCAGAATGAAGCAATGGAGCGGCTCTTAAAGGTTATGGAGCGCCAAGCAGACATGCTCCAGGAGCTGCTAGCACTGCAAACTGAGCAGCTTCGCGCCCGCTCTCCCCTGCGGCCACTGTCACAAACCTCTTTCCCATGTGCCCCCCAGACACCAACACATTCTTATTAACCTCCTGACTCCAGTCTGTAACCGCTACATTCCACTCCTGCCCCACCACAGTCCAGCCCTGCAGATTCCCAGTAGCCACTGCACTCAACACCCGTCCCTCTGCAGTTTAGCCCTGCTGAAATACAGTACCTGCTGCACTGTACTCCAGAGGAGAAGGTTGGATGTGATACCTGGACATACACAAATCTTTTAGCATCCCAGAACCCTACGCCCTCCTGGAATCCTCCCTTTTCCCATCCCCCTCAGTGCTGATGTGGGTTTTTGTTTTTTTTTGGTCTCTCTCTCTCTCTCTCTCTCCTCAGGTTGTTGTTTTTTTAATAAAGTAATTGTTTTGGTTTGAAAGCAATCTTTATTCCATTAATTGAAAGCAAACACAGCCCTGCAACGCAACAGGCAATTTTCCTATACCGTCATAGTGCATCATCTGTACCAATCACAATCACCTCCTAGCATTACAAGCTCTGCACTCCTGAGCATAGCAACAAATATTAGTGGCTTTCAACTTCAAATTGCTGCCTCCAAGCATCCCTGATCTTTATGACCCCAAGCTGTGCCCCTCTAATAGCCCTGGTCTGTGGCTGCTCAAACAGCCTCCAGGCGCTGAGCCTCAGCAGTCCAGCCCTGAGTGACGCTTTTACCCTTCCCTTCAGAAATATTATAGAGTGTCCAGCACATGGCTATAAGCATAGGAATATTGTCATCGGCCAGATCCAACCTCCCATATAGGCAGCACCAGTGGGCCTTTAAATGGCCAAAAGCACAGTCAACTGTCATTCTTCACTTGCTCAGCCTGTTGTTGAACCGCTCCTTGCTGCTGTCAAGGTGCCCCGTATATGGCTTCATTAGCCATGGCATTAAGGGGTAGGCAGGGTCTCCCAGGATCACAACAGTCATTTCAATTTCCCCTACGGTGATCTTCTGGTCCAGGAAGAAAGTCCCTGCTTGCAGTTTCCTGAACATGACAGTGTTCTGAAAGATGCGTGTGGCATGCACCTTTCCGGACCAGCCTGTGTTAATGTCCGTGAAATGCTCACGGTGATCCACAAGTGCCTGGAGAACCATTGAAAAATACCCCTTCCGATTAACGTACTTGGTGGCTAGGTGGTCAGGGTGCCAGAATTGGAATATGCGTGCCATCTATCGCCCCTCCGCAGTTAGGGAAGCCCATTTGTGCAAAGCCATCCACAGTGTCATGCATTTTGCCAAAAGTCATGGTCTTTCAGACTAGGATGCGATTAATGGCCCTGCACACTTCCATCAACATGAGTCCAATGGTTGACTTTCCCACTTTGAACTAGTTAGCGAGTGATCTGTAGCAGTCTGGAGTAGCCAGCTTCCACAGTGCAATCGCCATGTGCTTCTCCAATGTCAGGGCAGCTCTCCTTCTCGTGTTCTTGTGCTGCAGGGCTGGGGTGAGCTCATCACACAGTCCCATGAATGTGGCTTGTCTCATCTGAAAGTTCTGCAGCCACTGCTCATCATCCCAGACGTGCATGATGATGTGATCCCACCACTCAGTGCTTGTTTCCCAAGCCTAAAAGCAGCGTTTCACTGTGGTCAGCACCTCCGTGAATGCCACAAGCAATCTCATGTCGAAGCTACTATGCATGGCAAGATCAATGTCGCACTACTCTTGACTTTGTGGTTTAAGGAATAACTCCACTGCCACTTGTGATGTGTTGGTCACGAGCGAGCAGCATACTGGTCAACAGTGCGGGATCCATTCCTGCAGCCTGAAGAGGCAGAGCATGCAGTACACAAACTGCTGAAAGATGGTGCCAAATGTGGAGGGAAGCACAGGAATTGCTGGGATGTGAAGCAATGCATCATGGGGCATTGGGACAGGACCCAGGTTGCCTCACGACCCCCTCTGCCTTCCCACAACTCTTAGCAGCAGAAGAGGAAGAGATGCTCTGTGGGATAGCTGCCAAGAGTGCACCACTCTGAATACTGCTGCAAGTGCGAACACGCTATTGTGCAGATAGCTGACAGACAGTGAACACACAAAAGTGGTTTCCCTTCAGCGTGCTCTGAGTGGCACTGGAACTGCAGGCGCTGTAACTCTGCCAGTGTAGACATACCCTCCTTTACCCTCTTCCTAAATATGTACAGGAAGCACCTTCAGCTATCAAAATATTCCCACTTCTTTCTCTACTCTGTTTGCTTTCAAAATTTTCATTCTCTGACCGAAAAGAACAAGACTGAAAGTAATACACAAAGAATATAGACTGTGCTTCCCCAAAATTAATATTAATGTTAAATGAGAAACATGATGCTGCTATTTGATGGCAGCAAAGGTGAAAGATGAGGAAAAAAAGCACTTGCAAGCATTGAACAGCTGACTGAGAACTGTTCCAAGTGAAGTCACTGATACTTAGAGGTATGCTTTTGTTTAGGTCTTCAAAATCAGGAGCTGTAGCAACATTGTCTAGTGAAATCTGTGCAGTGCATTTATCAGTGTACTTACCAAGCCTGAAGAAAGGAGCCCGCATAACCCCTTTCACAGTGATAGGCAGGTTACCCAGCTGGCTGCCCTTTGGCACTATGATGTAAATGAGGCCACCCCAGAGAGAGAGGAGACAGACATCTCCAGATCTTCAATGCTGTGCTTACATATCACTACAGGGGCATGTCTTAATCCTGTTCTCCATTGCTTTATCCAGTCCAATACTAAATGACTCAAGCAATTGGCACTTCTTAGAAATGTATTTCCCCTACAGGATAACTCAATACCCATTGTATATTGAGAACTTATGGTTAAGGATAAGATTTTGTCATGGAGGTCACGGATTCTGTGAAAGTCACAGATCTCCATGACCTTTGCTGCTTCAGCCCTGGAGCTCTGAGCTGCTGCTGCAGGCCCCACAGCTGTCAGCAGCCATCACAGGCATTGGGGGGCTAAGTGCTTAGTCCCCATCCCCAGCAGTTAGCCCTCTCCTCTTTTACTTTAAAAAAAAAAAAAAGTCACAGACAGGTCACAGGCTTCTGTGAATTGTTGTTTATTGCCCGCAACCTGTCCCTGACTTTTACTAAAAGTAACTGTGACAAAACCTTAACCTTACATACGATTCTATGAACACCAAGCAATATTCTAGGTGTGGTCTCATCAGGCTCATGGAAAGCAGTGCTATTCTTTTGCATGTTCTACAGAGAATACCACCTGTGGGTGGTAGTGAATGGAGAGCTTCTTTCACCTGGGTTTATGTTGTTGAATTCCACAGTGATGTGAGGGATGGTGGGGAGTTCACAGAATGTTAGCCTAGCACAGTCTGGTATGGTTTGGCACAGCTCTGTGGCCAGACACAGGAACACGGCCTCCTTGGACCTGTTCGGGACTCTGCATTCCTTGCACACAGGTGGGATCCCATTGCTGTGCAGTGTCATGTACAGGATATGGTGGAGTGAGGAATATGTGGGGCCATCACTGATGGGGATTTGGAGGAATTCCATGAAGTCCTACCCCAGTTTCTGGAGCCAGCCCTTCAGCTGGGACTGGATTTCCTCTTTCTTGGCTAGGTGCTGCTGGAATTGAGAGAGCGCCCTGCAGAAGTGGTAACATTGTGGCTTCTCTGCTGGTTGTAATACTGGTATTTATCTACCTCCATGTATTGTCCCAAGATGCTGATCCCAAACAGATTGAGGATTTTGTTGCCAGGATATTCAGCAATAGCATTCTGGTAACTATTTTGGGAAGCCTACCACCAAGCCTGACCTCCAATCAGCAGGCCCCTTCTCTCTGCCACAAACTCATGGATCTTCTTGGCCTCTGTCACTCTAGGACTGGCAACAGTAAATGCTCAGGTTGTGAGTCGGAGCTGAGATCTCACACACCATCTTCTGCTGAGTTAGCAGGTTATGGAGGCTCTTTAGGTTGGGGTTGATGCTATTCCTCCCTTTCTTCTCAGCACCTAGCCACATAACGGCATTGAGAAGGAATGGCATCAGCTGCAGCACATAAGTTTGGCTTTCATGCATAGCTACTACCATGTGGCCCTGGATGTAGTGAGCCACTACAAGAAAATACCAGTAGGAGCCATCCATGCCAAGGGGGACAGCCAAAGCCCCATAGACGAGCAAATGAGAGGGTGCGCCACCTGTCACTATGTCTAGCTCAGACACACCCCTCTTAAGAGAAGCTTTAAGTGTCTGCAGAGATCTAGCCCATGTCTGCAAAACCAAGAGAGGTCGCCATCAGGCGAAATGCCAACAATAGTGTAGAATCATCTGAGCTGAGACACGAGTCTGGTTCACCCACCCTGCCCTCAGTAGAATCAAAATATCCTTCAATCATAATCACCTGGCTGCCTAAGCCTGTCAGTTCAGCCCTGACAAGGTAATGCCCTTCTGAGCAGTCCTCAGTTCTGCTGGAGATGTTTGAAAAGAGTGTGTGCCTAAATCCTTCCTCTTTCTTAACCACACCCAGCACCAAGCTGGCCCTTCTCTCATTCCACCCAAAATATCCATTCCTTCCCCCCTCCCCCAGCAAATCTGGTCTATTTTTTTTTCCATTTATGAAAAACCAAAGCCTGCCTTCCCCCCCCCCCCCACTCTTTACTGTGCATCATCATGATGGGGCTGTTACATGTCATTCATTCTTGCCCTTTACCTTCTGTTATATGAAATGGCCATATGTGGGGAGCAGTTGGTGAGATGCAAATGACTGACATGGTAGCAGAGATAAAAGGAATGAGAGAGGTGAGGAGATATGCTTTTCACTGAGCAATTCAGGTCTTCGGATATCTGAAAATACATTGCTTTGCTTTGAAGCATAGCAGTAAAATTGGCTGAGTTATATTCCCAGAATTACCTGTTTTAAAATGTGATCTTTATAAAAATATTTTTGGAGCACAAACAGAAGCGTGAATTGCAGTGCTACTGCAAAAACTGAAGAGATCAGTTTTGCTTCAGCCACAAGTTTCCTATGCAACTTTTGGCAAGTCACTTAGAGTCTCTATTCTTCACTTGCTTCAATGGCAGATAATCACATATGGTTTTCAAAGCATGAGAACTTTTTAAATTCTTCACTCCAGAGAGCGCTCTGCCATCAATTCAGCGGGTCTTCACTAGACTTGCTAAATTGACACTTGTTGCGTCAATTGCAGCAGTGTCAATCTCCCTGTAGCGAAGACCAGCCCATAGAACGGGACCTCAGGCAGAAGCTTGGCTATTGAGGCCATCACGTCTCCATTAATAAACCACACAGTCTGAACTCAAACCCTGGTTCTACAGCGACAAGAAACAAAATGTTTCTAGCACTTGTGCTATAAGAATATCTCTGGTTTCAGAGTAGCAGCCGTGTTAGTCTGTATTCGCAAAAAGAAAAGGAGTACTTGTGGCACCTCAGAGACTAACAAATTTATTTGAGCATAAGCTTTCGTGAGCTACAGCTCACTTCATCAGATGCTGTAGCTCACAAAAGCTTATGCTCAAATAAATTTGTTAGTCTCTAAGGTGCCACAAGTACTCCTTTTCTTTTTAAAAATATCTGTTAACCGTCACCTGTGGAAGGTTTCTTATGTGCAATAAGCTGCAACTGCGCGCGCACGCTCTCCCTCTCCCTCTCAAAACAAGGCACATGCTGCCCAATCTTACTCTCATTGCAGTCAACAGCAAAAATCAGTGGGGGCAGGCCTGGACCCCCTATATTATCCCATCAAAAATGTACAACTACTTTGGAAATTGCAATGGTTTTTTTTTTTCCAAAATATAGCTAGCAGGTGACTCTTTAAGGAGAACTAACTATGGAAAATTTTAAGGGGGCGCTAACCAGCTATTTTTGAGCTGGAGGGGAAAAGTAAACTCAAATTGAGGTAATTTTTGATGACTTGTTATTAAGAAAGTTTCACCAATTTCCTTCAAACTCTGGAATTTTTAAATTTTTATTTATTGCCTTCAGAGACTGTACAGTATTTTTCAGGCCAAACAGATTTTCCATCTTGAAGTTATAAGGATGTTAACAAAGAGCTTTATAATGGAAGCAGACTGACACCTTCATTATGGAGAGGCTACATAATATTTTACAGTACTTTTAGCGATACCTTTAAACATGTGTAGAATGGTTCGGATACTCATGGAGCGATCAGAGGAATCACTGGCACTATTCCTGAGACGTTAAAGATCCCTGTCCCAGCATATCTGGCTGTGAAGTACATGCCAGCCGCACGGGTGACACAGTCCCAGGGAAATCAAACAGCGCTCTCTCTGGGCTGTGCTCATAGGCCCAATGCCAAGCCTGACCCCCAGTGAGCAACCTCCCACCTTTCTTTACAAACTGGATCAGGTCCCTCATCTGTGTATCATCATAGGTACCTGTACAATAAACGCCGAGCGAAGAAGTGACTGCAGAGCAGGGCTGAATTCTAGTGCCAGACCTACGGAGAATATCCATGAGAGCGCTCAAGTTGTTGTGGAACCCCAACCACTGCTTGGGGGGAAGACACTGAGCCAGCTGACAGCATTCTGAAGGAACTGAGCCATCTTGGGCTTCCCCAGGTATCCCTTGTGAGCTACCAGCACTATCCAGCCCTTCCCATACTGCGAGGCAGTGATCAGGACCTGCCCCTGAGGGTTCACCAGCACTGGGAAGGCAGTCTCTCTGATGAGCAGCAACTCACAAGGAACACAGTCACCAGTCAGGTCCCAGGCCTGGACACTGGCCACCAGCAAATCAGACAGCAGAAGGATCCATATGGAGGCTTTTTTCTGTCTAGAGTAGATACCATAATAAAACACATTCACAGATAAGATCTGGTCCTCCTTTTCCAGGTGTAGCCTGGCTGTGCCACAGGCCAGGATACAATGCTATAAACACAAACCACAGCCAACATGCCTCTTCACTATCTGCAATGCCTACCACACTATCATCCCCTTGAATCCTGGACTCTGTGTACCAGGACCAGAGTCAGCACTAAAGGCAAACAAATGCTGCATTGGGGCATAGAATCGGAGCACAGAATGTTGTGTAGCTTATGTAAAACTCTAAATGAGCCATTAGTTCATATTTAAATACAGAATAGACCTTGCATGTACACACGCATATACCTACTATATATATATATATATTTTGAGACACTTGCCAAGTTCAGGGCTGAACTAAAAGCTATTCTTTCTGTACAACTTCTCTTTTGAATGCAGCTGACAAACCAAGAGAGTTTTATCTCAGAAATTATGTGGCTGTATTTATGCTTTTTCTCCAGCAAAATTGCTCATCCATTTGCAATTAATTTTAAACAGTCCCAAGATCAAATTAAAAAAAATATAATCAAGAGAATGCTATGAAAAAGTGAGGAGATAGAGATGTGAACAACCGATAGAATAGAATTTGGGTACAGAGTTCAGAAACTGGTAAAACACCCACAAAACCTTCATCCCACTAACCGAGAACATAACCTGTCAATTAACAGTTCCAGTTTTTAAAAGTACATTTGGGGTGTAAGTCAGAATTCTCTGCTCTTATACGTGTATGGAGTGGGTGTAAAATGTTACCACGGTGTAAGTTACTTTCCACTGAACTGGACCTTGTGCAGTCAATGCCCATTGTTTAAGTCACTCCTGAATAGGAGCTAGTATTTACCTAGTGAGAGCCAGTGCTTCAGTTAATCCCCACCAAAACGAATATCTTAATATTGATACTCCATCTGGTACCGCATGAAATTGAAGATCTGCTAATCAGCAGTACGTTTTTGCTGTGATTTCAAGGAATATGGTTTACACCCTGTACTTTCAGGAATTGTTACCAAGCCCCTATAAAATCTTCCACAGCAAAGTCCTATCAGATAGCAGCAGCTATTTTTAAAAGCTATTGTCCAGTAAAGGAAGGGTAAAAGTATCCAAAAGCATGTAAGCGACTTTGGAGCTTACTCCCCTTTTTAAGAAATGACTTCTGCTCCTACATCATTTAAAGTCACATTTGAAAATGGGGTGTAAGCTCCAAAGTTATAAGAAAGTTTTGGAAATTTTTACCCCCAATGTAACAGGAAAATAGCCTTGGTGAAAAACTGCATTGTTTAAAAGGGTGAGAAATGATAAAGCATTAAAACTGCAGCAAGCAGGTTTGGAGGAGAGAAATCATAAGCAAGGCTGCAGTATTTCTTCAGATAAAATTCCTTGTTTTTCAGCCGCATTCAAAAAAACGTACAGAGAGAATAGGTTTCAATTCTGCTCTAAACTTGGCAGTGTATCTAATATAGTTAACAAGGGAAGAAATGGGTGTGTATGTGTATATATAAATACACACACACGCACACAGTCTTACATACAGACACCAAATCAAACCTTTCATCCAAGAACTTACTATTTTCACAAACAGAAGAGGGTTCTCTCCTGGCCTCCTGCTCCTATGTCAACTTCCAATTCAGCACACTAGCTTCTTTTCTGGCCAAAACTTACTCACGCAAATAATCCCACTCAATTCAATGATTGTGGTGCGTGCTCAACATCTCTGAAGATCAGATCACTTGTGCGTCTTCCTTACCTTTCCTTTAGGTGTAATATCACTAGCTATAGTAGGAGAAATCTAGAGTCCTGAACTCAGGTCCTGGCTAGTAAGGAAGAGAATAAATTATTTTCCAAGTAATTTGTTTCAGAAACATATTGATTTGTTATTTTTAGGCCTATAGCATGTTCTTTTAATTATTCTAAGTCTTTTAAAAAAAAAGTATTTCCTGTAAGACCTTTGTCTTACAAATAAAAATAAATAAACTACAAATTCACAGCAAGCCACCTGGAACAATAAAAGGAACAGGTCTAGGATCCTGAATATTGAGCAGGAACCTTGAATATATAGTAGTTCACTTCCACAGCTTCCAGTCATTCCTATTTACTTTCTTCAGGAGAAAACAGCTATTTGGTTAGGTATTTCTAAGTAGTCTCTCACTGTACTAGGTGTCTTATTTCCTCAAACTGCAGCTTCTGATAACAGCCAAGAAGGCATCTCAGCTCAGCACTGGCCAAGGACAGCTGGCTTACCTCATAGCTAGTGAAAATATTCAGAAAGACTTTTGTAAAGTCACATGAGCTTATGATCCAAGGAGCAAGTCATATGCCAAAGTGAAAGAAAAGTTAAATCCCCACCCTTCCAGTAGAAGTGATTAACACCAGGTCTCTTGAATCTGAAAATTTTGTGCAAACAGGAGTGTAAGCTGCTGTCCTTTATTGACTTCTTGTCAGAATCACATGCTCTCCATGTATGTTTTGGTATCTGGAAGCAGGTGATCTAACTTCAGAATCAATAAGCATCAATCTAAATCGGTCATTCAGAATTCTGTCCTTGAAACTTCTGAAGTTCAGTGTTATTAGCCCCCCAATCTGAAGCAAATACTCACCAGCAACCACAAACCAAACAGAATCACTAACCCAGGAACCTATCCTTGCAACAAAGCCCATTGCCAACTCTGTCCACATATCTATTCAGGGGATACCATCATAGGGCCTAATCACATCAGCCACACTATCAGAGGCTCGTTCACCTGCGCATCTACCAATGTGATATATGCCATCATGTGCCAGCAATGCCCCTCTGCCATGTACATTGGCCAAACTGGACAGTCTCTACGTAAAAGAATGAATGGACACAAATCAGATGTCAAGAATTATAACATTCAAAAACCAGTTGGAGAACACTTCAATCTCTCTGGTCACTCGATCACAGACCTAAGAGTGGCTATCCTTCAACAAAAAAGCTTCAAAAACAGACTCCAACGAGAGACTGCTGAATTGGAATTAATTTGCAAACTGGATACAATTAACTTCGGCTTGAATAGAGACTGGGAATGGATGAGTCATTACACAAAGAAACTATTTCCCCATGTTATTTCTCCCCCCCCACCCCACCTCCCACTGTTCCTCAGATATTCTTAACTGCTGGAATTAGCCTACTTTGCTTGTCACCATGAAAGGTTTTCCTCCTCCTCCTCCCCCTCCGCTGCTGGTGATAGCTCATCTTAAGTGATCACTGTCCTTACAGTGTGTATGATAAACCCATTGTTTCATGTTCTCTGTGTGTGTATATATATAAATCTCCCCTCTGTTTTTTCCACCAAATGCATCCAATGAAGTGAGCTGTAGCTCACGAAAGCTTATGCTCTAATAAATTTGTTAGTCTCTAAGGTGCCACAAGTGCTCCTTTTCTTTTTGCGAATACAGACTAACACGGCTGCTACTGTGAAACAAAGCAACCATGTAACTTGCCTAAATTACTTTCATTATAGCTGAAGAGAAAAACAAGAAATCAGAACAGAAAAGTCAAATCTCTAGGAGGGCCTGTGAACAGGGCATTTTTCTTCCATAACACATTGTCTCACCTTTTGTCCCAAAAATGGCAGCTGCCTCTACAGACAGGGGACTTCTAGTAGTGTCTGAGCACACAGTATGGTCTACTCATGATTTTAGAGGTAGTCTCCTATTTGGTGTTTTCTTAATGCCCCAGAGTCATGTGACTGAGAATATCGGCTTTTGTTAGGGAAATTTCCCCCCCCCCCCCCGATGTTTTCTCCCCAACTACAAGGGCTAAAAACATGAATCCTAAAAACCACAAGGCAAATAAGGATCCCTAAATGTATTGGGTTTTTTTAAGCCAATCTCAT
The DNA here is from genome assembly GCF_009764565.3 of Dermochelys coriacea. Taxonomy (NCBI): domain Eukaryota; kingdom Metazoa; phylum Chordata; order Testudines; family Dermochelyidae; genus Dermochelys; species Dermochelys coriacea. The sequence goes on from NC_050068.2 coordinate 244,233,691, forward strand.
AATTTTGAGAGGGTCTGACTCATGGTTTTTTGTTTTTTTTTTTTTTAATGTTTGGCCTTGGCAGTACAGATAGCAGTCAAACAAAGGCGTAGATGTGTCTTACTCCCATGTCATTCTTTGCAGCTGTAGTAGTTTTTAAATATTTATTTTTAGCGCTGTGGGAGGGCTGCATGTATGGCATGGCTGGAAGCATGTGACAGGATGAGCACTTAGCACTGTGTGGGGTCATGAAGATGTGCTATCAGACAAGAAGCATGCACAGAAAACACACTGAAGATGTAAGTTTGATGCAAGAACAGGAGTTCATGAATCTATTTAACTTAATCTAAAACTAACAAAGCAAGAAACAGACTTTTCAATACAGAAACAAAAGCCTGTTAGCTAAATGAAGTGTCTTGATGCTATCTAGCTGCAGTAATTTCTTCCAACTAGTCATCCCCACCTTTAACACAGAGAATGGGGGAAAGGGGTAGCTTTAAAAAAAAAGATCTCAGGATCCTCTTCCTTCACAGATCCTTTCCTGCCTACATAATTCTCTCTCTTGGTCACCCTGGACCCCTTCCCTCCCCTATATAAAGTGTGTGTGAGAGGAGCAATAAACTCCCTGGTAAATTGGGCAGATCCACCCTATCCCCTTACACCTTGAAGAATTTTAAAAACAAAAACAAACAAACAGCCATAGAGCTGCACCTCACATCCTGTTACAATTGCTGACAACTGATTTCGTCGAATTGCCAGACCAACCGTGCACCACCCATCATGCCCAAAATGGCCACTGAAGTGGGAGGTCATGGGGGACAAGACCAGTAGCAGTGGGAGATGCACCATACTCTTGTTCTAATTCCAGTTCCTCATTGGGTGGTTGAGGGTTACCTTCTACTATGTTTTCATTTAGATCATCTTCCCATGAATAATAAAGACTGGGAAGGGACATGGTCACTCAGCTTACATGTCTGTGCTTTTCCCTCCTTTTCTTGGAACCTTTACCCTGTAACAGCTGGTCAAGATGTTTCTTCATTATCTCCCCTTTTACTTCTACCAGACAAGGCACTTGGTTTCAGTAAGAACGTCTAAGTGCAGTGTGTTAAGTACAGTGGCGATCCTGAACTGGATCTTACCAGCTGCTCTGTACTATTCTTTTGAGAATGGTGGATGTAAAAGTTCTGTCAGTGGTCAAAGGAACAGCAGCTGAACATTGCCAGGCTAAATATATACATTTAACACACACACTTTCTTTGTACATTAACGCAGCACTATTGACTTCAGAAGAACTGCACTAATTTAGACCAGCAGAGAATTTGGCCCTAATAATGGCAATGCTAACCACATAAGGAGAGAGGTGTATTCATGTATGTACACCTATTGGGAAACGAATTTTTCATGCTAGAGTTGCCAGAGTGTTAGATTTGCCATTAGAAGAAGACAGCTGAGACTCAGCATTAGTACAGTCTCTTTAGATGTTTAAAGAAATAGGGTATGTGACAGATGCTGCCATATTTATTGGGTATTTTTACCATGCATATTTCACACATTCCTTCCCATTTAAAAAGGAAGAAATAAAAGCTCAGTTCAGCAATCACACTTTTCCATTAGTGACTGAAGAAATCCAGTCCCTGTAGGTAGAAATTCTGGTATAAACCGTTGGTGACTCTGGATGGCAATCATCACTGCCCCAGCTCACAATGCCGATCAGCTTATAATACCCATTTTTCATGCATATCAGTGGCCCTCCAGAATCTCCCTGTAAAAAGGGAGGAAAAAAGTTACTTGCTGCTACTAGAGAGTAAAAAGGGTTTTTTAATCAGCTCACAAATATTTAGATCAGCTGAGTTACCAGGGTCCTGTTTCAAACTCTGACCTTCAATGATATATTAGTGGTATCACCACAGTGCCCAGGAGCCCATTATGTAGTTACATTTTTGCCACCAGTAGTAGCCTGGAAAGCAAGTATTCATATCCCCCTCCAAGTACATACCGAGCAAGCAGTTGCTCCAGCAGCTCCACCACAAATGTTGGTATTTTTAATATCCTGTCCCCAGTAGCTCACACAGGCCTCGTTGGAGAGGAGAGGTATATTTGTCTGCTGCAGCCTGATGGAGTATTCATCCTCTAGTGAAAACAAAGGATGCATGGAGACATGCCATTGAGGCAGGATGACAAGAGGTTACATGTTTAAGACATGTACTATGTCAGTTATCCTCTAACCTTTTCAGCCATTCCAGGCATCTCTTGACACTACAATTTGGGGATTACTATTGCAGAAATTATTTCCATTTACACATAATTTTAGAACCTTGCATCATTTCATATGCACATTCAACACATTGCATGGAATGAGATTCCATGTTTGTCTTCAGAGAACAAGAATTCCCCTCCACTCACACAGGCACGTATAACTCACTGCACCTGTGTCGTTAGCTGGGTTTGAAGCCTGGATCCCAAGAGCTAAAATTATAGCTGTGGGTCAGCTGAGCTAAATCATGAACTAAGTCCATTCACTGGAAGCACTATATGGACCAACCATTGAATGGGGACAAAGCCCCACCCTCCTGTAGCACAGTTACACATGTATGCAGTGAGCCAACAGAACACAGAGTATGTTAATAAACCCTTGCCAGGAAAAAGTCAGGGGAGAACCCCCCACAAAAAAAAACAAACAACTTTCCTGGTCCTCTTGTACTATCATTCAAGAGTAATTAGGGGTTTAACACTAGCTCCTCCACCCCCAAGTGGAGATCCAACACAACCAAAGTACCAATTGACAAGGGTCAAGGAGATCAGAGGCATCTAGATACCATGAGACTTGTCTCACCACATTAAAGTTTGTTGTTACCCTTTCCCTACCCTATGTTTTAACAGGGTGAGCTTTCTGGGATAGTCACTATGCCTTCTTTTCTGTTTGGAAACAATGTGGACAATATTGGAAACAAAAAATGAACTGAGTTTAGAAGGCAACAAGCAACTAAGCTCTCACAGGGCTCTGGACTTCAGGGTTTTCTTTAGTATTAGAAAAGTAACATGTACTTACTGCCCGATTCTGTTGCACCCCATCCAGCTGTTAAGCATCTTGCATCAATGCTTATTTCCTCATCTCTATCTGGTAAGCAAATTATTGCTATAGAGTCTCCTGAGTAGAAGAGAATCAGATCAGTATTTGGTATACCTTCCTTTTTTTATTTAACCCATCTCCAGTTTTTCTAACCCCTCTTCTCCTAGTCACCACTTCCCCCCAAGCCAAACAACCCAATACTCCATGAAACAAATCAGAGCGCCATATGGGCTCTAGTATTGGTTAGATTTTCCCCACAGACTGTCTGAATGCCTGAGAGAACCATTTTAAAGGGTCACAATTACATGAAATGTGAGTCTTTCACAATATTTAAGTCTCTGCCTACTGGCCATACCACAAGATGGCTGACATTACTTTAGTCTGATAAAAGGAGGTGGGAGGGAGGGAGACTTCTAAAACACCAGGTTTCAGAGTAGCGCACGAAAGCTTATACTCAAATAAATTTGTTAGTCTAAGGTGCCACAAGTACTCCTTTTTTTTTCTGAAACACCATGACAGAGAAACCAAGTTGGAGACTTAATTAGGCTTCCTGCAGAACTCAAGCAAGTGCACACTCCTATGTTGGTGACAATTAACCCCGTCAGGCAAGCAAGTCACCAAAAAAAAAAAAAAAAAAAAACCAAAAAAAACCCCACAACTTTCACCAGTGGACCAGTCTCCCCCTAACTACACAACGATTCAATGGATTGAGGGAAAGAGGTGCTTGATCTGCATTAGCAACAGCACACGAAGAGGGCATACAACGGAGTCTGCGGTTCACTCACTCTAAGTTCAGTATTAGTGGGCACTAACTCTGTTTACAACACGTCTCTATTCCACCAATATGTTGTTGAACAAGCTGTGACATTAGTATTTTTTGGAACAAACATCCCTACTCATGAATTAAATCTAAGTTTAACCATGGATGGATATTCTCCAACTGTCTCTACACAGCTAAGATATTGGTAGAGTGGTAAAGAAACACTATTCCTTTAAATTCTGAACACTGCTAACTTGATTTGTCAAACAAGATTCTTTTGAAGCAAAGTATATTGCTTTGAACAAAGTAAGAGGTGCCTGTCAGTGCCAGAGAGTTATACATACAAATCTTTATGCAGCGAGAAAAAGGAAGGGCCCCACAATGGAAACTATGTACCTACTTTCGGTTCTTCTAAATTTAGAATTTTAAATACTATTTTAAATATAGGAGTCTTTCCACCGACTTCCCTGGGCTTTGGATCAGGCTCCCCATGAGCTTATCCAGATAGTAGTGGTGTCCTAATGGCTTTTGAAGAGAACAGAGTTATATTATTACATATATTTATCAGACAGCATGTCTTGGATCAAAACCTTTTCAATGGAGCATGCCAATCCCGCACCACATACTTTGACACACTAGAGTTGTAGTACAAAAACTGGAATCCAGATAATACCTAGTTTGATGGGTTTCTCCAGTTCCAAGAGAGTGAGATCATTGCTAGAAGGAAATCCACTGAAGTTATAGTGTGTGTGCACAGCTTTCACAAGGACAGGGTTGTTGCCTTTTATGTTTGGCAGCAAATAAGTTTTCCCCAGAACTATCCTGTCTGTCTGAGCGCTGGGCAAGGAAAAACAGAACACATTTTCAGTTCAATTAAGAAAACCAAACCTCCATATACAAAACTGGCATAAAATTCTATTTAAGATCATGAATGAGATTTTCATAAGCACCTGTGTGACTTTGAAGCACAAATCTGACTGGTTTTCAAAGGGATTTATGCTATTTGAAAATTCCACCCAAAACAATCAGAAGTTACCATATTGTATAAAAAAAAAAAAAAGGAGAGAGAGATCAACTTTCAATTTCCAAAATGTTTGCACTACTGTTCATGTGTACTTTTAAACAAGGCAGTCCAGTATTCTTGAAACTCAGTTTTAGTGACACTAATCACTATACAGAAATTGGATTTTAGTTTTGCTGAAGTCTACACTGACACAAATATTCAGGCCACACAACAAATGTGCCAAACCTTTCCAAGAATCATTCTGCATCTCTCTCTGTTACCGAGTCATGCCAGACAATTCAGCTCAATGCTTTATGAAATTCTGGTGCAACTGCCACAATCTCACCACCACCGAATAGTGAAGAGATCTCAAGACATACATCAAGTTAAGTTAACCCTCACATGTAGAGTAATAATTAACTCTTTGGCTTGGGCTGGTAGAGGCACCACACTAGGCTAGCCATACTATTATGTGTAAAAGCAAACTTGTGGAGAGACCTATTAGTGCCAGAAGAAGTTATTTTAGGAGGAGATGTTTACTGATAATGGGGGTGATTACACTGGTCACCCAGTACCCAAGATGAATTAAACCTTAGTATCCACCATGTGCCCTGATGGAAGATCCCTGGAAATTGTATGTGTTGAGGAGGAGGAGGAAGGTACAAAAGGGCTGTAGCAGCAGGGAGGAGGAGGTGGTAAATACACACTTCTGGGACAGTTGTGAAGCAAGTAGTAGTATGAAGTGGTTTTGCTCGTCAGGGAGCAACAATAATTTAGAGGCTGCCAAAGTCTGCAGGCTACCACGTACCACTGTGGTATCGTTGTAAGGGTTAAAGACTTTGCCCACCTGAAGTTACAGTGTCCAGCTGTTAGGACCCACTTCTGAGCAATCAGAGAGCCTCCACAGAAGTGCTCATTCTTGTACTGTAGACTGACTAGCCAGGGCCAGGACATTTGAGGTGCTGGTCTGCCACCAACCACCCTTGGCTTGCCTGGCTCTTCTCCAACTGCTTTCACATTCATCTCAGACTTGTCCACTGGGAATGGATCCACCACTGGAATGCCACATTTGTCTGGAATTGGTTTCATTTTGTTAGTCATATTTTATTGGTCATAGCTTGACAAAGCTAAACATGCATAATAATCCAGACAGTGAAATATCAGATGTGCTCAGACAGAAGAAACACCCTATCAAGAGTACCAAGATCCAAGTACATCTGGTGGGATTAAGGGGGGAGAGCCTGAAAAACTAGGCGAATCATCTGCTTCCCACACCATTAATTTTCCAATAGGTGTTTACTGTGGGAGGGGCTGGTGTGAGAGAAGAGAGAGATAGTTGAAACCTTAAATGAACAATATTTACTTTCCTCAGAAGCTGTTAACTTAGTAGGTGGACCTGTGAGAAATTTAAGGGAACAACAGTCAGTTAAAAAATTCCTGGTCAAGCTGTTTTCATTGGTACTGCAAGTGTAGTAGAGGAAATCGTCAAGAACAGTAAAACTATTTCCCCATATTATTCCTCCCCCCTCCCCCCCCCGGTCCTCAGACATTCTTGTCAACTGCTGGAAATGGCCCACCTTGATCATCACCACAAAAGGTTTTCTTCCCCCCACCTGCAGGTAATAGCTCATCTTAAGTGATCACTCTCCTTACTGTGTGTATGTTAAAACCCATTGTTTCATGTTCTCTCTCTCTCTCTCTCTCTCTCTCTCTCTCTGTGTGTGTGTGTGTGTGTGTGTGTAAGTAAATCTCCCCACTGTATTTTCCACCGAATGCATCCGATGAAGTGAGCTGTAGCTCACGGAAGCTTATGCTCAAATAAATTTGTTAGTCTCTAAGGTGCCACAAGTACTCCTTTTCTTTTTGCGAATACAGACTAACACGGCTGCTACTCTGAAATCTGTCAGTAATGGACAAGGTGCATCAGTGCCTCTTTTTGGATCTCTATGGAAGATATTCTAGAACATTCCACAGGTCAGTAGTTCTGGAAGCATTTTTATAGAGTAGGTGCTGAAAGCCATTCAACAAAACTGTAAACCCTGTATATGATGGCAACCACTTCAAATGAGGGGCTGCTGCTGCACCCCTAGTTCCAGCATCTATAGAACTAGCCTTTGGGTCACACAGACTTGTGACAGACACCTCTGGCCTGCCTCCAAAGCCACAGGAGAGGCCACATCCCTTTAGTAAGAATTGTTGGATGAGCTCTTGTTAAAGAGATACGAGCAGACATGGAAGAGTTTATTGGTTTCCTGTGGGTGCAATCAGCATCTAGAGAACCATTCTTTCAGTTAAGCTTTTGGTGCGGTGGTCAGGACCATAAAAAAAAAGTAAAATTAGGTATGTTAACCACATTCTTCCTCCACTAAGCTAAGATCCAGTGTTCAGCCTTGTACATTAATTCAGTAAGAATATTGCTATTTGATCCACTCATGACTGGAATTATGCAGAGGCCTGAAAATCAACACCTCAGCAACATACCTCTAGTAGTACAACAACCAACCAAATCCATAGCTGAGAATGAAAACTGGCCATCATGGCATCCTCAGCTGAGTATAGGACAATTCCTTCAGGAGACAGGTCACCTCAGCAGACTTTTATACATTCAAGTTTCCCTTCCTGGAGACCTCTGCTACTATTTAGATACAAGGCGGCTATTTGGACTGGGAAAGAGAAAGCCCTTCAGCATTACTTACATTTGCTTTCAAGTTCTATGCCACTTCTACTCTTCTGTGCTGGCCACCGATTCACCTCTTCAAACAGAATTTTAAAGCCTCTGTTCCCCACAGACCTGTCCGTCTTGAAATGTAGAGTCAGGTAGCTGCTGCTTGATAACAGGCTAAGAGACTTCTTTTGGCCACATAAACTAGCTGCAAATTATGAAGTGAGCACTTACACAGTGACAAAGCAAATTTGTTTGTCAAATTGTGCTAAACTTATTCCTAGGGCAGCCACATTTTTGAAAATAAAACCCAGGTCAATTAGATATGTCAAAACATTATGACGACAATGGAGACTCCCGGGGTAAGGGTCCAATTACAGTTCTTTTGCTAGCTCTGCTAGGATCTTAAATGATTTGCCCAAAGTCATTCAATGTCTGAGTGCTCCAGGATAAGTCTACTGCTACAGGATGTGGGGATAATGCTTTAAGTACAGGCGTATTTTAATATTCTTCCTGAAGAGGGTGAAAATATTTTTCTCCTCCCAAGAATATTCAGTTGTGAGATGCTCTGGGCAGTTTGTTAGTAAACTGTCTGAGGAAAAGCTTTGACAAAGTCCTCCGTATAGTTGTGTTTCACAAGACACAGTACTTCCTTAATCATCAAACTAACAGCTTCAGCCTCTAAGGGTCCTCTGTCAAAGCTGCAGAAGGAAAAAAAAAAAAAAAAAAAAAAAAAAAAAAAAGGGCCATACTCAAGAAAAGGAGACGCTTACATTCTAAAACAATCCTACTTGTTTATGCCAAACAGTAAGACTACCTTCACTATTCAAAACATAAAGGAGTAGTATCTGTCCATGAACTGCATATTAGATCAGATGCACATATAGAATGTAGTGCAGCAGATCATAAGAGACACAAGACTGAACAAAGGAACAATGGAAACAGAAAGATAGTATGAGACAGCAGCTCCCTCTTACTGTTACACCCATAAATAGTTCTAGAGAGAAGACCCTGAGTTCAAATTTCTTCAGGGTCCATCCCAGTCCCCACCCAATAGGAACTGTAGAACAATTCCAGAAGCACTCATTACCTTTGGAAAACCTACAGTAACTCATATTTCGCTCTCCCTCACCTTGTTTAGTTCCCCACATCATATGTTGGCCAACTTCCCTGAGACAAGGCAGGAGAGAGAGCACACGCGCGCGAGATCAACATACCGAGCAGTCCTGAAGAGTTATTTGGACCATCATAGATGTTCAAAGCATCCCAAATGCAGTCTCTTGCATTTTCTGTTACCAAGTCTCTGATCACAGCTTTCAGCCTATTTCCTGAAGTGGAATAAACTGTCCAGGTGCAATTCAGCATGTTGGGATAAGTGTTGGGGTAATTAGGAGATGTTATCTCAGCTGATCCAACTGGAATTAGATCCAAGATTGGACATCCTTAAAGAGAAAAATATAAGTTTCAGTGGTTGAGATTTTGCCCTGACAGGAATCTGTCTTCTCTAACATTCATTAAAAATGGTCTGAAAATGCTAGAGCTGTACAAACAACTGATTTTTTTTTTTTTTGATCGCTGGCATAACTGGGAGATGTGGAGAGATTTTTTTTATTTAGTCAAAGGAAGCATTTTGTTAGATCCAAAAGGAAAAAAACATTTTCTTTGAGTTTAGCATTTCAAAAGCAAAAATTGTACTTCATTATAAATTTTAGTTATTTTCAATAGTCGTAACAAAATGCTTTGATTTTTTCAACTCTCCCTCCCCTACTTCCACTGAAACAATTCAGTTAATTCTATACAAGTTTGCAAAAGGCCTCAGTCAACCTGAATCTGCTTTTTTCTCCCCCCCTCCTTGCGCTGGAGGGGAAGGGGTGTGAAAAAGTTCCATCCAAAAATTTTCACCCAGCTTTGGAAAAATCTTGATCCCCTAGGATTTTCTAACAACAAAAGCAAGCAGACTTATGAGTGGAACTTAAATTCTATTGGTTTCTGCTTGAACAAAGCTCCTGTTGATACCAACTTCTATCTGCACAGCAAACGTAGTTCTCCGCACAGCTTGTTATAGTGCCCTTAACAGGTATATTTAAAATAGGAGAGCAGTTCTAGAAGAAGGAAAAGGACCCATCATTTGGGAAGTGTGTTGAACTCTGGGAAGAGCCAAAGGTCAAGCTATCCGAGATCCTATAACCAGTACAATTCAGCCACAGAGTAACATTTCTAATTAGATCAAATTCATACCTGGAAAAACATCCTTGGGCTAAGCCCATTGAAACCAGTGGATGTATTTCTTCAGTTTTATTTAGTAGAGTAGAGAAGGCTGCAGGGCTAGAATTTACTTATTTTTAAAATAAAATTTTCCTTTTTATTTACTCCAGGCTTCTCCAAAGTCCTTTTGCTTGTATGTTTCATTTATGTAGGTTGTGAAAAGGACAGTCACTTTCAGTTACTTCACCACTAGCAATTGGGCATCACACACATTTAGATTAAGACTAAGGTGTGGCATGGAGCTGGGTATATTTGGTGGGGGCAATGAGGGAGGAAGAACTGCAGGCTTTGGGAATGACATGGGGAAGGGTCTAGAAAAACTGGATGTCACACTAGGGTTCACATTTTCAAGCTTTAAAAAAAAGTATGCTCCTTCTCCCAGATGTTCACATATGGCATGACAGCCTACCCAGTTTAGCTAGAACTCCAGGATGCAAGAGCAGAGGGGGAAAAGCAGATAGAGTTCCTTTCCCATCACTCAAAATCTGAGGGAGTTGAGGCTGGCTTTGAGATTAGCCAAGAATTCCTTTACATTCTGGCTACCAACACACGTCTCTGGTCCTGTGTGGCAGCTCACGATGCAGGAACAGAAAAAGCAGCAGCCAGCTAATATCAAAGAAACAGAACTGTGGACGTATCACCCAGACTGAATGAAGAGCAGTTGTTAAGGCACTAAGATGGCTATATTACTGGCTACGTTCTGGTATCGAAGTTAGCCACAGCAAAGCCCCTCCCCCAACCAAAACCCAGGAGACATTTAGAAAAGCTATTTTTGGTTTGATTGTTTGCATCTCCCCTCCCTGCATAGCTGGCTTAGAGAGCTAGAACTGATCTTACCTTTTTCAGCAGCTTTCAATTTTCCTAATGCAGAACCTAAAATGAGAGAGTTACCATACTCATTATTAATGGTTAAACTCACCATACAAATAAACTAGGGATTCTGAATGCCTCAATGGGTAGACACGAACTCTTGAGTGAGTAGGCATTAAGAACCATGCTCTGACACAGGGATAGGTAGTTTTCCCTATATTTACAGTAAGATCTGTATGGTCTCCACACATGTAATCAAAAAAATGGAGAAGTTTTAAAGATATGATTGTGTTTTATTAATTTACAAGGATAAACTCACTTACCAGAACTGACAGTATGTTTATATTGGATAGACCTTTTACATGGACAAAACGTTCTGCTTGTTTTGTTATGTGGCATAACAAAAGGGGGCGGGGGAAATTGATGGATTTTGTTGTTGTGATCACAAAGTGATTTACTTTCATGAAAAACAGAAGTATCCTAAGAGACAAAGCAATAATTTTTCACATCTATGTCGTCTTTGATCCCAAGGTATCAAAAGTTACTTCGTAATATGACAGTAGCATCCAGTGCGCTAGGTGTTATCCTCACAAAGATGACAGTCCCTGCCCCAAAGGGCTTCCAATCCAGGACTACAAGAGAAGGGTGATGAGTGATGAAGAAAAAGAGTCAATTTTTTTATCTATCATTTTTAAAAACTAACCAACCTTAACTGTTGTATTAGTTAGCTACTTATTCTTGTAGGTGCAGCAGAAGTGAGTCTTGGGGTGTGGGGGGGGGAGAAAGGTGGTTGAAGGAGGCAAGCAAACTTGCATACTAGTTCAGGGAGGGAGTTCAGTGCATAAGGAGAGAGGGAAAGGAAAAGAACGGTCATGAAAGTAGTTAACAAGTAGGGATGGTGATAGGGTTAGTAGTTTACGCAGAGCAGAATGGGTGAGGTCATACATTGGTTAGGCTGTTAATTAGTGACCTTCATTTCACAGATGAGAAGAAAATGCAGAAGTTTGGTGAATTGCTTGAATACCTAGTAAATAGTAGAGTGGGCTGGAACCAGACTTCTGACGCTCAATAAGCCTCCTCTCTGGAGGAGACAGGATAAGCCTCTCTCTACTGTAGTGTTTTACATCTTCCAGATATTGTATGAACATTTATTAAAGCTTCTTCTTTAGGTTTGTTTTCTTTTTATAAATGGTCACGAGACTCTCCTGCTATGTATTTTTCTTACATTTTGCATAACCTTCCTTTATACTCCACTCCAACTCCTCCACTCAAAACCAAATCTGCAACCAACTTACCAGGTTGTAGATCATGGAAAGAGTAGGTCAGAACAAACCCTTCTGTAGCCACTTCAGCACTGGATGTGAAGGTCAGCATCACCACTGGACCATCAGACTTTAAAGGATAGAGTGAAATTTCCCCACAGAAGTTACCTGCCAGGTAGTAGGATTCCAATTGGTAACCATGAAAGGCACAATGCTAGGCTATTGTATTTTACCCAGACCGGTTTTACCGCACCTCAGAAAAATGTAGCCTTAAACTATACCTGTATAAATACCTCATGCATCAGTGAGAAATGAAACCTCAGCCTGTTGAGCCACCTTGAGTTCATTCTACTCTGATTAACAGATCGAGGAGCTTGTTTACATTTACAGAGCTGCGGCTGCACTGATGCAGCTTTATTGGAGACACTACCTTTGCCGACAGAAGACCTTCTCCTGTTGACATAGGTACTCCACCTCCCCAAGAAGTGGTAGCTATGTCGATGGGAGCTCTCCCATCAACATAGTGCGGTTACACTGGGGGTTAGGTTGGTATAACCTGTGCCATTCAGGGGATATGGAAAATCCACACTGCTGAGTGACGTAGTTACACCGACCTACGTTTGTAGTGTAGTGCTAAAATAGAGCAGAATTCCAAACTTTATTGTACACACTTATAAACAAAAGAGTGCCCTTCTCACAACAGAGAAAGTGCCCTTTGACTAAAACAAACCAAAACCAAAGAGGTAAAAACAGACTTGCTGTAACCATTAAAAGCTTTAGGGTGTGGTGGTTGGGGAAGATCGTGCTTTCAGACAGACACATCTCTGATGGCTGAAAATTAACCGATCCTATATTCTTACACACAGGTCATGCTATAGTGCTAATGAGATTTTAGTTACTCTTCCATTTAAATGTTTGGACTGTTAGGGTTACACACAAGGGAGGGAACAGTCTCTTTGGAAGTTATTTTTTTGTTTCACAGTTTTCATATTAGACACATTTTTATGTGGAGACCAATGGATTAATCACAGGGCATTACGTTCATTGGAGAATGAGCCACTTCAGTGCCCTGTAGGCTAGAACTGTTTGAGACAATGTATAATTAGTAGAAATTCCTTGAGGGCCCCATAATAGTATCTGCTGCAATTTATTTCCAGTTCAACTGTCACTTGCTTACTGTCATGCACAGCATTGTTGAGAGAAGCATCATAGGAAGCACTCCACATGTGAATGTGCATTTGTTCCCAAGATATTGAATGGCCAACAATTTGGTTACTGACACCTGCCTCGAAGGAAAATTTATCATGAACAGTGAAACAATCAACCAATCCCATCTCTACTACAGAGCTACAGAAGTGGTTCCTAGAAATGGAAATGACGACGAATTAGTAGAAGACACTCTCCTAAAGTCAGTATTAATAGAAACAAAGTTGGAATTCCTCTTTTCATGTGGCAAATTGCCCAGCGGTCTGTTAAGAAAACTGGAAGAGTTTTCCTCTTCCTCTTCCACTCTCAGCAGCACCACAAGCAAATCTCTCACCTATCAACTCCTTGCTTGGCCCAAATCCTTCATACACCATCAGTTGTCCATGGCAATCAGACAGAGTCTTTTCAGTCCAGAAAGCCAGGAAATCAAGCCGAATGATGGATTTTAACGGGGCTACAATTCGCCAGTGGCAGCTGCAGGGCAAGAACAAATTCAAAACACTCATTAACCAATCTCATGCATCCTACAACTAGCTCACATTTCCAAGGGTTTGTTACTAAAATGGGGTGGAAGGAACAAGGAAAGAAAAGAATTTGACTCCGTTTTAAAAAACAAAAACAAATCCCAGACAACGAAGTGGAGATTCTAATCCAGGGTGGGATGTTGGTTTGAATCCATTTCTGGTATAGAAATTATGAATAAAATAATCAACCAATTGATGAAAGTGAACATAAAATTATGACACTGATTCAGAAACAAGTTGGACCAGTGCCAATGAGGCTTCCTTGCTGCCTAATGCTTCACTGAGCAACCATCCCTACTCACCGTTCCCTCCTAGCGGGAAAAGCTGGGGGAAGAAAGGGCTAGGAACTAGACGAGCCTTGCAAAAAGCACTGTGATAAAACAGATCAAGAGTGCCCTTTTTACCACCTTGCCTGAGTTATTCTATGCCAGAGGAGGGGGAGGGAAAGTCCCTTTCAGCATTTCATCTGACAACATGATGAATGGTTTCAACCAGAATGATGCCATATTTGGCCACTAATTGTTAGAAAGGGTATAGCAGCACTAGCCCTTCTGATCACCATGCCTTTATGTGAGAGGCAGATAGGAGCCACAGAAGGCAATTGTGGAACCTGTTCAGTTTTTCCAAAAGATGTGTAATGAAACACAGAAGTTAGATATGGAAAAAGTCATATTTGTTCACCCCAGATCATCCACAGTTTTGTAGAACCTAGTTTAAGAGTTTCAAGAAATGGAATTAAACAAGTTCACTCTCACCTGGTGGTGTTAGGATAGCCATGGGGATATCCTGGTGACTGGATCAATCCTTCCAGGTCTGTGAGAAGGACATCCCTACAGCGTAACAATTCTTGGTCCACATCCTTGGGGCGTTTCACTGCCTTTCCAATCTTTGGCCCTAGAAAGAAACTTTGGGATTCAATTTACAACTGTCTTTTAAATACACTTCCACCAATGGCCCAGACAATACCACATGATTGCCCCTAGAAGATTAAAGTCCGTCTAAAGAAAGCTGAAAATTAAAATGCCTCATTTTAAAATTAAAATTAGTCTGGAAAACAACACAGTTGGACAGCCAACTAATTTGATACCAATAGTGATTATTTTCCGTTATTCAAGACATTTCTGCTTGTTATTTACGTTCTTTGTAAAAAGAAATATCAAAGCCAATTTTAGGGTCATTCCAGCTTTCTTCATTCAGTGTTTTTCTAATTTCTCATGTAGGACTCAGTAAAATAAGAGCTCATTTTGGTGCTCAATAAGAACTCAGTTGGTTCCCCCAGAAGAGAGTTCCCTCTTCTATATCCACCCCACTGCCTTTTGGAAGCAAGCAGAATCCTGAAATTTTATAAGTTAGTTTGAAGTGGAGGTCAAATGGCTCAGCTCACTCTCTACCAGCCATCTCTCTCTCTCTCTCAAGCAGTGTGTGTGTCACCTTACCATACCTTGGACTCTGAAGACCATGTACTCAATGCCAAAGGCAGCAAGGGTCAGAGAATGGAACACCACTTTCACCACAGGGCCACGACTCAGAAAGGTTGTAGGCGACTGCAGGACACCACATAGTTCAGCTAGGAGAGAAACAAACCCAAGCAAAAAGAGAAATATTAGAAACTGCTCTGGAGAAAAATCCTTTAAGTGCAACTTTTAGTTGCATAATAGTTACAAAATTAATACAAAAAGAAAAGTCGTACTTGTGGCACCTTAGAGACTAAAATTTATTTGAGCATAAGTTTTCGTGAGTTACAGCTCACTTCATCGGATGCATTCAGTGGAAAATACAGTGGGGAGATTTGTACACACACACACACACACACACACAATGAAACAATGGGTGTTACCATACACACTGTAAGGAGAGTGATCACTTAAGATGAGCTATTAGCAGCAGGTGGGGGGGGGGGAGGGAGAAAAGGAAGAAAACCTTTTGTGGTGATAATCAAGCTGGGCCATTTCCAGCAGTTGACAAGAACGTCTGAGGAACAGTGGGAGCGGGAGAAATAACATGGGGAAAAGAGTTTTACTTTGCGGGAGTGGATGGGTCATTTACAGTCTATTCAAGCCTAAGTTAATTGTATCCAGTTTGCAAATTAATTCCAATTCAGCAGTCTCTCATTAGAGTCTGTTTTTGAAGTTTTTTTTGTTGAAGAATAGCCACCTCAGGTCTGTAATCGAGTGACTAAAGAGATTGAAGTATTCACCAAATGGTTTTTGAATATTATAATTCTTGACACCTGATTTGTGTCCATTTATTCGTTTACGTAGAGACTGTCCAGTTTGACCAATGTACATGGCAGAGGAGCATTGCTGGCACATGATGGCATATATCACATTGGTAGATGCGCAGCTGAACGAGCCCCTGATAGCGTGGCGGATGTGATTAGGCCCTATGATGGTGTCCCCTGAATAGATATGTGGACACAGTTGGCAACGGGCTTTGTTGCAAGGATATGAAATAAAGCCTAATACGTGCAGTATCTGGAAACATATACAGGCTGCAAGTCACTTATCTGTTTGTATTTTTCAGTGTTTTTCTTTATGAAAAACAAACAAAACAAGTTCTGCCAAGCTTAATGATTGATTTTTTAAAATCAATTTTGGATATGATGTAAGCATTTTTTAATTTTTATTGATCATAGTTTTCACCCTGTGAAAGTTGTAGAGGTCAGATTAATAACAGACAATGAAATTCAACGAGTTAAAGCTTTATTAACCATTAAACACAAAATTGTCAACACCTCTTCAAAACATACAAAACAAATATCCTTAAATTGAACTAAGAAGTTCTCAAGCAACATTTCTCCTACTTTGCCGAGGTGAAAATTTTGGTAGCCATCTATGGAAATACTTTGTCAGTTTGTACACAGTAAAATCACTATTTACTGATAACCAAATCCTTCCAAGCTTACATATAAAACAAAACTCCATTATGATGCAATAACTTAAGGACAAGGTAGGAAACAGAACTGTTGGTCATCCTATGTCCCACAAATAGTTGAGATCAGATGCCATCCAGAGGGCCAGTTTGGATTAAAATGTGGGCCTCTGCTGTGGGACACCCTGTGTGTGGGCCTCTGAATCGGACATGGTTTCCAGACCCCTGTTGCATTCTGTCCTGTCTGGATCCCCTCATTCCCAATGTTTTGATTTCCCTTGTCTCAAGCTTTTCTGAATAAATGCAGATGGGGCTAAAGGAATGTCTCCGCTCTGCCTGCTCAGTGCAAGAAGCTGGATAGAAGTCTGAAAATAGCTTTTCCTTTAGGCATATCAGAAGCAGAGCATTGTTTACAATGAGCGTGGCTCATAGGACTGAAAAGGACCTTGAGAGGTCATCTAAGTCCAGTTCCCTGCACTCATGGCAGGATTAAGTATTATCTAGACCATCCCCGACAGGTATTTGTCTAACCTGCTCTTAAAAATCCCCAATGATGGAGATTCTATCACCTCCCTAGGCAATTTATTCTAGTGCTTAACCATCCTGACATTTAGGAATTTTTTCCTAATGTCCAACCTAAACCTCCCTTGCTCAGATTTAAGCCCATTGCTTTTTGTTCTATCCTCAGAGGTTAAAAAGAACAATTCTTCTCCCTCCTTCTTGTAACAGCCTTTTATGTACTTGAAAAGGTATGTACCCTCAGTCTTCTCCTCTCCAGATTAAACAAACAATTTTTTTCAATCTTCCTCATAGGTCATGTTTTCTAGACCTTTAATCATTTTTGTTGCTCTTCTCTGGGCTCTCCCCAATTTGTCCACCTCTTTCCTGAAATGTGGCGCCCACAACTGGACACAATATTCCACTTGAGTCCTAATCAGTATGGAGTAGAGAGAAAGAATTACTTCTCATGTCTTGCTTGCAACACTACTGCTAATACATCCCAGAATGATGTTTGCTTTTTTGCAACAGTGTTACACTGACTCATTTGCTTGTGGTCCACTATGATCCCCAGATCCCTTTCTGCAGTACTCCTTCCTAGGCAGCCATTTCCCATTTTGTACGTATGCAACTGATTGGAGTACTTTGCATTTGTCCTTATTGAATTATGTCCTTATTTACTTCAGACCATTTCTCCAGTTTGTCCAGATCATTTTGAATTTTAATCCTAACCTCCAATGGAGGTTGCAGACTGCCAAGGGAACTGTAGGTCTCAAGGACAGAAGAAGTCCCCACATCTCAGGTCTGTTTCCCCACACTCCTTGTTCTGTTATGATTAACTACATCAACTGCTACCACGATTTCCCCCTTGTGGCTTTTAGCCCTTCCTTTTCCCCAGAAGCAGTCTGCGTGGGGGCATTGTTTTGTTTTAACAAGTTAGAAAGTTTCTCCAAGTGTACACCAAGCCCTCTCCTGAAACACTTACAATTCACTCCACTTCCTGTTCTACTCATAGCACACACAGAATGGGAAGGAGAACGCTAATAAAGCTGGCATTCAAGCAGCAATGGGAGCATGCTGCTAGCTAATCATTTGCCTCTTCCTGACCCCACCATCAGCACAGGGCTTTTAGATAGAGAAGAAAAAGCCATCCACCCATCCATTTCCTCACAGGGATTCCAAGGTTCTTGTTCTGAATTTTCCTTTTCCTCTGCACATAGCAGCTCCAGTTTCTATTTTATTTATGGTTGTATAGTACAGAACGTTGTGCACCTGAACTATAGAAGGGGGTGGGTGAGGTCCTGTGGCCTGCAATGTGCAGGAGGTCAGACTAGATGATCATGAGGGTCCCTTCAGGTGTTCAAGTCTACGAATCGGTTTGTAAATCTGCACGAAATCAGTAAAACGATGCTGCAGCTGGCACCTTGCTTTCTTTCTGACCCCTCTCTCCAGCCCTATTCCATACTTTCTGCCTATTTTTAAATATAGGCACAATATTATCTCATTTGTTTATGTAGACCCGTTTCTCTCAACCAGTGGGTTTAGAGGGTTGCAAAAGACAATTGTGGGGTCATGAGGAATTGAAAATTTTGTTAATCTAAAGCAAAAAAAAGGTTTCCCTCCTCCATCCCCATACTCCCTTACACTTCCAGGGTCTCTGTCACTCTCTCAAAACAACCACTTAAATATATTTAGGTCTTCTGGGTTTTTTTGGTTTTGTTTTTTTTTTTTTTAAATTTTTGAGTTATGTAGATACCAAAAAATAGGTTTTTCAGGGCCTTCTTTTTGTATAATGTAATGACTAATGTGTTATGAGCTGGGTGAAACCTTGTTATGGGTTGAGTTAAAACCCCATTGAAATGTGCAGGCGTGAACTCTCCCTTCTATTACTGTAACGAAGACAAGAAGGTACATGAGAACCCACCCAGGAACTTTTGGCAGAGTATTGTTTTGGGTAAGTGGTGGGAGGGGGAAATCACACAGAAACTGAGGCCAGACAATAACAGAGAGGGGGAAGACTGCCCAAAGGAGCAACTGAAAGCACAGTGGTTGACCCTGGAAGAAACCTGGGGAGGTTTTTTGGTCAAGGTGCAAGTTTAAAAAAAAAAAAAAAAAAAAAAGCGTGTTCTTGGTGCTTTGCACAAAAGCAGCTCTTCCCTGCTATTTGGGTTCCCTCTGTGTTCAGAGGCACAGGACATTGTACAACCTTTGTGTAAAAAACAAAAGAAAAAAAAACCAAACCAACAAACAAAACCACCCACCAAAACTGCTTCAAAAGAAAAATATAGAACTCCATCAATTTCTATTTCCAACTGCAACAGCCTACTAGACCTCAAATTTTTTAGTAGCTGCTTGGGCCAAAAGGGGTAACAGTATATTATCTGCATTAAGCTAGGTCTACACTATCCACAGCACAGCTGCACCACTGTAGTTCTTCTGGTGAAGATGCTCTAAGCCAAAGAGAGAGAGCTCTGATCAACTTAACTCCTGCCTCCACAAGAAGTAGCAGCTATGTGAGTGGGAGAAGCTCTCCCACTGACATAGTGCTGTTCATACTGGTGCTCAGGTAAGTAATTTATGTTGCTCCGGGTGTGGATTATTCACACTCCAGAGCAATGTAAATTATACCTAAGTAATTTGTAGCGTAGACAGTCTTACTCATTACACTAGTATACACTGTAACAAGTGATCTCTTTGCAATGTTCCCTTATGGGTTTTAACATAGTAATGTCTTAAACAGCACTACATTGAAGTGCAGTAGGAAACTTTTAGCTTGCACTGGCGGGTCTACATGGATAAAACACACATCAACCCCCCGTAGTCTGCATTACTTACTCCGGAGGGCATTCTGTTAAAAAAAAAAAGTGTGCTACAATATTTTAAAATTCTGCACGTTTTGTCAAACGTGGAGGCTCCAGCATGGCATTGGGGAACACGGGCCACTGGCTGCACAAAGGTGGGAGATCACTGTGCAGCTTCCCCTCAGGACATGGACTCAGTGGCAAGGCTGCACCCAACCCTGGCACAATCCAAGGACTGGGCCTGCCCCAGAAACACCCCAGAGCCCTGCCCCTCTGCACCAGGTGCACAAGGGGTGGGCAGGCAGGCTCAGCAAGGCAGGATCCAAGTGTGGAGGAGCTTAATGTGGGGGGATCCAGGTGTGGGTTGAGAGGGTTCTGTGCGGTGCGATCTGGGTATGAGCGGCTCATTGGGGGATTTGGGTGTGGTGGGGATCTGAATGCACAGGGGCTTGTTGAGGGGTTCTGGGTGCAATGGGACTCTGAAGGGGGTCCAGGTGAAGGTAGTTGGGGGCTCAGCAGGAGGGGTGTCTGGTGTGGGGGGATAGATCTCAGCAGGGGAGTCTGGATGTGGGGGGGGCTCAGTGGCGGGGTCTAGCTACAGCTAGTTGGGTCTTGGTATACTGGTGTGGGTGGCTCATTGGGGTGGTCCAGGGGCAGGGGGCAAGCCGCAGCAGGAGGGTCTAGGTATGAGGGGGTCTGGATACACAGGAGTTGGGAGGATAAGGGAGCATCTCCCTGTACACAGTGTTCCCCCCGCACCCCGTAGCTGAGGAGCTATGGGCGCAGGAAGCACGGGGGAGGAGGGGGAGTTTACAGAACTTCTTACAGCCAGGGGAGAAATCTGGGGTTGGGTATGAGACAGCTCCAGATGCCGTGCAGGGGAAGAGGAAGACTAGCAGCTGAGCTCGGTGCAAGGTAGGAGCCACCAGCTGGGTCTTCCCCAGTCCTGCCTCCTGCCCCATAGTGATTTACCTCTTTTCTGGCTGTCCTGGGCACCCAAAGACATACTGCTGGGGAGGGTCACATGGCTGCTCTTCTGGCTTCCTTTTGCTTCCCCATCAGAAAGTCATTTTTCTGCAGGGAAGCAAAAATCTTCAGGGGACATAAATTCTGTGCATGTGCAGTGGCACAGAATTCCCTCAGGAGTAATTTACTGCTCTGTATAGACAAACCTTTAGATACAAGTAGCCATTTCCCATGTTGGTTGAATAATGAAGTCACTGGGTTTTTTTATTTTCAGATCGGGGTGTTTTATTGGTTAAAAACTAAAATCAGAAGCCATAAGTATATAACCCTATCATTATCATTGATACATTTCTTACAAAAGTGAACTGTAAGGGGGATTGTAAAATGTTTTTACTTCAGGTAAGGGGTACATCACCTGGATAAAAGTCAAGAAACATGGGCTTAGGCCAGAAAGTAATCTATAGTACCTGCATATCTATCCAAATGCTACACCATGATTTCCACACATCCTCCCTTACCATTCATACAACTCGATTAAGGGCCCGACTCTCTGCTGCTCTAAACTGATGCATTGACCTCAGCAGAACTAAGTCAAACATGCACTCAGCAGAGAATATGGCCTTAAGATTTAGCTTAAAGTAAATTCAGTCTGCAGTGTAGCACAGTCAGTCACTCTATGGACATTGGCCACTTTTAAAAAAAGATTCAACATCCCAAGGAGAAATGCATCCGATGAAGTGAGCGGTAGCTCACGAAAGCTTATGCTCTAATAAATTTGTTAGTCTCTAAGGTGCCACAAGTACTCCTTTTCTTTTTGCGAATACAGACTAACACGGCTGCTACTCTGAAACCAGTTAGATTGATTACCTACTACTTTTCTTCCTCTTTGGCTCTCTTCATATATCCCTAGGAGCTCCACTTGGCAGTTCCGGGAGGCTGGTATTGACAGATGCTTTACTGTGAGCTTTGCCATGCCTCTGGGGGACATTCTGAGCACCCAAGAGCAATTCAAGCTTCCCATGTAGCCTGATGAGCAAGGGGATGAGAAGAAACCTCTGGGCTCTGTTAACTCCACTTCCAATGGACATTCTGCACAGAAGAGCATATGCTGGTCAGAGAAGCATTGGGAAAGAATTTTTACTGCTCTACAACTCCTATTAGTTATGTCTTAGATCAGAGATCCTAAGAGGACAATATTGCCAATGGGAAATAGCTTGTTAGTACATGAAGTGAGCTGTAGCTCACAAAAGCTTATGCTCTAATAAATTTGTTAGTCTCTAAGGTGCCACAAGTACTCCTTTTCTTTTTTAGTACTGCATGTTACTGCTTCAGTCTTCTAGTCATCACTGAGACCCAGGGCACTAAATGTCTCTCTAGCAAGACAGAGAGAAATTTTGTCCTCAGTTACAAACGTGCAGTCCTCTGAAGCCAGTTGAAATGCACAGGTGCAACTGAGGGCAAACTTTTGCTTCTCCCCAATAAAGATATTGTATAGTCCCCATAATTTAGTATTTAAGCATTCCCCAGGTCTCTATTGCCTGGAATGATAGAAGTGAAACACTCTGGTACAGTCAGAGGATGAGTTTTCAATGCTAAAAGGCAAGCACAGTGCTTTGCAGAAAGCCCCAGCAATCCAGCTACTGGAAGCAAGATGGGCAACATCCCCAAAGTGACTGTGTGCCCAGCTTGCCAGGCCTTTAAGAGGGGAGACCAAAAAAGAGTTCGCAAATCTGGCCTGACAGTCCATCTGAACAGCCAATGACTCAGGACAGTCCCAGAATGAACTGGGTATAAATGGGGAGAAACCTAACAAAGCTATCCAGCTCAAGCCGTCACATATTCATTGATCTGGACAATTTTCCAGTGTGACGATTTATTCTTTGTCTGACACTGGTCTCTTACCAACCTGTCCAGCCTTAGGCAACAGGCTCAGTAAGTTAGTGGATGTTTTCTGGGAAAGCAAAGAATGCTTTCCCTGCTTAGAAAGCACACAGATAAGAGCACAAGAAGAACAGAGCTATAGTGGCTTGTGCTCCATGCACAGAGGGGGAAATCAAATGCAGCATTTCTCAAGCGGATAGAGACCAAATCAATAGGGAAATATTTTGAAGCATCTGTGTGAGCGTGGTAAACAAGAGAAAAGAAAAAACTGCCAGTGAGAGCTGTGTCCCCCTTTAATCTTGTATACAATAGGGCTTTTTGCATCCCACAGCAATATCTTTTAAAAGCCATAATCTCTGTGTAGTAGCATTAGTACTTTGTCATTTCCTCCACCACTGAAGCTTGTGAAATCCCTGCTAAAGCTAGCATTGACCTCACCACCCCTCACCCCAGACATTATACATGAGCACGGAATGCTGACAACGGGAAAAAGCCTGCAGTTCACAGCGTAGAAGGCTGGGTGGCTAGGCTAGGAACCCGAAGAAGTAGTGTGTACCCCATCTCTATTCCATATCTAAGCAAATTAAATGACTCCAGTGCTGAGGTCGCTATGTTGGTAATTGATGCTCTCTGTATGAAAGAGGTACTGCATTGCTAGCAACTGTGTGAGCATCCCCACCCACTACATAAGAATGGCCATAATGAATCAGACTAAAGGTCCATCTAGCCCAGTATCCTGTCTTCTGACAGTGGCCAATTCCAGGTGCCCCAGAGGGAATGAACAGAACAGGTAATCATCAAGTGATCCATCCCGTCACCCATTCACAGCTTCTGGCAAACAGAGGCTAAGGACACCATCCCTGCCCATCCTGGCTAATAGCCATTGATGGACGTAGCTTCCATGAACTTATCTAGTTCCTTTTTTAACCCTGTTATAGTCTTGGCCTTCACAACATCCTCTGGCAAGGAGTTCCACAGGTTGACTGTGCGTTGTGTGAAGAAATACTTCCTTTTGTGTGTTTTAAATCTGCTGCCTATTAGTTTCATTTGGTGACCCCCAGTTCTTGTGTTATGAGAAGGAATAAACAACAACGCTTCCTTATTTACTTTCTCCACACCAGTCATGATTTTATACAATTCTATCATAGCCCCCACACTGTCCTGGAGGCACCATTCTGTAGGGATATTTCAGTCTCAATGGTCATTCAAATCCCTGACCTCTGCTGAAACTATCAGCATGAGTGTCAGTTGTAGGATGACCAGATGTCCCAGTTTTATAGGGACAGTCCTGATATTTGGGGCTCTCTTATATGGGCACCTATTACCCCCCAACCACCCCCATCCCAATTTTTTCACACTTTCTATCTGGTGACCCTAGCCAGTTACCATGGCTTAGCAGCACATATTGCTTGCCTGTGTTCTCTGGTAACAGTGCGAGCTACCCGAGCTGGTGGTAGTAACTCCTGAACAGGCTGGATTTTTAAAACAGTGAGCAATAGCACTTGGGACTTTGCCAAAGATAGTGTCTTGGTTTTTTAAGGGTTCTTTTGCTTTTTCTCCATGTTTTCACCATTCTTTTCCTTCAACGCTGTCTGCTCATCTGTGGTAGAGAAGCTTTTTGTGTGTGTTAAGTGTGTGGCAGATGGGACAGGTTGAGTCAAGGGCCAAAATTATTGTTGTTCTTCATCATCATCATATTTGTATTACAGTAGCCTAAGCCCCAGCCAAGATTGGGACCCAGTTATGCAAGGTGCTGTACATAAGCACAGCAAGAGACTGTTTCTGCCCTGCACAGCTTGCAGTCTAAATAGACAAGACTGACAAAGGGTGGCAGACAGGAAATATTACACCTTTTACAGATGGTGAATTGAGGTAGAAAGGATTAAGTGAATTGTACAAGATCACACAGGACATCTGGGCAGAGGCAGAACTGAATCCAATTCTTCTGATTTAGTCCAGTGCCTTAACCACAAGAGGATCCTTCTACTCTGGATGTACTTGGATCTGCTCTCATCCACCCCATCCCCTCCAAAAAAATAAAGCCAAGCATTCCCTGTGTCTCCTCCTCAAAGTACAGAGCCGTGAGAGGTGGTGCTTTAAAATCATGCACTCTGTGTCCTTTCTATTTCTCAAAGAAAGCTGTCCAAGGTTTATTCAATAGAACCTTCTGAAAGCAAAATGTCTCTTAGCACCATGGATAAACGGAACTGTGTTTGGAGCCAAAAATCTTAACTACTAGGGGCCTTTCTGAAATCCTTGCTGACTCAGGAATGCAAAAAGTGTTAGTCCCAGTGCTGTCACTTACTTTTAAGACCACCTACAGTAATGAGTAAGTTCCATTAAGGAAAGCAGGTAACCTACATTAGAAAATGGTCATTATAGTAGAGGCTGGTCCATATAAGTTTTGAAAGTCTGCTACTGCTTTCATGTAGGGGGACTTGGTCAGTCGACTCAAGTGGCTGCATTCCATGCCTTTAGCTCCGAAAGGAGCAGGTTCAGTCCCTGCTCTTGGCCCAAGCAGGGTTGGTTACTCCCTAGTTTACCAGTTTGTGAAAAGAGCATTCTGACATTTACCTAATTTACAAGGATGAGGCTTAATTAGTATTTTAAGTCAAGTCAGTCATAATCCTGCGAGAAAACCTGCTAGTTAGGGGCCAAATTCTTAAGAAAGAAGAAAATGGAGAATTTATTCTATAGCCAACTATCAAAATATATTGAATCCCTTGGCCAACAGTTCAAGCAATATTAAAAGGAGGATGGCAATTGTTTTCTGATGCAGTTATGCTAGTAGTATGGGGCTGGAAGGGCATGAGAACATGGTGCTGGTATCAAATGGCTTAAAATTCTAGAGTGGGGCAATGTAAGGAAAACAGCAAGAAGATTTGTGTTTGTTTTAAAAAAGGGGGAAAAAAGTCACCGAGGAAAATAGCTTATGGTTGATGGAATTCAAAAGAAATTGTTTGTTGCCCCCAGTTTAGACTCCTACAACAATAGATTCTCTTAGCTTGTGTGCACTAGTCTGGGGGTTAAAAGAGGATTATTTGTATCTAACCCTATGATCTCGTCAATAGGCAATTGCAAGAAATCCACTAATTACAAAGGTTTTGGCCTTTATACACTTTGGCAACAGTTGCCGAGCTTGACACCCTGTACCGTACTACCAATCTGAATCTTGGTCCACCACTTTCCACAGGATGCAAGGGTATGCAAGAGACAGACAAGCAGCACTATTAACTGAATGTAGCTGCAGGAGAGTTTTTACCTTGTCTGTAAGCAGCTCCTGTTAGCTTTGTAGGCTGTTTCATTGGTGTCTGTGTTAAGGTTTCATGTCCATTCTTACTTTTGTGAAGCGCATTTGGTTCAATCTCTGTAGAGAGAGGTACAACATGCCTATTACTAGGACAGTTTAATAAAGATGTCCTGGGCTATGTGTAATCTGTAGAGAGAGCGCTTTGTGGGAAACCAGACAGCACCCATACATAGGATTAAGACATCCCACCAAGAGTCAGATTGACCATAGCCTTGCTCATGAAGTGATAATGGAATGCTAAACCTTTCAGATGAAGCCATCTATATAGAGGCAAAAGTGAACATGAGCAAGTGATAGTAAAATCTCCACCATAGAAACTGATTTACAGGTGAAGATCTGTGCACTTCTCTTCCCGAGACTGGTTATCTTAGGGTAAACTCATGAAAAAGCAAACTATAGAAAGCTAATGCCCAACCACCATTGATACTAGATCTTCCAATATGGAAGAGACCTCTAATCACCTCCCAATTCATCTGGGGGAGCAGATTGGAGATAGCAATCCTGAATTAGTAGGGACCACTGTAAAAAGGCTGAAATTTGTTTCTTCCTCCTCATTTGAGTTAACAGCAGGTGTAAAAATCATGCTTATTCTATGAGAAGGCACTGGCTGATGACTGCTCTAAGCAGGCCAATAACTGAATAGTTTTAACCCCTTATGCCAGAAATCAGGATGGGGAACAGAGCTGTATTTGCCACCACTGCAGTTCTGCTGGTATACAATTTTTTTTTAAATATATCTATATATAAAAGCATTATGCTGAGTCACACATTGCTACAATATCAAAAGGATTTTTTTGCTAACCAGAGTAAGTTTTTGTTTTGCATCCTCCTGAACTAGACTGACAAGATACAGGATGGATAATTAGGAATATCCCTTGGGATGAGTGGCAGCCACAACAGCAGTGAAATTGCTGTGAGGAAGAAATAAGTGGGATGTTTTCCTAACTGAAGTAAAACAAGCCAATTCAATAGGCATGGTGGTTTGTGAAGATACCAAG
Source organism: Dermochelys coriacea (assembly GCF_009764565.3). Classification (NCBI taxonomy): domain Eukaryota; kingdom Metazoa; phylum Chordata; order Testudines; family Dermochelyidae; genus Dermochelys; species Dermochelys coriacea. The sequence goes on from NC_050068.2 coordinate 244,260,557, forward strand.
TAGGAGACCATACATACATACACACACACACACACCCCGACCCCCTTAAAACATTCTTCCCTTCACCTCTAAGTGTTCCTTGCACAGTAAAGAACATGGTCCACTTCCTTTTAAGAGGCACATACTGTATTTTAGTCACTCTCTAGTGAGCTGTGTTATTGATTACTCTTTGTATAGCACATACTCTGAAGTGTTCAAAATGCATTTGTCTAGAGTTTGGTGTATACTGCTGCATTGTACTTAGTTTCAGATTATCCCAGAAGTTCTGAGTCTCTAAAATTGGGCTGACAGATTTTGTTTTTGGATGAAAAATTTTCCCCCCTAAAGCCACTGATTTAGAACTAGCAAAAAAATTTAGCAAAAAAACCAACCAACACAAACAAAAATATGAACTCCCCCCCCCCCCCCAAAAGCCAAACAAAAAAAACCCCACCACTTTTTAAAACCAAAATTTTTCCAGTTTCCAGGGAGGAATGTGGGGGCGGAAAAGGTTACAGGAAATTTCAAACAAAAGACTTGTGTATTTTTTCCACATATCTCATGAAAAATTAGTATTTTTCCATCTTCTATCCACAAAATACTTTGAGTATTTTGGAAGAATACTTATGGAAGAATCTTCTAAGCAGTGTGTCCTAAAGGAAGAACTTGCTGGAAGTAAAGGATATTTACCTCTTATTGTGGATTTGATCCAGTCCAGGAAGACCCTCACCCTTGTATAAACTCCTGGTTTCTTTGGCCTGGCACAACCAACACCCCAGCTGATGATGCCATAAAGAATAAATGGCTCTTTTTCATGATGGCAAACCAATGGGCCACCAGAATCACCCTGAAAGCACACAAACAGAGGGACTTTAGAATATTAGTAGAAACGTCCTACATTCGTCTTCTACACTCTTAGCCACAGAAGCTAACAGCAGTCACAGACCATAGCCAAGAGGAAAAGTTTGAATATGAGAACCGAGTATGCCCAGCTCATGCTCCTGGTTTCTTAGTCATGGACCAAGATGGCTAATTCAATAAATCAGATTGTTAGTAAGGCAAAGTGGTCTGGAAGACTGAACATAGGGTTCAGAATCAGGAGGTACTAAATTCAGTCACATTTTATATTAAAAATTCCATTTATAATCTGTATAAGATTCCAAGCTTGTCACTCTGAAACGTAGCATACCTGTAGAATCAGGGTGAACTGATGTAAACAGCAACAATGATTGTAGCTCTTTTTGTTTAGAGTACCACCAAGTTCAATCATCACCAGGTTTTGCAGTCTGTTACTGTATTTTTTTAAGTTCTCAGCCATTCTGACTTGACAAATGACACCTGTGCAATGTCAGCTACTGTAAGACATGTATTTATGCCCTGCCAGGACTACTAGACCACTGTGCTATAGATAACCAATCACCACTCTTACTCCAAGCTAATGTGCATGCATCAATTTCATTGGTTGTGTGAGGGAGACTGCATAGATAGTATATTACTTGGCTCAATTGGCATATCCATGCAACAGAACAGGCCTTCAGCTACTAGTTTATCAAGGGTTAATAAAAGGTGAATAGAAATGAAGTGTGTTACGGGCGTGAATATTTTGTATTAGAGAGATAAGCACACCAGTAGGTGTTAGAGAGACTGTTATAAGCAACCTATTGACCGGTTGGATTCTAGAACAATTATTAAACATTACTCTCTCATATCACTAATATAAAAAGTGTGACCCAATTGTCTAACCTGGTTTTGCCACCTATTCACTGGTTAGGCGTCAAGAAACGTAAAAGGAAGAACATCCCCTCACCCAGAGTTACTCAGGCTCAACTACAGTTACAGCTGAAAACCCAAATACACCAATGGTTGTTTTTGCCACTAAGCTTCTCCAGCTCCATGTTTTGGATTCAGTTCTAGTTTGGGCTAATTGTGTTGATTGTTCTTTTGATGCTCTGTGCATTGCCCATTCCTGCAGTAGACAGTTATCGGGGGCGACTGCCTTGTTGGTAGGATTTGCTCTACCAGAGAGTTCTCCCAACACATTCTACCACATTAAAATATAGCAGAAAACAATCACCAAGACTCATCTTCAATGGTGCTTGCATTTAGCAGCGACTCACCTGGCAGGAATCCTGCCCTCCAGAGGAAGCAAAACCAGCACAAAGCATCCTAGCTGTGATCCCTCCGGGGTGATTAAAATAGTAATTTCTCTCACAGACTTCACTCTCAAGTATGGGTACTTGTGTCTGCTGCAGTCGACTAGCAAGGCTTCCATCTGCTGTGGAGAGAAGTTGGCAGAGGAACATTTATCACATTTGTTAGTCTCTAAGGTGCCACAAGTACTCCTTTTCTTTTTGCGAATACAGACTAACACGGCTGCTACTCTGAAACCTGTCATTTATCACATTGTAAGTTATTTGCAGCGTTAAAGAACCTGCTGAGAATGCAAAACTGGAGACGGAAACAAACAGAAAGACGTTGGCTAAAAACACACGTGTCCCCTTGCTAATAGCTACAATTTGGCTCCAACCAGACAGCTGAGTATGGGAACTGGACTTTCCTCCAGGTTATCTGAACCTTCTGGTTATGTAATAATACAGGTGGGTGCCTGTACACACTATGTCAGACTGTGGAGATCCCCTTTGCCAACTGTCCAGTACAGCCATTTCAGAGCAGTAGTAGATGCTCAATTTGGCTTTGTTCAGCAAACAGACTCAAACAGAGCTCCAGCTGGAAAAAGCCAAGGTTTTAGCTAATGTCTCCCCAGCCTACCCCAAGTTTGTCTCTGAACGAACATACCTCATTCATGAGCCTCTCCTCAGTGCCCTGATCATTTTAACCCTTTGATGGTTTGAGAGGCTTCCCACAAATCAGAAAGTAGGGCCCAGAACATAAAAGCAAAAACATGGGAGTTTAATTAAGAGCAACTGCTAGGCCTGCAGTCCTGGACACGATTCTAATTATAGCTAGACAGCTGCAAATCAGCCTGCCCATAAGCAACATGTAACAAATACATCTCTTTGCACAGTGATAGCAGAAAGCTCCTAAATGCTAAAATCACCTGTGTGTAGGAAGAACGGTGGATCCTGCCATCCGCTCCCCACTCATCATAGTGCTCAGTACTCTACAATGATGGTAAGAGATGCAGGACAGAGATAGCATCTCCACAGACACTTCCATCTTTTTTGCCCATTTAGAGAAGATCATACTACATACCTTCTCGGGTGCTCCCCCAGCCAGTCATGGTGCACAGAACAGAGGAAGATAACGGTTGTGTGCTGTTGGGCAAACATACTGGCCTCACAACAGTGTTCAACTCCAGAGGGACACCCAGTTGGATCAGCGCAATATCTGAGTCATAGCTCACTGTATCAAAGTCAGGGTGCACCACAATAGTTTTCACCCTTTTCACCTGTACCAAACAGGATCAAACATTAATAAAAGGAAAATGATGAGCTCAGAGGCTGGACCATGGAAGATACAACTGAAAATGGACCTTAAAAGGGAGATGGGTTTAAAGTACATTTTGGAAGAGAGACAAATTGGTGTCAGTCTAGAGAAGAGAGTCAAAGAGATTAGAAAAGGGAAGATTCAGGACTCTGGAGGTCAGGGCTGTATATCCCCCAACGCTTGGTTACAGATTGGCCACAAATGGACGAGATTGTATTAAAGTCCTCTGAATTTAGGGGTGAGGATTCTATTTCATTTTGTTAATCTAGCCTGATGAGTTTTTGCAGAAGACCAACATGCACTACCCCTATGCTTTTGCCCCCTTGACTCAACTTAATGCATAGAAAGGCACTGATCAACAGAAGTGTTCTGTAGGAAGCTGTATTGCCCAAAACTAAGACAGCAAGATGCTGAAAGCATCATGGCTTGTGTTTTGCCATCTACTAAACTTTTTTTTAAAAAAAAGATATTAACAAGAGAAAGCCTTAAAAGATATCATCAAGGATTAGGTTTGCCATGCAAGTCCACAGACTATTTTGTTTCAAATGCTCTTCTTCCCCTTTGGTCACCCAAGATACCCACCTTTCTTTGGTTATTTCATCTTATTTGTTAGCACCGTGTTTTAACTAATGCACATGGATCTATTACAAAGAAGCAGGGAAGAGGAATCAACACAATCCACATTTTAGATTGTTTTGTTTAGTCTCTACCTGTTCTGTTGACTCCTTCAGGGTTCTATCATGGTCTCCCACGATGACAGTCCAATGCAGTGGTCTGTTTGTTCTGTAAAATAGAAATAACTGCACTGAATCTGTGCATAACCAGCATTACATATGCCTTATTCAGCATACTGAGCATCTTTTGCTTGGTCTTCAGTACCAGTTTAGTCAGTCATCTAGCCCCCTGACTGATGAGTCAGAGTTTTGCCATGACAAAAGTCTTCTACAAGTGGAAGTTGCTGAAATACACCAGGTATAATTTCATGTGAACCCCCTCTCTCCCACTGAGCCAACGTTTTTCAAAGGAAAAGGCTAAAATACAGCCTTAGAATCAAGCAAAGGAGAGTTTTATAAGTGGGAGTGTGGGTACTTTTCAGCATTGTTTCTCTATCCTAGAGGAGGGGCCATACACTGTCCCATAAAGAATATCTGTGCACATAGAAGCACAGGGAAGCCTTTGCCAGACAGGTTTACTCACGACTGTATACAGTGGGCTGCTGTGAGTACCCATGTTGGGCTGATGACGACACCGCCACACTGATGGTCACCTAAGAATTGCAAGCCTGCCTGCCAAGGCCAGCAATGGGGACATGCTTCTTCTCCCCCAACAACACGTCCGGACAGCCACTGGGGACTAAACGGGGGAAAGCCACAGACATCTGCAACACAACAGCCAAAAAGCTAGTGAGCAACACTGACTTCCAAGACTGTCTCTTCCTTTGCATCTATCACATTTGTTTCCTTTGCAACTATGACTATAAAGCAGAGACACCCCAAAGAGATGCAGTACAGCAGGTGCCCTTTGTAGGGATAGCAGCTGGGTGTGATCACTTATTTTGAGCAGAAGAAATGCTAGCTTGATGTAGGTAGCTGAGAACTTGAATTGTGGACAAAGGTTCCATATTATACCCCAAAGAACAAATAAGGCCCAGATGCAATAATGTAATAATAACGTAGATGTTAGTATCTTTCTCCCATCCTATAAATACATGGATCAATTTCAAGTTTTCCCTCACCAAATCCAGGTTAGAAAGGATTAAACTAGATGGATAACGTGGCACTGGATGGGCACAACCCCTGAAAGATAAGTGGGCATTTCTCCCCATTTCTTCACTCTGAATATGCTTTATACCTCTTTACTGTGTATACCTTACATCCCCATACCCTGAAATCCTAGATCCCATGTGCACCTGCACCACTGAAGTCTATTTCCTAAGGATCCTCTGGTTATAAGTCAGAAAGAACTATTGACACAGCCCATTACAATGAGTTTGTTACCAGCTTACCTAAGGGGATGTTCTTTGGAGTGGCTGTCTGTAGAACAATTGGTTCTGCAACTACTGATTCAGCTTCTTCTCCTGAAGACAGAATAAATGGAATCTGTTTTACTCCCAAGGCATCAGTCATGGCCCCACTTCCTCCTCCTCCCTCCAAAGCCCCAACCCTGTAGAAGGAACTCCTACAAGTGAAGGCCAGATCCTTCAATGTTAGCAGCTGGCATATAAAGGAGTGAAGCAATGGCAGTTACTCAGGGGACTGTTATCCCATGCCCACTGCTGTAATAGGACAGTAGTCTCTGGATGGGATGCTTCTAGAAGTAGTTCAGAATGCCACAGAGTCTGCAAGTTTCAGGTAATAAAAGAGTGTCAGTGTCCTATCGGTGTTCCCAGTGTGGGAATTCAGATTCCCTTCCATTGTTGAAAGAACTGGATTCTGCCAGTAGAAACTGTTCCATCTTGAACTGCCCCAGCATAGTGAAAGGGGATTATTTCAAAAATAAGACCAAGAGTTCAGAAAACATTACAAAAGTCTTTCTACCAACCTGAAGGAACAAAGGTGAATCTGGCCTTAAATCCTCTGAAATTGTTCTCCCCATCACTTTCAAAATGTATCAACATTTCATTGCCAGGGCTCAGAATTGGGCTGGGGGTTGAGAACCCACATAGATTGGCTGCAAGAAAAAGTGAGGAAACCCCCATGCTTTTAAAATTCAGAATATCACTTTAAACTCACTTCCAGCTTTGCTAAACTATGTCCACAGGAGGAAAAACCAAACAGGGACTTGTAATTTTCACTTGGCTCAAAAAGCCATTTTGTGGGGGGATTTTTTTTTCTTCAATTTGAAACAAAGATGTTTGCCAGGTCCAGTTGAAAGGTATCCAAGGAGAAGGAAGTAGAGGCCTAAATTAAGCTACTATATACTCTCAGGAATGAGACAACCTCCCAATTTTCCCCAACTATTGGAACTAAACTAACAAAAAACAAGGTAGCTGCATAAGTGCCTCCCACCAAGAGAGCCTCTTAAAAGACCTGCATTTGCCATCTGTATATGATGGGCACTCAGTGTCTCTTAAACCTGCGCCGACACGACACACACACACCACCATTTTGAGGACCTGGAGTAGAACCAGCAGCTCCCCTTCTCTCTGTGCCTATATAAAGCACCCAGTCTCCCTAGTGCCCAGCTGTTAATTAGAGCTGCTTGGAAATTTTCCACCAGAATGATAATCTAACAGAAAATGTGAATTTTGAAAAAACAAAAAAGCCCCCAAAAATTTTGCTGGAAGTTTAGGATTTTCCTCAAGAAAATCTAAATAAAAGCTCTTTGAGCTTCCAGGATCACTGTATGAGGAGTCTGGGAGTCCATGGAAAAGGCTGGAAAGTTCTGTTTTGGTTCTCCCCAATGGAACTTGCTATTTAAAAAAAAAATTTAGCTCCCATAAAATTTATTGGAATCTGTGACTTTGTCCTGATTTGGAATGAAAACATTTCCAAGAGTTCACAATTTTTTTGTGGTAACTAACTTCCGTTTTCTGGTCCACTCTAGTGCTAATATTTATTTATTTTTAAAAAGCCTTATACATCACATTAAAGACATGTGAAGTACGATGACCATCAGGTTGCAGATGGACAAACAGAAGAGAAGTGGCTTGCCCAAGGCCAAGTGGCAAAGCCAGGATCATAATTTCTTGCCTCTCATTCCCCCCACTATACTAGTTTCCCCTCCTCCCCCTTGAGTCAGGTACAAGTCTGCTGTCCAAAAATTGTCCTGAAATTTTGTAATAAGCGTCTCCCACTTTGAGCACAGAGTTATTTTTCTTCTTCAAAATGGAAATGTGACTCAGTGAATTGTGTTTTAACTTGCGCTGTGAGGAGGAGAGACGTTCCATGTCAAAAAAGGATTGACATTTTGAAGTCTGGCTTCATTTCTATTTCGAACAAAACCCCCAAATTTCAAAATTCTCAAGGGAATATTCCGAACTGAAAATTTAAGAGTGAAATGTTGTTCGCAGTATTGTTACAGCTGTGCTCTCTCTCTGCTATCCTAGAACCAAGATGGGTAAGGTAGTATCTTTTATTGGTTCAACTTCTGCTGGTAAAAAAAGAGAAGCTTTCCAGCTGAAGAGCTCTGTGTAACTTGAAAGCCTCTCTTTCACCAAGAGAAGTTGGTTCAATAAATTATATCCCCCTCACATTTCACCCTGAAAGATAAGGTAGGTATTATTTTGATTGAGAGACTTTTCAAATTTTACATCATATAAAGATTCTAAACAAAGATGTTTGTAAACAAAATGGGTCATTTTGACATTAGTAGATTCACCTCCCCTTCCCCCCCGATTTTGTCGTGAAACAAAGTCCAGCAAAACTGGTTAGGTTTCATGAAGTGTTTCAATTTTGACAGACCTGCATAGTCCAGCAGACTATGGTTTTGTGAAAGTCTCCCTGACCAGCTTTAATTTTTATCTTCTTTGAATGCAACAAAGCAGCTGGAAACAAAGTGGAGAACCAGCACCATGGACTGCAAGGTGCCAAGCACTCTGTCCCCATCCCACAGAGCATGGGAGCACGTACTTCAGTGCTTTGCTGGATCAGGAGCACAGTGCTCAGCACCCAGCAGGATTAAGCCCAACATGACCAGTCAGATCTCTGCAGTCCCCCAGCAAGAACTCCAAGGGTTTGGGAACCACTATGGCACTGGAACACCCTGCTGTACTGAGATGTGCAAGGAGGCAGAGTTAAGGCTGTTGTAGGAACCTTCATTTTGCATTTTCTGACTAAAGTGGTTTAATTCTACCACTGAAGTGTCACTAATGTAACTTGTATTCTTTGGGCAGCAAGCTATTTAAGTCTTCTTTTCTGTAATGGATTCTACATGTGAGATGGAACTAATTCACGGCTACCTAGCTGGTGCTCATCTTCTGTGTCACTGTAAATGACAACTGCATCATAGATACAGCCCGCGCTGAATTCAACAGCAAAATCTTCAAACTCCAGCTGGAAAGAGAAGACGGGGCAGGGGGGAGAAAAAAAGTTAACTGGGGACTCTTTTTTTACCCTCTTTGTGAGCAAAATCTTAGATCTAAAATTAACTCCGAGTCTTAGTCATTACCAAGATTTGAGTAACAGCTAAAGAGCCTTAACCCTGTTCCTAGTGCACCCTAAAAGAAGGTCAAATGATACATGGACTCTTTAAATTTATCAAAGTTTATTTTGAGCACCTCTTGTAGTGGAACTGACCCATCATGCAGTGGAACTAAGCTTGTCCCTTTTTGGCCAATGTTGCTTTCCGTAATCAGCAAAAAGCTGAAGAGTTTGTGAAGGCTGAACCACAGAGGTGGGTTTAAGTAAAAATGGTCATTTTTTTTTAAGTTTTTAAATCAAAGCTTACATTTTCTCTTTAAAAAACTATCACATCATCATCACAACGACCCTTTAAAAATCCAAACCACGGTTGGCTGCTATTGTGATTCTGAAAAACTCAGCAGCAGCAACAGTGTCATCTGTATAAAAATCTCGAGCGTGTGAAGAGGAAAAGTACTTTCAGTGTCTTAATACAAACAGCAGATTACAGAACTGTAAGAGCATTAGTGTGAGGACTGCCCATGAGCAACAAACCTGCATGCACTTAAGCAGGCACAGGTTTAATGGATTCTTTGCTTTTACAGAGGACAGATGTTTCCTTGGACAGTACAATACAGTAGCTTTATTTTTATCTGTGGGTTAGGTTAATCCAACAACAGGTAACCTCACTTTAGCCGCCGCAATTGCAATGACAACGGGAGGCAGGGTAGGCATCAAACCGCAACAGCAAAATGTCACTTCCAGCACCCCCAGTAGGAACAGTGATCACGTGTTGGTCCTAGCTACTGCTTGCTTAGCTCAGTACCATTTCTGCATATTTAAAACACTCTGGTGGAAGAAGGGGACTAGATAGAGAGCAAGAAGGGCAGGTTGTCAGGTTCCCCCCACCCCAGCCCTACTGAAACTTTGCATTGTCTTTTCCAATTACATTAATTGGAAGGGCAGGTACCAACCAGCTTCAAGCAGCAGCTCAGTATGCCAGTTCATACAGGGCTATACATACCATCTGAATTGGTTAAAACTTACCCTGAGAGAAGCCTAAGCTGAAAACCTTACATCTTATAGGCTTGTGCATTGTAGATGTTTCCAGCAGGATTTTATTGAATTGCTTCCCTGAGCAGTCAATGGCAGAGGTTTAAGAGCAGCATCTCCCTTCACTGGGGAGATGGTTGGGGTTGGTCTTGCTTTGAGCAGGGGGTTGGACTAGATGACCTCCCGAGGTCTCTTCCAACCCTAATCTTCTATGGATTACCTTTATGACATTCTCTACCGGGGCTTCAATGAACCAATGACACTTCACGTTACTGGAATACAAGCCAGGGTAATTAGCAGTATCAATCTTTCCCTCTTCCACCAGCACTGCAACGCTTCCACAACCAGAACCTATCACATTGGGTTAAGAAGAAAGTCAGCTTTAATAGTGAAGTTAAAAAACAAAAACACCAAACACCTACCACTACCGTGTGTACCAGGGATGGTTTCTTTGGTTTTAAAGAGGGTTGGGTGGCAGAGAAGTATGTACAAATGGCATGTCTGAAGTCACCTGCTTCCGACTCCTTATGTATAGCTGTGAAGGTGAATTCAAAGCCACTGCCGGTGTTGCTTCCATCAGAAACGAGAGTAACCATTGCTCGGTGAGAATCTATCAGCAGCGGGGCTGGTAACACATCCCCACAGATTTTACCTACAGGGAAAAGGTTAGACCTTTAGTGTGGTAGCGCACACACACACACACACACACACACACACTTTGTCAGACGGCTTACTTTTTCAGATTCACTAAACTGTATACAATATTGGAAAGTCACGTATTCCAGGGAAGACTCTGAGATGACTAGTTTCAGTTGCCTATAAGGTAAAATGTTTGGAGACAGAACTGCATCCAAAACCACCACACAGGGCAATTCAGCTCAAGGTTTCATGGTGGCAGAGTACGGGCATATAGCCACTAGTACTGTTCAGAGTATAGAAGGAGCAAAGATTTGCATGAAATATTTATTCTTTAGCAATTCAGTCTCAAGAATGGATAATAAATTTAGACTGCAAGGGAAAAGTACCTTGTCTTTATCCGTAAAGCAACAGACATTTATTGTGCTATACAAGTCAAAAGTTTGAGTCAACAAGATTTTTTCAGATAATTCTGCCTATGTCCATCTCGCATGTTCTGCTTTGTACCATTGTCATTGACCATCCTCCAATAAGGACTCCAGCATCAGAAACTGGCTGGCAGTTTTGTTGATGTATGAGGCCAATTAGATGACAGTTCAGCTACATGGGGCTAGTAGGAGTAAAAACAAGGCACAAATAGGGGCTTGAAAAAACAGTGGAGAAAAGGCCTTTTTAAAAAAAAAAAAAAAAAAAAAAAAAAAAAAAAAAAAAAAAAACAGTTTTCAGACTATAGTCACGCACTAGCAGTCAGAATGGACACGAATATCTACCTTCCCCCTACCTCCCTTACTTAGCTTTGCTTTGACAGCTTCAGTGCCAGGGCAGATGACAGTGAAAGATTCCTTGATTTGTAATAAGACATAAAAGGGCTTTAACATCAGTGTTCACGTTTCAGATTGCCGATTGCCTGCCATGCCAAGTATTGAAAGGAGAGATTAAGGCATTCCACGTACCAATTAGCTCTCTTTTGTCCGAATAGAAGGACACGTAGTCATGGTCACACGTGATCTGGCTCTCTATGTCTAACCTGGTGAACTGTATTAATATAATCTTGTCTTCTGGCACAATTATATTCCACATGCATAGGCTCAAAACAAAGAAACAATTAAATTAGACAACAGAATCAGAGCTAGAGTGAAATTCATGCGACTGCACCCTTCCTTCCCAAGCAGCTCCAAGGGGCGGTGACGGGGGGTTGGGCATGCTGGAGTGCAAGAGGTAGTTTAAAAGACACCAAGGACAGAACACATTGTCATAAAGCAGTAGTTTATGCTTCATCAGAGAGGAGCTTAGCTTCTTCCCAGAACTATCACCTTCCTCCTTCACTCTGTTCTGCATCACCACCTAGTCACTCACTTTAATTTGGTCTGCCCTCAGCATTAAGTGTTCTTAAAGCCCCCCAGTTCACTCCTGGTGTGTTTCCACAACCCTAATGTAGGGAAATTCAGAGGGTTGGCAATATTCCTTCCCCCATCTCCATGTAGAATGCATGGATTAAACCAGGTGTGTGTGTGCACATTTACAACCCTATATCCATCATCTCACTGTCATAGCCAGATCAGCTCAGGCTAGGATGTCACCACCTCCAGCTAAGAAGTAATAAGAAACACATGCTGGGTTTTTTAATAGTGGTTAGCGCAACACAAAGTGCTTCACTGCAAGAGAGAAGTGTCAGTTCTCTCCTTTGCGCTCAGACTTTGGATCCATGCTATGCTGCCAAATGGATTGTGTCCCCAGGCAATTCATAGCAAGAGAGGAAGCCAGTAAAATACTCTCACATGCAAAAAGCATCTACCAGCTTATGGACAGTGTTACTAAGATCTTAACCATTAGCATTCCCCAACTAGTGACTGGGCTCACCGAGCTAAATTCATGCCCAGGATAAATCTAATCAAGTCAATAGTTATTCTGGCACTGAATTTGGCCCATTCTATGCACAGCCTCCACATTGCACAGCTAAAATGTATACAAGGACCTATAGGGCATATCTGCATTAGGACAAAACATGACCCTTTAATATCTGTTAGCAAACTCCTCAAAACTTTAGAGTATACAGAACTAGTTATATTTCAGCACATTATTCAACCCACTAACACGTTAAAGAACAACTTGCCAGGTATATACTGGAGTTCACACATTTTTAAAACAAAACCACCTTTTATCCTAGTGTGGATAGGCACACAGGCACCAGTAGTAGAGACAAAATGGCATCTCTTTGTTAGGCCAGGCCAATAGGATCTGCAATAGGCGCATCTCATCTGGAGGTTTCTTTTGGCACATCTCCAGCTCTCAAGCATCTTCAGAAGACATTAAGGGATGGATCTGTTCCCACTGCAAGTCCTAAAGACTTCAGTGGTTGCAGAACCTGACACTAGAACAGTTTAAGAATTTTAACATTAAGCTAATTCATGGGCTTAATCCAAGTGCATCAATTTTATGAGTGCAGTTCCTGTAAGAACAAGACTAACAAAAGTTGTGATTCTCATTCTAACATGCTATTTCTGGGTAACTATTGTTGCCCAGTACCAATCCCAGACAAGCAAACATCACTACAGAGATGTTGAACTCTAAATACTAAATTTTTTAAGGTTGACCCATACCCAGAAATTCAGCCACAAACTATTGACTTGATTGTGTTCACTGACTAAGTCAGAAGAAAGAATTCATGTATTTGCAGGCTAAAGTCCTATGGCTAGAGTGATGCATGCGGTCAGAGGAGATAGTCATCACTTCTGGCTTTACAGACACAAACAAAGCACCCTATGGAAAAAAAAAAAGTGACCCTTCACAGAAGGGCAAGTGTTTTTGATGACATACAGTGAATACCTATTATCTAGGTAGTTACTCTCACTGGGTTGGGGATACTGAATGCGGCCACTTTCTCCAAAGACCAGCATTCCATGGGAGCTGCATCCTTCAGGAAAGTGCGGGGGAAGGCGATCTGGCTCTGCAGCTAGAAAGAGAAGAGCAATGGGTAAAATACAATTCTGACACTGGCATTGTTTGAGAGAGGCAGGTCTACAATTCATGCAGCCATTCAATTAATGCCACTTCACACCGAGTGCTTGAGAAAAAACTTAGAGATGGGTCTTAAGAGGTAACCACAATTCTTCTGAGGCCAGGTCAATACTAGAGACTAATATCACTAACTGTCGCTCAGGGGTGTGAAAAATCCACACCCCTGAGGCTATGTCTACTACTACCACCGTGGTAAGTTGACCTAACACTATGCAACTCCAGCTATGTCAATAACGTAGCTGGAGTCGACATATCTTAGGTTGAGTTACTGCGGGGGGGCGTCAACTTGCCTTACTCTTCTCATTGGAGGTAGAGTACAGGGGTTGACTGGAGAGCGATCTGCTGTCTATTTGGTGGGTCTTCACTAGACCCACAAAATTGACCACTGGTGGATCGATCTCAGAGTGTCGATCCTGGCTGTAGTGTAGACCTGCCCTTAGTGACATTGGTATACCAATCTAATCCCTGGTGTACACAATGCTATATCAGCAGAGAGCTTCTCCCATCAGTGTAGCTATTGCCTCTTGGGGAGGTGGATCAATTACACTGACTGGAGACGCATAGGAGCATCTTAAGTACTACAGTGGCACAACTGCATTAGTACAGCCTTTTAAGTGTAGGCCTCCCCTTAGAGTTCTACTTACAAATGAGCAAAATCCTTTGCAAGTGTGAATCAAAGCCAATAGAGCTACACAGATTTACTCCAGTTGAGGCTCTAAATGCACTATTTTATCAATACTATTTCTATGGGTTATGGCTTAACTCTACTCATTCTCCAACTATGATCGTAGTTTGAGTTGCAAGAATCTTCCAAGTTCTGCTTTGCAGGGTTCATGCAAACATTTTTTATTCTGGTTCTACTTAATATTTATTATTCCAGAGTAAGAGGCACTGTATGATTGCAGACTAGTTATTCCCTTTATGAGGATATCAGCTCCAACAAGATATTGTGGCAAATAAGGAATAGCACAGATGAAGCGAAGGTCATAAGTTTTAAGTTTGACTGCTGTGACAAAAAAATAATGCCCTCTATTCAATAGGTTCTATTTGAACTGCAGTGTTAACTGTATGATCAGGTTATAGGGAATTCATAGATCTGTTTATAGCTTTAAAAGTGTAGTTCCGATAATCAACTAAAAAAGTGGCAAGCTAATTCCACAGATCTGCTCTGTGTGTGTGTGTGTGTGTGTGTGTGTGTGTGTGTGTGTGTGTGTGTGTGTGTGTGTGTGTGTGTGTGTGTGTGTGTGTGTGTTTAAAGCCATATTTGCTCCAAATCAATAGTGTGGACCACTTCAAGGATTCTACAATAGCAATTTACAGATCCCCAGTTGACAAGGATTAGAAAATGTATTTTATAAGAACTGGACACATTTTCTAGGCCAGAGAAGTGCTTCTCAAAAATCAACAAAACCACATGCACTTGGAAATGCTAGCTGAATTGGCCCTCAACATTCCATTTAGTGGGGCACGTTGATCAAAGCTATCCTCAAAGCATTATGGCAGAGGGGCCCAGGTACAGATGCTGTTCAAGAGAGGTGGTTTAACCTTTATTTCCCCACTTCCTGCTCTAAAATGAGAAGTACTTCACATTGTTTCCATCAAGGTGCACACACTCTAGAGCCTAACAGTGGAGCTTATGGAATTTATCTTTAGAGCCTCATGATAAACAAGTGGGAAAAAGAGAAAAATTGCTGGTAAATGTACCCACCGGGGATAACGTTCTGTGTGATGAAGTCCATCAGTTCAGCTACATTGGAAAAGATGCCGGGGGAACCCCTTTCTTTGATGCTTTTCTCAAGGACATCCCAGCCTCTTGCACAGCCAACTCCCCATGATGTGACACCGGCCAGAGTCCAGATGCCACTGGCTCTTCTACACACAAGGGGACCTCCAGAATCACCCTTGCCCAGCACGGTTTGGGGGAAGAGAAAGGGAAAAAGAGCAAATATTTGTTCAAATGCGATGATACAGATTCAGTGTTTCACCTCTCAGAGTAGAAGTTGCAGCTCTTTGGAAGATTGACAGAAAGGTTCAGTATCACTATACATCTGTTAACCATTTCTGCCCCCTTCACGCTAAGATGTTAACGTCCACATTGCAGCAGTACCTCAGCCAACGGACTACACCTGGCTCTCCTGAAACAGCAGCACAGTGGACTGTATGTGGAGTGCGGGGGGAGAAAAGAACCACTTGGTCTCCTGGCAGTAGACGCACCCCTCTACCAGAGAAAGCATGGGAAAGGCTAGTGTTCTGAGGGACACAGCTACCAGCAGCTGTGATAGGTATGGGGAGGAGGGATGACTATAAGAGAAACCAATACACCAAGTAGAAATGGTCAAGGTATGTTTTTTTAAAGCCTAAAGAGAAGGCAAAAGACTCACTTCAGTCTCCTCCCTCCCAGTACAATGGTATCACATACCCCTGAGGCTGTCTCTCTTGTAGCCTCTTGGGCTGCCTGCCACCACTGTACTCCCATCTATGCAGTTTCACCAGTAGTAGCAACAGGAGCTTAGACAGGGCTGAGGCATATCATTCACCATGTCATCTGATCCCATTCAGGCCAGGTCTAGATGAAAAGGTGGTTAAACACACCAGCTCCTTGTCTATAGCAGCACTCCTACCAGTGGGAAATTTCCCCCAAAACCTAGGATAGACAAGGCCTTCATTAGCCCCAAGCTCCTTTTAAAGGCCTCAGTTCAGTAGCAACGTACAAGATTCAATATGGCACAGTGGTTTGAGCATTGGCCTGCTAAAACCAGGGTTGTGAGTTCAATCCTTGAGGAGGCCATTTAGGGATCTGGGGCAAAAATTGGGGATTGGTCCTGCTTTGAGCAGGGGGTTGGACTAGATGACCTCCTGAGGTCCCTTCCAACCCTGATACTCTGTGAAATTCCTTTCCTTCCTCCTCCACCCCTCCCTCTTTAGGGCTGGTTGCCATTCCGGTAAGCAAGAATACAGGAGTGACTGGTGCGAAGAGTTGGAGTCTGCCTCCATTTGGCAAACTCACTATACAGGAAGATCCTGCCAAATGATGACCCTTTACCTTGCACGCATCCTTCCCACCATCAGGAAAGCCAGCACACAGCATGGAGCTTGCTACTGGAGGCAGATTCATTTGCTTTAACAGGGCACTGCAGGTTCCCCTATCAATGATGGGGAGCTCCACCTCCTGTAGAACATTAGATAGTTCACCAGCTGCAGAAGGAAACAAACAAGCAACATCAGACATCCTAGAACCCCCCTCCTTGCTTCACAGAGCAGGAAGTTATGCTGCAGATCTAGAGCCACATCCTGGCTACCATGATTTCATTCAGTATTACACAGGCAGGGCTGACAATGCTGCCTGCCTCTTAGATTATCTGAGACCTCTTGTTAAAAGACCTTGTTTCCAGGTCTGTATACTTTCACCCAACTAGAACCCTTTGAGCTGACATTTTCCATGTTGGTATCTGCCTCAGGCTGAATTGTTCTGAAATGTTTCAGCTGAAATGGTTCAACCATATCCACAAATAAGGCTAGGGGGAAAAAAAAAATACATTGATTTGCCCAGGTAAAATCATTCTAGTGACATTTTCTCTTAACCGCTCTGGTGCTCCCATACTTTGGAGCAGGGACCTACAATTTAGGAGAGGGATGGCCTTGGTGTCAGGGATGTACCTTTTACTGTCCTCATGAAAGTCTGCCTAAATTTCTTGTAAGTCTTTGAAAAAAACACTGCAGCTTCCAAATGCTCATTAGAGACTTTTTTTGATTTCTGTACTTAAACTTTCTGAGGCTTGCATCCTCCATCCCCTCACAGATTCTGCATGCAACTGAATTATGCATGCACAGTGACTGAGCATGCTCCCTCCAGCCCAGGGCTATGCGGACTCAGAAATACATTTCCTGTAATGGCTGCTTCAGGTCAGGAGCAGCCCTAGCCATTTTGCCAGCCAGGACCAAAAAAAAAAAAAAAAAAAAAAAAAAAAACGCAAGCCAAAATCAGCAGAACAAAAATGGCCAGTCAATTAGAATGGAGCAAAAGAGAGCCAAGCAGCCCACTGGTACAGAACCCCCTGATAGTGAGTGAGCAGGGCTGTCATCCTGGGTGTCAACTGCTAGAACTGGCCTGAGTAGGGTTGATTCTGAGCACTGGAATTGAGATCAGGTGGCCTGTTTCTCTGTGCTGGACCTGAAGTCAATGGGAGGTTTGCTTGGAGCATATAAAGTGCTACATAATGCTATGCACAAGCATTAATTCTAGCATTGCTTAATTTTTGAGTGCTTGACTTTGCAACCTTAATAAAGTTCTTTTAACAGTGTGTGTGTGTGTGTGTGTGTGTGTAAGTAAGAGAAGGCCCAAGTTATCCCATTATGTATTAAAAAAAAACTAGGAAGGCGGCAGAGATGCATCATCCCGTGGTTATGTAATGCACAAAGATTACAACTAGATCATGGAACTTGGGCATCAGAATATTGGGTTCTATTTCTAGCCCTTCCACTGACTCATGTGGCCTTCACCAAGTCATCTCCATGCTTCTGTTTCCTCATCCGTACGATTGGGATAGGGTGAGGAGGATACTTCTCTACTTCATAAGGGTGTTATGGAGCTTAATGTTTGCAAAAAGTTGTGAGATGGGTGGAGGAATAGCGCTATGGAGCTACAGAGTAAGGAGATTCCAAGGCTCTGCCCAGAACAGTGCTTCTGGCACACTGGTCCTTTGCAGATCATGTCTGGAAGAGACCTCCAGAGTACAGCATGGTTTGTCATGCTATCAGTAAAATAGAGAACCACTGATTGGCTTTTCCCCTTGACAGATGTTGCATTTCTATTGCAGAAATAAGGCGGCTCCCTTTTCTTTATCTCTGTACCCACACATCAATGTTGTCGTAAGAACCTGACATTTTACTTACCCTCAGACACCCTGCCCCAGCCACTAGCAACACAAAGAGTCCCGGCCTCAAATTTATCATCTTTGTGGGGAAGGCAGATTGGCTGAACCCTATGCCCTAAGAAGAAAAGTGCACACAAATGTGAGTACATGAACTCCAGGCTGTTGGAAGCGATTCTCTCTGCACAAACTGGAAAAAAAATCAACAATGTCCTTTATTGTGTGAACAGAATGGATCAAGGTCCTTTGAACTAGACATTTTTCTAAAGCAATTCAATCAAACAGCTAAAAGTAAATCAAGTCAATCACCTTTAAATTGAGGTAATCTTGAGAAGTCACATTGTTTTAGAGAAAACATGAACAATGTTTTGGCTGGCCATATTCAAGTGAAACTTAGCAAGCAAGAACCAGACTAGAGGAAAGAGACAAGGGCGGTGGGAGGGAAAAGAAGCAGCAGCATGAAGGACAGAAAAGGGAACTGTCCTATGTACAATTCTTGTACAGCCTGCGATAGTGACCGGTTGTAGATCCTGTTGAGCATTCTATTCTCTGAAGACAGCTGACCATGTGTCACAAGAAGTGGAGTTCCGATTTACACAGGACACTCAATTTGCTCAGCTCTGCTCTCAAACTAGGTGAATACCGTTGTAGGTTTCTTTTTGGGGATCAGAGGACAAAGGGATCAAAAGCTACTTGATTTGTCTTGAAAATAAATGAATTAGGCCATGACATTGACAAACCTTAAAGAACACTTACCAGTGTAGAAGACAGCCCCACCTTCTCCTGGAGGGATTGTCCAGATGACTCAAAAGACGTTTTCAAGCATCATGACTGGAGACTTAAGTTTCTTTAGCTACAAAATAGGCACGTAGGTAGTGGAAAAGCAAGCCTCCTCTCACTGGCCTGCCAACAGGCCTCAACCCTTAACTGAACACTTCCTGGCTAATGAGCGTGGTTTGCTTTTCCATACCCATTCAATCCTCTCCACTGAGAGCAGCAAAAAGGTGCAACTTTAGTGCCATTTATCTCAATGATTTTGTGATGTAGACACCTGTCCACTGGGAGCTAGATTAAGACCAGTCATTTTAGAAGGGCCACTGATTGGAATTGTTACCATCAGGCCGACTTGGCTGCTGGTAATCATGGCCGATTTGGGTGGGATTTGATCAGGCAGTGAAAGGATCTATGTATCCCATATGGTCTCCTGACCCTCTATGAATCCGTATGCAAAAAGCCACACTCCAGAAAGCCTTTTAACATGGCTTTAAAATTCCCCTTGTGTTCACCTTTGCCTCTATGACAGATATTGGATGATGCGAGTTTAAATTTAAGTCATCTTCTCACTTTGCCAGATCCATTCAATGATGGAACAATCTCTTCCTCTTCACAAACAGTGGAGACTGGTAGTGCTGAATGAAGCGGACAAGAGGAGCAAGCTAATTAGAGAGGAGAGAACTTTCCGAGAAGTAAAGAAAATATAGAATTACTACAACTGGAAGACAATTTGACTTTTTGTGCTCTCTAGTGTTGCAAAGATCAATAGTATGAAGAAAACATGAGAAGCCCCAGAACAAAGACTTGACCTGAGGGACAATTATTTGGACAAGATCACTAGGACTAAACTGGATTTATCATGAATAACCTACTTGGCCAGGAGCAAAGACACTACCAGGAAGGTGTTTTATATGCTGGAAAGAGCATTAGAGAGAGATAATAGAATAAAAAGTTGCTCTAAACTAGCAAGCTAGATATAGTGAAGCTCTGAAGCGCTTTCACTCAGTCTCCTCCCTTACCGTATTTTACTCTGTATTTCAGATATAGCAGAGCGATATCAGAATGCATGTAGCCAAATCTGTTGAAGTCAGGGTGAACGATGACTTGTGAGACAGGAATGTTCTGTTCTTGCTCATCTGCCTTTCTGAGGTTATGTTCTCCAACAGTCACAATGAGATTCTTCACTAGTTTCCTGACAAAAAAAGGGCAAGGTTAATGACAGAGAGGTTTGCCAACAGCCTGTTACGCATGGAGCCAAGGCTGATGATTTCCTGTAAGAAACAGCTATGTACAAGCAATTCTCTCATTACTGGGAAGTTCAACACATGGAAAATGTGATCTTACCACATCCTTCCCTGCTTAGGGCCTGAATCTAGCCTTCAATAAGCAGGCTTTTTCCAGCTATGCTACTTTCACTTGGCCTCATGCCTTAAGGGGTCACCTTGCCTCAGGGTCAGAGTGCTAGAATGCTGTTGTGAGATTTTATTTCTTAATTGACTGCCTTTTTGTTCTACCTCCCACTCAGTAATACGAGGACTCTTATAAGCTCTGGCCCGGACTTTGCTTGCAACAGTGGATCATCTGCAGCCTTTAGACTAGGATCTTTAGAGAAGCCCAGGGCACCTTAAATCAATGGGAGATGAGTGCCTAAGTCCTTTAGGACACTTTGAAAAAAAATTCCCTGCTTGCTTTTAATTCATATAGTGGACACAGAGGGGAGAAGATTTGGAGGAGGAGCCCTCATGAATAAAACCTTTGAGAGGGCTTTAGGAAGCTACATATACTTGAGACAAATGTTTAATATTTATTTGGGAACAGTCATGTCTCTGGTACAGTTCTTAGGGGTTTATGAACACAATGTGGCATTGTGCTTAATGAACTCAGATATTTTGGTGCTGCCTGGGACAATCAATCACACTGGGTTATTTCTTTTAGCATTTACCAATTTAGTTAGTAAGCTACACTTAACCTTTATTGTACATTAAACTTACAGGTGATACATTGCAAATAAAAATAAAGGGATTTACTATATTCTCTTGAGACAGACAAGTAGTACTTAAGTTGTGCACAAACCTGATCTGATCTGTACAGGAGGGTAACAGATCAAGAAGTTATAGACAGAGGGGTAGGATGTTTTTTCACTGGACTAAGACTCTGAAAGTCCGGACTCAGTCCCCAGCTCCATCATGGGGGATTGTCTACACAACAAAGAAAAACCTGCAGCTGGCTTGTGCCAGCTGACTTGGCCTCGCTGGGCTTGGCTGTAGGGCTATTTCACTGCTGAGTAGACATCCAGGCTTGGGCTGGAGGACCCTATAGGATGGGAGGGTCCCAGGACTTGGGCTCAAGCCTGAGGCCAGAAGTCTACACAGCAATGAAATAGCCCTGCAGTCCGAACCACACAAGCATGAATTAACTGGCTTGGGCCAGCTGTGGAGTTCTCTTTGCTGTGTAGACATCCCATGCGACTTCA
The DNA here is from genome assembly GCF_009764565.3 of Dermochelys coriacea. Classification (NCBI taxonomy): domain Eukaryota; kingdom Metazoa; phylum Chordata; order Testudines; family Dermochelyidae; genus Dermochelys; species Dermochelys coriacea. The sequence goes on from NC_050068.2 coordinate 244,281,868, forward strand.
GAGGAAGTGCTTAACCTATCCATTGGCAGTATTAGGGTTCCTTTCTCCCACTCTACAGTATGCCTATTTTATAGATGCACACGTGAACAACATGCGGTGTATTCAACAAATCTCCCATAAGCAGGTTGTGCAAACAATGTCTTTCTCTTCCTAACTTTATCTGTCTCTCAATACCACAGAGATAGGATTCAGAACTATGGAGATTGTGACAAATCTTTATCAAACTTGTCTCTCTTGGGAGACAAATAAAGAAAAATCAAGGATGTTTTCACAAATCCCTTCCCCCCCCAGTCTTTTAGGCAATTATTTTTGAGCTTCCAAAAAAAAAAAAAAAAAAATGTTCTAGCTCTGATACTGAACAGGTGAGGAAAAAAAGGAGAAACCACAGTAGGTTCAGCTGTTGATTGAGGACTGTAGGAAAAAGTTCTCATATCTACAGTGATCATTGTTCCTAATAATTCCTGACCCCCACCCCCGACTCAGTGCTGAAGGATTTCAGAACCATTGAATAAGGGGTTCAAACCCCCCTCCCTCTGCTGGGTTTTAACAATTGACATTTTGCCACCAGTTACTTTCAGCATGGAAGAATGTTTTAAAGTGCGGCAGAGAAGTACAGCAGATGACAACCATTAACTATATAGGTGGTTTTCCTTGCAGTGCAGCATTCATCTCCCTCCTATTTTGCATGGATTTAGTGCTGCTGAAAGGTACCAGGTTTCCAATCCTGGAGAGTGAAATCCCCCATTTAATCACAGATCAGGCACAGCGTGAGCAGCGATAGCATGAGCTATCTGCAGCTTTTTCCATCAGTGTACCTCAGTCACTGAGCTAAAAGTCATAATTTTGGTTGCCTTCCTCAGTTAGGGACAGTGAGATCCAGTGGACAGGGCAGTCGTCTGGGGCTCAGGTGCCCTGCATTCTATTCTGGTTCTTGTGCTAATCTGTTGAGTATCCTTGTGAAAGTCACTTCACCTTTCTGTACCACTAGTTCCCATCAGTAAATGGAAAAAGATGATTTTTCCCTCCTTTGAAAAACTATGGATGCAGAGCACTATATAAAGGGCTAGGTATCATCATCTAAGAGTAGTAAGGTCATTCAAACTCAGGGAATGTCTACACTTACCGTGGATTGATGCTGTGGCGATTGATCTACCAGGGGTCAATTTAGCAGGTCTAGTGAAGACCCACTAAATAGACCACAGATCACTTTCCTGTCAACTCTGGTACTCCACCGGAATGAGAAGCATAAGGTAAGTCGACTGGAGAGTTTCTCCCAACAACCCAGCATGGTGTAGACACAGCAATAAGTTGACCTAAGCTACGTCGACTTCAACTACGTGAACAACATTGCTGGAGTTGCGTAACTTAGGTCAACTTAACCCCGTAGTGTAGACCTGCCCTCAGTTGCAAGCCAAGAAGAGGGCTAAACTATGGTGGTTCTAGTGATAAAGTGACTCAGACCACCAAATCCACATTGCAGTGGTATGGTGATATTTCACTCCATAAAAGCTCCTTCTTTGGACAGAATGTTCACTCAAAGAAAAAAAGACCCAGCTAGCATAGTCAGATTCCCAGTCATTATGAGCTCTACTACTATTTAATCCACGGAGAGAATGTTGAAGGTTTTAAATTGTGATCTGTGAATCCTTCTTGGTGGTCCTTGAAGTGAACTATTCTGAGAACCATGGAGTAGGCAGCTAGGGTTTTGGGAGGAGTGAACAGTGCTTAATTTGTAATGAAAGAGGTGCCGGGGCTCAAGCAATTTTTTTTTTAAACTTTCATGAAAGGTTCAGCAAGCCCAGAGGTGCCGGGGCTATGAACTGCCAAGCCTACAGTACTGGGGCTTACGCCTTGCAAGCCCCAGCATGAATTAAGCCATGGAGAAGAGCCATTAAGATCTATAGCTCCTGAAGCAGCTTGCAGAATGAAACAGTTGGAAAAACCCAATGGATTATACACTATTGCTCCACAAAGAAAGCATGAGTGTAGCACAGCACGGCCCCACTTTATATTCTAATGCCATTTTCTTCTCCAGCTGGGAAGCAGCACACACACACACACATTATGGAGCTTTCCTTGCTAATAGGCAGGGGCTTTAATGAAGTAACTTAAAGGCTACAGACAAAAACAGCGTTCTCTAACTTACTGCTCAAGGGTGAATACGCAGTGAGCTGCGGTTACAACCACATCTTCTTGTATTAAACTGCCACCACAGAAGTGGAAACGACCCAACTTGAGAGAGACCTTTACAAAAAGAAAGTCACACACATTTAAGGTGAAGCTAGTTATACTGCCCTCCAAAAGAGCATCCAAAATAGCACAAAGATCTGACGAAGTTCTCCACCCTCCCCCAGATCACGACAGATGGTGGTACTTAAAAAAAGTTTTGAATGCTCTCATTTCTAGACAAGAATTCCCAGATGACGACATGTGTCCAGAGAAATGTTGTCTAAATTGTGGATTCACCCTTGATAGCTATCCTTAATTTCACGGATAGTTGGGAAGAGCTGAAGCAGCAGAGTTTGGATAGAAACTTGAAATTCCCTGAAATGCAGAAGTGCCTAGAGGGAGTTCCTATTTACTGTTACGTAGCACCAGAAATTGTTTCATGGGGAGAAGATAGGACCATAGTAACAGGAAGCAGTAATGTTACATCCACTGACAGTGTCAAAAATTGCTAATTTACTTCCAAATGAAAGTCTGGAAGCAGTGACCCAATCCTTTTATTACATTGACTTAAGTCTGCGGAGTGAGAGAACATTTCTGTGAAGTGAGACTTCCCTGACTTTGCCAAGAGAAGAACCAATTAGGCAAGAATTCCTCAACCACAAATACAGCTAATCCAGCATTTTGCGCTCCTCTGAAGAAGTGACAGATGAACTTTAGGACTCTTACAGCCAACAGAAGGCCAGTACGCAATACTGTTATTAAAATGTGGGCAGTTTCCTTCTATGGAAGAGACAATTTTTGTATGTTAGAGGTATAAGAGTTTGGAACTTATTCCCTGAAGGTCAGACATAACCCCAGAGTTATCAGGAAAAAAATCCCTCAAACTAATCCACTCCATAGATTACATTCAAATCCTTTGTGAAAGGTACGTGCTTTTGGGGACCAGTTCAGGCACAAAAATACCATGTACATTAAACATTCAGGACTAGATTTTCAGCTGATATAAATCAGCATAGCACCACTGAATTCAGTGAATTTACTCCACCTAAACTTCTGGCCCCCAAAACTATAAGCAACTTGGACTTTAGTAACTTCAGGGATTAAGGGAGGAGAGGGATTTTAAATTAAGATACAGGTTGGGAAAGGGCATTTGGCTCCTTACTGAATGCAGGCATCCTCTCAGTTACTGTCTATGCCTTGAGAAAAAAAAAATCCTCTCCCTCAAGAAGTTACTGTCTTTGTGTCACAGACCTGCCAAGGTTGCCCCCCAGCTACTGAATTTCTGCCTCCAACAATTCTAGAAAAGAATCCAAGCAGCAGGAAACTTTTCTGGTTCTCCAAGTCAATAGGACGAACTCCACATTTCAATCCTACACCAGACAGAAAGAAAAAACTGTTATGCACTGAAACAACATTGATACATACGAGTGTACTGCCTCGGGAGTCTCAACAGGACATAAGCTGATTTTGTAATCAGCCTCTAACAGTACCCCTAGTGGCCAATACTGGGAATTGCATGTTTAAGTACTGGTTTATAAAGCTTTAAACCAGTGGTTCGCATCCCTGAGGGCACATCAACTCAATTAGATATTTGCCTAGTTTTAAACAGGCTACATAAAAAGCACTAGCAAAGTTAGTGCAAACTAAAATTTCATACAATGACTTGTTTATACTGGTCTATGTATTATACACTGAAACGCAAGTACAATATTTATATTCCAATTGATTTTTTATAATTATATGGTAAGAATGAGAAAGTAACAATTTTTCAGTAATAGTGTGCTATGACACTTGTATATTTTTGTGTGTGATTTTGTAAGCAAGTAGTTTTTAAGTGAGGTGAAACTTGGGGGTACTCAAGATAAATCAGGGGTACAGTAGTCTGGAAAGGTTGAGAGCCACTGCCTTCAAACAGTAGAACCTCACAGTTATGGACTGAGCACTCAACCAGACCTCATTTGGAACCGGAAGTATGCAATCAGGCAGCAGCAGAGACCAAAAAAGCAAATACAATAGAGTCCTGTGTTAAATGTAAGCTACTAAAAAAAAAAAAAAAAAAAAGGAAAGCAGCATTCTTCTTCTGCATAGTAAAGTTTCAATGCTGTATTAAGTTAATGTTCAGTTGTAAACTTTTGAAAGAACAACCATAATGTTTTGTTCAGAGTTACAAACATTTCAGAGTTGCAAACAACCTCCATTCCCAAGGTGTACATAAGTCTGAGGTTCTACTGTACTAAGTTTGACTTCCAAAATGAAGCGAACTCAGGTGGAGACTATATAGAGTACACCGGAACGGTATGTCTAGAGACTAGATCAGAACGTGTGAGAGACTGAAGTCAATTTGTCTTAAATGTGATGGTGCTTAATAGTTAATTCAGCTTCCATCAAATGTATCAAAGCTATTCATTCACTCAGCAGTTGAAGATAAAATTATTACTGATCAAATGTTATTGGCACTTGAAGAGTTACCTAACAAGTGCCATGGAATATAGTGCTGGTCTGTTTAATCTATTTTTTCAGTACTCAAGAGGGCTCTGAGATATTAAATATTTAATTGTGTATGGCAACTAGGGGCTTTTTACACTTGAAAGTAGTAAATACTCAAAGAGGCCAACGAGAGTCAATTATGAAAGATCATCTCTCTCTGGTTGAATTGAACAGGCTCAGCAAGCAATGCTTCAGGTTTACAAGCAATCCAAAGAGACACACATTCCCCGAATCCATTTGAGAAGCAATTGTACCTTTGAAACTTAAGGGACAAACAAAGGGAAAATATGATTGTGGCCAGCTGAGAACAGTTATGTCTGGTTTGGTTTTAGATACTGGAAGAAGCCATGGAGTTCAGAATAAATCTGTTGCAATCTCATTTATGTTTTCTGGGGGAAATTTTTCCCCCCCACCCAGCAGGAAACAATGTACTTGTTTCAAGGCAGAAGACGTGCTGGGGTCTGCAGAAACCCCTCTTCATCTTATCCATTGCAGAAAGTTATTAATCACAGTTAACAGTATATACATGAATGATTGTAAAGATCCAAGACACAAAGAAAAGAGCTATTGGATGGTAACTCTTCATACCAGGGTCTCGTATCCCCAGGCTCGATGGTTCAGAGACAGACAGATCTTCAGCATTCTGGCTCCTCCCCTGATGGGACAACAGCAATTCTTCTGCACCACTCAGCTGGTCTGTTCCTGCACCTGAGTGGGCTGTAAGCACTACATCATTAGTTCAAGGCCAACACACTTCCCATAGAAACACCTGACAGGTGGAATTTCCCCACCAACATCACAAATGGAACACACAAAGCGATACCTAAAAAGTACTGGCCATTTGTTCAGTTCTAGCCTAGACAGAATGCCAGGTTGCCATAGCTTTGTGCTTATACATACATAAAAGGCTGGATTCTGATCTCATTTACACTGGCATAAACCTGAAGCAACTCCTTGGAAGTCATTCCCAATCAATACTGGTCCATCAGAGATCAGAATCTAGTTACTAAAGGTCACCAGCTCTTTCACAAGCTGATGCTATGGAACAGGGTTCTATATTCCTTTAGCCCTAACACTGCCCTGCAATGTGGATGAATGTTACCCACTGGAGATCCCATATTTATCTTGGTTCCACACAAACCTGAAGGGGTTTTGTTTGCTCATTCTTTAATTTGGCTAATCACCATTGGCATCAGAAATGAACAGTCACACCATTGAGGTTTTAGAAAGCTTTGTAGGAGTTCAAACCAAATTAAAGCCCCACATTTCCTCATCTATGACTTTCATGGTGAGCCATATAGAGAACTTGTCCTGTGGAATTGAGACTAGGATGGTAAATAGTTGGGAAATCAGCATTTCCACAGAAGTCTTACTTCAATGTTTTCTACAGAGAAAGAAGCTAGAGTCCCCACCCAGAGCATAGCAAATATTTTCTCCTTGCTTTTAAACTGAATTTTGTTACCACTGAGTCTCCAGAAAAATGTTTTCCGCTCCCTTCCACCATTAGTCTAAAGGTCCTGAAGGACTCCAGAAAGAGGAAGTAGCATTCAAAGTCTTCTGATTGGGGTAAATCCCTCTTATTTATAATTAGGCCCATGCTTGGTGGGTTGGATGTTTAGACAAGGGACTCCTGGATGCATATGCCTAAACGCACTGTTGTCTTAGCAAGATGTCAGGACTGTTGTAAGCAGTGGAAAATATATAGGCTTCCCACCTAAATCAGTGATCATCTCTCATGAAAGAGAGGCAATGCTAACAAGGGAAGAACAGCAAGCACCATAATGGAGTGGAAGGAATAGCAGAGAACTAGCTATAATTAGCTGTGAGACTATCACTTCCAGCCAGGGTTGGCCAAATTTGATTTTTTTATTTCAACAGAAAATGTTTATTTTTATCCATTTAAATTTTTCAGCTTCCCAAAATTTTCAGGGGATTCAGATAATTGAGGACAGTAGACATCAAGATTCAAAAACTAAAGCCTTATAACCATTAAAAGCCACAAACTGGCATCATCCCATGTCAAAAATATACAAAGTAAATATCAAATCAAACTCAATTCTCAAAGAGCATTTTTTTTATTTTGCCTATCTGTAAATTTAAATTGATGGAAATATCTATCATGTGTGTGTACAATGAAACTGACATCCACTGATAATCTAATCCTTCCAAGTTTATTTATTGTGATCATCATGTGAAAAACATTTTATAAGTTGCTTTGAGGGCCACAGGATTCCCCTGTGCAATGTTACCTTCCTGACATCTTCTGCTCCGGAGAATTTACTGTGCTTCCAAGATGCATCATTTTACCCCTCTCCCCCATAAGCATTTCTGGAAAGAAGAGTCCCTTATAATCTAGTGAAGGTCTTGGGGGTCAAAGCATATATTCATTAGAATTTTAACTAATAAAGGAGGACACATAGGAAGGCTTTAGGAACACAAACAATATCAGCTGGGGAACATTGCTCTGAGACACAGCTTGTTCAGAGCTTTCTTAGGTCACCAGTTTAAGTGAGTTTAGTGGACTCAGCCTATTTGTCATCATTTGATCACATCTGCAAAGCCACATTACAGTTTAGCTTGACTGGGGATGTCTCCTGAAGAAGGAAGAAAAACGAACAGGTGCTGTAGCAGATAAGCAGTACAGGGAAGGGGTAATAGCTGCTCCTACTCAAGTTACAGCAGTTTATATAATTGATCTGCAGAATTTCTCTAGTTCAGTGGTTCTCTAACTGTGGGTCAGGACCCCAAAGTGGGTCACAGCCCCATTTTAATGGGGTCTCTTGGGCTGGCTTAAAGTTACTGGAGCCCAGGCTAGAGTTGAAACCCAAGCCCCACCACTCAGGGCTAAAGCCAAAGCCTGAGGGCTTCAGGTCACAGGCCCCTTGCCTGGGGCTGAAGCCCTTGGGGCTTTGGCCCTGCCACCCAGGCCAGCAGGGCTCAAGCAAGCTCAGACTTTGGTCCCCCCTCCCAGGGTCACATAGTAATTTTTGTGGTCAGAAGGGGGTTGCAATGCAATGAAGTTTGGGAACCCCTGCTCTAGTTAACCACTGCATGGGGCGATCAGGGACTGACGTGGTTGAGATGCCAAGAAGACACACACTATACAGTCCATTCCTATTAAACTTGACTACATTTCATCACGGATATCAGCCACCAAGAGACAAAAATATAAGGAGAATATTTATGAAGCAAGCCAACCAGAGATGATTTTTAAGTGGTGTTTGCTTCATGGTCTGCCATTTGGTAGCACAAACTTTGAGCTTTGACCAAGTTTCTCACTTGGTTTGGAGCTTGGCTCACACATTGTAAAGTCACATGGCGCAAGCCTGTGTTGAGACATAAATTGCTCTATACAGAGGGGCTTGGGGTTCTTTCCTCTTCTCTAGATTGAGGAAAGTAACCCTCTAAAGTCCTTCAACTCCATTATGGCCTTATGAAAGTGCTCAATGAGAATTCCAGCCCAGCCTCCCAGGCAAAGCTCTGCATAGCCCAGCACCAAGGCTTCTTACAGTCTCTGCTTTCATACCCTTGAGCTGGAACAAGGAGGGACTCACTTACCACATTGAGTGAAGAGAAAGACAAACAGGAGGAATTGCACAGACGCTCCCATAGCCACCTGAAAGTACACTAAAGCCAAGTTACCACCCCCAGCCAGCAAAAACCAAAGAGGAGCAGGATGTTCAAAGAAGAGACTCTAACACAACCAGTCTTTCCCCTCTATACTGCTTTGCTTTTCACTACCCCCTATAAAAAGGCCAAACCTTCCCACAGCTGCAGTTCTAAGGCCAGGATTCCTTAATAGATGGGGGGGGGAAGTGGGTGAATCAGCCTCAGCAGGTGGAGTCACAGGGCTGCAAATCAGCCACCTGTAGAGAGAGTCCCAATCAATTTCTGTCTTGACCCCATCCTCCTCTCTCAGGCCTGCCCCCTTTTCCTCCCTTTCTTCCTCTCCATTAGGCCTCATGGGGAGCCCTATTGAATAAGTGACCCCAGCAGCAGTAGCAGAATACTCCTGCAGGATCTATGCCCCTCTACAGAGATTGCACTGTAAGTGATAGTGACTGCTTTCTGCATAGGTCCCCCTTTCTCTCTCCCTGTCATTATCACCCCCAGGCTCTAGCCTTCCTATTTTGAAATATGCCCATTCTTTACCTTTTCATGCTAAGTAGCTGACTGAGAAATAATTTAGCTCCCTAATCCCGTTATGACGCTAGTCACCATTCGCTCAGCGGGAAGGGGTTTGGGGCAGTGATGCAGAATGGGAGCATGGCACTTTCTAATGAGGTTGCCTCCTTTACTCACAGTTACCTGAGAGGTCTGAAGGCATCGTGGTGGCTTTAGCTCACCCTTCTTGGAGAACCGGAAATGGTCTTTTTTGAAAACTAATCTTTTTACACAACTTACCTGTTCATGACACAATCATTAAGGGTTGTATAAAGGTGGGCATAACTATCCACCTTTTGCAGGGGAAACAGAGGCATGTAGAGCAGGGACTGGTCTTGTTATGTGTTTGTGTAGCATCCAGCCTGACACACCTTGGTCCTCTGGGTGCTACTGCTGTAGAAACATCATCACCCCCAGATCCTCAAAGATATTGAGGCTTCTAACTCCCATTGCAGAGTCTGGGAGGCTGTCATCAGAGTCTCATCTTCACCTCAGCTGGTCTTCACTATACCCATCTTCCACTGGTTTCAATTGGACTGAAGGGGGAGGAAGATGCCAATCAGGATTGCCAGGTAGCCTCACCATGCTGCCTGTCTCTAGGCATTCACCTCCTCCCATGTGAGTCTTGAGAAGCAGAAGCAGCAAGCAAAGAAAAGAGATGCAAACCCTTTCAACCCCTCACCTCCTCTCCACTCATGAAGCAGAGTAACACTCTGGGCCTAATCTGCATCAAGTGTAAGTCCTAAACAGCTCGATTTAAATCATATAGTCAAAAAGCTTAAAGCCAGACGGGACCAGTAGCTCATCTACTCTGACCTCCTATCTAGCACAGGCCAACAATATCATCCAGCACCAATGCAAAACCCAGCACCTGAAATGAGACCAAAGTATTACAGCCCGACAGGAGATGAGAGTATGATGTGCCACAGGCAGAGAATAGGAGGGACCGAGGTGCATCAGTGGCCAAGACCCCCGCAATGGCAGGGAAATGATTAAGGGAGATGTACCCAGATAATCCTGGCAAGTGATTCGCACCCACATGCTGCAGAAGGAGGTGAAAACACTCCACGGTCCCTGCCAATCTGACCTGGGGGAAAATTCCTTCCCAATCCCATCTATGACTTTCAGTTAGACCCTGAGCATGTGAGCAAGAATTAGGGTGACCAGATGCCCGTATTTAAGCCCTCCTGCAGGTGTCCAGACTATTTATTAAAAACAAATAGTCTGGTATTTTCTGTCTCCCTCCCTCAGTACTGGCGGGTCCTGCTGCTGGCCAAATCCCTGCTCGCCAGCCACTCGCCCACCAGTGGTGAGTGATGGGGTCCAGTGGCTGACGATGGGGGTGGGTGTGCGAGGTTTGTGGCGGGGCGAAGATGCAGTGTGCAGATCTGGCCACTCCCTCTGCTGTCTGCGCAGCCCCCACTGCATACCAGCTCTCGGCTAGCAGGGCCCCATCCAGTTTCTGGCTGGCACTGGCTGTGAGCTGCGGTGGCTGGTGAGTGTGGGCAGGTGCCAAGGGGCCGCAGTGACAGCTTACATGTTACCACTGCTGCTCATCCATCGGCCCTTTACATGCTCCCCCTCTCGCTGACCTCTCTCTGCTTTGCCCCTTGGCTCCTCTCCCAGCCCCATTGCTCCTCCATAACTCCCCTGGTGGGAAGTGTCCCACTCCCAGCACTGTGCAGAGAACCAGCCCCTGGTCAGAGCACTCAGCGCACCAACAGCCTGCCTGTCAGGCTCCTTCCTTCCCCCACTGCCTCTGGCTGGGCCGGTGCACGGGGAAAGCCCAAGACCTTTTGGCCTGGGTCACTGGCTGCGGGAGCCAAGCACTGCATGTGCCAAAGCCCCGCACAGCGCTGGCATGGAGAAGCCTTTCTGCCCCTCAACTAAGCTCTGGAGTGGAAGGGGGGAAGTGATTTCCAGCCTGTTCACGTCCCAAACCTGCAGGCTCTGCAGCAGCCCCCAGGGCAGGGGCTTAGAACCCTCTTCACCTGCCTCTCCCCCATCCCACCCTGGGTTCTGCTCCCAGGGAGCGTGGCACTGCTCCATCCCTTAGGCACCCTCCTCTGCTGAGCCACCTCTCTGTCACCTCTCCCCATGCTTGTGGGTGTGTGTGTGTCCGTGTCAGTCACCCCTCCCCATGTGAACTGTAAACACTTAAAGAGAAGAAGGTAAATAAAAAGAATCCAACTACACAGTATTTCTTTTTAACAGGGGCTCAGTCAACTTGATGTTAATTTGAACGTTTGTACGATTGATTGCCTCTGAACTCACTTGAATACGAGTAATTTTACCAGGTGTCCCATATTCAGTACAGGCAAATATGGTCACCCTAGCAAGAACCAACCAGCCAAGCACCTGAGAGAGAGAGACTGCTCGCTACCATCTGGAGCCCTGGCCCTCCCTCCCTTCCTCCTCACCACCCTCCGTCCCACCTCCAACCATGGCCATCCCTGTGCTGTCAGAGGAAGGAGATTTTTTTAAAAACCCTCCCAGAATACCCAGGGGAAAAATCCCTTTCTCTCGTGGATGGTGGCTGGCTGAAACCCTGAAGTGTGAGCTACAAAACATAATAGTGAGCCACAGGGCTATTGAGCCCTGCTCCCTACCATCAGAGGCACCACCATCAGACAACTGCACTCATAAATTTGTCCAGCTTGCTCTTAAAACTGAGTTGTTTACTCCCAGAATGCCTATTGGAAGGCTGTTCCAGCTCCTCAGCCTTAGAAACCTCATCTAATGTCCATCCTGGATTTGTTCATGGCCAGCTTAGATCCACTTGTTCTCATTTGGCCCTTAGCTTAAATAGCTCTTCACCCTCCCTGGTATTTAGCACCCTAATTTATTGATATCCACTCTCAGCTTGCTTTTTGCTAGACTAAACAAGCCAAGCTCTTCCAGTCTCCTCTCATAAGACAGGCCCTCCGTTCCCCTGATCATTATAATAGCTCTTCTCTGCATCTCCTCCAGTTTAAATTCATCGTTGAACATGGGTGACCAGAATTGTACACAGGATGCCTGATGAGGTCTTACCAGTACCTTGCACAATGGCATTAATACTTCACTATTGGAAATGCCTCGCCTGATACATCCTAGGATCAAATTTGCCTTTTTCACAACCGCATTGCATAGGTAGCTCAGAATCATCCTGTGATCATCCCACACCCCTAGGTCTCTCTCCTCCTCCTGTCACTGTCAACGTGAATCCTCAGCTTGTAGGAGAAATTATTATTATTAGAGCCCAAAAGACCTTGTAATTTGTATTATTGCATTTCAGCCCATTTCTGTCACTCCAGTCTTCCAGGCCAACCAGCTCTTCCAGTGTAATGTTCTGCTTCTCTTCTGTTTGGATGATGCCCCCCCAACTTAGTGTCATCTGCAAATTTCGTTAGCAAAATAGTCATTAATAAAAACATGGAGTAAGAATGGTTCCAAGACTGATCACTAGTAACTTCCCTCCACTCTGATAAGTTAATGGAGCTATGCCAGTTTACACCTGCTGAAGATCTGGCCCTATAATTTTATGTGGGTGTCTATCTGCTGTTGTTGTGCAGACGCCTGTGCCCTAAAGTGATTGGGGTAACAAAAAGCCAACTCGGCTTCCATGGCATTGTTTATGAAAGTCAGTGAATGTTGGAAACAATCAGACTGGGGCAATCTAGATTGTTCAAGTTAGAAGAACTTGTGATAAGGGCTATTCAAGGCCCCTGCTGAAGTCATTGGCTGGAGTAACAAATAAGCTGAACAGTTCTAGAAATGGGAAGAAATGTTTAAAGTCAGCAAAATGTAGTTTGACTGGTTCCTTTTAATGGGCCGAGGTTGTCTCCTCCTTTTTTGGACACTGTTTATCCGTGTGGGCTGGAAGAGGCAAGTTTTACCACATGCACAGTCTCCTGGAACACCAGAATCCACCATGACACCCTTGGGCCTTCATTATTCTGATCATGAAAGGCATCCTCAGCAGACCAGGCCAGCAAGAGAGAACCAGCTAATACCACCATCTCCACTGGCTTCAGCTAAATTCTGAACAACATCCAGGATGTGAGCCATAGGTCATAGACTTTCCCTGATGTTGTTTTCCTTCGATAACTTATTTCTTCTCTTTCCTATCTTGGTCCTTTTGTCTTCTGTCTAAGAAGAGGCTGGTTTACCTGGCCAAGACAACCTTTGAAGCTCTGTTGTGACCCTGTGGCCAGAAAGGCATTCAAGGTAATGCCTTAAACAGCCCAATACTGATAAAAGCCTTCCAGGTCTGCCGTGCTGATAAGATTGTGTGCGGGGCCTGTGTGTCTCCAGCAGTGATGCTGCAAGTGAAAGCATAAGACACAGACACTGCACTTTCTAATTTTGCTATTCTTTTCCCTCCCCTTGTGTGCATTTGCTTCATTTTGGCTTAAAGACACATCAGCTCCAGGCCAGCGCAACTAACTTTTTCTATTTCCTCCCCATAAAAGGCCAGATAATGCATGAAGTGTACATGATTAAAGGACATCTTTAATACCATCTAAAAACCTCTCAAAGCAGGGGTGGGGGGGGTGTTCCCCTGCAAAGACACTACTGACTAAAGGGACTAGGGGATAGTATTAAAATGAAAGCCTTACTTAATACATTGCAAAAGCTTTAAATCTATTTTTGTGTATGTAATAAAAAGATTACTAGATTTGGAATGACAGGCTGTTACAGTCGAAATAAGCCAGTGATAACATAAACTGCAAACTACACTAAACTATTTAACAGTTATAACAGTGAACAGCGGGTTTATTAACATCTTGTCCCTGGTTGTTCCACAGAGACAACCCACGTGTCAACACCACAGTATGACCCTGACACCTCCCCCACAGATTTGGTGGAGTCAGAAAGTTGATTCAGTTTCCATCCTGGGCCATTTTCAGATTTCTAGTTCCTAATTCATTTCAGTCTGTGAGATTTACAATGCTGTTTCCTTATTTGAAAATCCCATCTTGTCACCCCTCTGGGTAACTGCAGATTAAAAATGCATTGCTTCGGCAGACACAGAGAGAATGCTACAGCTGGCTTTGATTTGTGTTAAATAAATCAAGAGCAGGCATGGTTTGGATCTGGATTCCATCATACCCAACCAACCCTTGGGAGAATCTGGTAGTTAGTTCTACCAGTTCTACTCAGGACCTATTATCTCAGGCTCTGAGTAAACTTTCCAGGCTATGGAAATACGGGCTGTATTTTATCTGCCCACGTCAGAACAATTACAGTTGCGAGATAATAATCTCATGCCTTAAGCAACAGTGTATGTAGAAAGAAAATAATATATTGTGCAGGTGTGGGTGAGTCAATTCTCTGTTTTGGATAATAGCTTCGGGGCAGCAACAAATAACAGACCTAACTGCAGTGTCCTGGGCTTCAGATATTATCTGTATACAGTTGTGCACAGTAAATCTAGAAATTAGTATAGATTAGTCAGCATACAGGCACACGTGTAGCTCATTATCCAGAAATAACATGTGCCTCCTAGCATTGGCTTACCCATCCTGGAAGCCTTTGGCTCCCCTAGTTTATGTGCTGAGGCACCTTTACAAAGAGGAGTTGTAAAAATAGGGGTTTTTGAAATGCTAGTCTGTCTTACAATAAGTGTTTAAAGGACAAAGAAAATATATTCTGCACTAAATGGGCTGGATTCTGCTACCATTCTCCCCCCTCCTGCTAAATAGTATCCTTGATTTCACTAGGGTACTTGCAGACTAAGGTACTACTTCAACATGAGTAAAGGGGGAGGAGAAAGTGGCCTATTAGTTATGGCAGCAGTCACCAGGGAATGCTGTTATACATGTGTGCCTTAGCATGTGAGCAGTGTACAATTGTTGAGGAAATGTGTGAATTGTTAGTTTTGTGATGCAGTTTCTTCTTAGGTGGGCTATGGCAAGCAGCAAGGGAGTTTTGCTGTCTGCCTTAATCTCTAACTGGAGCCAATTTTGGGGAGAGAGTCCTTCTCTGGGAACTGGGCATTCACATTTGGGCTGAGATTCTTGAAAGGAGAGTTTGTGTGCATACTGTCTGTGAGCATCTATGTTCCAGGACTGATGTAGTTAGCATAAAATAAACTGCGTTAAAAATGTACCTAGACTCCACATCACTGATGTCTCCAACAGGAAGTCAAACTACAAGGCCCCAACATCTGCTACCACTCAGCAGAGTAGGAATTATATATTTAGACTTGCACATGGAGCTTGAACATTCTGTGGAAAAATTCTCAGAATTTACTCTTGTGGAGTTTTACCTGGAAGTGTCCCCTTTGGTGGGAGGAGTTAAGGGGGCTGTGGATTTTGGAGGCCGTGTCCCTCAGCCCAGCAGATCTGTGTGAAGGGACAGGAGCAATCCTGACAAGATGGCTGTTGCTTTAGTGCTCCCCTGAAGCCCTTCCATCTGTGGTTGTATGACATCAGCAGAAGCAGCAACACCACTGGATGGGTTCATCAGTGGCTGCTCTGCAGTAGCCATGAAGGGGATACAAAGGGAAGTGAAACAGCTCTGTGCCCTGTTCAACATCCTCCCACTCTGGTTTTGCCATCTGAAGTCTATGGAGCCTCAGACCCGTCAGACAACAGTGGGAAGACACTCCTGTGCTGAAGGGGGAAAGCCACACATGGATCCACTTGGGAGGATCTGGACCATGTTTCTCGGAAGTTTAGTACTGCACAGTGTGCCAGGAAGGTCTGTAGGCACAATGTTGACCTCTTGAGTGGTTTAGCTAACAAGCTTCATTAATAAATATTTTGCCACCTAAGGACTGAAGAATGTTAAGGGGTACAGTCCAACTTCATAATTCACATGCAAGTTCCCTAAAGGGGATTCACACACACAATGAGGGCAGAACACAGAATAGCTTGTGCACATGGCTTTAGATTTTCGGGCTGACTGGAAATAGGCTTTCAGCAAAGATGCCTATTAACACCTGTATTGTGAAAGTGCCCAGAGGCGATGGGGTCCCATAGTGCTAGGTGCTCTAAAAACATATGCAATGGCATGGTCATTGCTCTGAAAAGCTGACAACCTCAGGCAAGAAGTTTAGATGAGATGAGATTTCATCATCTCATCCCTATTTCCTGTTTTTCCCTCCTCCATCTCTTTTTCTTTCTATTCTGTAGCCCTAAGCCAATCGGATACATTTCCTCCAGGTATCTCCTAATACATATAACCTGTCACGGTACGCTAATGTGTTTATTAACAGATTAATTGTTGATATTGCTTAAGTACATACCAGCTGTTGCCATTTTCCCACATGCAGCCTTTGATTGTTGTCCCATTTGCTATTTATTATGGACCAGATTCTGAGACTTCTACTGAAGAGCACCCTCCTCTATAAGCAGTCCCATTGAAGTTAATAGTACTATTTGTGCAGTAAGGTGCTACTCAGCAGAGTGAGGGGGTAGAACGTGATCCTAAATAAAAAAATCCATTGGTGGTTTATCGAAGGACGTAGGCAAACCCCACACCTGATAGAACAAAACCAGACACAGTAATTTGTTTGGTCACTTTTATATAAAATAGACATGTACATACATTTTCTTTTGGAAAGACTTCTCCAATCATTTTTTTCAAAATACTGTACTACAGACATACATCCAGCTGCTTAAAAGTGTGAATTTAATTTTTAAACATTTCTAATTAGTGGGCTTTTTAAAAATAAGATATGCATAACTGATACAAACACAGGTACAGAAATAAAAACCATATGAACAACAGTCAATGCAAATAACTCCCCCATGATAGAAGGAGAAAGCAGCATGGCAACCACTTCAGGCAAAGAGATTTCTATAGTAATAAATTTGTAGAAGCTGTAACTTTCATAGAGGATGCTGCTGGGGCAAATTTCCCAGAAGAAAGAAGTTTTCAGCAAGTCAGTATAAACATGGCTAGGAAGTTTTCCACAAAGTTATAAAGATCACCTTATGCAGCTTTGCCACATTAAAACACTATTTTAGACCAAGCAATTTTTCATTTTGCTGCTCCGTTTAAGTGTACATGAAAGAAAACTCTACATTAGAAAACTATTGCATGAGTCCCCATAAAGTAAAAATTCCTTAGGGCTAGATTTTCAAAAGGTTGTCATCTTCACATGTGAAAAGAAGGAATGGGGTGTGCAATAAAACACACAGAAATTTCAAGCAGGTGCAAACACACATGTTGACTTCAATGGAATTTAAGCATGCACTATGTGTATATTGAGCATATACAAAACAGCTTGAAGTATGAGCTAGTAACTAAAACCTGTGCGTCTTAAATCACAAGAAAAATAGTTTACGCAATATTGGCCTGATTTTCAAAGGTACTGAGCAGCTACAGTTCCTGTTCATTTTAGGTAGAGCTGTAGGTGCTCAATCTCTGAACGTTAGAATTTATAGAATCATAGAATCATAGAATATCAGGGTTGGAAGGGACCCCAGAAGGTCATCTAGTCCAACCCCCTGCTCAAAGCAGGACCAAGTCCCAGTTAAATCATCCCAGCCAGGGCTTTGTCAAGCCTGACCTTAAAAACCTCTAAGGAAGGAGATTCTACCACCTCCCTAGGTAACGCATTCCAGTGTTTCACCACCCTCTTAGTGAAAAAGTTTTTCCTAATATCCAATCTAAACCTCCCCCATTGCAACTTGCAATTTATATGCATGAGAGCGGGCACGACTTTGCGTGGGCATCTATGTGTTCCCTTGCTCTCTCATCTTTTATTTGTGGTCTATTTCAGTCTGAAATGAAGTCCATTTTCTCTGATGCACGTACGTGTTGCTTGGCCAAAATGACTTGCCTGGACATTTTTATAAAAATCTAGCCCAAAACGTCCAAGTGAAGTATAAAAGTGTTCTTCCTAAATCCTTTCTTTTGAGAGATGGCAGTAGGGGAGGAGCAAAGAGTGTTGGATTTTAAATAAGCAGGATGTAATAACCCCCCCCAAACTTCCAAAAGACCCATTAGTTTATAACATTATTCTCGGTGAGAAAATACAACCAAACCCCCCCCGCAACAAAACAGAATGACAGCTTTTTAGTTTGCCATTTGAGATTGAAATGTATAGTTAGCACAAAAGTCCTATCTTTTCAGCTCTGGTTTAATTCTCCACTTTGGATTAAGCTGATGTGCATCTGTAGACGTGTGTTTAAATAATGTCACTTCAAAAGGGAAAGAGTTAGCCACCACCTGTTAAGGTTTTCAGCAAAATGTGCATTCATAATTCGTACTAAGCATGCTGAGTACTGCAGTAGGCAGAAACCAAAGTATTCATAGTTTATTTTATGAGCTACATAAAACCAAAAGGGAGAGGATGTTTTCTACCATTAATTCGAATAAGATCCATTTAATCACAGGTTAACTTGCTCTATTTGTCTTCACAGTAAAATTTCCTTTTGGCTGAGGTAACCTATTGCATATTATTGGGCCATTATTGTTCCTTACCCACAGTAAACCTTTCACAACATAACTGCCTTGATCCAGCAAAGCACTTTACGGAAGTAGTCCCATTGAAGCCAATAGGATTACTCGTGGGCTTAGAGCTACGCACATGCTTAACTGCTTTGCAGCATCAGGGCTTTAGTCAGTTCCCCAAGGACTCTGCCAGGATGCAGAATACACAGTTTCTACACTATTTTTTGGCATGGGTTTGGGTCATAAAGTGCTGGTTAGGGAAAGAGGGATTATTTAAATGAGCTCCTCCTCTCCCAAAGGTTGCCTTAAACCTGTTTCATGAGGGGCAATACACAGCCTTTCACAGCTGTGAAAAGGGTGGGGTTAAACCACTTTGCATATCAACATGATGCCAGTCAAATTTACAAGAGCATTATTCTTGTGCCTTGGCAGGCAACTGAAATGTACAAGACCAAAGACAGGCAGAGATGACAATACAATGAGCACAAACATGCCCTCTAGCCAAACCAACCACCTCATGCTGGGCTGGTTTCCCTGGGTTGCTCATCTGAGAAGCTAGCATTGTAACAGTACTGCATGTCTCCTACTGGTCAGGGCCAATATCTTCTCCTGGATCAGGGTGGGACATGAGAAATCTATTCTACATTTGCACAAGTACAAGTTTTAACAGGATGGGATGGCCTTGATTGAATGCTATTGTGATAACCACACAGCCCTCCTATTAGGTCAGTCAGAAAGGACACACAAAACTTTCAGTTAAACAAACTCCCTTCCCCTCTCAAAGTATTGTTTAAAAAAATACAACTTTTTTTTTCATTTGAAAAATAATATAATTGAATAAAATGGTCACATATAAATGGTCACATTTTAAAGCCACATGTGTGGGGCATGGAGAATATATCTTCTTTATTTCTGTCTGTCTTACTTTTCTGAGGCTCAGTGTCTACTTTATACAATTTTTTAAAACAAAAGATTCTCCCATCCACCCTGCCCCTAATACCTTCCCGCCTGCATTCTCAGCTGTCTTCAGCTAGATGTCAAAGTGCTGTTGGGCTACAGGAAACTCATCTCAGAAAGCTTTGGCTCATGGGATAGTTTGTGGCATTGATACAAGCATCTTTATAAACAATAGCTCTGCCAATGTCCAGCATGTGATATTGTTCAATAGTATCCTTCTCACTCAGGATCCTAGCATGTCATGTGCAAAGGGCCCTTCCTGTGAGATGCTGAGCATCCACCTTAATCTCAGTGGAAGTTAATTGATGGTGCCAAACACCTCACAAGATTGGGCACTAAGGCCCCAGTTCTACAAAGTTATCCACACAGCAACCCATTGCCCCCCATCCTGAGCCCCAGTGATTTCAATGAGTCTCTATGTGGGCATAAGAACAGCCATGCTGGGTCAGACCAATGGTCCATCTAGCCCAGTATCCTGTCTTCTGATAGTGGCCAATGCCAGGTGCCCTAGAGGGAATGAACAGAACAGGTAATCATCAAGTGATCCATCCTGTCGCCCATTCCCAGCTTCTGGCAAACAGAGTCTAGGGACACCATCCCTGCCCATCCTGGCTAATAACTATAGATGGATCTATCCTCCATGAACTTATCTAGTTCTTTTTTGAACCCTGTTATAGTCTTGGCTTTAACAACATCCTCTGGCAAGGAGTTCTACAGATTGACTATGCATTGCGTGACAAAATACTTCCTCTTGTTTGTTTTAAACCTGCTGTCTATTAATTTCATTTGGTGATCCCTAGTTCTTGTGTTATGAGAAAGAGTAAATAACACTTCCTTATTTACTTTCCACACCAGTCGTGATTTTATAGACCTCTATCATATCCCCCCTTAGTCGTTTCTTTTAAGGATCTGCCCTTTGCAGGATCAGGGTGTGATTGAGCTTAAAGGGGAGTTGAGTGGGTTAATCTCCGTGCTCTGCTTTGAAAAGTTACACTTCTAATAGGAAATCTTGGTGCTGGTGCTAAGAAATTAGGTTCTGCAGGGCAAAAGGGAGAGAGCTTCATCTGTATGATGCCTCCTGTTCAACCCTTTCATATACTCCCACTATAATGGAGTCACTCCCTCCATGGTACATATTGATTGAAAACCTGTAGTTCTCACTATACAGTATTCTTCCAATGGTTTAAAGTGCTATGGGCTTCTATGGATATGTGCACATTGTTTGAGCTCTGAAACTTTGTTATGAACTAACTTAAATTCTACTGTGGGAGAACTGGCAGGCCTCAAAAACCACTTTAGCACTCATTTTGCCTGCATAGCCTTCCATGGGGCTTTGCCAGCCTGACTCCCAGGGAGGCCAATTCTGACTTTGTACCAAAAATTTTGGCTGCTCTATGGCAACTCTAAGTCGGGGAGCCTGGCAATTCCTTGACTGTGTTAGGGAAAGGCTGACACCCCGTAGCTACTTCATGCAAATAGCCTGCCTTGACATGAGTAACTAGACATGGGTGAGGCCTTATTGCTTGGGAAACAGGATTAGGGTGGTAAATGGATCAGCAGGATGGAAGCAGAATGTCTGTACTAGCTAAAATAAGGGGGAACACCCAGGGAACCATCTACAATGGGCAAAATAAGCCTGAAACATAAGATTAGGTAAAGAGTCAGTCGTGCATGGACAGTGCGTGGGCAGAGCTTGGTTGTACAGGGATTGGTTCCTACAAAGTGACCAAGCCAATCTCAAAATTTGTGATGCAATGTATAGTAAATGTATATAAAGAAAGAGGCTTGCTGTGTAACTTATTGGATGTGTGCTATGTCCTATACCTACACCATATGCTTGAGTCTGATCATCTCAGCATAGCTTTGCTGCCAAATAAAGAAACCTGAATGACAAGACTGGAGTCAGACTGAATT
Organism: Dermochelys coriacea; assembly: GCF_009764565.3. Lineage (NCBI taxonomy): Eukaryota > Metazoa > Chordata > Testudines > Dermochelyidae > Dermochelys > Dermochelys coriacea. The sequence goes on from NC_050068.2 coordinate 244,302,949, forward strand.
ATTGGAGAACCGAGTGGAAGATGTCTCAGGGGAAACCCAGAAGTCACATGCTAAATGACCCAACAGCCATGACCAGGCTGGGGAGCAGAATCATCCAAGGATGAGTGACAAGAGAACTGCTGCTGATCTGTCCCTAAAAGACAAGTATGAGCAATAATGCAGGTAGAGGAGATAGAAGGGTAATAATATAATTTTGCCAGGTGTGAACGGGTCCCCAAATGCCAACCCAGACACACACTTGCAGTTTACTTGGCCCTAGTTTGAACTGTTCACTTTATAGAGTGAAGATGATCAGAAGGGAGAAGCACAGGAATGCGAAGTCTCCATCAGTCCCCATCCAGCTGTTAGAGGCATGCCCCTGGACATCTCCATGGTCTGACTGAGCTGGGGAAAAAATGCTTACTGACCTTCTGTAACTGTTGTTCTTTGAGATGCGTTACTCATGTCCATTCCACGTTAGCTGTGTGCGTGCACCACATGCACCGTTGCCAGCGATTTTTCCCTCAGTGCACTCTAGCACCATGTGGTGCTGGGGTAGGAGGGTGGTTTGTGGAATGGATGTGAGCAACACATCTTGAAGAACACCAGTTACAGAAGGTCAGTAGCTGTTTTTTCTTGAATACTTGCTCATGTCCATTCCATGTTAGATGACTCATGAGCAGTACCCAAGGAGGTGGGCTCAGAGTTCATGGACATGCATTCTGTAACATTGCTCTCCCGAACTTGGTGTCATCTCGAGCCTGTTAGGTGATGGTATAGTGGGATCAAGTATCAGAGGGGTAGCTGTGTTAGTCTGTATCCACAAAAACAGCGAGGAGTCTGGTGGCGCCTTAAAGACTAACAGATTTATTTGGGCATAAGCTTTTGTGGATAAAATATCCACTTCTTCAGATACATGGAAGAAGTGGGTTTTTACCCATGAAAACTTATGTCCAAATAAATCTGTTAGTCTTTAAGGTGCCATCAGACTCCTCGTTGTTGGTGGACTGGGATGAAAAGATATGCACTCACGACCAGGTTGCGATCCTGCAGATGTCTTGGATCGGAACCTGGGCCTGAAATGGGGTCTGAGCTCTCATGGAATGAGCTGTCAAAATGGCAAGCAGTGGAACATTCGCCTGCTCGTAGCATGCCACAGGAGGATGAGATTCTCTGGGCTGAAACCGGTAGACCTTGCATCCTCTCTGCTATTACCACAGAGTTGTGTGGATCTGTGAAATGGTTTAGTCCTCTTGAAGTAGGAGGCGAGGGCATGCCTAACATCCAATGAGTGAAGCCATAATTCTTCTGAATTCTTGTGCAGCTTCGGGAAGAAGACTGTGAGGAAAATGGTTTGGTATGGAACTGCGAGACCACCTTTGGCAGGAAGGCCGGTTGGGGGCGAACTTGAAGGTAAAGTCTCTCTAAACCCTTAAGAAAGTGGATTGTCATCTTGGGAGAGAAAACCGGCTTACTGCCCATTGGCAGGTGGTAGGCTGAAATTGCTGTTAGGTGTACCTTGATAGATGCAAGGGCCAGACCTTGTTGTTTTAGGTGGAGCAAGTAGTCCAGAACAGACTGAAGGGAAGACCGAGTTAGAGAAAGGCCTCATTATGATGACCATATTGAGAAATGCTTCCACTTGATGAGGTAGGTAGCCCTAGTGGATGGCTGTCAAACTTGTTCCAAACAGGCTTGCTCCTCTGGGTTCAGCCATGGAGCTTGTATGCAGTCAGATGAAGGGACCCAAAGTTTGGGTGGAATCAACGGCTGTGGTCTTGTGAGATCAGGCCTGGGCGGAGTGGGAGCTATAGCAGGGGTGCTACTGATAAGTCTAGCAGCGTGCCAAACAAGAGTTGGTATGGCCATGCCAGGGCTATAAGAATAATTCTCGCCTTGTCTCGCTTGATTTTTAGAAGGGTCTTGTGTACCAGAGGAACTGGAGGAAATGCATAGAATAGGAGCTCTGTCTATGGAGCAGGAAGGTGTGTGGGCTGTGCTGGCGCAGTGAGCAAAATTGATGGCATTTCCTGTTCTGCTTGGTCACGAACAAGTCTACCTGGGGAGATTCCCACCTTTGGAAGATGAACTAGTGACCTCTGGGTTAAGGGATCATTCGTGATGAGAGGAGAAAGATCTACTGAGGCGATCTGCCATGGTGTTCCATGCTCCTGGAAAATGGGAAGCCTTGAGGTGGATGTAGTGCTTCACGCAGAAGTCCCATAGATGGATGGCCTTCTGAGGGCTGGTCTACACTAACATTGTAAGTCGAATTAAGTTACGCTAGTTCAGTTACGTAAGTTACAGAACTGAAGTTGACGCAACTTAGGTTGACTTACAGTGGTGTCTACACTGCGCTATGTTGATGGGAGGTGCTCTTGGGGAGGTGGAGTACAGATGTCGACAGGAGAACGCTCTGCCATTGACTTAGTATGTCTTCACCAGACCTGCTAAATTGACACCGCTGCATTGATTGCAGCGGTGCCGATTTAGCCGGTAGTGTAGACATGGCCTGACATAGGGCAGAGGAGCCTGCTCCTCCCTGCTTGTTGATGTAGAACATGGCCGTGGTCTTGTCTGTCAGTACTTGAACTACCTTGCCTGTGATCTGGGGAAGAAACACTTGGTAAGCTAAGCAGACCACTCTGAGCTCCCTGACATTCATATGCAGGGAGAGCTCTTCCTGTGACCACAGGCCTGGTGTCCTGAGGGGATCAAGGTGGGCTCCCCAGCCTAGGTCTGAAGCATCCAACACTAGGGACACTGATGGCTGGGGGAGCAACAAAGGGAACACCTGCCATTGCCTACCAGGGTCCTTCGACCAGTCGAGGGAGGCGAGGACCCGGGTGGAACTGTAAGTACTGAGTCCAAGTGGCATCTGTTCAGTGAGTACACTGAAGCTAACCACGCCTGCAGGGGCCGGAGGCGCAGCCTTGCATGCCATACCACATAGGCACTGACATTTTTCCCCAGTGGGTGCTCCACCCCCACTCTGCCCCAAGGCCCCGCCCCACTCTGTCTCCTTCTCCGAGACCCCATCCTCGTTCCACCTCTTTCTGTCCCTGCTCTGCCCATTCCCTCAAGGTCTCATGCCAGCTGCCAAACAGCTGAATGGCAGCCCAGCTGAGTGGCTGTGGTTGGTGGATGCTGATCATCCCAACTATTTTTTAACATGGGTGCTTGGAGTCAGTGCCTCACTTGATGCTCTCCTCACTTGTAGCAGTGTAAATAAGGAGCGACCCCAATGAAAACAGCAGAGTTACACTGGTATAAAATTAATGAACCACAGGTGGTTCATCAGCCTGGGAAGCAGTCTAATGAGTGGTGCTGTGGTTCACCAGCAGGTGTAAACCCAATCTGACAAGCCAGAGAAGGCATGTCAGACTGGCAGTGCCAGTAAGAATCTGAAACGCACTTCTTGAATTGAAGAAGGTACTAAGCAGGGGTGAGTCTAGCTGGCATAGCTATACTGGCAAAGGCGCTGTAGTGTAAACAAGGCCTGCATTAACCCGTTTTTGGGCAGTTAATTTCCCTTGTTTCTTGAGGAAGAGGTGTTAGTGAGGGGGTATGATTGGAGGCCACCTGCGAGAGGGGAATGATCTGCCACTTTAGCTACCAGCTCTGCCCTCCTCCTGGTCCCACCATGCCCCTGGTAGGGCTGGAAGGGACATGGGAAGAAAGGAGGATGGTAACTGATGGGCTATGAGGAACTCGTCTACCAGCTGGAGGCAGCAAGAGGAATAGCAGGGAGCCCCAGACTTTGTATCTACTTCGGGGAGCTAGTGTAAAGGAAGGGGCTCTGCCAAGCCCTCTGCAGTACAGGCATACTGTTGATGTGTGGAATGGCCCATTCAGCTCAGTGGGGTATACTCAGATGAATTAGGATGCTCCAAAGAGATTAACAGTGTAACACAATAGCTCTGGGTGATGTGAAATGACCCAGTCATCTCAATGGAAGTTCCTCTCTACCTCAGTTTCGGTTGTGGAATACTGTTCAGTACTGTGGAATGTTGTTCAAGCTAATCTCACTATGAACATCGGTTTTAGAGTAACTGGAATATTAAAATCTTCTTCTTATGGGGGGGGAGGGGAGAGAACACTATCTGAGGAACGCCTGAACCAAATTACTCCAAACTTGCACCATTGCCCCTGTTGTGGCGTACCAATATCTTAGATAATCTCATTATGCATGTGGATTTTAGAGTACTATGAAAATTAAAAGAAGCTCATAATACAGGGGAAGGACATACATTGGGAACTTCTTGATCAAATGGCCTATATTTGTACCATAAATTCTACCCCAGTCCCTGAATAGCTTTTGAATCATTGCTTCCCCAAAAGGGAAATGGGCAGTGGAAATTATCCACAATTGATCCCAAGAGGATAATATCAGCATCAGAGCCATACTTTGAGCCCCACGTATGTGTAAAAAAAAAAAAGTGTAAAATTTGGATGTTACATTATTTTTTTAGTGGGACTGTATCTCGCTTAAACGACCTCAAAAATCTTGACTACTAAACCAACCCTGTGGCTATTTTCAAGACAAGGTTTTTTTGAGGGCCTCTTTCCCCTAATCACCTTTCTCTTACCCTAACCTATTCTGTTGTGCTCCCAGCTCTCTGTTCTGTATGTACATGCAATGGTGTAAAGGGACAAATTTTCACACCCAGATCCAGTCTTTCAGCCCCATCAAGTCGGCAGTTACCCTGATTTGGAGAAATTAGGAATGTAAAGAATCATTTCATTTTTAAAGGTAATCTGTAAAGGGGCAATAACTGAGACTGTGCCTTTGTTTGATTTTCTTCTGATGTGTAAAGAAGGCATGACGATTTGGGGTCCTATGTGGGTTTTTTTGTTTATATGTTTGTTTGTTTTGAGGAGGGAAGATACATTTATGTTGCCTCCTTTTATATTAAAAATCCAGGTCCTGTCTAGCCTGGGGCTCATGCATTGTCTAGACTAGAGTTGGTGGTCTTGTTATAATTTGAGCTAATTGATCAGAAATGCTAATTATGTTGATAACTGAGGTGCTCCACAAATGTTTGTTCTGGAGCACACAGTTTTGTGGTTTGCCCGAGGCTGAGCCCCCATGTCCTGATACTCTGCAAATGTTTCAGAGTAGCAGCCGTGTTAGTCTGTATTCGCAAAAAGAAAAGGAGTACTTTTGGCACCTTAGAGACTAACAAATTTATTAGAGCATAAGCTTTCGTGAGCTACAGCTCACGATGAAGTGAGCCGTAGCTCACGAAAGCTTACGCTCTAATAAATTTGTTAGTCTCTAAGGTGCCACAAGTACTCCTTTTCTTTCTGCAAATGTTTGTGTCTAGATTAGCATTTACAGTCAATTACAACAGGAGGACAAATGCTAGTCCAGACAAAGCCTATGATAACAGAACTAGTGAAATGACGACATCACAAGAGTCAAGAGACAGAAAACTGAGCAATGGAAAGGGAAGGGATTTAAAATCACACTTCGAAAACTGTTTTGTCTGATTTTGTTAACACCTATTTAACTTCAGTGCCAAATGAGTATTTTATATAAAGGATGCATGGGTGCAAGGGAGGGATGAGAGAGAGAAATTTTCCCCCAGATTTTTACTATCCTGGGGGGCCAGGACAGCCTCCCCTTCCCTGATAGAGCTGTATCAATGCACTTCAGTCCCCACCTGAACCCCCGCTATTAATTCCATGACCTGCGATTCTCTTCAGCATAGTTATGGCAATCAGTCCGAAACAAACTGTATGATGGTTTCCTGATGGGGGCTAAGGTGAAAACAATAAACTTGTGAGATGAGCTGACATCACTACACTGCCCCATCTAACCTTCTCAGCTACCTCTACTATTGACAACAGATCAAACGCTCATCTCAGCTGAACTGGTGCAACCCTACAAATCAATGGGCTTGGCACTGCTGTAATGAAAATTTGGTCCTACATCCAACTGCTTTAGAAATATCAGCAGGGAGAATTATTCAAACACAACCTTGTGGTGCCGTATTTTCTAACTTTATACAATAAAAGCAACAATCACAAGCCACATTGCCAGCTGTGAGGGATGTTGTCCAACTCTTATAAACAGAGTAAAATATATTAAACATTTTATTATAAGTTAAAAATAAATAACACTCAAAAATAAATGTCCATATTCTGAAGCAAACTTGCCTTTCCATCAATATTTAAAAATATAGTTTTGAGGGGGTGGGGGACGGAGGGAGGTGGAGCCATTAAAGAATTCCATATTTCCATCGGACAGTTCCAATTTTTTCATAGAAATTAGCATTCTGATTGGGCGAAAAAAGTCATGTGATTTCTGACAATTTTGTGATATCATTAATCTGAATAGTTACAAAAATGATTATCTTCAGAGTAAACCATTCAACTGAGGTTTTTCCTCAAAGGACTAGCAGCCCTAGTCATAGAATCACCACTTTCAGAGACAGCCATGTCCACACATCATTCTCCATTTCCTTGGGGTCATTTTCAAGTCATTGTTGGAGACCTAAAAATGGCCACCATTTCTCCCAGCTTTAACCCTGTAACTACCTTTGACGCTCTCTGCTGATCATTGTCACCGTCGTTCTGGCTGAGGAGGACTTTATGGGGCATGCTTTAGAGACCATTAATAGTACTCCTTAAGTGGGCTAGATGGGTGAGTGTTGACTCACAACAAGAAGCACTGCTCCATCCCTTGCCACAGTGGATGAGAACTTTGCCTCTACAGCCCACCCAGCTTGGGAAGTGAGAGACCAGGACATCAAAGGTGCATCTCCCATTACATTACAGCATTAATGGCAGTGATATGCATCCAACCCAAACATAAATCTTGATTAAAACAGGGTTTTCACTCATTTTTCAGCATACCCTATAGAAATGATGGGTCTCCAGCAACTTTGGTGATACACAAATGTGCACCCCAAATTTGCCCTCCTTTATTCTGAGTCACATCACAGCTTCTTCTGTGTCACTTCTGACAATGGGGTTCCACTTCTCTTTCTTCTGCAAGGGGCATGAAGCTCCTTCCACTAGCTACGTCTGATCTTTCTCCTGGACTTCCTGCAATCGTTTCTCTAAGCGATCCAGTTTAGCCAGATTCTCCTTCAGTAGCTTGCTGTTTGGAACCAGCTGTAAAGCTTTCTCGTAATAGCTACGTGCATTGACGTAGTCTCCCTATAAAAGGGGAAAAAAGTGTCATTCATATTCTCTGACATTGAAATTCATTGCCTGAGACCGGCAAGGTTCATAATGGATGGAGAAAGCAATTTATAAAGTGTGTTTGACATGATTTGAAACAGCAACACTCCACTCATTATTAAATTGGTCAACTGGTATTTCAGAAGGTCTCTCTCTGTGCCTAAATTAGGTCAATAGGGACATGGCAAGAAGCAGATTTAAACAATGCTATAATGTCCAAGTATAAGATATGTATAATATGAGTTAAACTAATATCTTTAGGACATTCAGAATAATTATGCTACAGTAATCATACAAGTATGAAATCACATGTCTTGTCACGATATTTCCATCAACTGGTGTCAGTATTATGCATTAGACACTATCATCAAGTGGATTAGGTAAACTGGAATTTAAAGGGCTGATTCTCAACTGCATAGACTGGAAATACTTATCCAACAGTTTAAAAACACACATTGTAGATTATGGGCTAAGCACAGCTTTGCTAACGAAGGAGCACCCCTTTCAAAAGATAGGCTATGCTCCCAGCCTTTCCACCTCCAATGTTTTCCTACCCACTTCTTGAATTATCAACCTTTCTCTGAAGGGAGACAGCCCTTCAGGGTTCCATATTGCTACTGCTTTTCCCTCTGATTTATTGCTCAATCCAGGTGCCCTCCCCTGCCATGTCATGTCTAGATCCACTGGATACCTGTGTGATGACAACCATTTTGACCAACACACAAGGGATTGAACTTGGGCTTTCCAGAGCTAAAGGCATAAATCTCTACAACTTGAGTTAGAGCCAGTATCTCTAGCTGGTGCTGTAACAGACTCGCATCCTCTTTGGATCCAACTCAGCTGGGGACAAAAAAAGACACACTGAAAAGGCACTTCTTAGCTGCCTGAGGGCAAGTTCAGCAATGTATTCTGAAGAACAGAAATAGTCCCTTTACTTGACAGCCAGCAGAAAAGCAAGGGATTTTCCTACCTTGATATGCTCAATCCCTCCCATGTTCATCCATGCCTGAGCTTGATCTGGGTTCAGCTCCACAGCCACTTTATAGCTCTAAATAAATATGAAATGTCTTCAGGTTAAGATGCTTGTGTCCCTGACTAAAAGCCACACTGGGGTGAAATAACTCCCTCCACCAATCTCTTTAAAATATGATTGTCTTCTTTCTTGATTTTTCTTACATACAAAATGTGTGTTGTTTCAGAGTCTTAAGTGGAGACAAATGAAGCAACCATTTCCCTGAAGGGCCTATCTGGGGGAATTTGATTTGTCTGCAGAGTCCTGCAGGGAATCAAGGCAACTTCCAGGACAGTGCATTATCGTCTGCTGATCCTGACCTGCAGGGATGCTCTGCATTTTACAGCTACCTTCTGCACACGGTATTTACCTTATAAGAAAAGCATCTCCATAACTCCACATCAGCATGTATGTGTGCAGGGAGGGAGAGAACATTGGTTAGGTTTTAACATATGAATGTCTACAGCCTTTCTTACAACACAGATACCTGTGTGCAGATTTAATAAGGACCGTAGGTAGCTTCCCCCCTACCCACTTATTTTGCTTCTACAAAGGTGGGGGGAAATCATTAGAAAAAACTCTGGACTCTGATGATCACCTCTATTTTTGGGACATCATAACTGGGGAGGATTCAAAGAGCTTCTGGACATTTATATGGATAACAAGTATACTCAGAATTCTAATTAATTATAACAGAGAATTTCGACAGGGTGTTAAACCTTATGATTCAGGACTTAAATTTATGATCTCTAATAGCTAGAGATCTATCCCATGGCTTCACAAGTAATCTACCAAATTGGAGGGAGTTTTTTTGTGTAGGAGTATTTCAAAAAGGAAAGGAGGCGGAGAGAACACTGTTGTAACTTTAACTATGGAATTGATATTACCCTTCCATAATCCCAGCTGTCCTATTTGGTGACCAGATGAGCTATATAAGTGAATAAGTACCATGCATGCTCTTTGCAGAATGTTAATTTCAGCTAGTGAGCTCAGTTCTTGAACTATAAACACAGCCACATGCTTTAGAGCAGTTGCTTGTTATACCTCAAAAGCCTTGTCAAGAAGGTTTTGTTCTCTTAGCTGATTTCCTTTAGTAAAAAAGAGTTCCGATATGACTTTTGGATCCTTTGGTTTTAGCTGCAGAGCTTTATCTATAGCTTCAAGGGCCTGCAGAAAGAGAGAGAGGACACAATATTCTATTCTATCCAGGTTCTTATACTGTGACCATCACTATGGTATTGGAGCATATGAGCCACTGAGCAATACACAGCATCATCACCCTGCGCCCCAAATTTCTGTTTAGTTGTGGACCTTTACCACATTCAGAAACTGAAACTCTAGTACCTCACAGCCTGATTTTCCAAGGTGCTGACCAGTCCCCATCAGCTGGAGTCAGTAGAAGCCGAGTACTCAACACCTCTGAAAAAAAATCAAGCTTTTGACCTTCAATCCTATTTCTAGACCCGTGTTTCTCAACAACCAGTCTGTGGATTGGCACTGATCCCTGAGGTTTCCTGACACAGTTCAGGAAGGTCGCAAGCTGGCCTCTAGTATCAAAAAGTTTGAGAAACACTGACCTAGATGAATGGAAGCATCAGATAAAGCAATCCAGCTTTACATGCACAAAGTGTATCAGTCACTGATGTGGCTACATGCCCTTGCTATACACATCTCAGGACACAATCTAGCCTTTGGCTGTATAGAGATTAAAATTCATCCCAAGCCCTTTGATTGTGTGTATGGGAGAGCAGCACACAGAGTTCACTGTACCTTGCTGTAACGCTCCTGCTTGCTGTAGATGGCTGATAAAAGGCGGTAGCATTCTAGACACTTGGCCTCTTCTGTCACAATATGGTTAGTCATTTTTTCAGCTTCCTTTGTTTGTCCCATCATTGCTAAAACCTGTGCCTAGAGATCAATAGTAAACAAGAGTTTTCATCCCTTTTTATGACACTCCTCTTTCATCACACACTGATGTCAAAAGAGCTGTGAAAACTTAGGCTAACCTGCTTGGCTGGTAAGATCACAGTCAATATAGTGGGCCCAGCTATCATGCACTGCTAAGCACAGGACCCAGCATCTAGTCCTGGCATCCTGCTTTCTGGCAAGGCAGAAGGTGGAAGTGTTAATAGGCAATGGTTCGGCACCACCTGGAGGACAGAAGGAATGACTGGGCTTTGCTCAATAATATGCCCTCAAGTCAACAAGAAGCAGGTCTGGCTGGCTCTGGAGCAAGTCACTTCTGGTCCTCCTCAGCTAGAAGGGTGGTGGCTACAATATGGGGCCTAACAGTGTGAGAAGACAAAAGAGTGAGAGGGCAATTTTCTGGGCTCCGACACAGATGAGGAAGACCCCTTCCTGCCTCAGGACAAAATTAAAACCAAGACTTGCTCCGTTGCCTGCTCTAGGGAAAGCTCACAGTAATTATCATCCATGTGAAAAGAGTGCTAGGCTGAGGCTGAACCCCCTCAAACCCCCACGCCTTGGATAATATTTCTAAATACTAACATAACCCTGTCACCAACTTTCTCATCACACACTCACCAGTGCCAGTCGAATCTCCTTGTTTGAAGGCTGGAGTGCTGCGGCTTCCCTGTAAACCTGTAAAGCTTCTTCATACCGCCCCGTGTTGTAGTAGAGAGCTCCCAGTGGCGACAGAATTTCTGCCTTCCGTGATACTTTCAACGCTCTACATGTTGGGAAGAACAAATGTCTTCAGGTGATGCTGGGATCGGAGTGTAAGACAAGAGTGGGATTTGCCATGGGATTTGCCTTGGAAAGGTTAGTGCTCTGCACTGCCAGACCAGAGCCCGAGGGTTGGTCTCATTCTGATCTTTTGCTCCAAGCCAGCCCAGAAGGGAAGAGCTGTAGAGGCAGCATTCATAGTCCCTGATGGGAGAAGGGAATGCCCCCAACAGCAATCCAGCTGGCCTGTTAAGGAGCAAAAGGGACAGGTTCCGAAGGGAATGGAAATCTGAAGCTGTGGTGCTGGAACCAAGGGTGCTGCCAGAGCCCCTGGCTTGAAATAGTGTTATCAACCCAAATACATGGTTTATGCCTTCAGCATCCACACTATAAAAATTGTTCCAGAACCACTGGCTGTGGGATGAGGGTGGCAACGCAAGTAAGAAAAGGGAGGTGTTCCAACAAGGAGGTAAAGGAAAGTCCATCCCCTCTTACCCATTGGGAGGAAAATCCCAAAGAAGCTGTTTGTTCAGCACACAGTGCAGTGCTGTATTGCAGAACAGGAGATTCCCTGAAGAGGGCCTGGATTCTTGGAGGTGTAGGCCTTGGCTCAGGATTGCCTGGCAGTTACATACTCGAATACAGATGTGACACTCCCTCCCTGGAACGCTTTTAGTGTCATGTGACCAGCATTAACAGTTTACTGATAACAACCAGAAACCACTGAGCTCATGAACAGAACACCTCTGCAGCTGAAAGTGGCAGAGGACGTCCTGGGGCTGGGCTCAAGAGGACCATAGTAAGGCACTTGTTGAACAGTCCAGGCCGGCTGATCGTCAACTGAATCACAGTGCTCTGTGCACCCTCAAAAACCAGCCAGACTCAGCAATAAGGGTGAACATGTGTCACTCAGACGGATGGACTGAATAAGAAACAACATTGCACTGGAAGGTTAAAACACTAACAAATCTTTGTAAGGTCTTGTAACAAAGACTGGATGTGGATAGGGACAAGTGAGGAGTCAGCCTCCCGTCCTGAATCACAGACTCAAAGGGTACATCTACACTGTGATAAAATACCCCTGGCACCAAGTCTCAGAGCCTGGGGTCAGCTGGCTTGAGCACGCGGGGTTTGGGCTGCGTCTTAAAACCAATAGCAGTGCAGATGTTAGGGCTTGGGCTGGAGCCCAAGATCTGAGACCCTCCCCCTTCATGGGGTCTCAGAGCACAGGATCCAGCCTGATCTCAAACATATACACTGCAATTTTATAGCTCTGTAGCCCAAGTCACTTGACTTGGGCCAGCTGCAGCCATGCTCCAGGTCTTTTATCACAGTGTAGATGTACCCATAGATTTTAAGGCCAGAAAGGGCCATTGTATTCATCTAGTCTGACCTCTTGCACATCACAGCCCACAGAACCTCACTCAGCCACTCCTGTACTAGGTAGCTAACCTTTGGCTGAGTTACTGACAACCTCAAATCTTGATTTAAAGACTTCAAGATACAGAGAATCCACCATTAACTCTAGTTCAAACCAGAAAGTGACCCATGCCCCATACTGCAGATGAAGGTGAAACCCCTGCAGGGTCTTTGCCAATCTGACCTGGGGAAAATTCCTTTCCTGACCCCAAATATGGTGATCAGTTAGAACCTAAGCATGTAGGTGAGACTCACCACCAGACACCAGGGAAAGAATTATCTGTAGTAACTCAGCCCTCCCACTCTAGTGTTCTATCTCCCATTAGAGACATTTGCTAATAGCTGTCATGGATAAGTCATATGCCATTTTAGGCAACCTCATCATACCATCCCCTCCAATAACTTATCAAGCTCAGTCTTAAAACAAATTAGGTTTTTTGGCCCCACTGCTTCCCTTGGAAAGTTGCTCTAGAATTTCACTCCCCTGATGGTTAAAAACCTTCATCTAATTTTAAGCCTAAACTTATTGATGACCAATTTATATCCATTTGTACCTGTGCCAACAATGGCCCTTAATTTAAAGAACTCCTCTCCCTTCCTAGTGTTTTCCCTTTGATGTTTATTTATAGAGAGCAGTCAGATCTCCCCTCAGCCTTAGTTTGGTTAGGCTAACCAAGCCAAGCTCCTTAAGTCTCCTCTCATAAGGTAGGTTCTCCATTCCTCAGATCATCCTAGTAGCCCTTCTCTGCACCTGCTCCAGTTTGAATACATTTTTTGTAAACATGGGAGACCAGAATTACACACAGTATTCCAGAGGAGGTCTCCCCAGTGCCTTGTGTTATGTCAATAACACTTCCCTGTCTCTACTGGAAATACCTTGCCTGATGCATCCTAGGACTGCATTAGCCTTTTTTTCATGGCCACATCACATTGGCAGCTCATAGTAATCCTGTGATCACCCAGTACACCTAGGTCTTTCTCCTCCTCTGTTGCTTCCAACTGATACATCGCCAGCTTAGAGGGAAAATTCTTGTTGTTAGTCCCTAAGCGCACAACCCCTTTGCACTATTAAGTTTCATCCTATTTCTATTACCTACCGTTTGTACCAAGCTTCAGCCTCTTTGTTCTGCCCCAGAGAGCGGTAGAGCCTGCCCAGGTTCACCATGGCCACATAATGGTTTGGGCTGAGCCAGATGGCCTGCTGGTAGTGGGACACTGCTCTCTCAGGAGCCCCTGCAAAGCAAAAGGCTGTTAGGCTGGTGCCTTAAGGAAGTCTCAAACGTTTCAGCACTAAATCAGGGTTCTGATTCTTTAGAATCATCATCATCAGTTGCAAAATACTCCTTTCACCAGTGTTCAGTGTACTTGGAAGGTGGGAACCATCATGAGAGAGAAATACTGTCTCATCTCTTCTTGAAATTACGCACAAAGGAAAATTGCCATTCAAATAAAAGAGTAAGGGAAAAATGAGATTTAGGAGCCTAACTGTAGGCACAAATTTACCCAACTGTAAAGGACAGAGGCTGCAAACAAATGTAGACAGGACAAACAGCTCCAGTTTTAAAATGATTTTGGTTACTGAGGGAAATACGTTTTTTTTAATAGGAAGTGGGAGCAGCAAATGGCTACTGGGTTACAAGCAGTAGTTGAAAGGACAGTTAGGCTCATAGAATGGGAACAGAGAGAAGTCGTCTCTCAAATCCAGGTAATCTGGAAAAAGAAAAATAGTAACTAAAAACTAATTGGACAATAAATATAGTCAAAACTTGAGAGAAAGGGTATTTCAATTCTACCCCTACAGTGTTATTGCTTCTTTCCACTCAGAATTACTGTTGTGAAGGCTACACGGGACAAACGCATTTTTAATATTTGAAAAAAAAGATTCAAATCCAGCAGCCATACACAAATAACAATAACCTACCCCGCAGTTTGCAACAATGGCAGGCTACTGATTCCCTTTTGGGTGGCTGAGGTCACACACAGACTTTGCACTCAGGACTCAAAAGGTACCTAAGGCTGACTCCAACAGATCACTAATCCCCACACTGCTGTAGTTATTTTCAGGGTTTAGAATGTATTGGTAAAAATGCTTGTTTTGTAGAATATAATCAAGATGTCTATGCTTCAGAGGAACCATTGGGTGGCACTGTGTCACTGCATTTTACCTATCTACACACAAAATAACAAATGCGATTCTGAAATCTACCAGATCAGACACAAATACAAAACAAAATATTGTGCAAGTTACTTGAAAACTATAATCATTCTTCTGCGCCTCACGTTTTAAAAAATGCTGAAGTTCATTCTGTGCTGAAGAAAGCTGCCAGATTGCTAGTCCTGGGAGTGAATGTGTCTTTATAATAATTTTATGTACAGCCTCTCATACTGAAGGATCTCACCATACTTTATGCACATACACACTGCATATTAATTACAAAATAAGCATAGGCATAGTTGCCACCAACATCCCAGCAATGCAAATATGAAAACTTCAGTAGATGTTAATTCAGCTATGTTGTACATCTTGGGCCAGATTCTCAGCTGGTGTAAATCACCGTAGAAGGAACTATGTCTATTTGCAGCTGCTGAAGATCTGTCCCTTCATATGTTTTATGACAAATCATTTCACAACAAACAGCAACATATTAAACTACATTTTTAGCCAGAAAAAACAGGTATCAAAAACAGTACACATGTGCAACAGGGCTAGAACATAAACTTAGTCACAAAAAGGTAGGGAATACCTATCTGTACAACATAGAACATTATATTAACACTTTTTTCTATTCTATTTCCTTGAATTTTTAAAGGAAAGCAAGAGAGAAATCCATAGTGAGAATCATAAGCACTTAAAATACCTCAAAGCCAGCAGAGGACATAACCCTTCAGGGTAGAATATTCAGTGATAGCCTAACACTGCCCCACTGATGAGCAGATGAACAATGAATGCTTTAGAAGATCCCATCTTTGAAGTGCCTTAATATTTACAAAAAGAAAAGGAGTACTTGTGGCACCTTAGAGACTAACAAATTTAAATTTGTTAGTCTCTAAGGTGCCACAAGTACTCCTTTTCTTTTTGCGAATACAGACTAACACGGCTGCTACTCTGAAACCTGTTAATATTTACAGTGGAGTAAGTACTTAAGCCAGAGCTAATGAGAAAACTTAAGTCTTTAAAGCCAACTAATGCCTACATATTAGGTGCACATTTAATAGGTACACACTTACACAGGAGGGAGGAGTGCATCTCATTATCAGTGTGCCCACTGAGGGCTTCTCTTCACTGCAGAGATAACATGAGTTTTAACTTTAGTGTTGTCCCTAACTTGAGTCTTACCCACACACAAAAAGCTGTAGCTTAAGGGCAGTGGTGCTTCTAATTTGAATTGGCTGGCCCGAGGAGGAGAATTCAAATTAGCGCATCTCATCAACTGCTAATCCAATCACGCTATGCAGCTTGCGTGTTATTTGCAGCATGGCCACTGTCACTCAAGGTAGGCTAACTGGAGAGGAGTAAACTTGAGGGTAGATCGCTCAAATTAACTGTCAGTGAAGACACATCTGTGACTTAACACAATTTTCCATTGCATAAGTGCAGTAGCCATTTTTCAAACATTCATAACTTTATTGTCCAGTTGTCTTCAGACTTGGTCATATCCTCAAAAGGATTATTTAATTTTAAGTTTCAAAATTCAGCCTTTTTTTTTTTTTAAAGTTATGTGTGGGGGAAACTGTATGGCAACAGAACAGGGACAAATTACCCTTTCCCTTTGCAGAATGAAGAAGTGCACAGAGAAATGGATTTGTGCTAAATTGAAATGGAACCTCAAGAATGGAATAGGGCATCTTGGCAGCTTCACACAACAGTTTAGGACTAGAAGGGAACTTTGAACTTTGTCAAGACATAAGGGTAAAATCTCTATTTCTGCCCTTAACACACTGATTTCTTTCATGGCCCCACATACTCAGCACTTTTGTTTTCTACTGGCAGCAGTACAGTGCCCACTAACATCAGACAAGAGTGAGGGATCTGTACTAACTCAGAAGGAAGAGTGCCACCTGCAGAATCACAAACACCACTTCTTCCTGATCCTGGCTTTCCGAGGACTCCCTTCCAAGTATTAATTGAGTCTGCCCCTCTTTAACTTTGAGATTGAAAACAGCATAGCTTGAAGCACAGAATGGGTATCGGCTATGTCTGCAGTACTTCATCAATGTCTCAACCCAGTTCTGCAGGGATCACCTCTAGTAGCGAGAGGGTAGTTTAGTTTCTGTGTCTGTCAAAACTTGGACTTGCTTCTAAAACTGCCAATAAAAGGTGCCAGTTGGGGTAGTGATTTTTATTATGTGAATGCCAGGAACTGCCTGGGGCCATGGAAGCTGGATTTGAACCAATAGCATAGAAGTGAAAGGCTCTGTATCCCATTACCAATCCGCTGAGAAATCCTTTCTCCCCACAAAAGTCTTAAGATTTGTTTTGCCAAATGATGGTAGTGTCAAAGTTTATTTTAAAGCAGTGGCATTCAGCTTCTTTGTCACTGAGCAGAGTTACAAACAGCCACAAAAGTGACATGGGTGTGTCTGTCTGTCTCTCTTTGGTTTTGAGTGGTCATGCGTTCCTGGGGAAATTATCACACGATCATCCGGCCACTGTGTGATGCATTGCTCATCCTTGAGAATATAGCTGCTGGCACTGGTATGGCGAGACAAATGTGGCAGGAAACACACTGAGAATCACTGCTGTACAGTGTTAGCATTTGTTACAAATCTCTTCAAACCTCAGTACTGTGGTCAGTCTCAAGAAAGCAGGGACAGTCTGTATTTATTAGGAGTTTTACAAGCTACAATGTAAGTGTGTCCATCCTCTGCTCTGGGAGCCCTTGACAATCTTTAAAAAATATACTACTAAATAAACGAGACCCACTCAAGACAGCAAATAAGCCAGCAACATAAATCTGCTAGCTCCATCTCACTTACCAGTATCAACTAAGAAAACACCATAGTTATTATGCAGATCAGAGCTCTCTGGACAATTCTCTATCCCAGCCTGATAAACCTCCTGGGCTTCTTTAAATTGTTCCTTAAACAAAGGAAGATTTGTTATTTGTGGTTACACCAGCTTTGTTACTGCATACAGATATTTCATGGAAATGCTTTGTCATCATCACACACAACTTCAACAGTCCATGTCATTTCATCTTGGTATTCACGGAGCTGTGCACATAGGGTGAATGCTTGTTCCCTGTTAAAATCAATGGGAGTTACTCCATTGACTTCAGTGGGGCTAGGATTTCACCCACAGAGTCAATGTTTGCCAACTATTACCTCACAGGGGTACTAGCAATTACCTCCACTTCCCCATACATTAACAACAGGAGATAGCTGTGGTAACTGTGTCACAGTTGCTGGTAAATGTTGCCAAAAATCAATTATTCACTCAGTTCCAGCCCTGAGTGGTTGTCCTGGTGTCAAGGGCATGCACAAAGTGGGGGCAGGGGGCGGGAGCAGGGGCACCACCCCTGTGTGTTCTTGCAGCCCCGGGGAGGGAGGAAGCAACAGGGTGTCTGGCTGCCAGCAGAGCTCCTCCTCCCCCGACAGCTGCAGCTTCTCCTTCCCTGCTGTTGGAGTCCCAGGTGTTGCCTCTGCCGTCAGCCCCTGACTCACCTCAGCAGACATCTGCAAAGCAGGCAGCAGCACTGGGACTCTAGCAGCAGGGAAGGAGAAGCAGCAGGCTGCAGCTGTAGGGTTGTGGGGATGACCCTGCAGCCAGCCACCCTGCTGCTTCTTCCCTTCCCTGGGCTGCAGGGGGAGTGGCTGCCTCCTGCTGCCAGAGGCCTCCAGAGAAATGGGGGTTGGGCACATGAAACTTTCATTTGTGTGCGTTTAATGTGCCCCCCTCCAAAAGTATTCTAATTTAAATTCCTGCACACGCCCCTGCAGTGCCTGGTGTAGATTGTTGAATAAAATGGGTTCCCAGGTCTAAGGCAGCGATACTCAGACCCCAGTGGTTCAGGAGACAAATTAGCAATCAACATTACCCCAAAGAGCCACAATAGTGTGAATTCATTTACTACAGTACAATTCATATTTCAACAGCAGGGCAGGGGAAATATTTAGTTTTTATATATAAAATTCTCACAGCAAATAAGTGAATAATTTAGTGCAAGTTGATAACTTAATTGGTTAATAATATAGTAAAAGCATGCTGATTGGTTAATAACTTAGACTGGTTAATAATTAAATCACAGTGTTGTAATATCATGTGCTGCAAAGAGCCACAGGAGACACATTAAAGAGCCACTTGTGGCTCGTCAGTTGCAGTCTGAGTATCACTGGTCTAAGGGATGGTCTATACTTAAAATTTAAGTCACTCTAGCTACATTGCTCAGGGCTGTGAGATAATTCACACCCTGTGTGATGTAGTGAGGTCGACCTAACCCCCACTGTAGATGCAGCTAGATTGATGGAAGAATGTTTCCATTGACCTAGCTACTGCCTCGAGGAGAATCAGACTACCTACATCAACTGAAAAAAACCTTCCATTGACGCAGGGAGTGTCTGGACTATAGTGGCACAACTAGAGCACCGTAGCTGCGCGGCTGCAGCCTCTATGTAGGTAGACACACCCTAAGGCTGCTCTAAGTTATTGTTGAATACATGCTGCTATTCTGTCTGCACACCCCTGCACTACATTAACAGGATCAAATGAGCCCAAAGGAGCATTTGCAGCTCCCCATAGATTTCAATGGGATCTGTGGGTGTTCAGCACTTCCGGAAGATCAGGCTATAACTCTTTGTTTTGTAATGCACCTGGTGACACCCTGCATACAAAAGGCACGCTATTACCCAACTTCTAGCTAGTGTGAATTTCATGAGTATGCAGCCAGACACTATGAGGAGAATAAGGTCTTTAATTCTGATCGAACAGCAATTATAAGGTTTCCCACTTCCCACAGTCCAGCTGGTATGAGAAAACTACCTGCTTGCTCATACATAAGAGTGTTAAAGAATTACTGTTTTTTCTCTCCCCTCTCAGTTCATACATTTGCTGTGGGTGATATTATTTAATGCTTGTGAAAGGGAAGCATTTTAATGGTGAGAGCCAAACATGGCGCAGACAGATATTGTGCAAATTTCTGCCACTCAGCTCTGTTGCTGTTCCTGCACTTTTAACAATCTGGAACAACCCTGCAATGACAGACCAGGGCCTCTTCCTGAGACTCCCAAATGAGATCAGCTGTTTGATAATCTTGTGAGACCACCAAGAGGGATTTTCCCAACCAGGATTTGAATCTAAGTTTAAAATAGCAAAAGGCTATTAACCCACTGATTTAGTCCCAATCAATTATATATATATATATATATATATATATATATATATATATATATTTGCAAATAACTGATTATGCTTTGTTACAAGGATCTTTAAACCAAGATACTCAAAAGTGACCAGCCTTTTTGGGTGCCCCAGTTGACACACACTAAAAGGAGCCTGATTTTGGGTGCTCAGGACTTTTCAGAATGAGGCCACTGTAGAGTGCCAAGTTGGGCACTGAAAAATGTTGGTTGTAGTATCTTCTTACAGCGGAATTTCCTAATATCTGGAGTGGACCAGAATGTTTTTACTTCTTGACACAGATTCAAATTCTCCTCTCAGTCGTTACACCAGTGAATCCCAGAGCTTATTCACTGGACTTACTCTGGACCTAGAGTGGTGTAACTGAGAGCAGAATATGGCCCACTCATTTTTTTTAAATGCACCAGCTCTTCTCTTCATATTCATTTAAGAAATGGGAAGCTGAAATTAATGGCATTTGAAAAAATATGACTTGATGAAAGCAAATGGCTGTCATAGTTAAGTGCTTTCACATTTACCAGCAAAAAAGATAGGGTGTGATAACACATAGAAACACTCTTAAATATGTTCAGTTTGCATATCCCTATATGGAATTACCACCCCCTTGTATTCTACCAGGGAAAATAAGAAGTACAGTTAGCATCATGAATTCTTAACTAAAACAAAGGGCAACTTTCGGAGAAAGTTAGGACTCTGTTAGGACTTGTCTACCCTTAAAATGCTACAGCAGCACAGCTACTCCACTGCAGCCGCACCGCTGCAGTGCTTCAGTATAGACACTCTGTACACCATGGACTGATAAATTTGTCAAGATTTTTATGAGATTTAAACAAAAAATTTCTGGGAGCTTTTAATTTGCCTTTTCAGCCTTTAGGGTGAGTTCAGGTCACATTTTCTGGCTTTTCTCTGCAACCACAAGGGCTAGAAATCTCCTTGTAAAAAAGAAAAAAGCTGAGATTCTCACAAAACAACTTGACTCCAGAAGCTGAAGTCTGAAGAAGAAACACCAAATATCATGAGTTGCAGGATAAAACCAGGAGAGTTGGCAATCCTGCAGAGACCGGAGTAAATCAGGACAAACTCCCATGAAGGCAGTAGAGTTGCATCACTGTAAAACTGGTGATATCACACTTTCTGAGATCACAACCGTTTCAATGGCAACATATTAGCATGGCACAAACAACCAGCTGCAACTGAGACCAAGCAGAGGGAGGAGTTGGGCTCTCAGTGAGAGAGGCATCTTTGCTTAATGGTGCAAATATCTTCATAAACAGCAAAGGGAACATAGGAAGCTTTGACCAAGTGAAACTGTGTGTCAATCTCTCTGGTCACTCGATCACAGACCTAAGAGTGGCTATACTTCAACAAAAAAGCTTCAAAAACAGACTCCAACGAGAGACTGCTGAATTGGAATTAATTTGCAAACTGGATACAATTAACTTAGGCTTGAATAGAGACTGGGAATGGATGAGTCATTACACAAAGTAAAACTATTTCCCCATGGTATTTCTCCCCCCCACCCCACCCCCCACTGTTCCTCTGATATTCTTGTTAACTGCTGGAATTAGCCTACCTGCTTGTCACCATGGAAGGTTTTCCTCCTTTCCCCCCCCTGCTGTGGGTGATGGCTTATCTTAAGTGATCACTCTCCTTACAGTGTGTATGATAAACCCATTGTTTCATGTTCTCTGTGTGTGTGTATATAAATCTCTCCTCTGTTTTTTCCACCAAATGCATCCGATGAAGTGAGCTGTAGCTCACGAAAGCTTATGCTCTAATAAATTTGTTAGTCTCTAAGGTGCCACAAGTACTCCTTTTCTTTTTGCGAATACAGACTAACACGGCTGCTACTCTGAAACCTGTGTGTTATATAAGTGTTCTCCTATTGAGTCTGCTCTGGTTTGAAAGTCACCTTGTAAGGGACTAGAAGACACTGAATTACAGCAGTCTGTACTAATTCCCTTGAGCATGAGACTTTCTTCTTAAGAGCATCTTTTACAACTCCAGGAGCAAAGTAACTTTAAGGCCTATTTCAAATTGAGAGCTCTCAAATTACTGGGGAACATACTGTGTAGGATGAAGGCAATCAAGATACCATCTCACTGTGTCACTCCCACCTGCTCTCGCCTTCTTTAGCCATCACACACCATCTCAGAGACAGTAGTTTGTCATAAGCATGGTCATTTCATGAGAGCTAATTAAGTGTGCAACTTCTAGCAACTCCAACCCCCTTTTCAGACATGTGCAAGATAAAATTCCTGTAATACTCCGTCCCTCACAGCTAGACACTGTTTTTTGTTTTGTTTTTTTAAATTTTACTAGGATAAGTTTTGCATATTGTGTGTTAAAAGTATCCAACAATGCAAAAATGTGTGTTCCAAACTATGCTCCAAATAGAAAGAACAAAGGCCATGAACTTAATTCCTTTTAAGAACTACAAATAATACATTTTTTTAAAAGGAAGAAATCACACTGCAACTGAAAAATGAGATCTAATTTCTCCTTCCCAACACGTATATCATCAGGCCAATGCTGGCAGAATTTCCTATAATGTATTCCTCAAGGAGCTTTGCACGTTTAGGGTCTGACTCTGCAGCCCTTAATCATGTGGAATATTACTTACTTGAATGAGCGGTCCCATGGAAGTCAACAGGTCTGTTTCTGTAAGTGGTACGCAGTACAAGGACTGCAGCATCAACTATTAATCTTGTGTGGTTTGAAATGTGGAGGTGTTAAAAAGCTAAAGGAAGTTACCACCATCTGGGGAAACAGTACTGATCATCTTTTTTTCCTCCACTTAGTCAACCCACAAGAGGATGGACAAACTGTGTGTGGAGTAGATTGATCATTAGTGGACTTAGCATTTCTAAGTCAAGGGAACTACATCTAAGGACATTTCCTTTGAACATACGGCCTTACAACACTATATTGTTTAATTGTCCTGACAATCTTATGACCAGTACTTCTAATTATTTGGCTTCCTTTTCTGTACGCATTATGGTACAGTCTTTAATTGCATGGTCACAAGCTACTTTTTCCACAGGACCTCTGCTTTATTCAGTGCACAGGATGGACCTGCCTTAGGGAATGAATGAGGACTGTAGAGAGAAGGAAATTGTTGTCTGTTGGACCCTTGCCTTATTTGTTGCAGAAGTTGGAAGGTGTGTAGTGAATGAGGCAGGGGATTGTAAGAAGAGAAAGGACAGTCTCATGGTTAAGGCAGTTGAATGCTGCCTTGGGGAATTATATTCTAGTCTTGTCTCTGCCACAGAGTTCATGTGTGATGCTAAAGTCACTGAAAGCCACCTTTTCACAGGTGGACACTGATTGCGTGTTCTCATTTTCAGAGAGTTCAACTTAAGATCCTGGGATCTGATTTGCAGAACCGCTGAGCACTCTCAGTTGCAAGTGAAATCAATGAGAGCTGCATTTTGAACATATAAAGTGCTATGTGATGCTATGTTCTCTAAAAAAATCAGGTTTGAATGTCTCAAATTCGACACCCAAAATTATTGGATACTTTTGACCTTAATATCTTTGTGCCTCAGCTCCCCATCTGTAAAATGGGGATAAAGCCCACTCATGTCACAGGAGTATTTTGAAAAAAAAGTAAATATTTGTGAAACACTCAGATATTATAGTGATAAGCACAGCAGAAAAGCCCAGGAAGAAATTAATAATTCTGTCTTCAGAATGGGGTTTGAACAATGTGCAATAAGCAGGCCGAGAACCACATATTGAGGAGAAAACAAAACACTGAACAGCTGTGCATTAAGTGAAAACCCATCCATCCTGCGCACTGAGTGAGGCAGTGGTCCTGTGTAAAAACAGTACGTGGTCACATAATTAAAGACTGAATCATAATGCATATGAAGGAGGACTGAATTAAGGTTGCCCAAGCAACCTTAATTCTGGCACTTCCTAACTTTTGAGTGCTTGACTTTGCACCCTTAATAATGTTCTCTTAAACACTGTGTTTTTTGTATGTAATGTATTGCATAGTTTGCCTATTATCACACTCTAGGTGCGCTATGTAATAGATCATGATTTCTCTATAGCTTCAATAACTTGAAAAGCTTTCCAATTACATTAAAAGAGTTCACATTGTACTAACATAACCTCAAATCAGCTCCATCAAATTACTATCTCAAAGTGGGTTTGCCATACTGAAGCAATTTATTCTAGAATACACCAGCTGTCATACCCAGATATTCACAGAATTACATTTTTGAAGATAGATATATGATAGGGATGGGACAGGTCAGGGATGCAACCCCATGCTTTGGATGTCCCTAACCTTCAGCTGCCAGAATCTGGGACAGGATGACAGAGAATGGATCACTTGAAATTGCCCTGTTCTGTTCATTCCCTCTGAAGTATCTGGCATTGACCACCGTCAGAAGACAGGATGCTGGGCTGGATGGACAATCGGTCTGACCCAGAACGGCTGTTCTCATGTATTAGCAAGAGAGTTTTTATTGTATTCAGATGAGAATTAGGCATGTCAAAAGGTAACATCAATGCATCGTGCATAGAAGGAATGAGCTACCCAAGTGTAAATGTTACTGGTTACCTGTTCAGCCAACAGGGACGCAAGACTTGAGTAAGCATCTGCAAACTCTGGACCATATTTAATGGAATCTCTCAATAAGAACACAGCTTCCTCTTTCTTCCCTTGGGACCTGCAAAGTCATAAAAGAAACAAAGTTCTTTTAACAACATGTTTAGGTCACCTATTGATTAAATACTTTAAAAAGACTTCAAAGTCCCTGTCTTGTTCTTTTCAACAAAGACTAACTAATTAACTCTGGCCTTCTATCCACAGTCTAGGTAACCAGAATCTCCTGAGGCAAAATAAAATTCCATAGCCTCTCTGTCAGCGGGAGGAGGAAAAGTGAAGAACTGAAGTTATCGGATACATGGTAAGTTTGTACCTTGGCACCTGCAGATTCCTTGTATGGATTTCTGTAGCTTGCTGTGAAATATACAAGTTCAACACAAAGATTCTTCTCCGTCTACAGCACTTCTCTATATATTTGAGGTGGGGAGAGGCAGGGGAGATGATCATATGTACCATTGGGGGGAGCGAGGGAGAGGGCAGAATGAGGGCAGTAACTTCACAAGACGTTACTGAGCATGCTCAGTCTGTGTGAGCAGCAAAAATGAAGGCACATGACCTCGCATGCCCTCCTCCCCCACAACATGTTGCCTTTAGTGGGGCCTGTTTTCAGAGTAATTGCTGACATCAACTGGACAAACCTACCAGGAAATTCTCAGAGTGATCTGAGAAGAGATAAGAGAATCCCTTTAAGAAATGGTAATGTGGGGTCTCATCTCTGCAGCTGCCGTTCACTGGCAACTCTTGCAGCATTCCAGCTCTGGAGTTGGCAGGGAGAGGCATGAGAGCTGGCTGAGCTCCTCTGGTTATTACTCTTTTGACAGGTGTGGAGTAAACCAAAATACAGCATGATGCTTTGGTAATTTGTGCGGTTTCCCCTTCCATGTTATAAAGAGAGAAGGCGGTTTTAGTTGGGGTAGTCAGGGAAGGTTCTAGAACCAGCCATGATTGGGGAAGCCATGCGAAACACAACTTTGACACTTCAGGAGTCACCTGTATGAGGGCCAATAAGTCAATGAGGCCACATGGTAGAGGAGAGGCAAGAGGCATCCACTCAAATATCCTTTACATCATGTGTATCTCTCAAGATCTTTAGGTTAAGGGAACCCAACCTCTGATTTCTTCTGTGGGAGCAGAAAATCTGCCCACTACAGATAAAAATAATCATGGAAATTCTGAGAGTTTCAACTAAAAGCGTGTCCTCTCCCTGATGCAGGTTATTCTCATATAAGGGAGTTTGGAGCCAACAGGATTTTCCTTAACGGATCAGACCTTTGGCTCCATTACTGTGGTAGTCTGACTACAGTGGTGGCCATTATCTGATGCTTCAGATAGGAGTGGGTGGGTGAGATTCTGTGGCCTGCGCTGTGCAGGAGGTCGGACTAGATGATCAGAATGGTCCCTTCTGACCTTAGTATCTATGAATCTATGAAGGCAAAACAGGTAAGTCGTAATGCATACAAGTGAACTCTGCAGTACTCTACATGGCATGAAAACATTTCACACTGTCTACACAGTAATCAGTACATGCCATATTCTCACCTTGCAAAAATACAAACATAATGGTTTACAAAATTATGGAACTCCAACCACATTTGTCTTTAGTTCTGGAATCTATGAAGAGGACAAATCTATGAAACTCTGACTGGTCATGAGTTACATATAAGTCAAAGGCAAGCTAATGAAAATTTCATCAGAGCACAATGCACTACCCCTGACATGGAATTCTCCCACAGAAGCCATTAGGAAGTCACTTGCCTTATGGGAAGAAATGGCTAGGGTTTAGAACAGTGGGCTGCTAGTCAGGACGCTTGGGATCTATTCCCATGTCTATCACTGACTCACCTGGAATATGTCACTTATGGGAAACCTCTCTCTGCTTGTTTCCCCCATCCATAAAATGGGGATAATAAAACTTACATACTTCATAAGGGCTTTACGAACCTTAAAGCTGTTTGTACTTTGAGATCCTTAGATAAAAATGTGTTATATAGGCATAGTGTCACGATTTAATTAAACAATGTATACATTTTAAGTGGAATATATTTTCATGTTTTTGACAGCCCAGTATCACTAACTCCATTCCCAAGCATCTTGAGCATTGCTGGGCTGGGGAGAGTCCCTGACTCTGCTCCTAGAAAGGGCATGGCCGGAGATGGTTGTGGAAAGCCTAATGTGGTGAGCTCCCATTGCAGTGGAAGGGTTTACTGTATTTCTCGCCTTGGAAAAGGGAGCAGCTTCCTGGGTGAGTGGCTATGGATGTTTATTTGGACTTAGCCAATAAGCTTTCTTTGTGTTGGGTGCACAAAGTAATATGAACATCGTAGCCTTTGAAAAGAAACAAAGGACTCAGAAGCATGGGAAATATGTGAAAAGCTTGCAGCCTTTGCCTTGGATTTCATCTGGGCGACAAGGCCAAGAAATCAGATCTTGTTTATAAGCTGAAAATTTCAGCTGATAGTATTTGTGGCTTTTCAGATTTTTTTCCCTTTCTAGTTATATAACTGAAAGAATATTTTCCCTGTGCTTTAAGTTAAGTAAAAACAGTTGGGCTAGTCTTTTCCTTCTTACAGTGGTACTCAATCTAAATTACCCAAATAAGCAAAAACAAATAAAGAACCACTTTCCCCCTTACTAATTAAAGGCTAGGTAGTTTGTCAATTCAGAAAACTTTTGGATTCTTTGGCTGGAGTTTTATGACACATTTATATAAATTGAAAACAGATGACTGCTTTGTAAAGTTATCAACGGTTTGGCAGGAATGTAGGAAATGCCAGAAACAGAAATAAAAGGATTAAGTGATCCACTCGACAGCAGTAAAACTCCCCATTAACTGCAAGCATGTACTCTTAATGACTCTTTTTCTGAATAGCTGTTTTTGTTTGATCCCAGAACAATGTGTCTCCTTAAAGGGGAGGAGGAAAAGATTACGGAATCTTTTTGTTGTGACAGACCAAATTATAATGAAAGAACAGATACAACAACCTCTAACAGGGCTTAACCCTGCAAGATGCAGAGTACTCTGGCCTCAATGTAGCCAAGCATTTACACATTCTTAACTTTAAGCACATGAGTAGAAAGTTAATGATGTGTTGAAATGCTTTCCTGGATCAGAGCCAAAGTGCTCAGCATCTTGCAGGATGGAGGCTGTATGAGTTTTTTTAGATTTGTTTAATCTCATATTGTATAGTGCAAAGGGAGGATTTTTTGATATGCTTATTTTCTATGCATTCTTTATCTATCATGGCAAAAGCCAGATGAATGGACACCTTCACTGCTATACAGAGAGGGTGAAATTCATCCTACCCAGAGGCCGAGGTACCACTTAAACCCATAACATGGAGATTAAGTGATTCATAGGGCCTTGTGAGGGGTCTCTGCACTGGGATAAATTTCACAGGCAGAGAAAAGAATAGCATAGGATTTGATTTTCTATAGCACTTTTTACTTTCAAAATATCCCAAATGACTTTATAAAGTAAAGCATTAGATACTGGTAGAACAATGTCTGCATAAACACTGGGTCCATTGTGCACTCAGTAGTGGCTCACACACAACCTTAACAGAGTAACCGGTTTTCCTCAATAGAAAATATATCAGCCAAGCCACAGGAGTTATCCTCCTCTCACCAACAAAATGCCATGGAATCTTTTAACTTCTACTTGGATAGCTACCAAAAGCCAGGAGAAAAGATCTTGGTTTAGCATCATAAGCAAAAGACATCTACTGTCTCTAGCTATGCTTATGTGTAAATAAATATCTAAACAAATTGGACGATGTGTGTTAAAATGAATACGGACAACTTACTCCTTTGGCATCCATCTACAGTACAGAATCTTCCTGTTTCCAGTTTTAAAATAGCTACATTTTTCTGAAAGGGGTAAAACTATGTACACAGTACTGTGGTCAACAAGTTATATATATGACTTGGTTCAAGAAGCATGGTTATACTGTCAGTACAATGTAGAGTTTCAAATCAAAGACTATATCCAAACTCTGGACTGATGTCCCTAAGATGTAGCAGCATTTGGTTTGATTGTTCGGTGGGAAGGGGAAATGTTTTAATCTCCAAAAGCTATTAATAATGCAAAGTTTCCGATGAATTTAACTTATCCATGATACCCTCTGCCCCGTTCAGACAAACACACAGGGCTATTTCAGCACATTCACACCTATGGCCCACAGTCTGAATCTGAGAAGTTTAGAAGGGAGGGCAGACTGACATCTCTCCCTCCTCAGGATAGGTGGTCTTGGCAAACCTGGGCTAAATCATTGCAATAACTGTACTAGACATCTTGTGTGCTCCTCTATGTACTGTATAGTCTGACCTAGAAATAAACTCTAGATTTCAGTTAACAGGCCTCGAGGCATTCAATCTTTTCTTTGAAAGTGTAGCCATAACATACTTACAGTGCACAGAGTATGGAAGTTTTTATTAGACAGAGGTGCCGTACTGCCTGTTATATATCCTTACGTTTGAAGGGATACAGCAAAGAGGACATTCTCTCCTATTCTTCCTGCAGCAACAAACTCAGGTTATGTGTGCACATGTATGTGTGTTCATGCGTATTCACTTCTCCTATATATTTACAAAATGTTGCATCTTTTTTTAACGGAATTCTTCATAAAATCTGTATGAGAAATTCTGGTATGAATACTCCATATTACTCTGTTTTTGCAAGTTAAATCTCACCAGTTCTGAATATATAGTTAAATACAAGTTAAATATTTCCATGATGCAGAGCTTTAAAAGAGATATTAAGCCCAAAGGGAGAGGCATT
The DNA here is from genome assembly GCF_009764565.3 of Dermochelys coriacea. Classification (NCBI taxonomy): domain Eukaryota; kingdom Metazoa; phylum Chordata; order Testudines; family Dermochelyidae; genus Dermochelys; species Dermochelys coriacea. The sequence goes on from NC_050068.2 coordinate 244,331,990, forward strand.
TTGAGCCATGATGATCAGGGGCTACAAAAGGATGGGGATGTGATTTTTCATTGGAGATGAGTCTGTTAGTGATTGCTTTTTTACTGAGAAAGCTGTTTGCACGGTTTAGCTATCCTCTGTCTGATATTTATACAAGGCAAGAAAATGATGCCATTCAAGTTTCTTTCAGTGTATGTAAACAAAGCCATGGGTTCATTAACTCATTGTTATCATGTAGTGCTTCCTGTGAAAATTCATTTTCTGACCCCTGGCTGTCAGTACTGTGGCCAAAACGGGAACTGGAAAGTTTTTTTTAAAATGGGACTACTCTGAAAAACCAAAAGATTCCATCTTGTGGATTCCAAAACAAATTTATTCAAGCCCAGATCACTACGAACAGCTGTCTGGATAGACAGGTTATTTCCAAAGGGGAAGGAGAGGCAGATTCCTACATGTTAACAGCAAATTCATTTCTCCAAAATGCTGAAGTTCCCTTTTCTCAAAACTCCAGCGGTAGTGCAATCCAATGAAGTGCACAGCAAGCTTCCTCCAAAATAAGTAGATATAAACATAAGAAACTCTGCAGAAATTTGACTCTGACTTCCCCCAGAATAATTTTTCCAATGTCCTGGTGTAAATAATACTATTAACTGATATGTTTTAAATACTGCAAGCCTGGTTCTCCACTGATTTTCCCTGGTGTAGTCATTTATGCCTGTGCAAAGTGGGCAAAAAACGTTATCAAATCGGAGTTCTCCATTACACCAGTGGCAGAGTTTTGTACCCATTTTGTACAGGTTTAAAGGTCTATACTTCACGCAAGGCAGCAGAGAATCAGGGTGTGTATTTAAGTTCAACTTTATTACAGGCTGCAATATCTCTAAAGCTGCGGTCTTAGTAATAATTGTCTTTTTTTAGCACTTCTTAACCTGAAGGATTCAAAAACACTTTACAGAACTCACACAGCCACTGCTTTAAAGCAGCTGCCTTTGGGATGGAACACAGAACCTGTTTAACAGCCTCTTTGTGCAATGGTTTTTAAGAAGGGACATGAACCACAACAGAAAGAATTTTTCCACTGAATGCATCCAATGAAGTGAACTGTAGCTCATGAAAGCTTATGCTCAAATAAATTTCTTAGTCTCTAAGGTGCCACAAGTCGTCCTTTTCTTTTTTTTAACAGAAAGAATGTAATTACCCATGTTTGAACTTGGTCAAGATATAGGAGATAATGGGCTGGCTTAGGGCATTTGAGGGTGGGGGCAAATGTGGCTTTATGCACCCCCTTGATCTTTGAGGCTGATTTGTACTTCTCTATGTTAGGATGTTTAGGAATGGTCCCCACCAACTGGGGATCAGAGAAGTTCAAGAGCACTTCAGCCAACTGTAATGAATAATGCAAGAACTCTTTTTGCCTTTTGGATCATATTTGTGTTTTTAATGGTTCTATACAATATTGACCTACTCTTTTATTTCTCAGGAATGACTTGTTCTCCACATATTAGTCTAAACCAATAGCACTGACTGGTAAGGTCAGGGGTGGCCAACCTGTGGCTCCGGAGCCACATGCGGCTCTTCAGAACTTAATATGCAGCTCCTTGTATAGGCACTGACTCCGGGGCTGGAGCTACAGGCACCAGCTTTCCAATGTGGCGGGGAGTGCTCACTGTTCAAGCCCTGGCTCTGATGCAGGACCTGCCCCCACACCACCCCTTCCCGCCCCCTCCCCTGAGCCTGCCGTGTCCTCGCTCCTCCCCCGCAAAGCCTCCTGTACACCACAAAACAGCTGAGTGGGAGGGGAAGGAAGGGAGGGGGAGGCGCTGATCAGCGGGACTGCCAGTGGGCAGGAGGCGCTGGGACCTGGGGGAGCTGATGCGGGTCTGCTGACATTACTGTGGCTCTTTGGCAATGTACATTGGTAAATTCTGGCTCCTTCTCAGACTCAGGTTGCCCCCCCCCGGGTAACGTTATCATGGTGAATTCTCCGTTACCAATAATGTGTAGCTGGTACAAGGCAGAATTTAAGTACTGTAGCCTTTTGTTACCTTTGATACAGAGCCTTATTCAAAGCAACAGTACAACTAAAATATGTTTTGGTAAGATAATGTTGTTTTGTAACCACCCAATACTAAGGCCAGGTCTAAACTAGAAAAGGTTTGCTGGTATAGCTATACAGGCAAACCCTCATACTACAGATGTAACTTACATTGGGAAAAAAATAATGCTTTTGCCAGTATAATTTATACTGGTTCCCCAAGTGCCACAAGCTATACTGACAAAAGCACTTTTCTACTAATATAAACAACAGCTACACTAGAGCTTTTGCTGGTATAGAAATGCTGTTAAAAAGGAGTCAAACCATTAATTGATATTACTATATTAGCAAAAGATTTTAGTGTTGTCCTCTTTGTTCCTACCCTATAATCTAATGTAAAAAATAACAAGGGGCCAGACTCTGAGCTGAGGAGCATTTGGTGCAACTCAGCAGGTGGCCTTATGCCAACTTTGCTCCCTTGATTTTGGATCCCCAGTTCACTGGTGCAATTTAGAGCAGCCTAAGGGCTGTATTAAGTTGTACAAGCAGCCGATAGCCCTACTGAGCTGCTCCAGCAGCCAATGACGTCCCAACCATGTCCCCTCTCACCAGTCATGAGCCCCACAACTTGCTGACCACAAGGATGGGAGTGGGGGGACTGAGTGACATACACAACACTACTCTCCCTCTGTGTCACCAGAAGATCCCTGCCTATGGATGGAGGCACTTGGTTTCGAGCACCTCTAGCTGGTGGAAAGGCATCTTAATGGAGCTAAGGATCTGGCCTAATATCGCTAACTTTCTTTCTTTGGCTAGCTTCTTTGCAAGATTGTCTGAGCCAAAGTGGTGTGTCTTCCCAAAAAGTAAACTCGCAGCTAGCAAAAAAGTAACAAATAGCACATCAGAAAAACAACCAGCACCTCTGCCCTAAAACCCAAAGAGGTTCTGGTGAGAACTTAACATCACTCTTCATTACTACTGAGTAGACAATCTGCTGCTGTAACGGTAGGGCGAGGGGGGGGAGTATTTTAATTTTATTGAAGCCATTCAACCTCAATATTAAACTTACTTGAGCAGATTTCCAAGATTGAAGAGAGCTCGATTATGCTGTGGGTTTAACTGAAGAGCTCTTCTGTAGTATTCCTTTGCTTCCATCAAGTCTTTGGTCAACGTACCAAGGTTGTTCAGGGCACTTGCATGACGAGGATACAATCTGGGAAAGGGGACATTTCAAATCATAGTCATTCAGATACTGCCAAACAAAGCTATCAGCTTTAATACTCTCTCTTCCCAACACCAGACGAGGCTATTGCAATTATTCTCCTTTCTGTAAGTGAAAATAAACCTCTGATCAATGCTGATGTATTTCTCTTCCCCTGCAGCAGCTGAGAAAGAGTTGGGAGTCTTGGAGCAAAGACACCACGTGCAAGATAGTTGTTCTAAAGAAGGGGGGAAATGTGCTCAGCCTCCAGAGAAAAATGCAAATAAGACCTATTTTTACAGATCTCCTGGCAGTTGGGGTGAAGGAGGATGTTTATTATATAGCTTGTCCTCCTAGCAAAAGACAGAGTGGTTATAGTTGATCAAAATTTTTCACTTGCATTTTTTTTGACATTTTTTTCTGTCAAAATGGAAATTTTCATGGGAAACATTCATTTCTGATTTTTTTTCCCATTTGTTTCCTCTGAAAACCAAAAAAACCTCCTTTCTAACATTTTTCCATTTTCACCCAATAAAAATTGAAATAAAACTCAGGGACAATCTCAATTTCAAAACAAAACACTTCATTTGAGTCATTTCCCACTTATAAAATCAGCTGTAGAAGAACATTATCCAGATAAAACAAAATGATCAAACTTTGGAAATATACTTTTGCCTGTGAGTATGAATTCTCCTTAACGTCTAGTTAATATATAAACTGAATGGTAAAAAATTAGCGGTTCAAAATAGAGCCTTAACTCAGCCATTCTGTGTTGCAATAACATTGCACAACATGCCAAATTCATCTGTTGTGAAATTTTACTGAATTCACAACAGTTTGTGGTCCAACACCAATCTCAACTTTCAATTGAAATTGGGCTCCTAAGTCAGTATTTTGGTTTGTTTGTTTCCCTAAAAAGTGAGAAATGAAATGCGGGTTCCTAGAGAGAGAAGATGGTGAAGGTGTAAATTTATTATCATTATTATGAAATAAACACATTACAAATCAGCGGCACTGCGATGGGTACCCGCATGGCCCCACAGTATGCCAACATTTTTATGGCTGACTTAGAACAACGCTTCCTCAGCTCTCGTTCCCTAATGCCCCTACTCTACTTGCGCTACATTGATGACATCTTCATCATCTGGACCCATGGAAAAGAAGCTCTTGAGGAATTCCACCATGATTTCAACAATTTCCATCCCACCATCAACCTCAGCCTGGACCAGTCCACACAAGAGATCCACTTCCTGGACACTACGGTGCTAATAAGCGATGGTCACATAAACACCACCCTATATCGGAAACCTACTGACCGCTATTCCTACCTACATGCCTCTAGCTTTCATCCAGATCATACCACTCGATCCATTGTCTACAGCCAAGCGCTACGATATAACCGCATTTGCTCCAACCCCTCAGACAGAGACAAACACCTACAAGATCTCTATCATGCATTCCTACAACTACAGTACCCACCTGCTGAAGTGAAGAAACAGATTGACAGAGCCAGAAGAGTACCCAGAAGTCACCTACTACAGGACAGGCCCAACAAAGAAAACAACAGAACGCCACTAGCCATCACCTTCAGCCCCCAACTAAAACCCCTCCAACGCATCATCAAGGATCTACAACCTATCCTGAAGGACGAGCCATCGCTCTCTCAGATCTTGGGAGACAGACCAGTCCTTGCTTACAGACAGCCCCCCAATCTGAAGCAAATACTCACCAGCAACCACACACCACACAACAGAACCACTAACCCAGGAACCTATCCTTGCAACAAAGCCCGTTGCCAACTCTGTCCACATATCTATTCAGGGGATACCATCATAGGGCCTAATCACATCAGCCACACTATCAGAGGCTCGTTCACCTGCGCATCTACCAATGTGATATATGCCATCATGTGCCAGCAATGCCCCTCTGCCATGTACATTGGCCAAACTGGACAGTCTCTACGTAAAAGAATGAATGGACACAAATCAGACGTCAAGAATTATAACATTCAAAAACCAGTTGGAGAACACTTCAATCTCTCTGGTCACTCGATCACAGACCTAAGAGTGGCTATACTTCAACAAAAAAGCTTCAAAAACAGACTCCAACGAGAGACTGCTGAATTGGAATTAATTTGCAAACTGGATACAATTAACTTAGGCTTGAATAGAGACTGGGAATGGATGAGTCATTACACAAAGTAAAACTATTTCCCCATGGTATTTCTCCCTCCCACCCCACCCCCCACTGTTCCTCTGATATTCTTGTTAACTGCTGGAATTAGCCTACCTGCTTGTCACCATGAAAGGTTTTCCTCCTTCCCCCCCCTGCTGTTGGTGATGGCTTATCTTAAGTGATCACTCTCCTTACAGTGTGTATGATAAACCCATTGTTTCATGTTCTCTGTGTGTGTGTATATAAATCTCTCCTCTGTTTTTTCCACCAAATGCATCCGATGAAGTGAGCTGTAGCTCACGAAAGCTTATGCTCTAATAAATTTGTTAGTCTCTAAGGTGCCACAAGTACTCCTTTTCTTTTTGCAAACACATTACAGTAACACCCAGAGGCCCCAATCAACTTCAGGGCCCTATTGTGCTGGGCATGGTGCTCCCAGATAGTCTTTCCCTCTCTCTTTAGCCTCTCATCTCTGACTGCTTTTTCTGCCTACCTCCTGTCACCTTCTTGCCTGAATTCATAAGAATCTGATTTGGGAGTTTTAATCCAGATAAATTGAAGTTTAGTTTAAACACTGCACAGCTACTTGTCAAGCCCTGCTCTCTATAATTCTTTCAGAACTGATTTTGTGGTGGGGTGTCTCTTATGAACCAGGGTTTTCATATTTCAAGTTCTGAAATAGAGAACGCTGCCCAGAGGGAGGGTGAGTGGGAAAGGGGAAGGTACAGCAATACCATACCATGCCACCCTTACTTCTGTGCTGCTGCTGGCAGTGGTGCTGCCTTCAGAGCTGGGTGGCCAGCCAGCAGACACGGCTCTCCAGCCACCCAGCTCAAAATCACGGACATTTGTTCATATTTCAAAAATCAGCCTGGATGGAGATCAGAGAACCAAAAAAGAGATATCGGGGAAAACACGGACATATGGTAACCCTGTTATGAACCCTAAGGAGGAAGGACGGTCCAAGGGTGAGGATGCTGGTTTGGGACCCAGCTCGAATTCTAAGCTCCACCACAGACTTCCAGCATGACCGTGGGCACTGTGGTTAGTCTCTTTATGACTCAGTTCCCCATCTGTAAAATAGGGGTAATACTACTCTCCAACTTCACAGGAGTGCTGTGAAGATAAATACATTAAAGATGGAGGAGCTCAGATACAATAGTAATGGGGGCCATATAAGTGCCTCAGTTAAACAGAACGCTAACTTGAAGTTTAAGACTTTATCTGGGAATTTCCCTATTTTTCACCCCATGTTTTCTCATGATGTCATGAATGACAGCCTGGGGATTTTCTTTTCTTAAGTACCAGGAAAATGTTTGTATTTTGTCACTGATTTTATATTCTAGTTTTACACCAGCCTCTTTCTGGGTCAGTGGCATATGAACAATTCTGGCAAGAGGCCTGTTTATGGGAGGACCTGGAAAGGTATGAGTGAACTCAGACAACTAGTGATGCAGTTCTGGTGGAAAACATAGGTACTTTCTACAAATATGCATGATCAAATGTCTCAAAATCATTTTATTCCTCCATCACAATCCCTAATGTACAGGTACTAATAGCTGTGTAATTGATCTCTAAGTATTTCCTGGATGCAACCATATACATTTTAAAAACATAGTCTGTCATTTAACTGCCACTGTACTACAACTGATGGCTAAATATTCTGTCAACATTCCTCATGTTCAGATCAGCATCTTGTGTTCATCCATGAGAGACTTTGATTACTGCAACTATTCAGTTGCGAAAGTTTACTTGACAGTTCATGGATGTATAAACCCTTATCTTGCACAGCTAAATAGTCCATTGGCACCACCAATCACCAACAGTACAATTATTTACCTCTCATTCAGTGAGCTTTTTCCCTAATGGGTCTTCTAACATATAAACAACGAGTTACAAATGAAGGACCAAATTGTGGCTGACCCTAACATAGCTGCCCTGGGGCACGGAAGCCCATCATCTCCCCACACAACCAGCCTGGAGTCCCTCTTTAGGTATGGGAGGAAGGGCAGGCTCCACCGAACTGCTACTTCCACCCCATGAGCAGGTGGGCAGGGATTGGGGGGCTGAGGGAGAAATGAGTGAAGCCCTGAGTCAATCCCCCAAATGCACTGGACAGCAGAACTGAATGGACACAAGATGGTACATGCTGTAGGAAACTCTTCATCCCAGGAATTATGGGGCAACAGGGATGAATCAAGTCTCAGAAGCTTTCTTGGGCTGCTTCAGGGATGGCACAGCTATGCTGCCACTCCATACATGGGGCTCTGGGATAAGGTTCAATGTAGCCACCAAACAGACAGACAGACACATCTTAGAGCTCAGTTTGTTTCCATAGGTGTCCATGGGAATTTTGCCATTGATTTCATTGGAAAAAAGTTCAGGGACTTTCTAGGTCAATTTTTTTTTCCTATTTCTGCTTCAAAACAAACCTGTGCATTACTTTATAGTCAGTGATCACAAAGCAGGAGATGGTTTTAACACCTGACACCATGTTGTGTTTGAGTTATGAGTGAACCAAAGCACTTAAGATACTTATTGGAAAAGTCTGAAATATATTAACATTTTACAGTCCTTTAACTAGTGTTTTTCTCTCAAACTTTCAGAAATAAATTCTCTTCTGGCCTAGGAGTGTTCACATGAAATTTTAGCCCCAAGGGAACTTTCTGGGCTAATTTAGAAGGGAATGAAAACTCAAGTTGAAAATACAGAGCTGGTTTCATCCTTCAACTGTGTAACTCCTACCAGCGGCTCCATAAATAAAGGACTTGAACTCAGCATTAAAGCCTCTGACATCAAATGAAGTAAATTACATTATGCAGACACTTCTTCCAGCTGTACTATGCTGTACTTCATGTGCTTTAGATTTACTTATGGTCATATGGCCCTTTACAAAAAATAATATACCCTAAGAACCAGTTCCTGAGCCAGTGTGAATTGATTTAGCCCCATTAAAGTCAACGGAGCTTTACCAATTTATACCAGCTGAGGATTTGGATCTAAATTTAGAGCACTTTTGTCGAAGCCACTGGTAATTTTACCAGCAATAGAAAACCAGTGCTGTCACACACACCACCTCCAAACAAGCATTAGGAGAAGAGATAGCAGCAGGGAAAAAACAACGTGTAGTGAGATGACATGGTGTTCAATGGGTTCATGAGAAAGGGTCTGATCCTGCCACTCTTAGTTATGTTGAATACCATATTCTGCAAGTAGTGCCATTGAAGTCAAGGAGTAAGATGCTACTCAGTGCAATAAGGGGGCAGGAAGGGACACAATCTGGCCCTAAGGGGATCATGGTCTTATTCCATCTGCCTTCTGTGCACGAACTCCAGTGTTGTCAGTATCAACGTCAGGGAGGTAAATGAGAGGTTAGAACACAGTCCTTAGCTAGACTGACAGAACACGGTAAGCTTGCACTCAGGTTACACCTCATGGCTTAATCGATTCAAGGCCTCTAAAAACAGTCCCACAAAGTTTGCAGATCATTTGCATGTACAAAAGGGTTCTAGGTTTTTATTATTAATTATTAATTATTATTATTATTAACAGACACCTGCCAATTTTGCATTTTTTTAAAAAGAAGATTTTCAAAATGTATCCCAGTGTCCCCCTTTGTCTGTCTGTCTTGTTTAGAATGTAAGTTCTTCATGGCAGGGGCTTTCTCATCCCATGTGTTTGCACAGCAATGGGGTCTCTCTCTCAGTTGGGGCCTCTAAGCACTCCAGTAGTAGTAACAACAGTGCACAGAACACAGACTTTGTTTTATAAATAGCGGTGGCAGTTTGAGATGCAGAGAGTCAACTGTTCAAATTTACACATTGTCTTATAGCTTCTTTTATGACACGGAGCTTTCCATCTGGATGGACCCCTCCACCCACACGAACATCATCGGTAATGGTAACAGTCTGCAGGCAACATCCCTCTTGCTATGTATCTGATTAGGCAGAAATTCCTCTAGGCTTCACATAATCAAACGCAAGTGCTGCATTATTTATGAAAGAAAGCTGAATTTCATTAAACTTCTCCCTACAAAAAGCAGCTCATGTGAAAAATCAATTTTCCCCTTCTTTTAGAAACCCTAAGTATTTTCTTTAAGAATCTGCTTTCGTTGGCAATTACAGCAGAAGTCCTGAAACAGCACAATTCACTTAAAACCTCCCCCATAAAGTATACTTTAAATAAGGTTGGGCATTGAGTTCTGAGGCAAAAACAAGTGGGATGTTTTCTCGTGGCAAAATGAATAATTCAAATCGCTCCTCCAGTCCTGCTGCTGCTGCAATTGTCAGAATAAATTTAAGCAGCCGTGTCTTTAACTATTACAGGTATACACTACATGAAACTCCTGTTAGTAATTATCCTCCAGTTCTTTTAGGCTAGCAATATTCCTCTAATACAGTCAAACAAAAGCCTCATTGACTGGCACAGACAAGAGATTTCTACTTTCACACAGAAGACACAGAGCATAAAACGCAAACAGATTTTCAGTCTTTAAATACCAATGATTTTTTACTTTTGATTTAATGTAGTTATTACCTAGCATATTAGTAAAAACTGTCAAGTGGCTCACTTATTTCTGGGGTAAAAGACAGTTCTGAAAGGGAAGGGAGGAAAAGGGAATTTGTTGTCATGGATACAATCTATAATCCACCAAAAATTTTAATTTAACTTTTAATTTGAATATTGGGAAACCACTTAAACAAATGACAAGTCCTGTACATGGTACTGCATTTAAAGGGCTCTTGATCTGGCACCAAAGGTATTAAAGGGGGAAAGGGCATTAACTTGACAACTCCATATCCGCTTCTACTGAGTTCTTTATATTTTTCCATGGCCATAAGTCTGAAAGTGCAGAAAGCAAAAGGGAATGCGACTATTCATACTTGCCCAAGGAAACAGACAATGAATTAAGGGCATCCAGGGGAATGGTAAGGTAGAAGCACGAGGGCCTCGAGGATCTCACAGCTGCCATTAGCCTCGGGTATGACAAAAGGACCTGTCATAGGAGATCAGAGTCTTAGGGCTTGTCTACATTACCCGTTGGATCGATGGGCAGCTATCGATCCAGCGGGGGTCAATTTATCATTTCTAGTCTAGGAGAGACTAGACTATCAACAAGAGAGCGTCAGCTGTCGAATTACCACAGTGAAGACACCGCGGTAAGTAGATATAACTACGTCGACTCAGCTACTTTATTCACGTAGCTGAAGTTGCGTAACTTATATCCATCCCCACCCCGCCCCCGGGTAGACCAGGCCTAAGATAATTTCAGTCCCAAAAAATGCCCTGGCCCCGCAAGGCAGTTGTAAGAAGGGACTGCTTTAGCACAGCTAAAAAAGAAAAAAAAAAAAAAAGTGCTGGCTGCCACTTCCCGCAACTCCCATTGGCGGGGTACGGCAAACTGCGACCACTGGGAGCTGCAGGTGGCCATGCCTGTGGATGGTCAATGTAAAGACTGTCTCGCGACTGCCAGTGGATTACCCTGATGGGCTGCGTGCAGCCCACGGACCACAGGTTGCCCACCAGCGCTCTAGAGCACTTGTGATTGTGTGAAGCCTATTTGTGTTGTCACAAAAAATATTTCAGTGGATTTCAGATTCAGCCATTTATCATGATAGCCAGTGGGAGAAATCAGTAACTAATTTCATTGGCTAATTCTAGGTTGCCCTGTTTTATTTGCTCCTTTTGACTAAAGAACTTAGCAAAAACGTGAACTTTTCATCTTCAAAACAGCCATGATTAATGGACCACCACAACACTCTTGCGAGGTAACTAAGTATGATTACCCTTATTTTATGGATGGGGAAACTGAGGCAGAGTTTAAGGGACAGCCTGTGGCAGGTCATATCTTAGATTTGGCCTATCTTAGATCACAGGACTGGGTTCTTCCAATCCACACATAACCTCCTTGAAGTCAACACTCAGCACAAGTAAGAATGAAGGGAGTACCACTGACTTCAACATGCTTTAGTGTGGTAGAATCAGGCCCTAGTTAAATAAGCAAAAACATTTGCTGGGAGGATGGGAAGTCTTTTTATGCTTCCCCCACTCTCCCTATACGCACCTTAATATTTTATTGACATCACTGTGCCAACAAAAGTAAGAATGTTACATTAATATATCATTCATGACAAATGTTTACATTACACATTTATATATACACCACCATATTATTTCAAACCAATTCTAATATTACATCACATTCACTTCCATGCACCTTATTAAAACTGTGTGACAGATGTGAAGTTACGGAGGTCACTGGAAGGCATGGATTCCCTGACTTCTGCGACCTCCATGACTAAATTGTAGCCTTGTGTATGACCTAACACCAGTATGGTCTCGATCCAACAGACTGTGCCAAATGGGCAAAGAGGTTTGCAACTCACAGGATCAGGGTCTTTTCCAAATTTGTCTTCTAGGAACATTTTAACATTTTTGTAAAGGACAAAGGCATATATTGAAATGTTCAGAGGTATCTTCTGTCTCTTTAACTACAGTGCATTAATGGTTTTCCAAATTTAGTTCCTTCCAGCCTTAAAAAAAAAAAAATCACTGCAGACTGGTATTCTCAAAGGAGCCTAAGGGAGTTAGGCACACAAACCCCATTGATGATTATTGTTAGCTGGGTGTCTAACACAAGTAGGCTCCTTTGGAAATTCCAGCCATAGTCCTTTTCAGTGGATGTATTAAATCTGTCAGATCCTTGGCTGCAGCCAAGCAGCACACAGCCCAGCCCAGCCCAGCAGCTGTGTGTGCAAAGGTGGCCTGTCTGCTCACCTGATCCTAAACCAGGCACTAGTCCATTCTCAGGTGTAAGTTATACCAGCCGTTGGTAGTTGCAAGGGAAAATGGCTTTGTAGGTAAACTCAGGCACTGGAGATTTGTATTCAACTGCCACAGATTTCCTGTGTGACCTTGGATAACTCATTACTCTGTGCCTTGGCTCCTCATCTTTCTCCCACCTTTTCTCTATCTATGTAGAGTGCAAGCTCTTCAGGGCAGGGATTGTCTGTGTATTGTACAGTGTCCAATACAATGGGATTCTGATAGCAGTTGGGACTTCTATGTGCTATTGTGTTAAATTTAATAGAGTGCCAACATGGTAGCCAAGAGTCAGTGGGGTGTCGAATCATAGAATATCAGGGTTGGAAGGGACCTCAGGAGGTCATCTAGTCCAACCCCCTGCTCAAAGCAAGACCAATCCCCAATTTTTGCCCCAGATCTCTAAATGGCCCCCTCAAGGATTGAACTCACAACTCCGGGTTTAGCAGGCCAATGTTCAAACCACTGAGCTATCCCTCCCCCCCAACCATCCTCTGCTATGCCGGAAATGGGGGTGGCGTAAAAATCTCTACACTGGCTCTATGCCACCAGAAAATTCTTCTTTTCCTGGCGTGATCCTTTCATGTCTGGCTATACCACATTTATTGGCAGAGCCTGCCAGCAGCCAGCACAGAACAGCCATACTGCACCCCAATATCCAGGGGAGTGTTTTCCCGAAAAGAAAGAAATGAGAAGAAGAGAGAAGCAAAATATATCTCATCTAAAGCATGATTCTTCAAGCTTGGCATCCATAAAAAGCATATCCAAGAGCATTAAATTACACAAACAAGTTTGTACTACACTAAACCCCATTTCACTTTATGAATTTTCATGACATTCTAAGAACCTACTGGGGAAAAAGAACTTGCAGACTGAATACAGAGGAGATAAAAAAGAAGGATTTTATGTCAAACAGTATTGAGGCTAAAAATAAAAACTAATTTGCTAAACTCTAAGTTCCCAGTGATGCTGAGCTATTAGGCACATGCTGTAATAAGAACAGTTCTTCAGGTCCTCTCATTTGTACATAAACGACAAGAATTCATACACATTACACTTTCCCACTGAAAATCCTCAGAGCATATCTAACTTTTTTCTAGCCCCCTTTTTAAACAAAGTAATCCACTAGATGAATAAAAATGCATTTTTGATCATTCCCAGATCCTGAAGAATCCGTACAAAGCTTCTAAAAAACTGAGCTCTAACAAAAGGCTATGCAGCCATGATATGCCTGACTAATACAAAGAGAGAACAGTTTAGATATCATTACAGAATCCAAGAAAACTTTACAAGTATAATGAAGTGCAGGACATTATAGGCTCAGCTACACAGCCAAATTATTATTATATAACAAAACATAAGAATGGCCATACTGGGTCAGAACAATGGTCCATCTAGCCCAGTATCCTGTCTTCTGACAGTGTCCAATGCCAGGTGCCCCAGAGGGAATGAACAGAACAGGTAATCATCAAGTGATCCATCCCCTGTCGCCTATTCACAGCTTCTGGCAAACAGAGGCTAGGGACACCATCCCTGCCCATCCTGGCTAATACCTATTGATGGACCTATCTTTCATGCATGTGTCTAGTTCTTTTCTGAACCCTGTTATAATTTTGGCCTTCACAACATCCTCTGGCAAAGAGTTCCACAGGTTGACTGTGTGTTGTGTGAAGAAATACTTCCTTTTGTTTGTTTTAAACCTGCTGCCTATTAATTTCACTGCGTGACCCCTAGTTCTTGTGTTATGAGAAAGAGTAAATAACACTTCCTTATTTACTTTCTCCACACCCGTCATGATTTTATAGACATCTATCATATCTTCTCTTAGTCATTTCTTTTCCAAGCTGAAAAGTCCCAGTCTTATTAATCTCTCCTCATGCAGAAGCTGTTCCACACCCCTAATAATTTTTGTTGCCCTTCTCTGAACCTTTTCCCCTTCCAACATACCTTTTTTGAGATGGGGGGACCACATCTGCACACAATATTCAAGATGTGGGTGTACCATGGATTTATATAGAGGCAATATGATATTTTCTGTCTTATCTCTTTCCTAATGATTCTCAACATTCTGTTCGCATTTTTGACTACCGCTGCACATTGAGTGGATGTTTTCAGAGAACTATTCAAAATGACTCCAAGATCTCTTTCTTGAGTGGTAACAGCTAATGCATACCCTTTCATTTTGTATGTATAGTTGGGATTATGTTTTCCAATATGCATTACTTTGCATTTATCTACATTGAATTTCATCTGCCATTTCGTTGCCCAGTCACCTAATTTTGTGAGATCCCTTTGTAACTCTTCGCAGTCTGCTTTGGAATTAACTATCTTGAGTAGTTTTGTATCATCTGCAACTTTTGCCACCTCACTTTTTACCTTTTTTTCAGATCATTTATAAATATGTTGATTAGGACTGGTCCCAGTACAGATCCTTGGGGGAAGCCACTAGTTACCACCCTCCATTCTGAAAACTGACCATTTATTCCTACCCTTTGTTTCCTGTCTTTTAACCAGGTTTCAGAGTAGCAGCCGTGTTAGTCTGTATTCACAAAAGGAAAAGGAGTACTTGTGGCACCTTAGAGACTAACAAATTTATTAGAGCATAAGCTTTCGTGAGCTACAGCTCACTTCATCGGATGCATTTGATGGAAAAAGCAGAGGAGAGATTTATATACACACACACACAAACACACACACACACACACAGAGAACATGAAACAATGGGTTTATCATACACACTGTAAGGAGAGTGATCACTTAAGATAAGCCATCACCAGCAGCAGGGGGGGGAAGGAGGAAAACCTTTCATGGTGACAAGCAAGGTAGGCTAATTCCAGCAGTTAACAAGAATATCAGAGGAACAGTGGGGGGTGGGGTGGGAGGGAGAAATACCATGGGGAAATAGTTTTACTTTGTGTAATGACTCATCCATTCCCAGTCTCTATTCAAGCCTAAGTTAATTGTATCCAGTTTGCAAATTAATTCCAATTCAGCAGTCTCTCGTTGGAGTCTGTTTTTGAAGCTTTTTTGTTGAAGTATAGCCACTCTTAGGTCTGTGATCGAGTGACCAGAGAGATTGAAGTGTTCTCCAACTGGTTTTTGAATGTTATAATTCTTGACGTCTGATTTGTGTCCATTCATTCTTTTACGTAGAGACTGTCCAGTTTGGCCAATGTACATGGCAGAGGGGCATTGCTGGCACATGATGGCATATATCACATTGGTAGATGCGCAGGTGAACGAGCCTCTGATAGTGTGGCTGATGTGATTAGGCCCTATGATGCTATCCCCTGAATAGATATGTGGACAGAGTTGGCAACGGGCTTTGTTGCAAGGATAGGTTCCTGGGTTAGTGGTTCTGTTGTGTGGTGTGTGGTTGCTGGTGAGTATTTGCTTCAGATTGGGGGGCTGTCTGTAAGCAAGGACTGGCCTGTCTCCCAAGATCTGTGAGAGTGATGGCTCGTCCTTCAGGATAGGTTGTAGATCCTTGATGATGCGTTGGTCCAGGCTGAGGTTGATGGTGGGATGGAAATTGTTGAAATCATGGTGGAATTCCTCAAGAGCTTCTTTTCCATGGGTCCAGATGATGAAGATGTCATCAATGTAGCGCAAGTAGAGTAGGGGCATTAGGGGACGAGAGCTGAGGAAGCGTTGTTCTAAGTCAGCCATAAAAATGTTGGCATACTGTGGGACCATGCGGGTACCCATCGCCGTGCCGCTGATTTGAAGGTATACATTGTCACCAAATGTGAAATAGTTATGGGTCAGGACAAAGTCACAAAGTTCAGCCACCAGGTTAGCCGTGACAGTATCCATCCCACCATCAACCTCAGCCTGGACCAGTCCACACAAGAGATCCACTTGCTGGACACTACGGTGCTAATAAGCGATGGTCACATAAACACCACCCTGTATCGGAAACCTACTGACCGCTATTCCTACCTACATGCCTCTAGCTTTCATCCAGATCATACCACTCGATCTATTGTCTACAGCCAAGCGCTACGATATAACCGCATTTGCTCCAACCCCTCAGACAGAGACAAACAGCTACAAGATCTCTATCATGCATTCCTACAACTACAATACCCACCTGATGAAGTGAAGAAACAGATTGACAGAGCCAGAAGAGTACCCAGAAGTCACCTACTACAGGACAGGCCCAACAAAGAAAACAACAGAACGCCACTAGCCATCACCTTCAGCCCCCAACTAAAACCTCTCCAACGCATCATCAAGGATCTACAACCTATCCTGAAGGACGACCCATCACTCTCACAAATCAGACCAGTCCTTGCTTACAGACAGCCCCCCAATCTGAAGCAAATACTCACCAGCAACCACACACCACACAACAGAACCACTAACCCAGGAACCTATCCTTGCAACAAAGCCCGTTGCCAACTCTGTCCACATATCTATTCGGGGATACCATCATAGGGCCTAATCACATCAGCCACACTATCAGAGGCTCGTTCACCTGCGCATCTACCAATGTGATATATGCCATCATGTGCCAGCAATGCCCCTCTGCCATGTACATTGGCCAAACTGGACAGTCTCTACGTAAAAGAATGAATGGACACAAATCAGATGTCAAGAATTATAACATTCAAAAACCAGTTGGAGAACACTTCAATCTCTCTGGTCACTCGATCACAGACCTAAGAGTGCCTATACTTCAACAAAAAAGCTTCAAAAACAGACTCCAACGAGAGACTGCTGAATTGGAATTAATTTGCAAACTGGATACAATTAACTTAGGCTTGAATAGAGACTGGGAATGGATGAGTCATTACACAAAGTAAAACTATTTCCCCATGGTATTTCTCCCTCCCACCCCACCCCCCACTGTTCCTCTGATATTCTTGTTAACTGCTGGAATTAGCCTACCTTGCTTGTCACCATGAAAGGTTTTCCTCCTCCCCCCCCTGCTGCTGGTGATGGCTTATTTTAAGTGATCACTCTCCTTACAGTGTGTATGATAAACCCATTGTTTCATGTTCTCTGTGTGTGTGTGTGTGTGTGTGTTTATAAATCTCTCCTCTGCTTTTTCCACCAAATGCATCCGATGAAGTGAGCTGTAGCTCACGAAAGCTTATGCTCTAATAAATTTGTTAGTCTCTAAGGTGCCACAAGTACTCCTTTTTGTCTTTTAACCAGTTACTGATCCATGAGATGACCTTTCCTCTTATCCCATGACAGCTTACTTTGCTTAAGAGCCTTTGGTGAAGGACCTTGTCAAAGGCTCTCTTAAAAACTAAGTACACGATAACCGCTGTATCACCCTTATCCACCTGCTTGTTGACCCCCTCAAAGAATTCTAGTAGATTGGTGAGGCATGACTTCCCTTTACAAAAATCATGTTGACTCTTCCCCAACAAATAATGTTCATCTATGTGTCTGACAATTCTATTCTTTACTATATTTTCAACCAATTTGCCTGGTACTGAAGTTAGGTTTACCAGCTTGTAATGTCAGGATCGCCTCTGGAGCCTTTTTAAAAATTGGCTTTACATTAGCTATCCTCCAGTCATCTGGTAGAGAAGCTGATTTAAATGATGGTATGTAACCTATCTTCTGTCTCTTTAATCACAGTGCATTAATGGTTTTCCAAATCTAGCTCCTTGCATCTTGCCTGTGTAGACACAGCCAAATCATGACTGTCGTGTTATGAAACTCATGTGACTTCATGTGATGAAGTCCTGGAAAGTCTTGGACTGTAACAAAGTTTGGTAACTTTGGTTAGAACATAGTGTAGTCCCATCTACACTCCCATTCTGCCAGTTATTCTGCATCCACCTCTTCAGCTCTGTGGCGTCAGTGTGGGCATCCAACCTATCCGGCACTGGTCCAGCTTTTACACCAAACAGACCCAATGGGGTAGGAATCCTATACACAGGCTGAATCAGTTCAACTTGACACACAAGAGGTCTGACAGTCAAGTGGTTCTGTTCTGGCCAACCTACAGTCAGTGCTGGAACAGAAGAGGAAGAAAGAGAACAGAAAGGTAAGCCACTTATGCACCTTCCCATATTCTGGGGCTGACTGGGGTCCTCCCCAGCCCTTAGCATAAGTTAGAATATGATGGAGCAGCTGTGGGGCTACTCTATGATACATACATCTCCATGAGACTGTAACCCTAACCTGGAAATAACCAGGGTTCCTGATTGGGCCAAGTGTCCGCTAAATACAGCTATCAGTGTTCAGACAGTCCTAACCCCATGTCCTCACAAGACAAAAGCTGGACAGGAAGCAAGTCTTCCACTGTCCCTAGAGGAGCCTTGGCAAGATTGGACAAAGCAAACATCTTCTATGATGATGCAGTATGAAGCCATGGCCACCCAGTGACTCCTGAAGTTGTCCATTCAAAGACGTTACTGGGAGTGAGCCAAAAAACTTCATAAGGTAAAGCACAGAAGTCTCATGGATTGTTGAGGAGAAAAATATGGTTGTGGGGAGCAGGGAAAATGCATGTGAACCCAAAAATCACAAATGAACTTGAGTCTCTCCAAAATAATTGTTATCCATTGGCAATAGTCTTCAAGAACTCATGGATAACAGGTGCGGTTTCAGAGGATTGGAGAAGGACAAACAGGACTGGGTCTAGGCACCAGAAAAGCAAGCATGTGCTTGGGGTGGCACATTTCCAAGGGCGGCATTCCGGCCATCCTTTTGGGGAGCGGGGTAATGCAGTTCCTCCCCCCCGCCTACCCCTGCCGCACGTGTCACAAGCAGCAGAAGAGCCGGAGCCAAGCGGAGCAGAGCCTGGGATTGGGGCAGGACCTGCGGCCAGTAAGGGACCCGTTGCTCAGGGCAGCTTGGTGCTGGGCGTGCACCCCTGGTCTGCCCCCCTCCCCATGGCTGACCTGCCCCCCTTCTGCTCTGTCAGTTACTGTCCCTCTGCGGGGGTGGGGCCGGGTCTGAGATCGGGCTGGGGTCCCACAGGCGGGATGTACAGCCCCGAGCACCTCACTCCAAACACTGCTATAGCATTATGCATTCTTTTAATATTACCAGTATCAGTGGCTTCTGGTGAGCGCAGTTTCTCAAAACTGAAATTACTAAAAAATTATTTGAGGTCCACCATGTCTCAAAATTGTTTGTCAGGACTCGCATTAATTTCAACTGAAAGTACCAATGCAAAAAAATTAGATTTCACTGAATTATTAAAAGACTAGGCAAGTATAAAAACCAGAAAAATTCAGTTCATATAAATTCTTTTAAATTTATGAGAAAGTGGGCACATCGGAAGACATTAACATTTTTCATTACAGTGTACAGCTCAACCCAAATTGTTTGTAATTGTGATTTTGTTAAAATTAGATGAGTACACTAGTAGGAAATTGTTTTATTTCACTAACTACAAATTCTCTGTTTTCATTTTTTTTAATTTGGAACAGTCAAAACAAACAAATGAAAAACCATTGCAAAGTGCAAACGTATAAAAGCCAAAAACAAGGGGAGGCGGCCAAACATTATTTTGCTTGGGGCAGCAAAAAAATCTAGAGCCAGCTGTGAGGACAAACATCCTACCTTTAAAAAGAGGAACAAAGAGAACCCTGGGGATTATAAATCAGTCAGCCTAATTTCAATACATAGAAAGATACTGGAACAAATTATTAAACAATCCATTTGTAAGTACCCTAGAGGATAATAGGGTGATAAGTAATAACCAACATAGATGTGTCAAAAACAAATCATGCCAAATCAACCTCATTTCCTTCTTTGACAGGGTTATTGGGCCTAGTGGATGGTGGGGAAGCTGTAAACATGATTTATATTGATTTTAGTAAGGCTTTTGACACAGTCCCACATGACTCGTAAGCAAACTAGGGAAATATGGTCCAGATGAAATTACTATACGTAATTCTGAAATAATTTACAACAGGTTAAAAGACTGTACTGAAATAGTAGTTATCAATGGTTCACTGTCAAGATGAGAGGACATACCCAGCGGGGCCCGCAGGGATCTATCTTGGGTCCAGCAGTATTTATCATTTTCATTAATGACTTGGATAATGGAGTGGAGAGTATGCTTACAAAAATCTGAACACCAACTTGGGAGGGGTTGCAAGCATTTTGGAGGACAGGATTAGAATTCAAAAGGACCTTAATACATTGGAGAATTGGTCTGAAATCAACAAGGTGAAATTCAATAAAGACAAGTGCAAACTACTACTTGTGGGAAGAAAAAAAAAATCAAATGCACAATTCCAAACGGGTAATAATTGGCAAAGTGGTAGTACTGCTGAAAAGAATGTGGGGGCTACAGTGGATCAAAAATTGAATATGAGTCAACAATGTGATCCAGTTGCAAAAAAGGCTAATATCATTCTAGGGTGCATTAACAGGAGTGTCTCATCTATGCCATGGGAGGTAATTATCCCACTCTATTCAGCACTGGTGAGGCCTCAGATGGAGTACTTTCTCTAGTTCTGGGCACCACACTTTAAGAAAGATGTGGATAAATTGGAGACAGTCCAGAAGAGAGCAACAAAACAATGAAAGGTTTAGAAAATCTGATCTATGAGGAAAGGTTTAAAAAACTGGACATTAGTCTTGAAAAACAATGACAGAAGGAGGACCCAATAACAGTCTTCTAATATGATGAGGGTTGTTATAAAGACAATAGGGTTCAATTGTTCTCTATATCTAATTAGACAGGACAAGAAGCAATGGCTTAATCTGCAGAAAGGGAGATTTAGGAAAAAACTTTCTAACAATAAGGATAGTTAAATACTGGAATAGGTTTCTAAGGGAGGTTGTGGAATCCACCATCACTGTCAGGGATAGTCTAGGTTTACTTGGTCATGCCTCACAGCATGGGGATGGACTAGATGACCTCTCAAGGTCTCTTTCAGCCCCACATTTCAATGATTCTCTTATTTCCCATTGCCTGCACCTCGTATTTAAAATCAAATTATTGCAGAGAGAGAGAGAGAGAGAGAGAGAGAGAGAGAGACTGTTTTATAATAAGACATCAGGTGAATGGAATGGTCTTTAAGCACCGAGTCCTAATATGTAGAGATGTTTACTCCACTGAAAATAAAATCAATAGAGCAGTGACATTTTAGTTTTTACTGCACTGCCACAAGGCAACAGGCCATTCCTGTACCAGGTGGGGCCTTGCCATAGCAGAGGTGTTTGGAATGCTACATATCCTCTCACAGGGCCCGGCAGAAGGATCTTTCGTATTGTTGTTCATGGTCCCATGTATATCCCTTTGTTTTGAATAAATAAAACTATGGCCTTGCTTGATACTTGGCTAGTATAAAACAGAGCAAGAGTGTGGGGGTGGAATGTACTGTACTGCATGCTTTCCACAAAATAAATTATTTTAAAATAAACTCCCTTGGTTAAAGCAATGTGCCTAACGCTCCATTGCACTTTATTGTGACAACGGTTAAGTCTTTGGCTCAGGTTTTTACCAGGCATCCTTTTCAGCCAGCAAAGGTTATTACATCACTTAGCAATTATCTCAAGTTATCTACATTTACTAATGCATTCTATTAGTTTATTCTTTCCAAATATGGCTTCTTCAAACCCCAAACAACAGGGATCGCTGCAAATGCCCACTCTGGGTGTCATAAGGACATTCAAAGCATCAGGAGTGAACGCAACCATGTTTATAACAGGGTAACAGCGCAAATTCTAACTCATTGTAAAAACAGACTAACAAATGGTGTTGGTATTGTAAATCTTTCCAGAAATAAAGCGCAGCTGGTGTTCCAGGCCACCTGCAGTTTGTGCTGAAAGGAGTTCTATATACATATTATATATAAAATAAAAGGTCATGTGAACAAGATTTTGTTTTAATACACAGAGAGTGCAATTTACCACAGTTTAAACAACCCCAGATACTGTTGATTTAAAATATATAAAAAGTCAGTGGGTAAGTGTGAGGAAAAGCTTAGCAGAAAAACAGTCTCCAGTAATATTCCCTAGGGTTTTATTTTTAAGTGGGGGAGGGAATAGAGTGGTGTAACTGGTTAATGTCCAACCCATCACAAATGATGTTATGGCACAGCTTTTTCTCAAAATGGGGTAGCAGGAAATATGGCTGTGGCACATATACCTATGCCCCCTTTGTTTGAGCTTTTCTCCTGCAAGATCTCATGACATGTCATGGTAATGCAAGTCAGTATTTCCACTGAAATTTCCAGGTTCCATTATGTGAATGAAGCCCTAAGTGACTGCACTTGGGTTCTGCAAGGCCCAGATTCTTCCTCTGATGCAATACTAGTATTTCCAACCAGTAAACCAGTCTATTTGCCTCCTAGCTCTTCCTCCACCTGGAATTCTCCCCCCGGGGGCATTGTTCTCCCTAAGGCCTATGGGACAACCACCTCAGGAGTCCTCTTTGCTGCCCAGATGTTCTCGAGGTGCTCCACTTGGTGGGAGGAGGTCAGAAAAGAAAGCCCAAAAGGGCTGTCTGACTTTCTCTCTCTCACACACACACACACAAAATACATATGCGTATGTCTGTATATTCCCCCCCATTTTACATTTATGTACACACATACACACACACACATACACACACACACACACACACAGAGTAGAACCTCAAAGATATGAACACCAGAGTCACAGACTCACTGGTCTACCAGACACCAAGTGAAATGGGAAGTAACCAATCAGACAGCAGCAGAGACCCCCAAAAAAGGCAAATACTGTACTGTGCCTGTACTGCATCTTAAAGGTAGGCACCTATGGGCTGCCTCTCCCCAACCCCACCCTCACGCGTGGGGCAGCCACTTACAGCAAGACGCTGGGGCTCCCAGTGCACGCACGCACACACACCCTTCTGCTGGGAGGGGGAAAAGCTTGCGGACTCATGCCAGGGTTGAGTAGGGAGCAGCTCAGCTGTTGCTGACACATGGCCTGGCGTCTCAGCTGCTGGATCTGGAGTCCGAACTATGTTTTATTCAGAGTTATGAACAACCTCCATTCCCGAGGTGTCTGTAATTCTGAGGGTCTACTGTGTACATATTTGTTTTCAAATTTAGTTATAGACACAGGAGAGAGTTATCTCTGGATCAGAGACAATACAATGATCTGCAAATGGACAAAAAATATTATTTTATACACACACACACACACACACACACACACACACACACACACACAATGTATATAAATATGAATACTTTACATTGTAGGGGTGGCCAAACTGTGGCTTGCGAGCCACATGATGCTCTTTTACCATTAAAGTGCAACTCGGAGAGTCCCCCCACCCCATTCTCCACCTATCAGACTGGAGTGGAAGGCTCAGGACCTCTGCCCTGCAGCAAGGTGGTGGGGTAAGGGCTTTTGCCCAGTGGAGAGGGGGGTTTCGGGGCTTTAGCAGGAGCTGGGCTAAAGCCCCAACCCCTGTCAGGCACCTCCTGCAGGGCTGATGCTCTGAGCCCTGACCCCTGTCAGGAATGCCCTGGCTCTCAAACTTCTGAAGATTGTCAGATGTGGCTTGGAGGGCTAGTAAGTTTGGCCACCCTTATTATGTTGTATTATATAATATCCAATACCAAATATTTTATATACATACATACATACATAAAATTAAAGTTCAGATTGGAAACAGGAACCAATTCACTTTTTTGTCCACGTTTCCCATGGGAGGTAGCAGCACCTTGGAAAGTAGCTCTGGATTGCTTCAGGATGCCTAACTCCCTATGCCTGCTAATATCATCTCTGTCCCTCGCTCCCCTGCCTTCCCCATTTTCTTCCTCCATTTCATTTTTGTGAGTATTCACCCAGCAGCAAAGATCAGTTATAAATAAATTATTTTTGTCCATTTCCAGATCATTTTATCATCTCTGACCCAAAGATAACTCTCTCCTGTGTCTGTAACTTAATTTGAAAACAACAATATACTCTGCTAAAAAAGGGTAAGGACGAAATTTCAGAGACAGCCTCCAAATCTGAATGCCCAAAAATTTTGGGGTTCAGTTTTGGGTGTAAAAATTTTTGCCTATCTCAAAACTTAGCTTGGACTGCACAAAATGTAATTTGTGCAACCAAATTGAGGAAAGCCTCTAATCACATGACAATTCCTTAACACAAATGCGTTGATACACACAAACCGAAGATTCAGGGGAGGCAAAACTCAGCCAACAAAAACTTCATGTCTAAAAACATGTGTCCACAATTTTAGCCCTGGAAATACAGAGAATGGGATGAGGCCACTTTGAAAACTTAGTTTTGAAATACCACAATTTTTCAAGTTTGCATTTTTTCCTTTGTTGCCAGAACACTTATTAAAATGATAATACCACTTTGCTGGAATTGATTTTTAAAATTCTGCTGTATTCACCCATGTGCATAAGCTTACACTCATTCCTGATAAATAATAAAAACGTCTCCTCAGCAACACAGAGCTTAGGAAGAACGGAAAAACACCAAAATTCAACAGTGATCAACAACAACAAGAAGTATTCATTAGTGCATTGTAAATATTCATCACATCAGCATGAAATTAAGTGACCTGATATTCTCTCTCTCTCTCACGCAGGTGATAAGACAAGATTTATTTCATGTAAAACTAATATTTTTTGATCTCTGTCAACAGGGGGTCTTAAGCAGAACTAGCAGAAGTAGAAAATTTGCAACAGCAGCAAGCCTTTAGACTAACCTTAAGAGGTAATTTTCCCTACCCTATTATCATATCGCATTTTTATTACCTTAATTTTTTTTTTATTTTGTGAAGCAACAAGTTTCTTCCGGGGCTACTACAGCATGACTGAGAAACTACCAAAGAGGTTGATTACAGTGATGTGCTTATTGTTCCATTGCAGGTTAGCTAAAAAGTTTATAACCCATTACTACAATTCCAGAATGCCAACTATTCATGAACTCTGGTTTATACATATGTTAGTTTGCATCCCCAAAGGGCTGTGCTTCCAGGTTAGATTTAATGTTCATTTCCGAACCTGACATAAAGGAGAGACTTTTGCACACTTATGCACATACAGAGTTAAGCTCTTCTTTAAAATGATCGTGTTCCTCTACATTTTTACATTTAGTCTCAGTTTTCATGTTCCCCAGCTACAGCACAGTATATAATTTTTATAGCACAGTATATAAATACACACTAATTCACAAAGCCAAGATAAACCAGAACATTTCATGATTCGGTCCTCCACATTGAGTGCTTAATGAATTTTCTAAAGAGTAATCTGCCACCATTTTAAACAAACATTCATCTTAAGAGGTGGTCAATGGGACTTCTGTCCTTTAGAAATATATTGTCCTGCAGGTTTATCATCAGAAAATACATTCTTCTGGGTCATTGATTAGTTACATTGAAATCAATGGAGCAACACCAATTTATGCCAGCTGAGGATCTGGGAATAATAGGAATATAAACAAATGGATAAAACACTGAGAGTTAGGATTCCTGAGAACTAGTCCTGACTGCCATCGATTTATTGTGTGACCCAGGTGCCCTTCAATCTACTCGTCTGTATAACAGTTATAATATTACTTACCTCACATGGGTGTTATGGTACTTAACTAAATGGTTGCACAGTAATTAAACATTGGCTGAAAGGTGTTGTAAGTGCCAAGTTTTATTATTATTAATAGTAATTTTGTGAATACTTAAGACATCCAAGTACACTGTGACATCATGATAATTTTTGTTTAGCAAATTTTTATACTTAATCTCATATGCATTAAAAATGCAACAAAAACTATATCCATTACAATTTGCCATAAAACTCTGAAAGCAAGCTAAAATGATCAAGGGGCCACCAACACTGCTCCTTACGCAAAGGGGCTGCTGTACGGTGATGCAAGGCTCTCCTTTTCCTAACTCCAAGCAATTGCATACCTGACCTTTGCAGTGCTCCCCATCATCACTGATACAGGAGGAAGGGACCATGATTGCTGATCTCTCATTCTTTATATAGTAGCCTTCTGTGCTACCACTAGTTTCCTCTGTCATTTTGGGAGTGTCACTGAAGTCCTACGATAGCCTCTCTAATTCTCCCCCTTAAACCCCACTTTCACACACTCTGTGATATAGCAATCTTTCCTTCTAGTGGAGGGTGGTTCAATGAGGCTCCTTTCTGAACTCCTCAATGTTGCTCTTAAGGGAGATTATTTTAAAGTGGTGTAAATTACTCTCTCCTTCCCCAGAGCTGAGCACAGTGGTCCCACAAGATCAGTAGATAAATTTAGATCCATATGTGCCAGGACAGTGGATTACCACTAGACTGCCAAACATAACATTAATGGTCCAAATTCTCTGCCGATGTAAATTGCAACAAATTCATTGGCCTCCATGGGACTCCAATAACTTATACCAACAGAGAATTCGCCCCAGTATCATTAGTATTACAGTCACATTGTGAGAAAGTGGTGGTGCAACAGCTAGGATCAGCTTGGGTGCTGTTGCTAACATTCTCTACACTGGAACATTGGGGAGCAGGTTATACTCACTACAGGAAGCCTGGCGCTGGAATTTGCTTGTATCTATGGCATGTATCTAGGATCCTATACTGCACCCATCACCATGTTATTTATTAACCTTTTCCACTGGTTCAACAGAGCTGGAATTTGTTGAATTTCAATGTATGGTGCAAGACCTACCTACTGACCCAGGACTTTTCAAAACTGGGAGCGATTGTGCATAATTTATAGTATGGCATTCTTGGTGGAAGTCGGTTTACAATTTTTTACCTACACTGCTTTATATTTTAGTATATAGACCCAACATTCTGTGACACACAGTCAGGGAGCGAGCGCAGGGGCAGAAAAGACAACATGAGAGAAAAAAGAGACAGGAGAAGAGAGAAGATGGACAAAGAAGTGGAGTAGGAGTGGCCCTATATAGATAAATATTAATATCCCCATTTTACAGATGGAAAACTGAGCCACAGAGAGATTAAATGATTTGATCAAGGTAACACCTCTAGTCAATGGCAAAGTGAGAAGCAGAACCTATGAGAGACAACTCTTAGTTTAAGATCCAAGCACTAGACAACATTTGTTTTCCTATGCATCTTATTTAGCAGGATTAGAACGTTAACTCCTCAGGGTGCATAGCTTGATTTTCTAAGGTGCCAAACAACTCAGCTCCCACTGAAGTCAAAGGGAGCTGAAGCTACCCAGCTCCTTTGAAAATGCAGTCTTTTACATGACACAAGCACTGCAGATATCATCATCGTGACAAGCTACATATCTAATAAAATGTAATAAACATGGCCTGCAATCAATTCTAAAATAGCCACTTGTATAATTGAAATACTGCAGAGCAGAAGACAGCACCATAATTATGATAAATGGGTGCTGCTGAGCTAGAGACACAGCTGAGCAAAATCTATTGTCAGCAAATACTATAAACTCTGAATAACACACAAACAGATGCCTGCACCAGTGGCAGTGTCAACATGGGGAGGAGGGAGTGGCTAAGCAGCCATGGGTACTAGTAAGTTTACTTTTACAGATGGGTAGCATTTGCTAATACTTTAAAAAAAACAAAACAAAAAACCTGTGATGTCCTCAATATCCCGGTCCAAAATTTTATCCAATGACTCTCACATCCATTTTCCAGACATGGTGGGTGGCAGCAAACACCATCCTTCCAACTAATCATGACTGGGTGGGGCTCCGTTTCAGAGCCATCAATATTATTCCTTAGTTTGCCAGAGGGCATTAGCACAGACACAGTCTAATTGGACAGAGGTAATTTCTGTCCTTCCTCCACATTTAGGGACTAAGCAAGCTGCAGATCAGTAAGAAAAGGTTCCCAGCCATTTTTCTGTCAGAGCCCCTAGTTTGCAAGGGATGATACCCCTTATACGCACATGTTCCCTTGCACCAAGCTATGTCTTACATGCCTTTCTTCTGCCCATCTTTTCTCTTTTTCTGCCTTTGTCTCTTTCCTCTCTGGTGTGATTTTTTTTTTTGTATCTTTGGCTTTTGCTTTCTGTTTTTCTCTCAGTCTTTTATTGTTATTTTTTTTCTTGTGTTTGCTCCTCTAGGAGAGGCTCCTCTTCCCCATTTCCACAACTCAGAAGGAGGCTATAGGCTGCAAGGTTGCCCATTTATTGAGCTGTGGGGCCAGGCTGCACAAGGCAACAAAAGGAAATTATTTTGGGGAGTTCTGAAATGCAGGAACCCATTGATGAACTGACCCCAAATTTGGATCATGAACACTGCCCAGGCCTCCAGAGAGCACAACAAATTTCCAAGCAATCCAAGTAACCATTCAGATTTTAGCGTACTAACAACAGTCAAGCTTGACAAGCATGTAAAAATTGGTGGGAATGGAAGCCCTCTATCCATTTTTCTGGATTAGCGCACATGCACTGTAAAAACATACCTTTTCTTAAATACCGTTCTTAGTTTGGGTCCCCAAAAGATTTAGCGGGCACCATGCACTATCTTTGGTAAAACTTGACAGATTGAGACTGTTCTGGCCATCATCTTATCAATAGCCTGATCTCTAGCTCTGAGCACAAAAAAAACCACACACACCTGAGAAACTTTTTGAAAATTGGCTAATTTGGGGAAGGGGAGGCATATTTCCACAACCCCATGGCCCCACATTTGGGTCAATAACCCTATCCTTCACCCTCCTGAGTGTCTTGACCCAAAGGGCTCAAACCCAGGCCCATAGGGTTCATGGGAGCAGCCACCCGGCAGCCTGCTGACAATAGCTTACCTGGGATCCACAAAGCCCAGCCCCAGTGTGAGGCTCCGCCCCCTGAGGTCCGATTGGTGAAATCCCAATTGGCCAGCTGGCCTTAATTAAGCCAGCAGCAGGAACAGTAAGCTGTCTGAACAGCTGGGCTCCACTCTACTCTGTGTGCCTTCTGCTCCCTCCCCAAGTCCTGCTCCGGTTTCACCCCAGGCATCTGACTTGTCGTGGTCTCCAGTTTGTTTCCTACTTCTGACCTCCTGGTATCCTGACTCCTGTCTCATGAATGTAGAGTCTGGCTCTGACTACTAGGTCTGGACACCCATGACCCGGCCATGATGCTGAGGCACACCAAATTTCAAAGGAATCTGATCAAGCCTACCAATTTTAGAGAGTTTAGAAAGATCAAGCTTTAAACAGAACTCAGGATGCAACCTTAACTACAGTGGTGCTGCACTGCTGCACCTATACTGAGGGGCAGAGTGGTCTGTAGGAGTAAGTGTGGGATTGGGCATCATGAGGCCATGAGTTATAATCCTGGCTCTGGTACAAACTTACTATGTGGCTTTGGCCAAGTCAACTCATCTTGCTGTTTTAGTTTCTCCGTCTGTAAAATGGGGATAATACTATTTACCCACCTACCAGGCTGGGATGTTCTGAGGATAAATTAATAGTCAGTGTTTATATGGTGCTTTGAAGATGTAAAGCTTTGTATAAGTGTTAAGTATTATCATTACTCTACCTTGCTGGTTACAGACTTGGTATTTTTCATACATGCACCATTAATAATTTACTAATATAAATGGCCTGAGCACCTGCAAATACAGCTATGGCAACTCCCTCCCATTTACCAGTGTACATTCAGCCAGGTAAATGACACCTCATTACTCAATGTGTAGCTATGGAAACTTTGGAATGCCACATAGTTAACTCTCTCTCACAAGCGCACACACAGTGGGAGAAAGCCAAAGAGCTTTCAAGTTAAGCCATAACTGCTACCAGGGAGGTGTCTATTGTTAGGAAAAGAGAAAACACAACACTTCACGTACCACAAGAGGAAGTTTAAGTAAATAGTCGTAATAGTTGTTTCAAGGAACTTACTTGAGGGCAGTTTTGTAGTGATAGATGGCTTCGCTGTTACGATCCTGGTCCTTCAGAAAATTGGCATAGTTGTAGTGTACCTTGGCATTATGGGGCAGAGTCTGCACACCTGACCTACAAATGGGAAACAAAAAATGGAAACGTTTCAGAGTAGCAGCCGTGTTAGTCTGTATTCGCAAAAAGAAAAGGAGTACTTGTGGCACCTTAGAGACTAACAAATTTATTAGAGCATAAGCTTTCGTGAGCTGTAGCTCACGAAATAAATAATTTCTCTAATAAATTTGTTAGTCTCTAAGGTGCCACAAGTACTCCTTTTCTTTTTAAAAAATGGAAAGAGGTTAACTGTTAAGACAGGTGCCCACAGATTCAGAGCTTCAGCCTATACAAAACAGTTTTGTATAGACATCAATGTGTAGATGCAACATCCTCATCACAGGCTAGCACCAGGGATTAAGCATGGGGTTTCTAGCACCAAAGATCTCTGCCGCTGGAGCTGAAGGACTAATACTTACATTTTCAAAAATGACTAGTGATTTTAGGTGCATCAATTTTTGGATGCCCAATTTATAGCATCTGAAGGGGCCTCATTTGTAGAGAGCAGGCACTTAGCAACTTTTGAAAATTGGGCCCCTTTAAGGCTTCTCAAATTGGGCACCCAAAGACCGAGGCACCAAAATCATTAGTCACTTTTAAAAATCTTGACCTAAGTCCATTATCTGGACGTGGCAGTAGGTAGCTAGTCTGTCTGAATCAGCCCCTAGAGGGGGATGCATGATGCACACTGCACAGTGGGCTAAACAGGTATTTATAAACAGCAGAAAAACTGAGCGGAGTGTACCTGGGGCTGAGAAGGAGCTGAACTACTGGCATTATCACTTAGAACACAGAAAGAAAAACACACACAAATGCCCACCCATTGCCAAATCAATAAAATGCATGACTCAGCAGCTGTTTGATGACTAGATTTACATAGGACTGCAAAACCATGCGACTCTAAGGCTAGGTCTACACTACGGGATAAGGCAACCTAAGTTCCGCAACTCTAGCTATGTGAATAACGTAGCTGGAGTCGACGTATCTTAGGTTGACTTATTGCGGTGTCTACACCGCACTGGGTCAACAGGAGAAACTCTCCTGTTGACTTACTTTATGCTTCTTGATCTGGTGGAGTACCAGAGTCAACGGATTAGCGATTGGCAGTCGATTTAGCAGGTCTTTACTAGACCCACTAAATTGATCCCTGGTGGATCAAATGCTGCACGTCAATTCCCAGGTAAGTGGAGATATGCCCTAAGAGAAATGCTGTAATGATGCTGGACACTAAAAGAAATAACAGAAGACACATCATAAATCATTTCTCCTACAAAGATCTAGAAACTTAGGCACTCTCTTGTTGTTGCATAAAGCAGAGAAATATAGCTTCCAGACATCCAGAGGATCTCTAATTATTATTAGGAATAGAGAATATTATTAGGAATAGAGATGGCTGAATTGGTTCATGTCATAAAGAATAAGAACTGGCTCAAACCTCAGCCCTATTCCTTTTCGCACAATTTGGTTAAGGTACACTTGTTTTACTGCTGCTTCCTTCTTCCCATCCACCAGATCAGACCCTCCTAACTATAGTAAGCAATTGCAGAGATCAGCACATTTCCAGCTTTTCTGCCAGGCTTTGGCTTGTTCCTCCTTTCCCATCTTAGAGTGTGCTGACGTATTAGTTTCCAAAAAAGAAGCCAAGTCTTAGCCCACCTGAGAAACTAAAGAGCTACTTCTGAAACCCACACCGCTATAAAAGGTCATGGGATTAGGCCAGGATGGGACGGGGAGAGGAGCAGTTGTAGATGTCTCATAGGAGGCCTGGATAAGAAGGGGAAGAAAGCATAATGGACTTTGGTGGGAATGAGGATGGGGCAGTATGGCATCAGTGTGTGTGGAGATGAGAGAAGGAAAGGCAGACAAATGCGCATGCATGGTAGAAAGGAGAACCCTTCCATAGGTTTATCCACCGTAACTTAGTGTTCAGCACAACAGATCTGTGCTTTGCCTATAAGAGTTAAAAATCACTACTTGTTTGGTTTCCTAACCATAAGGTTTTCCTAAATTATTTATCAGGAGGCACTAAGACACAAGCCATTCTGTGACTAATCATTGAACTAAATCAGTTAATTGATGCTATTCTTAAGAGAATGATTCTCTATTGTTGTTTTTACAAAGATATTATACACCAGCAGCAAGTAACATGTGAATGCTATGGCTGCATTAATTTCCATTGGCTTGGGAGCTATTAACTACTCACTTACAACATTCTGGGCATTACTGGAGTATTAATTCTTATATGGAAATTGTATCATTACATCAATGACTACATTTTATGTGAAAACATAGGTAGTGGCTCAAAACTGTTATAATCTCAGAGTTATTCAGTGGCCTAACTCTAATGAGTGATTGAGCTCATTATAGTCCTGGCCCGAACACAGCAAAATGAATATGTGGTGAGAAGTACATTACGTATTTCAGTTCTAATAAACCACAGTTATATTAGTGAGACAGGCATTTTTTAAATAGTATTTTTGTTTTGACAGTTTCCCTTTAAGTATAATTAATCAATCACTATGGTTCCATTTATTAAGACCTCCCTAGATAAACATTCTCTCTCTACCGTATGTCTGTGTGTTAGATAGGAATGAAGGATAATATTTGTATTGGTGCTCTTTTTTTTGTTCTTTATTCCTCTGTGCTCAGCCAATAATTCTTGTTGATCTATTTATTCTTCTCATATACAAGCTGATGGGCTGATCCTGAAAATGCTTATGACACAGTATAAGTAGTTTCACTGAATGCCTG
The DNA here is from genome assembly GCF_009764565.3 of Dermochelys coriacea. NCBI lineage: Eukaryota > Metazoa > Chordata > Testudines > Dermochelyidae > Dermochelys > Dermochelys coriacea. The sequence continues at coordinate 244,364,795 of NC_050068.2, forward strand.
AAGAACAGACACTACACCAGTTACATGTAGGATGAGCGCCTAGGTAAATAAATAACACTTCTGAAAAGTGGCTCTTGATTAGAACAGGACACTGTTCTCTAACTGAAAGAGGAAACAATCATGTTCCTAACCAAAGCCAAATGGGAAAGGGAGGAGTATAAACAACAAAGCAGCACATAATGTTTTTCCATTTCTGTTCCCACCAAGCCCCCCTCCCACCACTGCACACACATTTTTCCAATATGCATTTCCAATTTTTTCCCATCTCAGAATTTATTGTAACCAAGCCAACTCCAGAAAGAAACACATCCGCTGAGCATGAAAGTCACTTCTCAGAAGGTTTTTCTTCCCTGCTGACTATCCTGCTACCTTTAACTGTCATAAATGAAAGATAAATGTATGCAAGCCATTTTGCACATATTTCCTCTCAGAGATAAAGCTACAAGTCATCCTAGTGGGATACAACACCGTAAACTACCAGTAGCACTCCCAACTTCAAATATCATCATTAACCAAATCCTACTTGGCCAATGCTTGGAAACAACCTCTCCTCAGTAGCCCCCATTCTGTCCTAAAGCACAGGTTCTATTCTTACAAGTCAGTCTCTCTGGGGCACCATTTTAATGCGTTTCAGTGATGCCCACATGAATTGTGCTCAGTTTATAAGCAAAAAAGATTTTCTATCATCAGTCCTGCACATCCAACCTGGGCTCTAGGAGGCAAGCTGCGCTGAGTTGAGTTCTTTCTCCTTTATGAATCATCGCCACTAATAAAGGATCTTCAAGCCAATTATTCCCTCAGTGACACATGTGCAGCCCTAGCCCGCTGATTTTCACAAGCGTAAAATACTTGGAACTGAAAACATTCAGTTGATGATGCACAAATGGAATAGAAGCCAATTCACTCTTTGCAGAATTAACAGGAGTAAGAAGTAGAAATTGCTTTGTCCTCTTCTTCTTTTTTACCTGACTAAAGTGATTTAAAGATTTAAATCACTGATTTGGGAAACAGATTTGCTCGTAAACAAAAAGTACCATTTTTACATAAAGAAAAGGAGTACTTGTGGCACCTTAGAGACTAACAAATTTATTTGAGCATAAGCTTTCGTGAGCTACAGCTCACTTCGTCGGACGTCCGATGAAGTGAGCTGTAGCTCACGAAAGCTTATGCTCAAATAAATTTGTTAGTCTGCATGCATCCGATGAAGTGAGCTGTAGCTCCCGAAAGCTTATGCTCAAATAAATTTGTTAGTCTCTAAGGTGCCACAAGTACTCCTTTTCTTTTTGTGGATACGCACTAACACGGCTGCCACTCTGAAACCATTTTTACATAGTTGATTTCAGGGTAGACTTGCAATTTAAAGCACTCTCCCAAGTTGGGGATGATGTGGAAACACTTTCTAGAGCAGGGGTTATCAACCTTTTTCTCTCTGAGGCCCCCCTCAACATGCTATAAAAACTCCAGGGTCCAGGGGGAAGGAAGGGGAAGAGAGACTTGGGTCAGAGGCCTTGGGTATAGGCATAGTTTGACTTCTATTTGTGGGGGGGCAGGGGCCAGCGGGGCACGGCCAACTGCAGATGGTGGGGTCCAGGAAGGGAATGCCACCTCTACCCCATGACTCACCTCAGCAGGCCACCCAGCCTGTCTGGGTTTCGGGGTGGGGGCATGCCACCAAAAATTATAATTCAAAGGTGAGGGATTGTCTCAAAAAGATTGAAAACAGCTTAGGGTACAGGGAGGGGATAGCTAGGGGCTGTGTGCGGGCAGGGGGGTAGCTCAAAGGGCAGAGAGGGGGTCGCTGGGTCTGTGTGCAGGCAGGGGTGTAGCTCAGGGTGCAAGGAGGGGGGTAGCTAGGGGCTGTGTGCCAGGAGGGCTCCCCCTGTTCCCAGAGGGGTCTCCCCACCCAGGCAGCTCTTACCGGCTGCATGAGCAAAAGAGGCTGGGAGCTGGGGAGCAGCTTCAACCCGGGGCACCAGCAGGAGACAAGGAAACGCTGTCGCTGCCCACTCCTTGGCACCAGTCAGATCAGCAGCTGTTCCACACTGCCCAGTTCCAGCTTCCCACCTCTGACCTGGCTGGGGGGGGGGTCAGGTGTGGCACTGCCCCCAGACTGCCGTGCTCTTGTGCTGCAGTTTAGGGGGGGCAATGCCTTCCATGTCTCCAACTCTGCCCATGGGCTCAGGGCTTCTCCCCACAGGAACCACCAGAGTGCGGGACTCCGGGATTCAGCCCCATACCTCCCAGCTTCAGCCCCATGGGGGGTGCCAGAAATCAGGGGTTCAGCCCCATGCCTCCTGGCTTCAGCCTCCTGAGGGGCGCTAGGGCTCAGGCTCTGGGTTTCAGCCACGGGGCCCCGCAGCCCCCTTGAAAGGGCTCGTACACCCCAATTTGAGAACTGCTGTTCTAAAGCTCAACAGAGTACTAGGTAGCTTGATTGAAGGGTAGTACAGCAAAGAGGAGCAGAGTCTAGACCCTTCTTGGCCCACTGAGCTCTGCTGACCCTTATGGAGGTATTCATCGACCATTGTTTTTTTGTGTGGAAGGTTGCAAACCACCAGGTTAATTAATGTCAGTAGTGACAGTACATTTTTGTATGTGGCCACCACACCTTCAGATGGCATATCATCTCAGTTTCCTAACATTATAACATTTGTGATTGAAAAAATGCTCTCAGTGGGTAAAATTAATCTATGTGCAGACACGGCCAGCACAAACGGTGCCTGAGCCTTGCATTGCTACATGCACCAGGGTGAATTTCACCCTGAGTATATGATAAAAATGAGTGTAATGTGATTGATACCATGTTTGTAACAGGCTGGCTTACACCCCTGGAGGATTGGGGCTAGCCAACCCTGATTACAGAATGAGCCACACCTGGAAGAGATCATGATGATTGTCCTAGAAAGAGTCTACAGTGAAAAGTGGGAATGCTCATGCCTTAGAGACTGTTAGGAGTGAGCAGGCTCTAGCAAAGAGTCCTGGGAGTCAGGACTGAGACTCCAGCCAGGTAGAGCCCAGCTATGGCCTGCCAAAGCAGGAAAGGGCCCCCGGGCAGGAAGGTATGGAGGAAGAAAAACCTTTGTTTGTAAGGACTTTTGGATGTTTGTTATTTTAACAAAGCAGAACCTGAGAAAGGATGGGAATGGACAAAAGTTGCTTAAACAGTCCAAGAAGGGAAAGTGAAGCAGGCTCCCTGTAGCGTGACCCTACGCTAAGGGGTGCGTTGAAGGAGGCCAGCCTATTACAATGTTGTACATTCAAGTGTATCTTGACTAGATTAGAGAAATCTGTATATAATAGGGGCAGTCTCACCCAATGGCCAAAATCACCAAAGAACCACAGTCCATTCAAGGATAAGAGAGAGAGGAATTAAAAATAGACATGAGACAAAATGAGATGACAAAAAGCAACAATTAATGAAAAGCTGAAATGGGAGACAGAAAGGAGAATGGAGAAAACAGGAATTATATGGAAGACTCGCCCCACAATGTGCAAGTGTGCAGAGACAAACTCCATCTACCAAATCAGTTGATGTTTGTCTCTTTCCTGCATGCAAGTTTGTATTGTGCTCGTCTCCTCCTCTCCTTGCTCCCCTTCTATTTTTCCTCTTATTTTCCCCTGTTGTTCCCCACTTTCTCCCCCTGCCTTCTCCCTCTTGGCTTATTGCTGTTCTCCCTGCATTCATCCTCTTTGTTTCCTTTCTCCCCTGTCTTCATTGACAGTCTCCCCTTCACCCACTCTAGTCAAAAGTCCTCTCCCCCACTTTCTCCTAGGACAGAATTTCCCCGTCAATGCACCTTTCTCACTTCCCTCCCAGCTCCTGCTCCCTAAAAGCCCAATCTGAACTCTTATCCCAGAGTCCCATTCCCTATTAATGCTACTGCATAGCCCTGCTCACCAAGCCTCAGCACAAAGATCTCTCTCCAGCAACCTAGCACCAGGGAGCAGCTATCAAACACCTCCAGCCCCAGAGTAGCCCCCACATCCATAAGATGGCCACCCACGGCATGAAGTGAGATGACGGAGGAGTTCTGGCAGGCAGCAGGGAGGGAGCCTTTGTTGTCTCAAACCTACTTGCTTTAGGGCTTGCTTATGCTGGCCTGCAGATTCAGATTCAGGAGGAAGAGGCACTGAGCCTGTTCCTTAGGCCACTAAGAGCAAAGGAAAGAGGCAACATAAATCACAAGAATTTAGGAGGCAGGAGACTCGATCTTCCACCTTCTCAGACTACTAAAACAGCATTTTCTTTGAGAATAAAGTGGAAGGAGGCCAGGTACCCATTATCTTAAGTTCTTGTGGTTTTCTTGGCCTCTTCCAAATGCTGCCAACGGTAGATCTGCTTTGGCAACCAAATCAAGGTTGGCAGTGTCTCTCCCGGCCTAGCCATCTTTGCACATATGGTCATACTCATGATCACAATGAAAGAAAAGCCAAAACTCGTGCTTGCATTTCCATTCAAAGGGGTGCACATGCCAGGAGCATGTGCACATGCCAGGAGCATGTGCACATGCCAGGAGCATGTGCACCACCATCTATTCAGCAGATTGGAACAGTGCAGTTTTGAAGAGCAAGTATATAAACCACAAGTCATTGGGCTGCAGAAACCACACTGACAGGATGGTTGCATGTGTTCTATGAGCAAATATTACAAATTGGAAGACTGTCAGGCAGGAATAGATGCCTCAATGCCAATGTAACCCCAATGAGTTCAATCCAGTTAAACTAGGAACGAATTCAGCTCATTAATTGTGCACATGAAATAGTCTAGGAGTTCTTTGTTTCTCAGAATGGGGGGGGGGAGGAACTGTCTATCCAGTCAACAATATCTCCTGAATCCATCTCATGTGCAGTTGCTACCAGGTGATTTTATGACCACAAAACAAGCAATTACAGTCTCCTCCCCTTCAAAAGGAAGAGAATCTGCCAAGCTGCAAAGCCAGGGCTTTCTTTTGAATTGTTGGCATTAACCCTGGGAGGTTTGGACTGAAATCCAGTGAATGATTAAAATGAGTTGGCATCTGAGCCCAGGATCTCATCACCATGGTTTCCATTGTTTAAGAAGTAAACACGTTTTAGGAGATAGGCAATGAATTGTGTTATATTGAAGCAGCTCCTATTCCATATCTTTCAAAAATATCTCTCTAATAAAGCTCCATCTGCTTCTATAGCATGGCATATATAAAAAGGTTTAGCAGTAATGTCATCCCCTTTAATAATGAGAAAATGAAACTTTGCTCTGGTGAATAGCTCTGAAAATCAAGTTAAACAATTGATGTACAAATCACCTGCATTACCATGATGCCCTCATAACTAGACAATTGCTGAAAAAGCATCAGGAAGTAAATTTAATAAGTTTGCCAACAAAACTGAATACAAATATAAAGTGAGTGCTGTCTACATTGAATACTGTGTTGTAATTGAAATCAATATATTTGAAAATGTAGAGAAAGATCCAGAAATATTTAATAAATTTCAATTGGTATTCTATTGTTTAACAGTGCAATTAAAACTGCGATTAACTGCAATAAATTTTTTTATCTCGATTAATTTTTTTGCGTTAATTGCGTGAATTAACTGCAATTAAATTGACAGCCCTACTTTCTATCATTATAAAAATGTTGTTAAAAAATAAATTCTACATCTTTCCAATGGTGTTACTACCATGTTTTGAACCATGTCTATAGAAGATGATAGTATTTTTTAAATAAAGGCACAGCAATAATTATCACTGAGTCAAAGATTTTGTTGTTTTTTTTTAAAACTAAAATGTCTAAAAAAAAAAGTCGTATTTGCAATACTAAAGTTTGTTCATATGCAGATACAGTGTTGGTATCAGTGTTTGCACAATGGTTTTAGATATTACGTGAGAAAATAATTACTGGTAAGTCATTTTCTTCCTTTTATCCTTTATAAAACCGTTCAGTCTCCTCAGCAGTGTTCCATTTGCTTTATTTGAGATACAAAAACAAAACAATCCCACAAGGACATATTTCTTTACCTGTGTTACTAATAAAAATGTAGCCTACTTAACCAGAAAGAATGTTAAAGATCACATTTCCTTCTTAGTATTCCTTTTGTTTACATTTTGCATTTCACTCAGCTTGAAGAGTTCATGTCACTTTTATTTCCAGGCAGTTTCACCTTCTGGTTCTCACACCGTAGCACAGTGATTCTCAATATCTTCCGGACTGCAACCTCATAACTGAAAAAAGTTTCAGGACACACACCTCCCAGACCCGGTTGAGACCCCCTGCTTTAGCATAATCCAGTTTGGGGCATGGTGCTGCAGGGGAATGTTCAAATCTGCTCACAAAAACTGCTTTGATTTTTTTTGTGGGTAATAATTTCATTTAAAATATTGCTCTTTATGTTAGCTTTATGTAAAATTCCTCTACCCACCCCTCTCTTTTAAAACACATATTATTATATTTAAAATGTATAATCTGAACTACTAGATCCTCAGGGCAGGAACCTTGTCTTCCTTCTCTCTGTTAAAAAACATGCACTTCTGGGCACTGTATAAAAATGGCAAGCCACAACACAATAATACAATAATTGTGGAATTATTCCTTTTACTTAATAAAAATGATTTGTTCCATGCAACAACAACATGCCATGTATTTCTTGATTCTTTACAAATAAATTTAAAGATAGAGGGACAGCAAATATTTTCCTGTGGCTGATCATACCTGAAGAGGGATTCTCTTGACAACCAGATTTCATTCTGTTTCACAGTTTTCCAAGAGAACAGCAGCAGCAGCAGCAAAGCAGAGAGAGTCAGAGCAGTAGTTCCCCATCGATTTAACCAGGCACAGAGCTTTTTCAAACCATGGACCAAAAGGATGCAGTACCCCATACTGGAAAAAACAAACAGGAGGGGGGACAAGTTGCTATTTCCAGTATTACACTTCATGAACGAGATTTCAGCATTTTTATCTCTTCCGCAATAATAGTTTTTAAGCTAACTTCATTTTTCAGGGAAACAATTTCAAACTCTTCTCTCCTCCGCCCCCCCCCCCCCCCGAAATCAATTTACAACATCTATGAATTGACAAGCTCTAAATTATACCCCTGTCAACTATAAATACAGTAGTAAACATAGTACCATATAGCACAACAGTACTTATGTGTACATGGCGCTGTATGTGAAAGGCAGGTTATTTTTCTTAACCAAAAATCTAAGAAAGCATAACACAATCCTTAGCAAGAATACAGAAGATTACAACTGAAAAACGCTTCACTAACTAATGAATTCTCAAAACACCTCTGCCAGGTAGCTTTTCTCATGCCCATTTTACAGATGGGGAAATTGAACAAAAGAGATTGAGTAGTTTATCCAAGGCCACTGCATGATTAGAAGTCAGGAGTTCACAGTTTTTAGGTCCTGTGCACAGATTATTCCCCTCTTACATGTAGGAATTTAAATGTAACTATTGTTTTGGAAGCTTACATAAATTACAGATGTATAATGTGAGTGATACCGTAAGAATGCTGTAACATTAATGATTCATGGATTCATAGATACTAAGGTCAGAAGGGACCATTCTGATCATCTAGTCCGACCTCCTGCACAGCGCAGGCCACAGAATCTCACCCACCCACTCCTATGAAAAACCTCACCTATGTCTCAACTATTGAAGTCCTTAAATCATGGTTTAAAGACTTCAAGGAGCAGAGAAGCCTCCCTCAAGTCAACCATGCCCCATGCTACAGAGGAAGGCGAAAAACCTCCAGGGCCTCTCCAATCTGCCCTGGAGGAAAATTCCTTCCCGACCCCAAATATGGCGATCAGCTAAACCCTGAGCATATGGGCAAGATTCACCAGCCAGATACTACAGAAAATTCTTTCTTGGGTAACTCAGATCCATCCATCTAATATCCCATCTCAGGGGATTAGTCCTATTTACCCTGAATATTTAAAGATCAATTACTTTCCAAAATCCCATTATCCCATCATACCATCTCTTCCATAAACTTATCGAGTTTAATCTTAAAGCCAGATAGATCTTTTGCCCCCACTGCTTCCCTTGGAAGGGTATTCCAAAACTTCACTCCTCTGATGGTTAAAAACTTTCGTCTGATTTCAAGTCTAAACTTCCTGGTGGCCAGTTTATACCCATTTGTTCTTGTATCCACATTGGTGCTGAGCTGAAATAATTCCTCTCCCTCTCCTGTATTTATCCCTCTGATATATTTATAGAGAGCAATCATATCTCCCCTCAACCTTCTTTTAGTTAGGCTAAACAAGCCAAGCTCCTTAAGTCTCCTTTCATAAGACAAGTTTTCCATTCCTCGGATCATCCTAGTAGCTGTTCTCTGTACCTGCTCCAGTTTGAATTCATCCTTTTTAAACATGGAAGACCAGAACTGCACACAGTATTCTAGGAGAGGTCTCATCAGTGCCTTGTATAATGGTACTAAAACCTCCTTATCCCTACTGGAAATGCCTCTCCTGATGCATCCCAAAACCGCATTAGCTTTTTTCACAGCCATATCACATTGGCAGCTCATAGTCATCCTATGATCAACCAATACTCCAAGGTCCTTCTCCTCTTCTGTTACTTCTAATTGATGCGTCCCCAACTTATAACTAAAATTCTTGTTATTAATCCCTAAATGCATAACCTTACACTTCTCACTATTAAATTTCATCCTATTACTATTACTCCAGTTTACAAGGTCATCCAGATCCTCCTGTATAATATCCTGATCCTTCTCTGAATTGGCAATACCTCCCAGCTTTGTATCATCTGCAAACTTTATTACACTCCCACTTTTTGTGCCAAGGTCAGTAATAAAAAGATTAAATAAGATTGGTCCCAAAACCGATCCCTGAGGAACTCCACTGGTAACCTCCCTCCAACCTGACAGTTCGCCTTTCAGTAGGACCCGTTGCAGTCTCCCCTTTAACCAATTCCTTATCCACCTTTTGATGTTCATATTGATCCCCATCTTCTCCAATTTAACTAATAATTCCCCATGTGGCACGGTATCAAATGCCTTACTGAAATCTAGGTAAATTAGATCCACTGCATTTCCTTTCTCTAAAAAATCTGTTACTTTTTCAAAAAAGGAGATCAGGTTGGTTTGGCACGATCTACCTTTTGTAAAACCATGTTGTATTTTGTCCCATTTACCATTGACTTCAATGTCCTTAACTAATTTCTCCTTCAAAAATTTTTCCAGGACCTTGCATACTACAGATGTCAAACTAACTGGCCTGTAGTTACCCGGATCACTTTTTTTCCCCCTTTCTTAAAAATAGGAACTATATTAGCAATTCTCCAATCATTCGGTACTACTCCTGAGTTTACAGATTCATTAAAAATCCTTGCTAATGGGCTTGCAATTTCAGGTGCCAATTCCTTTAATATTCTTGGATGAAGATTATCTGGGCCCCCCGATTTAGTCCCATTAAGCTGTTTCAATTTCGCTTCTACTTCAGATATGGTAATATCTACCTCCATATCCTCATTCCCATTTGCCATACCATTATCCCTAAGATCCTCTTTAGCCTTATTAAAGACTGAGGCAAAGTATTTGTTTAGATATTGGGCCATGACTAGATTATCTTTAACCTCCACTCCATCCTCAGTGTTAAGCGGCCCCACTTCTTCTTTCTTAGTTTTCTTCTTATTTATATGGCTATAGAACCTTTTACTATTGGTTTTAATTCCCTTTGCAAGGTCCAACTCTACTCGACTTTTAGCCTTTCTCACTTTATCCCTACATGTTCTGACCTCAATTAGGTAGCTTTCCTTGCTGATCCCTCCCATCTTCCACTCCCTGTATGCTTTCTGCTTCTTCTTAATCACCTCTCTAAGATGCTTGCTCATCAAGCTTGGTCTACAACTCCTTCCTATGAATTTTTTCCCCTTTCTTGGGATACAGGCTTCCGATAGCTTCTGCAGCTTTGATTTAAAGTAATCCCAGGCCTCCTCTACCTTTAGATCCATAAGTTCTTCAGTCCAATCCACTTCCCTAACTAATTTCCTTAATTTTTGAAAGTCAGCCCTTTTTAAATCAAAAACTCTAGTTGCAGATTTATTTTTGTTAATCCTTCCATTTAGTTTGAACTGAATTAGCTCATGATCACTTGAGCCAAGATTGTCCCCTACAACCATTTCTTCTATGAGGTCCTCACTACTCACCAAAATTAAATCTAAAATGGCATTCCCTCTAGTCGGTTGAGCAACTACTTGATGAAGGAATCCATCAGCTATCGCATCTAGGAAAATCTGAGCCCTATTATTATTACTAGCACTGGTCCTCCAGTCTATATCTGGGAAGTTAAAGTCTCCCATGATCACGCAGTTTCCATTAGTATTTACTTTATTAAAGACATTAAAAAGGGCTCTATCCATATCCAAATTAGATCCCGGAGGTCTATAGCACACCCCAAGCACTATCGTAGGAGAGGCTTTACTAGTTTTCTTCCCCAATGTAATTTTTGCCCAGACGGACTCTGTCTTATCCATTGCATCGCTTCTTATTTCTTTACATTCTACCTCATCATTGATATACAATGCTACTCCACCACCTTTACCTTTGTTTCTGTCTTTCCTAAACAGCACATACCCTTCAATACCTGTAGTCCAGTCATGACTACTATTCCACCATGTTTCTGTTATCCGATGAAGTGAGCTGTAGCTCACGAAAGCTTATGCTCTAATAAATTTGTTAGTCTCTAAGGTGCCACAAGTACTCCTTTTCTTTTTGCGAATACAGACTAACACGGCTGCTACCCTATAATATCTGGTTTCACTTCCTACACCAGTAGCTCTAGTTCCTCCATTTTGTTACCGAGGCTCCTCGCACTGGTATACAAACATCTTAATTTTTGCTCTTTGGCCTCGCTCACATTTTGTACTCTATTAGGCACAGTCATTCTACAGCCAGTATAACCTATTAGACTAGTATCCACACCGCCCTCACTCCTTATATACATTCTCCTACCCATGGCTGTATCCTTTCTTACTTCGTCTTCTTCCCTCTCAATGCTAAAATCTGATGTGGAGATTTCCTGGACATCTCCCAACCATCTCCCTCTAATTCCTAGTTTAAACCTCTCTTTATCAGTTGTGCCAGCCTCAATCCTAGAAGTCTATTTCCTTCCCTACTCAGATGAAGTCCATCCCGAGAGAACTGTCCTCTGTCCGTGAATGCCTCCCAGTGGCCATACATCCCAAAGCCCTCCTTATAGCACCACTGCCTAAGCCATCTGTTGACAGTCATAATCTTGTCACACCTTTGTTGCCCTTCTCTAGGAACAGGAAGGATCCCGCTAAAGATCACCTGAGCCTCAATTTCCTTAAGCGTCTTCCCCAGCCTAGCATAGTCTCCCTTAATACTTTCCAGTGAGAATCTAGCCGTATCATTTGTTCCCACATGAAGGATAATTAGGGGATTCTTTCCCGCTCCCTTTAGGATCCTTTTCAACCTCATGTCTACATCCCGTATCTTAGCACCCGTAAGACAGCACACCCTTCTATTCTCTGGATCAGCTCTAGTTACAGGCCTGTCTATTCTTCTCAATAAAGAGTCCCCTATCACATAGACCTGCCTTTTCCTGGTGACGGTGCTATTCTCCAGTCTCTCCCCTATTCCTTCTGGCTGCAAGTTCTTTCCATTCCTATTTTCCCTTATAATCCTCTTCAACCCATCCTGTATCCTCTTGGGGCTCATATTTGGTGTAGTCTCCCTTGACTCTTCCGCTTTTCCTATAGGACTAGCCTCTCATCTCTTCTTCCTTACCCTTCCACCTTCAACAAGTACCTGCTGAGCCCCTTCTTCGTTTTCCAACTCTGCAAACCTGTTCCTAAGCTCTATTTCTCCTTCACTAGCCCGTCTTTTCCTCTGCCTGGTTCTTTTAGTCACATGCTTCCACTGACCACTTTCCTCACCCAGTCTCCCCTCAAAATTCCCCAGCCCTACTTCCATCCGTGAGTCTGAGCTTTTCCCTTCAGATACCACATATCTTTGCTCCATCATCTGATCAAACCCCTTCCTAAACTCAACGAGACTTTCCACCTGCATCTCCAAACCTCGGATCTTTTCCTCCATCAGCTCTATCAGACGGCATTTCATGCAGAAAAAACTCTTACCGGTTCCCCCCTCCAGGATCATGTACATACCACAGCTTCCACATCCAGTCATCCTCAATGTGTCTTCCACTACAGGAGTCACTCCCACAGCTGCCTCTGTATCTGTCATCGCCTTCCCACCTAAATCCTGTTAATCTGGGAAACACAAGCCACACCAAAAAGACCACCCGCCCCCGCAGCAAAAGCAAACCCCAAAACAAGCACCACAATACAAACTCCCACTCAAACTCCCCTGTTTAGAGCTCTGTTTGCTAGCTCCTGTGCCGCTGCCTGACTGGCTGGCTACCTTTATAGGACCTCTAGTCAGAAGCCCCACCCCCTAATCAGGGCTCAGCTGCTCTCCCAGCACAAAGCCCCTACACACACACAAATACTAAAAATACAAAACCAAGTACAACTACCTTCTCCTCCAACAGAACTCCCACTCAAACTCCCCTGTTTAGAGCTCTGTTTGCTAGCCCCTGTGCCGCTGCAGCTGTCTGTGATGATACCACACTATGGTTGGCATTGAGAACAGTGACATATATAAAGCCCATTCTGCCACCTTCACTCTCACTAACCTTCACTCTACACTTACCGGGGATCGAGGCTACTGCGATTGATGCAGCGGAGGTCGATTTAGCAGGTCTAGTGAAGACCCACTAAATTGACCGCAGAGCGCTCTCCAGTCGACTCCAGTACTCCACCGGAATTAGAAGAGTAAGGTAAGCCAATGGGACAGCATCTCCCATCAAAGCAGCGTGGTGCAGACACTGCAGTAAATCTACCTAAGCTATGTCGACTCCTGCTATGTTATTCACGTAGCTGGAGTAGCGTAATTTAGATCGACTTATCCCCTTAGTGTAGACAAGGCCTTAAGTAGTATCTTACTCTGTAAGAATCAGACTAACTAAGGGCTAGTCTACATCGGCAATGCTAAAGCGCTGCCTGGGCAGCACTTTAACGTGCCTTGTGTGGTCGCAGCACAGCACTAGGAGAGAGCTCTCCCAGCGCTCTAAAAAAAACCCATCTCCACGAGGGGCGCGGCTCCCAGCGCGGGTGCACTGTCTACACTGGTGCTTTACAGCACTGAAACTTGCTTCGCTCAGGGGGGTGTTCTTTCACACCTAAGGGAGGAAGTTGCAGCGCTGTTAATTGCCAGTGTAGACAAGCCCTAAGTAAAGTGCTATTCAACCTGAAGGTGGCAGAATCTGGAGGAAAAGACTGTCTCTTACTATGTGTTTGTATAGCACCTAGCACAATAGTGCTCCAGTCTTGACAGCAGCCTCTTCATGCTACCATAACACAAATAATGACAATAACTGGGCCCATAATGTTTAGAATTGCTAAAAAAGAAGTGCTAATGGCAAAAGTAGAGATGTGAGATACACTTTATCATGCACCTATATTAATTACAGTGTGGTTACACTGTATTTACAGAACAGTTCTTATTTGTTACATGTAATTACCACTAATATTTTTTAAAGAATCCTGATACACAAACTCCATGGTAACACCAATGTAACAACTACAAAGATATACTTTTTGATACACATATTTACTATAAAATCCAAGACTCTGAAGTTTAATTACATAGTTTATACTATAATATATTTGAATTGCCTGACCACTGTTATCTCATGGAATTTTCAGGTTCACTTTCTTGTGTGCTTACATGGATTTGTATATGCAATGGTCAAATAGCTCCCATATTTTCAAGTGAACCCTTATTCCTGTGTACTACCAAACTGATTCAAGTACTTAAGTATGCAATTAGATTCTATTATGCTATATATGTCTGAGCTGGGAATGGAGCATCTTTAATTGCTTTCTTAACATTCTGGTAATTACATGGAATTTTCAGGAAAACATTCCATTTCCTACATACATTCACGGACCTGCACATGTAATGACACATGAAAAGAAATAATTTAATAATGAAGACCGATACTCTGTCCAAGTCCATGTAGCTTCTCAGAAGAGAAAACAAAGTAGAGCATTCTGGAACTAAAGTTAGGGCTAGTCTACACTGGAAACATTAAAGTGCTACCATGGCAGCACTTTGACGTAGCTTGTGTAATTGCAGCAGAGCGCTGGAAGAGAGCACTCCCAGCACTCTAAAGAAACCACCTCCATGAGGAGCACAGCTCCCAGTGCTGGTGTACTGTCTACACTGGTGCTTTACAGCGCTGAAACTTGCTGCACTCAGGGGGGTGCTGCAGCGCTGTGTAGTCTATCCATAAAGGGAAGTAAAGCTGTTCCCAGTAGCTACCACATCCTCATTCTCACCCATCACAATTAAGTATGTTTACCTGGAAACACAGGAAATCTACAGCTCTGAGAACTCTCCCCTTGTTTTCCAGCCAGCACAGAGAGCAAGTTCACATACCCACGTGGATTGTGCCTAAAATGCCTAAGAAGAAAGGATCGTCCCTTTTAAACTGCTTTGTGGTGAGGGAAATCATGTAAAAAAATTCTCCCCTTGTAATCCCAGTGGAAGAAATAGTATGGGAAACATCAATATATAAATCAGAATGGAACATGCAGGTTTCTGAGAAGTTCCTAATGTGTTTAATTTCAGATTTCTCAAGCTCTGCTCTCTTGAGATGCCAGGCACCATACACTGTGCAGATGTCCTAAATATGACTACGTGTGATCTGGTGAGCTCTGTGGACTTGGTTCCCTTTCTATGGGATTCAGATACATGTAAGAGCTCTGCTCTTTGACTTAGTTCCCTTTTAGTGAGGCTTGAATGCCCGGGGGCTGTGCTATCTGAATTCTGCTTTTTACAGGATGTGTATGGCCCTCTCTGCTCTTCTCTGGGTTTTTTGGCATCTCCAGTGGGTGAAGCTTGATTTGTGGGTGAAGCAAGTTTGCCTTATCAGCACTCAGAAGATACAAGTGTTTTCCTCACTCCTGCTACCCCCCGCCAATGTATCCCTGAATCATTGTTATGGAACAATGCTGTGGGTTATGGGTACAATTGAAAAACCATCTGGAAATAGACACTCCTCACTATGCCAACTTACACTGCTAGGGCTTTTAGTATAGAGGCGCCCATATCATATGAGTAACGCTAACTCATGTAAGTAGACCGATTAACATGACTGTGGGCTTGTCTATACTACAAGCATAACTGTGGCAGGGGATGCAATAACATGATTGTTCCAATTTACCTTAGTGCTACCAACACCTAGATACATGCTTAAACTGAAGTTTGGCTTCAGTGGCATTACTTCTGTACTTAAAATTAAGCATATGTACACTGTCTGCAGAATCCAAGCCTTGCACAGATATGAACTTCCCACATTCCTGAATGGAGACTTTAGCATGGTTTGTTAACACAGTTAAGGTCCTTTCTATATGACAAACTGGAAAGATGCTTTAACTGTGTCTCAGAATGGACAAATGCATTGTAGCCAGATCTCCATATATAATTTAACCTGTAGTATTGAGAGTAATAAAATCTTCAGGATCAGATTGTTAGGAACTACAACAATTTTTTTTCCAAAAATTCACTTCTGAAATAAAATTACACAGAAGTCATCTAAAATAGCTTCCTAAATGTCAAATATTTCCGTAAAAAGTGAAAAACCCTGGAAAAGAACTTAGGAAACAGAATATTTAGCATTGAAATTCACAATGCAACTTTTTTCAGAAATAGAGGGGGGGGGAAGTACTTCCCAAAAGCACAAAATATAAGCACTGCAATAGCTCTGTGCAACCACTGCAAAACAAATAAAAACAAAAAAAATGCCAGCTGCAATATCAGCATTCAAGTATACCCTGGATACAATATTTTTGTAATATCTACCCTTTTCAGAGGTGGACTTGAATGCTTATTTTATGCTTCTAATTTGTTGCAATACATTACTGTTACTTTTCTTAGTTGCATTTTCCATAAACTTTTTGCACTATGTTTATTGAATTGACACTATTTCTGTTTGCATTAATTGCGAAAAGACATTTGCAGATACAAATTGAATATCTGGTGCTTCTATTGAGCTAAAACATCCAGTCCATATGGTGACTGAACTGCATTTTCACGTCTCTGAAAGATTAATCTCAATAATCAGGCCAACAAGAAACTCCTCAAAAAACCTGCAGACAGTTTCCACTCTGATTGATATATTGTCTTTCAGCAATTTAATCCTGCCCAGGGAATTACCTATTTAATGTGAACATTATTTAGTTGAATTTCTTTATCACAAAGTATCAAAAGGAAGATCCTTTCACCTTTGCAGTTTTAGGCACACACCTTCTCCAAACAGCCTACTACTTGTGCCCAGAGAACAAGTAGAAACATCTGGGAAATATTTAGACAGTTACATTAGCTCATATTACAGGAGGGGAGAAGCAGGACGGACCCAGTTCCCAGCTATTGGGAATTGCTGATATACTCTTTTTCTCACCAGCAGTCTTCAGTATGTTTGTGCTGAATACAGATACAGCTGTATGACAGTTTATACAGCTGCTGGGAAGAGGCTTTTTTATACACTTTTGATTAAGCTTCATGGTAGTTACATGGATAAATGTGGTATTACACAGAAATAAGGGTTCATTTCAAAATACGGTGGGAACTATAAGGGTAGTTACATTGTAACACCTCCTGGTAGTTCTTACATAGTGCTTTTCATTCACAGATTTCAAAGTGCATTACAAGGGAGGTCAGCATCATTATTTTCATTCTACAGATGGGGAGACTGAGGCACTGGGAAGGGAAGTGACTTGCCCAAGGTCATCTAGCAGGCCAGTGGCAGATCTGGGACTAGAAACCAAGTCTCCTGAGCCCCAGCCAGGTGCCCTAATCACTACATAGAGAGCTCCAGAGACATACATTGAACTTGCATCAGGACTTTGAATTATCTACCCAAAAATTCCTTGCAACTCCATGAGAATGCAGTGGGAAGGTAATTCAAAGCTACACTATAAATCAAGTGCACCCATATAATTTAACTTCTGATTGTAGCTTTTTGTAACAAATACATATATCACAAAGTATAACTTCATAGTAATTACACTATAACAGCAATGTGGCTGTGTACCAGAATTCTACAAAATAATACATGTATTAAGTATGAGACTAAAAGGGGTAATACTAAGTAATGTAGGCTTTAAATATAGCTTCCAGTTAAATGAATTAGTGGCAACTGTAACAAACTAGGATTGTTCTGTAACTACACTGTAATGAATGTATATGTATTAGGAAGTGTATCCAAAACAAACAAAAAACAATTTGAAACAGAGCATTTATTTGAGGCTTTTATATTTAAAAAAAATCATAAGAGTTTGACATAAAACTACAGACAACAATATTCTGTCTCTGTTCACCAAACAAACAACAACAAAAATGGCTGGAGAAAGATGAGCTCCCATTATCTTGTCACAGACTTTTCATTGGAGCTGTCTGTTACAGTCACATCTCATCACACAGCTTTTCTTAGTGGTTATTTCATACCCAGAATTGCTTATTTCAGGGGTTTGGATTTAAAGTTTCTAACTCCAGGTTCTTTTACAGCACAAGGAGTATGAAATACCTTTGAACACTAACAAATCCATTCTTGCCATAAGCACTTTTATGTTTTCTCCCATGCCACCCTTTATTTGTGGAACATCCCTTCCCACTAATCCTTAACCCCACTACCTTTAGCCTTTTGCACATCTCTCCTTAAGATTAATTTCCACCATGATGCTTACAGCACCCTGCCAGAAGTTAATAGGGAAGCAGGTGGAGAGCTGAGACTACTATTAGTAATCTGGTTATTTGTATCCATTAAAAACAGACAAACAAACAAACTTCGACAAACTGTGCACACAGCTATCCTATCAAAAGCAATGCTTACACTACTGTTAACCATTCTCCTCCCCTGCCACCAAATTTCTCACAAACACAAGTACTTGTTTGTTCCACCAGTTTTGTTTTATCTTAAATTAAACTGAAAGCTCCTGGTGCTGGGGTTTGTTTTCATATGTTTGTATAGCGCTAGCACAATGAATGCCCAACCTGGTTACTGTAATGGAAATACAGAGACAAGGTGAGTGAGGTAATAACTTCTGTTGGACCAACTTCTTGAAATGTGTCTTTCGCTAACAGCTTATAGAGAGCTCTTCTTCAGGCCACCTAAAATATATTACCTCACCCACCTTGCCTCTGTAATAGCCTGGGACCAACATGGCTACAACAACAGCATGCTGTAATGGAAATGAGCACTGATTGCTCATCATGAGATATCAAACCTGAAATCTGTCATGAGTCCTTGATTGAATAATCCCTGTCCTGTAATTCAGGACAGTGAAACCTGGGGAGGGTAGAGTGGGAATTCCACAGTTAGTGAGGACAGAAGGAAAGATTTTTCAGATTTTTTTTTAATGTATTGGAGTTTGACAGTGCTCAGAGTTTTGGAATGTTAGAAACTGTCCAGGCAGAGATGAATTGCTAAACAGAGTACAGGTGAAGCAGCTTAAGGTTCCTGATGAATATAATTTATCAAGGGGCTCTGTAATTTATTATGAGGGTAGCACCACCATGAGCAGATATGCTCCTACACCCACACAGACCCAAGCTCTGGAAAAATACTTCAAACTTAGGTGCACACAGAAAATCAATGAGACTTAGGTTCCTGTTTCACTTAAGTGCTTTTGAAAATTTTGCCCTTAAATCCAAAATTAGGCTCCTGATCCTGCTTAAAAGAGATGCTGAGCATTCCTAGCTCACATTATCTTCAACTGGAGCTGAGAAAACATCAGGCTACTAATTCAGGCAACTGAATTTATACTTTCAAGTTAGAAAATTTTGCCCCTTATGTGCAAGTCAGCACATATGGCTATAATTTGCAGCTGTGCCTTAAGCACTATGGAGGAGTTCTGCCCTAATTCTGGCATGGGAATGGGTGGTGAGGAGACAGTGAGAGGGTAAGTTAGTGGTTCCCTTTGCTTTTTCCCCTCACATATACTAACTTGGCTCCCCACTCTGGCAGAGGGGATAATTTTGCACTTAACATTAAAGCTGGTTGGGATTTTTTTTCCCTCCCTCACAAAATGTTTTGAGGGGAAAATGGACTTTTTGAAAAAAAAAAAAAAAAAAAAAAAAAACCTCTGTTTCATCAAAAAGCCATTTTCCAGAAAAAAAATTTTTGGCAGAAATTTTTTTTGAGTATTGCTACTTCTGAAGAAAAAAATCTCTCTCTCTCTCTCCCTTGCCATGCACACACACAGGAAGGATCCACCCCGCCACCATTCTAATGTTTTTTTTGCCAGGTTTTGTCTTTATCTTAATGGATCTTTGTGCTGACCATAATCATTTGGATTGAACAGTGGTTTTCCAAAATTATTATTTAAGAGAAAAGCACCAGCTGTTTTTATTTTGAAGTTAATTTCCCTTTTCCAACCCAGCCCTAGTTTCCAATCAGATTACCTAAAAAACAAACCAAAACAGATTTTGCTTTCTCTTTGGGATAAGATACAGCCTATTGCAGTAATGGAACAGTGACCATTTCCAGCTGTGAAAGCCCCACCACAATCCTGCACACAGACTCAAATCTGAAGCAGCTCTCTAAGTAGGAACACAATTTAATGTTTAATAACTTTTCCACAGGTTCAGGATGAGAACACTCATTATGGGAGAACCAGCAGCTACAAAAATTCCTCAACCCTGCAGGGGGGTATATATATGAGCTTCCTATTTGGCACATGCATCAACATGTTGACAGTTTTCTGATTCCTGGTGTTGTGGTCTCTTGCTGTACAGAAGTGATATCTTAGGAATGTCCTGAGTTACAACGAAGTCAGGGCTACACTTAGTAGGCAACCATTGTGCACCATTCACATGTGCATTTTGGCAGAATTCACTCAGAGGGTTGTGGGATGATTGATTTTCTTCTATAATTTCTGCAATTTGTTAACAGCACTTCCCCTGTGAGCATGTGCACTGCAGTGAGGCACAAACAAGAGAGGAATGAGATGACAGAAATGCCACATTTCCCAGGGTGTAAAAGACAAATTGCAGGGTTTAAATAAGAGCCAGAGTGCAGATATGCAATAGTTGCAGCCTCCTCATTCAGTGTTCAGTAATTATATCTAATAACTCACAGTCTTTTCTTTAACCACTGTGTCTAATTTCAGAAGCCAGAGCTTTAAACATTTTCCCTCTATCTCTGGCATCACCCTGCACCAGTTTACATGAAACATTAGGAGTGGTTTTGTTGCACCGGTTTCTTGATTACGTTGCTTCCTTTGAGACAGGGTAGTTATTGCTGCACCCCATGGTAGATTGTCATTACATTCTGTTATAGCAAGCTGCACATTTGCGAGTACCTGTAAGAGTTACCTCCTTTGTAAAGCATGTTGAGATCTACAGATCTAAAGAGCTAGGTATTTAATAAATGATAAATTTTAATATACTTCTATTAGCCTTGGCACACTTGTCAAAGGTGGTTCCATTAATATTAGAACTATTTGGGACACAAAATAAAAAATTTGGGGCAGGGGTAAGCAAGTCCCAGCTTCTAGCAGTGAGCAGACAACTTGTGTTGCTTTGCAGTGACCTTTCTGGACAATCTAGGAGAAGTACTGATATGTTTTAACCAGTGGAGGCTGGATTGTAAAACTGAGTGGAAGAAACTATCACCTGCACCCCCAGCCAAAAAAAAAAATTGAAAGAATTTTCAGGATCTTAAAATCTTTGTGTTTCTTTTCTAGTGGATTCTAATCCAGATTATATAGGTGTAAATCTGGAGTAAATCCACTGATTTTCAATGGAGTTACTCCAGATGTAAACCAGTGGAACTGAGATAAGAATTTTGACCCATACATATCAATTATGAAAAGATCCATCTAAAAACAGTATGTCAGGACATGTGAGGGCTACTGGATCAGTATAGTGTCTATAAACAGAACAAAAGGATTATTTTAAAAACATATCGAGAACAGAAACTGCCGTTAACTTTGACAATTCACCCAGGAGGATTTCTCTATGGCTACTAACCTTGTTGATTTTCAGCACTTACTTTAGATGACTCCATTTTGTTCTATTAAACCTTGCTTTGAAGCTACTCCAAATTAAGTTTAACCACTTTGTGCATCACATCAATTAACTACACATTTTTATTTTGCTACCCTTCAGAGAGTACTGAGAATAGCATTGTGAAAGGATGGAGTCTGAGGTCAGTACTGATTGACAACATGAACATGTGCAATTCTCTACTTTTAAAAACTTATTACAAAGTTTCCAAGTCTCAGCTGCACATATTTGTTGCTAGGCAACATATGTTTTCAGATTTCCTAGTCATTTGAGATTATTGAAGTTTTATTGGATTTTTATTAAGCACCTGTAACCTGCATCCAGGTGCTGTACATATACATTATATTTTATTTTAAATACACAGGGTGGACACATCAGTCCTCCAAAAAAATCCCCCAACCTCAAGCACTCACATGGCCTGCCCAGCCTAGAGAATAAGGCCAAAAATCCAATAAAGCACTTTAGTATGTGCTTAACCTAAACCCTTTGGGATACTTGCACTGCAAAGAAAAAACGGTGACACAAAAATCACAGAACCCAGGCTGCAGGGCTAAAAACCAGCAGTGCAGATGTTCCTTCTCTGGCTGGAGCCTGGGCTCTCAAATCCAGCAAAGAAGGAAGGTTATGGAGCACTGCTAATTTTAGACTGCAACCTCAGAACCTGAGTCAATTGACCCAGGCTCTGAGACTCGATGCTGCAGGTTTGTCTTTGCAATGTAGATGTACCTGTTGAGTGGTGCCACTGAAATCAAGGAGACCAGTCAAAGACTTAAAGTGCTTTGCTGGATCAGGGCCTAACAGACTTGAGCATGGACATCAAATCTACATTGAGCCACCAACCCTGCCCTTGAAAAAAACCTCTTTGCTATTTCAAATACAACATAGTCAAACTCCTCTCCTAGTTCTAGAGCCTGAGCTGACACTCTATGTAACACACACTGACACAAAGAACCAAAATGATTTAAAACACTCTGCTCACAGGCACAGCTGCTGTGTGTGTGTGGGAAGGGACCTTTAAAGTCACTTCATCCCTATTAACATAAATGGCTGTACTATCACTTTTCTAATGGAAAGCAACTGATTGTAGAAACAGGGCTTGGCATGTCTTTTGAACTACTTCTTCAGTATGCACTACTTCAGACACAGAAGGTGGAAGAACTGGGAAACAGAAGCACACCAAGGCCTAGTCTACACTAGGATTGTAGGTTTCAGAGTAACAGCCGTGTTAGTCTGTATCCGCAAAAAGAACAGGAGTACTTGTGACACCTTAGAGACTAACAAATTTATTTGCGCATAAGCTTTTGTGGGCTACAGCCCACTTCATCGGAGGCATAAAATGAAACATATAGTAAGAAGATTATATATATATATATACACAGACATACAGAGAACATGAAAAGGTGGAGTAAGAGGCTAGTTAATTAAGATGAGCTATTATCAGCAGGAGAAAAAAAAACTTTTGTAGTGATAATCATGATGGCCCATTTAGACAGTTGACAAGAAGGTGTGAGGATACTTAACATGGGGAAACAGAATCTATATCTATATATATCTTCTTACTGTATGTTCCATTCTATGCATCCGATGAAGTGGGCTGTAGCTCATGAAAGCTTATGCTCTAATAGATTTGTTAGTCTCCAAGGTGCCACAAGTACTCCTGTTCTTTTTACTAGGATTTTACATCGGTATAGCTAAAAATCCACAATCCTAGAAGGCACAGCTATACTGATCTAACCCCCAGTGCAGACACGACTAGGTGAATGGAGGAATTCTTCCATCAACTTAGCTACCGCTTCTCGGAGAGGTGGATTACCAATGCCAACAGGAGAACCCCGCTCATCAGCATAGGTAGTGTCTACAGTGAAGCGCTACAGCGATGCAGCTTTCCCATTTTAAGTGTAGACAAGCCCTAAGAATGGATTCACTCTGCTAGAGAGGTTTTTGAAAACACCTGACTGGGAGCATGTCTGTACTGCAGGGGCTACAGCAGCATGCTGTGGCACTGTAGCTATGCCACTGTAACTCCATAACGTAGACACATCTTAAGGTGACGGGAAGGGTTTTTCCACCACTGTAGGAACTCCACCTCCCTGAGCAGTGGTCGCTAGGTTGACAGAAGCATTCTTCCATCAATTTAGCTGCGCCTACTTTGGGGTTAGTATGGCACAGCTAGGGCACTCCGGGGTCTGAATTTTCAGCACCCTTGAGCAATGTAGTTATATCAATCTAAATGTTTAATGTAGGCCAGGCCTGGGTTGCCGAATTGTCCTGAGCAGAAGGGCAGGCTGGAAAAGCTCGAGTTCCATTTTGTGAAAAAAATTGAGGTTTTAAAACTTGTTTTCATTTCACATCAGATCAAAACTTGACTTTCTGAATTTTTTCCACAAAGTGTGAGAAAGAGACCCACCCCAAAAGAGCCAATAGCTTGGTAGTTAGGGCACTCACCTTGGATGTAGAACGGCTAGATTCAGGTCCCTGCTCTGAATCAGGCAAAGTAGGGACTTGAATTTGAGCCTCCTACATCCCAGCTTGTCCTAACCACTTGGCACGCATGTGTGCATCACTCTCTTTCATGTTGACCAGAAATCCCATCCTGGATATGAGAATTCTTCCCGACTGATTAAACTTCAAAGCAAGTATGTTTCCAAAAAAAGTTTTGCCTTTCAAGTCAACAGGAGCAGTCCTTGAGTAAAAACTGCAGGGAGTAGTGCAAAGAGAATCCCAAACTCCGGCAGGACAGACCTAATTTGAAAAGGGACCTTCTGAGCAGATGATTGATGACATAATTGGTCTTTATTTCCAAATGAAAAGCTGGTTTCTTATTTCAGGCTACATTAAAGGACCCCCAAAGGCACTGGGTCAGGTTTTTGAGCTAAGCCAATTTACATCAGCTAAGCATCTGGTTCTCTATTCACAATAAGAGACAACTAGATAAAATTTAATGAGCTCAAAAACTATTTTCTTTGACAGAAAATGTGTTAACTTTTAAATAAATTATTCAGCTAATCACTGAATGGTTGGTTAACATTTGGGTCCATTTTCCTTGTCTTCCTTGCTGTCACCATAAAAATAATGTACTGTACAGATTCACTTCATTACATTTTTTGATTCCAAGACTTCATTTTGAGCAGATTCCTATCTGAAGTGCTTCCAGATAACATGGATTTTTGTATGCCTTTATTAAAGATATTTTGGAAAGGAAACAATTATGTGTTTATTATTTAGCATTATAAAGAAAAAGCCCTACAGAATTTAATAGTGTTTAAATCAACAAGGTTTCATAGAAATTACTCTAAAATATTACATAATTTGGCAGGTAATTATTATTTTCTATAGGATTTTTTTTATAACCACTTCGTAGAATTCTATAGTAAGGATATAATTTTACATTAAATGTTATAAGGAGGTTTAAAAAGAAACAAAACGGAGATCATTCTATATTACATTTGATATTCCTTTACAAATAAAAATTCCAATTCCAATCCATTTGACTGAGGCTATGTCTACACTATAGCCTATGTCACTCAGGGGTGTAAAGAAATCACCCCCTAAGCAAAATAAGTTACACCAACATACATGCTGGTGTGGACAGTCCTATATTGGTGAGAGAGCTTTTCCTGCTGATATAGCTACCGCCTCTCGCAGAGATGGTTTTATTATGCCTCTTGGAGAGCTCTCTTGCATCGGCATAGAGCAGGGATGGGAAAACTACAGCCCATGGGTCAAATCCGGCCCACGAGCCATTTTAAGCCGGCCTGTGAGTCAAACCACGTGGCTCGGCCCCACTCCAGCCGGGGCGCTGGGTCGGGGGCTGGACCACGCAGCTCCCGGAAGCCACGGCATGGTCCCCTCTGGCTCCTACGTGCTCCAATGTGAGCTGCAGGGGCAGTGCCTGCGGATGGGGCAGCATGCAGAGCACCTGGCCACGCCTCTGCGTAGGAGCCAGAGAGGGGACATGCCATTGCTTCTGGGAGCCTCTTGAAGTAAGCGCTGCTCGGAACCTGCATCCCCTGAGCCTGTCCCCATGCCCCGACCCTCTGCCCCAGCCCTGATCCCCCTCCCATTCTCCATATCCCTCGATCCCAGCCCAGAGAACCCTCCTGCACCCCAAACCTCTCATTCCCAGCCCCATCCCAGAGCCCACACCCCCAGCTGGAACCTGCACCCCTTCCCACACCCCAGCCCCAGCCCTGATCCCCCACCCATCCTCTAAACCCCTCGGTCCCAGCCCAGAGCACCCTCTACACTCCAAACTCCTCATCCCCAGCTGCACTCTAACCCCAATTTTGTGAGTATTCATGGCCCGCCATACATTTCTATTCCCCGATGTGGCACTCGGGCCAAAAAGTTTGCCCACCCCTGGCAAAGAGCGTCTTGACAAGCCCGAGTGGATTATTTCTATTAAATTACACTTTTTTTTAATTTCTGATTTTTTTCCCACCTCAGCTAAGACTTCCATACATATTTTGGACCTCTAGATTATTTTATTTAAAAATCATCTTATATCAAGAAATGTTTTTTAAGATTTGTTTCTTTAACCTAATTTATCACAACAACAATAAAATAAAGCTTTTTAGCTTTCCCATTAAAGCTAACATGACAGTGGTAAAAAGAAAAGGAGTACTTGTGGCACCTTAGAGACTAACAAATTTATTAGAGCATAAGCTTTCGTGAGCTACAGCTCACTTCATTGGATGCATTTGGTGGAAAAAACAGAGGGGAGATTTATATACACACACAGAGAACATGAAACAATGAGTTTATCATACACACTAAAAGAAAAGGAGTACTTGTGGCACCTTAGAGACTAACAAATTTATTAGAGCATAAGCTTTCGTGAGCTACAGCTCACTTCATCGGATGCATTTGGTGGAAAAAACAGAGGAGAGATTTATATACACACACACAGAGAACATGAAACAATGGGTTTATCATACACACTGTAAGGAGAGTGATCACTTAAGATAAGCCATCACCAACAGCCGGGGGGGGGGCGGGGGGGGGAAGGAGGAAAACCTTTCATGGTGACAAGCAAGGTAGGCTAATTCCAGCAGTTAACAAGAATATCAGAGGAACAGTGGGGGGTGGGGTGGGAGGGAGAAATACCATGGGGAAATAGTTTTACTTTGTGTAATGACTCATCCATTCCCAGTCTCTATTCAAGCCTAAGTTAATTGTATCCAGTTTGCAAATTAATTCCAATTCAGCAGTCTCTCGTTGGAGTCTGTTTTTGAAGCTTTTTTGTTGAAGTATAGCCACTCTTAGGTCTGTGATCGAGTGACCAGAGAGATTGAAGTGTTCTCCGACTGGTTTTTGAATGTTATAATTCTTGACATCTGATTTGTGTCCATTCATTCTTTTACGTAGAGACTGTCCAGTTTGGCCAATGTACATGGCAGAGGGGCATTGCTGGCACATGATGGCATATATCACATTGGTAGATGCGCAGGTGAACGAGCCTCTGATAGTGTGGCTGATGTGATTAGGCCCTATGATGGTATCCCCTGAATAGATATGTGGACAGAGTTGGCAACGGGCTTTGTTGCAAGGATAGGTTCCTGGGTTAGTGGTTCTGTTGTGTGGTGTGTGGTTGCTGGTGAGTATTTGCTTCAGATTGGGGGGCTGTCTGTAAGCAAGGACTGGTCTGTCTCCCAAGATCTGAGAGAGCGATGGGTCGTCCTTCAGGATAGGTTGTAGATCCTTGATGATGCGTTGGAGAGGTTTTAGTTGGGGGCTGAAGGTGATGGCTAGTGGCGTTCTGTTGTTTTCTTTGTTGGGCCTGTCCTGTAGTAGGTGACTTCTGGGTACTCTTCTGGCTCTGTCAATCTGTTTCTTCACTTCAGCAGGTGGGTATTGTAGCAATGCCCCTCTGCCATGTACATTGGCCAAACTGGACAGTCTCTACGTAAAAGAATGAATGGACACAAATCAGATGTCAAGAATTATAACATTCAAAAACCAGTTGGAGAACACTTCAATCTCTCTGGTCACTCGATCACAGACCTAAGAGTGGCTATACTTCAACAAAAAAGCTTCAAAAACAGACTCCAACGAGAGACTGCTGAATTGGAATTAATTTGCAAACTGGATACAATTAACTTAGGCTTGAATAGAGACTGGGAATGGATGAGTCATTACACAAAGTAAAACTATTTCCCCATGGTATTTCTCCCTCCCACCCCACCCCCACTGTTCCTCTGATATTCTTGTTAACTGCTGGAATTAGCCTACCTTGCTTGTCACCATGAAAGGTTTTCCTCCCCCCCCCCCCCCCCCCCCCCCCGCTGTTAGTGATGGCTTATCTTAAGTGATCACTCTCCTTACAGTGTGTATGATAAACCCATTGTTTCATGTTCTCTGTGTGTGTGTATATAAATCTCTCCTCTGTTTTTTCCACCAAATGCATCCGATGAAGTGAGCTGTAGCTCACGAAAGCTTATGCTCTAATAAATTTGTTAGTCTCTAAGGTGCCACAAGTACTCCTTTTCTTTTTGCGAATACAGACTAACACGGCTGCTACTCTGAAACCTGTGATTATGCAAGGCACTGAATTTAGCCGTATAGAGTGGAAATCTGTCAACTTCATGAAAAAACTCGCACAGATACAGACAGACATCATCTTCCTCTCCAAATGCAAACAGATGGACATCATACCGAAAGGACTGAAGGTAAAAAATCCATTACAATCTACATACCACACAGACTATGCTGACAGCTTGTGCCACACACTCTCAAGGAAACTGCGGAACCACCTGATCAACATCCTCTACAGCAAACAGGGAAAGATTAAGAATGAGCTCTCAAAACTGGATACTCTCATAAAGAACCAACCTTCCACACAAACTTCCTCGTGGCTGGACTTTACAAAAACTAGACAAGCCATTTACAAAACACACTTTGATTCTCTACAAAAGAAAAAGGACACTAAGCTATCTAAACTACTATATGCCACAAGGGGCCACAACAATGGTTCCAGTAACCCACCCAGCAATATTGTTAATCTATCCAACTATACTCTTAGCCCAGCGGAAGAATCTGTCCTATCTCGGGGCCTCTCCTTTTGCCCCTCCACCCCCACGAACATGATACAGTTCTGTGGTGACCTAGAATCCTATTTTCGACGTCTCAGACACAAGGAATATTTCCAACACACCTCTGACCAACATATTAACCCACAGAGACCTTCCTGCCAACACTACAAAAAGAAGGATTCTGGGTGGACTCCTCCTGAAGGTCGAAACAGCAGCCTGGATTTCTACATAGACTGCTTCCGCCGACGTGCACGAGCTGAAATTGTGGAAAAGCAGCATCGCTTACCCCATAACCTCAGCCATGCAGAACACACCGCCATCCACAGCCTCAGAAACAACTCTGACATCATAATCAAAAAGGCTGACAAAGGAGGTGCTGTCGTCATCATGAATAGGTCGGAGTATGAACAAGAGGCTACTAGGCAGCTCTCCAACACCACTTTCTACAAGCCATTACCCTCTGATCCCACTGAGAGTTACCAAAAGAAACTACAGCATTTGCTCAAGAAACTCCCTGAAAAAGCACAAGAACAAATCCGCACAGACACACCCCTGGAGCCCCGACCTGGGGTATTCTATCTGCTACCCAAGATCCATAAACCTGGAAATCCTGGACGCCCCATCATCTCAGGCATTGGCACCCTGACAGCAGGATTGTCTGGCTATGTAGACTCCCTCCACAGGCCCTTCGTTACCAGCACTCCCAGCTATCTTCGAGACACCACCGATTTCCTGAGGAAACTACAGTCCATTGGTGATCTTCCTAAAAACACCATCCTAGCCACTATGGATGTAGAAGCCCTCTACACCAACATTCCACACAAAGATGGACTACAAGCCGTCAGGAACAGTATCCCCGATACTGTCACGGCTAATCTGGTGGCAGAACTTTGTGACTTTGTCCTGACCCATAACTATTTCACATTTGGTGACAATGTATACCTTCAAATCAGCGTCACTGCGATGGGTACCCGCATGGCCCCACAGTATGCCAACATTTTTATGGCTGACTTAGAACAACGCTTCCTCAGCTCTCGTCCCCTAATGCCCCTACTCTACTTGCGCTACATTGATGACATCTTCATCATCTGGACCCATGGAAAAGAAGCTCTTGAGGAATTCCACCATGATTTCAACAATTTCCATCCCACCATCAACCTCAGCCTGGACCAGTCCACACAAGAGATCCACTTCCTGGACACTACGGTGCTAATAAGCGATGGTCACATAAACACCACCCTATATCGGAAACCTACTGACCGCTATTCCTACCTACATGCCTCTAGCTTTCATCCAGATCATACCACTCGATCCATTGTCTACAGCCAAGCGCTACGATATAACCGCATTTGCTCCAACCCCTCAGACAGAGACAAACACCTACAAGATCTCTATCATGCATTCCTACAACTACAATACCCACCTGCTGAAGTGAAGAAACAGATTGACAGAGCCAGAAGAGTACCCAGAAGTCACCTACTACAGGACAGGCCCAACAAAGAAAACAACAGAACGCCACTAGCCATCACCTTCAGCCCCCAACTAAAACCTCTCCAACGCATCATCAAGGATCTACAACCTATCCTGAAGGACGAGCCATCGCTCTCTCAGATCTTGGGAGACAGACCAGTCCTTGCTTACAGACAGCCCCCCAATCTGAAGCAAATACTCACCAGCAACCACACACCACACAACAGAACCACTAACCCAGGAACCTATCCTTGCAACAAAGCACGTTGCCAACTCTGTCCACATATCTATTCAGGGGATACCATCATAGGGCCTAATCACATCAGCCACACTATCAGAGGCTCATTCACCTGCGCATCTACCAATGTGATATATGCCATCATGTGCCAGCAATGCCCCTCTGCCATGTACATTGGCCAAACTGGACAGTCTCTACGTAAAAGAATGAATGGACACAAATCAGATGTCAAGAATTATAACATTCAAAAACCAGTTGGAGAACACTTCAATCTCTCTGGTCACTCGATCACAGACCTAAGAGTGGCTATAATTCAACAAAAAAGCTTCAAAAACAGACTCCAACGAGAGACTGCTGAATTGGAATTAATTTGCAAACTGGATACAATTAACTTAGGCTTGAATAGAGACTGGGAATGGATGAGTCATTACACAAAGTAAAACTATTTCCCCATGTTATTTCTCCCCCCCACCCCACCCCCCACTGTTCCTCTGATATTCTTGTTAACTGCTGGAATTAGCCTACCTTGCTTGTCACCATGAAAGGTTTTCCTCCTCCCCCCCCCCCCCCCCGGCTGTTGGTGATGGCTTATCTTAAGTGATCAATCTCCTTACAGTGTGTATGATAAACCCATTGTTTCATGTTCTCTGTGTGTGTGTATATAAATCTCTCCTCTGTTTTTTCCACCAAATGCATCCGATGAAGTGAGCTGTAGCTCACGAAAGCTTATGCTCTAATAAATTTGTTAGTCTCTAAGGTGCCACAAGTACTCCTTTTCTTTTTGCGAATACAGACTAACACGGCTGCTACTCTGAAACCTATCATACACACTGTAAGGAGAGTGATCACTTAAGATAAGCCATCACCAGCAGCAGGGGCGGGGGAAAGGAGGAAAACCTTTCATGGTGACAAGCAAGGTAGGCTAATTCCAGCAGTTAACAAGAATATCTGAGGAACAGTGGGGTGGTGGGGTGGGGGGGAGAAATAACATGGGGAAATAGTTTTACTTTGTGTAATGACTCATCCATTCCCAGTCTCTATTCAAGCCTAAGTTAATTGTATCCAGTTTGCAAATTAATTCCAATTCAGCAGTCTCTCCTTGGAGTCTGTTGGAATTAGCCTACCTTGCTTGTCACCATGAAAGGTTTTCCTCCCCCCCCCCCCCCCCCCCCCGCTGCTGGTGATGGCTTATCTTAAGTGATCACTCTCCTTACAGTAAAAAGAAAAGGAGTACTTGTGGCACCTTAGAGACTAACAAATTTATTAGAGCATAAGCTTTCGTGAGCTACAGCTCACTTCATCGGATGTAGCTCACGAAAGCTTATGCTCTAATAAATTTGTTAGTCTCTAAGGTGCCACAAGTACTCCTTTTCTTTTTGCGAATACAGACTAACACGGCTGCTACTCTGAAACATGACAGTGGTAATAATCATAATAAATTCAGCCTTTCCCTGAAACCATTTGTGTGTAGCCAAAGTGCAATGTGTTTTTCAAAGGCATGTTTCATATTCAGTTAAAGCAGCTAAGACTAGTCTAGACCAAAAGCACCATGAGCTAATCTTTTTCACCTTTACAAAATTACTTGGCTCTTATTCCTACATATTTATTGGCTTTCACCAAAATATCTGGCACTAGCATCTCATAATTTCTTGCTTGTGTTATTTTTATTTCTCTTCAGAGTGTTTAATAGTAATGGGCAAAGCCACAACAGTTAGAAGTCCATGTCTGGATATACACTTGAAAGGATGAATACTTACAACAGTTAGCATTTTATAGCATCTTATTCATCCAAAGCACTGTACAGATGTGAACTAATTAACTAGATGGATAAATATTATTGACATCTGACAGATGGGGAAAATGAGAAAGAAAGCTCGTGTGACTTGCCTACGGCTACATACAGTCACTGGCAGAATTAGGATTAGAATTCAAGACCACCAAAATCCCAACCCTGTGCTTATTCCTCCAGATCACAGCCTCCGCTGAAATCCTGGAGCAGTTAGCATTAACCTCCATTAAAGTCAATGGAGATACACCAATTGAGACTAGCTGAAGATCTGGCCCATTTTCAGATTACTTGCTGTCAATGACACCTGTGCAATGCCACTGCCTTCACAGGGTATAGAGAGGTATATCTGACTGGCCCTTGTAATCGTGCTGCTTGATGAATCACAAGGAATAGAATCCAGCTCACTCCCTCTTAACTTTATCAACTCCGTACAGCTAACAGGAGCGTAAGAGCACTAAAAATGTTTATTTTTAGTAAGTAAATTAAACAGATACAGTTGGGAATACACACAGAGACTCTGGCCAAGCCTACACTACTGCGGTAAATTGATATAAGCTATGCTACTCAGTTACATAAACAACATAGCTGAAGTCGACATAGCTAGATCCACTTACCGCGGTGTCTACACTGCCCTGTGTCAACGGGAGATGCTCTCCTGCTGACTTATCTTACGCTTCTCAGGGAGGTGGAGTACAGAAAGCAATGAGCGAGCGCTCTCCACGTCTTCACCAGACCACCGCATCGATTGCAGCAGCACTGATTTAGCTCCACAGTGGCCCTCTGACTCAGCAAAGCACGCAGGCATTTGCTTCATTTTAGGAACTGAAATGCTTAACTGCTTTGTTGAATAAGTTCGGTGAAATTCTTGCCACATTGAAGTTAATGGGAATTTTGCCACTGATTTCATTGAGGCCAGGATTTGACTCTAATTGGGGTGGGGTGGGGAAGGATCTTCTATTAGCAGAAATTATATCAACACTCACAGTATCTGATCTAATATTAAAAGAATGTGAGACAAGTAAGTGGGAATTCAGATCCTCAAGCTTGACTGACGTATGGGTTTTAAAAAAGTGAAAAAGTGTGGCAGGGGGAGTGAAAATGTATAACATTACATCCATTGAAAAATGAATCAAGGAAGAGAATAATGCCAAAGGCAGGCATATTATAAAACCCTATCTTCAAATTATTGCTTTGTGGGGGAAGGTAAGTTCTCTTCAGAATCAGGGTCATAATCTCATGAAAATTGCAAAATTGCACAGACTTCATTACCATAATATGGATCAGTTTCTAGTGTTTAATTAGTATATTGCAAATGTTAATGGATGGGGTTATACCAGGAGTCAGCAACCTTTCAGAAGTGGTGTGCCAAGTCTTCATTTCTTCATTCTAATTTAAGGTTTCGCATGTCAGCAATACATTTTAACATTTTTAGAAGGTCTCTTTCTATAAGTCTATAATATATAACTAAACTATTGTTGCATGTAAAGTAAATAAGGTTTTTAAGATGTTTAAGAAGCTTCATTTAAAATTAAATTAAAATGCAGAGCCCCCTGGTCCAGTGGCCAGGACCCGGGCAGTGAGAGTGCCGCTGAAAATCAGCTTGCCGTGCCGCCTTTGGCATGCATGCCATAGGTTGCCTACCCCTGGGTTATACTAAGTGAAGTGGACACATTAGCAAGGATAGGCAGCAATTTGCTGTATTGTTGTTTAAAGTACAGCATCTATAAACAAAAGCTTCATGGGGCACTTGGTCTTGTATACATTTTTAAGAGGCTGATACAAAGAGATTGATCCTTTTGAGAAACCTACACCATTTTGTCTAGATACAGACTTTCTGGTAAGGTGGCAGAGATATTTACAAGTATTGATCTTACAACTTACCATGGTGTACTTCTGATTCAGTAAATAAACATGGCTAAAAGCAATGCATAGGCTCCGGCAGAATCATGCAACCTGCAAGGTAGAAAGTGCTCCTCTTTAACAGCTCTTGACTCTGCAAGTGCTCCTCAGTGGAACAATTGGACACACAAAGTGTGACAGTGAACACTTCTGATGCATATTGATTCACTGCTGCAGGGATAAGGGGGTACAGTTTACGCCCTGCTGGGCCTAAGGTGGTTGTTGCAATGGACGGAGGGATGCATAGTCAGATGGCAGTAATTCTGCCACTGTGCTACTGGGGTTCAACCATTGGAGAGCAGCTTTTATTTTCATCTTGGACTCCCTAGGACCCCAACGCACAGGACTCCACTATCAAAAGTTGCTTGAGAATGTATTGAATCAGTGATGTAATCAAAATCTGCACGCAGGACACTGTTATTTTAATTGATGCATCAGGTCACAGGACTTCTCCTTTTGATGTAAAAGGTCAGTTTCCTGTCCTACCATCTGCATTCCTCCTGACTGGCTATTATAGTTTACTTCTAACAGAACTTTCATCACTTAAATTTCTGCAAATATATGTCTGAAAGCAAAGAACACACACAGGAACTAGTGGTGACCTGATTGACCCTTAGTTGATCATATCATACTTTCTGCAATAAATATGTGCAACTTTCAACACTTTCATTTAATTTCATCTTTGTTTTTGTCATTCATGATTCAAAATCCATGGACTGCTAAACTGAGAAGGTTCTCGTGGCTGTTAAAAATAGTCAGTGACATAACTATTAGCCAGGAAGAATAAGTGATTGCTTCTGGAGTTTAAACTTTGTAATATTTAGCACACAGGCACTTGATCTGGAAACTGTGCACACACTTAGCAGGTTCAGGTGGTTGGCTATTTTTAGCAGGGCAGTTTTCTAAAAATCTGGAAGCGAATTAGAAAATAAATGTGTTTGTAAATAAACAAACAAACAAACCCACAGCCAGGAGCCACTGAAATGGGAATTGTGCAAAAAGTTAAGCAAATCAGAGAAATTGCTCCTACAGTAAGGGTCCAGTCCTGAGAGGTCCAGAGAACCCACAACTCCCATTACAGTAAATGGGAGGTCAAAGTGTTTAGCATCGCATCAGAGGTGTTCACCATCACACTTTGTCTGTCCAATTGTTCCACTGAGGAGCATTTTAGAGTCTTCATGACTAGGAAAAATAAGATTAACTGTTCTTTTCATTTTAAATGCAATTGTGATATTTTGCAGTAAGTGGACCAGATTTTCAAAGTGGCCAGCACCTGCAGTTAGAGCCAGATTTCCAGCAGAGGTCAGCATTCAGTGTCCTGAATCTTCTGAGAATCTGGTCACTTATTTTGGTGCCTAAATGGGAACGGAGCTTTTTTGAAGATCTGTCCTATGAATTCTATCCTGCCCCAATCTACACTAATGTTTACAGCTGGTTGGGAAACTATTATCCTGTGAAAACTTTTAACAAAAATTTAAAAAATCTTTTTGATTTTTTTCAGGCTTTTGAAGACATACACAAAGCCCTGGAACGCAGGGTCAAGCTCTACAACTAGTGCATGATCAAAAGGTTGTACAATTCCCTGTTTTTCTAAGTCAAATTAAATTAACGTGGGGGTAAAAATCATAAAACATTTCGTTTTTGGTTTACAAACCTTTTACCTAAATCCTCAGGTCTTTATTCACTACACTTGAAATTTTGCCCATGTAAGGACTGAATAAAACTGAGTAAAGAGTTCAGGATGTGATCCACGGATTGCAATGTGCACAACTGTGACACGCACACAAATATTTATAAAAGACTTTCATTTCAAAAGGGGGTGGAAAAGCACTTTTAAATATAACCAAGAATGATACAGTCATCAATGTGTTTTCCACACATTGAGTCAGCTTTCTCACCTCAAAAAAAATCTTTCAAATGGGGTGAAATATTCCAATTTAGTAATTGATGTTAGAGCAAAAATAGAACAAAACTCAAGAAAAGTATATTGCATTTGGCAAAATGCAAGCAATGAAACAGTTGCTAAAGAATGTTTCAAATAAAGAACACCACCCCTCTTTCTCTTATATCGTCAATATTATATGACAAGTTCCTCAGGATGTCATTGTGGTTTCACAATAGTTATGAATGCTCATGGAAGGCTAACTCTCCCCCACCCAATCTGTTTATAGAGAGAGACAGAAAGAGTGCTCACCGGTATTCAATAACTTTGCAAGCAGTAAATTTAGTTCTCAACACCCTTGTGTATATAATTTTTTGAGCATCCTTCCTTCTCTTACAAAGAATCTGGTGACAGAGAGTGAGAGCTGTCCACACACTTTCTTTGATGTGACAATTAACGGTCATGTTAGTTCTTCATTTTAAATTTCAGTTCAGTGGCCTGCCACCTTGGGGTGAAAAAAGATTGTAAATGAGGAAATGAATGGTCTCTAGTGGTCTGAAAACAGAACAGGACCCAGGGACTCTGACACATTCTCACTCTTAGTGTTTACCATTTAACCTCTCTGCTTCAGTATCTCCTCCTAAAAAAGGCAGTCACTTTAATTACCTACTTCACAGGTTGTATGTTTGTAAAGCCCATAGAAGGATGAAAAACGTTATATAAGTAGCGTTCCTATGCACATATTAAATATGCTAATATTCCTTCCACAAAGTCCTCCTGGAGCATTGCCTATTTGTCCTCCTTCATTACCACCAACTTCAAAAGG
Source organism: Dermochelys coriacea (assembly GCF_009764565.3). Classification (NCBI taxonomy): domain Eukaryota; kingdom Metazoa; phylum Chordata; order Testudines; family Dermochelyidae; genus Dermochelys; species Dermochelys coriacea. The sequence continues at coordinate 244,401,032 of NC_050068.2, forward strand.
CACGTCATGATATCAATAATCTCATCTGGAGAAGAGCTAGATGCTGGTGTCTGCAGCATTTCAAGCCCTTGCTCTTTCCACAGCCAGAAAAGTGAGAGAACAACACAGCAGTGTGTTCGAAGCAAGCTGGTCTGGCTGTTTCTCAATATCTATTTTAACAGCTTTGATGTTTCTCCATTTAAAATGATGGACAGTAACAAGAATCACAAGTTGTGGTGATGATTCCCAGAATAACTCAGAGGGCCAAATCTCACTCACCTTACTCACGTGAACAGTCTCATCGAACTCAAGGGGATTACTTCTGTGAATAAGGTAAACAGGATTTGGCCCATAAAACAAACTGATATAATAGGAGGCAGGAATACATCTCAGCTATGTAAAACTATAGACTCTGGCCCCAGTCTATCAAAGACCAGAGAGTAGGCCTACTGAAGTCCATGGGACTACTGATAGGCATAAAATTAAGTAGAAACACAAGCCTTTGCAGGATCAGGACTACAGAAAATATTTTTCCGGGTTTTCTGTTTTTATTTGCTTTTTCAACAATCTAATTTTAAAAAGTAGGGGGAAATAAAGCAGTTAGTTCAGCATAAAGCAATCTGGGGTAAAGCTTAGGGCCATCAGCTATGTAAGTTCAATCACCATGAAAGATAATGGGAACCAAGTATGCACCTGATGGTAAAACTGAGCTCTTAGAATGTAAACATATGGCTACAATGCTATGAAAATGTAATTCTATTTATGGCTGGATCAAGCAGGCAATCACCAGTTGCATCTTGGATGGTTGGTCTTTCCTACTGCTTCAGCCTTAGATCTGGATAAGATGGAGATACAAGGAGTAGTTCAAAACTATGCTGCTTGCAAGAGCAGCAAGAAGCACCAGAACCCCCTAGTAGCTAGTCAGTCTAGAGTGTAAATGGTATCTAGGTGGAAACTAGGGTAAACTCAAATTTAGAGTTACAGTTGAGGAAAGTATGGGAGTCTTCCCCTACTCCCACCCACTAGACTATATACTCTTTCATAGGCCTTGATCCTGCAATTGATAGTGCATGGGCAAAGGGACCATGTGGGTGAAACAGTCCACCTGCAGCATCAGAGACTTAGATTATCAACTTTCTAGGAAATGGACCTTGTCTCCCTTTGTGATTGTACTGAATCTAGCACAATGAACCCCCTTGGCTATTAGTAATATATAAATAGTAATAATAATGGTTAACCCTATAAATACTGTGCTTACATTAGAGAACATGGACAATTTTAAGTTGACAATATTGCTTAGGGAAACAGCACAATTCGTACAAACACGAAAGGAAAACGTATAAGAAACAACACTCTGCTTCCCTTTATACAGATACTTTCAACCACATTCAAAAAAATTCATAACAGTGGAGTGGAACTAGCTTTGATTCTGCCAAGTAGCCTGCCTTGACAGGCTACACATTACCTGATGTTGCTGCTCAAAAATTAAAATGCGTATTGTGCTTGGACAAAAAATAAATAAAATATAATGTCTGAATCACAATAATAGGCAAAAAATAAAAAAAATCTTACCTGCTTTTACAAAATGGGTGAGAGGGTCTCATTATAAAGGAATTCAATTGCAATAATTACCTTGGCATGTAAAGGACTCGCTCTGCCACCACAAATCCCACCCTGAAGAAGAGGTTGCTGGCTGGGATAAATGGGAAAACCAGGAACAACAAGCCAACTAAAACTTCTCTATGTTCCAGTTTCTGCAACAACACAATAGTGAAATGCATGTGAATGAAAAAGAAATCCAACTTCCAATCAACATTAAGTTGCCCCTCTTCCATTTTCAGATTCTTATTAATAAAATAAATTAATCAGATTAATGATTGATCAATGTACTGCATTGAAAACATGAATTATTCCACAGTGCAGTTCCTCTGCATTTACATATCGTTTGTGTATCGTACAGTTGACATACCCATAACACATGTTTATTGTTTGAATTACACAAACATCAGCTACAACACAGTGTGTATTACTCTTGGCAACATTTCTGAGGTCAGTTTTACTGTACATCGATACTTAAGATTGTAACTTTCTGAGGTAATTTACAGGCAATGTGCAACTGAAGTATTATATATGAAAATAGTGTGGGTATACACACAGACACATGTTTGTATTCAGTCTCAAGTCTTTACAATTAAGAAGTGGCAGCTAAATCTGTAATGTTCTGTATGAAGAAAATTAACCAAAAACTGCACATTAATATAGTCTTTTTATCCCTTTGGAGAAAATATCTAAAATTTTAATTATACTTTATCATACAAGATACTTATATCCAATAGAGTGTTCAACATTTGAAGCATTCTGTACATTAATATTAATGTCTTTGGTCCATATTGCTGCTTTTAATGTTTGCTTTCTATGAGTGGAGAAATGAAATTGTCACATGTGATTTTGTCAAAACTATTGTGATTTGCACAGCTGCTCCAAATACTGCCAGACTACAAAGGCTTCAGTCTTGATCTGGAGGGACCACAGCCTTTAGAGATGAAGGCTAATTCCATTTCTCTACTAGTTCCAGTCCAACTGGATGAATCAGTTTGTAATGTCTGCTGTTGCTCACTAAAGATCAAATTAAGGTAATCAAACTCACTATTTAAAAGCTGAGAATTTAGGTTTCTTTAGATGAAAGAACAGCATTTAGTTAGTTAAATCACCCAGTGTAGACATTTGAGCTTTCTTGTGCTGGCCAATAATACCCTTGTTTAATCAGTCGTTTTTGTACCATGCCTAAATGATGGGGAATTCATTCTGAGAGGTCTAGCTTTGTAACATTTAAAGGCAGATGCAAATGGACTCACTTAGTCTTTTCAGCTTTTCTAATCATTTTGGTCTATTTCTCGTGCTGGAGAGCCTATTTGCCTTACAAAGCTTTACATGAAGGGATCTAAAAATGGAAATATCAAACAAGGCATAGGTAGCAGTATGAAGCCCAGCAAAAGACCTAAGGCCAAATTCTGCTCTCACTTACACCAGTGCAATCTGCTTTGGCATTGCACTTGTGTAACAGACATTGACCCATGGCATAACAGTAATTGCTAGATTTCATCACATATGCATTCTAAGTATGTTTATCGAGTATATAACACTTGCAGTGCTACAAATAAATTGACTGCAACGGTTCCTTACGTTAAGTATGCCTAAGCTCCCATATACAACAATACAAACAAATAGAAGTAAACACCACGTCAAGCACAATACTGATTACTCTTCCCACAGACTCTACTAGACTCACCAGATAGCAAGTGTCAAAAATTGGGACAGGAGGTGGGGGGTAATAGGTGTCTATGTGAGAAAAAAGATCCAAAAATCGGGACTGCCCCTATAAAATCAGGACATCTGCTCACCAACAATAAAACTTTGTTTGAAAAATGCCAACCAGCACCAGTTGCCACAAAGATGTTGTTCGTTCACAAATGGGAGGGGAAGTGGTCTGTGCAGCTGTCCACAGGATTGAAGGTAGTCCATAAGAACCTCTCCATCAAGATTTTTCAATTATGAAAAACGTTTGAGACCCACTGAACTAAGGTTCGCAACTTCATTGTAGGGAAGGGAAATCTTGTTATCTTCATTGAACAGAGAGGTGAAGTGACTTGCCCAGGTTCAGAAAGGAAGCCAAAGGCAAATTTCAGCGTACAACTCATATCCCTGGCCTCAGCTGTAAAAATACTCTCTAAAAACTAAAATGCACACTCATCTTACCCTCTTTTTAATACACTTAAACAGACACCACAACCATCCTGCAAGAACTTTGCATAGGGCCCGCAATAAAACATTATGAATTTGCTTTGTAGCCACAGCAGCAAAGTTAGATACACTGTTCACAGAACTGAGACTGACATCAGTCCATTAAGTTGATGAACCAAGTGATGTATTATAAGGACATGGAATTACAAGAACAATCAAATTCCATTCAAACCACAGGAAGAAGAAAACAAATAAATTAAACGTACGTTGAATGGAAAAGGGTAAGATACATAAATCTGTTAGGCTGAAGTAGGTGATCTAATCTCCTCACTTCTCTGTATAAAGTATCACAGCGCTATCCGGATGCCAGGGAGCTTTGGTCATTCAATCCCTCTGGCGGGGTTCACAAAGAGTGGCAGAACAAGCATCTACCATCACAGAGGGGCACAGCACATGTGCAAAAGAGCCCGGTGACACTAGCATCAATATTGTGAAAACACCATGCTGCTAGTTACTTTTAAAATAAACAACATTACTTGACAGCTAACAGTGCCCTTTTTAAGGAAGTCAGATCAGGCTGAAGAGTTCATTGAGAGGCTGGTTCCTGAAGGCCTTTGGGTCTGAAAGTATTAAAGTCAATGTTATTTGACTCCATGTGAACTCTCGCTTTACAAGGCAAAACTTAGGGTCAAAATTCTTTTAAACTCCTTTAAACTTTTCTACTCACTTGTTCTACCTTAGTGTTGTGGAATAACATCCCAAAGGCAGTAATGAATAGTCTACTTTTCTGCAGAGGAACCGAAGAACATTTTTACCTCTCTGTCATCATAGCAACAACAAAGAGCCTGGTGGCACCTTAAAGACTAACAGATTTATTTGGGCATAAGCTTTCATGGGTAAAACACCACTTCTTCAGATGCATGGAGTGAAAATTACAGATGCAGGCATTATATAATGACACATGAAGAGAAGGGAGTTACCTCACAAGTAGAGAACCAGTGCTGACAGGGCCAATTCGATCAGGGTGGATGTATTCCACTCCCTATAACAGATGAGGAGGTGTCAATTCCAGGAGAGGCAAAGCTGCTTTTGTAATGAGCCAGCCACTCCCAGTCCCTATTCAAGCCCAAATTAATGGTGTTAAATTTACAAATGAATTTTAGTTCTGCTGTTTGAAGTCTGTTTCTGAAGTTTTTTTGTTCAAATATAGCTACTTTCAAATCTGCTATAGAATGTCCAGGAAGATTGAAATGTTCTCCTACTGGCTTTTTTATGTTACCATTAATGTCCAATTTGTGTCCATTTATTATTTTATGTAGGGACTGTCTAGTTTGGCCAAAGTACGTGGCAGAGGGGCATTGCTGGCACATGATGGCATATGTAACATTAGTAGACATGCAGGTGATTGAGCCTCTGATGGTATTGCTAGAGTAGATATGGGGAGAGAGTAGGCAACAAGGTTTGCTACAGGGATTGGTTCCTGGGTTAGTGTTTCTGTGGTGTGGTGTGTAGTTGCTGGTGAGTATTTGCTTCAGATTGGGGGGGGTCTCTCTGTAAGCAAGGACTGGCCTGCCACCCAAGGTCTGTGAGAGTGAGGGATCATTTTCCAGGATAGGTTGCAGATCATTGATAATGTGCTGGAGAGGTTTTAACTGTGGGCTGTGTGTGATAGACAGTGGTGTTCTGTTGTTTTCCTTGTAGGACCTGTCCTGTAGTAGGTAATTTCTGGGTACTGTCTCACTCTATCAATCTGTTTCCTCACTTCTCCAGATGGGTATTGTAGTTTTAAGAATGCTTGATAAAGATCTTGTAGGTGTTTGTCTCTATCTGAGGGATTGGAGCAAATTCAGTTGTATCTTAGGGCTTGGCTATAGACAATGGATTATGTGACGTGTCCTGGATGGAAGCTGGAGGCATGTAGGTAAGTATAGCAGTCAGTAGGTTTCTGGTATAGGGTGGTGTTTATGTGACCATCACTTATTTGCACTGTAGTGTCCAGGAAGTGGACTTGTGAGGACTGGTCCAGGCTGAGGTTGATGGTGGGGTGGAAATTGTTGAAATCCAGGTAGAATTCTTCAAGGGCCTCCTTCCCATGGGTCCATATGATGAAGATGTCATCAATGTTGCGGAGTAGAGTAGAGGAGGGACGCTAGGGGACGAGTGCTGGTGAAGCATTGTTCTAAGTCAGCCATAAAAATGTTGGCATACTGTGGGGCCTTGAGGGTACCCATAGCAGTGCCACTAACTTGAAGGTAAAAGTCGTCCCCAAATCTGAAATGGTTGTGCGTGAGGACAAAGTCACAAAACTCAGCCAACAGGTGTGCCATGGCCTCATCAGGGATACTGTTCTTGAGAGCTTGTAGTCCATCCTCATGTGGAATATTGGTGCAAAGAGCTTCTATATCCATGATGGCCAAGATAGTGTTTTCAGGAAGATCACCAATGAACTGTAGTTTCCTCAAAAAGCTGGAGGTGTCTCAAAGATAGCTAGGAGTGCTGGTAGCGTAGGAGCTAAAGAGAGAGTCCAAATATCCAGATAATCTTGCTGTAAGAGTGCTGATGCCCGAGATGATGGGGCGTCTAGGGTTTCCAGGTTTATGGATCTTGGGTAGCAGACAGAATACCCCTGGTCAGGATTCTGGGGTGTGTCTGTGTAGATTTGTTCCCGTGCTGTAGCAGGGAGTTTCTTGAGCAAATGCTGTAGTTTCTTTTGATAATCCTCAGTGGGATCAGAGGATAGGGGCCTGTAGAATGTGGTGTTGGAGAATTGCCTGGCAGCCTCCTGTTCATAATCCGACCCGTTTATTATGACTACAGCACCTCCTTTTTAGCATGGCACTAATTTAAAAAACAACAAAAACAAATAAGAGGGATGAGTCACAGTGGACTCGAGGTGGCCTAATGGGTTACAGCACTGGCTTTTCACTTTTGGAAATTTTGGTTCAAATTCTTAATCAGGGTCCAAAGTTTGATGTGATGGTCCTGTCTAGAAAAGAGATTGCCAAATATTGGAATAATTGGTGCGGCTGCAAGTCATTTGACAATTGTTAGCTTTGTGTTGGGCTAAGAACAGGACTAATTGCCTGGCTGTACTCGGTCTATCTTAATGCAAACTCACTATTTAAAAGCTGAGAATTTAGGTTTCTTTAGATGACTAAAATTCTCTTACACAGACTTAAGAAAAAATAAAAGAGGAAAGAGAAGGAACACAACAAATAGCTAAAGGACTTGAAAGGAGCTTATGTACTATGGGTGATATTCTGGGCCCTAATGAAAATTGGAAAACTCTCACTGATTTCAACAGGGCCAGAATTTCAGCCTCTCTCTCTTTTCCAAGCAAGTTTATTTAGTACGTCCAACTGTTATGCTTTCTTCCTCAGGAGAGGCTGCCAGATTTATTGGTGAATCAACAACTGAAGACAGAACAGATTCAGAAACCAACACTGCATATCTTTAGAAAGTGGGAAGAGCGGGACCTTATTTCAAGAACAGTTCTTAAGAAATTGCCCCCAAAACATAATGAATTGCAAAAGAACCAGGCATTTGTTACATTTCTGAGGTGAGATACTTCAGATATTTAGACCATTTATTTAACTGACGGTTTGTTTAGAAACGCACAGTTTTTATTATTCTGGTGGAATGGGCCAATTTAGGGACAAGCTGGGCTTCAGAACATGGTAGAACCCCCAGCTTCACCCACATCCCTAGAGCACCATTTGAAGCTTCAGAAAGGGCAGATATATGATTCTATATTTTTTCTGTTTTCTTAAAATGAAAACTGTGGGCTGGACATTAGCAATCACTTCGTTCTAACAAGAGCCAGCTCTTTCTGCCTGGATAAAGATATTTCATCCTTTTGGAAATATAATGCTAAGGTCTTTATAGGCACTCCAAAATGACCTTCTCTGCATGGAAGAGACCTTTGAATTAACCTTAGAACTCCCTGGTTTGTTGACAACATGCCGGATTTCTTTGAATGAAAGTAATATCATTTACCCAATGTATTTTTTTTTATTATTATTCATATGCCTGCCTATTATTGCTACTTGAAGGTTTGGTCTCCTTTACTCTAATCAAAAATCAATAAAGAAGGATTTTAAAAATCTGCAAAGCTTCACTCTCGTATCAACGATTCAAAAGATTTAAGCTCTTTTCGTATAAGCGAGTCAAGAATTAGTCACACTATATCAAACATAATTGAAGTGAATTCTCAGACTCATTCCGAGGACAAAATATATGAAAGGAGAAATCAGTTTATTAAATTGCTAGTTTGGCAACTTAAAAAAAAAAAGGTGGGGGGCAGAAACTACTAGGTTTACTCCTGAGATTGAATTTCCAGAAGGACATATTCTGTATCCTCAGATTCCTGAACTATTAAATCACAATACTCTTCTCAAAGTGAGACCTCAGAGGAAAAAATGTAGGGCCTCTCTAAACTGAGCTTAACCCACCTGTCATAAGACACAGCATGATGAATCTGTGTCCTGGAGTAAGTATTGCACTTTGAAAGTCCACATCCCTTCACTGAGAAAGCTCTTTAGAACCCCTTTCTGGGCATGTGCAGCTAGAGTTGGCAATAAGAGAGTGGCTGGTTAGCAGCTGTGAGAGGTTTTCCTTCCTTTCTTTCTTTGAACATTTCCTGAGTGGTTTACCCATGTTTGCTTATTTGAAACCCAAGATTTGCCTGTGGCTATTAAATAGATGTCTCTTTCTCCACTTTATTACAGGGACAAGACAAGAGCCATCTCGCCTCCTTTTGAACTATCTCAGTAGATTAAGGGGTGCCTTCTTAACAAAGACCTGAATCATTCTGTCAGTGAGTCTCAGATAGCCCATGTTTCAAGCATCGGACTTCAGGCACAGAGAAGTTAGTACCGCAAGGAGGATGGATGCATATGACTCTATAACAGCAATAAATGCTATTCATCTTCAAAGTGCTTACAATCCTAGGAGGTAAGTAAATAATCTATCTATGAGGAGAGTGAGGTACAGAGAGGTTAAGTGACCACAAAAGGAATCAGTCAAAGACATGACAGGATTACAACTCTGCAGTTTATCCTTGGCACTCATGGATGTGTTTAGACCTCTAAACCCCATACAAACTCAGAAGGTAACTTCACATGTGCTTACAATACTGGTTGCTCATCACAACTCTCAACCATCTTTTAACTTCACTATTCACAAGGCCTATGCCAAGTCACTGTCAACATCACACTCCCTCACATTGCATATTACAAGGGGGCAAGATTTGCAAATGTCTAATTGCACCTTCCATATGCAACAGTAAAGATAGAAGAGCTGGATTCTCCAGTTTGCTAAATTCTCTTTAAACTCACGCATAAGTGGTATAAAGCCAGCCAGAGATTTCTCCTGGAGATTCATCCCTATGCAGAGTAATGATCTCTTCTGCCAGCTGTTCCCCTTCCTTTGGTCCAAGCAGAAGGTTGGGTCATGTCAGGACTGATCTCCTATTGCCATAAACTCCTTTATGTCAGCAAAAGAAGTCAGAGTAGGCCCTCTGGTGGGGCCCAGCAGTCAGAGACTAGGGAGCTGCAGATGCCTCTGTGCACTATATCTCAGTGAATCAGGGCCAAAATTCACACAATTTCAGATGCCAAGAGATGGGATGACAAACTCATCCCAGGGACATAGAGGAATCATATTTACCTGTCACTGAACTGCAGCCACCTCAAGGATGGATCATAGTGGGTATTTATTTACCAGCTTGCAACAACACTAAAGATCAGGAAATAAAGAAAACAGTACAATCCAATTGAAACTGCTGGTGAAATTTTTTGTGAAAATGTAGTTACCCAAGTTAAGCTTGGTGTCCTAGCCAAGTTCGAACAGCCCTATGCTTAGAGAAAGCAGCATGAGTTCTTTAGTCTCCTGTCAGGAACTCCGTTTTACTTTCCATCCAAAGAGCATAATGCCCCTTAAATACCAGGCCTGGGTTCAGCAAGTCACTAGCAACACCCTCCTTTAATAATGAGGTCTCTCTCTAGCTATCTCCCTTCTAAGCACTGAAGAAAACATCAATATTTTTTATTGACTAGAAGTGGGCAAATCTGACATAGAGTCACTGAGAAACAATATGTATGGAGCCACACAGTTGTCTTTTTACAGTCGCTATTCTGTGCGCTTTAACTGCCTAGTAGTGTCTGTCCCTGTTCCTAGCATTCAGCAGCACCAAAAAACAACTTCCCTGTTCTTCAGCAGAACAAGTACACACACAAGGCTGGAATTGATCCAGCATCATTGGCTACCGGACCAGGGAGTGCCCCTCAGGAAATCTTCAGCACTGATCACAGCCACTGGGAACTAATCTATTGTTATTCACTTTCTGCTTTCAGAAAGGGCAATTAATATGCCATAATGGAAACTAGGGCCTGATTTTCAGAAGTGCTAAATAACTACAACTGCTACTGAAGTAAATGGGAGATGTGGATGCAGAGCACTTCTGAAAGTCGGGCTCTTCAATATGGAACAAAACAGTATGCAGAGCATTTACAATTCAATGACCGAACAAAGAGGCAGAAATTTAACTTACTGAGATTTCTTTTTATTTTTAATATTGGATTTTTTTTCCCAATAGGCTATATCTATCAGCTTCCCTTTCATTTTTACACAGCCAAATGTGTTTTCTTATAGCTAACTATAAGGCACAATCAAACTCAGGGCAATCAATCACATCTGAGTCTTCATTATTAAATCTTCCCACGGCTCTCTGAAGCAATGGGTTCATTTTATCTGCCTCAACCCCTATATCCTCTAGTTGCACACTTCATGGCCTTCTCTGAACAGGATGCAAGAGTGTGTATCCTTGAAATAGCCTGGCACATTCTGAAAAGAAATAAAAAAGAATTTGGCTGCAGGAATTTTTTTTAAAAAATTGAACTTTATGAATGTATTTTTTAATTCAGACCTCGAGTTGCTACAGTACATGAAGAAAAAAGGAAGGTAAAACTTAGCCTAGACAGTGCTTGTTATATGTATACAAGTAATATAGTTTGGAGAACTGACTCTGTTCTCAATATAGGATGGAATGGTTTCCCCCCTAAACAAGTGAGAAGGGATCCCAATAAAAATAATGGGACAAACCTTGAAACTTTACTGTATATTGCAAACCCAACTCAAAACGGGAAACATTAGCCCATTAGCCCACAGAAGTCAAGAATAGTCTTTCCAGTCACTTTAAATGGGCCTTGACAGTCTACATTTCTTTTCCTTCAGGTTAATAAAGAAAGAGGAGACCCCTAAAACAATCCTTCAGTGCAAAAAAGGATGGAAATGCCAAAACTATTTATGTGCATGAAAAATTCCTGCAGGAGCTAAGGATTCTGTGCTGTGACGTGCCGAGTATGCTCATATGTATGAAAATTAACAGAAGTACTTCAGTTTGGGCTACATCTACCTTGTACATGTCAAGCCTGCTTTTCCTTTCAACTAAAACTACCACCATGAATAAAAGCACATGGACAGAAAGTATTTTTACAAGTTTGGCAGCTGCATACAGAGAGATTACAGTCACTTTCTTCTTTTGCTTGCATTTTCTGGTCGACATACCTATAACCTTAGGAAGGGTTCTATGGTATTTTCCATCAACAGCAAGGATACTTAGCCAATCAGCCTGCAGCTTTCCATACTCCTAGAAGTCAGCCAGCAAGACATGCAGAGTTCCTCCAAGTGTTTTTTTTTCTTTCCTTTCCTTTAGTTTTAGCTAAGCAGGGTCTTTATGGCTTATTGCTCCCTCCCTGAAGCAAATGTTAACAACAGACAAGGCACAGAAAACCTCACTACTATACATTAAGACCATCAGTACTGACCTTAGCTTGGTGTTAGGAATTCATGTGGGCCCTCAGGAAAGTGAAAGCAGGATTTATTTTAAATGGCCCTTTTATGAAAATGGTTTCCAGCTAGTCAGATATACGCAGTCGATAAATAGCCTTATTCACCTTGCAGTGTCTTTGAAGCACTTGGGAACAAAAGCATTGTTCTCGGGGGTTGAGGCAGAAGAATTTTGCTAGACATACTTTGAAAGACTGTGCTGTTAGCATTACAGGATATTTTAAAAGGTAATTGCTCTGAGAAAGGTCCGCAGACAGTGATTTACTAATGAGATGCCAAACATGGGAAATCATGCAAAGGCCTCAAACATGTAGACTAAGATAAATAGCACAAAAGAATATACTCAACAAGTGCAGGTGAAAACCATAGAAAAATATATATAAAATATGGTTATTAAACATTTAAAGCCAGGAAATGCACAGTCTGGAATCTTCCTGGCTTTTCTCCCTACATATAAACCACCGCGTAAAGGGAAATATCATGCAATTTACTGGAAGAAATAAATAATTCTGCATTAAATATCTTGCTATAACTAAGGAACATACTTACAGAAATGTGACAACCAGCTCTATTTTAAGATTAGATGTGAAGTAAAAACCAATGGACAACTATATATAATAAAATGGTTTGATAATAATACTTTGCCTTAATTGCATATAGTGTTTATAATCTGAAAAGCATCAAACCCTCCTGCATCATATGTAGCTATATTACATATAGCAGCAAGGCAAATACTCTAAAAGCAACACATAGACCATGAGAGATGTTTAGGTTTTAAAAACATAAATAATGCTTCCTTCCCAGCCAGGCACAAAAAAGGGGGTATACCCTTTAGCTAATATTCATAACACTTTATGCTTGTTTGAGGCAGAAACTGCCATAAGGTGCTTTGACAATACTGGTCATGAGTACAAAGGCCAAGGAGAATTCAGTGGTAAGGCAGAGGAAATAAAGTCAGTGACAAGGCACATTAAATTCCCCCTAAAATGACCTCCAACTCTTTCAGGAATGGTATCCTCAGTTTTATGATTCTGCTGTCCACAATGATTTTGTGAATGACACCCTCCCCCCACACACCTACCCAGTTCTTCCCCAACACCAACATAGCCTAATAAAGTCTAGGATTGGGCCTAAGCATACAGGAGTTTTGCCTGCATAAGGAGCATGGAATCTGACCCATTGTATGCTCTGCAAATTTTACAGCTCCAAGTAGAGGATAAGTTGCAATTTAATCATATTACTAATAAAGCAATGGCCTAAAAATGCCAAGGAGAGTGGCAGAGCAACCATTTAAAGGGTATTCCTTTCATTCTTCCTTGAATAATTGTGATACACCAATGAAAAAGCTGTTGGCCTGACAGTATGCCAGGCATCCTTTCTCCCCACTGTCTCAGCAGGTACAGTTCCCTTCTGTATGGAAAGCCAGGAACTATAAGTAGTTGCTTTTACTACTGACCATTTCTAGCATCAGAGGAACACTAGATGCTTTGACTTATTTAGTTGGTAGCCAGAATTTAAAACTGGATCATTATTGTCAGTGACTCTCTTGTAGTTCACCTACCCCCAAATCTAGAAAATATAGCAGCTCCTTTCTTCATCGCTAAGGTTGGGTTTACAATGTTCTATTCCTGCCCCGTCTCTTTTCATTAAGTTTTATATAAAATGCCGGGGTTAACAATAGGGTTTCTGCCTTTCTAGCCTTCCCCTCTGCCTCTCCTCACCATACACACAGACCTCAATCAGTTTCAATACCTTTCTTAATTGATCTGGTTGTTTATGGAAAGTTTTTCTCTCTAACAGCCACTCAGGACACTTTCACATTGACGACTGGAGTTTGAGGCCAAGACTTTCAATAGTGACTAGCAATTCGGGGTGTCCAGTTTGAGACACCTGAAAGGAGCCAGATTTTCAGAAAAAGTTAACCACCTCCCTTCTGAAAACGAGAACTCATTAAACAGTCTCAAACTGGGCACTCCCAAACAGATGAACCCCAAATCACTGGTCACTATTGAAAACCTTGGCCTGCAATTGTAGCGGAGTCTTTCTTCACTCACAGTACAGGGTAATCCAGAAGTACTACAGGAGACAAGCCTATTAAATCCCGTCAGGCATTATTTGCTACAGTCATTGGCAGCTGAGTGTATTGGGACAGACTGTGGCAGCTGAAAAATGAGCTTGCAGATATAAAGGGTATAAACAAAATGGCAAGTTTTACTCAGGTGATGGTGCAGTTCTTTCTGTCCTTGGAGACCTAGACAGCATGTTTTCCAGAAAGAGGAACTATGGTTAATGTGTCACAGAGGGTGACCTGTAACAAAGTCACCAGTAGGTTACAGATGTGCAGAAAACAGGAGACCTTTTGTGAACCCATTTAATCAAGGCTCCTAAAAAGATTATTAGGCAATAGAGTTGACTGATGCATTTCCTTGTTACACAAGAAGAGTAGCAAAGTTGAAACCAACAGGAGCAAAGGGAAAAAGAGAAAGAAGCAGTGACACTCATTCTACTAAACAATCGAAAACTGGACAGCTGCCTTTCCAATTCGTGCAGTTTTCAGTGTAAAACTCTCTCCAATGAAATATGTGGCTCTGTTCCAAGCATGGCATATGCAAAACCAGTGAGAAGAAACCTCAGAGCTACCAGTCTATGCTTTTTCTGGGGTATAAATATAGAGCATTCATAAAATTAAATGGAACAATCAATCTTCATGGCTTAGATGTCCTTTATCAGCACTGCACATACATTCCAACAGTGTGATTACCCTAATCACAAGCATGAACAACAAATTAGTCCTGTTTAAAATTTAGTGGCAACAAAACCATCAATCCAACACATGCATTCTGTAATTACAGTCCATGTAATATATTCTATAATTCTCTATGTGTGCATGCCACATGGGCATGCACCCCTTTCCCTCCCCTCCCCAGAAAACAATTCAACATTTACTGTGTTGATATCTTTGATTTTGCCACAGTCATCTGCACACAGGATTTCCTATTCTTAGTACCACAGAACAGAAAATGCTACTGGTAACCAGAGTGTATGTGTATTTGCACGTGATAGAGAATAGCAGCTTGCAGCACTGTTGTAGCCATGTTGGTCCCAAAATATTAGAGACAAAACGCGCGTGAGGTACTATCTTTTATTGGACCAACTTCTGTTGGTGCAAAAGACAAGCTTCTGAGCATACACAGAGACTTGAAAAAGAGCTCTGTGTAAGCTTGAAAGCTTGCATTTTTCACTAACAGAGTTGATCTAATAAAACACATTACTTCACCCACCTTGTCTTTCTAGAGATTAATAGACATATATATAATCCTTGCCTTATTCATGATAAACCCATTCCTTAGCAAAATTGTGAACTATCACTTCCAGGTTATACTGTGTTATGGGAAGAGGAGAAAGGTCAACAGATAAGTAAAATGTGAATTCATGGAACTATTTCAAAAAGAAAGCAGAAGATTTGATTCAATGTGAAATAACTTGATATGCCTCATGCCAAACAGCATAAGAAAACTAGCCAAGACTGCCTGCCATTTGTCTGGTAGAACGATGGTCTTTGCCTGTACACATTGCGTCATCTCAAAAAGTCACTGATTTCTCATTTAGAAATGCAATTTTTTTAAGAGTCTAATAAAAAGAAATTGTGCCTGCAAGTCATGTTCTCTGTACTCCTTTCCCCCGCCTCACCTTTATAAATAGTAACATACACATGAAAACAGGATAATTTGTTTCTACAAAATTCATCTGCTCTTATTGTTTGTTCCCCACCTTAACTCTTACTGCTTGGGACATCATAATCCTCTCCACAGCAGGTAATGATGCAAATTATAGCAAAAGCTAGTAAAAAAAAAATGGGAAAATTTTTTATCAAAAAATCCTTTTTTCTTACTGAAATTCAGAATATTTCAGCCCTCTCTAATTATGACTAGAACTGTGTTAAGCTGTCACAATAAAACAAATTCACATGTAGCGTCCCTTAATCCAGGATTCATTACTAACTCCAAGTTCAGAGCAGGTTTGCTATAAGGCTGGTAAACCTCGTTCCATGTCAAAACGCTGACATTTATGGTTTAACAGGGGTTGGACATGAAACCAGATAGTTTGGGATGCATTTTACTTTGTGTTTTGTTGTTCATTTGAACCAGGAGCTCCAAGCAAAAATGGGGGTGCAGGCGGGGGGGAGAGGAACCAACTACACAAGACTCAAAGTAGCAAACAAGCAAATTCCTAGGAAATGAAATCCCTGCATTGAACACAACCCTAATTTTGACAACTGGTAAAAGATATGAAGCTAGAAAAACATCAGGGAATAAAGGATGTGATTTCAGAACTGCTCAGTGTTGAGCAAATGGGAAGTTTTATTATTGCCTTCAATTGGAGCAGAGTTAGATCAAAGCGGAGCCCTTTTGAAAATCCTCTCCAAAGATTCTGATTTTACATTAAAGCAGCTAGCAATAAAAAATAAAAGCAAGAGAAATACAGAAGACATATGACCTGTAGGCAGAACTACAGCATCCCTAAATAGACTGATTTCCCATGTTTTCCATATGGCATCAGTTGACATTTTAAAGAATCCAAATTAAGGACTCAACGGTCCAAAAGTCTTTGTCATTTTTATCCTCCTATCAAGAGCATATATAGAACTCTGGATATGCAAGCAGTATGAGCAGGACCTGCACTTTTTAGCATAATTCAAGAGCTGTCTTATTACCATATAGTGGTTTTTCAGCGTAGTTATTTGTACACTTAAGGAAGGAACTCTTTTAAAAATGATCAACAAACCACTAGGTAATTATTTCTTACCACTTTCATCACAAGAGATGACTTCAGCAGTTGTAACTATCCCTTATTACTGGGGTTGCCTCTTATTTTAGACATATATTTCATCTCTGTCCCACACAAATCCAGTCTAATCTCATTTACACATCTGCAGTGCAAGTAACATGCATCTGCAATACTGATCTGTGAAAGTGGATTTAAATAACATTGTCCACAGTGTGGTTGTGGTCATGTTGTCCCAGGATATTAGAGAGACAATGGTGAGATAATATCTTTTATTGGACCAGCTTGTATTTAAACAACATGCCATTTATGCTAAATAATGATTCCCACATCATTTTCAACTTATTACACTCAATTTTGTCCTCCTTATTGTGTCCCATATATATGTTTTATTTGGTTTAGAAGTATAGATAAAAATATCAACTTAACCCTCAAAAGCTAGTGACAGACACCTGAAGCCAATGGCAAAGCTCCCATTGATTAATGGCAATTGAATTGGGCCCTTGGGTCATGAGCAAAGCTCATGGAAATCAAGGAGAGTTTTTCAGTTGACTTCAGTGGGCTTTGGGTCATTAATAGTAATTTAATAAAGCACTTTTGGCTAAATTCTGGTCTCAGACCAAACAAATGGGAGCAGCATGCATACATTCAATGGCAGAATTTAGTCTTTTGGATTTGCCTATGAGAGTTATAGGGAAGTATTTTTCCTCTTACTGTCTATTGTTTGGGAAAAAAAACAAACAACCTCAATTGTTTTTATTGGTGATGTCCTCAATGATTAGGTAACAAAAACAACATATAAACTATAAGATTTTAGAGTACTTTTTAAAAATTACCTTGAATGCTGTTATGCAATGTAAGCTGAGTAATATCATCACCACCACCAGGAGAACTGTAGCTAAATTCCTCACATCCCATATCGACTCAATTAAAGGAATACTCCCGACTTGCCAGTCATAGCACAAAGTAATTGGTGCTAGCAGAAGCCAGGAATTGAACGCCAGGAGGTATGAATAAGTTAGAAATCTGAAAGATGAAATGGAAATACAATACGTAGAATGTTCTCGATTCCATATACGTTTTTTCTTATGTTGAGAGCAGAGTGAGTTCATGCTGATCCAGGATATAGTCAATTATTGTCCCTTATACTGGAGAAAAAATAAAAATATATGAAGACAGCAACATACTGTTCTGTAAATATAAGTCTTCAACATGTGTTATTTATAAACACCATAAAACTTTAAACCAATTACCTCTATATGAGAATTGTACATCAACTTTTGAGTGGCTTGACTGTTCTGCATATATTACTGGAATGTTATATTTTTGAGGTGAATAATTATTTTTGTACCTGTTTTAATTCTATGTAATGTTTTATTCTTACAAAAAAGTAAATAAAAAGTTAAAATTAGAGAGAGACACCCACCCTTCAGTCTCTTACAGCAGTATTGCTGGACTCCTGCAATGCAAAGCAGCCCTAATTCTAGCTTAACCAGCCATTTGAAGATTCCCTCCTCTGTGCAGAGGAATTCATGGGTAGCTTAGAGCTGCTATACCAGCTTCTACATCAGACCCCCTCCCTGCTCTCTGGCACAGTCGGCAAGAAGCCCAGATCAAAGTTGGTGATTTCTGGCTCCCATCATAGCCCTTGGGGGGCACGAGCAGTTGGCATAAGGGAGGCTGAAAAAGTGGAGGGGGAAAGAGACTTCTAACTTTGTAATTTGGTATTTGTAATGCAGAGGGGATTGGGAGGTGGGAAATATGCTACCTTTTGGGACATGTGAAAGCTTCTGTGGACTGGAACAGGAGCAATATGAATGCATCCAAGTAAATAATTTGACCCTGAGCCACTTGGCAGCTACTTATCTGCAAACCTTAAAGCTGCTCCCTCAAACCACGTTTACAGAAGAGTTTAAATACATTTCTTTGTGAACTGCTGAAATTGGTCGAGTGCTCATCAAGTCCCCTGAGGAGAACTGTGAGATTCACAGACTATAAACTTTTATTGTTTTTTTTAAAAAAAGGCAAATATATAGAACCTGAAAGCGCACAGACTTGCATATAAATAATAAATTTATACAATATAGCACTTTTTCATCTGTCTGGCTTGGTTTTTGTATATTACACTCTGGTAGCTCAAAGATTTATTAAAGTGATCCCAAAGGACTCCCAAGACATGTACAAACATATATAAAAGATCATTTCATCCATCACTTACTGTGAAAACAGAGCAATTACTCAGCAGTATGGAGAACACTACACAGTATTTTAAGACAAGAGGTACAGGACACTGTATCTAACAATGACTTTAGGCAGGCAGTATAGAATTACCCACATTGGAATATGGCTAAGACACAGGGACTCACAACCCTAACTTTGGGGGGGGGGATTTTAATAACCACAAGTGGTTGGGATTTTCATTTTATTTCTCATCCCAAAGACACTATCTCCAACAGCATATTATCCCAACACCTGAGCTGATCAAAAGTTGTAAGGATGTTTCATTGGAAAAATTTCCTTTTCAGGATAGTTTTTGCAAAGAAGTTTTTCCAATTTTGATACAAAAATTGTAAATTCCACAATTTTTAGGTCCCCCCCCAATTGTTTTCCTCCTTTTTTCATTTTGCCATTGTAAAGGGAAAGAAAAGCAAAGGAAAAGAGTGTAAGGAAGGGGAGTTTTTTCCTCCCATAGGAGAAAAATATGAAAAAGTCAGTTTTTCATCTAAAAAAGTTTTGAATAAAAAATTTTGATCAGTTCTACCCCTTATCACATTGGGCCATTGGCTCATTACTCATTACTCTAAATGAAGAATGCCACCTTTTAAGACAGCAAAATCACTTCCTGCAGTACATGGGGGTTCCTCAGAGATTCACCAATTCAAAAAATGACGTAGCTCAGCCTTGATGGGATTATACAGCACAATGTCATATGGCATAACTTGCCATATTTATAGAATCACAGAATCATTGAATAATAGGGTTAGAAGAGACCTCAGGAGGTCATCATCTTCCAAATGAAAACCATTCACATCATTCAGTGAATTGTGCCAGGCTGTAATATTGTTATAAACGTGGCTAAGATTTTCAAAAGTGATAAGTAATTTTGGGTATCCAACTTGAAATGTCTTAAATTTTCAGCGGACGAGTTATCCGAGTTAATAAAAAGGCCCTTAGGGCAACTTGTGTATTGATATGTTCAAAAAGCATCTCAACTGTCATCCCATATGGAAGATGCATCAAATTACCAGGCAATTCTGAAGCCTCATCACACTTCAACTATTCATCTTCAAGAGAGGGAGAGAGAAACAACTTAATACAGATGAGCAAAAAGCTGATGGGTTTAGATAACAGACAGGCTGGTCTTCAGCATCCACTCTCCAGGATACGAGAGATGATAAAACTTTATGCAGCATGTAACAAATATGTGGTATTTGTTGTTACAGCAAATTGAGTCAATTTAATGTGATTTAAAAAGGAATTCCAAATAGATATATAGGCAAGTGTAATATAAAGCTGTACACTCTGCTGGGAAGTTAGTTCAGATTGATGATGAAAGGTTTTGTGAATGGATCTATTTCCCCCCTCACTGAATTGTTTTTGCCTTCCCCATAAACTTCAGGTACAGTCCACTTCTGGAGGCAGGGTACCAAAGTAGGCAGACAATTATTCTGTTCAGTTATGGCAACACTCGGGTTCCTTAAATGCAATCTGCCAACAGCAGTGAACTATTTCAAAGCCTACAAAAGACATTACGTACCATGCACAGTTGGCTGATGCACATCACCGTACATCAGAATAGAAAACCCTTGGCCATTTCTCCTGTTGTCAGTCCTGAGAGCTCTCATTTAATTTACTTGGTTTAGAATGCATGCACCACATATCCCAGAATGGCAAAACTGAAAAAACTGATTTTCCAGCTGGCCTTTTCAAATTGTAAAAATTCTACTAGTGATGTTTCTTATCACCAACAATTTGGACAGTCTTTCAATTTTGGTAATCTTGAATGTTCTGTCAGTTGTGTACCTAAAAATGTTGGTGGTTTTCAATTTTTACGTCAAAACTGGAAAATTTACACACAGTTTTTGCAAAACTGCAGAATATCCATGAAATCCTACATGAATATGCATGAAACCCTGCAGAATATCCAGGCCTAAAAGATTTGTTTTCCACAAATAGTGGATAACTGTTTTATCATCTATACTTCAATGTGATCTCTCAGACTGAGCTAAAGTGGTAAGAGCAAATGTTTCTGTAAGAGCAATGTAGCATTCAAAACTTTTCTCCAATGCTTTCAGGCAGACCAATGAGGTGAGAGAATTATCGAGATAGAAAGGAATGGTGTAGGATTCTCTGTTATGTGAAGTAAACAAATTTTATAATGTATGAACCTGCACCCCTACACATTGTATTGGAAGGGAGGGACTAAATATGTTACAGGTTTTAGATCAAATATAAATCTCTTGAACTGACTGAATTTTCTTAGATGTTTTGCTTCCATTATTTAAATAGACGGGGGGGAGGAGCCACCTTCAGGCACCCATATGATTGCCTGTAAATCCAGCATTGCATCTCTTACCTAGCATGCTTAAATAAAGAAAAAAGTTCAGTGGAGGCATAACCTTTCAAAAACATTATTTCAAAACCTGACATAGAATAGAAATAATCTGCAATTTTAAACAGAAATGAAACCTCCTGGAATTATTCCAAGCGCTAGTTACATTTTAGGGGCCTAGCTATAGTCAGCAACTAAAATATTTCCTTTTAATTAGTTGTCTGACAATAAATTATATTTTAAATTAATCATCGTCCCTGTATTACTACTAATTTCTGCTGGAATTTCAAGAGGGGGGAAAAATTACAGTGCTTAAAACATTTCTCTCTGTCAGGCCTGCTGCATTTCAGCCCAGATAACACAGGGTAACTTGTCATGGTCAGGAGACATCTGGAGGAACTAGCCTCCTAATTGGCATCACTTACTGTCAATTGACATGTCCCTCCCACCCTCATAAAGCCAGTTAACTGGGTTTGCATTGCAGTGGAGATCAATTTTGAATTGCACATTGAATACGGAAATACAAGTTTCAGCAGTTGTCAAATGTGGCTTTCCCAGTCCCCCAGTCTCTGAAATATTCAGAAGTTGCAAGCTTTCTTTAGCTTCTTAGACGTCATCATGATGACCCACACTTTCAAATCCTCTAAGGCTAGATGTAATGTCATTTGCTTTATTTGGCACATCATTTATTGCATCTGTTGCAGAAACAGGAGCATGATTCTGCTATCTGAACTGGTTGCCTTTAGTGCAGAGAGTGTTATGTTAGACCACTGTTTAAACTCAAACAATATAGGACACAAATACTTGAGGAATTGTCTGTTGCCCCAGGCAGTAATTGAGAATGATTTAGAATGGAAAAGTCACAGTCTCACTATTGCCAACCCCAACCATCACTGAGTCTGCTAAAAAAAATCATGTGTGGGTGGGTGTGTATAATTTGCCTTTTGGACTGGTTTTTAAAACTCAAGGGTTCAAGTTTTCAGGCTTTTCTTTGCAACAATGACTTTCTTTTTTTCAAAAAGAGAAGGCTGATCTCCCTGCCTAGTCACATGTACCAGGAGTGTGGCTTTAAGAAAAACACCAAATATTGTGAATGATAATAGAATTGTGAGAGTTGGCAACACTGAATCCTGAGAAGACCTTCTCTGCTAAGAGCCTGCTGCACTTGAATGTTCTTCTCTCTCCTACAGATGCAAAAGGACACCCAACAACACCCACGGGGTTAGGCTACAGTTGCCAATCCTCCCGGTTTCTCCAGAAGTCTCCAGGAATTGGGCTTTATTTCCCAGAGGCTACTGAAGCCAAAAAGGGAGATTTTAGGCTGCTAAAAGCCTGATGGCGCAGCAGGACTAAGGCAGGCTCCCTGCCCTGAGGTAAGCGCCGCCCAGCCAGAGCCAGCACCCCAAACCCTCTGCCCCAGCCCTGAGCCCCCTCCCACAGCCAGCATCCCAAACCCCCTCCTGCACCCCAACCCCCTGCCCCAGCCCACAGCCCCCTCCTGCAACCCAACCCCAGCCCAGAGCCCCCTCCTGCACCCAAACTCCCTCCCAGAGCCCGCATTTCTCACCCTCTCCCCACCCCAATCCCTCCCTGCCCCAGCCCTGAGCCCCCTCCCGGAGCCCGCATCCCCTCCTGCACCCCAACCCCCTGCCCCAGCCCAGTGAAAGTGAGTGAGGGTGGGGGAGAGCGAGTGACTGAGGGAGGAGGAATGGAGCGTGGCAGGGCCTCAGAGGAGGGGCGGGATGGGGCAGGGCTGGGCAGGGCAAGGCAAGAGTATTTGGGTCTGTGTGATTAGGCAGTTGGCAACCCTAGGCTAGGCTCAGGATTTGTTCGGTTTGTAAATTTTGTTGATTTCTCCCCCTCTGACTTGATTCCTCTGTGAAGTTCACTCAAGCTTGTTTCTGACTGTAGGTATCTCCATCCCTACAGCCTCGCCCACTATTGCAGGCAGTGCATGAAGGCTAGGGACAATCTCCGTGCCTGCAGTTGGAAAGTGCAAGGATTGCTCCCTCCAGGCACCCCCCTGCAAAGGGTATAGGAAGAAGATAGAGTATGACCCCCCCTTCTTTTTATCACAAAGGATTGTGCAGCCTATTCCCCCACTCCAGCCCCCAAAGGGATGGTGTAACAAACTGGAACATTGTGAAGTGGCACAATTTAATTCTCTGGGTTACTTTTGTTATGGCTCCCGGAAGATGTTGGGCCTGGGTGCCTAGGAATAGAAGTACCCTTTATACCTAAATTTTAGCAGAAGGGTTGGGGGAGAAATGGTCTCATAAAGGGCACCAAAAACGGGAAATGTCTGGAAGACAGGCAATAAATAATTGTTTATTTTTATATCATCTCAGATTAACCTGGGGTTGGGGAAAGAAAAAATAAGAGGGCTCTCAGGGAAGGGACAGTGTAGAAAACAGAAGCACAGAGGAGGGTTGTTGCCATTTCAGGGTACCCTGTAGCTCATCACTCCCTTGTTTAAATAACCCAGGCGCTTTGCCTGGTATGCAAAGGGGTTTTAGTTCTTTCTAATGGTGACAAGAATTCATTTATGTCCTTTATTAGGAGAAGAGTTTCTCACTCACATATTAACAACAGAACTCATTTCAGCTCTAGGCTCTTTCCACCGTTTGCAAAGCTCTAAATCAAGTGTGGATGATGAGCCACTTCATGATAATGTTGTAAAACACATGCTGCTGCAATTATAACCAGGTGATGTTATTTAAGGGTATTGTATTTGAGTTATATTTATTTGCATATCCTCTAGGGCACATATCTCAAGCAGCTTATCAGTCCAGTCATATCTTCTGCAGGAATTTACTTGTATCTTGTCATCCTATACCATTTTCTTACAATAACCATAAAATAATATGTTCTTTCTCTGCCCAGTACATTCTGTGTACATAGAGTAAAATCACATTTGTTTAAATAAATAAAATGAT
This sequence comes from Dermochelys coriacea, assembly GCF_009764565.3. Lineage (NCBI taxonomy): Eukaryota > Metazoa > Chordata > Testudines > Dermochelyidae > Dermochelys > Dermochelys coriacea. The sequence goes on from NC_050068.2 coordinate 244,424,873, forward strand.
ACATCGGTCTCACAAAGTCTGATTTCACATCAGTAGGAGACAAGATCCAAATGTCAGCATAAACATTAATGGAGGGGGAAAAGCCCTCTCAACTGCAAAAAATATAATGGCTCCATATAATGCCTTTCATCATCACAGAGCTGTGGCAACTAGAAGAAAAGCTGCCTATCAATACAGTGGTGGGTACAAAGAGTACAGAAATACAGAGCTATACAAGCAGCTGCAGCTTGCTGAATAGTAAGATGTACCTTCTATTACAAGGTACAACTGTGGAGGAGGATGCTGTATAAATTGTATTGATTTTTCTATTCATGAATCTAGTAGGTCTGTTTCTGAGCCTCCTCCTAAACTTTGCTGCTAAGTAGTTGAAAATATCAGATTTTTAAGAATGAGGCACATTCAAATCAGACATTCAAACAAGACTGACCTTCCAATAAAACCTGAGCTCTTGGGGATCATCCTGATAATGTTGCAATATGCAAAACCCTGGGGCTGATCTTGTTCTTCCCAAACCTGTAAGTCCCTGAGAGTTTTGTGTTCAAACGTGATCCATTATCCTAGCTAAAAAATGGTAGCAATGGATTCCAAGGGGCACCCTAAGCCAATCTAACAGATTGATGGCTACACACCAGGACTTCAACCAAGGTTTACAGTAGGGGGGAAATGGTGAGTCCCCTGGGCAACGACTGACATATGGATTACTACTCCCCAGAAAGTTAAAAACATAGATCTCTTGGAAATCAGTCGAGGTAGACATTTTAAAATGGTCTAAAAAGGCCATGGGACCCCCCCAGAGAAAACAGCCTTATCTTTACCTATCCAGTGCCAACAGAAAGTGGAATGAATACCAAAAAAAAAAAAAAAGATACTGGCTATTTGCCTCAAGGGGTCAAGCTACTTTCTCCAGTCCTGTGTTGGCAATGGATTTAAAAAATGAAACACATGGCTGAGAGGAATAAATGTCTGATGCTAATGTTTAAGCTGTGCCTCTTTTCTCAAAGCTATCTTTGGGTGTCCAGGTATTTGCATTCACAGGATATTCTGTTTCACAAGCAGGGTTTGTAATTGGCTCCACAGCCCCATTATAAATGCCTGTTAACAACCAATATTTCAGGATAGCAACATTTATCAGGGTTTGCTCATTAAACCATATAAGATTAAGTAAGAGACATGTTCAACTCTTTGGCCTGGAATAGGCAGGTTCACACTTCAGGAGAGAGACTTGTGCTTTGTCATTTTACCATTAGGTAAACCCATTAGGGTTCTCCCCCCCCCCTTTTTTTTAATGAAAATATATTTTAAAATTTAATATATGGACTGAGGGGGTCCCCATGTTAGTGAGCCAGGACTTCTTGCTGTCTCTGCATTTTCCTGCCTTACCCAAAAGTGAACACTGAAATAAAAAGTCTATTGTACATATTATACTGAAATGCAGATGAAATGAAACACACTGAGAAAGCAGCAAGAGCTCCTAAACTCAGAAAGTGTGGCCAAGAGTCAGAATGCTCTGGATGGCTAATTAATGGGCTGGTATATTGCAGAGGTTGGTTTTAATATTTCTTTACTAGCCTAGGGTCTAGTGCAAAACCCATAGGGGTTGTTGCATCTAACTTCCCTTGCCTTGCCAGACAGACCTAGCTGGCGCAGCGATCTGCTTCCACAGCAAAGGTTTGCCCCTTGAGCTCAATAGCTGTATTCCCTTTGAAGCCTCAACAGTCAGAATTAAATGCATCACTTAGAAAACAAACATAAATCCAAATGAAGCATAAAAGAAGTAAACTTTGGTGGATGAGTGTTTCTTCGGGTTTCTGAATTTCCACTGTGTTGAATTCTCACATATCCAATTGAAACACTTAACACACACACAAAAGCCAAATTACGGGGAAAAAAGTAGTTTGACCACATAAAAAACTGCTATCTACCAAAGCAGTCATATTGTAAAGCAAATTAAAAGACACAATTAGGGCTCATTCACGGCTGCAATAGATGGATTTATGGTTGTCACACAGCTAATGCCTGCAATGGTTACTATACAGTTACACTTGGAGAGAGACTTATTTTTTAAATATTTTTATTTGGAACTTACTGGTAAGGTTGCTGCTATTATCTGTCTCTTACACTAATCTGTGAGACATACTGTATGTTGAATATTTTTCCTCAGTCTTAGCAAGGTGTTCGTAATACAATATGTACTCATCATTATTCAGAGGACTCAAATATTTTCCCTCAAAAACAGCAGAATAACGCAACGTTGTGCAGAATGTCTGAAGCATGCCAAGCCTATTACTGAATGTCCTGCTAAGACTCTAACTGCACTTCAGTAAAACATTTACATCAAGCTTTGTATCGCTCAATACCTTTATAACTATAACATCTTTCCTCCATTTCATCCTAACCCCATTAAACATGTCACAGAGGCTTGGTTGAGGTTACATTGTGCTGCAGTTGCTTATCCATAGCAAAACTTGTGACAGCAACTTGCAACAACTTCAACTCAAAAGTTTATGAATTTTATAACCAGTGGTTCATTAGACCGGGGTTCCTTGTGTGGAATACAGGAGGTCCCATTTCCCATCTCTAGTGAGTCTTCAAGAAGAGTAGGATTTCCTGTACCTTTTATTTTCTGCCTTGGCTGAAAGATGGATTCAATCACATAACAGGCCTATTCTGCCATTCTAGCATTATCTCTACTGCAGGTCATTGTTAGAGGCACAGGCCATCATAATGGAGTATGCTACAGATCTCACTGAAAGTTTAAATTCTTTTGGTGACACTGGAAGACAGTACTGTCAAGCAGGGTCTGCCCATTAAAGCATTCATAGGACTTGTCTACACGGCAAGTTACTAAGTGGCAAGCCAGGGTAAGAATCTACTGTGTACCAGCTTTCTGTGCCGTGATGTCCCATGTGGACAGTGATACAGTGCAGTGAAAGACCCAGAGTGTGGCTTAGAGTAACTGTGCTTCAAAGTGCAGTATGGTAAGCTGCACTCCAGGACTTTCTTTGCCCTGTAGCAGCCTCCACATGGCAAGTTAGTGCGCACCAAGCTGGAGCACTGTAGATTACCACATAGACGTGCCCACACTCTGACCTTTGAACTACTTGTTTGTACCCCTGCACATGCAACAGAATTGCAGAAACTTTATTAGGAGGTTGAACAAACAACTGATTCATTTTAAAAAGATTTCACATTGTCACAATTATAGGATGCATCTACTTCTGACAATTAAGAAATGTGGAAAGATATATTTTACTGAGGTTAATGCACATGCTTGTGTTGTTGAAGACTGGGAAAGCCTCACCAGTCACACAATAAATATTAGGCTCCGGTGAATTAGTTTATGGTCCATGTCCAGCTCACAGTGGATAACATTACAAAAATCTAGAGCTGAACAAAAATTTTCCATTGGAAAACGCTGATTCAAATATGGAAATGTTCCATAAGAATGTGTTGATTGCAACAAAACTTTAAGTGGAAATCAGGCAGGCTCTCTGGGCTCCCGACTGATAGGCTGTCCAATTGGGCAGCAAGCTTGCCAATCCAGAAATTTTCAAGAAAATTCCATTTTGGGTCTTCCATACTTTCAAAAATTCCATAAAAAATTGTGTATTTCTGATTTGGAATGGGGGGGAGGGGGAATCTGAAACACAAAATTTTTTGTGGGAATGAAATTCTGGTTCTTGCCCAGCTCTACAAACAAAATATGTTTACAGCTGGTACTCTTGTTGGCAGCTACAGCATAGGCTAAGAACAGAATGGGCACTGGACAATGAACTCTTCTTTCCTTCTAAAAGATAGTTACTTCTAGTCAGGGCTGACACATATCAATGGGACAGCACAGGGAAGGTCGGCCTGCTCTCTGTACCACACCTGTCCTTCAGATAAAGAGGAGCTCAGTCTGCAGTGCTATCAATTAGTTGCCTTTCAGAAGCATGCCACTAAAAAAAACCCTGTGCTATTATCAGGGAAATATTCACTCTTATACCAAATAATTTAGTTTTTCTTTTAAAAGCTACCCCAGTCATTGCAGAAAATGTAAAATGTTAATTGCAAACACAATAAAACATTTTCAGTTACAGAATAATAAATAACGAGTCATACTGGGTTGGTTTATATTATATAACCTTACTCTTAGGATAAACATGTTAAATAGAGGAACAAACAGCTAAGTCTTTTATACTATGATTTAAGAAATATGTTATTATTAGACACTTTAATGTAAATTCTAAACATGTATCATATGTAACAATTTAGAACTTTCCAAATTAGCTAGCATGTTTCCTGGAAGCAATTTTAGTATTGCTAGTAATAGGACACTGTTGGCACATTATTAGAGTACTTTCTCAAATGAGATCCAGTTCAATTTTGCTCCAGATGTTGAACAACAGCATCTTGATCTCAGTCTGCTAGTCTCAGCTATGTTTGAGCTTTAGTCTTTAAAAACAACAAATCAGCATTCCAGGAAAATGGTATCAAACACGACTGCTACTCCTTTCATTTGGAACCAATGGGGACATTGGAACAAAAAACCTTTCAATTACTTTCACATCCTCTCTTCAAAACAACATCCCCACAGCTATGATCCTTCTTGCATTATCAAGCCATGCATATTCTTTGTTTTATCAATTAAAGCAAAGCTCCTGAATATAAATTAGCTCCCAATCATGATCCTAAAATACTGGTTTGGTTTGACTCAGAGGGAAGAATGTCATTTTCTGCATCATAACAATACTTCCGGAAACTCTAGTGTGACCTCAAATCCAAGTACTGACTTAGCCCAGGTTAGGTTGTGAAAAGTGACAACACCCCAGCCTTGGTTTGACTATGGGGGCAATGAAACATCATTGCTGCAATATCAGCTTCTTTATGCTATTTCACCAATGAATCTAATGATAAAAAACAAAACCTTCTGCTAACATAAATTGCAAGTTTCAGACCATTACTTTTAATTAATCCCTGGCAGCCAGGCCCACCTAGAAATATATTTTTGTAAGAGCAAAAAGAATACCTGACATCCCATCTTGCCTTACAACTTCAAAATGCTAACTGCTCATTAGCACTCCAGAGGGATTTTTAAGTATTATTTTTTCCCATTTTACAGAATCTGCACCTGAGACAAAAACGTCAAGTGATTTTCCCCACATCACAGAAGAAGTTAGCATCATACCTGGACTCCCACTGCTGTGCTTAAACCACTAGGCTACAAACCTTACCCTTATAAAGATAAGCTTATTGGTTTCAACAAAAAAGCATAAACAACAACAACAAACAATAAACAGCATAATACCACAGGCATTGTTGCATGCTTCAGTGATTCAAATAATGCCAATTGTTTTCTAGTCTTGGGAGAGCAATAAGGAAATACAGTTATGTGTAGAAGTTAACCAACAAAACAAAGATCTGTTTGCTCCCTGACTAAAACATTTTAGTTCAAGAAAACTACATTTATTTAATAAGTTTGTGCAGTTATTGGTACTGTACCTTGTAAGTAAGTAAGGTGAGAATGAAGCTGGATTGTCCTGTTCTGAAAACATTGGCATGGAACCTCCCATTATCCAGAAACGGAAATATAAAACAAGAATCACCTTCAGAGAAGAACAACATCTATTGAAATGGTTACCTCCTTTTGAGCAATATTATACCATACATGGAAATCCAAATCTTTAAAGTGCAGACTCAAATTTTTTTATTTTTTTTTAGATGGCTCTTTAAGATTTAGCAAACTCTGCAGGGAAATCAACACAAACTAGGGCTTGATGTCAAATCAATTTCCAGGACAGTTATGGAATAAATTTCTATTAGCATCAGTGGCATAGCAGGGTGTTAATCCTTGAACATCCACTAAAAAACAAACCACGTTATGAATATACATAGAAGGAATTTCACAAATATTTATCTGGATAATTTTCTACCCTTTTCTGTCATAGTGTCCTGCCACAGTGTAAGTGTATACTACTGCCATGGACTATATGGGATATCAAGCCTTCTCAAAACAGACAATGTTTGTGAGTATGAATGTGTCAATACCTTTTCTCATGCTGAATAATACCTCACTCTGCAAGAGTTCCACTGATTTATTTTTGAACTGGTTTCAAGGGGATTACTTGTGTCATTAGCTACTGTTCCAGGTAAGGGAAACAAAATCTGGCATGTAGGGGGCAACAGGGAAGTTATGCTTTAAAATTAGCAAGCTTTTGATTTCTTCTTACTACCTGTCCTGCTGGCTGGAGCAGCGTGGTCACCTTCTTTCTGGAGATGGGGTTCATTCTTAACACTTGCAGTGATTGCCATTGAAAAGTCAGTATTTTCCAATTAACCCACAGTGGTATATTTTACACTGTAGATTTCCCCACTATTTAGAAAAGGATCAACTGTGGGATATTTGCAAATGTTGATTTTTAAATGATGACCTATGTAAACTAAAAGAGAATTTGAGGTGGAAAAAAGCAGCATTTTCATCTAGCTGTCCACGTGAAATTTTATTGGACTATATTTCATGATTAACTGTTAGTTAATACCACCTAGTCAAACCACTTAAAATAGAATTTCAGCTGCAATTTCAGCTTTCTAGTTTTGTTCGTGATACTATTCAGCAACATTAATGTTAATATTATTTAGGTGTACAATACCACATTTTTAAAATCACTCATACTTACATAACTTATTACTAAAGCAGCCCTCTTCAAAAATGGCCTTGCAGTATACAAGAAATTCTGGTTGTTACTTGCAGTCAGGTAGCTGAAATGCAAATTAACAAACACTTGCTTAAATACTTAGTGGAAAGTAGCTTGTTTTTCACACTGAAAAATCACTGGCACAGTGCTCTAACCGTCCTATGTCTATCAATGTGTTAACATTAAAGCTATAATGATAAGCATTTGTATCATTTTGCATTTTCAAAGCATTTTCTAATTAGAATTAGTCAACATTTTATTTCTAAATGTTAACAAAATTTCAAATGAAAAAAATTGCAGAAATTATCATAATTGTTTCCCCAACCAGCTCTATTTACAACCATCAACTACTTAATGCTCACAAATCTCCATGTATGACTTGCCCAGCATGGAAGAAGTCACTAACAGGCCATGATTAAAACTTAGAAGCTCCTTAATCCAATTATGTGCTCAAAAACTAGAGAAGGAGGCATAGTCTGTAAGAATTGAGCTTCTTTAAAGCATCTCTCTTTTTAAGTAGAGTTCACATACTCCACTTCTATTACAAGTCACTTGACTAGCTTGTTATGATTATTAATTGAAGTGAGTCAAATGACAGGTGGTGAAGCACTGGAATGAGTTACCGAGAGAGGTGGTGGAATCTCCTTCCTTAGAGGTTTTTAAGGTCAGGATTGACAAAGCCCTGGCTGGGATGATTTAGTTGGGGATTGATCCTGGTTTGAGCAGGGAGTTGGACTAGATGACTCCCGAGGTCCCTTCCAACCCTGATATTCTATGATTCTACAGGATGCCCTTTGTCTGTGCAAACCCTCCCTGCTCCACAGGCAAGTAAAATTAAAGGCTTGAGGTCAAGCCTTATAAAGCTCAAAAACTTGATCTCTCAAAATTATTCTAATACAGTAAAATGTTCTCCAAATTCTAATATGCATTTTAAAATAATTAATTACCGTCACTATGGCACTAAAGTAAATACTAAATATGCTTATATAGGACCTTACAAACTTTTCGTTTTTCTGAGGAAGAAAAACAAGTAAAACATCGGAGAAGATAGTTGAGGGGGATAAGTATTTAGGAGGTGAAGAATGTTTTTAACTTAGAGAAAATAGAAGAAACATTATCTTTCAGCTTTTTGGAAAGTGTTAAAAATAAGGAATAAAAAAATTCAGTTTATACAATCTACGAAGATTATGGAACAGCTTACAATGCCTGTATTCAAGTCAGCACTCCAGGCAAGGAAAGAGTCATGCTTTTTCCTGCAAACATCTAGTGTAGACATTTATTTTTGATTTCCTCTCGAAATCTCTCAATACACAGGATTGTCTAACTACCTTTAGCCCTTCAAGTCACAGCCAAAATGAGGTCACAACACTTCCTCAAGAAAAAGAGATTCTTAATTTGTGGCTTTTTGTTCAACTTTTCCATAGCAGGAAGTTAGTGATGCTAGGCACCTTTGAAATATGAAGAAAAGCTTTCACTGCTGACAAAAGCAGCAGAACCAAAACCTGTATGAGAAGGAATTACAGTTTAACAACAAAAAGAAAGGAGAGACTGCAGCTGGATACACTCTAGAAAATGCAATTTCTTTAAAAAACCTTCTGTAAGCATCGTGCCTAAAACACAGTAACCCAAACTACGTACTGTTGAGAAAGCTGGATAACCTCAGTCCCTTGTCATCTACTTATTTATAAATGTTGGCATTTAAGAGTAGGAGGTGACTTAAATGTCAGACTGGTCTTCAAGACCCCAATCCTGCAAGGTGAAAAGTTTTCTGAACTCCCACTGATTTTAATCAGGCCCCAACTTCCCAGAAAAGGAAACTCAGACTAGTCTTCAGGTTTTATACTTCATGAAAGGTCAGACTGACCTTCAAGTTTTCACTATGGCCCTGATTCAAGGCCCACTGAAGCCAAGGGAAAGACTCCCAGGGACTTCAATGGGGTTTGGATCAGGCCCTGGACTTTTGTGCCAGTTGGAATGTCTCATGAAATTCAAACCTCTTATGACTTTTAATAAGCAACAGAAGTCATTGGTTGTATTTTGTTTACATTACTACAGACGGGGCTCGTAGCGCAGCCTACTGTTAAGGTCGCCTCACACTTCCCATTATAATAGCCTGTTTCCACTTGGTTAACATCTGTCAAAATTATAAGCATTTAGGTTGAAGTTTTTTATGCCCAGTGTCTGCTTTAGACTGATATTTTGGGAGGAAATTTCAGCCAAAATGGTTCAGCTGTTTCTGAGAATGAAACTAGAGAAAAAAAATATGTTTTATCCATTTAAAAAATTCTGGCGACCTTTTCTCTCAAAAGCTCAAGCACCACCAGGTTCAGAAGCAGGAACTTGAAATATGGCAAAAAGGGGGTCTTTATGTCAGGGATGTGTCTTTTGTTGTCCCCAAGAAAATCCACCCAAATTTGACCAAGTTATAAATCCATGGGGTGGAAAAAGATCACAGTTGGCACATGCTCAGTAGAGACTATTTAGAGTCTACCTGATAAAATCTCCTGATCTCCAAAGATTCCATCTACACTATGCATGCTCCAGTCTGGAATAACTATTAGGCGTGATCTGCACTTTAAAGTTAAGTGGCCATGGGTAAGAGACTCAGACTCAGAAAAATCCATGGCCCAGAGCACAGTAGCTAAGCCAATGGAAGAATTCTTCTATAGACCTAGGCTTGGAGAGGTGGATTACCTACACAGACAGAAAGGCCCCTTCTGTCGCTGTGGAAAGCGTCTATCCTTTGGCTCTACAGCAGCATAGCTGCAAGGCTGACGCTGTGCCACTGTAGCGTTCGTACTGTAGGCTTGGCCTTAGAAACAATATACTAATTAAAAATAAGAAAAAGCATAACCTAATCTTGGACTGTGAATTGTCTGGAGCAAGAGCTGTTTTTGTGTTGTTTCTTCAGTGCCTAGTACAATATGGTCCTGATCAAGGTCTTTAGCTGCAACCAACCAACCACCACCTACTATCCATTTGTTCCATCACAGTTACAGTCAAAGGATAAATACTTAAAAAAAGGAACTAGATCCTGAAATTTCAAGGAAGGTGACAGTTGTCTTTGATTATTTGTCCCCTTCTGGTGGTGGATGTTCCAGGGGACACGGTATGGGAGTCTGTAGAGTATAACAATGATTCAACTTTTTAAAAAGGTGTATGTTAGTCCGTCCACTTTTATAATATTTCAGATGAGTTTTAAGATGATCATAGTAAGATGGAAGAAAATGAAAAGTGCTAGATCTGTACCATTCTGGAGGGCCCAAATCCTACTTCTATCTAGTATTAATGGTTTAAAGCTCCTTCCTTCTCCTTTTCAAGATATCCCATTTACTTTTTAAGCATATTGATTTTGACATTTTGGCCTATAACATGTATAATTAAAATGCACTTTACAACCCACACTCTCATTCCCATCTTCATCATTGCAAGCATAATCAAACATTTTGTCCAGTGTTGTGTCAATGCATCACTTTTTAAAAGCAGAAATTAATTACAAGTGCCCCACAACATTATGCGAGGCCCAGCCCACCACAGAGCAAGCCTTATCCTGGCCTTTTACCAAACCCCATCTTCCTGATATGCCTTCATGCAGCAGTTAAGTCGTTCCGCACTAACACACCCAAAGAAAAGTAACCTGTGTACTGAGCCTGGTTGTGGTCAGCACTCTAACCTGCAGAGCAGATTTAGTGTCAAGCCAGAAAGCACCAGAAAGGACAAGAGGGACAACTGGGGAGGGGCAAACCCAGAGGAGGTCAAAGGTTTCTGAAGTTCATCATCTCTTTTCTCAATGTTTTGGCAGTTTACAACTGAGGCAGAGAAATTTTCTTTTCATGCAGATTCCATTAGGAAATATGTTTTTCTGACTTAAAAAAGGGCTTGTGCTATGAAATCTATGAGGAAAATCATGAAAGATAACAGCATACTCTGCTTGTTGATCCAGCCCTCCTGGCCATCCAAGCTAGAAAAGTCGCATATATGAAATACCAACCCATGGGTAACGATATGGGTAACTTAGCTCATCAAAATGTTGTTTTGCCAGAACCCTGCTATATTCTGGATGTCTTATGGGTGGTATTACTGGTCTCAGAAAGAATAACTAGGAAGACATCTTACTTGTGACCAATGTGAGCAAAGGACAATTCAGTGTTCCTGTTGCAAATTTCACAGAGCTGCAGATCGAGCAGGAAAAGTAAGTTTTCTAAATAACAGTCACGCACAGCTTGCAACATATACAAGGTAAAATTCCAGCTTAGAGATACAACTTGGATCAGGTTTGTTTTTCTAGTGCAGCTTGCTTATTCGGTTTGTAAGTTGCTAATGATTTTTATTTGGTAAGCTAACCAGGATATTTAAAGTAATAAATGTAATTGTTTTGCACTTTTGCAAGATTTCATTGTTTTGTGCCTTTTATACCGAGTCAGTCACAGATCAGAATTCTGTTCATTTGCAAGCCACACAGCCCTGTCAGACATCTAAGAGTATGTCTGCACTGCAATTAGACACCCACGGCTGGCCTATGCCAGTTGACTTGGGCTTATGGGGCTGGTGCTAAGAGGCTGTTTAACTGGGGTGTAGATGTTCCGGCTTGGGCTGCAACCCGACCTGTGGGATCTGTCTCACAGGGTCCAAGAGCCTGGGCTCCAGCCTGAGCCTGAACAGCTAAACCACAGTTAAACAGCTCCGCGAGCCCGAGTCAGCGGGCACATGCCAGCTGTGGATTTTTAACTGCAGTGTAGACATACCCTAAGACACCTCTCAGTTCAGAAGCATCACTCCCCATCATCAGCTCCATCCACATATGCACAAGAACACAGATTCCTAGCGCTCATGCATACTGGAGTCAGGGTGGGACCCAGAGAAGAAGAAAACTGTATATTACCAGTAGCTCTGTGCAACAAAAAGAATGATCTCACAAAATATTAGTGCCTCATCATAACAATATGGTAAACATTTCAAGATGTGGATCTCACTGATTTTAATGAACAGAGCAAATTGGAGCAAGAAATCCAGATTGCCATTTTTGCTAACCAAGTGTGAAAAAAGAACATTTGGACAGAGGTTTCAACTTGCCTTCATGCCAACTCTCCCACAAAGCAAAATCCATTGTGTAACTGGCTACTTGCTGTCTTTTAAAAGCCTGAGAGGAATACTCCCTGAAGCAACACAAAGACACAATAAATCCAAAAATGCTTAATAACGTGAGGATTTCTTTTACACACTTCGAACGGAGGCCAAGACAGATATTTGGCAGCTTTGGCTTCCTGAAAAGTACAGCTCATCCTGAAATCAATTACATTATCACAGCATTCAGAGATTTTATAACTGAGGACAGCAGGGTAGATAGCTTAGTAAAACTCAAAACCATGCAGTTTACAGCAACGTAAAAATTCCTGGTACCAGATGGACTGTGTGTTAATCAAAACAAAGTTCTCCAAGGAACTGACCTTTTTTTTTTCTTTTAACATTTGAGGCATCCCAAATTGTCGTGACACTATGACAACTGACACCAGCTGAGAATCAGCCCCAATCTGTAAAGTAATTCTTTTCTGTATAAAACAGCAACTCCTTCTCTCTTCCTCTCCACCCAACCACATTGGGTACTACAGAAATACAGCAAACAGTTAAAACATTAAAAAAATACCGTAACATCAGGGATCCCAGAAGGAATGAGGAGAGATCACATTGCTAAATATACGCACGCACCCTTTAGTGTCTTATTCTTCTAGAGCTGGAGAGAGGATACTCCATCCCCAGAAGAACACTGTTTTCCATTTCCATTCCCACAGCCTCTCTGTCAAACCAAACCCAACCCCCTCTAGCCCAGTTGCAGGGGAGGCAAAACAATCACAACACTATGAAAACCCACATATACCAAAGAGCAAAATAAGAGCATTATTAGGAAACAGGTGGGAAGCTTATATCCAGTGACAAATCCATCCTTTCAAAATGCAGTTTTCTTGTGGGGATGGCCAATATTCCTTCAGTAAAAAAAAATTGTCTACTTTTCTACCTACTCACATCTTCATCATAATCTGCCCAACCAACTGAATTTTGTATTCAAGTAGTATCTTTGCACCCTAGTCTGGCTTATTTTTCCTATATGAAGAGAGCCATTGTGGGACAAGCTGTAAATGACATTCCAGTGAGGAAACAAGAACCAAACACAGACACAGGGTGAAGTTGAAAAATAAACAAATATATTCCAGATGCCTGCAGGTTTTCAACTCACTTGAAATACCTGTCAGTGCCGGGATATAAAATATCAATCACAGTTACAAATGTAATGAGGGGGAAAAGAAAGGTCTCCTGCTTTCCTCTTTAGACTTGACATTCCTTGCAGCACATGTGTTGTATCCCAGCTCCTTACCTCTCTGGAGACTGTTAAACCCCAATCATCACCACAACACACACAGAGGCAGGTACACAGAAAAGTCATTGTTGGCAATTTAAAGGGACATGGTCAGCTTTAAAAAAATTCACAATTATTTTTATGCCATTGTCTTACTAACAGCTAGCACTCAATTTTCAGAAGTTACTAGTGATTCTGAGTGCCTTGGTTCTGGGGTCCTCAGGCTGAGACATCTTAAAGAGCCCTGATTTTTAGATGGTGGGTGCTCAGCACTTTCTGAAAATCAGGCCCTTTCAAGATTGCATCTTAACTCAGCTTGCAAAATGAAACTTGTCCGTTACAATTTCTGTTTAACTTTTACTGCAGACTCATTCACTAATGCAATCTTTGGAATGTCAATATTGAAAGAGAAGCTTTTAAAGTTTGAAAACTTATCATTGATTTGTTTTTCATTCTTGAAAATATTTCTATTAATATTAGATGTTGAGAGGCTTATTTGCAAAGTTAAAAAAAAACATGAAAACTAAGCGTGTCCTGATATACAAAGATACTGAGCACGTCTAATTCCTAATGGCATCTGAGAGATTTGGGGGTTATCAGAACCTCTGGAAATCGAGCCACCAGTACCTAAATCACCTGGAAATGGCCTGACCAGTAGGTTGCTCTTCAGCACTGCACATACTCGCTCTCCTCCAGCTACTCACATAACACAGGTTCAAACTAGAGCTCAGCAGCTAAAACAAATAGAAGACATCCAAAACATCCCTCTCACGAGGTCTGAAAACAAACTGCATTGCCACATGGCGACTTTCCCCCTCTATCCATGACCATTCTATGATATTTTGTATAAATTTAATTTCTTGCAAAAGCCCTCAGGGTATGTATGGAAGAACAGGAAGGAAGGATATTGGGGGGGGGGGGAAGAGAGAGAGAGAGAGAGAGAGAGAAGCCAAAGATGTGTGGAGAATGAATAAGACGTTCCCTTCATACCAGACATTTCATAGACATGATGAGTAGACAAGGAGAAGCATAGTTAAGAGGAAAAATAACCCCCCACCATGCAGACACTTATACTCCACTGAAGAGAGGAAATCTACTAGTATCCATTTAGAACTGGTGATCCCTTGTCACAGGACAATTAAAGGCTCTTAACAAAATTTAAAATGTGTGTTTTATAGGTGGCGCAGGTAGTGATGCCTATAGTTAAGGCTGTCTGACATTTTCCATAAGTAATCCCGGTTTCCAGTTGCTTATAACTTTGTTAAACTTTGATCATTTGGGCAAAAATTTTTCCATGTTGGATGTCTGTCTCTAACTGAATTTTTATTTTAGATTTTTTAAAATGTTTCAGCTAAAACTATTAATCCATTTCCAGAACAGATTTGGGAAAAATACATTGTTTTGCCTGTGCTAAAATAATTCTTGGAACCATTTGGCCAAGCTCACTCCAGGATCTCCAGTTTTTGGAGCAGAGACTTGAAATTTGGCAGGGAGGTTGCCCAGGCATCATGGATGTGCCTTTGACTGTTCCCCAAAAAATTCACCTATCTTTGGTCAAGTTACAAGCCTCTGACAAAATCTCAGTTCACACATGCTCAGTAGAGACTTAGAGTCTGGCAGATAAATCCTCCAAAGAGTCCTTGTGCAGTGAGCATGCTCCAGCTTGGGTCTGGAGGGGCTGAGCAGGGCTACAATTGCTGCTCCTGGCTACTCCGGGCCATTGTGGCGCTGCACTATGCACAGGAACTGAGAGCAGGGAGATTGTCTCTCGTGCTCTGTGTTCCTCTGCTGGCACCCAGGCAGCATTGAGATGGAGGAAGTAGCCAGACTAGAGGGCAGAGAGCTGAGAAACTATGTTTGGAGTCAGGGAGAGTAGGGTGCAGGAGCCAGAGGGTGCGTAGAAGCAGAAGGGGTAGTATCCAAAGGATGGGGCGGGGTGTTTTGGAACTAAAAAGAGGAGGGAGGGGTTAGGAACTGGAGGAGTGAGTGGGAAGCAAGGTCCAGGGGGTGCGGTGTAGGAGAGGTGCAGCAGGGAGCCATGAAGGGTGGGGTGAATAGGAGGATGAGAGCAGGAACAGAGATGGACAGAGACAAGGAAAAAAGGGCCTATAACCACTGGAGCCCACTCCCCTCCAGCACCTGGAATTGAACTCAGGAGCCCCAAGTCTCTACATTCCTCTGCTGTCAGCAAATAGCTATGCTCAATCTGTGGAGGAAGCCAGAGATTCTTTTCTTTCATGGGGCTCCCTGTGTTTGGTAGGGCAGGAGACCTGCATGGCCTCATCTGCCCCCTGCGGTTTCTAGCAGCTCCTGATGTGCATGTGCGCACACACTCCCTCTCCTACCCATGGATTGGGTTATTAAGGAGCCTTCCTTTGCTAGACATATTTATTGATGGAATGTGTTACTAGTCACTCAGTCCCTACTGAAAATGGTTCTGCATGCAAGAGAAGTGCTGCCCGCACAGCACCATTTATTTGTCCATAGAAATAATCAGACCGGGGGCCTAACTCTAAACACAATGAAGCCTTCACAGCCACTGATTTTGGTAGCTTTATTATGCCATTTCAGACTGTTGAGGGGGGATTCCCCCCATGCTGAAATAATCACAAGTGTCTCCATATGCTTTTTTTAAAAAAAGCTTTGCCTGTTTGGATCTGAGATCAGGATAGGAAAAAATACCAAAATCATTATTTACCAAATGCTGACTACTTACTTTTAAGTCCTTGGGGTTACCTGTGCATAAAATAGGGCAGAATATGATCCAATGGCTTGATTCAGTCACAGTACTTTGTGGCCTTTATGAAAAGCAACAAAAAACAAATGCAGTAAGCCCAGACATTTTCAGTACTATTTATCTTGTTTATAAATATTTAGTTGGAGAGTTGTCTCACAGTAGTGGCACCTACATAAATTCCATTCACAGTAATGGTAGCGTGACCAGAAAATATACTCCCAAATGTTTACATAAAGTAGGAGACTAGGCTAGCTGTTCGTAAATAGACTATTTTTAAATGCCTAACCACAACGGTTATTCTACAAACTTCCCCCATTAAGTCCTTTCCATCAGTGTGCATTAATCCTGATCTGCAAACTCTGCATATTCCAGTCCACACATTGGACCCCTGTATGAAGCTCATCTCTGGCACAGAGAATTTCAACCCATTGCCTTGCCACTGACTCTGAATCTCTTATGTGCCTGGGCAGGGTGGAGAGAGGAGCAGTTATCCCAGGGCAGCAGGTAGGCTGGGCTTCCCGGGCAAACAATAAGAGGGAGGTGTCTGTAAAGTGAACTTCACAAGGCTTAATAGGCAAGAGTTAAAATTTACTTAACAATTCAAAGTTGGCAACAGGTATCATTAAAAAAACAAAAACCAGGCACGAACTGAAAACAAGCAACAATAAAATAGTAGCCACAAACAAACCAACAAGCAACGGTTAACTGACAGGTAGATGAGCATTAATTTATCTATTGTATCCCTTTCCCTCCTCCTCTGTCCTTGTAGATGGTAAGCTCTACAGGACAGGACTATGTCTTTCTATATTATTATTATGGCTATTAGTATTACAGTAACAGTCGTGGGCCCCAGACAAGATTGAGGCCCCATTGTGTGAGGCACTGTACAAATACATCTATACAGTAGCCAGTGCATTTCATAGAATCATAGAAATGTAGGACAGGAAGGAACCTCGATACGTCATCTCGTCCAGTTCCCTGCACTGAGGCAGGACTAAATATCATCTAGACCATCCCTGAAAAGTGTTTGTCTAACCTGTTCTTAAAAGCCTTCAATGACAGATTCCACAACCTCCCCTGGTAATTCATTTCAGTGCTTACCTACTCTTACAGTCAGGAAGTTTTTCCTAAGGTCTAATCTAAATCTTCTTGCTGCAATTTAAGCTCATTGCTTCTTGTCCTGTTCTTGTCTCAATGGTTAAGGAGAACAATTTATCAACCTCCTCTTTATAACAACCTTTTATGTACTTGAAGACTTTTATGTCGTGATATCATGTTGTCTCTTCTCCAGACTAAACAAACCTATTTTTTTCACTCTTTCCTCATAGGTCATGTTTTCTAGACCTTTAATCATTTTTGTTGCTCTTCTCTGGACTTTCTCCAATTTGTCCACTTCTTTCCCCAACTGGGGAGCCCAGAACTGGAGTACTCCAACGGATGCCATAGCCATGTCCACTCAGCACGGATAAAATAGTAATATTCATTTGTTTATTTAAAAAAAATCCAATGTGAAACGCAGAAAAGTTTGTGTGAATTCTTCTGAACAATGTTTAAGTCAAATGAAACATTACCTCATCAAAGGAGGTCATCAGATTTACATTCAGGGGAGGGACGGTAAAATCAGATTGTTTGGCTCCAGACATGAGCCAAAAATGACCAACAAAAGTATTCACTTTACCACATTCACAATACCACATTCACTTGTATTGTTTAAAACGGAGGGCCTGCCTGTTTTCCACAAGCATTTCCTTTATCAAAATAATACCCACCTACAAATCATTTCAAAAGTAGTTAAATGAATGCCAATAATGTTAAACCCATCAGGAAAAATTATTTCCTCTCTGGAAAAAATCCTAATCTGACATTCTGATCTACTGTGCTCCTAGATCCCCTGTTTCTATCAGGTTAAATAAAGCAGCCCATGGACACTCCACAGCAATATCCAAATACAAAAATAAATGGTAACAAGTTTCCTCTCTCTTTTCTTGTTTGGAAGTACTGTGTGCTATTTTTAAAGTAACGGCTTAGTCTCTTTTAAATGACAGATAAACTCTTCCCAGATTGCCAACAGAATTGTAACAATTATTCTTTCTTGGTAAAGAGATCATATCTTTTTACTGCAGCTTTTCCTTATTTACAATAAAATACAGCCCTGAACTAATGTTACACTGAAACAAAACAATCCAAACATTGGCCTTTTATCAGCAGCACTTTGAGTCAATTCTACTTGTGCTGTTAGTTTTGGCATGAAGAACCAAACAATACATTTCCAACAACTGTTTATCTCTCTCACTCTCTGTCACACACACACACACACACACACATCCCCAAATTCTCAGATTTAAAAGTGTACCAGTTCTTTCATCACAGTTAATCACAGTTTCATTATGACAGGATAATTTTTAAAAATTATAAACTAGAATCTGCAATGACAGGTAAAAGATTAGAACTCGCTTTAGATTATTTTATTTACAAAGCCATCCTCTATATAAATCACCTAAATAGATAATATATGGTAAAGTCAATAGCCACATCAAAAAAGAATAATTAAAAAACTGTGTTACATTTAAAAAAACCCTAAAAATAATTACACTTAATCCTGTTTTGACCACAGTTCAGTCTCATCTATTGTCAGAGAAGCAAAGCCTCCAATATTATCTAAAGTGAGTAAGATCTTTTTTGAAATCTTCCTTTATATCATTTTGAATCTGCATATTATTTCACAGATGAATGAATAAAAAAATTATTGTTCATGATCTCAGATTGATTCTTGGACTATACTAGAGGGAGAAAAGCCAGTGGATCATCAAGGTAGTTTTGCACCTTAGTGAATCTGAGTTTGAATTCTGACATTTAAAAGCACGACAGACATGAAGGAGCCTGCCTATCTAGCCCCACAAAAGCTTACCACTCAATTTTGAAATCATACAAATCAAAAAGTATATTTTCTGGTTTGGGGATTTAGTAACAGCCTGTAGGGCAGGGGGAATTCAATAGGCAGTCCACAGGTCAAATTTGGCCTGCCAGATGCTTTTGGTCAGACCCCGAAATCTTTTTATTTTGTTATTAGCATCATTATTGTTATTGTGGTGTGAAAAATATTTCTCTGGAGTCTGGACATCGACTATACCTTGACCAAGAAATTTGGACCTTGACAAAAAATACCTTCTGTAGGGCATTCTCTGAGGACACCAAACCATTTATGGGAAGATCACAGATAGAGGAGCTTGGATTCATTTTAGCAAACATTTTTCCACATGAACACATAGCTTTGTATAACTGGCAGCCTCTTTTCTGCAGAGACCAAGCATTAGAAAGAATGTTGCCTATCTGGCATGAGACAGATTGGCAGAGATATGTGGCTGAAGTTCGCAAAATACTTGTCCTCATTATACTCCACTCCAGCCAGTACTATTTGTCCCGCAGTTTCATAGCAATTCAATCCAGTCTGGTTTTAAAAAAATAAATTGCACTTGTTTCTACCAAATTTAGTTGTAAAGGTATCCCTGCATGCACACAGGGGTTCTACACTGTGCCCACTGTAATAGGCTAAAAAGTGAGATCCAAAAGCATTGCACATATTCCTATTCCTGGATATGAGTCAGCAGTGTGCCCTTGTTGCCAAGAAGGCCAATGGCATTTTGGGATGTATAAGTAGGGGCATAGCGAGCAGATCGAGGGACGTGATCGTTCCCCTCTATTCGACACTGGTGAGGCCTCATCTGGAGTACTGTGTCCAGTTTTGGGCCCCACACTACAAGAAGGATGTGGATAAATTGGAAAGAGTACAGCGAAGGGCAACAAAAATGATTAGGGGTCTAGAGCACATGACTTATGAGGAGAGGCTGAGGGAGCTGGGATTGTTTAGTCTGCAGAAGAGAAGAATGAGGGGGGATTTGATAGCTGCTTTCAACTACCTGAAAGGGGGTTTCAAAGAGGATGGCTCTAGACTGTTCTCAATGGTAGCAGATGACAGAACGAGGAGTAATGGTCTCAAGTTGCAATGGGGGAGGTTTAGATTGGATATTAGGAAAAACTTTTTCACTAAGAGGGTGGTGAAACACTGGAATGCGTTACCTAGGGAGGTGGTAGAATCTCCTTCCTTAGAAGTTTTTAAGGTCAGGCTTGACAAAGCCCTGGCTAGGATGATTTAACTGGGACTTGGTCCTGCTTTGAGCAGGGGGTTGGACTAGATGACCTTCTGGGGTCCCTTCCAACCCTGATATTCTATGATTCTATGATTCTAAATTTTACACAAAAGATAGACCAAGTTAAAAAAAAATCTAAATATTTGTACTTTGCAATTTTTGACGATAGTATTAAATAAATGGGCTGACAAGACCTTGTTAACTACAAAGTACATTTGTGCATATTATTGTATTGAGTTTCTAAGCAGCCTTATTTTATGGGCCCTTGCAGGCTAAATAATGAAAGTCAACTACAGTAGATTACATGTCCAGCTAGGATTGGAAATAGACAGCTGTTGAATTACTGATGAAGTGTTATATTTGTGAAGTAGTGATCTGAGTTGCTATTCCATTAACATTCTTGGAGAAATAAAGCCTCGCTTAGTCCAAGTGCCAGTCATATATCCTGTAGTGGTTTAAATGCAATTAAACAAGAAAAGCATTCAATATACCCACAAGCCAAACAAAAATAAATTATCGCAACCTGAACTGTGGGGAGAAAGTAAAACAATATTTCAAAATATAATTAGACATGAAAGTGTCAGTATGGGCTGCTTGTTTGTAAAGCTGGTCAACATTTTTTGAATGAATATTTGCTTATAGAAAAGGCCTTTTTTAAAAAAATCAGAAATGTTTGTGTAATCTTTTCATTTTCCCCAAAATGTGCTGATTTTGATTCCAACACCCCCTGCCCCCCTCAAACATTTGGTTCTTGGTTTTCTCTATTTCAGTGGCAAAATGGAAAAAGGAGGTGTTGGTGGGTGGAGGAAAATTTTTGAACAAAAAAATAATTTTCTGTTCAAAACCTGTGGAATGAAAATTGTTGTGAAAAATGTACAGATTAAGAAAAATTTCAATCATTTCTACTTGTTGAGTAGTCCAACAAGAATGATCACCAGAAATGATAGTACAGTAGAACCTCAGTTACTAGTACCTTGGGAACGTTCATAACTCTGAACAAAACATTACTGTGGGTCTTTCAAATATTTACAACTGAACAGTGACTTAATACAGCTTTGAAACTTTATTACGCGGAAGAAAAATGCTTCTTTTAACCATCTTAATTTAAATGAAACAAGCACAGAAACAGTTTCCTTACCTTGTCAAATCTCTCTTTTTAAATTTCCCCTTTTTTTTAGTAGTTTACATTTAACACAGTACACTTTTGGGGGGGGTGTCTCTGCTTCCTGATTGCATACTTGTGGTTCCAAGTGAGGTGTATGGTTGACCGGTCAGTTTGTAACTTTGGTGTTCGTAACTCAGGTTCTACAGTATCAGCAAAAGCAGTGACTACTGCATGCTCACCAGGAAATGCCAGCATTTCTGAGAATGTCCAACCTTTGGTAGAAGCAACAGCAATACCAACTGGAACACTGTGGGACTTTTGGAAGGTATTGGTAGCTTTATTCTTTGGAAGGTAATGGTATGTAAGAGAGTGGACCCTACATACAATGGTGGGTCTGGGCACCACAATCAGGCAATGTCCATGTACCATGTACAGCAAGTCTCACCCACTAAGGAATGGAAGCCTCCATTTTGGAAGAGGACCTACCATACACCTTCATATATAAACTGGGGTTTCAATTAAGTTTAAATTATTAATCCCTGTGGCTTTAAACGAGGAATGACTTAAAAAACAGTAACAACTTCTGTTATGTTTAGTTTGTCTCCCTCCTTCTGGGGTTTTTAGGGTAAAGACAGTTACTAAATGAAGCTGTTTTAGAATCTGCTCTTGTTCAGCACTGGCAGCTTCTAAAACAAAGTTACACAGTTTGCTGATAAAGTGCCCTCAGTGCAGGGGCTAATACAACAATACTTTCTGAAGAACAGTGAAATAGCAGATAGAGTGAAAATCCACATAAGTGGCTGCTGCTCAGACAGAAGCTTCCTACAGAGAGACTGAGCTTGTGCAGGTACAATTTACTAAGCAAGTCTACTTCCCTCCAGCATTCTCGACTCTTATTCCTTTTGCTTTTAAACTGATTACTCTGGGATATAACGGAGAGGGCAGTTTTCAGGAAGTGCACAGAAAACCAACAGACCCAGAAAGCGTGTTTTGAATAGTTGCCATGCACCAAAAGAAAAATGATGGTGAACATGCTGTGCCTCAGGAAACATTAACAAACTGCAAATCCTCTACACAAGCTTAAAACCCTTAATGAACCATACATGCTACATTATCCTTATAGTCTGTATGCCTCAGGTAAAAAGAATCTGCCAAATTGAATGGCACCTGTCAGTCTAGTAATCCACAATTTTTCCACCTCTAATGAGCTTATTTTAATAACCTGATCAGACACAGAAGTCTCCATTTCTTGAGAGCCCTTTAAAAATAGTTCCTTAACAGCATGCCAGAGAGTGTGCCTCCAAAATAAGGATGGAGGCTTTGAAACATGCTGAGGCAAACTGATTCAATCCATATCTGGGAGTTGGGAAGCATATGGTCCTTGGAGACCTTTTTTTTTTCTTTTTTTTTTTTTTATTCTGCAATGAAAGGGGCTGGAAGAAAACTGGAGAGAACCAGTTTCACAAGTTTGGAGGTAAGCAATTTGAGAACTGTAGCAGTTGGAGGATCTTGCAGTCATTTTAAATGCTTTGGCTTTCTTACCAGCACTACTGGGGTGGGGAAGGGAGGAGGAGGGATCCTGAAGAACTGGCCATGAATGCTACAATGTATGAAGTAGTAATCCCAGTTTATTCCCAAACACGTTACTTTTGGAGGGGGTATTTTATTGCATCCGTAATTAAGCACTGATTAAAGGTGTAAATATAAAGCCTTTTCTGGCTATTATTTTAAGTGTCATATAACTTGTACACTGTGAAGGTGTAATTTGATCATTTAGGTCCCAGTTCAGGGAACCATTCTCATTCATGAAAGTACTTCAGCATATGCTGACGTGCTTTCCTGAATCAGGGCCTTGGGTTACATAACACACTTCCCAAACCCTCCATCATTTAAATCAGCTTCTGTATAGCAGCTAATGGGATGCCAATTTTTAATAAAGGCTCCAGCGGCAATCCTGGCAATTATAGGCTGGTAAGCCTAACTTCAGTATCAAGATGGAGAGCTTGTTGAAACTATGGTAATGAACAGAATTATCAGACGCATACATGAACACGATTTGTTTGGGGGAAAGGACAACACAGCTTTTGTAAAAAGGGAAATCATGCCTCACCAACCTATTAGAATTATTTGAGGGTGTCAACAAGCAAGTGGACAAGGGTGATCCAAGGGATATAGTGTACTTTGACTTTCAGAAAGCCATTGACAAGATTCCTCACCAAAGGCTCTTAAGAAAACTAAGCTGTCATGGGATAAGAGGGATCCTCTCATGGATCAGTAACTGGTTAAAAGACAGGAAACAAAGGGTAGGAATAAATGGTTGGCTTTTAGCATGGAGAGAGATAAATAGTGATGTCCCCCAAGGATTAGTATTGGGACCAGTGCTGTTCAACATATTTGTAAATTATCTGGAAAAAAGGGGTAACCAATGAGGTGGCAAAGTTTTCAGAGGAGACAAAATCATTCAAATTAGTTAAATGGAAATCAGACTGCCAATAGTTACAAAGGGATCTCACAAAACTGAGCGATTGGGCAACAGAATGGTAGATGAAATTCAATATGGATAAATGCAAAGTAATGCATATTAGAAAACATTATTCCAAATATACATACAAAATGATGGGGGTTTACATTAGCAGTTACCACTCAAGAAAGAGATCTTGGAGTCATTGTTGATAGTTCTCTGAAAACATCTGTTCTATATGCATCACCAGTCAAAAAAAGCTAACAATGTTAGCAACTATTAGGAAAGGGATAGATAATAAGACAGTAACAGTCATAATGCCACTATATAAATCTATGGTGTGCCCACACCTTGAATACCATGTGCTATTCTGGTTGCCCAATCTCAAAAGATATATTAGAAATGGAAAAAGTACAGAGAAAGGCAACAAAAAAAAAGATTAAGGATATGAAACAGCTTTCATATGAGGAAAGATTTAAAAGACTGGGATTGTTCATCTTGGAAAAGAGATGACTAAGGCATGATAGAGATGATCGAGATCTATAAAATCATGAATGGTGTGGCAAAAGTGAATTCACAACACAAGAAGTAGGATTCATAAAATGAAATTAATACACAGCAGATTTAAAACAAACATAAGGAAGTACTTCTTCCGCACAAACTGTGGAACTCACTGCCAGGGGATGCTTTGAATGCCAAAACTATAACTGTGTTCAAAAAAGAACTGGATCAGTTCATGCAGGATAGCTCTATCAATGGCTATTAGCTAAGATGGTCAGGGATACAATGCCATCCTCTAGGTGTCCCTAACCCTCTGACTGCCAGATGCTAGTACTGGATGACAGTGGATGGCTCACTTGACAATTGCCCTATTCTGTTCATTCCCTCTAAAGCACCTGTCACTGGCCATTGTCAGCAGACAGGATACTGGGATAGTCTGACCCAGTAGGGCCATTCTTATTTTTGTAATTTGTGTGGTCTTGGAATAGAATTGTGCTTTTCTTCATTTATCACAGCTCTGGCTCTGCCCTTACTCCTCTGAGGAAGATGGGGAGTTTCAGAAGCTTCGTTAAAAAAGAAAAAATAAATTTCTGTTTCACCATCTAGGGCTGGATTGTAACCCTAGGATCCAGCCCCAGGAAGGGCAGCACATAGCTGCGCAGCCTTAGGAGCAGAGCAGCAATTCTGAATGTTACAATCTGGTCCTTGTTCC
Organism: Dermochelys coriacea; assembly: GCF_009764565.3. NCBI lineage: Eukaryota > Metazoa > Chordata > Testudines > Dermochelyidae > Dermochelys > Dermochelys coriacea. The sequence goes on from NC_050068.2 coordinate 244,449,563, forward strand.
CCTTTCTTCTGGGATCAGAGGGAAGTAATCTACACTAGTTCTTTGGCTGACACAGATTACTTCCCCGTTAGCCAAATCTCATGTGCTGAAGGGGGACAGAACTAAGCCTCCAACCACTGCCTGGTGATCAGTGCAAGAAGAAGATTAGCAGCCAGCAGAAGCAGCAACTATTGCTACAACAGTGTCGGTAGCAAGGGGGCTTCTCTGCACAGGCATACAGCAAGACTCATGATTGAGTCCATAGTTTCCACCAGATAACGTGCATGTGCATGCAAACATGCATGATTGATTGGGGTCCTGTAGGTATACCTCTGTCAATGTGTAGCATGAGGACAACTGTATTACCCTCAAATAATCACAGCTGGAAAGAGAACAGATGTATACAAAGACACTTTGGAACTCTAGAGTGGCAGGTGCCCATTCTCTGCTTGTTTCAACTGCCTTCTTGAAACTCCCTGTTCATATCAAGTAAGTTCACATCAATAAAAAAATAACTCGGGGCATATTTTGTTCTACACCTCCTTTACTCTTTGCATATATGTTTATCACATGTATAATGAATATCTGTAAAACTGACAGATTCTCTTTCCACTTTATTAAAATAAAGAACTTGAAACTACTAGTGTACTAAAGTCAGAATGATAAATGACTGGAAATAAGTGGGAGGAGAGTATTTCCGTAGCTCCTGTCCTTAACAACTACAGCATAGGGATAAGCTTCACTGGCTATTAAAGAAAACAGTGCCGGTAGCACGAAGTGCACTTCCTTCTATGTCCAGTATTTACTGGGCAGAAGAGTCTAGCAAGTACAGGACACTGTCATCCAAAAACAATCCTGACCTTCAGTACAAAGTAGTCGATGTTGGCTTTGATTGAAAGGAGTCTTGAATGGGCTCAGGAAACAAAAGGGCTTAGCCTTTTCATTTGTTGCCCATAGGTCAAGATGGATCCAAACTCTTCAATATAATGGATTCTGTAGTCTTGCCATTGCTGTATGTGGACAGCTTGTTTCTGTCAGAAAAAGGGCACTACCAATAACGTTGCTACAGTAATACTTGTTTAAGTCCACCAAGGAGAAACCCATGATAGAGTTAATTCAGAGACTGAATTGCCAGTTGACTTAGAGCACTTAGACAAAGGCACTCAGTGGGAAAACAAGGTAGGGACATCTGCTTTGTGACTGTCCATGTGCCTCACTCATGCGAAGCCCTGCATCAGTCATCTACTCTAGCAGGAGCCCAAATACCAAGAGTTACTGTGAAGTTGAATTCAGACAGATACAGCTCATGAGGCATTGCTACATCGAGCAACTTAGGCATGAGAAGAGAGGTCCCAGCTATGGAATTTCATTAGGAGACTCATTTCTATATAATCACTACTGAACAAAAGCTTTTTCTTGAAGACAAAAGTTTTGAGGTAAGTATTTATTAGTATCCCTTAATGTATAGTCAAGCCTTGTGTGCAGCAAAAGATAATCATCAGATGGATGGATCTCTGTGGACTCACACCATGATCATACCCTTCATCAGAGGCGTCAACAACCTGGCCTCTGGACAGATTTAATCCACTCTACCAATGAATTCATAGCAACGCATCTATCTGCCCAACACACAATAATTTCACAGTGGCATCAATGCTGAGAGTGGGGAGGAAATATCTACAATGCAAACTTCCACAACACTTCTTTGCTGGTGATTAGGTTTGGTACAGTGAACCTTTCCCAACATACATTAACATTTTATTTAACTACAATATAAAGCCTTCTGTCCCAAGTGGCTTCCCCCATTTTCAAAAACCTTACACTTCACTAGACGAGTCACAGACACAAGAATATCTCTGCTGCTTCACAGCCAGTTTTTGCAGCAAATATGCATCTGGGGCCAGAGCCTTATTTAGTGTCAATGGGCTATGCCAATTGACACTTGTTGAGAATCTGACCCCTAATATTTGACTCCCCTAATGATTTTGCTTTCTTGCATGAGTATATTTTGTAGGCTGCAGCTCTGTTCCTAAAAATTGATTCAAGTCAAAAAGATTCAGGTAGTGAACACAACTTCACTAGGTAAATGAAAAGCTTCTGAAAAAAACTGCACCACAACAGATGACATTTCTCCAATATCTATCTGTCTGTACATTCATTTGCACAGAATTATTAAGATTATTAATATTACAGAATCCTGCAACAAGAAATAACTATTTACTTTTCCACCCTACTGTAGTGACATTCTTCATCGTCCTGCACTCTCACATTACCAAGGTTATTTTTTCACTGTGGGATTGCAGAAGCCTCTGCTTTCTAAAATTCCAGGACATTCCAATCACTCACCAGTTGTGCAATTTAAACCTTTTTGTAAATCTGGATTGTTTAATCACAAAACTGGTAGTGATTTCTGGTTTTGATACAACAATTGACTACACTCACCACAGTGGTGGAATCTTTGAAGGGAAGGACTGTTTACTAAACAGTAACACATTCATGAGGGAAAAAAGATAAGGGGCCTACTCTGGATGTCTAGCCCCGTACTCTCATATGATAGTTGGGTCAATTTTTGCATCTTTTTCCCCTCTTGGGTTGACAGTGCTCCAAGGCATCATGCTAGCCTGTGGAGAGAGTGCCTTTGATTACTTAAGAAAGATGACTTCTGGCCAACTCAGGAACATGACTGACAAGCTTCAAAGAAGACTCTTTTCCAGACCTCATCCATAAAACTGAAAGATACATTGTGGGTATATCTACACTGCAATTAAAAACCTATGCCAGCCGACACAGGCACATGGGGCTCGGGCTGCGGGGCTGTTTAATTGTGGTGTAGACATTCCAGCTTGCACTACATCCCAAGCTCTGAGACCCTGCCACCTCACAGGGTCCTAGAATCTGGACTCCAGCCTGAGCCCGAATGTCTACACCACAGGTCAGCCGTGGGAGTCCAACTGCAGTGCAGACATACCCTGTGAAGCGACCAGGTCTGAGGTTGGGAGGGAGCAAAAACCATGCTAAAATGAGGTTGGTTCTCAGGATTCCAGTAGGGATTTGGATGATTCCCAACTTAGGGGAAAAACACCCCATTTATTTAAGCAATACGGTTATGTATCTAGAGCTTCAGAGTACAGGTTTCACAGAAATTTTTTTTTGTTGAGGGGGGAAAAACCCTCTTGCCCCGTTAAATACTTTTATGTCAAACCTATTATGCTCTGATGCTTGTCGACTCTATAAGGTGTCAGCCTTTCCCCTAGGAGATTGGATCTCTGTAATAAATAATAATAAAGTTTGCACTTTTATAGTGCCCTGCCTCCCAGGATCTTAACATGTTACAAAAATATTACACAAACCTCACAACACCAAGAAGAGATAGGCAAGTGCTTATCCCAATTTTATAGATAAGGAACCAAAAGACAAAAGGAGGTTCAGTAACTTGCCCCAAATCAGTAGCAGAGTCAGGAACAAAACCTAGTAATACCAACTCCCATTCCCTGCTATAACCACCAACACACCACACCCACTGTGCAATCCTTTTCAGGATTAGACTATCAACTCCTTAAAGCAGGGAACTAAAAGCCAGTTCTCCCAGTTCTGGGCCTCCCCCAGCACATCTACATTAGCACCACATCTAAGTGACTAAGACACATACCACCAACCTCACTCTAAACAAAGCTGTTATTAATTGCTGTAGCTTGTTATCAGGGTGTTTCATTTATATTTCTATTTATGCTAGAATAATTATTTCCACTGGTTTCCTAGCATGGTGGGAAAGTGAAGGCAATAGTTATGGAGCTTTTAAAATGCTATTTCTAATACAGCGTATATGTGTCTACACTTACACTTGGACAGCGACACAACTGTACCGATACACCTGTAAGAGCGCTCGTGTAGGTGCGGTATGCCGACAGGAGAAAGCTCTCCCATGGACATAATAAAACCAGCTCAACGAGCAGCGGTAGCTATGTCGGTGGGATAGTGTCTCCCCCTCGACACAGTGCTTGCACATGAGTGCTTATGCCAGCAAAACTTGTATTGCACAGGGGTGTAGTTTTTTTTCCACACTTCTGAGTGAAAAAAGTTTTGCTGACATACTTGGTAGTGTAGACATCCGTTTTTTACAATCCTTTGAGAACATTTCCTTACTTTGGGCATATCATCCACAAACATACATCCTTTTGTTTATTGGGTTTAGGAACCGGAACAGGGAACTGCATCACCAATTTAATTTCTGCTAAGTAGCAACATAAAAAGCATATCCTATCCAGGTGAACTTTTGAGACAAATCAAGTGGCAAGGCTAAAGAGTAAAGATGAGGCACTAAAATTCAGAGAGGACATGCTTACTCTTTTTAGGTACAGTTACATCCATTACCAATACCAGCAACAAAACCCAACAAAAGTGTCAATCGATCAAGATTTTAGAAATGGGAAAAAAACTGAAAAGCTCTAGCTTCAGTACTAAGAGGACACTACTTTACAACAGGGAGAAGATAGGGTGACAGTATTTCAACCCATTCAACAGGGAGGCCCTTGAAAGTTACAAATAGTTGAGATTCACAATACAGAGCACAATGCTTATCTTTACAAGAAGTTTTCTTTACAAGGGTGACAAATGTTTTGAGGAAAGGTTGTTCTGATCTGAACAGTCTGGAGTAATACAACTGCCTTTGTGAGTGAGAGAGAGAGAGCTCAGAGTAGATAAGGAAGCATAAATCCACTGCTTGCCTTAACCCAGGTTAGCCCTCAGCTGTCCCTCTTTCTTACCATAATGGAAAATTTTATAATACTTCCATGGAACTGGGAAAGCAGAAAGCTAAAGAGAACAGCCTGAAACCATTCACTCATGTGTTTCCAGCTTGGCTGAATCCTGACACATGAATTGGCAGGGTATTTTACCAGTAACCACTATTCAGGACAAAATGGATCCTGAATTATGTCAAACCTATTATGCTCTGATGCTTGTAGACTCTATAAAGTATCAGCCTTTCCCCTAGGAGATTGGATCGCTGTAATAAATAATAATAAAGTTTGCACTTTTATAGTGCCCTGCCTCTTGAGTTACTGCACAATACACATGGAGCCCCTTATCAACTAATGCCACAGACACATACGGTTCTACCATATCATCTATTTTTGTTATGAAAAAGAACATTTCAAAACTCATTTTAAAGATCTAATTTACTTTCTAAAAGAGAAGTTCCTTTTACAAAAGGTTGCCAAGGAGGGAAGGAGAGGGAACGATTCAACTTCATGCCAGTCTGTCTTTGTCATGCTGTTTCATGCCATGAGGGGAGGGGAAGAAGATCACCTAATAGGCCTTTTCCACCTGTAATTTCTATAATCTACCTACAAAGCAAATCACTTTCACACCAATATCAAGTCTTTAAGGCAAAGGATAAAAAGCATTCCATGAATAAGCCAAGCCAAGCCCACGGCACTCTCATTAAAAGAAGAATTGTAATCTCTGAAAGGTTTGGCACTGTGGTGAATAACTACCTCTGGGGATTAGAGGTGGAAAGGGAACAAAAGCAAGTAAGTGTCTTGACTTGAAAACATAAAATAGTTGAGGAAAATCTTAGAATTCTGGAGTGAGGGTTAGAGGCCTGATTCTGGTCTCACACTGTTTTTTGCACTGGTGTGACAGAGCAGAATCCAGCCCTACAGTCTTAAATAGCTTTATTTCAGTAGAGAAATCTAGATCTTTCCATTGATAGAACTTAAAAACATTGAATTGGGTCATTTTTAACTGCTATATAATTAAGATAGCGGATATTTTAGATTCCAGTCTTCACTGCTTTCTATAAAGGCTCTGGGTCAGAAGGGAAAGCATAGTTATTGGAGATGCTGTAATTCTTGTGGTATTATTTGGCAAAAAAAAAGCAAAAGTTCTTCAAACAATACCCTTCCTGCTGGTAAACTGCAAGGAACCTTCTCTTGAGAGGCTCTGCCCTTCTTAAATGAGATGCAGTCTGGCCTTTAATGAAATGGTAACAAGAAGAAGATTAGAGAATTGCCCTTCACTGCCATTCACATTCACCAGTCACTGAATTATTTATTTTTACAATACGTATGTGAGAAAATATCACAAAGACTTATTGTTAGATTCTGATGCTTTAACATGAGTTTTACATCTGGCTTGATTCTCTTACCAAGAGTATGTTTATTTACACACACCCACACACACACCCGAAAGAAAAGAATGAGACAGAGATGCACATGCTCGGCCATGGGGACAGAAACACTACTTTTAAAAGTCACCACTGTAGCTTATTTTCCAAATATATATTATATTATGATTTGGACATTATAAATCTGCTCTTGTACACATAAACTCTCGTTGCATGAGCTGAGGAAGAGGATATACCTCAAATGCACTGAAAAACAATGTTTACATCAATGTTTAATAATATAAAAATCAAAACAACAATTAAAAAAAGTTAAATAAAAAATTACATTGCTGTCAGCCTTTACCTGCTGAATACCCCCAATCAGACTAAGTGTGGGGGGATCCAGATAATGAATAATTAAAACTTTAGTATTATCCTTTCTTTTCCCATAAATTTGCAAGTGACTGTTACATGGAGGTAGATCCTTACAGCTGCATGGATTTCAATGGAACTATGACAATTCACACCAGCTGAGGATCTGATCCCTGCTCTGTTGCAATGCATCATGATGATGTGTCCCTGTTACTATAGAACTCTGCTAGAGCCGGATCATGATCATCAGGTTAGCCCTGCTCCAAGGTCTTTAAAAAATTAGCCTCTAATGTTCAGAAGAATCCATTATTTTGGGGCACCTGGATTTTTAGGTGCCCAAGTTAAGATATACAGGGCCTGGTTTTCAGAGGTGCTGAGCACCCACAACTCCACACAGCTTTAATGGGAGGTGCTGGCACTCAGCATCTCTGAAAATCAGGCACTTGGTTGAGCAAAAACCTGAGTCATCCCAAATCATTGGACTTTTTTGGCACTATTCTAAAGTAACTGGGGGGTGGGGGGAAGAAAAGAATACTAAAATAAACTACAAACCCTGGACTTACTACCTTCCCTGAAGCCTGCTCCATACCCCAAGCAAGACTACCTGACAGTTGATGACATAACAATGGTATAATGAGAGAAGGTGCTAATGACACACCACATTGATTGGTGATGGCGATGGCAAGTTTTTTGTGGTTTATGGTGCTGAATAACTACTTCAGATTTGACAAATACACCAATCACCTTTAAGATGTAATTTTGTTTTCTTGCCCTACATTTTTAAACAAGGCACTAGCAGTAAGATTCGCCATCTATTAAATATAAATTTACAAGTCACATGTACTTCTTTTGCAATTATTCTGAGATTCTCATTGTGCTTTATCATATTTGGATTTATAATTCTTTCCACAAACATGTACACTTCATTAGTTGGTAATGGAACAACAATTGCTCTCCTCAGTTTTGCAAATTGCTCCTCAAATTTTATGAGGGGTTTATGAGGAGGTAATGATATAAAAAGAAATGTAATTAAGTGAAACCTGTTACATAAAATATTATGCTGCTGACAAAGCAGTCTGCTAATTGGGCCAGATCCCTAGCTGATGTAAATCAGCTTCAATTGAATTATGCCAATTTACACCAGCTGAGGATCTGGCCCAGGATGTCCAAAAACATACTAAAAAAAAAAAAAAGCTTAATTAAAGCTGTAACTAAAGTTACAGATATACTTCCTTGTGCTATGATCCAGTAAGAGCTCACAAAACCAAGCAAGGCTGAGTTAAGTCAATATTTGGATGAGAGACTCTCAAGGACCATTTAGATATTCTAGTGAGTGCTGCTGGTAATTCAGGACAAGACTTTCTTTCCTCTGAGACAGTACTTCCTAATAAGGAGATATATTACAGTGTGAAAATATAAGCTACCAAGCCACATCCATCACTGTTTTTAAAACTCGGCTGATGACAATCTAGAAAATGTACCATGGGAAACAATCCTATATTGGAAAGGAAATAGACTAGATGATCGAGCAGAACTTTTCCATCCCTAACTTCTCAGGCTCTATTTTAGTGAACAAGGGTCAAGTAAGATGTTAGGAAGCACTGTGCGGTGAAGGTGCAGTCTTTCTGATGAAAAATCAAATGGAGGTTCTGAACACTTGCAGTCATTAAAGATTCTATGACAGTGTTCAGAAGAATGGGGATAGTGTTCTATCCCAACACTATCTTTGAGAGCTAGATTCTGCCTTCTCAAATTTCCCCTCATATTTGACTCTATTATTTCTAATCAGGGCATACACCTCAAAGAACCATCGTTACTACACAAGGTGAGTAACTTCCTCTTCTTCTTCGAGTAGTGTCCCTATGGGTGGCTCCACTATAGGTGTCTCCCGACTTCGGAGTGGAGTCTGTTACTACAGAGAGTACTGTGGAGTTGAAGAGGACATTGGGGGCCAAATCTTCAGTGATCGCATAATGTTCTTCAAAAATATGGGCTGAGGCCCAAGTTGTTGCTCTAGAGATTTCTTAAAGATATCTCAATCTCAGTAATGTGATCAAGGTAGAAACTGACCTCGTGAAGTGCTTATGGACTCTGGATGGAAGCAGGTTGCGCCCTTTATAACAGTGATTAATGCAACCAGAGACCCATTTGGATAGTCTTTGAGCAGATATCACAAAGCTTCTGGATCTTTCTGTGGATGAAAGGAAGAGTTTAGGGGATTTCCTAAAGTCCTTATTCCTGTCCGAGTAGAATGCTAGTGTCCTTCTAAATATCTAGCATATGCAGAATCGTCTCCCTGTGGTTTTGGGAAAAAACAGGAAGATGGATCTGTTGATTCATATGGAAAGTGCAGAGAAAGTAGGGAGAAACTTGGGATATGGCTTTAGAGTTACTTTGTCTTTAAAAAAATAAATAAATAAATAAAGGCCGCAAATGGTGGGTGTGCCATCAGGGCCGCTATTTCTCCTATGTGCCTAGCTGAGGTGATGGCAATTAGAAATGCTGTCTTCATGGACAGGTGTAAGACAGAGCAAGATGCCATGGACTCAAGAGGAGGTCTAGTCAAAGCCCTGAGAACTAGATTAAAGTCTCAGGCTGGAGCAGGTGGCGTCACATGTGGGAAGAGATTCCCGATGCCCTTAAGGTATCTATGCGTCAGCGGGTGAGCAAACACAGAGTATCTGTTTACCTGGCAGTGGAAAGCAGTTTTCACCACAAGATGTACCTTAAGGGAGCTGAGTGAGAGTTTTGACCTCTTGAGGTCTGAAACTGTTCCTTTTGTCTCTCGAGTAGATGTTCTAAAAATGCACAGAGTTTCCCCATAATTAATAAAATTTTATTTGTTGCTTGCTTTGTGCATTAACCACATTCACTATGATGGAGTTGGCTTGAAGATGTTGAAACAACGTCTGCCTCTTTGGAAGGGATGTTGTATTTTTATTTATTTATTTTTATTTTTGGCTCTGTTGCTGGTTGGTGTGATGGAGGCTGGTGTTTGCCAGATGACTTTGGTAGGGTCTAGAATTGCCTCATTAATTGGGAGGGCAATTCTGGATGAGGAGGAGGTGCGCAGAATACCCACCAACTTGTGATGTGTATCTGCCACCTCCTGTAGGGGAATCTGCTGCTCATCTGCCACCCTCCAGAACGTTCTTAAAATCATCACATAGTGATGGGGGGGCGACTGCTCGCTCCGTTTGAGGCCAAAGGCGGTAGAAAAGGAAGTGAGGAGGGTTCACCCACATGGTGGTAGATAGCCTCAAGGCAGATCACGAGGGAGGGAGAGCACATGCACGGGCTCAACCAACACTGCTACCAAAAATCTCCAATTAGAGTTGCCGGAGCGCACATACACCTACAGTGGAGCACCCACAGGAACACTACTCAAAAAAGAAACTTTAAAATGTGGTCGTTGTTAATTTAAGGTTGAATATTGTCATGTAACAATGGGAGAGAGCTGAAGGACTATTAGGCAATAATCTTGTTTATGGATCAACAAGCTCAGAAAACATATTCTGTACTCACACCTCATCTCTGACTACCATACAGAGACAGATGATGCAGTATTAAATTTTTCTTTATTATTAGAAAGCTGTTCATGTGGTCCTGGGTGACTGAGGGTTCTTATTGGAGTCTGGCATTTTACAGCCATCAGAATTGTAATAAAATGGATTTCCAAAGGGGCAAGAAAGATACAGAGTATCTCTGGACTATTTTAAAAGTAAAATTTTCTAGAAAAACATCTCCTCTTTCAAATGCTAGAGTGCTGCATGGGAATTTTTTTTAAAAAGGTACCTATATGTGCAGTTAAAGGAAGAACACACTGTTCTTTTAACTAATTCACATTGAAAAGCTGTTTTTTTCCCAGATCAAGTCGGGGAAGAGATCAAGTCAGATCACAGTTAATAATGTAACCAGCTATCACGTGAAAGACCTGGGATAAAGAAGGAGCTAAAGATTATCATGGTTTGGGTTGTCTGTGGGGAAACGCTCAGCTTTCAGGGCAAGATACAGCATGCACTGGGTTTCTGCATTTCTAGAAGCTGTTTAGGGAGGAATGTTGCAGTCAGAGCCTCTTCTGAGATCCTAAGGAAGGATGGTCCAGTGGTTAAGAACACTAGCTAAGGCTTGAAAATCTGAGTTCAAGTCCCTGCTCCATGACAGACTTCCTGTATTACCTTGGATAAATCCCTTGGACTCTCTATGCTTCCTCAGTTCCTTGTCTGTAAATGGGGATAATAGCACTTCCCTATCTCACAGACATGTTCTGAGGATAAATAGAATCATAGACTTTAAGGTCTGAAGGGACCATTATGATCATCTAGTCTGACCTCCTGCACAACACAGGCCAAAGAATCTCACCCACCCACTCCTGTAACAAACACCTAACCTATGTCTGAGCTACTGAAGTCCTCAAATCGTGGTTTAGAGACTTCAAGGTGCATAGAATCCTCCAGCAAGTGACCCATGCCCCATTTACATTCACAACTGTTTGATACTATGGTAATAGGGTCATATAAGTATGACGGAGAGAGCACAAGGTGACCACAGCAATCATAGCTGCTTTTAGAGAATAGGTCCATCAATGGCTATTAGCCAGGATGGGCAGGGATGGTGTCCCTAGCCTCTGTTTGACAGAAGCTGGGAATGGGCAACAGGGGATGGATCACTTGATGATTACCTGTTCTGTTCATTCCCTCTGGGGCACCTGGCATTGGCCACTGTTGGAAGATAGGATACTGGGCTAGGAATGGACCTTTGATCTGACCCAGTAGGGCCGTTCTTATGTTAATGAAGAGGGTGGCATTTTGCCAGGGAAGAAGAGCAACCTAACCAAACAGTGAGCAAAAGCCTCTGGACTCCATCCTTACCGGTCAGGGTCTTGTATTAAGCTAACAGACTGTTTCAGCATAGGAACACTTACCACCAATCTGGCTATTTTAAAAAGGGTACAGAATCCTTCTACATGTATTTGTTTAAAGACCCACAGGCACCAGGTACAATATCAGCTCAATGATTCTCTTTGGCTCTATTAATATCAGCCTTGCAGTGCACATTTCAAGGTAGGTCAGCCTCCCTGAAGCTGAGGCCCAAGAGACTAGCCAGCCCAAATGGCATTCTTCAGCCAAAGCCAGAACCCACATGCCAAAGAAACAAAAAAAACCCACGACCACCACCTTCCATCCAGTTTTTACTGTCTCTCTCCTTTATACATGTTCAGAGCATACTTGCATCCAGGACCAAAAAAGAAGAAAAAAAATGCAGGGGCAAATTCTCAAGTGGTGTAAAACTGGCATAGCTCCATGGAAAATTAAATGAAAGATCACTGATAATGGAACTATGCCAACACATACCAGTTAACAATCTGGCCTGTTATATTTATGTAAAATATTTAATGGCCAAATCTTATTGCAAAGAAAAAAGATGAAGCATGAATTAAAATGGATTATCCAAAATGCCCATTCAATGATCACATGACTAAAAAATTTTTGAAAGAGCCCTTTATACTGCAGTAGTGGCATGCAAAAATTCCTGCGTTCAGGCATGCCACTAGACCACATGCCTGAGCAAATGCAAATTTGAGTGTACAATTACCTGATCTGCCTAAGGAAATGCAGGGATTAATATGTGCAGTGGATATGGCCTTCAGTGTTTCACACAGCCATGAAGGAGACACAGTTTGTGTTCCTTAAAGGGGACTGGTAGGAAATCTGCAGGAAGTCATCAGGGCCCAAGGACAAAAAAACTGCTAATCTATAATTGACTAGAAAGACTTCAGAGGGGTAGCCGTGTTAGTCTGTATCAGCAAAAACAACGAGGAGTCCTTGTAGCACCTTAGAGACTAACAAATTTATTTGGGCATAAGCTTTTGTGGGCTATAACCTACTGCATCAGATGTGTGGGTTATAGCCCACAAAAGCTTATGCCCAAATAAATTTGTTAGCCTTTAAGGTCACAAGGACTCCTTGTTTTGACTAGAAAGACTGGCACTGAAAGCCATTTAAGAAATCACAGGCCAGATAAAAAGCTTTCTAAAAGATGAAAATCCCTTCTCCTCCTATCAAATAAAATTTGCTATTTACATCGATTTATCTTGTAGAAGAATCTACATGATTTGTAATTAACACTGAAAAGGGGATTGGTGTGGAAAGGAGACAACAATGTTGAACTGAACTTGTTAACAAAATACAGAAGAAACAACTCAACTTCACAACATTCCGAATGTATCACTGGGCACAGCAGAGATATAAACTGCTGCCATGCACAGATTAGGCAGCAATTAGTGTTAAATGCAATTAAATCAAACAGTGTCAAAATATGACAAGGGAACCATAGGACATAACTTTCTGCTATGCAGAAATTCCTTGCATAGTTTACCAAGTACAATATATGTAGTGGTGTTGCCTGATCAAAGCAATACTGAATGGGGAAAAAAATGCCAACATTTTGTTCCCAATGACAAGTAATTATTCTCTCCCTGTATTTTATGTTCTTGTTTAAAAAGAAAAAGAAAGAAAGAAAAAGAAAATAGAGAGATCTGTTCCTTGTGTTCTCTTTCCAAAGCCAGTGCCTGAGAGGTTTGTTGGCATCTTTTAAAGAATAGAGGGAATTATTTTTTTCATATATTTTGTACTAGGGCAATTAATGGACAATCCAATTTCATTAGAGAATACAGTCAAGGTTTAATACGCCCTTACTCCACAGCTGGGTTTGCAAAGACAGGGAATTAACAGCTCATAAAAGGAGAGATTTTAGTAGATTTTAGCATACAGCCACAGAATGGAGCTCTATAGCAAACCTCATAAAATGACCTTATAGTGGAAGCTTTATACAGGGGGAACTCTGTATTGTTCAGATGGTAAGTGATGCTGCTTTTCTGAAACTGTTTAACCTAGCACAAAAGGGGAGGTTAAAAATTAATTACAATGTATTTTAATACTCGGCTTTTTTTAAGCTGTCTGGTGAACAGTTGTGACAGGTAATGAGAATTCATAAGGCAAAGCAAAGTGTTGCCAGATGCTAGGAGACCTGTCAGACTTGGAGAGCAAACAATTGATAGTAGTGTTCCAAAAGCATGAGCCCAAATGTCATCTTTCAAGGCTCACTTGGATCATTATCTGAATTTCAATGCAGATGTTTGGGAATGTGGAATGCATTTACCAGATTCCCTTCTTCGCTCCAGCCTTCTGGACATTCACAGTCTCAAAAGCTTCATTTCAAGTGTCTGCTATTGAGAGTTAAATTTGTCTTCCAACATTTTCAAAGACCGCATAAGATTAAGGCTTTTAATGTATTAGTTGGAAGAGGATACTGGGGCAACTGAATTAGAAACCTGAAATTAGCTTCCTTTACTGTTCTTCCTCCTTAAGTCAAGATGCAAATTAAATGTCTAGCCAAAAGGAGAATCTATGTACCTTGTAAAACCATACAGAAAAGATGGGAGAAGCATTAGGTACACTAATAGATTTTGCCTTTGTAAAATAAATTTAAAGTCTCAGGCCATGTCTACACTTACTGGGCCTCAACACTGCTGTGATAAATGCAGCAGGGATCAATTTAGCAGGTCTAGTGAAGACCTACTAAATCGATTGAAGAGCGCTCTCCGGTCGACTGCGGTACTCCACCGGAATGAGAAGAGTAAAGTAAGTCAGTGGGAGAGCGGCTCCCACCGACGCGGCACGGTGTGGCCACCGCAGTCAGTCAACTCCAGCTATTTTATTCATGGTAGTGTAGACAAGGCCTCAGTTGCTGCATTACAATAAAACCCTAAAATTTTTCATGTAATGTGACTCCAGCCATCTGTCTAAAGACATGGTTGATGAGATTGATGCCCTTCTGATTTTGGGCAGGGGAGGGGGGGGAGGAAATTACTTAAATCATCCAGAAGAAACTCAAACCTATGCTGCTTAGCCCTCAGAGTCCACCATTCTCCACCCAAAACAACCCTATGGCTATTAGGCACACAATGAAGTTATTAAACGGTTTCCAGAACAACAGCCATCAATGAAGTCGGAAGCTATATCTGGATTCTTCCACTAGCGAGAGCAGTGCCAATGTTTTTGCTAGGTGTCCCAAAGCTTTAACAAAAAGGTAGCTAAAAAAGTGTGGAAAGGTAAAGTTGGACAACTTGAATAGAAACAGATGTAGCCCATAATAATTTGGGTGCCATTTATCACTGTTGGGTCTTTATTTTCTGAGAGATGGGGACATTGCTCTCCAATCCTTACTTTAACCCAGAGGTGGACAAACTACGGCCTGCGGGACTGTCCTGCCCGGCCCTTGAGCTCCTGGCCAGGGAGGCTCGCCCCCGGCCCCTCCCCCGCTGTCTCCCTTCCCCCGCAGCCTCAGCGCGCTGCTCTGCGGGGGCAGGGGAGAGCAGGAAGGGAGGCTCACCTGCAGCCTCAGGGAAGCAGGCGGGCAGTGCGGGTGGCGGGAGCGCAGCAAACACGGGCGGAGGACTCAGGAGGAGCACCGGGCAGCTGCGCAGCCGGACGGAGAGAAGTAGCACTTTGAAGGGGAAACTGCAGCTTCTCTCTGGCTGCGCAGCTGCGCCTGCTTCTCCTGAGTCCTTCGCCCATGTTCACAGGGCCACATTCTGAAAGGGGCTTTGGGGGGGGATGGATAGGGGTGGGGACCCGGGGGGGCCTGTCAGGGGGCAGGGGTCTGGATAGGGGTCAAGGCAGTCAGGGGTGGTTGGATATGGGGGTGGGGTCCCGGGGGGGCGGTTAGGGGCAGAGGGTCCCAGGAAGGGGCAGTCAGAGGACAAGGAGTAGGGGGGGTTGGATGGATCGGTGGTTCTGAGGGGGGCAGTCAGGGGGCAAGAAGTGGGATGGGGTGGATAGGGTTAGGGTTTGGGAAGGCAAAGCCTTCCCTATCCAGCCCTCCACACAGTTTTGGAACCCCGATGTGACCCTCAGGCCAAAAAGTTTGCCCACCCTGCTTTAACCCCTACACAAAACTGGCCCAATTCACTCAAAAGATAACTCCTCTGTCCATGCTATTGAAGCATTTTTATTTCTCAGACACCATTCATTCCTTGACACCGAATTTCAGTACTTCTAAGGAAGCCCAATGACAATGGACATTGAATCTATTTCCATATCAATTTAATGAGACTGTCATGTACAGTGAAAAGGCAGGCAGTGCTGTGAAGTGGATGGACTACATACAGCCTCCCACAAATCAACACTGGAACACACAAACTGCACTTACAAGTTAGAGATTTTCACTTAGTAACATTGTACGGTAAATGCCTGCAACTCAAGATTTTAAGTGGGACTTCAGTGGCGTACAGGACTTGCATTCATCCTCTGGATGGAGTTAATTTTACCCTAGGTGATCAACATCCTTCAGGGGTGTGGGTGGGGGGAAATTCCCTACACTTGACTACCTTTGCCTCCTCATGCCGTTTTGTTCAATGTGAGGCTTTTCCCTAGATTTTGTTTCTTTAAATGTATTGATATTTTAAAAGTTAGCTAATGAACCATCAACAGGTAGGTAAACTAATACCAGTCCCAGTGCTGCCCTGCTATCCTGGCATGTACACCTGTGTGAGGCCTAACTGATTAGTTCACTTGCTGCTAAATGGGGGGAAAAAAGGGCCTCTGGACCCTGTCACACATAGCTGACCAATGAGTATGTTATTTACTTTCCATCTCTTCCTGAAAAAAAAATAAAAATGTTTTAATCTCTGCAAATAAAGATAAAATAATTATCCTAAAAGCCAATGCACATTACCTAGTACTAGAGGGGCACATTTTCACTGAATTTCTTATGCTGGAACATTTGCATGCACAAGTTCTTGGTTTGTGCATGCAAATAGGCCAGTTGTGTTTGCAATGCAAATCCAAAAGTGCAATTACTGTAAACTGCCTGAACAAATGCATGGCCAAGAGGAGCAGAAGTAGAAGAGATAATTCCATCAGCAACAGATTTTGGCTGTTGATGTTAATATTATTATAGCTGTCATGCTTAGGGCAGGATTTACCTGCTCTGTTTCTAATTAAAATAAACTGCTGGTATTAAAAATAGCCAATAAAACAGTGAAATAAAACTGAAGTTATGCTGGTCTCTTTTAAAACTGTTATACCGATATAGCTCCCATTCCTTAAGGGCACAGAAAAACTCTGGCCCTGATTCTTTACTGTTAAACAAGTTTTTATACCCTACCAATGTTACATCAACATAAAAACAGTGTAAGAGAGTGAAGAATCAAGCCTCAGATTGTAAGATCTTTACTAAGGCCCTGATTCAGTCAGAGACTTCGCACATGCCCTTTTCCCTGCAATTGTATCTCCGGGCTGCTGTGCGCCAGGGTGGGGACAAGCATCAGAACTGAGAGCAAAGCATCTGTCTGTCCTGGGCTCTCAATAAACACCCCTCCCCTTATACCCAGGCAGCTTGGAGGAGGAAGCTGCCTGATTCAAAAGCAGAAGGGACAAGAGCCTGGCCTGGGGTAATAGATTGGGACAAAGAACATGGGGAAAGCAGGGGAGTGGGAATCTAAGAATGGGGCTGGCTGTGCAAAGAGATTAAAACTGGGAGTGAAACCAGGGTGGGGACAGACAGATCAGATGAAGAACAAGGGGAGAGACTGGGAATGGCTGGGACCAGGAACCAGTGGGGTGGGGAGAAGGAAGACAGATCTGATGATGAGCCGAGTGCAAGAGAAGAATTGGGACTGGCTTGGCAAAGAACCAGAGACAAAGAGGCAGGGGGCACACATAAATTGTAATAGAAGAAGCTCAGAGAGGGAGACTGGGACTGACAGCCAGTGGGAATGGGGAACATGTCTGAGGCATAGAAAGGACTGGAGAGTAGGAGCGTGAAGAGAGACAAATCAGAGGAGGAGCTGGGATGTCTGGGCAAGGAGACTGAGACTGAGGGAGTAGGGGGAACCAACGAATGGGTGGGAAGTCTGGAGGGATAAGACTAGGACTTGCTGGGCAGTTAAGACAAATAAAAAATCTTGAGAAATGGAGAATAAGATTGGCTAAGTGAGGAGAATGGGAGTGGGATGGGGATTCTGGCATGAGGAACAGACAAGTGTAGGCCAAGGCCGAACAGTCTGTGTCCACTAGAGAACACCCCCTTCCTGAGCCTGGAATGGAAGTCAAGGCTCCCAAGTCTCACTATTCCCCTGCTTAATACCTGTGAAACCTACTAGCAAACTGTGTCTCATCCCCCCTAGTGCTGGTCCACATACAACATGACAACCTATTGCAAAGCCCAAGTGGCAAAAGTGTATGCTGTGGATCTAAAGATTCCGACCCTGATGAAGAACCATTGGGATTCAATATGATGCCATATGATGGAATTTTGGGGGGGCGTGTTCAGTTTTTTAGAAAACCTAGGAAATTACACACAAAAACATCCATTAAAGGAGCATTATTAAGGTTGCAAAGTCAAGCGTCCAAAAGTTAGGAAATACTAGAATTAAGGCTGGCAGTGCACAGAAAACTTCAGGAGGAAATTAATAAGCCTGTCTTCAGAGCAGAGTTTGAGCAGTAGGCCTGGGGCCACAAACTGAACAATGATGAAAAGATAAAAATATTGAATAGCTGCTCATTAAGTTAGCATCATACATCTCGTGGACTGAAGGAGGCAGGGGTCCTATGGAATAAATAGCATGTGACTGTGTAATTAACACTGTACCATAATGTTAGGGTGACCAGACAGCAAGTATGAAAAACTGGGATGAGGTGGGGAGTAATAGGAGCCTATATAAGGAAAAGACCCAAAAATCAGGACTGTGCCTATAAAATTAGGACATCTGGTCACCTTATATAACGTGTACACACGAGAGGGCCAAATTAAGATTGTACCGGTAACCTGATGCTCAAACAAAAAAAAAAAGTTGCTTATCTCAGTTTCTAGACAATAGTATTATTTTTGCCAAACTTTAATTAGCAATCAATTATTATTTCATTATTAGTTGTACTGAAGTAGCAACTAGAGGCTCCAAAGAGCAACACCCATTGTGCTATATACTGTACATTCAGATAGCAAGATAGAACTTAGTCTCAAAAAAAAAAAAAAGACAAGACAAGACCCAACACACAAATGGTGGGAGAAAGGAAGTATTATTCCCACTTTATAGAGCAGGAACTGAGGTACAAAGATTAAGTCACTTGTCCAAGTCACACTGAGCGTCTGTGTCAGAGCCAGCAATTGAGTCCAGCTCTCAGAGTCCCAATTCTACACTTTAATCATAAAATCATCCTTCATCTCATCTTTCTAGAGTATGGTAATGCTCAATCCTTTCTATTGTCTCAGCAGAACAAGGATAAAAACAGACACCATTTTCTGAAGGGCAAAAAAAAATGAACTAGGTGCAGATGTTATTCCTAGTGCATCATTCCTTCCTGAATATTAACAATAAAAAGACAGACCAGGTGCGAGTGTCAGTAGCCAGGGTCAGAGAAGAGATTCACATCGGGAAAACTATTCCAAAATAGTGAGTTTAGAGAACGTTGTTGTCAGTAGCTACCGGTGTGGTGCTCTGCTCTTGTTTGATGATGATAACAGTTGGCTGCGTGTGTTCCCTCCGTGTGCTGCCCCAGCTCTGTGCAGATAGCTAACAGAAGATTCCAAGAGAACCCCCAAAAACCACAGACTCTTGTAAGGTATGAAGGAACCCGAGCCAGGTTTATTGTCAAACGAAGCACAGTAATAGTTCCCTATAGACTCTACAGGGCATCCTACGAATTTGTGCTCCCTGGCAATGGACACAGCTCAGTCAGTGGCGGGACACTCCACTGCCCCCTAGGATGGACAAAGATGTGCGCTCCCGGACCTACTTTTATACAGTTGCAGGACAGATTACTCATCATAGTTCAACTAATCTATCCATCATGTTGTTCTTTTGACCCTGTCTTTAAGATGCCCTTACCTGTTCCTTGTTATGTCTGTGGAGTGTTCTGATGCTGTCTTGGCGCAAGTTCCTCTCATTAGCACTTACGTGTGTGTGTGTGCACATGCTTCTAACAATCTTTTCTTGCCAACTTCTGTGAGTGGGACCTGCCTCTGCCTTACAGCCCAGCTTTGCTTAACACTGCCTGGAAGTACTTCGGTTCAGGCTTCAGGCCTCAGACTGGGCCTCTGATACAAGAATTTATGTTTCAGGGCCTCCTCTTACTACAAATGTCAACACTAGAAGTGAAATTCAATCTCCATAAAATGCCTCTCACTGAGGGAGGTTGAACCTGACCCAGAGCCTGACTAAGTGCATGGCAAGCCAGGGTATAAATCACCAATGCACTATGTCACCATGTGGACTCTGTTATTGCACATTAAAATTTCTGCAGTGCTCTTTCACCTATTGCTATTTCAAACAGCAGTAGGTCAAAACACAGAACCTTTAGTGAGTGGTAGCAGAGTCCGCACAGCCAGTTAGCGTGCAGAAAGCTAGTACACTATAGATTTACACCCCAGTTTGTCGTGCACTATATTCCATGTAGGCAAGCCCTCAGCAGTCACTAAAATGGAAAGAAGAGCAGTGCTAATGCAACCTAGCTACTCTAAGAGGATTACATAACACAACAGGGAAAACATGTCATAATTTCAAGGCTAACTGCACTTCTAACCTCTCCTGATCTCTGAGGGCATCCCCCCTCTGGTCTTAGCTATCAAGCCATCACCTCTCCTGGGGTGGAATCATGCGATTCTCCCACTCTCAGACAGGATCCAGGTCTGCAGTCCCCTATGATCAACTGTGATAACCTAAGCAGCCCTGACATACCTTCAGTGCCTGCAGTTCTGCTCTACCTGGGAGCAATAACAGTGGTAAACAGTAACCAAACAGCCTTTGTTAAGCAAAATATTATTTATTTAGAACCAAACCATCCAGGAGAAAACATCTCAAAATACTAAGCCAGTGTATATGTATGATTGCCTCTCCCTGAGGCTTACCATTCCCTGGATCCAGCAAAGGGAGACAAACTCACTCTCTCTCTGCAGAGCCTCTCTCTGGGTCAAACTGTCCCACCTGGACAGCCCCTGACAGCTGACTCCCCTTTTTCTCCGTAGTTGTGGCTTTTTAACTGTTGGATGTTCTTTTGATCATTTGGCTCCTAGCCTGGCAAAACAGCTGTGTCACTTTGGGCTGGGGCCTGGAAATAAAGCATTATTCTCATAATTGACCCCTCCCCCCAACTCTCCCAAGTGTTTGCTCAAATGTGTTTTATCTAGATCCATCATGTTGCCTTTCTTCTTGTTTTTTATGCTGCCCCCTATTAAACTGGAGCAGTATATTTCATACAGTAACTTCACCTCACTGACCAGGTCATATACAGTATTCATAAAATTATCTCATTACTCTTAGATGATTACATGGCAGCTCCACGTCCATTACAATGCATAAACTTGTTGAAGCAAGTATAGGGCAGAGGCACAATTTACTTTTTATACAGCTGTCCCTGAGCCCCACGTAACTTTACAGACAGTGGGCTAAAAAGAACAGCAGTCATTGTACGCTATGACCCTGCTCCTGCAAAGCATTTAACACGTGCAAAACTTGGCTCACATGAATAAGCCAATTGACTTCAGTGGGACTATCGACAGGAGTAAAGTTATGAGTGTTCATAAGTGTTTGCCAGGTTCAATACCTATGTTGTTTTTACAGATTTATTTCTTATATAAAATGTCCTGTATTAGGACATAAATCAGTTACTGAGATAGGCCTCACTCACAGAATTTGATCCACACGGACTAGGAAAACAGCTGTCATCTGGGCCTATAAGAAGTTAAAATTTGAACCCAACAACCTTGACAGGGTCTCTTTAAACTGTCTAGGTATTTTTGTAGTTAAACATCCACAAATATATCATATAATTACTTGTTCCTAGTGCCCTTGATACAGTTATCATGAATAACACTCTAGCAACACCTCTCCCAAATGTATTCACTTAAGAGCTAGGACCTTTGCTTCATACAAGGTTGTTATTATTCCCATAACTTAAAAAATAATGGCAGATAGGCATTTCACAAGAAATGCTGAATCTTGAAGCCTCAATTATAGAAAAATATGCACTGTATAACTATTTGCATACATGCAGTTACATACTTTCCATATCATTTTCAATTCTCTCCTCTGCTATTTTGTTGTTGCATGGGCATGGGCAAAGACCCAAAATGCTTTTGAGAGTAGAGTCACACATTTCAGTTTTTCTTTTTAGTTGTATGCTGGGCACTAAAAACAATGAACATTTTAAATAAAAAAGCACAGTGTGTAGTGCATCTCATCATGTAAACTAAAATAACCAAATCCCATTTGCTCCCATTGAACTCAATGGAATCTGGGGGCAGGGAGAGGAGAACTATAAAACAGATATAATGTTATATAAAAGGAAGCCTAGCAATAATTATATTCCAAGCACGTTCATAATCACTATTCATTGATCAATATGGGCTATTTTATGGTCCATCTGTTTGTGCTAAAACATGACAGTCAGACTTTCTAATCCAAACCTGGCTATAAAATTGCTTTCTGACCTACAAAAGGAATTTCATTTTTAAGGAAATCTAAAAAATTGCAAGATCAGTTTCCTGTCTCCAGGTAAAAAAAATGCCTGGAAATAAAACATTTCATTTGGTTCAGTCTGAAACAAAATTTTCCCAACTTTTTCAATTCATGAAAAATTCAGAAAAGTCTTGGTTTTGGTTCAGTCTGAACCATCCCCTCCCTCCAAATTTTTGGAATTGTCAGCAAACTGAAAAATCACTTATTCTCACAGCTCTAATTGCAACACTGCTTTTCAATGCAAATAATAAAATACTGAAAAGTAACTAGGTTTCTATTTTTCAAAATGAACATAAGCAAGAATTTTATGTTTAAGTAGAAACATGTTATAGAGTCTACCATACAAATGCATCCTGTAAGGCTTTCAGCTACTAGGCTGGCTGTACCACGAGCAGCAGACAACTGGCCATCCTTAGTGGTCAAAACTGTGCGTCAGCTCCTGAGAGCTTTACATGCAGCCAGCTAAAAAGGGAAGCTGGCAAGGGTCCCGCAATCAGCTGTTTTTCCATTAAAAATGGTATGTACATATAGCTTGATTCATTATGCACAGAAACACTTTAAACACTCAAAAGGGCAGCTGAGGGAAACTGATGCTAAACAGCATCCTGGACAGATTCCCTCTGCATCCATCCTCTGCGTAGAGCACCACCGCTTTACTTTTGCAGCTGCCCCTGCAAAGAAAGAGAAAAATGGAGGCTTCCCCCACGTGGAAAGGGGAGGGGAGAGGCAGCTGGAGTTCAAGAAAGTTTGAAGCAAAAGAGAAAGACAGAACACAAGGAATAAAGAAATGAGGAGAGATAGAGAGAGAGAGAAGAAATAAATCTATCTGGTTTCTTATACTGGTGGGTTTCACCATAGTATCTGACAGAGAAAGGATGAAATACAGACAAACACAGATGGAGAAGACAGACCAAAAAAAAAAAAAAAGGAGAAAACGGAGGACAGAGAGTGGAGGTCTCAAGACAAGATATCGGATTGTGTATTTGGGCAGCCCATCAGCCTGCCATATCATAAAACATTATGGTCACCTGTGCTTACTAGTTGTTCAAGATCTTCTGGGATGAAGCAAAAAACCTAAATTTATAAGCCAATTTTGTAGGCAGTTTCCCACCACTACCACTCTCTATCCCTTAAAGCACCTGGCATTTGGCCAACATTTACCATCATCTTTACCAAAAATCCTGGAGTCTTCCTCACAGTTCTGTTTTCCTGCAACTCCTCTGCTCTGGCGATGGCCAGATCAGAAATAGCAGAGACTGGCCAACTGCACTAATTTATTTTGTGGTTTTGTCACATGAAAGATCAATGCTAAGCGAAACTGGGATTCAGTGCATTTCCACTTGAGACAAGGAAGAAATTAACTAGTTTCCATAAATGCAAGATTACCAAACCCTCACCTCCTTTAAAGCAAAACACAACCACAGGCAAATTCACATTGTCAAGGTAGACCATCAGGACTCCGTATTAACTTGAATCCTACAAGTTCTCTAGTATCTGGGACCATTTACCCTATTGATTAGTGACACAGAGGACTATCATGTTAATGATTTGCATATAATAGCCTGTATTTACAGTGGATATTGACACAACACAAGAAAGAAAAGTCAATGCTGCTTAATGAACTGGCTAATAAGAGATGCCCAACAAGAGGCACCATGAACAGTATCCTCTCTTACAGGTTTCAGAAACCTCTGTATGGAATCAGTTCTGCCCTAAACACAGACCGCTTGCCAGTGGCAGCAAACTGTTTAGTGACTGAAGGGCTCGGAGAAAGAATTTCTAGCTGGTTTAGGGCGGGAAAACATATAAAAGCCAGCAGTGACTCCAAAAAACTCTCTCCAACAAATGGTTCGCATAGAACTTCCTTCCCAACCCAACATCACTTCTCGTCGGCAGGGTTTCACATTCCTGGTGTATCACACTGGGATACTTGTTGCAAGACTGCTTTAATAATTCATCTTCATTCTGCTCTTGTCCTTCACACAACACTATCAATTATTTAATTTCAGGTACACAAGCTTTCTCCATGAAGTGAGCTGTAGCTCACGAAAGCTTATGCTCTAATAAATTTGTTAGTCTCTAAGGTGCCACAAGTACTCCTTTTCTTTTTGCGAATACAGACTAACACGGCTGCTACTCTGAAAGCTTTCTCCTGCAAGTGAATCAGTCAAGTGGCTGAATGTGTGTGTTGGGTCATGATTCTTCCATGTAGTTAGGGGCTAAATTCAAAAGGTCAGATCCTCAGCCAGGGAAAAATCAGCATTGCTTCATTGACTTTAGTGGAGCTAACTCAATTCATGCCAGTTGATGATAATCTGGATCAGCGTAGGGTACAAATTAAAGTGACCTGTAATTTTGTTAATGTGGACAAAATACATTTGTATTGAATTCTCCAAAACAGGAAAGGATTAAAGGGGCATCCCATACAAAAATTATTTTAAAATGTATCCTCCTCCCCAAAAGGCAAGATATGCGAGTTGTGACTCTATCGTAATGCCTCTGAGTGTAAACTAGGGAGCCTGGACATTTTGGGCAACCTGGGGGCAAATGGAGCAGAAAGGTACATTTCAAAATAATGTATTTGTTGAATGCACCTTTAGTTCTTTCCATCTGTAGCATCAAGCAAATGGAAAAATACATTAATTAATGTTATCCATGAATTAAAATTACATATACATTAATTAAAATTAATTAATTGTAGGCTCTTTGCAGCACAGATTATATCTTACTAAGTGTTTATCTCATCGGGATTCCTGATTCTGACTGGGGTCTCTAGGCACTATTACACCAGAAATATATACAATACCAAAAAAAGAGACACACATTTACAGATCATCTTGAAACAATAAAACACTCTAGTAATCCAGGCAGAATATTTTGGGGCAATTATAGCTGGCCATAAATAGGATTATAGGGCACAAGATCAAAGGCAAAGACTCGTCACCTGATCTGACAATACTTCCCCCGCCCCCCTTATGGTCACATACCTTGGAGTCTCTTTTTGCTATTAAGAAATAGAATTTGCAAATAAATATAAACAACATAGTTGTGGACTATACAATTAATGAGCACTGCTGATATGATTACCATATTGCTGACAGCCAAATATAAACCTCCGTTAGTGTCCTGTTTTCTGGGGTGATTTCATAATTATGAAATATTGCTTGCACACAAGCTGCAGAAAGGACTTAGGTGGCATATGATCTGATGTAGGGACTGTCTGCTGGAAGAGTCTGGCTGGCCCTTGCTGGCCTAAGTACTACCAAAAAGTCTTACCTGTGTCTCAAGCCTTTGGGTACTATTTCAAAAACAGCCTAACTCCCATTGACTTCGGATGGCACTCAGGTCGCTAGGTCACCAAGTATCTTTTGAAAATTTTATCCTTCGTTTAAACAGCATAAATTGCTAATTCTTTTTCCTCGTTTTAAAACCCAGAGAATATTTTGCAATTAAAAGCAAGAATCACAACATAGTGCTTCTAAAAGCAGCTGCTTTTTATAGCAGACTTTTTTTAAAAAAAGTCATTCTGCCTTAGAAGATTGCAATTAAAAGGTACTGCCGAAGTCATCATCTGTTCAGGTTTTGGGGGTTTTTTTGGTTTTTTTTTGGTGAGGGGGAACCACACTTCAAACAATTGTATTCAGGAAAAACTCCTTTAAAAAGTAAACCACCGCCTGGCTCTCTAATTATTTAGATTTTCAGCTTTGGAGTTTCATGTGCCTGAAAATAAACATTACTACATTACCTAATCTGCATTATTCTTAAAACCAGTGATGCAACATGTAAAAACATCAGAAAAAATTATGGCTAGTTAGGCAGTATCAGTATCCTACTAAGGAGGAAAAGCCATTAAACAAGCTTCTAGATGCTATTAGAGACTGGGACATTAGAAAATGACACATTTAAGTATTTAAGAGAGGACATTGATATGCACCTTGCGATACCCTCTTATTGACTAACTGCCATTCAAAGGATGTCAGACTCTGGCCCTAGGTCAGAGTGTGGTTCAGCCTTAAAGGGTGCTGCTTGGCTTGCAGAGGAGTTCGATGGGGAGTGCACTGACCACCTCACTTAGTGCTGGATATAAAATTGTTCCATCATCTACCACCCCAGTTTTCTCCATGTATCATTAGGCTTGGAAGGATTAGATTTTTAATTGTTAAATGTCTGTAAAGGTTGATTTCACCTTACACAGACACAAACCAATGAAAAAATATTTCAGTTGGTAATAATCAAAATTTACACACAGGCTAAGTAGGAAAAATGCTGCTTGAGAACTTATTAGTCTTTGATTTAAGGATATTTTGTACATTATGACATGTGACATTGACAATTTGTGTTTTAATAGTTATAATGCTTTAACTATTTGAATCTCAATATCTACTAGTCATTACATAATTATTGTCTGTCTCCCATCCCCATAATTTCCCCAAACTGTGAAAATTTAAGTAGATACTATTTTCTGAAATTATAAAAAATAAAAATAGAATTCTGCCAAGCCTATACATAATCAAATTCTTGGGCACAAGGCAGGGCAAAAATTAGCAGTTAATATTTAGATTGTTTATATATGGCAGCTCTGCTCCAAACTATGCAATAGTGCTCACTACCAGGTTTTAGAGGTAAAAGGATCTGTGCCTCCCCTCTCAAACCAACATCATATCACCATCCTCTTCCTCTGGAAAAGGAAGGGAAGGATAAGAAACACAAGGAAGCACTCCAACCCACTAGAGAAGATGGTGGGGGGACAAAGCCCTCTCTCTAGTGCCTCGTCTTCTCTAAAAATACCTATTCTTCTCAGCTGTCAAGTGACATCAGTCCTTTCTTCTTCTCAAGCAGCAGAAATGTACTCATTTACTCCTGCCCTTCCCTTCCCCCCCCCCCATTTTTTCTCACTCAACAATTATAACAGTGGGGTTTTTTTATAAAATAGTTTAAAGAAAAAAGTGATTCTTGTCATTAAAAATATACAAAGATATAAAACAACCTGTTGAGAAAAAAAGAAAAAAAATCGGAACTACTTGTGGTTGTATAGTACCTAAGAATAGCCCACATGGCTTTGTTTGAGACAGAAAGGCTGCTGCTCCATTGCTCTTCAGATGATGCAGGGTGGCATGAGTTCCAGGTTCCTTTGTGAGCAAACCGGTGCTTCCCATTCTCCCTGCTGGATGGAGGAATCTGCAGCGAAGCAGATGAAGAAGCTGCAGGCTGCCGTGTGAACCTCTGATGCACCCCTCCATTTCTCCTAATTACTCATTGAATTGAGAAGCACAAAAGGGGGGGGTAGGAAGGGGGAAAGAGGCCTTTTAAGAGATGGTTCTTTTGTTTCATGTTTACTTCATTGAAAGAGGGAGTATTGGAAAGTTATCCCAAACTACTATCTTAATACAATAAATGACATTTCCTTCAGGTCTACATGTAAAGATCTGGCATTTACTTCACCGCTACTGGGCATGATGGAGGGCAGGATAAATGGATTCTCAGCTATTGTACAAACTTCTACAAACTACAATATTAAAAAAAATGTAAAAGAACCTTGCAGTATATTATTAGTCTAATCTTTCTTAAAGACCTCAGAGGGCTTACAGCGGTGAGTGTGATGGGGAGTGAGGAGGGAGAAATTGCACCGTATATTTCATTAGACAATTATCCTTTGTGGCAGCTCACTTGTTAAAAAAAAAGAAAGCAGGCCTGGTTCAAACAAACGGGGGGTGCAGGAAGGAGTCTCAGCAGCACTTGGCTACAGGTTCTCTCCTACACCTTAAAATCAAGCAAACACACGGACAAAATTCTGAGCACCATAAACTGCTACACTAGTGCACAATAAATTAGAATGAATATTAAAATGCATCACATCTGGGCCACAGAGCCTCTCATTTTTGTAAGGTCTCTGGCCCAGGCATGACCGTTATTGAATGTCACAGAAGCAAGGAAACAGAACGTTCAGAGTCTGCTGGAACATGACCCCAAGGAAAAGAGGGATATAAAATAAGTGCATGGGTTTTCCCCTGAAAAATTAAAGATTTCTGCCATCCTTAGCCACAGAGTTCCTGCAACTCCACACAATCCATTGTAAATGTACGCACTACAAGCATTCTGACTGCCAACCCCAAAGAAGTCCATAACTTGCCACTGGCAGACCATTTGTGAAGTTATGTATTAGAATCAAGACAGAAGAAATACTCTAGTGATGTATCATAGCTTACCACTGATTAGTACTACTTGGGGGGGGGATCTTCTCACAGGACCATATCTAAGTCCAGTTAAAGTCAATGGAAAGAGATAAAACATGAGAGAGGGGACAAGGATGTAGAAAGTTTAAAAACACTGAATGTTTGGGGGAGAGATGGACGCAACAGGCTCTACATCAAAAAGAGAAGAACTTAACACCATAAGTAAGAAGCCATACAGTTACTGGCAGAACTAAGACTGTGATAAGTCACCTTGAATGGATTTGATTTTTCTTAACTAAGTGTTGATAACTGCTGAATTCTCCAGCTGTGGAATTCTTGAGCCATCCAAAAACAGATGGAAAAAATATTTCCATATTTAACAAATTGAGATTTACAGAGGGGGGAAAAAAGAAAACATTTAAAGATATTGCTTGAGGGCTCATAAGAGTTCCGATTTAAGCATCATTCATGTTACAAAAAAAATTAAGAAATTAATGAACAAATCTGATTTTATTACTAAATCTGATATCAAACTTAACTTCACGTTATCACATTTTGAACAAAGTTACGGGGTTTTAGTTTGGTGCTACTGCAGTAATTAAGCCAATACATTTTAAAAACATTTGATGCTACCAGTCAAAATTCACACAAAAATAAAAATCAAACCCTTTCAAAAAGTTAGCTATAACTGAGTTGTGTGTTTCTGTAGATCATTTCTTCACCCTTTGCTAGCTACCCATCCAGCAACAATACTATACCAAGCAAAACATAAAATAAAATATAGGATGAAATCCTAAGCTCTACTGGAGTCAACGGGAGTTTCCCATTAACTTCAATGGGGACAGAATTTCATCTATCATACTGTATATAATGATATATATATATATATATATATATGTATACACATTATGCACATAAAAGGTGTCAAGGTTTGAAGAATATATTAAGTTACTTACAGTCTAAGTCTATTGTAGGACAGGAAAAGCAAGTCATAAACCAAGCATACACCAAACACAGTGACTCCAGTTTCTTTCATCAGCATTGCACAGGTCCCAAGAAATAAACTAAGCAGCAAGAAGAATGGAGAGGCAGTGGGAGGGAAATGTTCCCCAACATAAAAATGATCCACACTCCTGCAAAATAGATTTGATATAGATAGTATAATTTGTTATTTTAATATTTATTAATTAGTTCATTAAACATTTTCCAAGTGCATTTCCATAATTTTTTAAACACTAAAATATTCTCAATAACCATGGACCCAATGTTGCGAACACATACTTGTGTGAGCACTCCCATTAATTTCAGTTAAATTATTGAGAGTAAGGGTCTACAGCAACTGGTTACGTATATTTATTAATATCACTGCAAGTTGGGTGCATGACTAAAAGAAGGGTCCAAAAGCACATTGACACACAGAGTGAGTGACTTAAAAAACAGCATGGGTTGAGAGGACTTGCTTTGTCAATTTTAAATACAATACAATAGGTAGGATTTTATATGGATTCCTCCCCCTGCAAAAAAAAAAAAAAAAAAACCTCACGTCTCACAACATCTCATAATATTTAATATTAAAGATCCATACCTATTATAGGAGAGAAAAGCCAATAGAAACAGTAGACAGGCTAAGACATCTGCTCTGCCTACAATACCTGTTACCTAAGAGGAGAAAAAAAAGACATGAAAATTATACTTTTAAAAAAATCTTTAGAGACTGTTTCAATTGCCAATTGCCTTTGCTTTATGGGTTTTTCCCCTCCTTTCTTTCTGTCTCTCTCTTCTTCCCTACATCCTGGCACCCTAACCAGTAGGAATTTTGGTATTTTTTTTTAATATATAGAGTAATTAAGCTATTTTGTGTAACAACAACAATATACAGACGGACTAAAGCAAAGTTAAATTCTTTTAAAAAGCATTTATAGAAACGACTCAGAAAATAAGAACACAACTGTGGTCGGAATTTTTATGAAATAATTAAAATGGGGATCAAAAAGAGAAATGTATGCCTGATTCACTAAACTGTGAAGTTTAATCTTATTCTTTAATACTGTGAGAACTGATTTTAGATCAAAATCCTCCCCCAAACAGTCACTCCTACATAATAAGAAAGCTTATTACTCAAATGTTAGTTAATAATCAGTTCAAACAGACAATAAATTGCAACTGCTAACTTGGTACGTATGAGAGTTTTTCAAACTCTAATTGGCAAGTTTCTTTATAATTATTCAAATTACAATATTTCAGCATTCCACTTCATAAAGATTCAGAAATTTCACATAAAGGAAATTAAAGGCCATTTGAAACTTTTGCCGTTTTAAGATCACTTAATTATGTAATCTTCAATGCTTTGGCATTTGCTTTAAACTCCCCAAATTCTGATCTAGACAAGAGTAAATTCAAAGCTGGCCTCATCTAAAACCTCGCTTATATTATAAAGCAGCATTATCTAAAGGAGCCTGGCTGATTAGCTCACAGAGACAACACAAGAGGTAACTGTGTGTGTATATCAATCTCCCCTCTGTTTTTTCCACCAAATGCATCCGATGAAATGAGCTGTAGCTCACGAAAGCTTATGCTCTAATAAATTTGTTAGTCTCTAAGGTGCCACAAGTACTCCTTTTCTTTTTGTAAAGCTCACGGCTCTTTTGTTATTAAGGTACTCTCTCCTCAAAAGTTCTCAGCACTGGCAGTCATTTCACTCTCGCTAGTTTACAATAGTTCATAACAAAATACGATCCTGACAATATCTTAACTAGACATACACTTGTCTACCTGGAAA
Source organism: Dermochelys coriacea (assembly GCF_009764565.3). NCBI lineage: Eukaryota > Metazoa > Chordata > Testudines > Dermochelyidae > Dermochelys > Dermochelys coriacea. The sequence continues at coordinate 244,480,492 of NC_050068.2, forward strand.
CAGAAGAAACTGCATCCCCATTTGAAAGAAAATACCCAACCATTTTATCTACATGGAAATTAAAATAGCGGTCATTTTAAAACAAGGTATCTTGCATTTTTCTATGATTAGCAGAAAAGCCACACAAGCTTATATACTGCAACTTTGCCATGAAGTTTACTCAAAGAAGCTGTTTTCCTAAGATTTTAAAAAAAAATCCATAGTTTCTAATTAAGAGCCTATTTGAGAAAATTCATGGGTCAATATAGACCTACGACCCGTATAAGCATTTTCCTATTATCTTGTTCGGAACACATACCAAGTTACATTATGAATTACAGGGGCCCTTTTCTGTTTAGAAATTGAAGACTCTGGAAAAAAGATTTAAGGAACAGAACAATGTCTCAGCAGGACAGATGCCTCACAAAGTTTTCTGGTTTTGAGAGATGGTGGGGATCCATATTTCTCACAACTGCAATATTGTGTATTTATTTTTAGCATTGCTGGTTAGGATGGTTAATTGGAATTGCAGCTAGTATTAAGTGGAAAGACAGCAAGTATGAAGTTTATTCTTAATGTATGTTATTGATTATTTTGAATGCAACAGGTTTGGGGGTTTGTTTGTTTGTTTGTTTTTGGGGGGCAGTGGGGGTTGGTTTGGTTTTTGTTGTTGTTGTTGTTTTTTGTTTTGTTTTGTTTTTTACTGTTGACCCTTCAAAGCAAGTACCACATTGAGTCACAGTAAACAGTATGTTTTGTATTAAAAGGTTTGTTTTTTTAAAAAGTTATAAACATGTATTTCTTTTAGGTACTATCTCAGTTCTCCATATATACTTACAGCCTCACTGTGAATAGGATGCACAGCAAAGAAGAGAGCCGTGACAAAAGCCAGTCGACTGTCCTTGAATACAGCTTTGTCACAAGTATACATCAGGACAAGAGTCACTAGACAGTGTAAAAATACATTTACTGCATGGAAATAGAATGGGTTCATACCAGCCAACAATATGTTTAGCCTGTAAGAAAACAAAACAGAACCATAATAAATATAATTAGGCCATGGAATCCTTGCAATGGCAGAACATCATTCACACACATTAAAATCAGACGAAATATGTAATTTAGAGTACAGGTTGTTAAATTAATTAGGATAAAATTGCTCAGAACATCTGGTTAATCTCGATAAAAAGAAACCACTCCCTGCTGCAGCCTCCTCTCCCCATTGCCTTTTAAAACGTGTGGTTGAATTTGGCTAGTTTCACTGCAAATGATGTAAGAGGCTAACAACACAGACTTGAGCCAAGCATCTCATAGATAGGTGCTTTACATACTTACCCCAGGGTAAATCATGCACTTCAACATGAAAGCTGTAAGATTTGTGCCCTTTCAACACTGGCACTTTCCACAGAAATCTAAGCTATGTGGTAATTTTATGATATGGATCCATTAAGATTGATTTTTTGGAAAAACTGATTGATATCTTCACATGTTACCAATTAAAGCCATGATACGGCAGTTTCCTGTTTCTCTTTAAATCATGCGACTAATATCACTGAAGTCAAACAGGAATACTAGTGTTTAACTTTAAGCCTGAGTTCATGAGCTTTGCTGAATCAGGGTCTACACCAGGAATCCAGATGCAATAGGAACCCCTCTACCACCAGAAATTGTTTTTGCAGAATGTTCAGTGAGAAGACACATTAGTTGCTATCCCATCAGGTTCTCTCCTGATGAGAGAACAGCACTACTCATTATTTGTGGCTGCCACAAAAGGAAATAGTGACTAACTGCTAAGAATTTATTTTCACAAACTTGTCTCCTCACTGCACTTACTGTCAACTTATTTAACAGTTGTTAACAGGGTTGTTTTATATACAATTGAAAATAGAATCAAAATGATTAATTCTAATTAAATTTATCCATTTGGTTAGGTCTTCTAGATCAGTGTTTCAACAACTGGTTCATGGACAGGTGCCTGTCCCTGAGATCTCCCTGACAGAGTTTAGGAAGACAGCAAGCCAGTCCCTGGTATCCAAAAGGTTAAGAAACACTGACCTAGAGGCACATACAAACAAGAAAGAGTTGAAATTAAAATGTTAAAGGACATTTTAAAAAAGACAACAAAAGAAATGACACCCAGTAAAATCAGTTCAAATATTTTGCATGTAGACTAAACCACACATTAAGGGGCAACAATCCCTATATTTGCTTTTACTAAGGGTCAGACTGCAGTTCCCCATGGTTTACATGGCTTGAGAGGAATGCCCTTGACTTGTTATTACTATGTAAACACCTCGGTTTTTCTAAATCAGCTGAGAATTGGCATGTTTGTAAAGCCCAGACAACATATGTAAAGCCCAGACCACATTTATAAATACTTTCTATATGCACAGCTTACAACTGATAGAACTTTATCTACCCTAGGCTGCATTTTGACCAGTCAATCTAACTTTAATAGGGAAGGAGTCTTACTTGCGTATTCCATTTTTGTTCCCTCGGGAACACTTTGGAGGTAAATCACTGAGCTAAAGGAGTTTGGGAAAAATACAACTTTGGCATAACCTAACCCTGGACTTTGAAGTAATGCTTTATCCAGCTATAATTTTGACAGGACTTCAATTCACGTGAATGATCAAGAACTCTTGACTAAAGCCTTTTTTTCCCCCTCCTCTGTGAGATATGTCAGCCCTGAGCTTCGCTTGTGGTACAAGCTGCCCTCCCATCCCCATTCCCACCATCACAAAATGAGAAAAAAAGTAAACAATACATTCAAACCAAATTTCAGTCTAAAATATACAGTAGCATCATGCTCCCGCAGGGCTAAATGGTACTTGTGATGCACAGAGCAGAGTGAGGGGGCAGCCCAGCCCCAAGAGAGCATTCTATTATAGAGTGGCAGTTTTCTTGAAATCCCCAAGCCTGCTTTACGTGCCTTCATGGGGAGGTATTTGTCTCCCACCACCATCTGTCATTCCCACTCAATGAGACAGTGCTGGTGGTGGGAGTCAAGTGCCCCCAAGGGAGTAGGTAACGTAGTCTTTGCACTCCCTTCAGTGCAAGGATGGTATACCAGCACCTGACCATTAGGCAGAGCACACACTGGGGAGGGAATGCTCCTTGTATCCATTCCACTGAATGCCCAGCGAAGGTCCAAGCATCACAGGCCTACAATAGGAGAGATTTACCTCATGTTGTTTCCTTAGAGTAGCAGCTACGTATGAAAAAGCAGTAACCTAATAGTCTGGCTTTTCCTTTTTAAAAAACAAAACAAAACACAACAAGGATAAGCCTTCCATTAAACTGTAAAATCTGAGTAGGAGTATGCGTGCGTGTGTGTGTGTGTGTACGTATTATATATAATTTGCCGTCTTTGATGGTCCATGAACATTAAATGTGAAAATGTGCAGGTGCTGTTTCATTCCTGCTAAGATTATTATTTGTCCTAACAAATTAGGCCAAATGGTGAAGGAAACATTCTTTTGTCCTGAAACAATCTCACAAGAAAGCTTTGGAAATGTTGATAGTGCTTGTGATTATTATACACAGTATGTGTGCACAAATATAGCACTTCAATCAGCTAAAAATCCATCCATGACCTTCCAAGCCATGCAAGCTTCACAAGGCTACAAAGTAGGGTCACTTTCAGTGGTCGCTCTCCAGTGTGGGTACTCCCTCACCAAGGAGAGCTGAGCTCCAAGATAATTCCATGCTGAAGCAGAGACTCTGGCCTCAACTCATCCCTTTGTGTCTAAGTATTGCATCATATATAGTTCATAGCGTCACACACTGCTCAGAAACCATTGCCAAACCCATGTACAGAAGGAAAAGAAAAAAGCATTTAATTTTGAAATTCCTTAATTTGTTAGTGTAATAAAATCTGTTCAAGAACATCATTAGAGAGGGTGTATCCCTTTGGTTTGGGGACAGTTTCCAAAGGATCCCTTATCATGTAAGTGAGCCTTGTAAGTTACAGCTCACCATATTACTGTGTGGTGTAGGATGGACCTTTGTCCTTATGGCCCTTTCCGCTGAATAGGTAAGAGCACAGTCTAGCCCTCAGGAAAAGGTATTCTTTCCCATGCAGAATGATGAAGGCCCATGAATCCTACTGTTCATCTCCTTCCTTCATGGGGAAAAACAGAAAAATTTGCATAGCCCTCTACTTGCTCATAACTTTTGACCTCAGTGTTCAGCCTAGATCACTATGAAACATTGCAAAGTTAAACAGAATTCAGCAGATTAGCTTTTTTTGACACAGAACTAATAGGGCTAATCATGCCATGAGAGTAACTTAAAAATGGAATTTGTTTGAGAAAACTCAAAGTTAGTTATGTCATATATAAGCATTAACACCGCTTGGCATTTACATAGTGCTTTTTATCCATTTAGACACACACAAATACCCACTCCACTTTTTCTTTTAAAACTCTCATGATTTAAAGATATTGTAAACCATAATTGGAGAGTTTGTGTTTTTATGGACCTTGTTATTTTCCCGGACAGCTTGTGTTTAGTTTAATCTGTTTTATTATTTTCAACAGACTAACAAAAACACAGCACTGTATGAAGAAGAAATGCATAGCAGAATGAGGATCATTTATTACAGCAAATAATTCCTAATGAAAATTCTCAGTTATAGGATCCCAAAGCTCATTACAAATCTTGGAGAGATGGAGATTTAGATGCAGGCTTTTACATATTTGTACAAATTAATGTAACAGGGGATGCCCACTGAGCAATTAAGGTTTTTCTGGTTTTCCATTTTCTTTACATTTTCACATAAATCATGACATTATGTCTGAAAATGGCCAACGAGGCATGCTACTGCAAGATTTCACTATACTATAAAGTGGAACCTCCTGAGTGAACCCTAAGAATGCATCTACCCATATACTAAAAAAAAAAAAGTGCACCTGTATTCCAACAGTGGTCCAGCTGCACCAGTGTGAACAACTGTTAAAAAGTGTTAACTAGACAGGGTTCAAATATTTTCCTCCAGCATGCCTTGAAAACCCACAGTAACCAAAAACTGCCCAAGCCCTACTAGCATTTACACTGTGGTCAGCACTGATGCAGTGGCACTATTGTTGGAAGATAGATATCATTTTTCTAGTGTAGAACACTCTGTACTAGTAATTCCTTAGTGCTACTATACTTTGAGTGTAGTGGAGTGTAAGCCCCAAAGGGCTTCTTCACCACCACATTTTCAGTCTTTTATAACTTGAGGCCGCCACACTGATCCTCTTGGAATGTAACAGCTACCATATACCAGACAGGTACTGAAATTTGTACTCCAATGGAAACAACACTTTCCCCTTCACCTCTGCTCTGTTTTAGGGAAGAAGAACAGAAGTTTCCACTAAGCTATGGAGGTATGGTTCATCAGGAGTGACAAATATGAATGTGCAAATATTTCTGGGTCTTCACAGGCAAAAACAGCAGAAACTTTGGAATGTTTTTGATATTCACCAAACTAATGCAGCCAACATTCACATGGTTTCAAGTTTTGACTCTACACAGTGGCCTAGCAATTTAAAAAATCGACCCACTGTGGCAATGTACAAATTGACAATACAATAGAACACTTTATAGAAGTGTTAAACTATGAAGAAGGCGGCGGCAACACACATCATCAGAAGCTACCTCTAAAATATTTCTTAAATAAGATCAAAACCACAACAAATGGCAGTGGACATTCATGTATAGCAAAGCTGTTAACCAAAAGGCTCTCTACCTTTCAGGACGTATCACTGCACTGGTAGAGAGATTTCCAAAAGTAGATGCTTTCCAGCCCCAGCTACTTATCTACTCACTTGAAAGAGGATCTGAATCAAAACATGTTCCAAGGACACAATCACAGTGATCAATCATCAGCAACAGCACTAGTGAAGATTACACTGGAGTTATTCTGCATGATCAGTGGTAGATTTCAAACCAGATGGATGTTAGAATTTTTAATTAAATTTGAAATAACTTATTACATAATCTTTCAGATCTGACTTCCAGTCTCAGCTTGGTGGTGAGAGTGTAACAAGTGAGAGCCAGACAAACTAAAAGGGGGGGAAAAGAAGCCTTGGCATAACAGTCCAAAACACAGGAGGCCGAATGCAAAGAAATGCCATTAGACAATCACGCCACCAATTGTAATTCATTTTAATGTATTCAGAAAGCATTGACAGGGCTCCTCCAGCTGGGAGGAAAGATTGGTCCAAAGCCGAGCCTCCTAAGGAAAGGAAGGAAGGAAATAAGTGAAGACAGCACTAAATATCTGCTACTAAATATTAAACACTCCACTCTGGTTCACTTTCTTCTCATAACACAAGAGCTAGGGGTCACCAACTTAGTTCCCTGTAAGCTGTGTGGTCATGCAGCAGCCTGAACCCACCCAGCAGGGACCTGCTGTGGCCAGGGAAGGGGCAACCCTCCCCCATCCCCAACTCAGCCCCGGACCTGCCACAGCCAGGGGAGGGACGCCTATCCCACGGCCCCAACCCCAGAGCTGCCACAGCGGGGAAAGGCACCTCTCCCTGCCAGCCCAGGTGCTGCTGCGAGGAGAGAGATCTGGAGGGAATCCTCTTTCCCCACTGTAGCCCCAGAGCACCCTCCTGTACCTCAAACCCCTCATCCTCAGCCCTGCCCCAGAGCCTGTACCCCCAGTCAGAGCCCTCACCCCCCCCACAAACACTCTGAACCCCTCAGCCCCACCCCCACCACATGAATTTTGTTATGAGCACCGATATGAAGGTGATGTGTCACACATCACCTCCATATTGGTGCACATAATAAAATTCATTCCACACATGGGTGGGAAAAATTAGAGGGAACACTGGTCACCAAATTAGATTAATAGGCAGCAGGTTTTAAAACAAACAAAGGGAAGTACTTCTTCACACAATGCACAGTCAACCTGTGGAACTCTTTGCCAAAGGATTTTGTGAAGGCCAAGATTATAACAGGGTTCAAAAAAGAACTAGATAAATAATGGAGGATAGGTCCTTCAATGGCTATTAGCCAGGATGGGCAGGGATGGTGTCCCTAGTCTCTGTTGGCCAGAAGCTGGGAATGGGTGACAGGGGATGGATCACTTGATGATTATCTGTTCTGTTCATTCCCTCTGGGATCCTGGCATTGGCCATGATCGGAAGACAGGATACTGGGCTAGATGGACCTTTGGGCTGACTCAGAATGGACATTCTTAAATATGTATGTATTTGGTGAACAACAGTTTAAAATGTGTATCTGTTTCAGGTCTTGTATAACAAGTTTCAGTACAGAGACTGATTTTTATGGTCAAATTAAAAACATCCGAAATAGGATGTGTAAAGAGAACAAGAACATAATCCTAAGTGTAGTAGCACTGCTATGAAACGATTGTACAGCAAGACATCATATCTGGGCGCCTGAGTATTTAGCGTTATAAATTACAGCTCACTGTGTAGTGTCAAAATGTAACACAATAATACATTGTTACAAAAGTAAAACAAAATCAAATCAAATCCGGGGACTCCATTTTTATTTTATTTTTAACTCCCTAACCTTAAAGTCCACCCCACTGCCATTGTCCCCACCCATCCACCTGGAAAACAGAAGGGTTTACTTATAGATGACTGGACAGTGGCGGGGGCTGATAATGGATTACTGAACATCTTACCTCTTGGCTGTTGTTTAAATCTAACCCAGAGGTTCATAGTTGCTAAAGGTCTGATCCAAAGGAAATTTTAGTCAATGGCAATCTTTCCATTGATTTCAGTGGGCCTTGGATCACACCTTCCTAGCTGTTGCTGACAGCAATACAGTTCTCTTTGTGAAAAGAGATGATGTTCTCAGTCTAACTCCTAAGTGTCCATGTCCCATAAGCCCCCACTACTAGCCTTTTTGTTAGTGCACCTTAGCAGAAAGACCAGTAAATGAATGAGCAAAGATTTAACTGTTCTTCTATCTAAGGAAGTGATCACACTAAGTCAGGGTAAAGGAACATTGGTGTGAAGGAAGCATGCACTACTGCCTTCTTCTACACCAGTTCTGTGGGAAGAAAACTTCAGTCTCCAAGGCTGTCCATCTCCTCATCCATGGATCCAGAAAGTCCCGTGACTTCCTTGTCCATCTCCTCCTGGCATTAGCCAAGATGGCCAGGAAGAAGAAGCAGGACAGGGGTTGTCTACAGTTGCAGGGCCCTTTTCTGTTCCCTTCATGCATCTGAGAAGAGTTCCACTAACTCCTAAGAGAAATGGGTGTTTTGAGGTTTCTCTGCTGGATATCCCCCTCTGGAACTTTTTTTTTTTTGACCCTGTGAATGCACCTCCAATCTCTTTTTTCCATCTTTTGTCCCAAATAATCTGTGGATTTCTGTGTCCCTCTCCATCTTGTGAAAGGGTGAGCCTTTTGTTGGTTTAATGGGATCTCAAATGGGCTTTAGGGGCATGTCTTTCATTTTCCTTACAGGCTGTGTTCACCAAACCAAAGTTAAAACAGGATGACATCTGTTTAATGTCCTTTGAAACTTGGTTTTTTGTTATCTCTTGAATTTAGAAGAGACTTCTTTCCAAGCCTGTTAGTGCTGCTCCTTAAAGAGCAGTTCTACTCTGACGACTATATAAAAGTGCTACCTTATTACTCCACAGATTTGCTGTCTCAGTCATAAGCCATTTGAGTGACAAAAGCAAGTTTTACCGGTTTGGGTTTTTTTTTTTTTTTGGTTACTGGCCTTGCAGAACAAACAGTTAAGAGAGAGTGAGCTGAGGATTTTATTTTGTCTTTTGCATCCAACAGTATTGTTTACGAAGTTCCAAATCAGCAACAGCGTGCAAATCCATGAGACGTAAGGGTGTAACCTAAGTGTCACTGAGGACATAACTGGTCTACAGAACCTCTGTTACCAGTGACAATGCATAACATATTTAAGCTGGGTGCTTTCTAAGAGCCCAGGATGAATTGAAGGACTGGCTGTTAGGAAATTATACACACCCACACACACTTATTTGAACATACTTTACTGTTTTGGTTTTGTTTTTAAGGCAGGAAAGAGAGGGAGAGAATGAACTGTAGAAGATCAAATATACTAAAGTAACCTCTTAAAAAAAAAAAAAAAGCCAAGAACTTACATTCAGTATGGGGTGGGCGGTAGGCGGGTAGACTTGATTGTTGTTGTTGTTGTTGTTGTTGTTTTTTTCTTGTGGGGGGTGTGGGTTTTTTGGCTTGCTCATGTCCAGACACAAAAAAATTGCACCCAGCATGTGACTATTATACTTTTAGCTCAAGGGTTCTAGTAATCTAGGCCATTCAACTTCCCTCTCATTGTTCATATTGAGAGCACACACAGAATAAATTATATCCATATGTATTAATCTGTAACTTAACTATATTCTGAAGTTAAAGATTTTTATTTTAAAATCTTTTATTTTAGTCTTTCCAAACTTGTTTGACATTTTTAACTGCTTGGTTTTGTGTTATGGACTGTCCTTTTAAAATTCTTCTAATGGATGTGGAGGTGTTTTTCAAGCAAAATCATTTTCAGAACATAGTAGTTGCTGTCATAGACTTCGTTCCAGTGTCAATATAAAGTCTATAGGGCATCCTGAATTGTTCCTCTTGATTTCATAGCTACAAAAAGGCATGGCTATTAAAGGATGAATAAGAGAGAGAATAATATGTCCTTGGTATATTATGATGAGAGTTGCAGATATAATCCCAAAAATCTTTTGAATCTTGCTATAACATAATCCAAAATCCATAGGGTCTCTGAATTATGTGCACAGAACAAATAGAACAAATTCCATGGTTGGAAATATAACTTTATTCCAGAGGAGAATAATGAATGGTGCCTCACACAGGGTCTGGGTACTGTTAAAACCCCTTGATCTTCACTTAGACAACATAGTGTGGCTGAATAGGTAGCTCAGCCATTACATTCCAACTTCAATCTAATCTGCAAATACACAATGCACCATTTTCTTAAGCATCCTAAGTGCTCTCATCTCTGGAAAGTATATTAGGATGCTGTTTTCATTTCAATTTTGCTAAAAGGGTCCATTTCTATTAAGCATTTTATTGCCAGTAGGGTAAATCCACCCCTTTCTCCATAGGAAAAGTGTGCCTCGACACAGTGGAACTAGTAATGTTCTGCAGAGCAAGGGGGAGACTGGATGTTTATGCAGGGAGCATGCGTCCCACACTTGGAGTGGAGTACCACTTGGTGAGAGCCCCCTATGCACAATTTGCAGGAAGTGGGGACAGACAACCCATTTCTGCTCAGATCCCGTCAACCTCCTCCTCCCCATTGCTGGCAATGGTGGGGAGAGGGGGAACCACAAAGGTCCCACAGAGGCTACTTAGATCTTTGAGCTGAATTAGTCTTCACTCTGCAGTCAGGTATCAAGAAGTAAAATAATTCCTTCCCAATCCAACAACCAGCCCAGGTACCGATCAAATTAAAATTGTATAGTAAACACTTTGAAATGAATATACTTCAGTATCAAATCCTGCAAACAAAACTAGTCCAATTAACTGCCAAAAGAACTACCTGCATGGTAAATCAAGCATGATTTCATCCTAAATATGTTTTAAATTAAACAGTATAAGCAAATGCTGGTTCAGATTCAAAGAAAAAAAATGCATACTGAAACATTTCATTTCAGGTACTTTGTTAAAGTTCAAAAGCACTTCACTAATCATCTCATATAATTTAGGCCCTATGCTGCCATCAGATCCTTGTATGCTGATCCTGGCACCAAAGAAGTCAATGGGGATCCATGTAGAAATGGTTTTGCCTATGCAAAGCCAGTGCGCCTCTTCAAGGCGGGGTTCTTGTCTTCAGACCTGCCTGTAAAACACCAAGAACACTGCCAACTTTCTATAAATAAAAATAAGAAATTTTGTATTCATTAAATGGGTCTCGCTTTATATTAAGGTTCCATTTTCAGCTAGTTCATGCAGATTTTTTATAAATGATTATTAGATGATGTAATTATTTGTTAGAATCCAACAGGTCAACAAATTGATTATAACCATGTATAATACCTTCCACTTATGTGCTTATAGCCATAGATAGCACATACTGCATATGTCTGTAACATGCTTATAAATTATTTATAAACAAAACTTTAAAGTGTGACCCATAAGTCTTCTCATAGCAATACTGTAAGTTCATGACCCTCAATTTTAAAATGTGTTTTATTTCTTATAATATATCAAATATTTTATATTATCAAGGGTTTTATCAAAACACAGTAAAAAAAGGGAGTAAGATAACCAGAAGGACATGAATTACATGCACTATACTAACTCCATCTGCTACCCTTTTTAAGAAGTGGGGCAGCATTCCCTTCCAGATTAGTGGGGCACAACTGTCCATTACTTTCCAGCTGCTGCCCAACTTGTCTTCTTTCTTTTGTAACAGAAAACATTCCCTGCCTATTCTGCATGTCATGCATAAGGGCCATCTAATGCGGAATAGCTGAGTCTGAAGTCAGTGACTGAGGTGAGAGTTGCAGCTGTCAGACAGTAAGAAATACAGTATATTTAAGGCAGACCCTAGAAGTACGGTTCTTTTAAGAAGTGTTGCTAATATATTTCTCTCAGAAGCATAGCTGAAAGTGACGAGTAGACAAATGTTAAGTCCCTGTTCTTACTGCAGAAAAGGAGATTTCAAAAAGGCACTGGAGTTGGTTTGGTTTCTTTAAGGGGGGGGGGAGATTGAACAGGAATTAAAACATTTAAATGATCATTTCAGAGAGAAAGCACTTTCTAAGCGTTTTTATTCTGTTCTTCTGGAATGAACACAAAGCCAACCAACAAGGAATAACCGGTGGGGGGGTTGCGGGTGCTGTGGAACCAGCAAGCCACATGGCTTTTGCAGGAACTTCAGGGTTTCTTGGCAGGTGCACCAGACAGCTGTTTCCCTAGAGCTGCCTGCCTAGGAACGAGTCCCCCCCCCCGCACAAACAGATTCTGATGCCAACCCAGCGTTTCCCCCCCCCCCCCCCCAGCGCTCCCCAGTCGCACTGGAGAAGCCAGAGCCCCGGGCACAACCTGAGGCAGCGGCCCCGGTGCTGACGGGAAGGCAGCCCGCTAGGCTCCTCTCTCCCCACCCCGCCGGGCTCAGCACTGCTCGCGCGTTCCCCTCGGAAACGCTGACTCACCCACCTCGCCTCCCAGCCCCCAACCTGCCCGGGCCAGGGCGGGCAGCTCTGGTGCCCCAGAACCCCGCCCCGCCCTCTGCCCCACGGCGGGCTTCGACCGCCCCGCGCCCTCGGGCCGGCCAGCGCCGTGGGGAGCACTGCGCCCAGGCGGGGCACGCACAGTCCGCGGCTCGCTCGAGGGGGTGCAAGCCCCGAAAAGCCCTTCGCTTCCTCCTCCTCCACCCCCCCCCCAGTGCGGACCCACAGGCGCCCCCGCACTGCCCCTCCCCCCGCCAAGTAACCCTCCCTTCTCCCTATACACCCCTCCCCCCATCACACCCACACCCACGGGGAAACCCGCCAGCTGGGTGCAGCCACCAGCCCTCCCTCCACTCGCGCCGCCGGGGGACGCGCGGCTAAGCCGCCTGCTCCCATCCCGCTGGCGCCGCCAGGGCTAAGGCCGCTGCACTCCGTGCCCCCACCCCCGCACTCTCAAAGCCCCCAGGGTTAACCCCGGGCGCGCCTCTGCCCACGGGGCGGGCCGGGAGCGGGGCCGCGGCTGCACAGGGCTCCCTCGCGCGCCCCGGGAGCCAGCTGGGGGCGGGGGTGCAGCGGGCGGGCGCCCGGCCGGGGCACTCACTTGAAGGTGAGGACGCAGAGGGGGCGGTAGGACTTGTGGCTGCTGTTCTCGGCCATGCCCTTGCCCCAGAAGTCGTTGGCGAAGACGCCCGCCCAGGGGGCCGCCGCCCGCACGTCCGGGTTGTTGACGATCGCCCACACGTCGTCGTGCACGAACTCGCCCCGCAGGGAGCTGCCGTAGCACAGGGCGCACAGCCCGGCCAGCAGCAGCGCCGCGGCCGGGGAGCGGCCGGAGCCGGGCCAGGCGGGAGCCGCGGCGGCGGGGACAGGAGAAGGAGGCGGGGACGGCGGCTGCAGCGGCGCTCGGTCCCGGCTCCTGCCGCTGGCGGAGGCTGTCACCATCCTCGCGGGCGCGGGGCATCCTCCTCCTGCCGGGCGCGGGCGGGCGGCGCCGCTAGCATGGTGCCGCCGGGGCAGGCAGGAGCCCGAGCCGCTGCCGGCTGCTCGCGCTCTGCCGCTGCTCCGCCTGCCCAGCTGCAAATAAACAGCCGCCTCCCGCCTCCCCCCGTCCCAGCACGCATGCTCCTTGCCGCGCTCCCCCCCCCCCCCAGCCCGCCACCTGAGTTCTCCGGGGAGGGGCCCCGGCCTCAGCTGCCCGCTGGATGCCCCCCTCTCGGGGGGAGGGGGAGGGGGGGCAGAAGCAGCGGCAACCTGCCAAGGAAAAGCAGCCGCCGCCTCAGCCCGCCTGCCCTGCGTGGGGAGGGAGACAACGTTTGAGCTTCCCAAACAGTGCTCTGTACAGCACCTTCCTATCCTTACCCCCATTTTATTGATGGGGAAACTGAGTCACGGCCCGGGGCAGGCAGCATGGTCACGCAACAAATCAGCAGAGCTGGGACTAGAACCTGCCTCAGCTACGTCCTAGTCCCATCCCCTAACCTTTAGATATGCTGCCCCCTTCTTGATCTTTTTATCACTTTACCCAGCTCTGTAAGGACCTTCTCCTGTGCCCCTGCCTGGGCAGAGCACAGCACTGTCTGGATATCAGCTTCCTCAGCTGGCCTGTTCCTGTCTCCCTTAAACCAAACAGGCTGGAAGATACATGAGAGGGTGGAGGTATCAAAAGGCAAGACATGCTTCAGTTATCTAACCTCTTCAGCACCTGGGACAAGAACAGAGCCCAAGAGATTGAAACCTGTAAGGTAACATGTCAAATGTGTTTCAGAGTAGCAGCCGTATTAGTCTGTATTCGCAAAAAAGAAAAGGAGGGTTTGTGACACCTTAGAGACTAACAAATTTATTTGATCGTAAGCTGTAGCTCACAAAAGCTTACGCTCAAATAAATTTGTTAGTCTGCATGCATCCGATGAAGTGAGCTGTAGCTCACGAAAGCTTATGCTCAAATAAATTTGTTAGTCTCTAAGGTGCCACATGTCAAATGTGAGATCCTCCCATTCTCCCTCCCTATTAGCTATCATAAAATATTAGAAAAGGAGTACTTGTGGCACCTTAGAGACTAACAAATTTATTAGAGCATAAGCTTTCGTGAGCTACAGCTCACTTCATCCGATGAAGTGAGCTGTAGCTCACGAAAGCTTATGCTCTAATAAATTTGTTAGTCTCTAAGGTGCCACAAGTACTCCTTTTCTTTTTGCAAATACAGACTAACACGGCTGCTACTCTGAAACATAAAATATTAGGTTCTTCTGTATAATTACACAAGCCAGCTCAACAACACAGTAACCAGTACAATGGGATACGGCCAATGAGTTTGTGTTTCAACATCCATCACTTCTAAAGGCCCACTTCCATTGGGGCATACTTGAATTCACACTTTTCAATATCAGGAGCCTCTTCCTCCTCTGCTGCTGAAGTCCTTTCTTTATGCCATGTTGTATCCCAGCCTGGGATAAGCCTCATTTTTTGGAAATTGGATTTCTTCTAATTTCTCCTGACTAAAGAATAACAACATACAAAAGCTCCTCCTGCACAGGTATTTGCATTGTGACACCATCTGCCTTTTAAGGAATTCCACCATAGTTTCTTGTGGGCAGATGAATGACCTTCTGTTGTGATGGCTTCTAGCATATGGAACTTGCTTTCACTGGACATCTGCTTCAGCCCATCCCTCTGAACATAAGACTGGTCATACTGGGTCAGACCAATGGTCCATGTAGCCCAGTATCCTGTCTTCTGACAGTGGCCAGTACCAGATGGTTCAGAGGAAATGAACAAAACAGAACAATTACTGAGTGATCCATCGCCTGCTGTTCAGTCCCCAACTTCGGCAGTTGTAGGTTTAGAGATATCCAGAGCATAAGGTTGCATCCCTGGCCATCCCAGCTAATAGCCATTGATGGATTTATCCTTCATGAACTTAGCTAATTCTTTGTCAAACCCAGTTACACTTTTGGCCTTCACAACATCCCATGGTAACAAGTTCCACAGATTGAATATGTGTTGTGTGAAAAAGTACTTCCTTATGTGTGTTTTAAATCTGATGCCTATTAATTTCATTGTGACCCCGGTTCTTGTGGTATGTGACGGGATGAATCATATTTCCTTATTCATTTCCACTACACCATTCATGATTTTATAGACTTCTATATCCTTCCCCCCTCCCCTACTTAGTCATATCTTTCTAAGATGAACAGTCCCAGCCTTTTTAACCTCTCCTCCTATGTAAGTTGTTCCATACCTTTAATCATTGTTGTTACCCTTCTCTGTGCTTTTGCCAGTTCTAATATAATCTTTCTTTGAGATTGGGTGACTAGCGCTGCATTCAAATTATAGATATACCCTGAATGTATATAGTGGCATTATGATATTTTCTGTCTTATCTATCCCTTTCTAAAGGTTCCTAAGATTGTTAGCTTCTTTGACTGTTGCTGCACATAGATGTTTTCAGAGAACTATCCACACTGACTCCAAGATCTCTTTGCATAGTAACAGCTAAATTAGACCACATCATTCTGTATGTATAGTTGGTATTATGTTTTCCAACATGTATTGCTTTGCTCTTATCAAATTTGAATTTCATTTGCCATTTGTTGTCCAGTCACCCACTTTTGTAACTCTCTGCAGTCAGCTTTGTACTTAGAATATCAGGGTTGGACGGGACCTCAGGAAATCATCTAGTCCAACCCCCTGTTCAAAGCAGGACCAATCCCCAACTAAATCATCTCAGCCAGGGCTGTCAAGCCTGACCTTAAAAAACTTTTAAGGGAGAAAAAACTATCTTGAGTAATTTTCTATCTGCGGATTTTGCATCTCACTCTTAACCCCCTTTTCCAGATCATTTATGAATACATTACACAGTTCCTTAGGGACGCCACTATTTACTTCTCTCCACTGTAAGCTGACCATTTATTCCTACCCTTTGTTGCCTATCTTTTAACCAGTTACTGATCCCACGACTGCTTACTTTCCTTAAGAGCCTTTGATGTTGGACCTTGTGAAAGACTTTGTCAAAGTCTATGTACACACTGTCAACTGGATCACCCTTGTCCATATGCTTGTTGACACCCCCAAATAATTCTAGTAGATTGGTGAGGCATAATTTCCCTTTACAAAAGCCACGTTGATTCTTCTTCAACGTATTGTGTTTATCTAGATCTCTGATAATTCTGTTATTTTCTGCCATTTCTGCCAATTTGCCTGGGACTGAAGTTAGGCTTATGGGCCTGTGATTGGCAGAATGGCCTCTGGACTCTCTTAAAAAAATCAGCATTATATTAGCTATCCTCCAGGCATCTGGTACAGAGGCTGATTTAAGCAACATGTTGCAGAATTATTAACTGTGGTATGTCATTTCATATTTGAGTTCCTTCAGAACACTTGGGTGAATGTCATCTGGTCACAATGACATATTACTATTTATCAGTTTGTTCCAAAGCCACCTCTCTTGACAAAATCTCATCTATTTCAAAAATCATCTAAAAACACTCCTGCCATATTTTTTTAATTGTCATCCTATAGAACATATGCACTCTTTCAACAGACCAGTGATATGCTGACAATATTTTAAGATGGGGTCCTATTAAAATTCTCCCACTTAGCCTCGGAGACAGACACTCACAAGGCAAAAGACTAAGTAATATATTAATTTGTTTTCTTATTTAACCAAAAGCACCTTTCCTATTGCCAAACAATCAGGGAATACCAGATGGCAAAACAAAGTAAAATATGTCCATTGCATGTATTTAATTTAAGTTTTGGTTACTGAAAAACATACGACTATACCACAGCATTCAATCTGTATTATTTGAAATGTGTGTGTGTGTATGGACAAGGAATGAAGAGATTTTGTTGAGCTATCCAGAACTACCCTCCTGCAGGATTCATTTATTTATTTTTGCACTAATACTTGACATTTGGTGCTATCTGATTGTAACAGGGTGCTCCCTACATTTCCGCCATCCTCTGTACACACAGACTATTTACAGACTCTACTCATAAACACCACATGTGGTTTATTTACAGTGTTCCCCCCATCACCTTTACACCACTGTGCAGCACCTTAGGTACAATAAATGCATGTCTTCAACCCCTTGGAGCAGTGATAGATGAAGGAGAAGATCTCTCACTCCCAGATTTCTCTTGCCTCTGGCTTTCAAACTCTGCCCTCCCCCCGATATTCTCTTCTACTTGCTGCTACACATTTGCTTGCTCTTGTTTAAAGTCTTGCAGATTCTTTGGCCACTCTGCCTGCCCGCCGAGGATGCCAGCCTCTCCAGATGGTATGACTGCTGGAAGCTATAGGTCTTCTCCATCTCCTTTTACTATTCCATCAACCATTGCAGGGTCTCTACCATCTGCAAAGTTCTCCCTCTGCATGGATCAAGGCAAGACCCCAGACAGGAACCTAAGTGTAACTTGGCACCCCCTCTGCTCCAACTATCTTCTGTGCACACAGTCTGCTTGGAGACTCTCTGCTTGTATAGTTTATTTACAGTGTGTCTACCCCTGCGACCCCTCATCGTTACACCATCATGTAGCACCTTAGCTATAACATAGAATTCCTCAGCCACTTAGACCAATGAGAAGAGAGGTAGGAGCTCTTTCCCTCCAAGTTCTGTCTTGGCTCTAACTCTCAAAGCCTGCCTCATCCCCTCTCTCCCCCCATCTTCCACTTCCTTCCTGTATGGTCTTCTACTCCCTGAGCTAATGTGCTAATTAGCACTTGAACTGTCCCCAAACCGTTCCAGTCTGTCAATTAGGGAGAGATTTGCCTGTCAGGTTTACTCTGGGGCAATTTAATTGGTGATACACTGATCAGAGTACTGGTATAGCTGCTGTTGCCCAGCATTCTGTCTCACTGGTGCATTCCAAATGTAAAAAAGTATTTTTATGGTCCTGGGGAACAATAGTCCACTCTAACCAGTGATGAGCTGCCAAAATCTTAACAACCCATTCCCTCCTCACCCCACAAGGGGGTCGTGGCCCACCACCAGCCCCCAGGACTCCTGCCCCATCCAACCCCCCATGTTCCTTGACGCCCCCCCAGGACCCCTGCCCCATCCATCCACATCCCCTGACTGACCCCAGAACCAGATAGGAGGGTCTCGTGGGCCACCGTAGTGGGTACCCACCCCACCCCGCCCCTAAGAACCAGATGGACCGGCCAGGGGGCGTGGTGGGGAGTCCTGGCAGCACTTAGCTGGGGCGGCTCCCGGGAAGCGTCCGGCAGGTCCCTCTGGCTCCTAGGGGCGGGTAGCGTAGCTGGGAGGGAGCAGGGAGCTGCTCCCCTACTGATCACATGAAAAGAGGTACCTTAGGCACCAACTCCATGGGTGCTCCGGGGCTGGAGCCTCCATGGGGAAAATTTGGTGGGTGCAAAGCCCCCACCAGCAGCTCCCTGCCCCGTGCCCGGCCCCAGCTAACCTCCGCTCCACTTCCTCCCCTGAATGCACCGCCCCGCCCTGCTTCTCCACCCCCCCCGGCTTCCTGCTAATCAGTTGTTCGCGCAGGAAGCCTGGGTGGGCTGAGAAGCAGGCGGCGGCTTCGTGCTCAGGCCCAGGGAGGCGGAGGCAAGCTGGGGCAGGCAGCGGTTCCCCTGCGCGCCCCCTCCCGGGTTACCTGCTGTGGCACGGACAGCCCGCTTCACGCCCCCCCTGCCCCAGCTCACCTCTGCTCCGCCTCCCTGGGCCTGAGCCCAAAGCCACTGCTTGCTTCTCAGCCTTCCCCGGCTTCCTGCGCAAACAGCTGATTCACAGGACACCAGGGGGGTAGGGGCGGAGAAGCAGGGCAGGGTGGTGGTTCTAAAAGGGCTGCTAAATTTAACAATTGATTCCCGCGAACTGGATCCAACTCACCACTGACTTTAACTCTATCCAGCACAGAGGAAAACACCATCAGAAAGAGGGGCATCATCCAAATCTTCCCTTCAATTTGATGGAATTTTAACAAACGGCTCCCTGGAGCTCCTGGCAGCATTGTTTATCTGTTATGGCTTATTGGTATTTATTATGCTCAAAACCGTTGAGACTGGGTCCCCACGCTTAGGCTCCTAAATCCATATATCAGCATCTAAGTAGAAATGGTCAGAAAGTGCAGAACTATTTAAATCAATAGGTGGTCAGCATCTCAGGAAACTATTTATTGAGGTGCCTAAAAATGGATTTAGGACCTTTTACACCAGAGTTAATAGAGTTACATTTTTGACACTTATTAAGAAACAAATAGGAAGATTCACAAAGATATTGTTTAAAAAAGAATTAAGATTGAAATTGTGTTCCAGTGGAGTCCAGCTTAACACTAAAATACCCTAACTTAAAAAAGTTAAAGTCCAGTCTTCTCACTCACTGTCTGCATGCCACTCACCCAGAGGCTAGTTAGGGAACCCAGGCCTGCCCTCTTCTTCAGGTTCCAGCCCAAGGCCCCTCAGAGTAGTAATCTGGGCTCTCTCTCTCTCTGGCCTCATTTCTCTATTCCTGGGCTGCTTCCTACAACTGGTTTCCCTTGTCTTCCTGGACCTACCACTTCCCAAAGCCTCCTTCCTCTTCCCAGGGGGTGGCTACAGCCTCCACTTACTCCTCCCTTTCTCCTGAGAGTATCTGCCTTTTCCCAGCAGCCTCTTCTGCTTTTTAGCCCCTCCTGGGCTTTTTAGCCTCTACCTATTTCTGCCCAGCTGGACCTCCTTAATTAGCTGCCTATCTGGACTGCATTAAAGACTGCAGGGTCAGTGAGGGGGAGACACCCCATCACACTTGCATATGACATGAAAATTGGGACCTTCCAAAGGGGAACCACTTCTTCTACCCCCTTGGATACCCTCTGTCCTGTTTTCTGATTGGATTCTCAAATTTGGATTCAACAAAGGATGCCTTCTACATTGTCTCCTATAAAAGAACCTTGTCAAATCATAGTAAGCATCACTCCTCAGCTCTGAATAAAAGTGCCTATCTGGCCTTAAAACCTGCACTTTCTTTTCTTAAATAACCCCTTGAGAAATTGAGTAACTAAAGAGTCAGCCACAAAGGAAGCCCTCTTGTGGGTAACACCAAGACCTGTGGAAAAATAGTCACATCCTTCAGCACTCTCTGTCTCTCTCTTTCAGTCCATGGGGAGAGAAAACCACTTGCATTACAACTCTTCTATAGCCTTCATGACATTTTGAACTGAAGAGTCTGTCAATTTCTCAAAATCCCAAATGTCTGTCAACAAAGCAGGAGATTTCATAGAGCTAAGGAATGTACATCTGTGACATACCAGGGTACAATCCAGAACAGTGAGCTGTTGTGTCACCCCAATCCTGTAACCTGGAATGCCTTGCGCTGTAGCCTCCAACCTGGGCTGTTGTCAAACATCCACTAACATCCCAGTCACACCCAGATGCTTGTGTGTGTACTGCAGCCTGCCAACCACACCTTGGCTCCCCCCAGCCTTGATTACTACTACAGGGTAACCCCAACACACTCCCAAACACAGACTTTCCCCAGAAATGTATGTTCTGCACTGTTCAGCCCTCTCAAAGACAGTCCAGAAATATTAAGTTTGTTATTCCATTGAGGGAATAATATACCCCAGCTCATCATGATAAATGAAGTTACCCAGACACTTTAAACACACTGGATTAGATGAAACAATAAAACAAGTTTATTAACTTCAAAGAGAGAGAGATTTGAAATGAGTACAAGTAATGGGGCATAAAAGTCAGAAATGATTACAAGAAAAACAAGGTAAGATGCTTTCTAGTGCCTAACTTAACAAACTATATTAGATTTAAAGCAAAGTTTCTCACCACCTAGTTCCAACTGCATTAGTGACCAAATTCTTTAGGTTAAGACCTCATCCCCCAAAGTCCAACAGCTGTTTTCCTTTGTCTTCTTAGGTGTGATGTCAGAGACAGGGAGAGAGAGCGGTGTCTTGGAGTGTTTACCCCTTCTTTTTATAGTTTTTAGTTCCTCTTTGAAAAGTATTTCCAGCTGAGAATGAGGAGACAGGCAGTCTGCTGGAGGAAGGAGACTCCATGCTGTTTCTTTGCTAAGATACAGCTCTCTTTAGCCATACTCCCCTTTTTTGCCAAAGAATGGCCACTTGGTAGATAATGGCCCATCAGTTTTGTTTACACCTGACTGAGGCATCAGCTTGCCCTTTGTCTTTGAGAAACTAGTTTAACCACTCCCCAGACTTATCTGGAAAACATACTTCAGTCATGATTTCAGCTTATGTTCATAACTTTACATATAATATTGCTATGTGTAGTTTACCACAATCAGCAAGTTATGAGGTCAAATGATACCTCACAAGGCATACCTTGAGCAAAGATTATTACAATAGTCTGTACGCTGTAAACACAGGGGTATATTCTGTCACACCATCTAACACCAGTTTTAAACTGTTAAGTATGAAAACTTTTATAGATGTATTTTATATATAGTTATCCCTGCAATGATGTGTGAAATTTAAAGCTAAATTACTTCTCAAAAAATGTACCTGAGTTACAGAATCATGTATGTAGCTTAAGCATTACCGTTACTTGACTGTCTGGTTACCTGTGTTTGAACAAGTTTCATCCAGGTACATTATAAATATAGTGTTAAATCAGTAAGTGAATGTTAAGAGTTCACATATCAATTTGACTATGGGCTCTCTGTGTCTAGAAAAATATTTTTGCATTAAATTGACATTTAAATAAACTGCTGACTCAACTTATTTCTGTTCCAATGTAAGTCATTGGGTGTTTTGCAATTCATTTCAATGGCATCAGGCTCTATATGTCTCACATATGTAATCTTTTGATTAACAGATCATGCAGCACTTTAGCTGCATAACAGTTAAAGTATCAAACAACAACCAGCTACCGAACTCCCTTGGCTATTAAAGAATAGGAGGAGGAAAGCTGTAAAACCTAGATCTGAATTTTAAGGGTTTGTCTTTACCCAGGGTGCTCCTGTGAACTTTTTTTCTACATTGGAAGAGACATGGAAAGACACTGAATGTATTATGTGTTCTCCAGCTCGACTAAATAGATCAGGGCCAATTTCATCAATCTAGTGGAGCAGGACTTAGACTGTGGAGTTAACAAGAGTCCTGAATAAGGGAAAAAGAAACAGAGTACTTGTGGCACCTTAGAGACTAACTGTAGCTCACGAAAGCTTATGCTCTAATAAATGTGTTAGTCTCTAAGGCGCCACAAGTACTCCTTTTCTTTTTGCGAATACAGACTAACACGGCTGCTACTCTGAAACCTTGATATTTAAGTTTCAGAGCAGGCTATACTTTCCCCAACACAGCATCCCCTTGTGAATGTGTCCCTTGAATTAAGTAGGGAGGCAAACACCCTGATCTTATCTACTTGGGACTTAGTCGGTTTTGTTGTGCAGGCATCTTTGACCTGGAACTTGGTAACAGTTTTCTCTTCAGAAGTTGTTTTGAATTACACATAAGATCTTGTATCATCCATAGCTGCTATTGAACTGAAACCTACAGAGATGGTGTACATTTATTCTCTGGTTATCAAGGAAGCACAATGTTATCACAGTAAAATATATCACTCAATCAACTATCAATGATGCAAGTTTCAACAAAATATATATTTATATGTCATAAAATTATTAATGAACAAATCAGCACCAAATGCAGTCAGGTCTTTCTGCCATACACTTCTCAATGTAATAAAGTTATTCACATCTCTGTGATTAAGAACAGCTGGAATAAATTTTAGTAAAAATACTATAACTTACAGTGCAGAATAAACTATATAGAATCATTGTAATATGAGTAACTTTCCATACAAGCTACTGAGCAAGGAACTTGATATATTTCTTTTCATATTTCTTTTTTTTGGTTAGCTTTTATTTTTGCAAGCATACATGGTTTTACTTTACAACTCTCAGTCTCCACTGTTTATGTTGCACAAATGTCCCAGGTACACCCAATCAGCCAGCCTCCCTGCTTCACCATATGATCCTTGCTGCAAGTCCTCTGACACCAACATGCACAGACCATATCAATCATAGTCAAAACAAAGATTTTTAAAAAGTTTTCAGGCACAGTTAAAACAGCTGAACCCAATTCCAATGCTACATTAGTTGGAGAGCTGTTACTTGTGTCTGCTTTCCCTCTGCAAACATTACCATGTGCTGCTGCTTGTTTTCACTAAGTAATTGAGAGATTTGCTGGAAGCCAATAGATCAGTTAAAATTAAAACAATAAAGTTTTTCACACAGCATCTAATATTAAACAACTATAATGTATCAAAACTGCAACCCAGCCATTGTATGCAGTTGTGCATGTAATTTATCTGGGCAAAGTTGCACATTGGGCCAAAATGAAAGTAGCAGCATATAAAAAATCAATTTTATTCAGCACAATGTGTTCTAGTTCAGTGGATTAGGGAGTGTGGGAGCAGAAGGAAGAAGTTGGATGTCTTCTGAGAGCCCTACAATTTTCTCTCTACCTTGGCTCCACAGGCCATACATCATAGCGACTCTCTTTCTGGCTGAGCCAAGATAAGTGGGGCCAGAGGTAGCAGGTTTGTAGAAATGTTGGTGGTGTGCAGAACACCCAGAACCCACCCCCCCGCAAACTCCCCACCCCCGACCTGCCTAAGGCTCTGGGAGGGAGTTTGGGTGGGGGAAGGGGTCTGGGGTGCAGGCTCTGGGAGGGAGTTTGGAGGTGCAAGGGGTGGGAGTGCAGGGGGGAAATTTGGGGGCTACAGGGGGTGCAGGCTCTGGAAGTGGATGGAGGGGTTTAATGCTTACCTGGGGCACCCCCTCCGGCAGCGGTTCCTAGGCGTGGCAGGCCAGGGGTCTCCACATGCTGCTGTCCCCAGGCACTGCCCCCGCAGCTTCCCATGGGCTGCAGGGGCAGCCTACAGCACGTGGGGCGGGGGGTGCGCAGGTGGGAAACTTTACTGGAGCCGGACACCCAGGCCAGGAATATTCCTGGTGCCCGGGCACCACTGGCCCATAGAACTCACCACCCATGAGTGGGGCTCCCTCCACAGTTCAGTGATGCTGGTCCTTCAAGGCTTATCCATATTCCCATAGGGTTTACGTTGACCAGAAAACTATATTCTAATACAATTTGCTCTGTGGGTATACTAGAGCTAGAAATAGCCTTGACTAACACTGTCTTATAACCTTTTATCCTCATATGGACAAGCATTCATTTGGCCTGAGAGGTTACTTCTACACAGCAAAAAAAAAAATACCAAACACCTTGCAGCAGCAGGTCTCAGAGCCTGGGTCAACTGACTTGGGCTCAAATTGCCAAGCAAAAGAGAGAGGTGTAGACTTTTAGGCTTAGCCTGGATCATAGGATCTGAAACCTGGTAAGGAGGGAGGATCTTGGAGCCCAGGCTCCAGCCTAAGCCCAAACGTCTACACTGCTCTTTGGAGCCCCACAGCTCGAGCCCACGTTAGTTCACCAGGGATCTAAGACTTCCTGCCACAGTTTTGTTTTTGTTGTTCCAGTGTAAACGTACTCAGAGATACATAAGGTCTTTCACAATTTTTTCTCCAGGGCTGAGTACATGCTTAGGAGTTCAGCATTTTGACTCTCCCTGCTAATAGGGACTGAGTGACCAAGGTTGGTTCTGGACTTGGAGACACAATCACTAGACAAGTTGGTCAGTCTCCCACATCTACTCTGTCTGACCCTCCTCCATTCAGGTATCTCACCCAACTTCATTTCCTGTCTGTTTCCAAGCCAGTTTTCCCCAGATTCAGTCTGTAAGACTTCACACCCTCTGAATTTCATCCTGAGTTCAAACAAATTAAACCTCAAAATTACTAAGGTTTGTCTGGTTTCAGACCCATAAAACTTCATACACCTTGTGCCTCAAACCAAAAATCAGCCAAGGTTCACCTGAAATATCCTCAGGGTAGACACAAATCATTAGGGTAGGGACCCGGAAGATCTCTGGAGAATTAAAGAACATAAGTGGTCAGTTCAGTCCATAGTTTAGCAGTGCTCCAAGGTTCCTCGTGGACACTAAGCTCTCATGTAGCAGCACCTATGAATAATACTTTCTACTATCTCTGGTTGGTTAGGAGACACCATCCCATCCTGGTAGATGACGACCTGGTCTTGATTATACGCATTACCTTGCTTTTGGACTGTGGCAATGTACTATATCTGGGCATGAAGTCATCAGTGCTTAGGAAACTCCAAGTAGTACAGAACACTACAGCACATTTCCTCCACAACATGGGCTATAAAGCAGATCAAACCCATCTTCTGCTCTCTACACTGGCTTCCCATAAAATGTCAAATCAAGGGCAAGGTCTTGGTCCTTATCTTCAAGGTTCTCAATGGCCTGGGCCCAGGATACCTAAAAGTCCATCTAAAGCTTCAGGATAAGGACCATGGTCCACAACTCCACTCCTCAAGCACAACAGAATTTTCTACCACAAGGGTAAAGCTCATCTGTGTGCATGAGACAGAGCTTTCTTGGGAGCATCCAGATTGGGGAACAAATTCCAACACAAACAAAGAAAAAAAACAAACCTCACCACCTTCCATCCCAAGTGCAAGGTGCACCTCTTTGATCTGCCATCTCTAATAGAAACACAGCACAACATGTACACAGAAAAATAAAATAACTCTTCCAAACCAAGACACACCACTGAACACAATTCTCCTCAGGGGAGAGAATGAGAGAAAGAATGAACCACATGTGAGAGATGTTATTAACCCACTTATTGCACTATTGAAAGGTGTTTGGATACAACAGTGATAAGCACAGTATAAGAGCCTTTACAGAAAAACATAGGGTCTTTCTCAAATTATTGCATATGTGTTAGTGCTGGAGATGGGTTTAACAAAAAACAATTCAAACACCCTCAATCTTTAGGGAAGTTCAGACCCAGATCTGTGCTTTGCAGGATGGATCCATCTCTCATTAACTCCATATTTAGGGAGTCTAACCGTTACTAGGAACATGAAATTGTAGAGTCTGGGTTAGTCTTCATGGCATGAGGCTGGTGTCTGCCATGGGAAATTAATCCATTCTCAGTTGTAGTAAACTGAACTGCCGAGTTTGTATTCATGTCACTGAGACTGTTTATGTTCACTACCAGTCTATAAACTGTTATTAGTCAGACTTAACAGTGGATTATGTCTTGGTGAAAAGAATAGTCCATCGATCAAGACCCGTTAGATAAAGATAAATAAGAGAGATTAAATGAGACATTTTTCCTAAAGTCACATCCCAATATATTTTGGGGAGATAAATAAAGCAATAGCAGGGGGGTTTGGAGAAGGGTGGATCAGAAGACTCCATGGCACTGTCTCACTGAAATAACTTCATCTGTCAGCTAAATAGGCAGTGTGATTATATTTATATATGTAGTTTCCAGAGAGTTATTCAGTTGTTAAGGCCTTGGATACTTTCCAAATGATTTACTCTCTGGACAGATGAACTGAAATGTAGTTAGCAAGGGAACCAAAAACACCCTAGTGCATTGCCACAGCTAGCATTTTAATTCTTCAGTGTGTCACATTGTCTCAAATGCTGAGGCAAAAAGAATGGCTTATGGAAAGTGACTTGACGGGAGTTGGGTTTTAATTTCCTCTGTAAAATCTTGTGATCCACATTTCTCCCACATTGCCTGTCTGTGGGCCTCGCACCATTCCCTTCAACAGGCATTCTGAGAACTGACTTAGAGAATTCTGTTAAAATTTTCAATGTGTTTAAATTGCTTTTAATGTCTCAGGCGGTTATCATGCTGTAAAACTAACTGATGGATGGATGACAATATGTTTCTAGATATGTCCCGGGGTAATATGAACCTCCAGTGGCTAGAAACAATAAAATGGAAATTTTCCAAGAGCTTGCTGCTAGGAAAAGCCAAGGTTTTATAAGATACATGTTAGCACTGTCTCTAGCATATTTTGTAATTTTGTTAGCTTTGTGAATGCCATAGTTTAGCAAATTAACACTGAATTCTGTTGCTGTTTCTATTATTAAGAGAATCCCCATGTGCAAGTAGAAGAGATAGCATAAGATCAACTAGGAAGAATGCAGATGACTGCCACTCAGCTGACTTGCTGTGTGTGTGAATGCACATAGGCTCAGTCAAGGCTCAGATAGGGACTCTTATGGCATATAAGAAGCAGCTATTTCAGATTAATCAAAAGAGGCTTCCCCCCTTAAATAATCCAGCTGGAGCAGCACTGAGCTTTTCCCTGCTGGAAGTTGTTCTGTATCTTCAAGTGATATGTTCTCAAAGCACTGTGGGTTGAAGAAAACAAAGTAAGCCTGTCATTATTGACAGGTTTCAGAATAGCAGCCGTGTTAGTCTGTATTCGCAAAAAGAAAAGGAGTACTTGTGGCACCTAAGCGACTAACAAATTTATTTGAGCATAAGCTTTTGTGAGCTACATCCGATGAAGTGAGCTGTAGCTCACGAAAGCTTATGCTCAAATAAATTTGTTAGTCTCTAAGATGCCACAAGTACTCCTTTTCTTCCTGTCATTATTGTCAGGCTTTCTGCTATTATTGTCCCATTTGGAAACTAACTAAAGAGAAGGTAATGTAATCATATTTCATCTCACTGTCATTCACTGTATCCAGATTGCCCTGAAAGAAGGCTTCTTCAAAACTCAGAATGTTATTTCTCTGGCTTTCCAGGTAAAACTGACCCAGATCATGGCTCCTTACAAAACCATCGTCCTGCAGGTCCACATCTAAATACTTTCAGACTGATGCGCTTTCTCAAGAGGATTCATAGTAGCAACCTGAGATTTTTGTCACATCAAAATTCATGAAGAACAGATCCATCCAGCTGAAAGTGTCACTGAGATACTGGAATATCAATATAAATGAATAATTGTCAACCTTTTCTGGCAACTATGCCAGTTCACCAGACTAAGACCTCAGCTGTATCAACCAGTCCTGTTGCCTCCTTTTCAATGGTGCACATGCTAAGTTACAATGGAACTTGGGGTGCGCCAGGCCCCAATCTTATCCTTATTAATTGTATTCCTGAAGCATGAGGAGGACCACACTGATATTAGAGTCCCATTGTGCTAGACATTATAGCTACACATAGCAAGACAGAATCCCTTGCCCCCAAAAGCTTAGTCTAAATGGACACCACAGACAAAGGGTGGGAGAAAGGAAGGATTATTATCTCAATTTTACTGATGGGGACCTGAGCCATAGAGATATTAAGTGACTTACCACAGGAAATCTGTGAGACAGCCAGAAATTGAAATGAGATTTCCTGAGTCCTTTTCCCTAACCATGAGGCCATCCTTCCTCAGAGCATACACAGCTCTGCTGGTGAGGGGCATCACAAAAGTTATCCATTATGAATGCCTTTGTGGCTTTTAAGTCACAGTCCACACTGGGGGTTGTGGGGGTGCACGTGTCGACGTGCCTACAGGCGTGCAGCCCTGGTGACTATCTCTGGAGGCAGTGTGTACTTGTGGGAGTGCATTCAGCAGCAGTCATTGTTACACCCTGTAACTGGAGGCAGTATACTTCTCTACAGTGATTGAGCTTCACTAGGTGGTACCGGAGGAGAGCGGGCCCATGACTTTCCCCAGTCAATTTGGGGTTTCTAGCAATGCTAGACTCTCCCAGTCTCTGTGGCTGATCTCAGTGCAGGGGCACAAGAAGGAAGGGGTGGGAATAATCTTTATACCTTTCCTCCCTCTATGAAGCACAAGACAGGACTGTCCCCAGACAAGCCCTAAAATAAGATCCCTAAATGAGAAGACTAGATAGTTAAAACACTAAAGCATCTTGCAACACAACTGGTGCTGCACATACCAGTGTTTGAGAAGCAGATATTAATGCCCTTATGGTGATAGCATAGGAGATCTTGTTTGGTATATAAATGATTGATCATCTAAAAGCAGCTGGAGGAATTATTAGTGCAAACACAGCTACTGAAAAATACAGGCCCAGTATTCATCTTGCTATATCAGTTGCTAATAGAGTAATGTTTAGCAATAGCTTATGTGTTGTAAGGCATATGGTTATCAGCAAAGTGACTGCAGAGAAGCTATTTAGAATTCATCCTGCATCTATAGCTATAACCTGACAATTTAAACACATTGGAAGTACAAGATTATACATGTGACTCCATATATGTGTATAAACATATAATAATAACAAACCATAGTGTGTGTGTGTATATATATGTATATTAAAATCTAATTATAATTTCCAGACTGGCAGCCACAGTACATTTGATTTCTTCAGTGCTCTCTCTCAAATTATCTAATGAATTCTCAGATTATGACTCTTGTAAAACTGCAGTTTTCTTACAACTACAACTGTTCATCTGACCATAAAAATGTGGCTTCCCCCAGAATATTAATTTTTCTTATATAAAAATAATAAAAAGTAAAGCCATTTTGGCTGTTTAAGTGAAAGAGGAATGCGTGAAATGCACATCTCAAGGATTCTGTCCACACACTGGTGACATGTATTTGATACAAGGAGCTCTCTAGTGTCCAGTTTTAATATTGCACTCCAGGAATAAGGTACCACATATGTACAACTCATCAAGATAAATATTTATATTTACCAACAGAAGAACCAGGTTGCATCCTGTATTAACCCACTTTTAATGTGGAACCTGCAAAGAGTTAATTATGATACATTAAATCCTAAACCAACACTATACTCAAAGGTTTTAAAAGAATGGAGTGGGGTTCCATTCATTTCCACTTATCTTTCTGAATATGCTTTTTAAAATGACTTCCTCTGCATTAATAAAGTGGCTCTTGCTTTGCACACATGATAAGATATCTGCACTTTTCCACTAAAATCCTTGGGAAAAAATGAGAACTAACAATTACACTGAATACAGCTCCAAGGAGAATCACAACATCTGGGTCATACTGAAACAACCCAACCCAGCCATGCAATATTTGGTCAAATGAACAGCAAGTTACAGCTGCTACTATTTTACCCATGTACCTTCTTTTTCTTCCCCTTAACCCATCACCTTGGGTTGGGTTATCGTGTAACCATCACCCATCTCTGTCTGTCAAGAGCAGTACTAAGGTCCATCTGTTTACTGTCTTCTTGGATGCAATCCATCCATCACTTCCTTGGCTTTCCTTGGGGGTCTCTTTCCTACCACCTTCTCCTACCATGCTGTCTTCACCAGGTCCTCTTAGTTCCTCCTCTGTATGTGTCCAAACCAATGAAACTGGGCTTCCTGGATTTTGTCAGCAACATCACAAACTTTGTGAAATGAAAAGCATTAGAAGGAAAGTCAATCTGTCCCTTTGTGATGGATGGATTTTTATTGCATGAAGACATCTCATTTCAAACACCCATAGATGTTGAACCTGCTATTTCTTCTCAAATTATGTCATGCCAGACAAAATAAGCCCCTGCTCAATAATGCAAAAGAACAGATAATTCATAAATACATACAAAGTGAATGATATACAAAGGCAGACAGAACTCCTTTCTTCTAAAATGGAGACCATAACATTTTAATTAACAGTTATTATGTAGCTTTGATTGTGGCCCTGGAATACTACTACATTATTTTTGCATAGCTTTGTACTGGTGATTTATTTTTTCAACATTAGTAATGAGTTCACTAAGGTTAGTGCAAACAAATTAAAGATTCTGCTCAGTTCTCGTTGGATGTCACAGATGGAAAACGATGATTTAACAAATGGGAAACTGAGATTACATGAAAATATTACAAGAGACCATTAGGAATCCTTATAAAATGCACCATAGTCGGTAATGGTGTTTTGCTAGTACGGTATAGCCCTTAAGAAAAGGAGTACTTGTGGCACTTTAGAGACTAACAAATTTATTTGAGCATAAGCTTTCGTGAGCTACAGCTCACTTCATTGGATGCATTCAGTAGACATTGAGCTTTAACACTGCAAGTAATGCAAACAATGCCATGGTTGAAACCTAACAACCACAAAGCTCTTCATTTTCCAGGCTGGCTTCCTGCAGACTCATTGTACTGGCAGAAAATTAATGAAGAAGGTATAATTATCAGAATGTGTTTTAAAAGGCAAGGGATCCCACACCAGGCAAAACTGTCCACCTTTAATGATGGCGGGTTTTTGGTGTTGAACTTCTTGCAAAAGCTAACAAGGCCAAGGTTTAAATACGTTGCTTTTAGGTGTATCCTCAGTAGATTTTTCTCCTCCTACTACTGTCCTTCATCCTGTGGACTCCAACTGTTGGGATGCCATGTTTTTAGTAACTGGCAATAATTACAAGAAGAGAAGAACGTAAGCCGCAAGCAACAGGAATACTGTTTCAATTAGCAAAAAGAACAGGAGTACTTGTGGCACTTTAGAGACTAACAAATTTATTTGAGCATAAGCTTAACTGTAGCTCACAAAAGCTTATGCTCAAATAAATTTGTTAGTCTCTAAGGTGCCACAAGTACTCCTGTTCTTTTTGCAGATACAGACTAACACGGCTGCTACTCTGAAACCTGTTTCAATTAGGTCAATCATGAAAAAATTAATTGGTCTTTTATTTTATATGATAGTAGCATTTCAGCTGAAAAATAAAGCTATCATTCTTGGTAAAAGCAAAAATATCAGGCATGTAATTATTGCCTACACAGTTTGGGCTTCATTTATAGAAATATCATCTATTTTTCAATAAAAAAATACAACATTTTCTCCCCCTTTTCCCTTTATTTTTGCCATTTAAACAGATTGGTGGCAATGGATTCATAATTAGTCATTTTTTCCAACATAATATAAAATTCAGGATCTGAATGTTGGTTATCTAGGAACAAGAACCTAAAGCAGAAGTGTTGTTTCTTTGCACACTCATGAGCCTCTTTAAAACAAGTAATTCCACTTCTTGATCTGAAATACTTGGCCAGCTATGTATCTGGGCTTTTCATAAATGCATAGCTTTTAAGGTCATTATGATCATCTAGCCTGACTTCCTGCATAACTCAGGCTTCAGAATTTCACTAAGTGATTCCTGCATCAAGCCCATAACTAACTTATCATCATCATTATTACACCAGATCACTACCCTTTGTACAGGTACAATCCAACTTTACCAAAATCAGTGGAAAGCCTCCCATAGATTTCAGTGGGAACTAGATCAGGCACTTACAGAAGAAGCGCAGTTCCTGGTATCCCCGTCTTATATTTCTGAGCGAAACTGCCAATACAAGATGTCTAATACTGTTGACAAAACAATACAAGAGGCCCCATAAAAATAAAGCTGTGTTGACAACAATTACAAACCCCAGAACACTATGGCAAGTACCTGGTTTCAGGTGTCACTACAAATTTTAAACATAAACAAGGCTCACGGAAATGTTTGCTAAACTTTTGAGTGAACTTGGGCCAGTTTGTGATTGATTACACATCAAAACCAGGTCAAATTTATAACATGAAATCTGGTAAAACTCAACAGCTTTGATTCAGTTTCACTTTAAACCCAAAACTCTAAGCCAGGCTTGGGGCATTGAGAGAAAGAAGCAAACCTCATTCAGATTAAAACTGGGGGCAGGGAGGGAAGCTTTCACAACCCCCTGCAAAATGAGACTGCTGAGTATCTCATAGCTCTGGTTAAGAAAATAGAGCAAATCAATCCATTCCTCTTTTTTGCTTTTCATTTCCATTTTTTCTCTCCACATTTATGGAAATATAAATCCATTCTGGTAGAATATTGAACTAAAGGGAATTAGATTGCTTAGGATATTACCAGTACTGTAGAGAACCAGTTAGTGGTTTGAATCTAGCTAGGTAAGTATTTATTATCTAAAGAACCAGCCACCACTGTATCTTCTCACTGTACATGGATTACAGAAACATTAATCATCATCAAACATGTGTAGTCTACTAAAGACCATTGCACCAGCCAGAGTGATCACAGTTGATAGCATCACAGCAGATGTGTAATGTAGTTCCCAGATCTTGCTCACTCCTGTGAATCTCTGGGGTGGCCCCACAGGTGGCACCAGATAGGTATGCACCCCTTTGTGTATCAATAGAGAGTTTGAAATCATGGAGTGATGTGGTATTTTTGTCCATCTTAGCAAATGGCCAGAGAACATTCAATGCTGCTTTTGAATATAAAACATTGAGAACTGTCAATTCTTTCTCCTGCTCTTGGTTTAATCATAGGTTTTACCTCTGAGTGTAGTGCAATGTCTACTTCTGGGCTGGTTATCTTGTGAATGCTTTGTTGAAAAGATGAATCCTACAGTTCCACCTGAGTGTAGTATGAATGGAACTCTTACTGATTTGCAATAGTGATCAGGGATCACCAATATCTGATGACTGTGTGTTAGTCTGTGTGAGATGAGTTGGTGATCTCAACGCAGCTGTTCATAAATAGATGCCCACATCACAAATTCCACCACCATCACTGTCACCCTTGTTGGCAATCAGCAGAAAGGCTAAGGACTGAATAGGAGCCTAACCTAATGCCAATTACTCCAAATCAATACACATGTGCAATGACAAGGTAGTGCAGAGGAAACTGGCACTGCTTCTTTCTTGGCCAGTGATGGTGAACAGAAGACTTAAGGACCTGGAGTAAAGCACCAAAGTGATATAAGAGCCTAAATCCCCTTTTCAAAAGGACCTAAATCACTTAAACCCTAAATCTCATTGAAGGGGCCTGTGTGTCTTAGGTCCTTTTGAAAATAGGATTTCAGCACTTCTTATTTGCACTCTTAAGGCCTCTTTACCTCATTCTGACAATAAAAACAGGCCTTAAAGTAGTCTACATGTAATGTAATTTATACCAACTATAAGACCACTTTATGGAGCCAGAACAGCATAAAGGGGCCTTCGTGTAAATGACAATCAGTCTTGTCAAGCTAGCATCTTGCAAAAACATTACATTCACATAACTTTGGAGTGTTTCCACCTCCAAGGAACCAGGCATACCAGTATGCTATTCAGAGCAATGCTCCGTTTCCAACAGATGCCATTACCCTGCAAGCATGCAAACCCTGAGAAGTGTCCCATAGACTTTAAGACCAGAAGAGACCATCATGATCATCTAGTCTGACCTCCTGCACATTGCAGGCCACAGAACCTCACCTACCCATTCCTGTAATAGACCCATAACCTCTGCCTGAGTTATTGAAGTCCTCAAATCATGGTTTAACGATTTCAAGTTAAGAGAATTCACCATTTACACTAGTTTAAATCTGCAACTGACCCATGCCCCATGCTACAAAGGAAGGCAACCCACACACACACACACACACACACACACACACACACACACACACCCGTCCCCGGGTCTCTACAATGTGACCCAAGGGAAAATTCCTTCCCAACCCCAAATATGGAGATCAGTTAGACCCTGAGCACATGGGCAAGACCCACCAGCCAGACACCTGGGAAAGAATTCTCTGTAATAACTCGGAGCCCTCCACATCTAATGTCCCATCACCAGCCATTGGGGATATTTGCTAATAGCAGTCAGAGATCTGCCACATGCCATTGTAGACAGTCCCATCATACCATCCCCTCCATAAACTTATCAAGCTCAGTCTTGAAGCCAGTTAGGTTTTTTGCCCCCACTGCTCCCCTTGGAAGGCTGTTCCAGAACTTCACTCCTCTGATGGTTAGAAACCTTCACCTAATTTGATTCTAAACTTGCTGATGGCCAGTTTATAGCCATTTAGTCTTGTGTCCACATTGGTGCTTAACTTAAATAACTCCTCTCTCTACATGATAATGATCTCTCTGATCTATTTATAGAGAGCAATCATATCTCCCCTCAGCCTTCTTTTGGTTGGGCTAAACAAGCCAAGTCAAGGTGTCTAGAGCGTCTTCTGCTCCTGTTTTGAGGTAATAAGTTTGGTCACAGCATCTCATCTGAATCCCTCCAGCCATCGGCATTCCTGCGACCTCCCCCAGGCTAAGTACAGAGAACTAACTTCAGTGGCAGTGCAGATTTCCTGCTATAGCATCAAGTGTGACTCCAAGTGGCAAAGGAGCTGGGCTTGCTGCCAATATGAGTGTTGACTCCAAGCCATCCAGTGGCCTCTCTTTACGGGAATTTGTTTTCACTCCTGTCCTTATGAATACTGATGAAATTCCCAGCACAACAAGGCATTAAAGCAGGACAGCTGTTCAAGGAGCCAACATTTCATTCTTGGACTATTTGTAAATCAAAGAACAGAGAAAACCAGGTGGAGGGGTTGTTATGAGCCAAGGCAGTTTCCTCCCTCATTTGCCAATAT
The DNA here is from genome assembly GCF_009764565.3 of Dermochelys coriacea. Lineage (NCBI taxonomy): Eukaryota > Metazoa > Chordata > Testudines > Dermochelyidae > Dermochelys > Dermochelys coriacea. The sequence continues at coordinate 244,515,800 of NC_050068.2, forward strand.
TTTATTTACACATATACATAAACACACACACAGTTCACCCCCAAGTGACTGCCAGTACCCACATACTATATGTCCTCAAATTTCTCTTTGCTAATTGGACAGGCAATATGTGATCTGCCTCATTTATAAAAAGTTACTCAGAACTGGGATTCTGCCCAGATCCTTTAAATAAATCATGCCTGGAATGAAATTATTTTGCTACACATTTCTGCAATAAAGTCTGCATCATTCCATTAGTAGCCTTCTTCACTGGGTAGCCATTGTTTTATTTAGCTGTTAAAATGATCTTCCTTGTCTGTCAGCCTGATTATATTCCCCCCCATTTTTAATCCCTCTTTTAGCTCCCCATTTTTAACCTTGTCAAGGTCTCCTTTCTTGTCCCTACCTTCAAATCCCTTAATAACTCTGCCCATTCCTACTTATTCACTCTTGCCTCATTATGTATCCCTCAGCTTGCCAGTGCTGCCAGCCTCAATCAGCTTTTATTGTCTTCTCAGCAAATGTCTCTGCACCATCTTCAATCTCGCCCCTTCCCTCATGTGACTAGTAAGGTCACCACCCTCTCTTCCTTCATATCCCTCCTCAAGATTCAGTTGTACCATGATGCTGGCAATAAATTAGCTCATTGGCTCAGTAGAAGTCCCCCTGGCAATAGTTGATATTTATTTAAATGCCTCCTTGATGTAGTGTTTTAATCTTTTCCCTTCCTTCATCACTTGTCTCTTCCAGCTGTGAGCTCTTTGGGACCGGGTCTGTATCTCTTTCTATGTTACAGCAGTGCCAAGCACATTGGAGGTCCTACCACAAAACACAACAACCTAGTCCATGGGCACAAAACCAACTTTTCCCTAAGCTCAGAGCCAACTCAGGCTAAACTATAGCTTTGCCAGAAGCCCTAAGCAAGGTGCAGGATGTAGTTGTGCTGCCCCAGGAACTACTAGGCTGTTCAAGGGGACAATATTTCATTCCTGGACCATCCATAAATCAAACGGAGAAAAACCAGGTGGAGGGGTTGTTATGAGCCAAGGCAGTTTCCTCCCTCATTTGCCAATATTTTATTTACACATATACATAAACACACACACAATCACCTCCAAGTGGCTGCCAGTACTCACATATCAAATTTTTCTTTACTAATTGGACAGGAAATATGTGAGCTGCCTTATTCATAAAAAGCTTCTCAGAACTGGGATTCTGCCAGATTCTTTGAGTCCTGTAGAGGATGGAGCTTGGAGGGGCTCAGAGCCTGGACTTTTCCAGAGCCCAGCCCCTGTAAGTCCATCCTGGCTGCTACTGCTCTGACTTACAGGCAGAGGGAGGGGGGGCAGGCTGTTGGATCAGATGCCCTATGCAGGTCCCTCTGAGTTCTGGGGGAGTAGGTGCGGGGATCAATGGCTGGGGTCTAGAAGACCTCAACTCACTACTTGCACTCTTGGCTGGAGCTGCCTCAAAGTATTTAACTAGGCCTCAACTGATGTGGGTCAAAAAAGTTTCTGTCCATTGTTCTTCAATGAAAATTAGCATTTTGACTAAACTAATTGTTTTCCAACGCTCCTGCATTTGGCAAATTATTTCAACTTTTGGTGAAAAACTGAACACCTGGAAACTGAAAAGTCTTCAGCCATCTGCCAAAAAAACAAAAATTGTTGATTTTCAAATGCCACCACAGATCCTCATGGGAGATATCGTTTGGCTGCCTGATATGCGCAGCTGGGTCCTCATTGGACTACATCTCTCATGATGCACTGTGACAGCTCAGCAAGGGGGAGAACATGGTGCAACATGGGAGATGTAGTCCAGCGAGGGAGTCCAGCTCATAAAGGAAAACAGTGACTCAAGGCAACTGAACTACAGCTACCCTGAGTCATTACAGGAGCATTTCCAATTTCTTTTTTTTTTTTTCAGTTTTCAGCCAACAGCTTTTGGCCAAAAAATGTTGGGGTTTGGCTGAATTTTTTCAGACTTTTTTTGACAAAGTCAAAACTTTCTGCAAGAAATTAAAAAAAAATTCTAACTGATTCTACTCACAAACATGATTAGACACATTTTATGCCCATTTGATATCTGAGTAAACTGAGGCACAGATGGTTAAGTGACTTGGCTAATAGCCATTTAGGAAATAGCTGACACAACCAGGAACAGAACCCCAGGAGTCCTCACTCCCAGGTTTAACCACTGGAGTTTAATTTTGTATTGTATCACTTAGCCTAGTTACATTAAATAAAACCCTAGTAAATCTTAATGTTTTGAAATAATGGGATTGCTCCAAGGAATATAGTATCAAACAAAATGCCAAGGGGAAAATGAAAAAGTAGACAAATTGGATAGTGATGCAGGGGTTGAGAAAGTGGAACAAACATTATATCTTTAAGAACAAGCCATTTCAGCTTTCTCATATGAAGAAGGGTCCCATGCCGTGAGTGGCTCTAAGAAACTCTTCTTTAAAAAGGAAGAGGACTCTTCCTCTTCACTTCAAAAGCATCAGATGGTAATGGGAAGGGTAATCTTTAAATTGACCTCCGGTAATGGCCTCCGATTCAAAATGAATTGAGATGTGGACCTATTTTGCATTGCTCTGTGCGCTCATCTTTAGACATGCAAGTGGGAAAATTAACATGAAAATTAATCTTTAAACTGAAATTACTTGAAAGATATAGTACATACAGTACAGCATTCAAATGGCTTGCACTCCGGGATCCAGTTAAAATATACAGATTAATAATATTGCTAATTTGCTGTCCACATTTATGAGACTGGGGGTGGAGGAGGGCTAAGGGCACTATTCACTGGTGCCCTATACTTTACCTTTCATTTTATTAAAACTTTCTCTCAACTAAACAAATAGGTATCTTGAATCCATGTTTCATTTCCCTGAAGCTATGAAGTGCCAGTGTACCTCTTGCCTAGAATTATGTGGGGGCCAAGAAAAATAGATGAGATTTAGAGGAGTGTCAGTGTGTCCAGGTATCATGTTATTCTTAGGCATCAAAGACACTTCTATGCAACAGCTGCTCAGCAGAAGGATAAAATTATGATTTAGAATATCAAGTTAAATATAAAAGTGCAATCGTGTTTCATTCATATCATGCAATTACAGCTTTGTCACAAATGTCTTCAATTAAAGTAATACCTAAATTACAAGAATACCAAAGAATTAGAAGTCTATTTTTTAATGTTCTCAATTTACTGGAAAATGCTTTCTTTAAATACTTCATCTCAATACTCAGTGAAAGGAGACTCAAGGAGCTTGGCTTGTTTAGCCTAACTAAAAGAAGGTTGAGGGGAGATATGATTGCTCTTTATAAATATATCAGAGGACTAAATACCGGAGAGGGAGAGGAATTATTTAAACTCAGTACCAATGTGGACACAAGAACAAATGGATATAAACTGGTCATTGGGAAGTTTAGACTTGAAATTAGACGAAGGTTTCTAACCATCAGAGGAGTGAAGTTTGGAATAGCCTTCCAAGGGAAGCAGTGGGGGCAAAAGATCTATCTAGCTTTAAGATTAAACTCGATAAGTTTATGGAGGAGATGGTATGATGGGATAACATGATTTTGGTAATTAATTGATCTTTAAATATTCATAGTAAATAGGCTTAATGGCCTGTGATGGGATATTAGATTGGGTGGGATCTGAGTTACCCAGGAAAGAATTTTCTGTAGTATCTGGCTGGTGAATCTTGCCCATATGCTCAGGGTTTAGCTGATCACCATATTTGGGGTCGGGAAGGAATTTTCCTCCAGGGCAGATTGGAAGAGGCCCTGGAGGTTTTTCACCTTCCTCTATAGCATGGGTCACTTGCTGGAGGATTCTCTGCTCCTTGAAGTCTTTAAACCACGATTTGAGGACTTCAATAGCTCAGACATAGGTGAGAGGTTTTTCGCAGGAGTGGGTGGGTGAGATTCTGTGGCCTGCGTTGTGTAGGAGGTCGGACTAGATGATCTCAATGGTCCCTTCTGACCTCAGTATCTATGAATACTTGGAGCTAGTAGAAAATTCATGTGTAGTGTGAGTATAAAATCTGTGTCTTTTTTCTGCAAATGAGCAGCAGAGCAGGTACAATTAGTATGACAGGTTATTCCTAACTTCACCCTATGTCTTTCTTTCTCAAAGGCATTAAAAGATATCAAAGTTGGTCCTATACGCTCTTCAGTGACTTCATTCAACACTATAAAGGAAAGAAAAAGTAGTGGAGTCTATACACTTCCTATTCCTTATTCTGTTCCTTTGCGTCCCACTGAAGAACCTTGTTATTTGTAAGGTAAGGACCAGGAATGAGGGAAACCTCAAGCAACACCCACCATGGATCATCAATTAGGATAGCACTGGGAATGTCAGCATCAAGCATACCAAGCACCTACTACTGCTACCAGCTAATGGAGTTACTCTATGTTAGTTCTATGTCTATGTCCACTATGTTAGTTCTATGTCCACTAGCTGCTATAGAGGGACCCAAAAAACTAAGCAAAACTCTCTCTCAGCATGGTAGTGTGCCTCACTGGCTATGCTTCCATTTGTTTCTTTCTTTCTTGTTTGGTTTGTTAGCCCAAAGAAAGCCTATGAAGTTGTCTCCATCATGCCCATTCACACACTGCATCCTGGTGAACTGCCGCTGACAAAAGCAGCCTGATGTTCTACTGCATCATTGCGCCAGCTATTCTGGTGGCACCATGAGAACAAATGCTAGCATTCTGAACAGCTCTTGGTGTTGCTTATTTTCAGCTGCCTGCACTGGATTTTCTTTCACTTTCAGGGAAATGGGCTTTGGTGAAACCCTTTTTTAAAAAATTGCATTTGCAAAGTTTTGTAGGTGATGGATGTATCCGATATGGACCATGTACTGAGCACTGGCTAGAGCAGCAAGACAGAGTGTCACTCTCAAGGCCCTTACTTAAATACATACCTAACTTTATACACGGTGGGTAGTCCCCACTGAAATAAATGGAACTACTCAAGGGGTGAAATCCTGACTGCCAAGGTCAATGGCAGTTTTGCCACTGACTGAAGTGGGGTCAGGATTGCACCTACAGTGTTTAAGTGAAGCATGTGCTTAAGTGTTTGGAGGATGAAGACCTACACTGAGACTGCAAGCGTTTTGGGTCAGGAATATTGGTGTGTGCCATGCACACCCACATTGCTATATAAATAATAATTAATAATGGTAAATTATTAAAGAGACAGAAATATGATGGGCAAGTGAAGACCTTAGAAATGAAGATCATAGAAGAAAGCAATTGAAACCAACATTATAAAAGATGTAAGTATTAAGCCAAGTTCTGTTTAGAATATCTAGAAGAACATATTAGGGCTGAATATCCATGTGGTAAGCATCCCTGCTGATACAGTGTATCCCAACTTGGTGTCCTTCATGGAGTAGTCAATAATCTTATTTATGAAGCTGAATATGAAGGATGATCTTGCATAATGCAGACATAGCTTACAGAATTCCTATAAGAAGAATTAGCAAGGACTATTAGAGTGAAGGTACTTTTTTCCCCCTTCAAAGTTCTCCTTCCCTGATGCCTGAGATCAAGATGGAGTATTACAAGCAGCCCAGAACATTAGACATATCTAGGTTTGGGGAAAAGGATGGACTTTCCCATGACCTTAGCCCAGTCTCAAAGGTCAAGACAAAGGGGGGCAATTAAGGGGCATCTTAAAATAAAATCCAGGAATAAAAGGCCTGAGCCTCCATTGCTCTCCTTCCAGGCCCAAGTAAAATCCCAGACTGGTCTCAGCTTAGATGATCAGCTTTAGCAGTGCTAATAGAGTCTGTCTTCCAGGATTGGTTGTGAACAATTGTAAACACAACCAACATCTGATTATAATAAAAAATAAAAAGTAAATGTTACCGTGCCCCATGCCCATGAGGATTTCTCATTTTGCTTAGGCTTCAGAATGATGAGGCTGTTTAGATCAGCAGCTTCATTCCAGCCAGAGTTTCTGACAACTTGTCACCATATTTCTCTCCAGTAACTATCACACACCATAAAGAAGTCATTTTTACATGATGCACAAGCAGCTTGTTTTTCTCAGTTCACGACTAGTCTTATTTACACACACACACACACACACACACACACATACACACACACACACACACAGGGCCCAACTCTCCACCATGTTCCATCAGATTTATACTGTTGTAATTCCATTTACTCCAGAGAGTTATACCAGAATAAACTGGGGTAATGAAGAGAGGATACATTATAAACACACACACACACACACACACACACACACCCCTGGAAGTAACAACTATAATTAAGGATACCTAACACTTTCCATCATAAGCAGGCTTGGAAGGATTAGATTTTATTAGGGCTGCCAAGCAATTAAAAAAATTAATCACAATTAATAGCACTGTTAAACAATAAAAGAATACCATTTATTTAAATAGTTTTGGATGTTTTCTACATTTTCAAATATATTGATTTCAATTACAACACAGAATTTAAAGTGTACAGTGTTCACTTTATATTTATTTTTTATTACAAATATTTTTGATTACAATCTAAAGCAGTGCAGATCGACGCATGTTCATTTTCATTATCTGAGTCAGACGCCACCAGCAGAAGGTTGATTTTCTTTTTTGGTGATTCGGGTTCTGTAGTTTCCACGGAGTGTTGCTCCTTTAAGACATCTGAAATCATGCTCCACACCTCCTCCCTCTCAGATTTTGGAAGGCACTTCAGATTCTTAAACCTTGGGTCACGTGCTGTGGCTATCTTTAGAAATCTCATAATGGTACCTTTTTTGTGTTTTGTGAAATTGGCAGCAAAAGTGTTCTTAAAATGAACAACATGTGCTGGGTCATCATCCGAGATTGCTATAACATGAAATATATGGCAGAATGCAGGTAAAACAGAAGAGGGCAGCAATATCTCCTGTAAATGTAATCAAACTGGTTTGTCTTAGCCACTGGCTGAAGAAGAAGTAGGACTGAGGCTCTGAAGTTTTATATTGTTTTGGTTTTGTGTGCAGTTATGCAACAAAAAAAAATTCTACATTTGTAAGTTGCACTTTCAAGACAGAGATTGCACTACAGTACTTGTATGAGGTGAATTGAAAAATACGCTCTTTTGTTTATCATTTTTTCAGTGCAAATATTTGTAATAAATAATATACACTTTGATTTCAATTACAACACAGAATACAATATATATGAAATGTAGAAAAACATCCAAAATATTTAATAAATTTTAATTGGTATTCTATTGTTTATAACAGTGCGATTAAAACTGATTAATAGCAATGAATTATTTTAATCATTATTAATTTTTTTGAGTTAATCGCGTGAGTTAACTGTAAATGTAGATAAACACTGAACATCACTGTACTCACATAAACTGACGAAAAATATATTTCCATTAATAATAACTGAAACTAACAGATAGGCAAAGTAGGACAAATGCTGCTTGAGAACTTAGAGTTTGATTTAAGGATATTTACTCTGTATATTTTGACATGTGATGTTGACAATTTGTTTTAACGGTTATAAAGCTTTAGTTTTTTGAAGCTGTCTACTGTCATTAAATGATTACTGACTGATGCACCCACCATTTTGTACAAATGTGAAAATGTAACTTGAAAAAAATTTTAAAAAGTTTCAAAATAAATATCAATATTATGTGGCAAAATTATAAAAAAATAAAAATTGAATTCAGCCAAGCCTAATTATAAGACTTTTTTTTCAGTTGCTTATAACTTTTCCAACTGAACTGTCTGGGCTGACATTTCCATGCCAAGTGTCAGCCTCAGGCTAAATATTTTGGGAAAGTTTTTTTGGTTGTTTTTTTTCAGCTGAAAAAGTCCAGGCACTTTTCAAGAACGAGGTTATGGATCAAACAATGTATTTTTTCCTGTTAACAACAGTTTCATTGACAAGCTCTAGTACTTCCATGCTTTGGAGCAAGAATCTGAAATTTTGCAAGATGGTTACCCTGGTACTACGAATGTACTTTTTGCTGTCTCCATGAAAATCTGTCCAAATGTAGCTAATTTACATGAAATTTATTATTTATAAAAATTGCCATTCATACACTCTCAGCAGAGGTTTGTTAGAGCTGGCATCATTATTCCCTGAAGAGTCCATCTGCACGGAGCAGGCTCTCTCCCCACACAGCTGCTAAGTGCCGACGTGCAGGTGCCATCCCCATAGAACAACCAATCATACTCTGGGTGAGGGCTCCAGGGGCTGAGCATCAGTTTTCTTGCAACTGCCCCTCTTCAACACTGGGGGTCACTATGTTGCTGTGCACCAGACCTGAGAGTGGGGAGACTATGCTCTCAATATTCCCCCTTTGGCATCCAGACAGAGTGGAGAGTGTGACTGGTTTCCCCCTGGGCTGCCACCTGGAACTGGGGTACCACTGAGCCCACCTGACCCACCAGCCTGGGCTCCCTTTACATTGTACTGCTGTGACAAGCTCTCAAGTCCCCTCCAGCACACATACAGGCAAGGACACACCCAGTTGCGGTTACATACAGATGCTGCAATCAGCTCTGCATCAGCTAAGGAACTTTCAAGCTGCTCAGGCACGCACTCCCACAGAGTGTAAACCCAAAATTAGACAGTCTTGCACTGCACAGAGAACTGTACAGCGTAAACTCATGAAATTTGCCCCCTCCCTCAATGTGGAGAGGAATATACACAGCTTTCTGCCCCTCTTATGACTCCCATACACACTGGTTTTAGATAAAGCAAAAACAAGTTTATTAACTACAAAAGATAGATTTTAAGTGATTATAATGGATAGCAAACAGATCAAAGCAGATTAGCAGCAAACAAACAAAAACATGCAAACTAAGCTTAATATACTACATAGATGGGATATGAATAGCAAATTCTCACCCTAAATGACAATACCAGCAGGCTGCAAGTTCTTAAGAGACAAGCTGTGCAGGCTTACAGCTTAGAAACCGCAGATGTTCCAGTCACAGGCTAAAAATCCCTTTAGCCTGGGTCCAGCACTTCCCCTCCATTCAGTCTTTGTTCCTCAGGTGTTTCCAGGTCTCCCCTTTGGGTGGAGAGTCAGTGAAGAACCATGATGATGTCACTTCCCTGCCTTAAATAGCTTTTGCATATGGCGGGAACCCTTTGTTTCAAAGGTTGGTTCCCACGTCAGTAAATGGAAAAACACTGGTATCCCAAGATGGAGACTAGCGCCAGGTGACCTGATCACATGTCCCTGTAGTGTCATAGCAGCCATGAGTCAGAGGCTGTTTGTAGCATCCTCAGGAAGCACCCTCTCTCCCCCCAACCCTGTCGCAGGTGGGAAAGAAGCTTCTTCTAAAGCCTATTGTTCTCCCTAATGGTGCATTAACTTGAATGGGCCCTTCCCAGCCAACCACCTAGACTGGGAACCTTTTGTCTAGTGGGCATTCTCCATGTATAAATACCTTTGTAATACAGATACATAGTCAATGTTCCTAACTTCAGATACAAAAATGATACATGTATATAAATAGGATAATTGTATTCAGTAACTCATAACCATTCCAATGATATCTCACATGACCTATCCTGCATAAAATATATCATCATTATGTTATCATCATGTAATCATCATATCTCTATGAAGAATATGGGGTGCAGTTCCCAGCATGCAACTTTCTCCATCTCTGATGGGGTGGGGGTACCCTGTCCAGTTCAGGGTAAATGCACCCCACTCCCCGCTTTGGGACAGGAGGGGTGTTGCAGGCTTGTGGCTAAGTCCTCTTTACCGCCCTTGAGTTCAGGACAGTCTGGCCTAGTGGCCAGGTTCAGCAGGGTTGCCCTTGCTCTCAGGGCTGTAAGGCCTAGTGGCCAGAGTCAGGAACACAGGCTGCCACCTAGGAGTGGGTGGCAGCCAGGTGTAGGGGACCCAGGCCCTCTCTACTCCACCAGATCTCTAAATCAATGGCAGGGATCCTGACCGCAACAGGCTGACTGTCCTTAGCCATGGGGCTGGTGCCCCACCCCCCGCAGCTACTTCCTACCATATCCCTTGTAGTTGTGCTCCAGGTATCTCCGGGGTCTCCAATCTCTTAGGTGAAGATGGCTCCTGGTGACCCTGGGTTCTCCCAGGCCTCTGCCGGCATCTGAGTCTCCGCCTGGGTCAGCATCCCTGGTTTCTGTTGTCAGAGCCTCTGGCACCTTCTGGGCTAGAGCCTGCAGCGAGCATCCTTCTTCCTCGGCTGTCTGCCCAGACTGAGTTGAGCTGCTCCCGTTTATCCTACTGCGACAGTTGGAGCATGCCCAGTAGGTATGAGGGGGCATGGCTTCCTCAGCCCACAATGTGGAGATAACCTTTCCCCATCCAAGGAAGGATGAATCCACCCCATCACCCCATCCCATATCATCCATACCCCTTACTTTTCATGCCTTTTTTTAAACGTCCCAGGAACCAGCACAGCCCTTTTTATGGTCCTGTCAGAAGCATCTCTGTCAGAAGTATGGACCCTGCAGAGCTCTGCACTATTGACGGGAGTGTTGCAAGCACAGAATGAATAATCGACTGGTATTTGCAGCACCCCAAGAATGACTGCATCTGCAGGGAACGTGTCAGTTTTGTGGAGAACAGAATGCTGTGAGATATTGTAAAAAACAGTTCAAGGGTGTTGGTAGCAGGAGCAGCTACAGACGGGGGAGTGCTGCTTCTGCGACCAAGAAACAAGCACTGACTGGAGGGATCGCATCATAATAAAGTTTTGGGACAAAGAGCAGCGACTGTAGAATTTTTGGATGTGATAGGCCACAATCCTGTATTTGCGTGCCAAGCTCACCCCAGCCATCCAGAATAGGGACACCAGAATGAGAGCTGCACTGACAGTAGAGAAGCAAGTGGTGATCAAACTATGGAAACTTGCAATGCCAGATTGCTATCAGTCAATGGGAAAACATTTTAGAGTTGGCAAATCCAGTGGTGGGTTGGGGAGGCATTGTCATGCAAGTGTGCAGAACCATTAATCGTCTCCTGATACACAGGACTGACTTCTGGACATGCAGGACATAGTGGATGGATTTGCAGCAACAGGATTTCTGATCTGCAGTGAAGTGATAGACATCATGAATACCTTATTTTGGCATCAGCCCATGTTGCCCTGGAGTATATCAATGGAAAGGGCTACTTTTCTATGGTCATGCAAGTGTTGGTGGATTACTGGTGATGCTTCACCAACAGTGTTGGTTGGTCAGGGAAGGTGCAGGACACCTGTAATCTTTAAGAACACAGCAGTGTTCTGAAAGCTGCAAGCAGGGACTTGCTTTCCCAACCGGCAGATTACTATTGGCAATGTTGAAATCCCAACAGTGACCCTGGGGGATCCCTCCTATCCCTTACTTCCCGGCTCACAAAGCTGCACACCAGCCACCTCGACAGCACTGAAAAAAGATTCAACTACCAGCTCAACAGATGCAGAATGACAATTGAATGTGGTTTTGATAGATTGAAGGAGTGATGGTACTATTTACTCATTCTCCTCTTTTCCTGCTGGGATTCCTGGATCTGTCTCCTATCTGCTCTTTTCTTCTACCCAGTCTGAAATATCAACACTCCAGATCCTCAGCTCACACTCCGATGCAGCACTGGCTTACAGGATCTCACCAATTATGTAATCCCAAGTCCTCTTCTTTCTCCTCCTTATCTGTCTTAGATGTTCCGCTGACGTGGAGAGGGAACCGCCAAAGTGGCAGATACTAAGAAAACAGAGATACACCGCTGTCAGTATAGCCACACAAGAAAGCAAAAGTTAAGGTTCAGAACTCTCTTCCTGGCTCCCCTAAAGTTTTAAGCAAGACAGGCTTATTGACACTTCTGCTTCAGAGTGCTTGTGCACGGCACCACTCACAGCTCCAGCTATGGTGAATAAGACCCACCAGGGATACGGGAAATGAGAAGGGAATTGCTCAGTTACATTAAGCTATGAGTATAGGGCACTGTCACTAAATACTGGCACCATTTTCCACAGGCAGTGGTTTTAGCTGATTTCTTACTCCTGAGGGTAACAAAGGCACAGAGCACAGCTGCTGCTGACATCCTGAAACTGCCCAGGCCCATATGCCACTAGCCAATGTACTGCAAATGATGCTTGCCAAAGTTATCACTGACTGGCATGGGAAAGTGTCCTACTCCAGAGGAAGAAATAAGGCTGCCATCCCTAGAAACCTTTGGCAGGGGACTGCAGATACCTCCATGAAAGCTCCATCAAGATCTCTCAGGAGAATTCAAGAGACATCCCTGGGTATATAAACAAACCGCTCTGCATGCCTCCCCTCTTCCCCCAACTCTACAGGGGAATGAAAAGTTAACTCTACCTCTCTTTGTTGTACCGCTACTTCTTCTAGTATGTGTAATTTAATGAAAAGTTGATAGCAGTGTCCGGCTAAGTTAGAAGTGCCATCAGTACATTGTTTTAATGGGAAATAGATTATAGATTCAGACTTTAAAGCCTGAAGGGACCTTCATGATCATGTAGTCTGACCTCCTGCACATTGCAGACCACAGAACCTCACCCACCCACCATAATCACTGGCTGAGTTACTGAAGTCCTCAAATCACGATGTAAAGACTTCAAGCTACAGAGGGAATCCACCATTTACAGTAATTTATACCTGCAAGTGACCCAGGCCCCATGCTGCAGAGGAAGACAAAATGCCTCTAGGGTCTCTGCCAATCTGACCTGGGGAAAAATTCCTTCCCAACCCCAAATATGGAGATCAGTTAGACCCTGAGAATGTGGGCAATACCCACCAGCCAGACACTCTGTAGTAATTCAGAGCCCTCCCCATCTAGTGTCCCATCACCAACCATTGGGGATATTTGCTACTAGCAGATGCAGATACTACATGCCATCATCATTCCAGCCCCTCCATAAACTTATCAAGCTCAGTCTTGAAGCCAGTTGGGTTTTTTGGCCCCAGTGCTCCCCTTGGCAGGCTCTTCCAGAACTTCACTCCTCTGGGAGTTCAAAACCTTCACCTAATATCAAGCCTAAACTTGTTTATGGCCAGTTTATATCCATTTGTTCTTTTGTCAGCACTGGCACTCAACTTAAATACCACCTCTCCCTCCCTGGTGTTTAGCTCTCTGATGTATTTATGAAGAGCAGTCATATCTCCCTTCAGTCTTTGTTTTGTTCTGCTAAACAAGCCAAGCTTTTCGAGTCTCCTCTCATAAGGTCGATTTTCCATTCCTCTGATCTTAGTAGCCCTTTTCTGCATCTGTTCCAGTTTGAATTCATCTTTCTTAAACATGGGAGACCAGAATTGCACACAATATTCCAGATGAAGTCTCACCAGTGCCTTGTATAATGGTACTAATACTTCCCTGTCTCTACTCGCCTGATGCATCCTAGGACTACATTAGCCTTTTTCACAGTCACATCACATTCACGGCTCAGTCATCCTGTGGGCAGGTCTACATTAACTGCTTAAGTTGATACTTAGAGAAAGGCACCCTCCTGAGTGACACATGTTACAGCAACCTAAGCATTGGTCGGCGTCAGCATATAATGTCTTCACCAGATGTGCTACATTGGCACAGCTGCATTGGTGCAGCTGCACCGATGTAGCACTTCTAGTGTAGACCTTCCACCTAGGTCTCTCTCTTCTTCTGTCACTGCCACTGATAAGTCCCCCGCTTACAGCAAAAATTCTTGTTGTTAGTCCATAAGTGAATGACTTTGCAGCTTGCACTATTAAATTTCATCCCATTTCTATTACTCCAGTTTTAAAGGTCATCCAGATCTCCTTGTATGATATTCTGGTCCTCCATCATGTTGGCAATACCTTCTAACTTTGTGTCATCCACAAATTTTATTAGCATACTCCCACTTTTTGTGCAAGGTCATTAATGAAAATGTTAAATAGGGATTGGTCTTGAGACCAATCTTAAGGAACTCCACTAGTAAGCTCCCTCCAGCCAGCTTGGGAGTTCATCTTTCAGCATGACCCACTGTAGTCTCCCCTTTAACCAGTTCCTTATCCACCTTCAGTTCTCATAGTAATCCCCATCTTCTCCAATTTAACTAATAATTTCCCATGTGGAACTGTATCAGGAAAGATAATGAAGCAAATAATCAAGCAATCAATTTGCAAACTTCTACATGCATAGAATCAGAGAAGGGACCACAAAGGTCATCTAGTCTGATACCCAGCCTCCTTTTGAAAGTCTCCAGTGAAGGAGCTTCCACAACTTCCCTAGGCAACCTGTTCCATTGTCCTACATTTGTTACACTTAGGAAGTTTTTCCTGACATTTAATATAAATCTGTTTGTTGTAGTTTGAACCCATTGCCTCTTGTCCTGCCCTCTGTGGCAAGAGAGAACAACTTTTCCTCCATCTTTTTTATGGCAGCCTTTCAAGTATTTGAAGACCGCTATCATATCCCTCTTAATCTCCTCTTTTTCAAACTAAAAATACCCAGTTCCTTCAGTCTTTGCTCATATGGCTTGCATTCCATCCCTTTGATCATTTTTGTTGCTCACCTCTGGATCCTTTCCAGTTTCTCCACATCTTTTCTATACATTGGTGACTAAAACTGGACACAGTACTCCAGCTGAGGCCTACCCAGCACTGAGTACCGTGGTACTATCACCACCCATGGCTTGCATGCTATGCCTCTGCTGATGCAACTAAAATTGCATTTGTTTTTTTTGTAACAGCATTGCATCGCTGATTCAGGTTAAAATTGTAATCCACAACTCCCAGATCCTTCTTCAGTGGCGCTGCCGCCGCCAAGCCAGTTTTCCCCCCGTTTTTTCTTCCCTAAGTGTAGCACCTTATATTTGTCCTTGTTGAATTTCATTTTGTTGACTGTAGCCCAGTTCTCCAATTTAATCAAGATTCCTCTGAATTTTAACTGTATCCTCCAGAGTGTTGGCAATCCCTCTTAGCTTTGTATCATCAGCAGATCTGATCAATGTACTCTCAATTCCTACATCCAGGTTATTAATAAAAATGCTAAACAACAACAGGCCCAGAACAGATCCTTGTGGAACCCCACTTGAGACCTCTCTTCAATGTGACATTCCATTAATAGCTACTCGTTGTTTAACTACATATGTATCCTCTTAGTGGTAGTTCCGCTGAGCTCATATTTCTCCAACTTACTTATGAAAATGTCACAGTGGGACTGTGCCAAAAGCCTTGCTGAAGTCCAGGTATATTATGTCCACTGTATTCCCCCCATCCACCAAACCATTACCCTGTTAAAAACACAAATGTATCAAAATGCATTAATACAAGACTCCATTCAGTGTTTACATACTGAATAAAGCAAATTGTATCCCAGTTCATTATCCCTAAATTAACTGCTCAATTTTTCAACATAGAAGATGAATAGGGCTAGATATTATCTATAGCACTACACAAAGGTGTTCACTGCTAATCTGGACAACACTGGTGTTACAGAAACCAGTCATTCACTGTCAACAAGTGGTTCTTTCATCTCCCCCCAGCGAACCGGACCATTACACATTTTTCCCACCTGTTGATCCTATTACCAGTCCAATTTTCTACAAGGGAAGCAAAGATGTCTGAAAGACGACCGTCACAATTCCAGAAAGTAACTTAATTAAAATAAATAATCCTAACCTGAGGTAAAATTACTGTATTAAGAACTTTAAGTTTCAGTCAATGGTGAGAACTGTTTTAAAACAAAGTTTGCAATTGATCACATAAGCTATGGGGGAAAATGTAGAAAGAATCTGATGTGTGCCAAAGTGACTCTTTTGGCTTTCTGCCAAAGACAATTCATGTCAAACCATAAGTAAGTTAACATTTTTCTAATTCAGTTTTAAGACTATTTCAGCTAATAGGGCAGGTTGGGGGCTTCCCCTCCTTGAGCAGGACAACAGAGAATTTCCCCCCTACGTTGGCTCCTCATGTGCTTGTGAGGGTTGCATTTCCCTGGGGCCTGCCCCCCATGGGTTGAAGTAGCGGGGATTTCCCTGGCTCCCCTGACTGCAGGGAGCTCCCCATCCCAGTGCCCCCCCTTACCGTCTACGTTCTCCCAGTTGCTGTGGTGCTGCAGGTTGCAGCTCATGTCCTCGCAAATTAAATGTTTTATATGTTGCTCCAGTAGCTTCCTATGTATCGAAGTCAGGCTGACTGGTCTATAGTTCCCAGTTCCTCCTTTTTAAAGATGGGCACTATCTTAACCTCTCTCCTGTCATCCATGAATTTGGAAATATTATTGCCAGTGGCTCTGAGATTTCCAATCCTAATTCCTTTAGAACCCTGGGTGAACAGCGTCAAGCCCCACGGATCTGAATTCATTCACATTGGTCAGAAGATCTCTGAGAGGCTCTTTACTCCCTCCGATCTGCATCCCTACCCCCTTAGTCTATGGTACTTCACTCATCGTCGGGTCACATGTTCTTGTTTGTGAGAAAAACTGACGCAAAATAGTCACAGAGCTGCTCTGCCTCCTTATCACCTTCCATTCCAGCTCACCTCCTCCGTTGAGCAGTGATACCACACCGTCTCTAGTCTTTGTCTGATGTACTGAAGAAGCTCTTGTTGTCTCTAACATTCCTTGCCATTCCTTCTTTGCCTTGGCTTTCCTGATTTTGTCCCTACATGCTCAGCTATTCCCTTGTATACTTCCTTAGTGACATATGAGGATGGAAGGAGGCATGTATCCCTTCTGGTTTTTAGGTAGCTAAAAAAGCTCCTTGTGCAGCCACATTGGCCTTCTGGGCTCTTATCTTTCCTCTGCATCGGAATAGCTTGAGGTTGCGCCTCTGGTATCACATCTTTTAGGAACGGCCAAGCCCCTTTGATTCCTTTTCTTCCTAATCGGTCTTTCCAATTGGACCTTGCCTACTATTTCTCGAAGTTGGTTGAAGTCTGCCTTCCTGAAATCCAGTGTCTTTGTTTTGCTGCTCTCATGTCCCCCTTTCCATCAGTTTGCCTGAGAGGCAAAAACCCTTTGGGTTCTCTCCCAGGCAAACTCCCTCTGTTTGCCTTCTCTTCTGGTTGCTGTCATTTGGTTGGTTAATTGAACCAGATGAGGCTCTTTAGAAGGCTGCTGGCTTGAAGCAGTTGCCCCAGCTCAAAGCCTCACCAGGTTAATACTTCAATCAACTACTCAAGGTCCAGCGGGAACAAAGCTCTCCCAATTCACACTTTTCAAACAAACACATACACAAGAACAGTCCCTGCAAGAGCATCAGTCCAACACTAATCAAGCAACGGTCCTCAGAGATAGACACTCAGATAATCACCCCGCCAGCTCACAAAACAGCCCTGCTAATGCAGAATGAAAGAGAATGGCTTGGAGAAAAGAACATACGGAGAGAATATAAGGAACTGAGCAGACAGATTCAAAAGGCAGACTAGACAAGATAAGAGCAGATATATAAGGCAAAATGGTATGAACTTGAGAGTTCTAAAGACTAATAACACAAGGATCAGACTTCTTACCAAAGAGGTTTTCCCCACAATCAAACTAATAAAAGAATGAAATGGGCTGACTTAAATGCAAAAGCACGAGGAGCACAGGAGACAGGAGCTGGTGAGGATTGGAAAGCAGGGATGCACAGAGACTGGCTGTGGTGACAGGAGCAGAAGAGCAGCATGCTTCTCTACAGAACCTGGAACTGAGCTTTGGATTTCTGAGTCTCAGTAGTTACCGGGTGTCTAGCAAATAGCTGTGAATTCCACTACCAAAGTATATGGCGTATCCTTCTCTACTGGCTCGTCCACATAGAGGAGAACCCAAGCTACTACCATTGCTGTTAGTTCAGTGGTAGAGGACTCTGGCTGTGGATCAGAAGCTCTCAACCTTGCTGATGACCTATGTGGAACCATATTGACTCCCAGATGATGGAAAAATCTGGGTTTTTTTTCCTTCTGTTTGCCTTTTTACAACAAGAAGTAGGAAGTTACACACAAAAGTCTGCACTACAAGAAGATTAAGATTCACAGTCATAGATTAAAAGGTTAGGGAATGCCAGAATTAAGGTGCCTATGCACTCTTATTTGTTCCCCTTGTGATACAGGCTTTAGTTACATGATCACCTTTTTCCCCACAGGACCCTGGCCTCATTCTGTGCACTGGACTGATGATGCCCAAGGAATAACTTATTCACTGCATAACCCTGACTTATCTGCAAGCCTCCTGCTTCATTTGTTGAGGAAGTTGGAAGATTGTAGTGAATGAGGCAGGGGACTGCAGGAAGAGAAAGGACACTCTCATGGTTAAGCAGTTGAATGCTGCCCTGGATAACTGGATTCTATTCCTGCCTCTGCTACAGAGATCCTGTGTGATGCTGGGCAAGTCACTTAACCCCCCCCCAAACTTGCCATCAGTGGTTACAGTATGTTCTAACTACCCAATTTAAGACACGTGGGGCCCAATTTAATGAATTGCATTAATGAAACTGAAGTTAATTGAAGCTCTGCTTTGAACATACAATGTGCTATAAAAATGCTAAGAACTTTAATAATCAAACACTAGATAGCTCCAGCTGGGCACCCAAAATTAGTGAATATTATTGATAATTTTATCCTTAATCTTTCTCTGCCTAACTTCAACATCTCCAAAATGGGGATATTGAGACCACCTCCCCACCAGGTGAATTGTAAAAATAAATGTAATAATGTTTGTGAAACATCAGTTGCTACAATGAGAAGTGCCATAAAAAGCCCTGAGAAAAGCCCATGCGTTCAGTGCACGGTTTGGATGGTGTGCAGTAAATAATGCATGACGCACATTCTAAAATGAGGATACCTAATCAATGGAGCGCCATCGATCCAACACACCGAACGAGGAAAGGGTCCTGTAGAAAGAAATAGTATGCAATCATATAATTATAGACTTCAGAGTAGCAGCTGTGTTAGTCTGTATTCGCAAAAAGAAAAGGAGTACTTGTGGCACCTTAGAGACTAACAAATTTATTTGAGCATAAGCTTTCGTGAGCTACAGCTCACTTCATCGGATGCATCATAATTATAGACTGTATGACAATACATATGCACAAGGGGCCCAAACTCAGGTTGCTTGGGTGTGTGTTATATATATATATATATATATATATAATACATACACACACACACACCTCACTCACCCACATTGTATATACTGTACATTAAAAAGTGTCCACATATCAGCAAAACAAGTTGTCAAGGTTCCTTCCCCACTCTGAACTCTAGGGTACAGAAAACCTCCTAAGCTTACTTTTACCAGCTTAGGTTAAAACTTCCCAAGGTACACACTATTTTACCTTTTGCCCTTGGACTTCGCTGCCACCACCAAACGTCTAACCGGGTTTATTATTGGGAAAGAGTCATTTGGAAAACATCTTTCCCCCCAAAATCCTCACCAAAATCTTGCACCCCCCTTCCTGGGAAAGGTTTGATAAAAATCCTCACCAATTTGCATAGGTGCCCACAGACCCAAACCCTTGGATCTTAAGAACAAAGAAAAAAAACATTCAGTTTCTTACAAGAAGAATTTTAATAGAAGAAAAGTAAAAAGAATCACCTCTGTAAAATCAGGATGATAAATACCTTACAGGGTAATTAGATTCAAAACATAGAGAATCCCTCTAGGCAAAACCTTAATTACAAAAAGACACAAAGACAAGAATATCCATTCCATTCAGCACAGTTTATTTTCTCAGCCATTTAAAGAAACAGAATCTAACACATATCTAACCTAGATTCCTTGCTAAGTTCTAAGACTCCGTTCCTGTTCTGTCCCCGGCAAAAGCGTCACACAGACAGACCCAGACCCTTTGTTTTCTCCCCCCTCCAGCTTTGAAAGTATCTTGTTCTCCTCATTGGTCATTTTGGTCAGGTGCCAGTGAGGTTATCTTAGCTTCTTAACCCTTTACAGGTGAAAGGGTTTTTCCTCTGGCCAGAGGGATTTAAAGGTGTTTACCCTTCCCTTTATATTTATGACACAAGTAGTCCAAAATACTATGTGTTTGTGTTTAATGTGAATGATGTTAAATTTCTTAAGTAACACTAGTTCTTATTACCTGAAATTTTTAAAAATTTAAAATTATATAATAATTAAATAATAAAATTTAAAATTAACTGGCTTTTGCAATTATTGCCTTAAAAGGAATAAAAGAAAAAGGGAAATGTACAAAGCAGAACTGTACCACTCCAGTACCTCAGCACTGAGGGATCGACTAGATGACCTCAGGGTCCCTCCCAGTCCTATATTTCTAGGATACTATGAACTGCAGAACTCAAAACTCCAGTCTTTGGGACTCTTGGGTCACACTATTTCGATCTGTGCACATGCTATAGGTTTGAAGTTCACACTGTAGGGGAGAAAAAACAAAACACTTCATTTCAGAACTAGTGCTGCTGGCAATATCCAGGTAAAAACAATGGTGATGAAGCATTTTAAACTGCTCATGCATAAAAGCCAAATTTTATTTATATTGTAAACACCAACATTATCAAATGACTGCTCCTCAGTGAGGACTAGACACACATGAACTTTTAGAGTAGGATTTTAATATAAATATTCACCCGTTTTTTCATGTGTGCAGTTTTAATATCCCCTAGCCGTTAAAGTTGAGCAGCTTGAGTGATGTGCACAAGAAGCCATAAATTATTTTTATAGACCATTCTAGGCAAGTACAAACAAAAGGTTTCTGTCTCAAGGAGCTTGCAATCTAAATAAATAGAAATATTTTGCCCTTCCTGGCTTAATTTTAACATATTTTAATTTGAATTTATTCCAAATTTCAGAAAAGATTAATCTTTGTTCTGGAGAAGTATAACAAATTTTGGCTGGAAATGAGATTTTTTGGGGGGACGGTTATAGATAATTGAACAGTGTTATACTGTAATTGGAATATTAGCTATAATGTTTGCCACCTTACTGCACTATATTATAAAATTCTGACTTTATTTTTTCTTCAGAGGAATCATTCAAATTTATCCCTAATGTAATTCCACTGAAGTTACTGAGATACACTCAACAAAATGTGGGTACCTGATTTTTCCACAAGCTTCCTTGACACCAATGACATTTTATAATCACAATCTACCATTGACTCACTGCAAATAGGCACGCTTGTAATTTATGGTACAGGACAAGCATCTTTTATAAAACTATAGGAGTGCACTCTGCTCCCAGAAGGGAAACCTCATGCACATCAAGTGATATCTATCTGCTGGCTGATTGGGCACAGTAAATCAACTCCAAAGGGAGTTTGCTAAGTTCTCCTGTTCTGAGGATGGCAATACTCCTAGTGATTTGAGGCCTGAATAGGGAAAGGTTGGAGGTCATACAGGAGGAGATGATGGTCTCCATATAGGTTCAGAAGACATCAAATCCTAGCCTACAGGAGACTGAGAGGCTTTGGCAGATGGTAGCTCTGTATGTGCTGGAGAGACCAAGAATTAGAGATTGGAGGCATAAACAAGAAGGAAAAAATGATAATACTTCCCCTCTCCCCAACAAAAGTGCACTAACATGGTGTTCTAGACTCATTTCCCCCAAGGTGTTCTAATTGCATAGCATTTCACTCTCTATACAAGAGAGGGTTGGATTTGGGCCTTTGCAGCAGGTCAGTGTCCTGCTACAGGAGGAGTGTGAAGTGGAACAAGACTCAGAGTTCTGAGATGTCCATGCAAGCAGATCAGTGAGCTGTAGCTCACGAAAGCTTATGCTCAAATAAATTTGTTAGTCTCTAAGGTGCCACAAGTCCTCCTTTTCTTTTTGCGAATACAGACTAACACGGCTGCCTCCTCTGAACCTGTCATGTTGCCAAGTGGCTCCTGTAGCTTTCTGGGGCTCTCAGTCCTTATCCCCCAGACAGACTCATTCACCTTTAGTGTCTGATCGTCAAGTGGAGACTATTGCAGCATAGACTGCAAAAGCCTAGGATTTTGGGACTGAATGAGAGTATTGCTTCAGCTTGAGGTAGAGGCATAAACGAAGGGAAGGAGGTCATAATGAAAAAGGCAAATCTGAAACTAAGCGACCTCACTTCATTATTTCTACATGTGAAGCCCTGTATTTCATTCATATCACTCTATTTTTAAATTAGTATTTTTATTGGACCCTAAGACCTGCAGACATCAGTGGAGGCAGATGATAGCTCTGGCATGAGGCCAATGCAGTAGAAAGGCCCTTGTTGGGAAGCCAAAGTAATACTGACAAGCAGAGAGCTAGAATTTATGAGGTCCTGATTGCTAAAAAGCATATGTTTGGGATATAAAAAAAAGTAACAGTTATGCCACCCACACTGTTATTCTTTTCTATGTGTGGAGCTCGGAGCTTGTGTGTTCAAACATAAAACCATCAGAACTATTTTAGTTGGATTTATAGCATCTCTGGATTGACATTTAGTAGCATAGTTTGCAGTGGAGCTTGTCCATTATCCAACAAGCCCCTCGCCCCCATTTGATCTCAGACACAGTTATTTATAATTCAAAAGGTAATGCTGTCTTCTTAGTTACTGTACATTCACAGGGAGGTTTCTATGTGCACAGCTGTGAAAGAGTCAATCGGTTTAATTTTTTTAGTGTGATTTAATCTCTTTGGAGACACCAGTGAAGAGCTGCGAGAGTCTGTGTTCTGGGGAAGATGAGAGAAATGTTTCAGAGAGCCAGCCTTGGGGTTTGCACTTAGGTCCTTGCCTCTGAACATCTCAGAGAAGCCCAATTTAAAGTTAATGGTAATAGCTAAAGGCCTAGGTGGCAGAATGCCTTAGACCTTCGCACCTGGAGACCTGGCAAGGAAATCTTTACCCCCGTTCTCGCCCCTTGATATCAGGTAAAACATCTGGAACAGCATAAAGGATCTCAAGCCCCATATTCGGCAGGAAGAGTATTCCCTTTGGTGAAGGCTCTATGGAAGACAGTCCTTTGGTGTGAGGTGGAGGGGTATGTCAGGACAGGGATGCGTGCGTGCAGCACTGGAGATTCCACGAAGCTCAGCATCCCATAGGGCTGTCCAGGGAGGGTGTTGTAACTTAGACAGATCGTCTCCAGGACTGCAAGTTCTGTGTAGGTTATGGCTACACAGGAGCGGGAGGTGTAATTTTCAGCTCAAGAGATAAGCCCTTGCTCACTCTGATCGAGCGAAGACATTAAAAGTGGAGTGTAGCAGTGGCAGCCCAAGCAGCAGGAGGAATAGTTGTCACAGTAACTATGTCCCAGACAGAACCATACTCAGGACAGCTAACAGCTCCCACCGCTTTGGGCCACCACGGCTACACTTCTATTGTTAGCATGCTACTCAATTGGCACAGGGATGGATTCAAAATTCCCGGGGTCCTGAGCACCGAATATCCAGAAACAACCCACGCCGCCACCCGGCCAGTTAAGAGAAATACTTAAAACTTTCCCAATATGATTAAAAACCATGTCATTTAAATAATTAATTGAATAAGGAAATACCTTGTGCATATGCGTGCACACACACCATAGCCAGACATTAAGAATTAGCTTTAGCTAGCAATTATATTTACAGCTAATAGGGTTCCACAGAAACACTGCCCACTCGATACAGTGTGTCTGCTTAGACACTAGATACCTTAGTAATTCCAAGCAAGCACTGATAAAGGGGGGGAAAATGAATATGTTACAGCAGAAACAGAAAAAGAGTTTCCTTTTATTCGTAATTGTTGTTCTTCGAGATGTGTTGCTTATGTCCATTCCATTGTAGGTGTATGTGCTCGCTACATGCACCGGTGCTGGAAGTTTTTCCCTCATTGGTATCCGTAGGGGACTGGCTCTGGCACCCTCTGGAGTGATGGGTATATACCACGGTATAAGGGGCATTGCCGGCTCCCCCCACCCTCAGCTCCTTCTTGCCAGAAATTCTGACAGTGGGGAAGGAGGGGCGGGGTCATGGAATGGACATGAGCAACACATCTCGAAGAACACCATTTACAAAAAAAGGTAGCTGTCTTTCTTCTTCGAGTGCTTGCTCATGTCCATTCCATTGTAGGTGACTCCCAAGCTGTACCATCTGAGGCAGGTAGGAGTTCATGGACGTGTCGATTGCAACACAGCTCTGCCAAATACAGCGTCATCTCTTGCTTGCTGGGAGATGGTGTAGTGCGTCGTGAATGTGTTTACTGAAGACCACATCGCAGCCCTGCAGATGTCCTAGATAGGGACATGTGCCAAGAATGCCACCGAGGATGTTTGAGGCCTAGTCAAGTGGGCCTTCACTAAGGGGGAAGCTCGGCCTGAGCCAGCTCAGAGCAGGTCTGGATGCAGGTGGTGATCCGCCTTGATGGGGACGGTTGGAAGGGTCCCAAGGCAGGTTTTCCCCTAGAGTGAGGCACCTGCATGGCCAGTATGAACGTCACTGGTAGGGACAGAACGTCCTTTGCAGCCTGAAAGGTCTCCGGTGTGGATGGCACTGCTAGGTGCCGAATGTCTCTGTCACTTTCTGGGTAGCAGGCAGGTCCTGAAGTGGGCTAGGCTGCTCAGCGGGAGCTGGGGGCCCGACCTCCGTCCGGAGGTGAAGAGCTGCTCCTCATGGGTCTTTGTTCTCCTCCAACCTCTCCTTCCCTTTATGGATGCAGGAGAATGGCCCCTCCTGGCCTTTCTTTGATTTCTAACTGGTACAGAGAAGGGGGTTGATGTTGGTCCCCAGTCAGCGCTGGCAGTGCACTCTGCACCCCGGCCACTGTGCTAGGAGCAGAGTCCGATCTGGATGGCTTTGGTGCTGGTATAAGTGCGCCCGGAGACTAATGTCATGCTCCTTTTTGGTCTGAGGTTTAAAACTTTACAAAGGTGACACTTGTTGCTAATGTGGGTTTCCTACAAGCACTTCAAACAGCTACTGTGGGGGTCACTGACTGATATAGATTTCCTGCAACAGTCATAGGGTTTGAAGCCCGGGGAGTGGGGCATGCCCCGTCCCTAGGCTAAGAACCATTCAGGGACTAACAACTAAGGGAACTTAAACTAATTACTTACAACAACTATATATTGTACAAAGTTCACAACAAGCAGTTGAGAGGAATAAGCTTGCCAAGGCAAGGAGACATTCCAGCACCGTCACTGGTGGTCAAAAGGAACTGAGGGTGGGGGGAGCTGGCAGCACACCTTATACTACGGCATACAGGCACCAGTCCAGAGGGTGCCAGAGCCAGTCCCACAGGACTCTTTGCTGCTTTTATGGATACTAGGTGAGGGAAAAAACTTCTGACACAGGGTGGATGTGGCAAGCACACACACCTACAATGGAATGGACATGAGCAACACATCTCAAAGAAGAACAGAGCAATTTGGTTTTGAGCACAGACTCCTGCAGAAGCCAAGTGTAGTGGAAAACAGATATACCAGTATTCACTTAAGCAGAGAGTATATGCTCACCTAAAATTACTATCCAACTTTGTGCAAAAAATAAGGCTTGGCATCAAAACAGCTGTCTCTGGAGAGACTCTTTACATGGTTTAATTTTTTAGATCAATGTAATACTTTGCATTAACACTTTTCAACAAACAGGTCAAATTAGAATTAGGCTTATTCAAGTTTAAGATATTAATTTTTGGCTTTGATAAAGACATAACAGCAAACAATAACTGCAGACATACAGCAATGCATTTTAAACACAAACCACACAATACAGTAACAAATCTGCACAACAGATAACAATTTAGCAAATTGTGTATATGACAGGTGAATAAAAGAGCAATGCCTTTGCTATGGGCATTTTTCTGAACTTAAAAGCAATACAGAGCAATTAATACTTTTTTTAGGCAACTGTTTTCTTCCTAGATTTATCAAACTAAAGTTCATTTCTTGGACCAACTCTGATTCTACTGTCATGGGGGACAAAGAATTCAAGGGATCCATAATACAGAAAAGTCCCAGTTATTTTTTATCTTAAGCCATCTTCACTATTGTGCAGACAAAATGAAAAAAATTCTTTGGAAAACGTTTTCCTCCTCTTCTCTGCAATTGCTCATGCAGATGCAGGAAGTTTTCTATCTTCATATTTCTACAGATCACCAAAGCTTTAGCAATCCAAAACTGCCTGTTTTCTCCACAGTACAGGATCTGTAGAAACTTGGTCAGTAGCAGATACAGTAACTTTTTCTTCTTGTGCAGCTTTGGACGTAATAACATGCTGCATTTCTCCGGTCTTTCCTTCTGCTTGCAAATTTATAACATTACTAGCTCCAAACAGATTGTGGAAGGCACTTTGAATTCTTAAACCTTGGGTGGAATGCTGTATCTATCCTTAGAAATCTCACATTTCTTTGGTGCCTTCTTTGTGTTTTGGTCAAATCTGTAGTGAAAGTGTTCTTAAAACGAACATGTGCTGGGTCATCACCCGAGACTGCTATAATATGAAATATATAGCAGAATGCGGGTAAAACAAACAGAACAGGAGACATACAATTCTTTCCCAAGGAGTTCAGTCACAAATTTAATTAACGTATTATTTTTTAATGAGCATCATCAGCATGGCAGCATGTCCTCTGGAATGGTGGCTGAAGCATGAAGAGGCATGTGAATGTTTAGCAAATCTGGCACATAATACCTTGCAACACCTGCTACAAAAGTGCCATGCGAAGACCTGTTCTCACTTTCAGGTGACATTGTAAATAAGAAGCAGGCAGCAGTATCTCCCTCTAGTGGGGTGGTCACCGTGCACCAGCCCTGAAGGAGTTGAAAGCAGCCCTGGAGAGGGCTGAGGCTGGGAAAAGCTGAGTGAGTAGCTGACCACAGGTGTGGCCAGCTCAATCAGGGCCCAGCTGGCCCTTATAAGAGGGCTGGAGGCCAGGACCTCAGGGAGTCTCACTCTAGCTCTGGAGTAGGAAGGGCTGCTTGCCTAAGAGGAAGGTACCTGAAGTGGAGCAGTGCTGGGGAAGGGCAAAGGAGCTGGGGAGCTCCAGCCTGGTAAACCCCCAGGCTGCAGGTCTTATGCAAGGCCCAGAAAGGTACTGGGGCTGAAGAGGTGCAGCCTGAGGCTAGGCAAAGGCAGCAGGTCCTACCCCCTTGCCAATGATGAGTGGCCAGTACAGACTGCAGTCTGCCCCAGTGAGCGGGGGCTAGATGATGACTGGCAGTAGCCACTGAGGCAAGGTGTATTTAGAGGGTTGGGGTGCTCCTGGGGAGGGGAGACCCTGAGTGTGGGGACACTGCCAGGGGGCAGCCCTTCAGGGGAAGGAGGAGGCACTGGGGTCCAGGAGGGACATGGGGCCACTGGCAGGTGAGACAGTGGCCTGCAGAGGGTGCTCTGAGGCTGGAAAAGAGCTAATTCCTGAGACTACACAGCAGGAGGTGCTGCACCTGAGTCATCACCTCGCTACACTCCCAAAAATAAACAAACTTGTTTGTCCTAGCGATTGACTGAAGAAGGACTGAGTGGACTTGTAGGCTGTAAAGTTTTAAATTTTGTTTGAGTGCAGTTATGTAATCGACAATCTACTTACCAGAGATGTTGCCGCCTCCTGGTTGTTTGGGTATTAGCTCTGCATGGTTGATTTCCCTTTGTGCTCCATCTCTCTCCCTGTCTGGAACCTCTCTCTCTCACACTCCAGGAACTGCTCTAGCCTCTTCTTGATTCATCCCTCTAATTGGGTTCCCCTTCCCCAGTGGCTTCTCTTTTCTGTCCATGTGTCACCAGGCAGTCCACATGCCCACTGCCCTGATGCTGGCACTCCAACAAGTAACTCTGTCTGCCCCTCAAACAGTACCACTCTGCAATGGTTGGTAGGGGAACCCAGGCCCACCCTCTATTCTGGGTTCCAGTCTAGAGCCCTTTAGCGAACAGGTAAGGTGTGCACCTCCACAACCTTACTGCTCTCCCTCATGACTCCTTCCTACCAGGCTTCTTTTCCCTTGCCTCATGGAGGGGGACTGCAGGCGTCCTTTCTGCTGCCCTCATACTGTTGCCAGCCTCCTGGCTTTGTAGAAGCATCACTGTTCCCTCATAGGAGAGCCCCTTCTAATTATATTCCTCCATCTTAAGTCTCCCCCCTTTGCAGCCTAATTGGTTGATTGGGCCCAAGTGGCCTTATTCAGCTCTCAGTCAGCGTGGAAAGTACACCCCAATGCAGACAGCCAAATTTTGACTTGCTCTCCTCACTTGTCAGCTGTCAAATTCAGTCTCCAAAGCGAGATTGCACATTGGCTCAGCTGATCCTGTCCTTAAAAGGCAAATGTCTCCAGAGAGCATCCCGATTAGATGATGGACCAGGGATATGTCTGCCAGTCCCCAGCAAAAGATTTATTTAGAGCTACCTTCCTTTATAAAGTATTTTGTTTTCACCAGTAATGGCATTAGAGGATAATATATATATTAAGCAGGCAATTTGCCCACATGCTCAGGGTTTAGCTGATCGCCATATTTGGGATTGGGAAGGAATTTCCCCCAGGGCAGATTGGCAGAGGCCTGGGGGGTTTTTCGCCTTCCTCTGCAGCGTAGGGCACGGGTCACTTGCTGGAGATTCTCTGCACATTGAAGTCTTTAAACCATGATTTGAGGACTTCAATAGCTCAGACATAAGTTAGGGGTTTGTTACAGGAGTTGGTGGGTGAGATTCCACGGCCTGTGTTGTGCAGGAGGTCATACTAGACTATCATAATGGTCCCTTCTGACCTTAAAGTCTATGATTTTAACTGAACCAGTCTATATATTCTCTCTATATCTAAGGCTTTCTGATCTCTTCCTGGAATAGGGTTTCCGGACCTTGCTATTTTTGTAAATGACTACACCCCACTTGCTTCGATCACATGTAACATTTCAAGGAAAGAGTGTTTGTTTTTCTGCTCAATCAAGCAGCTGTTAAGGTACCTGCGTTATGTGCTTTGCTGGAATTGGGGAAATAAGATTCTCTGCCCACCTGAAGAGCAACAAAGCCTCCTGGACTAAAAATGATTGAAGAAGCAGAGACATGGGGAGTTGCCTACAGTACTGGCTGACATTAACAAGAGATGGCACAGAACTTTAACTAGAAGATGTAACTTTTTCCTTCTTTCTGATAAAGATCAAATTCTATGCACCAACCATTCATCTATGTTAGCTCCACATCTGGCAAGACTGGCCTCTTTCACAATCAGGGGACTTTGCGTATTCTGACCTACCTGTGTCATGGATAGCACCCTATCAAATTCATGGTCCATTTTTATAAATGTCATGGTCACAGCATTTTTAAAATCTTGAATTTCATGGTTTCAAATCCTTCAATTTCATGGTGTTGTAACAAAGTATGAATAGCGTGACACAATGACTGATGTTGGAATGGTGGGTCCCGCACTTTTCTTGGTGGAGGGGCTAGGATGCAACTCCCTTGCACCTGCTCTTGGGGAGCCAAGGGCCCTGTTAGTGGTAAAGGGGGGAAGGGGTCTGGGTTTGCTCCTCACTCTGAGCCCCAGCCCCTCTCAACCTCTGCAGGTTTCTTACTCTCTTCCCTCTTGGGTAGGGTTACTATCAGTCCTTGAAGCTCAGGGAGGGAGTCTCCCTGCCTTGCTGGGGCAGGTTCTCCCTTCCTCTGGTTCTCTGGTCTTTCAATTCTCAGCAACACTCCAGTCCTCTCTCCACCCTGTCTGCCTCAAGTGGGGTTGTTGCTTTTTATATGGTTCCTGACAGAACCTTAATTAGCTACAGATGCTTCAATTAACCTGTAGTAAGCTTCCCTAGTCTACAGGGAATCGTACCTTAATTAGCCTAGGGCTTATATATCTCCCCTTGGCCACTCTCCCACTGCTCCCTGGCGTGCTCTATCACGATATGTATTTTAAAATGGCAAAATATAAACGTGAAAAGTCCTTAAATCAGAGTTTATCAAACCGGGGGTTCTAATACAAAAGGGGGTCATCAAGCAATTATCTGCACTGCGTACAGAGCTGGGTGGCCAGAGAGCAGCAGCAGCTAGCCGGGCATCCAGCTCTGAAGGTAGCCGTGCAGAAATCAGGTTGGCATGGTATAGTATTGCCTGATGGGCTCCAAAATTCTACAGTTCCGATGGCTGCTCTTGTCTACTAATTTGTGATGTAATCCAACACTCAGAGACTAAATTTCTCCACCTGGACAAATGGCATATTCTGAAGTAGGAAATCACTTATTTCCATACCTCCTCTCTCACAACCTCCACCCCCAAAACACCCTCTTCCCACTGAAGCAAAGAATCTTACTAGGACACTCTGCAGAACATGGTTACATATTTTGACCCAGACTCTGCCAAAGCATATCAATTGTAATCACTGCACGCTTTCTTCAGTTTGGTATCCTGCTTTCTTCCTGGAGCTAGTCATTTTGGTTGTAGAGTTTGCTTTGTTGCAACTGTACTCTTCCCCCTTCCAAAAAAGACTCAGCCAAAGCAAAAAGAGGAAACCAAAAGAATAATAAGAGTCACCCGAAGTTTAAGAATGACAAAACAGCATTTGAAATTTCACACCCAGGACCGGTTAATTTATCTGAAAAAGATCTTTTACCACATCAGTTCACACTTGCTATAATTATAACCTACACAAATCTGTCATACTTAAGCACCCATAGCATCCATACAGTCGCCTTCACACTGCGTGAATGCTGGCACAGGGCAGCAAAGGTTACTTTTATCAACCTTGTTTTATTTGACAATACATTCATAAGTCTCTGCATTTCTAAGGGCAACTACATCTTGCTCAGTTCCATGTTGCTGGTATCTGACGATCCACGATTACCCTGGCTTCAACATGATACAGCAATGCACATTTGTACTAAATGTAGTACATGCTGGACACATCTCAAGAAGAAATCCCTACAATTCCTTACCTATTATGATTGTGTATGAATGCACATTTATCACATTAAAAGAGAACCACATGTAAAAGGGGAGTCTGGAGCCCAATAAATCTTGGACTATTTCTTTAATTGATACCTTTTCAAAAAGGGTATAAATTTGTTTGTTTTTGCCAGTAGAAACATTTACTCAATCTCCTGGGAAGGAGAAAGCTAGTTACCCTTTTGTGAACCATCTCCTAAAATCTCCCCTCTGACCACAACTGTGAGATTCCAAATAGCAATTCAAGTCCATTGTAAGAAACATCTGGATGAAATCTTCTTGGCAGTTCATTTGAAAAGTATACAAGCAGCAGCATTAAGGGAACAACCATGACTCAGAGGGGTAGACACAAGGACAGCACTATACAGTGGTAGATTTCTGCTTGAACATGTTAACTCCTGAAAACTACCTTTTGATTAAGCAATGCCTTTTATTAGCGGAAGAAAAAAAAATCCCTTTTGTTCTTAGTTCTGGTGTGAGGAGAGGCTTTGAAGGAAATCCCACTGACTGACCATCAACATTTTATACATAAATGAACACAGGGCTTAAAAATTCCATTTGCCAGATGCCCAATGGCAAAAAGGAAGCTTCCATTGCCAAGTATGTGTGGAGAAATCAATGCTACCGACTTCTGAATAATTTTTGTTTAGAATTGAGAACAAGTTTCTAGCTTTTTATGGTTGTAAGAAAACCCCCAACTGTGAACTGAATGTAAAGTGATGTAATATGTAGTGTTGTCTCCCTCACACGCTAGATGGATATCTCCAGATCTAAATCTTGGATAGTGACCACTGACTTTTTCAAAAAGTACCAAGCCTCTGCCCTCTTTGAAGGGTCTGATATTGGACATCCAAAATCACCAATCACTTTATTAGCAAAGGCACTGGGGCCTGAATTTTCAAGCGTTCAAAGCATTCTCAGGCTTTAGGGGAATGAAAGCAGATCTAAGAGACATGATAGTTTTCACTGCTGCTATTCAAAACCCTGAGTACAGCAGTGAAAATTATCAAGAACCAAGTTTCAGAGTAGCAGCCGTGTTAGTCTGTATTCGCAAAAAGAAAAGGAGCACTTGTGGCACCTTAGAGACTAACAAATTTATTTGAGCATAAGCTTTCGTGAGCTACAGCTCACTTCATCCGATGAAGTGAGCTGTAGCTCACGAAAGCTTATGCTCAAATAAATTTGTTAGTCTCTAAGGTGCCACAAGTCCTCCTTTTCTTTTTATCAAGAACCAAGTCAATTTCATTCTGGGGCTGCTTTGAAAAAAACTTTAAGCAGTGGCAGAGAAGGCCACTGGAGAGGAGCTAACACTGAGGCTGAGGGAGGGGTAAAGTAGCAGACACATGACCCCCACAGCAGTAGGCAGGAAGGCTGAAGAGGGCTAAAGCAGCAGAAGACCTCTCTCCACCCAGCAGTTCTAGCAGGCAGAAGATTCTGGGGCAGGAGGAGGGAAGGGCAGGAGAGGTGTATTTTCACAGCTGGGCAGTGGGAGAGACAGGTTAGTATAAAAGATGAGAGCCCTGAGCAGGGTCCAAGGACAGCATCCTTCCCCTTTGCAATAGCGGAAGAGGTGATGGGGAAGGAAGGAAGGAAGGAAGAGTTGAACTTTTTCCCTTGGGTATCACCCCTGGCAAAAGTCTTTTCACTTTTCATGTCAGTCTTGGGGTAACAGTTGCCTAGTAAACACTTTCAAGCCCTGAACAAGTGATCAGACACAAAAAAGACATGAAACATGGATTAAAGATTCTACCTTCAATCTTCATTTTAAAATATTTAACCATTTTAATGTATCCCCATCATTTCCACTATAACTTTAACCTCTTAGTTATAGAAGAAGGGTTTCCGTGCACATCAGTATTTAGCTGGGTGTCTGCTTAAGACAAGTTTCACTGTACGAACACACATACAATTAGGTATTTGTGTATATTTGAGTATAAGAGACTGACCTTTTAAATGTGGGAAAAATTAAACATGACTAAGTTACAGCACTGGGAGAGGAGCCAGATGGGATGCAGAGTAGAAATTCAGACATAAAAAAAGAAAGATTTGGATCTGCTTTCCCCTCCACTAAGATAAATTATTGCTCTAAAATGATATGGATCCCAGTTGTTCAGTACTATAGCTGGAATGATAATGAATCACTAAAGGAAAAGAATTTACAGGGTCCCAAAATAAAACCCAATATTCAGCAATAAAGGAGACAAATTGTCATGTAGCTCATCTACTCGCAAGGGCCAGAGATTGATCACTCACACACTTATGGAGATGGAAACTATTTGGTACCAGTGTCTGTTTTGATCTGAACCTGCCAGGGCATGAGTGCCATTATAACTCAAGTGGGCGGTCTTAAGGGAGAGATCTCAAGGATGTGGGCTGAAGTGACTGTTGCATCAAGGGTAAAACCTGCTTTTTGGTAAGAACCCTTGAAAGCCCCAGAGTATGCTTTACAATTCCAGAAGAATGTCCAACATACAAAGGTCTACACCAAGGAGGGAATTTGAGATGATGTTTTTGAAACCAGCAATGTATATGCAATTAACAAACAACTAAGTCATGTAGTACAAGACAGACAGTAGGAAAACATGGAACCAAGGCTTACAGTGCATCTAGAAGAATCCTTACACTTAAAAAAATTACGATACACTCAAATTCATTTGTTCAGATAATCCATATACAACAGAAGGCACTGTTATCCATATGAATCCATCAGTTCTGCACAGCAAAAACCTGAGAAGTGCAACTCAACTAGATTCAACCTAGCCCCTCCCAGTCATTCAGTTTCCTTGAGGGCAGATGTTTTCTTTTCAGTCCATCAAATTATAAAAACACCACAAGAATTTGAACATTACAGTAGCTGGCTAGAAAGAGCAGTCTGGGGGTGGGGTGGGGGGGGACACACTGCTGTCTCCAAGGGAAACCATCTGGAGCATCAGATTACCCTCCCCCACACACTCAAAAGTCATGACTTATAATAAAATGTAATGATGAAACCATTCCAAGAGTCCTTTGCAGTTTCTCCTTCAGTTGCCTCCAGGAGCATTTCCACCAAAGTTAAATGCTGTGATCAGTCCTTTGTTGTCAAACGTGTAACCACTTTGTTGTTCTATCGTCTTAGTCTCTAGAATTCACGGAAGAGAAAGAAAAGGGGTATAAAAGAGTAGAGAGCAATTGCGACTGATCTACGTAGTCCTGTGCGGAATAGGAAGCTTGTGGAACAAACTCTATTGACCAAAAAAGAAAAGGAGTACTTGTGGCACCTTAGAGACTAACAAATTTCAAGACTTCATTCTCAGATCTGCCACGGCAGGGATAAATTGCAGATTAGATTTTTTTTTTTTAAAGTAACATTTCACACCCCTCTATAGGACAGAAATTGAAAGATTAATTTATTATGAAATAATTATACATGACATTGCTCTGCATGCTCCTCGGTTTAATGAGCTTATTTCCATCAATGCAGGCCCCTTTTTAAATGTTCATAAGCTTATATTTACTGTGAAAAGTAATTTTAGTGGTAAAAAAATTAAACAGCTGTAAAACACACAATGATCTATAACAGTCTTGATCAAATGAATGGCTGTCAGCCAGGTAATACCTTAGGCCCGGTCTACACTGGGGGGGGCGGGAGGGCAGGAAATCGGTCTACTCACCACAGTGTCTTCACTGCAGTGAGTCGATTGCTGCCGCTCCCCCGTCGACTCCGCCTGCATCTCTCACGGCGGTGGAATACAGGAGTCGACAGGAGAGCACTCGGGGGTCAATTTATCATGTCTAGACTGGACACGATAAATCAACCCCCGCTGGATCGATCGCTGCCCGCCGATCCGGCAGGTAGCATAGACATACCCTTAATCTACTTTTTATGTGAGAAGTCCATCTGAAAATCTAGCCCAGTCCCTATTTAAACAACTATATCTGCCAGATAGGAGTTTACAAATTAGAGGCAATGTTAATCTCTACGTGAAATTCATCTCAATGCAGAGACAGCATAAGGCCCTACGCACCACTTATGCTCCTCAAACCTCCTCTAATACCCAGGTCAAGTAGTGTACAGGGATTCATGTTGGCCTACTGCACCCTATATAATTGTTCCAGAGGCATATTCTGTTCCAGAGTCCCTACAACATATAACAGCCCCAGAGAAATGACTGACCTGCAGCACTTCGCCGGTGTTCTGCTAATGTGTAAATTTCCTGTAATTGTTTCTTCTGATCATCGCTCAGTGGTGCTGTCAGTGAGTGGTACCAGACTGCATCCCGGATCTGAACCGCTGTCAAAACAAGGAGTGGATGCAAAGTGATTATCAACCTGTGTTTTAAGACTATTTCAGAAGGACATGATGAAAAAGATATAGAGATAAAAAGAGATCTGGGAGTGTGTTTAAAAACACAGACCTCACACCTCAACACTGGCTTGGCACCTCTGTTAGCTTCTCAGACCACAGATGAAGTTGGCCTATTTCCCAAAGGTCTGGGGTTTGAGGAGCTTAAAATTAAGCATGTGCTTAAGAGCTTTCTGGAAACAGGGACTTAATGATGTTTCAAAGTGTGCCCAATATTCACAGCCATGTTCAATTTCACGGTCAAAATGCATCCATTATGCTGAAAATCAGACTTATTTCAAAGTTAAAAATAAAACTATAGTTGTTAAAACTTCTGGACAGGAGAAAAATGCTTTTTCCTTTAGGGTTTTGACAGTTTAGAAAATGATAAATACTTCTATCTGAGCACTCAAAAGACGCTGAAGTAGTTTAGGCCCTATAATTTAGGTTTTGTCTGAAAAATTGCAATAGAGATAGTATGAACAGAAATGATTTCAGGACCTTTTCAGTTAGAATATCTGTTCAGCTTTGGATGTATCCGCGAGTGTGTGCTAGCCAAAGATTTCATGGTTATGTTAGAACAGGAGAATCAGAAAGTGAAACTCATTAGAAGAAAGGGGGGAAATTTTCAAAAATCCAAGCTCAGGTAAATTAGCATAAATGGTGAAGCAAACATACAAAAAAGATCATGTTATTTTTTCAGTTTCAATAGTGCAAGAGGTTACTAACACCGCAGATAAGGATTTTAAACAATTATTAACATAAGTGTCTCTGAATTATCATCTTAAAGAATTATGCATACAGGCATGTACGTACTTAACAGTGCTTGTGTAAAAAACTGATATTCATCTACACCATCTTCAAGGTCAAGAGGAGTGCTAAATCCTTCTAGAGCAGTTTCTTCCATTGCATCTTCATCCCAGTCATCATCGTCGTCATCCTCATCTTCATCTTCTCCACCACCACCTCCTCCATGATTCTCTTGCATTGCCTGACCCACTTCATTTGTCTCCTCTTCATCACTTGGGATCTCTTCTGCAAAAGAATCAACATTTTTCTTTTTAAAATCATCATATGCTTTCAATAATTACAAATATTAAGGGAAAAAACATGTATATGTACATTTTTGGCCAGAAAAAGGACCATTTTTTAAAAAATAAAACCTTGAAGATGTGAAAAAGGAAGACACCAAAATATTTCATACATTTCAGAACATAGTTATGCTGTTTCTAATAATACCTTGGAAGTGTGAAACTGAAATTTGTTCTCACATGTACCCAATTAGTTTGTGAGTAAAAGACTGCTGTAGGAGTAAAACAGCAACTTTTCTCTTTTAAATTAATAAAAATGGCCTGTCATTTGCTTTTTAATAAATTACAGCAAATAAAGACTTACTTGGACTTTACAAACATGTACACTTAAAAGACTTTTGTCAAATTTATTGCATACCAACCTTTAGAGCGCTCTCTTAACTGCACATACTTAACACAACTTCCCTTGGTTGTTTTACCCAGCTTCGTATTTACGAAACAGCAATCAGACCCTGAACCAAAAACCTGAAATCTAAGTTCCAAACATCGATATTTCTGACTTAAGCAAGGTCTTGAGTTACTATGCCAAAATATCTAAGAAATATTTTTGAGAACAGAACGGGGGCTAAAAACAGCATTTCACGTTTTTCTTTTGTCAGCTGGATGAAGTAAGTGGAATTGGTCATATCTGCTACGGGTTTATGGAGAGCAATCTGGTATGGGTGGGACTGGGGGTTTTAGGCAAATCACAGTCCAGAGATCTGAGTAGCACATGGCTACTGGTGTGACTGTGCAGCTACTGTACCACATTCTTATGCTCAATAAGCAGAGGCAACTCAATTTAATTACAATTATGTCTGAAACTTGCACCTCTTAAAAGCATTTCATTTGTACCCATCTTAAACATTAGAGCCTACAATGGTTTTATCTCATACGGCAAATTAGATATATTCAGATAATGAAATAATCTGTCATTAATGCTGTGTAATATACACTCTCCCCGTTCAGCAAGTTCTCTGGTTTTTTTTTCCCTTTTTTTGCCTGATAGATTAGGAGGAGGCCTCTCTGCCACAGGAATCTTGATCATCTCAATCTTGACCATCTCAATTCCTGCTTTGTAAACCTGTCCTGAAGGCTTTTTGTGCCAGAGTGGATTGATTTAAACTAAGCAATTTACATCACTGAGTCTGATCATGATTTAAACAGTAAGCAGGAAACTTTGATATAAATAATTGATTTTAATCTCGTTTTGCATTTATTTATTTTCCTAAAGAAAGATTGATTCTCATTGGTTGGTAACATGTTGATTTGCAACAAAATATAGCCTTTCCATTAAATTTGGTACATTTTGCTAACCAGGAGCATATACTATCTATACACAGTTATTTAAGCAATTTGTGATAAACTCAGGAGAGACAGCTGCAAGGGGTGGGGGTATAAAACTGTCCAGAAGGTTAAAAGGCCCTCCTCCCTATCAACTGAGGAGGGGTAACCACAGGTCAATCAGGTTCAGCTGAGAAGAGAGTTGCCTGAAGTCAATTAGGATCAGCTGATTCAAACTAAGGGCTGCCTGAGACCTTTTTTAAACCCTCCCTTGTTGGGAGAAGGGGTAGGGTGAGGAGTCAAGTTGCCAGAGGAGTAGCAAGACAGCAAGCCTCACCAGGAGGGAAGGCTGCATTCCCTCCCATAAGAGAGAAAAAACAACCTAAAAGACTAGAAAAGGAGTACTTGTGGCACCTTAGAGACTAACAAATTTATTTGAGCATAAGCTTTTGTGAGCTACAGCTCACTTCATCGGATGCATTTGGTGGAAAATACAGTGGGGAGATTTATATACACACACAGAGAACATGAAACAATGGGTTTTATCATACACACTGTAAGGAGAGTGATCACTTAAGATGAGCCATCACCAGAAGGGGGGGGAGAGGAGGAAAACCTTTCATGGTGACAAGCAAGGTTGGCCATTTCCAGCAGTTAACAAGAACATTTGAGGAACAGTGGGGGTGGGGTGGGGTGGGGAGAAATAACATGGGGAAATAGTTTTACTTTGTGTAATGACTCTTCCACTCCCAATCTCTATTCAAGCCTAAGTTAATTGTATCCAGTTTGCAAATTAATTCCAATTCAGCAGTCTCTCGCTGGAGTCTGTTTCTGAAGTTTTTTTGTTGAAGGATAGCCAATCTCAGGTCTGTAATCGAGTGACCGGAGAGACTGAAGTATTCTCTGACTGGTTTTTGAATGTTATAATGCTTGACGTCTGCTTTATGTCCATTTATTCTTTTATGTAGAGACTGTCCAGTTTGACCAATGTCCATGGAAGAGGGGCATTGCTGGCACATGATGGCATATATCACATTAGTAGATGCGCAGGTGAACGAGCCTCTTAACTGCTGGAAATGGCCCACCTTGCTTGTCACCATGAAAGGTTCTCCTCTTTTCCCACCCCGCTGTTGGTGATGGCTCATCTTAAGTGATCACTCTCCTTACAGTGTGTATGATAAAACCCATTGTTTCATGTTCTCTGTGTGTGTATATAAATCTCCCCACTGTATTTTCCACCAAATGCAGCCGATGAAGTGAGCTGTAACTCACGAAAGCTTATGCTCAAATAAATTTGTTAGTCTCTAAGGTGCCACAAGTACTCCTTTCCTTTTTGCGAATACAGACTAACACGGCTGCTACTCTGAAACCTAAAAGACTAGCTGAGAGAGGGAGCAGACTGCCCATGTGCAGCCAAGACGGACTGTTTTACCTCAAGCCCATCTCACCAAGGTTAAAAACAGCGGAGTCTGGTGAGACCGAGAAGGTGCCTTGCCACAAATTATATAGATTAATTTACATTCATTCACATTCTTAATTTCTATATTTCATGATGTTAGAAAATGGTAAATGATGCATTTACTAGAGGATTTTCTTTTTACTCAAGATTTGTGTCAATCTTTATTAAGATTGGAACTTGGAATTCAATTAAAAGTGCACAAAAAGAGCACTTTAAAGTTGCTTTATTAAACAAAACTACCTCAAATATGTTGGGTACAATAGAATAAAGTTCATCAAAACACGGTTTTCCATTTAAAATGGATTTATCAAACAAAGGAAGCATTATCTGTAGCTAGTTAATTAAATTTATTGTTTCCACCCTTCAAGTTTTTAGAACTAGTAGATCTTATCTTCTCACACCTAGTTTTTATTCACAGATTAGCAGAGGAAAACAAACTTTTTTGCTTTTTTCAACTCACAGTTGGTTTCTTAACTTTGAATGAACTAATCATTGAACTGAACTAGTTGATTAAATTGAAATGAAGAAAATATTTTCTGATCCTGCAGAAGAAGCTACTGCTATCAAAAGCTGGTTTAGCACTTCAACCAACTCTGGTTCCAGATGCCGAGCCAATGACTTCACTGGTTCAATGGTTTGACTTTCCTTACAAGTTAAAATTAATTGTAAATACATTTTCATTTAAAAATAAACCCATGTTATTTAAATCAAAAACTCCCATTTAAATTAAAATATCAGGTTTTTTCCAAAAAGACATTTTTTAATCCATCTTTCCTTTTGCCACCCTTCATCTGGGAAAAGATGACTTGCCAGGGATCTCTTCCAAGCCCATTATCATTGCTTTTTAAATTAGTGGAAGAGGTAGCTACTGGGGACATTTTTTTCCCAGGGACCAAGAATGCTGCCTCCACAGCACTGCCAAATTTTTGTTGGCCTATTAGTCAGGAGTCTCCTGCATGCTGGTTTACAGAGCACATTTGTGATCAGGCACCCTAGATTTGCAGCTTTTATTATTTTTTGAAACAAAACTACCCTTGCAGGAAGAGCGACATAGATATACCCAAAAGGGCTTTAGCATTAATTTTAAGAGGAATGACCAGTTCACACGAGGATCTTTCCACGCAGCCAATAAACCAGACCAATTCAGCAGACTGGCTGAAGAGTCTTAAAATGAACAGTCATTTCATACACATTTAAAATTAAATCCAGACAAAATCCACAATGTGGAAATGGGAGATTTTACCATTATCTTCTGCATCGTGTTTTTCGTCTTTAGCCTGGTCTTCATGTTCCGTAAATTCTCGCGTAGCACACACTTGTTTTAATCCCAGAAACAGGAGCAGGATTGAAGGAACAATCTGGGCAGCCACAGCATCTACCGCAGGAGGTCGGTTTTGCAATTCCATTAGGATGCTCAGTCCTATTATACACATCTTTCTGTCATGAAGTCTAAAACAATACAAATATATTACATGAGAAACGAGTCCCTTTGTATAGACTACAGAGGACTCAGGAGCAGAGTTACAGTACTAAACAACAGCTCTAAATATATTATTCCGCTAGGCTTTTAAATGCAAAATTCCCAATAGCAAGTACGGCATGTAGTAACTGATTGCTTACCTATCACGTACCGGCTAACTTCCTAGAGCTGCTGATTGGGATTCTCAAATACAAATAAACATGGTTAATGATGTAATTGATCTGATTTTCAGTAAAGCGTTGGATGCAGTACATCACTAAACTGGACTGGAAAATCTATTTGAATTGGTTTAAATAGGAGTACTGTCGTATGGATTGAAAACTGGTAAAAAAAGGACCATAAGCAAAGAGCAATGACCTACAGTAATATACTGAATGGGGGGGGGGGGGCTGATCTGATGGAGTACCACAGGGGCTGGTTTTAATTAAACCAGAGGTTCTCAAACTGTGGGTCAGGACCCCAAAGTGGGTCACAACCCCCTTTAAATGCATCACCAGGATTGGCTTAGACTTGCTGGGGATTGGGGCTGAAGCCTGAGCCCCACTGCCCAGGGCCAAAGCCCGAGGGCTTCAGCAGGACTCAGGTTGCAGGCCCCCTGTCTGGGGCTCAGGCTTTGGCCCCCCCACCTGGGGCAGTGGGGCTTGGGCAGGCTCAGGCTTTGGTCCCCCCTTCCGGGGGTCACGAAGTAATTTTTGTTGTCAGAAGGGGGTCGCAGTGCAATGAAGTTTGAGAACCCCTGATTTAAACCATCCAAATTGTACATTAAATTTGTAGATTACATTTAATTGAGAGACTTTGCAAATATCAATGAGATGAAAGAAATAATTCAAAGGCATCCAGAATAATGGACCAGGAGATTCA
This sequence comes from Dermochelys coriacea, assembly GCF_009764565.3. Taxonomy (NCBI): domain Eukaryota; kingdom Metazoa; phylum Chordata; order Testudines; family Dermochelyidae; genus Dermochelys; species Dermochelys coriacea. The sequence continues at coordinate 244,556,980 of NC_050068.2, forward strand.
ATCAGAAAAATGCAAACTAACACATCTGGGGAAAAGTAATCCAAAGATATTCTATGGGAGGGAGTTGGTTGGAAAGTGGCAGCTGAAAGATCCCTAATATTGACCGTATGCAGGAAATTAGATAAGAGCTTATAACACAATCACTTTTCTTTTTTTAAGTGCTTTTGGGCTGCATAAGCAAAAGCATCACAACTGCCATCAGAACAAGGGTAAATCCTTATCTCCTGTCTGACACACTTTAGTTTGCACTTAGAATACTGGGTAGTACTAGAAACACTGTTCAACTGTATTTCTGACTATAAGGCATTTCGCTATTAAAGGAACTCTGTTTTCAAAAATTCTCAGTGACTGATAGCTTTGTGCAGAACTCCAAATAGGACAAGAAATATACTGTAGGAAAGATAATTTTCCCTGAGCTACCTTAAAAGATGTTCTGCCAACCTGGCTGGCAGGTTCTCATTCCCTTGCTCCTCCATGCAACACAGCAGTCCTATCCAGTTTCCTGGATCCACTCCAGAATGTTACTGCTAACAAAACTGTAATGGGGTGGGAAAGAGGAAAGGATAAAAGGGGTAGAAATCCCTTTTTAGTTGTCTGATCATAAGATGTTTTCAGCTGGTAACAAACTGGCCATTTTCCATAGTCTCAACATGGTTACATTTCTCATTTGGTTTGGCCATGCAAGTTATGACATCTAACAAAACAAAGGCTCTTGGGAGACACTTTTGTTGCAGATTTCTTAGAACTAGAAGGATGGGTCAATGCATGGAGAGACTGGGGAAACTAACAGGATGCACATTTAAAACAATATTGTAATAGCAAGGTCTGCAATAAAACTTACAGGGAGCCAGCCATTTTACCCATTTTAAAAAAGCTCCTACAATTCCATTCCTAGTCAAAGGCCACACATACCATGGTATTAAGTCATAAGGAATCTGCACAATTTATAAATTCTCTGTATGTATCTTTACCAAGCTGCAAACTCCATTCTGAATATGCAATACTTTACTCTCTCTATTGCGCATTACCTCCATTTTGGACCTAAATTCCAACAGGAGTAGTGGCAAAAGCTTAATAAGAGGACCACTGACTTAAAGTGCTCTCCCGTTGAAGTTAAACGGTTCTCAACAACAGACTGGCTCCCAGCCAGAAGAATAGTTTATCACGGGACAGGACACCCAACAACGAAGTCACCTGTAAGTGTCCATGATCATCCTCCTGATGCAGGAGTCATCTGACAGAGGGACTGGAAGGTTTTGAAAGACAGAAACTGATCTTTTGGCTCTTTTTGGCTATTTTCACCAGCTTAAGATGAGGGAAACTGCTGCAGGAGCTGGATGAGCCAAGGGAGAAGAACCTTGCCTACCTGAATACAGACGGTCCCCCAAAGAAAGGGTGAGCCAGAGGGAGGGGAAATTAGTATAGGGTTTATTACTTTTGTGTAGATCTGTGTAATTCTACTTCTATTAAAGAACAATGCTGTGTGCAAAGTCTGCACGTGTTATGTGTAAGCCTTCCATGTGGTCCTTTGGAGATATACCAGAAGATTTACACTTTTGGGTAGAGTTCTGGATAAGGGTGTTACCAAAATTATTTAGCTAATATTATACATCTTTAATAGAATCTATACTTATGCTAAAGCGAACCACTTTTCACAGCACCCTCTATCCTGAAATATAGAGTAAAAAGTGTGTGTAAGCTTTTGGTTTTGGAGCGCACAGTGAGAGTAGTATTTTGCCGAAGTTTCTGACAATAATAAGCAACTGATATAATTGTTGCTAGAAACTAGGCACAAAATTTCCAACAACCTTGGATAGCAAATGCAAGGCAATGGAAATATTAGGGTAAGAATGACACAAACTACTCTTCGGGGGTTTGCATTGATGGTAACAACCTATGGTATATATACTATTCAGCAGCAAGTTATATTTCTGGGCCAGTCCATGCTGCTGGTTGTATCCCCAGATCAATGGAAGGGGAAGTATTTAACCCGTATCTTTCTGTATTTGTGCTGACTGATCCCTAACACTCATAATAAATTTGGTTAACTGTGATTACTTGACATCTTATTAATTAAAAAAACCCAAAACCTTTAAGTAACAGTGCATTTAAGCTACCAGAGGAATTTGAGCAGTCAGCACTGAGCCAAGGGACTAGGCAGCTGGACTGTGGATTCCAGATCTCAGGAATGGGCACTAGACAAAGGGTCTGGGCCCCAAGACTGGGGCAGTGACTGAGCTCTGTTCAGACACCTGAGGCTTAAAACATCCAGAGATCCAGAGGCTCCCTTTACAGCAGTCTGGCATGTGGCAGACAGGAGGTGCCCAACCAGATCTGAGACAGGCATCAAGCAAAACAAATGGTTACAAAGATGTGATAAATAAGGGCTTACACAGGAATGGGGATTTTTCGGGATTTCATTAGGCCTTTTAGTATGTTAGTCCCATTTGGGCTTAGCCAAGCAGTTCTGTTTTCTGAGTGATGCACAATAGCAATAAGCTACTTAAAAAGAGCAAGCACAGCCTTCTGGCTACAATAGTCCATCCAAGGGAAAGCAAAGTCAACCAGCTTATCAAGCTGTGTGTTTTGCCTGCATGGTGTTTGCCATCTCCCTCATTAATTGCCTTGAGAAATTTATTAACTGCAACTGAGCATGAAGGATATCCACTCTAACTTTTAGGATTTCTTCTCCCCCCGCCCTCTCTCTCTCTCTCACACACACACACACACACACACACAAAGAAAAAAGGGAAGGCAGGCTAGGAGCTGAAATCAGGAGGGTGATAGGATTCCTGAATTCTATTTTCAGTTTTGCAACCAGGGGGAAAAAATGTAATTGCTCAGTGCCTCAGTTTATCCATCACTAATATAGGCTTACAACCGCCAATTACGCACGCCATCGTGTTGTAAGGCTTGATATTTGTAAAGTCCCTTGATATTATTAGATTAAAGGTGCTGTATATGTGTAAAGCACAACTGTACAAGATCACCAAGATGAATTTTGTAAGACCAGAGAGAAAAAAACCTGAATTTTGATCCATGCACACCCATCTCCTGCAGCTCCTTTCTATGATAGCAGCCCCTTATAGTCCCAAAATCCATACACATTCTGTAGCCTGACACTGGAAGCCTTGAAATTTCTTCAAGTCCCTACAGTGCAATGAACTAAGTTTACTATATGTGCACCATAACAGTGAATGTCATGTGATCACTACATCTTATAATATGCTTCAATGCTTTACAGGCATGTAATGCCAATTCCAAAATGGAAACACAGCAAAAAGTCAAGAAGACACAGTAATAAGTGCCTCCGCTTCCTAGTAAATTCCCCTTCTTGGACAATAAGGGAGACTAGAGGACTCAAGTATTACCATTTAAAATGGATTTATTCTTAGGAGCTAACCCAAATAGTTTCACAAATATAGAATATTTCTCTCCCTATGTTTTCAAGCATCTAAATGAGCAGTTGCAAGAATGAATGTGTGCTCTTGAAATATAGTGTGGTGTTAGAGGTCCCAGAAGGATAGTTGAAACTCAGGCACCAGGCCAATTTTAATGAACTTGAGACAAAGGAAGAACTGCTTCTTCTGCCTGTCAGCCACAGATGAATAGCAGATCTAGCAATCATCTTACTCAAAGTTCAGCAGTCTGTTATGCTGAGTCTGTATCAAGTACCAAGAAGATTTAACAAACAAAATAGGATATTTTTTGTAGCGGGGACGGATGCTCTAGCATCCATCTATTCTCTCCCCACCATAGGCCCAAACTGAAGCAACCCTTCTACCTGCATGAGGGGGGCTGGACACAATTCCCTGGGGTGTTCGCTAATGTTGAGTCAGTTGGTCAGCAATGTAAAACACTCTTCCACCACACATGCACTTTCCTTGCTACCTCAACAGCACTGTCAGCCTGGCGTGCTAAGGATCCAGATTGTTCCCCAAATGGAAGCGCAGCATACTACCATAAGGCAAGTCTATTTTTAACATATTGTGTGCAGTCTTCATAATCTGCAAGCCCTTTTGTAGCCCACAAATACTTGTTTCAGTAATTGACAGAAGGAGCTAAAGGATCTTTTCTACTTTAAATTGAATCTTAGGAAATTCAAAGGGAAACCAGCAAGATTTTCTTATACTAATTAGCTGCCCCTTTTGTGTCAAGAATCAATTTTCTTTCAGCCACATCAATGCATTTCCTTTCTGAGTTGCAGATAATTAGCCATTTCCTTTAGGTTACAGAGTTTGGACCAGCCTTAATTTCCTATATCAGATCTTCTGCTTAAATAAATACAAATCATCAGTTTTTAAAAGATTATGAGTGAAATCCTAGCTCTTTTGAAGTCAAATGCTTCCTATTCATCAACTAAACCTTCTTATTCAGCTTTTAGAGAATTCAGCTATTGATTTCTCACATGTTCAAACCAAAATTAAGTTTTACTTTTGACTTTAGTTTCTGTAAAAGAATCTTTACTAGGAAGAGTAAACACTGACCATGCAAAAAATGGCTCATTCAAATTTCAGGCCATCGAAGAAAAGATGACAAATAATACACATGATGGGTTTTACAGGTCTCTTCATCACCGTCACTCTAATTCAATCTTAAATAACTACACAATACATATTTCAGTCTACATGAAACAATCCAAACAAAGCACATTATATAGGTACAGATGTGCCCAACAAATGTACAGTATCCAGGGGATACACTCTATTTATGTTTCACCTATACAGGGCAGTCTTATCCAGCTCAACCTCCCCTACCCCCACAGATTAGTTCTAGCACTCCAAGTCGCTGAGCAGCTCCAGAAAGTCACCATATTTTTAAATAAACCTAAAAGAACAGTTACTTTCTTTACAGTAAATACACCAAGTCCAAAGCCGATCAGCTTCCTGACAGAGTAGAGATGACTTGCTCCACCTTCTGTGATGTTGTCTGTCAGCACTTGGACTGCAGATCCCTGAAGAGAGGAAAGGAACGCTCTGCACACCAGGCAGATGGCTCTGAGTTCCAGAACAGTTACGTACGGACAAGCTTCTTGCTGAGACCACATGCCCAGAGTTTGCAAGTGCTCTAAATGAGCTGCTCATGCCTGAGTGGAGTCTTGATTGGCAGAAGAGAGGAGAAGGGTACTCCCTTAAACACCCGTAATGAGTCTTTCCTCCAGTTTAATGAGGACACAACTTCTTGTAGGATTGTCTCCTGCATGCCCATGTGATGTTTGCTTGGCAAATACACTGATTTCAACCATCCTTGCATGGAGCGTAGTTGAAGTCTAGCAAACTACATCATGTAGACACCGAAAGTCATATGGACTCAGAAGCATGAGCCATACTCTTACTAATGTCTTTGAATAAGCCTGCAGGTGGTTGACAAGGTCCACTGTGGTCTGGAATCTTTCTTACAGGAGACAAGCCTTCGATGACTTGGAATCTAACATGGCTAATAGGAGCACTCAGGGATGAAACCTATTTGAGCCTTTTTCCTCCAGTTCTAAGGAGGCTCCCACTGAATGATCTAGGAGGAGTAGTTTAAGGCTCTTTTGCCTTCTGAATTCTTTTCAAAAAGAAATGATAAAATTCAACATCTCTTGAGCTACACACTTCCTCAAGGCAAAAGAGGCATTTCATATGACCATCCTTCAGTGGAATAAGAGCATCACAAGGAGAGGCAAGTTTTGAACCCCACAGACTTTGCTTCAGCCATAGAAGCTAGATCCAGTACTGGGGAAGTCCCTAATATTAACAAGTTATGCTTTAGTGTTTTTTAAGCCAACAGGCATAAAAATAATCAGAAAAACTAACCATTATGTTATCTAGACTAATATACTAACTATACATACAAAAGAGATTTAAGTTGTATAGAGCACAATAAAAGGAGACAAAGCATGAGCTGTTTGAAGGAACAGAGGGATGGTTGGAGCTGCTCTGCTCCTTATGCCCTTGGTTAAGGAAGGGGAGCGAGAGTATTCAGGGTGCTGGCTTTGCTACAATGGACATTGCTGGCCAGAAGAACCCAATCTCATTCATGTATCCAGGACATGTGCAAACCAGAAATGGGATCCATGTGGACAATTACGTGAAGAAGAGACATATTCATCTTTTCTCTTGAAGTATGGACTTCACTCTCCATCCCTCCCCTTGGTATTCAAGGCTTTAGACCAGTGACAGTCTTCAGCTCCAATGCCTTGTAATCCAGCATAGCAAGAAACTGGAGCCTTATACCATTGGACAGAGGAGATTCTCAACTTTCCAAACAGACATACAGAAGTGTATGGCCATGTACGTTATAAGAAATGTACATGAATTCCTTAATATGAGATTGCCAACACTGTCACAAAATATCCTCCCTACTTTTCAATCATCAATTCAAGTAACCTTTGTAAGTGACACACTCACATTTCTTTTAAGCTATATTATTTTCCCCAACCAATCCTTACTAAACCATTACCTAATAGACAATACTAGGATGAGATTTTCCATTGGGCATCTGTCTATAGCAAAATTATACTGCAGCACCTGGCCTCTCTGCCACACTGCTATGTGCAACTCTCTGGCAGTGTTGGTCCAATTGGCAGAATGTGCACACAGGACCTGGAAGTTCACCAAAACCTCTGAGAAATGTTGGGTTTCTCTGCTTTGCTGCAGCCTACAAACTGTTCCCCTTCCCACTGTGTCATCTAAGTAATACATTTTAAAAAGTAAAGAAAAGGAAGAGAGAGATAAACCGCCTTTCAAGCATCTGGCACGTCCTGAGACATTTTACCTTACAGTTGTTTTCTCGTTATGCCCCACCTGCCTCTATCAAAGTAACCCAAGCGCAATATGCATTGTGTTAATTAAAACTGTGTTTGTGTTGTTTGCACCCTGCACTAACTCAACCACTGCAGCCAATAATGTACACATTCTCTGGCTGAAGCTGATAGCCATGCGAAAGGGTTTGAGATAGGAGGGAGGGTCAAAGCAATGCAAGGACCTTTGGGGAAAAACTACAAGTAAAAGGAGGAAGAATGGGTGTGGGATCCTAGAGGACACCCCCAAAACTAAGTATTTTTTCCAGACTACATATGGTACAAAGACATTACTACAGTGTTGTAACGAATTGGCTCAGAAAGCTAGTTTCATCTCCAATTTTGGATCAGAATGACTTTCATGGTTAGATGCTGCCCAACATTTAGCCAATAACTGCCTAAGAAAAACAAACAGCTTTAGAAAACCACTGCCTCAACAAACTTTAGAAAAAACATTAACTTTCAAAAATATTATGTGCCAAATGTCCTGAATTAAGGGCACAAGCCATTCAGCATGTAAAGGATGTTAGATTTCTTTGCTTTTTGGGGTCACAAATGATTGCAGATGCCTACATCTCGCTGAGATGACCCAGTATGCACTATTGGCAATGTCAACTGTGGAGCCCCTTTTGATTCATGCAGCCAGCCTCTTTTTTTTGGGGGGGGTGGGAGGGTAGGGAGAGGCGACTAGAAACAGAGTAGAGGATTTTTTTGGTTGGGGATGGTTTAGGTTATTTGTTTATTTTTTTAATGGAAAAAAACCTCACACTACATTCAGCACATTTTAAAAATTTAGAATAGAAAAAAGTTGTATAAACACTCCACAAACTTAATCATTTCCCTGAAATCCTGCTGGGTTGGTTCTATACTTCAGTGATTGAGATCCCCAGCCCAGTGCATACTGGGCCATCTCATGCAGAGGCAGATGTTCTGGAACCTCAGGGCACCTGAGAGGCTAAAATTGATTATGTACTCAATGCCATCTTATACTCGCTATGCAGGATACTCAGCATGTAACAGAAAAGAAAAACTTAATATGTGCAGGTCACCTTTAACTGCACTACAGCAATTAGATTTTTTTGGTGTGGGTTACTGTTATTTAAACTTAGCTTTAGAATTTAATTTCTTGAATCAATGTGACTACGGATTCAAAACAAGCTCAGAAGTCTGCTGCCAAGAAGTGATAAACAAGGATTTTAAGAAAAAGACTTAATACTTGCCCAAGAAAACAATCTGTGTCATTCATCCATTGGTTTATGAACTGCGCTGTGATGGGCTCAGGGTTGTGTGGAAATCTGATGTTCTCTAATGTGTGCAGAAGTAGGTCAGGATTGTAGTAAAGGGCAGCTATGGCAACCTGAAGACACATGGTACGAAGCTCACTTGTTTTAACGCCTCGAGTTAATCGCTCTAGCACAGCTTCTACAAAGAGTGGGATACACTGGGGACACAGGAGGGGAAAAAATTAAATGTTAAAAATACTGCCAGTTTGCATAACAATTTAAAAGCATTTATCAGTCTCAAACCTGCTGAAGACAAAGAGTCAACTGGAATTCTGCTTGTAGCTCATAATAGTACAGTATATTCATTTCCCAATATAAAAGCAAGAGTGTACCTTCACCTTAAGACTCTGTTTGCATGCTGATAAAGCATTCTAAAACAATTACCCTTTGGACTAAAAGTTATGGCTAGTCTCAACACAAAGGTAAATATTTTTGGGAAATTTAGTAGGATTTGTTTTAGTGCGTATAAAAGGCATTTTCCAGCTTTGGGAAAAGAGCTCAAATATTTTCTTGTCTTAAGCTAAATCAAAAACATCTTAGTTTTAAAGTTTCACAAGACATGTACATAACCCTCAGCAAGAAATATATATTCTGCCAAATTGTAACAAAGCATGGTGAAAAACTTCTTACAAAAGTCTGCAAAGAGTATAGTTATTCAGGTATTTGCATTGCGCAAGTTTCTATGTCTAGATTATGAAATAAATAGTTCCCTATAAGAAGGTGCAGGCATATCCCAAATGCATATTTGGGAATGTGTTTGAATATTTATGAGCATGGGAGAAAATTTTTCTTTCCATGTGCAATCATTTCATTAAACACAGATGTGGTGCTTTTACACATTAATTTCATTGAAAATTTATGTGATTTAATTCCACCCCTTTCAGATTTCTCATTTAAAAAAAAAAAAAAAAAAAGAGCAAAATTTTCCCTTCAATTACTCCAGATTTACATGAGTGGAATTCTACTGATTTCAATTAAATTAACTTCAGAATTATCCAGTAAATGTAAGGGTCCAGGAACAAATGAACACAATCTGTTCTTGCTGTGCAGAGCTGGGGCTTTACACAGGAATAACAAAGAAGAATTTAGCACTTAATGTGAAAAATACACTAATCCAGATAGTGGTTGAAAATGTATATACAAAGAACCAGGAAATTTGTAGTTATGGTACTCACAGCAACCATAATACAGCCATACTGCAAATATTAAGTCATGCATTTTACAGCATACACAGCAATTCAAAATACAGCACTAATCATAAAAAAAGTCTGAGTTCATATTGCTGTGGGAAACAACTCCAATAGTTTGACTTCCATGATTAAATTCTAAATCACAGCAATGTATTAAAATTTCTCCTTCAGTTCAGAACAAGCAATGCTATCAGGAGAAAATTTAGGAAACAGAAAGAGAATCCTGCCCAAGATACCAGTTTTTTACTGTTCAGTTTTAATCCCATTTTCTTTTTTTTTCAAGATGCCATGTCCTTTAATCTCTTCCACGAGAAACAAATCCAAAAAATCTCTTGAACTCATTTACATCCTTTGCACAGTCAGTGTGCTGGAGGACAATTCCATTTAGAACATCTGATTTCCTACATTTGTTCCTTAAATCTACATTTTTCATCTACTAAACTCCTATGAATGTGGTTGTATTTATATAGAAGTGTGTAACAGCATCAAATCTATAAAAAGCTATTTGTAATACATTACCTGGTCAATACACCGCCCTTTGCACTGAAGAACAATTACTTCTAAAAGTTTGGCTGCATGACACTCTGCATCTTCTCCTGCATCTCCAGTTAATACCTAACAACAAGAATGATAATTCAGCCCAACAACATCATATGCAATCTGCTGTGGAAATACACACACACACACAGACACACGAGAGAGAGAGAGCATGTGTATGGAGAGATGTATATATAAGAAACCATGGTAAAGGAGCACAAGACTGGAGAATTCAAACTGTGATTTTAGAGTCTGCAAAATCCGTATAATTCTTTACAAATATTAACATTTTTCCATGACGTTATTTCAGTGCTTGTCCTTTTCTTGTGGAAAACATTATTTTAAAAGTTATTATGAGTATCCTTGATAACTGGTATTTTCTGCCATGTGATTGCAGTTTTGGTGAATAATGGCAGATTAACAGCCTGGCAAAGTGAAGTCCTGTTTTCCACAGAACAGGTACAACACGAGCAACAGGATGGCAAGTTTCTTCCACAATGGTCTATTCACATGCTTCATGGATGAAAGGGGAATTCAATTCTCATGTCCATTTAAACTGTGGCCTCTCTGATGAGGAAATCAGTTAGAACTGTGGAAGTGGTTTCTGTCATGCGTCCACTGGGAACCGAGCTAAGGCTTATCACTTCATCTTGACCAATCAACAACCACCAACTGGCAAGCTTTGGTCACTCTTATTTTGAATATTTGATGCTCAAACATTAAGGGTGAGGACTATGACAAGAAATACAAGTCTTACCTTTTTACACATAGTGTAAATGATTTCTAAATGTTTTGGATTAGACAGTAAAGTATCAGTGTCGATGGTCACATAATTGTGCATGAGAGGCATCATATCTAAAAAAAACAAGAAAAGATTTTACATAAAACCAACACCCCCAAAACTCTAACCATTAAGGCCCTGACCCTGCAATGGGATCTATTAGCTTGGACCCCTGAGCATGACAGGAGTCCTAAAGCTTCTGCATACAGCTATCTGCGCTAGCAGATGCCTTTGCAAGGTGGGGTTTTTAAATGTAAACAGAGAAAAAGAATTAGCACAGACATAACAAGAAAAGGAGTACTTGTGGCACCTTAGAGACTAACAAATTTATTAGAGCATAAGCTTTCGTGAGCTACAGCTCACTTCATCGGATGCATTTGGTGGAAAAAACAGAGGAGAGATTTATATACACACACACAGAGAACATGAACATGTTCTGTGTGTGTGTGTGTGTGTGTATATATATCTCTCCTCTGTTTTTTCCACCAAATGCATCCGATGAAGTGAGCTGTAGCTCACGAAAGCTTATGCTCTAATAAATTTGTTAGTCTCTAAGGTGCCACAAGTACTCCTTTTCTTTTTGCGAATACAGACTAACACGGCTGCTACTCTGAAACCTGTCACAGACATAACTACATTTTAGCTAACAAATTGATAGTTTCATAATTTTTTAGGATTTTCCTTTGAGCTCTGGACCTAGTACAATGTATAAGACTGACTTATTCAGCCAAATTTCTCCAAGAAAAGAACAATGGCATTAGCCCACTGTTGTACTGGGGTGTTCACAACAAGGCCCAAGCACATGTGCTCTTTTCACTAATACAGACTAAAAGAAACTAACTCCACAAGATAGCTTTTTGAAGCTGTATCCACAAACAGTTACAATACACTACAGCTGGGGAACAGTCATACCTGCAAAGTATTCAAAGCAATCCTGTTGGAAAACTTCATATAGAACACCTAAAAGCTGCCACATTTGGGGGGAAATCATCTGGCACGTCAAACTGTATGCCAAGGAGAGAATTTCTTCATAAAACTCTGAAGAGAAGAAAATTTGAGGTAGGGGTCTGTAAAAGAGAAGTTTTGCTTGCAAATACCATAATCTCTCAAACACATGCCCTCAGGCCATACAGCAAAGAGCAGACAGCTTTGGAAAGGCAAAATGTTATATAGTAAGAGACTGAAGAATATGGACTGAAAAATTCCAAAAAAGAGGAATCACACTATATTTTGTTTCTTATAAGCATTGAAAAAATGCATTACCGGTGAACTAAAAAAATTGTTTCTAAAACATTTTGCACTTTTTTCCATTCTCTAAGGATTTGCTTTAATTTACAGGCTTTGCCATAAAACTGAAGCTTTTTAATAAAGGGAACTGACAAGAGCGTAGATGTAATCAAAGGTCACTTCCCCTTAATTTCAAATCAAGTTAAAATGTTATAGGGAACTGAGTTTGATGCTTTTCAGTGCTTCAATGCACAGAAGCTAATGTAATTTACTGTAATAGTTTTAGTAACATGAAAATAGGAGATCAGGATACCCAAATCAAAACTAAAAATGAACTTCTTTTAGTCCTGAGAGAAGTGGCTTATTCGAGCCTGAGCTGAAGTCCTGACAAAAGTACTCGGCAGAAAGACAGTACTATTTGCTCTGTTAGATTTTAAAATATTGCATTAGTAACTTTTTTCTGCCATATAAAACAAACTGGATACTTCAAAACGCCAGCTTCTGCATATACCTATTACGTGTTTCTGCAAAACGAGGCCAATGATCTGTAAACAAATGCTCTCCAACTGTTGAGTTATCTGAAATAAAAACAAGACAGTTTATTTAAAAAACTACAATCAGAGTAACTTGATCCATCCACTTGACTAATTCAGTTTGACTAAGCAGTTCTTTCAAGAAAAAGAGAGTTTCCATTCTGGTTTAAACACTTTCAACTATCATCAGAATGTTACAGGGACACACTCAGTTATAAGTACTAAGCTATTTTAAAAATTAGTTTTCCCAAATATCCTCCTTAGAACTGTTTACTTAACAGATTGATCATCATTTTAATACCTCCTAACTAATGGTTGCTACCCATACACTAGCTGAGAGCTCCATCACACTGGAAGAGCATCCCCTTGCTCCAGCTGCTGCATTCAAATGGTCTGAGGAGAGACCTGAGCACAAAAACCCTATAGGGCAGAGGAGGGAAGAAAAGGAATGGGGTAAGGGGAAAAAGAGCAAGAAAAAATGTTCCTTCTTGTGGCCCATACCAAGCTTCCCAGAAGACAGTATATGATTGTACTGAGGTTGGGGGAATGAGCCGGTTTTACTGTGAGTTGCTATTTTATTGTTGTTGGGCAGGGAGATTGTATTTAAGGGTGAAAACTGTCAGAGTCACAAAAGAGAAGTGTAGGTCCACATTAGAAGCCCATATAAAACCAACAAACATGGACATTTAATTTTATTATCAGTGACGTTCATTAAGGGCTCACTCCTGCAAGGTGTGGAGCACTCTGCCCCCAGTCTAGCAAAGCTCTTGAGCATATGCTCAGCTTTAAGCACAGGCAGTCCCATGGAGCTCCTTGTGCTTTTGAAAAAGTCAGGCCACTTCTTTAGATGCCTAAATACAGATTTAGGAGTCTAATTTTAGGTTCTTTTTCAAATCTTGACAATAGTCTATTTCCATAAGAAGGCAGTAAATTGAGGTGTTCATGTATGTGTAAAAGATCCTGAGATAAAGTGTTAAGCATTATCTTGTGTTGCATACTACAAAACAGTGAGCTGCTAAGTTCTCACAAAAAGACTAACTTAACACAGATGCCCACTAGACTAAAACCTGAAAATACCCCAAAGAACAGTATTTCAAGCAAACAGTGCTAAAGCTGATTTTAGATACTAGTTTCCATTCTATTTCGAAAAAGATCTTTTATGAAAAATTGAAGATACTTTGAAATCTTAGACAAAATGTAGTGGTCACCAAGAAAATCTTTTCAAACATTTCTTGTCGGATGACTGATATGGCTCAAAAATAGGTTTCTTCTTGTGATGAGAACTTGTATAACCAAGGAAGCAGCATGAAGGAGAAAACATCTTCGTGCTGTAATACCAGCTAAGCTCAGAACTACCCAACGACTGTGTGACATTGGGGCAAGTCAATTGACCTCCTTTGTACCTCAATCAACACAGTTGTAAAATCAGAAAAAAGCAGGAGGCAACCCTAAGCTGAGCTGTACCTAATAATGAAATTAGGAAAAATCATGAATATATAAAGTCAAGAACTCATCCTGCAGTACAATAATATGTTGATCAATCTCCATCAATTCCATCCAGGTAACTGCTGAGTTAAACATCAAAATCTAAGTTGCCATTACCAATAGTTATCTATTGGTTGTCATTGTGAATTATAACAAACATTCTCAGGGGAGAATTTAGCTTAAAATGTAATCGTAACAATCTGCAACACTTTCTAGTAATATATTTGCTGTAGTAAAGGCTAAAGTGTTATTTCCTCAAAAATGTTAATTATCTCTTAAAGATGAGTACTGTACAACTGAAAATTAGCATTTTACATTGAGCTTTAAATTCACGTTTACTAAGAGGGATCACTTGATCCTAATACACCACGCTACATAACTATTACATGCTCTTTTCAACTCAAGCAATTTAATACATACATAAAACTGATTGTAATGAATAAAAGGAGAGAAGACTAGATATGTAACTGAGAGTCATCTCACCTCTTTGTGATCTTCCACAACAGTTAGAATAGTATCAATGGTGTGTAAGATTCCCATTGCCATCACTGTCTTGTCCTCCACTTCCTCATATTCTTCACTCTGAAGAACTTTACCAAATATCTCAGCCTTAAAAAGAAAAAAAAGAAAAGAAAAAAAGCAGGCAGTTCTTCTAGAGGCAACCCATACTTCCAGCTTGCCTTGTAGGAAACGAGGGATTACCCTTTGACGGATAACGAAGTGGCTGCACTGTCCTCAAATTATTTAAACATCTGTGATGAAGCCACCAGTGGTGAGAGGCATGCCTGATAATTCTGTAAGGGAACTGGGGAAGTTTGGGAAATGGAAAAACCTTCTCCCCCCTCTGCTGATAAACTTAACTGTGGCAAGTCACTTAAGTTAAATAATCAAAGCTATTAAATATCCTGGCTTGTTTAGAACAGCAATAGCTATCAAAACTACTGTAATTTTAAGGACTTTTTGAAGAGAAACTGTCAGGTAGTTTAGCCCCCAAATTTACATTTGGGGATGGTTTACAAGAGCTACTATTGATAGATAGGTTTTCAGTAAAGTGTTTTAAAAACATCAGTGAAAACAGCTTATTCTGGAGCTAACACATGCCGTGTATGCAGACCAGAATTTGATGCCATCATGCTACTGCACGAATAGGCAAAGGGTGAAAGACTAGAACTGAAACAGAACAAACTAGATGACTCATCTATTTTCATCATCCAAGCTGAAATCCAAAAGGAAACAGAATAAACAGTGAAGAGCAAATCAGATTTTAAAAGATTCTTTATTTTAAATAATCAAAGAAGCTGTAAGCAATATATGTAGGAATTTTTTAAAATTATGATTTTAAACCTGACAGCCTCCCTTTAAAAAAAGGCTCATTTCAAACAAGCTTGCAACAATGTTTAATAAGCTAGGCATATGACTGTGACTACAATATTGTTCTACCGTCTCTTACCAGGTGTTGTGTCATGTCAACAGCAATGGTAGCTACTTCTTGATTGTACTCGCAGATCATCTTCTGGATAACATTAGTAAGATCATCATTTTCTGTCTCTCTAACTATGTGTAACAGCTCCTGCATAACTGGCCTGACGTATGGCTTCACATATTCCTTTGCTAATAAGACAACAAAACAAAATTAGGAAAAATCAACTTTCCATAAAAACAAATATACAATCTGTCTCAGTTATTAGAACCCTTACTGTTCTCTTAAGCAAAAACACTTAAAACAATTCATTTCAAGTAAAAGTTGAGTCAGTCTAACAGAGTGTACTTTTTAGATGCAAGCATATTACATAATATATATACACTCAGACATCCCCCACCACTTAGAATTCTGTCCACAAAAATGATCTACTTCCATGAGAGACATGCACATCTAATACCTGGCCCTAAACATACCCATTGTTTCAATTCAATGTTAAAAAATAAGACACCATTTGGTTTGTCAACTGAATTGTGTTGATTCAGAAACCTGTCAGAAAATCTGTAACCAATGTTCCATGAAGTATATTGTAGCTAATGAGCAAATGAACTTGTCTAAATGTGATTACGTGTTCCAGGGATCTATATTTCTAAATGCAAGAACTGTTTATATACATCCACAGCAAATTATAGCAACATGTCATCTAGGCAGGGAAAATGATCAGTATATACTTAAATGAACTATTGTAGCGTACCTTGCTCCTGATTGCTTATTAATGCCTGAAGAGCTATGGCAGCTTCTACTTTGACAGGCATTTCTTTGTCATCAATCAAGCTCTTCTTTGCCAGCTCTACAGCATTCCTTAGGTTGAGTTCATTGTGGAATTTCAAAGTGCTGAATGAATGAAGAACCCAACAGGACTGTCGTACAAAAAGAAAGCAAGTCAGGAGCTACTGCAGTAATAGAATTCTTCAAAGAATTTCTGTTACATGCTAACAGTTCTTTATCTGTTTTAAATCATTGCTCTTTTGTTCGCACATTTACAGAGTATACATGCAATACTACATACTGTGCAGGTTTCACACTACAGTGGCTCTTCTGCTCCTTTCCTCAAACATCTATAGATTCAATATATAACTGTAATTGTTATACTAAACTTCTATCAGGAACAAGAGAGCTTGGGATTTATTTTTTTAAAGTTTTCTTCCTAGGCAATGAGATGTACACTTAGCAGGAAAATTAATCACTCATTACTGATTGATGTGGGCACAGGGAGGAAGAGTTTAGGGATTAAACCCCGCCCACCCTCAAAGTGGCATTAACTGCTCTCTGAAAACTGGATTTGGCTTTAGCTCAAACTACTGAGTTTTGCTACTGAATAATCATATAACCATAGAAAAGTAGGGCTGAAAGGAACCTCAAGAGGTCATCTAGTCCATCACCCTGTGCTGCGACAGGACCCAGTATGCTTAGACCATCCCTAACAGGTGTGCCTAACCTGTTCTTAAATGCCTCCAGTGATGGAGATTCCACAACCTCACTTGGTAACCTATTCCAGGTCTTAACTGTCCTTATAGTTAGAAAGATTTTCCTAATAGCTAACTTAAATCTCCCTTGCTGCAGATTAAGCCCATTACTTCTTGTCCGACCTTCAGTGGACTTAGAGAACAACTGGTCTTTATAACAGCCCTTAACATATATGAAGACTTATCAGTTGCCCCCTCACACTTCTCTTCTCAAGACTAAACATGCCCAGTTTCTAACCTATCTTCATAGGTCAGGTTTTCTAAACCTTTTATTATTTTTGTTGCTCTCCTCTGGACTCTCTCCACTTTATCCACATCCTTCTTAAAAGTGTTGTGCCCGAAACTGGACATAATGATCATATAAGGACCTCCACAGGTTACCAGATATCCAATGCTCAAGTTTCCCAATTTGATCAAAACAGTGAGTTGAAAGTGAGCCATACAGAAATGGATCACCTAGAATTTCAAACGTCTATAAATAAATTTTATTTCAGATCAAAATGCTGAAAAGGTTTCTGTACAATGGAGTTGTGAGAAGTAAATTATTGTTTGTGAAACATGTGGGAACTGCTACATTTCAGTCTGTTATTCAGAGTGAAATAAACCTGTAAAGAAAAAAATCAGACACATATTGCAGTCTATAAACTTTGGTGAACTTACTCTTGCTCTGAGATACCCCAGGTTAGACATGAACAATGGAAATACGTGATTCTGTAGCATCAGCTCCATCTGATCCTTGAATACACTCTTCTGTTGAAATAAACAAAAAATTAAGTTGGAGCCATCTTTATTTTTGGATATACTGTATTATTCAGTAACCCACATTAACTGTCGAATACAGACTAATAAAACCATTCTCTGCCTTCAAATGAATTATTTCTATCCCATTAATACATGTAGAATAATTTCTAGAAGGCATTTTGACGTGGGAGCAAGAGGCACATATTGAAGAATGGGAGGCTGGCAGGCTACACAACATATTGCTGGAACACTTTAAACATTATTTATAGAATCTTGAAGACCATTAGCTGCCTTTTGCTATGGACAGGTGTCATGGTAATCAGTGTATCCAAGGTTCCAGTTGTGGCTGGAATGTATTTTGTAACATGGTCCCATTTCATCAGTAAAGCAGGACAGCACAAGGAACTGTTCTGTAACAAGGTGGGTAGTCTGACAGACAGGGCTGATTGTAAAATGGGAAGAAAAAGAAGTGGTTGAAGTAATTTTAATTTTTTTTCTAAGAAGAACTTCAGATTGGTATTTCACAGCAAAAATCACTTCACAGACTTCATAAGTGTGCTTCAGGGCTAGCCACACTTTAAAAATTAACTTTTTAAATTAGAAAGGACAGTTGATAACATATTCTGATCATACACATACTGTATGCCCTCATCCATTTACCTTCAGTAAAATATCTGCTAGAGAGCCCATCACGTGCAATGCTCCATCTTTCTTCCTAGGGTCAATGTTTGGTTCTGTGAGAATCTGATAGCAAAATGCCATCATCTTCGGTAATACCTAAACATAGTAAGACACAAACAAAATGGAGGATAATCTGCATGTGGTGAACTATTCAGAGTGAAATAAACCTGTAAAGAAAAAAATCAGATAATCTGCAGTGAACTATTTAAATCTGTTTATTAGCATCTTTCCTTTAAAGTTTGGAAACTCAAGAACTTAAAGCTTTCATATAGTACCAATGTGAACTAACCCACATTGCCCATCATGTTTTATGGGAACATGGCAGTCTCTTTCCAGTTAATGTGGAAAGCCCTATTATAAGCCTCTTTTTAATCACAATCCTCACATTTATCAAGAATAGATGTATCTGCCTGAAATTTCACATTAGTAATCATAAGTGAGGTACAATTTTTTTTGAAACTTCAAAGCAAATTAGAAGAGGTCATTTGGAGATACAGGGGTTCAAACAAGACAGTAATCTCACTTATTAAATTTATTCCTAACTTCTTTTCTGACTCATTCTATATAAATTCCAGAACAGCGAAGTCTAGAAACTCCAGATTACAACCAATCTATTGGTCTTTACAAGACTTGGAAAGGTCTCTTGGCAGAATCATTTATTTAAAGTGATTTCACATACATTATATGTTTCACAGACTTCATGAAATAAAGACCCCAATGCAAACTACTACAGTGGGGCTGGCAGCAGGCAAGGAACCACGTTGGGATAGGTGAGGGGAAAGATCATAGTCTATATAAGAAAGTAGATTTTAAGTGTTCAGAGCTGCAGACTTGGTTCTACTCTGAAAAGTTACTCTAGAAACAGCAGCCTGAGGTGTCACATTTATTTTGTCTCAAATGACTTCCAATATCAAATGTGCTTTGTTCTAACTACTAACCTTTGCAACCCCTTCACTTTCAATTGTTCAGAACTTAGTAAATAATTCTAACGAACATGCAGACGAAGGAATCAAATTGAGCTCACTCCATCTTAGCTGTGTACTTTACTCGCTAAAATCAGAAGAGATAATTCTGAATACACAAAGCGAGCAGGTCCATGGGAAGGTGCCATTTTCACTGTCACTTTTCAAAGCAAAAGTGTACATTGAAGAATATATCAAAAAACTCAAATTGTTTGATCCTACACAAAAATGTAGGTCAGAGAAAGGGGCAGAGACAAAGTTGCTTGGCTATCCTTAATACTGCATCTTTACACTTTTTAATTCTTGATTTTTTGCAGTCTAACCTAAACAGACTTTTCAGGATAATGCCTGTGTTCTTTAAGAAAACTACAACATTGTCTCAAAAGCTTTTTCATTACCTAGCTGACAGATATTTACAACCTTAACTGAAACTTAGTGAAGTTTTTTGCCTGGTAATGTATTAAAATATATATTTAACAAATTAACTAACAATGAAAAATGCATCTGTGTAACATGAGAAAGTATACCTGTCTCTGAGATGCTTAGCATTTGAATTTCTTGATTTGTGTTTAAAGCTTTTAGTCTTAATGTTGCCTTACAAGGTGTTTTTTTTTGTTTGTTTTTTTTAAAATAGGTTTTGAGCAAAGGAAAGTTTCATATCCATTTCCAGCCATCTGCTCTAGAAAGATAATAAGAGCTTGAAAAATTTACTCATACACCTATCAGCCTGAAACACCAGGGTACTTAGCCAGGAAAACCATAATCCTTGCCATGTAAGAGAATATAAATAGTAATATACTGTTTATCATGCACCATAGTTAACATCACTGCCAATCAACTTAATACACTTTAAAATGCAACTTACTCCATCTCTTTCTCATTGCTTTCCTCATACCTTCTATCCTTTTCAGGTTTTGTGCTATTTTTCCATCTCCTCCTACTTCACACCCCACTCTATAAAAATTCATGATCTATCCTTTCTTGGCTGTCTTCAGTATCTTTTTCCATACACTGTGTTTCCTACCTTCTCTTCTATACATTGTTAGATCTCCCATCAATTTTCTAAATATTGCATTTCTTTTTTTAATACATCATCCAACCCCTTCATCTGCTACCCCACTCACTCACACAGTGTTGAGAACATTACCACATACCTTGTAGTCAAAAGACTAAACCTATTATCTAAAGACTGATATGAAAATAGGGGGACACCCTTGCTGTTCAGAAGCAACATTTAGGTGAGAAATCATCCCTCCACCCAGCTATTGGGAAGGGGAGAATGTTGGGATTCCTGCCAAGGTGCTATCTTTAAGCAAGCTCTAAAAACAATCTGACATATTTACCTTTGGCTAGTAGGTAAAAAATAAATTTGAATCCCTCAATTTTGGCTGCTGGAAGGGAGAAGTATTCTCTCTTGCTACCCAAGAGCCTTCCTGGCTACTGCATGATGATGGTCTATAGGGGTCTCTCCTACTGTTTAGGGTCTTCCTCCCCAGTGAGTAGTTCTCATGCCTGTTTCTTCTATGTCTGTCCCCAGCTTTCCCAAGAAACAGCAGACTGAAACCAACTTGATTCTCATCAGTTTCACTGCTGCCCACGGGATTCTAAATAGCAACAGTGAAAACTAATGTGAATCAGGTCCACTTCTCCCTTTGCTGTAGCTTTGGAAGCTCTGGGCCCCAGAGACTTTGGGGCTGTCTGTCTGCAGACTTGGGAAGACATTAACTGCATCTGTTCACACTCAGTTCACATCTAGAAGGTGAATCTTTGCAACCATAATGACTAGAAACTTAGTTTAAAAATAGTAATTGAAGTTTTGATTATGTAGAAGTTGATAGCACTCATCCAGTGCAGGGTAGATTCTTCAAGGCTTGAGGATAATACATAACCATTTGAGATAGACTGATGCCCTTTTAAAGAAAGAATAATTTTTTTAAAAAGAATAATTCAGTACCTCTTTTCGCTTCTTTGCTGCAGTGTAGAGGAGATTCTGGGCTGCTGTTGTAGGGGACGCATAATCCTCAAACACATCTAACAATATTTAAAGAAAGTGTTTTCAGTCACCGAGTACAATTTAATAATAAAATTCTCACAGATCATTTTCAAATATACATAGAGTAAGAGCTTTGGATGGATGTCACAGAACCAGGGTGACAAAAGAACATTACATTTATTCATGATCTTCTTTATCCTATGGACTCTGATAACTGAGTTTCGGTCACCTTTGACCAGTGTTTATTTTGTCAACTACCTTCCCAATACTCCAAGTACCAATCACTCTCTTTTTGAAAGATTTATTTTTTCTGTGGTATCTAAGATATCAAAGCATAGTAAATGGCGGCAAAATTTTTAATGGTGGCATTTACAGTAGCAGCACCAATATGCTGCAGTGCCATGTGTATGTTGGTGAAGTCCATTGTGGTTTCATGTCACTAAAAATAAAAAGTGACAGACCTTATGAAAAACTTCATTAAATCTAAACGTATTTGAATTTAGGGTACTCTTGAATCTATGGCTATATCAAAGAACTAAAAAAGCTGAATTTTTTTACGTCCTTGATTGTAACTAATCCTCCTTGAAACACACTGCAAGTGTATTATATACCTTATAAAATTCTTCTATTTTGCAAAATATTGCTACATGAATTTGAAGTGTTCCCTTCAATTTTTGCAGCATCAGATAACAGATGGGATAATGAACGAGGTCTAGAAATCAGAAGGCAATTTCTATTTTTCCTGGTATCTCCCAAGTAAGTCAGAACAGATGCAGCATATTAAATATACTGTCAGAACTGAATTTCATACCCTGAGTATTTCTGCCTAAACTTCATTCTTTTTTCCTTTTACAAATGAAAAAGGCAAAATCTAAGTGCCTCAGCTACATAAGAAAAAAATAAGAACTAAATGCTTGTCCATGAAGAATTGGATTCAGATGCTCACGTGTTGGTTACATCTTTGCCCCCTGAATATTAATATCTTATGAAGCCTTATTGGTCTACAGTACCTCTTTCTAGGTTTTATTTTCTACTATTCCAAGAAAATCTAAATGACACTTTTTTATATAAAATGCTAGCTAAAAGTTAACCAGTTTTGGTATTTTTTAAATCTTAATTCCCTCTGTGATGCTTAGTTCTAGGGACTTTTCCAGCAGAATTTCCTATACTAATAAAAAACAACAACCCTATTCTCCAGTAGGACTACTCCTGAAAGGGGAATAAGGGACTCATAATATGGCCCCATGCAATTTATACTTTAACTCCTACATTTGTCTTTTGAAAGAATGCCTATTTCTAATTATTTCAAAAATTTTAATAAAAATAAGTGGCACTCAAAATATACTCCAACGCTGTTGAAGGTGGGTATGTCAAGCCCCCTTTGGTCAACTAGCGTTGCACTGCTTTACAATAGGGTCTCATGTCTAAGCATAACAGTGATTCAATACAGGGCCTTAAAGGTGTGTTTAAGTGAGCAAAATGGGGGAATCTAAGAAAACATGGATCAGGTATCCAAGCAGCAAGGGGAGGAAGGGCAAGAATAAAGTGAACAATCAAGCTTGGTCTGAAGTGGGTAAGCAACCTTTCTAGAGCCGATCTTATAAACATAGCACATTATTTAAATGAACAAAACTAGCTTATTCCCACTTACATTTACAGAGTAGGCTTTAAAGAACAATTCATCTCACTTTTAGAGTCTCCCTTGAACTCTGGTGAAGATACAACTACAGTGGCATAGTGGCAAATACAGTTTTGTAATTCAGGGATCTATAACGCACAATTACAGCAAAAACAGAGAGCAAACACTAAGCACAAACATTTACCAAATTTCATGCGAATGTACTCATATGGATCCTCTTGCCACAGCTCTTCATCCTCATCTTTATAACACATTAGGGAGAAAATCACTTCTTCAGATATACTCTAAGAGCAGAGAAATCAAATATGTTCAAGTGCACAGAACATATTTCACGTATAGCTTCCCCCCCCCCAAAAGGTTTACTACATTGTACCTTTTCGTACACAAGTAAAGTTCGTTTAACTAATCCTCTTAAATTATTTTTACTTACTCGGATAATCTTATAATACACATATTGTGTTTTTCAAAGGACTCAGAAGGCAGCAATAAGTTTTACTCCACCATACTCCACTACAACACAAAGAATATACCGCAGGGCACAATCTAATAAAAGCAGAACATATCATTCTGTGCAAGGATTTCACAATGTGGCACTAAGTTGAGAGTAGATCTTTTACTTTTCCCTCATCCTCCTAATACTCATGGGATTTATCTTCTGATAAAGTTAATTAAACATGGGGACTTTATGATATGGAAATGAAAATCATTTTCTTTATCTGTTCCCACATGTTCTAATGACAAAAGAAGTGGTCAAACAAGAGCTCATTCCCTCACAGTTAGTCTTCCCTTCCTTTATCTTACAGTGCAGACAATTTTAAATATCTATAGTTACAATCATAGAATTGTAAGACTGGGAGGGATCTTGAGAAGTCATCAAGCCTATCCCATGTGCTGAGGCAGGACCAAGTAAACCTAGAGCATCCCTGAAAGGTGTTTATCTGACCTGTTCTTAAAAACCTCCAGTGATGAGGATTCCACAACCTCCCTTCAAAGCCTATTCAAGAGTTTAACTACTCTTATAGTTAGAAAGTTTTTTCTAAATATCTATCCTAAATCTCCCTTGCTGCAGATTAAGTCCATTACTTCTTACCCTACTGTCAGTGGGCATGAAGAACAATTACCACCATCCTGTTTATAACAGTTCTTAACATATTTGAAAAACAGTTCTCAGGCTCCCTCTTCATCTTGTTTACTCAAGATTCAGCATGCCCAGGTTTTTTAACCTTTCTTCCTAGTTCAGGCTTTTAAAATCTTTATAATTTTTGTTGCCCTTCTCTGAACTCCCTCCAATTTATTCCCATGTTTTCCTGAAGGGTGGTGCCTAAAACTGAACACAGTACTCCAGCTGAGGCCTCACCAGTGCCAACTGGGACAATTAGCTCCCATGTTTTATGTACAACACTCCTGTTAATATGCCTCAGAAGGATACTAGCTTTTTTCACAGTTGCATCACATTGTGCGCTCATATTCAATTTGTGATCCACTTTAATCTTCAGATCCTTTTCAGCAGTACTGTCACCTAGCCAGATATTCCCCACTTTGTAGCTGTGCATTTGATATTTCCTTCCTAAGTGAAATACTTTGCACTAGTCTTCATTTGAATTTCATCCTGTTTTCAGATCAATTCTCAAATTTGTCAAGATCCTTTTGAATTCTAATCCTGTCCTCCAATGTGCTTGCAACTCCTCCCAGCTTGGTGTCATATGCAAATTTGATAAGCATGCTTTCCATTCTGTTATCCAAGTCATTAATGAAAACATTGATTAATACCGTACTGACCCCTGCTAGGGTGTGTCTAGTGGCACCCCGCTAGACACACTCACCCAATTTGACTGAGAACCATTGATAACTACACTCTGAGTATGACAGGTTTCATAGTAGCAGCCGTGTTAGTCTGTATTCGCAAAAAGAAAAGGAGTACTTGTGGCACCTTAGAGACTAACAAATTTATTAGAGCATAAGCTTTCGTGAGCTACAGCTCACTTCATCGGATGCACTCTGAGTATGGTCTTTCAGCCAGTTGTGCACCCACTTACAGTAATTTCATCTAGACTCCATTTCCCCAGTTTGCTTATGAGAATTTCATGTGGGACTGTGTAGAAAGCCTAAAATCAAGATACATCATTTCTACGGCTTTCCCCTATCCACTAGGTCAGTAACCCTGTCAAAAAAGGAAATTAGGTTAGTTTGGCATGATTTGTCCTTGATAAATCCATGCTGGCTATTCCTGATAACCCTATCATCCTCCAGATGCTTACAAATGGATTGTTTAATAATTTGTTCCAGAATCTTTGCAGGAATCATACCCAAAGGCAAAAGACTGAGTAATCAAAAACATAAGATTATGACTTCATTGCAGGATAAAGCAAAATAAAAAGCTGTTCTTGGAGGTAAAAAGCTCTTATTCAAATGCAAATATCTGCAATAAAGGCAAAAGGTAAACAGAACAATAAAGTAACAGACAGGCACATCTCAGTGAAAACTATTTTTACAGATTGACTGTAGTGAGAGAGATTCTCCAAGCCCCTTCATAACAGCAGAAGTCTCAACCTCAGCTCATGGCAATAGCGTTATTTAAAATGTTTATGACTGTGTTTTCACACTGACCTGTATGTGTGGCTTCATCTGCTTCCAAGTTACAGAATGACTGACCCCTTGGTTCAGATAGTTTAAGATTTGCTGAAGGACACGAGGAGCAATATATTCTTTTTGCCTGTACTGGTCTAAGATTTTTAAGAGAACCTAAGGGAATAGTAAATTTATTTTTTTAATGAAGCATGAAGATTTTAACACACAATGTAATCTTTTTATAGTGAAGACATTTTGACAGGTCAATCTCATTTTAAGTAGAAGCTCACATATTAATCATTTCTATAATGTCTTTTATCCAAACATCAGTAATAATTTAAACATTGAAGTTCTGAGACTACAAACCTTTATTACCAGGAATTCTCCCACAACAGAATTACTAACAGTAGTAAGATTCAACACATGCATAGGTGTTTGCAGGATTGGGGCCTATATAAGCCTCGGCACTGGAATAAGTTATATCTTCATTTCTACAGATGGGGGAAAAGCAAGGCACAGATGTTAAGGGCTATATGTCCAAACTTTGGTAGCTAATGGTAGGACCTAAATCTATAAATAGGATTTAGGTGGCTAAAATTTAGATGCCAAATTTTGAGGAATCCAAAATTTAAAAACTGAGCTCTAAGTGACTTTACTAAGGTTGTAACAAGTTTATGGCAAAGCTGCGAAGAGGGGAAGAAGTCCTAACAACTGCCTGCTATAACTACTAGATGGCATTCATTCTCTTTGATTAGAACAGCAATCCACTGCAACAATTGGGACCTTTCATTCTACAGTATTCCTCTATAAATAGAAGGTTTCTGTGTATATAGCAAGAAAATATTTACAGTAGGTCACTAATAATCACAGGAGACCTATTATGAGTTAACAAGGATAGAGAACTGGTAAGTACAAGAACCACAAAATATTCTCTGGTCATTTATTTTCAAAAGGGCAGTTCTGTTTCATAAAAATTATTCACAATAGAGTAGTAAACACACTGTAGCACATTTTGTGAACATATACCTTCCTCTCGGGCTCCCTGGGAGTTGGGTCTTATATTTGTCTTCTCTACTACATGTTCCTTGGGGCAAGAACTGTTTGTATCTCATACAGTCACTAACACAATGTTAGCACTTAACAAGCAATAAATACTTAGCAATATGGTTTCACTACAGCACTCAATACATATGAGAAGCGTGGTGAATCATGAACTTAAAAGCTAGAAATGGAAAAGACCTATGTAGATCAACCAGTCCATTTGCCTTAAAAGGCAAATTGTTCCCTAAGGTACACTTCCTAGTCTTTTAGAGAGTCTAAGTTTTAAGTATTTCAAGTGACGGGACAGTTTTTCTTTCAGTTTCATCCATTACTTCTAATTGTATCACTTGTACCTCCAAAATAATTTATCTCCTTTGATGTGTAGCTCTTTCAAATTTTCAAATTTTTCAAATTTAGAATTATCATGTCCTCTCTCTACTGGGCTTTTTAGCCAAGCTTACACATATTTAATCTTGACCTTTTTTGTGCAGAGAAAGACAATTATGTTTCACAAAGATTTCAATATTTGGTTTCATTATGATTTAGATCAAAGCTTTTGAAATTCTCTACAAAAGGGAAGCCAGCCCAGGCTCTGGGGCAGTCTGCCTGGCAGGCAGCACCAGAGATGCAAACCCTGGAAGACCAGGTTGCTGAGGAGCTCTGAGCTGGGGCTCCCAGGCTCTGAATTCCCTGCACTCTTGCCTGGTGGGCCAACGGTGAGCTGGGAGTCTGGAAGCCTTGACTGAGCTGGGAGCCTCAGAGTTTGGGAGTTGTAGCTCTCAGGGCTTCCAGCTCCTCTGCAGTCCTCCTAGCAAGCTGTGAAGGAGCCAGGAGCCTGAAAGCCCTAGCTGAGCTGGTTGCTCTGCTCCTTGTCAGCTCTTCAGGCAGGCTGGCAAAGAGCTGGGAGCCCAGAACCCTCGGCTGTTGAGCTGACAGTACACCAGGGAGGGTGACAGTTTCAAAATCTGTATGTTTTCCATTGCAACTTTGTCAAAAATCAAATCATCAAACCTCTCTGCATTCTCCAATGGAAAATCATTCCATCTGAGTATTTCCAATCAGCTCCTAACTCCCTCCAATCTACCTATGTCTTCCTGGTAATGACACATCCAGAACAGATTTCAGTATTCCAGGGTTAGATGCAGCAGAACCACATAGGAAGCATGACCTAGAAATAAGACCTTCTTTGCTGAGATGCCTCTATGTAACCAGCCCAAATTGCATCAGTCTTTTTACTAGCATTTCCTGCCTATCACCCTTACGTTTTTTGCAGCATTGCAGATTTTCGGATGTCTCCCTCCTTTTGCATCACTGCAATTTGGATTATTTTCCCCAAGATGGAAATATCATTATTAACAAGAGTTCCAAGCCATTTCTCATTGATTACGATGTGTATTGGACCAGTTTTTTGTGGTTTCTTTAAAGGGTCCTATGTCTTATATGAAGATGCTACAGGAAGATAACAGGGTTGTTCTACAGAAGTTATCCTAATTCAGAAACAAGAAACAACATCTTTACCTGTTGGATTCCCACAGCGTAGGTTTTTAAGAAGAACTCTGAAAATTCAAAATATTCTTTTGTTACATTTCCAGGACTTCCATACCTTTAAACAAAAAAAGAAAACAGGTATTTACACTTTTGAAGCAAAGAAGTTTTCTGTTTACCAAGACAACATAGTCCTTGATTAAGCTTGCAAACATACAAAAGCCATTGAAGCAGAACTCATCTTTCATCAGAGATATATACATTGAATAATCTCTTTCCACAAACATCATTCTAGGCCATTATATCCCACACAATGATCCATTTCCCCTTCTTTCTTACCTATGCATAAAGCACAATGTTGTAGCCAATAACTAAAGTTGCATTTTTGTCACAGGATATATGAATTCCATAGAATCATAGAATATCAGGGTTGGAAGGGACCTCAGGAGGTCATCTAGTCCAACCCCCTGCTCAAAGCAGGGCCAATCCCCAATTTTTGCCTCAGATCCCTAAATTGCCCCCTCAAGGATTGAACTCACAACCCTGGGTTTAGCAGGCCAATGCTCAAACCGCTGAGCTATCCCTCTCCCCTAAACCCATAGTTTGGGGTTTTTTTAAAATATTCATGTGTTGATATTTCAGAATTTAAACGTGGGCAGGCAGATGCAGTGATGAAAAGTTGAATGAATTTTACTGGAAGCACTGAGAACTAGCAAGTGAAATCGGACTGTACTGAAGCCTCGGACAGCAGGAACTCAAATGAGATCTACTGGTTTATCACATGGTAGCAGATCCTCATTCAGGATTGGCCCAATAGGCATTACAACATCAGTTTGATCAGTTATATTGTTTTTAACAGTTTTATTGGAAAAGCATATTTTGCTTAAAATAATGCAACCTGAGTTTTTAAAATTAAAAACAATAAATGGTGATGTTTGCCTTTCTCCATAATCAGAGCATCATTTTGATTTACTGTAACAAACTAATAGCTTTATTTATGAAAGATAATGGTGGCAAAGCACTAGCTTGCACCACCTTCAAAGCAATCTCAGCCCCTGCCAGCCCAAGGTTCCTCAAAAAAGTCACTGCACCCTTAACTAAGGAGGGTAACAATAGTGTTATGCTTACAGATTGTCAGATGAAACACTCAAATGGAAATAGATGTTTAAAATAATAGCATGCAGATAAAAATGTTTGTTCATTCCTCACAGAGGAAAAACAAGAACTATCACATGTATAAAATGTATTCTATTTTAAATGTTTAGTTGATGTGAAAAGTTTCTAAACTGCTCTAATATTCAGTATTGTAACTGTAATCCTAATCAGAGAAGGATGGTGGATAGGGATAGGAAGTGTTAGGCTTCCACAAAAAGCCATAATTCAGAGTTTCTAGATTCTAAATATTTGTTTTTTAATTTAAGATACATACATATATTTCCAACCTTAACCCAATCTGCATTTTGTTTCTTTGGAGATATCTTTCAGGATTCAACAGAACTAATCTTAATTTTGGTAAACATTAGTCACTATGTTACCCAGAACGGATGGTTCAACTATTAAGGAACCAGTTTTGAACATCCTAACTCCCTAGAACTAAAGGTTCATATCCCAGTGGGGTCAGATTAGCCCTTCATCTTTCCAAATCAAAATTGAGGGGCAGGTAAATTATTGTCATTCAGTCTTTTGGATGAAACCTTAAATTAGAGGTAATGTCTGATTTACTAGACAAAGATTCCATGGCATCTTTTGGAAATATATTTCCCCTGGAGTCCTTCGCCAGAGATTTTCCTTTCTTCCCCGCTGTTCCATGAAAAGTTATATACAATAGACTGTAAAGAGTTTGAGAATCTTCAGGATTAAAGACACTAATATCCACATAAATATATATCTAGGAATCTCTTTCAAGTCTAAATCAGCCTAAAAATGTCTCAAAGTAGTAAAAAAAATCTGCAAGTTATATGCTGAATATGAAGAAAAATGTCTGAAATAAAACCTTGATCATCATTCCACCAGACAAAGGACGAGACAAAAAATTATTCTGAAAAGTTCCCAGGACGAGCAGACAAGAAATCGAAATAAATCATTTACGCTTCTACAGTGTTTTTCATCCAGCATTTCACAAACAATTAAGCTTGCAATGCCGGTGAGGTAGTTAAGCATTAGCTCAGTTTCACAGATGGGCATACTGAGACACAGAGAAATTCCATTATTTGTCACATATAGTGTGAGTGACAGAGTTAAGATCAAAATCTAGAAATCTGGATTCCCAGTCCCCGGCTTTTACCACTAGTATATTATCTCTCAGAATACCTGCACATACATACATCATAAATATATAGTGCCTGTGCAGTATGAATATAGGATATATATTCTACATAACAATATCTACAAAATATAGCTAAGTAAAAATTAACATTTTATGCCACATTAGTTTTAATCACTGTATTACCGTTCAAAAAGACGAGCTACGATATGCAATGCCCACTTCTTACATTTCCACCACACCAGCTCTGGCCTATCATCTTCATCAATCTGTAATGTCTCCTACAAATCAATCAATCAGCCAAAGTATACAAATATTAAAATTTAAAAAAACCCCACTGAGTGAATTAATACAAATTTAGATACAAACATTAACATTTTGATTTTATTAATAGTGATAATATTAGCTACCAGAATAAAATATGATAGAATTTTTTTCTTTTGATGTGATCATCCAAATGTACTATTATGTTGAAAATGACCATCTAAAAAAGCTGTATTTACTGTATTTACATTTGCACTCTCATATTATATACAATATAAAATAATCACGTGTATATGCATATACCATACATTCATACAGAAGATGTTAGGAGAATAAGATTGTGAAGGGAAGCACTCAGAAACTAGCAAATGTCAAAGTTAAGGTTGCCCAATCACCCCTGTGCATCCCTTTGCATATGCATTGAAATACAATCTAATTACAGAACTACTTATCACTGTTGGGCTCAGGTTACTCAGTTACATATATATGTATATTGACTACATGGCCACACTCTCAATACTCCTGGGTGAATTCTATGCCACTGGGCAATGCAGAATTTTGCAGAAATTAATATTATGCGCGCAGAATTTCCTTTCCCCTGCAAAAATGGGCTGCAGTGCTGCTAGCTGCCACTAGGGGCCACTGGACCCAGCAGAGCCAAGCTCACACATAGAAGACACTGCTGTGGGGAGGGAAAAGGAACTAGAGCAATGGTTCTCACACTTTTATTTTTGCGGACCACTTGAAAATTTCTGAGGGTCTCAGTGGACCACTTAATGATCTTTCCAAATGTTGTTTGTACCGTTAGCTAACTATAGTAAAGCGCTTTGGATAAAAGCTCTATTAAAAATAACACCTCAATAATAATAAATTTTTTTTGTTCTACAAATAAAAGCACATAACTCATATTTAATATCAGTAGTCTTACCTTTCTAATGCAATGGATGTGCCCTCTCTGTCCCACCACGGGAAGAAGGGGGTTCGCTCCCCTGCCACAGCAGCCACAGAGCTGAGGCTGGGGAGGAGAGCCATCTCTCCCCAGCAGCTGCAGCCCTGGAGCTGGGGAAAGTGACCTCTTCTCTGACTGTCGCAGCCCTGCACGTCCCAAATTCCCCCCAACCCCTCTTCTCACCCCACTGCCCCCTCCCACCTACCCCCTACACCCCTCCCAAGGCCACCACCTTACTTTACATGTGTGTCTTCTCCAGGGTCCGGCCACCTAAATAGTGGAGCTATGCCTGCACTGCTCCACTAATTAGGTGGGTGGTCCTTCGTTCTCTCATGTGCAACCGCCCAGGCATGCACCTTAGAGGGAACTATCCGCGGACCACCTGAATGGAGTTCACGGACTACTGGTGGTCCACACACCACAGTTTGAGAACCACTGAGCTAGAGGGTTCCTGGCAGCTGCAGTTCTCAGCATGCCCTGAGTGGTATGCCCTGAGGCTTGGGGAGCAAGGGGGTTTGGGTATTGACTGGGGGAGGAAGAGGGCAGAGAAACAGGAACTGGGTTGTCATAGGGGTTTCTTTAACTCTCTACTCCTGGGGAAAATTTTGTGTGTGTCTGTATTGTATTGCTGACAGGTATTTTGAAATAAATTACCAAAATAATTTAAACTGGAGTGTTATTTTGACAAATAAAATTTGCAGAATTTTAATTTTTTGGTACAGAATGCCCCCAGGAGTAGACTGTAAACTATTGCTTCTATTCGGTCTCTTGACAGGTTTCCAGCCTCAATCTCATAGATCTATGATTCTGCTTCCAGGACATGAGAGTCCAAACCCTCTGTAAGAATTTGTTTCCTCCCTAATGTGTGTGTGTCAAATTTAGTAACCCTTCCTAATTCCTTGCTCATATTTGCCCGAAACAGGCATCAGATAAACTGTTTATTGGTGCTATTTTCCCCAAGACTACTTAATCTCCATGAATGAGAATTTTGTACAGAAGGTATCTTTTCAGAAGGGAGATTTACCATACCTACTAATTTTGCTTCTCTGAACATATCTTGGAAAACTGACTCTTACCCACCCATCTTCTTTCAGAGTTTGAGGGTTTAAATTATGTGGGTTCATCCTATTGATATTGTTCTTAAACCCGTTCCTTTGGAATTATTTATGTCTTTTATGACAAAAAAGGATGGAGGGCAGGAACAGATACAGATTGTGTGTTTACATTATATGTTCATGGAGTGGACATTACATATCTATATGTTCGTGGTGAGCTTTTCCTTCCTGTTTCTGAAACAAACTGGCTAAAACGTTTTGGAGTCTCCGAAGTACCCAAAATTGGAGTATATACTGTTCAGCTACCTCAAACAGTCAAAAATCTTAAGAACTACTTGAGTTGTCTGCATGACTTGTATCAGAGACACTAGTCTTAAGAGTGAGATTCCTGCCTGGATGGTATCTTTAGAGATGAGTTCAATAATCTCTCCACATGGACCATCCCCATTTTTCCACCCTAAAGAAATCAGTGACAGTCTCTCTCCAGTGAAGTAAACCTTACAGCAGGCACATTTCTATCAATGATAGTACGGAAAATCTCCATCCACTGAGTCATGGTCTGGTTATTCACCAACTGGAGTGGCAATGCATACTGAAACAGGGGAAGAAGAAAACATAAGGATAAATGAAGTTAATTTTCTTCAAAGGAACATAAAGCATTTCTACATTATTTACACTTCTCTAGGAAACTGTAGCTTCTCTTTAAACAAGTTTTATTTATAATAGTGCAAAATTGCAAATTTACACCTCTAAAGCTGACTATGAAAAATTTTAAGGGAAAACATATCAAGCCAACAAAACAGACTAATTAAAAGATAAGTGGTCAATCAAGCTGAAATACTGTTGATTCTAGAGAAGCAGTGAACAGAGTGAGAAATGTAAGATATACTGCATGTTAATTGCTAGGCAGCTTTTTCAATACATGGAAGACTCCCTTCTTTCTCTCTCTGTTTTGTGTGAGCTAAAAGATGTAGTCAAGTGCCCCAAACAATATCTAAGACTGGCACATAGATGAGAGCAACTTGCAAGCTTCTTATGGCTCCATCCAGACAAAACTGGTGATGGGAAACTGGAGAAAGCAGCTGGAGGAAATGGCAGGGATCATATTGGCTCTTTCATAGGACATTTGCGAGATAAGTGTGTTGTTATGTGAGGCACTCGAGCTAGATCCTCCTTAGTAGATAAGCAAGGGGTTGAGGACAAGACATTCTCTGTGAGAGCCTCTTGTCTAGATGAGCTATTAGTGCGTGGCAATCGGGGTGTAATTTTCCTCTTGCTAGCCTGCCGTACAATAACTGGCCACATGGAGCCTGCTACCACGCAATAAATTCCCTAGTGCACTTTGAACATTATCCTTTTTGAGCAAATTTGGGATCTACCAGGTTGTTTCAGCTAGCAGGAGAATTTGGTGATAGTCGGGTATTTCTTCTTTGATGCAGTTTTGTTTATTTATAAAGAACATACAAAGTCCTGTGTTTCTGAACACAAAAGAAATCAAACAGCAAGAAACAGCTTCTTTTGCTCACAGCACCAACAGCACTCTTTTTAGCTTACACCCTTGACCCAAAAACCTCTTCCCAAGTTTCTTCTATGGTCAGACACCATGTTTTCAGCTGCTTCTTCATTTTTTTCCTGTTTTTTGTCTGTTCTGCCTTCCCACACACGCACATACCCCTACCCAAAACAATACTCAGCAAAAGTCTCTCCACACACACAATCCAAAAATTTTGGGAAGGCTCTATTAGGCCTTGTTTTCGACATGGCCCCTTAACCGTCTCAGAACTATCTTAAGTGAAGGGCGCAATCACACATCAATTTCAATGTGGTTTTAACTCACTCCATAGCCAGGTTTCACCCAGCTTATAAAATACCCTCACGTCAGCATCGCCCATCATCCTGATGAGGCCTAAAATGGTGACATCCAATAATCCATCCCAAACAGAAAAGCACATTAGGGAAAATAATGGTTAGTAACCTGGTCCATAACTGTAGTTCTTCAAAATGAATTGCACATCTCCGTTCCACTCTTTGTATCTGTGGACCCAGTAGTTTTTCCCTCAGTAGTGCCCATCTGGGTGGCTTGAGCACTCTCTGCTGTGCATGTCACTGCATGCAGGTATAAAAGGGCAGAGCAGCTCCCTTGCCCCCTCAGTTCCTTCTTGACAGAACTCTGATTCCAAGGGGTAGGAAGGTGGGTCATGGATTAAATATGTGCAACACATCTCAAAGAACAGCAGTTATGGAACAGATAAGTAACCGTTTAATCTTCGTTGAGGGATTGCCACATGCGTTCCACTTTTGGTGACTCACAAGCCATGAAAGAGGAGGGGGAATCACAGTTTATCTTAATAAATACTGGAGGACAGCCCATCCAACTCTAGCATCATCTCTTAAGGCCTGCTTGATGGCATAATGGGAAGCAAACATGTGAAATGAGGACCAGGTTGGTTGCTGCTCTATCAATGTCCAAAATGAGAACATTTGCCAGAAAAGCTGCCACGGCCACTTGCAATCCTGTCAAATGAGCTGTGATCCTATTTGGTGGGGTGATATTAGCCAGATCTTAGCACATGTTGTTACATATGCCTATCCAAGAAGAAATTATTTGAGTAGAGATTGGTTGACCTTTCATTTTGTCCATTATCACCATGAACAGTTGAGAGGATAGATCTATCCAGGTAGAACGTCAGCACTCTTCATATGTCTAGAGTGTGAAAATGTTCCTCTTCCAATGTGGTTTTGGGAAGAAAGCTAAGAAAATTGGCTGGTTGACATGGAACATGGACACCACCTTTGGGACAAATCTCTGATAGTAAACCCTGTCCTTAAAGAAGATTGTACAGGGAGGCCCAGACATTAGCACACACACAGCTCTCCTACCCTTCTTGCAGAGGTGATGGCTACCAAAAATGCCACCTTCATTGAAAGATGTAGTAGACAGCTAGTAGCCAAAGGCTCAAACAGAGGACACATAAACCTTGATAACATTAAGTTCACGTCCCATGGGGGAAACAGGACTGTGCACCTAAGGTACAACTTGTCGAGGCCTTTCAGAAACCTCACTGGATGTCAGAAAAAAGACCAACCCAGACCATTATCCATCTTAGGTTGGAACACAGAAATAGCTGCTAGGTGTGCCTTGATCAAACTAACAGCCAGCTATTGGTATTTCAGATACAACAGATATTCTAGAACATGCTGGATCGAGGAACAGGAAGGCGAAATCCTAATATGGAAAAACATCTCCACTTAGAAAGTTAAGTAGCCCCAGTAGATAGCTTTCAACTGTTTAGCTGGGCATCCTGCACCTTTTCTGAACAAGACTCTTCTCTATCATCTAACCACGGAGCATCCATGGGGTTAAATGAAGAGCTTGTAGGTTCAGGTGGAGCAGTCCACCATGGTCTTGGGAAATTAGTTCCAAGTCCAAGGGAAATCAGAGGCTTCACTGACAGATCCAGGAGAGTAGAGAATGGGTGTTGGCAGGCCCATGCTGGGGCTATGAGTATGACTCCTGCCTGGTCCCGCCTTATCTTCAGCAATACCATGTGAATAACCAGTATTGGCAGGAAAGAATAGAGTAACCTGCTTGACCAAGGAAGCAAGAACATATCTGTCAGGAAACCCTGGCTGTGACTTTGCAGGGTTGCAGAATTGCTGACATTTTCTCTTAGCTCTCGTGGCAAACTGGTCCATTTGGGGAGATCCCCACCACTTGAAGATATGTCTTGGCAAATCCAGGTGAAGATCCAGTCATGGTGCTAGTAAATGATATGCTGAGGTGCTCTGCAAGATTGTTCTGCACCCCAGAAGGTAAGATGCTTTGAGGTCTACCAAGTTGGCAATGCAGAACTCCCAAAGTCAAGCTGCCTCTTGGCAAAGCAAGAAAGAACAGGATTCTCCCTGCCTATTGAGGTAAAACATTGACGCTGTGTTGTCTGTGAGAACTAATAGACCCTTCCCCTTGACCTGCGGAACTAAAACCTAACATGCTAGCCTGATATAAATGTCAGAGAACTGAAAGCTATGTAAAGACAGATCTCCTGAAGACCATAGTCCCTGAGTCTGAAGAGCACCAAGATGGGTCCCCCAGCTGAGTGCAGATGCATCTGTCACTAACATGAGGGTCAGTTGAGGGTGGGCAAAGAGGACAACTCTGCATACATTGTCCAGACTTGTCCACCAATCTAGGGAGGCAAGAACCTGAGAGGACACCCTCGCTACTGAATTTAAAGGAAAATAGTTTCAGTGAGTAAACTGACGCCAGCCAACACCGAAGAATTCTTAGGCCCAGTCTGCCATATGTGCACAAGGCCATATGCCCCAGGAGCCTCAAAAAGTTTTGTACTGTTATGACTGAGTGAGACTTGAGATCCATAACAATGGCCCAAGTTGTCTGAAACATACAGTCTGGAAAGGAAAACTCTGGCTTAAGATGAGTCCAGCACTATCCTTTATAAACTATATCTTCTGGACTGGGAAGAAGAGAGCTTTCTCTGCGTTGACTAACAGACCCAGTGCACTAAAAATTGACTGGATTAGAGATACACTGAACAACATCTGAATCCTGGATCAGCCTCTCACCAGCCAATCATTCAAGCAGGGATAATCTTACACTCCTGATCTTCTGAGGAATGCAGCCACACCTGCCAATACCTATGTAAAAACACTGGGAGCTGCTAAGGTGGGTGAGGCAATATCTTTTATTGGACCACATTCTGTTGGTGAGAGAGAAAAGCTTTTTGAGAGTTTACACAGAGTTCTTCAGGTCAGGGAGCTGCTGACAGACCAAACAATTGTACAGTGAACTGGCAATGATTCTGATTTACCAGAAATCTGAGATATTTTCTGTAAGCGTGATTGATCATCATATGGAAGTAGGCATCTTTCGGCTTGAGGGCAGCATACAAGTCCCCATATCTCCAGGGAGGGGATAACTGAAGCTAGGGTGACCATACAAAATTATTTTTTTTAAATACTTGTTAAGAAGACAAGTCCAAGATCGGTCTGAGAAAAAACACACACATCCTCTGCTTTTGGGATTAAGAAATAACGGGAATAAACACCATCTGTCCCTCTGAGACTTTGTGGAACCTCTTCTGTGGCACACACCTGAAGGAGAGCTTGAACTTCCTGCAGGATGAGATTCTTGTGAGAGAGGTCCCTGAAAAGGGAGGGAGGGAGGGGTGAAAACAAATTGGAAGGTATATCCCACTTCCACAGTGCTCAAGACCAACTGGTCTGAAGTAATTCAGAACCAAGCACTGAGGAAGTAGGAGAAAATTTGCAAAACTAGGTAAAACAGGATCTGGAATCATGGAGACCAGCATGATGATCTCGACTGAGTCACCAACATGTCTACTTAGCACTCCCTGGGTGTCTAGAAGGGCCAGGGGTTGATGCAGAAGCTGAGAGGCAGGACTAAGCCTAAAAACCCTGCTCTTCTTCCTCAACAGGTCCTTACGAGAAGCCAGAGCTGTACACCCGCACGACTGTTGAGGCTGACAGAGCTTTCTTGCTGGGGCAGGTGTATACAAAACCAAAGATTTCAAAGTTTCAAAACCACACATTTCCTTGAGTCATGGAACTTGCTATCTGTTTGCTCCAAAAACAGCAAAGGACTTCTGAAGGGAAAATCCAGGATAGTTTGCTGGACTTCATGGGGTAAACTGGAAGACCACAGCCAACAGCACCTTCTCACAGAAACTGCAGATTCCATGAACCTAGCAGCCAAATCTGCTGAACCTAACCTGCCCTGAAGCAAAGTCCTTGCCACTGACCTGCCCTCAGACATGACGAGGAGAACTCCTGTCTAGCATTCTCAGGCAGCGGGTCCTTACATTTAGCCACAGAACCGCACAAGCTACAATTAAAACATCCCACCAGAACCCGTTGGTTGGCAATTCTAAGCTGCAACCCCCATCCCCCCCCCCCCCCAGTCAAATATCATTTTCTACCACATAAATCCAGCTTCTTTACATCTTTGAATTCAGGGGTGGCAACTTGAGGACCCTGGCATTCTGGATTAGTGGCTGCAACTACTAGCAACCCTAGAGGACGATGGGAGTACAGGCAGTCAAACCCCTAGGAGGACATATAATATTTGCGCTCCGCATGCTTTCATGTGGGAGGCAACAAAGATGAGGGTCTGCCGCAGTGACTTTTTAGGCTCCAAAATAGCCTAACTGATTGGCAA
Source organism: Dermochelys coriacea (assembly GCF_009764565.3). NCBI lineage: Eukaryota > Metazoa > Chordata > Testudines > Dermochelyidae > Dermochelys > Dermochelys coriacea. Next base: position 244,595,583 of record NC_050068.2, read on the forward strand.
AACCACTTGAGATGAACTTATTATAGACAAAATGAGGGGCTCCCTGAACTCCTTGACCTGAATGTCCAGGTCCGAAGCCACCATCTATAGTAACTCCTGATACACCTTCAGGAGGGGATGATGTTGTCCCAAAGGAAGCTATCTCATTTGGAGAGGATGAGGGTGAAGTCAACTCAGGATTCAGCTGAATCTCTTCTGCTGGCTGCTCAGTATCAGGCCCAGTACTGGACACATGAGCAGGTTCAACACAGTGCAATGATTCATCTCACCTGGATCAAGATAGGAAGGGTATGGGGATGACCTGAAAGCTGGAGACCCCCAAGGGTTCCAAAAAGGCAGCTGATAAGGGACTGGGCCCCATGGGCCTCCTGGCCACATTACTGGAGCAAGCCCTGAGGCAGGATCCCAAAGGTATCTTGGGTGGTGGTAGGGTCTAGGGGTGGAACCGCAAGTCTTGCCCCAAGGCTGAGAGACGTATAATTCTGCTTCAGAGTCTGAAGAAAAGGACTCTCCTTCCACCAACCATGGAAGGGCTGTCCGTCAGTATGGGGGAACGGTGCAGAGATCCTGCCTGCTGAAGAAATGCCATCATTGCCAGCTTCCCTGCCGACAGTACCGACAGGTAGGCTGATTTGTAAATTTAAGAGTGGTGCGGTACCGAAAGCTGCACCGCAGGAGTCAGTTCTGGGAATCTTATGGCACTCAGAGAGCTATTTCCTGTATCACTGAAGACATCAGTACAGATAGACTTAGGTGTTTTGCTGCAGCAAACCCCTCTGGCATAGTCAGCACCAAGATCATCTCTGACCGATGCAATGCCACTGAACTCAAGGGTACCATTTGTGATTCGGGACTCGGAGCCTGTATTGGCACCTGAGTCAACAGTGCCATTATTGCCACATACTTGGAGGAGGAGTACTTTTAACTGGAATGCACTCTACTCGACTTCTTTCGTTCCTCCTTAGATTGCTTGGAGGGTAGAGATCTTCCTCGATGTGATACCCCTTTGAAAGGTTTATATCTCTTCCTGAGCACCAGAGAAGGAGACCAGTGCCGGGATTTGGACAGTCATGAAGGCACACTTCTGACTGAAGCTGCAGCACTCGTTATCAACTCAGACTGGGATAGCTACGATGGTGATCTCAGTGCCTCTTCCACTAGCAGGAACTTCAGCCTAGCTTCCTTGTCCTCCTTTGTTCTAGGCTTAAAGTCCCCAAAAAATTGGCTCTGGTCTTTTTAAGTGAGTCTTGCCCAGGCACTTAAAACATGAGTCGTGTGGATCACTCACAGCAAGGATTTTGTGCAGGAAGCACAGGCCTTGAAACCTGGTGCCAGGGGCATACTCCAGCACTGGCCACAGCACTCCAAACAGGAAACAGCAACAGAATTTTTTTTAAAACTATTAAAAATTCCAAAACTATTTACAACTAAACATAAGACTATCTACACAAAGGCTGACAAATGTTGCCAAAGCAATAGAAAGCTGTTCCAATGACTGTAAGAAGAACTGAGGGGGGAAGAGGGTGGCTCTGCCCTTTATAACTGCATGATGTTGTGCAACAGCAGAGGACGCTCAAGCCACCCGGACAGGTACTGCTGAGGGAAAATTTTCCGATGGCCATATTCTGGGCACACAGACACCAACAGTGAAATGTACATGTGCAACACATCTCGAAAAAGAATTTAGAACATGGCAGCAGGGTCCACATAGCCAGTTAGCATGTGGCAGGCTAGTGCAAAGTAGATTTACACCCCAGTTTGCTGTGCACTAACTGTTCGTCTAGACAAGCCCTGTGACTTGCTCCTTCTTCTTAGTCCACAGTGGCTTCAATCTATTAACTTTTAGGGCATATTGCAAAGACTGTATGTTCTGAGGCTTTTTGGAACCCTATGAGCATGGTGGAATAGCATTTTGAGGTAAGTGCAACACATTTTGTTGTTCTGAATTGCTAGCTGGTTAATTATATACATGTACAGAATCAGCAGTATCTTATGACACTGGCTTTGTGTGTGTAAGTGGGCTGTTGTCCCCAGCAATCTACAATTTTATATCGCTCTCAGTGCACAGAAACCTACCTGCACAAGTGCATAGAAGATTTTTAAGATCTGTTTCTGAAGAAGTACAGAGTAATGGGAGTTATCAGGAAGAAGCTGGATCATCTGCTGCTGAATCCGAGGCAAGAATATTTGCATTGCTGCTATAAGCGGATCTCGCTCCTCTGCTTTCTTGTACCTGCAAAAGAGGACAAACATAGATGTCACGGGTCTGAGTGTTCCCAGTTCTAATGCCTACTCCTTCCCCACAATCAAATTATTCTACCTTCTAAAAACAAACAAACAAAAACCCTGACATTCATGAGTGCAGTGTTCATTCATTTCTCTCCTCCTCCAGCCTCCATCTGACAGTCTACACAATGCATGCTAACCCTTCTACTAACAGACAGAAAAATGTCAAAACAAAGGTTAAGTAAACATTAGTCCTGCCCATAGTGGCATTAGATGTAAGCTCCTTGGGGCAGGGACCACCTCTGTGTTCTGTGTTTGTACAGCAACTAGCATAATGGAGTCCTGGGTTATGACTAGGGCTTCTAGGTGCTACAGTAATGCAAATAATACATAATATTTTCCTTGCGACTAGACTAAGTTTCATGGAGCAGGGACTATGACTTTTTATATGTTCCTGTAGTACCAAGCTCACTGTTGGTGTTCAGTAAATAAGTGAATAGCCTTCAACAGATAGTGAAAGCTCTCTATGCTTTTGGGTTCTTTTTAACATTCATGTTTGTGTTTTTATAAATATAAATAACTGGTCAAAAAATTGTATAATGAATGGGACTAATTTTCAGTGATGCCACATGCTTGTGGCTCCAGCTGATGTCAGAGGAAGTAGAGTGTGTTTGGCACCTCTGAAAATCAGGCCCAGGGTATACATAGTATTGGATAACAATACATCAAAGCGGATACCATATTCACAATCCAGCATTTTCTTTTGAAGCACAGCTAGAAAATAAGTTGTATCCTGTTATCCAGTAAATTATACCTGTTTCTCCAAATGTCTACAACGGCATTACAATAACTAAGGGTCATCAGATGGCTCTACTCCTTCACAAAGAAAAAGTACTTTAGCCTTCAATGTGGACTTCCACATTTTGGCAGTGGCCAAGAATTAATCATTCTCTCAGTTCTTGGCAGTGGCCAGAAAGCACTGTAAAGAGGCAGCAACTCTTGAGAAATTCTAAGTGTCACGGTGCATCTGTGCAAACTGCTATCTGTGTGGTTTACACAGCCAGGGCCCTGAATACAGTTAGAAAAGTTGGATGTCAAGGAAAACAGAGCGTAGCTTCAGTTTTAGACTTAACTTTACATTTCTATACTTGCTAAATCCATGTGGATTCCATCCTGAGCAAGGCTATTACTGCTCATTAAGCCTTGTGAAGGATAGATTAGTTGAGCAACCTTACAATCCAAAGCTACTTTGCCCCTCCCCCCTCCTCCCCAAATTCTCCCATTTTACACAATCCAGCTCTTTTAGAAACAAGAAAGGTACAGGCCAGCTTGGACAAAGGTGATGAATTCACTGCAAGAGGCTCCTCTACATGAAAGAGCATGGGTCGACCACAGACATCCCTACATAAGAAGCGGGGATAAAATATTCCAAGACTTTATCTTGGCATAGATCCACACACTGATGGATTGTTAGGCATTAGATATTGTGTGTATCAATATTACTCCCAGATTCTCTTTTCATACTTCCTCTTCCTCTCCCCACTCCACACTTCCATAAACTCAGTCAAAAGGAAGGCAAGTCCTACAAATCAATGAGTTAATCCAGTTTAAAAAAAATAAAAGGAGGTGTTTCAGGTCCTGCCTCATGAAACAGGTTCAAAGATGTATTTATTATACTTTGCAATCCAGTGTGTCAGGTAAGTTCTGGCTGACCCCAAAGATCCCATGGCATTTCATGTTAGTATACAGATTGTGGTAGTGACTCAGAGTTTCCTTCTCCCCACCACCTCACTGTTGTGGCTATAATTTCTGACCCAAGTAGGCTGCACTTTTAGTGACACAACAATAAAGAGAGTTGACATTTAGTTACATTGTAAAATGTATGTATTTGAGAGAATCCCTCTCCCCTACTCTTCTTATGTTGCTTGTCTGATTAGGTCGGACACACTTTGGGGTAGAGACTATGTTTTCCTGTGTTTGGACAGTGCATAGCACATTTTGGGCACTACCAGAAGATAAAGATCATGATTCTTGTGTGTGGTGCATAAAACATTTTGGGAGCCTTAGAACAAAGTTGTTACATACATTTAGGATGGTTATTTACAAATAGTTCTACTCAAGTAAAATACCCAAGGAAGAAACTCAAGGGGAAAAAACAAAAAAAAGTTAGATTGGCCAAAAAAAAAAAAAAAAAACCCACCAAGGGTATGTCTACACTGCAAGGAAAAACCCACAGTGCCAAGTCTTAGAGCCTGGGACAACTGAGTCAGGCTCAGAGGGCTAAAAATAGCAGTGTAGACATTTTCGGTCAGGCTTGAGCCTGAGCTCTGAGACCCCCTCACTTCCCCACTGGGTTTCAGAGCCTGGTCTCCAGCCCGAGCAGGAACATCTACACTGCTATTTTAGCCAACTGACCCAGGCTCTGAGACTTTGCACCATGTTTTTTTCTCTGCAGCATAGACATACCCTAAAACTCTGACTGCTGCTGTATTTTCTGCTCTCAAATTGCTGTCAATATAGACATGATGAATAGTTGTCATTTACATAAAAGAAAGAAAGCATATGGGAATCAGAAATTCCCATCCTTCATCTGAATTCCCTACAGAATTGTCAATACTCTTTTGGCTTTCTTTCCAAGTAAAGAAATCAACTGAGATAACAACGCTGATTTCTATTCTACTGATGGAAATCCACTTACTCATAAGTTTTCACCAGCTGATACAAACATAGCAGGCTGCCAAGCCAGCTCCCACTGTTCTGAGACTGCAAGTAATAGCCTATCTTGTCTACAACTGCTGTCCAATGGCCAGGAAAGTCATGCTTAATGATAGCACGGAGGCACATTGTCAACTGGGCCCTAAAAAAGGAAGAAAAAGCAATATGTTATAAGAAGATAAATATGTTAACAGCCAATAGTTTATATTATAGTATAGTTTATATTATAGTATAAATGAATTATTATTCAAACTTCTGTATTAATATGGCTCATAAGGAATCTATTTGTCAAAAAACATTTCCTGAATCTTTTTTGTTTTCTGTAGTGTTACAGACATACTTGCTGACAGGTATTTTGAAAAAAAGTACCAAAATAAATGAAACTGGTGTGATTATATTGTGCTATTTTGACAAACAAAATATGCAGAATTTTAAAATATTGTGTACATAATTTTTAATTTTGGGGCACAGAATTCCCCCACAAGTACCTTTCTGGTTAGATTACCAACAAGGAAGCCATTTGTTGGCATTTGTGAAGGAAAAGGGTTTGTTCTTGTTTTTATAAATGGGGATACTGGTCCACTGGAAACCTGATGCATACTATCAAACTCATTTTACTTAGGCCAACGAACAGTCAGAAATCTATGAATTAGACCACTGTCCTCAAAAGTAGAGAAGTATATCTTAGCTTTCCTAAGGTCTGTAAAACATTGGTACCGGAAACATTAATTGAAATAAGTTCTTCCAACATATATAAAAGTAATGAAAGCAGCTGAGTAACGGACTTTGCACACAAAAAAAATACATTTTCAGGCTATGATGTGAATTGAGGGTCAGTGGCAGGCTGAAATAACTACTATGACAGCCCCATGCACCGATCTCCTCTGAATTAGTAAAATAAAAAAGAAAGTGATTAGACCAAGTTTCAGGAGTTACTTTAAACTTTCTACGCGTTGTAGTAAATCTCTTATTGTGAGCAGAAGACACTTGCAAGTTAAAAACAGTCCAATTTAATGAGACAAATAAAAGGAGTTGCAGAGCCTGAACACCTCTGAAAGTCAGGCCCTTAGTTAACATATGCACAGTATAATGTACCTCACTAAGTCAGGAGACCGAATAATTCCTTCCACAATGTTATCACGAATTTGCTGGCGATCATTTTCATGAATGTTGAATGGAAATACTGCTTCTCCTGGTGGCGGTTCCCGATCCGGCCAGTACTGTGTCACCATGTTCTTCAGGTAAATGGCAGCTAAATTACAGAAAAAATCCTAACATAGCAGCATGGAAAGGATTGCTTAAATTCAGCTCTGTAGCAAAGTCCCTACCATTCAATGTGGATTACAACTGAAGGTGGCACAAAGTGATGCTGAACAACAAAACAGGGCAGAAGGCTAAGAACTACTGAATGTCTATCCTTTAGCAAATATTAGAGAGACAAGATGGGTGAAACAATATCTTTTATTGGACCAATATCTGCTGGTGAGAGAGAGAGAAGCTTTCAAGCAACACAGAGCTCTTAGTACCTTTCCCAGATCTGAAGAAGAGTGTCACACTAAATACAAGATCAAATAGATAGTTTAGCATCAGTTGTTGTGGGAGAGCTTAGTCAACAAACCCAAGCTTTTCATCACTAGAAACATCAGGGTCAAATGTGTGGTCCTAAACAGGATATGGGATTATTTCAGACAGCCTTTACAGGACAGTATTCTTTATTACAACCAGCTTTGCAAAACTGACACAACAATTTACCAGCCTAGGCACAAAAGCTACGCATCTGTCATTTGTCATAGTTATAATGAATGGAAATTACAATATTTCACTCAAAATAACCTACTCACCCTCAGTAAGTAGAGTTTTGCAGGGCTGACTTAAAATAAAGCATAACTGTATGCATGGCCCGTACATTCCACTTGGGGGGGGAAAATGCCTGGTATCGAACTGGCCTGGAGCATATCTTTTATTCCAGCTAAGAGGTCCACTGTAACTTCCCCAAGCCTTATCTGATCATTAAAATTCTCCGTAATTCTGCGGAGATATTCCCTATCGCCTCACATGAAACGTCATTAAAAAGTGGTATCTGGTAATCCTTAGCTGAAAATATCACTTACTCCTAAAGAATGCCCGTAACTATTCTTTCAGACATAACATTAGCAGAAAGGTCTTAATAAACCTTTAGAATACTAATCCTTTCACTCTTTTTCTTTTAGATAATTCCCGATTGGGATTTTAAAGCATATTAAAGCATGAATCAGGCACATTAAAGTAGAATATTTTTCTCAATTTTGACAAATTGAAGAGTATTAACCAAATTCTGTAGTTTGTGTGCAAAGCATGTTAAAAGGGTCAAGTGGATGTCAAAAATTAAAAAAAAACTGTTTTTCAGACAGACCAGGGTATTCAGACAAAAACAGGACCAGAACGACAAATACAATAGCTTAACACACTGAGGTCACACCAGCACATGTGCTTCTACATGGATTGTGATTTTGAATAAATTCTTGCTCTCACAGCAACTGTAGCATTCTGCTGATTTAGCAATTTGGTATAAATGTACTGTCTTTCCATTCCCCACCTCCTTCCTCCACAAAAAATACTGAAATATGCTCCACACAAAATTTGTTTTGTTCTGAGAAATTAAAATAAGACTCTGCTTTATTAAAATGACCACATGGATCCTGAATTAAGTGCCTCCCTTTATGCCAACATGGTCCTAACAATGACATTCACAGTTGGATTATCTATGATAATATACAGGCCAACAAGATGAACAACATACATCAGCATGCCCCAGTGCACTCAGGGGATTAACTGGTCTTTTTAACTTTTTTTTTTTTTTTTCCCAAAAATTCAATCACCCCCCGCCTTCTATGGAAAATTCTATTTCATATGATAGAAACAGAACTGTGAGTGAAAAACCCGCATCAAACTCTTCTTGGAAAAGTGGAATATTTGCTATACTAATTAAAGGTTCATATTTAGCCACCTATTGTACAGGATTAATCAACATGTTCTACAAACAAAAAATTTAGGACCTGATCCTGCAAAGAGTTACACATGTGCTTAATATTAACTATACCACACACCTGGTGTCACATGCATACAAGGAATCCCTTCAAGATGCATTTAGCTAGCTTTATGCCCATAACTTATCTAAGGGATCTTTCTTGAGATCTGTTTTTGGGGGAAGGGTCTGTAAGTATCCAGCATTGACTCAGTCCATGTTAACAAGGATTTCTATTTCTCTAAGCTAAGAATTCCAAACAGTGACAGACCCATTCAGATAAGATCCCCGATCTCCACATACCCTCTTCGTGTAGGCTCCACCTCTCCTCATAAGAAAAAATCTGATCTCCTCATGCCCTGCTGTATATCCAAATTTTGCCCATAAAGGCAGGGCAATCAAACTAATCCAAGAGAGATCACTACAAAAACAGGAAAGTAAGGGAGAAGGTTTGGTGTGCCATAACCAGATTTCACCCTACACAGGAAAGTGAATCACCAAGTCATTAAGGCTCCTTCACTGAACTATTTTAATTTAAAGGCCAAAATAGAGTTAATTTTAATGACATGACAATAGCTCACCACTTTGTTTTAATATCTTATTGACTTTTTACAATAGGAAGAAAATGAAACAAGACTTTAGCTCACCTGCTTGACGTACTGGAAATTCAACTTGATCCGAAACTATGATTTGTAGTAGACTGGGAGCAAAATTTATGATCTTGTACGACTGAAATTTATATAAAACAACCCATAGTTAAAGTCGTGTTTTTTAAAAAATTGTAAATATTGTATTACCAAATGAGTAAGAAAATTAGGATGACTATTTTTGAGAGAGTTACTACAGTGTTCTGAGACTTTCCACGTGAAGTTTGAAAGGAAGTTCACTTATGTCGAATCCACCCCCTCCAGCACCATAAATAATTATTTATAAAACTGAGCACATATAGGCAAGGAAGTGGCATTAGTGAGGCGACAAAGGCACTTTTTTGGAGATTCTGAGATATTAAATACTGAGGCAAAACTGACTACAAATAATAGAAACCTCTGCAAAAGTGTCTGAATTATTTTATTTTTTAAAAAAAACTTACCCAAAAAGAATCAAATGCATATTGATTTGGTTCACAGATGCACAGCACTTCTGTGAGAAATACTTCATAGTTTAATGGAAATGCTACCACACTCCCTTTTAAATCAGTAAATTGTTTAAATTACATTAAAGTATACTTGGCAAATGTTTTTGTTATATGCAGTATAACTGCTGAATTAAATTTATAGTAACATAAGAGAAAAGTTACAAATCTGGAAAACCTACTGGAGTAGCCATGCATAATTAAAATCAAGTGCAGACAGATTAGATTTCAAAGCCACAAGTTTCTGTGTATTTTCTGGGAACTTTTCAGACACTCCATTTTCAGCACATCTGAAGAACTTCTAAGTGGAAACACTGCTTAATGAACTTCTGAGCAAAGCATGCCAGATTAAAAGGTGAAAATATAGCATTATACTACCACAATTCAATGGGCATCCTCCTCCATGAGGAATAGGGAACTCTGCATGGTTCAGTAACTTTTCAGCCTCAGCAACATCTGTAGTTATTAGTCAGTTATGATCTCTTTTCTCTCAGCTCCAGACATTTGATGTTTCAAAGAGAGCTTTTTGCCGGTGTCTGCATGACAGCTGCTCTCTTTATTTCATCTTCTCTGGAAGAGCTTTACCAATACTCTTCAGAGAGCTTACATTTGGCAGCTCTAGTGGTTTTGATGGTTTTCCTAGCTGAAAGGGAAGAACTTTAACTAAAAATCGAACACAACTACACTACATCATTTCTTGGACTGCACCTCATTCAACCACTCAGAAATACACGATTAGGTCTCTTTCTCATGACCCAGATGCCTTGATGTAGCATTTCCATAATGAGATAATGATAATTTCCATAATGAAATGTGTCCACACCGGCACTTATGTTGGTGTAACTTATGTCGTCATTCAGGGGGGTGATTTATGCACCCTCCTGAGCAACATAAATTATGCTGACATAAGCTGTCGTGTCAACATAGCCTGACATGATGCCACATTAGTAACAGCTAGCAACACAACAAATATGCAAGAGCTTCTGGAGACTGATATGGGCTCAAGGAATCTAGATCACTGGTCTTGGATAAAGGCCATTATGCACAAACTTGCAGGCCACTTTTGCCAACTCTGAGCAGAAAGATCAGAGTCTATTTGTTTCCCACCAGGTTTTTCAGCAAACCAGGTAAGGATTTCCATCTTGACACTATACCCTTATACCCGGGGAGGCTGGTTTACACAAGGCGGCTCAGAAAAGCCCTCAAATACACAAAATTTCAGAGAAAGAAGTTACTCGCCTTGTGAAGTATCAATGATTCTTCTTTGCGTAATTTCCATATGGGTGCTCCACTGTAGATGTATCTGCATCCCTGTGCTGCTGACCGGAGAATGTTGGTAGCAGCGTCCACTCAGCCCATGCATGCATTGCCTCCCCTGCCCCCCCATCATCTGCTATGAGGCTAATCAACAGTGTGCAGGTAAACCCGCCTCAGTTTCTTCTCTGCCGCAGAGTTCATGATGAGAACTCCGAAGAAGAGGGGAGGAGGGGAGGTCATGGACCATCCATGGGATGGGGATACACATTGTCACTGTACAAGGTGAGTAACTTCTTCTTCTTTGAGTAGTGTCCCTATGTGTGCTCCACTGTATGTGATTCCCGAGAAGTATCCTCCCACTGGAGGTTGGGGCTTCTGAGTCGAGTCGGTTATAGATGAGTGTACCATGACGCCGAATCTAGTGTCTACGGCAGAGTCCCCCAGGATGGCATGGTGTTCTGAAAAGGTATGTGCAGATACCCAGGTAACTGTTCTGCAGATTTCTGATCTGTTGCATTCTCCAAGGGTATTGTATGAGGAAACTGATCTCATAGAATGTGTGCAGATTGTAGATAGGGGTGTTAAGTTGCAAATCTGATAGAGTTTGATACAGTTTGAGACCCATTTAGAGAGTCTTTGAGCTGAAATCACTGTACCTCTAGACCTGTCTGCAACAGAGAGGAAGAGTCTTGGAGATTTTCTAAAAACTCTTGTCCTGTCCAAATAAAAAGCCATGGCTCTCCTTATGTCGAGCGTATGGAGGATGGCTTCCCTATTATTCTGCTAGAGCTTGGGATAAAAGTTGGAAAGTGAATGAGTTGATTCATATGAAATGTGGAAATCAATTTGGGGTGAACTTTGGATGTGGTCTAAACAGAACTTTGTCACAGAAGAACACTGTGAAGGGGAGTAGCAATATTCTGTACTGATAGTGGTCTTGACCAAGTGTGAATTTGAGGTATCATCTGTGATTCAGTATGATTGAAATGTGAAAGTAAGCATCTTGAAGGTCAAGGTCAGAGAACCAGTCTCCCTTTTCTAACACTGGGATAATTATTGCCAATGTAACCATCCTGAACTTCTGAGCCTTGACAAATTTGTTGAGCACTCTGAGGTCTAGTATGGGTCTCCAACCTCCCTTTTTCTTGGGTATCAGAAAGTAGCCTAACCCTAATCCTAAACCTTTGCCTCTTAGATGTATGGGCACTGACTCTACAGCTCCTACGCTGAGGAGATGGTCAGTCTCTTCTCATAGCAGGCTCTTGTGATAAGGGTCCCTGAAAACGGACAGGGACAGGTGTTGGCAGGGGGGAGTTGTGAAGTGGACTGAGTACCCATCTCGAATAATCTCCAAAACCCATTTGTCTGAGGTTATCCTTTCCCAGGTGCTGCGGAACAGGGTGAGACTGCATCCATAGGGATGAGGGAGGTTTTCCAGTCTTGGATAGCATTGAGGAGAATGGTCTGCAGGCACCTTGACTAACCCATCAAAACTGTCATTTTGAGGCGGATGGCTGTGAAGAAGGAAGTTGAGTCCGATGGTTTCCGTTTGGGGAACCTGGACTTCTTTCTCTGGGGTTCATACAATCTCTGGATGAAATGTGAGAGTGGGGTCTGAATAAAGGCTGAGAGCTATCTTTTCTCTTCTGCCCGGGCATGTAGATTCTGAGCGATCGAAGAGTAGCCCTGGAATCTTTTAAAACAGTGGTTCTCAAACTTTTATTTTCGCAGACCACTTGAAAATTGCTGAGGATCTCGGTGGACCACTTAATGATCTTTCCATATGTTGTTTGTCCTGTTAGATAACTATTGTGAAGCGCTTTGGATAAAAGCTCTATATAAAAAAAAAAATAAACTTTTTTTGTTCTACAAATAAAAGCACCCCGTCTGGTGATGACAATGAGAAATTAGTCTGCGGGATACCTTCCTCCTCGACTTCCGCCTCTTGTTCTTCTCTTAATTGTTCAGGGGCTAGGATTCCCTCAATGCAGCAGCTGAAAGGGGATGTCTCCTTGGCTCTTGATGGGCCATGCTAGAGCCAGGGGAGGCACGATGTCTGGGTGCCCGCCAACAATCCTATTAGGGCCACTGGGGAGAGGCGGTGGTTGGTACAATGGCTGCCCATACCAAGGAGGCTGGGGATCAGAGGGATGGTACGGCTGAGGTCCATACTGGAATTGGGCACCATAGGGTGGTGAGAGGAGCGGCGGGAGAACACGTCTTCTTGCTCACTATCAGACTCAGTGGATGAAAAAGGTGGGGTATGGAATGATGTTGGCGGTGAGTGTGGAGCTCTGGGTGGACTCAGTACTGAGGCCCCGGTACTGAATAAAGGCGAATCCAGTGTGTCACACACAAAAGGTCTGTTGAGTACTGAAAGTCCGGCAGTGCTAAAGGTACCATTGGTGATTGCTGGTGCCAAGATGTCTGCACCGAAGGAGTCAGTGATGTGGACATGGTAGTATGGTCCGCTGGTGCCTGGCATGCCGAAGATGGCACTGATGTCAATGTCCGTACCGTAGGAGCCTTCCCCAGGCCAGCTTTTCTTGATTTTTCATGCCCAGTCAGTACTGATGATTCCTTGCCTGTGCCCATTGGGTCCTTACGCATCACAACATGCTCTGTTGGGACGGTACTGTGCAAGCCTTGGGTACCAGACTTAGAGAGCTTCAGTGCAGTTAGTACTGATGACAGTGAGCGAGACAGAGATCATTTTTGGCTAGGTCGGGGCTTGCTGTAGAGACTCACAGCCCTTTTTTAGAGGCCTTGCATGAGTGGCTTGTGGGTGTCTTCTTGGACTCACCTCCCTTAGAAGTAGAGGGTTGCAGTGAGGCTTCCCATCATCCAGGTCTTGACACAGCTCAGAGGGTGGTTGAAGGGCCACCTCTATTAAGAGAGCCTTGCGTCTCAGTTCTCTAACCTTTCTGGATCTAGCCTTCAATTGTCGGCACAAACCACACTTCTGTGGTATGTGGTTCTCTCCCCAGGCAGTGGACACACTGAGTCCATCAGTCACCAGGATAAATTCTTTATAACTAAGGCCTGGTCTACACTGGGGGGGATCAATCTAAGATACGCAACTTCAGCTATGAGAATAGCGTAGCTGAAGTTGACGTATCTTAGATAGACTTAGAATCACTTACTTCACGTCCTCGTGGCACGGGATCGACGGCCGCCGCTCCCCTGTCGACTCCGCTTCTGCCTCTCGCCCTGGTGGAGTTCCAGAGTCAACGGCAGAGCGATCGGGGATCAATTTATCGCGTCTACACTAGACGCGATAAATCGATCCCTGATAGATCGATCACTACCCGCCGATCCGGCAGGTAGTGTAGACATGGCCTAAGACACTTCTTGAAGCCCAGTGAATCAGGCATACCCTGTCCAGAGGGGTCCCCAGACCTGAGGGAGGGGAAGGAGAGGGTTGAAGAAAAATTATGTTCAAAACAAAGTAGGATTTATTTTAGTAATAAAGATTAAAAAAAGAAGAAGAAAAAGAAAAAGAAAAGGAAGCTCCAAAAAAGGTAGCTAAAATTAACAATTCTGAAGAAGTTAATGATCTGCTAATGGACAGCTAAATCTCTGTCTTTAGCCAGGGGTGGTTGAGAAGGAACTGAGGAGGGTTTGCCTGCGCAGTGATCGCTGTGATGGTTAGCCTCATGGCAGAGCAGGGTGGGGGAGGGATGGGGCAGGGAAGGACAACAGAGACTGCCACAAAATTCTCCAGTCAGAGATGCAGGGATGCAAACACACCTACAGTAGAGCACCCATAAGGACACTACTCAAATGACGGGTTGTTTTTTTTTGAGAATTAGGGGTGGGGGTATCAAAACTGAGGCTTATATAAAAAAGAGCTAGTGGTACCATAAAAGGTTGCCAGTTTCATCAAAAGTGACTTAGGCCTGGTCAACGAAAAGGTTTTGTACCAGCAAAACTATTTTAACTATGGATATGATTTTTTTTTTTTTTTACTGAAATAATTATACCAATACAGCCTTTACTATGAACCCAGCAATATTGGCATAGCTTGTTCCCCTTCCCACACAGGAAAAAGTAGTACTGGTATAAGCATCTTTATACCAATATAACTGTGTCCACACTAAGAGGGCTGTACTGCTTTAACTATACCAGTATAAGGTGGTATAACTTTTGTATTTAGACAAGCCATTAGTCACCAAAAGAAGTGTATTCTTGATATAATCGCTGGTATATGACATCAATCAGCATCTGAATTCTGAGATATGAAAGTGTGTAATTCCAGGTCAATATTGTCATAGGATTTACTAAAGTTTGACAAGGCTTTAAAGCCTTGCTCCCGAGGTTAGCACTAAAATGTTTCAGAATTCCAAGGGAAAAATGAATATCTAATATCTATCAGTTTTCATTCCTTAGGCAACATTTTTGTTCCATTCACTGAGGGATTAGAGTTAAAGCCAGTGCTGTATGCATTAGTATATCATAACAAGATAACCTGACACTTGTCAGTTAAATCCATAATGCTCACTCGCTCTAGGAACAGGAAGCCTCCAAAAATATTACATATTTCTCTTAATTTCAGGAATCACTTTTTTTAAACCAGAAAAAAAATCCTGTCAGTTTTCCTTAAAAAAAGACATGCTTTTTAAAATATTGTTGATAAGTACCCCTGCAACCTTGAAACTGAACCAGAATCCTGAATAACAATTGTATTACTAGTAATCTGTAGTCATCACATCTTTCAGCTGATGACCCTAACAATCTTCAAAACTTTCTTTAAGCTTTATAACACTCATGTGCAACAAGTCAATGGCACAGTCAGGAACAGAATCCAGGAATCCAAACCATCTTTCTTTTGCTCTAACCCTGCCAAACATACAGCAGTTTGTTATTGTAGTTTTGCTCCCACATGTTGTTTTTAATAAGGATAAAACAAACACTGGTGCTTTTGTTTTTGTGGTTTGTAGATAAACATGGACTTTGTAAAAGAAAGAAGGTGGCCATATATTGATATAACCATCCCTCACAGCATTTCAAATGCCCATTTTCAATCAACAGTGAACAGAACTTGCCACCACTAAAAATGAGAGTGTTAGATATAATTAATTCAGAAGTGGTTTTAAATTGCAGATGTGGAAAATTAGAATAAGGACAAATTTCTAAACTGAACCTGAATCCTGGGAAGCCTGGGAAGCCTTATTAATCATTTCAATTAACATAGTGAAGACCCCAAAAGGTGCGTCTCTTCAAAATAAGTTCAAAACTGAAGTTATTCTTCTATATTCCATCAAAATACCTATATTAGGAGAATTTGAAGATTGTATGACAAACCAAAACTCAGAAAGTGTCAAAATTATGATTGCAGGCATAATCTTAACTGTACACCCTCGTGCCATTATAGTATAGTCTAACTATATGACCACCTGATATACTGAGATATCTGAGAAAGAGTATCACAGTTTTTCCAGAACCTTACATACACAAACACCACATAATCTATATGTCTAATGTATATGTCAGGAATCCATGAGAGTCAATGTACAATATTCATAGTGAATGGTGTGGGGCACACAAGCATTGCAACCTGCACATACAATGTACTGAAATATTGTATATTATATGTATTACTTGAAAAACTAGTACACAACCATGTATTTCAAGTTTAATGCACATGTACAAGACCACCAAATTAAGAATTCAGGTGCAACCTTTACTTTGACATTTCCTGACTCATATCTTTAAGCACACAAACTTAGTTAAGGAAGTTAAGGCACTGATCCTGCAACTGGTGCCACATGGGCAGACCTCTGTAACCACACAGGTTCCCAGTGAAGTCAGAGGAACTCCACAGCGGCACAGAAGTCTGTTCATACATAGCCAGTTGCAATATCGGTGCCTTAGCTTTCAAACACTGCAGGGGAATATTTTTTTCACAACAAAATGTCTCAGCAGATTTTCCTGTTAATTGTGGAAACACTCCTACTGTACTTCAGGTTTATACCTTTTTAAATTTCCCTTTAAGCACTGTTTCCATGTAGGAGCTGCCTGTAGTTGGAGTCCACTGGTGCCTAGGGCCAAGCTGGCGCTGCCCTTATCACCACTCCACAGAGGCTACAAAACCAGCTGTCAGATGCTGAAAGTGACAGATTCCTCCATCTGCACAGGCAGGATGAACAAGCTCAACAGATAGCTCAGGTGACGGGGGGGGGGGGGGATATTATGTTGCTCCCCCCCCCCCCCGCCATCACTACCAGTAGAGATGAGCACCACAAGCTCTATCATTCCTGCCGATCCCTGCTGGGGCTGGGGCTGGGGTCCGGGGAAGGGTTGAGAGCAGCGCCTGGAGGCCCGGCGCTGACAGCGCTCACAGGCCGCCGGACGCGCGGCAGCAGCTCCCGGGCAGGATGCTTCGGCGACGTCCAGGCTCCCTCGGGGGGTCCCTTGACCCCTCTGCCGCCCCCGTTTTACCCTCCCGCCAGCGAATCCGCCCGCCCTTGGCCAAGCCGGGGAAGAGCCACAGCGCAGCCCCGCAAGGGCCGGGGCAATGGGAGCCCCCCCGCGCCGCGACACACACACACACTGTGGTGGAGGGACGAGCAGCCCCCCTCCCCCCGCCGTAGAGGCCCCGGGAAGCGCCAGGGGAAGAGGGGCGAGGGACAGGCAGCGCACTGCGGAGACGCCCCCAGCCGCCGGGAGCCCAGCTCCGGGGGATGATGATGATGGTGGGGGGGGGGGGGGCGATCACCGGGACTCCCCCGGGCCGGGCTCCCGTCCCCGCGGGCGCAGGGTCGGGCGGGGGGCAGGGCCCGGCCCTCGGCCCCCTCACCTGATTGAGCTCGTTCTCGGCCGCGATGCGCAGCTTGGGGTCGATGGTGCCCTTGAGGGCCTGGATGATCCTGTTGGGATCCATGTCGCCCCCCACGCCGGGAGGCCGCGCTTCGCCGCCCCCACCCAGCCCCGCAATCACCAGCGCGCTCCGCTCCCCGCGGCCACTCGCACCGGCGCGCGCGACAGCCAGGCGGGGGGGAACGGGGGCTGCTTTACGGCCGCCGCGGCAAGGGAAAGGAGGCCACCATACTGTTGTACGGAAAGGGACAGGGGCGCTGCGGAGCTGCTTTACGGCGGCTGCCACTGCACGCCCTCTTCCCCCCCATGGGGGCGGCCATGCTGTGGTACGGAAACTCGTCTCCTTGACCGTCCTCCCCGCGCAGCTGCTCCTGTCATTACTATTTTACGGGGGGGGGGGGAGAGAGGGTGACAGGTGCCCCCGGTCGCCACCCGGCTGGAGTTTTTCTTAAGTGGGTGGAGGGGTGCACCTCCCCCAGGGCAGACGTTTTGGCGGGGCGGGGGAGCATAGGCACGGCTACTCCCTCCAGCTTTTTCCTGGGGGGGGGGGAGAGGGAGAAAGAGATCGTTCCCCTGGCAACTGTTCAGGGGGGCTGTCTATGGGAGGGGGGGCAAAGTTGCTCCACTCAGCAGCTTGAAGGCGTGTGGAGGGTTTAGGGTGTTCCTGTCCCCCGCCCCCGAAGCGTGTAGCGGTGATTCTTGCCCGAGCCCCTCCCTCTGATAGATGTGTCTAGGGGGCTGGAAACTGGCTGTAGCAACCGGAGTCTTTTCTTCAGGGCGCCTCCGCTGCTTGCCCGGCTAGTGGAGCAGGGATTCTCTATTTTGAAAAGTATGGGTCCCTCAGAGGCCAAGATCGGTGGCTCTACTTTGTTCCTTCTCTAAAACGTGAGCGTAAGAAATAATTGCTTAGAGTTACGGTGCACCCTCCAAGCTACCAGCAAAATGACAGGTTTCAGAGTAGCAGCCGTGTTAGTCTGTATTCGCAAAAAGAAAAGGAGGACTTGTGGCACCTTAGAGACTAACAAATTTATTAGAGCATAAGCTTTCGTGAGCTACAGCTCACTTCATCGGATGCATTTGGTGGAAAAAGCAGAGGAGAGATTGATATACACACACACAGAGAACATGAAACAATGGGTTTATCATACACACTGTAAGGAGAGTGATCACTTAAGATAAGCCATCACCAACAGCAGGGGGGGGAAGGAGGAAAACCTTTCATGGTGACAAGCAGGTAGGCTAATTCCAGCAGTTAACAAGAATATCAGAGGAACGGTGGGGGGGAGAAATAACATGGGGAAATAGTTTTACTTATATCTATTCAGGGGATACCATCATAGGGCCTAATCACATCAGCCACACTATCAGAGGCTCGTTCAGCTGCGCATCTACCAATGTGATATATGCCATCATGTGCCAGCAATGCCCCTCTGCCATGTACATTGGCCAAACTGGACAGTCTCTACGTAAAAGAATGAATGGACACAAATCAGACGTCAAGAATCATAACATTCAAAAACCAGTTGGAGAACACTTCGATCTCTCTGGTCACTCGATCACAGACCTAAGAGTGGCTATACTTCAACAAAAAAGCTTCAAAAACAGACTCCAACGAGAGACTGCTGAATTGGAATTAATTTGCAAACTGGATACAATTAACTTAGGCTTGAATAGAGACTGGGAATGGATGAGTCATTACACAAAGTAAAACTATTTCCCCATGGTATTTCTCCCTCCCACCCCACCCCCCACTGTTCCTCTGATATTCTTGTTAACTGCTGGAATTAGCCTACCTTGCTTGTCACCATGAAAGATTTTCCTCCTTTCCCCCCCCCCCCCCCCCGCTGCTGGTGATGGCTTATCTTAAGTGATCACTCTCCTTACAGTGTGTATGATAAACCCATTGTTTCATGTTCTCTGTGTGTGTATATATAAATCTCTCCTCTGTTTTTTCCACCAAATGCATCCGATGAAGTGAGCTGTAGCTCACGAAAGCTTATGCTCTAATAAATTTGTTAGTCTCTAAGGTGCCACAAGTACTGCTTTTCTTTTAGCAAAATGATGTATCAAATCTAGTGTAAAGGTTCTAGTTAGTTGAAAATCAACATGTTTTAATGGTTATATCAACCAGTGAGACTGCACCTTTCTTTAGCATATAATTGAAATACAAATAGAAAAATTGATTATAATCTGATTTAAATTGAGGCTTTTCCCTTGGATTTAAATCAATCCCTTGTGCTTTTAGGCCAGTGTCTTTCTTACTCAGGGTGCTACCCTAAAAAGGGCTTTGGATTTTACAGGTTAACAGGTCTTGGCCCTTCCCAGAGTGTGAGGAACTATTCAGTGTGGAAAACAGCAGCCTTCTCTGTGTCCTGGAATTCAGAGCTTTATCTACTTCTGTCTCCACCTTTCAGGAATCCCAAATTCAGTTTCCCTACAGCTCCTATCAGTAGGGTCCTACCAAATTCACGGTCCATTTTGGTCAATTTCACGGTCCTAGGATTTTAAAAATCATAAATTTAATGATTTCAGCTCTTTAAGTCTGAAATTTCTCGGTATTGTAATTGTAGGGGTCCTGACCCAAAAAGGAGTGGGGAGGTTGCAAGGTTATTGTAGGAGGGTTGCGATACTGCTACTCTTACTTCTGCTCTGCTGCTGGTGGCAGTGCTGCCTTCAGAACTGTGCAGCTGGAGAGCAGCGGCTGCTGGCCAGGATCCTAAATCTGAAGGCAGAGCCAGCGCCAGCAGCAGCGCAGAAGGATGGCATGGTGTGATATTGTCACCCTTACTTCTGCACTGCTGCTGGCGGGGTGCTGCCTTCAGAGCTGGGCGCCAGGCCAACAGCTGCCACTCTCCAGCTGCCCAGCTCTGAAGGCAGCGCAGAAGTAAGGATGGCAATACTGTGACCCCCCTAAAATAACCTTGCAATTCCCCTGCAACTCCCTTTTGGGTCAGGACCCCCAGTATGAGAAACGCTGATCTCCCCTATGAAATCTGTATAGGATAGCGTAAAAGCACACAAAAGACCAGATTTAACAGGGGCAGACCAGATTTCATGGTCCGTGACACGTTTTTCATAGCTGTGAATTTGGTAGGGACCTACCTATCAGTGATTGACCCAGTTAATAGTTCAGAGTTTAATTCACCTGGTTTTAAATAAAATGATCATATTGGCAATTTTACCCAAATAGAAATATCTTGACAGGTATAAAAATAAACACAATCAGCTATATTAAGAAGGTCATTGATAGTCTGGCCTTAAACATTTACAAGTTCCCAAGTGACAAGATACCTGAATTCTTTACATAACAGAAAAGTATTTGCTTGTCCCACAATTGCATTTCTCAAGTGCATATGACCCAGTTTAACTAGAGACAGTGTAGGTATAACCAATGGACTTGGAAATTTGAAATTTTAATTAGTATTACCTCATCCCTTCACCCTGATAAGTATAGTTATTTCTTTTATAACATCCCACAGTTGTAGCATTTGATTTCAACTACATTTTAGCAGTCATGTTTCTTTCTACCAAGAAAGATGAGGACACATTTTCTTTCATGTAATAAATAGTTTCTTCACTAGACCTTTCCATCACACAATCTAGAAGTGCTTTATTAACAGTGAATTTAGCTTCACATAATCCCGGTGTAGTAGTTAAGTATTATTATCGTCATCCCAATTTTGCAGCTAAAGAAACAGAGGCTGAGGCTCTGTCTACAGTAAGGAAATTTCATGGTATCTGCAGATTCAGGAAGACAGCACTGCATCAATTGTATTCCATTCACATTTGGAATCCTTCACAACGATGAGGACTAGAAACTCGCTTTAAAAAATGTAAGCTTACATTGCAAAGAATCTGTATCTACCCTGATGGCCAAATAAATACATCAAGCTAGTCTGAACCGGCCCACAGGCACTTGTTTGACATCTATATCAGACATATATATGCAGTTAACTAGTTCCAGGGACCAATACTAAGCTTTCTAAAGAGAGATAAAAGCCTTGAAAATGCTCCTGGCCAATTATGCAAATATGATAGGAGGGTAGGGTAAAGGAAATTCCTTCACTTTCTTACAGGGGTGCCATGGGAGGCAGATGGGGGTTGGTCCTCTTGGCCATAGATGCTACCACAAATTCAGTCTCTCCTCATCACTCTGGTGGGAGAGAAGTGGAGGAAGAGATCCCAGCTAGTCCTGGTCTCTCCAGTGGGTGGGTGGGATAAGAGGTCCTCAGCTGGGACTGGTCCTGGAAGAAATGGTGACTGAAGCTGTCAGTGCCCACCATGGCCAAGGGCGCAGAGGGGGGCAGTAGTTCTTCCTGGAGCTGTAGCCCTAGGACTCCCCCAGACTCTGCTCCCTGCTTCCCTGAATCCTGGCCAGCTATCTCATGCTGCCTCCTCCATGTCTTCCACTTTGGGCCCCCTCCTTAGGAAAATTCTGGTTGTGCCTCTGAATTCTTGGCAGGTAATCAGTATACACTTCATCGTTAGCATAGTTGTAAATTTTACTTTGTTTATTCATAAGGCCAAATTTTACTCTGCTATATTGATGTTAATCTGGCATAACTCCACTGAAGTCAGGTTAGCCATATTCCCAGGATACATAAATCTACACTCATTCATCAGTATGCAGGATCATTCAATTGTGGGCAGAGGGAGAAAGAAAAGAAGGAAAGGGGGCAGCCTTACTTGTGTTTTCCTTAAATTGGACAATTTTAATTGTTAAGGAGCACACAGATTTTCTGTTCCAGGCAAAATGTAAGAGGTAAATATTCACTAGTGGCTTCCCTTGGAGTTAGGGTGAAGAAAATATTCTAGGCAACAGCCTGGACCAATAGTTGGAGCTCTAAGACTACCAAGTTGCCTACCCAGCTGCTCGAACTCTCTTCTCCTGAAAACAGTTACAGTATGTGTTTCTATAAACCACTGTTTCTCAACCCACAGGCCACATGCAGCCCAATTAGCACACTGCTGCAGCCCCACTGTGTGCTATAAAAAAAAAATAAATCAAGATTTGCTGCTCCCTGTCTGGCAGGGGGTGGGGCCGGTTGAGGGGGACAGGTGTCAGCAGCCCTGCTGGAGCACGCCTGCCAACGGTGGGGTCGGTGACTGCGGCGAGGGGGCAGGGTGCGGGAGAGTGGGGCGCTGGGTGGGCTTTGGGCAGTGAGGGTGTGTGTGAAGGGCAGTATAGGCCCAGGAACTACAGGTGTGCAGGGAGTGCTGCAGCACCCCCAGGTTTTACTTGGGGGTCCGCTCCTGGCCCCGCAGCCACACGAGGTGCTGGGCGTACAAGTCTTGTGAGGGGGGTGTCTCTGGAGCGCTGGGCAGGGGATTGGTGCAGTGTGTGGTGTGAGTCTGGCCCCCAGGGGAAGGGGCAGGTTGGCAGCACAGGGCTGGGCAGGCCAGTGTGTATCTGGTGCAGTGGCTCTCAACCTGCAGCCCACATAACACAATGGTAAGTTGAGAACCATGGCTCTACATTATCCCCCCTAAATTGGAGAGTAACTTTAGCATTTCTCTATTGACATTACTAGCTAAGGAGCCAATTACAATTTGATAGCAATTATGTATGGCCTGTGTTCCTACCCCTTACCAAGTGAACAAAGGCTGTTTCTGAAAGCACCCAAGTGACTTAGGCACTTTTGAACACAGACTTGGCTCCCAACTGACTTAGGTGCTTTTTAAAATTTTAAGACTATGATGTCATGTCACATAGGTCACACATTGTTCAGATTGTAATACTATTCTGGCCTAGAATTAAACTAGTAACCTAGATGTAAAATGCAGTATAGACCCTTACCAATGTCTTGGTTCTGCAGTCCCTTGCATCAAAAACCTTCACACCACCCCTACCTAGGCTATTGTTTCTGCTTATATGGTTTTCTGCTGTAGCTTTAAACTAGCACAGCTTTAAACTGGCTACATTTAAGTACCTTGCTGTCCTATAGTCACTCCCATTACAGCAAATCTGGTATTTTTAATAAGAAATTGATCTTGTCCATCATGACACTTTGTTTAGTATTTCCTCATTTCTTGTACAAATAAGTGACAGTTTATGTAATGCTCCATCTTTTATAAGAAGGATGGTAACATTGAAGAGAGGATTCTATGTTGAGGTTAAAAAAAAAAGTCAAGCTGTATAGTATTCTTTGTTATGGGGTTTTCAGTTAAATAAGAGACAGTAAACTAAGTCAGAATGGTCCAGTAACAGTTTCCAAGCACTTCAACAGTTTAGCCTGCTATTGGACAGAAAAATAATTAGGTATTTCAGTGTTTTAAAGTCACATCTATGTGTAATAGTAACATTGTTCTTTGCCTTAGACGACTGGTTATCTAGGAAGGTTGTGTGAGAAAGGAGATTAAAAGACATTTTAAAGACAGAAGTCTCAGTGCTTCAGGTTGAGATGGGTAGGAGTAGGGTTGCCTATTCCTTTCATTTGTAGCTGACACTTTTGGGGAGCATAGATATTCTGCTCCCATTACTATTTTCTGTCTTCTTAGCAGTCAGGGAAATGGTAGCACGAGTCTGCCATGTTTCTTGTGGGCTATAAGAGGGCCTGAATTGGGAGGCAACTTGTCCTGACATGGAAGCATATAAGACCGTCTAATAGTCTGAAGAACTTTAGGTAGAATCTGGAGTGCCTCAGCTACTCTTTTCATGAGTTCTTGAAAGCTCTTTTCAGCCAGAAATCATGACCCAGGAGGAATTGCTGCCAGGGCTGATATGGGTAGTTTTTTCTTCAAGGGTTCTTCCAGTTGTTGGATTTGAACTGGAGGAGCTTGAGGGTGGGTAGGCTGTTGCCTGACTCACTCAGTATGAGAGGGTGCACACGGATAGTATTTCCTTAAAAGCCCCCAGGGGTTCTATTGCTGGGACAGTGGGACACCATAAAGAAATGGAGAAGGGGATCAGGGAAGATAGGTACCAGGACATCGCAGCCTGATTGCTCTAAACATATAGACTATAGGATAGCCTAGACTCCCTTTCAGATCCAAATTCTGAGGAGGGGCCATATGAGAATGGGGGCAAATCACCACTACTAGCTGATGAAGAATAAACTTTTACACTCATAAGAAATGGACAGTTGAGACAGGCATGATGAGAGATGGATGCTGCCTTATAGGCAAGGAGAGGAGGTTGGTAAGGGGGAAAATTCTCATATCCCACAGGTAAATGTAACCCTCCAGATAGCAGACACCTTCAGCTCCTTCCGTCACATATATCTGAAGGTAGAGGAGTGAGGTCCTAGGCGAAGGTTGTTCCTATATGAGATGAAGTACTTGACTTAGACTGTACCACTCTTTTGCTCAATACCAAGGGTTTTCCTAGCACCAAAGGTCTATTCAGTACTAGAGATCTGAGCAGAGAGTGTAATAGATAACCCCACTTTTATCCATAACAGGCCTGCATATTGTGGAACTCCATTTGGAGTAGGCCTAAAACCTTTCAAATATCAGTATCAAGCTGTGGGTTGTGTACTCCTGTGAAGCTTGAGTGGTACTGGTACCAGGTCATAGAGTCTCCTTAGTGACAAAGCTAAGAGAGGACTTTGACCTCTTCTCCCCCCCCCCCCCCCCGCCAAAGATTTAGGGGGAAGAAGTGCTCTATTTTACTCTAGAAGGCTGTTTATCACTACCCTCCACTAACTTCTCCGGGATCGCTCCGAGTCTTCTCCAAGAAACTGAGTCTGGATGTAATACTAAGCTCAAAGTGCTGTTCTTGGAGTCTGCTTGGGGGCAGGGGTAAAGGGGCTTCAATTGGAAGCTACCAGCATGGAGCAGTCTCACAAACTCAGCTTTAGCCTTGCTGCTCTGGATCTTCTCATCCTTCAGCAAATGATTCAGACAGTAAATACAAACATATTTGCTACTTTTAATATACTGTTTGCAGATAGAAGGCAAGCATCATATTTCAAGTTCAACACTTGAGGATAAAGACTTAGTCACAAGTGTCTATGTAAGATGAACTAGTTTTATCTAGTTCCAACAACATGGTTAGTTCTACAAGGCCATGTCTCAAATAGTTAAAGGCAAATATCAGGATTTGATACTAGTATGATTAGGAAGGCAAATCTGCAGCAGATCAAAAGCTATTTGTGGTAGCCCACAGTCATAAAGCTTTGACTTCAGAGTTCTGAACTAGTCTCATCCATTACCTATTTTATTAGCAGAATAACTAGTCTGTTGTGTTGAAGGTGGTCTGAGGAAGAGGCAAATGGTGAAGCCAAGGTGACATTACTGGAATGAGCAATGAACTTATTGCATCTTAGCACAGTAGGATGTAGATTTCCTTAGCTACCAAAAATGTCAAATATGACAATTCTGGCAAATTATTCATATCTGTCTCAATATACTTGTGGCCTGAAAAAGCAAAAATCTTGTCAGCTTCAATGCTGCCATTTCAAGTTTATTCCATTAAGTTTTACGGTATACTATAAAACAGAATTTGAAACAAAACCTAATGCTAAATCGTCTTACCTTACAGGCAGAACACAAGTTGTCTCCAGCAGCCATTATAAGATAGTTATAATACTACCATATTTTAAGACTTAGCCTGGTAAAAAAGATTTACCAAGAACTGAGTAGTGCTTTGTCTTTTCTGTAGATTTATGAAATCTACTTAAATCTGAATCCTGCACAGATGTGTTAGCAGTGCAGCTATTCAAAAAGCACCAACGGAGTAAAGAGCTGGTGAAAGGGTTAAGTGTGCAGAAAAGGTCTACATTAACCCCCCACATCCACAATTTTGCTTAAACATTTTCAAAAGGCATTGAGATGTACAAGCTTAAATGCTCTCCCAAAAAGAATAATACAAATCTAGCTCTTGTTTTAGTCTGAAGATAGATTAAAACATGGGGTTCAAAGAAAATCATTTACACAGAGTATTTCCAAAGATTGCTAGTGTAGGTATTGAGGCATGGAATGAAATGAAGGACCAGGGCAACCACCAGTCTAGGGTTAGGCAGCTACACTAAACTGAGATCAGGGGCAGCTCTACCATTTTGCCACCCCAAGCAGTCGCCACTGAATTGCTGCAGCGGAAAGAGTGGCGGAGCTGCCGCCGAATTGCTGCTACTGGACATGGACTGCCACCCCATTCTAAATGCTGCCCCAAGCACCTGCTTGGAAAGCTGGTGCCAGCCCCGACTGAGATTGTGCAACATACACTTGTATTTGTGCACTTTGCAGCTTTCAGATTACTTAGTGCTTATGATCAACACACAGAAAGCACCCAAAACAAAGTGGAGAACATTCTTGAAACTTGTGTGCTGCTACTATGTTTTTGTTTAGAGTACTAGTCTTCAACTGTGTCTATGCTGCTGCCTAGAGCAGGGGTTCTCAAACTGGGGGTCATGAGATTATTACATGGGGGGGTTGCAAACTGTCAGCCTCCACCCCAAATCCTGCTTTGGCTCCAGCATTTATAATGGTGTTAAATATATAAACAAGTGTTTTTAATTTATAAAGGGGGAGGTTGTACTTACAGGCTTGCTATGTGAAAGGGGTTACGAGTGCAAAAGTTTGCAAACCGCTGGCCTAGATTTTGATGGCACTAGAACTTCATCTAGTCTAGGACCACCACTGTTAAAATCCTTAGCCTTGAGAGGCCTTGCTGGTAGTTAATACAGGAACTGTAAAAGGAAGACAGGCATTTGAGGTACTGGCCCATGTGTTTTACACTAATTTCTTGTATAGTTGTAGCTTTAATAAAAAAGGCATGGTGTAGAATTAAGAATGTGTAAAATTGTCTAAATCTTTTAACAGCTAAAATTGCATAAACCACAACCTTTCAAGTTTCGCTAAAAATTACAAACTATGACATTCTTTACTACAGCCATCCATAATCTGTTCTGTTTACAACCTTAACTAGCAAGGTAATTGTATAATTGGTAAGAATTTGTTTCAATTCGTATACTTTAGCATATCTTCATGCTTTTCACTTGCATAGAATGAGCTATACTATTACAGATAGTTATAGTCCAGAGTATGCATTTTGAGTAGCTGAAAAGGCTTATTTGGAAATCTGTTCATCCTCCACGTAGTTTGCAAACTTCTAGGTGGTTGTGTCCATGCTAATGACTAGAGCTGAACCTGTTATAAAAGTGTAAATTGGTGAAGACATCTCACACAGATGCAGTCATGTTTTTGCTAGAAAATTCACTTGAAGCAGCATGGTCAACTGGGATATGCTATTACTACCAGCTGTGTCTCCTACCTTGAATCATTTCTATATTTGCATTAGATTAATAAGACAACATATTGAATTGGAAGCTGGGGAAGAATTTGTAAGGGCTTTAACAGTTGCTAAAATCCAGGCAAGCCAAACTGGAATGATCATGCAAGAAGGGGAGTCAGAATTTTTGGATAAGAAATGTGGATTAAGGAAGCTTAAAGGAAACAGTCTGAAGTCAGGCAACAGTTATAGGCTTCTGATTGTTGATAAATTAGACTGACATGGGTGAGTAAGCTTGACAAGCAACTGAAATAAGAGTACTGGTGGCTCACTTGAAGCAGCAAGCCACCAAGTGTAAAGGGACTCAAGAGGCAGTATAAGCAGCATCTCAGTGAAGCAGTAGGATGGTGCCAGAACAAATGTATAAAGAGCAAGCGATATCCTAAATTATGTCAAGAAATGCTCAGTCACTGGCTTCCATGTGGTCAAAGGTGTTGATTGAATCCAGAACAGTTTGAGGCCTGGAGGAGAAGTTTATGCCCTGTCAAACTTCACATGTGTTTGAGAGTTTGCCTATATATGCCTGTGGGGGGGGACTACACGCTGTATCTATGGTTTACCTTGATGAAAAGATACCCGATTACTTGAAGCAAGTTCATCAAAGAAACCAATGTGTAAGTGAGCACTTCTTGAAAACCAGAAACAGCTTCAAAGTTAGAAGTCCTAACTATTTTCTATACCTCCAGCAGCCTAATCTCTATTCATAGGGAACTTCCTGATATGAAGGGAAGGAGAAGCCACTCTAATGGACACTTAACTGTGGAGAGTCAAAACTAGCATGTTTACACAACTGGAGAGGGATTAAGGTTATGAGGTATTCACAAATTAAACAGCTCTGGATGATCTGCATACCAAGGTGTTAGGGATATTAGCAAATTCATGGAACTATGGGCAATTTTTGAAGAGCCATAGAAAAGTGGGGAGAAGTCAGGATTGAGACAAAGCAAAGTCTTCAAAAAGTAATCTTTGTAGTTATCACTTGATAAGTAACCTTAGTACAACTGAATGGAGAAAAATCTAGATTCTTAGGGGATAATAAAACCATGGATACCCAACATCTTTATAGAAATCTTGCCAGACAACTTGGTTTAGATTAATAAAGTGAAGGTTAAAGGGTGGCTCTTCCAGCCTTTGGGTTTTGTCTGCTAGATTTAAGATTAAACTAGACAAGTTTGATGGGAAATAAGGTGTAAATTTTCAGCAGTGATGGTAATTAACCATTGGAACAATTTATCACTGGAAATTTAAAATCAAGACTAGATTTCTAAGACCCACTCTAGTTTGAACAGCAATTGTTTCAGGAAGTTCTATGGCATGTGTTCTACCGGTTAGATTAGATAATCACCATGGTCCTTCCTGGCCATGGAATTGACAGTTTGGACAGAATTACATGATCATCAGATGAAGATAGTGTAGTTTGATAGAGTACAGATGTACTCTAAGTAGGGTAATCAAAACTGCCTAAAATGGCAAGTTCTTCCTTCAGATCTGTTGTGTTCCATGTTCTAGTTGCTTACTGGACTTCCATTTTACTGTTGCAGAGCCAATAAAAAATGGGCAACTGAGCTACTTTTCTTGCTCTATCAATTGTAGAACTTATCCCTAGAAATACATATCAAGCTGCATATTCTAAATACCTCAGTTGAGTCAGGGATACTAACTGGAACTAGAAATAAATGGACCATGAAGTTTGTTAAAACAGATCTCTGCATATGACCCTCCTCCCTTCTTTGGATAAATACCATATTAAGTAACTGAGACATAAAACCACAGAATGGCAGCATTTTACATTGTACTTTAAGCACTGCATTTCAGTGCCTTCAAACTGTACTTAAATACTCCAGTTAACTGGACATGAGCAGCCAACACGGAGGGAACACTGGTCAAAGAACTTTGATATATGGTAATATTACACTGAAGAGCTGTCTAATGAATTGCTGCAGGGATAAGTGAGACCCAATTAACTTATGCTAACTAAAGAGAGTTAAGGAGATTTGCAAATTAAATAATCGTGAAATTTTAGATGGGAGTGAGAAATATCTTGATACACCTTGGAGTTCAGATAGAAACTGCAAACAAAAAACTCAAGTCCATTTATCAAGATTTCAAAGGAATTTTACCAAATTGAGACTTGGGACAGTCAACAACTTAGGAGTTTGCAGCACTTTTGGGCTTTCTTCTAGTGTGATTTTGGGTTACATATACCACAGTGGCATTTTACACCCTCTATACAGCACTTAAAACACTGGTTTCAATTCTGCAATTCAATACAAGGAATATCAGAATGAAAGGAATATGCAGAACAAATGATTAGGGGTCTAGAGAACAGTTAAGTTTAAGACTCTGAAGCGTATTAACTGGCGATGTGATGACTAAAGTGAGGCTGAAGTGGACATCCCTTGAAAAATTTAGAGGGATATAATTAGATTATCTGGGATATCTAAAAATAAGATAAATGTAAGAAAAACGAAACATTTAGATTGAATCCAGAGCAATTTCTTAACTGAAAGACCTAGAAGTTAATACCAGCAACAGTAGTGTGCAAGTCACTACTTTGATTCATTTAGCACTGGAAAGGACAGAGGTCTGGAGAAAACATACCACATTGGCAGGGGGAACAATGAGCCAATGGTCTCTTCCAACTAAAGAAATCAACAATTCAAGCAGGCTCCTAAAATTCAGGGTGAAGACTAATTTTCATGATTAAAATACAATATACTTCACACCACAAGCTAGTGGACCAGGTTTCTGGCTAGAATTGTATAATAAAAAACACTATCAAAATAAATACTAAAATGCATATTAATTTGTTTTATTGAGGCACAACAAGGCATTGTGAATAGCCCATACTTGAGGCAATTATATCAGTAGTGTAGTAAGCTGGACATCAAGACAGTTAAAGGATAAGTGCAAACAATATACATTCACAGCTTAACTAGCAAGGCTACATCACAATTGATAAAGTGCCAAATTAGTGCTGATTCAGTAACCCGATCCAGGATTTCACCTTGCAAAACAGGACCACCATCTCCCAGATAATGGAACCTTATTTCTATGAAATCGGAAGTGCAAAGCTAGTTTTCCCCCCTCCACCAATTTGTTTGGAGCAGCTTTTTTGTAAACATTACACAAATTTCAGTCTTGATACAGAAGGTACCCTGAAAAGGTAGAATATTTCCAGCTACTTCCATAGATAGCGCCCCGATGCAGACGTAACCAGATCTGGTCCCCTTGGAAAAGCTGTAGGACAGCATGGTTGCTAGCTGTTTCATGGTCTGGAGCCCCATCATTGGCATATGCAGACACTAGGACTTCTTCATTCTTCATAAGGTTTACATACAGTGGAACATTCACAGCCAGCTTCAGCATGTGGAAGATGAAGACATAGGTGCCATTCACTGGACAATTAAACCTACCAAGCTGAATATCAAAAGTTTCTCCCAGGTTATTCAGCAGAAGGTCAAATGCGATGGGCTGATCTAGAGTTCCAGGGGCCAAGTTAGATGTTCTTGCAGCAGAAAAGGCAACTCTCATCTGGTGCGGGAGAGGATAAACGTGCACTGGTAGTATGGTGGCAGCTTGACTTGTCACTGGCATGTCAACAGGGGTGATGCTGCGGGAGTCTCCCTGCCCAGAGTCCCCACTATTAAATGTTTCATTGTCTCTTTCTGGACTGCTCACCTGAGAAGAATCACTCCATCCTGCTGTTAAAGATCATTAGCAACAGTAAATGATTAGATTGGACAGAAGGATAACCTTAAATCTGCATTTTGAAAATTAAGACCTAAAAGTTTATAGGTATTTTTGCAGGTTTACTGTATTCTTGTAATTGTAGTATGTTTGTATATATAAATAGTCAAAGGGGCCTTGTGAGAACAAACAACTTTATTCACCATCAAAACTATCTTCCTAAACAAATGACTGTCGATTGCTCACTATTCTTTCTCCACACCCTAAAAGATATATCGCAGCAGCTATAAATACAGCTTTAGCTGAACTATTTGCCATGCAAGTTTAATCCCAAAGTGGCATACCTCAATTGTTGAAGATTCTCAGAGTAGGGGATGTTTATTTTTACTGATTAGCTCAAGGTCTTATGGTGACCAATTGGAGGATTAAGGTTTCAGAAGCACCCCTTCTCTTAAGGTTTCAGAAGGAGATATGAAAGCTAAATTAGTTTGATAATCTGAAATCAGTCCTACTGTGTCCTGATGGCTTACTCTGGACAAATATGGAATGCAATACATCTGTCATGGATATTAGAAGCGTCTTAATCGGAAACCATATTCAAGCAACTTCCTGCACCCCACCAAAAAGGGTAAAAGACTATATTAGCTGTTCATTCAAGTGTCAGGAAGTTTTAAGATGCAGTACACTGATAGAACATGACAATGTAATACTAGTGGGTTTTGTAAACACAAGTCACCTCAAACATTCAAGGCAAGTTCTGTTTTTCCTACAAGGCAACTTAAAATGTTAGTTTATTTAGTATAAACCAAAGTTATATCAACTTCATTAGTAACACTAACTGAAATAGTATGTCTCAGTCCTCTGCTACAAGATTGTTTGAGTCTCCGCTTCTCTTTTAGTCATCTGGTTTCCTCAATTCCCTTCTTCTGAAGTACTCTCTACCATGAGTTCTACCTGATGAGAAATTTTCTTCCTGTCTATTTTCTCATCTGTAACCTAAAACACAAGAACTTTAGTACTAAGATCTGATCATGAAATCCTTAAAGTTGCTGACCTGGTAAAACTAGCTTTCCTATAACTTTCAAAACCAAAATTGTGTTTTTAAAGTAAAAAATTAAGATTTTGGTCTGCAGCCCACTCCTTCACTTATTCCATGCCCAGCAATAATAAGCAGGGATCTCTTCCCTTCACTCACAGCAAGCTTATTTTCCCCCACCCTATAATGTTTTACTCTATTTTTGTCTGATACAGACTATCCTATTAGTACTCAAAGATTTCAGGATCAGTAAGGTTGAGTTTCAAAAGCTACTTGTTTAGTGTTTATATTCCAACCTGGAGAGAAGTTATTCTCCATCTAAAATGACAGTTTCTCACTGAAGCTATTTCCCATACAAGTGTAACCCTGCCCAAGTTTTGGGGATCCATATTTGCTAGACAGCTTACCTACAGACAGATGCTAAGATTGTGCATATATAGCCAATAATACACACACACACACACACACACACTTAGCTGGCCAACCAAGACTTTAGGGAAATCAGATTAGCTATCAGATACAGGATGCAAAACTGGCACCCTGTGAATAATTCTATTAATCTTAAACAAAGTTTTTTACTTCTATTCACACTGCAGATGTGGAGATATGAGAGACCATTAGATCTGTCAGAATTAAAAACTGTTCTAGTTGCAAAATCTTTAGTACTTGTAATGATTCATTAGCCAGGGAGGACTGCCAGACTGGAGATCCCAGACAAAGTTTAGTGCTCACTTTGAAACGGATTTTTACTTGGGAACAACAGAAGTTTGATCCAAGTTATATTTGACCCCTATGCCTTTTTTACCATTACATATTCAGAATTGCATTTTAACGTTTTATGCACATGGTTGGGGATATCATGTTATCCTTACCTCTTGAGTTTGATCGAGGACCGCCAGTTACTCCGCCTCGTTTATAGCACTGCTGGTAATTAACATCCTAGAAGGAACAAAAGTATTAGTTATTACTCCTAACTATCTTAAGAATGAGACTACCAACTAGAAAGTTACCATTCTGTAGCACAGGCAATTAACTTTTAGTTTGCTTAGAGAGTTAATCAGTATACACTTGGGGATAGTTTATTTTTGACATACAAAATATACATGATCATAAATTGCTTTTCATATGTCCAGAGGCTAAGTCAATACTGACAGATCAGCTTCTTATTTGTGAAACTCCAGTCTTTCAGTCTACCCTCTTAGGTACTTCAGTGTTCTTGAAACTTAATACAAGCTCTGTTGAACCAATGAAGAACAGATTTCACAGCAGAGCATCCTCCTTTCTACCACTATGCACCTTCAGCTTCTTAAACTTCAGAGAAGAGCCCTTGGCATGTTCGCCTGAGCATCTCAGACATCAGGCATTGCAACAACTTTCAATATAACCAGGATCCAAACCATGTGGGGATTTAAAGTCAATACAGTATTTCCATTTGCAATTCAGTAAAAGTCAAACTAGTGACATTTGAAAATGGTTCCATACGAGTAGTGCTATTTAAGATGGTCAGTCAGTCAATGGTAGCCCTTGATACAGCACATTACAATCATCCCATCTCAAGATAACAAGGCATAAATAATTTGGCAGTCTTATCAAGAGGAATCTCGGTAGCTATGTGTAGATGGAGACAGTATTGGCTGCTGGTGCTCATAGGGAACCCAGGAGCAGAGAAGACCATGCTGGAGTAGCCATACCTCCCAACACAGGGAGCCGATGCACGTTTTAAATCCACCAGCCCTACCCATTTTGAGTTTCAGCCAACTTGCTTTCCTCTAGATTGGGAAAGCAAGTTGGCATTGGGAAAGATACTACTCCATTCAAACTGGAATTAAGATATGAATGGTCCTTCAATCCAAACTGTACTGTTTTCCTGTGCCCTCTATAGAGCACAGAATGACAATACAAACCTGTGGCAGATGAGCATAGCTGTTGTCTGTCTAATGCAACCTTCTGAAAAATGGAAATAAGCAATTTTGTTTTTCCCCTGAATGTACAAGCAAGCAAGCAAGCAAAATTGCCTCATATTTGTCAGTTTTCTGATGCCAACAGCATCTAACCTGCTAGGAGAGAACACAGACCATTCAATGTATACTATCCTCAGTCGAAACTACAAGGGGTCCTGAAATAATTCCTCCACTTCAACATCCTGTTTGCACTGTGTCAGGAAGGCAAGCCTCAGGTCTAAACCTAGTTGTCAGCCAAGATTAATAGGTAGAGATCAGATTTTACAAAGCATTTAGCAGAAGAGGCATCTGAAACAGTAGTAAAAATAGCACTGTGTATTGTACCAAAAATATTTTGCATTATGAAATTTGAACTCACTTCCTAGGTTGTAGCCAAACCTTGTTAACTTCCTGCAAAATGTAGGACACATGAAAGCTACAAGAAAAGTAAATCCTTACCCTTTGAGAATATGGAATTCCAGGATAATCTCTACCAGTGAACTGCAGCTGGCCGTAGTTGCCATTAGGTATTGACGGGGATCCTCTATAAGCATCAAAACCTGCTCAAAATATAAAATTAAAATGCCAGAGTCGGTTTATGTTACCAACATTCAAATAAGAATTTTCCTTTAGGGACTGTCAGCATTAATTTTTAAAAAACAGTTTACAAAGAGTGCATGCACAATTTATTCCATATTTCAGAGCAGCTTTGTGTTGAAGTCAAACGCATGGAATAATCATGGATGTCAAAATTAAAACTCATTAACAGCTTATTAGAACTCATTTATTCCAAACACGGTCGGTCTGCAAGAGTCTCCATTACATTAACAGTTTCTGAACTTACAAAACTAGCACCCAGACACAAGAGTGTCCTCGTAGGTATAATGGCAGACCCAATCTAAATAAGTGATTGAGTATGTTGGACTTGCATAAGATGCAGGACTTTAAAGCAATGCCCAGACATGGCAGATTTAATCCCAGATGCTGTACTTTGCCAAAAAGAAGAACTACTGTAATCATAAACTGGTGACAAGTTTACACTGCTACAATATGAGGCCAGTTGTAGTTATAAAGTGAACACTAATCTACTGAGATGAGCATAGTAAGCTACTAGTACCAGCAACTAATGAGGTTCCTTCATAGAAAATGAGGATTCAGACTCTCAAATTGATAAAGTGTAACCCCCATTTATACTTTGTTCAATCTGCCAAAGTCCACAATCACAAACTGTAGGACCATACTCTATAGCAGAATTGTCAAACATGCGACTCAGGGCAGAACTGGCCCCCGAGTGCCTCTGCTTCCAGCTCTCCCCATCCCTCTCTTCAAAGTAATCCAGTAACCTTGTTTACTACTAGTTCAGAGGAGAGTTGAGGAGTGAGCTCATGCCCCTGTTGAAATACAGGCAGTTGAGCCCCTCTTACAAGCCCCCTCTGGGCTCTTTAGCATTTTGTAGTAATTGGCAGAGGAGTATTAATGTTTCACATACATTATATTACACTTTTCTAATTTCAATGCTATTAGCTCTTAGGATTAATGCACAGAAGTATCTGGTTCTAGAACTATATCCCCTACTATAGCTAGAATTGATCCTTTCACTGGGGGGTGGGAAGCAAGTGAAAGTATACCTTTGTATCCACCAGGGGAACGATATGAATTGGTCAGTGATCTCCCACCTCTGGCAGATCCTCTAACAGATCCCCGACTATTGAGATAAGGCTGAGTGGGTCTGGTGAAAATAGTCTGTGCTGGATAAAAGGCAAGGCTGCCATTGCTTACAGGAACAGCTCCGTCAGGTTGATAATTAACTGCTTAAGAAAGGAAAAAAATTAGAAGAAATGAGACAGAACTACCATACCTATAAGTTATTTCAGCATTGAAATCAATACTGGATGGAATCCAGTATGTTTTACAGCATTTCCTGCACTAAAAGAAATGTTCCTCCCATTAGTCCCACAAAGTTTTTGAACCAAACCTTTCACCATTAACAGAACCGATGCATAAGGTATAAAATTGTTACAAAGTACCACTATTGAAGCCCCCTACTTCCCAGAAGAATCTGGTTGAACTCACTCTGGACAGATTCAAGCCAGGTCTGTTCACAGCGTCTTGCTATACATTTCTCCTGTGACAAGCCATGACAAATTGAGTCCATATATAGACATTTAAGAGTTATTCATTGTTTTAAGCTAGCACTGTCCTGTTTGGAGATAGGATAACTAAAAATAGTAAACTTAGCATGTTGAGTCTGGCAGCCACAGTACACCATGAATACTTTTGGTGCCTAAATGAGAGCTAGTTAGCTGATGCTCAGTCCAGGTCAGAGTGAGGTGATGCTGCTAAGATTAGTGGAAACAACTAGATATGGTGAGCCCAATCTTCTCTGATCAAGGCTGTTTTCCCAGCATGTGTTACTAATCTTTGCAGCTAGGGAATCCAACCACCCCAACATTGCAGTGTCCAGGAATGCCCATCATTGTGCCTTGCCACAAGATTGACTTAAGATCCAGCCTTTGCTACAGTGGTCCATGTCTGTCACCTCAACATTGCATTATTTGAAGGTATTCTATACAGGGCTACCCCATGGATCAATCCAGAAACAAGCTGGTGGAGTAAGTGATGGCTAACCTATTAAATGGCATTTCTCAGTTGCAGCACATGACACCAATGTCCCATGATCTGCACTACTTTCTATTGGTTTCTGGCTTGACCTGTCAAGCCCTAAACAACTGGGGATATTGCTATGCGAGACTACTGTGTCTCATGCAGGGCCATCCCTAGCTATTTTGGTGCCCTCCACAGGGGGGGTTGGCCACTTCCTGTGGCGTTCCTCCCTCCCCCCAAGCCTGGGAGCCAGGAGAGCAGAGCAGGCTGGGGCTGGGTCACTCCACTTCCTGCAGGAAATGGCCAGGCCCCACATAACCCACCCCATGGAGGCCTGGGGCCCCAGGCTGCTCTGCTCCCCTGGCTCAGGCTTTGAGGTGAGGGGGGAACTGCCCCCCCCCAGCACTCGCCAGCAGCACAGCTGGGAGCCAGGGGAGAGGAGCAGGCTGGGGTTAAGTCATTCCACTTACCACTCTGAGTGCAGGGTCAGGCCTGGCTGCAATCTTCAGGGGAGTGGGGACAGGGCTGGGGCAGCATACAGCTGTGCAGAACACCAGGAAATTTGGTGCCCCAAATTTCCTGGTGACCTACGCAGCTGCGTGCTTTGCATATGGGTAAGGTCGGCCCTGGTCTCATGTTATGCTTGCCAGTTACAACCACCAAGAACACTTTATTCCCTTAGATTTACATGGGGCTAGTGGTAGAATGTTCTCAACTCTGGAATGAAGTTTTGTTGGATCTGTTCCACCGAAGTCTGCAGTGAGCTTCTAAAGGGAATCAGATTCATGGGGAAGGGAGTTTATGCTTTAATTTTGCTTTTTGTATTATATATATCAGGAGTGCCTTGAGGTTTGATAGATGCCCTTGGTTTTTGTATAAAAACCAAGAAATTTGTCAAGATTTCTACTTGTCAAAACAGAAAAGACTGACAGTTTGTGCAATCCCTGTTTCAGACAGGTTTAAGAACAAAGCTCTGTCCTTGGTTGCACATAGTATCTCAGAGGTCAAAGGCAACTGTAAATGCTTATCTGAGTGCACACAGTTTGAATGACTTAATTATTGACAAGTCAGCAGTGTCAATTTCATATGCAACAGATTCCTGATTCGCCTTTGAACTTAGTGATGCTTCTGTTTACAATCAAATTTAAAAATCTTCCAGCTCAGATTTGCTTCAGTCTGGACTGGGACTTCAAGAACATCCTACCATGGCTTAAGAACCTCCCTCTTAATCACTCCTTAAACATAATACAGAGACTCTTGGTATTTCTATCTCTATGGAGACACAAAACCTTAGATTTATGGGGGGAGATTTTCAGTACAAATTATGACAGTTTTCACATTGTTTATCAACTATTTTGTTTGATTATCCATCTATGTTCTACATTTTACCTCCATGAAAATAGTGGCAAAGGTAGCAACGTTTAAGTTGGGAGTTCTTAGAAGGCTTTCCTGTTTACTCCAATATCATTAGGCCATACATTTAGTATTTGTTCTTCAGTGCAAAATAGCTCTCCCCTCACTTACTGCCACTACCTCTGTTCCCAGGACCTTTCCAGCTAATACAAAAAGTTCCCCAAAAAAGCATGCTACAAGAATCAAAAAAAATCCCCCCCAAAACATTGAAAATACAAGTTTAATCCTGAAGACAGAAGCCTCTTAGAGATAGACGATTTCCATTTACCCTCAGAATTCTTTTAACACTAAATTTGTTACCTTTAATACTACCAATGTACCATCTGTATCACACTTATTCCTGCACAAAAATAGTTCAAGACATTTCAAAAGTTAGAAACAAATACTGCAACAGACATCTTACAAAAGGTTACCGTCTCATACTGGAGATCCAGACAGACTAGTCCTAACTGAAACTAGTCACTATCGCACAAAATTAAATACCACTCCTTGGTGACTAAATCTGCCTACTGGGAATTTTACACAATCATACAGAGATAAAATTGTATCTGCAACCAGTGCGTGCACTTGCACATGCACTGTTTAGAACAGGGGTCTGCAACCTTTCAGAAGCGGTGTGCCGAGTCTTCATTTCTTCACTCTAAGGTTTTGCATGCCAGTAATACATTTTAACATTTTTAGAAGGTCTCTTTCTATAAGTCTATAATATAGAACTAAACTACTGTTGCATGTAAAGTAAATAAAGTTTTTTAAATGTTTAAGAAGCTTCATTTAACATTAAAATGCAGAGTCCCCCAGACCAGTGGCCAGGACCCAGGCAGTGTGAGTGCCACTGAAAATCAGCTCGTGTGGTGCCTTTGGTGCACAGGTCATAGGTTACCTACCCCTGATTTAGAATATACCTTTTCACCAGATTAAGGATTCAGGTTTCGAAACTGTACACTTCAGCAAACACATTCAATAAACAGGTCATCTTGAATTACAATTCTACTCCAAGAAGCGACTGTCAAAATGATTGTTTGCTCATTTGATTTGGGCAAATTTACTTTGTTTACAAGTAACTAGTTTCAGACTGCTAGCCCTGCAAACTCCAACTGGGACTGAGTCAGGCTGGGTACTCTTCACAGTGAGAGCAATCTGGACTGGTTATTAATGACAGCAATACCTATGCAGCTATATGGTCAACTGCACAGCCTTAACTGAATAAAAGTTGAACTCCATTTTACCTGTATTGCACCTGCAGGGGATTACTGGACTAAAAGCAGTAGAGGTTCAGGAGCAGATTAATGGATCGAAGTGTCAGTTTGATAGTCACTTCGGTCTAGAGTGAAAGATGCAGCCATGTACAAAGAATTTTCCTCACCTGTTGGCAAAGTTTCTTGTGAATGAGAGTTTTGCTCTGCAACATGAGTGGACTGTAATTGGCACTGAGGAGGAGTTTGTGTACTTGCTGTAGAAAAACTCTGGTTATATCCTGCAGAGTATGAGGAGTCATCTTTTATTTCCTGCTCTTTACGTGGAGGCAGGGGTGCATTCACCTTAAATACCTGGAAAAAGTAGGTTTTATTTAAGCAAAAGCTTAAACTGTTAACACTTCACCATTTATACTACAGTAGCACCTAAAGACTCAGCATTCAGGGCCTAATTGTGCTACGCCCTCTACATGTCGCCTAGTAGGTTAGAGTTCATGCCCTGAAGAATATCTAGTCTATTTAGACTAAATATGG
This sequence comes from Dermochelys coriacea, assembly GCF_009764565.3. NCBI lineage: Eukaryota > Metazoa > Chordata > Testudines > Dermochelyidae > Dermochelys > Dermochelys coriacea. Next base: position 244,635,377 of record NC_050068.2, read on the forward strand.
GAGTTAACCCTATTTTAGATAGAGATTGAAGGCACAGTGACTAGCCCTCTATCACCAGGTCACAGTGTCAGAGCCTTGATTTCAGCTCAGATCTCAAAGCCCTAGTCCAGTGCCTTATCCAAGCCCCCTGCCACAACCCCTCACCTTTTTCCAACACATTAACCTTTTAAAGTTCTTACTATTACGTTTAGTTATTGCTGGCAATAGCCTGCTTTTACCAGACTTACTGAAACCCAAATCCTGATCGAGAGATATAGTACAACCTCAGTGAATAGTCTCACTACTGGGATTCCCATCACCAGCTGAGTTAGACAATTTTCAGTTAGGAAACAGGTTCTTGGCAGCTAACCACATGCACGCAGCTTTTCTGCTTTCATTTTTACTACACATATATACTAACCAAGCAGAGGCAGTTCTCTTCTGAGGCTGTCCTTTTCTGAATAGCTGCCACAACACAAGCTGTTTGATGCTTAGTGTCAGTCCTAAAAATGCTTAAAACATTCCCAAAAGAATGATGCATGGACAAGTTCAGAATCTCAAAAGGAAGATTTTTTGGCCTTTAGCAATACTAGTAGTGGAAACATTACTAGTGTCTTGTAAAGTGGCTGGGCACTACAAGGACCTTTATCTTCATTGAGACAAAAAAATTCAAAGTTGTACCCAACCGGGCAAGCACTTCAACTCTATTAACTGCAAATCACATACTAAGGTAGCCATTTATCCTATGGTACAGTGACAGATATACTATGAAATGTTGGAGACCGGTTGAATGGTTAAAGGCAAGCCAGGCAGTCTGTTTGAGAAAGCAAACCACTCTGCCATCCATATGAAGGTCTGTCACTATACTGAGATTATGCAATTTGAACTTCTTTTGGGCTGGGACAGACTATTAGAAATAAAAATAATTTGCAAATAAGGTATAATAATAAAATCATCATCATCCAGGGGAAAGCAGCAAGGCCATTATTTCTCTTTTATAGATTACCTGTAATTCCACAAGCTGTTGGGATGGCAGAGATTCCCAGCCCACCAGAAACCAATCTCGAGCTCATGAGGATAAAGCAATGTGAAATCTAAACCCCCATCTTATGGATGAGTCATTATCTTCGGCACTAGAATTCAGGCTACACAAAGTGTTCATGGTTCTCATGCTTCTCTCAGTTGCTCTGAAATCCTGAGGCTGATAGTTGTGATGTTGCACCCCATAATGCTTTATAGAAATATGCTTATGAGTGTAAATACGACATAACTGGAATGTTTTATGCTATATATGCCATGTAACATCTCTGCAAAGGTTATGATATACTGGATATTTTCATCTTATTTGTATGCATGTATCATTTTTGTATTGAAGTTACGAATATTGGCTATGTACTTGTTTGATTTTAAGTAGCCTCAGTGAGGTATTTGGTCAGCTTCTTGAGAAAAGACTATTCTCAGTAAGTGCCTGATCAAGAAACACTTAAGCTGTCAATGAACTCAGATGCCAATCCACATCTGAGCTTTCCTAGCAATGTGGCTAAGCCTGTAAAGAACTGAGTCATGCATGGACATGTGACTTGCCCATGTGATTCCAAAACACCATCTTGTAGCTGGATTCTGCATAAGAGAGAAGGGGTTTCCACCCACAAGAGTATTTAAGCCCCTGGGAACCCCTCCATTGTGTCTTCAGCTGGCTCAAGAGATAGCCTCTCCACCCCAAAGGATGCCTGAAAGAAACTGGAACAAAGGACAGTAACTACAGGGTGTGAGTGATTGCTGGACCCAGACTAGAAGGAGGCTAGTCAGTCAAAGAAGCTTATTGGAACATCTGAGGGTGAGATTTACCTGCATTTAGCTTCCTACTGTATTAGGCTTAGACTTGCATGTTTTATTTTATTTTGCTTGGTAGTTCACTTTGTTCTATTACTTGGAACCACTTAAATCCTACTTTTTGTATTTAATAAAATCACTTTAACTTAACCCAGAGTAAGTATTAATACCTAGGGGGGCCAAACAGATGTGCATCTCTATCAGTGTTATGGAGGGCGAACAATTTATGAGTTTACCCTGTATAAGCTTTATGCAGGGTAAAACAGATTTGGGGTTTGGACCCCAATGGGAGCTGGGTATCAGTGCTGGAGACAGGAACACTTCTTACGCCGTTTTCAGTTAAGCCTGCAGCTTGTGGGGGACGTGGTTCTGACTTGGATCTGTGTTTGCAGCAGGCAAGAGTGTCTGGCTCGAACAAGGCAAGGTGCCCAACTCCCAAGCTGGTAGGGAAAACTGACTCAGGTAGTCTAGGCCCATCAGGTGGCAGTCCCAAAAGTGGTTTCTGTGACCCAAGCAGTCACAATAGTAATGGGCAAGGGGATGCTGCCTGAAGGAAGACTGCTTATTTCCTTCTTGGGGCTGGAATGCACAATTAAAAAAATGCAGTCACCCTGGAATCCTTTAGGGAATGGAAGCCCTCATTCATTTTGAAACTAAAAAGCTCATTTATCCTCAAAGGGAAGATCCTCAATTGTAGTTTGGACCGCCCTGGAAACAGAGGAAAGAAAAGAAGCTAGGAGGATCTTCTCATTGCCTTTTCAGAATCTGAGCATTTACTAGCCGACCTGACTGGGATGAGCTATACTGCCTCTTTCAGGAGGGGGATCTAACCCTGGAAGGGGCAGAAAATGTAGGCTTCCATGAAAACAGCTGTACACTCCAGAGCTAATACAAATATAAAGTACTAGGATGGGGCATATAAGGGATAGTAGGAGGGATTTTTTTTTTTTCCCCATTAGCCCAAGGTAGTTTCCTGCTGACTGAGTCCTCCCCGAATCTCTAGTCAACTCCCACTCTGCTACCCAAAGGAGGATGGAGCAGGAAGCATGTGACTGAGATACAATAGGGAATCCCTATGGGGATGAAGGGAAGGAATTATATCTAGCTACATCCTTCCTTTTGATATTTGAGGCGGCTTGCCTAGTGTGCTACAGCATGAACAATTTTAGGCAAGCCTCTCCAGCACTGAATCTGTTTAGGGAAGGCATGATACATAGAAAAAAAAATCACCTAGGAATACATTAGTCTTCTAGGCAAAACAGGTACCTGATTAAGCAGTATCAACTTCAGACAAGGGGAAAATTTTGTTTCAAGGATTTTGTCTCTGCCATACAGAGCCTCTGTAGGGTAGAGAGCATCTAGCCTCAAAGTATCTCAGTTTCTTGCCCACTGGCAAAAAAACCTTAACACTGCTAACACTATACTACAATTAACACTAGCATGATGCAGAGAAGCAGAATGACAAAATGGCAGGGGTTCTATATCACTACCGTAGCTGGTAAGAAGGAACTGAGGAAGTTGGGCCTGTTCCACCCTTTATGCCCTTGGATAGAGTGCCACAGGGACATCTAGGACACAGCTCCAACACACACTGCTGGCCAATAGAATGATCTCAGGCACATGAAGAAAGGAATCCATGCGAACAATCATTAGAAGCATGCCTTTTAATGGGCATCTCCAGTTTTCCTTCCCTTCATATGGTTTAGTTGCACCTCTTTCCCAGCAACACAGACTGCACCAAGTTATCTGAAAATAGGGCCAAATCCTTAAACTTTACGCATGGCTGGACAGCTCAGTGAATTATAAAACCACTATCTGGGTTGGTCACAGAGTTAGGGTTTAACCTTAGTAGAGAACATGCCAGCCCCATTTGAAAGCAATGCCTTACAGTGGAGTTGCATCTTATGCAGGAGTTAGGTTCTAAAGTCAGCACATAAGGCGAAAATCGCGTATAGTAAAAATTACCCTTGAAAAATCCCTTAAATCACCCATAAAGTACAGTATACACTCCATCACATTAAGAATGGGATCAGCATCCCAAGCGCTATGTAGCCGTGAGAATGTAAGCCTCGTGTACGTGGCCTTGAAACAGCGAATCATGCCTTGATCAAGAGGTTGGAAGATGGAGGTGGTATGGGGGGGAAGAAGAGAGAAAGACTACTTCGTTATGTGCAAACCAGAATGCCGCAGAGCGGCCAGGAGCATTGTCTACGATCAGCAACACTTGACTTTAAAGTCCTTTCTCTTTGAGGTACTGCTTGACCTCGAGAATGAAACCCTTATGGAACCAATCCAGAAATAATGCTGCTGTCACTCAAGCCTTTTTATTTGTTTGATTGCCAGAACACAGGCAGGAGATTTTTGTTCTTGTCTTTTAGGGCACAGTCATTTGCAGCCCTGTAGAGCAAGCCCAGCTTTATTAAATGCCCTGCCGCATTGCCACAAAAAACAGTCACATGGTCTTTAGCTGCTTTGAAACCAGGGGCTTGTCTTTCTGATTTTGAAATGCAAGTGCAGTTGGGCATTCCCCCCCACCCCAGTCTCATCAGCATTAAAAACTTGTTCCGGAAGATAACCCTTTTCTTCTATGATTTTCTTCAATTGTTCAGGGTAGGCTTTTGCTGCTTCTTCATTGTCAGATGCAGCTTCACCAGTAGTGAGCTGGTTCACACAAACCGGTTGTTAAATTTTGAAGCCGGTTTAGAACCGGTTGTTAAAGGGGTTGGCAAACTCTGGCCTGTGGGACTGTCCTGTCCATCCCGCCTGAGCTCTCTGCTGGGGAGGCTCCCCTGTGAGTTTTTACACACCTGGTGGCACTCAGCCTTCAGCAGCAGGTCCTTCACTCGCTCCAGGCCTTTGAGGCACTTCAGCAGTGGGTTCTTCAGTGCCACCGAAGACCCAGAGCAAGTGAAGGATGTGCTGCCGAAGGCTCAGTGACTGAAGGAACTGGTTCTTCAACTTCTGACAGCTCATCATTGGTCTGCATATTTTTGAGGTTGAAGCGGTTCCTAAAACTGTTAAGCCAACCTTGGCTGGCTTTGAATTCCTCATCAGAAGGCTGTCCCTCTTCAGCAGGAGGTTTGAACAGCGCACAGAGGCTAAGTGCCTATCGATGGCAACACACTGCGAGGAAAGGCTCACATTTACGGTTCATGTCTTCCAACTATAAGTTTAATGCCTTTTCAGTCTTATCACATGGCTTATCACCTTAGTTATTGGAGCACTTGACACCACGGCTTGATGAATTTCTCTCCAATCTTGATGGTATGAATGCTAGCTTTGTTGAGGCCATATTTAAAGCGCTGTGTTGGAGACCAACATACAATCTCTCAACAAGTTAACACAGCCACTTTTTCCTCCTGCATTTGAACAGATCTGGTGCTCAACCGAAGAAACAGCGAATTAGTTGGCTTGTGTTTAGGGACCATGTTGTACGAAAAATACACACAGTATCTTTAAAACAGTAGAATCACTCAGCACGGCAAGATGCTCACACTATGAGGCACCTGGGAACTGAAACCAACTGAGGGAACAGCAGATTCACGTCTCCCATCTCATGCTCACTCCGGGGCATACGATCATTGAGTGGAATGGTGGGCAGTATCGCCTGCACTATTTACAGGCATCTTGTTTCTTTTTTTTTTTTTGCTGAGTGCATGTAGTTGAATTCACGCAAGTTAAATGCGGGTATGATGCGACTCACCTGTATTTTGCTATGTAGCAACCCCCACTGGTACTTTAAACATGACTCTGAGCCAATTAACTTTTTAGCAGGTCTCAACTGTGAAAAAGTTTACAAACAAGGGGTCCTAACAGAAATTGAGATTTCATTAGCATATTAGATTAGCAAATTAGGAATTCAGACACTTGCAACTGCTGGCCTATTAAAAATAAAATTGATTGTTAATGAGGTGTAGTGCTTGATTTTGACCTACACAGTGGCTGCAGAAGAGCTTCTCAGCTCATGGAAATATCCTACTAATGAAGCACAGAAGGAAAGGTAAAGGAGACCTTAGACTAACATTTGAGCATAAGCTTTCGTGAGCTACAGCTCACTTGATCGGATGCATTCAGTGGAAAATACAGTGAGGAGATTTATGTACACAACATGAAACAATGGGTATTACTATACACACTAACCAGAGTGATCACTTAAGGAGAGTTATTACCAGCAGGAGAGTGGTGGGGGGAGGAACCTTTTGTAGCGATAATCAAAGTGGGCCATCTCCAGCAGTTGACAAGAACGTCTGAGGAACAGTGGGGGGAGGGGGGAACATGGAGAAATAGTTTTACTTTGTGTAATGACCCATCCATTCCCAGTCTCTAGTCAAGAAGGAAAGGTAGGAGCAGCCAAAATTTATGGACTAGGCTGTCATTGATTGAGAGGTTCTCAGTTATAGTATGCGCTATCAAGTTTTGGGCTGAAACCTGGACAGTGCATTTAATAGTTTTAAAGCTGAAGTAATAATTTGTAAGCATTCTTGTTATGAATGCTTTCCTGTTTACCCTCTACAAGAGAGACACTTACAGTCTGCATTGCCTGAAAGGGAGCTGCATTTATGGTAACAGAACTGCTGCTTGCTGGAGGAGATTGAAAGGTTTGCCCCTGTGACACTGGTGACATGGAGGTGCTTGAAGTAGGCAGTGGTGACTGTGGCTCTCTTGGCAGGGGAATAGTTGCCTGAGAGGGGAACAACAATACATGAGGTCACTTGATAGTTATCAGGGAATAACACAAGAAGTTAGTTTGTTCTAATGCCTAGATTGCTGAAAGTCAGCAGTTTCTGCAGGTTGACATTTGGACATAGCAAAACAGAATAGCTTTTGCTTACAATTTCAAATCTTGCTGTGCATCCTCAGCAATCAGTACTTCTATTGCAGCCTACTGACTAAGTGAAAATATCCATATACTAGTAAACATACCAATCATAATTTCCTATGGAAACTACAACATGGACAGCTTTTTCCACAAGTGAAAGATATTAAGTGCCTGCTATTGTATAAAGCTCTATGTATGCCTCAAAATGAGGAAAGTAGTTCCTTGATCCCAGAGACAATATAAATATGGTGACCTCTTTCCCACCAGAAAGGTTCAATGTTTAAATTACCGAAGCGGTCAGTACAGTAGTGCTGTACAGTAGTCAATTCAGTACCAAGTCAATGCCTATGTGCAAGTACATTAATGCTGCTTAAGACTCCACACTTGTCCCTTCCAATGCTAAAACGAAGTATGATTCAATCAGTGCAGAAAAATGCTTTGGCAGCATATCAGAGCACTGTAGATAGGAAACACTAATTTAACACTCACCCTAAGTTTCCTATGGAAACTACAACATGGACACAGAGGGAAGAGCATCTTCACAAGCAGGCTGGCTAACCTAGTGAGGAGGGCTTTAAACTAGGTTCACCAGGGGAAGGACACCAAAGCCCTGAGGTTAGTGGGGACGTGGGATACCAGGAGGAAGCATGAGCAGGAGCACGTGAAAGGGGAGGACTCCTGCCTCATATTAAGAAAGGACAAAAACAGCAAGTTCCTATACACAAATGCAAGAAGCCTGGCAAACAAGCAAGGAGAACTGGAAATCCTGGCACAGTCAAGGAATTATGCGATTGGAACAGACTTCATGGGATAACTCACATGACTGGAGTATGTCATGGATGGATATAAACTATAAATAATTTATATCTAGCTACACCCTTACTTTTGATATTTGAAGAGGCTTGCATAGTGTGCTCCAGGAAGGACAGGCAGGGCAGAAAAGGTGGGGGAGTTGCATTGAATGTAAGAGCAATATGACTGCTCAGAGCTCTGGTATGAAACTGCAGAAAAACCCTGAGTGTGTCTGGATTAAAGTTTAGAAGCATGAGCAACAAGGATGATGTTGTGCTGGGAGTCTGCTATAGACCACTGGACCGGGGGGATGAAGCTCTCTTCTGGCAACTAATGGAAATTACTAGATCACAGACCCTGGTTCTTATGGGAGACTTCAATCACCCTGATATCTGCTGGTAGAGCAATGCAGTGGTGCACAGACAATCCAGGAAGTTTTGGAAAGTGTAGGGGAGAACTTCCTGGTGCAAGTGCTAGAGGAACCAACTAGGGGCAGAGCTGCTCTTGACCCGCTGCTCACAAAACAGGGAAGTAGTAGTAGGGGAAGCAAAAGTGGATGGAAACCTGGGCGGCAGTGACCATGAGATGGTCGAGTTCAAGATCCTGACACAGAGAAGAAAGGAGAGCAGCAGCATACGGACCCTAGACTTCAGAAAAGCAGACTGACAACCTCAGGGAACTGATTGGCAGGATCCCCTGGGAGGACATGAGGGGGAAAGGAGTCCAGGAGAGCTGGCTGCATTTTAAAGAATCCTTATTGAGGTTACAGGGACAAACCATCCCGATGTGTAGAAAGAATAGTCAATATTGCAGGCAGCCAGCTTGGCTTAACAGTGAAATCCTTGCTGATCTTAAGCACAAAAAAGCAGCTTACAAGAAGTGGAAGATTGGACAAATGACCAGGGAGGAGTATAAAAATATTCTTCAGGTATGTTAACAACAAGAAGAAAGTCAAGGAAAGTGTGAGCCCCTTACTGAATGAGGGAGGCAACCTAGTGACAGAGGATGTGGAAAAAGCTAATGTACTCAAGGCTTTTTTTGCCTCCTTCACAAACAAGGTCAGCTCCCAGACCTCTGCACTGGGCAGCACAGCATGGGGAGGAGGTGACCAGCCCTCTGTAAAGAAAGAAGTGGTTCGGGACTATTTAGAAAAGCTGGATGAGCAAAAGTCTATGGGACCAGATGCACTGCATCTGAGAGTGCTAAAGGAGTTGGTGGATGTGACTGCAGAGTCATTGGCCATTCTTTTCAAAAACTCATGGCAATTGGAGGAGGTCCCGGACAACTGGAAAAAGGCTAATGTAGTGCCTGTCTTTAAAAAAAGGCAAGGCGGAGGTTCCAGGGAACTACAGGCCAGTCAGCCTCATCTCAGTCCCTGGAAAAATCATAGAGCAGGTCCTCAAGCAATCAATTCTGAAGCACTTAGAGGAGAGGAAAGTGATCAGGAACAGTCAACATGGATTCACCAAGGGCAAGTCATGCCTGACTAATCTAATTGCCTTCTATGATGAGATAACTGGCTCTGTGGATGAGGGGAAAGCAGTGGACGTGTTGTTCCTTGACTTTAGCAAAGTTTTTGACACTGTCTCCCACAGTATTCTTGCCAACAAGTTAAAGAAGTATGGGCTGGATGAATGGACTATAAGGTGGATAGAAAGCTGGCTAGATTGTTGGGCTCAATGGGTAGTGATCAATGGCTCCATGTCTAGTTGGTAGCCAGTATCAAGTGGAGTGCCCCAAGGTTTGGTCCTTGGGCCGGCTTTGTTCAATATCTTCATTAATGATCGGGAGGATGGTGTGGATTGCACCCTCAGCAAGTTTGCAAATGACACTAAACTGGGAGGAGAGGTAGATACACTGGAGGGTAGCAATAGCATACAGAGGGCCCTAGACAAATTAGAGGATTGGGCCAAAAGAAATCTGATGAGGTTCATCAAGGACAAGTGCAGAGTCCTACACTTAGGATGGAAGAATCCCATGCACTGCTACTGACTAGGGACCGAATGGCTAGGCAGCATTTCTGCAGAAAAGGACCTAGGGATTAGAGTGGACAAGAAGCTGGATATTAGTCAGTGTGCTCTTGTTGCCAAGAAGGCCAATGGCATTTTGGGCTGTATAAGTAGGGGCATTGCCAGCAGATCAAGGGACATGATCATTCCCCTCTATTTGACATTGATGAGGCCTCATCTGGAGTACTGTGTCCAGTTTTGGGCCCCACACTACAAGAAGAATGTGGAAAAATTGGAAAATGTCCAGCAGAGGGCAACAAAAATGATTAGAGGACTGGAACACATGACTTATGAGGAGAGGCTGAGGGGATTGTTTAGTCTGCAGAAGAGAAGGGGGGGATCTGAAAGGGGGTTCCAAAGAGGATGGATCTACACTGTTCTCAGTGGTAGCAGATGACAGAATGACGAGTAATGGTCTCAAGTTGCAGTGGGGGAGGTTTAGGTTGGATATTAGGAAAAGCTTCACTAGGAGGGTGGTGAAACACTGGAATGCGTTACCTAGAGAGGTGGTGGAATCTCCTTCCTTAGAAGTTTAAGGTCAGGTTTGACAAAGCCCTGGCTGGGATGATTTAGTTGGGGATTGGACTAGATAACCTCCTGAGATCCCTTCCAACCTGATATTCTAGGATTCTAAGCCGAGGGTTAACAAAAAGGAAGGCTTCCAGCTTTCTGAGATGCACTATTGAGATCAGGTATTTAGCATACTAAGTAAAATAGAAAATCTAATTTAGGTCTGAAGCATCTAGTCACTCAGATTTACATTGTTAATTTTGAGTTGTTCAAGTAAAGTTTATGAGCAGAGATGTAACCATATGTGAAAAGCAGTTACTCACCTGGGCAATTTCAATCTTTTTGGATATTACTGGCTCAGAGATGCATGGGCTTGTCTGATAAGGTGGCTGAGATGAAGTCTCAGTCTCTTGAGAAAGTGGTTCTGATGTCTGAAACGACAAAAGCCTTGACAGATGCAACTTACTTACCAGTAGAATGTTGCAGAAATAGGGAAGTTGATAATTTGAAAAAGTGTTATAAGATAATGTGTTGATGCATTCACTTTGGATCTACTGTGTTTACTTAGATCTAGATCTCTTACAAAACTACGTGTGTAGCATGGAAGATGCACACTCAGCTTGTTTAACATTTGAAGATTTCAAATATTGACTCCTGTGGAAAGTTTTATAGGAGTCCCAAAGATATCCTTAATTATAGGCAAGGCCAAACCAACCATTTACGCTAAATAGTTTGGAAAGTTTCAGCCAAAATTCTTCAGCAACTACCAAACAGATCAGGGAAAAACATTTTGCAGTGTTAAAATTCTGAAAACTATAAAGTTATAGCATTCCCATTCTTTAGAGCAGGAATTTGAAGCTTGGCAGGGGTGGACTGTCAAGAATGTGCCTTTTGCTGTTCTTGTGAAAATCCATCCAAATTGGGCCAAGTTATAAAGCTCTGAAAGATCAGTTTACACATTCAGTAAAAACTTCACAGTTTAACAGCTGACATCTCCAAAGAGTCCATTCTCAATGACCAATGCTGCATACCCTCATGACCCTTACCTGTTAATCCAGACTGCTCATGAGTCAAAGACACTAAGCATGCTCCCTCTTAAGGTTGTAGCTTCCCAGCTGCTCTGGGCCAGGATGCGTGTTTCTCCTGTGCTGTCAGTAACCCCCTGCAGTACCCAGAGTGTGGGAGTGAGCAACCTGACATGAATGCTGAGGGGACAAGAGACAGACCAGAGGGAGGGAAGAGTAGATTGAGACAAGGGAGGCGGAGGGGGAGACAGGATTGGTTGGGCAGTGAGAGAAGGAGCCAAGGAGAGAGGGGGAAATGGGAGTGTGGAAATATTTGCTGGCACTAAACTCTGCATTACAACTTAACAATGGAAGTGTGACTAGTCCTATGTTATTTTGTAGTGTACACTGATGAACCATTTAGTCTGCCCTAAGTATATGAAAATTCAGTACAAGTAGTCATTTTTCATTAAAACTGACATCCAAACCTAGTGCAGTTACGTCCAATAGAAGAAGCTCAACTTCATTTAGGAAAAGCCATTCAAAAGCTGGAACTATTCAGGACTACTTTACAGTTTAAGTAGATCATTCTGCAAACCATCACGCTGTAAAGCAGTGCTGCTACATGCCAGTTGTAGATGGACTATACAGAACGGCAAATGTCTTCATGTTAATATTTAGTATTTAATGTGAAAACGGAAAAGGTGGATTTCTTCAGAATTCTCAGTTTGCTTTACCCAGAAAAATCAATTTCCCCTCAAAAAGCAAGACTGTCCTATTTAATCATTTCCTCATAGGTTATTGTTTAATCAAAATATCTGTCTAACACTGACTATAGTTACAGGCTTGAAGGCAGTAGAGTGTTTTCAAGCCACTACGAAGGAGATAATTCTTGTAAGTGGTAAAAAATTGACACACCCTGCCTCCCAGTTTCCTTTTATGCTGTTAGTATTTTGCAACCAAATCATATTTGCACAATACTATGTATGTATTTGCTAGTGCTTGCTATGCTAAACTCCCTTAAAACAGAGGTTGGTGTAATGACTTAGAAATTCTACATTTCTGTGTGGGAGGCTTGTTTGGTTCCTGGAAACAAGATAATACACAGGGAGAGAAGGTAGTTGTGTTACTCAGCAGCAGTACCTCTAAACAGTTCAGTGGTGTCAATGTCTCTAAAGAAAGCCCCACCAAATAGTTTCTGCAAGAATGGAGTTATCACATGGAACGAGGGTGGATAAAAATCAAAAACCATTTTTTATTTAAATTGGATTTTTGATAAAATGCTCTGAGGAAAAACCCTATCTAAAGATAGTTTTAATTAAGATACATTATAGCTCAAAGGTATCTCATCATGGAATAGAGATTATACATTTTAATTCTATAGTATGAGAATATATTCAAGTAATGTTTAAAAGAAAAGTTTTGTAAATGAGTTCCAATAGTTCATGGATTAGGGACCCAACCTTATGGGGTTCCACAGGCTTCTGTATAGATTTAGGTTAATCTTTCTATCTACCCAACAGGACTCAGTGCTCAGTCTAGATTGGAAGATGCCAGCGAGGCCTAGTTTTGCAGTTCTCAGACTGTGGGTGTCTCCTCCCAGAGGTAATATGCTTGTTAACAGCAAAAATGTTTTTAAATATATAGAAACGAGAAACAGACCGCAACTCTATTGTCCCTCTGCAAATTTGGGTACACAGAGTCAATCCCTTACCTCTCTAAAAGTGCAAAGTTTCAAAAAGTTCAATGAATAGAAGATTGTTGGGGGTGGAATAGATCTGGAAAAGGAGAAGTCTGGAGATAAATGTCAGACGTGAGGGACATACGCTTGTTTTGTTAAAATACTGTATGTTTGCTGTTGAAGAAAAATTCAGAATACTTAACATTGTTTTAGTTAACTAAAACAATTTAAATGGGTCTAGTGATGTTCTCATCCTAATACAGCATGGCAAGAAAATCCTCCAAATATTAATGATTAACCTGTTGAACTGGGGACAGCTCACCTCCCAATGACTTCATAAATATCTGCTTCAATTACCTTTGGTAAATGAAATAACCAATCATTCATTTTCTGATATAGTTGTAAAACTCCTCTGAAAGGTTTTCAAAATAAAACACTGTTTAAAAATGTGCAGTGTACGCCTTCTAAAAATGAAACCTACATCTCCAAATTGTGAAGAACACGTGTTCAGGTTACAACAACCAACAAGAATGCACTTTTATGTAGAAAACCATGATTAAATGGAGTCTTCCTGACTAGTGATTTAAATCAATTTGATTTAAATCAAATTCACCCTGCATGGAACATAATGAAGGCCAATGAAACTCCAGTGAGAAGTGTCAATGTTGTCTTGATATTTTACCTGTGGTATCTGTGGTGTCATAAGATCATCTGTTTCAGAACCAGAAAGAGTGTGATCAGCAGATGCTAAGGAAGTATTTGAGCCATGCAGAGTCATGGGAGAAGCAGCAGCCTGGCAGGAAGAGAAACTACTTCAGATAAAGTTCATTGGAGGCAACAATCCTAGTAGTTCTGAAAAGCCTTCTGGCACAGTTTTGTTAAAGTGCATGGTTTAGTTTATAAATGAGCAGTTTCATGCCAATGCTTGGTATTTTGTTAACAGTTATGTCTGCCTATAGGACATTATATACTGTTTCTGACATTTAGCTATTGCTCTAAACATGACACTGGCCATCCAGGATTTTTGAAAATTTGTCTTAATTTTTTTTTTCCCCAAGTTGCTCTTAGATTTGCTTTTAAATACATTAGCTGAGCCACTTGAACAGTTTTATTTAAAAACTCAAGTGCTAGTGGTCAAATGATAAGTGAAATGGAAATTTTCTTATAAAGTTATTGGAGGATGCTGCTTGATTACTCCAGATAGTATTGTAATAGGCACATTGACAAGGCAAAGTCAACTGCATCTCCTGGCTATTATAAATTTAAGGTAGGCAATGCAAACAATTCTCTTGATTTTTGCATATTACCTAGATTGGTGCAGATCCTACATGTCCCTATTCAGAATATAGGATGTACCTCATCCAGTCCATCATATGCCTCAACTGCGTGGGCAAAACCAGACAAGTCTCTATGCTCTCAAATGAGCTCACTCAGAAAAATGACAAGACAAGACACCCCATCACATGTGAGTCAACACTTTTCAAAGTGATCACTCCATATCTGAGCTATCAGTCCTCATCCTCAAAGCAAAGCTATACAACACCTTAAGATTAGCCTGGAAACAAATTCATAACTGACAGACATGGTCTCAGACACTGGTTTTATGGCTCATTACAACAATTCAAAACCTACTAACATTCCTTGGTCTTATTACTGCAGAGGTGTTAACCAGTCACTTCATTTTAAGTGGTTTCTTGCAACTTTATTAACCCCTTATGCTTAACTATTTGTCCCCACCTTTTATTTATCTGCAAAACTCTGGTCATCTTTTCCAGACTTGAAGAGGAGCTCTGAAGCTCGAAAGCTTCTCTTTCACCAACAAAAGTTGGTCCTACCCACCTCTCTCTCTACTAGTTGCGCTGGCAATTGAAAGCTAAATCCAAATACATCTTCCACACTGTGAAATGCAGGTTATAAATGTTATTTTCACTCATCTGCTATTACATTGAAGTTAAGATGGCATACAATGCTTTTTTGATATATAGCTCATACTCCAGGCTGTATATCTGGTGGGAGCTCACTTTGCCGAGATTATAAAAAAACTTTATAATCAAGTTCTATACTGTTTTAATTCGGTAGACCAAATCAAATTTGGTCTGTCTTGTGACAGATGTATTTTGGCATAATTTTCCTATACAATTCCTCAGTTATTTCTGAAAGCTCACTCACTCATTAAAAATCATAATTGTCTAATTCTACAGACTAGTACTCTTATTTTAAGTTTACCTGTGGTGGCTGTTGAAGAAAATCATTTTGACTTGGCAGTTTCTGTTCATTAGAAGCTTTGTAAAAATAAGAGTAAGGGATTAGTCAACATACATTTGCCTTAAATTTAACTACAACTTCTCAGCATAATTCAAAGATTGATTTTTTTTCCAAAAAAACAGAAATTTAGACAGCTACACTGCCCTTACTATACATCACGCAGTAAGCATACCAGAAAGCTGAATAAATTAAAACAAAATAAGTCACTCACATTTAGGAAGTGTAGTTTCATCTTGTGAAGTTAAAGGTCAAAGCAGTCTCCAGCAACAGAAAGACTTATGTATGGAACAGCTATTTCTCTAAGATGACTTGAATTATTCAAGACAAATTTACTCAAAATTTCAGAGGTAGAAGGAACATTTAGATTCTTTCGTTCCCCACTACCCATTACGACTGACTTATTTTCCTGTTTTGTAATACACAATTTCTCCTTACATTTGAAGGGCAAAAGGACTATTTTAAAGGCCTAATAGCACCAGCATAACTAGAGAGTTCAATATTAACTGTTGCACCAGAGGCAATAGCTATATGTAGGAATTCCATAGGTTGTTAGAGTTCTATTATAAAACATTCTGTGTTGTAGACAGGTATACAAGTACAATCTGAAGGACTGAATCCTAGATGGGGGGGTGAAAGAACTTGACCATGTACAAGTCTCAGGTTGCAAGACAACAATTGTTCCACAACCCTGCAACTTAATGCATATTTAAGTGTTGCTTAAGTTATTCTGTTGGCCATTTAATGAAATGTTAGCCATTAGATTTAGATGTTGTGGATGAGATGGTCAGATTCTAGACAGAAATTTTTTCCCCCCATTATGGCTATTGGTGATGCACAGGGCAAGTGAAACATTGCTCCATTCAACTTCAAGAACTCTGAATTCTATGCAAGTTTACCTACCTACAGGACTACCTGCTGGAGTTACTGAAGGTGGTTGTGATGAACAAATTGCACTTGGTGAAGCTTTATCAACATCCAGGATGGACTCCTTAGAAAGGTTACCAAGTTCATGAAATGGGAAAAATTAGGATTGTTCAGATCAAAAAAGATCACAGAAGTTAAATATTCTATAGTCTGCTAAAATCTTTCGTTAATTTAGTGAATAGTAGCTAGGTCCATGCCACTAACGAAACAAGTTACTACATTACCACCACTGGCTCAATGGGGACCCAAGCCCTGCAGATGTTATTGCAGGATAAACAAGACACATACCTGCATGAAGTTGTAAGTCCCTTGTATCTGAGTCATCAAATCCTGCAGTTTTTCCCTCCTTAGTATAGGATCCTTTGGAAGAGTAGAAGTAGAGCAAAATTCTGCAGCTGACTGATGTCCAGGTTTAGGCACCTAATATGTAATGAAAAGGAGGATATAAACTGATACAGGAGGAAAAACTGCAGTAAATAGTCTGACAAGTGTCTTCACAAGAAGAGATGTTTAAGAATCAAATACCACAGAATAGGAAGTGCTAAACTGGTTATTGGCATTTCCTGAATAAAACTTGATGCACAAGTTCACAGTTTGTTCACTTCAGAAGTCAATTTACTATAGTCACCGAAATTTGTTAGTCTCTAAGGTGCCACAAGTACTCCTTTTCTTTTTGCGAATACAGACTAACACGGCTGCTACTCTGAAACCTGGATTAAGCTTGTGGCATTAATTCACTATGTTATTCCACATATGCAATACTTTGTTCAAGACAAAATTAGGTATATTTATTCAGCCAAAGTAACTCAATTTAGTACCGTCCAGCTCAACACTGCAGTTTTAAAACTAAACTTGGATAGGAATTGTGTTTTTAAACTTAGCTGCACAATTATCAAAAATTTTTGCAGTACACCTCCTCCCCTCCCACCAATTAGAGAGTCATGAGTGATAGGATACTGAGTCTTTTGGGAGGTGCCAGATGTTTTAAAGAAACAGCAGCTAAAAATAGGTAGAGCTACAAACAAGGCTGCTTGGCACTAACATCTCAAAAACTTGCCCTTTACCATCTTTACTAAGTGTGGCATTTCCTACAAAAATGCTGTATTAGCACAAGTTCAGAATTGGGCATAAAATACACATACCCCAGTCTTCAAGAAAAAGGCTTCTGAATGCAGCTTTTTGTGGATCATTTCAGACTTTAGTTGGTCTTTTAGCTTTGTTATATACTCAAATCAATCCACAGAATCTATTCTGGCTTGTTCCAATGTCTGTACTGTGGTTGTTTCCCCCACAATGGGGATCATTCAAAGAAAGGGGGAGGGGAATTTTCAATTGAAAAAACAGATTGGTTACATAGCAGAACTGCTGTCACTTTTAGACCTTTTATAACTAAATAATTCACTGTAAGAAACAATCCTGTATTAGCACTGAGTGACTAGATTATGTATTAGATCTTCTGAAATACAAGTTTGATGGAAAAGATGCCACAGGAAGAAAGTTGGCCTGATTCCAGTTACATTGGATGGGACACATCATTTCTGTCTGACCCAATACCTTGGAGTACTACAGAAGACTACAGGCATGCAAGAGTTACTAGTAACCATCATCATAAATTTGGCTAAACAGCCAAAGCTTTGTAGTCTTATTTGAATGCTACTCTGTACCTTCTGCAAGCATTCTCTGGTTAGTTACATGTTTCATACTCCATGCCATGTCTAGGTTAGAGTGCGCTCTTGCAGAGTTCTGTGTGTTTATTTACTGCCCGGGTAATCTCAAAAGTGGAAGAGTTAGAAAAAGGAATCATTTAAATGGGAAAACGTGAAAGTGAACAATCCTACATGAGATTCCAAAGGCACACACTGATCTCTCTAGTTTGTGTAGCTAGACAGCTGCACCTTCAGAGATGAAGAGTAACCATATTACTTGAGTTATGAATGTACAATGCCAATTAAATATAGGATACCTTATGTGGAGAAGATCAATTTCTGTCCAAGTTATGCAGGAGCAATGAACTTTAGTTTGCTAATCTTCAATTATGCAAGTGTGAGCACTACATAAGTCACAGTAATGCTATGGCTACACAATTAGTAGGGAGGTATTCTGACTCAACCCATATGGGGAGGTCTAACTCAGCAGCTGTATGTACATGCTGGCTTCTCAGTATCCATACGAGTGGAGCACAGGATTGGGGCCTGGAGTTATTCCTTGGGGAGCTCAAGGCCATTGTTAACCTTCCCACACACTAGAGAATTTTAGGGCCTTTTTTCATTCACTCTTCCCTTCCCCCATCCCAATATTACATCCATCGACCTTTGCTCACCTGCAGCTCTGCTCAGTTCTTCCCTCCTATCCATCCATGTACAGATTTCTCCATCACTCCTGACAAGCATTTTCAAAAAGCACTCTTCTACTTATTCAAGTTGTACAGACTATTGGCTAAAAGGCTTTTCATGCTTTCACATATCAGATGTGAAAATCTTCTCCCACAATTATACAAAAAGCATAACAGCAGTGTACAAGAGAACCCAAAAGTAAATGGAGGATTTCAGAATTAGTTATCTTTTCTTCTCAACATATAGCTACCAAAGATAATTAGTGGTGGGTATAGAATTAGCAAGAGCTAGCCTCTTCATGTATAACCACCTTAACCTTATCCACATTATTGAAAAGAACTGAAATTAGGTCGCTCTTTATAGAGTTAACTCCCTGCCAACAAAAGCTTTAAAAAAGTTTTGCCTTGGTGTGTATAGGTGAATATGCATCAATCCTACAAAGTAGTGCATGCACTCATACAACGGAATCTTTGGTATCTATTTTCAGATATTAGCTGCAATTTAATTTACAGTAACTTCAGTGTTAGTGTAATTCTGGAAGTCAAGTTCCAGTAACACTTAAGTTTAAGTGAAAAAGAATAAGCACAAGACTTTGGCCTACTTTTCAGAAGTGCTGGGCAGCCAAAAGTCCTGTTGAAATAATTTGGGGCTGCAAATGCTCACTACTTCTGAATGTCAGGACACTAGTCTATAGAACAAGATTTTGCCTACTGAGAGGGCAAGCTATTATGTTCTACTACCAAAAAAATGTAAGGCATAAGCATTTTCTGCAGTCAAAGCTATGACCAAATTAAACTTTGTTAAAGCAACCTGGCATTCTATATTGCCTTCCTCCATTCTCAAACATCAACAAGTAGGAACTAAGTCTAATTACAAAGGATAAATAAACAAACACCACAAGTATGCAGGGGCAACAAAAAGAAAGGTCAAGGCAAAAAATGAAATTAAACTAGCTAGAGACAAAGGGCAACAAGAAAACATTCTACAAATGCATTTGAAGCAAGAGGAAGACCAAGGACAGCGTGGTGGGGGATGGAGAGCACAGGGAGAGAGAGAAACAGAAAATGTGGAAATGGCATAAGTGCTAAATTAATTTGTTTTCACCAAATAGTTTAGTAGCAACTGGGACATCTAAATCAATGAATGCCAGTGAAAATGTGGAAGGATCAGAGCCTAAATTAGGGAAACAAGTTAAAAGTTACTTAGACAAGTTAGATGTCTTCAAGTTACAAGGGCCTGATGAAATACATCCTAGAATACTCAAGGAGCTGACTGAGGAGATATCTGAGCCATTAGTGATTCTTCAAAAAGTTGGGAATTATTCCAGAGGACTGGAAAAGGGCAAAGATACTGACCACCTATAAAAAGGGAAATCAGGACAACTGGAGGAATTGCATTCCAGTCATCTTAACTTCACCACCTGGAAAAATAATGGAACAAATTATGCAATTAATTTACAGACACCTAGGTGTACATAACAGCATGGATTTATCAAGAGTACATTGTGTCAAATCAACTCAATAGCTTTCTTTAATAGGGTAAAAAGCCTTGTGGACAAGGAGGGAAGCGGTAGATGTGGTATATCTAGACTTCAGTAAGGGACCTATGAGGGAAGACTGAAAAAATTGGGTTTGTTTAGTCTGGAGAAAACTGAGGAGTGACATCACTTTTTATGTACTTGAAAAGTGTTGTTACAAGGAGGAGGGAGAAAAAAATGGTTCTCCTTAACCTCTGAGGTTAGGACAGGAAGCAATGGGTTTAAATTGCAGCAAGGGCAGCTTGGGTTGGACATTAGGAAAAACTTCCTGTCAGGGTGGTTAAGCACTGGAATAAATTGCCTTGGGAGTAGTGGGATCTCAGTCATTGGAGATTTTTAAGAGCAAGTTAGACAAACACCTATCAGGGATGGTCTAGATAATATTTAGTCCTGCCTTGAGTGCAGGGAACTGGATTAGATGACCTCTTGAGTCCCTTCCAGTCCTAGGACTAGCATTCTAGGAGGCTGAGACTTCAAAGACTAAGCTACCAGTTTGCCTCCATGTTTTGTAGGGCTATGAGTGAGGTCGCAAGAGCTTTTCTAAAAAGCTTCCCCTCTCCCTCCTCCCCCACCCAAAGAGAGTTTGGAACTTTACTACAGATTGTTGCAGTTTTATCATGCCAACTGAAATGGCCTGAGATTTAAGTTGTTTGTGAAGTTTTTATAAATACTTTGTGAGCTACTTCAAGACAAGATTTCAATTTAAGTAGTCTTATAAAATGGTAGCTAAAAAGCTTTCTGGCTATCATAGTTAGCATTTAAGTAGCCCCATGACGTAACTTGGAATGAACAACCACCATGCATCCAATGAAGTGAGCTTATGCTCAAATTTGTTAGTCTCTAAGGTGCCACAAGTACTCTTTTAAAAACCATTTTAGCACTCTTGCTTATACCTGTCAGGATATAGTCTTATATTTGATTATTAAATTAAGCAGCAATAATAGGTTTCCTTTGATACAGAATACCAATGGAGAAGATGAAGTTGATTTAGATCTAGTTTAAGTCATAAAATTTATACATAAAGTCATAGTCCTTGCATCTTCCTTTTACAGACAAAGTTGTCTGTTTTCAGATAGAGTCTGCCTGAGGAACAACTTCCATCAAAATATACCAGGTGGCTTCTTTTTGTCTTAGGTGTAAAGGATATTGTGGTTAGCAAAGTTAAGTAAAATGTGTATCAGTTCAAGTGACAAGACAGGCATTGAAAGATCCTACATGGTCATGTGGTTTGCACCTCACGAAGGCAAGTGTGTATTCACAATTCTGATGCTACAGCCTATTAAGCACTTTTGTAGTAATAAACTGAGCATAAGCAGTGCTCCAGAACACTACAGAAGTGGCTAGGGTTGATTCACTCCAGAAGGAAATTTGGTTCCCAGGTGACTGCAATTTGTCCAGTCTGCTATTGAAAACCAAGTTAAGATGTGCCTATCAATTTTCACAGGCTCCTTTAGCTTACAAGGTAGGGCTGCTTCCCAGACCACAAATGTTCACAGCTATCTTACTTGTGTGTTTCTACTGAACTAGTCACTAACACTTCATTAGAAAAGACTCAAGGTTATAACATGTGCATCGGAGTCTAAGCACTAGAGAAAAGTACTTTGGATAGTGTAGCCAAAATATGACTCCAACTCTCTAATATGTTCAAGAGTTTAAGCTAGCTATGTACTGCTGTATACCCCTGGAAAGAGGCCTCATGTTCAGGGAAAGGTACATGAGTTATCTGACAGTTTTTAAAGTAATGTAGTAAAAGCCCAGTGTTTGAGAAAACAGCTTCCCCAGGGTCTAACTCTCACTACTGCTCTACAAATGGACAGCCATACTAACTGGGAACTTTCCTGTTAATGTGTAGCTGAACTAAACACACCAGATCCAAATTTAAGTGGACTATTAATGAACAATCAGGTCTTTATTACATTGAAGCTTATTTAATTCCCATTTTGAAAGCAATACCCTGCTCAATTTTCAGTCCAAAATCTGATTAAACAGCTGCAGGTGCCTACAGTCGCTTTTAGGTCCTCTGACAATCAAAAGGGCTATTACACAGACTAGTTGCAACAGCAAATAGTGCAAAACAATAAATTCACTATTGGATGCAACAGCTGATGGGTTAAAAGCATGTTCCTTCCCTGCCACACTCCAGATATTCCTACTAAAATGCAAATACACAGAACAATCACAGCATGTTCATGGTCGTTGGAAGTGGAACTCTGATTCTTTCACCTGTAAATCATTTGTTTAAATCCAACCTTGATTGATAGTGACAAAGTATCATCTGCTGACTATTCAGTGGCTTGCCTCCAAATGAATTTGTGGGTTCAGACCACTGGGCAGATATCTATAATAGTTATAACTAAGCCTGAAAAGGCCAAAAATTGAATGTGGAGAGGAGCCTCTGTTGACCTATCAGGCAACTAATTGAGGAGTACTGTTTTCAATGTGCCAGAAGTTTGCACTGCTAATTATATTGTCACCTTCTCCACAGTATAAAGTCAGTTGCTTTTGAGAACACATGCAACTAAAGTCATTAGTTTAATCTATTTTTTGAATTGTTAGAGCATCTATGCCAGGTCATACACAATTCATGGCACAAGGAACTGTACCATCCAGTATTTCAGTCTTGGCTTACAGACAAAAACTACCTTCACAGTACAATAGTATACTGATATTGCCCATAACTACATACATTTAAGCATATTTGAATGCATGATCATACAGCACAGATCTGCATACTAACTGGATAATTTACATAGCAGGAAAGAGCCCACAATGGTCACTGCTTACCATTCCTCAGCACTTCAAACTAGGAGATGAAAATATCTACAAACTAAGCTATTTTGAAGGTACCACACTATTTAGCATCTCATTCTGCATGGTGCCTTTCCTAAACATTTAGATTTGCACAGGTGGAGTACTTCAACAGCAGAAGTAGATATTCTTATATATCCAAGTGATGCTCTTGGTCAAAGTGTATGCTTGAGATGGATTCTAAACTAAGTTCACTTCCTGGTTTGAGATTAGACACTGCATCTGGCACTATGGGACTGACTAGTGCAGTGCTTTTCAAGCCATCTGATGTGGGGGACTGGCAGTTGACCCCCCCCCCAACATGTGTTCAGACCACCAGGCAATGGCTCGCAGACTGGCACCAGTCTACAGACCACTCACTTTGAGTAGCACTGGACTAGTGGACTTACTATGGCTTCTGCAGCAAGGAGTAGTAAAAGCCATAACGGAAGCTGAAATAATTTCCACTGTGAAGTCTGATTTTACCACTTGCTCCCAAATGTTGAATAAAAACTTTTGACTTGAAATTTCATGCGTGTTCTTAAGTCAGAGGAGAGTCTGACATTAAGACAGCCTATTTCAATTAAAATGTAAGGGTTTTAAGTTTGTTTTCCCTTTTAAAAATTTGTTTCCTCTAGTCAGTTGTGCTTTTTTACTAAAGACCTCCAATTTTTACAATTTAAGCACTTGGATCCAGAACACAATCCTAATTTAGCCTTTGATATACCTAAATTATTTATTTTTCAGTTAAAGCTTTTGCAAAACATTAAGTGCATGCCTACACAATTAATATTCATCCTCAGTATGTCAGTTCAGCCTATAGAATGTTCAGACTAAGGGCACGCCTTCACACCAGCTGGAAGAGCACTTCCCAACATAGGTAAACAGATGTGCCACTCAGGCCAGCATGCTAGAAATAGCAGCAGCTGTGGTGGCACAGGTGGCTGCTTAACTAGCAGCCCCCTACATACCCAGGGGTTCCAGTGAGATTGCACTCAGGCAGCTAGCCTAAATTTCTATGGCAACATTAGTATTTTTAGCATGCCAGATTGAGCAAAGCTAGCACATCTGCCAACCCACACTGTGAAGTACCCTTTTAGCCACTGTGTAGACATACCCTAAATATAAGCCAGATGACCACCCGTAATTTTAAGTTAAAACCAACACACCAAACCTAAATCAAGTTAGGAATGTCCATACAAAGTTGGATCAATAACTGAACTAATTTAACACCAATACCCCTGAACCTATGCAACTCCATGATAACTAGGCCTAAGACCTGGTGCTTAAAATTCCACAGTCCCAACCTGGTAGGTCAAGGGCTTTATATGAATATTTTTAAAATAAATCTATAAATAAAATGGAGGGTATATAGTCCTCAGAGCTTACAACTATATTCAATGAAATTTCATTACTCCACTGGCAAAGCATCCATATTATGAAGCAGAAAAGTGGGGGAATTAAAGCGAACTTATTTCCAGTGTATACAAGGGAATGACAAGATTCTTTCTACAAGATTACTAGCATACAAAACCTGTACAGGCTAATTTTATGTAGTGGCTTCTCTCAACTCCCTGGAAGACCCTAGTTAGAAGCAATTTTTCTTCATTCTTGCTCTAGCAACCTATAAAGATCAGTTTCTCAAATGCTGTAAAAGCTTGAATAAAACTTAGTTTCTCAACATAGGCACACAAGCCACACCTTTCTATTTTATCCTATTCATCCTCAGTGTTGGTTAGAGATCAGCCTATATACAGTATTCACACTATGAGCCAGACAAATGCCAGATTAAATTATGTCCATATCCTTACTTTATGGAATTGAGACCACTGTTTTAAGTGTTTATTAATTTTACAAGCGAAATGCTGTCAACTTAGAGTCAGCATTTTATCTGTTAAATCACTGTTCCTTTGTAATGCAGTTTCATAGTAAGTTGCAAGGCACAATGCAAGTCTGTCGAAGTTCCAGTACACAAGGCTAAAGTGATGTGGCAGTTAACATCTCTCTTCCACAGGAGAAGATTTTGACAATTAGACATATGTATGCTGCATTTAATGCAGTACATCAAATATATTCAGCTGCTTTATAAAGACATCCCAGTTTTTGTATACTCAAAATATTTGACTCATTTTAGTTGGATATGGCTGACTAGCACACCTGTACATTGCTTTGGAGACTCTTAGGTAGTTTAAAACTCTCTCCGACTGATTGGAGGACCTCCTTTTTTCTTACTGCATCAAAGCCATGTCCACCACTTAATCCATCTGTTTTTCCATCCTATATAAAATAAGAGGCCCATCTCATTAGGAAGCATCTCAAACAAGCTTTAGAAACTAAAACACTAGAAGTTCCAATCCATCTTAAAGTGCTAAGAACATTTGAGTACTTCACAGCGGCTACATTGCTCTGAACTATTTTTAGTACAATATCAAGTTATGCACATAGCTATGAACACTAGCACCATTACGTTTAGAAACATTTATCAGCTGGAAAAAAAAATCAACCTTTCCTCTTCCATACTACCAATAAGAGTGGAAACATGCAACTTTAATATACCACAGTGAAAAGTGTTTATGAAGACCCATTTAACTATGTGTTCAAGATTTGCTAAAAAACCTTACTCCCATTCTTTATCACCCACTGTTTTACGTTACCCACTCGTTTCACTTCAGATTCATGCTTCTGTCTGCGATCCCGTCTCTAGATACAAGAATATCCACTTTTCAATATTGTACATCTTATATTGATCTTGTCCATCTAATCTAGTCATTTACTGAAATACGACAGCTTTAAAAAGAAGTAGAGTTGGACAATACCTGTGCACAAGCCACTTCATTGGCTCTCTATTTTCCATCTATAGTCTTACTAAAATTTAGATCAAGCCTAATTACTACTTTGGAAGCACGCCTCTCCAGATACTGATCTGTTCACTATCGATTTCTCCAAGCTACTTGTGTACACAGTTGGGGAAGAGAGGAAATTTAAAATTAAGCTGGAAGGTTGTTGGATCCTGCAAAACCTTGCATTTTCTATGTTACTAAACCGAACCACTGTGTTAGAGTTTCCAAAACATTCCAGAACAGTAGTTTAGCATATTCATTCATCTGGAAATGCATACTTAAGCATCAATTAAGTTGATCAACTTCTAGATCAAGTAAAAATACCCAGATTTAAAAGCTATTTTAGTTAAAAGCCTAAAAGCTTATTGAAGTGCTATTTGTATATAGTACTTTAAGAATCTATCCTTGTCTGAGTCGTACCTGGATTTGTAGCATTAATGGAAGTGGACATTGAGAGCTATCAGCTGCAGAAGAGCTAAATGAATTCTATTCTGCCTTTTGCAAAAATGTAATTTTCATTTGAGGCCCAACCACAGTATTACTGGGGTTGATGCAAGAAGCAAGGAGAACATTTTGCTTTCCAGATACACCAAGTTATAGGATATCAGTTAAAAATCTGACTTAACCCACTCAGAAGCAACATGGAAATCTGAGTACAGAACTCCACAATGCAACTTACAAATCTTCTACCATATTGCTTTAGTCTGAAATACTCACATTATAAGCTTAATGAGAGTTAATACTACCTATGCCAACTCACATCTTTGGGTTCCACATCACACTTCTTTGGCCCAATCTGCTCCTTTGGCACAAGACTTGCAGCTCCCCAGGACTTTGGAGTATTCTGTAACTGCTGCGATGATACTGGCTGCTGTCGGTCAGATGTTTCCCAAGCTTTTGGAGGGTCCTGCTTCTTTTGTTCTGATTCCTCCCTACCACGTGTTCCCCAAGGCTTCACAGGTTCCTGCTTCTTTTGTTCTGGTTCCTCCCTAACACGCGTTTCCCAGGACTTCACAGGTTCCTGCTTCTTTTGTTCTGGTTCCTCCCTAACACGTGTTTCCCAGGACTTCACAGGTTCCTGCTTCTTTTGTTCTGGTTCCTCCCTAACACGCGTTCCCCAAGGCTTCACAGGTTCCTGCTTCTTTTGTTCTGGTTCATCCCTAACACGCGTTCCCCAAGGCTTCACAGGTTCCTGCTTCTTTTGCTCTGGTTCCTCCCTAGTTTGGGTTATCCAAGGTCTTTGAGATTCTTGCTTTTGGTCTGGCTCTTCCTGAAGATTTGTTGCCCAAGGTCTTGGTGATTCCTGCTTCCTTTGCTCCTGCTCTTCCCGAACTTTTGTGGACCAAAGTCTGGGAGATTCCTGCTTCCTCTGTTCCTGCTCTTCCCTAACTTTTGTTATCCAAGGTTTTGGGGAATCCTGCTCCTCCCTAACATGCATTACCCAAGGCTTTGGAGTCTCCTGCTTTTTCTGTTCTTCCTCCCTAACACTAGTTTCCCAGAGCTTCGAAGACTCCTGCTTCTGTCCCTCCTCTTCCCTAACACAAGCTTCCCAGAGCTTTGGAGATTCCTGCTTCTTCTGTTCCTGATGCCTACCACAAGATTCCCAAGGCTTCAGAGATTCCTGCTTTTGCTTCTTTTGTTCCTGTTCTTCTATATCAACAAGCATTTCCCAGGATTTTGGAGGTTCTTGCTTTCTAGTGTACTCTGCTTCCCACGGTTTGCATTCTTTAGGCTTCTTGATAGAGCATTCTGCTTCAGGCAAATAGCGCCTGTTGAGAAACTACAGACCAAAGAAATTTAGTGGCTCAAGAAAAAATGGCTACCAGAGTTTAGCTCAGTTTTTTAGTGAGGAAAAAAAAAGCTCTGTAGTTGAGTGACCTAACCAAAACAGAGAACACAGGCAGCCAGTTGAATTGCTTTGTTTCAGTACAAAGAGACAGGGTTTTATCCTATAATGTTATGGACACTGAATAGTTACTCTTTCCAGCATGTTGTAGAGGAGAGCAGCACAATGAAACAGAATTGAACACTTAAACATCTAGAAACATGCACAAATTGAGTAGCCATATAATCTTATTGCTCTTACCCTTGTCGTTCCTCATTCCATGGCTTCTCTATTTGTTATCCACAATCATGCCATGTTAAAATTTAGTTGTAATTTCTGCAGGACATTGACCTCATCCTGTATAGCACCTAAAACACTTCAGTGTGAATAGTATGAATACTATTTCTTTCATTAAAGAACAAGATCTTGCTCTTTTGGCTTATTTGATCCCCTGAAAGCTCATAATAAACTAGCTCTTCTATTTACTGGAAGTTCAGATCATAGCTAATGACCAGATCCTAGAGACTACATTTGAATCACCAGAACAAGTCTCAGTGCATTCTTGCTCAGAGCCAGGAAGTTAGAGATAAACTGGAAGTAGCTTGCAGAGGCTAGTGGCTATGCTACTGTAGGCCTACAGGCCAGTAAAAATCTGAACGTGACAGACGACTACTTACTGGCTGTGTTCTGTCTGCTTAACTAGTTATAGCACAGAACTGGAAGTCTAAACTGGCTGGGCAAAGTCTAGAAGACTAAATTTTAGTTTTAGTATTCTATAAAAAGTTCTGCTTTATTTGCTATACTCCCTCTACTGGGATATTTAGAGGATTGGGATACAAAGACATTGCATAAGCTTTGATATTTCCAGTTGCTTCATTTCAAACTGCCAAAAAGGTCCCCTTTTCAGGATTAAGTATCAAAAAAGTTTGCTTTATGATGCTGCTCATTGAAATGTATGAGTAGCCTTGTAGTTCTGAAACAGATTTAAAGGACATTTGTGGTCTACAGACTGTTGGGCAATTATGTAGCAATTTTACAGTATCAACTATTAATATAGTCAAGCCAATATCTAGGGACCCCTGGCTTTGTAAAATCAAAGTAGAATACCATTCTTAACTCTGCCATAGTGTTAAATCTAGGTAACAAAAGTTACAAGCCTAACATTTTAGAAGATTTTTATTTACAATTGTGTATTGACTGATGCAGCAGTACTAGAGAATCCATCTTCTGGAAACAGGAATAAAGACATAAGTAGCTGAACCTACACAATCTGAAGCTTTGCTTTTTCCACTGAATTTATAAAAATGCTCCAAAGGGTCAGCAAATGTATTAAACCATTCCTGCTCAATCCTAAACCCTAGCAGAGGGGGTTACATTCTACCCCATATATTTCTGGAATGTTAATGTTCCTTTGGATTGAGACTAAAAATTAGAGTTTTAAGTTTAATTTTTCTACTTTGGAAGCAGCACATCTAAACCATTGTTTGGTTTTCTGTTCTAAGATCTTGGCTAAAATTTTGCTGGACAGCAGTTTTCTACTGTTTCACAACTTTTGTACAATACATTAAGACTCCTATATCAGAATTAAGTTACCACCCAGAGGTGTAACTACTTTTAAACACAATTAAATGCATTCTGACAGATGGTTAAATCCAGTATTTTTACCTCTTGTGGCTGTATCTCAGACTGCAAAAGCTTCATAAGGGGTTCTAGGAAGAGGGATGACATTAATTTGCTTCAGATTATTACAGAGAAACATGCAATCTTTCACTGTCCCAACGAAGTCGATTAAAAAAATCACTGATTTGACAATTAGTTAAAAGTCAATTGCTGATGTGAAGGATTTTCTAAAACATTCTTAATTTATGTTCTACATTAAACATGAATCTTAGGTCTTCCCAAACTTCGGTTTTGTAAAAATTTTCACTTAAAAGTACAAATTAAAAAGGAAAGATTCAGAAAAAAAAAAACATTCCCTTGCAGTATCTATAACCCAACCACTGTAGTAGTGCACTCAACTGTGACATTTACCTACAACAGGCATTTCCCACAGCTTCAGCAATGAGGTAGTCAAAGCACAGACAGCACATGTTAGATATAAAAAATACATTTAACTGAATTTTTGATCCAAAATACTAGTATCAGTGAAACCATTCCCTTACTAGCGTTACATGGTGTTCAAACCAACATATACTGTACAAAACTTGCAACAGTATATTTTAGTTACTGATATTCCAACTGAATTTAGCTGTACTGTAGTCCAAAAAAGTCACTGGATTAAGCTTCTGCATACTTGCAATATGATTAAGTTGATAAAACTAGGCTATTCAAGATTTCTGAATACTCAGCTCTTTGAGAAGCTTATCTTAACATGGATCAGGAATTACACTTGGAAATATACTCAACCTGGCTCTTTGACAGACTCTCCTTTTGGAAACTGTCTTGGTCTCTCAGATTTTCTCACTACTTCCTCTTCCAATTCCTCTTTTATTTGCATGTTGCGAGGCACAGGAATATTTTCAAAATATCCGGAGTTTAAGAGTTTGGATAACAGTTCCTTCATATGTTTATCTGAAGAGTAAAAAATTGTATATTTTATATATATAAAAAATATAAAAATGTTGACATATGCAAGTCAGAGGGTAAAAAAAGCGTTCACATCTTACCATCTGAAGGTGTGTCCTTGGAAGCTTCTTTATATTTAAACTACAATGTCTAACCCAGTGGTCTCCAATCTTTTTACACACAAGATCACTTTTTGAATTTAAGACTCAGGATTTACCCTGCCCCTATCTCGAGGGCCCATCCTGCTCACTTGCTTGCTCTCCCTACCCTCATTCACTTTCATCAGGCTGGGGCAGGAGTGCAGGTTCTGTGCTGGGGCTGAGGGGTTTGGAATTGGGGGGCTCTGGGCTGAGAGACTGGGGCAGGGTATAGGAGGGGGCAAGCTCTGGGAGGGAGTTTGGGTCCAAGTCAGGGCTCCAGGCTGGGACAGGGATACAAAAAGTGGTGCAAGGTGCAGGCTCTGGCCAGGAGGTGCTTACCACTGGTGGCTACCAATCAGCAGTGCAGCAGGCCTAAGGCAGGCTCCCTATCTACCCTGACCCCACACTGCTCCCTGAAGCAGTGGCATGTTTCTGCGGGCCGAGGGGCAAGAGGCGGCAGGAGACTCCACATAAGCTGCTGCTGTCCCACAGCACCAACTCTGCAGCTCCCATTGACTGCAGTTGGCAGCCAATGATAGCTGCGGAGTCAGAACGGGGGCAGCAGCAGCAGCATGAAGATCTGCCTGCCTCCCACCTACAACACCTCTGTAGTGTCACTGGACTTTTAGTGGCCGGAGATTGAAATTGGCAGAGGCTCCAGGATTGACCAGTCGATTGCGATCTACTGGTTGGTGACCACTGGTCTAACCCAACCCCAAAGGCAAAAACTTCTTGTATAGCATTTTAGACAAGTTATCACTAATTGCGTAAAACTAATACATTACTGAGCCACAAGTTACAACATCTAGGTAAAGGAGAAGATATTTTCAGATGGTATTAGGATGTTTTAGACAGCATAGCAGGTAAAGACTTCTCTGCAAGTCTAGTAGTGGTAAGATGAGTGAGAAGCAAAGAGTATGGACAAGAAAAAGGAATAGCAATGAGAAGAGAGCAAATATTAGGCTGAAGTTTGTAGAAGTCAAGACAAACGTTATGATCATGAAGGAAAGCTCCAACAGGGGATGAAGATGCATAGTGTGTTGGTTGTGTGTAAGAAAGCAGACAGCACAATTTGACAAACTAGAGTAGAGGGCTGAGACTTCAAGGCAAGAGGGAGACATCTGAGAAAGGATTTCAGAAGTGTTGGGATTAAGGCAATAAGATACACTAAGACAAACAACACTGTAGATGTGGCAAGAGGCAGGCTGTCAGAAGGAAAGCTCAGTCAACGATAACAGTAATGAACAGGAGGCAAGTGAGTTCCAAGGAGGAGCTGGAGATCATGTAGTCAAAAGGAGCGCACACACACTCCTCTGCCTAGACATTTAGATGAAGCTGAGAAAGCTTCTTCATCAAGCCTGTGGCATTAGTGTGATGCTTCAAAGGGTATGCAAGCTTGTGAGGCACCTTGCTAGCCCCCTACTCATAGTGTGAGGAAGTCTAGTCTGTGCCAGCTGTGGATCAGTTCTGACTCCACCAGCCTCTGGCAACACAAGTACTACCTTCCCAGGCCTCTGTAGACCTCATTTTCTGTGTACAAGCTAGAAATAGGCACACGAAACATTCCTCTGCATTGCCCAGCTCCTGTGCCACTGAATTCTCAGATTCACTACTCCCAAAGAAATAGTACACACTAGCCTGACAATTTGAACTCTGAATTACTCCCCACTTAACATACCACACATTTATATTTAAAAAAAGTAAGAACAGATTCAAATGACAAATAAAATATTGAAATCATAATCTGTCTAGAGCCTAAATTTAACTCGTAAGACATTATCTCCTACAGGATAGCTTACCCATATAGTCCTTTTCCCATAATTTTCAGCCAGGTTTGTTGAGATCCCCTTTCATGAGATCAAGCGCACTGGCAGCTTGCCCTCATAGACAAGGATACCTGCAGGTGAATTTGTACCCTAAATATACCAGACCAGATCTTTTGATCTTCACTTGCAAAACAGGTCCCCCCACGTCCCCCTTTTCCTGGTAATTTTATTCTGAAGTCTCCAGAAACTCTTCAGTAGCATTTGACTTGATTATAGATTTCTATTTTGAGACATAATACAGAATGTCCCACCAAGATGAGTCTCCCCCCCCCACCTCCTGCCTGGAGAAGTTTGTCTAATACATGCTACCTTGTAGTTAAAGGCAAGTCACTTAAAGTCCTAGAGAACACAATTTTCAGTATAAACACATCTATCTTGCAATAATTATGACCACCAGCTTAATGTGCTTTCAGCAAAAAGCTTCTAACATCCCTTTTGGGCAATCTAGAGGATCTCTGAACCACTATGTACGCCTGTGCCCTCTGCTAGTTAGCATTAAGAGGTCCTTGGAGCAGTTAGATTTATCTATATAACAATAGATTAGGTGAGGTTATGAGCCAAGATAGTGACAAAGAACAAAGATCCAAGTGTTAAGAACTGAACGTCATGAGGGGATCTTGGTGCACAGCAGTCAGACAAGTGATGAAATAAGTGAACCTGCAGGAGAGCCAGAGAAACCCACAAAGGAAGTCCAAGAGGATTTTATGCTCTAGTGTCGGTAAGAATGAGGAAGAGGAGCTGCCAGCTTCAACAATGGTAACTATGCAAGTACTTGTTGACAGAGTAAAATCCAGCTTGTGCTTGGTCTAGGACTGTATGATTAAATGGACAGAGCAGCTTCAGGAAGAGAAGAATAAAAATGGGTTGAAAGTTATTAGGGTTTAAGTAATAAGATATTTCTCACCTTTAATACAAAAAGACTACAATGCTTTAGAGCCCTCAATGCCCCCTAGCAGAGGGTTCACTAGCATGTAATGAAAACTCTTAACACATTGTTATGGTATTTGACAAAGAAAGTCATGTAATATATCAAAAAACTATCATGCTGGTCACGATTGTTGCAAGATGCATGGATGGAATGTGTAAGCCAGGCATGGTTAATAAGGGTTTTCCAGGCAAAGGAATATTGACTTGCCTCGCTCTCAAAGTCTTGAATGCCAATGAAACAGGGCTAGCAAGAGACTAAGGGAATTATATTTGCATAACAAGTCAACAGAAAATGCAAGTTTACAGAACAAGGGCAGCAAACATGTCATCTGCACCCCAAAGAACAAACAGCAGGGGAGAGAAACTTTGTCCAGTGGTACACTTCAAAAGGATACATTTCAAAGGTTTCCTGGACTATAAGAAGAGGGAGAAAAGGCATTGTGATTATCTGTCACTGAGGGAGTGACAAGCAAAATGCTTTTTGTATTTATGATGGCTGAATCCTGGCTCTAAGGACATGTGATGCTGAGGAGGCTTTCAGTGAAAAGCTGATAAAGATTTCAGTTAGTTATGTTTTAGTCACTAGAAAGCATGTTATACTTGATTTTTAACCATCTTCTGTTTCTATTATCCTCACTTTGTATCACTTCAATCTGTTCTTTATTAATAAACTTATTGGTTTTATTGTAAGTTCATCTCAGCACAAAATATGTGAAAGTGACTCCTCAGCTGAGCTAACAGGCTGGTATGCATCCTGCAGATTTGGAAATGTGTGGGCACAGTCATGGGCTGCATACTGCAGGACAACATTTCAAGGGAGCAGGGGTGGGAATGAAGTGCACGAAGTGTTACCTGCAAGGCCAAGTAAAGGCTGTCAGAGTCCTGAGGAATTTGTTTGGCTGGCAAGCTAAGAGACCGGAGCAGGGATCAGCAATCTTTGGCATGCAGCCCACCAGGGTAAACCCCCTAGCAGGCCAGGCGGTTGTTTACCTGCTGCTTGCGCAGGTTCGGCCGATGGTAGCTCCCACTGAGCACGGCTTGCCACTCCAGGCCAATGGAGGCTGCAGGAAGCGGCAGCCAGCACATCCCTCTTCCTGCGCTGCTTCCTGCAGCCCCCATTGGCCTGGAACAGCAAACCATGGCCAGTGGGAACTGTGATCGGCTGAACCTGTGCACGCAGCAGGTAAAAACAAACCAGCCTGGCCCACAGGTTGCTGATCCCTGGACTGGAGCATCAGGTAACCAGTCACATGCAGTTTAGAATCAAACCTCTCTCTGAGGCAGAGCAGGAACCAAGTGACTTGCAGTTCTGGACACCCCAGAAAAGCAAAGGGTGGGTTGTGGAATGGGCATATGTAACACCCTAAAGAACAGTTACTAGAGGTTAACTTTTTCTTTAATTACATACATGTCCATTTGCCGTAAGTGACTCCCAAGTGGTTTTTTTTTGATGGAGGTAGGGCTAGGAGTCTCATCTGAAGAATTACTGTAGGACTACTTTCCCTACATTTACTGTGTCCCTTGATGCAGTCGTAATTACGTAAATGTCTTGCAAAAGTACGTACAGAGGCCTGGGTTGCTACCCTTAAGCGGCAGTAGGAACATCTCACAAATGCAGTAAATATTGAACGTGCTCTAGATGAATGCAATAAATATTTCAGGAGTTGAGATCTTTGGCAGTTTAAGACATGGAAATGTGGCTGGTAAAAAAAGTCTACCTCAGGATGTCTCATTCTCTATTAAGAACAAAACCCTTTCAGCTCTGTTTCCTATTCAGATAAAATGCCAGAGCAATACTGACCGAGATGTCAGACAAAACACTTTGGATATGAATTTGGAGTGAGATCTAGGCTGCACCTTGACCTTGTAGAATACTGCATGAGGGTCAATAATCATAGCATACAATGCCCCCATGTATGTAATGGCTACTTAAGCAGCCACTTTATCCAAGAGATGCAATATCAAACAAGAGGATAAAGGCTCAAATAGAGGCCCTATAAAAGCTAAAAACTAAACTCATGTCACATGACATGGTTGGATCCAGATAGCCAATCCTCAGGAATCTGGTTGCCTTGGGATGAGTGGAAACAGTCCTTCCAGCAATGCAAGGGTGAAATGCAAAAATTTAAGTCCAATGCATTGACTGGACTGCTAGACAAGGGGTTCTCAAATTGGGGGTTGTGACCCTCAAGGAGTTGCAAAGTTATTACTTGGGGGGGTTGCAAGCTGTCAGCCTCCAACCCAAACCGTGCTTTGCCTCCAGCATTTATAATGGTGTTAAGTATTTTTAAAATTAAAAACACATTTGGTAAGGGGGTTGCACTCAGGCTTGCCGTGTGAAAGGGCTCACCAATACCTAAGTTTGAGAACCACTGTGCTACACTTAATCCAATATTTTCTGGACTGCAAACTGTAGGACACATTGTGGTGAGCTGCACAGATGGAGACATTTCCACTTACTAAAGCAAGTAGCTCTTGTGGAAGGTTTTCTACCATTAAAGCAGAATATTCCAGACTGCTGCTGAACAGTGTGCCTCTTCTGAGATTAGCCAGAAAGAAACCGTCATGAAGTAAAGCACTTAGTGTTGCACCTCAACCCACGACCATGGTTCTGGGATATTAAGTCCCTCACTAGCAGCAGAAGTAAAGGAGTTTTGGTGGCCTGTGTGTACAAACCCAAGTACCAAGGTTATTCCTCCCAAGCTGGGGCTCTGAGGACCCCCTACCCCAGTCTTGTTTGAGGTTTGTGTTTTTTTTTTTTACCACCACTCTGGAAATGAATATTGGTGGGTAAGCATACAGAAGATTATGTTTCCATGGAAACATGTAAGCATCTGAGATGGAAGCCTGACTGATCTGTTCTGGAATAGAAACAGAGGCATTTTCTTGTTCTGCTCAAAAGACCAACATTCTTGACTTGAGACCACTCAATCTAGACTGAACAATTTGCCTAGATGATCTGCCAGGCAACTGATTGCCTGAAACATGTGAAGCCTTGAGAATTATACAATTCCTTACACAGAAATTCCACTGTTTAACCTGTGTCAAGAGGCAGTCTTTGACCTAGTACCCCCCTACCTGCTTACATAAAACAGCTGCGATGTTTGAGCACCTGTATGGCCTTGCCATGAATGTGGTAGGAACTGCTGACATTTGGAATACTGCATGCAGTTTGAGAACGTTGTGTAACCTGGCCTCATGAACGGACCACATGTCCTGAGGCTGCAGTTCTGCCACATATGCTCCCCACCCCACAGCAGAAGCATTTGCTACTCAAATCATAAAAGGGAGAGAGGTGGTGAGAATAGGCCCACCCTCCACTGTCCTGATTCATCCACCAATCTAGGGACCACACTGGCTGGGATGCATACAAATGTGTTCAGGTGACAGACTCACTTTACTCACATCCACATACATCAGAGATGGAATCTTTATCACATACATACAAGCAACCATTTTCCCCAAGAGCCTGAGGCAGTTATGTACTGTGGTGTGTAGTCTTCAAGAAGCAGCTACAAAAGGGTCCTAGATAGTCAAAAGCTAAGTTTGGGGCAGGTAGGTCCTGGCCGAAGTAGAGTCTAGGAATGGGTCAATGAAATATGTCCCTGCTGGGATTATCAGGCCTAAGCAGCTGAACAGATGGAGGATTTGATGAATGTTTCTGTCCACTTGCTGACTGGAGTGATCCCAATCATCCACGTATGGATATAATCTTATGTCCCAAATCCTGAAGTAAGCTGCCACTAACACCATGCACTACATGAAAACCCTTAGTGCCAACAATAGCCTGAAGGGGAGTATGGTGAACTGGCAATGACCTTCTCCTACCATGAACATTAGAAACCTTCTGTGACCCCAGTATATTGCCACATGGGAGTAGGCATCCTGAAAGCTAAGGGCAGCACTCCATTCTCCCAGATCTAGAGCAAGGATAACCGACAAGGAAATCCATATGGAACTTCAACTTTTTGCTGCATCTGTTTAGTCTAGAACGGGCTTGACACCCCAGTTGGATTTGAGAATTAGAAGATACTGGACTGAAAAAATAAATGTCAAAATGGATGAAAAATGACCACTATGTTCAGTTATATACTGATTACATACAAGCTCTGATTGCCAAAAGTAAGAAGAAACAATGAACAGGGCCGCTTCCTCCTTTATACTCAACTCCAGGCATGAAGAAAAGTGCGGGCCATACATGTCCAATCATATGGGCATTGCTAGAGGAAATACTCTGGCACCAGTTGAACTATGCAATCACTCAAAGAATTAGATTTACAATCTTGAATGCATCTACAGATTGAGGCACTTTCCAGACCTCAGAGATGAAACAGCACTTTTGAAGGCGTTGATATCAGCTACAGCATGTGCTACTAATGTATTCTGACAAGGAAGAGAAAGCCTAAAGTTTACTTTGATAAAATGTTAAAAGTTGCTCTCCATATCTGTTTACATCCCTATGCTGTAAGTCCTCAGCAGTGAACCTTGACCAAGACTGTCGGGGCCAGTGAAAGTGCAAGTCTATTATACCCAATCCAGAAAAGTTTGAAGTTAGGGTTCCAGAATTAACTCATTGGCACACTGATCAATCTCCTTTACAATAAAAATGCAAGTTATCACACTGAAGGTTTAGTTTGGTCTCCAAGGTTAGTTCCGAATTGATGGATGGCTACTGTCAAATATAAAGGGAAGGGTAAACACCTTTAAAATCCCTCCTGGCCAGAGGAAAAACCCTTTCACCTGTAAAGGGTTAAGAAGCTAGGATAACCTCGCTGGCACCTGACCAAAATGACCAATGAGGAGACAAGATACTTTCAAAGCTGGAGGGGGGAGAAACAAAGGGTCTGGGTCTGTCTGTGTGACGCTTTTGCCAGGGACAGAACAGGGATGGGGTCTTAGAACTTAGTAAGTAATCTAGTTAGGTATGCGTTAGATTCTGTTTTCTTTCAATGGCTGAGAAAATAAGCTGTGCTGAATGGAATGGATATTCCTGTTTGTCTTTTTGTAATTTAAGGTTTTGCCTAGAGGGATTCTCTATGTTTTGACTCTAACTACCCTGTAAGGTATTTACCATCCTGAATTTACTGAGGTGATTCTTTTACTTTTTCTTCTATTAAAATTGTTTAAGAATCTGATTGCTTTTTCATTGTTAAGATCCAAGAGTTTGGGTCTGTGTTCACCTATGCAAATTGGTGAGGATTTTTATCAAACCTTCCCCAAGAAAGGGGGTGTAAGGTTCGGGAGGATTTTGGGAGGGAAGACGTTCCAAACGGGCTCTTTCCCAGCTATATAGCCGTTAGAAGTTTGGTGGTAGCAGCGATAAAGTCCAAGGGCAAAAGGTAAAAAATAGTTTGCATCTTGGGGAAGTTTTCACCTAAGCTGGTAAAAGTAAGCTTAGGAGGTTTTTGTGCAGGTCCCCACATCTGTGCCCTAAAGCTCAGAGTGGGGAAGGAACCTTGACAGCTACTATTGCATAATATTCTAGAATAAAGCCAGCATGCATACAACCCACAGCTTCTAAACCATCAGTACTGAGAAAATGGTCCTATTCTCCAGTAAGAAGCATGCCACTGTGTTATATTAACTAGCCCTACACTTAATATACAGATTGACCATTACACATTTCAGTCAAAATAAAAACTGATTACACATTTCAGTCCTTTAAGATGAAGCATTCCAGAGAAGTATGCACAGTGCTCAGTACGAGACCTCCAACTATGTTCATTTGTACAGCATTTTATACTTGCAAAATGCTAATTACATTATAGGTTTACCCAGGAATAAGTGTAGAAATTAATGTTATTTATCCTCTCCCCAAATAGCCACTTACACGTTGTTCCAACCACAGCTTTCTCACTGCCTTCTAGAAGATCCCAGAAGTAGAGCGATGATTGCTCCATCTGGTCTTCAACACTTGAAAGCAAAAAAGGGAAAAAAGTTAGCAGATCAGAGAAATGTTCCTTTAGCTATTCATTTTTCTGCCTATGATAATTTGTAGTCCTCAATAGTTCTGTTTCTTCTCTTTAGGAACGGGATTAA
This sequence comes from Dermochelys coriacea, assembly GCF_009764565.3. Taxonomy (NCBI): domain Eukaryota; kingdom Metazoa; phylum Chordata; order Testudines; family Dermochelyidae; genus Dermochelys; species Dermochelys coriacea. Next base: position 244,674,012 of record NC_050068.2, read on the forward strand.
AGTCAGGGCCATTCTTTTAATGCAATCACCATTAGTGCCTTTTCAAATTAAAAAGGCCACTAAAAGTAGTATGCATTGTTTACCTACGACGGCAGCCCCACTAACAGTATTCCTTATTTCAATAAGCTCTCTCCAGTTGGTACAATGTTACACAGTTGGACATAATTCTAACCACTTCTGTTTGTGGTTTTGGGACCCTGGATATTGTTTTAGTTTAGCATTTTGCCACTAGTGGTCAACAGTAGTTTGAAGCGTCTCTCATCCACTTAAGACTCAAGCCCAAACAATCGTTTCATTCAATATTTAGCTGTTTGACCAGATGAGCATGTGTTCTGTGAATTCAAGATGTGGGATGCATACTGAAGTGTTTATGATAAACAGTTGCTTTATCTGAAATATTGCTGCAGGTTATACTTCTAAGGTACGTCTTAGGGACCAGTGGTCAGCCAAGTTTAGTTCTACATGACCAGAGTCATTTGAGGCAGGTGTCTAAAAATTAAGATGTTTTCTCCTTACCTCGCAACTTCAAGGTCTCTAGCCCATACTTTGATAAGATAAGGCCTTCAAAAGGCTCACATTACATTCTCAATATTCAGCACTAACCTAGCGGGTCTTAACCAATCGATTGGTTTAGTCTGACACTAAGAGACAAGAATCAGATTACACTTAGAAATATAATATACAATTAGTTTTAACAGTCAAGGTCTTGAGAACTCTAGTCAATCTATATCCACCATCCCATTAAAGTAAACAAGTTAGTATGAAAAGCCAAGGAATGGGTATAGTCCCTTGCTGAAAGAAGCCTATTTTAAAAGTGAATTGTGAAAGTACTCCTGTATAACAGAATGCTTAAAGAATTCAGTAGCCTAAACACAGACTGCACATTTTGATCAGCAAGATTTTTGGTGAACTTGCTATCCGAGTAAGCAGAAGCAAGAGCAGCATCGCTTCCAGCTGTACAGAACAATAAGGACTGTGCCCCTTACAAAACTGCATAGGTAGTATCGTGCTAGCGTCAGCCAAATATGCTGAGGGACCATACGAAGAGATTAAAATGGCATGATGTCAATATTGGTCAGCACTCTAGACAGTGAATAAAGGAGGCCAGAAATAGCGTTGTAGCCTTCAAATACACCAAGGTCTGACATTTTAGTACCTGGATTAATGATTTTAATGCCAAAGCAACCACCACATTCTTTGGCCTGCTGCTTACATTTGCAGCTGATAACCAATGCCGATACCAAAGATAAGGACCCAAAATTATTGGCTTTAATACCTCTTTGGGATTCATGTAACAAAGATCTACTGCCTCATTTCATGTATACAGAAGGGAACACCATTCCCTTCCTCAGGGAACATGTTTAGGACACTTGGTGCACTTCTTCCTGAAAGGAAGGGGCAGAGTGCCGCTCAGAACTGCCACCTGGCCTGCTTGGTGAAAGTATATTACAATGGGAAGCACTCCCAATATTGGCACTTCATTGTACTGTCAAAGTGGAAAGACTGAAGGGCATTGTGTAGCAGGACCAGTTACAAGCAACTTACACCACTGGGAATCAGAATGCATGCACCTCTCCTCAGCAAATTTGCCAACCTAAACTTTGAGCCCTGTGGGGGGAAAAATGTTACCAGCCTGTAGAGTAACTTGTTCTCCAAGGTAGCTTGCACATGTCCATTCCTCTATGGGTATCTGTACACCCAGCCACCAGAAGTTTTCCATCAGCTATACCTGTTATATTGCTTGCACTCCCCCTGCTGCCACACATCACTGAGCAAACATATAAAGGCCAGAGCTGGCCTTAGCTTCTCCTCAGGTCTTTACTGGAACTCCAATGTAGAGAGGTAGGGAGGTGGATCATGTAAGGGACATGTGCATCACATCTCGAAGAACTATTACCGAACAATGCAACAGTTCCAGTGATTGCACTTGCACATTACACTACTGGTGACTCAAGCTGTGACGCTGGCAGACCAGCCAACCTGTGTATGACCCATAACTTAGGAGGCATTACAATTGTAATCAGGACAATTCACTTGTACGTGAATTTCAGAGAGATGAACTAGATCAGCAATCATTAACCCATTAATTTGTGGAATAGAAACCAAGGGTAGATGCTAAACATATTTGTTTAGCTATATCCTGTTAAACAATGTAACCAAAATAGCTTGTAGACACCAATTCCCTTCAACACCTTAATTGCCTAACATTATGTATGCAACTGTGTTCAGTTAACCTTAAGACCAAATATGAGACACTGCTGGAAACTAATCTACATTGCCTTCAGCTTAACTGTTATAATGGAGAACTGGCTAATTGCCTTATGTAAATAAGTGCAACTAGTTAACCCATGTATGCATAGGAAATAGAAGATTAGCTTCAAAGCTAGGGTCCACAATCTGCATTGCCTATTCTTCCTTGGAGGAAATCCCTTCTGTGAAAATTTGAGAGACAGCTTGTCAGCCTCTTTGAGAGTTACAAAAGAAAATGCAGGCCTGACCCTTTCATCAGTAGTCTACTGAACTTTGACTGGGGAAGTTTGAGCCGAAGGACTGATCTTGCAAATAGTTACCTGGAATACCCTGGAAAAATGTATGGAAAGATCTCAGACTTGACCTCTAAGCTGCCTTTGGATTCTGACCTTTAGGGATGGTTTCAGAGACTTTTACAAGCCAGCAGATATAAATGCTATGATCCTGAGCTATGAACACTGAGGGGGGAGAATCACTTGTAGGTATGATTCCTTAACATTCAATAATTATTAATAAATCTTTAGTTTATTAAGGGTTGGCTGACAGTGGGATATTTGGGTTAGATCTGAGACATGTTGACCTGAGGGTAAATGATCCTTTGAGTAGTAGAACTTTAAATATGGTGAATAGGGTTTTCAGTAGCCTCTCACTATATTAGACTTGGTCATCTGGATAGGAGCCAAGGGCTGGAATGCCAGAAGGGGACAGTTTGGCTTCTTGTTAACCAGCGTGGTATTACAGAAGCTCTTTTATTACTGGCATGGTGAATCTAATTATAGAATTAACCATCAGTTCAGGGGATTGTCTGCCCTGAGTGTGGTACTCTCAGTGTGCCCATCCCAGGCATCCAGTCACACAAGCCATAAGAACAGAAGGTGTAATCAGAGGCTATTTTAATAAAGATTGGAGACCAACCCATCCAACTCTGGCTTCATCTCTGGAGCCACTGCACAGTGGGAGGTAAACATGGGAACCAAGGACCAGGATGCTCCTCTACAAGTGTCTGCAACTGAAACGAGGAGCAGAAAGGCCAGACAGATTGTGACCTCATCTAATGAGCTGTGACTGCTAGGTGGAGTGACAGAGCACATGCATATACAGGAGGTTATCCAGGAAGAAATTCTCTGGGTGGAAACAGATTGCCACTGCTACAAATAGCTGTGAGGATTTACAGAAGTGCGTGGTTCCTTCTAAGTAGGAAGTTAGATGTTTCCTGATGTCCAAGGTATGCAAACACTCTTCTTTTGGTAGAATATGGGAAAACTGGCTGGTTGATGTGGAAAGGTGACACCACCTTTGGAGGAGTATGGAGGTAAATCTTGTCCTTCAAAATAAGACTATATGGAGGGCCCAACATTGCGAACAGTACTGCTACTCATCTGGTTGTGGTAATGGCTATGAAGATGGCAATTTTGGTGGCCAACAGTTCAAATGGGGAACCTATAAGACTTGACAGAACTAAGTTCAGCTCCCCTGGTGGAAATAGGGTTGTGTCCTAGAGAGTATAATTTGACTAAGCCTTTTAAAAACCTTATGTACAAGTCAGTGGAAAAAAATAGAACTGTACTTTAGGATGGAATGCTGAAATAGCCAATAGATGTACTATGATCAAACTGCTAAACCTTGGTGCTTCAGGTAAAATAAGCAGTCCAGGGTATGTTGAACTGAAGAACAAGATGGAAAAACCATCTCCATTTAGTTCTAAAATACTGCGGGGGGGGGGGGAGAAAAGAGAAGAGAACATAGACTTCAAGTACATGAAAAGTTATAAAGGGTGATAAATTGTTCTCCTTAGCCACTGAGGCCAGGATAAGCAGCTTAAACTGCATCGAGATATTTAGACTAGACAATAGGAAAAACTTCCTAACCGTAAGGGTAGTTAAGCACTGGAACAAATTGCCTAAGGACGTAGTGAAGTTTGTCATTGTGTAAAATATTCTTAAACCACCAAACACCTGTCAAGGATGGTCTAGATGAGTGTTTTTCAACCTTTTTGATACCAGGGACAAAGTTGCTGTCTTCCTAAACTGTGTCAGGGAGATCAAGGACTGGGGCACTGGTCCAGACTGGCTATTGAGAAACACTGATCTAGATAATACTTAGGCCTGCCTCAGTGAAGAGGACAGGACTAGATGACCTATCAAGGTCCCTTCCACTCTACAGTTTTATGATCCTATTTAGCATATCTTCTTGAACTTTCAAACAAAGACAGCTCTCTAGTATCTAGCCATGGAGTGTAATGAAGGGACTGTAGGGGACCATGATCTTGGGAGATTAGGTCCAAGTCCAGTGAAAGTGACTTTCACTGACACTGCCAAGAGCATAGAGAACCAGTGTGACAGTCCCTTGCTAGGGTTATAAGTCTGACTCTGGCCTTCTCATAAATATAAAGGGAAGGATAAACCCTGGCCAGAGGAAAAACCCTTTCACCTATAAAGGGTTAAGAAGCTAAGAACCTCGCTAGCACCTGACCAAAATGACCAATGAGGAAAAGATACTTTCAAAGCTGGAGGGGGAAGGAAAACAAAAAAACCAAAGGGTCCTCTGTCTGTGGGATGTTTTTGCCGGGACCAGAGCAGGAATGCAGGTCAGAACTCCTGTAAAGAGTTAGTAAGCAATCTAATTAGATATGTGGTAGATTGTTTTGTTTAAATGGCTGAGAAAATAAGTTGTGCTGAATGGAATGTATATTCCTGTTTGTGTCTTTTTGTAACTTAAGGTTTTGCCTAGAGGGATTCTCTACGTTTTGAATCTAAATTACCCTTCAAGATATTTACCATCCTGATTTTACAGAGGTGATTCTTTTACTTTCTTTAATTAAAATCCTTCTTTTAAAAACCTGATTGCTTTTTTCATTTTTCTTAAGATCCAAGGGTTTGGGTCTGTGTTCACCTATGCAAATTGGTGACTATTTTTTATCAATCCTTCCCCAGGAAAGGGGGTGTAGTGCTTGGGGGGATATTTGAGGGGGGGTTTCCACGTAGGCACTTCCCCTGTTTTGTGAAACACTGTGGTGGTGGCAGCTTTTAACCTAAGCTGGTAAGAATAAGCTTAGGGGGTCTTTCATGCAGATCCTCACATCTGTACTGTAGAGTTCAGAGTGGGAAAGGAACCTTGACAGGCCTGATACGGTCATATCTTTAGTAATACTTGTGAAGGAGTGGGAGTGATGGAAAAAGCATGGAAGAGCCTGCCTGACCATGGCAATAAAAAACATCTGTTATGGAACCCAGGCTATGATGCTGTAGGAAACAGAACTTTGACAGTGTCAAACAGGTCTACTTGGGAAAATTTGCACTACTGGAAGCTGTGTCTGGCCACATCTGGACAAAGTGACCACTTGAATCGCCACAAGTGATCTGCTCAGGCAGTCTGCTAGGTCATTCTATATCCCCAGCAGATAAGATACTAAGAGCAGCAGATCTACTAAGTTAGCAATGTAGAGTTCCCAGAGTAGAGTCGCCTCCTGACAGAGTGGAGAAGGGTAGGCTCCCCTCTGCTTGTGAAGTAGAATGTTTCAAAGGATTAGCAGGCTGCTTCCCCTAATCTGTGATCAAAATATTTGGCATGCCAGCCTGAAAGCTTTTCATTCTGACATGGATGTGTAAAGCTAAATCTTCAGAGGACCACAGTAGTTGTGTTCTCAGATAGATGCAACTGGTCTAGGATGGAGAGCTGATCACTAGCATCAGCATCAGTTGCAGGCAGGCAAATGAAATGCATGCCCATGCATCTGTGGACAAATCCAGACAATCCAGGAAAATGAGAACATCATGAGGGTGCCCTTACCAGAGGGTATGTGATAGCAGCTTGGTAAGTAGATTGATGTCAACCAGCCCTGCAAAGTTCTGAGGCATAGTCTGGTGTACTGAACTATGTAGATGCAAGAGGCTATATCCCAGAAGCCTCAAACAGTTTTGTGCTGCTGTGACTGGGTGAGCCTTCAGACCTACAATTGACTGAATTGCCTGGATCCTGAAGTCTGAAAAAGACCCTGGCTTGTAAACAGTCTAGTACAGTCCCCATAAACTGTAAAATGTAGTAGTAAAATGTAATTAATTTTCTACATTAATTAATAGTCCCAGAGGATTAAACATGGACTGGATCAGGGCTACACTGCTTTAACTGCAATTTGCAACAGCTCTTCACAAGCCAGTCATCCATGTAGGAGTAAACCTGAATTCACGATCTTCAGAGGAATGCAGCTGCTACTCCCATAAATTTTGTAAAGACCCTGTGTTGCCGACAGGCCGAAAGGAGTACAGTGAACCCAGAATGATTGATTTACCAGAAGTCAGAGGTACTCCCTGTGTGCTTGATTGCAATATGGAAATAGGCATTTTAAGTTGAGGGCAACAGTCTCCAGGTTGAGGATAAGAGATGTTGGATGACCATGCAGAACCTTATCTTTTCAAGAGCCTGCTGAGTTGGACAGAAAACTCCCTTCCCCAGTTCATTGTTGGGATTAGGAAATAAATAAAACCCCTTCCCTCTGAGACCATGTGGAATCCACTATGGCTCCCAACTGAAGGAGATGCTGCACTTCTTGAATAAGAAGCACCTCATAAGAGTGGTCCCCAGAGAGGTCTGGAGAAGGGGGTAGAAGCAAACTGGAGAGCATAAACCATTTCTTCAGTGCTCAAGACCCAAATTATTTGGACCAGTGGGATCAGCCATTGTGGAAGTGGGACAGTTGAAGAAGGTGAAGGAGTTTGGTCTGGGAGATGGAGACTGATATGACAACCTAGACCAGCCCATCAAAGTGACTGCTTTGTACTTCCCAGGTGTCTTAAAGGGACTGGAGATGGAGCCACAGCAGCATGAGGGGAAAAAGGCCAATGCGCAGGTCCTGTTATGGAGATTGAGCAGAATACCAGTGCATCTGCTGGAGCTGATAGTGCTGTCTAACTGGGGCAGGTGTGCACAAGCCTAAGGACTTAAAGGTGGCTTTAGAGTCCTTAACCCCACAGAGCTTACTGCATCTAGTTTGAAACTAGTGAAAGGACCCTCAAACAGTAAGTCCTGGATAGTATTCTGGACTTCATAGGGAAGACCAGAAGACTGCAACCAGATCTGTGCTTAGCAACTGCAAAAGTCATGGTTCTAGCTATTGAATCTGCTGTATCCAGTTGCATCTGTAGTGATGCGCTCTCTTCCTGGTCAATGAGGATAGAACTCCTGCCTCATATTCCTCATAAGCAGCTCTCAACTACTCCATGGAGCCACAAATTAAAACTGTATAATCCCAGCAGAACCTTCAAACCCCCATCAAATAAATCTGCTAAATAAGTCCAGCCTTTTAGCATCTTTTGATGCGGGGTGGCAGCCTGGTGCCTTGTCACTCCCTCATTAGCAACTGTCATGACCAATGAGCCCAATGGTAGGGGAGTACAGAGGTACTCAAAACCTTGGGAGGGTACAAAGTATTTTTTCTGCCCTTTTTTGAGGTGGGAGGCAATGAGGATGGAGTCTGCCATAAAGTTTTTATAGGCTCTAGTACTGCCTCATTTATTGGCAGTGCCACCCTGAAATAAAATGTCAACCAGGTGATTGAGGACTCCCTGACCTGCACACTCAGGTCTGAAGACACTTCAGCAACTCCTGATAAACTTTAAAATCATCAGGAGGAGGAAGTGAAGTTACCCCATAATGAAACAGCTGCACCTGGAGAGGATGAAGAGGAAGCATGACTGGAAATAAAATCTCTTCTACCACCTGTTGCTCTGGCTCTAGGACCTGTTCTTGATGTTCAGTATCAGGTCTGGTATGACTCTGGAGATTGAGCTGCCCAGTGCAGGGACTCCACCTGTCTAGACAAAGATACCATGTACACACTGAGGGGGAAGATCTGGAAGCTGGGGGAACCCCCAAAGGTTCCAAACTAGCCACTGATGTGGCCAGACCCTATTGGCCTTGCCACATTCCCATGGCAGATCCCATTTACTGGTTGTGTTGGCAGGCTGGGAGAGAAGATTGTGAGGAGACCAGCAGGTCCTGCTTTGGGCTTTGAGACGTACCATCCCACCTCTGAGTCTGATGAGGAAGACTCCCCTTCCTCTGACTAGTGAGGGACTGACCCAGTTTGTGCCAGAGGCTGGTGCCGAGAAGCTGCTAATCACAGGAGCATCACCATCATTACAGGTTTCCCCTTGGACAGTACTGAAGAGATGCCTATGTGGAAAGTAGGCTACTGCAACACCAAAGGTTGAATTGCCAGTGCTGGATGTGGTAATGTCATTGAAGGATCCAATTCGTATGGTAATGGACACCGGTACTGACTAGCAGAGCTGATTCTTTGCCCCCAAATGCCTCCAGGGTAGTCAGCACCGAGATAGTCACTTGCAATGCTGATGATGAAAACTGCCACTTCTGTCATGGCGCTTGACAGGGCTCTTTGCAGCACTGGAGCTAACCATACTAACTTCTCTGAATTGGTGGCCGAGTATTTCAGCTTAGGTTTCTCAGGTGCACTCTACTTAACTCCTTCTTGTCCCTCTTTGCAGACTTAGAGGGCGAAGACATTTCCCTGGCTGGGGCTTCTTTGTAAGTCTTATTTTTTCCTCAGTAGTGGCAAGGGAGATCAGTGCTGAGATTCAGCTGAAGGCATGCTGCTCACTCAAGTTGCAGCACTCAAAGTCAAACTAGGGCAGCTCTGATGGTAGCCTGAGCCCTGCGTTCATCAGAAGAATTTCAGCCTATCCTCCATTATGGGCTGCAAATCTGGCACTGGTCTGGTGTGCCTCACCCAAGCCCTTCAGGGAGCTATTCGGGTCACTCACTGGCACAGGCCTCCAACAAGAAAGTCTGAATCAGTCATGGGGAATACCTCAATACTGTACACAGAAGAAACTTGGAAATGCAAAAAGCCACTAGCCCAAAAAGGTGTGTTTTTTTTTTAAAAAACACCTAAGACTTATTAACTATACTAGCCAGACTAATTACCAAACTATATTATATGCACTATTATACACAAAAACAGAACTTTTTGGTATTTAACAGGGTTCCAATGACAGTCACAGGTGGTAAGAATGACTAGAGGGGCCCAGGGACAGCTCTGCTCTTTATACCGGCATGCAGTGGTATGTAGCAGCAGGGGGAGCTTGAGCTACCCAACAAGTATTGCTAAAGGAAAAAAAGTCTTATCACTATGCAGAGGGCACAGACACCAAGAGTTAATTGTACATGTGCAAACACAAAGTGGTAATCCCATTATGTGCCAGATCCCAAATTGCTGTTCCAATAAATTGTTGTGTTTTGGAACATGCTATACATTTTATTTTGAGACAATTATATGATTGATTAGTGAGGGGAAAAAAATCAACCTACCTCAGGCTCTCATTTCTTTGTGGGCATGTCAGTTTTGCAAATCTAATGAGGTAGTCTAGTTCTTTAGAAGGCAAATATATTGCACCATTCAAGCCACCTTTGAAGTCTTTCTGAACATGCTCTTGAGTGAAATTCTGCAGCACATACTGGACTTGCAGTATTGTACGCAGCTTTTTCTTCTCTGCTTCAAGCTTCGTTATAGTCTCCCGTCTCTGAGCCTTCCTCTGTGCTTTCAGCAGCTGTTAGAATACAAGAGTGAGTTGGCCCACTAGACAGGCTATGATAACTGATTGGAAATTAGAAACTGGAGGGCCAGATTTATAAAGATAGTTAGGCACCTAAAGATGCAGATAAGCGGTTACTGGGATTTATAAAAGCACCTAACATATTTAGGCACTTTTGTAAATCACACTAAGCATGTTTCTGAATCTTTAGGTGCCTAAATACCTTCACAAATCTGACTTTGTTTCTAACCTTTCACTTGATGCCAATTTCCTCTTTGGCCTACACTAAAACATGCAACAGTCATCTATAATAAGTCAGTGACATATTTGAGGTTTGTAAGCTATGACGTTAAATTACTTTGAGTGCTAATTAAAAACATGATTTTAATTGTATCATGAATTCCATATATTCTGCTACGGGAAATTACATCATGAATCACTGGCATTTTGCCCTTCTCAGCTAGATTTTACATTACTGTAATTACATGTTAAAATAGTTATGAATATGCTATACAGTGAATGCAAAAGTGGTCAAAAATGCAAGGAAAGGTTTTGTATTGTAAATCATATAACTACTATTTACTACTGAAAGAATACTTCAGTACAGAAGTTCTAGTTGTCACAGTACACCAGAACCCCACAAATACTCCCTTGATTTTCCTGTATTGGCACAATACAAATAATTGCAAGAGTCCTAGGAGAAGTAATTTCGGTAACATGTTCCCCAGTGTATTCTGTGACAAGCCCCCCCCCCCATACATTTTGTGGCACATCCGTATCAAGCTCTGCAGAAAAAATTTAGTGATTTCCAAGTCATTCCAGAACCAAGTAAAAATACACTAAAATTGCTCTATTTAACTATTGAGCAGTAACATTTGAGGACTTTGATTTGCAGCAGTGTAATAAAGGAACAGTTAGTTAGCATGGAAGGGCTGCAAGGAGTTGTTTTTCTAATGCTCACTTCTGGAACATTAAGCTTTAGCACATTTTTGCAGAACCATACTTGGTAGAAAGAAAAAAGACAAGGAAAACATGAGAATCCAGTGATTATGCTTCAATAAGGGCGCAACTAGCTATTTATAGCTTTTAACTTTTCATGTAAACATCTTGTAATCTAATGTACCCCAGGGAAGAACATACATTTATATGGAACAGCAACATGGAAAAGTAAATATTCTTAAAAACAGGAAATGCTCTTAACAGTACATGTTAAATTTGACTGAAATATACAGATGAGTACAAGTTACATCCAGAAGTTTAAGAAAATAATGGCTATAAGTACCCAACTTATGATGGTGGCACAGCCTGTAGCAACTTCCAGGACTCAACTACTCTAGAAACAGTCTTTTAACCCTTTGCTTGCCATTCACTGGTTTTTCACTAGCCTAAGGACTAAGTTGTGCCTGAAACCAATACAAATGCAAGAGAAAAGACTTCAGGTCCAGCCAATAAGACCTGTTTTATGCAACCTTTCATATCCCAGATAAGGCAGGATAAGCCCTGGATTAGAACTTTTGAAGATGACTATGTCTGTTGGAACACCAGTAGGCTAATTTCTACTCAAGAGAACCTCAAAGTTTCACCTAATGGTGAAAGGCTTTGTAAAGTGAAGTAACATTCCCAGTTCTGGGATGTGAGCATTGTGTATGAGCCCCAAATACTGAGTAATTTTCCCATTAGTGTTTTTGGCTCTTCATAGCCAATATTTTCATTCACTTTTCCATTGTTTATTTTGTGCTTGAAGCTAAGTAGACTGGAAGGAGTGGAAACTGAATTTTGCCTTTTGCATACAGGTGAAGTATAATCTAGCTTCTGCAGTGAGCTTCTGCACTTGGTCCACTAAGAACTGAGAGTTCACTCCTGAAACCGAGACTGCCAAAAAGGGTGGTTATTGCACAAATTGATCCTTGCCCACTTGAACCAGAACATCCTGGAGTCATCTGAAGTTGACTGCATTTTGGATAGATATTTGAGCAGTAGTTTTATGAAACTAGATGCTCTTAAATCACTGGCCTTCATGTTAGTTCTACCTACAGTATGTGCAAATGTCTAAAGTGATCCTGTACCTTGACCACATTTTCACCACTCTCCAGACAAAATTTCAGCTTCACTGTTAGACTGAGGCTATCCTGCTGTTCTACATGTTAATGTTACCTAGCCATAAAATCAAAATTAAAAAGCTAAATACTAGCTTTGCATTCTAGAAAATGAGGACTGACTATCTGTAAGTCATGACTACCAGCTCTAACTTTTTAGATTAGTACATTAGACAAAGTTCAGAAGCTGTGTGTAACCGTGTATCTGATTGTTTTAGAGGTTTAGAGCACAAAAAGAGTAGGTTTTACTTACATCTTGGCTAAGTCCAGAAAAAGTCTTTTGAAGCTCCTTGGCAAACTCCAAATTGTGTACCACTTCATCATATTTCTCCACTGCCTCCTGCAATAGGCAGATATCAAACTAGCAGTGCATTTATCATGTTTAATTAGTGATTAAGGCCTAACAATTTATAGTAAACTTAATATTTTTCAACTGTTAAGCTAAATTATACAGCTTTTATTACAAGTTCAATTTTGTTTATAACATCAACTTTTAAGTCACCTCACATGTGAAGTATTTCCTATTGTTACAAGGAACACCCAAGATTACCATACCTGAGGTTACGAAGAAACTCATTTAAGATTGGCTAACTATATAGACACTTTCACCATTTCCCCATATTCTTAACTGTAAATTCTCCAGGGCAGAGACTGTCCCTTCATACAGGTTTGTAGGATGTGAAGTGCAATGCTACCTTACCCTGATTGGGAAGTTTGGGCACTATTGTAAATTTGTATTATTCATCTTTCCCTTTAGTTTATGTCAGAGCAACAGTGACAGAAAATGCATCAAGATATAAAACTATTTTATAACCACAGAAACTCACAAGTTAAAAGTGGCTTCAGATACTGTTCCCTTCTTCAAATTAGTTATATCCTTTTTAAAAGGTGTACAATATAGCTAGCTTCATGTTCATAGAATGTTTTTGGAAATTAGTCTTCTAGAAGTCACATCTGGAAAAGGAATTCCTGTCTGCTTCTCTAACACATCTAACCAAAGTTTAGTTCATTCAAGACCAGATAATGGAGCTTCTCTGAAATAAACACTTAAGATACAGTCTTGGTTGTTGAACTCCCAAGTCTATGTTTCATGAAACTGGTTAACAGCAACCCCAATCATATGAATTGTCTAGTTTTATTAAGTTTCGTAAGTGCTTTGGAGGTAGTAATTCCTGCAGTATTTCTAAGTTAAACATTAGAGCATTTCGCTATTTCATGAGACCCAGAGTGAAAGCAATTAGTCCAGACCATTTGTAATTTATAATGTGAAGTTTTAAAGCTGGATTAAAGGGATGCTCTCAAGTTAATGCCAGACCACCTCAACTGGGAGCCTGTGTTCTTTGTATTCTTTACAATCTCAGAATTCAGTTAACTCCTCCAGGAATATATGTAGAAGAGTAAAAAGTGAATTGGTTAGACTCGGATCAGATATTTACCAAGATAAAAAGCATTTAGAATCAGGAAGAGCTAGTATATAGCCATCAATTGTACTTGCATAAAAGTAAGCAGTCCTTTCAGGCACCAGATTAATTATGTTCAACAATTTAAAACAGAGCACAGAAACTAGCTGGAAAATTTTACCACAGCTTCAATTTGTTTTTCTGCCCATAATGTTTTAAGAGATGTTACTGTATGTTACCAACTGTTTTAATGCTAATGACTTCACTTAAGGCAAGAATTTTGAGACCAGACCCTAATAGCGCAAATCTGGTCATACAATATTGATGTCATGCTCTTATATTTAATAGAGAATTTCCAATTAGAAACTGGATTTTAAAGTGGATCCTTTCTCTCTTAATCTTTTCAAAAAGATGTTACTACTACAACACTATAATGCTTGCATTTGGACAGAAATGAGTTCTCCAAGAAGATACCACTTAACACTGATGCCCCTATATGGTTTCTACTCAACATGAAGTAGAGTTCTTGAACTCAAGTTTGAGAATTTGTTCTGAAACTAGCCTCCATCATGATGGTCTCTAAAATTAATCTCAGAACAGTAGAATTTGAACATAGAAGTTGCAATGTAAATTTAACCCCCTTGCCCTAATCTAATAGATTAGAGTAGGGGTGGGCAAATTTTTTGGCCCAAGGGCCACATCTGCATTATGAAACTATGAAGGGCTGGGTAGGGAAGGCTGTACCTCCCCATATGGCCTACCCCCATTCTTTGTCCCAGCTGCTCCTTCCAGAGACCACCCTGACCCTAACCACCCCTCCAGGACCCCACACCCTATCCACCCCCCCACACTGCCTGTCCCCAACCCCTATCCACACCTTCAACAGGCCCCCAGGATGCCCATACCTATCCAACCCCCCTGTTCCCAGTCTCCTGACTGCCCCCCAGAATCCCCTGCCCCTTATCCAACCCCCACTGCCCACTCCCTTACCATGCCGCTCAGAGCAGTAGGAGCTTGCAGCCCCACTGCCTGGCTGGAGCCAGCCCCACCGCCCACACTGCCCAGCAGGATTGGCAGCCTAGAGAGCTGGCAGCACGCTGAGACCGCAGGGAAGGGGGAACAGCAGGGGAGGGGCCGGGGGCTAGCCTCCCTGGCCAGGAGCAAAGGGGCCAGGCAAGACTGTCCCACAGGCCGGATGTAGCCCATGGGCAGTAGTTTGCCCACCTCTGCATTAGAGGCACATGCAAACACATCAGCTATAAGCAAGAGGGAAACAAGTTTTATTATAGGTTGCATAATAAACTATATGATTAACATGTCAGTTTCTTGTATCTATTACTTGTATTACCATAGCACCTCAAAACCCTAGTCATGTAGAATGGTACAAGACAACTGAATGGCTTACAGTACTTCAGGCTAATTTGTAGTCAATAAGTGGCTCCTCATCTTTACAGACAAAGAATACTAGAGTCATTAGAACAGTAAGTTTAACATTGATAATTTCTTGTGTAATACTGGGACCTAACCTGTGGTCTCTTGAAAACTAGATTAGTTCTTAAATATGCAGATTACATTTAAAAAGCTAGAGTGGCAGCTTTGAAAGTCTATTCAGCCCACAGAGTGGTTAAGGTACAGGCAACCACAAGCTCTTGATCCAGAGAGAGCTACGGACCACCACTTGGAGTGATTTTCCCCACAAATTAGGGCTCAGTCTTCCCAAGCTAGTGAATACTAAATGCATGTTTCATTTCAGAAATGACGGACTTGGCCTGTGAACAAGAGATTAATTTGAAAGCAACAGTGCCTGGTGAAGCAAGCTGACTATCACATGCACACTTGTTAAGAAAGTGGAGAGTATGACAGATCCTTAAGTGAACCTGATTGGTCCCTTAGGGTATACAATATTGGAGTGATGCATGGCTGACTGCAAAAGCTGCTCTCCTCCAGAGATGGAGTTGCCAGGATGAAAGGGGAGCACACACAATATTAGTATTTATGAAAATTCCATCTAAGAAGCTCAGATATGAACCTCTCAATCCTCTTGCTGCAGGGGAGAAAATTTTTTCCCCTGAAAGGGAAAGTTAGCATGGGGTTGCTCTAGGACAGCTTTTTACATTTAATATAAAAAGTTACTGTGGTTAAAGCTTGTTACACAGAATGCTCTGTCACATTTGATACAGGCTTCCCAGTATTTTAGTCATCTTAGTCTTCTGGTTTTTAGTTGTCTATTAATGACCTATAGTGAGACTGAATTTTTTAAATTCTTTTTTTAATTACTGAAAGCGTTAAGAAAAAAGCCACTTTAACATTAGGTTAACAGTGTAACTTAACATGTTGACATTTTTTGCATCTCAGATCAAAAAATGAAAGTCAATGGTTTTATAGTTTCATTTGTCATTTCAGATTCAGTGTTGCAATGTGCAAATTGCAAATAATGCAAGGGGATTATTTACATAGTAGTAGTATTACCATAACACCTAGGAGCACGATATGTTCCCTTCATTCATTCCACAGCCTAAATTTTCTAGATACAGCCCCTTAAAAGAGTTTCCAGGACCACCCTCAAAATATGATTGGTTACTGAATCCTAAAGAAACTAGGAAGAGTAGAAGCTGTTCCTCAAGAACCCAGTCCTGCTCAATAGTCTCAACTCCAATTAATCTCAATGGAAACCAAGTACTCAGCAACTCTGCTCTTACATTAACAGCAGGCTCTAGCCCACACAACTCCAAGTGTAACTGGAACAATTTGATAGGCATAGAGGTCAACTTTTCACTTGATAATGAAATTTCACCTCTTCCATTTCTAGCATGTTTTTAGAATAAAAAGGGTAGGAAAGACAAGATTAAATGTATTTGGAAATGATTATTAATTGCCGAATGGTCTTCATTCTAGCAGGCTTTGTACCATAAAATTATTTTCATGTATTACTTAAAACAGTGGTTTTCAAACTTTTTTCCTAGCAATCCAGTTGAAGAAAATTGGGCATGCCTGTGACCCAACAGAGCTGGGGGATGAGGGGTTTTGAGTGTGGGAGGGGTTCAGGGTTGGGATGGGGCTGGTAATGAGGGGTTCAGGGTGTGGGATGGGGATGAAGGGTTTGGGATGCAGGAGGGGATCTGGGTTTGGGGGGCTCAGGGCTGGGGCAAGGATGAGGGATTTGGGGTGTAGGAAGGGGCTTGGAGTTTGGGAGACTCAGGACTGGGGTACAGGGTTACCTCCAGCAGCTCCCAGTCAGCAGTGCAGCCAGGGTGCAGAGGCAGGCTTCCCGCCTGTCCTGGCGCCGCAGACTGTGCTGTGCCTTGGAAGCAGACAGCAGCAGGTTCAGCTTCCAGGTGGAGGAACTCTAATGGAGTGTGGAGCCGGTGCTTGGGGTGGGAGCAATGCATGAAGCTCTGTGGCCCCCTGCCTAGGAGCCACTTCCAGGGTGCAGCACAATGTTGGAACAGGTAGGGACTAGCCTGTCTTGGCCAGGCAGCACTGCCAACAAGACTTAACAGCCTGGTCAGCACTGCTGACCAGAGCTGCCACAACCCAGTCCCTTCCATTCCACGACCCAGTTCTGGATTGCAACCCACAGTTTCAAAACCACTGACTTAAACATTGTAAGTTTTGTCCTTCATCACTGTTTTTCAATTGTAAGTAATTCAGGACAGGGACTGTCTTCTGTGGACAGTATATAGTAAGCATTACTGAAATACAAGTATTTATCTGAAGCTGCTGCATTAAGGAACTAGGGCTAAGTCAGATGTGGTATTTGATACATAACCCAAAAAGCAGAAGTTTAATAAGCACTGCCATGAAAAATGACAATTCTGGTACTTTTGTCACAAGTTTGTAAATTTTTTTAGACTTAACTTTAAAGAGGGATTGTTATGTACTACAAAAATTCTAAACTGACCATTCAGATGGCCAAAGTGATAAACCAAAGGGTCTAGTTTAACAAGCCCTCAATTTTGATTTCACCCCACCCCCCTTTACTTGTCTACACTCCCCATATCATAGAAGACTGAACTAATCAGTTAAGGAGATTAACAAAAGAATGCACGCTTTTAGGAATTTTGGAATTAGTTACACAAGCTCTAGAATCAATCTTATGGAGGGCAGAACAGTGAAAATGGTAGTAGGCACTAAGCAAAGAATATTTGCCTTTTAAAAGAGGCAACATAATATTTCTACTAAATAAATTAAAGCTAGTTTCCTGAACTAAGTCACCCCTAACTGGCAGTGTTCCCATTACATTTTAGTGTAATTTTTGGTGTGACATTCTACATGTCAACATGCTGCCATGCATTTTGATCAGAAAAAGCAGCATTTAACATGGGACAATTTAAAAAAAAAAAAAGATATGCAGAGGGTTGTATTTCTCAGCCATCTACCATTTGTGTCCAGTTTCCCTTTGCAGCAGTATCTATGTCCTCCAATAGACTAGTAACTCAGCTGGCTTCTTATATAAAGGAGTTGAACTGTTGTGGCACAACAAGAATCCAGCTGCATCAATGAAGGCTCCCCCTGGACTCATCTCTGCCAATGGAAGATATTCACTGATCACACTGGGACAGCCACCCATAACTCTGCTCCTGACCTTTAGGCCACCTTGGGATAATTCTGCTGCCAAGGCCATATGGGCAGCCTCAGGAGACTTGTCTACATTGAAGTTATATCATGTTAGAATACAATCTTGGAGAGTTCAGAAAACAAGACATTAGGATTACTTTAGCTGGTGATGGCTAACCTTAAATTAAACCTAGTGTTAATGTCAGTTGGATTACAGTTATTGCCGTCCCTGTCTACACCAAGTGCTAAGCCATATTTATCATGTGTTACCACAGGTGATGGTTATGTTTTAACATGACCATTTCCCAACGTAGACAAACCCTTGATAGATACCACCCCAAAGACTGCAAGTGCAGATGACAGGTTGAAGGCATAACAGATACTTAGTAACAGGTGGACATGATGTGCTTAAAGAAATGGGACTTGACACATGCTCTGAAATTAGGTCTGTTTACCTCAGTACCCAATTTGAAAGTTAACAGGATACTTTTTTAGGGCAACCCACAACTGTCACTTTTCAGCTTGTCTACAAGAAGCAAGCCTATTTCATTTTGCTTTGTGAATACTATTATGCAAGTTTTCTGGTGGTACTTAATGCAACTTCTATAAAGCTATCACTGCTAACAATTATGCAACAGAATTTCTCAGCAACTTCAGCCTCATCTTCGACATGTTTGAAGCTTTTAAATATTACTCTACACAAAACTATTTACCAAGACAGGTAAGCCAACTCACCAACTGGTCCTGATTGAGGGCTTCTCCCTTTTTCAGGCGATCCCTGTAGTCTTCAAGTTTGAGCTACAAAGAAAAGGTTTTCAGTCTGTTATAGACTGATTATGCATACATCATAGAAAGAAATTCAGCTTTTCCATGTATATCCTAAGCTTCAGTTGACATGCTGCAACTAAAAATAATGTCACTGGTTCTGTCCATTTTTCAAATCAAATTCAAGCTTCTCTTTCAAGGCACTGCACAACTCTGCCTATATTTAAGCCACTACCACCTTTATGCCACTACTTTATGCCTTATGGCCTGCCATCTCTTCTTGTCTTGTTGTCTCCTTGGTCTCACTTGCATTGTCATGCCTTTCATATTCCTTCGTAGGCCTTTAACTAGCTTCCTTTATCTGTAACATAGGTGCCCTGACTCGTTCAAATCCCTCCTCTCCGAGTGCCACTTTTGTCTAGCTTTCCATAGCTGAACTACACTCCAGTGTACACTCCTATTCTGACTACCTTATTCTTAGAATAAAAAACCCAAGATCTATCATGGTTCTATATGCAGTATATTTAGAAACTAATCTTTTATAATCCTCATCCTGCCCCTTCCTCCCTCCTGATTACCTCAGTATCTAGTTTAGCTTAGAAAGATATTCAGTGCAGGGACTACACATTTCTGCTAAGTTCCTGACTAATTCATTATATACACTAAAAGCTACAAAGACTTTCATTAGCCTTAATAAGTTTTGCAAACGCAAGACTTGCACAAGAAACTCAGCACTATGAACCACAGCAACAAACACCACCCCTTGAGGGTATGCAGCCAAATAAAACATTAACTACTTATATATGCACCAATACTAAGAGCAGAAGCAGCTAAGGAAAAGAATGCATCCTCTTTCAACTATTTGAGTATTAATTTATACTGTTTTTGCATGACTATGAAAGGCCCACTGTAATGCACACGCAAGGGAAGAATCAAGGATAGCAGGGAAATACCAAGGTTAAATTTATTGGTTCAGATAGAATACCACTACAGTCTGTGGAATTGCTTTAAAGAAATTAAAGCTACTGGAGGAAAAACTCCAGTAGAAGGGCACTAGGATGCTGCCTTCTGCATGAGCTATGCATATCCCCACATTTCTTAGCCAAATATCTTTTTTACTTCAAACCTGTATTTTAGAGCACTAAAACATGGAAAGTTTGAACTCTGGTGCAAAAAAATCAATCTTATTTTCAATGAACTTTTAAAAATGCATCATCTTGATTGATGACAGAAAAAGATTCCTCCCAAGTGTTTTAAAGTAACATGTGAAAACAGCTTGAGAATGCAAGGGCTATCTCAAACATTTCAGTTGCAATGCTATAAGTTATCCAGCTGTTTGAATTCCTAATTTAAGATTTTGCTGACATTCAACTACAGTAAATCACAAAAAAGTGGCCCTCTTGAGTCCTTCAAAGTGACAGCTCCTTTACAGACTGCTAAGCTTTTTACTAGAGCTTTCAAAATGTTTAAAATCAAAATGAGATGAAGAGCAGAATATTTTTGCAAGATTCTACATGCCTGTGAAGTCCAACCGTCAACATCTATAATAAGTGAAGTGCAATACATATTTAATATGACCTTGCACTAAGCAGTCAGAGGAAGCAATTTTATTAACCTGTTCCTTTACATGCATCATTGGATCTTAATATTAGATGCCTATAATCAATACAAGCAGAATACGAAGTTTTCCCACAAGTCTGATTATGGGTTAGATTTTAACTAAACTAATTCTATTGTAAATCAGATTTAATCCATTAAAGAGGTATTCTCTTGCACACTATTCAAGCTTTGAAAACTACTGCAGAAAACAAATGTTTGAAGCTGACTTATCTAGCCATTTAGATACATTTACATTTGAGACAATGTTAGAAACCTATGCAATTTTATATACAACTAATCTGATTCCTCTTTTCAAATATATCTAAACAAAAGCCAAAATGTACAAAAATCAGCAGTGCTATATATTACTCTGATGAAATCCCAAACAGAGGATATCTTATTGAGAACTGCTGCTGAATATGAACTGCTTTTATTGATTTTTATACTAGCTGCAGCAAACCCATTACATTGCATACCTATAGAGTATATAAGATATAAAAATAGATTCTTATAGCAAGATTTAAAGTTTACTATTGATGAGCTGCAACGTAAACTTGATATTTAATTATCAATTTCTTCAGCATAGCAAAGAAACAAGTTACCTTCTTTTTCTCAATGTTCCTGATCTTGTGTTTGAGGCAGATAAGTCCATTATCAATGTAAGTCTCATATGCCTGGGAAGGAGAGGCAGCAGAGTTCAGAGCAGACTGCAGGGGGCTCAGGGGAGGCTGGATCTCCCCAGGTTGGCTTGGGGTCACCTGCTGCTTGGCCGGCTTCATGCTCTTGTCCTCCCCCCCTTCCGAGTGGCCTGAAGGCGATGGGCAACGGAAAGGGGATTGGGAAAGCTGCACCATTGAAACGGATGGGCCTGCCAAAAAAAACAAAAGACATTTGTTTAGCTCTCTTCCCCTCACCCAAAACTACAGCATTTGTATAAGTATTTACACTAATAAAGCCTTAAAACATGAAATTAAGACCTATATAAAAATCAACATAGAATCTTCCCTATCTCTTCTCCCTCACTCCCTTGAGATATCACAAGTAGGAATTTCAAACCAGGGGACACTTTATATTGTATAAATCCCCCCACCCATCCAGATAACTGAAATCCTTCACACAGGCAGTATTAGGCAGTGCAGGGGGATGATTCCAGAAACACAAGTGTCCATATAAAACTAGGCCAGTTCCCTGCACTCACAGGGGAAAAAACTGCAAGTAAGCAACTGCAGATTCCACTCCCACCTTCCAACCCCAACATGTATTTAACTGGTGTAATTGCAGAGCCAGTCTTCTCCCTCCCAACTCCTACTGAAGTGTTTTGATGCAGCTCTCTCCTTACCTTCATGACCTTATGAGCAACCCAAGAAAACATTTGGATAAAACAATGCACATTTTAAAACCCAACTGATTAGAGGCAGAAGAGTTGCCTAGTAAAGAAAGCTCTAGCCCTAAAGCCAAATCAGCAGCAACTGATTTGGCTTGAGAAAGCATCAGCCTACACCCACAGCCCAAGAATATCTTTAGGCTGCGACAAGAAAACAAGTTTTGGGGGAGGGAAAGGGATTTAACCTTGAAAGCAATCGGCATTTCTAGACAAGATTCCCAACCTACCGGTCTTTAGTAATGACCGATCACGCTCATTCTTAACTTTGCCCGTAACCACCAGGCCAAGCCCAGCTAAGGGAAGGGGCTCACACAGGAACCCCAAACTGAATGTAAAGGGAAAGCAGCGGATTCCCCTCCCCTTGTGGCTCCCTTCTCAAGCCACCTGCAACAGAGTCGAGGGCGTGTGCGCAAAGTACCAGCCGAAATCAAGCATCACCGCTCCCCTTCATGATGAGCTAAGAGGGAAACTTGCAGTCGTACACGCGCTTGTTGTCAGCGCCTGCCGCGAAAGCATGTTGGGGGGGCCGCTTTAAGGGGGGGCCTGCTCTGCCCCCCCCCCGCAACACTAGAGGGGCAGCCTCGACCGCCAGCGTCCCCCCCACCCGCCCTTCCCCTGGGACGGGAAACTTGAGCGCAAGGAACATCTGCAGGACGCCCCGCCGCATGTCCGGGGCGGGGCGGGCAGCGCCGAGCGCCAGCAGCTCCCTGTGCGCGCGGCTCCCAACGCCAGGCTGGCTGCGAAGCAGCGCGCGGGTGTGGGGGGGGGGGCGCGGAAAGAGGAGCCCCGGGATCGCCTCCCAGCGCCGCCTGGGGAGAGAAGATGCCGCCGCCGCCGCCGCCGCCGCCATCCCCACCCATAGCGTCAGGCGCCGGCCGCTGCAGCTGGCCCCGAGATTCAGCAGCGCCGCCGCCTGAGTCCGCTGCTGCCACCGCGGGGCTGAGGAGGACGCTGCGGCGGCGACGCCGGCGCTATAAAAACCCCTCGCTCCCCGCCCGCCCTCTCACCTCACTAGCCGAACAGGCTCCGGCCCGCCCTGCCGCCCGCCTCCCCCCTTATATACCCTCCTCCCGCCCCGCCGGCCGGGAGAAACGAGGGAAGGGGCGGAGCCTTCCTGTGAGGTCACCGCCCTCCTTCCAATCGTCGGCTCTTCTCGCCCGTCCCTCCGGCCCCCACCGCGCGCCAGCCCCACCCCCCCCCACGTGACCGGAGAGGACCGTTATTGGGCGGCGGGAGGGAGGGGAATGGCCCCCACCATCTCTTTCATTCCCCTGCCTCGCCTGAGGGGTAGTGGGCGGCTGAGGGGGCGGGGCCACAGCTCCCCGCTCCCTGCCCGCTGGTGGGAGCTGGGTGTAATGAGTCGGGTGGGTCTCAGCCTGCTGCCCTGTCTTGCTCAAATCAGCGCGCTTCGCCCCTTAGCTGGCAGCAGCCTCAGCAGAGCGCCAAGGGCAGAGGGACTGTGCAGTGCAGAAAAGGGCCTTAGCTCCATGACTTCCTCCACCAGGAAGAAAAGTGACAACTGAATGTCCTGCAATGAATGGGACCCATGACTCTGGTGTGAGTCCAAGTGGCTCCTTCCCAAGAGCACAGTCCATGTGCATGAGCAATTTATGTCAGGAGATTATGACATATAGTCCAATTCTATGCTATAAAGGCTCAAATATGACATAAAGGTGTCCTTTCTATACAAGTTTAGCCTATTACAGGGATGGGACCAGGCACAAAGTTCCTCTCTGAGGGCCTTTGAATTTGGGATTTTGCTTCATGCCCATTTCTAATGGCAGCTAACTTGCTTTCCTATCAAGGAGAGATTCATCCAGGTCAGAATGGAGCCTCATAGTGAAACTTTTACTGCTGATGATCATCTATATGGGAAGGATAGATGTGTCATATATATAGGACCCAATCATACTAGCACTAATTAGCTGGAGCAGAGCTTACTATTGTGAGTAGCCCCACCAAGTCAATTAAAATTGAAAATAAATAATAAAAGTCACAAGGTTAAATAACATTCATTTGTTAATCTCTGACAATGTGATCAGGACTGTGCAATGGATAAAAATCCAACCTCTACCTCATATAGTTTGCAATCTTGCAAGGGATTAGACAAGGAAAAATTAAGAAGACAGCACACTCTGGGAAGCCCAGAGGGATAAGTAGGAGTTACATTCTCTGTGGTTCACTTCTTGTGGGCACCACCTGAAGAAGTAATGAATAGTATAGAGAGCGAGTGAAATAAAGAGGTATTAACAAGAGATTTGTTTTAAAAAGATGGAGGGTCAATAAGGATACAAGAAGGTTTTTCCAGACCGGTCTTTCAGATATTATTTTGGACAGTGCCACTTTGTCTCTCTAATGTAGAGGAACTGCAGAAAAGGAGGCTATCACACAACTGAGAGATTGTGTAGAGAAGTAGAGAGGAGGTTGGTGCTGGACGATCAGAGAGGGAGTAGGAGAATAGAAAACAGACCTTAATCCTGGAAAGAGGTCCGCTCACACAAATCGAATGGCAGGATCTGCAGAGCTGCCAGCTCTTAGAATTTTATCACACATCTTGTATATTTGGTGTTTTTTCTTAGAGCCCCAAGCTCCTGGAGTCAAGCGATTTCATGAGAATCTCAGCAATCATTTAAATAAAAAGCAAATATCTAACCTTCATGGTTGTGGAGAAAAGCTTGAAAATATGACCCGACCCATAAAAAGATCTCCTTTTTTTCATTTTTAGAAATCTCATGATTTTTAAGCCAATCTGATTATTTTGGGGAACCTGACTCAAAATTTCTGAATGTTTGGGGTTGGTAATACTGGATCCATGCTTTAAGATTTTCCTTTCTGGATAAGACCAATGTTCAGTCTTGTTCCCTCTGGCAGTGAGCACTATAATATTTTCTTGGTCTTGCAAAGAATTGCAGGCATGCTTACGTTTTTACACCATGAGTAGTCTTAACTATGCACAGGGTGAAATCTGGCCCCACTGCAGTCAATAGGAGTTTAGCTGTTGACTTCAATGGGCCCAGGATTTCATGCAGGGTGCACAAAAATGAGCTGGCACATCTTTCTAGGCTCAGAGACTTATGCCATGTCTACACTATGGGGGCTATAGTGGCAAAGGTATGATGTCCTAGCTATGCTGACATAATCTGATGCAACCTACAGTGAAGGAAGGAGGTTTTCTTTTGCTGTAGGAATACCACGTCCCTGAGCATTCTTCCATCAAGCTAGCTGCATCTACACCAGACGTTAGGGCAGCATTCCTACAGAACTCAGGGGGTGCAGATTTTCTACACCCCCTGAATACCATAGGTTATGTCAAAGTAAGTTTTAAATATAAGAGAGGCCTTAGATTGCAAGCTCTTTAGGGCAAAGACTACTCTTTGCATATGTTTGTACAGAATCTAGCACAATCTAATTATAAAATTAATTCTCAAATAATACAATAACAATAATAATTAATACAGAGGAAGGCAACTAGGGTGAGCCTAGAAATTGTACGGATGGGTGGAAAAAATACTCTAATGAACCATTGAAGTTGGGAAATTGTACAAAAGAGAAAAAAGATCTGTGAAGAAGACTGGTATAAGTCCATGCTGGATTTTAAAAACAATTATATGTTTTGAACTTCATTCTGAAATGAATGGAGAGCAAGCGGGTTATTTGAGATTGAGACTCTGGGAAGTTAAAGTGTATATATTTAGTCTTTATAATATTGAGCACAAAAAAATTGTATTACAAGAACATTATTAAGGTTGCTAAGTCAAGTACTCAAATGTTAGGAAATGTCAGAATTGCCTATGCAACCTTAATTGGGACCCTGGGTGTGTATATATTATGATACAGTCTTTAATTGCATGCTATTTGTTTCATAAGACTCCCACCTCATTCAGTGCACAAGACTCGGGAGTCTTGGATTCCATTCCAGATTCTGGAGCAGAGTGTGCTCCATTGGACACAGGCTGTTCTGCCCATTTCCTTCCAAGCTTGATGCCATCTAACCTATCCCTTCCAACCTGCCTGTTCCAGTCCTGTCTCTTCCCTATCCCTGACTACTTTTCCCAGTCCTATTCTTCTTGCCTACCCATCCCTAGTCTCCACTTCTCAGGCTTCTCGTTCCAGTCTCCTTCCCCAGCCTGTTTTAGGGCTTGTCTTCACGTACAGCACTACAGCCAGGAGCAGATTAGGATTTTGTGGGGCCCCTGGGCCAGAGCAAGTGGGGGGCTTCCCCCCATCCCTTCCACATGCAGTCACCCCACCCCGTCCCCAGTGCTCCTGACCCTGCTCCTGGGTTGGGCAAGCCCACGCGCCCCAATCCCGCTCCCCAACAGGAGCGCCGGGTGGGCAGAGCGGGTTGGAGTGTGGGGGTGCCCATTTTCCTGGGGGCCCCCAATTGGCCGGGGTCCCTGGGCATGGGCCCTGTTGGTCAGTGGCTAATCCACCACTGGCAACAGCAGCACCACTGTAGCACTTTAGTGAAGATGCTACTCCCGTTGACATAGTTAATCCATTTCACTGAGCGGCAGTAGTATGTCGACGGGAGAAGCTCAGGGTTGTGGATTTTTCATACCCCTGAGCTACATAGTTATACCGATGTAGGTCTGTAGTGTAGACCTGGCCCTAACCTCCTCCTTTGGGCTCATTGTCTGAGTCTCACTCCACCTCTGACTGTCAGTTTGTCCCCCTCCCCAGACCTAGTCCTAGTCTCCATATTCAGCCAGTCACAGTCCCCCTCCCATCCAATCTACTGCACCCCTCTCCCTATTGGTTCCTAGTCCCAGTCTTCCCCAGCCCCTCACCTACTCATCCAATATCAATGCCCCTCCCCGATAATTGCCTTCCAGTCTCCCGTTTCCTATTCACAGTCTCTCCCCTCTCCAGCTCACAGTCCAAGCCTGCCTTCCCCTTGGCTCCCAATCTCCTTCTGCAGCCTGTTCCAGTCCCTCCCCTCCATCTCTCAGTCACAGTTCTCTCCCCCCACCCTTCCAGTCCCCATCTCACCAGACTTCCAACCTATTCCTTTCCCTTCCCCCAGACCTGCTTTTCTCCCTTCTACATCCAAACCAGACAGCTTCCTTCTCCATGCTTCCTGGGTGCCAGCAGGGAGGTCATAAGGTGCACAGGATAGACTTCCTCCTCTCAATTCCAATACTCAACCCCACCCCAACCAAGAATAGTTGAGACCAGTCGTTATAGGGAAAGTCCACTGTGATGTTATCTGATTAAAATATGACCATGTAAATCATTGTGGCTACCACTGTTACATAATTGCAACAAATCCTGTACAAAGTGTGACACGTGGCCAGAAAGGGTTAAGCATCCTGCAGGATAAATGACCCAAAGTCAACCACTAGAGACGTTAGAAAAGTACGTGAATGGTAATTAGGGCCACGCAGTGCTAGAATGCAAATCTGTATTGTTAGAGAATTGGAGGTGATGCTAACTGTATGTGTGTACTTATATCTTGTTAAATGTTAGCCATGTAAACAGACAGTTCCTGTCTGTCACTAGCTATTGATTCAGAGATCAAAAGGACATATTAACATTTAGATGAACTGTAAATATAGGATTTCGCTGTGTTTGTCTCTCTTTGAAATATATAGCAAATTACCTGAAAATGGTGGAAACCGGGCAATTGCCTTATGTTAATATGTATAGATAATTACCGGTACTGGCAAGGCTTAGGAAATAGATCTATTTCAAAGACTTCATAATTGCCTATTTTTCACCTGAAGATTCCAAGCTGTCAAAGAAGACGTGAAACTGTATAAGAATGTCTGGGGTCCTGATCCTTTTTATCTCAGATCTGCTTGATGCTTCATGCAGGGGAAGCTTCAGGCCAAAATTGAGATCTCCAGTCCTAATCAGGAATCACCCTAAATATGAACGTTGGACTATAATCTATGAACTAATTCTGGAAGAACTCTTTGCAACTACAAAGCTTACTATCTCGACTAAGAACTGTACTTATGCCTGTATGTATAGTGATCTTTTAACCAATACTCTCTCTCTTTTCTTTTTTAATAAATGTTAGTTTAGTTAATAAGAATTTGCAGTAAGCTTGTATTTGAGTAAAATCTGGAATATTCATTAACCTGGGAGGTAATGTGTCTGATCCTAGGGATTGGTAGAACTTTTTTATATGATGAATAAGATTTTCAGTAATCCTCATCATATTTGACTTGGGTGTCTGGCTGGAGGCCTAAGGCTGGGTTGCTTTAAGGGAACTGTGTGGTTGGCTTCTGGGTAACCAGAGAGGTATTAAAGAAGCTGTTTTATGCTGGCTTGGTAAATCTAAGTATTGGAATATCCACCAGTTTTGGGGATTGTCTGCCCCATTCTTTGCAGTTCATCCTAATTGAGTGACCTCAGTTGGCTCCCCTGGGACTCCAGTAACATCCACCTTCACCCCTGTAGCCCTGGGCTGGAGGAAGCATGCTCAGTCACTCTGTAGGGAGGGCACATGCAGTTTGGTCAAACAGTAGTGCAGGGATGGAGCAACATTCTCACCCGATGCACTCTTCTGAGATTTTAGCTACTGAAATCAAAGTGTCTATATCTACTTGTGCAAACTATGATTTTTTTTCAAAGGCTTATAACTTGGCCAAATTTAGGCAGATTTTCATGGTGACAGAAAAAGGCACATCCTTGATCCAAGGGCCAACCCCCTGCCAAATTTCAAGTCCTGGCTCCCAAGTATAGGGGTGCTAGAACATTGCAAAGAAAACTTCTGAAAATTTTAACATGGGCTAAACAACATATTTTGGCTGAAATTTGCCAAAACACTCAAAAATTAGGAAATGCCAGCATTAAGATTGTTTGTGCAACCTACCTTATTTGGCTCTCTGATGCACATGCATTATTATACAGTTTTTAACTACATGATCTTATGTTATTTTTCCCTGCCTCAGTCAGTGCACAGGAGAGACCTGCCCCAGGGTTGTGCAGTGAAGAAGGCTGTTGATTGTATGATCCCTGCAAAAGTTGGAAGGTTGTAGTGAATAGAGACAGGGCACTTCAGGAAGACAAAAGGCAGTCTCATGTTTAAGGCAGTTGAATGCTGCCCTGGGGGACTGGATTTATCCCTATCTATACCACAGAATTCCTGTGTGATACTTGGTAAGTCCCTTGTCACAGGTGATTAATTGTGTGTTCCTCATTTTCAAGGTGCCCACCCTGAGACCCTGGGGTCTGATTTGCACAAGTACTGAGTGCTCGTAGTTGCAGTTGAAGTCTACAGGACCTGTGCTTTTAACATATAAATTGATATGCAATTTAACATATCTGAAAAATCAGGACCTAAGCATCTCAAATTAGACAACTAAAATCAGTGGACTCTTGACCTCTCTGTGCCTCAGTTCCCCATCTATAAAATCGGGATAATAGCACCCCCTTCTCACCTCACAGGGGTGTTGTGAAGATAAATTCATTAATGTTTGTGAAGTATTCAGTTACTATAGTGATGAGCAGCATAGAAAAGTCCATCCAGCAATTAATAGTTTTATATTTAGAGTAGGGTTTACTAGTGTGTAGTAAATAAGGCCTGGGGTCCCCTATTGAACAGTAAGGAGAATCCAAAATATTGACTAACTGCTTATTCAGTGAGCACCATATATCCTGTACAGTGAATAAAGCAGAAATCCAGTGGAAAAATGGAATGTGATTACATAATGAAAGACTGTATTGGGGACAAATTATGTTTGCAACCTTAATTCTGGTGTTTCCTAATTTCTGAGTGCTTGACTTTGCATCCTATTGTTCTTTTAACATAGCTTTTGTGTGTAGTTCAATAATAAACTGCCCAGTTTATTTAATGAAACAATATAAACCAACTGATTTCTTTCCACGTCAAAATCTTTATTATGTTATTATTATTTATTATTAATAATAACTAATTTTTGGTAGTGCCCCAAATGTGCTCAGTTCTTCCAAAATATAAAAGAAGGCACTGTCCCTACCCTGAAGAGTTTAGTACTAACAACAATGTTAGTGCTTCATGTGTTCAAAATTCCATACAGTTGTTAGCTAAATTTTTCTCACACTGCTGCAGCGAGGCAGGCATGGTAAGTATTGTCATTCATCCCTCTTCTTCCATCATATCGCAGAGGAGGCTGGATAGTCAGCATTGTACTGCCACCTGTTGAGAAGCAAGGAGGCAAAAGAATTGTGAGACCCTGGCCCTATTTGTGTAGGCTTGCGTCCATCCCCTGTCCTTCTCCAGTTTTGTTTTTTTTTCTCAGAAGCATGGAACCTTTTCTTCAGTCCCTCTGCTGTCCCTGTGTGAAAGGGTGGACAAACCCCACATTGAGGAATTAAGGGTGCAGGAACAACTCTGGGCCTGGGAAGTCCTGACCCCCCCAAGCCTGCTGGGCATGCACCAGTTGGAGGAGGGACTTAAAAGGGAGTCTCTTCAGCAAAGCAGGGTGGTGGGTGGAGAGAGACACACCTGCACTCATTGCTGCAAAGGGACTACCAAGGGAGTGGGGTCTGCAGCACAGATCCAGGACCCCCTAACTTGCTGAGGCCCATAGAGCAGTTTGCTAAGGACAACTGCAAGACATGATATGTCCGGGGAGGGCGAGACAGAACAGTAGGAGGAGATCTAGGAAAAACATTAGCTGGACCCCCAGGTAGCAGACACCTGCATTATGGTGCTCATGGGGGCCGCTAGATCAGAACACAGTGGAGTGGCAACACTCAGGTTCCCAGACCACTAGGTGGTGTCACTGCCACAAACTCTGACTACTAGGTTGGGAGGCTCACCTTGCTCACAGCTAAAAAAAAAGTCTAGGGAAAAGAAAGAAGATAAATAAGTACAAAGTACAAGGATGAAACAAAAAGATAAAGAACAAGAGAAGATGAAAATGCCTGTCTCAATGCCCAGCCAGCATTTCCCTGCCTCCCCTTCCAATGCTTTACAGCAATATCACCAGACGCAAGAGTGCCTGAGACTTAGTTTGCTCCACAGCTCCTCTTCTGACTGTGGAAAGACCCACTCTGGCAGCCCGTCTTTCCTCTCTGATTTGTCCTTCACTATTTCCAGCTTCCCTGGCTCCCTGGCAGGCTCCTACAACCACTGCACATGTGGACCCTCCTTCCTTCTCCCCTTCCGTAGGGATCCCGATGCTTCCCCCTTTCTCTCTCAGGGCTATCTGGAGGCCTCCATTAAAGCAGCATTAGGTACTATATCTGTAAGCTTTGAGTTCCTTCCCTTTGGGCCTCATTATTATTAATCATGTTTATTATGGCACTGCCTAAAGGCCAGCCAAGAATGGGGCTTCATTGTGAAAGGCACCGTACAAACACCAAATAGTAAATGGTCCTTGCTCCAAGCAGCTTCCAGTCTAAATCGACAAGACAACACAGGATGGGGGAAGGGGTAGAACACACAAGCAGAGTGAACAATATTATGGCAGCAAATGGCATATCAAAACCATGATTTATTTTCATATATATTTATTTTGGGGTTGGTTTAGTTGGGGGGGGGTTCAGCTAGGAAGGTATCAGCTAGATGGAAAGAAAAAGGGAAGAAACTGAGAGGGATGGGGCAAGAGAGAAGAGAGTAGGAGGGGCATGTGTGGAGTAAAGCTGAAATGAAAAGACTGAGGGCAGACGAGGGGTGGCCCTGGCTGGGCCCCATTTTACCTGTCTTCCCCAGTGCAGCTCCCACCTATACATTTCTTTTCCCTCTGAGAGTCTGATTTAAGGAGGATATCCAGGGTTCAAATGCTCTTATATATGACCAGATTCACAATCCTGATCCCCCTGTGAAATTGACCCCTATAGATGATCTTCCAATATCTCCCAGTCTGGACTCTCCGTATCCTCATGGCCATGGGTATGGAAACTCCTAAAGCACAGCCCAAAGAATGTGAAAGTCAAAAGAAACCTTCCACTATGACAACTGAGGTCGCTTTCCCTCTGCACTTGGCTATCTTAGATATTGTCTGTAAGGATTAGGACCTACATGCTGCCACGACGTGCTCTTAGGACCAGGCACTATTCTCTCTCCTCCAAAGAAGCTGATAGGATTTTTATTACTCCCAGAGAAAATAGTAATGTCACATCCATTTTCCTTTTTATTGATACCCACTCAGCTTTGATCTTCTGGGACCTTCATATGGACCTGGAGAAAGTATCCTTGCTTGTGTCCCCGCTTCAATCTAAGTGAGGTTCCAGCTACCCTCTCAGACTCAGCTCTGATTCATTTTAACAATGATTCTTTCAGACCATACCTCAGTCATCTCTGCAGTCCATGAACCTTTTTCCATACTATCACCCGATGCTACAATTGAAAAAAATCCAGAACCCTCTCTTCCCATCTAACCACAAAGAAAGGGAGGGTGGTCAGCTGTGCCTGGACCTGCTTGTGACTCCCAGGTTGAGAACCCACTCAGTGATTCCCCCCCCCACCGTCTCCATAAGATGATAAACACAAACTTGACACAGAGCTAGTTGAAATGCTGTGTTATCAGAATTCCAGATACCCGCAATCCTGCAAACTGTTGCACACCTGAGTAATTTTATGCACATGGAACTATGCATGCATCTAAACTAATTCACACACAAAGGTGTGTGCAAGGTCATTGCATTAATGAATATCCAAGCGATTCCAGGTGCAACGTGTGATAAACCACTGTCTTAAACAGGTTTCCTTTATACAGTAGGTATTTGAGTGAGTACATTGTCAGACCTTGCGACCACACAAAGTCCTAATGAGGGAGTTAATCTGGGAGTGAGAAAAGCAAAATTATTAGTGCAGAAAGCTTGAACAATGCAGGGTTTTTATTATAAAGAGCATCTTCTACAATCTGTTTCATGACTCTATCTTTATCATGTAAATAATTTATAGCAATACACATGAAATAGCACTATATTTATGTGGGACAGAGCTAAATGTGAATCTAAAATAAAGGACCAGTGAGTAAGCTATTGGTCATAGGCAAAACAATAAAGCAGAGTCCTCTGCAATCCTTTGACAACGGCAATGAAATTTATGGAATTGGGGGTATCTGACCATTGCACAGTTGTGAGTCCTTCAAGGCTGTAATTTTTACTGAAAGGACAATACTCCCCTCCTGAACATAACCAGAGCCTTAGAATTATCATTCACCTACCTGCTTGCTTTCAACTATTTAAGCTTTTAAAATAATATGAGGCCATATTCTGAGCTTTATTTTATTATTGCACTGAAAAAAATATTTTATTTGTCCCCTCCTCTCATTTTTATTTCCCAATATCTGTACAGAAAGATTTTTAAAAGCCCCCAAACCAATCCTTCCCCACCCCCTGTCAATCCATCCTCTTTATCTAGTTGAATCAATGACACTGGAAGTAAGATTTTGGAATAAATTAGCAAGAAGTTCCCAAAGGTTCTGGGTTTGGTATAGCAGTAGTAGAGAAGAAGTCAGATGTGATGCACATCAAACTCAGCTACTTACTGGGATCACAGATGTCTAAGGTCTTGATCCTAAAAACAGTTCAGCTTAACTTTATGCATGAGTGTAGTCCCATGAAGTTCAATGGTACTACTCATATGCATTAAATTAAGCATATGCATGTGTTTGTAGGATCAGGGCCTATGATTCTTGGGACCACCAAAGACTCATTGTAGAAATCCAAGTATGAAGGGCTTTATTTTTAGTCTATCCATTAATGCTTGGTCTAAGAAAATCACAGCTGTTGATCAATGAAGTTGTTACTTAGTCTAATGATGTCCTTTAAAAAAATCATTTAAATAGATAATCATCAATAAAAATAATACTAATACACTTCTAAATTATTAGGGCTGCATTCAGCCCCTCAGTACACACAGCTCCCAGTGGGGTGAATGGGATCTGAGTAACTGCAGCACGTGAAAGCAGAACTTGGTTCTTAACATTTTTCTGAGCTATTAAAATAAATTAAATGGATGTTAATTTAATTGTCTTCCTCCCCTCCCCCTCATTTTCATTTCCTGGCAGCATCTATTGGGAGTAGAAGTTCAAAGGCTCTCTTACAATCTCTCTTTGAGTAGAAACTAATCTGATGTTTTTCTTAGCGAATTAATTGGTTTTGCCACAGTATGCAATCTTGAAATACAATATTTTGGTTAAAAACTTTGAGTTTTAAACTGATGGTTTTCAGAGGACTACAAGGGCTGGAATTTCATTGCATTCAGAAGCCACAATAGGTGTGGATGATATTTGGTCCCATAGGCTGCTGTTGCAGGCCCTGATCCAGTAAAGTATTTAATTATTTGTTTAACTTGAAGCAGTTGAGCGATTCCATTGACTTCATTAAGGATACTTCCTTACACCATTTTTGCTTTTATTGTAAGTTAATACTGGTTTTCTTTGGAAAACTTGGCTTAAAAAAAAAAAAAGGATTTCCCGCCCCCCCACAGGAATTATGGCTTCAAGGGGACCACTCATGTGCAGAAAGTTAAGCACATGCTTAAATGTTTTGCTGGGTCAAGGGCCTTGACAGCTTCCAACTGTAGCAGCTGTACGCTAATGGGACAAGGGCAGTAGAAAACTTCCATTAAGATTTTTGAATAATTTTTTGTACTATTCTATTGATATTATATAGATTTTTAAAAGTTATAAACAGAGCTCAAGCTACAGATCCTGATCAAAGATTAATTGGTGTTTTTGTAGCACTATGAAGATATAAAGCACTTTGTTAAGGGGTCTACTCGTGGCAGGGGTGTCTCCTTGTGGCTGGGTCTGAGAACTAGCTCTTAATTCATCTGGCGTTCTCTTCCATTGGTTGCTCGTGCTGTGGCCCCTTTTTCTCTCCATGATGCCCTCTTTGTGACTTGGCGGTCACGTTGTTATATAGTTCCTCCTTCTGGGGTAACAAAGTCACACTGGACAAGCTGTCCAGACACTCTCAGACAGTCTTCCATTCCATATCTCCAGGGCCTGTGCCATTTTATCAATGGCTGGTAGGGGAACCTGGGCCCACCCCTGTGACAGAAATATACCCATGTTCACACTCTATATACTATTGTAATACATTTTGTACCAGGCATGTCTTGTAAGGTCTCATTTGAAAACTCATAATTTGCTGGTCAGTGTAGTCCTGAAAAAAATGTGTGATGACACTGTATGTGAAGTGATAAGATTCCACTCTATGATATTATTAACACACATTCCAAACCCCACAGCGCTGCCCAAACAGAGGTTGGGAAACAGGTCTGTCCTAAACAAAGGAATTTGTGCTTTGCTTAATTTGCATTTAAGCACTTAACAGACTCATCAAGTAGGGAAGGAAACAAAGGAAGCTCAAATAGGTGAGAAAAAAAGCATCAGGGAACATCCTTCCACATAGACTGTCTTCTAGTGCCCAGTTGGAAAGGTTTCTCAGGAGAGGAACTGAAACTATAAAAAGGAGGGGAAAACACCTCAAGGAATTCCAACTCTCTACCTCTGCCTCTCTCATTCACTGCACCTGAAGTGACAAAGGAAGCATTTGTTGGACTCTGGGAGAAGGGATCCTGACCTACAGGATTTGGTTAGTAAGACTGCTGAAAGCATGTGGTGAGAAACTTTGCTTGAATCTGATATAGTTTGTTAAGTTAGATATTAGTAAACATCTTAGCTTTATTTTTCTTGTAACCATTTCTAATTTTTACGTCTCATTACTTGTACTTATTTAAAATCTCTCTGTAGTTAATAAATTTGTTTTATCTAATTCAGTATGTTCAAGTTGAAGTGTCTGGGTAACTCCATTTGGGGTGATAAGTTATTGCATATTATTCCCCGAGAGGAATAATTGACTCAAAAGATTTGTGTTGTCCAGGAGAGGGCTGGACAGTACAGGGCGTAAATTTCTAGGGGAGAGGAAATCTGAGACTAAGGTTGTGTTGTTTTTCTCGTTGCATATACTCTCTTCATTGGTAGACCAAGAACAAATATAAGTAGGTTGCTTGGCAGATCACATTTCATATAGCTATTATGACCCCAGTTCAGCAAGCTACTAAACATGTTTCTAACTTTATGTATATGAGTAGTGGCACTGTCTACTCACATGCCAGAAGACAAACATGCTTAAAGATATTGCTGAATAGGGGCCTCTAAGAGCAAAATCCATATGGTGGATCTTTACTTTGTTATTTTTCTCTCCCTAACTGCATGGAATTCCCCTGCTTGTCAACAGAAGTTTCCCACATGTAGGGAAAGCAAAATGTCTCACATGGATTAAAGAGTGATGTTAAGAAAATGTAGGTTATCATTTGCTGATTAATTTTGTGTTATCTGCCTTTCTATTCACCATCATTATATCCCATTGTCCATATGGGAAGATAACTAGATCAAACAGTTTCCCATCTATGCTAGTCTTATCTATGAACAAGGAGTATCTACTTACTTCTTTTATCAAATTACTGCACAGTCTGAAATGTGTAGTGTGAAGATAGGATAGAGAGATGGGGAAAGGGTGTCAAACTCATTATTCTTAGAGCTTTTTAACAATGAACTATTTATGATGCTGATGGTAACACATAAAACCATTTTTAAGCAGAGGAGTCATTTATCAATTTGCACATAACAGAGAGTTTAAAAGCAATGTTTTTGAAAATTATGGGGTTGATTGAAATTATTGTAATCTTATTTTCTAAATCATACATTAATAAGAGTTATGACAGTGATTTCTAACCAGATGGAGAACATTGTACTAATGTGCATGCTTAGAAATTGCATAAGTTGTAGCCAAATTGCTTATTTGGTTGCACAGTCACTAGGCTATCAGTGGTATATTTAATTTATTTTAAGTACCTTTAGATGAGTGGATGTCTATAATTACTGTATGAATATGTTGCACATTGAATAGTTTTAAAATTCCTATTGTTATCTAAATACTAGGACCAGTTAAAGTGAAAATGAAAATCTTGTTTCGGAAACAAATTATGTTAGGGCAAGTAGTCTAAAAACAGCATTTTAAATGAAGTGGATTTAGGGCTCATGAAAAAAGTGTCAGAACAACAATGAAGAAAATCAAAATTTTACTTGTGTATGATCATTAGCTAACAATCTTCAAAAGTGGCTTAATACACAAAAATGATACTTTATACCCACAAACAACTTGATTTAAAAAAAAAGCTAGGATTGGAAGGTTTTTTCCAGTGGAATCAGCTAACAAATGTTAAATTTTCTTTACAAAAAATTCCAATCCTTAAAAAAAGGAAAGAAGAAGAAGCACAAAGGATAAAATATTGTGAAATTAAAAAGTCAGGGATTCAGCAGTTCCCCAGTGCTACATAATCCTTCACCTCACCCACTGCTCTTATTGATTAACTGTTCATTTTAGTTATTGCACATTCAGATGTCTGTAAATATGATCTTATGTATATTTTTAGTGCTGTTTGACAAGTTTAATACTTCAAACACAATGCTGATTCAGTTTTTTCCCTAAAGTATCTAGATCTCTGCTCATGCTTGTTTCTAACAACTGAAACCTCTATTACTTCCTAATTTTGGAAACAACAGGCATTAGCAACAATTAGGTTCCTATGCCTCTGACTTTATCTTACTCCAAAATAAGACAAGATTATCAAACATGATTGCCCTTTAAGATATAAAATAATAGGTTTAAGAGAAAAAACACTGATTCCTTCCAGATGGATCCTATGACACCAGTGCTACCAGAGTAGTAAAGTGCATCCAGGTATCCAGACCTTAGCCCTGGTCTACATTAGGCGTTGAGGTCGAATTTAGCAGCGTTAAATCGATTTAACCCTGCACCCGTCCACATGACAAATCCCTTTTTTTCAACTTAAAGAGCTCTTAAAATCGATTTTCTTACTCCACCCACGACAAGGGGATTAGCGCTGAAATCAGTTTTGCTGGGTCGAATTTGGGGTACTATGGATGCAATTAGACGGTATTGGCCTCCGGAAGCTATCCCAGAGTGCTCCATTGTGACCGCTCTGGAAAGCACTCTCAACTCAGATGCACTGACCAGGTAGACAGGAAAAGGCCTGCGAACTTTTGAATTTCAATTTCCTGTTTGGCCAGTGTGGCAAGCTGCAGGTGACCATGCAGAGCTCATCAGCAGAGGTGACCATGCAGAGCTCATCAGCAGAGGTGACCATGATGGAGTCCCAGAATCGCAAAAGAGCTCCAGCATGGACCAAATGGGAGGTACAGGATCTGATCGCTGTATGGGGAGAGGAATCCATGCTATCAGAACTACGTTCCAGTTTTCGAAATGCCAAAACATTTGTGAAAATCTCCCAGGGCATAAAGGACAGAGGCCATAACAGGGACCCAAAGCAGTGCTGCATGAAACTTAAGGAGCTGAGGCAAGCCTACCAGAAAACCAGAGAGGCGAACAGCCGCTCCGGGTCAGAGGCCCAAACATGCTGCTTCTATGATGAGCTGCATGCCATTTTAGGGGGTTCAGCCACCATGAGGTGGCTTCATGAGCCATAGCATTAAGGGGTAGGCTGGGTCCCCAAGGATAACTATAGGCAGTTCAACATCCCCAACGGTTATTTTCTGGTCTGGGAAGAAAGTCCCTTCCTGCAGCTTTTGAAACAGACCGGAGTTCCTGAAGATGTGAGCGTCATGTACCTTTCCCGGCCATCCCACGTTGATGTTGGTGAAACCTCCCTTGTGATCCACTAGTGCTTGCAGCACGATTGAAAAGTACCCCTTGCGGTTTATGTACTCGCTGGCTTGGTGCTCCAGTGCCAAGATAGGGACATGGGTTCCGTCTATGGCCCCAGCATAGTTAGGGAATCTCATTGCAGCAAAGCCACCCACTATGACCTGCACATTTCCCAGAGTCACTACCCTTGATATCAGCAGATCTTTGATTGCGTTGGCTACTTGCATCACAGCAGCCCCCACAGTAGATTTGCCCACTCCAAATTGATTTCCGACTGACTGGTAGCTGTCTGGCATTGCAAGCTTCCACAGGGCTATTGCCACTTGCTTCTCAACTGTGAGGGCTGCTCCCATCTTGGTATTCTTGCGCCT
This sequence comes from Dermochelys coriacea, assembly GCF_009764565.3. Lineage (NCBI taxonomy): Eukaryota > Metazoa > Chordata > Testudines > Dermochelyidae > Dermochelys > Dermochelys coriacea. The sequence continues at coordinate 244,712,568 of NC_050068.2, forward strand.
CAGGGCAGGGGAAAGCAAGTCACAAAGTTCCATGAAAGTGCCCTTACGCATGTGAAAGTTTTGCAGCCACTGGGAATCATCCCAGACCTGCAACACTATATGGTCCCACCAGTCTGTGCTTGTTTCCCAAGCCCAGAATCTGCATTCCACCGCATGAGCCTGCCCCATTAGCACCATGATGCCCACATTGCCAGGGCACGTGGTTTGAGAGAAGTCTGTGTCATGTCCGCATCACTCTCGTAACCGCGCTGATGTCGCCTACTCGCCCAGTTTCGCTGTGCCTGGGTCTGGTGCTGCATATACTGCTGGATAATGCGTGTGGTGTTTAATGTGCTCCTAATTGCAAAAGTGATCTGAGCGGGCTCCATGCGTGCCGTGGTATGGCGTCTGCAAAGAAAAAAGGCGCGGAACGATTGTCTGCTGTTGTTCTGATGGAGGAAGGAGCGACTGACAACATGGCTTACAGGGTTGGCTTACAGGGAATTAAAATCAACAAAGGGGGTGGCTTTGCGAGAAACTGAATGGCCGCCTCAAGGATAGAACTCAAAACCTCAAGGATAGAACTCAAAACTGGGTTTAGCAGGCTGTTGATTTCACAGAGGGAGGGAGGAGAAAATGAATACAAAAAAAATCTGGTCTATTTCTTGTTTTGAGCCACAAATGCATCCGATGAAGTGAGCTGTAGCTCACGAAAGCTTATGCTCTAATAAATTTGTTAGTCTCTAAGGTACCACAAGTACTCCTTTTCTTTTTGCGAATACAGACTAACATGGCAGCTACTCTGAAAATTCATCTATCTTTATACATCTTGCTGGCAGCAGACTGTGCAGTATGACTGCTAGCCATCATCACCTTGTGGGTGCTCGGCAGAAGATGGTACAGTATGACTGCTAGCCATCATCTTCTGCTGGCTGCAGATTAAAAGACTGTCGGTAGGACTCAATCGCCATGAGACGAAACAAGGGAAATGACCTGGCTGAGTCACTCCCATGTTTGCCTAGGCGCCTGGTTAAAAGAGCACCCAGGACTACATTGACAACGGCTACCACTCATACTGCACTGTCTGCTGCCAAAAGGCAATAAACTGCTGCTGTGTAGCAAAGCAGTACCACGTCTGCCAGCACCCAGGAGACATACAGTGATGGTTAGCTGAGAGGGCTCCATGCTTGCTGTGGTATGGCGTCTGCACAGGTAACTCACGAAAAAAGGCGCAAAACGATTGTCTGCCCTTGCTTTTACGGAGGGAGGGAGGGAACGGGGGCCTGACGATATGTACCCAGAACCCCCCGCGACAATGTTTTAGCCCCATCAGGCACTGGGATTTCTACCTAGAATTCAAATGGGCGACGGAGACTGCGGGAACTGTGGGACAGCTACCTACAGTGCAAAGCTCCGGAAGTCGACGGTTGCCTCGGTACTGTGGACACACTCCGCCAACTACATGCATTTAAAGCAGTTGTGTGGGGACACACACACTCGCCTGTATAAAAATTCTTTCTACAAAACCGACTTCTATAAATTCGACCTAATTTCGTAGTGTAGACATACCCTTAGTGGCTTAGGCTTTGGAAATAAGAACGGAAGTACATTCAAAACCAGTTATCTACAGGCTGTTTTAAAAACATTACTGATGAAAAGTTATCCTTTCCCATTTTTATTAAATAGATCTTTTGAATGTATGCTTTTTGTGAGTTTGCCTGGCTTTTCTCATAGCTCTTCAAATCCTCTCAAATTGATCTTGCAGCTAAAAGCAAACCTCACTAGAAGGCATGAGTAACAGATTGGATTGAGCCTAGGTGAAACTACTCAACTTGATGAAGTGAGCTGTAGCTCACGAAAGCTTATGCTCAAATAAATTTGTTAATCTCTAAGATGCCACAAGTACGCCTTTTCTTTTTGCGAATACAGACTAACACAGCTGCTACTCTGAAAACTACTCACCTTTGCTAATTATACAACTCAGACACTAATATGTTTTATTAGGCATTATTTATTAGTGATTACCAGTTCTATACAAAATACAGCTGTGTTCCCCTATTTATTTAGAGAAGATATTAAAAAACACCTTCATCAGATAGCTGTATCATCGAGTGAGAGTGGAATAAACTTAATTCATTTATACCATTGAGCAGAGTTTGGAGTGCATGAGAAACAGCTATAGAACATTAAGAAGCTGCCAGATAAACCTACTTCTATATTCCATGCACAATATCCGTTTAGATGCAAGTATGGGGACTCTTTTTGAAGTTAACAGGATGGCCTGCATGTTTGGGCAGGGTCTGAATCTTTGAGGGGTTTGCAGGAGGCAGGGGATGTCCACATGAATGTCTTTTGCCTTTGCTTTGCTTCCAGGCTCCTGCTGATCCCAGCAAGCACGATTCCTACAGGCTCCCACAGGTGTCTCCAGATCCAAATGTGTTGTTGTGAAACACACGGCCATCGGTAAAAATCAGGAAATAAACTACTGGCTCTGATCAGATTTGGGAGAGGCCAGGATATTCCCAACGCAATACTTTCATCTAGCAACAAGGCCCCCCACATCTACTGACCCATCGTTCTATCTGATTGTCAGCATCTGGTAACCCCTAACATCTCCCAGAAGTGGAACTGAAAATGGCTATAAATAAAAACAGGGCAAAAAACTGTTGTTGTCACTGTTACTGAAGGCACAGTGGAGACCATGGTCCATGTGCCACACTATTTGGGGGGGACCCAGAGGAGACCACTGTCAGCAACGGGTCATTTTTCCAGTGTAGGTGGAGGCTTAGTGCCCGGTTGTGCCACCTTAACTGATTTCAGTGAGCATTTACACAGATGAAGTCAGTGGGACGCCTTGCAAGAGCAAGAACTCAGCAATGTGAGTAAGGATCTCATGACTGAGCCCATAGAGACACGGCACACGTTCTAGTTTATTAAATCACAGTCCCCAACTGGGAGTGAATATCAGGCATTGTTTCATAAATGAAACATCTGAGGATAGACCTGGCAGCAGGAATGTATCTGACATCTCTTTGCAAAGTACTAAGAAAGCTGGCTGACATATGTAACATTTTTGTGCAGGGCTGCACAGAGATTTTTGGGGTCCAGGGCAACCACAACCCCATCCTTTTCATTTTGCAAGAGATCTGTCCCCTTCAGCCTGTCCATGGATCCCAAGATTGCTTCTTCTTTCTTCTTATATCTTCCCAAACTCACTGTTTTGTCCCAGACTCAGGATGGCCTCACACAGTTCTTCCCTGCCCGTGGATTTGTAAGTAAATGGGGCTTCCATTGTTTTTGGTCACACCTTGCTTAATTTAATTGGAGACAAGTAAATAGCTGCCTTCTTTCCTATCTGAAAGAAAACCTGTTTCTCCCTGTGTTTCATCACAGACTTTAAAGCATAAATATAATTGATTATCTATGTTTCCTCTGATAGTGTTATTAATACATACATTTTACAATTATTTTAATCTTAATTATATTAAGAAAAGATCTTACTTGATACACTTTTATAATACTGTAATATTGAATACAATCGATTCAATTACTTATCATTTAAGGTTCAGACCTTCTTTATAGTTAAGAGGTTTGTCTCCTCCATTTGCTAGGTTGATGATTTCATTTCCTTTTTATTCACAGTTGCCTTCATTGCCTCTGCATGAAGAGTGGGCTGATCCTACAAACAAATACACATTCTTTTGTCTAAGGCAGACTGTGCTTATGCATTGCTTACATAGATTTTAAGAACAAAATTTTAACACATATCAATACCTCTTTGTACATACCCCATACATGCATCATGCAAATATATTAATGATCAGTGAATTATTCACTTTCCAGTGATATATTACATGCCAACTTATATATCATGACAACAGTGTGTTAGGTGTAATGAGTATGTCAGGCCTCACAAGAGCTGCTAACAGAGTATTGAATCACCAATGGTCCTCTGTGTCACAGATGGTTTACTATTTTATTGTACGTACAATAAAGGCTGTCCAATGGACTGCTGGTTTTGCAAAGTTGCACTAGAGTCATAACTGAGAACAAAAAATGACATGGGTCTCTGTTACCATCATCATACATACAGCACTGTCACTCTCTAGCAGGAATTAGAAAACAGGCATGAGCATTAACCACTAAGCTTCCTTCCCTTCTAAAAATTCCTACTGGAATTAACATCTCTTTCAATGTCTCCAACTATTCTCAGTGGGCCAGATCCTCAGCAGGTGCAAATTGGTATTAACTGCAATAGATTTTGTGTGTGGGAGGGGCATACTTGGGTATAATGTGTGCACTGAAAGCTTTAAAACAGTGTTTTAAAAACAGAAAATATGGGAAGATTTTTAAAATTCTACTTGAACCACAAAGTTGAGTGACATAAGTGCTGTTCGTCTGAGACCTTAAGTGCCCAGTGTCAGCAAAGAGGTGAATTTTACAGCAGTTATAAAATCTGAATGTAGACATTTATATAGAAACACCAAAAGGCCCTTTAATTAATATGGTGCTATGGGGCACTGCTATAATAATACTACTTCAGCAGTCTCACTTTTGACCTGCTCTACTAATGAGATGTACAGGACCTGAGGGAGATGGATTGATGCTGTACATGGAGTTTTATATGATAACATGCTCTAAAAACATATTATTACTATTTTATACTAATGCCCTAGCCCTTCCATCTTCAGGAAAAGAAAATAGTCCTTTGTATTTTTGCAGTATCGTTCATCTCTGGATCTCACACACTTGAAGGGATAGATTGTAGTTATCCCTTACATGGCCATGCAGGGGGTAGGGTGAAAGAGAGTAACAACTCCCCTGGCCTCTTGAGCAACCTGCATGAAAACCCATCCGCAGATCACAATCTCAGCTCCTGGGTTCAGGGGCGTGAGGAAGGCCATGATCAAGTTGCTCCCTGTAACAGTAGAAAGTCACTGCAGCCTAGAAAGGGTTATCAGGTCCAGGCTGGTCACCTGGCTGACTGGTGGGAGTATGAAAATAAGGGGAAGCTAGCTCAAAGGAGAAGGGTGTGTCCTTTCTTTTGTGAAGCGGCTAAAGTGGAGGGAAGGCGTTTGGGAATTATTGACCAGTGATTGTTGATTTGGGTTTTTTTTTTAAATGATTGTTTGGTGGATAATAAGCAAGCCCTGAGGAAAGGACTTTAAAGGGAGTGAGGCTTGGAGCTTTATTTCCATTTTCCAGCTGGTAAATCCCTTTGGCACTGATTCAGGAAGACACTCAAAGCACATCCCTATTCTGAAAAGCACTTGACTTAAATGGGATTGAAGCACGTGCTTAAATTCTTTCTTGCATAGGAATGCTATCCGGAATAGGGGCCTTTGGGAAGCAGATTTGGAAAGATGACAGAGAGGGCAGAGGAGCAGGCAGGGCCATAGCTCTGCCTCCATATACACTGGCCATCTGAGCTGGCTGGCTATTCAGAAGGAATATGCAGTTCTGACTTTGAAATGTGCTCACTTGCAATATCTGCTCTCTAATACAATATTGCTCAATCTGCTTCCTTGGGAGGCAAGTCCAGGAAAAAAACAGGCAGAAAAAAAGGAAGGTTTTATTTCTCACTCATTCAGAAGCAGAACTGTTTATTGAAAGCAAAGTATATAGTACTGAATAGTCAACAGATGACTCACAACTTTTGCAAAGTCCTGAGTGCAAATGAGTCATGACCCAGAAAGAACAATTAACTGGCTGGCTGTCCTGTCCACATGTTTAAAATATACTTCCAAAATATGCCTTGTCTTTTGGGCAATCAGGGTATGTCAGTGTGTGTAAAACCCCTCCCCTTATCCTACACTTTCCTGTATAGACATGTTGTATCAGAGGGAGCCTAGATATTTTTTCTAAAACTCCATGCAGGAATCAATAGTTTGAGAAACCCTGATTTCAACTTTTCACGTCATTCTCTTTTAAGGGAAAAACAACCTTGTGACAAATCACTTGGGAGAATTTGCTGAAATTAGAAGAGAAAAATAAAAAAGCCCTGGTGACACTTCGGGGATCCTATGAGAACAGCATCACCTTGTGGTCATTAGCAGAACTGCAACCGTAACAGTTTATGGTGTCTAATGTTCACGGGTGGGTTTTCAAACAGTGAAAATACATAATAGCGATATGTACATAGTAGTTAAAGCCCTCTTCTTCACACCTCTCCCCCCCACACACACACTTCTGTTCCTCAGCCACCCAATTTACTGTTCATACAATGAAGAGTTATCAATTTATCTCCCAACCAAGCAAGTAGTTTTATGAACCCAGTTAATTTTCATGACTATTGAGATCATCTATACACTGGCTTCAGAGAATTACACAGTAAAGGATGAATTGATTTATCCATTCCAGTAAAAGTTCCCAGAAATTCTAGGCTTCATGCAGAAACCACTGGATGAAGTTCTATGGTCTGTGTTATGCAACAGATGAGGCTGGATCATAATGCCCCTTCTGGACTTAAAAGTTATGAAAATGAGTGACATTAGGCCAGGACAGGTTTGTAATTACTTTTTGCAGGGAAAAAGTTATTGATGGCACAAAGAGCACCTATTCACACTGGGAGGTTATTGCTCTTACCTTATATGTCAATTATTTGGCAACCTGCACTTTGCTTATATTCTGAAATACTCTCTGATACACAAAATCTTCTCCATCCATGTTATAGTTTTCTCCAGTATAAGGGTACTTCAAATTACTTGAAAATCAGTAATAATTGCATTCATTTTGAAAACACTTAACATCCAAAATGTCTGATGCCCAATGAAAAGTCTGACAAGAGAGAGTGCTCTGTTTTAAAAAAAAAAATTTTTTTTAACTTGCCAAGCCTATGGATGAGATTTCAGCGGTAGGTTCTGCCATTTCTCTACTCAGTTTTGACATAGAGGTGGTGACAGGAATGGATTCTCATTTACTCTGCTCTAATAGTGTAGGGGGTCCTTAAATTGGGTGTAAATGTACTGCTAGGATAGTGTAAAGGGGCCTTAGTGCTGGGCCTTTTTTATTCAGCTAAATATATCAGGGTATTGCCACTGCATCTCAACCCAGCTATTATTGCACAGGATAATAAGAGAGAGGGAGTAAAAAGCAAAGCTGTGAGAATAACTGATATTTATGGTTGCTGGCTGTTCCAAAAACAATAATTTGGGTTGACCTGAAACAATGCTTTTTAAAACTTTCAGCAAACTGAAACAAAAAAAGAATTGCTTTGAGTCGAGCATTTCTCATGCTTTGAGCTTTAACTTTAAAAATAAAATAAATAAATAAAATTGAAGTAAATTTCAAAATAAAAAGTTGCTTTGAATTGTAAAACCAAAACATTTGTTTCAAAAATGTCAAAACAAAGCATTGATTTTTTCATTTATTTTGGGGTTTTTTCATTTTTCAATTTAAACGATCTAGTTAATTCGACATGAATTTGTGAAATGTTTTGGTTGACCCAAACCTGCATTTTGTGGGGAATAAAAGTTACAGCCTACAAAGTTTACCCAGTGCTAATGATTTTCTTAGTAGTTTGAAAATGGTGATTTTATTAGTAGTTTGTTATTAATGGCAACCAGTTGATACCTTTAAAAAAAAATCCCCAAAGTAAACCCCAGAATTAAATGTATTGGGTTAAAAAACTCACTATAAATTGTATCAAATGTTATTGGCACGCTGTATATATATTTTAAATTCATAAAAATGCAGCTGCTTTATATGTCAGGATATTTCCCATTAACATCTACTCTTTATACATCATGCAAATAGTAGATTTACCTAGTATATCTACCTTTATAGCATCAGCAGAACTCAAGGGTGTCAATTGTAATACAAAATAAAAGCTACTCTGAGAGGCATTGTAGTACATTGGGTAAGATATTTACCTATCAGTGGCACATTTTAGATATGCTTAATACAGTGATCAATTTACTCACCATGGGACACATTTATATTGAGCCCTCAACCCATTTCCTAATGCATACTGAAATAGAATGGTTTTAACATGGCAATCCCATCAATGTGGCTAGGATCACACCACAATAAATGCATTCTAACCTGAAATGCTCAGTACTGTAACTGGCATCTAAAAATCTTTGCAGCATACAAATCAGAACTAGCTCTGTGTGCATCATTATACAAAAACGTATTTGGGTTTTTTTCTTTTCTCCATTGGCAGTGCGGCCCAGTGGGTGGACTGAGACTCAGGTTCTATTCCCAGTTCTGTTGTTGGGCGGCATCAGACCAAGTCACGTCACCTCTCACTGTCTCAGCTTGCCCCTCTGTAAAATGGGGATAAGGATACAGAGTTCCTTTGAAAAAGCACTTTGAGATCTATTGAGAAAAGTGCTATGTAAGAGCAGGGGGTTAAGTTGTAGTGAATTGTAAATCAGTAATAGCATTAATAACCCCATAACATATACCTGTCAGGGGGCAGGGCCTTATTTTGTAAGAGCCCTTGATTCTTAGGTCTGGAACTCTCTCCCCTGGGACACAGTGATTGGCTGAGTTATGCATTTAAAAAAAGGCTTGAAAACACTTTCTGAAAGTGTGGTTTTTTGGGTTGTGGGGGCTTTTTGTTTTGTATAATTATTGTATTGGATAGTGTTTGAATAGACTTTCAATTTGCATTATGATAGCTTTAACTGTTCAGGTCTCAAAGCCCTTTCCCCAGGGCATTTATCAAGAAATCTAGTATTGCATGCAGTTGCACTCCTTCATCTTTCATTCCAAAGGCCTGTTTTGGCATTTTGTCTTCATTGTGGCCTTATCTCCCGTTTTCTCACTGAAATGACTTCTACCTTTGCCCAGACACACCTCCACTGGGTGGATTAGATTCTTAGTAATACACAACATTCATTAGAGTGATGTTCTCAGGATTTTGGGATTATATAGAATTTAAGGTTACAATGATGCAGCAGAAGCACCTTATAAAACAAAATGAAAGGAATTAGCATGTGTTAATTCCTGAGAGTGGGAGTGAGTGGAGAGCATCTGGGCCCTTTGTCTACCAATTCTAATTTGACAATATAATAAGAATTAGTCAATTTATTCCTTTCAGAAATTCACATGTATATGCCCCAAGGGTCTTCATCTCCTTGGGATTACCTAGGGATACCAAGCAAGTCCAAAGAACTTCCACTCAAATGTTTCACTTTCATTTTTTTTTATACAACACAAATGGCCAGACCCTCAGTGTAAATCCATTAAAGAAAATGGGACCATGCTGTTTCATACCAACTGAAGGTCTCCTCCCAATTCTCCTCTCACAAAAACAGGAGATCACCACATTCCAGGTTTCAATAGTTTTGAAATCAAATAGGCCCACGTCCTCAAGCATACTTAGATGCTTAACGCCCATTGAAACTTATGTGAGGTAGGTGCCAAAATACCTTTGAGGACCTGGGCCTTAGCTTCAAACCCTTAATGCTGTTTCAGCTGGCCTCTGAATCCTGGTGAGCAATACAGATTGCAAGCATATTAGGAACTCAAAAGCATCATCAACTCCACCAGTTTCCAGCACAGGGATTCCTACTAAGTACAAACCCAACCTTGAAGGGAAGTTCTGCCAATAAAGCACTGAGCCACCCCTATCTGTCTAGACACTGCATCCTTTCCCTGACCCACTTTTTTCTTCCAAAGTTCAGTAAGAGTTTCCTTGTTTCAGAGCAGAGAATTATCTTTCAGTCTCTTCTCTAGTAAGCTTGCTTAAAATGAACCATGCACTGGCTGTGCTGTGTAAGGAAATCTCATTACAGGGCAGAGTTCAAACAAATCCAGAAGAAAAATGCTTTATTTTTCTAAATAAGTCTAAATTTATTCATTACCCTAGTAAAAAAAAAAGTTTGGATTACAAGTGTATGGACAGTATTAAAAAAAGTACAAAACAGGTTCCATAGATTTCTAATACATTAATACAAAGTGCATGACTACAGACAGTTCATCTTGCATTACTACAGGGAAAGGAAGAGATGGGAGGAGGAGGGGAAGCAGTCTATGGTTGAAATCTAGCAATAAATAAATAAATACAGAAGTAGAGATGATCCACATTATAGCACATCCTACCACCAGTACTGCAGCGATAAGTATAAAAAAATCATTGAGACTAACTCAAATGTAAGTTGGTGTGTAGATACAGCTGGCTGAGACTCTTCATGAGTCTTTGGAGACAGACTTAGCAAAGCAGCCATTCTAAGAGTCCATTTGATTGCAGGAGAAGGTACACTATGTAGTTTTATCCTCCCTTTAGATTTTAGTTAATGTATTTACGGGGAAAAAAAACAAAAGAGGGGGGACTAAAACAAATCTCCATTTTCCCTGACATCCCACTAAGAAATTTTATTTATATAATAGAAGGGGGAAAAAAAAAAAAAAAAAAAAACCCCACACAAAAAAAACCCCCAAAACCCAACACTAACTTTCTGCTTTGAGGGTGGGGGAGGATTGGGGAACACTTTCTGTAGCTCTATTTTCATCCCCTGAATGTTTGCCTTTCAGAAAGAGAGCTTGCATTGAAATTTGCTTACAAACCAACCCTCAGCCTTCCCACCAAAATTTAATAGTAAAGACAAACAGAAGAAAACTCAAGTTTCTAGCAGCCCATTGCAGAATATCCCCAAAGATCAAAAAAGTCCACTTCCCACATTGTGTAAGTTACATCTTCATAAAGGTAACATGAAACAACCAGGAGCTAAGACGGCAGCACACTCATTGAGGAAGCTTTTTTTACCCTAAAGACAAAAGTCGGAGCATAAAGCAGTGCCACAATCATTTGCATACAAGTTTTACCAGGAATGTGCATAGGATTTGTTTTGCCAATCACATGCACACAGAGCTGCCTCTATTTAGAATGGAGTAATTTTTAACAGCACTTACAGAATTTACAATAGGTCCAGTGTGCATGTGTGTAAAATACACAGGGCATGTCTATACTGCAATGACAAGATGTGACTGCAGCTCATGGATGTACCCAGCTAGCTTTGCTCTAGCTAACTTGGGTACCAATAGCAGTGTAGATGTGGCAGCATGGGCTTCAGTGAGGGCTGTACAAGGCTGCCTGGGATCCCGGGCAGCCACTCAGTTGGACAGCCCTGTGGAGTCACGCTGTCACAGCTTCACTGCTCGGGTACCAGAGCTAGCTGGATTAAATCACAACCTGGGATTGCAGTATAAACATGCATAAAAGTTCACAAGACCGTAAGGGTCCAAAACAGGAATCTGAACCCCACTGAATTTTATGCTTGGATTGTTTTGTTTCAATTCCTGGGACAGAAAGCTGGCCTCCCACACTATGGCTTTGGTTCTGTGTCATGTCCAAAACCAGGAAGGGGCCTAGAAATGGCAGAGCATCCTGTGAGAATTCAACAATTCCAACCCCAAATCTACACCTAATCTGGACCCAAGGCGGCCTCCATGGTCCATCTCTCAATCTAATCACATGCCAGTACTGCACAAGCCCCAGTGCTTGCTTTTGAGTTGTCATTTATTGGTTTACTGCATTCAGTTCTTAGCTAAGGAGGAACTGGGAGGTTCTATACAGGTGTCTAGACGGTGTGCCTTCTCTCCACTCTTCTTGAATATTTAACATTTAGGTCTTCTTGCACTAGCATTGCTCACATTACTGGTGTCTGCCATTACCTGGCCTTGCAATACAGGAATGATGAAACTATTTGTCTTAGTTAAAATGTCAGTAGTACAGGTTTAGCTCTCCACACCTTTTAAAATACACACAAATGAAAATATTGTAAAGAATTAAACACGTCTATGTATAAGTCCATGTCACTGAATCACACATATCAAATGAAATATTCTCTCTGGTTGGGGAGGGTGTTTATCAACTTAAAAAATGCCTGACACAACCACTGCTTCTCTCAGTACAGAAATATTAACTACATACACTTTATTATACAACAAAACCCACCCTCAAAAGTTCGTTCATGGAAGGGATGGGTAGGGGAAAGAAACAAAAACAAAAAGCCCTTAAAGACAACCTCGCAGCAGCATTCAGCTTTGCTAAGTGTTCCATGGTATCTTAAATATTATGTAGTCTTTCTGAAAAGATAAAAACCGACTTGAGAGTTTGTGGAATCGTAGCAGTAAAAACACCATAACAGTTCTAAGGAATAGTCTTTTGGCAGCATAGCAGGTGTCCATAGTGAACAAAGGGTCACTTTCTAGCATTTTCCAGAGAATAAGAGGCTCCGTATACACCTCCCTACAGTTAGCCAAGGAAGTCACCATTCTTCCTGGTTGGAGATGGCTGGAGATTGTGGTCCCTGTTGTTCAGGCTTCTCAGTCGCTGACTTCTTATTGCTACAGCAAGGTTTGAAGAGATGAGTGTCTATGAGGACTTCCCCGAAACGCCCTTTGTAAATTATTCCACAGCAAACTTTTTGCCTGGGGGAGGGAAAAGGTGGGGTAGGAAGAGAAATGCAGACACAATTTTATATATAAACAAACATACATATACACCCAGAAGTTTAGTTACAGAAACACAAAAAGTTATTTTAATAGGACCAGGACGCTACAGTTTACAACCTCCAGGGCCACTTGGATATCATGGTGATAAGCATTTTTATGGGGCCTAAGAGATTCAGACCCATTTCAGTTCTGGGAAAAGTTTCCTTCCATCATAAAACACCACCACCACACACAAACAAAACAAAAATCACAAGGACAAAGAGAAAAGGCCAATAAGAAAAATAAACAAAAATTGTGTGCGCGAAATCCATAGACTGCTTTAAAAATCATCTCAGCCTAAGTGTAGGTCTACTACTTTGCTACCTCTAGTAACACAGAAACACACACACAGCTGCTTCTTTGCCGAACTGTATTTGACAAAGTGTACCTGTAAGAGGCCAACTTAAAGAACATAAGAATGGCCATTCTGGGTCAGACCAAAGGTCCATCTATCCCAGTATCCTGTCTTGCAACAGTGACCAATGCCAGGTGCCCCAGAAGAACGAACAGAACAGGTAATCACGTGATCCATGCCCTGTTGCCCATTCCCAGCTTCTGGCAAACAGAGGCTAGGGACAGCATCCTGGCTAATAGCCATTAATGGACCTATCCTCCATGAATTTAACTAGGCAATGAAATCACAGCCATTTCAATTTGAAAAGTAGCTGAACAAGGGATTGGTGCATTTACAGTGTGTAGCAAAATCATAAAAATTTCTGCAACACTGGGAAAAAAAAAATCTTACAGTTTCTTCACCCCTAAGTTTCTTCTGACCATGATCATGGTCAGTTATAAAATGTCTAACTGTCAACAAGACATTATGAACTAACTGTATCTGACATTACATATGCAGAGACCAAATGTAAAATAAGAGGCAAAACCATTATTTCTCTCCAAGTCCAAATCCATACTTTCTGTACTGTTAAAATTACTTATGCCACATCCTTAAAATGCCACGTTTGTCATCAGCTGTTTGCGAATGCTGTTTAATTGCTGAGGAAACAGAACAGAAAGCCTTGTAATTAAGATGAATTGCTGGCTGCACAGATGTGTTTTATTGCTTTTTACCTTTTCCAGTAGGTGAGATCTAAAAAGGAGAAGACTGGTGTTCTGCTGGACCCAGGGCTCATCTCAGTGTCAGAGCCATCATCAGACTGGTTACTGTAACAAGGAGACTGAGCTGGGGAGGCACTTGAGGTGGTGCTGTGGGCATCAGAGTCTACAGGGGAAAAAAACAAAAAAAAAAAACAAAACAAAACAGAAGACTCCATTGGGTGCACTAGTTTCTTGCCTCCCCCCAGACTGGGGAAAAAGTCTGATACAAGCAGCACTATTCTGGCCAGCAAGAATATTACAAAAAGCTGACAATTGCTTCTCTCAGTTGGCACTTTCAAAGTCTCAGAGATGATCATCTGTCAACATTATAGAAATGTTTCATGAAGGAAAAGGATGATCTTGGGGTAAGACATGGAGTAGCACTCAGAAGGCTCTGGATTCAGTTCCTAGATCCACCACACATTTCTGGTGTGACCAGGGGCAAGTCACTTCAATCTCATGGGTGAAATCCAGGCCCCATTGCAAAACAAAAAACAGAGTGGCAAAACTACTGACTTCTCATGAGGCCAGGATTTTGCCCTCTGTGACTCAGTTTCCCCATCTGTAAAATGGGGATAATACTTTCTTTGATCCTACAAAGACTTACGCTCATCAGTGAGACTACTCATAATGTGCAAAGTTAAGTGTGCAGGTAAGTTTTTGCACAATCTGGGCCTTGGACTTCAAGGGTTTTTTCTGACTGCGGGTGTGTACAGTGAATAGCACAAGAGGGCTGACATCACGGTTGTTGCCTAGGAGTGGCTGAAATCCATCCTTTGAGACACTGAAAATTACACTACACAAAGCGCACACACACATGTGATAACTTTACTAGGTCTTTTCAGTATCTAGCATCTATGAAACTTCTGCCCAAGAAGTTATTTTCTGGGACAGTTACAAATCACTGAAATCAGAGGCTTAGAATCAAAGTGCTTTCTCCCTCAATCCAACTCATTTCCTGGCATCTGCAACTTCCCCGTCCTGAGCCACCCAGCTCAGATGTACGTCATGTTTTCCCCCCAAACTCCTCCTAACTCCACCCTCAAATAAGTCAAGGATGAAAGAGTTAAATAAGCATACATTTTCTCACTAAAAAAAACTGGATGCATTGGACAGTATCCAATTAGGCAAATTAACAATTAGCTATTTTGGCAATAAACTGCCTTCCTAAAACTCTACGTCCACTTACTGTGCCGTTTGAATTCCTTTTGCAGTTTGCTGATTTGATTGCTCTTTATTCTGCTTCCAGAAAGAGTTTTCATTTTCTTTGGTTTCAGCGTTGTTTTAAGACTGGGTCCAGCCCTTGCATCCACCACCTGAAAGACAGCATGATACATTTAATTCCCTCTGCCCACAATTCTCTATCAGAGCTATGGCCTGACCTACAGATAAAGCTGCTCTGGTCTAATCAAAGTTGTAATTTTAAACCAATTTAGTTCACTTGTACAACTTTGTGTGTTGACACTCATTTCAACTTGGCTTATATCAGGCCTAGTCTACATGAGAAACTAAAACGGGTGTAAAACAACAGCTTTAGTTAAACCATTGCAACTTTCTTGTGTATAAAAGGCTTCAGTTTAGCTCACGCCTTTAAATGAAGGTCATTTAAACTAACAGAAGAGTATCTCCACAGGTTTTAAAATCAATTTACCCTAACTTGTGTGTTTAGGCAAGCCCCAAGCAATGAACGGCAGGTTTAGCTCCCTTGTTACCGTCAAAATCTCTCCTGGAAAGATTGATGGCCAAACTCCCCCACACAAAAAAACCTGTCTCTCTTTTCAACCCTAGGGCCAGAGCAGATTAATATATCAAATCAGAGAGTGGGAATGACTGTGCGACACAGTCATTTTAAAGGTTTCAGAGTAGCAGCCGTGTTAGTCTGTATTCGCAAAAAGAAAAGGAGTACTTGTGGCACCTTAGAGACTAACAAATTTATTAGAGCATAAGCTTTCGTGAGCTACAGCTCACTTCATCGGATGCATCCGATGAAGTGAGCTGTAGCTCACGAAAGCTTATGCTCTAATAAATTTGTTAGTCTCTAAGGTGCCACAAGTACTCCTTTTCTTTTAGTCATTTTAAAGTATTTCACTAAGCCAAGCTGATTTATGTGTTACTTAAGTCACCTTGCTTGTTCAAACTTTCCAAAAAAATTCATCTTTAGGCTGAGGCCGAGTCTGGAATGTTTAGTCTCAAGGGAGGATTCTGGAGAAATTTATGAGCATGCGAAAATGAGGGGGGTAAGAAGAGAACTGTCTCCAACAATCACTTGTATCTTGCACAAGTAAGCCAGCTGAAGGCAGGGAATAGCCACACTTCAGAAAGTTCAGAGCAGCTTTTACAGGTGCTGAGGAGTGAAGAAAGAACATTTGACAGCATCTCTCTAGTGGAATGGATAGAAGGGGACTATGAATTACAGAGGGGAAAAAATAGCCAACTAACGTGATTCCAGTTTTTCTTTGATCCTGCTGGCAGTTTTTTCCATCTTTTCACCAAAAGGACACACGCATTGCAGATGTCTCCTGAGCGGACTTCATGGAGCCTGACAAGAGAAGACCCTGTTTATTATTTAGCCTCTTGTAATCAACCCAATTAGTATAAAGACAGAGACAATAGATTTTCAGACCAAGATTTTCCAAAGTGACTAGTGATTTTTGGTACCTCACTTTTTTTGAATGTCCAACTTGAGACACCTTTAAAAGTGCTTACCCTACAGAAAAGTGCTCAACATTTTGGAGAATCTTGGCCCAACTGTACTAGAACAAACTTCATCCCTTTAAAAGTTCGTTTTGAAGTAATCCTAAGTGATCTGATGAACACTCCACTCAGCTCTTGAACGTTTCATATAATTTGAAATAAAAGCTCTGATCCTGTAAGAGTTCCATGTGCTGCACACCTGCTGAACTCTATAGGTGCTCTGTGCACAGCCCAACAACTTGTAAACATTGGCATAAAGACTCCACTTGTTTGCTTTCAACAAGCTTATTACAAAATGTTTCCCCTACAGTTGAATCATTCCAAAAATATTTAAAGAAGGAGCTAGATTATGGAATTTTTTTTTTTCAGATAGTTAAGTAAAGGACTTTGAAATACTATAGAAGTTAATGACGTGTCTGGGTTAGATAAGACATTCTTTGACAGCCCAGTGCATGACTGCAGGTTCTACCTTGCCAAATCACACTGAATAAAGCATAAATATAAAAGCATATAGCATACTGCAAGCTTCAAAACTCCAGTTTAAATAAAAATGCAGTAGACTGTGGCACAGCCTTCCTTTAGCCAAGGCAAGCAGCAAGCAAGCATGCAGATATGCAGCCACTTTTTTTTTTTTTTTTAAATGTAAAGAGACAGCAGTCAGTAGAAGTCACTATAAAGACTCTTGGGAAAAATCATTTCTAGACAAAGAAATACAAGAAAAGCAAAAAGGCCTGATCCTACAGAGAATCACTCAAGTGAATAATTTTTAACATGTGAGTAGTGCTAGTGTTGCCAATGAGACCAATCGTGAGTAAAATTAATCACAGGCATAAGTCTTCCCAGGAGTGTGGCCTAAAAAGCTCATAATAGCTAAGCAAACTGGGTTGAAAAGGGGAAGCTGGAGAAATATGATAGAACATTTTTCCAGAATAAATACTTATGAAAAGTTAGTGCAACAAGAGAGAGATTCTAATTGCTATGGCTAATTACAAAGTAAATCACTAAAAAAAAAAAAAAAAAAAAGTGTTAAAGAAATAATTAGGAGCTGTCAAGCAGGAACTTGCTTCTTTGACAATTTGGTTAGGCAAAGTAAGATTGAAAGAGTTTCAAGCTTCTTGTAAGGTAGTTCCAAAATACTAAAGAGAGTTGTTAAACCTACTGTTCAATTAATTATTTTTAAGTAATACAATGTCGCGCACCAGGGCTTTGAAACTTCCTAATTTCCAATGCTTTTTAATAGGAAAGCAAATTCTTCAGGCTTACTTTACACAGCACTGGGCTGGAAAACTACCATTAAGATAGTAGACTCCTCCCCTCCACTGAGAGAGGCAACATTCCCACAGATTGATAGGATTATCCAGAACAATGACAGCTACTCACAAAACCTGTTTGGACTTTTAAAGATATTTACTAGGGAAGAAATAAAAAGTATTTATTTAGCTATCTAAGGTTTTACAACTCAGAAAAACTCCATGGGCCTGACCTCTGCATTCTTTTACACCTTGTGCAGCAATTTACACCTGTGAAAAGCAAGTGCAAAGTGTTTCCACTCTGATTTGATAGCACTTTGAAATAGAGAACCAGATGGCATAGGCCAGGTCCTCAGCTGAGGTAGACTAAAGTCAATGGTGCTGTGCTGATTTACACCAACTGAGGATCTAGCCCAATGTTGCCTGCCCCTCATGGTAGAAGTATGAGGAAGCTGAAGACTACACTAGGCCTGATTCTGGTCAGAGCCTTCAGTACCTTGCTTTGAGTGAGGCTGATAACTTTTCATGCTTAGAGACTGAAATCCCGACCAACTAAAATGTAAACCCAATTTTGAATAGCAGGGGATCTTACCCAAAGCAATTCTGGAAGTCTTTTTCATATCGTTTACTATCAGTGAAACGAGAGCTGGAAGACTTTGCTCTGCAGATACAGCAACCCTCTATACTCCGGTACATCTTTGGTTTATGGAAACCAAACATCTTTTCTTCTCTGCTGGAGCCTGTAGAACAAGCAGAAACTGTCATTGTTATCACTTCAAGATACAGCTCAAGGATAATTTAAAGGGAGGAGCAGCTTCATGTGCAACTTTGCAAACGAATGTTACATCACAGTCCAGAACAGGCAACATTCAGGGGGAATTGCTTAGGTATGCAGTGTCACTATTTTGCAGTGCCTCTTAGGAGGACAGGTGTTCAGAATATGCTTACCTTTGTCAAGCACAAATAGTTGATGTCTCTTGCACCCCAAAGCAGAGGGTATTAAGCAAACCCAGACATGTAACAAGGTCCCATAAAAAAAATTCTTCAACTCTAAAGAGCCACTCTAGAAACGCCATGGTGGGGTTCCCTCTTTACTGATGCTCAGTGACTCCACAACAAATGTATTCAGTTTACAAGTTTTTCCTAACTGCACAGCACTTCAAACTAAACTGTGGCTCTCTAGCTTGCATACCACTACCAGTAAAACTGAAGTACACTATGGATGCAGGTAATGTGCAATTGGAGGTATCTGTTGGCTTCTAGTTAGAAAACTACTTTTTATGTCTAAGCTCATTTTTTGGAGTCCCTGAAAAACAATAAAAGGGGAGCCCCAAGATATTGTTGCCCTCATCTCCCAGTTACTTTCCAGTACTTGGGCTCTAATCTGGCAAAGCACTTAACATGCATGATGACGTTAAGCATTTGAGTAGCTCCATTCCAGTGCTCAAAGTTACACACATGCTTAAGCTATTAGCTGGCTCAGGGCCTTAATGCAAAACTAGTTTTTACAGGCCACATCCAAAAATTGTAACTAGTCCGTCAAACACAGAGGTACCATTTCAAAAAGAGTTCTCTTTTAAACAGTGCTGTAACTTTGGCTTACACAGCCCTGTTTAGAGAGCATGGTTTGCCCTCTACTGCTTATCGTCAAGGTCAACAAGCAGCCAAAATACACAGGAAAGGAATAGCTGCTTAGTAGCAGGAAGGTTCAACAGGCAGGATCTCTCAGCTGCAACAGAGTCAATTTATAGAACCAGAAAAAGAAAAGATGACACAAACAAGATAATGTCCAAGAGTTTTTGTTTTTTATCATCAAACCAAGACACCAAGTGATTACATTGTCAGAGACTCCATCATAAGCCAGAAGATTATTTGGAGGAAAACCAGGCAAATTAACAGGTGCTGCGAGAGAGCTGCAAACTGACAGCCTAGGCCTGGTGTTATTCATCTGCGTGTAGAGGGCTTTCACCCCACTGTAAGTAGTTCCAGCCCCACATAGGCTCTTATGGCTCTCTCTTTAACAGGATCTGGAGGAAGACATCGCAGTAGGGTTTAAGCTAACCAACAGCACTTCTAGACCCCAATGGAGAAGTCCAGGATTTGGAGTCTTGTATAAAACAAAAACACTCTCACACAAACCACCTAAACAGTAACTGTTTTTTTTAGCAGCTTAAAACTAAACAAAATGGTTTATATTTTGGTGTAGTTCATTAAACCAGATTAATTATTTCTGCTGCAGTAGCACCCAACGCCACCAATCAGACTCAGGTGCTAGGTGCTATACAAAACACATAGGAAGACAGAATCTAGGCTCCAAAGAGCTGGGTTTGACAAAACCACTTGCCCATTCATCAGTGGCAAGGGGAAACTCCCTGCCAGGTCTCAGGGACTTCACCATTCGAGCCTATAGAATCCAAACATTCATTTTCAACAAAGATGAGGTTTCAAGCCCCTACACTCCAGGAGGCAAGTCCTCAAATGCGACTTACAAAGCGCTGCCTTCTTGACTCTGCAGGAAGACAGCCTGAAATTGCCTAAGGCCCAAAGCCTGGTTCCTGCTCACAGCCCAAGCAGGCACACTGAGGAATTCCTCCAGGGTTACAACAAAAGCAGTCTCCACTGCTCTCTCCACCCAACCAAGCCCATTGCATAGCCATCACTCTAGCCTCAGGGCTGCACTTGGCTTTGAGCCACTCACTCACTTCTGTGAAGGAAGAATAGAAACCGCTGATCCACCAGCCTTTTTCTCAAATTCTGGTGTGCTAACCTGACACAGGAGCTCCTATGACCTGGGCTCTGCCATTCACAGATGTGCACATCTCCAGCAAAGGCTCCCAAAATCCTGCCCCACCACATCTGAGCCACTCAGGTTCACTGCAAGAGGGCTCTCTGCCATCCAGCAGTACTTTGCAGGATGAAGGCCTGAGGAAAACTGGGCGAGTGTTCTGGCCAATGACCTGAATGGCTTGTCAAGGGTTGGTTAAACTCAAAACTACTACTTGGCTCTTGCACAAATACGTCTCCAGTGGCATTTAGCCAGTTGAAGTACTGGGTAATTTCTGGCAAAAGAGAGGAAAATCTGGTTCCATGAAATGCGAGTTGTGAAGACAAGAAGGGCAGCAAGACAAAACACAAATAAAGATTTAGTCTGTCTTCCCATTACGACAATGTAGAGACAATGGGCATTATACATGGCCAAGTATGGTCCAGTTAGTCTCCCTTGATTAACAAGATGCATATTTTTTTTTGTGGGTGTGGGGCAGGGGACAAAAAACACACACACGACTCCAGGCACTAAGGAGTTATATAAGCAGACATGCAGAATATATATTTTGTTACCATTCTATGTACCCCTTCAAAAAGAGACAGTCTCTTGACAGTACAGTATTTAACAAAGCCTTTTGAGATGGTCAGCGATTATATTCACCTGGGAGTTTGTAAGAGTTATTTTAAGTTTCATTTATGGCAACTCAATGTTTAGTCTCCAGTATGGTGCTTTACTTTACAAAGTCTGGTACTAGCTGCTGGTACTTCAGTCCCACTGGTGAACCTAATAACCCAGGTAGCAAACACCTTTATCTTTACAGGAGGGACGGGGAACTAGTCTTGGAAATTTGTCTTGATTGTTCACTTGGGGAACATCTGTAAGCTTGAGTCTCTAGGAAATGGGGAATGTCTCAGCTACTACCAAGTATTTATACTGTAGTGGGACAAGAATCACCATTTTACAATTAACACTTGAACAAGGATTCGCATCAGATATTTATAGTAAATATTCTGTTGTGGGATTGTTGCTTCCATTCTCACAGGCACAGCTTTTCAGCACCAAAATTTCAATAGAAGGAAAACTAGCGCCATCTGTTTCCCAGCTGATGAATGGACAGCAACAGTATCACCATACATCATTCCTGGATTGAGAAAAAATTACTAGAGAAACCACAAATAAAACAGATTTCTCTCTGACAACTGTGTCCAAATGCAGTGTTATAAATGGAAGGCGTCAGGGCAGAGTCACATTTAATCCACACAGTTGCCATTTGAACACTATACACTAAACATACTGTCAGCTGATGAATTTAAAGCCAATATAGATCACATTGGAGTCTAAGGGCGCTGACCAGCATTGCTATACTTAAAGCAGTGTCTTCATTTCCATTCTAAGCCATAAATTATGTGCCCAGTCATTGCTGACACCTAGTTTCTATGGGAGTGAGGCATGCTTAAAGACTGCACAACTAGGACCTTAAAAGATTTATCTTGTAAAGTTTTGTATCTTAGGATCCCAAATGAGAAACCTTGGGTTAGATCTTCAGCTAGTGAAAATCGGCACAGCATCTACACTGGCTGAGGATCTGGCCTTGAACATGCAGACTGAAATGTATCCATTCTGAATGGCTGTAAAAAGGTACAACTCCCCTGAAGTCAAAGGAGCTACATCAGTTTTCACCAGCTGAGGATTTGGCCCGCTATATTAAATCCACTTATACATCAGATTGCGTCTTTTAACCTACCAGCCATGTGGGAGTCAGAAGGGAATGCTATGCAGGAAGGAATTCTGGCAGAGGCAAGGCAGGATTCCTCCTAGATCTCTTGGGGGGAAAACACATTTGTATTCCAGGAGCAGTGGCTGAAGTAGACTGAAGCAGGTGTGGGAAGGCCCACTGTACTAGCCACACAGGAGGGAGACCTGCGGGAGTTTCCCCCTTTGCTTTTAGCAAAGAAGATGGAGCTGCACTCCCCCTACTTCATCTACTTGAATTCTTGCTCAGCAGCAACTCGGACACAATCTGAAAGGATGCAGGGTGCCCTCTCCTCTGCAATTCTGCCAGCTGAGCATGGGGTGATATAAGAGGGGCACAGGGCCAACACCTCACCCCTTTTCAGAAGGCTAGCATCATAAGAAACACTTTCAGGAAGCAGAGCCCCTTCTGCCTAACAGATCTGGGGTCAGCCCATGAGATAGGGGAACCAAAGACTTTTTGCACATCTATGCATGGCTGGGCACAAAGCTAGCCTACACCACACACAAAGTTATGGCCTCTTATAGATGGGTCAGGACAAGAATTGGGGATCAGAGTTCCCTCTGTAGAAGTTGATGCTGACATGAACATCTGCAAGAGAAGCAGGAACACAGAGAAACGCTTGCCGTGTCAGATGTGCGTGAAATCCTCAACTTTCCTCAATCCTCAACTTGGAAATAAACTCTGAACTCTGATCTTCCCAAGGGAAGGAGAAGCTAGCTTTCGGGGATTTGTTGTTCGGTTGGTTGCTTTCTTAAAAAAAAGAAAGATGGGAAAGGGTAGCCATTTCCTTTTGCCTTTCCAGATTCCTTCCGCATTCTTCTTGACCACTGAGGCTGAAGGGAAAGACACCTCCAAGATAGAAACAATGAACTCAGGAACGTACACAATTCCATTTTTATACCTAAACAAACACACCTGAAATTTGTGACACTTGCAGAGAAAACATTCCTTTGATGTTTCACAAAGAAAGCAGCTTATCTGAAAGGCGGAGGGATGGCATTCTAAACACTCGGCACCTGCTCCATTCCTGCCTCCCTGCTCTCATTCATCCTTTGCGCAGCCCAAATTCTTCACTTGGAAGGGTAGAGAGGAGTAAGAAGGAACCATGCTGTTAACTGGATTTCTTCCTCTGACCCACAACAATGGTCTAGATTCTTGGCTGGTGTAAAGCACCATAGTCGCCCTGAAGTCCATGCCATCACACTGGTTGACACCAGCTGAGGATCTGGCCCATACATATTGATGCAGACTGCTCCTGTCAGCAAAATCTCAACGCTGATTTCTACCGCACATGGATAAAGTGGAGAAATATCCAAGAGTATTTTCTTAAAAGACACTGAAATAAAGGAAAGACCATAAGCTCTGGAATGCACACCTGCACATGTTAACAATGGCTTCTTCCAAAACAGCCTATGATGCCATGAGCCGAGGTGCAGTCTACCTAGTAAATGCTTCAGGCCTCTCCCTTGGCTGGAATAAACTGGTATAGTCCCACTGAAATCAATGACGTTATGTTAATTTCCACCAGCTGAGGATCTGCCTTTGAATCTTGAAAAAGAAATCACGCACCCCAAAAAGGTGCGTCGTCCAAAAGGAGACCTTCACTACAGAGTTGTAAAGTTAAAACTGAGCCTTAACCAGTTGTATTTTAATATGTCTGAAGTGGAAAGGCTCCAAGGAAATAAACAAGAAAACTAGTGTCAACTAAAAATGCTATTTTAATCTTCACGTAAGGAGAGATACCAGTGTAAAAGTGCTCCAGTACAAAATGAGGAGACTAGGATCTGACGTGTGTAACCTTGAAACTCTCTCTCTCTCTCTCTCATATATATATAAAAATATAAATTCTTTTCATATCTGCCCACCTACCCCCCACACCTCTGAAAAAAGCAGGAACAAGAAAACCCACTACATGTGTTGATGAAAAAATCAAGAAATATTTCGAGCGTACTCTGCAGTCAGTACTGTATCAGCACTTTATAATGAAACTTCACCCTGTGAACGCTGTACTTTATGATCAATGAGGCCCAGGGAAAGTTAAAATGGTTAAAACTAGATCACCTGGAATGTTTTTACCTCCAAGAACATGTATGCTAACTCCTGTGCAGCTAGTCCTCTGCAACAATGCGGTGCTCGTGATGTTTCACTGAACTCAATGAAACTTTAACATATATGAAATGCAAATGACAAACCCATGGCCCTGTCATGAAATTAGAATGGTTGACATTTCTTTACTGTGGTTGAGCCACCTGTATGTACTGCCTGCGCCAAAACTATTATGGGTAATATTTTCAAAAGTCACCTAGATGTCTCCATCTCATTGATTTTCAGTGGGACAGAGGCACTTAAATTATTTAGGCCATTTTAAAAATGCAAATTAGTGCCTAAGTCACTTTGGTGCTTTTGTAAGAAGTTGCCACCTCAGGAAAGCAGGTGAGGGCTGTGCAAAGCACAAAAGCAGGGATTTTCAGAGGGAAAAAATGTGGTGGGGGGGGGGGGGGAAGTGTTCCATCTGCAGCCTTCCAACTTGAGCCATGATTTTATCACCTCCTGTAACCTAACCAGAGTCACATCCAGTCAACCCTTGAATGGGAGATCTCCAAGAGAAACATGAGGCACTGTATGAGTGGATTCAGAGTAGCAGCCGTGTTAGTCTGTATTCGCAAAAAGAAAAAGGAGTACTTTTGGCACCTTAGAGACTAACACATTTATTAGAGCATAAGCTTTCGTGAGCTACAGCTCACTTCATCATGCATCCGATGAAGTGAGCTGTAGCTCACGAAAGCTTATGCTCTAATAAATGTGTTAGTCTCTAAGGTGCCAAAAGTACTCCTTTTCTTTCTGCGAATACAGACTAACACGGCTGCTACTCTGAAACCATTTATTAGAGCATAAGCTTTCGTGAGCTACAGCTCACTTCATCGTATGAGTGGAGTTAGTGACGCTCATCTGAGTCAGTAATGAACCAATGGCTCAGCAGCATGTCTGGGGTGTAGTCTTTTACATGACATTTGAAAAATCAGTGTCATGAGCACTTGTGATCATTACATATCTCGTGGCTATTTCAGCAGGAGTAGTACACTTGAGAGGAGACTGCAGCTCAGTGAAGATTTTTTTAAATTGTCTTAAAAAAAATAAAGGGCTTTACTTACGATACAAATGCCTTTTTAGTTAAGCAATCTAATTCCCCCACCCCAGTTTGGACTTTGAGCTGACAGATCCAACACCATCATATTATCTGGTAATCTGAGAGCCCATCTTGAGAGTTGTGAAATGGAGTGCCGCCCCTCCATTCTGTTATCCCCTCAATTTTCAAACCACCTCTTCCAACCACATACTTATTGTTTCTTCTGGCACCTGCTTTCCAACAGTGAAAAGTCTCACTAACAACTGTTGCTTCAGACTTAAAGGAAACTGCCAATATTAGTAACTATTAATCTCATCCAGCGTAACAATGTGTTAAGTCACAAAGTGCTGATAAAAATGAATGATTACATAGCACATGGGAACCCACCCCCTTGTCTGCCTGCTAACCGTTTGGTGACAGAGGGAGAACTGCTCAGCATCAGCATGCACTATAAAAGGCCCCAGACTGTCAAGGTTTTAAAGGTGGTTTTGTTATCCGTTAGTATGTTTTAATTCACATGAATTTTAGTTACATTTTCACACACAGTTGTCTAGTAAATATAATTATCTGTAAAATCCCACAAACGTCAGGCTCTCAAGTGACAGTCATCTGCCAACTAACACGCCCGGGGGGGGGAGCGGGGGGATTTTCAGACATGACAGAGGGACTTCAGAGCACAAGTCCCCACACACTGTCAGTGGGTGCTAGGGGTCTAATGTCTTTAGGTGCTTTTGAAAAATTCCACCACTTGTCACCTAAGGCCTGATCCTGCACAACTAACTTCAACAGCAGTTTTACCATCAGCTTTAATAAGAGGACAATAGGGCCTTATCTATGAGCCAAGGACTTAATCCAGTGCTCACAGAAGTCAGAGAGAGAAAAAAAGACTCCCATTTACTCGGATGGGCTTTGGATCAGGCCCCAAATCCTGTCAACATTACTGAAGTCAGAAACCTCATGCACCCACTGTACTCTGGATCTCATGAAATCTGTTCCAACTAAAAAAAACAACCCTGTAAGACCTTGTACGGTAGGTCTAGCTATGCACAAGCCACAATACCTCTGTACATGCTCTACATGTACATGCTCTACATACAGCCTCTCACCTTTCGAAGGGAGTGCTATATGTAACACCACTGCCACTGCTTGGGCTGTGCTTGGTGTCTGGATAAGCAGTTCACCAGCACTCAATTAAAGGAAAAGGAGAAAAAACAAAAAAACAAAAAAAAAAACCCACACATTTCTGACTGTATCATTTTTAGTATACTCTTTGGCCCCTGCTGTGGATGCTAAACACTCGAGCAATTTTGAAAGTCTGGCCTCATAACATTTAATGGTTCTTCTCCCCCACTCCCCAGTTATTTACTGTAAATGCACCTAGAAGCTATTTGAAAGACACGTTCTATAAATGAAAAAAAAAAAACCATACAAGTCTGAGATCAGGCCACTCATATTGCATATGTAATAAACTCACTTATGAAATGCTATAAAGCATATAGAACCATCTTCCAACACTTCATACGTCAGCTGGTTTACGGTGTTTAAAATCCTCAACGCAATTAGATCATGTTATGGACCAACTGCTTGCCAAACTATGTTAAATAAGTGAACCTACGGAGTTTTCTTCATTTGCATATTCATAACAAATATCATGTAATTTGGACCCAGAGGACTGGCAATCTATAGAGGAAAATCTAGGTGCCGGGGGGAAATACGTGTAGGAGCAATGACAACAAAACACTCCCCACAGAGAGTGAGACAGTCAGGGGAAACTTTGGATACAGAAGGAATTCAGGATTTAATCACTGCTTACTATCTGTGTACTGTGCTGAACTAAATAGTACAGCAAAAAAGTAAACAAGAAGAGCCATAAGAGAAATGGCTTCAGAAATACAACTGGGGATGAACATACTAAGAAAAGAGAGACAGACACTTATGTCATTTGGCATAAATATGTTTGTCTGGAAATGCTAACACACTTTTTCATATTTTGTTTGTATTAAACAAATCAGTTTAACTTGAAGTTCTGTTTCAGCTTTTAACCCACAACTAAACTGGTAACCCCCTGAAGAGAGATTTGTAATGGGCATAATAATATAAAGTGGGGTATCACAAAAAAGGAGTTCTATGGTTATTTTTCTGCCTAAAAAAACCCTTGCGGTAAAGAGACACTCCAAATCTGATCACAGAACACACTGGTGGCAAAATGGAAAAGTATGTAGTTACTGGACCAACTCTGCCAGTTAACGCAGAATACTGAATCACATCATTTGAAGAGGACTTCGCCGTCAAAATTAGACCAAACAAAAACCCGAACACCAAAATTCTTCGCCAGGACTGCAATCCTAGTCCCACTGAAGTCAATGGCAGACCTCCCCCGGATATCACTGCAGATGTTTAACCTGCAGCCTGCCCAGTGCCAGTACCAAAAGGAACACCCAAGCAAAGTTTTGTCTTTCAGCCCTGCCCCAACCAGGGAGGAATTAGAGTTAAGGTGAAGAGGGAGGAGGAAAAAAAAAAATATCAGTGGGACATTCAGCACCAGTGTACAGCGGCTCACTAAAAGCACTGCCTGCTGGAACAAAGACCAGCCACCCCCAGTCACCTCAGCAAAGACGACCTACTTTTCAAAGAGGCCATGATGATCAGGTAGACAACAAGCACGAGGGTCACAGGCACACGCTGGCATAGGAGTCCCAACGCGACCAAGTCCTTTCCAGAGGTAAACAAGAGGATTTTTTTTTAAAAAAAAAAAAAAAAAAAAAAAAAAAAAAAGGAGAAAATGAAGCGTGCTAAGGGAAGACAGACGTCTGTTCCTGAGAGCACACTGCAAAACACAGTCACCGTCACGAGGACTCGGCGAAAATGCCCAGGCTTGCCATTTAATAAGGGAAAGGCACCGTTCAAAGCTGTTCAGGGCTGGGGCAAAATTTAACACAGGGGCCATTCGAAACACCGAAGAGACCCTAGCAGGCAAGCCTGGGAACTGGAATCGGACCCCAGCAACCTCGGCCAGATATTTAAACAGGCAGCCCCAACCTTTTAACTCTTTATCTGCAAAGGTCGGTCGATGCAACGTAACTCGCTTTAAAAAAAAGGGGGCTTCCCTCCCCCCAGGACGAGCAGTTTGGAGGCGGGGGGGGGGCGGGGAGGGTTGCTCCGGCAAAGCGGCTTGGGGGAAAGGGAACATTTCCACGAGCCATCTCCCGGGCGCCGGCTGTAACCCAGGTGGAGGGAAATCGGGTCACAGGCGCCGGCACTGATTTGCCGAAGCCGAGCCCACACGCGCGCCTGGGGGAAAGGTGGCACGTAGCGGGCAGTCGCGCACTTTCCTCTCCCACGCTACTTTGCCGCGGTCTCCCAGGGCGCCGGCTGCCTGGGGAAGGTGCATTAGGGGCGGCTGCGCCCTTGGCAGGGAAAAGGCGCGTGACGGCAGCGGGCAAAACTGCAGCCGCCGGCCCAGCCCCCGAGGGAAAGTTACTCCACAGCGTTTTCTGCCAGAACAAAAGGGGGCGAAAGCGCCCCCCCCCCCTCCGCGCGCGCCGCCCTCTCGCTCCTGCTCGGGGCGCCCTCACCCACACGCACAGCGCCCGTGGTGGCCAGCAGGGCCCTTCACTCGCCTCATCCTACCCCGCTCGCCGCCAGCGCTGCGGAGGGGCCGGAGCTGGTTCCTCATGGCTTCACCCTGACGCAATTCAAACATGGCAACAGTTCGACTTCAAAGGGGAAGCCACGGACCTCCCGTAAACACGCGCGCACACGGCAGAGGCACCGGCGCCAAGAGCCCTTTAAAGAGTCCGCGCCAACCCCCCGCAGCAAGCAGCGGCCGTTCCCGGCTTTGAATAATCGGCAGTTTTTACCCCGAAAAGTGAAAGGCGCTTCCTCTCTCCGGCACGCTTTGAGAGACACAAACACGCCGCCTCCCTGCTCACAGCATGGTAGCCTACAGGAGCGTGCGTGCACATAAACTTTAACTCCCCCCAAAGTCTTCTAGACACAAAAAGTCAAGCTCAAAACTTCCCCAGACACGAATCTCTCGCATCACTTGCCCCCTAGCTCCCCCCCCCCCCCACCAGCCGTCCTCTCCCTGTTGTTTAATAACCGTCCGTGTTTCGGCGAGCAGACTGGATTGCAGACACACAGTTGTAGAGCTACCACTGCCTGCAGCACATGCAAGCCCTTTGTTTTCCCTTCAGCCTGGTTTTGCCTACGTGCAGCATCAAGGATATGTCGACTGTTTTGCGGAATGCATTAAGATATTTAAAGATCACGCTAACTAGTAAGATTCCTGTTCGACCAGAAAAAACAGGCCCCCCATGAAACGGAGACAAACTCCGTTGTGTTCTACCTGGAAACAGTTTAACTACAAAGAGGAGACAAGAAAAGCAGTTACTTTCACTCGCACTCTGCTTTGAAAGTGGCAAGACGCCATCACCATAAAGTCACACTGTCCTGACGCTAACAGGACTCCACTCTGATCGATAACAAGGTATTTGCAATAGAAAAGGTTAAAAACTAAAGCAAGCCTGCAACCTGCGCACCTAATAGCACGTGTCATGTCAGATTGCACTCACACAATTTCGGTCCATTTCAGGTCACTTGAGTGCTAAATCCGACATCCCTTCTGAAAACAAGCCTAATCAAGAGAACAATTTCCTCATTCCTCCCCCCCCCCCAAAAAAAAAAAAAAAAAAAAAAAAAAAGAGAGAACGTACATTGACACTGCAATGATTGCCCCCTGCCACTCACGACGCAACAACTTCTGTGCGCTCAAAAACAAAGCTACAGGTGTATAATTAGTAACATAAATGTAGAAGGTCCCGGAGAACGTTCGAAAATGGAACGTTCCTCTCGCAACCATTCCAAAGCCCAAACGGGCTCTGGAATCCCGAGCGATTTAGGCGTCCGGGTTCCTTCTTTTGCTCATTATCACGTCCGTATCTCTCGCCCATGCTGAGCAAATAATACCAAACCGCGTGCATACAGTAAAGGGCCGCAACAGACCTGGAAAGCAGCACCAACACCAGGCCAAGCTAATCTCAGCCCCAGTCCCCCAGTAAACCAAACAAGGCCACGTTCATCTTTCAAAATCACTTAACTTGAACCTACGAACTGGAAGGAACGTTACATCTTCCACCTCATTACAAAGAGCACTAAGAAAGGGTTCTTGAGCCACTCAAAACATTCACGAAGCGACGGTTTGATACACTCCCCCTTACTACAGCTCTTGGAAGAATGTCCCTTAAACTGATATTTCCAGGTAACACCCTGAACTGAGTACACAGTTTCTCTAACCAACAGCACTGCCTGGGATCACTTTTCCAGTGATATCTTCAGGAATAAACTCGCCGTCTCTCTTTGGAAGAGAGCACTTTGATTTCACTTTAAGGAAAGTCCCCGTGCGAAGCTGGATCTGGAACAATGCAATCGGCATGTTCACTACACTGTTAGTTTTTAGAATTATACTTCTCAAGTTATTCTTTTTTTTTTTTTTAAAAAAAAGGAAGAAAAATCGATGCCCCACACAGGGCGGTGGGTGTCAAAACTGTTTTGGACAGGAAAGTGTTTTCCCTGCAGCAGAAGACAGCCTCCAAAATAACTTGTTTTCTTGAATAGAACGGCTGATTGGTAAAAAAAAACAAAAACAAAAACCAAGAACCCTGAAACCAAAGAGGTATCTCACTTTTTGGTTCAGAAAAAAAAAAAAAATAATCGCAGAGAAAAAAATTAAAATCACTTACCTCTGAAGCGCAGCCCCCAACAAATCAATAGCGTGGTGTGTTGTGTGCGATGAGCTTCCCCCCTCCTCTGCAGAGTCCGCAACCTTGTTGTGCAGCTCCCCGGGTCTGCTCGCAACTGCTCCTAGAGTCAAGTCTCATTTGCATAGCTCGCTTTCCTCCCCCTCTCTCTGCGCAAGCGTCGTTCCCACGGCTCAATTCTACTCAATCGAGCTCTTCTGCATGCGCGCCCCATTGTCCTTTTAAGGGAGAAAGGCCCGCGCGGGAAGCCTGGGAGGCGGGGGTGGCGCGGCCCATTGTGACGGTGGCGATGACTTCACACAAACAACCCACTCCCCGCCCCCTCGCAATGGAGTAGGAGGAGATTGAATCACAACGATGAGTGCTGCTGCTGCTGCTGCGCTGTACCCGGTGGGGGGAACGGTGCCAGGGGCTGCAAATCTTTCCTATGCAAGTTACTTAGGAGACCTTCTGGCGAAGGTCACGCTCACTCACGACTCACTTCAGTGGGGGGTTCCGTGTCTGTGGGGTTTGGGGGTGTGGTAAAGGAATCTCACTGCTGCCTGGGCGGGAGGGTTTTGCTTAGATTTCAAGTGAAATAGTTGGGATTGCTGAGGCTCCGTGGATACCTACCTACAATGAGAAACTGAAAAGCCTGAGGTTTGCCCCTTGAGGAACCCGCCACCACTGCTACTCGGTGGCTGGCTACTCCTAGTTTACTCACTTACATTTGAAAAAGAATTGAGGATGTCAGAACTTTTTGAACTGTCTAAAATAATACCTGCCCCTTTTTTTCAAAGTACAGTAATGAGGTCTGTCCCCTTTGGGCCTGGCTAAACAAGAACTCAGCTGCCTCCTTGCACCTCGGGCCCAGGATTCCCAAACTTCTGTGCAAAATGAGCCACATTTTAATAGAGATTGTTACAAGCAATTGCTTACATTAGAAAGTAAATATTGGAAAGTTAAGTAAATGCTCTGTGATCACTTCGTTTTCTCAAAGCCACACTTTGGGAACCTCTGCGTTAATCTATTTCACATTTGGATCTGGATACCTCCGCCACACTGCACCTGTAACCTGAGCACCACTACCAAAAGCCCAAGATTTTGGAGACAGTTTTGAGAAATTCCCCACATGCCAAAATCTCAGTCCAAAAGTTGGAAGTTAGTCAGGTCTGGCAGTATGTTTGTTCCGGCCCCAACTTCTGCGATAAACATTTTTGTGAATTTAGAGGTTTGGCTTTCATAAAGAGCCATTGTCTTTGTCAGACAGGTGAGCCCATGACTGAGCCAGATTTGACAAAAGGACTCCATTCCTTTT
The DNA here is from genome assembly GCF_009764565.3 of Dermochelys coriacea. Classification (NCBI taxonomy): domain Eukaryota; kingdom Metazoa; phylum Chordata; order Testudines; family Dermochelyidae; genus Dermochelys; species Dermochelys coriacea. The sequence goes on from NC_050068.2 coordinate 244,744,736, forward strand.
ACTACAAATATGGCTCTACATATGTCCAATTGTTAGTATTCTTACTTGCATCATAGTGCCGAAGAGCCCTAGTCATAGCACAGGAGTGTAGAGTTTTTAATGGGTTTAAACTATTAGTAAATAATTATATGGCTTAAAGCTCTTTTTGGTAAAATAATAGATATTTTGTTTTAAATTACTTCCTCTTTTTCATTTATATATTTGTGACCTTTATCATTTTTCTATAGCTAGAGCATGACTTTTCTCATAATTTCTCAGGGCAAATGTATTAATATTACATTTAAATAGTGTGTGCTATGCAGAGGTGCTGGAACAATTTGTATAGTGAAGGTGCTGAGAGATATTGAACCAAACTGTTAACCCTGTATATGATGGAAACCCCTTCAATCCAGGGGGTATAGCAGCATCCTTAGCACCCCTAGTTCCAGTACCTTTGGTGCTCTGTTTTTTCCTTTTTTAAAAGATTTAATGGCAAAACATGCACATCAGAATTTTTTTTTTTTTTAAAAAGCAACATTGATGATTATTCCTCATTTTGCCTTTTGCAAAATGTAACCCAGGTTTTCTCCCTCAAGTCTCTCACTCATTTCTGACTGATTCTGCACCTTTGACACCAGTGATAAAACTCACAAATTCATTGGTGAAAGATTATGCCCTTTGGCAGAAGGAGGAGGAAAGACCCTTTTGCATGTGTGATTCATTTTAATGTTTTTTTTTTTTTAATAAAATAGCTAAAACAATTTTACCTTTCAAATGAGATACTTAAAACTCACTTTTTTGCAATCTTTCTCATTCACATTGTTAGCACAGCTCAGGAGCAGCTGCCCCATATTACAATATCTGCAGAGTTATGTTGAAATCAATTTCATTTTAAAAATAGCTATTATGTCAAAGATTTACATGCCATACAGAGTGTGACCATCATATATCACTTTGCATCATGATTACATAAAATTAGAAATACAACTATAAACTACTCCCTTAAAAATCTTACCCTTGAATCAAACCCTAATACTGAACATTTTATTTATTTACTTTATTTTTTAAAATAATGGGGAAAAATTTATACCAAGCTATAGGCATCCTGACACACATTGAATATTACAAAAAATATATTCATATATTTTAGTCCCAACAGTTGGGATTTGTTCAAACTAAAATTACAAAACCTAACATGGAATTTATGATTTTTTATTTCACTCAAAACCATTTTTAGTTTGGATTTAAATACTCTCCTCCAATATTTTCAACCCAAACACAGCAGAATTGGGTTAATTACAGTGCACAGAAACCAAAAATAAGAGCAACTAGAAGTGACTAGCCTGCTTTTGTTGTCCAAGATGAAATACAGAAACTTCAAATATCTGAAAAGTAATTTGAATTTTTAAAATTATTTTGCTTTTAATGATCTAGTATTATTAACAACACTAGTAAGGAAATGAGGATTTTTAACAAATATATGTTAACCTGCCAGTGACATTTTAAATATAATTATAATTGAGGCCTCAATTTAGCAAATAACTTAAGCACATACTTTAAGTTAAGTATATACTTAAGTGTTTTGTTGAATTGGGGCTTACCCCTGCTCCTATTGATGACAATGGCAAAACTTCAACTGATTTAAATGAGAGCAGGGTTAGACCTCCAAAGGGACACTGGGAGGACCTAACATATTTCTTATTTGTGTTTGCATTCTTTACATCAGTCCAATGGCCTGTGTGTTTTTCTACATCCATTTGCAAAGTCCTGATAATTCTATGATGCCATTTCCCCCATAAAAACAAATGCAACCCTAAAATAACAAAACAGCTTGTGCACAAGGAAAGGAAACATTTTTCCTAAGGAGATTTCAGTTTTAGGCTTCTAAGGGGTTATTTATCAATAAGCAAGAATTTTTTAAATAACCAATATTCCATGTCCCTGTCCTTTTATTCTAATCATTTAATTCCAAAACTAGTTCAACACAATGATTTTAGAACTTAAAAGGGATACTCGAGTTTGACTAATGTCAAGTTTATCTTCAAAACATTTACATTTCTACCAGGTTGAGGGGAAGAAGGGCTGGAAAATCTACAAGTCTTTACCATGCATATTGCAACATGCTAAAAATAACTTCTCAACTGGGTGACCAATCAGCAATAAAGCCAGGGCAATACAGTGTATTTGCATAACATACATGTTACTACAATCTTTCCACTATGCCTACTCCATTATTATTTTTTTTTAAGTGAGTTAGTTTTGAGAGAGAGGGATTCTTTGGCATTTCCCTACTTTTCCTCTCTCCGACTCTAAAAGACCCCATGATGACTTTTCTTTTGACCAACCACTCAGACTTGGCTACCTCCAGTATGTGTCAGTGCTACTCATGAAGTGAGCTGTAGCTCACGAAAGCTTATGCTCTAATAAATTTGTTAGTCTCTAAGGTGCCACGGGTACTCCTTTTCTTAGTGCTACTCAGGGCACTGCTTGTCTTGCTTAGGTTCCCTAGGAGGCAGCAAGGGAATGAAATGCACAAAATCCTCAAGAGCAAAATGCTTCCACATTTCAAACAACTTGCTTTTTCCCAAAGCTAGAACAAGCAAAGCTGATCAGATGGTGGGACGGTCAGTCACCTACAAAGCAAAGCAAACCCAGCTGTCTAATTTTAAGCCTCACAGCTTTGATTGTGTCCTGTTAGCCTCATCATACAAATCAAACCCTCCAACTGAAAACATGTCTGCAAAATTTAAAAACCTAATGCTAAAAAGGGGTGATATACAAACCCCATAATACAAAGTAATTAAAGCCTTTATGTAAAAGAAAGTACTTCAAAAATTAATGAAGTAACTTAGGGAGGATTCAAACATTCAACCTCTGTATTACTTTGGCTATTGTATAATCAGCAGCTCTGGCCTCCCTACCCCTCCAAAGGAAAACAATTTCTATTCACAAAAGTTCAAATGTCAAATATAAAGTTAAACTGGAAAAAAAATCTGATTCTTAAAACATCCCAATCTTTCCTGGGATATTTGCTGAGGACATTGCACTGCTAGCCAATTCCTAGGTTTGAGTTTTCGGTTCTGACTTTTGGCTAGCTTGCTAATAAATAACATGCCTTCAACTAGCTACTGAACAGCAGCAGCTGCTATCACCACCACCGAAGAGATACAGTACTTGTGTTCCTGACACCAACACAGGAGCCTACCGATGTTGTATGTAAATAGTGTTATTTTAAAAATTAGCCTCGACCTCAGATGAAGCCCTATGAGAGAACATGCATTGAAGAGGTAACTGATGAATCATGTCTGTCAAAGAGCTCACAGATTCTGCAAACATTTACCCATGTGCTTAACTTATGTGAACGAGATCTACTCTGAAATTAAGATCATACCTAATAGGTGGGCAAACCAAACAAAAACATGGAGGGATAATGGATAATCTAGGAATTTATATGAAGGGCTCTTCACCTAACATGACTTAGACTTTCATATTCCAACTGCAAGGAAATAAAATCTAAAATATTTTATTGTTGGCATGTAGAAGGTTGAGCACAATAGTCTCTAGATTGGTCAAGCCAGTCCTTTTTATGACCACTAAATTCTTTTAAAAACAAGAAGCCAAAATAATTTGTATTAACATAATAGTGAGCTGCTCATTTAAAGACAGATTTCTCAAACTTAGTTTTTACATGTGGCTGACAGTGTGGTTTTTGAAGAACTATTTTAGGTGCACTGTCAAAACAATTCCCTGCAATAGATGAGTGAAACTGAATGACCTCCCAGGACAGGGGACCAATACTTAGGGCTGGTTCAGACAGCTCTCCAACTTCCAGCTTGAAGTGCTAGTGTCATGTTTGCTGCTCAAGTTCCATTGTCACAATGGGTTAGGAGGGCAAATTCAATGGCTTCACAGAAAGCACCAGATTTGCTTGAACTAGCTCTGTCCACTATGTGGGTTCTTGAGACCAAGAACTTAGCATGATTCAAAGAGGAATTGGATATCTATGTGGATGATAAAAATACCCAGCTATAATAGTTAATGCTAATAAAATGTCTGGAAGGGATAAAAAACCTCCTGCTTCAGGGCTTAAGCCACTCTCTAACTATCATGAGGAGCAGACGCTCTCTCACCTGTCCTTTACAGGTTTCCTACTCCTTCCTCTGAAGCATCTGGTACGGGCCACTGTCAGAGACAGTATACTGGGCTAGACTGACCATGGGTCTGATCCAATGTGGCAAATCCTATATTTCTAAAATTTCAAGTTGTTTTAAAACATGAAAGTTTTACATTTTCACGAGTACACGCACACACTTCTGTGCTTGCCTGACATCCATGCACACCACACCAGATGCTCATGCAGAGATAAGGGTCTGCATAAATTCCAGGCTCACACATATCACGCACATATAAATGTGGGCCAGCTTTAAACTCTTATAAAATGCATCCTGCTGCAGATTGAAATATATGTAACCGTTCACAGGAAGCAGGAAGGATTTTATATGTGCTGTTCTTTAAGGCAGCAGCCCCTTAAAGCCTCTTTCATATGGTGTGGTTAATAGGCTCCCAAAGTGCTTTTTACTCTGTGATAATTTGTCTGCACACTCTGTCATGTCGCACTGAAAACAAAATCCTTTAGGGACTAGGGGCCAGACCCACAAAAGGATGTAGGTGCCTAAACCTCAGTTTTAGGCACCACTGAAATTCCACTACTGCCACTTGGCTGTCACCTAACCCTGTAAGCACCTCAATTTTTGCTGTACAAGTCCCTTAGGCTAGTGGCTCTCAACCCTTCCAGTCTACTGTATCCCTTTCAGGAGTCTGACTGGTCTTGCCTACCCATAAATTTCACCTCACTTAAAAACTACTTGCTTACAAAATCAGACATAAAAATACAAAAGTGTCACAGCATGCTGTTACTGAAAAATTGCTTGCTTTCTCATTCTTACCATAGAATTATAAATCAATTGGAATATAAATACTGTACTGGCATTTCAGTGTATAGTATGTAGAGCAGTACAAACAAATCATTGTCTGTATGAAATTTTAGTTTGTACTGACTTCACTAGTGCTTTTTATATAGCCTGATGTAAAACTAGGCAAACACCTAGATGAGTTGATGTACTCCCTGGAAGATCTCTGCATACCCCCAAGGGTATGCATATCCATGATTGAGACCCACTGCCTTAGGCACCCAAGTTTCTGCCTCTGCACACGTGCAGTGCTGCTTCACTCCAAGTGGCCAGATACCTATCTCATGCCTAACCCTCCCCCTCCCCCCCATGCAATCCCCAAACCTGGGGAAGATAGCCATCCCCACACCTACCTTGCCTGCAGGGCCCAGTCCAGTAGGCGTGCTCAGAGAATGCCCAGCTCCACACAAATGGGGGAGGAAGTCCTCCTTATACCTTTTTAGCTCAGTGGGGGAAATCTGCACTCAATTCCCCACTCTGCCTAATGAGAAGGGATTTGAACAGATATTTCCCACCTCTCAAGTGAGTGTTCTAACCACTGGACTATAGAGAGATTCTCATTCTGTCTGGCCCAATTCATATTCAATTAATTAATTAATTACTACAACAGGAGAGATTGAGGGAGACCCACATCAGAATACCCTGTAGTTCAGTGGCTAGGGCAGCAAGGGCTTAGAGATGCCTTCTCCTCAGCAGCCAAAGGGGGGAATTGGACCAGCATCTCCCACAGCCTGCGTGAATGCTCTAACCACTGGGCTAAAGGTTATCGGAGAGGCCTCCTCCTCCTCCTCACCCAGCTTATGTGTGGAGGCAGGCAGACACCTAAACTGTTCCATGCCTGTCTTTAGGAAAGGCATTCCTGGCTGGACTGCAAGCAGGGTTAGGTGCCTCCCTGCAGGATAGACTTCAGTGCCGAGCTCCATGAGAGGGTCAGGGACACACCCCTCTTGTCAGCATCTCCCATTGGCTAGTTTAGGCGGCTCCCTGCCTAGCATGCTGGCTTTTGTGGCTCTAGTTCTCAGGCGCCTATTGCTCCGCATTTGTTCTATAGGATGCCAAAGCCCCTAACTCAGGCTATGTGGATCTCAGTGATTTTCAAGGCACCTGGAAGTTAGCTGTTGCAGTGCCTTTAGCTCCCTTTGTTAGGGCCTGTGATGCTTAGTTGCTTTTGAAAACTGCCAAGGTGGCTATCAACATCATTAGGTGCCTAAATACCTTTGAAATCATCAGGCCTGAAGTCACTTTTGACAATAGAACTGGTCTCCTAAGTCATTTTGGCGTTTTTGATCATTTTGCCCATGGTCTGTTTGCTGTTCAGTAAATAAGGTGGCATAGCTGGTATAAGCCAGTGGGCTGACTCATCAGCCCAGGCACCAAAAAACACTCTCCAGCCACAGGATTGCAGTTCCCTTTTCTTCAACACTCCAGTTTTATTTCTTCAAAATAGAGCTGTTTATTGCAAGTTCAAAATAACCGTTGTCTCCTTTCCCCTAACCTGGGATCTTCCTCAGGAGCCCATCTACTATTTACCAGATTATACTCCTCAGGCCATCTGCCTGGGAGTCGAGGAGAATCTCTGTTCCCTTCTCCTTTCTAGCCTAACTCTCTGTAGACCGTCTGCCTGAGAGTCGCACACAAACTGGGTTCCTTCCTGTGTCCCAGGATCTCTTACAAAGCCTTCCTACTCAGTGTTTTACTCAGCTGAGCTCCTTACTGGGTGTTATGAGGACTAAGCCATTAGCTGGTAGGCAACTGATCAGCTCCCCAGAAAGGGCCAACTACCCTATGACAATTGGTCTCAGTCCAGTTCCTAGTGAAAAGTTTTCCCATCACAGAAGCCACTGCAGCAATTGGCACCTGTGTTGGACATCTGACCACAACAGTGGATAAGGAATGTAATGACCTGTGATCTCTCCATATCTGTGTGGAGGCATATTAGCAGACATTGCCACTGGCCACCCTTCAGCTGTGTTGTAGCTACACTGAGGCTGACAGGCCTGTGAAGCCAGCACTTCCTACAAATACTAGATTTACTGAAGTAGAACCCTCCTGGGGCACAGAGCTGCTCTTCCCTCTGGCAGTTCCTATAGCAGTCCCAATGCTGACCCACATAGCTGAGATGGCTCTGTCCCCTGCCAGATCCACTGTACCGGGCAAATGTCCCAGGCTATTGTGCATCACGCTTCTTCTCAATTTGACTAGGAAAATGTATTTCCCCATCCAGATTCCTAGCTGACTATAGTTCTTTACCCCTTTGCTAGAATAATTGCAGGGTTCGTCAGCCATCCTCCTGTCAGATCATAGGGAACCCAGTAGTTCCTGAAGAGGACTGTCACTTTTTTAATGTCTGGGGCACTTAGAAAAATTGCTAATACTTCCATTCCCCTTTACCCTGAACTCTCCCATATTTCCTTAAGAAACTCTCCATCCAAAATGTTGTGCTTTAAACATAGGCCAGTCTCCCTTGATCCTGGCAGCTGAATCGCTGCAAGACAATCCTTTGGCACAAACAACTGTGTGCTCCAGGAGGTGAAGGCCGCCCTGTCCTCTCCCTCTGACACTTCCTTGAGAGTAGGCTTGCCACAGCTGCCTGTGTCTCCTGACGATGGGCCCATCAGTAACCCCACCACACACACGCACAGAGCTACCTCCAAAACAGCATCTGAGCCACCTTTGTGAGATCCAGCCAGTCTGCCTCTGAGCCACTGCTCAAGAACTTGGCCTCCATACCATTCACTGCCACACTCTCATGTCCCACCCTTATACTAGCTGCCATGACTGTCTACCATTTGTGGAGGTTGCAGGTTTCTGGTGGGCCAGCCTTTATTTGACTTTGGTTTCACTTCCTGCCAGGCACATAAGTTGGCAGCTCCCACATGGTGTTCTGCAAATAGTGCAAACTGAAATGGAAGAAGACTTCCAGCCTTTTTCCAGGGATGAAATAGAAAGGGTGATCAACACATTGAAAATAGGTAAAGCCTGCACACTCAGTAACATCTCTCCTGAATTCCTGAAAAACCTGAGAAAAACCAGCTATCTTTCTGTCTGGAGTCATCCAGGAGAGTAAAATACTTAAGATCTGAAACAGAGAAGAAGTAAAAGACTTGTCAAAACCCAAGAAAGACCTTCAACTTACAACAAGTTACTGCCCCATCTCTTTGCTAAGCTGCATGTACAAATTATTTGAAAGGCTTATCCTGCAAAGAATTGCACTCACCGTTGATGACAGCCTGAGTATAGATCAATCAGGTTTCAGACCAGACCACAGTACCTGCGATCAAATGCTAGCACTCACCACTCACATTGAGAATAACTTCCAGACCTAGAAGAAGACAGGTGCAGAATTCCTACATCTTACTGCTGCCTATGACATGACTGGCATACAGGCCTATTGTACAGACTCATTGGTCTACCAAAGTGGGTTGTCATGGCTTTGGAACTGTTGGTGAGAGACCGCTGGTTCCAAGTTTCACTTGGACAAAAATCCAGCTCCTAGAGGTCCCAAAACAACCATTTATTCAGGGCTCAGCTCTAGCGTTTACACTTTTTAACCTCTTCACCACTGCCAGCTATCTTATCTTCATGGATGACATCTGTCCAGCAGTATAGGACCAGGATTTTGAAGTCCTGAATTCTGACATGAAAGAGGTAACTCACTATTTCACAAGATGGAGACTTAAACCCAGTTTCAAGCTACTTCTGTCTCTACCACATCTAACTATACTGCTATTTTCCTAACTGGACACAGGCTGGACCATGACCCAAAGCCTTGCATCTAGGTGTACACTGGACCATACCTTTACAGACGAATTGGAGCATAAACTTTCGTGGGTGAATACCCACTTCGTAAGATGCATGTAGTGGAAATTTCCAGAGGCAGGTATAAATATGCAAGCAAGAACTCAGGAACCAACAAACCTCGATGCCAAGTCAGCCCACATACCTACACCAGTGACACCATCACAGGACCTAACCAAATCAGCCACACCATCACCGGTTCGTTCACCTGCACATCCACCAATGTAATATATGCCATCATGTGCCCACAATGCCCCTCTGCCATGTACATCGGCCAAACTGGAAAGTCCCTACGTAAAAGGATAAATGGACACAAATCAGATATTAGGAATGGCAATATACATAAACCTGTAGGAGAACACTTCAACATCCCTGGGCACACAATAGCAGATTTAAAGGTAGCCATCCTGGAGCAAAAAAGACTTCAGGACCAGACTTCAAAGAGAAACTGCTGAGCTTCAGTTCATTTGCAAATTTGACACCATCAGCTCAGGATTAAACAAAGACTGTGAATGGCTAGCCAACTACAAAAGCAGTTTCTCCTCCCTTGGTGTTCACACTTCAACTGCTATAAGAGGGCCTCCCTGATTGAACTAACCTTGTTATCCCTAGCCTGATTCTTGCTTGCATATTTATACCTGCCTCTGGAAATTTCCACGACATGCATCTGACAAAGTGGGTATTAGCCCACAAAAGCTTATGCTCCAATACGTCTGTTAGCTATAAGGTGCCACAGGATTCTTTGCCACTTTTACAGACTAGTAGACACTCAGCTAAATGAAACCATGGGTATAATGAGACTGACCAATCTGGCCTGGCTGCTGGTTCTATCCAACATTGCCCCTTATGACATCAGATGACAAATCACCTTTGTGATTCTTTGGGTTCAACCCAGGCCCAGTAAGGGGTGTATTATCACCGCCCTGCAACTCTGGGTGCCTTAAAGGCTATACTGCAATGGCTCACAGCCCTGACACTGACATTCAAGCAGGCAGGCCACACCCTGACTTCTGCTGCCCAGTTACATTTTGCAGAGTGACATGCTCCCAGTCTTGAATTTCGCCAAAACTATCTGCCAGTGTGACAGTCCACAGAATTGTGAGTTGCTGTGCTACCTGTCTCAGCGTCAGCAAGCGAGAGCTTTGCTACTGCTAAACTATGTGACAACTCCCTGATGCAACAGCCTGTCTGCCTTGCCAGAAAACCCTTCAGGCCTCTTCCAGACCAAACCTTGCCTAGCAGGTAACAAACAGTGAACCCCGATGTCTCTCAATTTACCTTGGAGGCACATTCAAACAGATGGAACCACATGCCTGTGTCTAGGGTGCAGTACCTTATGTCCTGCCTGGCACATATTTTAAGAACATAATTTCAGTGCATATTTATAAATGCTTTGTGCACATCCTGTACATACATCATGTGAGAATATTAATGAGCAGTGAGTTATTAGTTTTCCAATGACATATTACATGCCACTTTTTGGGTATATGTCATGACAAGAGTGTCTTAGGGGTAGTGAGTGTGTCAGGCCTGACAAGATTTGCTGACAGAGTAGTGAACCACCAATGGGTTTCTGCATCGCATTCTTGCAGAATATGCTCCTTAAGGTGCAAGATATGTCACATCCACCCCTGTTGAAAGATGTGTTTAATCCACTGAGCCACTGTATTTGCTCAAGGCATCCTGTTTGGACAGTTCCCGTAAGGAACCTTAATATCATTTCCAGATGGTGTACTAGGTGTCAAGAACAAGCTTTGAACATAGCTAACACCTATCTCATGACAGATCCAAAAGCCCAGGCCCCTGGTTTTTACTGTCCATGCCATCATTGGTTAAAACACAATCACTTCAGATGTGGATTGATCACATGTGCTGCTAATGTCTATTAGTGGAGCCATCATGATTCCCCTCTTTTCAGCTGTAGCCAGTTAGAAGACATAGGCTACAAACTCAGGCTGTACCCACTGGCTATCTTATGGACTTGCCAATGCCCTTCTCTCAGCCGTTGAATGATTAAACCATAGACTAACACACTTGACTTGACTGTCTATGTAGACGCAATCACAATATGGTATATATATATGGAGCTGTGGGAATGGGTGTGTTAATGTAGTTCCTAGAGTCCCCGAACAACTGTCCTTCCTGTGGTGAGAAGGAGACCATGGTGCATGTGTATCCTCAAGGCATTGAGGACCAGATTGAGGTGCCATGAAGATGTGGGGTTCCAGACAAGAGAGACTACATTGTATAATGACAGGTTTCAGAGTAGCAGCTATGTTAGTCGGTATCCACAAAAAGAAAAGGAGGACTCGTGGCACCTTAGAGACTAACAAATTTATTTGAGCATAAGTTTTTGTGAGCTACAGCTCACTTCATCGGATGCATTCAGTGGAAAATACAGTGGGGAGATTTATATACATAGAGAACATGAAACAATGGGTGTTACCATACACACTGATAAACCATTAAGGATTCTGGCTATGGTTGGATGGGCAAAGACTGAAGCTCCTTTGGTAGGCAAGTGGAAGGCTGTAATGGCAGCCAGGTGTACTCTAACTGAGCTCATTGACAGACCTTGTGCCTTTAGATGCAACAGCTAATCTACGATCCTTGAGCATTGAGCTTTTGAGGCTTGCAAAGAGAGGTAAGAAGGCCAGGAATGGAAGCATTTCCAATTTTGCAGGTAAGTCTGACAAGTAGTAGGTTTCCTGCTACACGAAAGGACTGATTGAACATTAGCCAAGCATTTCACCTCTATGGCCATGAACCATTGAGGATCCATGACTTCAGGTTCAGAGAAAAGAGGTGGGGGTGGCTCAGGGTGACAGGAGAGCCCCTTCAGGAAGGCAGAGAGGTATTGCCACAGAGAGATGAAACAGATCTGAGTCTCACATTTGTCTCAGCCATGAGGACGTTATCAGGATAGCCATTCCCTCAATTTGACCAAAGGTCCAAAGACTGAAATCAGTCTCGGGCCTCGGTTGTTGCTGACTGGGCCTCTTGAGTGGAGAAGCCCCTGAGCAGCCAATCATCCCAATATGGAAAGACTGTGATGCCTCCCAATGCAGGTGAGCCTCTACTGCTGAGAGGACTTTCATAAAGATGCTAGGGGCCATGGATAGCCCAAATGGGAGGACATAGTACTGGTAATGTTCTAAGCCTGTGACAAAAAGTAGAAAATACTTGTGGAAGGGATGAATAACCACATGAAATCTTGGAGGTCTAGGGCAACAAACCAGTCCCATAGAGCTAGGGATGGGATTATGGTAGCTAACATCACCATCCTGAAGTAGTGCAATAGAACGTAGGTGTTCAGGTTCCTGAGATCTAATATAGTCCTCCACTGTCCATGTCATTTGGGTACCAGGAAATGTGTGGAAATATCCCTCTTCCAACAAATTTGGGGGAACCAGCTCAACTGACCCCCATGAGCAGGAGAAATTGGACTTTCTGCTTTAAGAGATCTTCATGAGAAGAATCTCTGAAGAGAGATGGTGAGGGTGGAGGTTGGGGAGAAATAGAACAGAAATGAATGGAGTATCCCCATAGTGAGCACCTCCCAGGTGATCCACTTCTCTGTGGTGATAAGCTCCCAGGCAGGTAGCAAGTGGGATAGGTGGTCTCCCAATGGAGGGTACATGTTGCAATTGTGGAGCAGAACATCTGGAGGAAGAGGTTGTTTGAGGCCCTTAACCAGGTTGTCAAAGTACTCACTTAGAGAGGGAGCAGGCTGAGAGGTTGTGAAGGAGATTGGGCCCCTTTCCTGGGGTCTGGATCTCCTTCTAGGGATCATCATAGTTCTAGTGTAGATCTATTGCAGGTGGTACTGAAACCATTGAGAGCACGTGTTGTTTGACATTTGCTGGGACATATATTTCCAGCAACTGTAGTGTCACCTTCGAGTCCTTAAGTGAGTAGGGTGAGAACTCTGTGCCAAGAAGAGGATAGGGAAGCCATCTCTCTACTCAGAGAGCCGTTCTGGTCCTGCTAGGTTGCCTCCCCATGCTTTCTTATACATCCTGTGATAATGGGCCAATTTGCTCGTTAATCTTCCCCCAGATCATTCTAATCAAATAATCTGGCCCCATCAGGTCCACCCTGGGGGAACTAACAGGTGTTTAAAGGAATCAGAGGGCTGGCGTAACTGCTGGTTCCCAGCACTCTGTTATAGTCCCCAGGGTATTTGTGCCCAGGAATCGTCCTGGGACATCTGCTGGACTCTGCAAAAATCCTCTTCAAGGTACGTCCCTAGAGGTGTGGGATGGTACAGTGCCAAGACAGAGCCGTATGGAAACCTCAGAGTCTGGGGATGCCTCTTTCCCCAAGCTGCCCGGGAGCTTGGGGCATCAGTACCAGTGTGATACCAGAAGTGGCAGACCAAGTCCTGTTCTTTTGACTAAGGGTTCAGTCACCAACTAGTGAGCTGGACCAGGGAATAAGTTCTCACAATTCCCCTTAGGAGAAGGGACCCCAGTTTCTCTGAGATAAGGAGATCGTTGGGGGAAAGAATCTGGAGCACTATGATAGCGAGTGCTAGACCCCTGAGGTGGTACCAAGGCCCAGAATGGGGATGGTTGCAGGGCTGGAGATGCATGCGGCACCAAAAAGGCTGACAAGGTGACATCTCTGTGCTTAGAGTATTTATGTGCGGAGGAGAGTGGTACCAGAGGGACAGAGAGGGAGCCAGGGATCAGTCTGAATGGTCTCTGCAGCTCTGAGAGGATGTGTATACAAGTGCCCTTCTGGAGTCCCTTGTCCTAGATGCATCTTGGTGCCTAGAGGTGTCAGATGGTACTGAGGAAGGTGCCTCTTGGTGCTACTTAGGGCTGCTCTACAATAAGGCTTAAATCGATGCAACTTATGTTGCTCAGAAGTGTGAAAAAGATCTCCCCCTCCCCCCCGGAGCAACACAAGTTACAGCGACCTATGCACTGTACACACCAGCACTATGTCGGCGGGAGAGCGTCTCCCACCGACACAGCTTCTGCCTCTTGCAGAGGTGGAGTAATTATGCTGGTGGGAGAGTGCTCTCCCGGCCACATAGTGCATCTTCACCAGACAAGCTGCAGGGATGCAGCTGCGCCGATGTAGCGCCATAGTCTAGACTTGCCCTTAGTTGAAGACTTCTCTGATTGAGCAGTCTTCGTAGGCGCTATGGAAGTCTTGGTTCTGGTGTCAGTCAGAGCCTTATTTGTACCCATTGTGGGATGTGAGATCTCATAAGAACAGCCATACTGGGTCAGATCAATGGTCCATCTAGCCCAGTGTCCAGTCTTCTGACAGTGGCCAGTGCCACGTGTTTCAGAAGCAATGAACAGAACAGGGGAATTATTGAGTGATCCATCCCATTACCCGGTCCCAGGCAGTTCCGGCAGTCACAGGTTTAGGGACACGCAGAGCATGGGGTTGCAGCCCTGACCATCTTGGCTAATAGCCACTGATTGACCTATTCTCCATGAACTTGTCTAATTCTTGTTTATACTTATCTAATTCCAGTTATACTTTGGCCTTCACAAAATCCCCTGGCAATGAGTTCCACAGATTGATTGTGCTCTGTGTGATGAAGTACTTTGTTATGTTTGTTTTCAACCTGCTGCCTATGAATTTCATTGGGTAGCTCCGGTTCTTGTTTTATGTGATGGGTTAAATACCACATTCCTGTTTACTTTCTTTTCTTAGCAGAACACTCCCAATATTTTAAATCTTTCTCATCTTTCTTTCATCCTCCTAATCATGTGTGTTGCCCTTCTCTGTACTTATTCCAATGCTAATTTTTTTTTTTTTTTGAGATGGGGTAACCAGAACTGCATGCAGGGTTGGGGAGCTTTCTTCTTTCCGAGGACCTCAGCTCTGGAACCCACTTTGGAAGGCACTGGTGCAGCCTGACAGGTTGAGACTGAGACAGCAGGAAAGCAGCTCAGAAGCAGGGACAGCACCGTTGCTCCAGCTCGAGCCAACAGGCAGTTGAGAAGGAACCAGAATGCTGGCAGGGTCATGCCTCCTTATATGCCCACGCCTAGGAGCATGAGGCGCTGAGCAGGTGCAGATCTCTAGACACTGCTATTTAAAATTTTCGGCTGAGAGCGCATGGGGCTGCACATATGGTATGGGGAGCACTCACAGAGAGAGAGAGAGAGAGAGAGAGAGAGAGAGACTCTGAGAAGAAATGGGCAGTGTGCTTAACTTTTAAGATGGGCCGTAATTGGTTTTCATGCAACCTTGTGAAGGCTGAAACACAGTGCTCTTCTTCTGGTCTGTATAGCTCAAGAGCTTCTCTCTTTCACTAACAGAAATTGGACAGTAAAAGATATTACCTCACCCACCTGGACTGTCTAATATGATCCTGGGACCACAGTTACAATAACACTGCAACCATAATTATATTACTACACTTAGGGAAAATCTCTATCAGAGTAGGGAGAAAGGAAGTTGCTCCACTTGCTGGCTTTGCCACATGGGTTTGTTTTGTGCCTGCTATCTGAAACATGCTTAGATTTTAATGTTAACATTAGGCAATGACTAATCTCTATATGATGGCTGTCATTACGTTGCACACAGCTCCCATATCTATTTCAAAATTCACCTTTTGTTCATTTATTTCCTGTCACACAGTACTCTGTTACAGAACCTGACTGTCAATTTTAGGTAAAGGTCCAAGAAAGTACTCAGTTTTGACATAATCAAAGCTTTATCCTACAGCTTTATGGTCATGCATACATTTTTACCTCTACATTTCTTCACAATTGGTACTGAGAGCAACATACTTTTGCAAAATGATTGTTTTTGTACCACATCCCTGGGGCTGAACACACAGGCATTGTACGTTGATTGCCTCCATAGTTAGTACAAACAAACATGGTCTCTGCCATTTGTTTACCCTTGACCTCTGTCTTTGTGCTGTGGTATGCATTTTTAATTAGATGCACCTTTGTTCTTTCACAGCTTTTAACACTTTCATAAAGGAAGCACCTGCTTTCACTATACTTCACATACCTACTCCCCTTTGTAATGTGAAATTCTGTTTCACAACACTGCTTTGACCTGCTTACCTTTACACCACAATAGCTTATTGAAATATTCCTGTTTATTAAACAGGGACAGCGAGGCATCAGGGAGTGCCTGGTCCCAAACAGATCAGCTCCATTATCAAGGAACTTCCTCGGCAGGCTTCTATTTGTTAAAGGAACTAAAACCCTGAGAAAATATTACAACTCCCTGTAGGAAAATACTTTATTTGTGAAAGCTAACTATTTGTTAGGGGGGAAATCCAAGAAAATAAAAGTTACATGGAAGAATTGATTATGACCAAGCAATCCAGGTGGAATGCCTGATCTCTCATCAGGTGAAGTAACTAGAGCCTAAGGAGAGATTTCTCCCTCTCCCTCTCTTTTTAGGAGGGGATATTAGTGGGTGAGCTGCTAGTGTCTATCAATCTGTGAGCAGTAAGTACTTTGCCTACACTCTTCTAGGACTGCTAAACAGGATGCTATTGTTTCTTGTATGCAAACAGCATACTCTGACAATGTAGTTTCAATGGACATATCTGCTCAGAGGTCCAACCATTCCACTACCATAGGCAGGATGTCATCAGCTTTCCTCTATTCCACCTTCTTAAACCCCATTCTTAGTAGGAAGATGTAAATCAGTCTGAATGCCCTGTCTTATGAGGATGAACAAAAACTCCTTTTCATCAAGGATCAGTGACTCTGATACAAGAGATGGTGAGATATTACAGGAGGCTCTCAGAATGGATTCCACCTGACAAGCCAAGTCTGTCTTTACATCTAGCGTTCCAGCTACAGTCTTAACATAGGTCCTTGCTCTGTGGTGGAATGTGGACAAATACTAGGGATGTAATGAAAGGGGTTCAAGAGTATTTTATTTTATTACCATTAGAAGACCGCAACAGATGATCCATCAACACCCTTCCTGCTAATGCACAGAGGCATTAGCTGGCATCAGAACACTGAACTGTGTCAGCAAAGTGTAAGATGGAAGGATGTGAAAGTGCTACATATGACTCCTCATTTTTATAGCCAGGAGTCTCTCAGTTTACGAAAACAAGTTAATAATGAGTTGGGTAAATGCAATAGCTAGTTCCACCACCACAACCTGATTTAGGTCTTTAATGTAAAATGAAAGCTTCTTTTGAGCAAAGTCCCAAATGCAAATGAAACTTTAGCACCTGAGGCCTAACTAGCACCACTAAGAGCACTTCCTGCAGCTCACAGTCAACTGTGGGGTGGGTTGAAGAGCACACCCAAACTAACTCCTAGCCCCTTCCCTGATGGGTTTGAATCCCCACCCTCTACAACAGGGGGGTCTCAATATTCTCCTTACTGGGACCCTTCTGAGATCCCCTTCTCATCGAGCCAGGACCTCCCTCTCATTTAACCATACTGGAAGCACAGGGTGGTCATGACCCCCAGATTGAGAATCCATGCTTTGAATTTAGAAGACTCCACTTTTAACCCCTATTTTGTAAACCAACCACCCTATTTTCCAACTACCCTATTATGTGGCTACCAAGCTATTATGCTTTGCATTGAGCACACAACCAACAGTCTATGCCTGGCACACTGATGACAGATTTTGCTTTATAGCTGGGCAGATGTTTTGGGGCAAAGGGAAGGGAGGATCAGACTAAAATGGGCACATGCAGCCAGGGAGGTACCCACATCATTCTTGGCAAAGCAACCAACCAGCCAGGGAGGAAGGCAGTGGGGAGGGCTTGCTTGCCTGCCTGCCTCCCTATCATCTCTACCCTGGCAGGGGAACTGCTCCAGGCACATCAGGTCTTATCAGCCTTTCTCCAAACCCCCATGATGGGGGCTCCCTCCCAGCAGCAACAGTCTCATGGTTGGACTTTGAAAAGCCCCTGCTCTCCTAGAAGAGTCCTGGCCAGCAACCAGAAAGCCAAGGAGCAGGGGGCTACCTAAACCGCCTCCAGTGGTGGCTTCTTTTTCTCTCCCCACTCCCAGTCTTGTTGCCCATGTGATGTCATGCTCACCCAGTGCTCAGATGATGTCAAAAGCAGCAGCCAGGTGTGTTGTTTATAGCCATGTCCATGATGCTAGTCACCAGAGCACTGAGCAACTTAACCTAAATTAACCACCTACTAGGCTTCTTAGAGGTTATTTGTATCACGGTGGCACCTAGAAGCCCAACCAAGACTGGGGCCCCATTTTGGTAGGGGTCTGTACAAATGAGTAGTAAGAGAGCGCTCTCGGTTCAAAGAGCTTACCATCTAAATAGACAAGACACACACAGGGTGGGGAGAAGGAAGACTTTTACGATGGGGGAGAGAGAGAGATTCAAGTCCAGATCCTTAAAAAGGTATTAAAGTCTCTAACGCCTATTGATTTCAGTGGGACTTAGAAACCTAAGGACCTGGGCCTAGGTGTCTTGCCCACAGCTACACACAAAGATTCTAACAGATTCAGGAGCTGAACCTAGATCATCTGAGTCCCAGTTCAGCGTCTTCCCCACAAAACCATCTTTCCTCTCCGCTTTGTCAAATACCTGAACCATGAATGCAAAACACATTCAGTAAATTGCAGATTCCTTTAATCCTGGCGTGGATAAGGGACATACCAATACACAAGTAGTATCAACCATGGAATAGTAGAAATGAGCTCAAGCCACAAAGTTTGCATCCAGAGCAGACTTCCCCAAAGACCAAACTGTGTGCATTTGAAATGGACATGAACCAATAACTGCATGTCTACTAAGGAGTCACTTCTATTCACGACTAAGGCAGTATCCTGCCTGTGAAGCTAAATGGAGATACCAATTGGAAGGGAGTGTACTTCATGTTTTTGGATTTTTTGGGGAAGCGTATAAATTCACATCACTTTGTGCTTACGATAAAGAGAGCTCACTAGACACCACAAGCTGATGGAGACTGGGATAAGCTACTTAATGCACAGTTTGAGAGTGCAATGCATCACCCAACCAGACCCATCAAATGGAGGAAGTCTTTAGACTTGTAGAGTTCAGAATCCTTGTACATTATGAAGTGAAGTAAAAGTCCGTCATAGCTCATAGAATTTGGTGGAATCATCCAGAGACTTGTCAGATTTTGCATTTCAAGAAAAACTGACATGTTGACCACTGTGCTCGTATGAGAAAATTTAGGACTGGGTTTTATGAGGAGTTGGGCACCCAATGCCAATAGACTCCTTTGAAAACCCCAGCCTCCATGTCTAGCGTGATGGACAGCACTAAAAACGCTTGGTCTATCCTCAGAACAGACGCAGCACAGGCGACATGAGGATAAAGCTGTGCGACAGCAGGGCCATCAGCATGCTGCATCCCAGACCTAAGCGACCATGGCCATCAATGAGAAGGTAGCTCCGGGTTCCTCTGTAAGACAGTCTGGGGTTCTTTGAGACTGCAGAGTCTGTAATCTAAAATCTAGGTAATAGCTTAGCAGAGACTTGCTTTGAATTAGTTTAGACTTGGTCTGATGGTTGTGTGTCTAAGCGAGGACTGGCCTGTCTCCCAAGATCTGTGAGAGTGATGGGTCGTCCTTCAGGATAGGTTGTAGATCCTTGATGATGCGTTGGAGAGGATTTAGTTTGGGGCTGAAGCTGATGGCTAGTGGCGTTCTGTTATTTTCTTTGTTGGGCCTGTCCTGGAGTCGGTGACTTCTGGGTACTCTTCTGGCTCTGTCAATCTGTTTCTTCGCTTCAGCAGGTGGATATTGTAGTTGTAAGAATGCCTGATAGAGACCCATCACTCTCACAGATCTTGAGAGACAGGCCAGTCCTTGCTTACAGACAGCCCCCAAACCTGAAGCAAATACTCACCAGCAATCACACAACAGAATCACTAACCCAGGAACCTATCCTTGCAACAAACCCCGCTGCCAACTGTGTCCACATATCTATTCAGGGGACACCATCATAGGGCCTAATTACATCAGCCACACTATCACAGGCTCGTTCACCTGCACATCTACCAATGTGATATATGCCATCACGTGCCAGCAATGCCCCTCTGCCATGTACATTGGTCAAACTGGACAGTCTCGACGTAAAAGAATAAATGGACACAAATCAGATGTCAAGAATTAACACATTAAAAAACCCATTGGAGAACACTTCAATCTCTCTGGTCACTCGATTACAGACCTAAGAATGGCTATTCTTCAACAAAAAAAAACTTCAAAACCAGACTCCAATGAGGGACTGCTGAATTGGAATTAATTTGCAAACTGGATATAATTAACTTAGGCTTGAATAAAGAATGGGAGTGGATGGGTCATTACACAAAGTAAAACTATTTCCCCATGTTTATTCTCCCCTTTGCACTGTTCCTCAGATGTTCTTGTCAACAGCTGGACATGGCCCACCTTGATTATCACTACAAAAGGTCCCCCCCCCCCGCTCTCCTGCTGGTAATAGCTCACCTTAAGTGATCACTCTTCTTACAGTGTGTATGGTAACACCCATTGTTTCATGTTCTCTATGTATATAAATCTCCCCACTGTATTTTCCACTGAATGTATCCGATGAAGTGAGCTGTAGCTCACGAAAGCTTATGCTCAAATAAATTAGTTAGTCTCTAAGGTGCAACAAGTCCTCCTTTTCTTTTTGTGGATACAGACTAACATGGCTGCTACTCTGAAATCTGTCATTGCAACATGTTCATTTAGGCAGAGTCCTGATAATGTTAACCCAGGAATATTGGTGTATAGACCATTCCATTACACTGATTGACATTAACTTGGAATTCTTGTTAGACTTCAGACTGAATGGATCACAGGAGGAAAGGTAAGGATGGGTCCAAACTGGGAAGTGGACAATGGGTCTTCTAGTTAAAGGCAAAAGAGTAGGAGTTTTGGGTTCTATTCCTACCCCTAGAACATATGACTTATCCAAGTCTTACCAGGCCATTGTGGCACAGAGAAGTTACGTGAAGGGTGGATCTCACCATCATGACAACTCTGGAGTGCTTAGAGGCATCATTTAATGTCTGTGCAAGGAATGTTCAGACTTTGACAAAAAGCACTCAGCATGTGAAAATCATCATAGAAACATCTCCAGAATTCATGTTAAGAATAATTTACACATTACACTTGAGACTTCAGGGGCACCATGACAAATACAATGCTGTTGTGAGGGTTTTAAGCCTAAAGTTCCTGGATATATTTCAGATCTTTATTAGGGATGGACCTGGAAAGGGAAAAAACTTGTGTCAGTGTGATAACCACATCTGCTGGCAGAGGTGAGGGCCTAGCCTCCCCCACCACCTTTTTGTTGAAGTGGAGGAGCTATTCTTTAATGGTGGGCCATAGAATATAGTCAGACCTAATGGGTGCCAGATCTTCCTGAAGGCTTATCCTCTTCTGCCATTGATCAGCTTTATCAGAGGCTTAGTGGAACCACCACTGAATGACAGATTGGGGTACAAATATGTATTCCCTTCTCGTCAATCGCTCAGATCAAATGGGCTCATCACTGACTGAGGAAGTGATAAGGGAGAAAGCAAGAGTGCTGCTGCATAAAAACTCACAGTGTCAGAGTGACTGAAGTGGAGACAACTTATGTTTTTATGCTGTGATGGTGACAGATGGAGAAAAAGTGCTTTCCCTCTCTCCTTGCAAAGTCTGACCCCGTACAATTATTCCAAGTCCTGGAAAACAATCAGTGTCTGTTGCATTAGCTATTCCCAGAGTGAGTTTCTTACAGAGAATTTTCCATCTACTTTGCTGACAATATAGTTGGGCTTTGGGCATGTCTGGATGGCAGCATGAGCTATGATATGAGGAAAGAAGTTATCTGCACTACTTCATGGGGCTGAGCTGAGCCCTGCTTTACTTAAAAAATACACTGTGTTTGGGGAGTTGTATTACGCTATCTGTGATCCGGATACTTATATCATAGATGGCAAAGGCTTATTCTTGGTCCCGTTATTGGAGAGGATTGCTAACGTCTCCCACAAGGAAGATAATGTTGCAGCTGACCTTGAAAGATTGCACCCATGCTCCTACTTCAAAACAAAAAGCTCTTGATACTAACAGTTTCCACCAACTACTGCTCATTCTCTCCTCCCTCATTTTTGAGGAAGGTCATCGAACACATGGCATCAGAACAGCTCCAGCTGCATGTTGCTCTTTTGGCAGTCCTTGATCCCTCACAATCTAGTTTTAGACATACATATAGTAGGAAAACAGTATTCCATATTGTCACTTCTATTGAAATTTCCTCTTGAGATCTTTTAGGTGTGGAGGGTACAGCACAGGCCTGCTGTTGATGTAAACATTAAGATCTCACAGATCAATGTTTTGCTGGGGATTTTCACATAAACGGGCCCGACTGAGAGGTTCCACCTTTCATTGGGTCTGCAGTTTTACCAGCCTCAAGAGAACAAAAATCACAACTCTGATCCCAAAAAGCCATGAGACTGGCCTCACAAATCAGAAGTGAAAAGTGTCAAACCAGTTCCTCTGCCACTGTGTGAGAGAATTTCAGGTTGAAAAGTCCACCTTTGATGTACGCTTCTCCCTGGCTGCTCAGATGGAAACTCCACGTACCCGCTCTTCATCCCTAAGATAGGGGAATTGCCATCCAATTCCTACTACTGACTTGACTCCCCACATCCCCTATCTTCTGTTGGCTCTAGGGTTCTCTCCTTTCCTGGGCCCAGCAGCACCACTTCCCCAGCCTCCTCTGCGGCTTCTCTGCCTGAATCCCAAGTAAAGGAGATGTTCCAAGTCATCAGAAGGGAAGTTTTGCTACTGGGTCCGGGGACCCAGATCAAGCAGCAACTGCTCCCTAACCTCCCCCTTCACTGCCCTAGGGCCATACATGAGGGCAGGGCAGGTCTGTGTGTCCCACAGTCCTCAATCTCCCACAGAGCTTTCTGAACCACCCTCATGCCTGCTCACCTCATACTCCCCATTCACTTTGCAGTGTCTCTATTGCTCCTCACAGTCCGTACGATATGCAGTCCCCTGAATCATAGGGTGGCACCCATTTTGCCAGTGGGCAGGGCTTCAATCTAATTGAAAACAATAGGAGGTAGCAGTCAACTTTACTAAGGGCAGCTTCACTTCCACCTGCAGAGAGATGGCAGCCATCTTGCTGCTTTCAGCCCCATTGGCAGTAATAGATGGTGGCCATTCTGAGTAAGGGAAAATTCAGCCTTTTGTGATGTTTTCTTGAGACACGGAAAAAAAATCCCAAATTTGCTAGTGTTGTGAAAAATATTAAGAGTTAGTGATGTTGGGTTTATTTCTTCATTTCCAATGGCAAAATTTAATATATATATATTAAACAGACATTGTTGGGTGTATTTTAAGGGTACAATTTTCAGAACTGCCCAGAATTCACTAACTGCTCCCACTGAAGTCAAAAGGTAGTTTTGTCATTGATCTCAGCAGAAGCAGGGTTAGGCCAACATTGAAGGCTTTTGAAAATCTAACCCTTATCTTCTTGTACAGTACAATGAAGGAGAACCATTTTGTCACTACTATTTTGCACCTTTTTCCATAGTGCTTCTCATCTTCCCCTTTTCTATGTCCATCTCCCCTTTTCACACACTACTGCATTCTTTATACAAAAAAGATGGAGCTAGATGACATGAGGCACTTTGTCAGCTTCAGATTTTTAAACCTTTGGATCAAAGCATTTTGGCAGCCCAGCGCCAGAGGGAATGAAACATAACCTCTAGGACACTGCCAGTCAAAGTGCATCCCATTATCTAAAGATTCAGAGGCTAGATGTGAAGGGAAAACACAACCCAAGGTAGTCAATTCAGATGGCAATCTAAAAAAGGCCCTTGTTCTAAGATGACCTGAAGACAAGCTCTGTGTAGCCTGAAAGGTTGTCTCTTTCACCAACAAAAGCTGGTCCAATAAACAATATTATGTCACCCATCTTGTCTCTCTTGTTCTAAGAGTTAAATTTCACCATGATCAAGGTTCTCTCCTCTGATCTGAAAAATATTTCAGCGTAAGCATTCAAAATGAAGAGTACAGTCACATTTTGTTGCTTGGGGGGAGCTAAATATCAAGGAGAATACAAATACAGAATACCCAGGAACTCCTCTCTACAATGTCACAGAAAGATAGCATTAGAATGGTTATATTCAACCTGTCCTATCTACAGAACCTGTGTTCCAGTTTTCAAATCAACTCATTAAGTTTTGTCAGGCATCTTTTGGTTGCTATTCTGCAAGGAGAAAATGACATTCTTATTTTCACAGTTTTATTTGTAAAGAACATAGCATGAAAAGCTGTATTTAAATGTACTTCAAAACCTGAAAAACTGATGTCAGTTTATGATATGTTAAAGTGCTTGAAACAACAATACTTTTTACTAATTTCTTTCTGAAAATAATCCAGTTCTGATTCAGTTAGTAATAATGTAAAGAAAAAACAACAACAACAAAAACCTTACTATGGAGACAGGTTTTTTTTTTTTTAAACTATATAGGGCACATTTGTACATTTCAAGTGTAACACTGAACATTTCCCTATGAGATTCACACTTTCATTTGACTGAAAGACAGACATTTCTTAAATATGCCTTTACACAACTACTTTAAAGAGAGATCATTTTGAACAAAGATAAACTAATTACAAATGTCAGCTCAGAATAAACAGATTTTCACTGAACACAATGGAATCCAGTTAGTTTCAGAGAATTATAAATGCATGTTTTACAGAGACTCAGTGATGCATTTGATTTTCTGACTCTTTCAAGCTAGTATACTGAATGTTAGTGTAATAATACTATGCAGAACTCAGACACTAGAAACAGGCAAAATTTGGTTAAAGAGTTTGCTTTGTAAAAGTAGGCGCCAGAGGGCTGAGGTCTTTCCCAAGATTCCATTTCTCAACCAGTGAAGGTGATTTAATACTGAAGTTTAAATGTTGTTAGCTTAAGAGAATCCTGATTGGCTTCTCTCCATTCTGAAGGGCTAAAATGATTTCTGTAGAGTTCACAGAAAAAATACTCCGTTTCCAATTATCAAAGTAATCTACTAAAAAAACCAAAAACCACATGAAAGAATAAAGTTTCATTGCAAAGAACCATACCACCAAGGATGTCAAGTAACTAGTGTATTAGGGATGAGAGGCACTCAGCTCTGCCCCATGCTTCAAAATACCTTAGGGCACCTACAGTGTTTTATTACATACAAGGGAATTTTAGACATAATATTCTTCCCATATCATTCACGTGGTATGAAACTTGACAAAAATAAAGGTGTCCCATAAGTTAACGTTTTCCATGTGACGTTCTATATTAAGTTAAATACCATGGGTTTTTACATCTAGTTTAGAATGGAAAATCCATATTTAAAGTCTTAAATTAGTCGGGTGTTGATTTATTCTTTAGATTAAAAAGACTACTTTTAAGAAGTCCTTCTCCTCTCATACTTGCCCTCTATGGACAGTCCTTGCCGTCTATGCCTGCCCTTAAAGGATGCCTCCATTTTCATTTCTACCCTAAGCTGCATATATTTTCCACTTAATTTTCTTGTGGCCCAGTGTCACGGCTATGTTCCTTCATCAGCTATAAGTATTTAGAAAAAACAAGTACAACTACCAGGATGCAGATTCCTCTGGAAAGGAAATGTAATCCACATGCAAAAAGCCAACAGATCAATGACAAAATGGATAATTTTTCATAATGTAATGAAGATCATTTAGAAGACTGGGAGGTCAGGTGGGAGGGAACATTAATACTAATTATAGGATATAAAATTGTTGATTTGTGAATGAAAATTAAAACTTTCTAAGCTCTCAATATCACACAATAGTGCTATATGGTTTTAGATACTCCGTTTATAATTCATTCAAAAAGTCAAGTGTTAGGGATGAATTTTCAATTGTTGATCTTATCTCCTCTTGACTTTAGCTGGAGTGGCATGGCCACCCCAAAACACACCCCTCTGAAGATGTAAAGATTAATTTGGAGCCAATGTATAGACGTGGACTTTTGGTACACACCCACTGCATTGTTCATAGCCCCCCAGATTTGTTCTCCACAACTCTAATATTGATACTGCAGTCCCGCATAGAATGTTTTGGATGGTATTGGTCTATTCAAGCAAGAGCAGATTCATGGATTCTGAACAGCTTCAATTTGGTAAAAGCTGTACCTTGGTTAAATCAAGAAGCAACACAGAATCCCTCCCATGACAACCTTGGGTGTTGAGGAGAGCAATCTGAATAGCGTGTCAACAGCGTAACTGTTTTGCACATAAATGTTCAGATATTGAAATAGCTCTGCTGAGCACAGACCGGTATAGTTCGGATGAGATCCTTGCATCTTCCTGGGCTCCTCTGCTTTTGGTCAGCATTTTTCTATTTATACACTACAACCCTTTCTTCAAATAAGACGGATGCCATCTGACTGCTTTTCATCTGTCCAGGAGATGTGGGGTGGGACTTCCTTCCTGACACCAAAGTGAATGTTATTACAAGAACTGCCCAGTTGGAGGGCAGTAGCAGAGTGAATATTTCTTACTAGCTTATAAAAGGAGAGAGTATACCACTGTCACAACATGCATGAGCTTCAGCAGCCTGTGAAGTGAATCCTCCTTGTTGCAGGCATCCTACACAGCGCTTTATACTGCCATCATGCCCCAAAGCTGGTGCCAACTCCTTTCTATCAAAACTTAATATTTTTGAATTTTTTATTTTTCATTTTGCCTCCATCTCCCTCAACCTGCCCTTATCCCTAATCTTTTCCAATACTTGGGAGGAGCACTATCCTCATTCTGCCTCACCATAGCTCACTGGAGATATTAAACCTAGTCTACAAGCTGGCAGTGACTAAAATGCCAATTTTCTAATACTGTTCTGAAGGTGGCAACGTGCAAGCAGGAAAGAGACACTATTTCTAAGCCCCTTCCCTGGATCTTATTCTCTCCATTATATTTATTTATCTGGGGGACACTCTCGCTTTCTAGACATAACAAGCAATGTTCAACATTCAACCAAAATGTTTTGTAAATGCACTGCAGTTCTGACCTACAATGTAATCTGTTATTTTAGCAAAGGGCCTCTCCAAAGCAAAGATAGCTATTTATACCAAGCTGTGTGATGTCCCCAGGCATCTACTGAAGAATAAGTTGTAATCAAATTGATTAAACCAGTGAAACAAACAAAAAGATTTCGAACCCATCTCCAAAGGCTAATAATGGCTGAGAGTTAACATACCCCCAGCTTTGAATAAATCAAATTTCAGTGGAAGGAAAACTGAATGATAGCATGCAGTAAATATATGGGATGTATCACCCAAATTATTTTAAATAATCTAGTTTTTATTTTAGCATGTGGAACTTCAGCAGCTCCCGGTTTCTCAGAGTTCTGTGCCTGTGACATTTTTGTTTCTTTAATACATAATTAGTTTGAAACAGTATGAAACAGAAGCCTTGACACCAATTCCCCTTGCCTCACTTCTTTTCTATAGCTGAATTATTCAAAACCAAAGTGATCCTGTGCCTCCCAGAAACGCTTACTCCCCAGGATAAAGGAAGACTAGTAACTTGCCAGTGTTTCACAACTGGCTGAAACAGTCCTATAGCACAGCGAAGTTGGTGTTTGTGGCTCTATAGCAACATATGCATCTCAAAAACAGAAACAGAGTTTGGTTCATCTTCTGAACCAAGTTCTTCAACAAACCTATAAAAGCAGACAACCTCTTGAAGCATACATCATCATCCACAGTACAAACGCAGACTGGGGAAAAAAAACCATCTGAACAAAACCCAGACTGAAGAGGGACAAAATGACAAATCAAGCTATTGACATTCCCAAATATAGCCTGGTGCGGTGCTGTTTTTTTTAAAAAAACAGATATCAGGTCCTGGTGGGTTTTCTTGGAGGCTCAACAATTCCTCATGTCCAGTGTTTAAACATTTAATTTGCACCTCATCTTGTGCTGATGAATAAAAATTACACAAAAGATCTTAAATAGGATGACTCACAGCTTATACGCATGGAGAGACTTGGATCTTTAAAACATAAAATAAGGGAAACCATGTACAGTAGGGTAAACAGTACACATTCACAACATTTCCAAGAATGAGATGATAGCAGTGGCTACATATTGATACTTGCTGTGTTCTTTTGCAACACCTGAAAAAAGCCCTGCTGAGTTTGCACTGTATTTACACATTGACTGGCTTCTTCCTTGCTATCAAGCAGCAACATCCCTCCCCCACAGCTGTCCCACGGTTTTAAGCTACTTATTTTCAGCACAAGAACATTGTCTAAGAAAAGTTTAAGAGGAATATAATTTCTTAAAGAAGATAGCATATTTACATACATCTAACACCTGAAAATACTCTATTTTATTCTGTTTCAAATAAAAGACAAACACCGCGTTCTAGCTTGTCTACAGCTTTAGGACAGTCCTGAATCTGGTGTAAATTGGGTTTCCCACTCCCACCCGATAATCGGGTGCTCTGCTTTACAGTGATGCACTACCGCAGCATTCAAATTTTAACAGGTCCCCAGTTTTTGTTTGTTTGCTTGCTTAGCAGAGACACAATGACGTTCTCATTAAAGCCATACTAAACATCCACTCCTTTAATGAGTGATCCTTCTAGGATGATGTTGAAATCTTGTAATGTCTGTAGGACTCTGAGGAGGGAATTCACTGTCACGCGGTCCCGCAGAAGGGCATTCTCCTCATACATCCTTGTGATGGCAGGACACTCTGCTAGCAATGGAATCCATTGAGGAAGGAAGTGATCCCTACCGAGAGAAGAATGAAATGAATGCAATATGCTGTCTCCAGAGCAGGAGGTCGGACTAGATAATCATAATGGTCCCTTCTGACCTTAGTATCTATGAACTTAATCTGAGCTCTCGCCTTTAACACACCCCAAAACACAGTGTCCATTTTTGCATAGTGACACGTGTCATTTGCACTCAAAAGCTCTCCATATAATAATTGGGATCCTGTTTATATTATATTATTTATATGCAGTGGCATCTACAGGCCCAATCAGGTGAGTACCACATTGTTCTAGGCATTGCACAACCATGTAATAAAAGATGCCCCACCCCAGTTTTCAGTACAAATTAATTTGTTTTACTACTTCCCTAATTCTGTTCAGAGAAACAGAAGTATGCTGTTGTATTTGGGTCAACAGGGGAAAAAAAAGAAAACTTCTAAAACCTACTTTAGTATTAATCCCTGACCACACTGTAAGTGGCATAATTTCAATTTTTTGAGGACTGACATGGGAGAGTAAAGGCAGGGAAGAGATCAAGGAAGTCAGATTAATGCCATGGAGAAAGATTCTGTTTTCTTTCCTTGCTAGTGGCCTAGGAATTAAAGTCCAGGAATTCTGTATTGGTGAAATACAGTTTTAAAAATAAAAATATCTAGATACATAAGACAAAGGAAGAGAAAAAGGAAAAAAATATCGAAAGAAGTACTCAAAAATCCTATTAGGAAAGACAGATTTTTTTCCTCCCAACAAGGTTTCACAAAGACAGAAATAGCCATGTGCCTGTTTTCATTTGGGTAATTAAAAGAGAGCTGGGGAGGAAGAGGTGGACTGATTTCTCTTTTGATGGCACCCTGAACTCCTGAGGCCTGTACTTTGTGTATAGTATCACGTAAAGAGAAGATCATGCACACAATTTCCCTGCATTACCATGAAATTCATTAAAACAGAAAAAAGTGACTTGCAGAAATGTATATGCTAATCATCAGGAATAACAAATATCTAACTTAAATTTTTCTTCCACTCTTAAGGACATTTATTTAAAAGCATGAATTGGGCAATTTATATGTCCAAAATATTTTAAGCTGGTAAATTAACGTGTCTAATAAGAGTGACACACTGCTGTTCAATTGACTATTCCAACATTAGAAAACACCACAGTAAAGAACGTTGCTCTGTACCTAGTCCCCAGGCAGACCAGGATTTGAAATTTGCCATCCTTCCCGATGTTCCTTGGTGCAGTACTGATAGCATTTACGTAGTGACAGAATGTTTTGCAGGATGATCTCTGAAGCAAGACGTCCTCTTCGTTGTCCCCAAACTGGTCAGTGGTTTCAAAGTAAGCAACAGCTTTCTCTGCGGAGAGAAAGTAAAACCATGCAATGGTTAATACAAAATATTTTGAAGCCACCTCAGCACAATTACACAAAGGAAGCCATTAAAAAAAAAAAAGTCAGCATGTGCCAAAAGCTACCTCATGGTTACTATACCTCCTACTAAATGTAGGGGGAAGCGTGGTAGTCTCAGAAACTGCTCTGTGGTGACAGTTGGCAAATGTGGTCACTGTATACTGTAATGTAAATTAGCATCATGACTTAGTTTAGTGATTAGCACCACAAAAATGCCTACAAATAGTTCAATTACTCCCATTTTATAAATGTCATTAGCTACTAGTTATGGATTTCCTGAGTGAGATCTTCCTTCAGACTAAGAGGCCTAATTTATTTATTCCCTTAAAATATATTCCTGAGACCCAAGGGCTGAGCAGTGTGGACCAAGAGATAATTACCAGTATAACATCCATTGAATAAGACTATTCTCCAACCAGTATCACTTTCATAAGATTGTAGTTGAAAGCCACTTCCCAACACCTCATTTACTATGTTTGTATCTTGTGAAACTGCCAAAGATTTTTCCTCTTTCCTTATCAAAATATTTTAGTGAATTACTGTTTAGGAAAATGC
This sequence comes from Dermochelys coriacea, assembly GCF_009764565.3. Taxonomy (NCBI): domain Eukaryota; kingdom Metazoa; phylum Chordata; order Testudines; family Dermochelyidae; genus Dermochelys; species Dermochelys coriacea. The sequence continues at coordinate 244,775,148 of NC_050068.2, forward strand.
AGTTTTAATAAGTGGCATGCAAGGTACCCCTACAAATACGCCTGTACCAATAAGCCTCAATCCGAGAGGCAAAATCCTCCATCATTTCATGTCTTGGCTGTCTCTTGAGAAGAGGCTGTCAAACATGTGGCAGTTCTTGTGAAATGGACAAATTTGGATTTGAGGGAAGCCAAGTTTCATTTGAATCAGAACCTGAACCCATTTCTAAAAGTAGTTCCAAAGCTTGTTTCTAGTCAGACGCTGCAGTTGTATATTTCCTCCTTGTCACCTCCTTCCCAAAACCATTTCTTATACAGACTAACACGGCTGCTACACTGAAACCTCTCCTCTTTTGCTGTCTCAAAAGATGTAGCTCTGGAATTATCCTATGTAAATTCTTCCTTGTTTTTCCCAGCAAGCCCGCCCCACACCTGCCTTTTGCTATTGTTATGTACAATCATCATCATTGCTGTGGCTCAGACTTGGGTTCATGGGTCATCTCTGACTACTTTTTCTTTCTCCTCATACATCCAGACTATCATCAAGTCTTGCTACTGCATTTTTTTTTTTGGTCACATATGGAAAAAAACAAAAACAAAAAAACAAACAAAAAAACTCTTTCCTTCCTTAGCTTTGTGACGCTTTTGTCCTCCCCTCCCTGATTACTAAAAGTGACTCCAGTATTACCTTCCCATTTGCCACATATCACTCCTCTCCACTGAGTAAGGAAAGCAGCCACTAAAATCTTCATCCTTTCCTGAGCAGACCAGATCACTCCCCTCCCTCAAACCCATCCACTGGCTCACCTCTGCCCACTAGATCAAACTTACACTTCCCATCCTCACCCCTCCACACCCCATTGACTGGAATCTGCCAAAAGACACTAGACTCATTCACACTGTTTCCTTCAACTCCTGTCATTGGGATTTCATTTATGCTGCCCCCTCTGCTTGGGTAACCTCCCAAACTGTGCCAGTCATTCCCCTCAAACACCTCCTAACACCTGCTTCTTCTACAAAGCTAAAATACATTATTAATCCACATCAGTTAAAGACGCTCCCCACTCCACCCCAATGTTACATATGTGTTGGTGACAAAGAAAAAAAATGATTAATATCATTATCATAATATCAAGTTAACACCTCACCTGTGTTTTCCACTTCACTTCATCTCATCTATGCCTGTCTTTTAGACTGAAAGCTGCTCAGGGCAGGGAGTGTATTTGTAGTTTTTACAACACAGAGCACAACTGCACTTAAACAAACACTCACATAGGGTTAGCTCAGGAGATTGAAAGTTGGTCCTGCAGGAACTGAATGGAGCCCAAGCTTATTAAAATCTGAGGTATGCACACTTGTGGCCATTTCCCTCTAACCCTTTCTCCCCTCTCACCCCAACAGAACACACCAGTTTACCTATGAAATCCCAGATGAATATGTTCTTGTGGAAAATCCGAGCTGATTTGAATCCATGGTGGAAGACCTGCTCCAGTGCTGCAACCAGGCCATTTTCACCACATAGTAGAATGGTAAGGCTGCCTCTCTATGGAACAAAAAGATACTGTTCTTAAGCACAAGCAGCTTCAAGCCCAGGTGTAACACTGGTTACTGGTACACGGATTCCTGTTTCCCTGGTTATAAAAAGGTTTACATGCATTTCCTCTTCTAATTATAGTATATTTAATGAGAGAGAGTACCTCTTTCTCTGGCTTGTGAAAATGTTTCACAATATTGTTCACCGCTTCCCCAATTCCCTCTTGGATCTGCCCTGCATTAGGTTCTGTAAATTAATGGAAAGCACAGTCGCTGAATATGACAACATTAAGACAATGCACATTAATCAAATTCACACACCACCAGACTTGGTTCAAACTGCAGGAAACATTCTCTCTTTAATATGAGTCGCGCTCATGGAGTTATTTGCATTGAGCAAATTTATGAACCTCAGTTATAAATGACCAGGGATCATCAAAACTAACCAAATTAATTGCCAGACAAACTGCACAGGTCAAGGACTTGCCTTTATAAATAATTTATTTCAGCTAATGAAGCTCTGTCCATCACACATACATGTAGTACTCTTATTGCTAAGAGTTCTTCACAGGTTTTAGGCCAAAAGGGACCAATTACAATCATCTAGACTGACCTCCTGTAAAACACAGGCCAAATAATTTCACCCAGTAACTCCTGCATCAAGTCCACAACTTCTTGCTGAACTAGAGCATAGCTTTTAAAAAGGCATCTAATCTAGATTTAAAATCTTCAAGGTGACTGAGAATCCACAGCATCCCTTGATATGTTGATCCAATGGTCAGTTACCCTAACTTTAAGAAAAATAAAATAAAATAAAATAAAAAATGGTGCCCGATATCTGGTCTGAAATTTGTCTAGCTCCAGTTTTCAGCCCTTGGATCTTGCTAGATTAGAGCTCTCCACTATCAGAAATCTTCTTCCCATGTAGGTACTTACAGGAGGTCATCGAATAATTTATTCACATTTTGTTCTGATAAGCTAAATAGATAGAGCTTCTTTCATCTCTCACTTTAACACACTCAATCATTCTCAGAGCTTCTCCTACACCCCCCAAACACTTGCCAATTTTTCAACATAATACAATTCAGTGTTTTTGTTTTTAAAAATACTGATGGCCTTCCACATGTCAAAAGTAATGCCTCATGTGACTCGAAAGGCAATTGAATCACTGAGCTTTGCAGCGCCCATCCTTCAGGAAATGTGCACAGATATGGAACCACACTCATGGAAAGCATCACTGGTTTAGTGTTGCTCTCTTTAGACTATGTTTTTCCTGGAGAGAAACAGACACTGGTAACTGAAATAAAATATTTAGTACTTTACAATAAGCCTCAATATTTTGTGCTCCGAGTGAGAGGTTTTATCCACATTTGACAGGTGGGGAAATTCAGGTAGATTAAGTCATTTGCCCAAAGTCACAGAGCAAAATAGAAGCAGAGTCAGGGTTAGAAACCATTGTTCCTTCAGATTGGACCTAGCTTTTAGAGGTTACAATCCTGTTAACAAAGATGCCTTTATTTCCCAGTAGTCACTACCACCATGTTATAGCTGTGAGCACTGGAAATGGCAGGGGCTTACTTGTATTTTTTCCTGTAAGGGAGGTGATACTCAGTCTGCGAGCTGTAGTTGGGGATTTCTGTTGAGGGGGGGTACGGCACTGCTTCCCAAGATCTTCATCCGACGCTGAAGTTATCAGTTCTCCAATAAGAATTCTCTCCAGACTTCCATCATCAACTCCCTTCCCCAGCCATCGTCCACATGGGAACCTGTGGTACCACCCGACAGAAAAGTTTCAACTGGTTGAACATTCTAACTTGAATTCAAAGTTAAGGGACATAAGTATTTCAGGCTCCTCTCTGGCCCACCTAAACATTGTTAGCTGGTGGGAAATAATCTCCAGAGTCAAAAACTGCCACTTAAAAAACAACCCCCTCTATTTCTAAGAAATGGAAAAAATGTCTGTCTCAGAAAAAGTGAGAGATCTCTCTGTTGACTGTGCAACAAGCCATCCCTTTTTTCAGAGCTGTGCTAACCATCCATGTTTCTTGACTGCAAAACGTAATTGAGACACAGTAATGTTAACTTTAGCACCATTAAAAACAAAGAAAAAACAATCTACATTTGTCAGATCAAAAGGAAATAACTTTCAAGCTAGTATGAAAGCACTAGACAGTAGAAGACAGAAGTGTGTTATACAAAAGTATTTGATCGGGCTCTTTTAGGTTTCTACATATACAAAATGAAAACATGTAAAGCTGCAACTGCAGATTAAGAGACCCAACAAAAGACAGTTACTTACCTATATTGTAACTATTTTTCTTTGAGATGGGGTGCAGAGGTGTACTCCACTCATGTGTGCACGCACCCAGCACACCAAAGCCAGAAAAATTTGCTCAGCATTATCCATCGGGATACACTTATACCCTCTGACTCCAATATACCCTCCCATCACTCGGCAAGGACAGCACCACTCTGACCCTACTCAGTTCCTTTGCCCTAGATTCCAATGCTGGAGACTCTGAACCAGAGTGGAAGGAAGGCAGGTTGTGGCATACATGTCTGCACCCACATCTTGAAGAATAGTTACAATACAGGTAAATAACTATGTTTTCTTTGCTTGTGAGTCAACTGAATCCATGTCTGCAACCACCATGGATTCAGTTGACTCACAAACAATTCCAATAGGTGGTAGAGCTCTGAGTTTACTTCAACAGTGACCACAGCACTGCCTTCTCAAAGTATGCATCTGACAGAGATGCTGCGGTAATAGCAGAATGTTTGGTAAAAGTATGCATGGAAGACCACGTAGCCCTCAAATGTGTAATGTCACCGAGAACCACAATTGATATCACTTAGGCTCTTGTCAAATGACTCCATAATGTCTGTGGGGGCACAGTCTGAGCTACTCCATAAACCATGGTAATACAGGAAGTTATCCACCTAGAAACCGTCTGCAGAGACGAGCCGACCTTTCATCCAATACGCACAGGAGATAAAAAAAAAAAGTCAAGGCGATGAACAAAATGGTTTAGGCCTTTCCAGAAGGAACGCTAAGCACTGCCTCAACGTCTAACGCATGTAGATGCTGCTCATCTGCATTTGAGTGTAGCTTAAAGAATATACACAAGTAAATAACCTGGTTAACGTGAAACTGCGAAATCACAATGGACAAAAACTTCAGATGTGGTCTTAAGAACGTTGTCTTTGAAGAACTGAGAATATGGAGGTTCTGCCCTTAATGGCTTGTAACTCACTGACTCTGCTATAGACGCAAGAAAGGCTGTCTTTTGGGAGAGGAGACGCAACAAATAGGTTGCTATCAACTCAAATGGAGGAAGGGTGAGGGTAGCCAGCACAGTATTAAAGTCCCACAAAGAGACCATTTCCTTCACAGGTAGAAACAAATAGACAATGCCTTTTAGAAATCTCGCTACTATGGAGTTTGGGTAAACTATTTTCCTTCAATCAGAGGAGGGAATGATGAGATTGCTGCCAAGTGAACCCTCAAAGACCCGAGGACTTCAAATGTAACAAATAATCCAAAATGTCCTGAATACGAGCGGACAGACTGAATTCCCTTAGATACTGACCAAACTAAAAAACTCCATATAGCCAAATAAGTAAACTGTTTTCTACTTTTAAGCAGGATTCTATGAGCTTTTTCCAAGCATTGCCCTTCCTCTTCATCTAGCCACGTACTATCCACACTGTGAGGTGTAGATTGCTTAGTACAGGATGAACATGGCCATGGTACTGAGTCAGCAGGCCAGGAAGGAGAGGCAGAGATTTGAGAGGTCTGACAGACAGACTGAGAAGGTCGGAGAACAAATATTGTCTTGGCCAAGCTGGCACAATAAGTATCAGTTTTGCATGGTCCAACTTCGGTTTGAGGGTAACCTGAGAGATGAGAGGGATAGGGGGGGAAAAGGTCCATTCCCCAGTTCAAATGAAAGGCACTGGTTAGAGACCCTGGACTGAGTCCCATTTGGCAACAAAAACGATGGCACTTGTTGCCTTTTATTGCTAAAGGGGCATCCCATTGGTTGATCTATTCTCTGAAAATGGACCTCACCATGCTACTTTTTAGAGACCACTCGTTGCTGGAGAAAGTCCTGTTAATATGGTTGGCAAACTGGTTTTGAGAGCCTGGTAAACATGTCGCTCTGGGTATGATTTCTTTCTTGATGCAGAAGTGCCAAAATTTGATTGCTTCCTGACAAAGCTAGTAGGAGCAGGCTCCTCCCTGCTTGTTCACATAATACACTGCAGTGATATTGTTGGTGAGTAAGTGAATGGCTGCTCTCTGATCCAATCCATTGTAAATGATTCAAAGCTTCAGTACGTTGATATGACATGATGCTTCCTGATCCAACCACAAACCCATAACATTTAACATCCCTAGATGTGCTCCCTACCTATTTTGGAGGCATCCATGACTTTAGTTCTGGTCGCTGGAGGACGGGTAAAAGGAATTCCCTGTCACGCATTGTTCTGTTCTGCCCACCACTGCAGAGAGTCCAGTATCTCTGGAGGCACTTGGACAAACTGGTCCACTGATTGGCAACTTGGGTGACAGATCAACTTCAACCATGACTGGGGAGAAGGAAGACAAATCGCACATGCTGAACCACGCAGCCATATGTCCTAGTATCTTCAGGCATGGGTGAAGGATGAGACTGGAGATAGAGTCAAAGGTGTCAAGTTATCCAGAATTGCTCATGTGGGAAAAAGGCCCTCTAATTTGTAGATTTCAATAGGGCCCCAATGAACTTGATTTTTTGAGTTGGAGTCAATGCCAACTTTGCTTTGTTCAAAATCAACCCCAGTCGATTGAAGATGTCTGGCGTGAACTGGACATGACTGAAGACTAGTTTTTCGGTTCAGCCCCTCACTAGCCAATCATCTAGGTAGAGGAAGATATCAGTTTCCTTCATTCTGAGATAGGCCATTACCACTGTCATGCATTTGGTAATGACATGTAGGGCTGATGACAGGTCAAAGGGGAGAACTGTTTACAGATAGCACTGACTAGTGACAGGGAATCTCAGGAACTTCCTGTGGCCTGGGAAAATTGCCACACGGAAATAGGTGTCCTGTAGATTGAAAGCAACAAACCACTGGCTGTGATTCAATGAAGGAAGAATAGTGGACAGGGTAATCGTGTGGAATTTCATACTTGATGTATTTGTTGAGACCGTGGAGACTGAGACCATGGAGACTCTCACTCTTCCTTGGACTTAGGGGATCAGGAAGTACCAGAAGTAGAATCCCTTCCCTTTTTCCCCAGTGAAGAGGAGGAACCTCCTCTATAGCTCCCAGAGCACAAAAAGTTTGGACCCGCTGAAGCGGCACCAGCTCACAAGAGGTTCCCTAGAAAGAAATGGGATGGAGCTTGGGGGAAATGGACAGAAATTGTATGGCATAACCCAATCCCGCAGTGCTTAGGACCCATCCATCCACAGTAGTTATTTCCCAACTTGCACTGTAGAAGCAAGACAGCCTGTCCCCAAACCAGAGGGAATGGGTTTGAAATGTTCACAGCTGGCACGCTGCTTTTGATATGAAAGTCAAATAGGCTGCCTGTCCGAAGGTATAGAGCATGGTCTGATTGGGTAAAACTAGACCCAGAAGATCATCTTCTCTGTGACTTAAGTCCTTTCTGGAGAAGTCTTGCTACCCAGCAGTGTAGGACTACTGGCAAAATTATTGCTGGCGTTGTTGATGACCCATAAAATGATGTCTCTGTGGTCTGTGTAAATCCCAAAGACTGTAAAGTAGCTTGTGTCGTCTTAAACAAAACGCATCTCCTTAAACAAAACTAAACAAATGCTAAGTCCTCTTTGATCTGCTGAACTTCAGAAGCTATGCTGGAATTCTGTAGCCATCAGGGCGTTATCACAGCTGCATCCATATGTCTGGACGAAGCATCCACCACATCCAGTGCTGATGGTAGAGACATCTAGGCCACCAAATGGGTCTCTGCAATAAATGCCTTAAACTCTTCCCTGGAGGATTCTGGTAACTTACCTGTAAGATTGGACATAGTGCCCCATTTTACAGTCATATTTAAACAATAATGCTTACAGGTTGGCAATGTGCAACTGTAATGAGGAGGTTGAATACACTTATCCTCACAATCTAATGTTTAGACTCTGTGATTAGGATTTATACGTCCTCTGTCGTACTCTGATTTGTCGCAGTCACAACCAGGGAATTAGGAGGTGGATGGGAAATATTCAAACCCTTCTATGGCAGCATTATATCTAGTCAGTAAGCTTAGCCGTGGGTGAGAGAGACATTGGGGTATTCCAGAAATTTGGCAGGATCCAATATTGCTTCATTTATATGGAGAGCCACTTCCCCAGCAGCTGAGGATTGAAGAACATCCACTAACTAATGGGTGTTCTCTTGAACACACAGCCTGAATATCCAATGGAGATGCCATTTATCTCAGGAGGACTTGATCCTGAGATAAAGATTCAGACGTGGTAGCACTGTCTGGTAAAGAGGAAGATGAGGGAAATGGAACCACCGGAATCTCTTGTGCAGGGGTTCTCAAACTGGGGGGAAGGGAAGATCGCACTCAGAGGCTTGCTATGTAAAAGGGGTCACCAGTAAAAAAAGTTTGAGAACCACTGCTCTTGTGGCAATGCATTTGACTGTACCAAGGGTTCAATTCCACCACGTCAGAGACAGCCCCTCAGCCCATGGCTACAGCACAGTTGGCCCACGTGGAGAAACCACTAGAGGAACAAGTGATGTAGCTCTGGACTGAGGACTGTTGGGATCTTACCAAATGAGGAACCTCCCAGGAATTCAAAGGAGGCCACTGTGGATGTGGCTTTGGTGGCCAGTAGGAGGTAGGCCAGGAAGCAGATTGTGGGAGCAGTACTGATCATGGTACCGATGGTGACCCCCAGGAGGTCTCAACGATCTTGGAGAGCGGTATCATGAAGGCAAAGGAGAGTAAGATGCTTCAGCACTTGATCTTGAAGACCTTTCCAAGTAGTCTGGCAGTAATGCAGGAGCCACTCCAGGTGGGGCCAATAAATGGCCCACATCATCTGCAGTCCAACACAACAGCCTCATTGGCACCAACAGTGGTACAGTCAAAAGCACTTTGAGTACTGGTAAAGGCATCACACCTGGTATTGAACCGGACAGCTGGTACTGAAGGTGAAGTGGGTACTGGACCTGCAGATATACACTGTGCTGGAATGGTCATCAGTACTGAAGATAGCATATGTGCCAGCAGTCCCATAGCTACTGAACAGGAAGCAGACTATAATTCAAGACCCTGGATATGAAGAGGTGCAGACGATAAGTCAGCCACCAATCCAGGAAATGCAGAGGACACTGAAGATGAAGCCACTACAGTCAAGTGTTCTTAAGTGATGAGTCAGGAACAGACAGGCACAGCAAGTCTGCTGCTGCCTGATACATCAGTGGTGTGTAGAGTGTCTGTGTGGACACCACCATCATCAGTGCTGGTCTCAGCAGATGCTCCCAGAGTGGTACCAGAGTCAATGGTACAGTCTAGTTGATCAACCATTGGTACTGGAGAGTGGACTGAAGGCTCAGCTTTAGCCACATCCCAAAAGACTCAGTATGTCAGTCTGCACGCCTCCTAGACAGGGAAGATAAATCTCTCTGAACACTGGAGCTGCCCCTGTCCATTTTCCTCAGCGTACTGGAGGAAGGAGAATGATGCTTTCTTTTGCTGGGTGAATTATCCAAGTCTGGACATGGAGCCCCTGTCCATTCTAGCTCAGTCTCTCTGGAGGGCCTGATGATCTGAGGCAATTCCCAGAGCTGAAGTGAGGCTCATGGCTTTCTCTGCAAATGTACTGCCTTCAAACACAAATTCCTTGCCACCTGTGTTCTCTTCTTAAACAATTTACTGGTAGAACAGCCTTAAGTAGGGTGCCCTTCACCAAGACACAATGAACATCGGGTGTGGGGGGCTCAGTAGTAGGGATAGCAAAACCACATGATGAACAATGTTTAGAACCCAGATAAGGCATCACCCTGGGCTTAAACTCTACTAAACATACTAAGCTAAATTAAATCTTAAGGTACTACTCAACTTAACTATTTACAGAAAAAAACACAAACACTGTGACAAAGAATGTGGGGTGAGACACCACACTGAATGCTCCAAATCAAGCTGTGGACGGGGAGAAGGACCTGAGTGGTTTCGGGCGGTGCCAACCCATATAGCCATGGAAGGGACTACAATGGCCAGAAGGCACGGGCGACACTCCGATGCGAACTCCTAAGCAAGTTCTCTGGTTTCAATACACGAGGCATGTGCACACTGGAGTGGTATGCACATTTGCAGTCATCTGAAGAACTCTCATTTTCTTGAAAGCTATACTTCTGTATTCTTGTTCAAATATTCAGACATTTAATTGCTTTTTTATTGGTCATCTACCATTTTTTAAACCAATTGTTCATACTTCCATTACAAAGATTTACCTAAAATAAAACTGCCATTCAAGCTTTTGGGAATAAAAATGGAATTTTTTTTTATATACAGCTGTGCTGGACAGACATAAGCCCATTAATCTGGCTATTAGAGGCAATGGTGATAAGCACTTTAAAAATACGCAGTCTGTCCTGTCCCAGAAGACTAATAAAATCTCATACTTTCAAGCCTCCCCATGTATATCTAATCAGATTCTTCAGCTTCAGTTGTAGTTTTTGAAACCTAGAGAATTTCAATCTGAAATTCTCCGTCTCTAAAGCCTAAATCGAGTCGCCTGTCTACATCATAGTTCAGCACACCCAAAAAGGACACCAGAGATCTCTAGGGTTTTATGGCTCAGGCAGGGATTTCAGATTTAGGGAGTTAGAACATTTGAAACTTGTTGCTTACTTGTATGTATGTCCTGTGATTTCATTTCTTACCATGACGCAATCTACCAGCCACTTTGCTAATAATCCTGAGTTGTCATGACCAATCTGAACAGTTGTTAGCTTTCCTAAATTCTGGCACTGCAGATGAAAGAAATAGATTTTATTCAATTTTAATAGAAAGATGGCCCACAATAGTTTAGTTCACTAGCTTGCTTAATTTCATTTGCTTTATGAAGCATGGATTCTTAATCAAGCAAATACAGCTAAAAAAACCCAGTATAATTGCTGTTTCTGTTCCTATTTTACTTAGTTAGGTCCTCAAAAATTTATAGCTTGTTAACAGATGTATATTCTTTGCAGTGAGAGCTTATGATGCATAATTATGAGTCATGTTAACCACTGTTTTTTAGCTAAATAGGGAAGAAAGCTGCTTTTATTTATGAAATTTGTTTTCAGTATGTTCAGCTTCTCAAAAATATCTTGTAATTTTGAATAAGGAATCATTCTGTGGCAGGAAACTAGTCATTATCACCAATTATTATTAAATGCCAATGTGCTCAGTCCTTCATAAGACAAAGTACCCAACCTGAGAAGCTTATGACCACAAAAGACAGACAAGTAGAAAATGACAATGCAAAGTCCAGAGCAATGTTATTTAATATTTACAGGAATGACCAGTGGCCCCAGTGAAGACCAGGCACCATGTTGTTAGATGCTAAACAACATATAAATGGCAGGTCCCTCTCCAAAAGATGTTACAATCTAAGGTCCCAATCCTGCAAACATTTATACATGAGTAGCTTTACACCCACAAGTAATCCCATTGAACTCAATGGGACTAATCACATGAACAAGTGTTTTTCAGAACAGTGCCTTAGATGTCAACAAAGACTTTCCCTGTTAAATACATTATTCACCCTAATGTTTTACAGCTGATGTGGACAAGCATGTGTGCGCATTGCAGAAGAGGTGGGGTCTTTAGAAGGGATTGTAGTGATGAGGGATAAAAGGTCTGGCATACTGGGAGATCACTCCATTTATGGAGGGAAGATCAGTGTCACTTTCATTCCAGAACATCTTTGCCATCACAGGGCAATGAATGAATCACCATTCATTCCTGTCCAGGGCTTGTTCCTCCATTAAGCCTAGTCTGGTCATGTCCCCATGTAGATTCTCTCAGGCTTTATCAACACTACAGGTGAAATTTGATCTAAGCTACGCAATTTGAATTACGTGAATAGCGTAACTCAAATCGACGTAGCTTAGATCTACTTACCACAGGGTCCACACTATGCGACTTCCGCTATTGTTCTTGATCCTGTGGAGGACAGGAGTCGACAGGAGACCAATCTGCCATCAATTTAGTGGGTCTACTGAAGCCCCGCTAAATCGACCGCTGATGCATCGATCGCCGCTCATCAATCCCCCAGTAATTGTAGACAAGCCCTCAGTATCTAATCAGTGGTTGGCCTCTAGGTCAGACTGACCTTGATTGTGGTTGCATTATTTTCTTTGGCATCCTATCATTTGTTTGTCTTTTGCAGTGTCCCCATCATCATAAATCTTGTTGCTAGAACCAATCCAGTACCCTCATTTCACATTCTACTCTCTTTTTAAGAGAGCTGGTCTTAAAATCATTCCACTTCAGACCTGCAATCTTCCATTTCTATTGCCTCCAGCCTTCTGATGTTTGTTTAATTCAGGGGTCGGCAGCCTGCGGCATGTGTGCCAAAGGCGGCACGTGAGCTGATTTTTGGCCTAGATGAACCGAATCCTGGGCTGGCAGCGGGCTGAGCGGGGACAGCGGCCAGGGCCCCGCATGGCAGGGGCTGGAACCCCAGACTGGAGGTAGGCTGAGCGGCTCAGCCCGCTGCCGGCCCTGGGTCCCGGCCGTCTGCTCCGCTCAGCCCGCTGCCGGCCCAGGGTTCTGTCCGCTGGCCCCTGTAAATGTAAAATGTATTATTGGCACGCCAAACCTTAAATTAATGAAGGCTTGGCACGCCATTTCTCAAAGGTTCCCGACCTCTGGTTTAATTCAATGCAGCAGTTTCCAGAACATAGAGTAATAATGTTAGTAGGAAGAAAAGGAGTACTTGTGGCACGTTAGAGACTAACATTTATTTGAGCATAAGCTTTCATGAGCTATAGCTCAATTCATCGGATGCAATGTTAGTAGGCTGGTACGATAAATTTTCACTTTGGTACCAAATGCAATGTTTTTATCAGTCCATAATTGTCGTCGATTGATGAAATCAAGGTATTAATTATGTCTGATGCTATGAAGTTATGAAATTGCTGGATCTGGGAATGTCTACACTGTACCCGGAGATGTAATTTCCAGCTCGGGGAGATGTATCCACACTGGCTTTGAGTGAGAGTCTGTATACTACAAACAGCAGTGTAGCAGCAGTGGCATGGGCTAGCCGCCTGAATACACACCTAAGGTATCAGAAGGGATTGTACCTGGGCGGTTAGCCCAAGCTGCCACTTGTGCCAGAGCTACCTGAATTGCAACTCCTCCAGCTGCAATGTAGAAGTACCCTAAGGTGGCTGTGGAATCCACTGCTTGCTGACTTGGGTTGCAGCACCTTCTTACCAGACCAGGGACAATGAAGAGTCATTAACTGTCATGACTGTGCTCTGAATTTAATGGGCATGCTAAGGAAGTTGGCTGGAGCTGAGAGAAGCTGCTTTCTCCAACTTGTCTTCAAGAAAGGGGAAGTGGAGAGTGTGGAAAATCCCCAAACAGAACAAAGGGACAGAGGTGACAAAGCAAGGATTTAAAAAGGACTCTCAGAAGGCAAAAGGGGGAAGGCTTTTGGAGGTACAGGAAGCTTTGGCAGGAGTGTGAAAGAGATGAGCAGGCTTTCTTAGCAGGGGGGTTGGTTTAAACTGCAGCCTAACCATGGTCAGGGAAAGCCAGCTGGGCTGGAAAGACTCATGAACTCCAGGGGAAGGATTCTAGATACCCCAGATGACTCCGACCAAGTCCAAAAGACCTCTCCAGAGTGGTGAGGAACCAGAGGCAGAGAAATGTATATAGGGGTGTATTATTTTGTATAGATGTGTGTTTCATTTAATAACACAAGAAGAGCAATGATGTTTTAGAATCCTGTGCATACTGTCTCTCTCTCTCTCTGGTGGCTTTCACTGAAGAGGTAAACTGTAAGCTAGCAGACATCCACCTTTGGTGAGATTCTGGGGAACATACAAGAGCTTCTGTTAGGCCTGGGGAAATGGCACTAGTTTCAGGATGGAGGCAACTGGACTGCGGAGTCCCCACTGCCAAGAGGATTGTCAGACACAAGAAGTACGATTGAAGTGCATGCCTAGAAGCCCCCTACCATGCACATTGCCTAAACTTTGCCCTGCCCCAGCAGGCTAAGGACATGTGGGATTCAGCATTTTGATTCCCCACAGCAGCCTTTGGAGTGTCCAGCACAGGGAACTCAAATAGATTTGGGGCAGCAGGGAGGCAACTCGAAGATGGAAGAGGAGGTATGAGTGGCATAGTGAGGCTGTTGTCATTGGCAGAGCAAAGGGAAAGCAGGGAACAGTAAGAAATTTGATGAGGGATGTAGGTTGAGGTGAGTTCAGATGAGGACAAGAAATATAAATTAGACACGGTGGGTAAGTGAAAAAGTTCTGACAGGAGAGTGACATGTTCTGTCCATCAGTGAGGACAGTAACTTTAGAAGCACTAGTTTTCTGCTTTTTATTTAAAATCTACAGTGACCTTGGACACTCAGACGCTATTTAAAAAAAAGTTGTGCTCTGAACAAAAAGAAAAACTAGCAAAATAAATGTTTCTTGGTTGTAGTGCTCAATACTGAGTACTGAAAAAAGAAGAGCCCGCACTCACCTCAAATGTCATTTCTAGAAGATTTTTAGGTATCTGCATTACTCCTGTATCTCCTAGTTCTCCTGAAACACAAATCCATGGGTTTGATGTGGTGATTGCATTGCTTAGTTTTTTGATAGGGATTATCACAGTCCTATATGGAATCACTAAAATGAGAAAAAACAAAACAAAACCCAGAATCAAAACAACTGCATTTTTTAAAATGTGGTTTACACAATATAGTACAATTAGGACTTCGCTCTTGTGCTGTATCTCAGTAGCATTACAAGTAAAAATCCTTCTCAATACCGAAGGTAAATGAGATAATTCTATAAAAACATCCAGCATGCAGTATTTGCACCAACTATGAAAACAGATACTCTGATCATAAAAAGAAGAGGTCATGAAACCATTCCAAGTCTAGATAGCTCAGTTATAGATAGAAAAAGAATAATTATGTTAAAATAAAACTGATCTGCACAGCAACTTTTGGGTGGTTTCAACCCAGGAACCAATTATTATTTGTCTGTAAGAGCAGCCTCAAGTAACAGTTCCTTAAGTCTCTGCCATTGCAAACAAAATGCTCTCACAGATCTGCACACAGAAGAGACCAGGAGCATTCTGCCCTTCAAATATAAACACTGTCCTTTAGGTTTTTCTGCTGTTCTCTTGCAACATGTGGAGTTAATATACTCACATGAAATCCTGCCAACGTTTTCCAGTGGGTATATGCGCCAAACATGATGCTTAAACCAGTAAGTCAAAAACTATGAAAATAGACCCCAGTATAAAATTGAGATAGTTTCCCACATTTAAAGTCAGAGAATGAGATGGCGAGGATTCCCTTACTTGTGCATAAACAATGTACTTGAGATTGATCTGAATAGCCACCAGGTGTTGCTGTTGTACCACAATGAAAACAAGGAGCATTCACCTTGCAGTAAAACCAGTTCAAAGCAATAAAGAACTTCAGAAAATGCCTGCTTCATCCCATCTCCATTTTAAAAGTAGAACACTATAATTTGAATACATTATACCCCTATGTATCAGAATACTGGCAATGCTGCTAATACGGGGTTGTCAGACTGAAGACAGATTTGGAGGTTTCATCCTCTGGCTGAGTGGAAATATTATGAAGCAGATTCTCAGTGGACACTTTTCTCAGCACCACTTAAAATCTATGGGAATCTCAGTAGGCCTTGATGCTTAATGCACAGTTGAGTGAGGAAAACAGGACTGGCCGTCCGTCCCAACCTGCAGTGAACAGTGTGGAATCACACTTGTTTGTACTGCAGGAGTTGCTTTCCTGATGTTTTGCAAAGCTGCCATTTCCTTTGATTAAGGAAATCATCCCTTTTTACTTTTGCGTGCATCATCTCAATATTGTACACAATGCCACAAATTCACTCTTGCGTCCCAGAAGAGTAAGTTGCCAACACTGATGGCCCAGAAAACAAGATACAGTAAAACCTCCATGGACACGGCGCTCTTTTGTAATTACTCATTCCCCTAATGAAAGCTTAAGAAGAGGAAAAGTTAAAAGATTAGCCCAAACTTTAATGACTAGGTAAAGACTAACTTTACTTCACCTCCTAAAGAAATAAGGATGTGAAAATAAAGAGACCAAGGCCAACACAGCAACCTGGTAGCACTACCCACTGTTAGGGAGGGGAAAACAAGTTCATGTCTAGGTTTTGGCCTGTTGTCACTCCTCGAGTATATAAGAGAGGAGGAGGAGGAAGAAGAGGGGAAACAAGCCTTTCAGTCATGTGGGGAGGGATAAGGAAAGAGAACGGGAAGGCTACTGGTCCCACTGGCAGCCAAAGGGACAATTCCATTGGGCCTCCAAAGCAGACATGCTCTACAAAATGGCTTCCACCACATGGAGTGACCTTGCACATAAAATTCTGTACGTGGCCTGCAGAGGTGCTGCACAACTGCACATGCAGTCCGTGTCAATGAAAATGTTGAAACAGCTTGGTGGGTTAAAAGTCCATGTGGCTGACAGGTGTGAACTCACCCTTCAGTTAACATAACTATAAACACCCCCCCCCAGGCACCGATTCTGTGAGTGCTCCGGGGCACCCATGGAAGAAAAAAAAAACAAAACAAAAAACAAAAACACAGTACTCAGCACCTACCAGCCACAGCTGATCAGCAGCTGCTGCCGATCAGCTATTTGGTGACTGGGGGAGGCACGTGGGGGAGGACGGAGAGCAGAGAGTGGCAGGCGGGCAAGGCCTCAGGGCACAGGTTGGAGTAAGGGCAGGGCCTTGGGGGAGGGGGCCGAGTGGAAGTAGGAAGAGGCGAGGTGAGGGCCGGGACTCAGGGAAGGGGCGGAGATGGGGTGGGGTTTCGGGGAGGGGGCAGAGTGGGGGCTGAGCACCCGCAGGGAAAAATAAAAAACTCAGCGCCTATGCTTAAGCCCCACATAAGACGAAAGGTGTGTGTGAACCCACCCAGGAGTTTTTGGGCTGAGTATTGCATTGTGTAGGTGTGTTCGAGTGAGTACACAGAAATCAAGGTGACAGACAAAAACAGAGGGAGAAGCAGAAGAAAACTGGTGAGAAAAGCCAAGCAGGAGCCTTTAAGCACAGTTTCAGAGTAGCAGCCGTGTGTCTAAGGTGCCACAAGTACTCCTTTTCTTTTAGCGAATACAGACTAACGTCAAGAATTATAACATTCAAAAACCAGTTGGAGAACACTTCAGTCTCTCTGGTCACTCGATTACAGACCTAAGAGTGGCTATCCTTCAACCAAAAAGCTTCAAAAACAGACTCCAACGAGAGACTGCTGAATTGGAATCAATTTGCAAACTGGACACAATTAACTTAGGCTTGAATAGAGACTGGGAATGGATGAGTCATTACACAAAGTAAAACTATTTCCCCATGGTATTTCTCCCCCCCACCCCACCCCCCACTGTTGCTCAGATATTCTTGTTAACTGCTGGAAATAGCCTACCTTGCTTGTCACCATGAAAGGTTTTCCTCCTTTCCCCCCCTGCTGCTGGTGATGGCTTATCTTAAGTGATCACTCTCCTTTCAGTTTTCAGAGTCGCAGCCGTGTCTGTATTCGCAAAAAGAAAACGAGTACTTGTGGCACCTTAGAGATTAACAAATTTATTAGAGCATAAGCTTTCGTGAGCTACAGCTCACTTCAGCTCACGAAAGCTTATGCTCTAATAAATTTGTTAGTCTCTAAGGTGCCACAAGTACTCCTTTTCTTTCTCCTTACAGTGTGTATGATAAACCCATTGTTTCATGTTCTCTGTGTGTGTATATCAATCTCCCCTCTGTTTTTTCCACCAAATGCATCCGATGAAGTGAGCTGTAGCTCACGAAAGCTTATGCTCTAATAAATTTGTTAGTCTCTAAGGTGCCACAAGTACTCCTTTTCTTTTTAAGCACAGTGTGACCCTGCAAAAAGCTAGAGAACTTTTGGGTCTGGCGTTGGCTGCAGAGGCTTGGGGGCTGTAAGCTAAGAAATCGTTCCTTCTGTTCTTGGCTCCTTCTTCATTCAGAGACACAACTTTGAACACTCCTCATAAATAGTCAGGTATTTCTTCAATTCAGTTTTGGTTATCCCCAATTTCTACTTTCAAATGGAACATTCCCAAAGCCCCAAACTTCAATTAGCTGCTTGGGTCAAAAGGGGCAACAATACATAGTGTACACATCCAGACAGCAAATGCCTTATCCTGCAAAGCGTGCTGTTAACAGGCCCCAAGGAGTCTTATCTGTTTCTCAGAGGCTACAAGGATGGTGTACGTATACTGGAGAAATATGGGGGAGCTTTGAGATGTGGAGGACTTTTCTGGGTAAAAATAGATGAAGGACTACATAACTCTGAGATATGGAAATGGTACTAGGACACTTAGGTGCTATAATATTATCTGAATGCTACTCTCCTCCACTATCCCATTCTGTTATCCAAAGCACTCACACATGATCTTACACTTAGCTGGTTATCCAGAGCAACACCCAGAGGTGCTGATCTCAGTACCCATGACTGCAGGCTTCTTGGTAAGAGCCCAGCTATACTGATCATTCATCAAGGTGTACTCAGCATCACTCCTCTGTCACCATGACAGTGACTATTTTTCATTCAGGACAAAGTTTGAGTCTCCAACTCACTGATTGTAGTGAAGACACTTGTGAAGCAGAAGTAATCCACAGCATTGAGCGAAAGAAGGTGATAGAGGAACTGCTCTCGTTCTTCTTCACAGCGTAGGAAAGCATAACGCTTATAAAGTTTCCTGTGAGAAACAAAAATATTACTGTCTCTTTAAAAAACAGACACTAAACCAACATTAAAAGGTCTGTGAACCCCAGAACACCAAACTAAGGGCTAACCTACATATAAAGAGAGAGTACTTTGGGCCAGATGTGCCACTGGCGTAAACTGGCCGAAATCTATTGAAGTCAGTGCAGCTATGTTGATTTACACCAGCTAAAGCTCTAACCTTATGTATTTAATACCAGTAAATAAACTCCTATACAAAGGCAGATACTCCCAATGGTGATATGCATCAATTCCAATTTTTATACATATTTTATATACACTGTATGAAGGGTTAATAAAGGGGTGTGGGGGTAGAGGGGATTCCACCCCCTTTGCAGCTGGATCCAGAGCTCTTCCCCTTCTATTTCAAACTAGTTCAACCACTGGCTGTAAGTTGATATGTGTGTGAAGTCTGACATGTCAGCATTTGTAAATGCACTGGGGTAATTTGTGTCCAACCAAGACCAACTGGGCTAAGGTGAGCTGAGGTCTTAGCTAAATCTGCTAACATCAATGGATATGAACTAATGATATTCAAAAGGTACAGCCACCCCATCTGAGCCTCTCATCCTTCAGGCTTTCCTCAGACCTTCTCTTTTGTGGAGTGGGGAGTGTGTGATGTCCTAACCTTCTTCCCACTCTGTACTCTGATTGGGGGTTCTCTGCTCAGGGTCCGCAAGTGGTGCTGGGTGGCTCCCCTTCAATCTTCTTGCTTTGGGAGGTATTTGGACCTGAGCAATCCAAAAATTGACAGGGTCTTGATAGAGGGTGTCAAGAAGTAGCCTGTCCAAGACCCATGTAGGAAACAAACACTCTCTCTCTAATTGGTACTAGCTAGCTCCAGCCCAGACCAGCTGCAGAGGCAGATACTTTTCAGAAGGCTTAGTTCACAGGGCAAACTCAGAACCCTAATCAGGATACTGTGATCATGAAGCTTAAGAATAGTAAGTTACTCTTACTTTGCGAGTGCTTGGTTAGAGAGAAGCTGCTTTAGGTGCTGAGACAAAAGCTTCTTTTCAAGAGACAACCTTATCCATGCTCGAGCTCGACCCACATCAGTCTTTATCTCATTCATGTTCTGAATATGCCTGAAACCGGAGGGGTGGGGGGGGGGGTGGAGAAAAAAAATCATAAAATCCTGACCGTTTAAAATGGCAGCATCCAATATGTGGCAGAACTTGAATTTAATTTGAAAATATCCCTGGAAATTAAAGATGTGCAAAAACACATTTCCCACCCCCACCCCCAAATTAGAGAAGTCTAGTAATACAGAGTTCATACAGCTGTCAAAAAATATTTAAAAAAGCTGTTTTTAAAATGGTCTTTGAAAGCTAGCAGAAACAGGGCCAAACCTTGTTAAAATAGTTTTGAAACCTATTAGAAAGTCTATAGTGCAGTTTTGCAAAGCCATTTAGAATGGTTTATACTGTTCATTGGCCCTCTCTCTGTTGAGCAGAGGAATGCAGTTAGCACCTTGCTAGAAAAAAAAAATCATGTTTGAACACTGGTACCACTAATCTATAGCATAGAGACTATGGTAATAATACACTTCAAAAAGGAAATACCATCACATTGGGAAACCCAGTTATGCAACAGCAGCTCCCCTGACAGCATTAACAAATACGGTATGCCTCGAAAGCTATCCAAAGAAAATAACAGAATGCCACTAGCCATCACCTTCAGCCCCCAACTAAAACCTATCCAACACATCATCAACAATCTATAACCTATCCTGAAGGACGACCCATCACTCTCACAGATCTTGGGAGACAGGCCAGTCCTTGCTTACAGACAGCTCCCCAACCTGAAGCAAATACTCACCAGCAACCACACACCAGAACCACTAACCCAGGAACCTATCCTTGCAACAAAGCCCATTGCCAACTGTCCACATATCTATTCAGGGGGACACCATCATAGGGCCTAATCACATCAGCCACACTATCAGAGGCTCGTTCACCTGCACATCTACCAATGTGATATATGCCATCATGTGCCGGCAATGCCCCTTTGCCATGTACATTGGTCAAACTGGACAGTCTCTACGTAAAAGAATAAATGGACACAAATCAGACGTCAAGAATTAGAACATTCAAAAACCAGTCGGAGACCACTTCAATCTCTTTGGTCACTCGATTACAGACCTAAAAGTTGCAATTCTTCAACAAAAAAGCTTCAAAAACAGACTCCAACGAGAGACTGCTGAATTGGAATTATTTTGCAAACTGGATACAATTAACTTAGGCTTGAATAGAGACTGGGAGTGGATGGGTCATTACACAAAGTAAAACTATTTCCCCATGTTTATTTCCCCCCTCTACCCCACACTGTGCCTCAGATGTTCTTGTCAACTGCTGGAAATGGCCCACCTTGATCATCACTACAAAAGGCTCCCCCCCACCCGCTCTCCTGCTGGTAATAGCTCACCTTAAGTGATCACTCTCATTACAGGATGTATGGTAACACCCATTGTTTCACAAAAAGAAAAGGAGTACCCGTGGCATCTTAGAGACTAACAAATTTATTAGAGCATAAGCTTTCGTGAGCTACAGTTGTAGCTCACGAAAGCTTATGCTCTAATAAATTTGTTAGTCTCTAAGGTGCCACGGGTACTCCTTTTCTTTTTGCGAATACAGACTAACACGGCTGCTACTCTGAAACCCATTGTTTCATGTTCTCTATGTATATAAATCTCCCCACTGTATTTTCCACTGAATGCATCTGATGAAGTGAGCTGTAGCTCACGAAAGCTTATGCTCTAATAAATTTGTTAGTCTCTAAGGTGCCACAAGTACTCCTTTTCTTTTTGTGAATACAGACTAACATGGCTGCTACTCTGACTCCTAAACTATGATATAGTCTAAAAGCAGGTCTAGATGAATGAACAGTGGTTAAAATGCCAGTTGCCACTGACATTCCCCATTGTAACTATCACTGGCGGTAGCAATGTTTGGATATTTCAGAAAGAGGCCTACAATCGACAGAGCCAGAGATTTGACGTGTTCCAGGAGCACTGAACACATGACTCAGACTTACCTACACTGTTAGGCCTACCTGTGTTAACCTTGTCAGGAGACTACTGTGTTATAACAGAGTCCTCCAACAAAAGTAATTTTCACCAGTGCAGTTGGTATCCAAAATGCTAGTTTCCCCCCAGGTATTTACACCAACGCCCCTTCATACTTCAAGAGAAGTATAAAAAGGGCCTTGCGTAAATGATAATCAAGCCCAGTAGGTTTTCCACATGTCCGTTTGGAAGAAAGCAGAGCTATTCTGAACAGTTTTTTTTAAAAACTTCCCATGGTCCAACTTGGAAAGAGTACTAGAGCCTGCAAATCTTACGATACATGTAGCTTTAGAATAGAAAAAGACTGCCATGGCAGATTGTAGCCTTTTTTTTTTAAAAAAATAACTACTAGGAAAAATGAATAATGGTTTTCTGTGCATGGAAAAAGTGGCTGCAAACTGGTTAATTTTCACTCAATTTGCATGTTAAGTACACAGGCAATTCACAATGCTCCATCCCTTTGTGTAAGTCTCTAAGATTCATCCACCAAGATTGAAAGTGAGCTTTGTTAACACCGGCTTTCTAACTCACATAACACCCTTGAAGGCTGCATGTGCTCTACAAAATGACATGTACTCCAGAAAACTGATGAAGTTGTGCTGCAACTGCTGCTTGTTATGCTGACTAGTATAATTTCATTATTACTTTCTTTGTATTTTGCCCCTGCAGCCCGACCCCCAAATCAGGGTTGTAAGCTCTTCAGGGAAGGGACTGGGTTATGTATGTACAGTGTCTAGCATAATAGGGCTGGGGCCTGTAAATGCTGCAACAAAAACAAACAAAAAACATCATGTGACTGCAAAATCCAGTAAGCTGAAATCTTTTAAAAACAATTTTTGAAGAAAATTTCCCAACACGTCATGTTATGAAATGTGAACAGTTCTAAAGAGGGACAAGACTAAGGGCCTGTCTAAGCATAGAAGGCTGCAGAGGCTGCTTAGTGAAAATGCTACCTACACCAAGGGGGATGGCTTCTCTCATCTGCATAGGTACTCCATCTCCCTCAAGAGGTGGTAGCTATGTTGACTGGAGGAGCCTGTCAACATAGCACTGTCTACAGCAGGAGTTATACCAACCTAACTGCGTCGCTCAGGATTTTCTAGCCCTGACTAATGTATTTATACCAACATAAGCTGCTAGCACAGACGAAGTCGAAATGTTTTTACAGTTTAATTATAACTCCCGCCTGTCTGCAAGAGTAGACTACAGTTATACATACAAGTTTTTGTCCTTTATTACCACATCCACGGCTTCTCTCTTTTAACACTGACTTGTATCAGTTGAATCCCTGCAGAGAACCCTCTTCTGGAACTAGCAAGCACTGTGTGAAGCAAACCCCTTCCTTGGATCAGATGGATAGCAAGCAGTTAGGACTTCCAACACAGATAACTGGGCATGTAATCAGAAGTCCTTGAGAAATAGGATGCACACATTATTCCTCCACAGCATATTGAGATGCACACTGCTGTTATTTAAAGTCCTTTGAGATGAGAAGATCATAGCACAGAATCTTTTTTTTTTTTTTAGTGCTCACTTTAAGTTGCCTCTAATATGAAACACTAAATAGAATATATTCTTTTCCTAAGAGAAAATTCAAACAGATATGTACCTAAACCTTAATTTATTCTCTTTGTGTAAATCATAGCTGTCTGGTTCTGGTACAGTGGTATAAACCGACCTCATGGGACAACAGTCAAGCAACTGACTGCATGGTGTTCATCTGTTGTAATGTGGTGTGCAATAGCTCTAGAAAACCAGTCAAGAGATAACTCTAAACATCCCACAGCCTGGTACAAATTGTAGTCTTTTTTTTCCTAAAGCCGTTCAGCTACTGACTACAACAAAAAGAGGCTTTCCTGGTCTGGATTGAGATGCATCAGCAGCGCTTTGTGTCATGAATACGATGACTACTCCTACATTTAGGGTGGCGGAAGGAAGGAAACTTAAGGAACTTCGAAATTGAAGTGGAGATGATACAATATAAAGACACCCAGGTAGCACTTAAAAACTGAGCGAATTACTTCATTTACTGTCTTGCTGTACTCCAGTGCGTCTTACTCATGTAGTAAAGTTTGAAAGCCTGTAGGGGACAAGAAAGCTTGGAGGTTGAGGTGACTGTGCCAGGCAGTTCCTCATAAGGGAATGTTTTCATTTGAGGTGTCAGGGACTGCTCTGACTTACTGCCAGTTCAAGCCAACCTTTTGATGTTTCAACTGACTTCAGTGAGAGTGTTGGTGTCAGAAAAGTACAAGAGCAAAGAGGATAAAAAGATGACATGATGATGGCTTTCCTGGACGGCTGCCACCAATTTACAGATAGAAGAAAACCAAAGCGTTTTGCAGAGTGTTTCCCTGTCCATATAAAAGCAACATGTAGTCGGGTGTTAGCTAACTGCATTTATCTGGCAAAAACAGTAGTAGCAACATGAATTACCAGGTGACTATTGAGAATACTTTCCAGTGATGAGATCATGTAGTTTAGTCAAAATAACACATTTCATCTTACCTACAGCACATAGTTAACTTGTTTCACTACTTGTATGCAGTGTTGTAGTAGCCATGTTGATCCCAGGATATTGGAGACAAGGTGGGTGAACTAATAACATAAGTTGGTCCAATAAAAGACATTACCTCACTCACCTTGTCTCATTTCACTACAGTAATGTTAGAGGGCAGGGAATATTTACAGTACGTTTGGTGGGTATGGTGCTTTACAAGCAAAAGAAAAAAAAGATGTGCCTGTGTAGAGGGGTTTATGTTCTAAGTTAGACAACTTGATATGCCACATAGAAATAAGATGAAAGATAAAGGAATGGGAACACTGAACAGGAGGTAGACCTACACAATATCAAGTAATAAGGTTACTTGTTTTTGTATCAACATGTCATGTTAATGTCTGTCACAGTATGGATGCTGACATATGTTTGTCTAAATTTAGCTCTGTTAAGTTGGCAAACATGGAAGGAGTCAACGACTATTGGAAGGGGTTGAAGCACAAGAGACTTGAAATGGAAGTTTGCGTGTTGTACAAGACTAGGCAGATTATTTCAGGCACAGGAGGCAGCATGGGTAACGCTGCATGCAGGATTTGTGTTTTCCAAATGGTGGCAGGGTTGACTAATGAAAGCATGTCCTAGCTACATTGCTTGAATCATGTGATCACTTCCTACTGCATGGGAAAAATAATTGAAGCAAAATGCCCCCTTCAACTTCTGTACACCCATAAATACACACACATATATCTGGTCACACCACATGCTAAAGTCTGGATGATAAATTTAATCTAACGTACATAACCCTCTAGCATGTTTTCCTCCCACCATAAGAGAGATGTGAAGATGTGATTAATGGCTTAACTACACATAAAGGTTTATGCTGACATCAAAAGGACGGGTCACTGTTGAAGTACTACTGAGTGTCATGTGGCATGAAGGGTTTGTCTTCACATACAGCGGTGTAGCTGCGTGGTTGTAGCACTTCAGTGAAGACACTGCTATGCTGATGGGAGAGCTTCTCCTGTGGACACAGTTAATCCAGCTCCCCAAGAGGCAGTAACTATGTTGACAGGAGAAGCTCTGCCATCGACATAGCTCTGTCTACACAGGGAGGTTAGTCAGTATAACTCCCATCACTCGGGTGTGGATTTTTAACACCACTGAACGATGTAGTCATACCGATAGAGGTCTGTAGTGTAGACCTGGCTTAAGTCAACTAATGGGAAATAGATTAAGCAGTGCCCAAGTATTGCCTGTTTTGATAGTTATAAGGTTATGTAAACACCTTACAATGATTCAGCCTCACTTTCTATCACTTTGAACAAGGTTATAGTTGTTGCATATAGAAAAGGAGTACTCGTGGCACCTTAGAGACTAACAAATTTATTAGAGCATAAGCTTTCGTGAGCTACAGCTCACTTCATCGGATGCATTTGGTGGAAAAAGCAGAGGAGAGATTTATATACACACACACACACACACACGCACACACAGAGAGAGAGAGAGAGAGAACATGAAACAATGGGTTTATCACACACACTAAGGAGAGTGATCACTTAAGATAAGCCATCACCTGCAGCAGGGGGGGGAAAGGAGGAAAACCTTTCATGGTGACAAGCAAGGTAGGCTAATTCCAGCAGTTAACAAGAATATCAGAGGAACAGTGGGGGGTGGGGTGGGAGGGAGAAATACCATGGGGAAATAGTTTTACTTTGTGTAATGACTCATCCATTCCCAGTCTCTATTCAAGCCTAAGTTAATTGTGTCCAGTTTGCAAATTAATTCCAATTCAGCAGTCTCTCGTTGGAGTCTGTTTTTGAAGATTTTTTGTTGAAGGATAGCCACTCTTAGGTCTGTGATCGAGTGACCAGAGAGATTGAAGTGTTCTCGAACTGGTTTTTGAATGTTATAATTCTTGACGTCTGATTTGTGTCCATTCATTCTTTTACGTAGAGACTGTCCAGTTTGGCCAATGTACATGGCAGAGGGGCATTGCTGGCACATGATGGCATATATCACATTGGTAGATGCGCAGGTGAAGGAGCCTCTGATAGTGTGGCTGATGTGATTAGGCCCTATGATGGTATCCCCTGAATAGACATGTGGACAGAGTTGGCCACGGGCTTTGTTGCAAGGATAGGTTCCTGGGTTAGTGGTTCTGTTGTGTGGTGTGTGGTTGCTGGTGAGTATTTGCTTCAGATTGGGGGCTGTCTGTAAGCAAGGACTGGTCTGTCTCCCAAGATCTGTGAGAGCGATGGGTCGTCCTTCAGGATAGGTTGTAGATCCTTGATGATGCGTTGGAGAGGTTTTAGTTGGGGGCTGAAGGTGATGGCTAGTGGCGTTCTGTTGTTTTCTTTGTTGGGCCTGTCCTGTAGTAGGTGACTTCTGGGTACTCTTCTGGCTCTGTCAATCTGTTTCTTCACTTCAGCAGGTGGGTATTGTAGTTGTAGGAATGCATGATAGAGATCTTGTAGGTGTTTGTCTCTGTCTGAGGGGTTGGAGCAAATGCGGTTATATCGTAGCGCTTGGCTGTAGACAATGGATCGAGTGGTATGATCTGGATGAAAGCTAGAGGCATATAGGTAGGAATAGCGGTCAGTAGGTTTCCGATATAGGGTGGTGTTTATGTGACCATCTCTTATTAGCACCGTAGTGTCCAGGAAGTGGATCTCTTGTGTGGACTGGTCCAGGCTGAGGTTGATGGTGGGATGGAAATTGTTGAAATCATGGTGGAATTCCTCAAGAGCTTCTTTTCCATGGGTCCAGATGATGAAGATGTCATCAATGTAGCGCAAGTAGAGTAGGGGCATTAGGGGACGAGAGCTGAGGAAGCGTTGTTCTAAGTCAGCCATAAAAATGTTGGCATACTGTGGGGCCATGCGGGTACCCATCGCAGTGCCGCTGATTTGAAGGTATACATTGTCCACAAATGTGAAATAGTTATGGGTCAGGACAAAGTCACAAAGTTCAGCCACCAGGTTAGCTGTGACAGTATCGGGGATACTGTTCCTGACGGCTTGTAGCCCATCTTTGTGTGGAATGTTGGTGTAGAGGGCTTCTACATCCATAGTGGCTAGGATGGTGTTTTTAGGAAGATCACCAATGGACTGTAGTTTCCTCAGGAAGTCAGTCGTGTCTCGAAGATAGCTGGGAGTGCTGGTAACGAAGGGCCTGAGGAGGGAGTCTACATAGCCAGACAATCCTGCTGTCAGGGTGCCAATGCCTGAGATTATGGGGCGTCCAGGATTTCCAGGTTTATGGATCTTGGGTAGCAGATAGAATACCCCAGGTCGGGGCTCCAGGAGTGTGTCTGTGCGGATTTGTTCTTGTGCTTTTTCAGGGAGTTTCTTGAGCAAATGCTGTAGTTTCTTTTGGTAACTCTCAGTGGGATCAGAGGGTAATGGCTTGTAGAAAGTGGTGTTGGAGAGCTGCCTAGTAGCCTCTTGTTCATACTCTGACCTATTCATGATGACGACAGCACCTCCTTTGTCAGCCTTTTTGATTATGATGTCAGAGTTGTTTCTGAGGCTGTGGATGGCACTGTGTTCTGCATGGCTGAGGTTATGGGGTAAGCGATGCTGCTTTTCCACAATTTCAGCTCGTGCACGTCGGCGGAAGCAGTCTATGTAGAAATCCAGGCTGCTGTTTCGACCTTCAGGAGGAGTCCACCTAGAATCCTTCTTTTTGTAGTGTTGGCAGGAAGGTCTCTGTGGATTAATATGTTGGTCAGAGGTGTGTTGGAAATATTCCTTGAGTCTGAGACGTCGAAAATAGGATTCTAGGTCACCACAGAACTGTATCATGTTCGTGGGGGTGGAGGGGCAAAAGGAGAGGCCCCGAGATAGGACAGATTCTTCCGCTGGGCTAAGAGTATAGTTGGATAGATTAACAATATTGCTGGGTGGGTTACGGGAACCATTGTTGTGGCCCCTTGTGGCATATAGTAGTTTAGATAGCTTAGTGTCCTTTTTCTTTTGTAGAGAATCAAAGTGTGTTTTGTAAATGGCTTGTCTAGTTTTTGTAAAGTCCAGCCACGAGGAAGTTTGTGTGGAAGGTTGGTTCTTTATGAGAGTATCCAGTTTTGAGAGCTCATTCTTAATCTTTCCCTGTTTGCTGTAGAGGATGTTGATCAGGTGGTTCCGCAGTTTCCTTGAGAGTGTGTGGCACAAGCTGTCAGCATAGTCTGTGTGGTATGTAGATTGTAATGGATTTTTTACCTTCAGTCCTTTCGGTAGACTACAAGCCGTCAGGAACAGTATCCCCGATACTGTCACGGCTAACCTGGTGGCAGAACTTTGTGACTTTGTCCTGACCCATAACTATTTCACATTTGGTGACAATGTATACCTTCAAATCAGCGGCACTGCGATGGGTACCCGCATGGCCCCACAGTATGCCAACATTTTAATGGCTGACTTAGAACAACGCTTCCTCAGCTCTCGTTCCCTAATGCCCCTACTCTACTTGCGCTACATTGATGACATCTTCATCATCTGGACCCATGGAAAAGAAGCTCTTGAGGAATTCCACCATGATTTCAACAATTTCCATCCCACCATCAACCTCAGCCTGGACCAGTCCACACAAGAGATCCACTTCCTGGACACTACGGTGCTAATAAGCGATGGTCACATAAACACCACCCTATATCGGAAACCTACTGACCGCTATTCCTACCTACATGCCTCTAGCTTTCATCCAGATCATACCACTCGATCCATTGTCTACAGCCAAGCGCTACGATATAACCGCATTTGCTCCAACCCCTCAGACAGAGACAAACACCTACAAGATCTCTATCATGCATTCCTACAACTACAGTACCCACCTGCTGAAGTGAAGAAACAGATTGACAGAGCCAGAAGAGTACCCAGAAGTCACCTACTACAGGACAGGCCCAACAAAGAAAACAACAGAACGCCACTAGCCATCACCTTCAGCCCCCAACTAAAACCCCTCCAACGCATCATCAAGGATCTACAACCTATCCTGAAGGACGAGCCATCGCTCTCTCAGATCTTGGGAGACAGACCAGTCCTTGCTTACAGACAGCCCCCCAATCTGAAGCAAATACTCACCAGCAACCACACACCACACAACAGAACCACTAACCCAGGAACCTATCCTTGCAACAAAGCCCGTTGCCAACTCTGTCCACATATCTATTCAGGGGATACCATCATAGGGCCTAATCACATCAGCCACACTATCAGAGGCTCCTTCACCTGCGCATCTACCAATGTGATATATGCCATCATGTGCCAGCAATGCCCCTCTGCCATGTACATTGGCCAAACTGGACAGTCTCTACGTAAAAGAATGAATGGACACAAATCAGACGTCAAGAATTATAACATTCAAAAACCAGTTGGAGAACACTTCAATCTCTCTGGTCACTCGATCACAGACCTAAGAGTGGCTATACTTCAACAAAAAAGCTTCAAAAACAGACTCCAACGAGAGACTGCTGAATTGGAATTAATTTGCAAACTGGATACAATTAACTTAGGCTTGAATAGAGACTGGGAATGGATGAGTCATTACACAAAGTAAAACTATTTCCCCATGGTATTTCTCCCTCCCACCCCACCCCCCACTGTTCCTCTGATATTCTTGTTAACTGCTGGAATTAGCCTACCTGCTTGTCACCATGAAAGGTTTTCCTCCTTCCCCCCCCTGCTGTTGGTGATGGCTTATCTTAAGTGATCACTCTCCTTACAGTGTGTATGATAAACCCATTGTTTCATGTTCTCTGTGTGTGTGTATATAAATCTCTACTCTGTTTTTTCCACCAAATGCATCCGATGAAGTGAGCTGTAGCTCACGAAAGCTTATGCTCTAATAAATTTGTTAGTCTCTAAGGTGCCACAAGTACTCCTTTTCTTTTTGAGTCCTCATGGCAACAAATGATAAGTCTTGTTAGAACCATCTACTTTTGTTAGAAAGATCCCTTTCCTTGTAATCTTGGTTATTCATACATTTGGTCAGAACTATCCCGGTTAAAGTGATGAAATTCCTGATTACGAGGGATATAAAAGTTACTTTGACTCTTGATCTCTCCAGAGGAAAAATAAATAATTAATCCACTGAGCAATTAAAAGTCACCAACATATGCAGTAACACAAGCGTCTCAAAAAACAAACAAACCCCAGAGCAGCTAAACAGGTTTAGTTGTTTAAAAAAAAAAAAAGCGTGCGTTTTGTCAATTGTGCAAACACAGTTATTTAGTTTCCATCCTTGTCCCACTGACAAATGTCCACATCACAACACCCCCACCACAAATGGTAGTAACGAGCAACTTGGCTGACAGTGTCTTCAGAGAAGCCAAAGACTGAATGAGCCATGGAGACAACACTAACTGTCTCATCTGCAGAGGGGATCTCTCTGGATCTGAAGCTATTGTTGAAGTGTTCACGGTTCACACCCAACATGTGCACGAACACAGGATATGTAAATTCTGCATCTGTGAAAGATGATGGCTTGAGAGCCCTGGAGACTGAAGTCCTTTAGTCACAGAATAGGTACAGTGTAGACAGCAAGCATGGAAGCTGCAAAGCTGTACCTCCACATGGTCTATGTCAGTGTGCCTGACTCTGGTCTGGAGGGAGCACATCCATATTTGAGATGGTAGAAGTCTCTGTGGCCCATTCAGCCACTGGCCTTTCTGAACACAAAAACATTAACAAGGTTGCTAGTTAGTAGTAGTAATGGCATTATTGATGATATGAATATTTGTTCATGAGGAGAGGACTGAGTCCAATTGCCATTAGATGGTAACAACTTTTGGTCACTACCAACCTGAATTGAAATTGAACTAGTGACCTAGCAGTGTAAAGTCTTAAATCTCATTACGGATCCCTGAGTCATCCAAGCCCCCAAATTACTTAACATGGTTTAAGTTCCTCTGGGCCATCAGTATATAAAACAGTAGTAGTAATTTTCTATCACCAGATTAATTTTGTAATAAAATTTTTGTCTTATAAATGTTATACGTTGCATCCCAAAAAACACAGCAGATGTCATTATATAGCTTTCTGTACCCTAACCTACAGATAAATCCACATGTCAGGAATAATATTTCACTGAGAGCAACCATTAAAATTTGTGGTTGCTTGATATATGTTCTCAAGGTCCTATTACCATTTGAATAGCAATTTTTCATGAAATATCCATTTAGAAACGAATATAGCTCAGCCATTGTTGGCAGATTTTTATGTCCATCTGGATTCTAATTTTTCTGTTTTTCCTTGGCGAACTTAGGTTTTCCTATTTCAACAAATAAAATGTTGTACCAGGTATTTCAGCAACTCTACTTAAAATTAAAGTATTTTTTGCTACCCAAAAGTATATTAGCAATAACCATTTCCAACGTTGTGTACAAATTTTCTTTTCATGACCTTTTAGTTGAAGTAAACCAAAGCAGCATGCAAAACTAAAGGTTTTATAAAATGTATTAAGAGGTAAACCACATGGATTGGAGTATGTGGTCCTTACACAGAAGGAGAATGAATGAATTCTGCTCAGCTTGAATAAATCCAAAGCATGTGTGTTAATGAGAATCTCTGTGTAATGCTCCTTATGAAAGCCATAATAAATGCTTTAAGAGTAAAATACTATACCTCATATCATGAATAAGTGAGACTCTCAGTGTAGGTAATGTAATTCCTGTGTCAGATTTCCTTCTTTCCGGGCCAAGAGCAACTGTACAGGAAAAAAAAATACATACAATTAAAAGAATAAAAAATTACAGTAGTTTGTAGTACTTTGTGACGTTGCACTCTATATGATTTTATAAAAATATGCTAATGAGTGTGAATATAATGTAACTGTAATATGCTTCATGCAAAAGGTCTCTTGTAAGGTACCATTACAAAGCTTATAATCTACTGAGTCTGGTGGTCATCCCATTTGTATAAATTTATCACTCTTGTATCTGAAACTAGAAATATGAAACATAACTCTGAGGTCCTATTGTAGTTATGCAAAGTGTGGGCCATTAATGTTGGTTTGGAATCTTAATGGCTCCCATTAACCAGGACAATTGACTGTATATTGCTCTGTTTTACTTGCAAGTCTTCCTGTATAGTGTGGGTTGGCAAGTGGGTAATGAAGTCTTACAGTGACATGTGATCATGGCACCTGAACTGGAATCCATCTTTAACCTGGTGCTTTTCCATTGAGAAGGAGGGGTGGGAACCCAGAGGGACAAAGGATCCCCATCTTATGCAAAAGATATACAAGTGGGTGGAACAGAACAAATGGGGTGGCCATCATGAGAAATCCCCTAGCTACCACCTGAGCTGGAACAAGGGCTGTACCAGGGGAAAGGATTGTGCCCAGACTAGGAAAGCGTCCAGTCTGTGAAAGAAACTTATTGAAACATCTCCGAGGATGAGATTTTATCTGTATTCAGTTTTATTACTGTACTAGACTTAGACTTGTGTTTTATTTTATTTTGCTCCGTAATTCACTTTGTTCTGTTTGTTACTACCTGGAATCACTTAAATCCTACTTTCTGTATTTAATAAAATCACTTTTTATTAATTAATTAACCCAGAGTATCTATTAATACCTGGGGGGGGGCGGGCAAACGGCTATGCATGTCTCTCTATCAGAGTTATAGAGGGCAAACAATTTATGAGTTTACCCTGTATAAGCTTTATACAGGGTAAAATGGATTTATTGGCGTTAGGACCCCATTGGGAGTTGGGCATCTGAATGTTAAAGTCAAGAACACTTCTTAACTTGCTTTCAATTAAGTCTGCAGCTTTAGGGCATGTGGTTCAGACCCTGGGTCTGTGTTGGAGCAGACTGGTGTGTCTGGCTCAACAAGACAGAGTGCTGAAGTCCCAAGCTGGCAGGAAAAGCAGGGACAGAAGTAGTCTTGGCACACCAGTGGCAGCCCCAAGGGGATTTCTGTGATCCAACCCGTCACGCATTCATCTACACATCTGTAGAAGAAATCATACAACACTGAGAACTGCAACAGTTATACGCAGTTTCAGGAATACTGCCAGGCAAAGTGTTTTTCGGTTTGTCTGCTTCCACATTAATACATAATCTAGGTCCCTTTTCCCTTTAGCTAATTCAGGGCTAAACTTGGAGACTTCAGATGATTCATCAAATGTGTCCTTCTTTGCATATGAAATACATAGAAGTAAATCTGTTCTATAAGGCCTTCACACTTGATAAAACTATTTTTACTGAAATCTCAATCTGAAACCCATTTGATAAATTTAGAGGAAGTAAAACTAGCATATTAGATATTAAGACTGTCAAGCATTTCTGCACTCTAGTATTATAATCTGATTTTGCCATTACATATTTTGCACTCTGGAATTTATGCATGCCAGTCAGATTGCTTAGTGGCTGTCCATTAGTCATAGACAGTGGCATGCAGTGACATTATTAGTGAGACATGCAACAACTTCTTAGATTACAGATATAAACTTTCCACCCTGATGAAGAGTTTGTGCCGCTAGCTCTGGTCTATCATGGACAACTCAGTTCTACACTTACATGCCTTTTTTCAGTCCTTCATACAGAAATGCACTTAGTTAATTCACCTTAAGAACTCAACAAATGTTTCCATATAGCTATAATCTAATAGATCTTAGCTACATGTGTGAAATTTTAATAGATACAAGGTATGACAATGCAAACCTCAAAGAGCTATGCTAATCATCTATGGCACACAAATTAATCTGCCAGAAATGTACAAAGGCATAATGTCTCATTAATGATTACTGAATCACTCAGTCATGCAAAAGAGAAGTTTCCCACTTCACTTACATAAGGTTTTAAGGGGACTTGCCATTATGTATTCAATTCTACACTTACATGCCTTTTTAGTGACGTTCCACAAAACAGTGTCCTCCATGCAGCATGATCTCGCACACACAGTGTGTGCAAGGTCACACCGTGCAGAAGACGCTATTTTGTTCTACAAAATGGTAACCCCATGCAAGTTCTAGGGCCAAATGTAATCATCTCAGGGGCCACCAGTAGGACCACATTTTAATTCTGGGGCTTGCAATGCATGATGACATGTCCCTGGTCACTGATGCTTATTACAAAGCTGTCATGACTCAAAACACCAATTTATCCCTAGAGATATATACTTGGGGCCTGATCCCCTGTGAGATGCTGAGTTCTCTCAAATCCTACTATTGGGATTTCAGCAAGAACTCTGAATGAGGGCATTGAGAAAGTGTTGAATCCTTTCCAAAACGCTCTCCTTGATTAGCCAATTGCTGAGAGAGGGGGAAGATTCATACATACTCATTTGGTGTAAATATGCCATTATGACTGCAATGAATTTTGTGAAATACCTTATGTCTGTCCAAGACACAATCCTGAACTAACTCCTGACATATAAACATTGCTATCAGCATAAACTGGAAATACCCAGGGACATCTGCTATATTAAAAAAACAAAATCGGAGGAAACTCAGGAAGACCATCTAATTCAGCTGAAAGTCTTACAGAAACCATGCTGAGCAACAGCTGCAGTGCAGGGGAGTTCGCTGCCATACCAAAGGGAATTTCCACTAGGCATGAACTGAGAGCCTGGGCCAAATGAGCGAGGATCTGTTCTACGTAACTACTGAACGTAGTGTTCGCTTCACTCCCTCCCAGCCTGAGATTGCTTGTATAGGCCACATGCCACGGAATTAAACCTTGCTGTTTGAAGAATAATGATCTAGATTAATAAGCATGAATACCAAATTTATAAAAAATACTTCCATTACACACGAGAGCCCAGATTAATGTTCCTGTTTATATGCCCTCATATACCTAGATCAGAAGTGATGCACAAAAATCCCTCTAAGACTAATTTACATTTCTGGAAATAGTCTACAAAATCTGTCTCCTGTCCGTTAAAAGCTCAGGTCATAGACTTGGTATGTTCTTGGCCAATAAGTTCCATCACAGCCTGATGATCCTAGAAGAGCAAAGTCTGTCCTTTGCGTATCCTGAATATACTCAATCTTCAAGTGAGGATGTGTAACCAGCAGGTTATTGATGCAAGGAAAGCATCTTGAATGTTTGCACTGAAGTTTCAACAGCTTAAAATCTTTTTTTTTTTTTTTTTTACAAATCCATTAAAGACTTCTAAATATTTTATAGAAGGTAACAATAAAAATTTGTACATCTCTGTTTATTTGAGGAATGCTATAAGACAGACCATTCTCACTGATGGAAGATTTGCAGCCTCAAGTTGGGCCTCATGTCTTCAAGAAATCCAACTGGACACAACTGAAGTCTGGCACACTAATATTGTCTAGTATTTACAAAATGCCCCTTATGGTCAGGAATGGTCGAGGTATACTTGGTCCTGCTCAGAGGAAAGGGCTGGACTTGATCTCTTGAGGTGCCCTTCAGCCCTAATTTTGGTGAACCACTTCAGAAAACATACTGACTTTTCATACCTTACTTGGTGCTTAGTCAGAGTTTAAATGGAAGAAACTAAGCAAAATGACACATGCCATGATTTTCCTGAAGATGGTAACAGTTATGGCATCATTTGATTCAAATAAGCCTTCTGTTTAGTCTAGAGATCAAATATTTGAAAGAACTCAAATTACAAGTGTGATGTCAGTATCACTGACATTGAAAATACATAATAAAATCCACCACAAAGTGCTGCAGCCTTAGGCCAACCAGAACCAAGATTGCTTACTGTTGAGTCTGAGAGACCATATATGGAAAGCATACTGCTGAATACTCACCCGGGGACTCTGTCATATGTTCTTGCTTCTCTTCCCTTTCCTGGTACTGAAGCAAATGGGACCACAAAGCAGATTTCCCCTGAAAATAGAACATATAGGAGAAGTTTAAAATAAATGAGAAAGGAGCCAAATTAAAAAGCTCGATATTGGATTAGAGCCTGGTGGTTTAGAATCCAGGAAGTCACTTTGGGTTCTTGCTTCCATTCTTTATTCTTGAGCAAAGAAACCAAGATAACAGGAAAGGACCACCTCACAGAACAAGTAATTTCCTGTGATCATGAAGCTTTCTCTATATCCATTGTTTTTCTCCTCAGTGTTCCCTCCCCAGTCCTTCACTTCTCGAGGATGGAAAAAACTATTTTATTATTACAATTTGTGGAAAGGCTTCTCTTGAAAACCTCACAAAAAGTTTAGGAAATGAATAGCTGCGCCTTGAAGCATTTAGATACACTCAGGTCTATTGAGAAATGATATAGCCAAGTAGTAGTTTAAAGGGATGGATTATAGGAAATACCATTTTGCACATATTAAAAGTATTGTGTACATGTGTTTTTTCCTGACCAAGTTTCAAGTTACCAACCTGTTTGACTTGTAGACCATGACTCCAAATCCTTTCCAACAGGTCACAAAGACTAGCAATCAATGTATTTTCCTCCAGACCTGTTATATTGGCCTCTCCATGTCCCAGCTCTACTGCTTCATGGCCCATCTTCTCTACCAACATACGTTTAGTCTATAAAACAGCAAGATTTACAGAGCATGTCATCCAGCAAGCTGTGAAATATACAGATTAGTAAACTTTCAGGAGTGCATCTACTGGCTTAACATCATCCAGTATACCTTGAATTCTGGTCACTGAAACATCAATTCTGATTACAAAATGTCTATAGTCAAAAGAATATTAATTTTAGATAAGTTTCTATATAATGTATAACATAAGGAATTTGATACTACATAAACTACGACTGATGCAATTATACTTAGAAGTCAACAAATTGTGTTTCTTCAGCTACACAAGAGGGCTTTTCTCTTTTTCATGGAAGAGGTGCTCTATACTAGAAACAAGGTCTTCCTGGGTAGCATACACAATAGTCACTACACTCTGTGGACTGCTCCTTTTTGGTAGAGGCTCCCAAAACCTTGTCAGTGTGTGAACATTTTAATAGAGTTTATATGAACACCTTCTCTCCAGTTCGCAATCACGCACATTACCTCTTCTTCCCCCATTCCCGATCCCATAAAATCTCTACAACATGCCTGGAAAAGAAATGTATTTCTTTTAATGCAATTTAGCAGCTGGACATACCAAGGGAGAGGAGCCTCTGCCCGGTAACTATCTCTGGCATACCAGCAGGACTGGATTTAAAGTGATCAGGGGACTAAGCCTAATGGGAGGGAAGGGTCTAAATATGAATTACATATTGCAAAAAAATAAAATTATGTCAAACATTTATCTACGTACATATTTACATATTATTTATTTATGTAAAATTAAGAAGTCTGAAGAATTGAGTGTAGTGAGAGTAGAACAAACAGATACTTTTGAGTAAGAGGTAGCAAGAGGGATGCTACCCTGTCCTTCTCTTAGCCCTCCTAGGTAGTGGAGTGCTCATCTGTAGGAGGATGAACACTGCAACATTCCCCATCCTGCTCACCTCTTTCAACCTTGTGCTTTTACCCTCAGCTCTCCAAATGGCACAGTACAAAGCCAAGCCCTGCAGGTGTTTTCCCCAAGCTATGGCCTCTACACCATATAACCTGTCTCACTGTCTGCAGTCTGGGAGGCAGCCAGCTTTTATTATGTAAAAGAAAATCACTCGGGCGTAAAATCCACTGGAGTAAAGGAAGTAATAGTGGGAAAATTACATTGAGTGGCATTGTATTTTAGGCTGTCTTGCTCTGAAAGCTGCCTCCCAGTGTTGCACTGGCTGAGGACAATGAATTACTGTTTTCACAGTGAACCCAAATATTACTTGTGGGATGATACCCAGGTTGTGTAGTTAATCTCCAGTGATTCACCATATCAGGCCATTCTGTCACAAAGCTCTTCCACAATTAGAATCATAGAATAGAATCATAGGACTGGAATGGACCTCAAGAGGCCATTTAGTCTGGTTCCCTGCACTCATGGCCGGACTAAGTATTATCTATTCTAGAATTTGTGATGAGCAGCTCTGACATAAGAGTTTTTAAGCACGAATTCTCTGTGCACCAGGCCCCCACGGTTTGTTTTAAGCTGTCCGTAAGAAAAAGGTAACAGCTAGAAGTGACACAGATCTTTAGATGGTTGCCCAGTCATAATATTTAGCACTTCTATACTATGTTAGTTCTTCAAAATCACTAGACAAACATTAAACAAACTTAATCTAAAGCCTTTCACCTTTTGAATGACTAGGAGTTGACAAAACAGAGCTATTCCCTCTTGTGTTCTTTGCCCCCCTGAACAAAAAGACTTCATTGAAAATCAGCATCTTAAAAGAACCATTAAGGATCTTTCAAAAGAACCGTCCAACCAAGGCTGTTGTAGTGACACCCTGATTACATCAGGTCTGGTGTTTGTTTAAGGCTGGTGTAGAATGAAGGGAGAACTTCCCGTTTCATTTGCATGTGTAAATGAAGCAGACCGTGCTTATTTTTTTTTTGACTGCCCCCCCCCCGGACTCCATGCCCCTTATCCAACCCCCCTATTCCCCACCCCCTTACCATGCCGCTCAGAGCACGAGGACTGGCGGCCACGATGCCTGGCTGGAGCAGCCACACCGCCTCCCAGTCTAGAGCACCGGGGCAGGCCAGTGCCTCTCGCAGCCACGCTCCCCAGCAGGACTTCACAGCCCCGTCACCTAGAGCACTGGTGGCAAGGCAAGCAGAGGCTGCGGGGGAGGGGGAACAGCAGGGGAGGGGCTGGGGGCTAGCCTCCCCGGTCAGGAGCTCAAGGGTCTGGCCAGATGTGGCCTGCAGGCCATAGTTTGCCCTCCTCTGTGCTAGGCTGAGCATAAGATATAGGCAGCCAAGTTCTTTCATCTCAGTACAGAAAAATACATCACAGAAAAAAATTGGATTTCTTTGATTTTAGTACAGTTCAATACAATATCGAACACAGTGCATCATAAATCTGAAGCCCCTTGATGGAAGGTACTGTAAAAGTTCAAGTACTGGTAAGTAGAATGGGATGTTTTGTTTTTCCTACAAATGTGTGGGAATTGGTTCCTTATACATGGGAGGGGAATAATTTTGGCTGGAGCTGGATAGATTGTGCGCAGGTTCTGTGCAAGCTTCCCATCCTACCCCTCTGGTACTGCCTCTTGCCCCCGGCACACCTTTGCCCTCCCCGCACACACACAGGCACTCATCAGTTGTCCAGAGATGGGACCCAGCACACACAGAAGATGACTGTCATGGGCACTAGGACCCAGCGTCCTGGAGCTGCCTGCCAGCCTCAGCCGAGGAGAGGAACAGAGGGAGCTTCCTCCCTCCCTGACAGCTAAGCAGAACTCCAGAGAAATCTGGGGTGAAACTGGGGGGTGGGGGGCAATGCCTGCTAAAACTACACCCACTGCTGGTACAGGTTCCCATGGTAACTGGATTTTTAGTGTCTGGTCACCAGTGTTAACCGGATACCTAACTGTGTGTTCCTGCAGTGCAGGGAGACTCAGATGGGTCTGCTGCTTCCAGCTGGCTGTGAGCTGAGTTCCTGCCAAGCCATAGGGGACTGCCTTGCCTTTCCTGCTGGCAGGAGCACTCCAGCAGGACTATGCGAGCAAGCTTGCTCCCCCTCGCCCAGCCCCTACTGTGGCCCCTTCCGGACCAGTAGGGCCTAAGGCTATAGCCTTATTAGCCTATGGGTTAATCTGCCCTGCATGCCAGGAGACCAACTGAGGGTCTGATTCTGTAAGGTCTCAAGGCAGAGAACTACCAGTGAAACCAATGGGAGTTTGGTTGTTATGGATCTTTCCTGCAACTCCTCCAGAAAGACGTTTTCATTCTGCTTATAGAAGGGTGGAAAACATACATGTTTTTTTTAAAAAATACTTACCTTCATGCGACATTCTTTCAGTAATCCTTCCACGAATTTCCAGTTTGTCTGAGCAATTACAGCTGGAGAAAGGTCTGAGAGTTTGGGTTGCCTTAAATTTTTCCCCAAACTCCTTGCCTCTTGCATGTATTTCTAAAAGAAACAGAATTAGCATTAGTCTGACATGACAGATTCCCTGACTTCCTTAACTGTTGACAGCTAAGCACGGATATAAAAAGGACTCACAGCATGTAAATCTATGCACGGTAGTGATTTATCTGAAGCTTTACATATAGGAGTGGAGAAGTGTAACACTCCACAGGCCAATGGGGTGAGGGGGGAATAAATATATAAATACTCCAGTGTGGTATGTGCAATCAAAATGTCAAACAGAACTAGCCCGGGGATTGTGTTATTAGCTAATAGTACAGAGTTAGCCAAAATGATACTTTCAGTCAGCATAAAAGTCTAAATCTGCATTAAACATTTTTTTCCGTTGTTATTTGATTTTCACTAGTAAAAGGGATGAAAAAGCCAACTGAATAATCTGAAGAAGTTAGCATGGAGTTGAATGAAAAATACTTCTGAGACAACTAGAAAAACAAGTGTGTGGAAAGGGGAAGGAAGCTGGACTCATTGATTTCAAAGAATTTTGGCTTAGGGAAAAAAAAGATGTGGGACAAGTTGGCTCTTGTCCTTACTGACAATAAGCTTTCTTAATCACTGGGGAGTTTATTAATTCTTAGACTTGTTTTAAACAAAACTCCATTTTTGGACTCATTTTGGAAAATGGCATTAATGCAAGGTAGACAGACAGACAAACAGTGTAAAAACCAAGGTTTTAAAAACATGAGTGCCTAAAGTTCATTTAAATCTGTGGTCTGATATTCAGAAGTGCTGAACACTTATTCACACTAGAGAGCATGCTATGTGCTTAGCATTTCTAAAAGTCAGACCACAGACGTAGGTGCTTAAATGTGGAGTTAGAAGCCTAACTTTAGGCACTCATTTTTTAAATAAAATTTTGTTAAATGCAGCAGACAAGTACTTAAAAATAGGTCTGATGATTACAAGTTTGATACTCTATTGGAATGCTGTTGAATAAAACAATTTAAAAGTATGATGCTCATGTCCCCATATTGTAATGAACTGTCCCCTGCTATGGGTAGGTGTTGTCTCCGTCACCCATATAAGATTCGAGAATTTCCCACTTGTTTTCATCCACTTAATTCTGTCTGCACTTAAGGCCCCACAGAAAGACTGGATGGTACTTCCTTCAGAGATGTATAGTGTTGCTGTTTAATTGGGCTGCAGGGCTTACTTTAGAGCTAGACAATTCACAGGGACTGTTTCTGCAGCACTTTCAGACCTTCCCTGTCTGGAGAGAAGATAATTTTAAATTAGTTTGTTTAATGAAAACAAATTCCAAAATTTGTGTTGCTGCAAGTTGACCAAAATTGCTTGAGCATGAAAAAAAAAAATGTTGGAAGACCATGGCAGAAAGCAAAATTTGGACAAGTTAACTCAC
This sequence comes from Dermochelys coriacea, assembly GCF_009764565.3. NCBI lineage: Eukaryota > Metazoa > Chordata > Testudines > Dermochelyidae > Dermochelys > Dermochelys coriacea. The sequence goes on from NC_050068.2 coordinate 244,816,476, forward strand.
AGTCTGTTCAATAGATCTGATAGGGGATGAGCACATACACCTGGTTATCATCATCATCATCTCTAATTAAACCCAAAACATTGATATGCATAAATAAGATGAGAAAGGAATAAAAACATTAAAAAGTTGTTTTAGGCAATAATGAAATGAAAGTATTCTGTTCAACAACTGACAGCCTCACAAAAGTAGTTTCATCTCATTTGTGCCAAAACAATAAACATTATGAGTGAAAGGGGAATAGCTAACAGGGATAGATATCGCAAAAAGAAAAGGAGTACTTGTGGCACCTTAGAGACTAACCAATTTATTAGAGCATAAGCTTTCGTGAGCTACAGCTCACTGCATCGGATGCATCCGATGAAGTGAGCTGTAGCTCACGAAAGCTTTTGCTCTAATAAATTGGTTAGTCTCTAAGGTGCCACAAGTACTCCTTTTCTTTTTGCGAATACCGACTAACACGGCTGCTACTCTGAAACCTGTCATTATGCAAGGGATAGATATAAACTTCTCTTTAAAGGGAAAAGGATAAAAGAAAATAAATCAAAGTGCGGTCATAGTCTGAAGAGTGAAAAAATTTAGACAACCGTACTCTACTCCTTAGCATGTCATCAAATCATAATGTATTATATACCGACAAACATTTTTAATCCTGCTAACTCTGTTGGTCCTGCAAGTTCTACAGAAGAGCAAGTCAGCTACAGGAAAAGCGAGCTGGATTCTATTCTGCCTGTGCATCAGTATCAACCAACTACCATCACTACCTAAGCTTTCACTGCCGAATCTTTACTTGTGGTCCTATATCACAACCCAGAAGGACAGCTTGAACTTGAGATGCTAAGCCATGAAAAAACAACAACTTTAGGAGGATAAACTTAGCCAGAGGGTTAAAATGAAATGCCATGACTTCATTTTCAGTGTTACTTTTCTGACTGTAACCACACTTCAGTAACTGCAGGGGTGTGCGTATGTGCTACAAAAAGGAGAGATTGAAGTGATGTTGAAGAGTGATTCCTTATTCTAGTAAGATCACTCAAAGCAGCTTTCAGAAAAAAAAAAACCCACAACAAAACAAAACAACATACCAGGCAGCATTCAGAGAAGGATTTTTTAGGAGGTCGTGCAGGAGGGGGTGGCCCCTGATCCCACTCCCAGAATACCATTGAGTTCTGACGAATCAAAAGCTCCTCCGATGGCTAAGAGGAGCCAGATATACCAATGGCAGAAAAGCCCGAAAGAAAGAGGAGACAAAGCAAAACAAGCATGCATATGATCCACAACAACAAAAAAGGAAGAAAAAAATTAAATACATGATGAAGCACTGAAAGGGTTATGCTGAGATATACACAATGCAATGTTTAAAGCTAGATTTACAAAGTCACATTAACAAAAATAGCAACAAACTTTTATAAAGGCTGTTTTGCTTCATTTCAATGAAACTGAATTTTAAAGTTGTGATTGAAGAATTCAATTTTACTTAATATTTTAATTTTCAAACAGCAACCCTGGTAAAGCTTATTCAGTAAGGCCAATGGCAAAACAGTATAAAGGTTTGGTAGATTTGTTTATTTTTCTAATGATAAAAATAGCACAAGAACTACAGTCACAGTGAAAAAATGTGGCAGAAAATGTTTTTTAAACAATCAAAAGGAGAAACTGAAGAGACAGGAAAAAGCACACAAGTAATTGAGGTTTACAAGATGTGTGGAAGTTTCCAAGCTTTGGATACAAGTAAAGACAAACAAAAAAACCCAAACCTACACCAAATACTTCCCTTTTAAATGGGTTAACTAGTAAAAGTTTCTAATCTATGCAACACAAAAGAACGCTTACAATAAATCCTCCTCCTTTTTGTCTCCAAGTGGTCAGTGTTTATCATAACATCTCTGAAAACTCAAATACTTCTTAATGGCCCAAATCTGACAGCTCCATCCAACAAATGGGTCTGCCTGCCTAAGTACAGTTGTAGGATTGGAGTCTGTATTAGCAAAAGTCTGTTTATGGCAAACAGTCTGTTTTATTACAATGCAGAGCCTCAGGAGTTTAGTATTTTAAAACTTTGATTTGTTATAAAATGGAAAAATTGGTGTAAAATATTAAGTCTGACTTTCCCCCCTTTCTTTTGCATTTTGCAGTATAGGTATTCATGAATTTTCAGCTACGGTAGTAGTCTAAACAATCTACACTAATACACTGCTTTACAGTTCTTCAGTTTAGAAAATACAAAATCACTACAGCACATGGACACAATTTTGAACATCTTAAAATTACATACTATATGTATAAATTATATGTACATCATGTAATGGTCACAAAGATGAATGAAAACCTTATGGTATCAAACATTGCCGAAGGCAGCAAAATACACTTTGGTTAAGTCTATGTTCTTTGATTTAAGTCCCCTGGTGCCTGCAGATATCACCTACCTCTCTTAAATCATTGTCCAGTCCAATATGTTCTGAATGTTGTCTAAGGCGATCTTTCCTGCGCTGTGTTGTGGCACTTCGACTGGCCCACCGACTGAAATTATGTAATAAGAGAAATCAAAAGAGAAAGCTTTTGTCAGTAGTTGCAGTAAGCGTGAAGGAATTATGCATTTCAAGAAGCACACGTGCATAAAAATTTGTGAATTACAATGTGTATTAGTGTTGATGAATTTCTGACAACCCTAAAGATAAGGCTTCATGGCAGATGGGGAACCAGCGAGCCCCAAGAAAAAAGGATGCTTGCCAGGGTCTCATGTAATACAGCACAAGTTACTAGTGACTGGCTGATGACTGTGTACAGATGAGATATATAAATCAGAGCACACGGAAATAGTATTTATTCACCTTAACCAAAAATGTGTGTTTTTTGAAGTTTTTGAACATTCAATTTGTATACTACTCCTTTGTAATTAACTTGTTTGTCAACATTGGCATGAGGGTTGAATTTCATACTACCTCGTGCATATTTTTAACAACCTTTCTATGCCAAGTTGAATAAAAATGCTGTGTAATGTTGTATACAGGACACACAGCATAACACACCAGGAAAATTACATTAGTGCAGCCTGAATGTAAGGTTTATAGTTTGTTTTTTTTGGTGGGGGGTGGGGTGGGGAACATTCTACAACACATCTCATTGAGTTGGATTTGGTGTAGTTTTGTTGGTTTATTTATTTATTTTAAAACAACCGACCAGCTAATGACGATTAGCATCATCATCATCTTTGGTGACACTTCTATTGCCAGATGGATTACATGCTAAAATAAAATATATGGGGATGTAGCAGTTTACATAATGAATTACAGGATTCAGTTTCTTCCTCACAATGCTAGCAAACAAAAACTGACTATTACTATTGCCCACAGGACTACGCTAGTTCACGTCAACCTCCTGGCACTGATATTGTGCATTTCCTCAATCAAAAGAAATACAAGGAAAAACCAGTGGTGGGCCAAAGTAATGTTAAAAGTTAATTAGAACTTCATTATTTGATTAGTTCTATAATGAGTAAGGTCACAGAGAACAGGTGAAGGGCAGACAATAGTATCTAATTTTAAAAAGAGAAATAAAGAGGACCCAGAGATTTATAGACCAGGTGGCTTAACTTTGATATCTGGAAGGGAACTTGAACAAAATATTAAACTATTTATAAGTACCTAAAGGATAATAAGGTAATAGCAGCCAATATGGATTTGTCAATAACAAATCATGCTAAACCAAGCTAATTTCCTACTTTGATCGGATTACTGGCATAGTAGATGGGGGCCGGAAAGCAGAAGATGCGATTTATCTCAAGTTTAGAAAAGCTTCTGACATGGTCCCACTTGATATTCTCGTAACCAAACTAGGGAAATGTGGTCCAGATGCAATTACTACAAGATGGGTGCACAACTGGTTCAAAGACCATACTTAAAGAGTAGTTACCAGTGATTTTCAGTCAATCTGGGGGGGGTCTTGCAAGGGTCTGTTCTGAGTACCAGCACTATTCAATATTTTCATTAATGACATGGATAATTTTGTGGAGAACATGCTTATAAAATTTATGAATGACAAAGCTGGGAGAGGTTGCAAGCACTTTGGAGGACTAGGTGAGAATTCAAAACAACCTTGATAAACTGGAGGTTTGGTCTGAAATCAATAAAATGAAATTCAATAAAGACAAGGGCAAAGTACTACATTTAGGAAGGAAAAAAATCAAACGCACAAAATCAAAATGAGGAGTAAGTGACAAGGCAATAACAGAAGGGACAAGGTGGGTGAGGTAATATCTTTTATTGGACCAACTTCTGTTGGTGAGAGGGGCAATAGTACTGCAGAGAAGGATCTGGGGATTATAGTGGATCAGCAATTGAACATTAGCCAACAATGTGATCCAGTTGTGAAAAAGGCTAATATCACTGCTGCTTTTTTTTTTTTTTAAATAAACTCAAGACTGTCAAATATAACATGCGAGAAATAATTGTCCCGCTTTACTGAGTGCTGGTGAGGCCTCAGTTGGAGGCTTGTGTTCAGGTTTGGGTGCCACACTAAGAAAGATGTAGACGAACTGGAGACAGTCCAGAGGAGAGCAACAAAAATGATAAAAGGTTTAGAAAACTTATGAGGAAAAATTTAAAAAACTGGGCATGTTGAGTCTGGAGAAAAGATGACAGAAGGGGGACTTGGTAACAGCCTTCAAATATGTTAAAGGCTGTTATAAAGAGGATGGGGATCAATTTGTTCCCCACGTCCACTGAAGGCAGGGCAAGAAGTAATCGGCTTAATTTGCAGCAAGGTAAATTTAGGTTTGATAGAAAAAAAAAACCAAACAAACAACTTTATCCAAAAAGATAGTTAACTACTGAAATAAAGTTACCAAGGAAAGTTGTGGAATCCCCGCCATTGGAGGTTTTTAGGAACAGGTTAGACAAACCCCTATCACGGAGGGAACAGGCAAACTTGGTCCTGCCTCAGCATGGTTCGGGGGGGGGGCAAGATAGACTAAATAACTTTTCAAGGTCCCTTCCAGGTCTGCATGTCTATGCTTCTTTACAGGATAGTCTATTTTAAACAAGCTCATTGGATGTTTCATTTAAATCCACAAGGCAATTCATTTTCAAGGTGTCTATTTACTCACATATGGCACCCACCTCTGTAGAATATGAGTAATAATGATTTCTCTTTATGGGCATGAAGGTACTATTGTGGGAAAGCCTAGGCAAAAGGTGCTGTTCATCTTTGTAAACACTTTGGATGCTCCCACTCCCAGGCAAAGAACAGAGTCTGACCGTCCAGAACTCTGTTTCTAAATGTATTGGTTAGGCATTCCAGCTCAGAAACACGCCACTGCCACACTTCAGACGCTTGAGCTAGAAGCAAAATGTACATCTATGCCTGTATAACAGTATAAGTTGGGCCAATCCCCAACAACAGGCCATATTTTGACTAGTCCCTGTTTGTGCTCACAATGGGGTATGGGTGGGAAACTGTGAAGCATATATAAAGGGTGAGAAAGCTCCTTGCGACCCCTCTTTCATCCTTCACCTTGAACTTTTAATGCAGGAGCTATCAACAAGTGCAGTATCTGTGTTCAGGAGCGTGCAGTGATTGCTTCCTCCTAGTGCCACTGGAGATGGTCACTTTAAAGGAGGCAGAGAAGTGGATGGGCCATGGTCTCATTTCCATACAGGACAGCAGAGCTGGCCAGAGATGCATTATGCATCCTGAGCCCTCCCTAGAACTTCCGGGGGAAAGGTGGCGATTCTAAACTGTCCCCCGCAAACAATCAGGGCTGTGACTAAAAGCCATAATTACACCATATAGGTGCTGTATCTTTTACACCTACCCTCCAGCAAAATTTAGGTCTAGGTATCTAAACACTGGAGGAAGTGTAAGAAAATATTTTATCAATATTTTATATTTTAATGCCTTGAGAGAGAAATTGCAAAGCAAAAATAAACAGTTAAACCCCAATTTTTCTGTTACATGCCCCAAGCTGGGGGAGATGGCAGGGGGATTCAAGCATGGTAATACATTTCTATTAACCTCTTTAAAATGGTATCCGTCCCCCTAATTTGTACATCTCCTTGGTACTTCCACGTCCACTGAAGTCATGCCAGAATGCCCTATTCTGTGTTATAATAAAATAGTTTTAGTTACGTGGCTTGCAGCAATGAGACTTCTGGGACCTGCAATGTTTGATTGTGAGATTTCTTCAGGGAACCAGGAGTACCAAGAATATGAACAAGGGTATTTAAGCTTGATGAACTTTACACAAAATATTTAGAATTGTAGATACTACGTATATCTTTACTTCAGATTTTTAGAGTGTCTCGGAAAATTGTACTATGTTTTCATTTATATCCAGTGGAGTTCTCTCATCTAAAAAAAATAGCTATCCAGTACTGTTCTTAGAAACTGTGTAGCCTTAAAGATCCCAAACCCAGGGGACAACAGTAAAAGCATTCTTTACTCCAAAGTCTGTTGCAGGCCTAGAGGAAACCAGTTACTGGCTTCTGTCTTTGCAACATACTATTAATAATTTATACTGCAGTAGTGCTAAGGAGTCCTGGTCATGGGTGAGGACCAGGCTCCACTGTGCTAGGCACTGTACAAAATACAGAATAAAAAGTAGCTATGCAGTTTTCTCATGGTACTATGCAATTCTTGTTCATTTCAAATCTTTGCAATGGGGGTGGGGGGTTGGTTACTGTATCAATTTATAAATGCACATTAAAGGTATTGCTAGTTAAGGCAGCTATTAAAGCCAAGAATGGGAAAGCCCTCCAACACCTGCAAAATGGTCATGGCTTTCCATTGCTCCAGCCCTAGACTGGAGTTGAACTAATGATCTAGTGGTGAGAAGCAAGTGTTAACTCCTTTCTCAAAGGAATACATTAGTGACACAATGAGGCACACTTTCCCAGAAACCTTAAAATATACAATCTTGTGATTTTAGTAAGTGACCACCATTTTTCAAAGCTAAAGCCAGGGTTACCTTACATAACTAACAGCAATTTTACACTTTGAAGATCTTCAGCCAATAAAGATATAGTAGAGGAAAAAATCCCCAACAAAATAAAATAGGATGGAAATAATTTTTACTTCCTGTCAGTATCTGGCTTTGCTTTTTAGCCCGACTTAATTTTTAATATTTAGTCTGAACTCTGGACAGCGCTTTAGTTCCCCTCCACTGACATGTATTCATATTTTTGTTGTTGTTAAAATTATTGGAAAATCATAAACTGGTCAAGATGGTACATGCTTGAGCAGAGTGAGCATCTAAGGCTATGTCGACACTACAAGTTAGGGGTGAGAATCCCTTTCTCTTGGGCACAGACTAATGCAAGCTCTCATCAAGCTAGCGCAAGTCTAACTAGCAGTGAAACAGCAGTAGCGCTGGTAGCAGAGGCAAAGCTGGGCTGTGCACAGTACAAACCCACCTGAAACCAGAGGGTATTTACTCTGTATGGCTCAGCTATGCCTTGGCGGCCATTACCGTTCTACCACAGCTACACTGCCATGCAAACTCCTGGTAGCTTGATGACTAATGAGAGAGGAGAGGGGAAAGAGTCTGAACATCCCACTGGGATTCTGAATCTCTTGGGGGAGCTGGCTGGAATATTTTGTGAAGAATTAACAGGAGATAAGCACGGAAGATGAAGGAATTTTAGAACATTTCAGCCTTTTTCTTCTTGGGCCACATAGGTCTTGCCTGAAATCTCACTGTTCGAAAAATTAAGCTGTTTTAATATTTAATGGCAGAGATCAGATTTAAAATTAATTTCTCTTCATACATACAGAAAGAATGGAAGTCAGTGCATCTATGAGTGACCTATTTTGTTTATTCCTCAAAGAAGAAAATGCTACTACTAACATGGTTCTGGTTACTTCTGAGGACTGTCCTGTGGAATGCCCTAGAACAGATGGTAAATATGAGTAGGGAAACAATAGGCCACTTTGGTATGCTCCTGTCATCTCACTTCCACAGTATTCCTGAAGGATGAACTCCTGTCAGTGTATTATTTCAGAGGAGGAGCCAGAGAAATGATTCTTCCACTCAAACATGGGGAACATATGAGCAAGCCCCTGAAAAGAAGTCTATTGACAAAAGGAGTCCTGGCAAGTAGAAAGTAAATAAACTACTGTTCAGTAATATAAACAATTTTTAGATACGGATGTGTACATGTGCATGGTGGGAAGGGATTAACTATGTCCATTTCTAAAGATAACATATCTGAGGTGGTTAATTTCTCTAATAAAATAGCATGAAAGCCAATGTCAAAGTTGATAGGCCTAAAAACAATATACTTATACAGCTGTCTCACATACACAAGGACTAAACTTCAGTATTGAAGTCAGGCATATTTTTTTCTTTTCCAACAGATGAAAAGGGGAGAGGAGTGAGTGGAAGCAGTTTACGATTCATAGTTATGGCATGTGCTGCAGCATATACAACATCCTGACAGGGCACGAGAACATGAAGAAACTGCATTTAATGCTAACTTAATGTTACATGTTCATGTAACCAACACTCCCCATCACCACCACCAAGATGGACACACTCAGAACACAGAGGGGAAGGAGACAAGAAATACATTCACCTATACCATAGAAGATAAGCCCTTCGACTAAAAGCAGCTGCCAACGTAGATTGCTTTTCAGGCCTACAAATCTTGGCAGTTCACCTTTTACCCACAAGTTACATATGTTTTAAACCTTCTCATGTCCATGAAATAGCTTAATCTTTTGTTGCCAGCATTATCGTGCCATAAACTGGTGATCATCAATCAACTTCTCCAGCTTTTGTAGCACCGAATGGAAGGTCAAAACCAAGATCAGTATCTTGCAATATACAGCTTTGGTGACAATTTGGGCTTGAGGTGTTTTCTGTACTGAATTTCTACATTCAACTCTCTGGAGGATAAAGGGAGCTGAGGTTTTGTTTTTGTTTTTAATAACAGGGCAAAATAGATTTTTTTTTGTGACTTCATTGCTTTGGTGGTAACAGGAGATCTTTTAAACAGCTAATATGGAGAAAAAGCTAAGTAAAATGACTTGCAGCCATTCTGTTTTGTGCTATAATCTTGTCAGATTATATAAATGTAAGTGATTTGGAGGAATGACATAAAACTACCTAGTGCTACAGGAAGTGATGATGACAATTCCACAGGTGCCACTCTTCTCTTAGTCTTAGTACTAAACCATTTCTCCCATGTGGTGTTTGGATTGTGAACTCCTTAAGGCAGGAGCTTTTTCTGTAAGGTGACAAACACCACACACATGGTATAGACACAATAAGTACATAGTGCTGTGGGGCACTGTAGGAATGGGGATGCATATTTTTCATGTCATCTTTAGTTCTTCATGTATGACATTTCACAAGCCATTTTATTAATGTAGATCTAGCCATTTCTCAAAGGGCAGAGCAAGAGGCATCATATCATTATTATGCTCTTAGACTGGGGTTGACCAAGGGAGCAAAAAGTAAAAGACTCAAGTATTGGATTTTGAATCCTCTAAACCATCCTTGATTCACTTTCAGTCAGATTGCATACATATAGTCAAAATAAGTCAAATTCTAGTCTTAATGAAAAGCATTTGAACACAACATTGAAATAGAGCATTCCTGTTACTCTTATCACTGCTCTGCCATATTGGGTAACAAAACATAAATCTGAAATATATGTTATTTACACTTCAAATAAAAAAGGGTTCTTTTATTATTTGTATGGGTTACGCAAGATCTGCATTTCAGGCTGATGGAGTCTAACTGCCTTTTACTTAGATGCAGTGCAAAAATGCCCCATTCTATGCAAAAAGTGACAGTGTGGCTGCTTAGGTGGTCATTTTAAAAAGGCCTTATAAAAGCCACCATCCTTAAAGTGGCTATTAATGTGTGGAAAGGGAAGTCAAGGAAACATTAAATATTTCTTGAGCACTCAGTGATATACAGAACACATGGTCCCTGCCCCAATAGGCTTAGAAAACTTAGTTTAAGAAAACCAGAATGAAGACCATTCACTGAGCAGAAAATAGACAGAGGATAATACTTTGTACTTACTTAGCAATTCACATTATCTTTACAACCATTAACTAAACCTCAGTATCCCAGTGAGATGAGTAAGCAAGCAGTATTCCTATTTTAAAGGCAGGGAAATTGAGGTACCAAGTTTGTAAGACCACGGCAAAGCTGATACAGTAACAAAAATGACCCCAATTCCCAGGCCTGTGCTCAAACCGCTGGATCACATCTCTGTCTAGGATTGTTACAGAAGGGGCGCATAAAGTAACATAGGAAATAGGAGCCAGAGATAAGAGCATGAAGTCAGCAGGAAGAAAAATCAGACCAGAGACCAGTGAGGAACAGATGGTGGAAGATAAGAAAATTAGAGATATGGCAGAAGAAGAGAGGAGAAACAGGGCCAAACATGTAGAGAGGAGGAACAACAATTAACATATAAGCAAAACATTTCTCACTGACCAACCTCTATAGGGGAAAGAACAGGGACGGAAGGTCTCTGGGGCAAAAATCCATTCAGTAGGCACTCACTGCTCATTCTGCAAATTGTTTTGATGCTCATACATTCCCAACCTTGATATACGTTTTCCTCAGTAATATTTAATCTCATGTATCAAGTTTCATGTTACAGAGTTACAACAATCAATTGAGACTGAACATGTTAGCAAGGGCTTATTAAATTGTTTTACTTTGTGCTGTGAGCATATTTGATTCACTATAATTTAACAATGGACAAATCAAGAAGCATGAAACATTTACATTGCTTTGTTTTCTGTTAGGATTCTTTTACCATATTACTGCTACAAAGATGGCAAACATTAGAAGTCCCATTAAGGTTGTAAAACCTGCTAGATCTTAAAACAGAAAACTTATACTTTCATCTTGTAGATAGGTCGATTTCAATGAGCATCAAAATTAAATGGACTTTTCCTTAAAGATGGCCCCTGTTTTATTCCAATAGATGTGGATAGAGAGTTTGGATCATGAGTAGCCACTATCTTGTTATGGAATTCTTAAAATAAACTTGGAAGCTTTCTTTTCAAATGAAAAAAGAGAAACTAAAGAACATCAACATCATACTTCAGGGGTGGACAAACATTTTGGCCAGGGGGCCACATCTGGGAATAGAAATTGTATGGGGGGCCATGAATGCTCACAAAATTGCGGTTGGAGTGTGGAAAGGGGTGAGCGCTCTGGGGTGGGGCCAGAAATGAGGAGTTCAGGATGCGGGAGGGGGCTCCAGGCTGGGGATTTAAGAAATTTCCAGCGATTGAGTGTCCATTACAATCCTTGTTAAAATTGTTCCTGCAGTTTATTACCCTCATTATTAAAAATGTGCACCTTATTTCTAGCGTGAATTTGTCTAGCTTCAGCTTCCAGGGATTGTTATACTTTCTCTGCTACATTGAAGAGTCTTCTCTTATCATAGTTATGTTCCTTAGGTCTACATTAGGAAATTAGGTTGGTATAACTATATTGGTATAACTACATTGTTCAGGAGTGTGAAAAATCCAAACCTCTGAGCAATGCAGTTAAAGCAATCTAATCCCCTGGTGCAGATAGCACTAAGTGATTGGGAAAATTCTCCCATTGACTAGCAACCACATCTTGGAGAGGTGGATTACCTACACAAATGGGAAAACCATAGAAAGCATAGGTAGTGCCTTCACTGAAGCACTGCAGCATTTTACATGTAGACAAGTCTTTACGTAGGTACTTACAAGCTGATTAAATCACCCTTTACCCTTCTGTTTGATAAATTAAATAGATTCAACTCCTTGAGTTGTTCCCGATGAAGGCAGGTTTTCCCAATCCTTTAATCATTCCTGTGGCTCTTCTCTGAACTCTCTCCAAATTTCTCCTTCTTGAACTGTGAACACTAGAATTGGGTATTGTATTCCAGTAGCGGTTACACCAGTGCCAAATACAAAGGTAATATCAACTTTTATCAGTGACCTATCCTCTGTTATTTACCACTCTCTTAGTCTTTGTGCCACCTACCAACTTTATCAGTGATTACTTTATATATGGTTTCAGAGTAGCAGCCGTGTTAGTCTGTATTCGCAAAAAGAAAAGGACTACTTGTGGCACCTTAGAGACTAACAAATTTATTAGAGCATAAGCTTTCGTGAGCTACAGCTCACTTCATCGGATGCATTTGGTGGAAAAAACAGAGGAGAGATTTATATACACACACACACACACACACACACACACACACACACAGAGAACATGTTTCATGTTCTGTGTGTGTGTGTGTGTGTGTGTGTGTGTGTGTGTGTGTGTGTGTGTGTGTGTGTGTGTGTGTGTGTGTGTGTGTGTGTGTGTAAATCTCTCCTCTGTTTTTTCCACCAGATGCATCCGATGAAGTGAGCTGTAGCTCACGAAAGCTTATGCGCTAATAAATTTGTTAGTCTCTAAGGTGCCACAAGTACTCCTTTTCTTTTTACTTTATATATGTTTTTCTAGGTCATTGATAAAAATGTTACATAGCATAGGGCCAAGTACTCTAGAATCCCACTAGAAACACACCCATTCAATGACGATTCCCTACAGTTCTATTTTGAGACGCATCAGTTACCCAGTTTTTAATCCAATTGATTTGTGCCTTGTAGACTTTGATCTTTCTAGTTTCTTAATCAAAATGCCATGCAGTACCAAGTCAAATGCCTTAAAGAAGTCTATTATGTAAACACTACTACCTTTCTGAACCAAACTTGTAATCTCTCAAAAGAAAGTAAATTAGTCTGAGAAGATTTAATTTCCATAAAGCCATGTTAACTGGCAATTATGTTACCCTCTTCATTCTTTGTTGATCGAACCCTGTATCAGCCATCTCGTTATTTTGTCCAGGACCAAAGTGAGGTTGACAGGTCTTTAAATTGCCTTGGTATACTATTTATTTATCCTTTTAAAAATACTGGCACCACATTAGCTTTATTCTAGTCATCCTGAACCCCCCCACCCCCCAGTGTTCCAAGACTTATAGAAAAATATCAACATTAATGGTCTAGAGTGCTCCTCTGACAGCTATTTTTAAAAACTTTAGTGTGCAAGTTACCCAGACCTGCTAATTTAAAAATGTCTAATTTTAGTAGCTGTTCTTTAGCATCCTCCTGAGTTACTGTTGGAATGGAAAGTGTTTCATCACCAATATCCTATGCTCTGAAGACAAAATCTGGCTTTTCTTTAAATACAGAAGTATTTATTAACATTTCTACATTTTCTGCATTATTATTGACAATTCTACCATTTCCATCTAGTAATGGACCAGTAGAATTTCTTTTGTTCCTAATATATTTAAACTCCTTAATGTCCTTCATTTGGCCAACCACTGATTTCTTCTTGTGACCTTTTGCTTCCCTTAAAAATTAATATACATTAAATGCCAGGACTTGTATGTAGTCTTAGTTCTAACTGATGGTATAAGTAGCAATTTAAATTTATATTAAATCAAGGACAAAACTAAACACAATACCAAGTGTGAGGTGGACACAGTAAGTACATGATGTGACTGAATCAAACAAAAAATGATCACTGTGTATCCATCTCAAAAACTAGGATTAGCCAGAGCTTAAAGAGACACCATAAAGTCAGCTAGCTGCGAACTCAGAAGTTGTCACTTCAAAGACAGAAATGGTGAAAACTGCCTCCATTTCACTGGACTGGAAAGAAATACCAATAATTCCTGGCTTCTGTCCATTCAGTGAGTCAATCATAAGAGAAACCTGGTTAGTAAAACATCTTCAGAAGTCCAGGAAATAACGAGGGGGCTTACTTGTTATTGGTAGGTCCTGTTGCCAGCACATCTGATTGCAACTTTGGGAAGAACCCTTGTTCATATTTGCCTTGACCGATCTTCATATCAAGTAAGTGTGGGTGGATGGCAGTGTGATCAATCTTCATGAGCCGCTGTTCAATGAATTGGGCTGCAAAAGGTATGGATAAATGAGTAATTACTTTAGTGCCCTAACCTAAAGCATGCACCACAGCAGGGAACTTGCACAAAATCAGAGCACGGTTAAGTTCTACAATGAATTAATTGATCATTTTAGATACAGCAAGCAGGAAACTTTCCAGAGCATGTGTATATGCTAATGTAGAGAGGGACATCCATGCATCTTGAGGAGGTCCCTCTCTACCACTAAATTAGAGACCTTTTCTTTTCCCTCACTCCACACACCCCTAAGACCACCTCTCCCAGCTGACTTTCTGGGACTGCTCAAAGGAAAGAGTTGCTGTAGTGGAGTGATGAGAGGAACATAATTATCAGCTGTGTAAGCATCCTCTTTCTGCAGTACTTCTCAGTCATGTCAGCTGGGGAAAATTAAGGCCCAGAGTGTGGCATGAACAGAGTTCTAAAACTGAAATGCAGAGTAGTGTGCAACAGTAGGTTATTCAACCTATTGGCTGTTCTACAAAGCAAGGAATGCAGTTCACTAATACACAGACTGACAGCTAAGGACAACATTTTATTTTGTGGGAGGGGCAGGCAGAAGCACAGTGTGATCACAAGAACATCTCTCAAATGCTTCACTTATGAAAAATGAGAAAATGTTTGTGCTGTTATTTCATTTTTAATGTCACACTTGACCAGTTATTATTACATGAACAGGTCCGCTAAAATAATTCTTTAGATCTAGGAAAACTACTACTAACAAAAATGAAACAAGCAGGCATTTAGTGCAGACTACTGGCAACAAAAATATATTTGAGGGAAGAGACACTTTGTTGTTAAGAAAAGGAATGATCACTTAAGCTGAGTCAATGGGTCAGATTTAACCATCTTTATCCCTAAAATTTTTTATTCTAAGACTAGCTCAGTCATCTAAAGGCTAGCAGGGCCCTGTGTTATTACACCAAAGGCCCAGGTTGTATTCTCAGTCTGTTTCCTTGGGCATGCAGGAGGCCATACTCTGGTCTTGGAAGTGTCCTCTGATTACAAAGTCTTTCTCCTGAATCTAAATAAACTGTCACTGATAACCACTTCTGAAGAAAGTCCTATCCAATCCTCGTAAGGATTAAGGGATGTTGGTGACTACCAAGAGGCCTGAAGAGTGGGGAGTGTAAAGAAGGTGAAAAAAACTGGGACCCCTCAAGGCTATGACAGGGAGGCAGAAAGACTCACCAGAAAACAAAGGGTGACATCCAAGACCAACTGAAGTCAACAGGCGTTCTGCCATTGGCTTCAATGGGGTCAGGATTTCATCTCAAGTCTCCAGTAAAATGGGACCAAAAATTCCAAACCAGTTCAACTAATTGATTCACAATGAGCAATGAACATGAGTGGAGAAATTTGTATTTGCCAAACGTTACTTGGTTTATTCAACTCTTCACAGCCTCCACACCAGCAGTTCTCAAACTGTATTTCAGGACCCCAAAGTGGGTCACAACCCCATTTTAATGGGGTCACGAGGGCTGGTGTTAGACTTATTTCCCCAAGTGTGGGGCCCAAAGCCAAAGGGCTTCGGCCCTGGGTTGTGGGGCTCAGGCTACAGTCCCCTACCCTGCGGCTGAAGCCCTTGGGCTTTGGCCCCTCCATCCAGGGCAGCGGGGCCTAGATTTTGGCCTCTGCTCCTGGGGTCATGTCGTAATTTTTGTTGTCAGAAGGGGGTCACGGTGCAATGAAGTTTGAGAACCCCTGCACGAAAGTAGATGGCTTTTTTAGTCTTAATGATTCTAAAGATGAATGAATATGGAGAAATTACAGCTGTGATCTAGACTATTTTGTGAAGAGCACATCCCACAACCCGTATTCTACTTTAGAGAGAGTTGTGATTGAAAGGGTGCTGATCTTTTGGTATTTTGTTATTAGAACAACATTTCTCAAACTAGGAGTCCCAATCCAAAAGGCGGTCACAAGGCTATTGTAGGGGAGCTCATGAGATCACACAAAATATTGCCAGAGAGAGCTGGGGGCGGGGGGAGGGGAAGAGGGAGAAATGGGGACAGCAGCCTCCACTTTATGGCCACCCAACTCAGAAGGCAGCACTGCCAACAGCAGCTGCACAGAAATAAGAGTGGCAATACTAGGAGTATGTTCGTATGAGCATGTACAGTAATTTGCTATCACTTTGGGGGATGGAGGATTGGTCACGACCTGAATTATTTTCAAAGGGGGAGGGGGCAGCAAAAAAAGTTTGAGAACCTCTGTATTAGAAAGTATGGGTTTTTTATATTAAGTTTCACTTAGTCTTAGTGTCTTCTATTGTTGATAGCACAAGATACTGGGAGGCACAAGAATGGAAGATTAAATGCCTGCTCTGAGGGTTCCAGAAATAGCTGGTTAGAGAAACAAGCGATTGGTGCTAGGTTCACAATTCATGTGACCGATAAACATGAAGGAGACTTGCTATTACTATCATCTTGCTGCCTTTCACGAGACAGAACATGAGGTTCCGGTGCCACAGTATCAACAGAAATAAGCCGTTGGATAGATAGCCGACCTGCAAATTAGAACGGTTTTTAATCAAGACAGACATTCCTACTGTCCTTCTGTAAGGCAGGAGCATGCTGAGTTTTAGCAACAGTTAAAAAGCTTTCTATAAATAAAAACACATTTGAAAGTAATTTCTTTAGCATCCTAATAGCTTTAGGGATACATTTCCTAAGTGATACGGTGGAATTCAGCTGCACAAATTCCCCAAACAGGTGCTGCATGGCTAAATCCCTGTGCAGGACTTTGAGGTGAAAAAGTGTGCCCTGTGAACTTAAAGAATTAAAAAAAAAAAAAAAAGCAGTCTCCAGTACACAGCACATTATGGAGGGATACATCCCCAAAGACTCCATTCGGGACTGTGTCTATTAACATCTCCCCATTTGATTCTTGTGCCCTTCATCCCACCCAAAGCAGAATTTGTGATTCAGTCTGTCCAAAACTGGCTCCTTATGAGAGTAGATGGAGGGGGAGTGCTGCCACACACAACTAGGCCCAGGAACTCAGCCTTTGTACCCAGTGCTGCTCCCGAGAGTGGCTGCCTGTCAGCTTAACCAAGCAACACCAAAAGCTGTTCAAAGTCAGGAAGAGAGACAGAGACCACAAAAATCTGAAACTCATTCTAAAATTCCAACATTTCATGAAATAGAGTCAGGGAGGGAAGGAGGGCGGCATGGGCTTACTCTCACTACACCTTTCGTGTTTAAAAAAAAGCTTCAGTAGCCAAAACAGTGATACTGCTAAGTACTGCTTTCACTTCAACAAGCTGCTCATCACTCTCTCAAATGGCTGAGAATTAATTTGTTTAAAAGGTCTTCATTCTCTCCATTGTACCCTTGAATTTTATTTTTTGAAGTTGAACATTAGCAGCTCTGGACATACCTGCTTCTTTTAAAGTGCTGCATTTCTGGTATATAGATGTCCGCAGTGCAGGAGCCCTTACGTTATACAGTCTAATTTTCTCAATTCTGGAGTCAAACACCCGCAGAAAAGGGTCCTTCTCTTCCCACTGGGACATAATCTTATTATCTATGAAGGTTGCAAACATCTGGGTTTCAATGAAGTGTGAGAGGAATGGCAGGTAAGGCTCAGGCTGGTCCGACAGAAAAGAAGCCTGCAATAAGGGACAGTTAATTAGTGCCATATCCTTATTTTTTGTCTTGACACTTGTTAAACAAACCCCTCCTATATTATAGAACAGAGACAGAAAAGACTTACTAGATCATGTATCCAAAGGTTCCCAAACATACTCACAGGGTGGATCCTGACATCTTTCTGATAGCTACAGCAATTGCTTGTGTGGAGAAGTATTTAGTGTACTATACCGTCTTTCAGTGCAATTTAGCATCTGGAAACAGGAAGAGCCAGCATCACACGACATCTCATCTCCCTCTGGACCACTATCAAGTGCATACAATTTGGGAACCTCAGATATCCTTTGTCTCCTTGTCAGCACACTATTGTGTTTATAAAGATAATTAGCATCCACCTAACTACCTGCATCTATTAGAGGCAAGGAAACAACTGTTTGACACATGGATGAAGGTTAGGTGAAGCTCCTGAATGCATTTATGCAATCTCAGGTTGTAAGGAAAGAGAAGACACGTAGGCTGAGGTTTTTAAACCTGACGAAGGGAATTATCTACACAACTTCCGTTAAAATTGAGCTGTGTGGCTAAATCCTTTACTCAGGTTTGAAAATCTTCACCTGACAAGCCACCGAAATGGACAGCATCGGTAGAAATGCTAGAGAAATTAGCCTAGTAAAACAAGCACTTTTTTGAGGGAGGAGTGGAACAGGCTACCCTCATGTCAAATACTGATAAACTAAAGACCATATTAGAGGCAGCATTTCTACTTTTTGTCAAACCTGACAAAGTCATTTTTGTTTTTTCTCTGATGTTAATCCTCCTAGTGTCATATTTAGCATAAGATTTGGATATAAAAAACAAAGCTGACGCTATAGGAGCACTACTGCTTCCTTTAAAAAGCCACACTGAAATCAACGGATGTGACCAGTCATTCTGTGTTTCTTTTACTAACATGTCAGATTTTCCTCATCGGCTCCCCAACCTCTCATAGCCTACTTTTCATTCTTCACAAAGCTAAAGTTACAATGCTAGGTTTCTGACATCACATCTCTTTCCATAGTTTGATATTAGAGAAAAAAAAACTGTCAGTTTCACTGCAAAGCCACGTAAGAAAAAAGGAAGTCTAGATGGAAAGCAAGGGAAGTATTGCTTTAAAGAAAGTGTCACTATAAAAGGATTTATATTTTAAGTTGTCTGAATGCACCTACTCCCACAGTACGCGAGTGCTTTTATATCACTACGTTTTGAACAAAGTCACAGGTAATGCTCCATCAACTGCTTAGCCACCAGCTAGAATTATATTTGCATGTGCAGGCCAGACCCTCAGCTGATAGCTCCACTGACTTCAATGGAATTATGCCGATTTACACCAACTGAGGTTCTGACCCTGTATATCAAAAGGCACAGGACTCTGGAGTGGATGAGAGATGAATAAATAACTAAAATGTAGCTATTTCACTCAATAGCAGTCAGCTAAACCAAAAGGCTTCTGGTTGTTTTTACTTTGTCAAAGTTTTGCATCTGTTCCCTGTTTGTCAGCCATGACTCCATATCCTGTGCAGCTTGAATGGCAAAGGCCTCATAATCCGCGAACATCTGAGTGAAGCGGTTGGCAAAGACCTCACGAAGCTGCACATTTAGTTTATAGTCCCTCAGCTCCTCTTCTTCACACTGCAGTTTTATGTCCCTTTCCTTCTCTGCCATAGGAGCTGTGATGGTCATTTTTTCTACCGCCACTCCTGTCCTCTTTGCTAGAGCATGCAGACGGGCGATGGTTTCATTGCCTTTCAGCAACTCATACATGTTGATCGTGTTGCTGGGTATATTTCCATTCTTCTTGTCATTGACCAAGTCATTAAGGACAAGATTCTTGAGTTTGGTGGCACTCTCACTACAGTGCAGGTTACCCTCCGGAGGGATTCCAAACTGAAGGAGAACCTCAGAGATTTCCTGAATAAACTCCAGTTTGTTCGGGAACTGAGGGAATTCCTCTGGCAGCTCTATGAAATGATTGTCAATATCCACAAAGCACAAGTTAGCCTGAAAGACCAAAAAAATTAAAAAAAAATTACATATACATTTTTGAAAATGGGAAATTGGCTCCAAATTTATTTCTCAACCTCTAGAATATAATCCCAGATCTTAGTTTGTGTTTTCCAACCTGATTTTTAAATGAACTAACAAAAAACCCCAAAAAACCGTATCAAGAATGAGGAATTATTCCCACGTCACCAGCTGGTGATATCTACTCTTACTATATTTATTGGGTTGAGTGCTAGACAAGAACAGCAGCCATACAGGAAAGTGACTTAGGGAGTCCACTAGCGGATGGCCTTACTGAAATAAATCTAGGACTTACTGATGGCAATACTAAAAAATGTGTGACTTTATAAATCAAGGAGGTAGACTGCACCACCTTCGATCCATGTGGAGTGGGGGACAGGGTGAGCATAGTCTCCTATGTGGAAAAGGGCTTGGGGAATGTGTGGTACAAAGGGGACACCTCCCCTCACCCTGCCACCCAGACACTGCTAGAAGGTCCCCCCGACAGGGTCTATGAAAGAGGCGGGGGGGAAAAGGGGAAATCACATTGCTCCCTCTGCCCACATGAACATTAGCCACAAGAGTCAACATAGCTCCAGGCATTAATAACTTCTCTGAGGATTCTCCCTGGCAGCCACTTCACCCAGGGGAGCCTCTGGAGCTATGCTACCAAGAAGTGGGGGTGGGGAGAGGATCCTGCTGGGATCAGAGCCACAATGTGGGAGTACAGCGCCTCCACACACACCCTTGGGGATCTGCCATATTTTAATGGCAGCATTCCCACTGAGAAACAAAATTTGGCTCCCAATGTGTCATGCAGGGAAATTTCCATGAGGATTTCCTCATGGAGATTTTCTGTTTCCCTCACACAACTTTTAAAAACACAGGGATGTCTACATTAGTAGACACTATTTCAGAGGCTTCATAGGGAGAAAATCCTATATATAATTAGTTACATTGCAAGTGCATCCTAAGGAATAATGGCACAATGAAAACAGTAACTGATGTTTTTCTCCTGAACTGCAGCTTGCATCTGAAATTCACTGCCTATGAGTTCACTGTGCTGATTAAAGCAAGTGCTAAAACAAACCAGTTTCTCAAGGGTACTGTGTTCTAAAATGTTTCAGCCTGACGTAAAAATCTATAGAACAAGAGACCTACATATTCACAGGGTAACAGAAACATGTCCTTGTTAGGCTTTGAACTGATATTTAATTGGTTACCAGGACTCCTTCGGTTTCTCTAGTGCATCCTAAATATCCACTCCATTTCTAACAAAATTAGATTATATATTATTATAGGCTAATTCCCAGACCAGGTTAAGGAAATTAACTTTTCTTCCCATTTTCTGAAGAGTTAATTTTCAGCAGGACAACATTCAATGCAAAAACAACGAAGCAAACCAAAAATAAAACCAAACCCCTACAGTTATTTCAGAAAATATTCTTTAATTTCAAGGACATTTCTGACATTAATTACACATGAATCCTTTCTGTGATATAAAAATGCACTGGTTAAAATAGAAAACTGTGATGATAATGCACTATAATAAAGTTGGAACACATGCAGATAAAATTATTGCTCAGTATAAAGCGCAATCTGCTTTTCTTAACACATTATATTTATGAAACAGTTAATGACCCGCAGTAGCACAATTCTTTCTATGCTCTTAGCTCAAAGACGGTCTTATCTATCAATATTGCATTTCAAAGGCTTTTTAATTTCAGCTCTGCATAAGATTTACAAAATTTTAAAATGAGATTTGGGTTCAGAAATCCCTTAAGGTGTCCTGCTCACTTTCCTCTTCAAAAAACATCTGACGATTAAAGTAAATGGAGGGAGATTATTAACTTTAAGGCAGCATGATGGCCAGTTGCTAGAATTTTATCTATAATGCACAAATGGTTTATATTTAGACCAAGGGCTTGAAAAGCTGTCCCTTGGCCTGAACAATAAAGGAATGCTAAAGTGAACAGTATTTCATGATCACTCATGTGTTAAGAGGATTTTCTGCTTGCTTTTTTTTTTTTTTTTTTTTTTAAAGCAGCATGAAGTCCAGATTCAAAACCTTTTCTATTAAATTCAGGGTTCTTCTCCCCATAATTGTTATGACATTCTGTATCAACCATGTACTATAACCACTTTTCAAACGAGATTAACCATTGCCCACATATAGACTGGGAAAACATAATAAAAGCATCAAAAAATAAATACCCTTTAATATAGTACTTCTCCAGAATATGTGGTGCATATTTAGAAAAAAAAGAAGAAATAGCTCTACAACTGTTTTGTTCGGAGTATCTGTTTTTGGCACTCAATATCTTTTATAACTGCTGGCATTTCCAACTATTAAGTTGATTAACAGTTAGTTTTTCCTCCCAAATATTACCTTCCCTATATTGGAGGCATTTAACTTGGCATAAAATTAGTATTACCAAGCGACTACATTAAGATGTAATTTTTAAAATTTATCTGGTAACTAAAGAGAGCACAATAATTATGCTGTATTAACATAACCTTTTTGAAAAGCATGGCTAGATAACTTCTTCGTGTTTAAAACACAGTAAATTTCACATAGTTAGGACACTTCATTCAAGAGAAGGCTTATTGACAACAACCTTATTGTCATATGCAAAGAATCAGTCACTTCTTCCTAACACTGAACACTGGGATCTTTATTATAAAGTAATAGTATCCCAGCACCATTTCTCTGTCTCCGGTTCAGAATTTCTGCCTAGACTATTTCCCAGCCCCATTCCTGCCCGGTTTCTTACTGAAGTACTTATCCTCAAGCACTTAAGGAACCATCTCTTTGTCACATAGAATCATAGAAGATTAGGGTTGGAAGAGACCTCAGGAGGTCATCCAATCCCCTGCTCAAAGCAGGACCAACACTAACTAAATGATGCCAGCCAGGGCTTTGTCAAGCCAGGCCTTAAAAACCTCTAAGGATGGAGATTCCACCACCTCCCTAGGTAACCCATTCCAGTGCTTCGCCACGCTCCTAGTGAAATAGTGTTTCCTAATATCCAAACTAGACCTCCCCCACTGCAACTTGAGATCATTGCTTCTTGTTCTTTCATCTGCCACCACTGAGAACAGTCTAGCTCCATCCCCGTTGGAACTCCATAGACATGGGACAATGGCACTGTGTTGACTAGGTGTTATAGCCAGGGGCAGCAGGTTTGTATAATTTTTGGTGGTGCCCAGAATGTGTCCAAGTCATGCCCCCCCACACCTCCCTAAGGGTCTGGGAGGAAGTTTGGGTGTGGGAGGGGGGAGATGTCGAGCACTGGGAGGGCATTGGGGTGTGGGGTCTGGGCTGGGACAGGAGGATTGGGTGTGGGAGATGTGCTCTGGGAGGGACTTTGGGTGAGGGGTCTGGGCTGGGGTGCAGGGGGTGAGGGATCTGACTTTGAGGCACCGGCTCTGGGGTGGGGCAGGACAGGAGATGAGGAGCTTGGGGTACTGACAGGCTGCCCCGGGGCTAGGGCTAGAGAGGACTTCCCCCCCCCGCAACCCTCTCCCCCACTGCTGCTGCCCCTGACTGTAGCTTCATTGGGGGTGGGGGGATGGGGCTGCCCCTTGCCCAGGGTGGGGCAGGACTGGTGACTGCAGGCAGGGGGCACAGGGTGTCAGAACACTCACCCAAGCTCCAGGTTCAGGAAGCCCCCTCACCTCCCCTGTGGCGGGTAGGTGCTGGAGGGGGAGGGGGCTGCCATTACATGTGTCTTCCTCCCCTGCTGCCCCACAGTGTAGCCTCACGGGGGGGGGGGGGGAGAAGAGAGCTGCCCCTTGCCCCATGGCTGCGGGCTGGAGGGGAGAGGGGGGCAGGATCACAGGGTCAGACACTCAAGGAAGCCACAGCAGCTGCTCAGGTGAGTGAGGTTCAGAGGTATCCCGTCTGGAAACCTCCTCGGCATTGCCTCCCGGTAGATGCCAGGGGAGGGGAGGGCTGCCAATCGTGTGCACCTCCTCCCCTCCTCCGGTGCAGCAGCAACCAGCTGCCTCAGCCTGCTCTTGTGCTGTAGCCTAGCCTTAGGCAGCAGCAGCCGGCGGCGCAGGCAAGGGAGAGCAGTGCAAAGCGGCGCCTGCTTTTAATCAGGCAGGGATGCTACAGGGCCAGGGGAGGCGCGCTGGGGTAGGGGCAGCAGGGAGGGGCCGGGGGAGAGACCTGGCTCCAAACATTGGTGGAGCTGGGCCCCCGGCCCTGAATATTGCTGGAGCCCAGGCACCACGGGCCCATGCAACTCGCTACCCCGGTTACAGCAACACAAATAAGTCTTTAGAAAAATGTATTTATTGTGAAGGGAAATCCATAAAAAGCCTACTGACAGTTCAGAAGACAGGCTCTTTAACCTAGCACCATTCACTTCTTGATCACCGCCTCTAATATGGCTCAACCTAGTAATAACCCAAAGTCACTACCATTACGATGGATGTCCAGTGGCTTATTTGAAATGAATGTAGTCCAATTCTTACTCCGACACTCCATCCCTACCATCACTGTCAATGAAGAACTCACTAGCCAGCAGTCTCAGAGGGGCCAGGGACTGAGCAAGTGGAGACTCAACTACCCTCTCACTGTCAGAGAAGGCACACTGATAAGAAACCGTGGGGGAGGCGGAGGGTGGGAGTGGTGTGCAAGTTTGCACTTTCCACAATGTATTGCATAGAGAGATCTTCCGTCTACAGAGGTGTAACTCGAGCACCTATAATAGTTACTAAAGTCACGTAAATGTTTTAAAAGTACTCAGACATGCGCTCATGCAGAGACCTTAGCTAAAAATATAAACTTTAAATATAAAACTCATTTAAGGCCAGGCAGGTGATCTAGTGGCAGACGCAGCCTCAATTCCCAAAAGCTCATCCATGGACAGGTAGGGTCTGGGAGTACATCAGAAACAGCTAGGATATGCCATCTAGTGGGGGGGGGGGAAGTGCACATAAAGGCTCTGTACCACTTAACAGCAATCCTTGCATCAATTCCAGTGCATTGTCCCTAAAAGGAATTCCATCAAGGATTGTGACTTTGATAAAGAGTTACAGGGGTGGCACGTGAAGCAGAGAAGATGAGGAACCTTCTGAGCTTCAGAGGTACAAAAGTCCTTTTCCATACTCTCTCCATACCCACAAGCTGGTGGAGAAAAGATTGTCAGAACATTCTTTTCCATTGTGGTCACTGACTTTTTACTTTAGTAAATCTGTCTCTCTAGAGAAGCAAAGACAAGAGTTTGGTACTTAAAAGGATTAACAGCAATTGTTGAAGTCAGGCCCACATGGACTAGTACTTATTGTGTCGGCTTTTCCATAGCATCTCTTAATTTTGTCCTGCAAGATTGCAGCCTAGAGGCTCTCCTAAGCTGAGACTTACCTGTGCCAAAGTTATTTTGGGCATTTGTTTATGTTGTGGCAGCTTTCCAGTGGGGACTAGCGTGAATAATGATTAAATATTTTAAGTTCGATTAGTAAAACACAAAGGTTGACAATTCCATGCAGTAATTACCTCTTGAGGAAGTTCTAGTTTGGAACGGTCAGTTCCCTCTTTGGACTGAAGACCCATCAGGTAAGGGACAGGAGCATCAAGAAAATGCAGGAGAGATGCAGGAAGGATGGGAACATATACATGTTGCCATTGAAATGGGAACAGCAGTGAGGTGATCCCCTCTGCTACTGTCATCAGACGCTGATAATCTAAAGAGAAAGAAAAAAGGCATTCAAGTATCTCTTGGCTTTAAGATTTGAAATCAGTTTTCTGGAGATGGGAGCTATAAAGCAATGTAAGTATAGTTTGCAATACTACAGATTTGATTTTAAATAAAACACACTCTTTAAAATGTTGCAATAAAAATACACATTTAAAAAAAATATTATCCCAGCAAGCAATGGTTGCACACAGAACACTGATATTTTAAATAAATCTGTTCCACTGTGACCTGAATCAAAACCAGTTCACTAAAGGACTGCTCATCATAGTTAGGGTGACCAGATAGCAACTGAAAAAACGGGACAGGGTGTGTGTGTGGGGGGGAAGGAAATAGGCGCCTATATAAGAAA
Source organism: Dermochelys coriacea (assembly GCF_009764565.3). Lineage (NCBI taxonomy): Eukaryota > Metazoa > Chordata > Testudines > Dermochelyidae > Dermochelys > Dermochelys coriacea. The sequence continues at coordinate 244,842,088 of NC_050068.2, forward strand.
AAGTCCCAAAAAACTGGACTGTCCCTTTAAAAACAAGACACCTGGTCACCCTAATCATAATACAGCAGAAAAAAAAAAAGATTTGGTCCAGTTCAATCACAGCATAATCTTTGTGCAGGGGTCATGAGGAAAAAGGAACAGACAGTACGGAAAAAATGCTGTCAGATCCTTTTCCACAACTGCTTAAGTTTTTCAAGCATTTTCCAAGAGAGAAATCTAGATCACGCATTAACAGTAGCTTCCAGATGATAAAAACAGTTGCTGGGCTGAGTTAAGTAAAATCCTAGCGGATAAAACTCTGAGAATTAAAATTTCAGAAAAACATTCCGTTCATGCAGCACACCTATGTTCTGTTCCTTTTCCAAATTCATAAGTCAGAGTAGAGAGATTTTAGTTCTGTGTATAGTTACTGTCCATATAGACATGTTTGTGCACTAATACAAGTAAAATTTCATTTTACATCACCAATCCATGACCACATTTAAAAAATAAAGCTGGTAACTATTTCAACTTCAATAGCAAGTTATTTTTTTCTTTAATATTCAAACAAAGTGATTAATTTAATGCCACTAGATATCCATTATATAAATGGGACAATCTAAGCTGCGCAATGTAGTAAAAAGTGTATGTTGATATCAAAGGGTTTACCACGTTTATGGAAAATCTTCACCTGCAAAATTGTCCATTACCAATATAGGCAAATGGCCATTGACTCATGAGAGCCATTCAACTATATTTAACAGGCTTATTGCTCCTCCCCCAGATTGCAGCAACTTCCAAATAAATAAATACTTTGTATTTCTATAGATTTTTCCTTATAACAACATGGAAACACATGACAAAACTTAATTAAGAATCATGTCTTCTCATAAGGAAACAATAGGCAACTAAAAATCTTTTCAAGTGTATAGTCAAAAAAGCCTGTAGCTACCAGCCTCAAATTTGTGCCAGGCTCAGTTAATTTCTTATCTCTTATCTCTCTACTTCACAGAAAAAGAATTTTCACACCTCACTTAGTCATGTGTAAAACCTCTCCTACAGTCCCACTGACTGACCATGGGCAGTCCATCACTCTGGTCAACACCATTTGGTAAATAAGCCAACCACTGAAAAGTATCACAATGATGTCAGAAACTTTAGCACCCTGAGACTGCATTGGTTTCGGGAGCTCACTAGCATGATATGCATGAATAAGCATGGAAATACAATCCGAAACTTCATAATGTTTTCTACCTCTTGTTGACATCTGTGGAAAAATAGCCTTGGTTTATTGAAGCTCACCTGGCTGGCAAAAGCATATTTTCATTCCGTAATGCTAAGAGTCAGAATGTCTTAAAGTATTTATTAGCTTGAGTCTCAAAATTGTGTCTCAAAACCATACCTACCAACACTTCAAAGTAAAAGTTTGGAGCTGGCATATTTATAAGCACCTATTTGTGAGTGTCTACCTATAGAAAGATGTATATTGGTATGTCTTGAGTATATTTTCCTCTATTCCCAGTGTCTATTGTGTTAAGCAGCATTTAAAACAGTAACTTTTAACATTTAGTCTACTAATAAAACTCAGTCAAGCCTCTTGATAAATCACAAGAAGTCTTCTATACCAAGGGCAGTATTATGCAGGCACATCATACATTTATTAATAATCATACAAGTTTTAGAAGTCAAATTTAAGGGATGTAGAAAACGCCAATCTTTTATATAAAAAGACTTGGTTACGTCTAAGCTACGGAACCTGTGAACAAGCTTGGCAGGCTTGATAGGTGAAATGACAGGCCTTCTCAGGAAGAGTGCCACTGTCTCCAGTCTGGGAGTGTGGGGGAAGGGCAGATTCAGGGATTTGGGTTGTCTTCTGTTGCTGGTGTATAGCTGTCTTACAGACTTGCAGCTGCTCCACTGGACAGACTTTGTACGCAACTAATTGGGAGGGAAAGTGTTGTTTAAATAAAACAAAGAGGTGACCCGGTAACTAGCCTAACCATTACCAGAGTTAGCAACATTTTCCAGTGAGTAGCAGCATGAAGAAAAAAAACGAAAGTGTCCCATCAGCAAAACACAGGCCTGGTGGATGGAAGGGAACATTCACAGATTCCTCTGGGAAATTGTTCTCTTGGTATTTCTTGAATTAAAAGATAAATATTTTATACAGATTTGTGTTTGATGTAAAATTTGTTTTACCCAGCAAGTGTGTCAGTTATTTTAGTGAACTTTCTTAATCTTTTTAAAAAGGAAAATAGTATTTTCTTTAATAGTACTAAAAGCTATATCCTAGATGAAATGATTTTCAAGTAAGTCACTTGGTCGTTCAAAACAAGAACTAGATAAGGTCCACCAATGGCTATTAACCAGGATGGGCAAGGATGGTGTTCCTAGCCTCTGTTTGCCAGAAGCTGGGAATGGGCAACAGGGGATGGATCTTTTGATGATTACCTGTTCTGTTCTCCTCATAGGATCATAGAATATCAGGGTTGGAAGGGACCTCAGGAGGTCATCTAGTCCAACCCCCTTGCTCAAAGCAGGACCAATCCCCAATTTTTGCCCCAGATACCTAAATGGCACCCTCAAGGATTGAACTCACAACCCTGAGTTTAGCAAGCCAATGCTCAAATCACTGAGCTACTGTTCATTCCCTCTGGGGAACCAGGCATTGGCCACAGTCGGAAGACAGGATACCAGGCTAAATGGACCTTTGGTCTGACCTAATATGGCCGTTCTTATGCTTGCACAAGATTAATAAATGTTCGACCACAGAGGCAGTATACTGAGAACCAAGATCTCTTTTAGGGAACAGTTTTACACACAAGTTAGTTCTTCAGACTTATTTCCCCAAGCTTAAAAAAACATACACAAATAGATTTAATCTTTGAGAAGCAATTACTCAAATCCTTCTAAAAACAACTTGGGAAACATTCAAAATTACAGTAAGCAGAAACAGCCTGAGCTAAAAGAAGTTAATCTTTGTTTTATTCATGTTCTCATGTTTAAATCCCTTGGAAGGCAAATGTACAAAATGGATTGCCTAGGTTTCTGCAGAGCCCACAATTTAATTCATCTCTCTCCAGCAGAGATCTCACGCCAGTAGCATTTTGTTACTGATCCTTGGGAAATTATAGCAACTATCACAGAATGTTATTTCCTTGGAAACTGTTGGAAGCCCATACATTCAAAATACTATTGCCTCTCTGTAGTCACAAGTGAAAGTAAAATTAAAGTCTTGAGACAAATCTTATTTATTTTGCATAAAGTCTTGTATTATAAAATATACGTTACACTGTGTGTCTCTAGTCCAGTAGCTAGAAGAGTTGTGTTGCCAACTCACAATTTCCCCCCCCCCCAAGTCTTGTGGTATTTGGTGTGCTTCTTAAAGCCCCAGCTCCTGAAGGCATGTGAATATAAGAATCTCAGCTTTAATTTTTTTTAATTTAAAATCAAAGTTTCTAGTCCTCAGGGTTGTGGAGAACAGCTTAAAAATGTGACTCAAGCACAAATTTAAATGTTAAAACAACAGAAGGTACATAAAAGAATTATTTTAAGTCTCATGATTTTGGTGGATCTTACTTATGATATTTAAAATGATTGGGGTTGGCAACACTGAAAGTGTTAATTGTGCATCCAATGAAGAGAGCTTTAACTCACGAAAGCTTATGCTCTAATAAATTTGTTAGTCTCCAAGGTGCCACAAGTACTCCTTTTCTTTTTACGGATACAGACTAACACGGCTGCTCCTCTGTGAGTTGCTTTGTTCCTAATGACTAGAAGTGCCTGGGAATAGCAAGTTACATTGTTACAATTAGGAGTACTTGTGGCACCTTAGAGACTAACAAATTCATCTGGGCATAAACTTTCATGGGCTAAAACCCACTTCATCAGATGCATGGAGTGGAAAATACAGTAGGCAGGTATACAAACAGTACATGAAAAGATGGGAGTTGCCTTACTGGGGGGGGTGTCAGTGCTAACGAAACAATTCAATTGAAGTGGAAGTGGGCTATTCTCAACAGTAGAATACCAAGGGAGGGAAAAAATCACTTTTGTAGTGGTAATGAGGCCAATGTAATTAGGGTAGCCCGTTTCAAACAGTTGACAAGAAGTTATCAGTAACAGTAGGGGGAAATTAGTTTTTGTAGTGACCCATCCACTACCAGTCTTTATTCAGGCCTAATTTGATGGTGTCCAGTTTGCAAATTAATTCCACTTCTGCAGTTTCTCGTTGGAGTCCGTTTTTGAAGTTTTTTGTTGAAGAATTGTCACTTTTAATTCTGTTAATGAGTGTCCAGGGAGACTGAAATGTTCTCTGATTGGTTTTTGAATGTTATAATTCTTAACATCTGATTTCAGCTACCACTCTGAAATTGTTACAATTGGTGCCCTAGCCTTCACTTGTGTTTAAATCTGGATTCAGAGTATAACAGAGGAGCAGCATGATAGCAAACATAGAGCTGCACTTGTTTCTAAGATGATTAAGCTGATATATCAGGTTTCAACTTTTAATAATTTGTGTGCGTGTCCAATACAAAATTAAGTGTTCTATTAAATCCTTTGTCCTCCTGCCGCAGCTACTACTGGTCTCTGCCAGATACTGGGTGCATCTCTGGTGGGCTCTCAGGCCCTCCACCCCTGTCTTCCAGCTCATAAACCTCCCTTCTGCAGCTAGCTCCCAAGCTGTTGCCTTCTTCACCTGTAGTGCTTGTTCTTATGCTGTGCCCTTCTGACCTAAGTTTGTACTACTTCCCTTTCCTGAACTCTGGAGGCAATGGTCTTCTCTGCTCTTAGGTTAACTGGGGGATTACAGTGCCCAGTAATCAACTATGTAGGTTCCCTACAACATTACTTAACTGTCCAAAGCTCCTTTTTCAGGCTCAAGTTTTCAGGGCTTCCTTGTAACTGAAGTGAATTGAATTGACCTTTTGGCAAAAAAACAAAAACAAAAAAAAGGTTCAGACATTTTTGAGGACAGTGGGAGGGGGAAAAGATCAGTTTGTTTTAAAGGTATATAGCAGCAGCTTTACTTCTGAAATGTTTGGGGGCCGAAAGGTAAATTCTGACATACCAATAACCTCCCTGAGAAATGCATTTAGGTGTTCCAGTGAAAACTGATTTTGAGTTGACAGTCATGTCCTCTTGATAATTGCACCACATGCACATGAAGTATATTTGGCACTGGATTCTCTGGATGAGCTTGTGAAGTTTGCAGATGAAAGAAAGCATGCATATGCGCACAGTGTGGCTTAATTTTTTTGCACAGTGAAAGCATTGGTAAGTGCATAGGTCTGCATGACACTGCACTGTAACTGCTTATTTCTTAAGAAGACACCAACAAGGCAAGAGCTTCTTTCAAGATAAAAGTGTCACAGGAGTTTACTGGTTTCAGAGTAGCAGCCGTGTTAGTCTGTATTCGCAAAAAGAAAAGGAGTACTTGTGGCACCTTAGAGACTGGAGAGAAGCTTTCTCTGCTAGATCTCAGGAGCTTAGTACAATAGAGGTTCAGTGGTATTTAGTTAAACAAAAAAGAAATCTCATTTTCTTTTTAAAGAACTCTTGGAAATATGAAAAAACTGTTATAAAAAGTCAAACATACCAAAATGTAAGCTGCTCATTAGCCTCAACTCTGCACCTTTAGAAATGTGAATTATGATGCAGTATAATTACACAATTGCTTCATTTGTCAAACAAAACATATACTGTACAGCTTCCCCACCACCACACTGTCTAATGTAGACAATTCTTGACAAAGAGAACAAAGTTGGGTCAAGGATCTCTCAGACTTTTCTGGGAATGGGGATGGGAGGGGAGGGGGAGACAAAAAATATTTCATTGCAGATGCTCCATCAGAAAATTCAAAAATTGTTTGTATTTCATCTTTTCCAACTATTTAAGGTGACTGTCACCTTTCCCCTTCTGGTATACTTAAAAGCCATTTTGTCAATGGTGTCACTAATGAATGTTTATTAACTTTCACTTTGTCTATGACAAGGGCAGTATTTTCAGACTTGATACGTGAAGTTCAGCATCTATATCCATATTCAGGCAGCCTCCTCCCCGCCCACCCAAACATGGCCCAATTTTCAGAGGTGCTGATCAACTGGAGTTCTCACTGACTTTAGTGGCTGTTGTGGATATTCAGCATCTTCAAAAAAAAATACTACACCTATTTAGATGCCCAACTTTAGTCATTCTTATTTGAAAACCTGCCCCAACTTTTCTCCCCAAAAGTATGCATTTTAATTTAGAGCCAGATCAACTAAGGTTGCAAATAGGCACCTAGTACAACTTACAAAATCAAAGAATAGAATAGAATAGAATAGAATAGAATATCAGGGTTGGAAAGGACCTCAGGAGGTCATCTAGTCCAACCCCCTGCTCAAAGCAGAATCAATCCCCAATTTCTGCCCAGATCCTTAAATGGCCCCCTCAAGGATTGAACTCACAACCCTGGGTTCAGCAGGCCAATGCTCAAACCACTGAGCTCTCCCCCCCACAAAGCAGGTGAGGCACCCAATTACCATTGAAAGTAAATCACATTATGAGTCCATCTGCATCATAGGCACCTAAATACTTTGTAAATCTGGGCCCTCGTCAGCAGCCCTGTAGTATACAAGAAGCAGTGCTCCAGCATTAAGCCTTGCAGCCTACGTACTGTGAACTAGACATTTCTGAAACCTGTATCAAAGTGCTTGTACAGCCAATAGGAAGTGTTGAACCTTCTCACCTGAAAAACCTAACTCCCAAAAGCTCATTAAAACATTACAAGTAGACAGGATATGTGCAAGATGCCTGACAGCTTTGCCAACGTATTTAACCTGCACCAGCCCTTTGGTGGCTTCTGCTTGAGACACCTTGGGACTGCACTCAACTACATCCTCATGAAAGTAATTACTTTGAGAAGCCAGTAGGCCCATAAGGAGACAACTTCATTTCTACTTATAACCCCCAGACAAATTTCAAAGTTTGGCCTCAAAGGTTAGAACATCAACGTCTTAATAAAATTTGTCACATCAAAAAAAAAAATGCGAGTTTTGTGCAAGACGTATTACCTAATGTAAATTTTCTTCAGAAGGGAGGGTTAGTTTTGTGCTGTCTTGCAAGCTGATCAAGGGCAGTTTAAAGATGACAATTAAATCAATTCTATCACTAGCTGTCATGAATATGATGCATAATTAAACAAATGACACTCAGAATGCCTAGAGGAAACAATTACTTAGCCCTTTCACTAGCAAAGCCTTATTTATTTTTATTACACTGTGTCTCACTAATCCCCTGAAACTGAATAGTTCACAGAAGTTTCAGCACTGCAGTTGTTCAGGAATAGTCTGATTGGATCAGACACAAATCCAGAAAGATAGCCTACCTTGTGAATACAGAAGAATCTGCATCTCCAGGAGTACACATGTAAAAACTTGGACAAGGTTTTCCAATCCCAGCAGCTCAAAGGCTTCTCTAAGAGGGTAGTCAGACAGTGGAAGTTCACTGGGTCCAGGTCTCTGGCAAATGATAGGTTCATAAACCCCATAGAACTTCAGTGACCTCCCTGGGGGCGGAAGGGGCACTTCATAGATAATGTTATGGATATAGCTCTCCAGTGGTAAAGGTGGGGGTTGCTGAGAGGTAACTGCCTTGTAAAGCTGAATAAGGAACTTCTTGCAGGCCTGCATGAAGGGCAAAGGAGTGATGAGACATATACATTTGGATACGTATAATGTGTCTCTGTTGATGTCATACGAGTTGTACTGCTGGAGCTTGGCCAGGGAAGTGGCATCTCCTTCATCAATGCTGCTTGCAAGTGAGTCCATGCTGCAAGAAGATGAGGCATAGACGCTGCTGTATTGCTCTGCATTGTGCATTTGGTAAAGCGTTTGCATGGCTGTGCAAATTTGCTTGCTTGTGACCTCCTCATAGAAAGTGAGCACAAATCCATAAGTACGAGAACCATCTTCTCTGGTAATTATAAATGAGTGGAACTGCGGGTCTCTGTTGTCAGTCTGGGTCCTGAAAGACAGCCCTTTAGGCATACACAGCTGTGTAAGAAAAAGATATGAATAAATTTCAGATTTTGTATTTTTTGCTTCCATGAGCAGATCAGGCAATGAAAAAAATAAAAAACTGTATATATGCCAATTATTCTAATTAATTAATTTATTAACAGTTTAGATTAAAAGATGTACTCTTAAAATAAATTTAAAAATGAACAGTCTGGCCTCATACCCAAAAAAATGTTGCTTAAAGAAAGATCTTTTTAGACTTGGTTTTATTTTACCAACTCAGAAGCACCACTTCACATAATTATTTTTAATAATTAATAATACATCACATGTATTTAAGCATCACAAACGCCTTCAGTTTTTGCTTTCAGTGAGATATCACTTCTAATTTGCTGAAATGCACAATGAAAATGGGCAAAAAAAAATCACATACCATCAAAACCAAGTTTAGCCGTGTTAGTCTGTATTCACAAAAAGAAAAGGAGTACTTGTGGCACCTTAGAGTCTAACAAATTTATTTGAGCATAAGCTTTCATGAGCTACAGCTCACTTCATTGGATGCAATGTTAGTAGGCTGGTTAATGCATGGGGTAATAAATGGCCTGGAGTCAATAAAAGGATTTCATTCAATTGATGGGCGTTCCTGACAAACCATGAAATTGCTGCTCAAGCTACTTTTTGAACAGCAGCCACATATTAACTGAAAAGGTTTGCAATTTTGTTATTGAAGTGTTAAATGTCTGTCACTACAGCTATATTCAAATTCTCTGTGAAAGGAGGAGTAAAATCCCTATTTCATGTTTTAATATTGAATTTAGTCTCCATAATACATATTCTGTAACTTTTACTGGATTAGTCTCTGCTCCAAACTATGTTAAATTCTGAAAACTGGGCTTCGACATTGGAGACACTGGGCATAGCTTTATTAAGTCTCACCACAGGGTGTTTAGACTACAGCTGTCTGACCCTTATGTATCCCCCTGCCCACGTCTTTCTCTGAAATCCTCCAGTAGGGGACCTTCCCCCACAATCAAAAACGATTAAACTTCATTATCTTTTGCATGCCCTACAGCACACAGTAAACCAACACTTCAACTCAGTGGTTGCAAAACAGAGTACCAACATAGTGCCAACACACTGCAAATATTAGGCTTGGAACTAGGGTGACTAGATGTCCCGATTTTATAGAGACAGTCCCGATATTTAGAACTTTTTCTTATATAGGCTCCTATAACCCCCTCCACCCCCTGTCCCAATTTTTCACACTTGCTGTCTGGTCACCCTACTTGGAACAGGATAGGAGGAAAGGGAGCAGAAGATAAAGGAGAGGGGTGGGACAGGAAGATTTGCAATGAGCGAACAGCTCACCAGGGAACTATTAAATTGCAGAACCCTATAGATAAACCAAAAGGGTGGGGCCAAGTGTTAGCATTAATCCAAAAGAAAAGTCGTAAACATGTTATGGTCTTGTGCACAGGGATATTATATTCAGACAACCACCCTGAAAGTCAATAGCATACACTCATCCAGGTTCATCATATGGATCACAAAGCAGAGTCTAAATCCTAAAGAAAGGTTCTTGAAGAGAAGAATTCACATTCAACTCTAAAATAGGCTTGAGTGAACTAGAAGAACTGTGGAAGACTCTCTCAAGGCAGGACCTGAACAATTGCCTTGTTTTTTCTTTTTTTTTTTTTTTTTTTAAACCAGAGGATTCAGCAGTCTTGAGCTGCCTACCTCCTGACTGCGTCTTTCTGAGCGGGAATTAAAACAACTAATTATACAGTAGATCCTCAGTGTTACAACCCCCCGCCCCAGGGAATAGAGATTGTTCTTAACTCTGAACAAAATATTCTGGTTGTTCTTTCAAAAGTTTACAACTGGGGCTATTGATTAATGGCAGTTGACTCACACGATTAACTCAAAAAAATTAATCACAATCGCAGTTTTAATTGCGCACTGAAACAATAGAATACAATTGAAATTTATTAAATATTTTGGATATTTTTCTGGATTTTCATATATATTGTATTCTGTGTTGTAACTGAAATCAAAGTATATATTTCTGATTACAAATATTTGCACTGTAAAAATGATAAACAAAATAAATAGTATTTTCAATTCGCCTCATACAAGTACTGTAGTGCAATCTCTGTCGTGAAAGTGCAATTTACAAATGAAGATTTTTTGTTACATAATTACACTCAAAAACAAGACAATGTAAAACTTCAGAGCCTACAAGTCCACTCTGTCCTACTTCTTGTTCAGCCAATCGCTAAGACAAACAAGTTTGTTTACATTTACAGGAGATAATGCCGACTGCTTCTTATTTACAATGTCACCAGAAAGTGAGAACAGGCATTAGATGGTTTCTATGCAACATCACCCAATCAACAAGGTCCAGCTGACAGATGGATGTGTCAGTGCTATGGGAGTACACCCTTATGACTAGTGTATCAGAGACAAGTCACCACAAGATAGAGGGAAACTGTCTAGCAAAAGCTTTGCTCCTCACTATTCCTTTCAAAGCATAGTTTTTGCAAGTACATGAACAGGCTGTAACCATGTAATTATTTCAATTTACATTTACAAAAACTTTCAATAAAAGTACTTTGTTTAAAGATCTGCCAACGACATGTGAACAGAATAGATAACGGCAGACAACTTTACAACTTTACTTTCTTCTCTGGGAGACTAACGTCATCTTCATTGCAGGTCTGTACAAAAATGGAAGAATCTAAAATTAAAGAACGTGTTCTTGGTTTTCAAATAATTCTGCCATCTGTATAAGTATTTTTAATGTACCCATTGTTGCCAAAATAATTTAGATGCGATTCTGCCTTTTATTCTGTTTTTCTTTTTCCTATTAGGGATACTTACATTAAGGCCCCAGTTAAGCAAGGTACTTTAGCACATGTGTAACTTTAAACATGCCAGGAGGCCCACTGTCTTCAGTGGAGCTATACATATTTGTTAGTTGTAAGAAATACAACTCCTATTTTTGGGCCCAGTTCAGCAACGTACTTAAGTTTTTACGGTCTTCTGTACTTAAAACTTCAGCCTGAAAACCACCAGATTGTAACATGAAAACTGGATGCTGAGGAAGTGCTAGAAAAGATTATGACTTTAGGTGGGATAAACCCAGGAAGCACTAAATATGGAAAAAACTAAGGGTATTTACTATTTGAATGCAAGTAATGTCTTTACTATTCAATACAGCAGTGTTTCCCAAACTTGGGATGCCGCTTGTTCAGGGAAAGCCTCTGGCGGGCCGGGCCGGTTTGTTTACCTGCCGCATCTGCAGGTTCGGCCCGTTGCGGCTCCCACTGGCCGCGGTTCGTCGCTACAGGCCTGCGCTGCTTCCCACAGCCCCCATTGGCCTGCGGCAGCGAACCACAGCCAGTGGGAGCCGCGATCGGCCGAACCTGTGGATGCGGCAGGGCCCGGCCTGCCAGGGCTTTCCCTGAACAAGTGGTGTCCCAAGTTTGGGAAACCCTGCAAACATAGGAAAGGAAATTTGATCTAAAGAGAGAATGGTATAGTTTTGGAGTTTTTTGCTTTTATTTTGTTAAATGATTTTCATAAAGAATTTGTAATTCCTTAAGCATATAGCAATAACAGAATACTTTCAGATTAACCTTCAAAGACTTGTGCATTTTCTCCTCTAAGGAAATTGCCTTTGCAGCTTATATAAAAGCAGACAGAGGCAAAGGATGACAAAACAGGAGAGATCAAGAAGGCCAATAATTGGCTCAGGTGATTAGGAGGAGGAAAAATATGACTAAGTGACATTTTAGAACAAAATAATGAAAGGTTTTCAAGGGATAAGGTGAAAGTGAGTACTCCTAATATTTGTAAATATTGCTACTTTTGTCAGAACATATAATGTGTGGTAAATGTGCTCTGAAATGACTTTTTCCCCCAGAAGATTTTGTTTCATACAATTATTTTGTTTTAGCCAGGCTCTTATAAGGAGATAGAATAAAAATTATGTAGGCGGATAAAATTTTTGTACGCTAATACCATCACAGCTTTCTCATGAATACCCATTATATTCTGATATATTTTTCATTGCCTTTTCTTGCATGTTTTGCTTACTCAGAGATGAACATTGTCAACCTCTCCTCTAAATTGGCTGGCAGAAGTGGCCTATGCAGTAGCTTAGGTATTACCATATTAAACTGTCGCGACTCCTTCAATCTAATGCAGATGCAAGATATGGAATAGACCTATTGTAACTACTGCACTGTTCCCATTGCTCTGCATTTAGGAGCTGAGCAGATACTGAAATCTACATACAGTACACAAGATGTCTAATGTAGCATTATCAGTCTCATGTCTGTCTGTATCTGCTTAGTTGCTACCGTGGTATCAGTGTTGACAACTACTGTGATTTTATCATGAATCTTGCACACTTGGTATTTTTTTAAACCCCAGCACCTGGAAACAGCTCGAGCTAATCCCCAGAGTACCAGGAGGTGGCGCCAGGACAGTGGTGAGTGGTGCGCCCTGTGACAAGATGCCATTGAAAATTCTCACATTCTGTTGGCTGCAACACTCCTACCTTACAGCCTTTTAGTAAGGGTTCCTCCCCTTCACTTGGCTGACTTATGCCATTTCACTATATTTCTCTACCTTTATCAAGAATTTGCTTCTTACCTTTTTTTAAATAAAATAATATTTGCATGTAGTCCATCTGGAAAGTCAGTTATTTTTATGATGTTAGATTTCTCTTTTAGACTTTTCCCTCCTGCTAATATGTCATGTGAATGAATACGTTTCCTTCCGACGGTTTACTACACTGTACAGCAGACTACTTTCATCACATACTAATCATCTTGGATACTAGTTTAAAATTAGTCTCTCCCTCTCAAAGGTTCTATTTCACTCTTGTTTTTACAGAAATTTTCAATAGATTTTTGAGATCTCCTTCCTCCATGGCACGTCAATTAGCATAGTTAATGAGCCCATCTAGTCCCAACAACACTGTAAACCACTAAAAGAAAAGGAGTACTTGTGGCACCTTAGAGACTAACAAATTTATTAGAGCATAAGCTTTCGTGAGCTACAGCTCACTTCATCGGATGCATTTGGTGGAAAAAACAGAGGAGAGATTTATATACACACACACAGAGAACATGAAACAATGGGTTTATCATACACACTGTAAGGAGAGTGATCACTTAAGATAAGCCATCACCAACAGCAGGGGGGGGGAAGGAGGAAAACCTTTCATGGTGACAAGCAGGTAGGCTAATTCCAGCAGTTAACAAGAATATCAGAGGAACAGTGGGGGGTGGGGTGGGAGGGAGAAATACCATGGGGAAATAGTTTTACTTTGTGTAATGACTCATCCATTCCCAGTCTCTATTCAAGCCTAAGTTAATTGTATCCAGTTTGCAAATTAATTCCAATTCAGCAGTCTCTCGTTGGAGTCTGTTTTTGAAGCTTTTTTGTTGAAGTATAGCCACTCTTAGGTCTGTGATCGAGTGACCAGAGAGATTGAAGTGTTCTCCAACTGGTTTTTGAATGTTATAATTCTTGACGTCTGATTTGTGTCCATTCATTCTTTTACGTAGAGACTGTCCAGTTTGGCCAATGTACATGGCAGAGGGGCATTGCTGGCACATGATGGCATATATCACATTGGTAGATGCGCAGGTGAACGAGCCTCTGATAGTGTGGCTGATGTGATTAGGCCCTATGATGGTATCCCCTGAATAGATATGTGGACAGAGTTGGCCACGGGCTTTGTTGCAAGGATAGGTTCCTGGGTTAGTGGTTCTGTTGTGTGGTGTGTGGTTGCTGGTGAGTATTTGCTTCAGATTCAGGAGATCACTCTCCTTACAGTGTGTATGATAAACCCATTGTTTCATGTTCTCTGTGTGTGTGTATATAAATCTCTCCTCTGTTTTTTCCACCAAATGCATCCGATGAAGTGAGCTGTAGCTCACGAAAGCTTATGCTCTAATAAATTTGTTAGTCTCTAAGGTGCCACAAGTACTCCTTTTCTTTTTGCGAATACAGACTAACACGGCTGCTACTCTGAAAACTGTAAACCACTGTAGCTCAACAAGAACATAACAGCCATAGTGAGCCAGACCAATGGTCCATATAGCCCAGTATCCTGTCTTCTGACAGTGGCTGATATCAGAGCTTCAGGGGGAGTGAGCAGAACAGGGCAATTCGAGGGATCCACCTGTATTCCCCACCCAGCTTCTGGCAGAGGTTTAGGGTCTCTCTCGGCATGGGGTTACATCACTGACCATGTTGGCTAATAGCCATTGATGGACCCATCCTCCATGAATTTATCCAGTTCTTTTTTGAACCCAGTTATACTTTTGCCATGGGATGTTGTGATGCCAATGAGTTCCACAGGGTAATTGTACACTGAGAGAAAAAGTACTCTTGTTTTTATTAAACTTCATGCCTGTTAACTACATCAGGTGACCCCTGGTTTTTGTGAAAGTGCAAACAATTTTCTACTCACTTTTTCTCCACACCATTCGTGATTTTATAGACCTCGATCATACCCCCTCCTCCCAGGCATTTCTTTTCTAAGCTGAACTGCACTTCACTTTTTAATCTCTCTTGGGCAACCAGAACTGGACACAGTATTCGAGGTGTGGGCGAACCACAGATTTATTCATTACATTTTCTCTTATTTCTACCCCTTTCCTAACGGTTCCCAACATTGTTAGCCATTTTGAAGCTGCATATTCAGCTGAAGTTTCCAGAGAACCAAGTGTAGTTTAAGACACATGAATTTGTAGTCTCACTCATGGTTTGTGAATGGCTGGCGTTGGCAATACTGCTACCATGGTACTCACACGTTAAGTTACTTTTCAAAAGACAAGGAGGTGGTATGGGAGGAAGCAAATAGATGAATGCACAATTATTGCTACTAGTAGAATTCCAGAAGCTTAACTTTAGCAGGCACAAACAATACCAGTAAGGAACAATAAAAGGGTTAATTATACACATCTCTTCAGGATACTGCTTGACGATTCTGTCTTTCCAACATCCAGCCTCATAGAGCCCGAGTTACAGCCATTTTTTGCCACCCTGCAACCCAACTATAAAAAGGTAAACTGACATTTGATGGCAACTTAATTCACCACAATTCCTCTTAACAGTAAAGTACTCATTTCCTAAGGGTTGTCCCCTGATCTCTCTAGGTTTTTATGGTAACATGTTTTGAGGGAGAACATGTTCTTACTGTTCATCTTCCCCACTCCTTGAATACTTTGCAGGAAAGTTACAGACTATGACACACTATAGGCTAAGTATGCTTGAAAGAGCTTACAGAAACAGGGGTTGCTTTAAAGATTGTGCCTATTTTTAAAACAGAAGGAAGCATTTTTTCACAGGAAAGCTTGCTTCAAATAAAAAACAAACTCCTAGTTCTTATCAAAGCCCATTTCTATATGAAGTCTTTACCAACAGAATCTTACAGAGCACGATCACTGTGGAGAGGTCCTTGGAGTACCAAATTATTCGGGGAATTTTCAATGATCCCTCTTAATCTTTAGATAGTCTCAAGAAAAAATGAATGTTGAATCGAGTCTTATTTCTATCGCATTCCTAATGGTTCCCAGTATTCTGTTAGCCATTTTGAGGCTGCACACTGAGCTGAAGCTTCCAAAATAATTAAGCATAATGGACTCCAAGATCTATTTTTTTGAGTGGTAACAGCTAATATAGAACCCACTATTTTGTATACATAGTTCGGACTATTTTTTACAGTGTGCATTACTTTGCACTTATCAATGTTGAATTTCATCCGCCACTTTGTTGCCCCGTCACCCAGTTTTGTGAGATCCCTTTGTAACTCTTTGCAGTCAGCTTTGGACTTAACTATCTTGAATACTTTTGTATGATCTATAAAAACTTTTCTACTTCACTGTTTACTCATTTTCCAGATAATTTATGACCATGTTGGACAGCACTGGTCCCAGTGCAGATCTTTAGGGGACCCTAATATTTACCTTTTTCCATTGTGAAATCTTACCACTTAGTCCTACCCTTTGTTTTTTCTTTTAACCTGCAACTGATCCATGAGAGGAAGTTCCCCATTATCCCATGACTACTTAGTTTTCTTAGGAGTCTTTGGTGAGGGTCCTTGTCCAAGGCTTTCCAAAAATCCAAGTACACTATCACCCTTGTTCACATGTTTATTGATCCCCTCAAAGAATGCTAGTAGATTGGTGAGGCACGATTTCCCTTTACAAAAGCAGTGTTGACTCTTCCCCAACAAATCATGTTTATTTAGGTGTCTGATCATTCTGTTCTTTACTACAGTTTCTGCCAATTTGCCTGATACTGAAGTTAGGCTCACCAGTCTCCAGATTGCCTCTGGAGCCCTTCTTAAAAATTGGTGTTACATTAGCTACTTTCCAGTCACCAGATACAGAGGATTATTTCAGCAAGAAGTTACATAGGACAGTTAGGGGTTCTACAATTTCATATTTGAGTTCCTTCAGAACTCTTGGGTGAATACCATCTGGTCCTGGTGACTTATTACTGTTTAATGTATCCATTTGTTCTAAACCTCTTCTGTTGACACATCAGCATTGGTAACAAATCTGAAGTACTGTGCAGCATCAAAGCTATTCTTTTGGGGCGTCTCCCCAACATCCTCTGCAGTGAAGACCAATGCAAAAAACACC
Organism: Dermochelys coriacea; assembly: GCF_009764565.3. Taxonomy (NCBI): domain Eukaryota; kingdom Metazoa; phylum Chordata; order Testudines; family Dermochelyidae; genus Dermochelys; species Dermochelys coriacea. The sequence goes on from NC_050068.2 coordinate 244,858,736, forward strand.
CCCCGCATCCCCCATTTAGCTTCTCTTACATGGCCTTGACTTCCTTGAGTGCTCCTTTAGCACCTTTGTCATCTACGGGCCCCACTGTCTGTTTGGCCGGCTTCTTGCTTCTAAAGTACTTAAAAATTCTGACTATTAGTTTTTGCATCTTTAGCAAGTTTCTTCTCAAACTCTTTGTTGTCCAGCATTCTCCATATTATCTGTGCTGTTTTAATAAATGAGAGGGCTGTTCCAGAGTTAAATATAGTCATCTGGAAACAGAGGTTGTGAAGAAAGAGTCAGCATACATACCATGTTCACTGCATCTTGATCAAAGGGGTTCCACTCTATATTCTGAGGATAGTGTGCCAGAACTTTGGACTTGAAAGTTCTTCTTAAGGGGCTCTGGTCAAAGTTCTCTCCTGGAACAGATTAGGAAGCAACAGCTTTTCAGAAATAAAGTCATTTCAAGATAACTTGTCTGTGCCATTTTATTTTGCAATTGAATGATCACAGTTATGGAAAAAGTAAAGTGTATATTCATTTTAATAGGCTCCCTTCTTTAAGAGAAGCAGAAGAGATTTTGAATGGGAGACTAAAACCTTACCTTCGTTATCTTGGATCAAGACTTGTATTACAAGAAAAAGAATAGCACATGCAAACATAATACATAACTCAGTATTTATTGCCTCGAATTCAAATTGTATTAGAGTTTTTAGAATTACTACCTGAGTTTGTTGAAGAAAAACCTCAAGACAACTGAACCTACAATCTTTTACAGCTATTTTAGTAAGACCTGACAGCTATTACTAAAGCACTTAAAAAAAAAATTCACTTGAGTTCCTCTTGCTATTGAGAAAAGTGTGTGCACCTTAAGGCTATTAAAATTACTCAGGGATCAATTTAAAGGATTTTTCCTACCAACGCACAAGTGACATGTAGGAAATAAAGGCTTGATCTTCGTGTCAAACTTCAGAAAGACAGATTTTGCGATATCAATACATATGGAAACTATCAAGATTGAAGTTAAACCTCTAGTAAATTAGTAAAATCTAGCCAAATTAACAGACTACAAATAAACTAAGTGTCATGCCATAGTTGCCAGTGGAGTTATAGCAGAGCATCAGGGAAAGCTATTGTGTAAGCAACAAAACTCCATCTAAATGAGATTTGTTTAGATCTATGAATTACAGTTCCAGTAGAGCGCTCTCAAACTCGAGATCAGTTCAAAGGTCTAATGCCACAAACTCCCTTCTTCCTGAATCAAAAAATTAATTCATTACAGAAATATGGTTAATATACCTGTAGTCAGATAATTAAACGATCAATAAACCAATTAAGAAAATGATTGAGGAAATTAGTACTAATTTTCCAGATGAAATTATTTTCAACTCTTCCAAAGTGTTCCTCATTTTTAGCCCTAGCTCTTGAAGATTTTAGAAGTTAAAAGCCTAAAAAGTTGAGCTCTTAAATCCATATTTTGGCACGTAACTGATTTTCAGAAAGTCCCACATGACATACCCAGAAGCAAACTAGGGAAATATGATCTAGACGAAATTACTATGAAGTGGGTACACAACTAGTTGAAAGATTACTTAAAAAGTATTTATTAATGGTTCGCTGTTAACCTGGGAGGTCGCATCTAGTGATATTTTGCAAGGCTCAAACCTGGGTTTAGTACTATTCAATATTTTCATTAAATGACTTGGATAATGGAGTAGAGAGTATGTTCATAAAATCTGCAGATGGCACCAAGTTGAGAGGGGTTGCAAGCACTTTGGAGGACAGGATCAGAATTCAAAATGACTGACAATTTGGAGAATTAGTCTGAATTCAAGAAAATGCACTTATCATTATTGAATGCCAAAGTACTTCACTTCGGAAGGGAAAAAAAAAAATCAAATGCACAATTACAAAATGGGAAATAACTGGCTAGGTCAAGGGTCGGCAACCTTTGGCACCCGGCCCGTCAGGGTAAAGCCCTGGTGGGCCGGGCTGATTTGTTTATCTGGAGCGTCCGCAGGCACGGAGCCCTGCAGCTCCCACTGGCCGCAGTTCGCTGTTCCTGGCCAATGGGAGCTGTGGGAAGCAGTGGCTAGCACACCACTCAGCCTGCGCCACTTCCCACAGCTCCCATTAGCCAAGAACGGTGAACCGTGGACAGTGGGAGCTGCGGGGCTCCATGCCTGTGGATGCTCCAGATAAACAAACTGGCCCGACCCACCAGTGGCTTTACCCTGACAGGCCAGGTGCCAAAGGTTGCCAACCCCTGGGCTAGGTGATAGTACAAATGAAAAGGACCTGGGGGTTATAGTGGATCACAAACTAAATGTGTTTCGACAATGTGATGCCATTGTGAAAAAGGTTAATATTCTGGGGTGTATTAACAGGGATATCATATGCAAGACAAGAGGTAGTTGTCCTGCTCTACTTGCCACTGGTGAGGCCTCAGCGGGAATAATGTGACCAATTCTGGAAAGGTGTGGATAAACTGGAGACAGTCCAGAGAAGAGCAACAAAAGATATAAAAAACCATTTCAAAAACCTGACCTACGAAAAAAGGTTAAAAAAAACTGGACACGTTTAGTCTTGAGAAAAGATGACTGAGGAGGAACCTGATAAACAGTCTTCAAATATGTTAAGGGCTATTATAAAGAAGACAGTGATCAGTTGTTCTGTGTCCACTGAAGGCAGGATAACAAGTAATGGGTTTATAATCTGCAGCAAGCGAGATTTAGGTTATATACTAGGAAAAGCTTTCTAACTATAAAAAGAACAGTTAAGTCCTGGAATACATTTCCAAGGGAGGTTGTGGAATCCCCATTATTGGACGTTTTTAAGAACAGGTTTGACAAACACCTGTCAGGGATGGTCTACCTTTACTTGGTCCTGCCTCAGCACAAGGGGCTGGATTTGATGGCTTCTCAAGGTCCCTTCCAGACCTACATTTCTAGGATTCTATGAACATCCAACATTTGATATTGAGGTAAATATTCTATTTAATCTCTTATCTGGGAGACAAGGGCTGAAAGAAAAATGAAAATTCTGTGGGGAAAAAAGTTGTTTAAATTCCAAAACATTCAAAACAGATTCATCTTGAAGTTTTTCCAATATTTTCAAAATATTTATCAAAAATATCAAAATGTTACTGAAAGTTAAACATGTTTTGTTTCACAAAAACCTGTTTTTGTAAGTTTGTTTTTAAATATGGGGAAAAATGCACAGTATGTTTTTCCATGAAAAAAGTTTGGTTTTGGAAAAAATTTGGATGAATTTTTTTTTTTTTTTTAAATTTCAGCCAGCTCTACTGGAGACTATCTATTCCTACAAGAGAAATGAAAACATGGAGTTACTTACTTTCACTTAGACTTTACCAAAGGCATTGTGGACTGTGATAGTATAATCTAGATTTAAGACTTGGGTGCTCAAATTCATCATCAGAGAGGATGAGATGTTACTCAGGTAAAAGATTCCCACAAACGAACAGCTAAAGAGTTACATTCAGCTTAAAGCCTTCTGGTGCAACAATAATCAGGTCTGCACCCTGTACACCTTGAGGCATATAATCTGTATGAACACTCTCCCCACCCCCCAAATAAACTCCATTTGGTCCTTTTCAATCAATACACTATGCAGCAGCAGAGTGCACATTTTCCAAGGTATACTTGACAACCAGTATTTGTCCCGTGATATTTTGACATTCAGAGAACTATTTACATAAAATGATTCTCTGAAGATAGGTATCTAAGGGTACGTCTACACTACGAAATTAGGTCAATCTTATAGAAGTCGACTTTTAAAAATTTTATGTACAGTCTATTGCATATGTCCACACTAAGTCCATTACATCAGTGGAGTGCATCCTCACCACCGTGGCTAGCATCAACTTACAGAGCAGTGCACTGTGGGTAGCTATCCCACAGTTCCCGCAGTCTCTGCCACCCACTGGAATTCTGGATTAAGCTCCCAATGCCTGATGGGGCAAAAACATTGTAGTGGGTGGTTTTGGGTACATGTCAGTCGTCCCTCCCTCCGTGAAAGCAACAGCAGACAATCGTTTTGTGCCTTTTTTCCATGCGGGCACCATACTACTTTCAGCAGACAGTGTAGTAGGACTGCTAACTGTCGTTATCCACCACTTCTGCTGCAACTCTGCTCTACTGCTATTGTCTCAATAGCGAATTTCTCCATGTTGTCTGTCATGAGCTCCCGGGTACATGTGGTCCTCCTCGGGAAATGTGTGCGGTGCTAACAGTCGTTGTCCACCGCTTTTCCTGCAACTCTGCTCTCCTGAATCCACCTTGCAGGTCCTTTCGTCGTTCTCTATAAATATCTATTCTCGTGGCATCTGTCATCAGCCACCGCTTCCGCTGCAACTCTGCTCTCTTGCAGATGCAATACCACAGCAAGCATGGAGCCCGCTCAGATCACCGCAGCAGTTATGAGCATTTTAAACACCTCATGCATTATCCTGCAGTATGTGCAGAACCAGAACCTGCAAAAGCAGGCGAGGAGGTGACAGCAGCATGGTGATGAGAGTGATGAGGTCACGGACACAGACTTCTCTCAAAGTACAGGCCCCGGCAATTTGGACATCCTGGCGGCAATGGGGCAGGTTCATGCTGTGGAATGCCGATTCTGGGCCCTGGAAACAAGCACAGACTGGTGGGATCGCATAGCATTGCGGGTCTGGCATAAATCCCAGTGGCTGCGAAACTTTCACATGCTTAAGGGCACTTTTATGGAACTTTGTGACTTGCTTTCCCCTGCCCTGAAGCACAAGAATACCAAGATGGGAGCAGCCCTCACAGTTCACAAGCAAGTGGCGATAGCCCTCTGGAAGCTTGCAATGCCAGACAGCTACCGGTCAGTCGGGAATCAATTTGGAGTGGGCAAATCTACTGTGGGGGCTGCTGTGATCCAAGTAGCCAACGCAATCATTGAGCTGCTGCTATCTAGGGTAGTGACTCTGGAAAACATACAGGTCATAGTGGATGGCTTTACTGAAATGGGATTCTCTAACTGTGGTGGGGCTATAGACGGAATGCATATCCCTATCTTGAGACCAGACCACCTTGGCAACCAGTATGTAAACCGCAAGGGGTACTTTTCAATGGTGCTGCAAGTACTGGTGGATCACAAGGGACGTTTCACCGACATCAACATGGGATGGCCGGGAAAAGTACATGACGTTCGCATCTTCAGGAACTCTGGTCTGTTTGAACAGCTGCAGGAAGGGACTTACTTCCCAGACCAGAAAATAACTGCTGGAGATGTTGAAACGCCTATAGTGATCCTTGGGGACCCAGCCTACCCCTTAATGCCCTGGCTCATGAAACCATACACAGGCACCCTGGACAGTAGTAAGCAGCTGTTCAAGTGCAGACTGGTGGTGGAGCGTGCATTTAGACGTTTAAAAGCACGCTGGCACAGTTTACTGACTTGGTTAGACCTCAGCAAAACCAATATTCCCATTGTTATTGCTGCTTGCTGTGCGCTCCACAATCTCTGTGAGAGTAAGGGGGAGATGTTTATGGCAGGGTGGGAGGTTGAGGCAAATCACCTGGCTGCTGATTACACGCAGCCAGACACCAGGGTGGTTAGAAGAGCACAGCAGGGCATGCTGCCCATCACAGAAGCTTTGAAAACCAGTTTCATGACTGGCCAGGCTACAGTGTGACACTTCTGTTTGTTTCTCCTTGATGAAAACCCGCCCCCTTGGTTCACTCTACTTCCCTGTAAGCCACCCGCCCTCCCCGTTCGATCAATACTTGCAGAGGCAATAAAGTCATTGTTGTTTCAAAATCATTCATTCTTTATTAATTCTTCTCACAAATAGGGGGATAACTTCCAAGATAGCCTGGGAGGGGTGGGGGAGGAAGGAAGTACTGGGTAGGGTGGTGGATGAGGGGAGGAGGGAAGGACACGGCCACACTGCACTTCAAAACTTATTGAATGCCAGCCTTCTGTTGCTTGGGCAGTCCTCTGAGCTGGAGTGGTTGGGTGCCCCGAGTTCTTGGGCATCTGGGTCAGGAGGCTATGGAAGTTGGGGAGGAGGGCGGGTGGTTACACAAAAGCTGCAGCAGCCATCTGTGCTCCTGCTGCCTTTCCTGCAGCTTCCAGATGCCAGAGCATACCAGTTCGATTCCCCAGTAGCCTCAGCATTGCATCCTGCCTCCTCTCATCATGCAGCTACCACCTCTCATCTTGCTCGTCCCTCCTGTCCTTATGTTCATTTTCTGCTTTCCTGGACTCTGCAACTGTCTGCCTCCATGCATTCTGCTGAGCTCTTTCAATGCGGGAGGACTGCATGAGCTTAGAGAACATTTCATCACGAGTGCAGTTTTTTCATTTTCTTATCTGCACTAGCCTCTGGGACGGATGATAGGGGGAGCGCTGAAACATTTGCAGCTGCGGGAGGGGAAAAAAGGGAGAGTAGTATTTTAAAGAAGACATTTTAGAGAACAATGGGTAGACTCATTCACGGTGAACCAAGCTGTTAACATTACATAGCACATGTGCTTTCGGTACAAGGTCGCATTTTGCCTCTTATATTGAGGGCCTGCTGTTTTGGTTCTGGGCCAGGCAACAGAATTCAGTTTGCAGACAGCCATGATAAGCCACAGTCTTTCGGCTTCTTCAACCGTCATAACATGTCAGAATGGTTTCAAACAGCAGTGCCCTCCTTTCCCATAACGAGCACCCGTTGGGTTGGCCATTTAAAAGGAAGGGCTGCGGTTTTCAGGTTAAACCCAACTAAACCCACCCCCACCCAATTCTCTGGGATGATCGCTTCACTCCCTCCTCCCACCGCATGACTAGCATCAGGGAAGATCCCTGCCAGCCAAACATGAACAGCTCAGTGTGAATGGGCACCCCCACCGCATGGCTAAAAGCGGGGATGATTTCTTTTTTAAGCCAGAGGCAAACAGCCCAGCAGGAATGGCCACCTCTGAATGTCCCCTTAATAATGTCCCTGGAGGTTTTCTGCTCCATCCCCAGACACGTTAACCTACTTTTCCAGTAGCTGTACTGGCCACAAATGCATCCAAGTCTTCAGGGCAAATCAATCATTAAACACACTTGCTTTTAAACCATGTATAGTATTTTAAAAAGGTTCACTCACCAGAGGTGCCTTCTCCGGCTTCATGGTCCAGGAGCCCGCCTCGGGACGGTTGGGAGGGTATTAGCTCCAGGGTGATAAACAGTTCCTGGCTGTTGGGGAGAATTTTCTCCGCTTGCCTGTTGTGCACTATTCTTCTCCTCTTCCTCGTCCCCAAAATCCTCATCCCTGTTGCGTGAGACTCCCCCCTTGCAGTGTCCACAGAGGGTGGGGGTAGGGGTGGTAGTGTGCACCCCCTAGAATTACATGCAGCTCATCATAGAAGCGGCATGTCTGGGGCTCTGACCTGGAGCGGCCGTTTGCCTCTTTGGTTTTTTGGTAGGCTTGCCTGAGCTCCTTAATTTTCATGCGGCACTGCTGCAGGTCCCTGTTATAGCCTCTGTCCATCATGCCCTTGGAGATTTTTTCAAATGTATTGGCATTTTGTCTTTTGGAACAGAGTTCTGATAGCACGGATTCGTCTCCCCATACAGCGATCAGATCCAGTACCTCCCGTTCGGTCCATGCTGGAGATCTTTTGTGATTCTGGGACTGCATGGTCACCTGTGCCATGAGCGCTGCATGGTTACCTCTGCTGAGGAGTTTGCCACACTGGCCAAACAGGAAATGAAATTTAAGAGTTCCCGGTGCTTTTCCTGTGTACCTGGCTTGTGCATCTGAGTTGAAAGTGCTGTCCAGAGTGGTCACAATGGAGCACTCTGGGACGGCTCAGAGGCTGTAACCACCTCTGTCAATACCATCAAATTGCGTCCACACTACCCCAAATTCGACCCGGCGATGTCAATTTCAGTGCTAATCCCCTCACAAGGGAGAAGTACAGAAATAGATTTTAAGATCCCTTTAAATCGATAAAAATGGCTGTGTCATATGGACGGTGCAGGATTAAATAGATCTAATGCTGCTAAATTCGACCTAAACTTGTAGTGTAGACCAGGGCTAAGGATTCATAATAAAGAGACTTTCTCAGACTAAGAAATTTAATTAACAAAACGAATCAGGGTACAAGGAACCTTTAAGATGGATTAAGGAAAGAAACGTTTAAATAATTACGACAGCCCATACATGAATCTCCAGAACAGAACTGGGGTTAAAATATTAACTACTTAATGACCTATCTTAAAACAATGGGGTAGAATCAGCTTAAAGAAATAACGTTAAAAGGGAAAGTAGCTAAAAATTATACATGTAATAAAAAGCTCTCCCAACATGCAGCATTCGAGGTGTAATTTACATGTCAAGACAGGAGTCCAGATTGCAAAGCAGCCACTTCAAGTTTTTGCAGATTTGATGCCACTGGCCTAAGGGTGGCTGCCAGCTCTCAAATAGCTCTGCTGCCACTCAACCACTTCGCATGTATAGAGGCAGCTGTTCTGCATTTGCCTCACACTGGCAGCACAAAAGGAAGCAGGGATTTTAACAAACACCTCACTTGAAATCCCTCCAACCTGGGGGATTTCCACCAAATAGAGTTGGCATAGCCAGCTCCTGCAACTCCCTCTCCCCCCACCCTTGACACAGGGACTTGTCAGGGAAAGCAATGGGAGTGGTCCCAGGGGATAGGCAGAGAATCATGGAGTCATAATTGGCTCATGGAGAGGGGAAGGGCTGTCAAAGTGATTTTAAAAATATGGATTAGCATTATTCCATAGAAAGTTCCCATTTCTAAGAGTGTGCCAGAGACAAGTGGCATTTCTAGTACACCTATCAGAGTGGCATCTAACTACCGAGTAGTTAATCAGTACTACTTTATTATTTTCATTAGCACTTTTTCAAGGCAAACAAAATTGACTATTTGCCATGAAAAACAAGATCTCCAATGAAAAATGTGAAATTAAGGTTTTCACCTGAGCTTTTGTTTTGCACTTACTGCACTTGTGTACAAAAAGCCTTAGAAGATGTAACTGTGACAGATGAAGCAGTCAAATTTACATGTGAGGAAAGAGTTCTGGAGGTAGGTTGTGATGGCTGTTGGCTGGAGCCAGGCAGTCTGCCATTGGGCTCTCATTATTGCATCTGATGAAGTGAGCTGTAGCTCACGAAAGCTTATGCTCAAATAAATTTGTTAGTCTCTAAGGTGCCACAAGTATTCCTTTCCTTTTTGCGAATACAGTCTAACACAGCTGCTACTCTGAAACCTGTAGAATTAATTGTTTGCAATGGGTCTTATACTGCCAGTTTGACTCCTATTTAGTAATATTTTACACAAAAGTAATCCCATTGAAACTAACCAGACTACTTGCGGAATGAGGTACTAACGAGCGGGAGTACAGTTGGTAGAATCGGTCCTTTGCAGACAATTTGGGTGACAAACTAGTCCCCAAAAGAAAAATGGAGGTAGAACGAACATCACGATGATGATGGCATGACTGATTTAACAAGATAGTCTACAGCCATGTCCATCAACAAAGGTGATGGACGATAGTCTCCTGCTGGCAGAGATTTATTAGTACACTGGAGTCAGTCTCCAAGATTTAGTAGTACATTTGACACTAACTACTTGAGAATGAAAAATGTACGTTTTTCACATCTGTAGCCACTTGTAGGTCCCTTCATCCCATCTGTCCAATGCACTAAATACCTCCAGCAGAGGTGATGCTGCATCTAGCCACATGGCTTCATTTCAGACAGACAGACAAGAATGAAGAGCGAGTGAAAGATGGGAAAAAAAAAATATACAAAGAAAGTAACTCCTGGAAAAATGTCTGCATTCAGAGACAGAAAAAAACCCAGAGAGGAAACATCACTTGCAGAGTAACTAATCTAGGGAGCAGGGCATCATAGGAACTTTAGGACTAAACTCCAGGTTCGCTTAATCTGTAGATATCTTGTATTGCAGCTTTCTGTTCACTGTTAAGGAATGGACTCCCACATGGTCAGCATTTGGCTATGTCTATTGAAAGGAAGGTGCCCACTCCTATTGGGCCGTAACCAGGGCTGGATGAGTAGCGCAGCTGCTCAGGGCACAAAGTTGCAGGGGCGGGAAAATGGGGTGGGAAAAAAATGATGGGGGGAAAAATAGGGAGGGACGCATATATGTTTGCTCGGCCCAGGTGCTAAAATACCCAGTTACGACGCTGCACTGGGTCATCTTGTTAGTCCCGATAAGGTATATGGAGGATAGAGCCACAGCAGTTTTCCACAAGCAGAAGTCTGTTTTACAACTTCCTGTTGCATTAAGTTCCAGCTGAAAGAAACTTTTGGGCTTATAAGTAGCAGTAATACTTGGAGGAAACAAGTTTTGAATAGGAAACTTATTTAGTTGTATAAATCTGTGGTCACAACAACTTGCAATCCTACTGAACTGGGATTTCCAAATCATTTCAGAAGATACAGACCATATTATGATGCCAATTTAATCCAAAAAAATTTGGACATGATTTTCAGAGATACTGGACGCTTACAGTTCCCACTGACACAAAATGGGAGCTACTGGTCTATAGCACTTCTGAAAGATCAGTCCCTGTATCTTTTGAGAAAATTGTCTAACATTTAATAGTGTTTCCTGTAGTAGTCATCAATGAAAAAGGAAATTTGCCACAAGTAGAATGAATTAGAGACTTTTGAGCCATTGATTGAGCAAGCCTTTAGAAGATGGGGATGAAAATATGTGAATAAGGGAAGACACATTAAACTGATGCTCACATACACAATTTATAACACAGCCAGGATCAGATTACTTTTTCCTTACGTGGTCCTTTCTGATATCTGCCAGCTTCAGCCCATTCTCTGCACTGTGACAGTGTTTCCCTGATCTGTGCTACAGAAAGTGACAGTTTTAATATCCATTGTATCTTGCAGAACCATATATGTAAACTCCTTGGATTCAGAGTATTAACTCAAAAGCATCCTCAAAAGGCTAGTGGATCTGTCATTTACAAGAAAAGGCCACAAATGGCTAACCATATCAACAGAGCCAGAGCTGGATTTATCTCCAGAAGATACACTCTGTACTAGAAGTTACATACCTACTAATTCTGTAGCCAAGAGGTTTATATTAACTAACCATTGATACATTGACATCTGCCAGTCCTGGAACAAAGAGCAATACACAGCACTTCTGAAGCACCTTATACCTAAGTTTATCAAGGCATTTTACAAGTAGAAGGCATCTGACACATACAGTATGTAATGTAATACTCATTTCCCTCAGGCACTCCCTACTAGACAGATCTGAGCTCTGGTCCTTATCCAATTGACCCAGCTTTTATTGTAGAGGCACCTAGCGTCACTATCAAATCCTATTTTGGCCAATGCTTACAGCAGCACTGATTGAGTCCAAAACTGCAACATTCAACACCTCAGCTGGAAAGAGCCACACTAGGACCTTCATTGAAGGTGGAGGGTATGATCGCAGAATGCTCCTCCTTCAAAAAGCCAGAATAAAACATTCTTTCTTTCTCTGGTGGTAAAAGGTTTACCAAGCCATCACCCACCCAACAAATGGGAACAAATATAGCTATCAATTTTATTTCAGAAACAAACAGGAGATTCTGTCATTGAGGGTTTGCATGAAGGTCTGAAGGACTCAACATCAAAGATGAACCACAGGGTTTTTTAAGTTCTCCTTTCCACAGTCTGAAACACACAATGGTCCAACATAATCAGAAGCTAGTGAGAAGGGCAACATTAATTTGCCTCTGTCCAAACCAAGTTGATCATGAAAGTTCAGGATTTTTTAACCAGCCTATTCAGGGAGTAGATACAGAGTTTACATGTTTATGAGGAACCCTAGCATTTTTGCTGCCAAAACCTGAGCTTCTTGAAGCCATCCATGTGTATGAAAGCCTAGTTTCTCAAAAAGTCAGCGTCCATAGAAATGTTCAGAAATCGAAGACTTTGAGGCCATATGACCTAGGAAAATGGATAGCACAGATAAAACTTACCTTTACCAAAAGTCTGCAATGCCTACAATTTATTAGGATAACTTTTTTTTTGTTTTGTTTTTTTAAAAGCAAAAAAAAAAATACAGTTTTCTTAGCCAAGAATTGAAAGACAGAAGGAAGCAGCCAAGAAGCCACACCAAAATCATTTTCATTGATTGATCAATTGCAAGGCAGAGCATAGAACATTGCACCCTCCACAAAAGGCTGTTCTGGGGCACCAGAGAGACTGAACAAAGACATTTATAAGTAACTTCAATTAAGTTGAGCAGGGCACAGCAGAAGCATGTCTGGGGTTGTGACTTCTAATAGAGCTCTTAATTGTGAGGATGAAATGTCATCATTTAATCAACCTACAAAAAACTCCCACCAAAATGATACGCCAGAATCAGAAAGACAGAATAATCAAATCCACTCTGGAAAGAAAATGGGAAAGGAAGTCACAGCAGGCAGAACCTTCTTGGCAAACATGAAGGGATCAGCATCTGAATACAAATGCTCTTTATGACAGGAACTCCCATCATTGGTGGTATTGGACTGCTGAGTCACACCTAGCATGGAGAGAGACTTTAACTTGACAGTATTTTCAGGCACTAAGTGAATTATGATTTAATCGAATTAGCATGTACATTTTTAGAGATGTTAGCCTGAGAGATTCCAAACTGTAATTAGGAGAATGTACTATATTTGAGCCTGACTTTTAAAATGGAATCCAGCTTATCACCAGGAGCCAGATACTGATGCTATTAATTGCACAGTATTCCACAACAGATTCCATTTACTTCAAACTCACAGACTAAGGTTAGCAAGGTTGGCCATCTAGCCCTAAATTAAGCCCTTGAACTATTAGGTTAATACATCAGATTAATATTTATAGTATCTCGCATATTTTAATAAATGATAATATGTCAGATTAAGTTCCACTGTAAATGGATACTTAATTATACTTAGTGATACTTGTATCAGAATTATAATGCTGCAATTTTTAGCTTAAAACAAATACAATTTTAATTTTTTTCTGCTAAATGTAGTTTAGTTCAGATTTACAAGTGAGGGACTAGGTGATGAACACTGCTGCTAAATAAAGTGAAACTGTGATAATTTAATTTTAGAACATTAAGTAGACTCCATGAAGCTGTTACATAAAATATTATTGTCTATTTAGGGTCCAGGATAAAATTACTTGGGTAAAAGGCAAAAGGTTCTTAGACGGTCATCCATGATCAGTCTCATTTCTGGAGTGACTGCTCACAAACTAAAATGAGGAGTGTTGAGATTTTAAACAAGCACATTTAAATATTAGCTATCACAGCTAGAGGAGGCATTCAGAGATGCATATTAAATTGGCAAAGTCCCCTCATTCCACACCCTGTAGCCTGAGGAATTTTAACTGTGCAATTGATTACCAATTCTGGAACGTGACTACTGAAATAAAAATATATTCTAACTCCTTTAGAGAGACCTACTGGGAGTGTACACAATACTGCACATCATGCTGACAACCTTTGTTAGCTGTCATTTCTAATTAAATTGGTTCAGCATGTCCTAATGATCGTGCTATCTCCCAGTAGAATGAACTTTAGAACCAAAGTCTACTAGACAATTGTATCATTACATGAGAAGTTAAGTGCACAGAACGCTGAACAGAGGGCGAAAGCAGGGAAGAGTAATGCTTGGAAAGGGAGCAACTATGCTGTTAATTGCTGGGTTTTAGAACTGAGCAGATGTAGCTGGAAAACAGCAGTGCGTAGCCTCTTAACATTATATTTAACCATTCAATATTCAGGAAGAATACTTATAGGGCACCTCTCCTACCAAATACTCTTGTTACCATTAGACTATTGCTTTGTAGTTTTAGATAGGGCTACAGTAGATGAAAAAGTTCTAGAACTAAAATTAAAAATATACAGTGAATTTATTCAACAGGATGCCTGTGTGTAGGTGGCGTTGTATATTCAGTGCAACAGTTGCTCTCCAATTTTTGATAGAAATACATAAACATCTAGTTGAGTGAGTACAAGCGACTTTTTGATAGGACATCTGACTCTCCAATCTGCCTGGAAAGTTTTTAATTGTTAACCTCAAACATGTTATTTCTGTAATCTAATGAAGTACATTTTTCAATGTAGATCCTAAAAAAACCAAAAAAAAACCAAACCAAAACAAGAAAAACACAGCAACCCATATGAGCCTCTGTAGCGGGAATTAGTGGGAACAGACACCACTCGAAAACATTGCTTTATACCTGCATATTAGATAGAGTTGGAATCTGTGATAAAGTATCGATATAGTAACTTCACATAAAAGAAGTGTTTAGATTCTGTCACTAAGCAGACAAAAATATACCTAATATATACTTGGAAGGATTTCCACCACTAGACTTCAGGGGAAATTAAGTTTCTCTTCTAAGAGAGAAGCATATCTGCCAAGAGAGCTTTAGGGAAAGAATAAAATTTAATAGCCATTGATTCAAGTTAAGTTATAGACTAAAGGTGCAATATTTAATTCTGATCTTTAATTTGAGTCGATTCAAGGGAAGTTATAAGATGGAGAATATTTATTAAAAAAAAAAAAAAGGCACAGAGGGCCTGGAGTTCTGATTTTTAAACCCCCTTTTTACCTGAGGTTCTGTTTGCAGTATCTGAGCTCTTGCCATGGCGATCTGCTTCTAGCCACTGGTATAAGACTATATAACATAACAGAAACAAAAACAAAAAGCATGTATGAACAAACAAAAGATGCACAAAACTCAGAAAAACTTGAAGTAGAAAAAAACATTTCCTTCCCAGCCCTTCTCTGAAAGTTCTTTTACAACATGTCTAACTGAAATGTTCTCTCTCCCAGCAGATGATTTGTTACCCTTCCATAGAAAACTGTTTGAAAAATCTTTAAAGATAAGTAGCATGTCCCAGGTAAAAAAGATGCAACCCCAGAAATAAAAATCAAGATGAGAACACAGATCATCATGTGTTGGGCCCTAGATAAATGAACTGCAGATTAAATCCACAAAACTGAAATATAAATTTGTCTTCTAATTCAGTGCTGTAATGGAATTCAACTGGCTCCAAAAAGTGAATTAAAATAGATTCACACTACTGCCCTTCTTGTTGGTCAATTGTCTATGGCATCAGGAACTTAAGAGTCCATGAATAGGGTTGCCAGGTATCCGGTTTTCGATCGGAAAGTCCGCTCAAAAACGGATCCATGCAGCATCCAGTCAGCATCACCGACCGGACACCAAAAAAGTCTGGTTACCAGAGTAACCATAATCGGTCGCCGCTGCTGGGAAGGCGGGAAGAGCAGTTGCTGCTAGAGGAGGAGGGATCCAGACAGCACGCAGCATTTGAGGAGCAGGACAGGCAGCTGGGCTCACCATCCATGAGAGCCCATCCCGCTTTCTCAGTGTCCCAGGACCCCGGCTCTCTCCGGACCCTTGCTCCAGGGACCGAGCTCCCCCAGCCCTGCCCCAAGTGGGCAGGCAGGCAGGCTTTGCATCAGCTCTGCCCAGCCTGGCTCCGCAGGCGGCAGGTGAGTTCTGGAGGTGCGGGCGGGGGGGAAGAAGTCAGCAATGGGGGGGGGGAAGGGAGAGAAGTGGAGAGTGAGCAATGGGGGGTGGCCTGTAGTGTCCAGTTTTGAAAAATGTATAAGGTTGCCAACTTGCCCATGAATGATCACTTCTCCTAATTGTCTATCACTTGGAAAGACATTCCTCTGCAGATGACTGAGAGAAGTGCTTTTAATAAAGAGATCTAGAATGGAATTTTTGGTTTTTAGGAGAAAACTTCTTGTTCCTTGGGTTCACAGTGGGTTCTAATTCTCTCCATCTGTTACAGCATACTGGTTACACTTTCAACCTGCAAAGCAATGGTTTTCTACTCCAGAAACTTTTAATTATTTCACTCCCAAGTTCTGAGACACCTTAAAAAAAAACAAAAAACCCCCAACACTTATTTGAATCTAATCATTAAATAGAATAGAGGACTTAAGAAAAACTGTTGCCTGGGGGATTCCTAGGGTCAGACAAAGGAAGAAAAATTAGTTAGGGAGACCACCAGCTAGGAAAAGTGTACGATTCTTTCACCCACAAGTTCTCCCTCTTTAGTGGCAGTAGATTCCATTGGAGGGGGGTACTTTGCCTCTTCTAAAAACTCAGTTATTCCGGGAAGAACACAAGGAGGCTGTCCAAGTGGACAAATAACCACAGTCAGCTCTCAGTTATGAAATTCCCAGTGCTCCAAGCTCTCTTAGTTAAATCCAAGAGGTCTAATCACTGTACACTAATAAATGAGCAGAGTGACTCTACAAGTATCTGTTTTGATTGGCTGCCACTATCAAAACTCCTAACTTAAGTAGTTTTTAAAAAATCATACCCTATGGACATACGGGAGTTAGGCTCTCAACTACCAACAATTTTAAAAATATCTGCCTTATCTTCAGCAGGAAGAGATAGCAAGAAGAATGGAGTTACATAGGATAACGGGGAAAGTGGGGCAACCCAATGGGCTGTGGACACATGTATCTAAACACTGGAGTGTATAACCAAAGTACAAAGATCAGAAGGTTAAGCAGCTACACAAGTTAGTATCGTAGCTGAAGTTGATGTACTTCAATCGACTTACCGTTGTGTCTTCACTGTGATGAGTAGACTGCTGCCGCTCCCCCATCGACTCTGCCTGCGCCTCTCACAGCACTGGAGTACAGGAGTTGATGGGAGAGCGCTTGGGGGTCGATTTATCATGTCTAGACTAGACATGATAAATGGATCCCCCGCTGGCTCGATCGCTGCCCGCTGATCTGGCAGGTCGTGAAGACGTACCCTTACAGGCAGCATCTGGACACAAATCTTTAGTCTATCCCATTAAAAGGCCAACCTCAAAAAAGTGCTGCTCTTTTATCCTTTGTGGTACCCCATGCTTAAGCTTGTGAGCATTCTGAATCCTTAAAACCACAAAAAGAATAAGCATCTGTACTAGCTTGAAAAGCAGAGTTTGAGTGATAGATTTAAGTGAATTTTTAACTTAAGCTTCATAAACCATTATTGAATACATTCTCCTCACATCTTTCAGCACACAATGCTATTTTTAAGAAGTTGCATACTAAGCTAAAAGGATTTAGCCTCACATTCTTTACATACTTGATCAAGTCCCCAAAAATAGATGCTGATTGCTGTCTTCAGCCCTGCTTCAGAAAAGCTCTCAAGCACATGCTTTAGTCCAGGGGTTCTCAAACTGGGGATTGGGACCCCTCAGGGGGTTGCAAGGTTATTACGGGGGTGGGGGGCGGTCGCAAGCTGTCAGCCTCCACCCCAAACCCCGCTTTGCCTCCAGCATTTAGAATGGTGTTAAATATATAAAAAAGTGCTTTTAATTTATGGTGGGGAGGGTCGCAATCAGAGGCTTCCTATGTGAAAGGGGTCACCAGTACAAAAGTTTGAGAACCACTGCTTTAGTCCCACTGATTTTGCCAATGGGATTTAAATTGGTTCTTCAGCGTTTTCCCTCAGTCCATGCTCATCTTTAGTCCATATTTACTCCGACCTCCCAACTACATCTCACTAGCCTAAACGTACATAAATACAGGCTCAGATTCTGACACAATTACTTCTCATTGAACAGCACCTTCCTCCAGGAGAAGTGCCACTGAAGTGGTTTGGAGAACAGAAATATCAAAGAGGACAAGTGAGGCGAATCAAAATCTGTCCCTTAGCTAATAGATTAGCTGCTCAATGGCAGAAAGAGGTTTTTCCAACCCTTCTTTATATAGCATGAAATACACTTTCAGTATGGTGGATTGGTACAGCATTTAGTAGCTTCTTTATCATATTGTAAAGGATGTAGACCTCTTGGGAAGAAAACAGAGACAAAGTGAAATATGTCAACGTAGAGGCAATGTACTGCCATTTCTCTTGCTAGTGCCTATTATTCTTTATATTGACAATCTGACCTCTTGTGGACATGGGGAAGAGAAGGAGGGGATGTACTTGAACCCTAAAAAAAAAAAAAGTCAAGCCTCTTGAAGGTGTTTCAAATTGGACACCCTAAAACTGAATCACTGAAAAGCACTAGTCATTTAAAGTCTTGGCCAGTACCTCTACATAAAAGAGCTTGACAAAAATCACAGCTGAAACAACTATACATGATTTCTGTTGTCAATATTAGAAAATGCACAGAAGCACAACAAAATTCATTTGTGAAGAAACTTCAGTAAGTTAGCAGGTCCCCAGGGTCTGCACAGCACTCTGTTACCAATCAAAGCTGTAACAAAAAAGCAAAAAAAAAACACCACAAAAATCCCAAAACCAAAACCCTAGAAGCTCAGTATTGCACAACACTACAAAGTAAGCTACCAATTATAATCAACCCAGAGACAGACTGTAATTAAAATCAAGGCATGAGTTTCTCACTGAATTTTAGCAGCTCCAACAGGATACCGCCTATTCTGCGATATGTAGGTTAAACATGCAAGGGGTCTACTCAACTTGTAGCATTTCTGTTGCCTGATAGCCAGTAGGGACCTGCTGTCACTTTGATTGAACCAAATCAATTACAACTCTGTCCTCTACAGCACTATCTCCGTCCCTTCTTCATTCCCAACTCAGGTCAGAGAGTCAATATAAATATATTCATTGACACCACATCACATGATCCATTGTCTACAGCCAAGCTCTAACATACAACCGCATTTGCTCCAATCCCTCGGACAAACACCTACAAGATCTCTATTAAGCATTCTTACAACTACTATACCCACCTATGAAGTGAAGACAGACTGACAGAGCCAGAAGAGTACCCAGAAGTCACTTACTCCAGGACAGGCCCAACAAAAAGTAACAGAACTCCACTAGCCGTCACCTTCAGCCCTCAACTAAAGCCTCTCCAGCGCATCATCAAAGATCTACAACCTATCCTGAAGGATGACCCATCACTCTCACAGATCTTGGAAGACAGGCCAGTCCTTGCTTACGGACAACCCCCCAACCTGAAGCAAATATTTAACAGCAACCACACACCACACAACAAAAACACTAACCCAGGAACCTATCCTTGCAACAAAGCCCAATGCCAACTCTGTCCATACACCTCTTCAGGGGACACCATCATAGGACCTAATCACATCAGCCACACCATAAGAGGCTCGTTCACCGGCACATCTACCAATGAGATATATGCCATCATGTGCCAACAATGCCATGTACATTGGCCAAACTGGACAATCCCTACGCAAAAGAATAAATGGACACAAATCTGACATCAAGAATTAGAACACACACACACACACACACACACACACACACACACACACAACACACACACACACAAACACACAAACAGTCGGAGAACACTTCAATTTCTCTGGTCACTCAATTTCAGACCTAAAAGTCACAATTCTCCAACAAAAAAAACTTCAAAAACAAGAAACTGCTGAATTGGAATTAATTTGCAAACTGGACACCATTAAATTAAGCTTGAATAAAGATTGGAAGTGGATGGGTCATTACACAAAGTAAAAACTGTTTTCCCATGCTAATTTTCCCCCTCCACCACTGTTACTCAAACTTTGTCAACTGTTTGAAATGGACCATCCTGATTATGACTACAAAAGTTTTTTTTCCTCCTGCTGATAACAGCCTACCTTAATTGATTGGTCTCGTTACAGCTGGTATGGCAACACTCATTTTTTCATGGTCTGTGTGCGCACACACACACACACACACACACACACACACTCACCCCCCTTCCTACTGAATTTTCTACTGAATGCATCCGATGAGGTAGGTTTTAGCCAACAAAAGCTTATGCCCAAATAAATTTGTTAGTCTCTAAGATGCCACAAGTACTCCTCGTTTTTTTAATATAAAGAATGATCAAATGAAATTCATAGGCAGCAGGTGCAAAAACAAACAAAAGAAAGTATTTCTTCACACAACACACAGTCAACCTGTGGAACTCTTTGCAAGAGGGTGTTGTGAACGCCAAGCTTATAAAAGGGTTAAAGAAAGAACTAGATAAGTTCATGGAGAATAGTCGATCAATAGTTATTAGCCAGGGATGGTGTCACTAGCATCTGTTTGCCAGAAGCTGGGAATGGGTGACAGGGGATGGATCACTTGATGACTACCTGTTCTGTTCATTCCCTCTGAAGCATCTGGCACTGGCCTCTGTCGGAAGACAGGATACTGGGCTAGATGGACCTTTGGTCTGACCAAATATGGCCGTTCTTCTGCAAATACTAGCACAATAAATTTAAGAATTAGGTCTTTATATTAACATGCTATACTTGAACTTTATTTATTTTATTTTTTAAAGCAATTTGAAGTGTTTAATTTGCTGTTGATAATGTGAAAAGATTCAGTTTTTTAAAATTATAATACGTCATTATATTTTCCCATTCCAGAACAATTGCACAGCGCAAGAGAATTTTGAACAGTACTCCTTTGATGCTTGATCTTTCTACCTTACAACAAGAGATGAGTCATGCACTTGATTTGCTCACTGTAAATTCGTATTGTTTGGGTTAAACGTAATGAAATGTTCCAAGTTCATTTTTTTGGAAGTGCCAACAAACTTAAGTCGCTAACTAAACATTTAAGAGTGAAGCTTCTGTAAGGACTGGTTCATGCTTTACTTAAGTGCTTTATCTCAAGATCTGTTTTTCTGATTTCTAAAGGCACCCATTTTTAATTTTTTTTTTTAAAAGGGAAATAGGAGGAAATATTTTCCTATTGAATTTTCCTATCTGAAAATCCTGCTGAAGTCTTCTACAATGAAAGGGTTTTGTTTTGTATTTTATGCAAGTGGAAGGGAGAAGAAATAGGTCTTCCTTGTAATATAAAAAAAGCCCTAAAGCAAAAAAAAAAAGGTACAACAGTAGACTTTTTATACAATGAGGAATAAAGCTGCCCAGCATTCAGAATGAAAACCTCTATTTTTTTTTAAATACAATGTTAAATTCACACATTGTAATATATTATCAGCTCAATGAAATTCTCATTTGGTGGTATTTTTTAATTTGGATATTTTAAGGGCCTTGGTACTTATCCTGCAGATACTGATAGATTCAGACTTTAAGGCCAGAAGGGACCCTTAGTGATCATCTAGTCTGACATCCTGCATGTTGCAGACTACAGAACCTCACCCACCTGGACCTGTAATAGGCCCATAACCTCTGGCTGAGTTACTGAAGTCATCAAATATGATTTAAAGACTTTGAGCTACGAGAGTCCATCATTTACACTAGTTTAAACCTGCAGTTGACTTGTGTCCCATGTTGCAGAGAAAGGCAAAAAAGACAAAAGGGTCTCTGCCAATCTGACTTGTAGGAAAATTCCCTCTTGATCCAAACTATGGCAATCAGTTGGACCCTGAGCATTTTGGCAAGACCATCTGGGAAAGAATTTGCTATGGTAACTCAGAGCCCTCCCAAATCACCAGCCATCAGAGGTATTTGCTACTAGCAGTCACAGATAGTCACATGCCATTGTGGGCAGTTTCATCATACCATCCCCTCCATAAATTTATCAAACTCAATCTTGAAGCAAGTTGGGTTTTTTCCCCCCACTGCTCCCCTTGGAAGGCTGTTCCAGAACTTCATCCCTCTGATTGTTCATCTAATTTCAAGCCTAAACTTGTTGCTGGCCAGTTTACAGCCATGTGTTCTTGTATTAACACTGGTGCTTAACTTGAATAATTCCTCTCTCTCCTGATATTCATCCCCATGATGTACTAGTGGAGAGCAATCATATCTCCCTCTCTGCCTTCCTTTGGTTAGGCTGAACAAGCCAAACTTTGAGACTCCTCTCATAAGGTAGGTTTTCATTCCTCTGATCATCCTAGTAGCCCTTCTCTGTACCTCCTCCAGTATGAATTCATCTTTCTTAAACATGGGAGATCAGAATTGCATACAGTATTCCAGATGAGGTTTCAAATACCTCGCCTGATGCTTCCTAAGATTGCATTAGCCTTTTTTCATAGCTGCATCACATTGGCAACTCAGTCATTCTGTGATCAACCAATACACCTCGGTCTTTCTTCTCTGTCCCTTCCAACTGATAAATCCCCAGCGTATAGCAAAAATTCTCATTGTTAGTACAAAGTTATGCACTATTAAATTTCATCCCATTTCTACTACTACTACTACAGTTTTCAAGGTCTTTCTTAAAAATAGGTACTATATTAGCAATTCTCCAGTCATAATATATGACCATTGAGTTACAGATTACAGGTAATACATATTACCTCCACACTTGCAGTCAGGACAGTGGGTTTTGGGTAAGTGTTTTGTTACTGAAAACTAGCGACTGTTTCCATAATAGCACAATGTGAATAAATTAATTGCAAACACCTTCTGCCAATGTGTTTAAGTGTGACTACAAGGTAAGCAAAGAGGAGTGGAAGAAGGAAGAGAAACTTACTTTTGTGCTGGATTTCCAAGGTTCTAATTAATGAATATTTCACACAGAGTGCAAAGATGCCCGATACAGATTTCCAGAAGTCCAGCAGTTTTTTCCCTTTCTTTGAAGCCCCACCTCTGCTTCTCTTGGAAAACACAAAGAGTTGAGGTAAGTGTGGGCTTGACGTTTTCTCTCACTGTACTGTATCAGGCTTGGAACATTTCTGTTTAAGTTTTAAAAGATGCCTCCAGTTTAAAATTGGTTTTCTTTGGGCACTTTTCCCCTCACCACCAAAGAAACAGTATAATTTTTACCATTCAATTCTAGCACAGGTAAGTCTAATTTTTCCTAGAGTTTTTACATGAATAGAACAAGACTGAGCTTAATTCTGAAAAAAAAAAAACTTCAGCTGCTCTTTGTTTCAGATGTGGTAAGTGACCAAGGTTAAAATTCCTGCTGAAAGTACCAGGGATAGAGCCAAGGAAATATAAATCCAAGTTCTGTAAATATGTCTCATAAGTGCAGTTGTTCTTTTCAAAGTTATTAAGTTCATCCAGGGTGAATCAGATATGATTATTTGATGAGAGGGAGTGAGTTTTCAGGATATCTGTCACTATCAGCCTTTTCCTGGGTATATGCCTTGTTCAACACTAGCATCTCTGGGTCACTAGTCCAGCCGTTTTACCCCTCATTTCTTCTTACTCACAGGCAAATATCCTATCAGGCAATCCTGGCTGCTGTTCCTAACTCTATTTTGGGGGCGCTGCAGAACTCATCAAAACCCACTGATGTAGGTTTTTAACTGCTGGGTTTGAAAAACCACTCTACTTTTATTTGATCAGAGTAAATAAAACAAGCACAATAGCAGCTTTCAGTAACCCTTCTACTTTTTACTCCCAGAAAGGAAAGCCTTATTTTTCCTGCAGTACTTCCCTTCCTGATCACAGTCCAACTCCCTGGCCCTCTCTGTGATCCTTCTTCCTCTTTCCTCAGGAGCTAACTGACTGCCATTTAAATTCAACCCCTCACAGTTCCAAACAAGCAGCATGGATGGACTTCAATGCAGGAGTTCAACCCACTGTCACTCTTCACCCAGCAGCATATTCTTTTGGTCTTCATCTAACAATATACCCCATCAATACGATTTTGCTTAACACTTACACTACAACATCTCATATCGTACAATTTTGAGTTAACATAGTCCCATCTCCACAAAAGCCTACTTAATTTTTTCTTACTCCTCAGTAAGTTGAGGTCCACAAATAACAGTGGGATCTTATCAGCTGTGAGAGAAATTTAAAGAAGAGAATTAATTTCTATACAGACAAACCATTACCGTTCTTTAAGTTAAACTGGTCCACTGAGGGACTACTGCATGCGGTGCTCTTTGCCCCAAGGCTACACCTACTGAGGCTTGTAGAAGTTAGTCATGAGTGATATCTTTCACTATGTAGCACCGTAGAGATATCTTCCTAAAGTGCAAAGAATGGGGCCATTGCTCTCAAGGGGCTGGGGACCATGCTGGGGGGTGCTCTGGGCTCCTGCGGGGAGGGGGGAGGATGGGGAGGGGCAGGGTCTTGGGCACAAGGGGAGGGCTCCGGGGTTAGCCTCCCCCAATGGCTGGATCACTGGCCACCCACGATTATCGGGATACTGGAAACAGTGAAATAGTCATCATGATTGGCATACAGGTATTGAAGGGCATGTGCTGTCCAGGAAAGACAGAAGTGAAGGTAAAGGTGGTGGAGTAGCTTTATATATTAATGATGAGGTAGCCTGTAAAGAAAGGAAAAACAATAGAATGGATAAAAGAGACTATTTGGGGCAAAATTACTTGGGGAAGACAGGCATTAGAGGCTGCACTGGGATACTGCTTGATCTTTTAGAGGCACCCAGGATCCAGTTTGGATATGAAGAGACTCTAATATCTTCAATGACAAATACTACTGGGAATTGTATGACTATGGGAGACTAATTTCTCAGATACAGATTGGAGAACAAGTGCTACTAATAATGGAAGGGCCCACATATTCCAGGAAGTGATAACTGACAGATAGTCACTTCACCAAATAGTCACTGAATCAACAAGAAGTGATCCGATTTTAGATTTAGTAGTGAGGACCTCATAAAAGATGGGACACTAGATGGGAAAGGCTCCAAGTTACAACAACAGAATTCTTCCCCAGGTGTCTGGCTGGTAGGTCTTGCACACGTGCTCAAGGTCTAACTGATCACCATATTTGAGGTCAGGAAAACATTTCCTCCCAGGTCAGATTGGCAGAGACCCTGGAGGTTTTTCACCTTCCTCCCCAGCATGGGGCACAGGTCACTTGCTGGTTTAAACTAAGGTAAATGGTAGAGTCTCTGTATTTTGAGTAGATTATGGGCCTATTACAGTAGGTGAGTGAGGTTCTGTGCCCCGGAATGTGAAGGAGGTCACCCAAGATAATCACAACGGTCCCTTCCAGCTTTCAAGTGAGTTTATTTGTTCTTGATAAATACATTCTGGCCATTACTTATAACCCTCAGATCCTTACAAATTGATTGTATGATACTTTTTGGATATCTTTCCAGATATCCAAAGTTAGGCTGACTGGTCTGCAACTCCCCAGGTCCTCTTTGTTCCCATTTTTAGAGACAGGTACTATCTTTGCCCTTCTCTAGTCCTCTCACTCGTCCTCCAGGAGTTTTCCAAGATAGTTACTAATGGTTCTGAGATTGCTTCAACTGGGTCCTTAGTACTCTAGGATAAATTTCACCAGGCCCTGCCCACTTGATTACATCTAACTTGTCTGAATATTCTTTAACCTGTTCTTTCCTATTTTGGCTTGCATTCCTTCCCTCTTTTTTTGTTAATATTAATTGTGTTGAATACCTAGTCACCATTAACCTTTTTAGTGAAGACTAGAGAAGGACAGATATTAGCACCTCAGTTCTTCTTACTGTCGTCAGTCATTAGCTCTCTTTCTGTCCCTAATAGTGGGACTATACTTTTTTCGTCTTTCTTTTGCTCCAAATGTGTTAAAAGGCAATAAGAAGGCTCTTTAATGTCCTTTGCTAGGTATAACTCATTTTGTGCCTTACCCTTTCGGATTTTGGCCCTGCATGCTTGCGCCATTCTTTTGTACTCCTCCTTAGCAATTAGTTCATTTCCACTTCTTGTAGGATACCTTACATGCACATGTAAACACATCCCTCCCAAAAAGATGGACACTGTAATAGAACATTTCAACGAGTCAAGAAATTACCCTTACCAGTTAATCAAGATTCTCCAGACTTCTGAAAGAACAGAGAAGACATTAAGCAAAGTAAGGATGCTTCTACAATATGGACGTCATAAATTACCAGCCAGTTGATAACACTCTGCAGAGTTAACTTGTGCAGGGAAACAGTATTTTATTAACATGTTTTCTTGGTGCTGTATTATTCATTATTCTGCAATATACAAAGAAACCAAAAGGTCCCTCCGACGTACATCAGCTCTTCTCAACACAAAAAGGAAAGATGGTATATACACCTGTGTACATTTCTAAACGGTAAAAAGAGGAAATGAATGTACTCTGTATATAGATTTTTACACACAGGGATTTCCCCTTTTGTTTTTTAAAAGCACATCAAAGGGAAGTCTCAGATCATAAATATGTCAGTGACAGCAACTGTAACAGACACACAGCTGTGAGATTGAGATCTGCAACTCTTTTGTTGTATTTAAGACAAACAAATAGTGAACTGGCTAGCTGATAAAAGGACTGAAAGACATTGAGAACATGTCCATCCCTTAATTATTTGGCTGCTAGCAGTTTTGGTAAAAAAGACTGGAAGGGGACACATTAAACATCAGCTTACCATAAGTTGTTACAAAGTAAGATATCAAGGGCTCCACAGGTATATGGAAAAACATCATGAGATCAGGTTATTGCCAGATGCCTTTGCAAATTTGTGACAGTGCATACCGGGAGTAGAATTCCCACTTCAAAAAAATCGAAAAGGATACACACATTCCTATTATAGTGAAGAAATCTGAGCACTTGCATAAAAGAAGGCTTGTAGCTACAAAATTCAAGAGACTTGATGGAATTTAGAGTTCTACTAAAACTCTATAGCTAAACTATCACTTGTGAACCGAAACAGTCAAGCTTCGGAGTAAATATTTTTAAAAAGTATTGAATGAGGTTGCTTGTTAAGAGCTACAAGAAGTGCTCCCTTTAGGCTTTAAATTCACAGTCCTCCACCAGTTAAAAATAAAATTGTTAGACATATACGTACATTTTAACCCCCAAAAGCTGAATTTCCATTCTCAGTATGTTTTTTGTAAGGCGCGAGTTGCTTAATTTACAGTGAAGCCGACTCTACACATTAAGTGCCATCCACGCTCGGCCATGGCATTGGTGCCTGGGAACCAACAAGAAGGAAGGCGTGAACTCGTTGCAGCTGCCTTTCATAAGGGCGGGGATGGCTACCACAAGCCCAAGAACCCTCTATCCAGTTCAGTGGTGCTTCCAACCCCAGCTAGCTGGCATAGCTAGGAGTGCTGGATAGGCAGGGCTGCTTTCTCCCTCGGTCTGATCTCACTGAGAAATTGGCAGGTTGACACAGAATAAGTCTTTCAAGTGCTGATAGTCCTCCAATGCCTCCCCACAATTCCCTCTATGTGACCAGAATGGACAAGTGCACTCACCGAGAGCCTGGGAGCCAGCTGGGTTCTCGGCAGGGAGCTGCTAGCGGAACTGAGAGACTGGGTTTTCAGCTCCCCACACTGCCCCTGTTAGGTCAGTGGAAGCGGTCCTGGTGAGCACACACACACCACCAACCCAAGGAGTGTGGACATGACCTTGACCTAATAAAGGTCAACTTACCTTTCTTGTGTGAACATACCCTAAGAAGCTATGGTGATTTTACAATCATGTAGTCTAGCCCGTTGCTCACAGCCTTGAGTTCTAGGGCATGAACCGGTCTTCCTTTTCTTTTCTTAGAAGAGGACCTAGTCCCTGCATCATCCCTCACCCTAAATGAACCCCCCTCCCTCCACTTCAAGACTGGCATGGGTGTTCACAGTGCACAAGGATCCCTTTTAAATAGGCAACTCTCCACTAATCACCAAACAGTCTTGCTTGGGGAGAGGAATGAAAAAGGGCTTGCCTAATGCTGGATAGCTGGATTCTAGAGAGCATTGTAAACAGATGGAGATTCAGGGTGGAAGTGAGTCCAGAATATAACCTCAAGGCAGGGTATCAGGAGTCAGCCGGTGAAAACCTCAGTCTATACTTCATTGCTGGGAATGGAATGACAGCACAGTGACTAATCTTGGCCACTTTCACCAGGGATAAGCGAGTCTGTTCTCTGCTTTGTTGAAACAGATTCTGTGAAACAAATTCCAGGTGGGAGACCAAAGCCTGGGTCACCACTAGGCCAGAAAAAGAATGACATCATGCCAATGCCCTATTTAACTGTGACCTGCACTTCCCACAAGGACCTTCCTCAAACTTGTTAATTGCTCAATTAAGGTACAAGGTCATGCCTGCCTTATGTAAACCATCAGCTGTTGCCATCAGTTTCAGGATAATTCGGGGAGCTACTGGGCATAATGAATGTGCATAGTATTGCAGGCGACTATGCACAACACCACAAATCAAAAAAAAAGTGCATCTAATGCCTAGTATACATTTAAAAGTTAGCTCCCATAACTATGTTATATCAACCCCACCTCACCCCACCCTGCCCTACGGTAGAGGCAGCTTGGTCAATGGAAGAATTCTTCCAATTCTGTGTAGCTACAGCCACTCAGGAAGGTGGATTAGCTACATCAACAGAGAAATCCCTTCTGTCATTGCAGAAAGTTGATACTACAGTGCTAGAGAAGCATAACTACAGTGCTATAGGCATGCCACTGTAGAGCCCAGTAGATGTGCCCTAAACCTGTCATCACATTATGCACGTCACTCCTAAAGGTCCCAATCTGGGCTGTAACTAGCCCCAACTGTCGTTTTCTCAAGCGCTACTCTCTCACAAGTACCCAGTACCATGAGGGCCAAGGAAAGTATGCAGTTGTTTTCTAGTAGAGAGGGCTTTGCCAGCACAAGAGGACCATTGGAAAAAGTCTATATTCTGTACAGATCTACCATTTTCACTTTTCAGCTCAGACCTTGTAAAGAACTTGGTCCGAGTGGGTAGAAAGTAAGTCTTAGTGTCCTGTGCTCTCCATTTGCAAAAGGGATCCGGAGTCCAGAATGAGAGGAGTCCGTAGGTTTCTGCATAGTGGAGACAGATTCACTAGAGCTTTTGACAGAGGTCTTGAGAAACAGTTGAGGTGGTCTCTTTTCACTTTGGACTGGAACTGGACCCAGCAGCCATAACTGAAGAAAAAGTTACTCTTTGTCTATATGCCTTTTTCATTTGACAATTTGGTCACCCATTTTTCTGCCTAAATGGGACCTGAACTCTTGTGAATCTGGCCCTTATTGAGCAACCCTTCCCACAAACCAAAGTCAGAAAGGAGCTCAACTATGTTTTAGTAATCGCAACTGGTAAAGCAAGATCCAAGCAGTTCAGGAGAGATCACAGAACCTTTGAGTCAAAGCTGATTGGTATTTCTGCCCAGTACAAGATTAGGATGAGCATTACAAGTAACATCCCTTGGCCAGGCACCAGGAGCTGAATTCACTCCCCAAGAACAAAAAACCCCAGTGCTCCAAGTTTTGAAACAATAGCTCTATTTTATAGGTCTTGCAGCATTTCTCACCCCCTTCCATAGATCATGCTAGATTCCTTAGTGCATTAGCCACTGTGCAGCCACATTTCTGTAGCAGGAGAGGAATCCCTAACAATGAGTCATGAGTGAAATACTTCAGAGATTTTTTACACAGCTGCAGCCTAGGCAGTGTTCCTACTAATCCTGTCTGAAAAGCCTTGTTGCTATTGCCTCCCTGCAGGGAAGCTTTCTGCAGCTATCCTGACATTGGTTTAATGCTGATTAGTCCTGACACAATTCTGGTGTAGGCTCCCTGCCAGGCAAAAGAATGAACAAAATTGGTTTGCACACAGGCCAGACAACAGCTGCAGTCACTCCAGCTCAAAATCTGTCGTATGAAAACCATTTTCTTGTTTACCAAGATGAGGCTAAATTAGCTCAGCATGAGAGAGAAGGATAAAACAATTTCTGAAAACCAGCTATCCTAGCTTAGTCAAAAGGTGTGAGATAAGACATGGTATGAGGAAGAGATCACTTTTGGCTTGAAATAAACCCTAGGGTAAGCAGTACAAAATGCCTGTTGAAAAGCTTTATTTCAAATGCATCCTCAAGCTGGAGCAATTTTATTTCCTAAATTATTTAAAGAGGACTTGCAAGTGTAAGTAACAAAAAACTCATCAGTTGTGTGGAATGCCCTCAATTATCAAAGCAAGAGCGACTTCCAGCATAGGATTTACTTCAAGCATACATTATTTCCTCTTCCCTTTATAGACCCAGTTGTTTAGTTCCACCATGCATCACAGGCTCCCATAACGCCATAAGCACACTCTAGTCTTGTGATTCCCCTGTTACTCCCACTATAAATATTGTGGAAAGTCACAAGTTGGCTCCAGTCTAAGAAAGCATCTATCAAAGCATTTTATACTGGCACCCCTCACCCTGAGCATCTTCCACACAAGAATCTTTTATACAAAGATACAGCTGAATATTAAAACACAAAACTCTATTCCTAACTATGAAGTTACATATTAATGAAGACAGACTTCAATGTTTTATCCTGCCCCAGGGTTGACTAGAGTCTACACTAAGGCAGTGGAACACAGAAGGTTAGTAGCATTAGCAAGTGCTGGGACAGCTCACAGAAAGAACTGGACAATCACAATTGGGGAAAAAAATGCAAGGAAAGGTTGATTTAATAGGATATATGATGATTGCTTTCTCTTGCCCTGAGATTTTGAAGAATTCAAGGTATTTACTAAAAACATTTTAAAGATGAGGAAGGGAGAATAAGAAAGAATGAGTCTTGCATAATTGAAGGGATCTGCAGAACTAAAATAAGTCTCACGCCAAAATTTAAGACCCAAGATACCTTGGGAAATGATAGTGGTGCAGCAGTGCCACTGTAGTTAAGGTTGCATCATGAATTCTGTTTAAACAAATAATTCTAAGTCCTCTAAATTCAACATGCTTAGTCGGATTCCTTTGAAATTTGGTATGCCACAGTCAGATGAAGAATACTGTTAGAGACTCAAATTTGGGGTCATTCCAGCTATGGGTTACAGAAATATAAGCCCTGAATAGAAGAGCCATTTTTAAAAGTTTCCAGGAGAGGGGTTTTTTGTTTGTTTTATTTATATATACACGTAGATCTAGGTATGAACTATTGATGTAATGAAGGTTAAAAAACAGTCTAGTCTGTCAAGTTGTACACAAGGAACTGCATGGCACCCACTACATCTTTGGGGGACCCAAACTGAGAATGATATTTAAGAACGTGTTCGCTTCACTCGCACAGTGCATAGTCTGGAAGGATTACAGTGTGCATGCACAAATAAAGAAAAAAACGCAAGTGTTTATGTGCAGCCGCTCTACTTGCATGGGTAGTTCAAGGAAACTTTCACCACTACACCGGTGAACACCCCACCATGGCCATTTCTAGGCTGAAGCTTTGTACCCCTGTGCAACAAAGACTTAACAACTCACACTGCTTGCTACTAGTTGTCTCTATTATAATATGTGTTTCTATTTTATTGGGAGGTTCACTGTGAACACAACAGTCAAAAAAATTTGTTGCATCAGTGTGGAGGAGACCAAGGAGTGGGAGCTGAGTGGGGGACGATGACAGGGAGAGGGATTGCTAGAAGAGGGAAATAAAGGCTGGTAGTAGGCAAGCCTTGGCTCAGCTGCTTGAGAAAATCTGTTCTTTACTAGCCCGCAGGGGTGGGATACAACATAACATGGAGATTGCTGACAACAGGCTGGTTTGGGTGGAGAGAAGTGGCCCATGTTGGTATCATGTTTTGCCCACTCTGCAGCATTTAACCGGTGATGTGAGAGGTTGTGATCTACCAGACATTGTGGTGATTCACTTGGGAAGAAATTATCTGGGCCTTATTCCTGCTGTGCACCTCATACAATGTCAGAGATTTGCTTCCAGGAGCTACGAGAGTTTTCTGATTTGGCTGAGCATCAGACCAATTGCTACAGCAACAGTATGAAAGTTATTAAGTGTTGGGGCGGGGGAGGGGGAATATCGGGAAATTGGAGGTTTCATGACTGACTGGAAAATGTTTTTGACACCCCCCCCCATTTCTTGTAGAGAAACACAAAACTGTCAGTCGTTCAGAACAGAAATGCTTTCTGTGATTTCTCTTGCTAGCCCTGCCACAAACTCCACCCTCCAACCATTCTGAAACACAAGCAGGGATACAATTCCACTGTAACAATTGTCCTTCACTCCAGGTGCTGCATGCAAGTCAGGTTATAGGAGACAGGGGAAGCAACAGGAAGAGAAATGTTTGTATACCAGAAAATAAAGACTTCGGGGAGATGCATTTACTGCTTGCAGTGAGTGGGGCCTGGGTACAATAGTGGGAAGGATCCAGGTTGGAGGGAGGGGAATGCAGTGCATGAATCAAGGGATGGCTGTGAAGGTCTGCTGCAGCACGCGTTGGTAGGGCCCAGCTAATGTGGCGCGGAAGAAAGGGGTGGCTGTCTCGACAAGCAGATTGCAAGTCATGATATGTACAACTGCCTAAGTGACTTAACTCCTACCAACATATCTTTTCCTATTAAAAAAACCCCTAAGAAATTCAAATGATAAACTACATTAATGCAGAGTTAAGGTGGGATGTCATCCCCTTGCATAACGTTGAGCAAACCAAATTTCTGAAAGACTGGAAATGCAGTTAAACGTTGCCCATGCAACCTTACAATGCCCTCTTTCAACAATGTCTTAACATATATACCCAACCCCACAGCTGCTGAAATGTACAAGCTCTTCACCTCCTTTTACAACCCACAGCATTCCATTTAACATATTAAAGGACAAAAAAGGGGGAGGTTGCCCACACTACCTTCCCTCTGTTTCCCTGGAGCTGGCACTAGCTAATGGGAATTATTTGGATCAACTCCAGGGGCAGCTAGTGTGTCAGGCATACGTTGAAGTTCCTCTGTTCCAAGGCTGAAGTGTCCATAAGGATATCTTATTTAAAACTCTTCTGGAAATAAGAGAAGGGAGTTCTGAAGTTTATCTTTCACTTTTTGTTGTGTCTGTAAATACAATAATACATCTGTAGTTGCTGCCATTGCAGCCTTGAGAAGTGCCTCCTCCACAACTAGAGAACACCTGACCCTGATGAGGGAGAGAAAGACATGAGCGAGGGAGACACATTCACGGAGATCCTGCAAGCTACTGCTGCATCAGACCACAAAGAAGAAGGTCTGGAGGCTGAATATGGCAGATGGGCTGGAGAAGGAAAGAGCAGACAGGAGAAAGGTCCAGGAGCCCCAATAGGAAAAGGGCAGGGAAGTGTGCAAGGACATAATGGGGCTTCTCAGCATGCTTCTTCACACATGCATGCTTACAGGTCCAGCAGTCAGAGGCTCACCTCCCTTTGCAAAGCTCAATTTCAGCAACTCCCTTCACCCTGCCTCCCCCAACATTCCATATGGCATCCTGGGCTACATCCCTACCCCTACTATGACATTTTTGAGTGCAATCCAGATGAGCAAGGGGCTGTGTCACCCTTGCCCTGCAATCGGGGGTGCCTCACAATGCTTTGGTGCTGTAGCTTCCAATCTGGGTCTGTCACAAAGAGCATGCAGGTCACAGCCTGAGCGTTGTGTATAGCTGCAGCCCTAGTCCAGCAGCTCTAACCCCAGCAGCCTGCCAACAACACCGGCTTCCACCAGCGTTGGTTACTACTTGCCGGGTGACCCCAAAAATGCACTCCCAGTCCTGAATTTTCTCCCAAAATGTGTTCTGCACTGTCCAGTCTAAGTAGATTGAGAGCCAACAGTTAGCTACTTTAAAAGGAGTTACCCATAGAATTCAGTTTACACACAAAACACTGGATTAGTTTTGATTAGAAAAAAAAGTTTATTTAACTACAAGGAGATAGATTTTAAGGGAGAAAAAGTATAAGGCATTAAAGTCAGAAATGGTTACAAGAGAAACAAAGATAAAATGCTTCCTAGTGCTAAAACTTCACCTTGAACCAAGTCTAGTTTAAGCCCCTTACCACATGTTCGCAGTAACACTGCTGACCAAATTCCCTGAAGTCCAAAAACTGTTTCTTTGGCCCTTCCTGGTCAAAGAATGACCACTTGATAGGTGATTGCCCATCAACTTTGATGATACCCGGTCTGAGGTATCAGCTTGTCCTTTGTCTTTGAGAAACTGGTTTACCCAGAATTGTCTGCTGAACACATTTCAAATCTAATTTCAGCTCATGTTTATAAACTTTACATATAATGTTACTACACACATATCATGATATTATTGACCAGTGAGTTACTAGTTTTCAAATGATCCCGCACAAGGAATATTTTGTACAAAGATTATTGCAACAGTATGTAGGATGTGAATACAGGGGTGCGTTCTGTCATAGTTACCACTCCACATCACCAACTGTGGCACTCTCACAGGTCAGGCTTATATTTAGCTGACATGGACATGAATGTTGTCTAGCATTTTAAGATTAAAATTCTGTTCCATTAATTTTATAAGTTTGCACAGTTTGGGCTTTTAATTGTTCAATAATGCTCTGTGCCTTTTTGATATGCAAATTTTTTTTGAAAATAAACTCATTACAACATATACTGCAGAATGCCCAGTGCTACTCAAAGTATGCATTGCTTCTAATGCAACAGGATCACAGAAAACAGTGTAATAATCATAAGTGTACAGTAAGCACAGCATAGTTCATATGTTTATTAAAAGATCATGTGACATTCATAAATGTACACTAAACATTGCACAATTCCTAACCACCTCCGAAACTTCAGGGTGAGATAGAGCACAGTCCACCATATGTTATTGTGGCTGTCCATTAAAGATGTCTTTTCAAGGCCTCCCTCAACCCTATAGCTCCATGTTGAGATCTTTAAATGGCTCGTATCTGGCTGTTCAAAGTCAGCAAACAGCTGTTTCACCTCCCCCTTCCCTTTGGCAGCAACATTTCCCTCTCTGAATCACACATTATGCAGGACACAACAGGCAGCTATAACCATTTGGATACATTTCTCACTGAGATCTACTCTAGCAAGTAAACACCACCAGCATCCCTTCAATCTGCCGAAAGCACATTCAGCTGTCTTTCTGCATTTGCTAAACTGGTAGCTGAATCTTTCCTGTCTTTCTATTGGCATTTCAACATCACCAATGGTAATCTGCCTCTCGGGGTGGGAGGAAGAGTCCCTGCTTGAAGCTTCCTGAACACTCATGTGTTCTTAAACATGAGAGAGAGAGAGTCATGCACCTTCCCTGACCAGCACACACTGATCTTTGTGACGCATCCCTGGTGATCCACCAACACTTGCATTAACCATAGAAAAGGAGCCCTTTCTGTTGACTTACTCTGTGACAAGGTGGGCTAGTGCCAAAAAAAAAAAAAGGGGGATATGTGAGCAGTTTATCACCCCACCACACTTCAGGAATGACATCGCTTAAGATCCATCCATTATTTCTTACACATTGCAGAGTGTCACATTCTTATCTAACAGAATACAATCGATGGCCCTATAAACTTGCATGGCAGCTGCTCTCAATGTGTTTTTTGCAACTCCAAAATCATCTCCCACTGACCTGTAGCAATACAGCATTGCAAGCTTCTATAGTGCTATCACCACTCGCTTTGACATTGTCACGCGCCTTTCATTCTGATGTCTACACGCTGGAGGGCTGGCGTGAGCTAAGCATACAGATCAAGGAATGTGACCTTTCACATCCAAAAATTCTGCAACCACCACTTGTTGTCCCAACCTGCATCGTGATGCGATCTTACCAGTCATTGCTCATTTCTCAGGCCCAGAAGCAGCACTTGACCATGTGCAACTACTCTGTGAATGCCACCAACAAAATTTGTTGGTTTTTTTTTTTTTGCTGTGTCCGGTAGCAATCTGCCCTCAAAGAAATGGTCATGTTCCCCCATTGTGTCGTACTTCCTGTGGCTCTGCAAATACCGGAGAATCATTCATCCTGTATTTTCAACGTTCATGACAACAATGCAGAGCTGTGTTGGTTCCATGCTTCTGTCAGAGATGGCAGACAGCGACAAGTGCCATACGGGTTTATGGGATTTTTTTTAAAAAAAAGACATGGAAGTTATGGGATAGGAATGGCATTATTGGCTAAAGAAATTTCCATGATGGGAATTTGATCCCTTGCTCCCAGCCCCACTGCAAAACTTAAGTGCACCCCACAACACATTGCAAAAATATGCCAAATTGTATGGCACCAATGGGTGGGTAGTGGACTGCACACTTGAATACCTATCCATAATGCACCACGCTTTGCATCAACTCAAGCACTCCTCGTGATTATGTGCAGCACACACGACATATTTACACCAGCAGCATAACGCCACCATAGTAAGTTTCGCAGACCAAAGTTTGTAGTGTAGACATGGCCTAATCATGTGACCTTGGTGAAGTAACTCAATCTACCCTGTGCCTCAGATCTCCATCAGAGGGATGTTGAGAGGACAAAAGCCACTAATGATGGTGAGATTCAGATATGTGACAGGGGACATGTATTTGCCTAAACAGATAGGCTATTGAAACAAATATGGTAAAATATTTAGTTTTTTAAAAATACACTCTTTGCTCTGAAAAGGGTTATAGTTGCATGAAATATTACCTTTGAGATAGTTATTTGAATTATGAAATGATGCAGAGATCTTTTGATTTTAGATATTACAATCATACTCCTCAAGCACTACTGCATTCAAATGTAGTCTTTACAGTATGCATCCACATGTGCAGACCGAAATTGCATGAGCAAGGTTAGCTTTAAAAAAAAAATGATTGAGGTTACCCAGTCTACTGCAGTATATATCAAGGGGAGGATTGTTACATTTCTCTTTAGCCCTTCAAAAAGCATAAAAGTGCTCTACAACTTAAAATCTGTGACCCCTATAATGAAGCTTTCTCCCCCAACACACCAGTTAAAATGTCACTGATATACAAGAATTCCAAAGCAGTGTCTGTTCCATAGCACAATCCATCCTAACTTGGGGTACTCTTCAGAGAAACTGATTGAAGAATTTTGGCCACTTGGACTTTAGTTTGCCCACGTCATATGCTGGGATGACATAAACAGCAGTTTATAGTTCAATTAATAAATCAGGATTATGCAACTGGATGAGACAGCCAGACCATACAGATTCATAGATACTAAGGTCAGAAGGAACCATTATGATCTAGTCTGACCTCCTGCACAACGCAGGCCACGGAATCTCGCCCACCCACTCCTGCGAAAAACCTCACTTATGTCTGAGCTATTGAAGTCCTCAAATCGTAGTTTAAAGACTTCAAGGAGCAGAGAATCTTCCAGCATGTGACCCGTGCCCCATTCTACGGAGGAAGGCAAAAAACCTCCAGGGCCTGTTCCAATCAGCCCTGGAGGAAAATTCCTTCCCGACCCCAAATATGGCGATCAGCTAAACCCTGAGCATATGGGCAAGATTCACCAGCCAGATACTACAGAAAATTCTTTCCTGGGTAACTCAGATCCCACCCATCTAATATCCCATCACAGGCCATTATGCCTAATTACCATGAATATTTAAAGATCAATTAATTACCAAAATCACATTATCCCATCATACCATCTCCTCCATAAATTTATCGAGTTTAATCTTAAAGCCAGATAGATCTTTTGCCCCCACTGCTTCCCTTGGAAGGCTATTCCAAAACTTCACTCCTCGGATGGTTAGAAACCTTCATCTAATTTCAAGTCTAAACTTCCCAATGACCAGTTTATATCCATTTGTTCTTGTGTCCACATTAGTACTGAGCTTAAATAATTCCTCTCCCTCTCCGATCGGTATTTATCCCTCTGATACATTTATAGGGAGCAATCATATCTCCCTTCAACCTTCTTTTAGTTAGGCTAAACAAGCTATGCTCCTTGAGTCTCCTTTCGTAATACAAGTTTTCCATTCCTCGGATCATTCTAGGAGCCCTTCTCTGTACCTGTTCCTGTTTGAATTCATCTTTCTTAAACATGGGAGACCAGAACTGCACACAGTATTCCAGGTGAGGTCTCACCAGTGCCTTGTATAACTGTACTAAAACCTCCTTATCCCTACTGGAAATGCCTCTCCTGATGCATCCCAAAACCGCATTAGCTTTTTTCACAGCCATATCACATTGGCGGCTCATAGTCATCCTATGATCAACCAATACTCCAAAGGTCCTCCTTCTCCTCCGTTACTTCTAATTGATGCGTCCCCAGCTTTTAATTAAAATTCTTGTTATTAATCCCTAAATGCATAACCTTACACTTCTCACTATTAAATTTCATCCTATTACTATTACTCCAGTTTACAAGGTCATCCAGATCCACCTGTATGATATCCCGGTCCTTCTCTAAATTGGCAATACCTCCCAGCTTTGTATCATCCGCAAACTTTATTAGCACACTCCTACTTTTTGCGCCAAGGTCAGTAATAAAAAGAATAAGATTGGTCCCAAAACTGATCCTTGAGGAACTCCACTGGTAACCTCCCTCCAGCCTGACAGTTCACCTTTCAGTAGGACCCGTTGTAGTCTCTCCATTAACCAATTCCTTATCCACCTTTCGATGTTCATATTGATCCCCATCTTCTCCAATTTAACTAATTCCCCATGTGGCATGGTACCATACGCCTTATTGAAATCTAGGTAAATTAGATCCACTGTGGTTCTTTTGTCTAAAAAAATCTGTTACTTTCTCAAAGACGGAGATCAGGTTGGTTTGGCACGATCTACCTTTCATAAAACCATGTTGTATTTTGTCCCATTTACCATTGACTTCAATGTCCTTAACTACTTTCTCCTTCAAAATTTTTTCCAAGACCTTGCATATTACAGATGTCAAACTAACTGGCTTGTAGTTACCCGGATCCCTTTTTTCCCCCCTTTTCTTAAAAATAGGAACTATGTTAGCAATTCTCCAATCATAGGGTACAACTCCTGAGTTTACAGATTCCTTAAAAATTCTTGATAATGGGCTTGCAATTTTGGGTGCCAATTCCTTTAATACTTTTGGATGAAGATTATCTGGGCCCCCCGATTTAGTCCCATTAAGCTGTTTCAGTTTCGCTTCTACCTCAGATATAGTAATATCTACCTCCATATCCTCATTCCCATTTGTCATGCTACCATTATCCCCAAGATCCTCTTTAGCCTTATTAAAGACTGAGGCAAAGTATTTGTTTAGATATTGGGCCATGCCTAGATTATCCTTAACTTCCACTCCATCCTCAGTGTTTAGCGGTCCCATTTCTTATGACCTTTTAATTGTCTTAAATTCATGTCTGTAGCATGTTTGAATAAATGCAGCACTAGAGTATTTTAATTCCAATGCATCAAGTTGAAAGCAGCTCAAAAGACCATGAATTCTCAAAGCACTGAGCCCTTTCATCACAAATACCCCTGTAGCCCTTTTGGCCACAAATTGCTCCCTTGTTCACCAACAAGCTCACCTCTTCTCCCACCACCCCATAGCGCCAAGCTTGTTTCTTCTAGCTAAGCACTTGCTTCATCCGAGTCTGTTTTTCCTCCTATTCACCTTCTTTGGCTCTCTGTAGCGGTCTCATTTCTTCACTTTTCCAGCTCCCAGATTTTTTCCCCTCAGCACTCTTGAAAACATTTTGGGAAAGAAGAGTTAACTTGCACAGCACATTGGCTAATTTTTATATCAGACTGCAGAGAGGAGGTAGAAAATCGTTCAGTGTTTGTTGAATCAATCAATCATGAGCTTTGTTATTCTTTATCCCATTGACCTAACTGCTCCAAGTGACTCTCAAAACGGGAGGGAGGAAAGGGAACGTGATGCTGGCAGATCAGGTGCCAGCTCATGCTACACCCCAAGCCTCACTGAACACTGACAAAGGCACAGCTGGAAATCAGTCTGGCTTACAGTGGGTTGGTATAGTTAAAATAGATATTAGTGTTCTAAGACTGTTTAGACTTAATGGAATGCTTGTACGATGCTGCAGGTATCAATCCTACTTCTAAAAAAGAAAAGGAGTACTTGTGGCACCTTAGAGACTAACAAATTTATTTGAGCATAAGCTTTCGTGAGCTACAGCTCACTTCATCAGATGCATTTGGTGGAAGACACAGAGGAGGTTTATACACACACACACACACACACACACACACACACACACACAGAGAACATGAAACAATGGATTTTATCATACACACTGTAAGGAGAGTGATCACTTAAGATGAGCCATCACCAGCAGCGGGGGGGGGGGGGGTGGGAGAAAGGAGGAAAACCTTTCATGGTGACAAGCAAGGTAGGCTATTTCCAGCAGTTAACAAGAACATCTGAGGAACAGTGGGGGGTGGGATGGGGGGGAGAAATAACATGGGGAAATAGTTTTACTTTGTGTAATGACTCATCCATTCCCAGTCTCTATTCAAGCCTAAGTTAATTGTGTCCAGTTT
Source organism: Dermochelys coriacea (assembly GCF_009764565.3). Classification (NCBI taxonomy): domain Eukaryota; kingdom Metazoa; phylum Chordata; order Testudines; family Dermochelyidae; genus Dermochelys; species Dermochelys coriacea. Next base: position 244,898,740 of record NC_050068.2, read on the forward strand.
GCAAATTAAATTCCAATTCAGCAGTCTCCCGCCGGAGCCTGCCTTTGAAGCTTCTTTGTTGAAGGACAGCCACCCCCAGGTCCACAATTGAGTGATCGGCGAGACCGAAGTGCCCTCCAACTGGTTTTTGAATGTTATAATTCTTGACGTCTGATCCGTCTCCATTTATTCTTCCACATAGAGACTGTCCAGCCCGACCAATGCACACGGCAGAGGGGCACCGCCGGCACATATCACATTGGTAGATGCCCAGGTGAACGAGCCTCCGATGGTGTGGCCGATGTGACCAGGCCCCATGATGGTGTCCCCTGAATAGCTATGCGGACAGAGTTGGCAACGGGCCTTGCCGCAAGGATAGGCTCCTGGGCTAGTGGCCCCGCCACGTGGTGTGTGGTTGCCGGTGAGCACTCGCCACAGGCTGGGGGGCCGTCCGCAAGCGAGGACCGTCCCGTCCCCCAAGACCTGCGAGAGCGATGGGCCGCCCCCCACGACAGGCCGCAGATCCCCGACGATGCGCCGGAGAGGCTCCAGCCGGGGGCCGAAGGCGATGGCCAGCGGCGCCCTGCCATTCCCTCTGTTGGGCGCGTCCTGCATCAGGCGACCTCCGGGCACCCCTCCGGCTCTGCCAATCTGTTTCTTCACCTCAGCAGGTGGGTATCGCAGTTGTAGGAATGCATGATAGAGATCTTGTAGGTGTTTGTCTCTGTCTGAGCGGTTGGAGCAAATGCGGTTGTATCGTAGAGCTTGGCTGTAGACAATGGATCGTGTGGTATGTTCGGGATGAAAGCTGGAGGCATGTAGGTAGGAATAGCGGTCAGTAGGTTTCCGATATAGGGTGGTGTTTATGTGACCATCGCTTATTAGCACTGTAGTGTCCAGGAAGTGGATCTCTTGTGTGGACTGGTCCAGGCTGAGGTTGAGGGTGGGATGGAAATTGTTGAAATCCTGGTGCAATTCCTCAAGGGCTTCTTTTCCATGGGTCCAGATGATGAAGATGTCATCAATGTAGCGCAAGTAGAGTAGGGGCATTAGGAGACGAGAGCTGAGGAAGCGTTGTTCTAAGTCAGCCATAAAAATGTTGGCATACTGTGGGGCCATGCAGGTACCCATCGCAGTGCCGCTGATTTGAAGGTATACATTGTCCCCAAATGTGAAATAGTTATGGGTGAGGACAAAGTCACAAAGTTCAGCCACCAGGTTAGCCGTGACATTATCGGGGATACTGTTCCTGACAGCTTGTAGTCGAAAAAGTTTGTCTCTTTCACCAACAGAAGTTGATCCAATAAATATTACCTCAACCACCTTGTCTACAAAGATGGCCAATATTTTTTACTTCAACCCTCCAGCCTTTGGGTGTCTGCCAAGGAGGAAGGAGTGTCACGCTTTGGTGAAGTTATCCAAAGTAGAGGACCAGAGCCTGACAATGCAACTGTATGGGTCACATAGATTATAAATAAATGAACGCCCAAGAGCCTAACAAGGTATGACTGGAAATTTTGATACTGGGAGTTTGGCAGAGTTCTCTGCTTGCTTACTTGTGGCTAGTGCTGCCCTGAATTTACATCTTGGAAGGAAGGAGACGAATTGGGACATTTTCCACTATGTCCTCGAACCTCTGCCTGGTGCTATGGAGCAAAGAAATCTGGCATTTGAAGTTAGCTTTGGACGCACCAAGTCAACAGCACAGACAGGGCAGAATGACCCAGCAACTGCTGAAGATACCTTCTGCTACCAAACCTTCTTGCCAGACAATATTATTCACACAGAAAAGGCCAGCCCTTCCACAAAACAGAAGGAGAAGAAATTCTTGTTTAAAAAGATGACAAAAATCTGAAGCCACATGTTCAGTTATGGACACAAAGTAAATCAGAGTGAGCACCTAGGTGTCTGTATAGAAAGCCTAGAAATAGAGAAATTTACCTGAACTCTAAGTTTCAGTTAAATTCTATGTTTGCAAACTACTTTGTGTGGTTACCACTGAGAAACTCTCCAACTTTACATCCAAGACAAATTATTTATAAATGATATAAAAATCAAGTACTGTGGAAGATTTTAAGCATCTCAAAATCAACCACCACCACCTTTCAGGAATGACAATTTTGCTGATTCAAAATAGAAGAGGTTTGCAGAGTGGAAAGAAGCCAATCCCAGTTACTAATCTAGTAGTCAGCAGCCACAATTAAACATTTGACTCCATAGTGAATTTGTTGCTATGGCATTATTTACTACACTGGCATTTGAAATTCACTTCTGCCAAAAAGTTATTATTCACAGTACAAATCTCAAATTTAATACAGGACTAGCAGTCTGCTCAGGGTTCTGCATCTCTTTGTTAAGAAGTAGGCATTGAAATAGATTTGTATTAATCCACATAATATTTATGTATCAAGATCTATGCTACTGAATGCAGAAACAGAGCAGTGCCCCCCCCCAAGCATATTTAGTCATAACTTCAAAATAACATTGAAGTATGTAGATGTGGCCTTCTCTATTGCTTGGTTCATAGAAGTTTTTGCCCATTGGCTATTAATTGCCATTTTTTATGCTCCTGGATCAACATAATTTACTCTTGCATGTTAACATAAATAGAAGCAAGGACTACTGGCAAGTTAAAATGAAGTCTGCAGCCACTTTTGATTATTTCTAGCACTAGTTTAATAAAGGAGTGGGAAACAAATCCTTAATTCACAGTTTGTACTCCCCCCACCACTACCTTATAATATTACACAATGTTTTTCCCTTTCTCCTGCTTTAGAATTCTTACCACATGCTTATTCATATTATCTACTCATGACTCAAAAAAACAAAAAAAACCACACAAAGTATATGTTACATAAATAATTTGATTTTCTTTGCTCCTCCTCCATGATACCCGGTATCTGTTTCTCTCCCCCTCCAGCCCCATAGTCTGACGATAGAACAGATCAGACCAGACAAGAAGTGGCCATAGACCTATGTTTATGAATTCCATGATTGACTTAGCTGTAATTACACCATTTTGTGACCTTTCAGCAGGCAGTATCCCAACAGTGCCCATCTCCTCTCTAGGACCCCTGTGAGGTAGGGAAGCATTATCATCCCCATTTTACTGATGGGCAATGGAGATACAGAGAGGCTAAGTGACCTGCCCAAGGCTACCCAGGAAGTCTGTGGCACAGCAAGGACCTGAACCTGGGTCTTCCATATCTCACATCAGTACCTCAACCACTGGGCCTCTTTCCTCCCATATCCACAAAGCAACTAGGGGAGAAAAATACCTCATTTTTTTCTTGCTATTGTTATTTATCAGTGCCTGGTTACATTCTGTAAGAGTGTCTTCAGAATCCTCTATCACCACAGATCATTTTAGTGAGGCAAATGTCTAACAGTAACCAGGAGAAGAGTCAAAAAGCCAATTTTCAAGTAGATAGTGTGCATTAAGGTAGGTACTGATTTTTAAAAATTAAATATTAATGTTAGCCAATACAAGCAACTATATGTGGATAAAACATGGGCTAATTTTTTTTTTTTTACAGGGTGTTATGTGAAGTAATGATAAACCAGTTTTAACTAGCATAAAAAGACAATTGGCTCTCAATCAAGATCAGTAATTCAATCATACATAAAAAAGCAGTTCTCAATTTAAGTCAAGTCTATTATCCTTTACAGAGACAGCTAGAGAAACGTCTATTCAAAAAGCACAAGAAAAATCTTTGTTGCCATAGCTCTTAGTTAGAGATGCTCAGTTTGGTTCGTAAAACTTAAATCCTAACATGAAAAATATTTTCTAAAAGTAGCAGCAGCTCATCTTCAGAAATACAGACTCCCACTTAAATGGAATAGATTTTAAAGAGAAACTAAGGAATTAAACTGGAAACTGTAAAGCTACAATAATGATAGCAACTGTTACCAGAGCACATTTTTTTATGGCCTTCTGGCTTGCATTTAGTAGGTTTCTCCTCTAATGTAACCATAGAAACTGTAATGAAGAGTCTAATTTAAGAGTCTTCACTTCTGCTGGTAGGTTAAATTATGAGATTGCATTTGGGCAAGAACATTAACAGTCAAACACTGTTACAACACTAGAAAGACCAGACTTAACTGAAGGAGGACTGGTCATACCACAGAAGGCAGACACTTGTGAAGGGAACATACTATCTCATTATATCAACTGCCTCAAGAGTGAGTCGGAGAGTGACAAATCCCATTCAAGCCGTTTCACCAACAAACCAAAAACAAATCCACAACAGGTTTCTACAAGTAGGCAAAATAATAGATTAAGAATACAACCACAATTTGTATAAGAGATAGAAAACAACTGTGAGCAGCACAGAGTTCTGATTTTGAGAGAGAGATGGTTAACTACCATAGTTACCCTTTAACTGCTTTGCAAAATATTGCAGATGGGAGGAAGGGGGACTGAGAGAAAAACCCCAAACAGGGCAAGGTTTCGGTCACATGACTGTTACATTCAATTATTATAACCTATTTAGCACTCGATCCTAAATGGTATATGATTAAAGATTTAAAGATGACTAAATTCCAGAACTGAGAAAGGTATACCATGCAATTATGTAAAAATGGTGTGTGGATTTATTATTAAGTCAAAAATTAGGGTATGATATATGAAGCCAGTTACAGAAGAAAACACGAGGAACATATACTAAATGGATATTACACTAAAGAACTGGAACCAGCTATGATCTACAATTATTTTATAAAGAAGAAGTGAAAGAGCCTAGAACTTTTAAGTCTTTTTAAATGAAAACTAAATAAAGTATATGGATGAGAAGTGTGTTAATCCCGTAAATAGGACTTTAAGAAGTAAGTGTTCATATTTATAAAGTAAAAGTAAGCAAAAGCAACAGGAATTTATAGTAGCTATTTTTAAAACACGAAGCAGTGAGAATAGTCAAAATGCATATTTAAGATTTGACACACGATACAGATTATCTAGTAACAGCTTTTTAAAAATACTATGCGTTTTTACTTTGGTGCAAGAGAGGTGGCCACACTTTCATGCCCCCCAGCCAGTCTCTGCCAGCAAGGGCTATTGCTTGTCAATTAGAAATATTCACCTTATTCTCAGAGGTTATAAATAAATATAATGGCAGTTACTTTAAAGCAAATACTTCTAGATTTACAGTAAATGCAGATTGCTAGGAGAATACAGATAATGGCTCTATATTCATCTTTAAATCTACACATTTGTACACGGCAAAACAATTTAAAGGAAAAGTGTTGAAAGAAGATATGAAATGGTTTCTAAAATGTAATGGACCTTGAAATTATGAGACAAGATATCTAAGACCAGGTGGGGATCTAAACTGGTGAAGCTGTAGGAAAAGTGGCTACAGTCTTCTGTGACATCCATATCACTGCTCTCAAGGTGTTAAAAAAAAAAAATTGTGGAGTACCCATCTCTCCGAACCTGTTCAAAAATTACTTGACACGGTATTCTAAACCTTGCATAAGTGCACTAATCAGTTTTCATCTTGCTTACAATTACTTTAAAAATTTTTATATCACTGTCCAAGATATTTGCAGGTGGGGGGGGTGGAGGAGGAGGGGTGTGAGAGAGAAACTTTTGCCCAGACCAGCTGTTTGATCATTGTTTCCATTGTGTAGGTTCACTTTAAGACTAACTCTCGAGCTTTGTAACTGCAACTCATTTGCTCTTATCTCTAGCTTCTAGAAACATCTCAAATCAAGGGGCCATATTTTCACAAGTGCTCAGCAACCAGCAGATACCATCAAAAGATGGCTCAATGCTAAGATCTTCTGAAAAATCTGGCCCAACTGCAGTGCTGAGTATTGTGAAAATCTGGCCTAAATTCAATAGACTTCAATATAGTTTACCTCCAATTGGTATAAAGTTTATCTCAAAGGCGGCTCTAGAGAGCTTTGCTAGGATAATACTCTCTCTAGCCTGAGAGAAAAACTGCATTCAAACACTAAAAGGTATAGGTGGTCAGGTCCCTATTTATTTATTTTTTTAAGTGCTTTGTTGAATACTTGTAACTTTCCTATTCTAAATTAAAGTCACACAGTGCTAGATTAATCATTTTAACAAGGGTAACATTTTCACCTTTCCTGCAACTAACTGGTTCTAATCCAGTTTTTCTCAGAGCAGCTTTGTGCGTTTGTACAATGCCTAGCACAAGGAGGCCCTGATGCCTGATCGAGGCCCCTAGGTAGCACTATAATACCAACAGTAAATAAGCTTATAACAAGTTACTAGTGAAGCACTACTTCAAAGTTTTGAATGTTTTAAGAGTTCTCACTCACAGATGTCATTGGGATAAGATCCTAATCACAATTTATCTTTTTCCACAGGCAAAATGGCAGCCACCAAGCAATGAACACATTTCAAACTTCGTATTTAACAATAACTGTTTTGATTTGCTTTTCCATTCAAGATTTTCAAAAAAAATCTGAATTTCAGAGAAGCCAGAGTTTTCATTTTTTGGTTCCATTTCTCATGGTCATTCTATGCCTTGTTCAACTAAAAAAAAACAAAAACACATTTTATAATCCAATTAACCTTCCATTTGACTAATCAAGTAAGTTACTCCATTAATGGTTCCGTGAATGAACCTCTTCTTTTCCATCTGCTGCATATTCACATTTTTACAGACTAGTCTCCTTACTGGTGAAAAGCGCCACAGTTGCTATATTTACAGATGGTAAATGACACAAAGCATTCAGGTTTGCATGTTAAATTTGCATGCTAAACATCCGAGAGTTAATTCTGATACTAAAAACTTGAATTATACAGAGAAAAAAAAGAAAAAGGTAGCAGTGTTCACCTAAAACTGTTTAGAGAAACCACCACTGATTTTTTTGGACAAAGCTTAAATTTTGTCCAAGTTCCAATGTAATGGAAGTGTTAATTAAAAAGAAAAAAAGTTTTTAAAATGGCGGTTTTGTTTGATTTAAACAAAATATTCATTTCAAGTATTTGAAAGTCCAAAATGTCAAAGCTAGTGCACAAGGAAAAAAGGAACAATAGAAACTAGTCTGTTTTCAGTACTCTAGAGAGTTAAAAAAAAAAAAAAAAAAAAAAGCAAAATAGTTTGAAGTTATCAGATATTTTAAAGGTGTTTCCATAGCTACCTTACGTAAGCAATTTTTTTTAAAGTGTGTGATTAACTCAATTTCCAACTCTTATTTGATAGACAGGTCTTCTCCTTGTTGAGTAATGGCCTTTAAATCACAAACACATTGGTCTGCTATTGTTAGGTTGCTCAGGAAAGCCATTCACCACATGTGGAAGCCTACCAACTTTGCGTAGGATTCCTTTAATGTAAGGTAACGGAGGGAGTGTGGTCTAGGAGATTAACCCAAGAAAATGGGCAAAACCCTTAATCTGAGCCTCAGCTCATCTGTCAAATAGGGATCAATCACTGTGGATGTCGTGAAGCCTAATCTTCTTATAAAGTCTTTGACAGTCTCCAGTAAAGGAATTGTGTATTACTTCATGCATTAACAGATCATTGACAATATTCTGGTGATGAAGAAGGTCATGCTTGAATATGCCCTGTAGTATGTAAATAATTAAGTGACTCTAGAACAGTGGAATTCCTTTAACTGGCACTATTAATGCTTTACCAAGTTCTTATTGCTCACCACTCCCCTGCCCCCCAGAAAAAAAAATAAAGGAGGAGCAGAGAGAGGGTTATGACAGTTCATGGATATTTCATCATGATCTATTGCTATCTGTATTAACAACACTGTACATGGCTGCCTCATTAAAACATCTGAGCTCCAAGCTATGCTAGTTTTAAATTAAATTTAAAATGAACCTTTTTCTATAACAAGATTTTAGGCTCAATCTTAATATTCATAATGTACTGTAGTAGCCAGTAAACTGAAGAAAAACATGGCAGGTATTTTTGAATCCAGAACAAAACAAATGATTTGCCCAACTTGAAAAAAGGTTTTTTTATAAAGCCAGTTATTGAAATGCTCCAAAAAGGCAGCCAAAAGATCATAGGAAGGACTCAACCTTGAAACAGTCTGCCTATTAACAAAAAACCATTTACTACAAGATTAGAGTAACTATAATAAAACTGGAATGTTTTGCTTTGGAAACAGAACCAAGGGAGAAGGTCAGTGAGGAGCAAACACAGTCAACAAATTGAGAAAGTCCTCCAAATAAGAAGTTTTGTATGAAAGCCTTCTAGGATATTTCTTTCTGTAACACCTGGATCACCCCCTAAAGCTCCACATTTGAGACACCATTCTCCAGTTTTGTGAGCTGCCAATAACAAAGACTGCACAGGAAACTGCCTTTTCTCTACAAAGCTTGTTCAGCTGAAGGGGTTCAGTTCAGAGAGAAAGGTAATGGGGTAATGGATAGAAGAGAGAAATCTTATGTCTATAGTCTCACAGTTTTGTCTGCAATGAGGATAAAACAGGGTATGGAACAAAGTACTGAGGGGCCATCACAGAAGAGGAGTCAAAGGACAGGAAGGAGGTATGGTAAATCATTGAGATACAGTGACACACACACACACACACACACACACACACACACGGTCATTTGAAAACTGAAAGAAGATGAAAAGGCTCAGGAGCAAAATGCTGTGCAGGTAATACTGTCCAACGATATCCGTCCCAAGAAGTCAGACAAATACTTTCTAAACATGTTCAACTAAGCTTTACAGCACTGTATCTAGCAAGGGACAGAAGGAGAACCATCAGGACTACAAGTAAAATATCTTCCCTGGAATGTTGAGTTAGCTGTATTGGCAGTTTTTGGAACTCAGGCCTAAGGAATGGACAAAAAGTGAACTTTAATCACTTATGTTTTGAGCTGTTCCCACTAGACCTGGTCGCCTGACAGAGCTATTCATTCTAGGGAAGCAATGGTGTAGGTATTTGAAGGATAGAGGACAGTTTTACCTGAAATGTTGCTGCTCTCCATTCTTTCATCTCTTTGCTCATGCACTAGCTTAACAACTAAGCTTTGTGGCTTTTTAGTCATCCATATTCAGTCTAAGTTAGAACTAACTTACCATATATACTCGTTCATTAGTCTGTTTGTTTATAAGCCGACCCCTCAAGATGGATAGGTAAAAATAGTAAAAACTGTATGACCCTTTCATAAGCTGACCCTATATTTCAGGGGTTGGCAAACTTTGGCTCCTGGCCCGTCAGGTAAGCTGCTGGCGGGTCGGGATGTTTTGTTTACCTGGAGTGTTCCACGACACAGAGCCCCTCAAACCCAGTGGCTGCAGTTTGACGTTCCCAGCCAATGGGAGCTACGGGAAATGTTGCCAGACCCGTTTATAAGCTGACTCCCGCTCTTTGATGTGTCACTTTTTTACCAAAAATATTCGGCTTATGAACAAGTATATACGGTAATTAAAAACTAGCCTAATTTACCATTTCTTTATCAGCAGCTAATGTCAGAAGAGGAATCCCTTTCATTTCTCATTACCTTGATTTGCACATAAAACTACTAGGGTGTTATATATAAATGAAATTATATGCAATTGAGTACTTACACAGACTTCCAGTTGGCCTACTTAACCTAAGGTAGCCTTCCATATGCAAGGCACAGGATATATTCAAACCAGTAATAGAATACAATACATTTTTCCCCCGAGGCTATTTTAACATACTACTCAGGTTTAAGAGATAAAAGACTAAGTTGTACGCATCATCTCCAAAAAGAAAAGAAGTACTTGTGGTACCTTAGAGACTAACAAATTTAGTCTCTAAGGTGCCACAAGTACTCCTTTTCTTTTTGCGAATACAGACTAACACGGCTGCTACTCTGAAACCTCTCATTATGCATCATCTCTAGTACTCTACATATCAAAAAGAACTTGACAATTAGCAAGCTTAGTACTGAAGGCCACAGCTCTCAGTCATTTCACACTTTTGGGCTCAGGAATAGCTCATACAGCCTTAAGTATTGGGCACTAAGCATTTATTTTGAAATGAGTGGAGGGAGAAATATTAGACTGCGGATATTTCAGGAAGAAAGATTATGTATTCTTACTCAAAGGGTACTTAGTACACAGAAAGTGAGGCAAGTTGAAGAGCAGTCATTCAAAGGGTGTATCAACACAGAATCTGGGAGGTAATTCCCACCTCAGGTAGATGTACATGCACTAGCTCTGCTCACAAAAGGACCTAAAAATAGCAGTATGGCCATGGTGCTACAGGTAGCAGCTTGGGCTAGCTGCATGAGTACTTACCCGGGTAGGGTGGGACTGTAGTCTGGCCCAAGCAACCACTCCTATCACCATAGCCACACTATTATTTTTTGGTGCTAGCAATGCATACATGTTTATCCAAGCTGGGAATTACACCTCCCAGCTGCTGTGTGGATGCACCCTTACAACACCATGCAAGTCCCACCCATGGTAGGTGGCCATACAGATTCCAAAGTTGGAACAGCTTGAACAAAAATTCTTGTAGGTAACCATATTAAACTGAGTGCGACTAAAGTGCACTTTAAAAAAGGAGAGAGAATACCAGAGATCCCTTAAAATTCAGAGTAGGGTCATTCGGTGGTCTCCAAACTTTTCAGTCATGCCCCCGCTTTTCCCCGTCTACATCACCCTCAGGAGCGGTGCTGTGGCCCCCGGGGAGGGGGGTGCATGAACAGAGATAAGGGGGCAGAGGCTGGGGCCAAAGCTGCAGCTGGGCCAGGAGCCAGGGGCCGCAGCCAGAGCAGAGCTCGGAGGGTGCTTCCTCTCCCCTCCCCCCCATGCAGGCTTGCCTGCGGGAGGGAGCACCCCACAGTTTGGGAGCCACTAGTCTAAATGCAAACTTTGCTCCTCCCCTCCCCAGAAAGTTAAGCAAGTCAAGTTTTCCCCTCTCTCAAAATACACTCAGTACAATCCTCACAAAAAGGCAAAATTCCTATATTCTTTCACTTGTTTAGCAGCGCCTTACTTCATAGAGTAGTCCACATGGACATCCATGTGTGGAAGGTTATCAGAATATGGTTCTGAGGGAAATTAGTAGTGAGATGGTGCTATGGAGAGGAAGTTTATGCGACTTCCCCAGTTCCGATGCCTCTGACCTCACTCTGCCATTGGTGGTCCCCCACATCCCAACTACGGATTAAAATTCTGTTGGACCCTCTGCTAGCCAGGATGTCTAACCAAAGATTAAATCGAATCTGTGCTTAATCTGCTGTGGCCCAGAGGGGTCTTGTGAGGCCATCCAGGAAGTTTTCCTCTATGTCCATCCAAGCCTGACAAAAGCAACCATCTTAACATTTTGTCAGAAGACTCCACAGGATGATCAAAAATTAAACAAGCAGACTGAGCTACCCTCTCATTATACAGGTGTCCTCCAACTCCAAGCTAAACTGTAGGATAGTTTTGATTTACGCAGTGATTACATTAAACTTCAGTCTACTGATTTTTTTATGTGGTTTAAAAGTCCTCTATTATATTTGAAGGGCTCTGGCTTCTAAGGCATGACTAATCATGTGTTGAGAAACAGGTATACCATTTCAAACAGAACTTCAAAATAGCATAAAGTGATGTTCTTCCGTTTTAGGGGGAAGAGCAGTTTTCAGCAGGAGAAAATGGGGGGGGTGGGGACACAAACAGATGGTGGGCTACTTTGTTAAAACTTGAACGAGTTCCTTCTGGTATTCTCTGAGGGTGCGCTTTGGAATAAATTATAGCATGCAAGTTCATGGTGCAGATTTTTGCCAGGAAAAAAAAAAAAAAGCTCAATATAACTAACTAACTTTGTATGTGACTGACACCTGTAAAAATATACTAGCTGTCGTCACCCGAGGTTTACAGTTACACGCTGAGTCTAATTTTTCAGAGGTGCTGAATATCCAGATTTCCTATTGACTTTGAGGAAATGGGCAACCAGTACTTCTTAGAGTCAAGCCCATACTGTGCGTGTGTGCACGCTCGTGATAAAGAGTTCACTGTGAACTCAGCTTAACATCAGCTGTTTCATATGAACAAGCTGTACTACCCCCATTGTTTTGAATACATTTGCATTCTTTCACAGCTAATCCTAATGAAAGCAGTGTAACGTTTTTCCAAGCAGATGCACTTAAAAACTGCTAAATACTAAGCCAACACGTTGAACATGACTAGCTAAATGTGTTTTTGAAGCCGTGTTAAAAACTTCTACCTACATTAGTGTACAAACACATGTTCAAAGACTGGTTTTTAAAAACAGCCTATTTTCGTAGCCTAGGCATGACCTAATTGTTTGCAGACTCCGACAGACACCTAAATATAAATAGCCTAATTTTGGACAAGCCTACTAAATACATCTAACCCAGTAACACAACATACAATCAATGCAAACTGCAACATTTATTAGTATCTTAGAATGTGTTCTCAGGGACATGAAAAACATGTCATGTCATGGTGTTCTGGCCAAGAAATACCATCTAGGCTTTGGCCAGACACAGCCAAGGTGATATTCCAAAGCAGATCAGCCAGATGCCGCATGTCATGAGAGTCCAAAGAAAATGTCCCCAACTCCCCACCCTTTGTACGATCAGTTTCCATTTTGTCACATTCTCCAATATGGATGAGATTCTGAAAAAGGCTAGAGTGGTCAGTCAATAATGTATTTTAAAGACTAAGTTTATGGAACAAAGAAATCCATTCACTGATTTCTGAACTCAAGCCTTCAGAAGAATGTCAGAATCCATTCAGAGCTCCCAAAGGCTAGATTTCATAGCTATGATTTTGACTTAGCTGAACATCGTTGATATCCACAAATCACTAGCCTGACCACTCCTGACTAGCTACATGGGAAGGCTAAATTCCATGGTGTTTTTTTTTTTTTTTAAAAATAATCCATTATAATTTACACTCACTAAACTGTTGTTAAGCCTACCACCATGACACTCATTACAATACATTGATATTGCAGTAGGTGATTCAGTCCTTTTTGCAAAGATTACCACAGCAAGGCAACTAATAAGCAGCCTTCGCATTATTTCAGACCACCCTTTTGTCCAACAATGGCCTGACTTGACAAACCATATGACACACTGTGGATATCAGCCATGACACACAAATAACCGTACAGGTGAAAAGCTATACTTTTTTGGTCGATGGCACAATATCTATTGATTTAGAAAGCCAAGATTACCACGAGTCCCTTGAACTCCTAAATTTACTACACATTTTGGTGATGTACAATACTGATCAGTAGAACTTGTGTATTCACAGAAACAGAAAATGAATCCTTTGTAAAATAAGTTGCGGCAAAACACTTTTTAAAACCGAAAACATGCTATACAATTCAGAAATGCTTCACTTAGAGCAGTAGTTCTCAACCAGGGGTTCAGGCCACAAGCAGGTTTCAGGGGGGCCTCTAAGCAGGGCCAGCATTAGACTCATTGAGGCCCAGTGTAGAAAGTTGAAGCCCCACCGCCTGGGGCTGAAGCCCAGGGCCCCAAGTCCCGCTACCCAGGGCTGAAGCTTAAGCCTAAGCAATGTAGCTTTGCAAGACCCCTTGTGGCATGGGGCCCCGAGCAATTGCCCTGCTTGCTAACCCCCTAACGCCAGCACTAGCTTTTATATGCAGAAAACTAGTTATTGTGGCACAGGTGGACCGTGGAGTTTTTATAGCATGGGGAGGAGGAGCCTCAGAAAGAAAAAGGTTGAGAACCCAACTTACAGTATATTGCAGCCTACTCTAGAGATTTAGCATTAGTCAGTCGAGTAGCATTAATATACAGGGTACTCCATGTACCACACCTACCTAGACAAATCCTCTTAGAAACATTTGGAAAGAGCAACTTCACATTTGCTTTTTCTTATTTTCTCACCTATTAGCATGAAGATAGAAGTGTTTATCTTGTACTAGAAGCATTAAGTTAAGAATGTTATCTTGAAGTACCATGAACATGGTTTCAAAAACCACAGAAAGTGACGTGGGCACAGAGTCTTATTTTACAAGCTGTGCCCAAATTTTGATGATCTGAAAAAGACCGTTTCCATGGGTGCTGGAACCACGGGTGCTGCCGCACCCGCTGACTTGAACTGGTTTCCATTGTATACAGCAGTGGTTCTCTAAGCTGGTCCGCTGTTTGTTCAGGGAAAGCCCCTGGCGGGCCCGACCAGTTTGTTTACCTGCTGCGTCCGCAGGTTCAGCCAATCGCGGCTCCCACTGGCTGCAGTTCGCCACTCCAGGCCAATGGGGGCTGCGGGAAGGGAAGCCAGCACGTCCCTTGGCCCACGGCGCTTCCCACAGCCCCCATTGGCCTGGAGCGGCGAATCGCAGCAAGTGGGAGCCGCGATCGGCCGAACCTGCAGACGCGGCAGGTAAACAAACTGATCCGGCCCGCCGGGGGCTTTCCCTGAACAAGCAGCGGACCAGCTTTGAGAACACTGATATACAGAGTTCACAGTTTGGTTCAATGGCTCTCGGCTCCCCCACTATACAAATTGTTCCAGCATGCCTGGCTGTTCCACAAACTCACCCATGAACTTCTGATTAATAATGGAGGGATAAAATGAAGAAACTGATCACCCATGTCCACACCTTCAGTAACGGAAGTGAAAGCTGCTGAAAGGTTTGTAGGAAACCGGTCTCTGGAAATCCTGCTTGTGGAGGCCCACTCCACACTCACTGGTGTTAAATCAAATTAAGTTATCCAAGGGTTCCAATGGAGTAAGCTTATGCATATAAGGAGGCCATTAAATAGTCAATGACCATAAACCACTATTTACTCAGTAACAAATCCATTTGGACCTCATTTATGACCACTAAAAAACTTCAGCCTCACTTGCTGCTATCTGAATGCAAATTTTAAAATAAAATTAAAAACAAAAAACCCACACACAGTGAAGTTTCTTCACTAACCTGGACAAAAATTCCCACTTCTCTAATCCATTTCTTCCAAGATAGAAGTTAATCTTCTCAAGATTTGATAGGGGAATGTTGCAGTTAGGTGTTCTGTTACTCAGGTTTCACAATTTTGGAAGAAATACACTCCAGAACAAGAAACTTAAACCTTATTTAGCAAATTTTTAGTCACCTGAATTTCCTGTCTCTCTGCCCCCACACTATTAATTGGAGCTTCTAAACAAACAACATATGAAAATAAGTAGGAGTTGGGATATTCAACCCCTTTGAATATCTCAGCCAATACAATATTGAGAACACGCAAAAACTTCATTACATCAGAAACGATCTTTGGGGTCCCTTTATCTTTGGTGGAATAGAAGGACAGAGCTCTGTAAAAGTCTCTATAGCGCACCCCTTGGTAGCAGTAAAGTCTGGCCGGATTCTTGGAGTACTTTTTCTTCTTGCTATGTACTGACTGGGTTTTACTTCCTAGGCTAGGAGACATTGGTTTGAAAAGCAATGAAAGTTCTCCAATATTATTCTGTATTCCAATTTTATAATGTACTTTAAATGTTCAGTTCCACATCTATCCAGTTTAAAAACAAAAAATGTGGAGTTGAAAGTAATTTTAAAAAATGGTACAAGTTAGAAGAAGAGCTCCGTACGTCGGCTCATTCTTAATCTCCAAAATCCCATTCACTTCAGTTAACTGCTTATAAAAAAGAAAAGTCTTTTCCTATGGACCCCAACCATGTATACTTCCCACTTATCCAAATGGGAATCCCGGACAGACAAACTCATGCCCATCCACAAATGAATTGGGTCCCCATCTCTTACTATGCCTCTATCTAAAAGTTTGGTTTAGAAGAGTATTAAATTTTCCCAAGTCACTAATACCAAGGTGCCTGACCTACAAGTATTTTAACTAACATTACCAGAAAATTCTAATTCCAGCATTGAGAGCATAAACACTAATCTAGTGGAGGTTGATCTGTATTTGGTTGAACATGCAGACAGACTGCAAATGATCAAAATATACTGCCAGCTCTCTCTCTCTCCCCCCCCCCTTTTTTTTTTTTTAAAGAAATTAAGCAACATGCATTTTACAAGGTCATTGAAAAGTCTTTCCTGACAAGACTTCAATTTGAGCCTGAAGTTTTCTCCACCTCAAATTTGTTTTTTGTTCAACTGAAATTACCACCTAAGAATAGATCAGAAAGCTACATTTTCTTATACTGCTACAGGCATTAGTGACATTAGCCAGGCAGGAGAAAAAAGAAAAGGAAGAGCAGAGAAAAAAAAAAAAACCCACAATCCACAGACCCCAGAGGACATGATCTCTGGATTTGGCAAGTGACAGGAAATAATTTTATAGTTTTTAAGTCTACACATATATTGGGTTAAGTGATTTAAGATCTCAGTTTTATTAAATGAAAAGCTTTTAAGGATTTTTTTATTTTAAATAAATAAAGCTATTTTACTGCTGTAAAGTAAAGTGACTTGAATCAGTTTCCTAACATACCAAGTGAAGTATAAATGCCACACACAAGTAGAATCTTGCTAGTAAACATTATTACTTACAGTGCCAGAGAAGGCCAGTTAAATAAAATAATTTCCCTCTTATGCTCAAAGGAAGTGAGAATGTGCATAGAATTAGAATCCAAATCCCAGACCCAAAACAAAATTAAAGCAAAAAAAGAGGTATAAGAATAAAAGGAACAGATCCACTCCCTTCCCGCTTGGTTAGCCTTTTAATTTTAACCAAGAGTTTTTCACTGTATATAATCTTTCTGCGCAAAAATGTCTCCTTCAGACACTGAGGAATACAGTACAGTAAATTAACAAATTAACCTTTAAATTAGAGCAGCAGTAGTCATTCTAGGTAACTTTTGTATTTAGTACATTTCTCTCGGAAGATGCATATTTGTAACTCTTATCTAAAATCAATAAAGCTTTCTTCCTGGCCTGAAGCCAAACTGCTGCTTTCCTATCATGTAGGATAAGTTCATCAGGCAGAAAAGTAGCCACTCTTCCTCCCTACTTATCAGTTCTTTATGTCCACTAATCCAAATGGGTCCAGTTTAAATGGATTCATTCATACCAGCCCCAGACTAAGCTGCCTTCTGTGTATACAATAGATTATAGTGTGAAAGAACCATTGTTGTGGTAGTGTTCCCAGTATTCTACACTACTTTAGGGCTCACAAAGTACCTTACTTAAGCATATCTCACCAAAAAATAGGGTGACCAGATAGCAACTGTGAAAAAATGGGACGGGGTGGGGGGGAATAGATGCCTATATAAGGAAAAGTCAGTCTCCCCCCACCCCTGCAAATCCCTATAAAAACAGGACATCTGGTCACCCTACCAAAAAAAGAGGGCAAGTATTGTAATTTATGTGCACAATAATATTTAAATTGCACTTAACACTTTCAAAGCACTATACAAATATAAAATAATTACCCTTCAGAATATCCTTGCCAGAGAAGCAAGAATCCCTGTTTCACGCATAAGGAACTGGAAGTAGAGAGTGAAAGTCATCTGTCAAAAGCCACATAAGCAAGTCAATGGCAAGACTAGATTAGAACTCGGGTTTCATGTCCCAAACAATGTGCTTATTCCTCTAGTCCATAATGCCTCTCCTTTAGAGGCATTAACACTTTTCCTCCTCCATTCCCCAAAACCAATCTTGCGTTTCCTTCTCCATGAAAACTTTAGTCATGCCAGTTATGAACGTCACACAATTTGTGGTCACCCCCCAGTCAAACCCAGCAGAAAGAGAGATTGTTGGGGCACAAGTGGCAAAGCCAGCTAGAGACAGGGTGTGCACCATAGTCCTATTCCACTGTCACAAGAAGCCAGTATTCTTCTACTGACAAGGTACCCCACCTCCACATATTGCACAACCACCTCTTTCTGGGTCTTAGGATAAGCAGATTGCACCAGTGTCAAGAAGCCATTCCCAATACTAACTGTTGTATGGAGACAACTGAGCAATGCTGTACATGCTACATCTTGAAGCTTCAGAGGAAGGTGAACTGTTCAATAGCAGAGACATGTTAAAACTGATAAGCCACTGCCTGTCTGATACTATTTGGAAAATTTGATTCACCAACCTGCTAGAAAGAGTCTAGTGTCCAAGTAAGCAGCTGCATATTAGAATGATCAGTGTTTCATGGTTTACCTTGTCCATCCCCCAGTTAATTATTTCATCCACCTGTTGTATCTCCTCATAGGTACAACTTATATGGTCTCTGAGGCAGACAGTCTGTGTGTGCGCGTTAGTGTCCAAAACGTTGGAACCCTTGTAAGTGGCACTGTAGCATAAGTCAGTGGCTCTCAAACTGTAATATGTATTGCTGAGTGTACACAGGCCACAATCAAATGGTACTTGGGCTGTCTTATTGACTTAATACTAGGTTATAACTAAGGATCCAATTCTGTCATGGACATTACAGATTAAGTGACTTTGTACGGCATAGATAGAATTCTGAAAGTTGAAGCCCTATTTTTTACATCTCCCTTGACATCTTCCCCTCCACCCTCTGGCATTTATCCCCAACCCCCCCAAAATATTTCTTTTTGCCTCCATCTCCAACCCCAAACCAGCTCCAATCTGGATACCCAATGCTGCCATCCTGTTACACTAAGCTACTAGAGCAGTGTTGCTGTAATAAACACCAGACAGAAAAGGCAACTCTAGACCAGCAACTTGGGGGCATAAGTGGAGCTAAGCAGAGATGCAAAGGCCTCTATCCATCAAAATACTTTCTCCTTCCTATTGTGTCATGGAAGAAACATGCAAGATAAAAACATGAGAGAGAGCTCTGCAGAGTCACATTTGGTTAAGTAGTCTGAACTAAGGAGAAACTCTCACCACTCAGACCAAAGAGAAGGGGAAGCTCTATTCAGCCAAGTCAGGAAAAGCAGAGAGAGTATCTCCACCTCCTTTTAGCACAGGAGCATGACCTTCCAAACCCCTGCCTCATCCACACCCGAGTTCAAATGCAGTTGAATTGTGGACTCAGCTCTGCCGGATCTCAGCTCCTCTATGCCCTGCCACCAGGTGGCCTAAAAGCCATTCCTGGACACATGGTTCCATCAGGCCAGCAACTGGCTAAGCCAGACAGAGGGGCATGCATAGAGCCAGAGCTCCATAGACACACATTCTCCTCTGGCAGGACTCTCCTATTTGGAGAGAACAAGAATTGTAGGGCCTTTATTAAATTCATTGTATAGTTCTCTTTTAAAGTCCTGTGACCCTAGACTTCAGAGTCTTCCTCACAATGCAGGACAGGCATATCTAGTGTAGCTATGCAAAGAAATGCAATCCACTAGCAGCCAGATTACACGTAGTATGAAGGGATTGTATTTAGTTTATTAGTGTATTTAAGCCTTACATATAGGCAGGACATTTTATTAACAAGTCTTTACGGTACAAAGTCAATTTACGAAAGTAATCCCAACTGGATGAGGTCTAAAAGCAATTAGGTAAGAGAAAAAGCAGCTCTTTTGTTTTACACAAGACAAAATCCAATCATATAAAGAGGACCCAGCATATGGATCACTTCAAAGATTCACTGACACATCGATCACATCCAATTGTCCATTGGCATGCACATTATTCCCAACTGTTATCCAAGAGCAAAGAAAAGAAAAAAAACAAAAACAAAAACAAAAACGCCACCACTTATTGGCAATGTTTTCAAGGACTACACATTTCTAATTTTCTGCAACATATGGTATTGCAAGAGACTTTGGTATATTTTTAAAAATTTAAAGTAAAATTGGGGAGATCAGCATTTATTTTCCCAACATTAACAGATTACAAGATAAATGTTGAAATATACCAAGTAGCTTAATTTCTCAGAGTCCATTATTTTCAGAAAAAGGCAGTAAAACTTCAGTGGTATGCACAGCTTCTAATGAGAGCTGCAACACAACTGACTATACATTTTGATAAATAGAAATGAAGATTGTGTGCATCCCTCATTCATTTATAATTAGAGTTTTATAATACATAGAGATATTTTGCCCATGTAACACGTCTAACTTCCGTTGGCATAATTAGGTATCATTAATATCTACCTTACTCTCCAGAGCACGTAATCTCTCTCCTCCTCTCCTGAAACTCTAAGCAGGATGCAGAGCTCCTGCTCAACAATAAACCAAAGCGTGAAGGCTGAGTCTAATCTGACATTACGTTTTAAATTGTTTTAAGTTGTTTTATCCCTTTTCCTAGCTATCTGAAGGTAAACA
Organism: Dermochelys coriacea; assembly: GCF_009764565.3. Lineage (NCBI taxonomy): Eukaryota > Metazoa > Chordata > Testudines > Dermochelyidae > Dermochelys > Dermochelys coriacea. Next base: position 244,918,788 of record NC_050068.2, read on the forward strand.
TTTCAGATCCTTAATTATTTGCTAAAGTAAGTATTCAGTGGAGCTGGATGTCCAACTTGCCTTTAAAAAAAAAAAAAAATCTCTCCCTTAATAGATTAGCATTAGTTTCCTGTAGAAATGAAAAGCCTGAATACAAAGGCTCAGTAGTTCTCTCCACACCTCAAGCAAAAGCCTTCTGCATGCACACTGCATCACTCCAGCATAAACACTTGTTTCCAGAAACAGATGGCAGCCTTCAAGACCTACAAATCTTTTGTCTAGAGAGTGGCAAACTAGGTTCCATTGCCCATCAAAGTCGATGGTCACATTGTGAAGCACTGACCCTAACAAATCCATTATGCTTATTTCTACAACAATGCTAAACCAGACAAGTGAGTCAGACTTAATGGGAAAGAGTGGGAAGGATTTTCTATACGCCCAAACTACAAAGCAGATTGCTCTTAACAGATCCTTCACTGAAGAACAGTTAAAGCTCACTCTCAGGAGCAGCCAGTCAGGAATGATAACTATTTTGCTTTAAAACTGATTGCCTCCTATGAAGCCCCACTGACTTTAATGAAGCTGCACAAATGTATGTCAACCATACTGCCCATTTGGTTAAGCATACACATCCAGAGCTGTAAGGCAAGGCCCAGTGTACTTTAGAGCACATTAGACCCATTCATACATCTAGTCTCTGCCCTCCCACCCAGTTTTGCAGCAGGGCTGCACCGATATGCCGCAAATTCATACAATAAAGGTTCTTTATAAATAGCTGCAGGGAAAATTAACAGGTCGAATACTTTCTCCTCATAATGACAGGTTTCAGAGTAGCAGCCATGTTAGTCTGTATTCGCAAAAAGAAAAGGAGGACTTGTGGCACCTTCGAGACTAAGAAATTAGTCTCTAAGGTGCCACAAGTGCTCCTTTTCTTTCTCCCCATCATTTGTTGACTCAGCTTAGAGTAAAATGGGGAAGGAGGGGTCGGGAGGAAGATGGTGACTCATCTCAAGGCATTAATTGCTTCTTCCAAATGAGACAGGAAGAAACCTGGAAACCTGCTAGCGGAGACTGGGGGCAGGGTGAAGAAACAAAGACGTAATCTTGGCATGGAAATGCTCTATCTGGATTTGTTACCACTTGACTGACAAGGGAATACCCAAAACATCTGTACTGGTTGCAACCGTATCACAGAAAGGAAAAACTAATTTGTAAAGGAAAGTCTTTGTTAATACTCATGAATAAGCCAGGCCATAAGAGATCCAATGGTGAGATAGTTAGGGCTTTCATATTAAAAAAACAAAAACAAAAACAAGAAGTGTGTCATGTTTTCACAGTAATGTACTGGCTTGATCTTTTTTCAGACTCCTCCACTAAAGCAAACAGATTTCATTTGGAAATTAAACTCCCTCTACTGGATTTCTTACACATTAAATTGATTTAATAAGGAAATTGCAACAATAAAGCTGAAATTAGAGGCATTTAAATCAAATATGTGAATTTGACACTTGTATCACAGCACTGTATTATATTACCTGCCTGACAACTCAAGCTTATTACATAAATGAAGATCGTACAACCAAGTCTTATTAATCATGGTCATTGTGCATTGGTCTGAAAGAGTCCAGCATAATAAATTTTTTATTGTATTACAATTTTAGATTTAATTAACATGGTTTGCCCTTCATTATCTTTTCTTTTGTACAAGAGGACATGAAACAGAGATATGCTGGAGCTCAGGACTCGACATGCAAGAGATTGTTTATTTAAAGGTTTTACTATGACTCTCCTACCAGAGGACTGGAAAGCAGAGATAATGGACTGTTTCTGTGGCAGCTGACTAGCAATTAGTTTAGCTAAGACCAAGTGCTTCTCTACAGTTTCGGATGTTTCTCGGTTCCCTTTTTATAAGCTTTCATATGTCAGCTTTTAGATGCATGGAAGGTACACCATTAAAATTGAACACAAGTGAACAATTATGTGTGTTATGTTCCTCCTAAATCCATACCATAGGTGTTCATGTTATTACCAACACAGCAGTGTATCTGAACAGTTTATAACTGCCTGCACAGCAGGGTGCTCTGGAGTTCATTTTCTTCTATAAATATTTAATGTACAAGAACTGTTCAGGTTACCAATTTCTCTCAAATGTTTTGACATCCATGCTCATCACATGACAATGATGCTCTATTTAAACCTGCAGCTGTAGACCGAAGGAAAGATTTAGTTTCCATTTTAAACAGCATGGTTAAACTAGTGACATGAAATAAACTTCATAATAGGTTTTCAGGACTACTATAGGAAAACATCACTTTAGGGTTATTTAAATAGAAAGTTCCCTAATTTATTTATTTTAAAAAGAGATCTTGTTTTACTTCAATGCATCTGACACTTCAGAAAATTACCACAATTTGCTGGAATTCTGCAAAACAAAGTCTCCAAAAAGTTCATTTGTTTCTCTAAACCATTAGGATTCCAAATAGTTTATGAATGACAACTGATGGTAATCTCAGTCTCTCACAGCTGATGAAATCTGCATGTTCAGGTGGAGAAATGAGTTGTGGGTTTTTTTTTTAAAAAACCCCCACAACACACAACCCCACCGATGAAGGCTATACCATTTAAATATGCTACAATTAGTGATTTGAAAGGGGCTATTTTATGAGACTATTTTAAGGAACTTTGCTTCAGCTTGAAACTATTAGGCCTTGTCTACACTAAAGGAAAAAAAAAGTCAATCTAAGCTACGCAATTTGAATTATGTGAATAGCGTAAATCAAATTGATGTAGCTTAGATCTACTTACTGCGGGGTCCACATTACACAATGTCAACGGGAGATGCTATCCTGTCGACTCCCCTTACGCTTCTCCATCAGGTGGAGTACAGAAGTTGACAGGAGAGCAATCAGTGGTCTATTTACCGAGTCTAGACCTGCTAAATTGACCACCGACGCATCAATCACTGCAGCGTCGATCCTCTGGTAAACGTAGACAAGCCCTTAGAGCCATATTTGGGGACAAGTAGACCAAGGTGGTGAATCAATTAAAAAAGGCATTGGCAGACATTTTAGTATTCGTAAGCACAGTACCACTAGACTATTTTAACTGGAATTCCCTGACTTTTTGCTTACACCCACAATTTAGGGTCTCTGACAAGACAGAATATGCAGCTGGCCAGCTAGGGACATTCTCAAAAGATATATGTTACATACATACAAATTGTGTGATACAAACCAAGTTTTTGAAGAAGTGAAACAGAGTAGGCAACTAAGATCTACTGTAAATGTTGAAAATAACATGACAAATTCACTTTGAAACTGGTACAACCATAGCAGTTTACAAAATTTGACGAATTACATGGTTTTGGTTTATTCATCTAGCATAACTAAGCTTGAATTTATAATTCCTCAGTTATACTAGTAGATGTTCAGCAATATAGGCCTGAATCCCAGTGATTGGATCTACATGGAGTAGACCCTTGCACATTTACAGTGTCCTCGTGGCTTCAACAGGGAATCACATGGGCATAAGGTTTCATTTATGCCAGTCCAATTGTAGGAAAAGGGGTAACATTTTTGTCAAATTAAATGTAGTCATAGTAATTTGAGAGCTCATTATGGCACTCATCTGTTGAGCTCTGCTATAAAATGGGAAGACTTATTTTGGGGATGTACCCATTATGAAGTTTGTGGATTAGTAAAAATGTGAATCACCAATAGCCTACTGTACTACAATTTGATTAAATGATCAAAGGCTGTAATCTTTAAGGCTAGTTCTGTAAACAAGTTCAGTTGAACACTGCCATTTATTTAGAAAATATATAATGCATGATTAGCCGTTCACTTTCATGTTTTCTACTAGGAAACTCAGGTTTTCCAAAGTAAATAATGTACTTAAACACAAACTTGAAACCACTTACCCAAATTTTAGCCATCTTTAGCTATTCCTATTATATTAATTTTGACTCAACCTTTTAAGAGTCAGAGAAAAAACAGTATTTCTAGGGACTACATTTAAAACTAGAGTAAAGTGGTTTTTTGGGCGGCGGGGGAAGGTGGTTTGAAGGAAAGAGCACAAAACATTTCTACACCATGTGTTTTATTTTTTGAGCAGTGTTTTCCAATCACAAGCTTATCCGAAAATAAATTTCTTCTATTAAACTGAGGGGTATGTTCTTATACTTACCCTCCCCTGTGAACATAATACTCCCTTCCCCCACCTTATTGAATCCTTCCAATGAGTTAGAGTTAGATGCAGGATTAGAGTGTAGCCGCTCTTGTTCTCTGCTTCATCTCGGCCCATGCAATATACTCAGTTATCTCCTCCCACTTTACTGAATCTTTCAGATCTCACTTAAGTCTGAGCCAGTTTCCCCCCCCCCCCATCCCTTACAGCAGTGGTTCTCAGTCTTCCTAGACTACTGCATCCGTTTCGGGACTCTGATTTGTCTTGCTTAACTCAAGTTTCACCTCACTTAAAAACTACTTGTTTACAAAATCAGACAAAAATACAAAAAAAAAAAAAAAATGTCACAGCTCACTATTACTGAAAAATTGGTTACTTTCTCATTTTGCCTGTATGAAAATTTTAGTTTGTACTGAATTCGCTAGTGCTTTTTATGTAGCCTGTTGTAAAACTAGGCAAATATCTAGATGAGTTGATGTACCCCTGGGAAGACCTCTGCGTACCCCTGGTTGAGAACCACTGCCTCAGTGAGACCATTCAAGTTCCTTTTAACACTCACTTCTCAGCTCACCTTCCACTTGGTCTCTCATATGCTTACAATTAAAACAAAATTTAAAAAAAAAATTCTGAAACCATTCTAGAAATTTTATACCAGAACCATCCAGAACAAAAGAAAAGGCTACTCACCTTACATAGTAGCTGTGGTTATTCCTGATTTGTCCCTCTATGGATGCTCCACTTCAGGTGCACATGTGCCTCAAGCCTGGGATCAGAGATTTTACCTTAGCAGCATCTGTTCAGCCCACGTATGCACTCTATACAACCTCGTGCCACACTCAGAGGGTACAGAGGGCTGCATAGGTGAGCCGCCTGCAGTTTCTTCTCTATCCCAATATTCAACAACAGTCCGAAGCAGAGGGGAAGGAGGGTAGGTAGCGGAGCGTACCCATAGGGACACGCATTTTGAACAAAACAGTTACTTCACAAGGTCAGTAAGCTTTTCTTCTTCTTTGTCCCTATGGGTGCTCCACGTCAGGCAACTCCTGAGCAGTGTCTTCACAGGGAGGAGGACTTGATTCTGAAGCGTCCAAGACTGAAGACAGTACAGCAGGATCAAGTTCTGCATCAGATCTGATGGCGTGGACCAAGGTGTAGTGTTTAGAAAAGGTGTGCACTGAAATCCATGTAGCTGCTCTGAACATCTCAGGCACTTGGATGCTTTTGAGTCATACTGTGGAAGTTGCTTGTGATCTGACAGAGCGTGCTATAATCCTCTGGGGAAGCAATGCACCAGCTGCATCATAGCAAGCAGTAAATAACCCAGAGATCCATCTCAGACTCTGAAGAGATCATGGACCCCTTGGATCTTTCTGTGTTGGAGACAAAGCATCCAGGTGATTTATCTTTATAGGATGAAGCAGTTTCAGAAAAAGGACAATGCCTGCCATATATCTAATATGTGAAGGGAAGTCTCCTGCTGAGACTTGCATAGTTTAGGAAAAAATCCCAGTGAATGAACAGACTAGTTAAGATGGAAATCCAACAGCACTTTAGGTAAGAACTTTGCAGGTGGACACCGGGAGACCCTGTCTTTGGGGGGGGGGGGGGGAAGGGGGAAGGAGGTGTGCCACTAAGGCTACAGTTTCTCCATCCCTGCAAGCCAACATGATAGCTACTAGAAAGGAAGTCTTCATAGATAAGTGGAGCAAGGAGCAGGTGGTCATATGCTCAAAACAGAGGTCCCATAAACAGGCTGAGTATGATCTTTAATCTGGGGTAAAGATTCCCCAGACCCTTAATAAATCTCAAGGACATAGGGTGTGCACAAAAAACCAACAAAAACAAAAAAAACCAAAAGCGCCCTTTGGTAAGTAATGAAAAGCTGATACTACAGCAAGATGAACCTTAATAGAGCTAACTGATTTAAAAATAAATAAATAAATAAAAAAATCAGGCTCAAGTCCAGCAGATAATCCAAGATGGTCGACAGCAGAAAAGATTCAGGCACAAGATGGTGACGGTGACACAAGTGGTTGAACGTCTTCCATTTATGAAGGCAAGTAATTGGAGTTGACTCCCTTCTACTGTTTAGTAACCTTGTTGTATTCCTGACAAGCAGGTGGATTCTAACCCCATGAACCCATGCTTGGAGATGGGGAAGGACAACCCCTAGTTTAGGGTGAAGCACACAACCTGTGTCCTGGGAGAGGAGATGAGGGACAGTAAGATTCTGGAGCGCCAGTTGGACACACAGATAAAGCAGATCAAGATACCAAGCTTGCCTCAGTCAGGTCGATATTACAAGGATAATCGTGGCTTTATACTGCCTGACTTTCCTCATCTCTCTCTTAGAATTAGCAGTGTTGGAGTGAACGCATAGAAAAGGCCCTTTATTCAAGGAAGGACAAAGGAGTCTCCCAAAGAGAGGGGACCCAACCCTCCTCATGAGCAGAATAAGGGGAACTTCCTGTTACTAGATGAGGCAAATAGGTTCACTTCTCGAAGTCCACATCTCTGGAATATCCCATGAAGGGATTTGAGAGTCCAACTCTCATTTGTAGCCCTGGGAGGCTCACCTGCTGAATATATTGGCTGTGACATGCTGGACTCCAGGAAGGCAGAAAGCTGAGATCTGAATCTGATGGGCTATACGCCAGTTCTATAATTTTATAGCTTCAGTGCACAGAGAGTGGGATCTCGCTCCTCCCGTTTGTTGATACAGAACATACAAGCCATATTGTCCATCATGATTCTTATTGATTTGTCCTTGAGGGGTTGGAACTGAAGACAGGCATTCTTGGCTGCCCTGAGTTCCAGCAAGTTGATATGGAGAGGAGTTTCCTGAGGTGAACATCTGCCCTGAGTTGCGAGTGTGTTGAGGTGTGCTCCCCACCTTAACAGTGATGCGTTCACTGTCTCAGTTATTGTTGAAGCTGGGTGAACGTAAAAGATGGTTGTGTAGACATTGTATTGATCTTTCCACCAATTAAGGGAGTTCTTGACCTGGAGCGGAACCATAACCTGTTTGTCCAAGCTATCTCTGGTTGAGGAATAGGTCCTCCTGAGGAATAAGTCCTTCAGCCGAGGCATAATCTTGCATGCTCAGTAATGAAGGTGCAAGCTGTCACATAACTGAGAAGCCACAAAGGGCGCCTTGCTATAATACAGGTCTTCCTTGAATTGCCCTGACCATATCTAACAAAGTAATGAATCTATCTGTGGGAAGGCAGGCCCTGGCTGCCAGCGAATATGCCCCTATGAATTATATTCTCTTTACAGGGGCTAACTTGAACTTCTTCATGTTTAGTCAAGACCCAACTCCTGGAAAAGGTAGAGAGCAATCAGGGTGGAAGTTAGTTGCTCTTTATAAGAGCAGCCCTTGAGCAGCCAGCCAGCGAGATTATGGGAAGACTAAATTTGCTTCTCACCAAAGGTAGAGCAGTTACTACCACTAAAATCTTTGAGAATATTGTTGGGGGATGAAGACAGGCTGAAGGGAAGTACTTTGTACTGAAAATTATCCTGGCCCATGTCAAAGCACAGGTATCTCTTGTGTGGGGGGGATGTATCGCTATATGGAAATTGGTTTTCAGCCTGATACTTCTCTTGCCTCCACAGAAAGGATTATAACTGCCAGAGTCACCACGTGGAACTTTTAAGACTTCAAAAATTTGCTCAGTTGTCTTAGATCCAAGGTCGGTCTCCATCCTCCATCAGGAGCAGCAGCAGCAGCAGCAGCTGCTCCCTAAAAGTGGAGAGGCCACCGGCACTTGAACTGTGACCTAGCCCTCCAGTGCCACCCCTTCCCCTCTTGAGGGGCTTGCTCCTCTCCATGCCCTCCCTCTTTTGCTTGCCCTTACTGCTGGTAAAATGTGGAGGGCAATGGTCCCCTGGCTCCCCCGTTCTGGCACCCCTGCCCTCTCATACTCCTTTGGCACAAGAAAATACTTGAGTAAAACCCTTTCCACCTGTAAGGGGATGAGACTGGGTCTATTACTCCTAAACAAAGGAGGGAGCATACTTCTTGACTCAGTATAGTCTCGTGAGAAATAGTTTTCCCCATATAAGTTAAATTAAGATTTACCATGACTCAGTTTCCACACAACCATTCATTAGTCTAAAAGCCACTGAGTGATACTACATTCAACAGTACAAATACACTGGACTCCTTCAAAATCAGTGACATAGAATTTAGAACAGAAAATATTTACCAGTAGCTGAAATCCAAGAGGAAATTACTAGGGCTGTCAATTAATCACTGATAACTCACGCGATTAACTCAAAAAAATTAATCGCGATTAAGCAGAGTTTTAATTGCACTGTTAAACAGAATACCAATTGAAATTTATTAAATAAATATTTATGAAAATGTAGAAAAACATCCAATAGTATGGTGTTGTAATTGGAATCAGTGTATATTATTTTTATTACAAATATTTGCACTGTAAAAATGATAAAGTATTTTTCAAGTCACTTCATACAAGTACTGCAGTACAATCTCTTTTTCGTGAAAATGGAACTTACAAATGTAGATTTTTTTTTGTTACAAAACTGCACTTGGAAACAAAACAATGCAAAAACTTCAAAGCCTACAAGTTCACTCAGTCCTACTCCGTGTTCAGCCAATCGCTAAGACAAAAAAGTTTATTTACATTTACGGGCGATAATGCTAACTACTTATTTACAATGTCACCAGAAAGTGAGAACAGGCATTTGCATGGCGCTTTTGTAGCTGGCATTGCAAAATACTTAAGTGCCAGATATGCTAAACATTTGTAGGCCGCTTCAGCCATCATTCCAGAGGACATGCTTCCATGCAGATGATGCTCCTTTAACGCATTTTTTTTTAAATTACATTTGTGACCAAACTCTTTGGGGGAGAACTGTATTTCTCCTGTTCTGTTTTACCCGCATTCTCCCATATATATCATGTTATAGCAGTCTCAACTGACGACCCAGCACATATTGTTAATTTTAGGAACACTTTTCACTGCAGATTTGACAACACAAAGATACCAACATGAGATTTCTAAAGATAGCTACAGCACTTGGCCCAAGGTTTAAGAATCTGAAGTGCCTTCCAGAAATTTGAGAGGGATGGCGTGTGGAGCATGCTTTCAGAAGTCTTAAAAGAGCAACACTATGATGCAGAAATTACAGAACCCAAACCACCAAAAAGAAAATGAACCTTCTGCTGGTGGCATCTGACTCAGATAATGAAAATGAACATGTGTCGGTCCACACTGCTTTAGACTGTTATTGAGCATAACCCATCATCAGCATGGACGCATGTCCCCTGGAATGTGGTTGAAGCATGAAGGGACATATGAATTTTTAGCGCACCTGAAACGTAAATATCTTACGCCTGTTCTGACTTTCAGGTGATGTTGTAAATAAGAAGTGTGCAGCCTTATCTTCTGCAAATGTAAACAAACTTATTTGTCTGACAGGCTGAACAAGGAGTAGGGCTTGCAGGCTCTAGAATTTTAGATGGTTTTATTTTTGACTGTAGTTTTTTTGTACTTAATTCTACATTTATAAGTTCATCTTTCATGATAAAAAGACTGCACTGAAGTACTTCTATTAGGTGAATTGAAAAATACTATTTATTTTGTATTTATATAGTGCAAATACTTGTAACCAGAAGTATAAAGTGAGCAATGTACACTTTGTATTCTGTGTTGTAATTGAAATCAATATATTTGAAAATGTGGCAAACATCCAAAAATATTTAAATAAATGGTATTCTATTATTGTTTAACAGTGTGATTAATCACAATTTTTTTAATAGCGCAATTAATTGCAATTAATTTTAAATTGCTTGACAGCTCTAGAAATTACTGATTATCACAATTTCAAATGTTATGGAGTAGTCAGAAATAACAAACTGACGTATTTTAGCCAATTCTTAATTGAGCATCTGCAAGGGAACTGGCAACTCCTAGAAGCACAAAAAAAAGAGTCCACAGAAAAGATCTGAACTGGCACTTTTTTTTTCTGCTCCAAGTCTATACCAACCAATATATCTCTCAACTGTGTTAATTCTGATGGAAAGAGGTGTGGAAATCCACATACATCCAGACTGCAACACACAACGTAAAACATGGGCTCACTCTAGTTCAGCTGTTGTGCAGCCAGCAGGAACAAAAACGGGCACTAAGCTTTCTGAGGTTATGATTAGGGCAACCTCATCGGAAAATTCTGCTCTTTTTCACCAGCTGGTTAGGACAAAAGAGCACAGAAGAGGGGACAGGAATAATTCAGGAAAACTGTTTCTGTGAGACATCCGACCTGTATTACGTACAAAAGTAGAAAACTATTTCATGGTACACAACACACCACGTGATGTTGCAAAATACATTTTTCTTAGAAGCTTCAAAGAAAAATAAGATGAAACAAGCACCAAATATGCACTCGGTACCTCACAGTGCTATGGTTAAAGATCAACATGGTTAAAAAGTCACTACTCTGATAGAGGATTTATGAGAAAGTCTTCAGGCACTTTCTGTTTATATATAGGACATAAAACACACTTTTTAGTTATGCCAGCCAAGATAGAGGTCCACATTTAAATTAAAATATATATGACTGCTTAGTAACATTCCTTAGACAAAGAATAGTTAGACCTTAGTCATTCCTCAGTTTAAAAAAAAAAAATCAAATATTACATCTGAATGTTCCTGCTTGGACTAAAAATTGCACATCTGGTGTCACATCTTTAAAGCCCGAAAAAGTCTACATATCTGCAAGTAGTAGAGCAGACAATCCACCCAAAGTAGTATTATCTTGAGAAGAGGCTGATCACACAATCCATCTGTGCGGAGTAGTTGCCAGTCATTGTGATCTTTTTAGACAAACACTTAGTTGAATGATAATTGTAATGACTGCAGCTGAAGCTCACAAAATGAAAAGTGGTGCATTTAAAAACTTGTTCTTCATAATGATTCATATTTAACAATATAATGAAATAAGTAAACCACACAAGAATACACCATTAGAAATTTTAAGACTGGTTTGTTTTTTTAAAGGGTACAGCAATAGCATTTTCACAAAGAACCAATGAGAAACAAAACATTACTGATAATCTGTAAAAATGGTCACTCTTCTGTATTTCTTCCAAATATCCTTTCATTTTTCATCCATCAACATCTCATTTTACTCAGTATTGTGCCGTTTCTGAATGTTCTGCCCTCTTTCAGTACTCAGTCGGGGGAGTTAATATTTATACAGATTAACAAAAAATGCTTCATACATGGGAACTAGCTATACTCATAACTTCATTGTAATGCTAGCTTCTGAGATATAAATCAATTTCCTTATTTTAATACAAAATTCTGAAAACTAACATTTTACAACTTGTTTAATACCGTCACCTAGTATGGAAGAAAAAAAGATAAGCAGTTAGAGACTGCAGAGAAAAAAAATATACTATCACATGATTAAATAATTGAGTAGCAAGTCCTTTCTTGCAACCCACTGACAACTAAAAACAAAAAAGATTTATCCAATTACACGCTGCATTCTTTGGTCTTATTATTTTAGTCTGAGATGTAAAACAAAAAGACCCAATCATTAATCAAGAAAAAAGATTGTGTGTTCTTCCTACACTACTACAGGAGGCTCCATCTGCCTCCCAATTTTCAATGGACAGACTAAAAGTTCATTCCCTAACCAAGTTATAAATATCTTAGTACATTTCATTGATAGTAGTAGTTGAGTAAATTAATGCTTTGCTTCATGATTCTACTATAAACACTTGACATCTATTCTTTCATTCATAAGAATCCCGAAGCATTTTAGTGTTGGAGAGATATAAATTTCAGAGACGTGTGACTGTAGGAATAGCATATAGAAGTCAGGCATGCAACTGTATGCACAAGCGTGCAGTTAAGACACATAGCTGGTAATTTTGTGCAAGAAAATATTAACATGCATGAATGTGTAGATAAGCGCAAAATACTTACTTTTTAAAATAATGAAAATTATATACATCTGCAACAGCCAATGTATATAAATGACACCTCAGATTAAGAAAAAAATTCTGCCATTGTCAACAACATAGAATGGCTGTCACTATGCCTTATAGGGCTTTGCAGAATAAATCCTTCACCCCTCCCCACATCTTTCCCTTTTTAGAGGACCGAAGTGAATAGGGAAAAGCTGCGGGGGAGGGGGAGGACAAGGAGGAAAAGTCATTCTTGCTTCCCCACTGTGAAGGTTCACTGAAGTCCTGAAAATATTATGTAGGGTGCCTAGAAGAAGGGTGCATTTTATGGCTGAATTAAAACCTGTTAAATAATTAGATTCGCTCGCACTAGATACTTCACATTATCATTTCAGTCCCCCTTTAAAAAAAAAAAAAAAAAAAAAAGAGACAAGCAAGCTGCTAGTTAACTGAAATTAAGCATACATATTCCAAGGTGAATAATTTTTTTTCCCCCAGTGTGAATTTTAGAGAAGTTTCACATTGGTTCTTGTTTTGTTTTCAGAAGCATCTTTTAATATGAGTTTTTAAAAGATTATTTGTGTATTAAAATATATATTATATTCTTTGCAGATCCATCAAGCACATTCTGATAAAAGTTGCGTTAACTTTTATATCATCACTCAGAGCAGGGTCATTTCAGATCTACAAGATCTTTAAGAAAAGGAGTACTTGTGGCACCTTAGAGACTAACAAATTTATTAGAGCATAAGCTTTCGTGAGCTACAGCTCACTTCATCGGATGCTCACGAAAGCTTATGCTCTAATAAATTTGTTAGTCTCTAAGGTGCCACAAGTACTCCTTTTCTTTTTGCAAATACAGACTAACACGGCTGCTACTCTGAAAGATCTTTAAGCTTATTTTTTAAAAAGTAACTTCTTTATCAGGGAATGCTCCTTCAAAAATTCAAAAATCTACATTGAAATGCTGAAATTTTTATATTAAATCCACGAGTAATAAGATTTAGTTTTACATTAAGAGGTGATCTAACAGATGTTTTTAGTATGCATAGTAAAGAAACATCCCTTTCCAACTAGGTCACTGATTTGGTATGTGACCTGAACATCTCTATTGACGAAGCAGCTATGAAAAAATTTGATGAATCCTTATTTCCAACTGTCTGCTGCAGGTGCCAAGGATAACCTGATCTTGAGCAATGTTACCAATGCAGTCAAGTCCTTGTAAATAAGCTCTTGAATAGTGGTACATTAAAGAGATATCAGGTAGGGTACAACATTTACTATTCTTTCAGCCTGTCAACAATCCTTGAGCTCTCTTTTTTATATGAATCCTAGCAAGGACCTCTGTATCCTAGACTAGTTAAAAAAAACCATTTATGAAAACATTGTTAATTTTGGGGTGGGAATGTCTACAAGTCCGTTCCCGCCCACCCCTGGCCTTTGTGCAAATTACATTCCAGGTCTTTATTGTTCAACAGTGTTCTTTTAATATGCCCGTCACATGTTCTTCTATGAGATTTTCTACACAACACTATTGTGCTAGTGCAGCAGAACTAAACTAGACTATGAAGATACTAGACTTATTCATTTTCAGTTCTGAGTGAAGTAGAAAGACTGAAGAAGAAACCCAACAGTTGAGAAGTACATTACATTCTCTTTTGTGTAGTGTGAATGATTCCAGGTTACTTTTAGATTCCCCTTTTTAAAATTTTATTAGTGTAGGAGGTATTTATTTTCATAGGCAAATGCAAGTGACTGATTAAAACTGTTTCAGAGAAAAATATGGTCAAACATAGTAAGAGTTCATCTATAGTATGTATAACTGAAAATAAAGAACTCACTGTTATGGTTAGAATAAATTAATACAGTACAACAAATAGTGACACCAGTAATGATAAGTTAGCTGGGTAACCAAACAAGCCAGTCTCCTTATTAGAGTCTAGTGTAGCTGGATTCTCTGCTAGTCAATAACATTGACAAATATGAATAAAGGATCCCTTGTTTCCTTTGGCATCAAGATTTTTCCTAGGGGAGTATATTTTTACTATGTAATTCAGAAAGTTATAAGAAACAGTGCACTGACTTTCAATTATATACTAATAGTAGGATTGTGTATTTTGAAAGAAAAAAAATCTTGTCTAGTTTTTTCACTTTAAGGTGGCCATTGGTCTCACTATCAAAAATATATTATAGGCAGATTTGGGGGTCAAAGGATATTGAGATTGTTAACTCTTGTTATGAGCAGCCACATTATGCCAGGAATAGATTGACATAGGACACTCCCAGTAACTCGGGAATCAGTTACTGGCAACTGGCCAGTTAGAAAACAGGTCATTTTTGAGGAAGGTGTTGGGGGAGGGGGGGCAGGGAAGAGTTATTTGTATAATGTGGATTAGGCTCAAATTAATTTCATTCTATTTGAGTCTCTTTAAATTTGATTGACAATACTTGGGAATTAATGATGGTCTTAGATTCATTAGGTCCTGGGCATTCGCATAAGATAGAGTAATTTAATAGCAAAACACAAAAACAAAAAAAGTTACAAAACAAGGTGTCACTGCTGTCATCTACCCTTAAGTTTGGTGCTGTTTCAGGGGAACAGAACTATATGATCTCATTTATGTACTATTTGTAGCACTGTCACAAGAAGAAGAAAAGTGAAGAGTATCACCATATGCCCTTTAACTAGATGGGTGACAGATCACACAAGTAGATCAAGATCAAAAAAAGCAATTCTGACAAAAATCTAAGATATATATTTTAAACACACCAGGAACACTGTTTACCATATATATTTCCCCATGTTTTCTTGTACATAGTGTTTTATTATGTGAACCCCAGCTTGAGCTTATCAGCTATTATACGAACCCCAGCTTGTCCTTATCAACTATTATACTAGAAAGTCTACTCACTCCATCCAAATGTACACCCCATTTTGTGTGTGTGTGTGTGTGTGTGTGTGTGTGTGTGTGTGTGTGTGTGTGTGTGTGTGTGTGTGTGAGAGAGAGAGAGAGAGAGAGAGAGAGAGAGAGAGAGAGAGAGAGAGAGAGAGAGACACTCAGTAAAGCCTGTTGAGATCACCCATTACTCCTCTTGCAGACCCTTCTTTCCTAACATTTCATTTGAGAAAGCCTCCCCTTCTGTTCAAGCGATGATGCTAAAACTCCATCACTTTCAAGAGCTCTAACGGAGTTCCAAGTCCCCAAACAATTCCATCACAACCCCACACTCTTGAGATGCAAGAAAAAGTTCATTGACTTGTACGTTGTCAGTAACCAAGGTACTCTGTCTGTCCTTTCCAGGGTCACATCATGATGGTTTACCTTGACAATTCCATGTTATATTTACAAAGGCCCCAGACTCTGCATCTTTATTTTAAGAAAGAAAAAAAAAAAAGTTAGAATTTTTTCTGTTGTCTGTTCCTTTACAATTCTAACAAGAAAAAAAATTCAGGAACAGAAACTGCAACTCTGACAAGATCCCTTGCTATGGTCTTGTCTACACAAAGAAGTTAACCAGCATTATTATCACTATACTTCAACAAACCAAACTGAAAGAAGGCCACTGTTATTCTGAATGTGAGGGTCAACATGGGGAATTGTACCAACATAACTGTAATGGTGAAATTATGTTATAGTAGGGCCAGTAAGGCTTTGTCTAAACTGGGAAACTAAGTGAGAATTTTAATGGCCCTCTACTCAATTCCTCTGTAGCATGGGGCATGGTTGACTTGAGGGAGGCTTCTCTGCTCCTTGAAGTCTTTGAACCATGATTTAAGGACTTCAATAGCTCAGACATGGGTGAGGTTTTTCATAGGAGTGGGTGGGTGAGATTCTGTGGCCTGCGCTGTGCAGGAGGTCGGACTAGATGATCAGAATGGTCCCTTCTGACCTTAGTATCTATGAATTTACAACCCATAGAGTAAAGGAAGATTTTTCCATTTGTTTATCGAACATCTATTCCTACAAGACATTGAGGCAGTTTCCCTACTAAAATTTCTCACCTAACAGTTAGGGCTGTCGATTAATCGCAGTTAACTCGCGTGATTAACTCAAAAAAATTAATCACAATTAATCGCACTCTTAAACAATAGAATACCATTGAAATGTATTAAAATATTTTGGATGTTTTTCTACATTTTCAAATATATTGATTTCTATTACAACCCAGAATACAAAGTATACAGTGCTCACTTTATATTATTTTTTATTACAAATATTTGCTCTGTAACAATTATAAATAGTATTTTTCAATTCACCTCATACAAGTACTGCAGTGAAATTTCTTTATCGTGAAAGTGCAACTTACAAATATATATGATACATAACTGCATTCAAAAACAAAAACAGATGTAAAACTTCAGAGCAGGGATGGCCAACCTGAGCCTGAGAAGCAGCCAGAATTTACCAATGTACACTGCCAAAGAACCACGGTAATACGTCAGCAACCCAGCATCAGCTCCACCCCCCCGACCCCCGCTTCCAGCACCTCCCACCCATTGGCTGCCCTGCCGATCAGCACCACCTCCTCCTTCCCCGCACCTCCCGATCAGCCGTTCTGTGGCATGCAGGAGGCTCTGGGGGGTAGGGTGAGGAGTGAGGTGAACAGCAGACTCAGGGGAGGGGGTGGGAAGGGATGGAGTGGGGGCAGGGCCTGTGGCAGAGCCAGGGCTTGAGCAGTGAGCATCCTTGGTACATTGGAAAGTTGATGCCTGTAGCTCCAGCCCCGGAATGAGTGCCTATACAAGGAGCCGCATATTAACGTCTGAAGAGCCGCACATGGCTCTGGAGCCACAGGTTGGTCACCCCTGCTTTAGAGACTACAATTCCACTCAGTCCTACATCAGCCAATCGCTAAGACAAACAAGTTTGTTTACATTTATGGGAGATACTGCTGCCTGCTTCTTATTTACAATGTCACCTGAAAGTGAGAACAGGTGTTCACATGGCACTTTTGGAGCTGGTGTTGCAAGGTAGTTACATGCCAGATATACTAAATGTTCATATGCCCCTTCATGCTTTGGCCACCATTCCAGAGGACATGCTTCCATACTGATGATGCTCATTAAAAAGTAAAAAGTGTTAATTAAATTTGTGACTGAACTCTTTCGGGGAGAATTGTGTCTCCTGTTCTGCATACATTTCATGTTTAGCACATTTGTTAGTTTTATGAACACTTTCACAGCAGATTTAACAAAACAGCAAGAAGGTACCGATGTGAGATTTCTAAAAATAGCTACAGCACTCAACCTAAGGTTTAAGAATCTGAAACATTGTCCAAAATCTGAGAGGGACAAGGTGTGGAGCATGCTTTCAGAAGTCTTAAAAGAGAAACACTATGATGCAGAAACAACAGAACCCAAACAACCAAAAAAGAAAAAAAAAATCAACCTTCTGCTGGTGACATCTGACTCAGATGATGAAAATAAATGTGTCAGTCTGCACTTCTCTGGATAGTTATCGAGCAGAACCTGTCATCAGCATGGAAGCATGTCCCCTGGAATGGTGGTTGAAGCATGACAGGACATATGAATCTGTAGCGCATCTGGCATGTAAATATCTTGCAGTGCCAGCTGCAATGGTGCCATGCACGCTCCTGTTCTCACTTTCAGGTGATATTGTAAACAAGACGCAGGCAGCATTATCTCCTGCAAATTGTAACCAAACTTGTTTATCTGAGCGATTGGCTGAAGTAGGACCGAATGGACTTGTAGGCTCTAAAGTTTCACAGTTTTGTTTTTGATTGCAGTTATGTAACAAAAAAAAATATAATTTGTAAGTTGGACTTTCACAGTAAAGAGATTGCACTACAGTACTTGTATGAGGTGAATTGAAAAATACTATTTCTTTTGTTTTTTATAAGCACTCAAACTGAACTAATATTAAAGAGACCAGAGAGGAACTAAGCAAAATAAGACATTGTTTCATTGTAATGGGAAATTTAATTTACAAGACAGCTTCTTTATAAACACTCGCTGTTTACAAAATAAGTCACTAGGTTGTCTCCACAAAATTAAGCACAAGTAATTCACACACACCAAGGCCAATTTAGGTTTAAATGCAGGCAATGTGTACTACAAAAGCTATCTCTAGTTAAAGGGAACACATAGGTCATGTAATTCCAGATGATGTTGGAATGCTGACTCATTTGGCAACTAGTCAGTAAGCCCCATGACTTAGTGAAGGTCTGTGCTTCACTGTTGATGCCAAATGAATCTCATGGGGAGCAGGGAATTGTTCTAAATTCCATTTAAAAGTCATTCACGGAAAAAAAAATACGGTACTACTGACATAGCAGGAGAGCTAATCTCTTTCAATTTCTGAGTTCTCAACTGTAACTCAATTCTATTAAGGCTACAGTTCAGCAAGGCACTTACAGATGTGCTTAACAGCATGTGACTAGTGACGTCAACAGGATTTACATACTTAAAGTTAAGCATGTGCTTAATTACTTTGCTGGATTGGGGGATAGAGTTTTCCTGTCACTGGAGTAACTGTTCTTCTCCTGGAAGCCTATGGTTTACTGCAGTCCTTAACACAGAGATACAGCGATGGGAACCCTATCAAAGCTACATAATCGTATTACGCCAGTATTTAATGCTTTTTTAATTTTTTAAACACACACACACACACACACACACACACACACACACACACACACACACACACAAGATGACAATCTATTCAGATACAGATGAATATACTTCTCTATTTAGCTGCTTCAAAGGTCTAATTTACACTACAGTCCCAGGCCAGTTCACACATTTTTTATGTTGTATGAACAAGGAAGAAAGTAAGTTGCTATCCAGGCCTCTCTATCTCCATCATACAATAGTCAACAAGCCACTTCACTTGCCATGAAATCATACCCAAGGACGAAGCTGTTACTATTGCCCAGACCGTAATCAAACTAATGTCCACGCTGCTGGCTTTGCAATATTTTTTCAATACCATAAATTAATTAAAAATGTGAAGAGTAATTTACATTTTAATGCAATAAGATGTATTATCCTTACTACTATGCTCTCATTACACCTTTATAATAAGATGCAAAGGGTCCAATAAGAACCTTGATCAGTTTACATAAGAACATTTTTTGTATTTCTGCAGCACTCAGAGGTCCTGAAGATCTGGGACACACTGTGCTAGGCACTATGCACAGATGTACTAGACAGTCACTACACCAAAGAACTTACAGTCAAAGCATATGACAAGAGAAAACAGGTGGATGCAACAAATAAGCAGAGGAAGGTCAAGGTAACAGTGAGACAAACAAGTTTGGCACAATAAGCAACACATCTATTGCTTAGCCATACAATTTTGTTTAGTATGGTATGCCAGGGGTGGGGGGCAAAGGAGTCCTTGGATGTTTTTACTGTGTTACTGTAAACATAATTATTGAGTTAAAGTATATTACTTTCATATGATTACACATTTTGTTACTAAGTTAAACAGTAATGTACCAGTAATGTACATACTCAAGCAATATTGTTGGAACTGGACTACTTTTAAACTTGAGTTATTCTAATGCCTGTTTTATCAAAAAAAGAGTTAAAGACAATATTTAAGCATTTTCAAATCATTTCTTTGTGAATAAATATTGTAGTATATTCCCCATGAGTTCAGGTTTTCAACTATATTCCTGAAGAACTCATAGGGGATGTATTAAAATATTTGTTTACAAATATGCATCTTGTCCTAGACCTGACAATGCCAATTCTTCCTACTGAAAAAAAAAAAAAAGAGTCTGACTAGTGGTGTTAGAACGGGTGAACTGAAGACACTAAATTAACACATGAAATGAAACCTCAAAAAAAAAAAGTACAGTATGTTATTTATATTCACCCACGAACAGTCCTCATTTTGTCTTTCAATTTCTACTTAAGCTGTTTCACATATCAAGTCAGCTAATTCATACCTGAGGTGGTGATAAACTCTTCTAAAGACAGTGTGGCTAGCAAGTTATTTTCAGAAACAGGAATAAGAAATGACAAATGTGAAAACCTTCAAAGGTCATATTATGCAACTCAGAGATTTAGTACACAGTTCACCTTCAGTGGTGAGATGCCACATAAACCAGGAGTTTTCTACTGAAACTAGCAGAATTTAGATGTGCAAATGACAGCAATGCTACACAATAAAAGCAAAAAGTTTAAAAGGTGTGCAATTAAAGTCTCAACATTAGCATTACCTTAGCTATTTGCCTAGTGCACAGCACACAGGGTCTTTCATTATGTGATTACACAATTCACATTAATACAAAGGGACAGATGCAATTATTTTGAACCTTAGTTTAAAATACATTAATCAAGAGAATGAAATTCAAATTATGTTGGTCTTACTAAAAAAATTCAGAAAATAAAGATCTTTCTATTATTGTCCAGTATGTCAAGATCTGTTATATAATGAAAATCCATACGGCAGCGCATGCTTAACATCAGGCACATACAAGCTTCCCGCAGCAACCTTACTCCCTGATCCTGCAAATGTTTACTTACATGTGTGACTTTACTCAAATATGTTTACTCAAATACGTTCAAGTACTATTGACAGCAAGGGGGACTATTCACGAGAGTAGTCAAGTTGTACATGTGCATAACAGTTTGCAAAATTAGGACTCTAGTGTGGAATTTCTTGACTTTGTGCAATTAAACCTCCCATAAAGCTGTGGTTGGTTTAATGTTTTGGGTTTTTTTTCCAAGTTAAAATTCATTTCTAATTATTTGTTCCTTAAACTTCACCTGCCTTTATTTGAATGTTCAATCCTGAAATACAGTTGAATGGATTTTCTATTAACTTCCCAAGATATTCAACTCAGTGCTAAGAACAAGTATGAGTAATCTCCAAAAGTTATTTCAGAAAGTCAAAATTTGGGTCTCTATAAATGTGCAGTAAATTTTGTCACTTCTACACAGGGATATTCTATGAAAAATGTGGGAAAAATCCTGCCAGGATAATTAAAGAAAGTATTCTTTATTTCACTCAGTCTTTCAAACCCCCTCTCCCTCCAACATTTGATTACTCCATTCAACATTTCCAATCCCCTTAGATTTTTTCTTGTATTCCTGACTTAAATTGGGAACGGGAGGGGGGATGGTGTCACATCTGATAGAACATTCAGTTATTTTTATATTTGAAACATTCTCTTTTTGCAATGCCCACCTAAGGGAGTACCACCACACTGGGTGAAGCACAGCCACAGTACATTATAAACATACAGACCAGCAGTGAATAAATGCTGACTTTTTGATTTTCATCAATAAGATTCATGGATAAACACCCCATTTTAATCATTTCTGCACTGGCCTTCAAATTGAGTATGGAAACAGTATTTAAAGTGGTTCCACATAAACCAGTTTCTAACAAAATTTTACCACCTCCACGCTGGCTAGACAAGTTACATTTTTTAAAAAGACACTTTTAATCACCTTCTCACCCCCATTCCCCCAAAAAAGAAAGGGGGGGGAGGAGAGAAGAGGTAAAACATTTTGATACAGGAGGACTGACGCAAGTTAACAGTACCCTCTTAAACAGGTTTCCTTTTCTGTTTGAAGATGAACACCTTGGAGGACTTAAAATACAACTGCAGCCCAAGACTCTTGGTTCACCACCATGGAGAAGGCCTCTTAGTTTTCCCTATATCCCTCTACACGAGTTACACCCCCTCCAACAGTTACCTCTCTTACCCCCTCCTAACTCAGACCTGCAGTGAAATACTCGTGTGCTTCACACCCTCCAAATCAATTTACTTTGATTTTCTACTAATTGCGGAAAACCCCAAACCTTCAAGAGGGAGAACCACGGCAGGGACAGAAACAGACTGTTTCATAGTGCCAGAAAGTCCAAAGGTAGCTTTTCCTGCTCTTTGAGCCCAAGTTACCGCGAAATGCACACGTTTCTGACTGATTACATCTTCACAGCAACCTCTGAAGTATGAGGCAAATGCAGCTAAACGTAAAGGATAAAGTCCAAGCTGTAATAAGATTACAGCAGCACATCTAAATGTGATCTGCTTACTCCCACTGACATAACCAGTCCTAGCCACTGCAGCAGGTTTCTCTAAAGCACCGCCACTGAAAGTGGGGCGATGGGCAGAGGGAAGCCGGAAGCCTTTTCAGAGAACGGTGAATGCAATCGTGCTTTGCATCCAGTTGGTTTCTTGCGCTGCAATCAGTGGCTGGAACTCAGGCTTCTGGGGTGGGTGGGGAGAGTTTAGCAATACAAGGAGACATTACCAAATCTGAGGTCAGAAGCAGCCTCCCCCCGGATTATTAGGCACATCCCTTGCGAGGGACTCCCCGGGAGCGCACGAGGAGCACAGGGAAGACGCCGAGCAGCCTGCGCACCTCGATGGGCAGGGAAGAGAGCGCCCCGGCCTGCTGTAGGGTTTGTGCACCGACACAGGCAGGCAGCCCCCGCGGGACCAGCCTCCCCTGGGTGCGCTGCTCTCGCCAGGATATTAATAGCTGCTCTGAAGCTGTTAGCGCGCAAACGCCCCCGCCTGCTAACACGGCGGTGCGGAGAACACGTCGCAATGACAGTGCGGGCAACACACGCTGCCGCCCTCCCGGGGGAGGAGGGGGCTCCAGGGCGCAGCCTGGGAGGACACGGCAGAAGGTTGCAGCAGGGATGAAGGGGGCAATGAAACGCAGCCCGGGAACCACCCGGCGTCCCCTGCCCGCTGCGGCGCAGCGCCCACCCCCGCTGGCTTACCGGCCAGTTCGTCGGGCTCCAGCCCGCTGTCCGCGTCGGTCCCGCACAGCACGAAGTAGTGAGCGAAGCGGCAAGGCGCCGAGCCGGGCCCGGGGGCAGCGCTCCCACTCATCCCGGCGGCGGCGGCGGCGGCGGCTGCTCTGCGCTCGCCCCGGCGCGCGGGGGCCGGGCCGGGATCTCGCGCTCCTGCGGCTGGTCACAGCCGCGGCGTCTCCATCCCCAGCGGCAGGGTCTCGCGCGGCTCCTGGGGGGGTAGGAGGAGGCGCAGCAACCGCGGTTCGCGCCGCTCCCGGCCTCTCTTGGGCCGCGGCTCGCGCTCCCGCAGGACCCCGCCGGGCACGAGAGCGCAGCGAAGGGCTCGCGCCGCCAGCAGCGAGCGCCCAGGCGGTGGCAATGCATGCAATGCCCCCAGCCGCTGTCAGCTGAGCGGGGGAAGAGGGCAAGCGCTCGCTGTGCTGAGCGTCCTCCCTGCTGCAGCAGCCAGTCACAGGGAGGGGAAGAGGCGGGCACAGCGGGACATTTAAATCACTGCACGGCAGCGGGAGGCGGGTGCCGGGGAGCCTCCCGCCCGGGCCCCCTCGGCCCCCTGCCCCAGGCTGCTGTATTGCAGCGCGGTGCAGCGCGGCGCGCAGCTCTCTGCGCAGGTCACGGTTAGCAACGTGACCCCCCAGGAGCTGCGATCTCTCCCAGCAGGGCTCCAAAGCAGACCGTAGAGAGGTAAAGGCGGAGCCCGGTTTGTTTAGACTCACGGCCCATTTCAGGGCCTAGTCCTGGAGCTCGCCTCCGGCTGCCCAGTTGTGCTCCACACTCTCAGCTTTCGTTTTAGAAAAAGCCTATGGCAGGCTCTCCTGGTAGGGAAAACAATCCTCTAAACTCTGCAGCCAATGCAGCGTGGGGTGTGCGCTCAGCTCCAGAGGTGCCAGCTGTCCCATTCAGCCAAATGAGACCTTTGCCAACATTTTACAAAACACCTCACTGATTTTGGAGCCACAGGCCCGGTGTACACTGAGGTATGTCTACACTACACAGCTTTTAGCGACAGGGCTGTGTCACTACAGCTGTGCTGCTAAAAATGCGCAGGGTAGCTGCTGTTTGTCGGCACTCCTGCCAACAAAAACTTCCACCCCCAATGAGCAGCGTTTGTGTTGTCGGCAGGAGGTTTAAACCCCTCTGAAGACGAAAGTTTTGTCATTCAATTGCCCGTGTAGCCATAGCCTTAAAATTTCTACTTGTACAGCTGCACCACTGCAGCACATCTGGGGAAGACACTCAATGCCAGTGGTTCTGAACCTATTTACCATTCTGGGCCACATACAATAGTACCTTTTTGGCCCTGAGGATGTCTCGTGGGCCATAGGTCTGTGCTGATTGGGCCGCAAGCGGCCTGCCAGGCGCATGTTGAGAACGACTGCTCTGTGCAGACCAGAGAGAGCTCACCCATCAGCATAATAAAACCACCCCTGCGAGAGGCAGAAGCTATGTCGGCAGGAGAAACTCTCCCGCCGACATAGCACTGTGCACACTGGCACTTATGTCAGTGTAACTTATGTCGCTCAAGGGGGTGGAATATTCACACCCATGAGTGACAAGTTTTGCCGACATAGGTGATAGTCTAGTCATAGCCTTAGGTACAGCTATAGTCAGTACTAGGTCAACAGAAGACTTCTAGGTGGATTAATTACAGCGATGTGGAGAACCCCTCCCATTGCTGTAATGAGTGTCTCCAACAAAGAACTACAGTGGTGCCACTGCAGCATTTCTAATGAGGAAACAGTCTTGGGCTGACCTAGCTGTGTCACTCAGAGGCTGTGAATTAGGTTCTTCTGTCAACCTAGCTATCACCTGTAGAGGAGGTGAACTAACTAGAGCAGTGGAAAAACTCTTTCTGTCGTTGTAGGATGGGTCTACGCTACAGTTGCTGCATCATAGCTTGCCATTGTAGCATCTGTAATGTAGACAAACCCTGAGTCCCATTTCAATAATGACTTAGTTTTGTCTACACTACAGTAACTTAGGTGCTTTTGAGAATTTTACCTATTGACTCGGGAACTAAAGGTAACAATATTTGGCATAGCGAAAAACTGAAAATGTGTTTTAAAAAAGTATTGTAATGTAAAAATAAATAAGAGGTGCTACTGCACTGACTATTATTCAATTTTCATAAAAGCTTTATTTTTAAAATTTAGTTTGCAGAATTTCCACTACAGTGCTGCAGAATCCAGAATGTGTCCCCCCTGTGTGGCGTACACAGGATATTGATGTGCTTTAGTTTTTTGTGAGGCTTCTGGAAAAGTATGTTTTCAGAAGGAATTTTAAAGAGGGAGGGTTGAGTACAGAGCACAGCCCAGACAGTGTGTTTGATGCTATGTAAACAGACAGGAAGATGCAATCCCTGCCTTGGGACTTGTCTATCCTGGAGAATTTTAGGGAAAATTCCCACCAATACTACCGTTGTTTCAACTGCACAGCTGCTAGTGCTGGAGAGAGCCCTATATGATACAAGGCTCCAGCGGCATCCAGAGTAAATTTAATCAACATAGATATAAGAATACCAGAAGCCATAAGAACTACTATAAGACACTCTAAAAATGTAAAAAGAAAAGGAGTACTTGTGGCACCTTAGAGACTAACAAATTTATTAGAGCATAAGCTTTCGTGAGCTACAGCTCACTTCATCGGATGCATTTGGTGGAAAAAACAGAGGAGAGATTTATATACACACACACAGAGAACAAGAGTTGTTCTCTGTGTGTGTGTATATAAATCTCTCCTCTGTTTTTTCCACCAAATGCATCCGATGAAGTGAGCTGTAGCTCACGAAAGCTTATGCTCTAATAAATTTGTTAGTCTCTAAGGTGCCACAAGTACTCCTTTTCTTTTTGCGAATACAGACTAACACGGCTGCTACTCTGAAACCTGTCACTCTAAAAATGTAAGGCAGACTAAAGTGAATAATATTCGAAGAGAAATAGATTATTCTGGATTCTATTATTATTTACTTTAAAATCCATAAACTGTTTAAGGAAACTGGCCGGTATAAGAACATTTCTGACTAGACTGTCAAAAATAAGTAGGTGGCTGCTGAGTTACCAGTCCTCCTTCACTTGGCACCCATAAAGCATAAACAAGAGTTCCACAAAAACATTAGCAGTCTATGGCTTCTTCATCACCTCCGTCTATATCTACACTACAACTTATGTCGGCAGAACTTATGTCACTCAGGGATTTGAATAACACCCTCCCCCACCCCCCCGAGTGATGTAAGTTACGCCAACATAAGCACTGGAGTAGACAGCGCTATATCGTCGGGAGAGCTTCTCCAACTGACAGCTTCTACTACTCGTGGAGGTGGTTTTATTATGCTGGGAGAGCTCTCTCCAATCGACATAGAAAGTCTTCATCAGATGCGCTGCAGCAGCACAGCTGCATTGGTGCCGCTGCAGTGATGTACATGTAGAAAAGCTCTTAAGAGGTAGCCTTTGGAAGTACCTACAAGTCTCCTTACTACAGTTATTGCCAAATGAATAATTAAGGAACCTATTAATCTATACTGTACAATACTATCATAAAAAGAAAAGGAGTACTTGTGGCACCTTAGAGACTAACAAATTTATTTGAGCATAAGCTTTCGTGAGCTACAGCTCACTTCATCGGATGCATTCAGTGGAAAATACAGTGGGGAGATGATTTATATACACAGAGAACATGAAACAACGGGTGTTATCATATACACTGTAAGGAGAGGTTTCAGAGTAGCAGCCGTGTTAGTCTGTATTCGCAAAAAGAAAAGGAGTACTTGTGGCACCTTAGAGACTAACAAATTTATTAGAGCATAAGCTTTCGTGAGCTACAGCTCACTTCATCGGATGCATTCGATGCAGTGAGCTGTAGCTCACGAAAGCTTATGCTCTAATAAATTTGTTAGTCTCTAAGGTGCCACAAGTACTCCTTTTCTTTTTACTGTAAGGAGAGTGATCACTTAAGATGAGCTATTACCAGCGGGCGGGGGGGGGGGTGGAGGAAGAAAACCTTTTGTAGTGATAATCAAGGTGGGCCATTTCCAGCAGTTGACAAGAATGTCTGAGGAACAGTGGGGGGTGGGGATAAACATGAGGAAATAGTTTTACTTTATGTAATGACCCATCTACTCCCAGTCTCTATTCAAGCCTAAGTTAATTGTATCCAGTTTGCAAATTAATTCCAAATCAGCTCAAATAAATTTGTTTAGAGCCTGAGAGTGGATGGGTTATTACACAAAGTAAAAATATTTCCCCATCTTCCCCTCCCCCCACTGTTCCTCAGACGTTCTTGTCAACTGCTGGAAATGGCCCACCTTGATTATCACCACAAAAGGTCCCAACCCCCGCTCCCGCTCTTCTGCTGGTAATAGCGCACCTTAAGTGATCACTCTGTGTATGGTAACATCCATTGTTTTATGTTCTCCATGTATATAAATCTCCCCACTGTATTTTCCACTGAGTGCATCCGATGAAGTGAGCTGTAACTCACGAAAGCTTATGCTCAAATAAATTTGTTAGTCTCGAAGGTGGCACAAGTACTCCTTTTCTTTTTGCGAATACAGACTAACACGGCTGCTACTCTGAAACCAGTACTATCATAAATTCATTTCAGGACTATTCTGGTCTATTAACAATAGTTTGCAGTGTTGTTGTAGCCATGTTGGTCACAGGATATTAGAGAGACAAGATGGGTGAGGTAATATCTTTTGGGGGGAATCACATTGTAAGAGAAATATTTCCCAACCCCCCTTTTTTGGCCTTCAAACAATCCCCCTCAATCTCACCATGCTCATCATGAGAAGCCAGCACCCCACAGACCAGGACACACCAACTCAAAGCAGAACCAGACTCTGCCATAACAACAGATGCGAAACCTGCAGACAATATCGCCAATGCTATGTTGATCAAAGCCCCCCACAACACACCATTCAAGATCTGTGAGTCCTACACACAACAATCATGTGGTGTACCTCATCCAGTGCACTAAATGCCCCAATAACAACCATGTGGGTGGAACCAGACAATCACTACACTCTCAAATGAACTCACACTTAAAATTGTAAAGGAAAAAAAACCCCATATCACCTGTGGACAAACACTTCACAACACAATCACTCCATATCTGACCTCTCAGTCCTTGTCCTCAAAGGAAAACAGCACAACACCTTCAAAAGATGAGCCTGGGAGCTTATATTCATAACTTTGCTAAACACTAAAAATCATGGTCTTAATAAAGACTGAATTATTGGCTTTTTACAGCAATCTGTAACCCACTAACCCCCCACCCCCCCGTTTTTGTCCTATGATTGCAGAGGTGTTAAAGGCCACTTGACTTTGAATGGTCTCTTACAATATGTGTTAACTCCTCATGCTAAACAACCTTTCCACCTTCTATTTAGCTGTAACACTCTGACTACCTTTCCCAGACCTGAAGAAGAGCTCTGCAGGCATGTCTGTATTACCAACTTAAGTCGACCTATATTAGGTCAATTTACAGCCATTGCAGTAATTACTGCAGTTTTCATATCCACACTGCCCTCCTGCTGTTGGTGGTGTGCGTCCTCACCAGGAGCGCTTCCACCGACTTAAGGAACAGTTTTGGGGGCTGAGAGCCTGGGTACTCAACTCCGCACAGAGCTGCCCAGCAGCTGCCCAGGCTCTCAGCTCCACTCCCAGGTGGGAGCCCAATCTAGGCTCTCAGCTCTGCTCCCTACTGGGAGACCAGTACCACCGGGGCTCTCAGCTCATCGTGGAGCTCCCTGGTGGGAACCGGACTGCCGCCAGCTCCCCGCTGCCACCCGGGCTCCCCACTGTCCTCCAGGAGCCCAGCTGCCACCTGGGCTCTTGCTTCCCCACTCCCGCTGGGAGCTTGGGCAGCTATAGGGCTCGCAGCAGGGAGCAGGGAACCAGGATCCCCTTGGGGCCGCCAGGCTCCTAGCAGGGAGCTCAGGCAGCAGCCTAGCT
The DNA here is from genome assembly GCF_009764565.3 of Dermochelys coriacea. NCBI lineage: Eukaryota > Metazoa > Chordata > Testudines > Dermochelyidae > Dermochelys > Dermochelys coriacea. Next base: position 244,947,593 of record NC_050068.2, read on the forward strand.
GGGAGGGGGGAGCCGGGAACCTGAGGGGGGAACTGGGCTGTAGCCGGAGCCCCCACCGTCCCCAGAGTGACAGTCTGATCTGTGAGCCAGGCCTCGGGTTCACAGCAGGTAGCCTACCAGTCTTTCTTGTCAATTTCACGGCTCCAGCGGGGAGCCATGAAATTGACAAGAATGATAGCCAACAGCAGATGTAAGTAATGCAGTGTCTACACCAACATAAGCCCTACGCCTCTCGTTGAGGCGGTGTTATTATGTCGGTGTAATAGAGCACTTACTTCGGTGGGAGCAAGGCTGTAGTGTAGACACTAAAACAAGTAGGTCAACGTAAGCTGCCTTATATCAACCTAACTTTAGTGTATACTGGGCCTCAATAGTAGCGCTAAAGTTCTCTCTTTCAGCAACAGACATTGGTCCAATAAAAGATATTACCTCACCCACCTTGTGGCACAGTAGTCCCCCATTGTATATAGGAATTACTAAGGTCAACACTGAAAGATAGGTTTCAGAGTAGCAGCCGTGTTAGTCTGTATTCGCAAAAAGAAAAGGAGCACTTGTGGAACCTTAGAGACTAACAAATTTATTTGAGCATGAGCTTTCGTGAGCTACAGCTCACTTCATCTGTAGGGTGGTAGTTTGTAGCAGTTGTTAAGCAGCACACAGCAGCCCAACAGTGTAAGAAAAGACGGGAAGTATATCATATCCATATGGGAAAAAAGAGGAATTTACTGTATGCCAGTAGAATTTAGTTATCCAAATTAAATTTAGGTAGGATGCTAGCAAAAATTCTCTTTTCTTGTGTACAAATTTAGAAACAAAATTAATTATGAGGTTGCAATCATAGTAGAATGATAGTGTACTCATGTACACCTGAAAAAGACTGCATTTAAAAATGGTTATATACCCTCTGTGGGATTGCACTGATCATAAATTACAATTAAGGTTTATTGATACATTTGATTTTAACCTACATTTTTATTTAACTTCTCTTTCTTATCTAGGGTTTTATAGTATGCCCATCACTGTATTGTTTGAATGCCTTACAAATTTTATGAGACAATTGTTTGTTTTGTAATAAAGTCCCAGTTCCTATACTCCTGTGATTGTGTAAAAGGCTCATCTTTCATTCTACTATATAAAAAAAATACATTTTTATTCCTTATGGTTGAGGTGATAAGCTTGAACATGTGAACCCCAAAGGCTCAAAAACCAGAAGGCAAATAAAAAGGATAAAAAGTGGTACTATTTTAAAAATCTCATGATTTTTCTAAGCCAATCATATGGGATGAAATCTTGGCTCCATTGAAGTGATTGTTTAAACTCGTACTGACTTCAATAGCCCAGGATTTCACTTTTTTTTTTTTTTTTTTAAGCCTGACTCATTATTTTTGAATGCTTGGGATTGGCAACACTGCATAGCAACAGACCCTAACCCCATTTTAATCACTTAGCTCCACTGACTTCAACAGAGCTACGTCAATTTGCAACAGCAGAGGATCTGGCCTGTAGAATCTAGGTGGAAGGAAAGTTTTGGTTTGTTTACATGCACTGTTATTGCTGAAGAGTGAGAAGGAAGAAGTGTTTTATATGTTGCTGTGAAGGCAGTGAGGCTTATAGTCATTCTGACGTGTCCCAGGAATGAGTTTAGTCTGGTTTTCTCCCCATTTCCTTAATCCCCTTTTTTTTAGTATTACATGAAAAATCTTAGGAAGGTCAATTGTTCGGATCACCCACTTTGGATGATGGAATCTGAGATTCAAAGACATTAGAGATGAAAATACCTACTGAAGGACCCATTATCCAGTAATGATATGCCCCCATCTTTACCCTTGCAAGACTGCTTCCTACACTATATTTTCTATAGTTTTATTGTGTCTAATTTATAATATTCCAAATGTCAGGCTTCCACAATGTGTCTTAGACAACCATTCCACCATCTAAACTATCTATTTGTAAGGAAGTTTCTCCCAATACTCAACATATAATTTATCTTTCTTCATTTCATCTCATTATTACTCATGGTCCTTGTACCATCATAAATATTCTCCCATTCTGGTGTTTATACCTTTCAATTATTTGTTGACCACTATGTCCCCTTTCAGTTTTCACTTAGAAAAAAAAGCTCTCTACATTTAGACATTTTAATCTTTCCTTATAAATCATCTCCTCCAACTTCCTAATAATTTTTTGTGCTTTTCTCTGAACTCCCTCAAATTTAGCAATCTCTCTCTGATAATGAAGTGTCTAGAACTGAACTCAGTATTGCAGGTGTGACAGCACCAGAGCCATATGCAGAGGGAGAAGTGGAGATGTAATGTGATGTTTCTATGTAAGCAGCCCCAAATTACAGTAGCCTTTTTTAATGACCACAAGTTATATCTGCTCTCAGTGTCAAACTATATCTCAATGGTGGGCATGCCAGCTACCCTTTTTTGCTTTTAAGCTACTTACATTGATGTATTGTCAACAGATATTTTTTCTATAAACAGAAAAAAATTAAATCTGCTTGTGTGCGCGTCATTTCTCTGACTGCAGCATGGAGTTTATCAGGATTTTTGCCAGTTCTAAGTAGGATCAGCTGAGTGGCTTTTTATTTTCCCTACATCTCACCAAGAGCTAGGTTACTTTATGTAGTTTGGTTTGTTTATTAACTTACTTCTGTTTGACCATTCAGCTCTAGATCACATGCCTAGAGTTCACTCAGGCCCTCACTTTCATCCAAACCAAACTGTTTTTTATTGAGATAATACTAATATTTGTTCCTTTGTTGCAGGCTTCTCTGCTGAAGATGAGTGTATGATATAGCATCCCTGAAAAGCAGTAAATACAAGATATTTAAAGCTATATGAATTAGATCCCTCCCAAAAGAAGTACTCAAAAGCTTTAACTTTTCAGTTCTGACTTTTCACTTATGTAAGGGGCAATTCTGTAATGGTGTGTTTTAGCCATCTCCTACACAGAGCAATAATTTTTATTCAAATATATTACGCATATACAGAGACATTTCAATCACACTAATAATAAATATAACGTTGTAAAATAGAACCCTTTAGAATGTAACTATAAATATCCAACAAAACCATTCTCTTGACACACACAGGTTTCTGTCACCAGTACTCTTCCTGATCTATCCTTAGGGTCAGCCCTCCTTCACACCTTCCCTCCTGTTGTTGTAAGTATAGCTTCAACAGAACCAGTAGAAGAGCCAGGTACTTCCTTCTGAGTTTCACCCGAGTATTCATTTCTTCTTTTAGTAAAGAGGAAGCCCCACACCTCGCATTGTCCTTTGCAAACCACTCAATTCATCCTCAGTAACCCTAGCAGACCCAGCTGCCTCACAAGCACTTCACTGGGTCAAGTGTCTGTGAACTAGCAAGTAGTGACATGGCCCCCTCTGGGCAGGATTTTTCTTGTCCAAATCCCCCCATATAAGTTGTTCTTATCCAGTCTGATTCTTTCCCTCCAGATTCGTCTAGTTTGAGACACAGCAAGTTGCTTTCTTTCGTGATTTACTCGTCGTTCTTTACCCTGGCTTCTAATAGGAGTCTGTAGGTTTTTTGGAAGATCCTTGATGAGGAAAATATTCAGTAGCAACAGTAGCAAGCACAGCTAGCAATTTGGAGGGTACTAACTATACCCAGACGCTTTTCCTTAGATCTTGTGACAATAGTTTTTTCATGTCAGTGTCTGGCCTGGATATTCAGTTTATGCCCAGCTTTTCTTTTCTGTATTCTTCCCTGGGCCTGGCTCTCCATTGCCTTGCACTATTTGTTGTCATTTACATCTGTGCACAGTGGCTGTACAACACGATCAAATCACTAGTAGCATTTTATCCCCACTTTGCATGGGCATAAATGACTATACAAGGGGAAAGGCAACAGAGAACCAGGCCCAGGGAAGAATATGGAACCCTCCCCCATCTAATCCACATCCGTATAGTGACAGCTCTGTCCCACTACCAAGTGAGCTGTAGCTCATGAAAGCTTATGCTCAAATAAATTTGTTAGTCTCTAAGGTGCCACAAGTACTCCTTTTCTTTTTTGCGAATACAGACTAACATGGCTGCTACTCTGAAATCTCTTATTTGTGGGAAGTCAGAGTGGAAGATTTTGGCTGGGCAGGTTTAATCTTTTCCTCAGTTGTGTTTGCTCGCAGTGGATAATTCTCAGCAGTTTCAAGTTATTACCATTTCTTGCTTTCATTACTTGCACTTTCCTTAATCTCACAGCAAGTCTTACTTTTCAAAATCTGTCACTTTAAACTGGGTCAACTGCTAACACCGTTTTTCAGTTTTTCCTCTTAGGATTTGCCATAAAGAATCAGACTATTGCTCTATCAAGCCCTGCATCCTACTTCTGCCAGTGGCCAGTGCTTCAGCGAAAGGTTTTTAAAATGTTCTGTTGTAAGCATATATTGCACGTACTTGTCAGTGACTCTGCTGTCTCACACTTCATTTGCTTCAAGAAAAAAAGTACTTGTGGCACCTTAGAGACTAACAAATTTATTTGAGCATAAGCTTTCGTGAACTACAGCTCACGGTGAGCTGTAGCTCACGAAAGCTTATGCTCAAATAAATTTGTTAGTCTCTAAGGTGCCACGAGTACTCCTTTTCTTTTTGCGAATACAGACTAACATGGCTGCTACTCTGAAACCATTCATTTGCTTCAGAATTCTTCAATGAAAGACATCTGTTCCCCGTGATATACTGCTCTTGAATCTCTCACATTGGTCCAGAATTTGTTGCATAGAATTTTCAGCATCTGCCAAGGCCACATTGATTTTCCATTTAAAGTCTTTATTATTTTTATCTAAATATTTAGATAGTGCCATAAGGGAAGGGATGGAGGGACAACACTAACAGAAAATAAGATGCAAATAAATGTATATAAAGCTTGAAAGAATAGATTTTTAGATTTGACCATAAGAAAATTAAATAGAGCACACTAGTGTAGGAGTCGACTGGAGAGCTAGCTGAAAGCAGTGGGTTGGTTTTAAGGAGGGATTTGAAGACAGAGTAAGATCATTGTAGGCACAGGGGAAGGATGAAGAAAAACACAAAGGCAAAAATGGAAGGAGACAAATTAATTAGCAAGAGAAGAAGAGCTGGCAAAGTGAATGAAGCAAACATACTTTTTAAAAATAATAGATTGGAGACTTCAGTATGCTTTTGGAGTTTAAAACTGAATAAGCCAAGTTGGTAGGCATAAACACACAACTAATAGGTTTTCCCCAGCACAAATTCACAATTACTGAGAAAGCAGATACTGCAGGCATATATTCTGAACTAAATCAAATTATAATACCAATCAAGTGAGTGGCTTATCTTCAGTACCAGCCTCATATCTGTAAAAGATTAAACTTGAACAGAAACACAGTGCTTTTCACTAGCATAATTATTCATTGAGCAATGGTACACATAATGAATTCAAAAATTATTACTGTTTTATCTGTGAAAAAGAAAAAGAATATTCCGACCTATTCATGATGACGACAGCACCTCCTTTGTCAGCCTTTTTGATTATGATGTCAGAGTTGTTTCTGAGGCTGTGGTTGGCATTGTGTTCTGCACGGCTGAGGTTATGGGGCAAGTGATGCTGCTTTTCCACAATTTCAGCCCATGCACGTCGGCAGAAGCACTCTATGTAGAAGTCCAGTCTGTTATTTCGACCTTCAGGAGGGTCCACCCAGAATCCTTCTTTTTGTAATGTTGGTAGGAAGGTCCCCGTGGGTTAATACGTTGGTTAGAGGTGTGTTGGAAATATTCCTTGAGTCGGAGACGTCAAAAATAGGATTCTGGGTCACCACAGAACTGTATCAAACTTCAAAACCAGACTCCAAAGAGAGACTGCTGAATTGGAATTAATTTGCAAACTGGATACAATTAACTTAGGCTTGAATAGAGACTGGGAGTGGATGGGTCATTACATAAAGTAAAACTATTTCCCCATGTTATTTCTCCCCCCAACCCACCCCCCACTGTTCCTCAGACGTTCTTGTTAACTGCTGGAAATGGCCCACCTTGATTATCACCACAAAAGGTTTTCCTCCTTTCCCCCCCTCCTTCCTGCTGGTAATATCTCATCTTAAGTGATCACTCTCCTTACAGTGTGTATGATAAAACCCATTGTTTCATGTTCTCAGTGTGTGTATATAAATCTCCCCACTGTATTTTCCACCGAATGCATCTGATGAAGTGAGCTGTAGCTCACGAAAGCTTATGCTCAAATAAATTTGTTAGTCTCTAAGGTGCCACAAGTACTGCTTTTCTTTTTTGCGAATACAGACTAACACAGCTGCTACTCTGAAACCTGTTCTATCTGTTATTTACCATTGTCACCTCTTACATTATAATGATCTTGCCAGAGTTTCTGTGGCTTTTTCCATGTATGACGAATTCATAAAAGTCAGTACCAGTTTGAGCTCATTGCATTTTGTTTGTTTCAGATACATCCAGTAATATTTGCATGTTGTTATTTAGCTGAGATTGCTGTTAGGATGATTTGTGCTACTGCAGTAGTACTTATAAGTTTTGTTTGTGCTGAGGATTAATGAAATCTGATATGTCTGCGCAGTGCATTCTTGTCACTGCCTGGGGAGTGGACTGTCCCGTTGAACACAGTGGACTCAAGAGCGAAGCCACGTGAGACCAATGGTCTTTTCCAATAGAGTTGGTGCCCAAATCATGGAGACCAAAGTGCTGTTCTAGGACAGATAGAGTATTCATCCTATGCTCAGGTCATGGGAGATTTAAAGTCCTTTGCGGCCACCGGTGAGACAAACCCTCTGCAAGTATCCTGACTAGACAGATCACCAGCATTGTCACATACCAATGGAGACATTATTCTGTGGGCATCAAGCAAAATCACCCACACAGTGGAGATTCCGTCACTGTGTGATGGAGTCACTGACTTGCTGTGTGACCTTGGCCAAGTTGCTTAGGCCTGATTTTCAGAAGTATTGAGCATGCTCAGCTCCCATAAATCAGGCCATTAAGCTCTTTGTTCTTACCCTGTCTGTAAAATTAAGATAATGACGCTTTTCTACCTTTGAAACTGCTTTGAGATCTGCGGATAAAGTGCCGTGTAAGTGCACTGCACAGTTATTAGTAAAGCGAACCCTGTGGCTGTCTTACCATGATGCAGACATTTCTTTTACTAGGCATCAAGTTAAACCAGGGGTAGGCAACCTATGGCACGCGTGCCAAAGGCAGCACGCGAGCTGATTTTCAGCGGCACTCACATTGCCCGGGTCCTGGCCACCAGTCCAAGGGGCTCTGCATTTTAATTTAATTTTAAATGAAGCTTCTTAAACATTTTAAAAACCTTATTAACTTTACATACAACAATAGTTCAGTTATATATTATAGACTTATAGAAAGAGACCTTCTAAAAACGTTACAATGTATTACTGGCACGCAAAACCTTAAATTAGAGTGAATAAAGGAAGACTCAGCACACCACTTCTGAAAGGTTGCTGACCCCTGAGTTAAACCTCGGTGTTGGCAGACATTGCTGAGTCATTTCAATGTGGGTGCATCTCAGGTGCACTTCAGCATTGCTGCCGGCTGATGAAGGTAAACTCGTGCTGGATTTAGGATGCTCTCAGGTTTGTTAGTTATGATACTGGCTCTCCCGTGACTATCTAGGCCGAAACTGATAACGTGTTTTCTGTTAGGAATATACTGCCTATGGCATGTGTCTAGCATATACTACTGTCGGTGTAGGCTTGGAAACAGATAACCATTTACATCTCTGACATCAAGGCCTCAGGACATTCCTAGCATTGATGTCACAGAATCGGTTTTGTGAGAAACATCGAAAGCAGTAATGTGCCAGAAGTCTTGTGACACAGAAACAAAGACATGCATATTTTTGCAGATTGAAGTAATAGAGTATGGCAGTATCCCCACTATCAAAATGAGTATTCTAAGCCAAGCTTAAGTGTAGACTATTTATATTTGGCTGTGGACAACTAATGTTTAACATAATAAGGCTAGCCAATATGGATATCTGGGATTAAAAAAACAAAAAATTCATTCTAGTCTTCATGTATAGCGGAGCAAAGACATGATGTTTCAGTCTGGTTAAAACATGTTTTTTCCATGTTGCTATCCCCAAAGAGAGTTCCTATCCCGCATACACTGACTTTAGTGGGAGCAGCATTCAGCCTAATATTATCATGCAGTTTGGACAAAATAAATCAGTGAGTCACACAGGAGTTCTCCTAAGGCACTTTTAAAAATTGACCACCTCAATGCCTTCTGTCTGGATGCAAATTGAACTGAAGTGTGATTTCAGCATTTGTCATCAGGCTTCCCACTGGTGCACTTTGATTTCAAGGAGAAATGCCGGGCATCTACATTACAATGCCACACAGCACCATTACAAAAGCACAAGAGGTTTGCTAAGGAGTCCTAGAATCTATAGCAAATACAAAAAAATGAGATGAATGAAAGTTCTGAACAACATAGTGGAATGAATACTCAACATGGTATTTTTAATCAAATGGCAGAAGGCCGTTGTTTATTCTTTGGTCCATAATTGGCAAACACATATTCACATCACTGAAACAACACTGTTATAAACCTAGAGATAATCCTGGCAGATTAAAGATTTCTGTGGCCCCTACGTTCTATTCTGACTGTACTGTCATAGCTATTTGTAGTGTTGTTGTAGCCGTGTTAGTAACAGGATATTAAAGAGACAAGGTGCATGAGGTAATATCTTTTATTGAACCAACTTCTGTTGGTGAGAGAGACAAAAGGATTTCTAGGAAAAGCACTCAGACTGTCAGATTGTTCAGCATAGGCAGTTAACACGTAAGATCTGAAGAAGAGCTCTGTGAAAGATTGTCTCCCTTGCCAACAGAAAGTGGTGCAATAAAAGTTACCTCACCCACCTTGTCTCTCACATGTTGTAAGTGACAGGTTTCAGAGTAGCGGCCATGTTAGTCTGTATTCGCAAAAAGAAAAGGAGTACTTGTGGCACCTCAGAGACTAACAAATTTATTAGAGCATAAGCTTTCGTGAGCTACAGCTCACTTCATCGGATGCATTTGATGGAAAAAACAGAGGGGAGATTTATATACACACACAGAGAACATGAAACAATGGGTTTATCATACACACTGTAAGGAGAGTGATCACTTAAGATAAGCCATCACGAGCAGCAGGGTGGGGAAAGGAGGAAAACCTTTCATGGTGACAAGCAAGGTAGGCTAATTCCAGCAGTTAACAAGAATATCTGAGGAACGGGGGGGTGGGTGGGGTGGGGGGGAGAAATAACATGGGGAAATAGTTTTACTTTGTGTAATGACTCATCCATTCCCAATCTCTATTCAAGCCTAAGTTAATTGTATCCAGTTTGCAAATTAATTCCAATTCAGCAGTCTCTCGTTGGAGTCTGTTTTTGAAGCTTTTTTGTTGAAGGATAGCCACTCTTAGGTCTGTAATCGAGTGACCAGAGAGATTGAAGTGTTCTCGAACTGGTTTTTGAATGTTATAATTCTTGATGTCCGATTTGTGTCCATTCATTCTTTTACGTAGAGACTGTCCAGTTTGGCCAATGTACATGGCAGAGGGGCATTGCTGGCACATGATGGCATACATCACATTGGTAGATGCGCAGGTGAACGAGCCTCTGATAGTTTGGCTGATGTGATTAGGCCATATGATGGTATCCCCTGAATAGATATGTGGACAGAGTTGGCAACGGGCTTTGTTGCAAGGATAGGTTCCTGGGTTAGTGGTTCTGTTGTGTGGTGTGTGGTTGCTGGTGAGTATTTGCTTCAGATTGGGGGGCTGTCTGTAAGCAAGTACTGGCCTGTCTCCCAAGATCTGTGAGAGTGATGGGTCGTCCTTCAGGATAGGTTGTAGATCCTTAATGATGTGTTGGAGAGGTTTTAGTTGGGGGCTGAAGGTGATGGCTAGTGGCGTTCTGTTATTTTCTTTGTTGGGCCTGTCCTGTAGTAGGTGACTTCTGGGTACTCTTCTGGCTCTGTCAATCTGTTTCTTCACTTCAGCAGGTGGGTATTGTAGTTGTAGGAATGCATGATAGAGATCTTGTAGGTGTTTGTCTCTGTCTGAGGGGTTGGAGCAAATGCGGTTATATCGCAGAGCTTGGCTGTAGACAATGGATCGAGTGGTATGATCTGGATGAAAGCTAGAGGCATGTAGGTAGGAATAGCGGTCAGTAGGTTTCCGATATAGGGTGGTGTTTATGTGACCATCTCTTATTAGCACCGTAGTGTCCAGGAAGTGGATCTCTTGTGTGGACTGGTCCAGGCTGAGGTTGATGGTGGGATGGAAATTGTTGAAATCATGGTGGAATTCCTCAAGAGCTTCTTTTCCATGGGTCCAGATGATGAAGATGTCATCAATGTAGCGCAAGTAGAGTAGGGGCATTAGGGGACGAGAGCTGAGGAAGCGTTGTTCTAAGTCAGCCATAAAAATGTTGGCATACTGTGGGGCCATCCGGGTACCCATCACAGTGCCACTGATTTGAAGGTATACATTGTCCCCAAATGTGAAATAGTTATGGGTGAGGACAAAGTCACAAAGTTCAGCCACCAGGTTAGCCGTGACATTATTGGGGATACTGTTCCTGACGGCTTGTAGTCCATCTTTGTGTGGAATGTTGGTGTAGAGGGCTTCTACATCCATAGTGGCTAGGATGGTGTTTTTAGGAAGATCACCAATGGACTGTAGTTTCCTCAGGAAGTCAGTGGTGTCTCGAAGATAGCTGGGAGTGCTGGTAACGAAGTGCCGGAGGAGGGAGTCTACATAGCCAGACAATCCTGCTGTCAGGGTGCTAATGCCTGAGATGATGGGGCGTCCAGGATTTCCAGGTTTATGGATCTTGGGTAGCAGATAGAATACCCCAGGTCGGGGTTCTAGGGGTGTGTCTGTGCGGATTTGTTCTTGTGCTTTTTCAGGGAGTTTCTTGAGCAAATGCTGTAGTTTCTTTTGGTAACTCTCAGTGGGATCAGAGGGTAATGGCTTGTAGAAAGTGGTGTTGGAGAGCTGCCTAGTAGCCTCTTGTTCATACTACGACCTATTCATGATGACGACAGCACCTCCTTTGTCAGCCTTTTTGATTATGATGTCAGAGTTGTTTCTGAGGCTGTGGATGGCATTGTGTTCTGCATGGCTGAGGTTATGGGGTAAGTGATGCTGCTTTTCCACAATTTCAGCTCGTGCACGTCGGTGGAAGCACTCTATGTAGAAATCCAGGCTGCTGTTTCGACCTTCAGGAGGAGTCCACCCAGAATCCTTCTTTTTGTAGTGTTGGTAGGAAGGTCTCTGTGGGTTAATATGTTGGTCAGAGGTGTGTTGGAAATATTCCTTGAGTCTGAGACGTCGAAAATAGGATTCTGTGTCACCACAGAACTGTATCATGTTCGTGGGGGTGGAGGGGCAAAAGGAGAGGCCCCGAGATAGGACAGATTCTTCTGCTGGGCTAAGAGTATAGTTGGATAGATTAACAATATTGCTGGGTGGGTTACGGGAACCATTGTTGTGGCCCCTTGTGGCATGTAATAGTTTAGATAGCTTAGTGTCCTTTTTCTTTTGTAGAGAAGCAAAGTGTGTGTTGTAAATGGCTTGTCTAGTTTTTGTAAAGTCCAGCCACGAGGAAGTTTGTGTGGAAGGTTGGTTCTTTATGAGAGTATCCAGTTTTGAGAGCTCATTCTTAATCTTTCCCTGTTTGCTGTAGAGGATGTTGATCAGGTGGTTCCGCAGTTTCTTTGAGAGTGTGTGGCACAAGCTGCCAGCATAATCTGTGTGGTATGTAGATTGTAATGGATTTTTTACCTTCAGTCCTTTCGGTATGATGTCCATCTGTTTGCATTTGGAATGACAGGTTTCAGAGTAGCAGCCGTGTTAGTCTGTATTCGCAAAAAGTGTTGTAAGTGAGCATTCAAAGTCAAGTGGCCTTTAACACCTCTGCAGTCATAGGACAAAAAAGGGAGGGAGGGGTTAGTGGGTTAAAGATTGCTGTAAAAAGCCATACATTCAGTGTCTTTAGAAAGATCATGATTTTTAGTGTCTAGCAAAATTAGGAATATAAGCTCCCAAGCTCATCTTTTAAAGGGGTTGTAAAAGTTTCTTTGAGGACGTGGATTGAGAGGTCAGATATAGAATGATCATGTTGTGGAAAGTGTTTGCCCACAGGGTTGGGTTTTTGGTTTTGGTTGGGTTTTTTTTGTGTGGCTTTTATAATTTTCTGGTGTGATGTCATTTGAGAGTATATTGATTGTCTGGTTTTACCCACATTGTTGTTATTGGGGCATTTACTGCACAGAATAAGATATACCATATATTGTGGTAGGCATGTGTAGGACCCATGGATCTTGAAAGGTATCTTGTGGGGGGGCAGGGACAGCAGGGTACTGATCATGGTAGCAGTGGCATTATGTCTGCAGGTTTTGCATCAGTTGTTATGGCAGAGTCTGCTGCTGCTTTGAGTCAGTGAGACCTGAACTGTGGGAAACTTGCTTCTGATGACAAGTTTGGTGAGATTGGATGGTATTCTGAGGGAGGTTGTTAATGTTGCAGAGTTTCTGGAGGAAGTCAATTGTGTCCTGGAAGAAGTTGAATCTTTATGCGATGAGTGGTTTGAGGATTTTTTTTTGGTGAGTCTTGAATGATATTCCTTCAGTAAGAGTGCTATGGCCAGATATGAAGAGTCATCATGGGTTTCTGTGTTTGTACATCTTGGGAAGCAAGTAGAAGGACCCTAGGATGGGTTCATGATGACTATGTTAACAAGGCTAACTGACAACTCTCCAACACCACCTTCTATAAAGAACTCAAAGAAGACCCCAGACCACAATTCACCCAGGAATTTAAGAATATCATCAAATCCTTCCCGAAAAAACTCCCAAGACAAACTCTACAACCGCATCACCCTTCTGCTATCAGAGCTATGGTTTGTTGGCCAATAGCCTAATAATTTAACATCCATCAGGTTAGCCATTCATATTCCATGCCTGGACATCTGGATGCTCTTCGTAGGGGAATAGCCTGAAAATACCTGCTGATTAATGTTCTCTCCTAGAGTACTGACAATTGCAATTCAAACTGCACTCCACTTTATGTACTGGATTACTTAATTCATGCCCTGATTTCAGAATTGGGTTATCAGTAGTCAGTGCTTTAGAGCTCAGACCTTCAAAAAGGGGATTGTGGCCGTGTCTGTACTACAAACTTTGGTTGACACAAGCTACAGCAGCGTATAGCCACCAAAGTTTGCATATCACTCAGGCTTCTGCATACTTGGCTGCCTGCATCAGCGCTGCATGTACTCATCATGAGCGCTTGCTGTATGCAGGGACATTCTTCCCCAACAGGCAGATTATCATTGGTGTCAGGGTTCCTTTCCCATTCTGAACCTTAGGGTAGAGATGTGGGGACCCACATGAAAGACCCCCTAAGCTTATTCTTACCAGCTTAGGTTAAAAACTTCCCCAAGGTACAAACTTTGCCTTGTCCTTGTCCACCACCAAGCGTTTTAAACAAAGAACAGGGAAAGAGACCACTTGGAGACGTCTTCCCCCCAAAAATATCCCCCCAAGCCCTACACTTCCCCTTTCCTGGGGAGGCTTGAGAATAATATCCTAACCAATTGGTTACGAAATGATCAAAGACACAAACCTCTGGATCTTGGAACAATGGAAAAATCAGTCAGGTTCTTAAAAAAAGGATTTTATTTAAAAAAGAAAGGTAAAAATCATCTCTGTAAAATCAGGATGGAAAATACTTTACAGGGTATTCAGATTCAAAACACAGAGGATCCCCCTCTGGGCAAAACCTTAAAGTTACAGAAAACAGGAATAAACCTCCCTCTTAACACAGGGAAAATTCACATAAAACAAAAGATAAACTAATCCGCCGTGCCTGGCTTACCTATACTGGTGGCAGTATTGGAGACTTGGATTAGGATGGGTTGGAGAAGATGGATTTCTGTCTGGCCTCTCTCAGTCCCAAGAGAGAAAAAACACGTAAACAAAGAGCACAAAACAAAAGCCTTCCTTCCCCCAAGCTTTGAAAGTATCTTGTCCCCTTATTGGTCTTTTGGGTCAGGTGCCAGCCAGGTTAGCTGAGCTTCTTAACCCTTCACAGGTAACAGGATGTTGCCTCTGGCCAGGAGGTATTTTATAGCACTGTATACAGAAAGGTGGCTACCCTTCCCTTTATATTTATGACAATTGGTGATGAGGAAATCCTAAACTCGGTCTACCCCTTTCTCCACTCTCTCATGAAGCTGTACGTTGGCCATCTGGACAGCACCAAGGAAAGCTTCAGCTCTTGGCTCAGAAGGTGCAGAATGTATTATGCAGTACACAATATGCAGCTAAAACCATTGGGATGTTTTTCTCGCTAAGATCTAATCTAGTGAGTAAGCGATGTTAGCGACACTTCACTCGACAAAAACATATTCCGGAGTCATTCTGTCTGGAGATAGTGTCTGCTTTGTGTAATTTAAATTATGTATTTGGGTTTTTTTTCCAGCTCTATCTATTCTGTTGCGCCTGCTTCAAATTATAAATACTGCTGGACCTGGGGCTTTGCCTCCTGCCCTCGATTGGGTGGGGTCACTTGCTTTACGTTTATGCAGATGGCTGGGTGTTTTCCTGATGCTATGAAGTCGGTGGTGCTTGGTATGCATTTATAAGTCCTGTTTGATTTCGTGGCTGCTGCTATGCATTCTGTAATATTTGTTGTGAACTAATAAAGATATTTGAGAGCAAAAATGCAGTGCACAAAATCAAAGTGCAAAGAAACATGTACACGGTCATGCAAACTTCTAACATAACAATGTCATGACCTTCTAACATTCCTATTGAAAAGTAAGTAAATGTTGATGTCCAGTTGTGTAACCAAAAAGGGAGTCCAATGTAGTCTGTTATGGCTACATACACACACCAATCTGTGGTTTTCACAGGTCCGTGCATGTGAAGCTCTGGTTTTCCTTGTTGCCCCTCTTCCACCCAGCATGGAGGGTAGGGGTAAGGATGCAGTCTGCGATGAAACCTTATGCTCAAATAAATTTGTTAGTCTCTTAGGTGCCACAAGTACTCCTTTTCTTTTTTGCGAATACAGACTAACACGGCTGCTACTCTGAAACCTGTAGGTGATATAGAGAGCAGCAAGCATGGAGTTCTCCAAGGACTTCAACAGGTGGGCAGTCTAGGATTTTTGGACCTGTACGTCAGCCAGGGTCTGCAGCATTTTGGTGTGCTACCTAAGAGGACCCATTACGTCCTGGTGCATTTCCCCCTCCTGGGCAGCTGGGACTCGCAGGCCTTTCGCCTGTCCTTTCTGGTTTTTTTCACTGGGTTGTAGGAACTCCTAGAACTTCTCCTCCCTCATCCTCATCAGGAACATGCATTCTGTGGGAGTGGAGGGGGCCCTCTGCAAGGCTACCATTCCAGAAGCTTCTGTTAAAAACAGACAGACTTATCACTGGATTTATAGTCGCAGCGGAAAGGGAAAAGTAAGTTACAAAATTCCCTGCCTGTGCTCCCTTAAATACTTTAAAAAAGAAACACTTAGTGACACTTCAGCTTTGGAGCACCTCAGCACAGCAACACACTCCAGCTCCAACCCTGGTAAACACAGCCTGGTGGGACTGGGTGGGGTTTTCTGTTGCATGAAGCTATACAATTCCGGCCCCTATTCCATGGCTACAAATATAGGGCAATAGCAGTGAATACTGGCACTATTGTTCACAGGCAGAAGTGATTTTGGCTGATCTCTCACTCCTGGGGGGTCACAAAAGCACAGAGCATCCAGCTGCTACTGGTGTACCAAAGCTGCCTGGGCCCATATGCCGTTAGCCTATTTTCTGCAATGGTGCCAGCCAAACTCATCAGAGTGGCATGGGAAAGTGTCCTACCATAAAAGAGGAGGCTGCCATCCCTAGAAACCTTCAGTAGAGGATTGCGGAGTATCTCCATGGAAGTTGAATGGAGATGTCTCAGGAGGATAAAAGGCACATCCCTGTTCACATAAACAAAGTGCTCCACATGCCCCTCTGCTTCCATCGCCTAGCCCAACAAGGAAATGAAAAGCAAATGCTGACTCCACCTTTTCCTGAGCTCAGGACATCAAAATGATGCAGATCATATAACTGGACTGCTCTACTATGGGTCAATAATTTGTTTTGAATTTACTTCCTAACTTTTTAGTTTCTCACAATATACCAGTAAAGCAGTGTGGTTGATACCTTTGTCTTGTAAACTTGGGGATTGTAAACTTGTAAATCAGACGCCATCTTTAAATGCCGGGGGGAAGGAGGAAGGAAAAACAAATAAAACATTGTAAGAAAAAATGCATGTACATAACTAAGCTTCTTTCCTTAACCAAGCTCCTTCATCAGCAGGCTCATCCGTGCTCGATGGACTCACTAGACTCCTGCAGAGTTTCAAACAGCTCCTGGTTTGTAACACAGTTGGAGTCCCCCACTGCATTTCCCCCTTCCTCCTCTTCCTCACTGTTCAGAGAAAAGCGCCTTGGTCTTGGTCTCCTTGTAGGTATTAGCACTTGTCTCTGGGGTGTTGGTGGGGTCGCCGCTAAGTATGGTGTGCAGTTCACTGTAAAAGCGGCAGGTCTGCGGCTCAGCACCAGATTTCTTGTTGCCCTCTCTTGCCGTGTGATATCACTGGGGAAATTCCTTTGCTTTCACATGGCTCTGCTGCTGAGCTCTGTCGTACCCCATTTCCTGCATCCCCTGTGCAATCTGCTCATAGATGTCCTTGTTTCTACAGCTGGTCTATAGCTGTGCCTGCACTGACTCTTTTCCCCCACAGGCTCAGGAGATCCAGTATTTTCTGTCTGCTCCAGGCAGGAGCATGTTTAGTGCATGGAGCCGGCATAGTTGGCTGGGCAGTTGCACACAACAAGGCTCAACTACTAGGAGTGCTTGCCGAGGTGGGCAATCATGAAAAGGCATTACAAAACCATGTAGGATTTTTAAAGGGGGGTGGGAGGGACTTCTAGTTACTGTGACCCTAGGCACTGGAGTTTAAAACTGTGAGCAGAGCTATCACTGACATGGGACTGAGGTATTGTGGGAAATGGCTGAAGAACTCTTACGGTCAACATAAGTCATGCAGTGTCTACATTTACACTGTGTAGACCAAAGTAGGTTGACCATAGGTCTACACTGTTCAGGGAGATGGTTTTCCTGTGTTGCTGTAACAGGACTCTTATGTTGGTTGGAGACAAATTTAAGTTTAGACATATGCAGGCATAGGTCAAAACAAGGCAACTTACATTGACCTAACTTTGTAGTGTAGACCAAGCCTATGACTTTGTAGCACAAGCAGGCCAATCTGCAAGATTTACACCCAGCAGGAGACAGCTAGTGCAGCCTCTCCCAAACCAATTGCTAAGAATTCCTTAAACCACGAATGAAGGTTGAGGTTGAACAAGTAAACTGGAGTAATAGTAATAGGATGAAATTTAATAGTGAGAAGTGTAAGGTTACGCATTTAGGGATTAATAACAAGAATTTTAGTTATAAGTTGGGGACGCATCAATTAGAAGTAATGGAAGAGGAGAAGGACCTTGGAATATTGGTTGATCATAGGATGACTATGAGCTGCCAATGTGATATGGCTGTGAAAAAAGCTAATGCAGTTTTGGGATGCATCAGGAGAGGCATTTCCAGTAGGGATAAGGAGGTTTTAGTACAGTTATACAAGGCACTGGTGAGACCTCACCTAGAATACTGTGTGCAGTTCTGGTCTCCCATGTTTAAAAAGGATGAATTCACATTGGAGCAGGTACAGAGAAGGGCTACTAGGATGATCCGAGGAATGGAAAACTTGTCTTATGAAAGGAGACTTAAGGAGCTTGGCTTGTTTAGCCTAACTAAAAGAAGGTTGAGGGGAGATATGATTGCTCTCTATAAATATATCAGAGGGATAAATACAGGAGAGGGAGAGGAATTATTTCAGCTCAGCACCAATGTGGACACAAGAACAAATGGGTATAAACTGGCCACCAGGAAGTTTAGACTTGAAATTAGACGAAGGTTTCTAACCATCAGAGGAGTGAAGTTTTGGAATAGCCTTCCAAGGGAAGCAGTGGGGGCAAAAGATCTATCTGGTTTTAAGATTCTACTCGATAAGTTTATGGAGGAGATGGTATGATGGGATAATGGGATTTTGGTAAGTAATTGATCTTTAAATATTCAGGACTAATCCCCTGAGATGGGATATTAGATGTATGGGATCTGAGTTACCCAGGAAAGAATTTTCTGTAGTATCTGGCTGGTGAATCTTGCTCATATGCTCAGGGTTTAGCTGATCGCCATATTTGGGGTCGGGAAGGAATTTTCCTCCAGGGCAGATTGGAGAGGCCCTGGAGGTTTTTCGCCTTCCTCTGTAGCATGGGGCATGGGTGACTTGAGGGAGGCTTCTCTGCTCCTTGAAGTCTTTAAACCATGATTTAAGGACTTCAATAGCTCAGACATAGGTGAGGTTTTTCGTAGGAGTGGGTGGGTAAGATTCTGTGGCCTGCGCTGTGCAGGAGGTCGGACTAGATGATCAGAATGGTCCCTTCTGACCTTAGTATCTATGAATCTATAAGTCCAAACCAGTCTTTGACAAATGCATGATTTGGGATGGAAGAGCTTGAGATACTCTAACGTAATGTTCTTATGTCCCAGAAACTTCCACTCATGCTCAAATGCAAATAGCTTCATTTCCCAGCAGCCACTGGATTCCTGGCATGTGGCTGTACTTGCTAGGGAAGAAGGCTGGAGCATACCAGTACAGCCATTGAGACTAGATGTGGTCATTCAATACACTCCCACTGAATTCTTCTCAAGGGATGCTCATTCCAGTTCCTTGCTGGTTTTCACTGACAGGCACACTCATTGTAGCCTGGACAGATGCAGTGCAACTTCACATGGTGCACCAGTGACATCTAATATTCCTAGTGCATACATCTGAAGATGTAGAGTGTGAATTCAAATCCTCCACTGAGAGCCCTACTTCCTTTCAGTTGCTTGTTTTTATGTCCAGAAAACAATACTGTGACTGCATATCCATACTTGAACTGGAGGGTTTCTTCTGGGATGAAAGTTTCTGGAACATTTGAGGCACATACATAAGATATGATGCTTAGGTCAGATGTCCTCTAGGTGAACATCAGCTCTCAGCAGTCTGAAAAGCACTTCCTATTAGCTTGGATATGGGACATGTGCATCATTGAGACGGGCTAATAAGGCTGAGGGAGCTGCCCCATCCTTGAGTAATGGGTGCTAATTTAATTTTGGAGGGGGTGTGCATGCAGGAGAGAGAGAGAAACCCCCAGAAAAGTCAATGGTTTGCAAAATGCCACTGAAAATTAACAGCAAGTTAGAAGGCTACCCCCATGTCTATGTGCATGAACAGCAGCCCTTTCATGCTTGGTTGAATTGAAAATAAGTTTCAAGGCATTTGCAAGCAGGCTGGCTTGGTGACACTATGGAGCCATTCTGCCATTTTTAGAGTAGCATCACCAGAGTCCATGCTTTCTGGACTCCACTGAAAATCAGTCAAGAGCAGAACCCCTATCATGGCCTGCAGCTATACTGCCCACCTCAAAGGCCGCCAGCAATGTAACAGTGAACACAGCCCTACAAAAGAGACACTTTGTACTAGAACTGGCCACCTTGGACAAGGCTTAGTAACCTTAGTAACTCTGTTTTGACTGGGTGCCACCTGTCTTGCATCTGGCCCAACGCTTTATCATTTTCTGTGCCCTAAGGCCCCAGTGAGGGTCAGAATAGCTGCCAGCCTATGATGCCTAGAAAGCATTCCTTACTACAGGCGCATTGACAGGTATACCACTGAACATGGATCCTTTGTGGTTGTGGGCCTGTTCCTGCAGACAAAGTGCTGGTATAGGCCAGTTTGTGGCCCCATTCATATGTGGCCAAGGGAACTTATAGTCTGTGGATAGTTAGTGCCAGGCTGTGCTCCGTGTGAGCACCCCTTGGTGATAGACCATGGAGTAGAGCAGATTGAAAGATAGTGAAGTTTTTATGGCTAAATTTCAGAACTTTTCAGCCAGATGTAAACTGGAAGCCAGGTGGCAAGTCCACGGCTGGAGGCCAAGTTGGAGGTGCTCCAGTGTCAGTGAGATGTTCCTTTCCCGTGGAGACTCATCTTTCACCAAGTTCCAGAGGCTCTCCCTTCCTCAGGGGCCTCCTAAGGGGCACAGCTCCCCTTGTAGAAGCAGGACAGATCATGCCGCTGAAGCATTGGTGTGGCTGCAGCCAAAGCATTGTACTGTACTATTTACACAGAAGCTGTTGCACTAGCCACCTCCTGTCACTCAGTTTGAGCTGCAAGGCCTCCTTCTTTCCCCAGGCTCTTCTCCCCCGTTCCCAGGCCCAGCTCCAGAGCCCCCCTCCACTTCATCTGTTGCTGCTCCAGCTGGAGCCGCTTTGTTTAGGGCACTGGTGTTCATCTGGTGGGGGCGGGGGGAGTTGCAGCTTCTCCATTCATCCAACAGCTGCTTTCTGCAGATTGCTGTGACACTAAATGCCCCTGCAACTCCTGGATACATAGGCATCCAGTCAGAGGTGAAAGTAAGCCAGTCCGGTCCGGTATGGTGTACCAGCAAAAGCCGGTATACAACTGACCGTACCGGCAGGGGGCAACTTCCCCAGGCCGGCAATTTAAAAGGGCCCTGGGATTTAAAGGCCCTGCCTCTTCAGGTTGAGGCCCCGACCCCCTGCTCAGGACCCCGGTCCTGCGTACCATTAAGTCCTTTATATTACTTTCACCCCTGCAACCAGTCTAAGCCTGATGGAAGGAGACCCTCTGCAAATGACCCAGGAGACCAAGTTGGAGTCAATGGAGGACTGACTGGGAAATCCATACAACTAGGACAGGTACATTCAGGGGAAGCCAGATGGCAACCTAGCACTCACTCTGCTAGTGAAATCTCTCAGCATGTCTCTCAGCATAGTAGTATAAGCAGCTATGTGACATGGAAGTGGCTAAGCCTCAGTCTGCAGCTGCTTCCTTGACAGCCACAGCCCCATGCTGCAGCTGAGAGCACTTTGAATCCACAGCTGCAAGAAATTCATGTAGGAGTGGTTGGAGTATGTTTTGCAGCCTCTTTTAAAGACACAAGCCCCACCTTGTCTGGCTGACCAGGGATGTGCTTGCTGGCTGCCTGGATTGATCATTTTCTGTGGTCTCTTCTCTCCACGGTCAGCCCAAGGGGAGGCAAAAATCATGCCAGCGAGTTGCCACGAGTTCCAATGGGACTGTGGATAAAATGGTCTAAAGCCCCCATGGGATTTAGGAACCTAAGTTCCATTGTAAAAAGTGACTTCAGTGCTTAAGAGCCTAAATGTCATTGACTCTCAGTGAGATGTAGGCTCCTCAGTGCCTTAGAGTTGGTCTACCTGGTGCAGGAATGAGCACTACAGGTAAATTCTAATACACAGCAACATGTTGTGCACTAATTGGCCCATGTAGACCCTGCTGGTGCCCACTGAGGGTACAGATACACTGCAAAAAACAATGCCACGGAAGTATTTCCAAGCCTAGTTCTACAGAGCTGGGCTGGTGGGATTCATGCTACCATGCTAAAAATAGCCATGTATTCATTCCCGTTTGGGCTGGAGCTTGGGTTCTGAAACCCACTCCCTACCAGGCTTCCGAGATCTGATCTGGAACATGTACACAGCTATTTTTAGCACTGAACCATGAGTCCCAAGAGACCTAGGCTCTGAGACACTGCCATAGGTGAGGTTTTTTTAGGAGTGTAGTCATATCCTAAAAGTTCCCTCCCTCCCTGCTGCTTCAGACTTTCAGGCAAATGTTCATAATCTACTAGTAAAAAGAGACTCCAACGAGAGACTGCTGAATTGGAATTAATTTGCAAACTGGATACAATCAATTTAGGCTTGAATAAAGACTGGGAGTGGATGGGTCATTATACAAAGTAAAACTATTTCCCCATGTTTATTCCCCCTCCCCTCCCCCGCATTCCTCAGATGTTCTTGTCAACTGCTGGAAATGGCCACCTTGATTATCACTACAAAAGGTTTTCTTCCTCCCCCTAACCCCCCCACCCCCTGCTGGTAATAGCTCATCTTAAGTGATCACTCTCCTTACAGTGTGTATGGTAACACCCATTGTTTCATGTTCTCTGTGTATATAAATCTCTCCACTGTATTTTCCACTGAATGCATCCGATAAATTGAGCTGTTGCTCACGAAAGCTTATGCTCAAATAAATTTGTTAGTCTCTAAGGTGCCACAGGTACTCCTTTTATTTTTAGAACTCATTTGTTATTTTTGGGGGGGAAGGCGGCATTAAGCATACTGACAACACACAAAGCTTTTGTGAAATGAAACACAAATTAAATGAAGCATGTTGTGTGGTTCACTGTGTCAGTATATTAATTTCTCAAAAACACAGAAAGGCACATATTGTCCAAAGTGTGGAATTTGTAATTTTGTAAGTAAAATTAAAGAACGCATAAGACTCTAGTCCTCGTTTACCAACTAATCAGGTAGGTCCCTGATCTTTTGTATTTGCCTTTAGCTACCAGTATAGTTTTGCAAATTTACTGCTTTTTTAGCATCTAACCAACTATGAAGTTTGAACTGATCCTAATATGCTAAAAACGCAGTCGACTGATTCAGAAGCGGCTGGATGAGAGTGCAAGTCTGTTAAAAATTGGCAGCATTCTGAATTCAACTTTCCTGACCCCTGTGATTTTATTCCAATCATTTTTTACTATTGTGATGCAATAAACTGTGATAACCTTCTTTGCAAACATAGATTTGAGATACAAAACTGGATCTTCAGTTTTAAATGCTAAAAGCGAAGGAATGAACTATTCCATCCTTATGGTGGTTCCATTTTTTTGTTGTTAATTAGCTTGAGGTAGATTTCCTCGTCAGGCAGTAATCTAACAAATCCCTCTGAAACCGCCTTCAATTGCTTTTGTAAGTTTAGTGTCTCTTCGTACCGTCTCTTGATGTACAAAGTTTATGCTATGTTTTGCTCAAAGTCCTCCTCATCCTTAGTGCAAATTTCAGCATAGTTACATTGGTTGAATACAAATACAGTGACAGCTATGATCAGCAGAGACGCTCAAGATGAAATCTCAGTTTAAGTGAGAAGGGGCTGGTAATGAGGGCCTATCAGTTTTGAAACCTGCTCCTCACCTTGGTCCCAAATAACCCAGGACTAATGTCTTTCAGCATGCCTTGAAAGTCTAATCAGTTTATTTGATCTTTTGGAGTGGGACGAATTTAATAGGGGATGATATTTATGCGTTAGGGAAGTTTTATTGGAGATCATCAGCTGGTTAGCTTATGATTTGTATAGATTTTTTAAAAATTATGTGCTAGAGTGTTTGATGTTTTATTTATATCACATCAGAAGCCTAAATTTATAAATGTAGAGACACAGTCTTTCTGGGAGTTCTGGACAGTATTGTGAAGCTGTGTCATCAATCCTCTTTTTCCTCAGTCAACCAATCACACAGACGATAGTGACTGTGGAAGAATTTTTGAATTCCCACAACGTGTTATTGAAGCGTGCATGTTAGATGTTAAAACATTTCACCAAGGTTCAAATAGAAGCTTAGCAGCCTCATGTCAGAAGTTTAGGATGATTGTACCTGAGAAGTGTCTCATTCTTTTTGTTTTATTCTTGTTGTTTGAGCAAATGGGCAAGACCTCCTTGTCAAATTTCTTTCTGCAGTGTCAGGCAGCATCTTCAACAGCTTGGACGCAAAATGCCACAGTTTCATTTCAGCTGTAGAATGAATAGTATCGTATAGGAATGTATTATTCCTTATAAGGAGGCTTTTAGGAATTTTTAGATCATATCTCGTGTGTGGCTAAACATCTTGATTTATTGTGAATGTTGGTTCTTTTAATTTTGACTATAGTTCTTCACTTGCCACATCTAGTAACAGACCTGCAAGTTGAAATCTGCCTGTACAAGTACATCCACAGTGAAGTGTCTCAATCGTAAATTGATCATTTTGTGCTTCACTGCAGGCACAATAGACAAAGGTGAGGTGCAGTAAGGACATGCTACATTCTGCCAAAATATCCAGAAGTATCATCCATGTTTAAATGAAACTCCTAGGTCTGTAAGAAGCTTTCACATCAGAGGACACTTAATTGTACTAAACCAGCTGATCACTAGATGGCCTCATAACCTAAGAGATTTGGGCAGATCTAGGTTTAAGACATAGCGCGATTACCAGCCTTACTTTTAAAAACTTTTAGATTTATAGTTGTCACTTCAGAGCACAAGCAAGACCCCCTTTAAAAGGATGTTTGCTAAATGTCATACTGAGTGTCAGAAGGATTCTAGAACAAGAGACTTGTACTTTTGTACTCAGCAACTCAGTTTATGATGCCTTAGAGACTAACAAATTTATTAGAGCATAAGCTTTCGTGAGCTACAGCTCACTTCATCGGATGCATTTGGTGGAAAAAACAGAGGAGAGATTTATATACACACACACAGAGAACATGAAACAATGGGTTTATCATACACACTGTAAGGAGAGTGATCACTTAAGATAAGCCATCACCAACAGCAGGGGGGGGAAGGAGGAAAACCTTTCATGGTGACAAGCAGGTAGGCTAATTCCAGCAGTTAACAAGAATATCAGAGGAACAGTGGGGGGTGGGGTGGGAGGGAGAAATACCATGGGGAAATAGTTTTACTTTGTGTAATGACTCATCCATTCCCAGTCTCTATTCAAGCCTAAGTTAATTGTATCCAGTTTGCAAATTAATTCCAATTCAGCAGTCTCTCGTTGGAGTCTGTTTTTGAAGCTTTTTTGTTGAAGTATAGCCACTCTTAGGTCTGTGATCGAGTGACCAGAGAGATTGAAGTGTTCTCCAACTGGTTTTTGAATGTTATAATTCTTGACGTCTGATTTGTGTCCATTCATTCTTTTACGTAGAGACTGTCCAGTTTGGCCAATGTACATGGCAGAGGGGCATTGCTGGCACATGATGGCATATATCACATTGGTAGATGCGCAGGTGAACGAGCCTCTGATAGTGTGGCTGATGTGATTAGGCCCTATGATGGTATCCCCTGAATAGATATGTGGACAGAGTTGGCAACGGGCTTTGTTGCAAGGATAGGTTCCTGGGTTAGTGGTTCTGTTGTGTGGTGTGTGGTTGCTGGTGAGTATTTGCTTCAGATTGGGGGGCTGTCTGTAAGCAAGGACTGGTCTGTCTCCCAAGATCTGAGAGAGCGATGGCTCGTCCTTCAGGATAGGTTGTAGATCCTTGATGATGCGTTGGAGAGGTTTTAGTTGGGGGCTGAAGGTGATGGCTAGTGGCGTTCTGTTGTTTTCTTTGTTGGGCCTGTCCTGTAGTAGGTGACTTCTGGGTACTCTTCTGGCTCTGTCAATCTGTTTCTTCACTTCAGCAGGTGGGTATTGTAGTTGTAGGAATGCATGATAGAGATCTTGTAGGTGTTTGTCCCTGTCTGAGGGGTTGGAGCAAATGCGGTTATATCGTAGCGCTTGGCTGTAGACAATGGATCGAGTGGTATGATCTGGATGAAAGCTAGAGGCATGTAGGTAGGAATAGCGGTCAGTAGGTTTCCGATATAGGGTGGTGTTTATGTGACCATCGCTTATTAGCACCGTAGTGTCCAGGAAGTGGATCTCTTGTGTGGACTGGTCCAGGCTGAGGTTGATGGTGGGATGGAAATTGTTGAAATCATGGTGGAATTCCTCAAGAGCTTCTTTTCCATGGGTCCAGATGATGAAGATGTCATCAATGTAGCGCAAGTAGAGTAGGGGCATTAGGGGACGAGAGCTGAGGAAGCGTTGTTCTAAGTCAGCCATAAAAATGTTGGCATACTGTGGGGCCATGCGGGTACCCATCGCAGTGCCGCTGATTTGAAGGTATACATTGTCACCAAATGTGAAATAGTTATGGGTCAGGATAAAGTCACAAAGTTCTGCCACCAGGTTAGCCGTGACAGTATCGGGGATACTGTTCCTGACGGCTTGTAGTCCATCTTTGTGTGGAATGTTGGTGTAGAGGGCTTCTACATCCATAGTGGCTAGGATGGTGTTTTTAGGAAGATCACCAATGGACTGTAGTTTCCTCAGGAAATCGGTGGTGTCTCGAAGATAGCTGGGAGTGCTGGTAACGAAGGGCCTGAGGAGGGAGTCTACATAGCCAGACAATCCTGCGCATCTACCAATGTGATATATGCCATCATGTGCCAGCAATGCCCCTCTGCCATGTACATTGGCCAAACTGGACAGTCTCTACGTAAAAGAATGAATGGACACAAATCAGACGTCAAGAATTATAACATTCAAAAACCAGTTGGAGAACACTTCAATCTCTCTGGTCACTTGATCACAGACCTAATTCACCTGCGCATCTACCAATGTGATATATGCCATCATGTGCCAGCAATGCCCCTCTGCCATGTACATTGGCCAAACTGGACAGTCTCTACGTAAAAGAATGAATGGACACAAATCAGACGTCAAGAATTATAACATTCAAAAACCAGTTGGAGAACACTTCAATCTCTCTGGTCACTCGATCACAGACCTAAGAGTGGCTATACTTCAACAAAAAAGCTTCAAAAACAGACTCCAACGAGAGACTGCTGAATTGGAATTAATTTGCAAACTGGATACAATTAACTTAGGCTTGAATAGAGACTGGGAATGGATGAGTCATTACACAAAGTAAAACTATTTCCCCATGTTTCAGAGTAGCAGCTGTGTTAGTCTGTATTCGCAAAAAGAAAAGGAGTACTTGTGGCACCTTAGAGACTAACAAATTTATTAGAGCATAAGCTTTCGTGAGCTACAGCTCACTTCATCGGATGCATTCGATGAAGTGAGCTGTAGCTCACGAAAGCTTATGCTCTAATAAATTTGTTAGTCTCTAAGGTGCCACAAGTACTCCTTTTCTATTTCCCCATGGTATTTCTCCCTCCCACCCCACCCCCCACTGTTCCTCTGATATTCTTGTTAACTGCTGGAATTAGCCTACCTGCTTGTCACCATGAAAGGTTTTCCTCCTTCCCCCCCCTGCTGTTGGTGATGGCTTATCTTAAGTGATCACTCTCCTTACAGTGTGTATGATAAACCCATTGTTTCATGTTCTCTGTGTGTGTGTATATAAATCTCTCCTCTGTTTTTTCCACCAAATGCATCCGATGAAGTGAGCTGTAGCTCACGAAAGCTTATGCTCTAATAAATTTGTTAGTCTCTAAGGTGCCACAAGTACTCCTTTTCTTTTTGCGAATACAGACTAACACGGCTGCTACTCTGAAACCTCAGTTTATGATGTAGGTCAATGATTCCTAGGCTGTTAGTTGAGAGTCCCAAAGCATATCACCAGGGAGCTTCAGGGGGCATGCACATGTGTGAAGGGGGGTAGAAAAAGGCAGGTCACAGCCTCAAGTGATCCCGGATGTGTTGCAGCACCACCACTCCTTCCATTCTCCTCCAGGGGGGGGAGGTGGAGGGGCAGGTGTTGCTGATCAGCCCCTCAAGGAGGCAGCACCAAATTCAGCCAGCAGTGGGAACAAGAGACAAGAGTCCAACTTTCACCCTTGGGTTGCACAGAAGGGGGTTGGTAAATGGAAGCTGCTGCTCCACCACATGGCTGGACTGACGGGGAAGGAAGAGAGGAGGCCTGCTGCCTGTTAATAACTGAGATGTGGGCAGTTGGGCCTTGGGTAGAGCAGGAGTCAGTAGCCAGGAATAGGAGCCTAGAGTCAGAACTGGAGTAAGAAATCAGGAGTCAAAGCAAGGTTACCTGGAGAGAAGCGGGGCTAGTCACACAGGCAAGATCACAGACATGGGTAAATGCTATGAGCAGCTGCCAGCTTGCTGTTGGGCTGAAAAGCTGATCTGCTGACTCTTCCCAGCAGTCAGAGGGTGTAGCCAATCAGGCAGCCTATTGCAGGCCAGCTGTGCCCATTAGGTTGCCTGGAGACTGGCTCTGCTGCAGACCCTGATTCCTGACACCCCCTCTTCCCAGTCTCAAAGCACAAAGGCAGTGCTGGGAGAGAGGTTGGGGAGGACAGAGCAGATCTCAGGAAAAGACAGATGAGGGGATTTTAGGGGAAATTGGTGTTGGGGCAGAGGAAATCCATTGGGAGGGAAACCCACAGGTGGGGAAGGGAAACACAAAGGTGGAGGAGACAGACAGTTTGAGAGCAGAGGGGAATCTGTGAGAAGGAAAAAGAAAAGGAGGACTTGTGGCACCTTAGAGACTAACAAATTTATTAGAGCATAAGCTTTCGTGAGCTACAGCTCACTTCATCGGATGCATTCAGTGGAAAATGGGGAAGCATACTATAAATTTGCTTGAGGGACAGATACAGTATCTGTTTGCAAGGGGAGGGAATGGTCCCAGTAAATCCCTTTGAAAGGGGCTGCTGTTACATTAAGGCTG
Organism: Dermochelys coriacea; assembly: GCF_009764565.3. Taxonomy (NCBI): domain Eukaryota; kingdom Metazoa; phylum Chordata; order Testudines; family Dermochelyidae; genus Dermochelys; species Dermochelys coriacea. Next base: position 244,976,035 of record NC_050068.2, read on the forward strand.
GGAAACCCTGATCTAGACTGAGTTAACTTTATTTCACAGAGGCTCTATGAGTGAGTAAAGAAAAAAAAACAACTAAACTTCACTATTGTTAAAAATAGGTACAAGGTGTAAATCCATTTCCCATCTGGATTTCTTTTATTTACATTTTTAAATTTAGGGTTAGTTTATACCAGTTTGCAAGAGTTTTTCCAAAATCTTTTTTTTTTTAAGTTAGAAATTTCATCTCACATCTGTATGACAGATACTCAGATTTTTAAGAAAATGATACTATATTTTATCGAATTTGGTGCTGATGAGTTTGAGTTTTATGAATATAGATATCTTATAAAACACAAGTACATAGTAATAGTAGCAAAAATAAATACAATATCATTAAACAATGAGATTTCATATGCATTAATTTAGGTTACACTTTCCATTCCACTTTGATAGAATTTAGATAGATAACTCCTATTACAGTCAATGGCATTAGTGTGGTTAAAGCCTGTATCAGCCATTGAAGATTCAGGCCCTGATCTTGTAAAAATTTATCCACATGCTTAATTTGATGCACTGTGGTTGAAATCCTGGCCCCCCCTTAAGTCAATGGCAAAACCTCCATTAACTTTGATGGGGCCAGGTTTTTACCCTGTGAGTAGTTCTGTTTTAGTGAGTGCAGGATTGGAGGTTTAGCGTTTTACTTCTTAGAAGCCAATATTCACATAGCAAAACAATCTCAAAATAATATGGTTTTCAGTTACCAAATTCTATCTTTGTTTTTATCTAACACGTTGAATTTCTTCCAAATAACAGATAACTAATAATTGATCTTTTTTTCCCTACAGGAACATATCAACTATAAATTGGATCACACTAATTATTTTTGTTTCATTTTGTTCTTTACTTTCAAATGCAGAACTAAAAACGAATTAGAACACTGGTGTGGGAAATGCTTGTTATCAGTAAGTATGAAGGACCATGGAATTATAAGAATTTCGGTCTCAAAAAACCAACAAAAGATGGGCACCCCAGACATTGCACCATTGTGCTAGGACATGAGAACCCGAAAATGAAACTGACTAGTTTACGTTCAGTGTCCTGGTTGAGCGAAACACAAAGAGAGAAAAGTAAATTAGACTGCAAGGATTGTTTCTGATTTTGACAGGTTTCAGAGTAGCAGCTGCGTTAGTCTGTATCCGCAAAAAGAAAAGAAGTAATTGTGGCACTTTAGAGACTAACAAATTTATTTGAGCATAAGCTTTCGTGAGCTACAGCTCACTTCATCGGATGCATGCAGTGGAAAATACAGTGGGGAGATTTTATATACACAGAGAACATAAAACAATGAGGGTGTTACCATACAGACTGTAACAAGAGTGATCAGGTAAGGTGAGCTATTACCAGCAGGAGAATCGGGGGCGGGGGGGAACTTTTGTAGTGATAATCAAGGTGGGCCATTTCCAGCAGTTGACAAGAACATGTGAGGAACAGTGGGGGGGGGGGGAATAAACATGGGGAAATAGTTTTACTTTGTGTAATGACACATCCACTTCCAGTCTTTATTCAAGCCTAAGTTAATTGTATCCAGTTTGCAAATTAATTCCAATTCAGCAGTCTCTCGGAGTCTGGTTTTGAAGTTTTTTTGTTGAAGTCTCTCAACAAGCGTTTTTATAACGACAATACCTACCTGCTGAAGTGAAGAATTACAGACCTAAGAGTGGCTATCCTTCAACAAAAAAGCTTCAAAAACAGACTCCAACGAGAGACTGCTGAATTGGAATTAATTTGCAAACTGGATACAATTAATTTAGGCTTGAATAGAGACTGGGAATGGATGAGTCATTACACAAAGTAAAACTATTTCCCCATGTTATTTCTGCCCCCCACCCCACCCTACCCTCCACTGTTCCTCTGATATTCTTGTTAACTGCTGGAATTAGCCTACCTTGCTTGTCACCATGAAAGGTTTTCCTCCTTTTACCCTCCCCCCCCTGCTGCTGGTGATGGCTTATCTTAAGTGATCACTCTCCTTACAGTGTGTATGATAAACCCATTGTTTCATGTTCTCTGTGTGTGTATATAAATCTCTCCTCTGTTTTTTCCACCAAATGCATCCGATGAAGTGAGCTGTAGCTCACGAAAGCTTATGCTCTAATAAATTTGTTAGTCTCTAAGGTGCCACAAGTACTGCTTTTCTTTTTGCGAATACAGACTAACATGGCTGCTACTCTGAAACCTATTCCTATATATAATCCCAATCTAACCTCACCAAGAATCACAGAACTTTAGAGATGGCAAGAGGCCTGTCTGATCTGTCTCCCTGCCATCGCCAGATTTTTCCTTTACACAGGCATCGCAAAGCAGATCTAGTAGCAGTTCTACGATATCAAACACTGCCCCCTTTAAAGGATGTAAGGGAAAAAGCATGCACGTGGCTCCCAAAGCAGAGCACGAGCCTGATGATCTCACCGAGCTGGTGCTTGTGAAACAGGAAACAGAAGCCGGGCAAATGCTATTTGCTAACCACAGCAACAACACAAGTTGCAAAAAACCAACAACAAAATGGAGAAGGACAGATTCACTGTGCAGACAGATTCCAGGTTTAAGCTGTCACAGTAATAACAAAGGTAGGTTTTTAAAAAACATTAAAAGTTAAAATCTTTTCTGCACTAGCGTTACACAGTGTTAGCAGCACTTTCCTAAGGAGGACTGCTTTTACTAGCTCAGTCCCTGCTCCCCTGGCCAATGAAGACAGGGATGGAACTGTTAGAGCACTGTACAAAGCTCTGCTGAGCAGCAGGCTTGCTGCTCTAGAAGTCGTGAGTCTTTTAAGAGAGGCTGGGAAGAGAGATACATGGTCAGTGATACAGACCTGGCAAGTCTCAATCTTTTGGATTAATTTTAAGGCAGTTTTAAGAATCCCTTATTTTTGAATTAATTTTATCCAAAGAACACAATTAATTTGAAATTAATCAATTTAAAAAAAAGGTAGTGCTATCTGAGTCCTTCTATCAGCGTATGTGTTTTTACACTCACATTTCTTATATTTAAAAACAGATTTTTTCCTCTCCTGTTGCTGTAGGAGAAATCCATACAACTCGGAAAACTGACTAAACGGGAAATTATGAAATTGACCATAAAAGAAAGTGCTGTAAAATGCACTGTACAAACTGAAAAAAAAAGTCCTCTCCTTTTGATAGATTCAAAGATTTTAAGGACAGAAGTGACCATTAGATCATCTAGTGAGTCTGACCATCTGTACAACACAGACCACAGAACTTCACATCGTTGTGTAATGTCTCTCAGCTTCATAGATCCATAGAATTTAGAGCCAGAAGGGACCATATTGTCATGTAGTCTGACCTTCAGTATATGAGCCATTAACTCTCACCCAGTTACCCTTATCCTGAGCCCAATAACTTGTGTCTGACTAAAGCTTAAGTTACGTTTGACTAAAGAATATCTTCCAAAAAGGCTTCCAGTCTTGGTCTGAAGACATCAAGATATGGAGGATGCACCACTTCCATTGGTAGTTAGTTCCAGTGGTTAATCACACACACTATTCAAAATTTGTGTCTAATTTCTCATTTGAATCTGCCTGGCTTCAGCTTCTGGCCATGGGTTCTTGTTATATCTTTCTCCGCTTGATTTAAAGAGCCCTTTGGTACCTGGTATTTTCTCCCCATGAAGATATTTATACACACTAATCAACTCACTTCTCAATCTTCTTTTTGATATTCTTAACAGGTTGGGATATTTAAGTCTGTAGCCCCCAAATAATTTTTGCAGCTCTTTTTGGAATCTTCTTCAATTTTGTTACCTTCTTTTTTAAATGTGAACACTGGATATGTACACAGTATGTGTCTTACTTATGCTGTATTCAGAAGTAAAATCACTTTCCTACTTCTCATTACTTCCTTGTCTATATTGAGGTAAAATTACCTCCCTATATCTCAGTAGTGGCCAGTGTTGCGAATTCCCATGATTTTGTCATGGGTATCATGATAATTGTTTTCCTTAAAGCCCCAGATTCTGGATTCAGGTGGATATGTGATGATTTCAGCCTTCATTCTTAAAGAAAAAAGATGTTTCTAGTCCTCGTGACTATGGAGAAAGCTTCAAAATGTGACCCCAGTACACTGCATCCTAAAAGCTCAAAAAGCAGAAGGCAAATAAAAAGAACATCTAATGTATTAGTTTTACATAATCTCATTATTTTAAAGCCAATCTCATGATTTTTGGTGAGCCTGACTCATGATATTTGACGATTTGGGATTGGCAATACTGGCACTCCCCTATGTATACATCCAAGGATTGCATTAGCTGTTTTTAACCCCAGCTTCTCATTCATGTTCAGTGTCTTGTCCACTACTATCCTACAATAATTCTTTTCAGAGTTACTGCTTTCCAGGACACAGTCCCCCATTCTGTCGGCATCACCGGCATTCCTTGTTCCTAGATATATAACTTTGCATTTGACTGTATTAAAGCATATTTTATCCCAGGTTATCAAGTGATCCAGATGGCTCTGTATAATTGTCATGTTGTCATCATTTAGTGCTCCACTAATTTTTGTGTCATCTGTAAATTTTATCAGCAGTGATTTTATATTTAATTCCAGATCATCGAGCAAAGTGTTGAATAGCATTGGGCCTACTACCGATTCCTATGAAACCTCAATAGCAACATCCCATTCAATAATGATTCCCCATTGACAATTACTTTTTGAGAATTGTCAGTTAGCCAATGCTTAATTTATTTAATGTGTGCTCTATGGATATTGTTTAGTGCTCTTTCTTAATCAGAATGTCATGCGGTACTAAGCAAATGCTATACAAAAGTCCAGACATAACCTTCTTAAAAAATAAAATCAGTTAATTTGATAAGACCTATTTGCCATAAAACCATGTTAACTGGTGCTGATTATATTCCTGTCCTTTAATTCTTTATCGGTTGTATACTGTATCAGCTTTCCCATTATTATGCCTGGTGTTGGTGTCAGACTAACTAGCCTATAGTTACCAGGTCATCCCACTTGTATAATATTAGCTGTAACTTGCAATACTGTGTGTATAACATGTTTTAGGAGTGTAGGTTTTAAGTTAACAATGTCCCTTTAATGATTAAACTTTTGGCCTGTGTTACAATGATAGTTTTAAAATTAAGAGATTTTAAATGTCTCGCTCATTCAGATTGTTCCCACAGTTTGACAGCCCACTCAGTGCAGGATTTTAAGCAACATTTACATCGAAATCCACAGGAGATTCAATAATAGAGCTCTTCTTGAATGGAAAATAAGGTGCGTTGTACCTACACCTGGAAAAAAAAATTAGAGGTAAGAGAGACTTTATATTTCCATCAACTTCAAAGGCAGCAAGAATTTTCAGCAGAGGTGTGACCTAAGTGATAATAGCATAGTCATTGCTCTCCTTAGTGTCCTGATTTGATTTTGACCAGAGGTTAAAAAAGCTTAAGGCATGAATTAAGATGCACTAAGGGCCCAGTCCTGCACTCCAGTGGCACCCCAGGCACAGTTAGTGTTCTGGGTGCAGCAGAAATGGATAACCATGCCCTATGTGTACATTTTGGGTCAATTAATGCCTGTTCTACGCCTGCCAGGGACTTCCTCTATATTGTGGAAATTCCATAGGGGACAGTAAGACAGCTTTTTGGCCCCTTTTTGCTGGCAGAGCTGGTGTAAGGTGGTTGTGGGGCATCAATGAATTGGGGCCACAGCCTCTTTTTTAGGGTCCTCCTCCCAATGAGTAGGTTTCAGAGTAGCAGCCGTGTTAGTCTGTATTCGCAAAAAGAAAAGGAGTACTTGTGGCACCTTAGAGACTAACAAATTTATTAGAGCATAAGCTTTCGTGAGCTACAGCATCCGATGAAGTGAGCTGTAGCTCACGAAAGCTTATGCTCTAATAAATTTGTTAGTCTCTAAGGTGCCACAAGTACTCCTTTTCTTTCTCCCAATGAGTAGTTCATATCTGTCCCATTTAGGGGCAGTGTGAAATTGACTGGAGTCATGACAGTGTTGCTGCTGCCGCCCGTGTTTTGATTGGCAACAATGAAGCTGCCCAGTGTTGTTCAAGCTGCTGCTGCTTGGTAAAGCTACGAGCCTCAGCACAGGTGCTGAAGCCCTCCCTTTGCAGACCACCCTACAGTGGTTTACATTCAGCTCACATATGTTTATCTCCACAAGCCTATAGGAGGAACCTGCTCTTGTTTTAGTGAAAGCTTAAAGTCCCCAGAAATTGATGGTTTAATGCCCTCCACTTGCCAGGGAATACTTCTTACTCACCCCTGGAGGGTAGATTATAAGCACTATAAATATCATAAAGAAATTCAGAGCAGCCATTGGACCTTTAATTAGCATTTCTATAGCCCCTTTAAAGTTCATGCCACATATAACAACAACGTGGGCTCTCTGCCATGCCTGTGCATAATTGCATAGATTAAACATTCACTGAAAAGCAATAGGTGTGAACATCCTGCTGTTGTGTTTATCTGTGGGGAGTAGGGAGGCAGACGCTAAAAAATGTGTGTATTTAATCTTCAAATCTGTCAATTCAACCACTGACATTGTATGTCCTTGGAAGTGTTTGAGACACTTCCCCATATGCAGTTCCCTGATTTGATGACTTTAATGGCTCATTCCCTTGAATGCCACCACCCCTGTCATGGATTTTATTTTAAGTATCCAAAGACGCTGTAGTAGAGCACAATTCAAAGTAATACCCTTCCCCAAACCTTTTCAGGGTTTTGTAGCAAAGGTGCCATTTAATATTCACTCTCTTGCCTTCCCGATGGGAATACCTGCTGCAGAATGTGAGATTAGTAGCCGAGCCTTAGACCAGGTCTATGCCAAGAGCACCCTGCTAGTATATCTACTCTAGCATACTATACTGGAAGCAGCCCCCTCCACTTGCCCTCTCCAAGTAAAATAAGCTATGGTGGCAAAACCACAGTTTTATTGGTAGAACTGCATCTAAACTAGGAACTTTTGCAGGCACAGCTCTGTTGGTCAAAGATTATACCTTCACACCCCTGCCTGACATAGCTATGCCAGTACCAGTTGCCATCTAAGGTCTAAAGTTGAAATTAGAAATCAAGTCCATCTAAATGGCAAGCCCAGCAGTAACAGTATGTGGTGTAATTTATGCTCAGTGCATGTTTGTTTCCTTAGGGCCACTGAAGTCAATAAGAGTTTTGCCATGGACTTTAGTGGAGCCATGGTTTGGCCCATTGGGTTGACTTTATCTCCTCCTGCCATAACAGAATTAGAGTAATGAGCTGTCACATGAACTGTTGCTTCCCATCCAAAAAAACCCACTCCACTATCCTCCAAGTTTCTCCACCCCTGTGTAGGATTTGTCTTTTCTGGAACTACATTGTAGACCTGTGACATGGGGAAATATAAGCCTGACAAACTTGAGACTTTTCATCAACATATAGCAACTCCCATCCATCTGCCGCCTCTTGCAGCATTGATGGTTGTTAACCTTGAAATAGATATTTTATCATTAATACGTTGCTCTTGCTTTCAGGAATTGCCATCCATTGCTACAAAACGAGACCGCTTCTGAGTTGGTTTCAAACGCGTCTCCTCACACACTTACAAGATCAACCTTCGCTGTGCAGTGCTTTGAATTCAGATCAGGAAGGATTTTACCAAAGGGGAGGCATGGTATTCTGGTACTTGAAGTGGTTTATAGGCTTTGTCAGTAGAGATGTCCTCACAAAAGCTTCAAGGAGCAGTAACAGCACCTCTTTGGTATGGAGATGCTGCTATCACAGGACTCCAGGAAGCTTCCTGGATCCTGAAATGAGAGCATTTCTGGAGGAGAACACTGAAGTCAGTAGCAGTGGGCACCTCACACCAGAGATACAACTGCGACTTCTGACGCCTCGCTGCAGATTCTGGCAAGAAAGAGCTGACTTGTGGCCCTATGGTGACCCCTTCTGGGCAATCTACTGGCCAGGAGGCCAAGCCCTTTCCAGGTACAGTGCAGAGTGACCACTAGAGTAAATATGTACTATCACCCCATGCTGTATAGGATACCAGATTTGCTTGTGATAGTACTGCGCTCTAGTGCCTGCAGCCAAAGGCGTTTGTAAGCCCTAGTACAAGTACACCTAACACAGATTCTCCTTCAGCTCAAGTAATAGAAGCTTGTGGCTTTGGAATAGAAAGTCCCAAGTACTATCTCTGCTGATGACTATGAAGTCTGTGCAGCTGCTGTATGTAGAATAACTGTTGGCTGTTAAATCTGTTGACTTCAATGGAGTAGCATGTGTTTACACCAGGGCTGAATTTGGATGCGTGGGAAAGTTTTTTGCATTTTCCACAAAAATATTGCAAGGTATTTAATCACATCATTTAGTGTCACTTCAAGAGGGGAATACTTAGTTCACAATAACTTAGGGTTATTCCAGGAGGAGACAAACATGCTCATGGAAGCACATCTGTGTCCACTGAAAAGGGTAGAATTCTGCTGGTGCAACCTTTGAGCATAGACAAGGCCTAACCTATATCCAGATTGGTTCTAAAATCCTAAATAAGGGGATGGGAATGTACACAGACAGGATTATTTTATATTTATCTGACAGTATTGCACTTATTTACAAACTGTGTGCCATATTTTCTTTCTGACAGTATGCTGTCAAAATGCAGATGCTGTCTCTGATTCCCAGGGGCTATTAATGTTCTTATATCACCCAGAAGTATTTTCTCATACCTAACAGCATAAAAAGTCATGAGTCATTACTGCAAACAGCCAACTCTTCAGCCATCTCCCATTGAGTTGAAAGGGAAAGGTTTGATTTGGGGTTGGGTTGGGCTTTTAATATTTTACATTTTTATCATTTTATTCATTTTTGTCTGCAAGAAAGCAAAAATCAGAGGCTTTTTTAAGTTGGAAAAAATATGGTCTCACAGCTGTTATGAGAGTTGATTAGGCTGACATTCAACACAATTAAAGTGCTGCTAAAAACAGTAAGTCAATTAGGTACTGTAGTTAATCTCATCTCCATGTTTTGTTATCAAATGGTGCCTTTTCTACCTAACCATTTGGTTAGCAACATTAATTAATGCTCTGGCATTTCACCAGCGGATTTAACCACTATTGGCTGTTTTGCTGACTTGAGAACTTCAGTAATTAATTGCATAATCTGAAAAAGTGAAAAATGGACAGTGCAGAGGGGGAAAAATGCTACTTACGGATTTGTATGCTCTTTCCACAATGACTGTTTTCCACAACATCTAAGCTCTCTTATGATGAAGTTTCAGAGTACCCTTCACAATACAACCTGAGATACCTTATTAACCTAGCCTTGCAGACAACTGTCTCCAGCACTAAGGCAATCTATTTCCATGCTGGACTAGCATTTAGGCCCTAACTGTTTTCTGAACTTCTAAAGTGAACATCAATATTACAGGCAATCTAAGAAACACTGAATTGGAATCAAGGTACTTAAAAATATTCTGAGCACAATCACCCTCTCTACTTGCATTACTTCAGATCCAAGCAGGGTTCTGCTGCATGCTCCTCCTTTTCTATGACCCCCCTCCATATAGAAGTTATGGGTTCATCTGAGAGAGAGCAAGGCTGCCATAGAGGAAAGGGTGTCAGCAGGGCTGGATTAAGGTTATGAGGGGCCTGACACAAATAGGAGGGAAGGGCCTAAGTATGAATTACATATTGTAAGAACAATTATGAAGTCATAAAACATTTATCGACAAACATTTACATATTATTTATTTATATAAAAATAACAAGTTTATTCTATTCTGACTACACTCAATTCTTCAAACAATCCCCCCCCCCCCAGCTTTAGCAGTGGCAAAGTCATGAATGATGTCATTGTAATTCAAAGACCTGATGATTTCATTCTCAATGCTCAAGAGGGACAAAGCACAGAGATGCTCTTGAGTCATGGTGGATCGGAGGACATTTTTGACCCTGGTTAGAAGAGAGAAGGAACGTTCTCCACTACAGTTAGTGATCACTAATGACAAATACAGCCGTAATGCAGTTTCAACATTTCAGAAACATTCTATCACATTGGTTCCAGTGATAACTCAGTACATCCAAATAAGATTTGCTTTCATCATCTTTTCTCTCTATATCTGAGAGTGATGCGAATTCAACAAATTGAAGAAATTCTTTAGTAAAATCTACAGGGAGATCGTCTGGGTCCTTCTGACACAGACGTCTGATAGCTTCACTGACTTCGGAACTTGAAATGTTAGGCAAAAAATTTGTCAATACACTATAGTACAGTTTTTTCAATATTTTCGTAAGCCTCGATCCAATGTCCTAATGAACTCTTCAGTCTGTCAATGATTCTGATGAAGGTATTAGCTCTGAAGGCCTCCTTGTCACTGAATGAGTGGGAAGCTGCATCGTCGCATGTCTTCTGTCTTTTGCGGCGTTTGGCTGACTTATACTCATGGTTAGCAGTCTTTGCAGCCCCCTGAATTTCATACACATCAAAACTATCCTGCATTTGTTGAAAAACAGTTCCAAGACTCCTCATTAGGTTTACCGCAGTGGAAAGGTCAATTTGAGCACTTTGCAAGCATAGACTGCACCTGCTGAATGGCTGAAGTATATCATTCCAGACCTCAGCATTGCATCACTCAGGATCTTCACATCTTTTCTTGTTGCTGATTTTTGAGATTCATCTTCCTTGATGCTCTCTAGTGCTTCAAGGATGTTGGGGTATCCCAGAACAACTGCATTTGCAGCTTCAGCGTTAGCACTTCACCATGTCCCTGAAAGTAATTTGGGCACTGGGTATCCCTTTGGTAGTGAATCTCTAAGAAACACCCAACGACTGGTTGATGCAGAGAAAAAAAATTGTACAATTCTTGAACAAATCCAAAAAAAGAAACTGCTTCAACACAACAATCCACGGCAGACTGGTCAACAAGGCTGAGTGAGTGAGCAGCACATGGTATGTAATCAACCAAAGCACTATGCTCTTTTATCTTTGCCTGCATCCCTGAATATTTGCCACTCATATTACTTGCATTGTCATAGCTTTGGCCACAACAAAGGCGGATGTCAATCCCATTTCTGGTAAGGAAATTGAGTAGGTACGAGACAAGTTGCTCCCCTGTGTAGCTGGTGATGTTTATGAATGTCAAATTGGTCCGCTGGGTAGCACGTAACGCAAGATGACAGTCAGCTGATCTACATGTGACACATTTGGTGTTGAGTCGACAGACGCTGAAAAATATCCCACATCTTTGATCTCATCTATAATCGCTGATAGTGTCGTCTTTGCCAGCAGTGCAAAGAATTAATCACAAATAGTCTTTGATAGATATGATGTATGGCCTTTTCCATAATTTGCGTCTTCATTGATGTGCTGAGCTAAGAAAGGCTTGAATTTAGAGATTAGCTCTAGAATGCCAAGATAATTGCCATTGTGTTTCAATCCAACAGTCTCATCTGAGCCACGGAATGGCATACCATGCTCAGCAAGAAAAACTGTGGTTTCAACGACACATCTGAGAACGTTCTTCCGATAAGCACGAGCTTCCAAAAACCGGTTTTCCATTTGCCTATCAATTCTGCCACTAACTTTCTTTCGGGCATGGTAGCTGCTGACGATGTATGCTGCTCACTCATTGCATGATTGATAACGTATGCAGTATTCTTCCAATCATTGAAGCCTTTGCAGAACATTCCCCCTCCTTTTGGTATCAAAAAACAGGCTGCAATAAAAACAGTACACTTCCTTCTTAGAAGGCGAATAGATGAGCCATTTGTCTTGCCAGTCTGTTTGTTAGGCTTCACATCTTCAAACACTGATTTGGTCAGGTAACAATTCTGATTGGTGTACTCTTGCTTTGTCAATGAAATGTCAGCATCTAGATTCTGGCATTTCTGTGGGCCCTTCTCAGTCCAATATGCAATGAGATCTTGAGAAGTCACATCCCACGCGCCTGGATCGTTGGAGAAGGATATTTTTGTCTTACTATCACTGGGAAAGTCTTCAGAGGAGCGGGGCGAGACTGCAGCTAGAGAAGTCACAGGAGGCTGCTCCTTTTCATCAGGCGCAGGTGCAAAAGGTTCACGTGGGCTGGTATTCACCTGGACTTCCTCACCACCAGACTTAACAGGAGGAAAAAACATTAGGAGCAAAGGAGAACTTTTCAGTACCGCATCTTGTCTCTGCCGTCAGCCTTTGGCCTCCTCCTCCTTTCTTCAACATGGTTTCTCTTGTCCAGTGTAGGCCTACTGTGTACAAAGTTCTATGTTGCTTGGGCCCACAAACACTTACTTAGCCCACAAAGACAAAATCACAACCACCGTAAATTGAATTCACAATCTTGATAGATTAATTTGTACAAAGCAATATCTAATGAGAAAAAATTTCTGATGGCCCCGCTACCGTTGCTCAGCTGTTACTTCAGTATGGAATGGAGGGCCTAAAAATTAGAGCCTAAAGTAGGGCCTAAAAATAGGAGGGCGTAAGGCTATAGCCTTATTAGCTTATGGGTTAATCTGGCCCAGGGTGCCAGGAACTAGTGCTACTGGGCCACCACATAAATTCCATTGCTCTTTTTGTTGGTGCCCTCTGAGCTACAGAATATCCTTGTGGATCTGAGAACGTCTGCACATTAGGAGGGTCGTGCTGCCTGCCCATTATATGGAATAAGGGGAGGAGGGTTGGTTAAACCCCTTCCCCATGGCAGAATAGTGAAGAGTCTCACCTGTTCTATATTGTTATAGTCCCTATGAAGCTAGGACAACTTTCATCCCACCCCCACACATAGGGGAGAAAATGACGTGCTGTATTTAATAATAAATAATAATAATACCTGGCTCTTATATAGTCTTCAGGCTTTTCCTCCTCAGTTCCAGGTTAGAAGTCTTTGTTTGTTTGCTGACTCTTCACAGCAGGATGGTTCTGGCTGTCATGGTGCCTAGCAGAATCTCACATTCATTGTTAGTTTGCCTTATTTTTCCAGTCACTCCGGTGTAGCATTTCAATGGAATATGAGCATGTGGCTCTTTAAAAACCAGAAAAGGAGCTCATGTTGCAAGTTGTCGGATAAATCATGTGGCAAGACATGAGTGAGTGAGTTGCTTTGAAGTTATAGAATTTACATCTCTCAGAGGCTGAGTGCTGCAGCAAACTATCCAGATATTGCTGTTAAAACATTCATATTTGTACTGATAGTTGTAACTTTAATGTCACTACTATCAGCTACAGTTGTTCCATTTTCTGCTTTGAGTGTCAAGTTTCATAGCCACCATCCAATTTTAACCCATTCATTCCATGTTTTAAACGGAGAGAATGATCTGATTGAAATGAAGATTGTAGCTTGTTGCTATTATTGCACTGCGTGCACCCTCTGGTGGTTTTTGGTATTAGCACAGACATGCTGGTTTGCAGGAGAGACTGTGTGCAAGGCTTAAATGGAATATCTTTTGAATTAGTATCATGCATCATTACATCTATGAAGTGGACTCTCACCCAGTTTTCATTTTATACTCAGGTATATCTTAGATAACCCGGATGCTGTCAGAATGGAATCAGTACTAGATCTCGGAAGTGGATGTGGAGCAACAGCAATCGCTGCTGTGATGAGCGGTGCATCCCAGGTCCTTGCTAATGACATCGACCCCAGTAAGATACTTCTTTCCAAGCCCTGCAAAAGGACATTTTTCAAGCACATTTGAGGAGTAGCATTGCTTTCAGTAGTTTGGAGAAATTCATGGTTTCAAATAAAATTAGAAGGAAGCAAAAAAGTTACACAGGTCCTGCCCAGTGCTTCAGTTTACAGCACTAACAGTAGAGCCGTTCCTGGGGGATGGTGAATTGGGGCGACCGCTCTGGGCCCCACACTTTTGGGGCCCCCATGGGTTGGTGCAATTGGCCGGTGCCACATGGGTGGTGGGTGAACCACTGGCTGGGGGAGGCTTCCCTCAGCCCTGCCCCTTCCATCTGAGGGAGAGCGTGCCGGGAGGTGAAGAGTGCATGGCAGTGCCACTGCAGCCTCCCCAGTCCCAGAGCGCCGGGACGGAGAGCGTGTTGCACTGCTGCAGCCTCCCCACCCCCAGGAAGGCGGGCGCCATGGCCCCAGCCCGCTGGAGTCCAGTAGTACTACCAAAGCAGTACCCTGGAGGGGGAGGGGTGGAGCGTAGGCCAGGCCACGCCTGGCTGTTTGGGGAGACACCGCCTCCCTCAGCCTCCTCTACCTGCCCTCGGCACGGTCAGTCCCGGAAATGACGTCACTTCCACCCTGGGCCCCCCACTCCCTTAGGGAAGGCCCTGACTATCAGTCTAGCACTTTTGGCAAAAATTAAGGACTAGATTCTGCCATCCTTACTCACGTGACTAAGGCCATGTCTACACCACAGAGCTCACAGCAGCACAGTTGTACCGATGCAGCTGCACCACTGTATTGTCTCTCATATAGAGCTCTATGCTGAGAGCTCTCCCATCAGCAGCCTTAAATCACCTCCAATGAGCCGTGATAGCTTCTCCCACCGACATAGCGCTGTGCACACTACCACTCATGCCGGCATCATTTATGTTGTTCAGGGGGGTGGAATATTCACACCCCTGAGCGACATAAGTTTTGCCGACATAAGTGGTAGTGTGGACATGGCCTAAATAGTATCTCGCTCTGTGCTCATGCCCATTGAAATGAATGGGAGAGCACATTTTCTAATGTATGTCCCTAGCAAGATGTCTTCCTGTTTTGGAAGACCCTCCAGGGGAAGTGGATAGTTTAGTCTCTATGCCGAATCAGGCCTTGGCCTCTCTGCCAAGCCTGCCAATTTAAGTGGTGCTTTTTGTGTTGTGGGCGCCAAGTCACTAGGAACTGACCTACAGTGGAAGCCTGTCTAGCGATAGATCATAGGATTAGCAGGAGAACTGGGTTCTGTTTCCAGCACTTGCATTGAGTTGCTCATTGACCTTGGGCAAGTCACTTAACTGCTCTATGTCTAGTTTCCCCGGATGTAAAAATGGGGATAATATTTATCAGAGAGGTGCCGTGAGGTTTAATGTTTGTAAAGCTCTTGGAGTTCTTTGGCCAAAAGGAAGTATGAGTGCATGGTAATTTTACACACACCTCTTTATTATTTCACAATGGCCCCTGCTACCATCTGTCATGGGATAACAAGTATAAGTCATTAACAGCCTGGATCATGTCAAAATTGGTGATGCCTTTAATGTCTTCTGCAGCATTACAACTTGATGTAAAACTGGACCTGTGAACTTGCTCAATGCCTCTTGTAACAATAAAAACGTCAGACTTAGTATATTATTTCAGATATTTCACAGTCACATTCAAACCTGACAGATACTTGGATGGTGATTTCTTTTATAAGAGATGTCAAAAATCCTCCCTGCCTGCCTCACATACCTTGGCAAGTCTCTGCTTCTGTTTTCTGTCGATCTTGCCTAGATGTCTGCGTTCCTCTGGTAACTTGTGTATGCAGCTTTTTAACCAC
This sequence comes from Dermochelys coriacea, assembly GCF_009764565.3. Lineage (NCBI taxonomy): Eukaryota > Metazoa > Chordata > Testudines > Dermochelyidae > Dermochelys > Dermochelys coriacea. The sequence continues at coordinate 244,991,496 of NC_050068.2, forward strand.
ACCTTCCATATAGCAGCAGTGCTGTATCTGAACTCAGCCTTGTGTAACACTCAGTATACACCATTGGTTAGTGGATAATGACTTCACCTAGAAGGTCTGTCAACAGGTTAACTTGCATTTATGAACCTTTCTTTGCTGATACATTTTGGTAAAGAAATAGATCTATTCTCTCCAAATTCTATTGAAAACAGTCTATTCAGTTTTTATCTCTATATTATCTTAATCAAATATTTTTTGTATGTGTTTTGAAACAGCTTATCACCTCTAGGATGGGATAAGTCTCGTCCTTAACAATTTGTTCTTTTCATACTTAGGTCAATTTCTAAAGTATGTGCAAATAATCCAAGTTAATATTTGAAAGATGACTGTTGATTATGACTACCAAAACGTTCCCCACACTCTTCAATATGTTAGATTACACTGCTTTGGACTTGTAACAAAAAAAAGTTTAATCATCAAGAAATTAAAGTTAAAGCGAGATTACACATGCATGCTCCCCCTCCAGCCAACACAAACAACTTCTAGAGGAATTTAAAAATTAACACATTTTACACAGAAAATGTAGAACTATATTTTTATACTTTAAGGCTTGATTTATTTTCAAAGTGATTGATTTTGAGTGTCTCAGTTTTGGGGTGCCCAATTTGAGACACTTTTAAGGACTGATCTGAGTACCCATCCTCTGAAATTGGGCCCAGTCACCTTTGAGCATTTAGCTCCTGAATCCTTTTATGCACTTTATCCATATTTCAGCACCTAAGTGAGTGACCTGATTTTCTAAGGGGTTGCACACCCAACATTTTGACCACTGGCCTGTGTTTTTAATTGCCTTACTTAGGGAAAGAGACTAATGAGATTTATTTTATGGATTTTATTTTTGAATAAACCACACTGATACTGTCTCTATATCTGGGGTAAACTCTGAGTTCTGGGAAGTTACACCAAGAATGATTTGTCCCATGTTTACATGTTTTAATAATTATTTTCTGATTATGTGGCTAACAGCAATTTACATGTCTTATTTTTACTTGTTTTCCCCTTGGCACCCTTTACATTTGATTTATTCTTATTAATTTACTTAATATTCTTTGTTGACTAGGGAGAAAATATTGTCTCGTGGCAAAGGCACTGAACTGGGACTTGCACTAGTGGGTTCAAGTCTTGGCTCTGCCATAGATTTCCTGTGTAACCTTGGGCAAGTCACTTCATCTGCGCTGTGCCTCAGTTCCAATCTGTAAAATGGGGATAATACCTAACAAGGATGGTATGAGAATCAAATCCACCAGGGATTGGGAGGTACTAAATTACTACCTTAATGAAGGCTATATAGACACCTAGTAGAATAACACTGTTATTTAAGAGATTATCCAAACAAAGAATTTGTGAAAATATTAGAAGAGTTTACCACTACAGATGGCATTTAAGTATAGAATTCTAAATCACTTCTCATGTACTTTTTGCTTGTTCTCAGTTGCAGGAATGGCCATGGTATTAAATTGTGAGCTGAACAATGTGAACCCCTTCCCTATTCTAACTAAGAACATCATTGATACAGAGCTGGACAACTGGGACCTCATTGTTTTGGGGGATATGTTTTATGATGAACAACTTGCAAACAGACTTCATCACTGGTTGAGGAAATGCATCAGTATTCATGGAACTAAAGTGCTAATTGGTGACCCTGGGAGGCCTCAGTTTTTAGGCCACCGCATTCACAGTCAATTGCACAAAGTGGTAGAATATTCACTTCCTGAATCCACTAGGCAAGAAAACAATGGATTAACCTCAAGCATTGTCTGGAGTTACCAGCCCTGACCTCTCCGTTTCTTCAAAAGCTGCTAACTCTGGATTTAGAAGAAGTATGGTCTTCAAAAAAAAAGAAATATGTTGTGTTTAAAAAGTATGAAAATGGAACATTGGGGCAGATCCTCCGCTAGTGCAAACTGCTGTAGCACCACTGAAGTCCACACAGTTATACTAATTCACTCCAGCTGAGAATTTGGCCCATAGTTTGAGAGAAGCCTTACAGGCAAATTCCATTCTCAGACATGCAGATGCCCCCTGCCCTGCCCCATTGAAACCAATGGAAGCTAAGTGTGCGTGTTCAAAGGCTGAACAGGATGTAACCAAATAAAATAAAGATAAATGGGGAGAGGATAATAGAAATTCAGTGGAGCAGCATGCAGCTTAGTGGGTTACCTCAGAATGTTCCTGCTTACTGTTGCACCAGTTGGTAAGAATATAGTTTTCAATGTCTAGTGAAGATAAAAAGAAAAGGAGTACTTGTGGCACCTTAGAGACTAACAAATTTATTAGAGCATAAGCTTTCGTGAGCTACAGCTCGCAGTAGCCGCTGTGTTAGTCTGTATTCGCAAAAAGAAAAGGAGTACTTGTGGCAATTTGTTAGTGAAGGTAAGTGTGTTGAACTACCTGGCTGCTTCACAAATTTCCTTTCCTAAAATAGCTAATTATGAGGCTATTTTGTCCCAAGAAGTGACAGTTTTATGAATGACATGTCCCTTAAAGAAAACTTAAGTAAGCAGTTTCAGTGGTCAGCAAGAGGTTTCCTTCTGATTATTGATTAACCAGGTGTGGGCTTTTCCAGAGTTTGCAGCCTTGAAGCCCTAATAGACATGGGGCACATCCTGCTTTTCTAAAAATGCATGTATCAGCAACTTTGACACAATTCTTATCAGGAAGGACGTGGGGTCAAGCTGCCCTTTCTGTGGCACCCAAAACTCCCTCTCCTCCTGTCTTGGTCAGGCTGAGACTGCTGAATGGCCAATTTGCAGCCTGCTGACTTGGCTGCTTTTAGCAATAAGCCACAGTGGTTTTGGGCATTGTCGCCTAAATCCCTATTTATTCACCAAAATCAGCACTAAGGCCTTCTGTACAGTGGGGATTTGCTCTGATTACAGCCATTGGCATAGCTGCACAGGTGCAAACCCCCCCTACTAGTGTAAGAGGTAAAGCCGCTATTTGCACTAGGGCAGCTATACCCTTGGCTGGACAAGGATGGCTATAATTGGGGCAAATCTCCACTCTAGCTAAGTGCTTTGACATCTGAATCTACATTTAGGGCCCTATAGGCACATGAATTTAAGTATCCAACCTTGAAAAGGGGTTTCTTCCTATTTTGGGGCCTACTGATAGTTTATTGCCCTGCCACATGGGATTCCTGGCATTGGTCTGGGTACCATACTCCCTGATGGGGAGGGATGTGCACTAGAGTTGCCTTGCAATACATCCTGTGTGACCGCTCCAACAGATTAGGTTGCAGCATTTAGAGCAGTGAACCACGGCCACTGGGACCTGCGGGCGGCCATGCCTGCGGACAGTCAACGTAAACAAACTGTCTCGCGGCCCGCCAGCGGATTACCCTGACAGGCTGCGTGCGGCCCATGGGCCGCAGGTTGCCCACCACTGATTTAGAGGCTCAGCAGTCATGAGAACCAGTAAGGCACAAGGATCAGTCCATCTCTGTTTGCATAAAGCAGTGCTCCCTAGAAGAATGAGCAGCTACAGTAAGGAGCAGTAACCGCTGTGAGGCTGCTATTCTTCCAGCTATTGAGCCAGGGTAGAAAGCTGGTATACAGAACTCCAGGATGGCAGTGAAAAGCCACCAGAGATAGGAGCTCCTCAAAGCTTCAAACAGAGGAGGAGAAATCTACAAAGGGGGGAAAACATTCCTTTCCAGTGGGACAGAACTGCTGCGAATCTCACAATAGGTTTGTTTGAAATTACTCACCATTCTTTGGTCTCATAGTGGGCCATGGTGTCATGTTAAAGGAAGATGCAGCTTATATTCGCTTTCAAATTTTGCATGCAGATCTGTTATGGTCTTCTATCAACTACTTCTGGTGTTTGACTTGGCGATATCTTGTCAACTTGTACTGTGTACAAATGCCTGCACGCCAAGATGAGCAAAGTCTCTTTAGAGGACACCCCCCTGTCCTGAGGATACTACTTTGACAGGGCAACACATTTTATTCAAAACACACGTACTACTGGAGTCCGATCCTGATCTCTCACCGGGTTTTTAACCGAGTTACTCCATTGATCCTCAGTGGAGTTATTCTTGATTCAAGCCAACTTCGCATTTAACAGCATACGTGCTGCGCTTTGGGGTGTATAAAAACCAAATAAGCTCAACTCAATGCCAAAAAGAGGAGCATTAAACATATCTTAAGGCATAACACCTCAAGGTGAACATAGCCGGGCCTTGGAAAACAGCAGCTACGCAGGTGGCAAACTGGGACTACTATTTGTTATGCAGAACATGCTTGTTTTACTGTTACTGACCCCTACTGTTCGGGTGACCAGACAGCAAGTGTGAAAAATCGGGACGCGGGTGGGGGATAATAGGAGCCTATATAAGAAAAAGACCCAAAAATCGCGACTGTCCCTATAAAATCTGGACATCTGATTACCCTACCTATCATCACCTGTACTATCCCCCTGCTGTATCTAGTAATAGATTTAGGTCCCAATGCTGCAAACACTTATGCATGTGCTTAACTTTATGCTTGGGATTTCAAATGAAAGTTAAGTGTTTGCCAGCAAGTTCTCTAGGCCTTTTTACCATGTCTGTACAATATCTAGTGTAATGGGATGCTAGGCATTACTGATTATTGCCTGGGGCCCCAAGGCATTACTGCAATATAAATAATAATAATTTTAAACTATTTTCTTAATGAAATACTGTTGGAGAATCAAAACATTGTAAGGTCATATTAACTACATATATTAAGTAAGAGTTAAGGCCAAGCTCAAACCTGCTGACCACTAGGACAAAGGGCCTATTGCTAAGATAAGGTCTATTGTTAAGTGAACCAACCTCTTGGCAAGGTTTAAGAATAATATGTAATAATAATGTTAAGTTGTGTGGCCTTTATTAAGAGTGGATAATTTAGTTGCTTAATGTTAGCACAGTATCTGGTTTAAAATTGTCAATGCGTCTTTTAACTAAAAGTAAAGAAAAATGGATGCTTGCAAAATATCAAATAATAGGATGCTTGAGAAAGACAAAGTATTGTGCATTATTGTGCATCCAGGGCTCAAGAGCAGATCCATTGACATTAACAGGAAACGTCTGGATAACGTGAATGGGCAAGATAACGTGTTTATTAAGCATGAACTGCATGTGATTGATTTGAAGAAACCAATTACAATGGTGTTTTGTATAAAATGAAGCATGTACATAGCATGAAATATATTAAATATGGACAAAGGAAAAGAGTGATTAGATATGGGCATAAGTGATGTAGGGGTTATGTAAGCGTATAAATGGATGTGAACTGTTAAGAATGATTGGAGCAACACAGAACCCTGCCCAAAAGGCCAAACTTGTCTAGCCCTGGTGATGAAAGAAACAGCCTACTATGCACGAGGACGGGGTCTCCAAACTTTATGAGATGAAGGCCATATTAGATTTTTGAAGGGGCTTTGCAGGCTGAAGCAACTGTGAAAGAAATTAAATATTTGCAAATATATGCAAAATCATTAAAAACACAACACTACTCTACTGAGTTGGTTGGGACTGTTTGGTTCTATTAGTGCTGTAGTTAAAATTTAACCATTATGAAATTGTTAATTTCCATCTTCTTTACTCCATTTATTGGAGATGTAATTAAGCATCTGGCTTGTATTTTTACTCTAAGGCAGGGGTCCGTGCCTGCTCGGCTGCAGCAGCAACTCTCCCCTAAGTTGGCTCCCCTTTTGGGGGGGGACACTGGCTCCCGGGGCACTCACTCCTCCACACAGCTCAGCTGAGCTACCCGCCCCCCCCCACCTGCACGAGCTGCTGCCGGCAGCCCCTCCCCCCTCATCTGCAGCAACGACTCTTCCCTAAATTGGCTCCCCTTTTTTGGGGACACTGGCTCCCAGAGGCACTCACCCCTCTGCACAGCTCAGCTGTGCTGCCACCCCGCATGAGCTGCTGCCGGCAGCCCCTCCCCCTGTTGGTTGGAGGGCCGGACAAATGGAAGCCCCGGGCCGGATCCAGCCCATGGCCATAGTTTGGAGACCTCTGCACTAGGACTAGGGAACTGATCGCTCTCTGATCCTCTCCTGCTTTATCTGTTTTACATATGCTTTGTGCTATAATTATGGTGCTAATATACTGCCCTAAATTTTTTCATAAAGCTTTAAAATTAATTAGTCTTGTTAAATTGGTGTGAACTGTGTTTTTCACCCAAAAAGATGATCAGACTTGTGATGTAAAGAGAGCCATTGCTTTAATTACAGGAAATATCATTTAACAGGGTATTGACAGGTACACTTAAGACATGAAAGCACTTGCATGCTGACAGAGAGCTCTAGTAGAAACAAAGAATGAAGGAGTCTGGTATTACAAAAGACAGTGGATACCAGAGAGAAAGCTGTTCCCCAGAGATGGTTGTTTCCTGAAAAAGCTGTACCATCTGAGAACTTTATATAAAAATCAATAAACAGTCCATGTCACTTGCTTAATTTTGTTTGGTCCAACTAATTGCTCCAAGGCTTCTCGGGAACGATCTGCAAAAAAAGCACAAGAAAAACAAAAGTTATTGTTTATAATGTATACAGATACTGTGCAAACAAAAGAATTTTGTAATACAACAAGATACAGGAATAATTTATTTCTTCATATTTGTTTAATTTGCCATTAGTGCAAAATATGGATTTTTTTTTTGTTTGCTCCATATTCTGGGAATGGACATTTGAAAAAAAAAAATCACATTTCAGATACTTTTATATCTGTAATAGTTCAAAATTGTGCCTTTTCTTCTTTATACCTATAATAATAAAGCACCATCAAGAACCAGACACTAGATTACAAGGATAGATGTTGGCGAGGTAGGGTTTTTTCTTTTATTATTTAGTAAATACACTCAACTACCCCTCAACCTATTCAGTACTAGTTGGCCTTTTTTTTTTTTTGGTAGGCATCTGAAAAGCTGTGGGTCTTGAGGTGGTTTGAAACAGAAGAGAAGAGGGTAGTGGCCTACAGATTGATTCAAGAATAGTATCCACATACAAAGGGCAGCACGGCAGAAGGTGTGAAGTTGGTTATGGGAGGAATGAACCAATGGGCAGAGCAGGCTATCATCTGTGGTGGAGAGGAAAGGGCAGAGCGATAAAAGAAAATTCTGGGTAAGTAGTGAGGAGCAGAGTTGAGAAGAGCTTTGAAGGTGAAGACAAGAAGCCTGAGCTTGATGCAGAGGAAAAAGGGAAACCAGTGGAAGATTGAAGAGGGTAGGAGTGGGAATGACATGGTCAGAATAATGGGCAAAGATGATAACCTTAGCACCTTCTTAAGAGGCTTTTCTGGTGCACTAATAAAAAAAAGATCAACAACTTTTTGTAGGCAATCTGCTTTTTTCTATGTTTAAAGTTTAAGTAATTCCTGGGCTAAGGCCAACATTGTATCACCATTTAACATTTATAACCTCGCAGGTTAGGGCTTCATTGTTCCAGGCACCATACAATGGAGAAAGTGACAATCCCATGATAACCAGAAGGCCACATAGCACTAAGAAAAGAGCACCACCTTCTCATTTTTAAGATAGAAACTCAAGAAGAAAATGGAAGGACCAACAAAACAATTACAAATTGAATCTAGCTGTACCACTTCCAAGGTAAATCCTAACTAAGGCCTTGATAAAAGAGAACACTTAAGCTGGTGTTTAATATTAAAGCATCTGTTTAAGCACTTTCCTGAATGGGGGCTAAGATACTTTGCATCTGATCCCCAAAGAAAACTGCTTTTTCCATCTTTTCATCGACTCAATTCAGTTCACATTGCTGGAATGACAGATTACTCTTGCACCCAGGAGTGCAACCATACTTTTCCTAAGGAACATGCCCAAAGCTCTCCCTCCCCAGCCCTGCAGCCAGCTCCACACACTGCCTCCTGGCTGCTCCCACACCAGGCTGAGCTCTCCCTCCACCACACCCAGCACTGAGCTCTTACTCAGAGAGGTGATCAGGCTGAGGAGCACCATCTGCAGCAGGGGCCAGAGGGCTGAGAGCCCCGGATCCCTTCCTCCTTCTGCATCTCCACTTCCCCAAAAGCCCAGATCCAATCTGCCTACCCTTCATGGGACTGGGGGTTCCCAGTGCCCATGGGTGCTGGAAGGACGGCAAAGGTGGTGGTGGGTGGGATGTGGGGGATGAAAAGCAGACATGAGGCCACAGTGATACTTAGATTTGGTCTAGCCACCCCTCCTTGGTCATGACAGATGTGTGGCTGAGCCAAATTTCCAGCTCCACTCAGGGGACAAGAAGAGGGGCTGCCTACCCCCCAATGCACCCCTGCTTGAATCATCAATTTCAACTGAGTTTATTCATAGCTTGCTAAGTGTTTATTCTTGATATTAGTTTTACCAAATGCAAAGCCACTATATTAATGCACAGTTAAAAACTGGCCTTTTCATAATCACAAAAGACTCAGAAAAGACAAAGTTATAGGTTCCCGAAGCAGCTGTAACAGTCCTCTTGAGCAGCCTGAATCTCCTCTCAAACTAGCACAACTTCAGTGAAGTTCCTCCTGATTTGCATCTGTGTGAAACTAGAATCTAGTTTTGCGCAATGTATTTACTTACCAGTTTCTACAGAGCCAACCACTGTGTGAGGTGGGTGGTACATGGTCACACCAGATAGGTCACATATGAAAACTAAGAACAAATGGGAGGAGGCATAGTCAGATAGATAGTGGACTTGAGTGGGAATCAGAAAACCTGATGTCCTATTTCCTGGCCTGCTTGGGGATCAAAAAAAGTCACTAGGGGGATATCAACCACTATTGACACCAGTACAGTTTCAGCTACATATAAAGATTGGAAACAAAGCTAAGACCAATCAAAGAGAAACCATTAAACATGAAAGCCTTTTAAATAAAGTATCGGTTTTGCACAGTAAATTTTCAGAGCAGAACAGCACTTTAAAACCTACTACTTTTGCAATCTCTCCACCAATGCTGTGTCTACACCAACATGTGCCTAACCTGTTGTGTCTTGGTTTTGTCTCTGTTCAACTGCCAAGTCTCAGAGGCAGGAACATTGCCTTGCTGTTTTGGAAAAACCCTTGTATATTTACATCACTATCATTAATAATCATTTGTTATTTGTTTTCAGGAGCATCCACAACTTGGTAAGTGCTTTCAAGACAGAAAAAAGACATGTTCCCTGTGCCATATTTTGGGCTGACTTTGGAGTGAATACTTTGCTGGCTATCTGCTTGATTTGACTAACCTGTTATCAGTGGGCATCCATGAAACAGCAGAATATATATTGCCGGACAGCAGGTAAGGACAGCTTCCACAGCTACATCTGTCAGAGTCACACAGCGTTCCATGTGGATCTCCTATTATGAGCACAAAAACCTGGTAACCACATCCGTAACTTCTAAAACACAACTTTTATGTTGTCCATTCTAATTTTATAGATCCGCACAGATAGTGATTATTAGGTTAAATATCCAGCTCTGTAAACTAACTCTGATAATGAAGTTCTTTTTTATGCATAAAGATTTCTGAGAAAACATATATGCACAAAGATTTATAAGAAATTCTTGGTACTTAGGTTGACCCTTAGTGGGTAACTATGACAGTCAGGATCCAGACACCCCATGAGGAGAACAGAAGGTTTAAACTCCAAAAAAAGAGCACTTGAACCAACTGATCGCATACTGTATTATTGTGCTATAGACATGTATTGAGCAAGGTCTTTTATGAAAGCTTGTAATATTTTGAACTTGATGATCCTTATGAGGTATGTATACAGACTGTGGCTACGTAGTTGTGTACATATAAAAACTGAGTTCATAATTTGTGCTGCAACGTTCAGTGCCACCTCATCGTGAGGCAAGTCAGAAAGGGAGGGACTTCCTTCCCAGACAGATGAGACTAGCTCCAAAAGCACCAAATATTGTACAACCCAGCAAAAGACAAATGATGGGCTAGTCAAGTTAATGGGAAAACACTGAAACAACCTGAAACTGAAAAGAAACCCCCAGTCTTGGAAACTAAGGGTATACCATGGGTACTGTGCTATAAAATTAGTTATGTTTTGGCTATATACAGTGTATGTTTTGTAGTAAGAATTAAGATATTAAAATAAATGAATAGGATAGTGGATACTAGTATTAGCCATTTTCTTTTTATGCCTTGTAAGTAACAGACAGGATTTTGTCTGTGTCTATGTTAATTAAATTAGAGGAATTTTGGAGGCCCAGGCCCCAATGTGGGAAAGGACAGTTACAAAATTTAGTAAGGTCTAATTTATAAGGCCTTTCTTGTTCAACATAAAACACTGCTATTTGTTACCATTTGAAGGTCTCTGCAAAGAACTGTTTGTGTGAATAAGGAAAGTATGCATAAGGGAAAAATAAGGTGTAAAGGCCATTTTTGAAGCCAGATGGCCCAGGAAGAAAAAGTGAAGAAACTAAAGAGACTGAAGAAACTCAAAGACGCCAGAGAACCATCAACGCGCATCCATGGTTGAGGAGGGGCAGACTGACGATTCTGAGGTAAAGGCTGGCACCCTTAAAACACAAAATAATTAATTAAATTAAAACCAGACAGAATGACCCTCTCTGAGGTGTCTTGGGCCATCGACAAATAACATCAATTAAGAAGTAACCGGTCACAAACTGACACAGTAAAATCCATAAACTTCAACAACAAAAAGACTATAAAAACCAGAGTGCTTTGCCATGGGACTTTGGGTTCATCTTGCCACTACTCCAAAAGCATCAGACCATGACCGACAGAGCCCGGCTCTGAACTGTAACTATAAACATCAACTGGCGGGGGAGAGAGAGAGAGAGAGAGAGTGTGTGTGTGTGTGACTAAAAAGCATATGCTAATTGCTGTATTCTCAATAAATGCGGTGTGTTGCCATTTCCCCTATAAAAAAAGATTTTGTGTGCTCTGTTTAAGCATAACATGTTTACACTTAAAACGCTACAGCACTGCTGTAGCACTTCAATGTAGACACTACCTACGCCGACGGGAGGGCTTCTCCCATTAGAGTAGTTAATCCACCTCCTGTGGGCATAGGTAATCCACCTTCTGTTGACCTACCGTCGGATTTTTCACTACATCAGATGTAAATTCCGAGGGTAGACTAGGCCTAAGAAAGGAGGGAGTTTTCCCCACTTTGAGTATCTATAAAAAAGAAGAAAAAAAACTCTACAAGCCATTAAAAGTGGAAGGGATTTGAACAGAAGAGTATCCAGAAATTGAGGGACAGCATGTAGGCTGGAAGCTGTCTGTGAAATGCTGGATCCTCCCTACAGTTAGGAGGTATGCTGAAAAACTGTTCAAAGCCAACAGGTAACTTGTATTAGAAAAGGAATTATTAATGTAATTTAAAAATGTAAAGCTTAAAGTTGCATTTTATGTTTGTTTTCTGCTCTTTTATATTTGTTTCCCTTGCTGTTTCATGTTTTAATCTGTGATTTTTTCCATTAAATAAACTGTTTGCTTTTATCTCAAACAGGTCTCTGGTGAGCAAACTGTATGGATCGTATGTGCCAAAGCAAGCTGGTGTCTGCGGGGCTGGTTTCACGCCTTCGGGGGTGACTAACCAGAGGGGAAAAGTCCAAGTGCCTGGTAGTTGAGAGCTTGGGATGGATGGATGGATTTGGGAAGGCTTGGGACTGGAAAGGCTGTTTGGACCACCCTGCCTGGGGTAACTAGGCTGGTGGAAGGAGAGCTGGTGGAGACCTATATGCGTGTGGGCTGGATACTGGTGTCCGGGCTCTGCGACATAGCAGCACAGCATTAAGACACCCAAAGTTACAGGGCAGGCAGTGACATAACCTCTTACTGGTCTGGGCGATCCCCAAAACATCAGAGTAATTAAATGAGGAAATATACATAGTCAATAAAGGAATTCATATAATCTTATTCTCTGAATCTACTGGCCTGTGAAGAATTGTGTCCAGATGTCCAAAGAGGGAATACTGGTAATTGGCAAAAAATGATGATCACACGTGTTCTGGGATTAATGAAACACTGGTGATTAACAAAGGGTGCCTATTACTAAGGCTATGTTTTAGTCACGGGTATTTTTAGTAAAAGTCATGGACAGGTCACGGGCAATAAACAAAAAGTCATAGCCTGTGACCTGTCCAGGACGTGTACTATAAACACCCCTGACTAAATCTTAGGGGCTCCGGGGTGCTGCTGCTGCTTTTGGGATGGGGACTCCAGGGCACTGCTGCTGCTTGGGGGAGGGGAGGGGCATACCATGGCTGTTCCGGGGGTTGAGGGGGCAGCCCAGGGTGCCGCGGCTATTCTGGCATCTCCCGGGGCAAGCTGCCTGGGGCCACCCAAGCAGCAACCGGTGCGGCTGGCCCCAGGGCTGCTCCAGCTGCTAGGGCAGCCCTGGCGTCAGCTACACTGTGGCTGCAGAAGTCACAGAGGTCCCAGAAAGTCACGGAATCCGTGACTTCCTTGACCTCCAAGACAGACTTGCAGCCTTACCTATTACCAAAGATGTGTGCTGTGATTGACAGATGCTAGTCTGATGATCAACAAGGTTCCCCTATCAGCCACATGTTCTCTAATTGTTGGGATAATGAACCATTGATTGATTTCTAAGTCAATAAGAGTCATTTGTTTTCATGGATAGTTTTGGTAATAATGTATTAGTTACAGATGTCTCTATTTACTTAATTGTAGAAGACACCTAAGAGAGAACTCAGTTAAATCAATCATGAGAAAATAATTTCTTTGTTCAAACCCCTTCATAGGAAAAGAGTTTTGAGGCAGTTGAACTTGGAGTGAATTGTTCTGCACTCACTTCTTCAGTTGTCAGATCGGTTTGGTACGGTATAATATGGAGGCTGACGCCAGCTTTGGTCAGAACTGTTGGCTCAGCTGAAAACAGGAAGTTAGGCCAATTCACTTGAGTATTAGCAGATAATCAAAGGAGGCTGTTAAATAACAGTGAATATGTTTGGTGTTTAAATTTCATAAAATTCATGAGATTTTGCATGTACTGTTTTTATGTACCCGTATCTTCACTTTTTGCATTGTATATGACCCCCAATATCTAAATAATCCTCCAAACATGGAAAAAGCCTTGTGTAATGCAAATAAAGTACTCTTATCAGAAAGGTTGCAGAGTAGCAGCTGTGTTAGTCTGTATTCGCAAAAAGAAAAGGAGTACTTGTGGCACCTTAGAGACTAACAAATTTATTTGAGCATAAGCTTTCGTGAGCTACAGCTCACTTCATCGGATGCATTTGGTGGAAATACAGAGGGGATATTTATATACACACACAGAAAACATGAAACAATGGGTTTTATCATACACACTGTAAGGAGAGTGATCACTTAAGATGAGCCATCACCAGCAGCGGGGGGGGGGGGGGGCAAGGAGGAAAACCTTTCATGGTGACAAGCAAGGTAGGCTTTTCCAGCAGTTAACAAGAACATCTGAGGAACAGTGGGGGGTGGTGGGGGGGGGGGAGAAAGGCATCATCAGAAAGGTATCAGAGTAGCAGTAGTGTTAGTCTGTATTCGCAAAAAGAAAAGGAGTACTTGTGGCACCTTAGAGACTAACAAATTTATTAGAGCATAAGCTTTCGTGAGCTACAGCTCACTTCATCGGATGCATTTGGTGGAAAATACAGAGGGGATATTTATATACACACACAGAAAACATGAAACAATGGGTTTTATCATACACACTGTAAGGAGAGTGATCACTTAAGATAAGCCATCACCAGCAGCAGGGGGGGGGAAAAGGAGGAAAACCTTTCATGGTGACAAGCAAGGTAGGCTAATTCCAGCAGTTAACAAGAATATCAGAGGAACAGTGGGGGGTGAGGTGGGAGGGAGAAATACCATGGGGAAATAGTTTTACTTTGTGTAATGACTCATCCATTCCCAGTCTCTATTCAAGCCTAAGTTAATTGTATCCAGTTTGCAAATTAATTCCAATTCAGCAGTCTCTCGTTGGAGTCTGTTTTTGAAGCTTTTTTGTTGAAGTATAGCCACTCTTAGGTCTGTGATCGAGTGACCAGAGAGATTGAAGTGTTCTCCAACTGGTTTTTGAATGTTATAATTCTTGACGTCTGATTTGTGTCCATTCATTCTTTTACGTAGAGACTGTCCAGTTTGGCCAATGTACATGGCAGAGGGGCATTGCTGGCACATGATGGCATATATCACATTGGTAGATGCGCAGGTGAACGAGCCTCTGATAGTGTGGCTGATGTGATTAGGCCCTATGATGGTATCCCCTGAATAGATATGTGGACAGAGTTGGCAACGGGCTTTGTTGCAAGGATAGGTTCCTGGGTTAGTGGTTCTGTTGTGTGGTGTGTGGTTGCTGGTGAGTATTTGCTTCAGATTGGGGGGCTGTCTGTAAGCAAGGACTGGTCTGTCTCCCAAAATCTGTGAGAGTGATGGGTCGTCCTTCAGGATAGGTTGTAGATCCTTGATGATGCGTTGGAGAGGTTTTAGTTGGGGGCTGAAGGTGATGGCTAGTGGCGTTCTGTTGTTTTCTTTGTTGGGCCTGTCCTGTAGTAGGTGACTTCTGGGTACTCTTCTGGCTCTGTCAATCTGTTTCTTCACTTCAGCAGGTGGGTATTGTAGTTGTAGGAATGCATGATAGAGATCTTGTAGGTGTTTGTCTCTGTCTGAGGGGTTGGAGCAAATGCGGTTATATCGTAGCACTTGGCTGTAGACAATGGATCGAGTGGTATGATCTGGATGAAAGCTAGAGGCATGTAGGTAGGAATAGCGGTCAGTAGGTTTCCGATATAGGATATATATATATATATATATATATATAGAGAGAGAGAGAGAGAGAGAGAGAGAGAGAGAGAGAGAGAATTATAACATTCAAAAACCAGTTGGAGAACACTTCAATCTCTCTGGTCACTCGATCACAGACCTAAGAGTGGCTATCCTTCAACCAAAAAGCTTCAAAAACAGACTCCAAGGAGAGACTGCTGAATTGGAATTAATTTGCAAACTGGATACAATTAATTTAGGCTTGAATAGAGACTGGGAATGGATGAGTCATTACACAAAGTAAAACTATTTCCCCATGGTATTTCTCCCTCCCACCTCACCCCCCACTGTTCCTCTGATATTCTTGTTAACTGCTGGAATTAGCCTACCTTGCTTGTCACCATGAAAGGTTTTCCTCCTTTCCCCCCCTGCTGCTGGTGATGGCTTATCTTAAGTGATCACTCTCCTTACAGTGTGTATGATAAACCCATTGTTTCATGTTCTCTGTGTGTGTGTGTGTGTGTGTATATAAATCTCTCCTCTGTTTTTTCCACCAAATGCATCCGATGAAGTGAGCTGTAGCTCACGAAAGCTTATGCTCTAATAAATTTGTTAGTCTCTAAGGTGCCACAAGTACTCCTTTTCTTTTTATCAGAAAGGTATTATCAGAAAGGTAATGCATCTCCGCACTTCAAAGCAATTGGTTATTGTGAGGGCATTCAGAGTTCAAAGACTCTAAAAGCATTCCTCTCTCACTGCTATCTAAGAAAAAATCATGGCACAGGGTAGCTATCCTGTCAGATTGTTCTAGGAGAACGAACATAAATCTGGATATAAAGGAAATTCCTTCATCTCTGCAATGTTTGGATTCAAACAGGGCAGAATAACTGAACAAGAAGACAGAGATCCCCAGAATTTTTCTGGGTTGCCCTAAAAGACTTTTGGGAAACTGGCAGATTATTACATCTCAGCTACCATTTGAAATGGTACATATATTTTGCCTGCTTTAACCTTTCAATAGCTCTATTTTCTTTTTCTTAGCTAATAAACCTTTAGAACTGGCTACCAATGTTGTCTTTGGTGTGAGATCTAGGATGCAACTCAGGACTCTTGGGACTGCGGGTAACCTGGAATATTTGTGATTTTAGGTATGAGTAACCATTTATCACATAGTCCAGCTTGCCTGGGTGGCAACGTAGTATACAAGATTATTGTAGTACTTTGGGATTTCACTGGGTTGGTGAAATTAATTATAAAATATACCATCAGACTGGGGTGTCTGCCCTGCTTCTGACAGTCTGCCCTGAGGTAGGCACTCACAGTTGCAAGCCACTCCAGACAACAGGACATATACATTAATCTGAGTTCTGCTGTATTACTCTCTATTCTATAAACTCTGATTAAATATATTCCAATTAAGCTAACTATTTGGCAGCTCCTATTATCATTATTCAAATTCAAACATGCAACATCAGAAAGGACTAACGCTACCTCCAAAGTCTGTTCGGGCCCTTCTTTCAGGGCACAGTTTTATTCTGCAAACATAAGACACACAAAGCTATCCTCATAACCAAAGCAGGCTGCAGCAGCCGAGGGGTCTTTCTCCTTGAACAGTCACAGATGAGGCTGGGCCCAGCTCCCCTTAAAGGGCCAGCCACCCTGTGAAACAGCCTCTTAGAGTTGTTAATTATAAAGAAGAAACTGATTTTTAAGTTTTGAATGCATTCCTATGAATTCAACCAGTCCTCAACTCTTCCTGCTCTGCTGACCTTTGTGTTGCCGAAGATTGCACCTTACTGCAGCTACACTGATGTAAAAAAATACCACTGTAGAAAGGGCCTTAGTCTTTAAGAACTATTTTTGCTGTATGACTTGCTTTTTTTAATTCCACTTTGGGCTGCTCTACACGGAAAGCAGCACCAGAGCAGTGACATTACTGCAGCAGCTGGTGCCAGAGTGGCTGCCAGCAGCTGCTGGGGCTCCCCTGTTAAGCCATCCTGTCCGCCCCCAGCACTGGCAACCCAGGTATCACTCCAGGCAGGGGGAGAGAGTCAGTGAACCACGCATGTGCGTTTGCCCCCACCCCCCATATAGCAGTCAAACTATGTCTCTGACAAAAGCTGGTGACCCGAAGGCTGCCTAATACTTGATTCATGCCCACAGTCATGGTAATTGTACATGCAAATGTAAATGAGTAACTTGATAATATAAATAAGATTTTTCCTCTGGAATTTTAAAAATGTACAAATGTACCATATTTGCTTTTAACATTGCTTTGTACTTAGAATAGGTTAGATGAGTTACCTTTAAATTCTTTGAACACATCCCACTAACTAGTGCTATGACACCATTATCAGTCACCTAGGAATAAAAAATCGGTTATTGGCATATTGGATTAAAGAATGGCACGTATCTTTTTAAAAAGCAGTAATTTTGGAAGGACAACCAGAGAGGGTGCAATGATGCATCCAGTGCGGTAATGCAACTGATCCCAGAGAAGCAGGGAATGTATTTCCAGTCATTAAACTTACATACTTTTTACATGCCCTGTGCTTTAGACTACCCGGAAGCCACTAAAATCATTTAGTTCTTCTCTGAACTGACACACGAGAGTTATGCAAATATATATTTTTACTCTACTTAGTAGTTTAAAATCTAGACGATAAAGGCGTCCTGTTGTACATTTTCTTGCTGTATGATCCAGTTTTGGCTGCCACACTTGGGCTGTATCTACACTAGCTTTCTGTTGAGAAATCATCAGCTATTGCACTGCCAGGGGTGCAGTTCTACCAGAGGTAGCAACAACAGGAGCATTAGTATAGATAGAGCACGGGCATTTTTAACACAAGGTGTTGAAAAATGTCATGCCTGTTTTTACCAATGGCTGAGTTGTGCCATAGGGAGATTTTCTGAAAAAGGGTAGTGCAGGCACCTTTTTGCAGTCTTCTCTCTGCTTAAAATTTTATTTCTGTTAGTCTTGAACTAAACATAAAATTCAAATGAAACACACACTTTTTAAAAATACAGAGCCAAATTCAATGCTAGTGTAAGTAGGCACGACTTCACTGACATTTACACCAAAGGTGAATTTGGCCCACTGTGGTTTTAAAACTGGCTCTTTTAAAATGGGGGGGGACAAGGTGGGTGATGTAATACCTTTTATTGGACCAACTTCTGTTGGTGGGAGAGAAGTTTTCAAGCTACACAAAGCTCTTCTAGGTTTGAAAGTTTGTCTGTTTCACCAACAGAAGTTGGTCCAATAAAAGATCCACCTTGTCTCTCTAATATCATGGGTCCAACACAGCTACAACACTGCATACAACAATCTTTTAAAATGGGTCAGGCTGCTGTCAGCTGCCCAAACCAGGAGTACATTGTAATTTTAATCAGTTTTATAACTGGTTAGAAAATGTCTCTGATGCAGACAGACATACATGCCCATGTAGTTCTTTACATCCAGATAAGCAGACGTTTACTAGAAAGAAAGTGTAATATAAATCTTCAGAACTTGAATGAGAATATGAAGTTTGCAAAATGTAATACATTCAATCAATGTAATTAACCTATTTATACAATACAGAGGAAAAAGCCCACAAAACCATATTGGCTGCACTTGACTTATTTAAATCAGAAAGTTTTGATGACAACAAACTACAAGAACCACAGAAATGCGCTCTGAGTAATATGTATATTTCATCATAAACCAGAAGTGAGATAAAGACATATTTATAAAAATGGTAAATTTTGCTTTGTTGATTCCCAATTAACCTAATGTTACCCCCGTTTCACTCAACTGACTAGCCAAAAATATAGGATTTTGTAGATTATTTCAGTTGGGAGGATATCTTGGTGATGGAGCCAGGTACTACTTTAATGCAATTTTGCTTATTTACAAAAAACTGTACAAAGTCCTGTTTCCCTGAACACAAGAGGAAACAAACACCAGGAGGTTATTTCCTTGCTCACAGCCCCCAACCTCATTTAGCAAACATGCAACCCAAAGGCACCCTTCCATGCTTCTCTCAGGCCACACAGTGGGTTTTTTCCATGCTGCATCTGGAGTTTCCTCCTTTGTTTCTGTGTGCCTCTCTGCTTGTCTCTCACCCACTCTCTTCACACTCAGAGATTACCTAGCAAGGCTCCTAGGCCTAACAATGCCAACATTGTTCAGTGGCCTTCCACGTGCCTTTGTCTTGGGCAGGGACTGCTATTATTTCATCAAGGAGCTGAACTATTTCAACTATCTTAAAGGAAGTGCAGGGGTAAAACCCACCAAGTTTAAATTAGGCTTAACCCAATTTATAACACCATGAATTTTTCTCATGGAATTATTCAATAACATTATATTCTGTGTATGTTAAATGAATTTGTTCTTTTTTGCTTGTCTACAAATAACACTAGTTGTTTTGCCATTTAAACAGTAAATCTAGCTCAGCTGACATTTAGCTGCTTTTGCAGTATGAGAATTTATTTTTAGTGAAAATCTTGCCTAAGGAAGGAAATAGCAAAGACCACAGAATTTGTCCGTTAGACTCTCAAAGTGTGATATCATTTCTTTGAGACATTTATATGGCACATAAATCAACAGACATAAAACTGCCATATAATGAAACGAATAGAAAAAACATTAGGGAAAGAACAAATTAAAAATTACTTAGACAAGTTATATGTCGTCAAGTCACCAAGGCCGGACGAAATGCATCCTAGAATACTCAAGGCGCTGACTGAAGAGATATCTGAGCCATTAGCGATTATCTTTGAAAAGTTATGGAGGACTGGAGAGATTCCAGAAGAGTGGAAAAGGGCAAATATACTGGCAATCTATAAAAAGGGAAATAAGGATAACCTAAGGAATTACACACCAGTCAGCTGTACCCGGTTAGATAATGGAGCAAATAATTAAGCAATCAATTTGCAGACACCTAGAAGATAATAAGGTGATAAGTAACAGTTGGTATGGATTTGTCAAGAACAATCTTGTCAAACCAACCTGATAGCTTTCTTTGACAGGGTAACAAGCCGTGTGGATGGGGGTGAAGCAGTAGATGTGGTATATCTAGACTTTAGTAAGGTTTTTGATACTGTCTCGCATGACCTTCTCAAAAAGAAACTAGGGAAATGCAACCTAGATGGAGCTACTATAAGGTGGATGCATAACTGGTTGGAAAACCGTTCCCAGAGAGTAGTTACCAGTGGTTCACAGTCATGCTGGAAGGGCATAACGAGTGGGGTCCCGCAAGGGTTAGTTCTGGGTCCAGTTCTGTTCAATATCTTTGTCAATTATTTAGATAATGGCATAGAGAGTACACTTATAAAGTTTGTGGAGTATACCAAGCTGGGAAAGGTTGCAAGTGCTTTGGAGAATAGGATTATAATTCAAAGTGATCTGGACAAACTGGAGAAATGGTTTGAAGTAAACAGGATGAAATTCAATAAGGACAAATGCAAAGTACTCCACTTAAGAACGAACAATCAGTTGTACACATACAAAATGGGAAATAACTGCTTAGGAAGGAGTACTGCAAAAAGGAATCTGGAGGTCATAGTGGACCACAAGCTAAATATGGGTCAACAGCATAACACTGTTGCAAAAAAAAAGCAAACATCATTCTCGGATTATTAGCAGGAGTGTTGTAAGCAAGACATGAGAAGTATTTCTTCCGCTCTACTACGCGCTGATTACGCCTCAACTGGAGTATTGTATCCAGTTCTGGGCACGACATTTCAGGAAAGATGTGGACAAATTGGAGAAAGTCCAAAGAAGAGCAACAAAAATGATTAAAGGTCTACAAAACATGACCTATGAAGGAAGATTGGAAAAACTGGGTCTGTTTATCTGGAAAAGAGAAGACTGAGAGGAGACATGATAATAGTCTTCAAGTACATAAAAGGTTGTTTCGAGGAGGAGGGAGAAAAATTGTTCTTAACCTCTGAGGAAAGGACAAGAAGCAATGGGCTTAAATTGCAGCATGGGAGGTTTAGGTTGGACATTAGGAAAAATTTCCTAATTGTCATGGTGGTTAAGCACTGGAATAAATTGCCTGGGGAGGTTGTGGAATCTCCATCATTGGAGATTTTTAAGAGCAAGTTAGATAAACAAACACTTGTCAGGGATGGTCTAGATAATACTTAGTCCTGCCGTGAGTGCAGGGGACTGGACTAGATGACCTCTCAAGGTCCCTTTCAGTTCTATGATTCTATGATTAAAATAATAAATGAAGACACCTCAACACAAATATAAAGCTAACTGAAACCAAGCAATCTGGCACAAGGGCAACACAGATAGCCCATGTGTGAACCACCCCACCAGAAGAAAAGAAAAACTTCGTACATAACACCGGGCAAAACTGTGGCCTTTAGCCTTTGGCCTGCGTAGGAGGGATTCAGAAACATCCAACTCCACGCAGAGTTTGGGGTGGGACTGTGTCTCCCTGAGCCTATCCAAGTGGCATCATGTACATGGGAACTTTACATCCTGAACCATCCTTTAAGATTGTCCCAGCTCCTCTCATAGCAGGCTGCGTGAAGGTGGGAGGAAGGTCTTTGTATGCTCTTCCTCCCTACATGCACCCATATAAGGGCTTAAACAAATCTTACCCACAATGTATAACATGGTAGGCAGCAAATACACAATATGAGGACTGAAGAATACCTTTAGTTCTCTGAGGGGACAGCAAAGGAAAAGAATTAAGCTTATAAAAAACTAATAATATAGTATGCCTTAACTCTTAAGGGTGACCTGCAAGATTTTTTAAAATTGGGCTTGTGCCTTTTTTGATTCTTTATGATGTTTACAGAAGACTTGAAATAATTCAGTTTTTTAAATGAGGGAATTTTTTTTAATCTTAGAAATATCATAAATGTCAACTCCAATCTTCCCTGATTTTGCTGGAGAAAGAAACTTCTCTACTATGCTAACTTGGGCTGGGAAAGGGAGCAATCTTACTATTATGGGAAGCGTGCATTTTGGAGTAGCCAGACCTGATGTATTGGGAAAAGAGTGCTAAGGAGTTAGCACATATAGGTTTCCTGCTAAAAGGAGGAAACAACCAGCAATGTGCTCCAGCCAGGGACAATGTTAAGGCTGTATCTATACTGGTAACATTCAGCATTTCTCCCACCATTGAAATAGCAAAGGTAGAAGTCAGTTTCTTGTGAAGGAGTTTATACATGGTTAGATGACAGCGGTAAAAACGCCTGCCGCCAGTCTCATAGACTTTAAGATCAGAAGGGACCATAGTGATAATCTAGTCCAGTGGTTCTCAAACTGTAGGTCAGGACCCCAAAGTGGATTGCAACCTGCTTTGAATGGGGTTGCCAGGGCTGGATTAGACTTGCTGGGGCCTGGGGCTGAAGCCCGAGCCCCACTGCCCAGGGCCGAAGCCAAAACCTGAGGGCTTCAGCCCTGGGCAGCAAGACTCAGGTTGCAGGCCCCCTGCCTGGGGCTGAAGCCCTTGAGCTTCAGCTTTGGCCCCCCTGCCTGGAGTGGTGGGGCTCAGGCTTTGGCCCCCCAACCCAGGGCAGTGTGGGTTCAGGTGGCCTCAGGCTACAGTCCACCCTGGGGGTCGTGAAGTAATTTTTGTCAGAAGGGGGTCACAGTTCAATGAAGTTTGAGAACCTCTGATCTAGTCTGACCTCCTGCACATTGCAGGCAGACAGAACCTCACCCACCCATTCCTGTAATAGACCCACAACCTCTGGCTGAGTTCATCAAGTCCTCAGATCATAGTTTAAAGTCTTAAAGTTACAGAGAATCCACCATTTATACTAGTTTAAACCTGCAAGTAACCCAGGCTCCATGAAAACCCCACCAGGGTCTCTGCCAATCTGACCCAGGGAAAAATTCCTTTCCGACCCCAGATAGGACACTCAGTTAGACACTGAGCATGTGAGCAAGACCCACCAGCCAGATACCTGGGAGAGAATTCTCTGTAGTAACTCAGAGCCCTCCCTCTCTAGTGTCCCATCACCAGCAGTCACAGATTCGCTAAGTGCCATTGTAGGCAGTCTCATCATATCATCCCCTCCATAAACTTATCCAGCTCAGTCTTGAAGCCAGTTAGGTTTTTTGCCCCCACCGCTCCCCCTAGAAGGCTGTTCCAGAACTTCACCGAGGTGCTAATATCTGTCCTGCTCCAGTCTTCACTAAAAAGGTGATTGGTGACTAGGTACTGAACACAATTAATATTAACAACAAGAGGGAAGGAGTGCCTCTTGCCAAAATAGGAAAAGAATAGGTGAAAGAATATTCAGATAAGTTGGATGTAATCAAGTCGGCAGGACCTGATGAAGTTCATACTAGGGTTCTTAAGGACCCAGCTGAAGCAATCTCGGAACCATTTTATTATCTTCGAGAATTCCTGGAAAACAACTGAGATGACTGGAGAAGGGCAAAGACAGTACCTGCCTTTAAAAAGGGGAAAAAGAGGACTTGGGGAGTTACAGACCTAACTTTGATTTCTGGAAAGATACTCAAACAAAGTATTAAACAATCAATTTGTAAGCATCTGAGGGTTATAACGGCCAGAATGGATTTATCAAGTGCAAACAGACTCAGACTTGAAAGCTGTAAGGGTCCATCATGATTATCTAGTGTGACCTCCTTCACATTGCAGGCCACAGAACCTCACTCACCCACTCCTGTAATAGGCCCATAATCTATTAAAGGTACAGAGAAACCACCAGTTACTCTAGTTCAAACCAGCAAGCGACCCGTGCCCCATGCTGCAGAGGAAGGTGAAAACCCCCAGGGTGTCTGCAGTCTGGGGGAAAATTCCTTCCTGACCCTAAATATGGGGATCAGTTAGACCCTGAGCACATGGGCAAGGCCCACTAGCCAGACACCTGGGAAAGAATTCTCTGTA
Source organism: Dermochelys coriacea (assembly GCF_009764565.3). NCBI lineage: Eukaryota > Metazoa > Chordata > Testudines > Dermochelyidae > Dermochelys > Dermochelys coriacea. The sequence continues at coordinate 245,015,094 of NC_050068.2, forward strand.
GTAACTTGGAGCCTTTCCCATCTAATGTCCCATCTTTTATGAGATCCTCATTACTTACCAATACTAAATCTAAAATAGGTTCAGTGACTATATGGTGAAGAAATCTGTCAGCTATCACATGCAGGACTATCTGGGCCCTACCATTAGTAGTAGCACTTGTCCTCCAATCTATATCTGAGAAATTAATCTCCCATAATCACACAATTCCCAGTTGTATTTATTTCATTAAAATATTAAATAGGTCTCTCTTCATATCCAAATTGGATCCTGGGGGCCTCTAGCAGACCACAAGCACTATCGCAGTGCAGCCTCTGTTACCCGTCTTCCTAAAAGTAATTTTGATCCAAATAGAGTTCCTTTTTATCCATTCCATTGCTTCTTCTTTCTTTACAGTCTACCTCATAATTAATATACAAAGCTACTCCACCACCTTTACCTTCACTTCTGTCTTTCCTGAACAGCACACACACTTCAATACTTATATACTCCAGTCATGGTCACTATTCCACCCTGTTTCTGTTACCCCTATATCATCTGCCTTCACTTCCTACACTAGTAGTTCTAGTCTTTGTTAGTGCTTTCATCACTAAGAAATAAAGGGAGCTGCACTTATGCTAGACCAATGGTGGGAAAATTGCTGGTAAGTCTCCTTATACCTGAGGGGACAAATTATCTCCAGACAGCTCTCAATCAGTAGGACTCAGCTCCTACTTAATATCAGACAGCACTGGAACACAAACAGTGTCATATTTCAACTTGTCTCTGACTCAGGGTCCCATGCAACTGCAGGCTTGTTAGCCTTTTTGAACTAACCTTGCTTGGTAGAAACTTGAATAGAAACCAGAGAAAGCACAAATCCCTAGCTTTCATAGCAGCAGCATTTGTGAGGGAGCTCCACTGACAAATTTTTTCCCAATCACAGCTTTCCCAAGATTGAGGCCAGGTTTACACTTCAGACATATATCAGTATAACTATGTTGCTCAGGGGTGCAAAAAATCCACATCCGTGAACAATGTAGTTATACCAACTTAACCTCCCATGTACACAGTGCTATGTTGACAGGAGAGCTTCTTTCCTCGACATAGCTATTGCCTCTTGAGGAGGTAGATTAATTACACCAACTCCCATTGGTATAGTAGTGTTTTCTTCTGAAGAGCTATATGTGAAGACAAACCAAGAAATGATTCAGCACTTTGAAAGCTTGTGAAAGAATTTTAGATCTGACAGTGTCTATATTATTTTAAAAGTTATCAAAACCATTTCCAAGAACTATCCTCTTTAACAGTTTTGACGTGTGATAAACGAAAGCTAATTGTTTCCTTATATGGAGTCAATGAATGTTAAAGAGGAAGAGGAGTTGTAGCCATGTCAGTCCAAGGATATTAGAGAGATGAGGAGAAACGTTTCCCACACCTGAAGAAAAGCTGGTCTTTCTCACCAACAGAAGTTGGTCCAATGAAAGATATTACCTCACCCACCTTCTCTCTCTCTATTTCTGTTGACACTTTTACTAGTGTGAGGGTACCTCTTCCCTGGACATCTATTTTATAACAGACTTGGAGGCACCAGTCTTAACGAAGTACAGTCTAATAATCATGTGAAATTCCTAAACATAGGTCATTCTCGGGTTATAAACCAACACTCTGGCCTTATTGTTCAAACACACTTTTTGCTAATACCATAAAGATTTTGGGAGAATAGTTAATATGTCAAGAATTAAAAATACAGAAAGGAAAAGGGGACTAAAATGGTTAATATCTACTAACAGGTACTAACAGTATTAATAAAGATACTAGAAGAGAAGTTCAGAAGGATTTCTGATTTTCTGCTTCTGGTGAAATTGAAGGAGATAAGAAGGGTATTTAAAATAAAAACCTGTTGTGTTTAGTCTCAAATCTCAGGGCTTGTCTCCACTTACTGGGGGAATCGATGCATGGCAATCGATCCACCGAGGGTCGATTTAGCGGGTCTAGTGAAGACCCGCTAAATCAACCACCGATCGCACTCCCCTCGACTCCAGTACTCCACTGGAACGAGAAGCATAAGGTAAGTCAATGTGAGAGTTTCTTCCGTTGCAGCACAGTGTAGACACCACAATAAGTTGACTGAAGCTACGTCGATTCCAGTTATTCACTTAGCTAGAACTGTGTAACTTAGGTCAACTTAGCCCTGTAGCGTAGACCTGCCTTCAGATTTCAACTCCATGACTTGCTCAAACTCAACATAAAGAAATCCTTACATCAGTGTTGACTGAACTCCTTATCTTTCTCTGCCCCCTGCATCATGCCCTATCACAGTCCATAGTTCCACTATTCCCCAGTCACTAAGGCTTGAAACCTTGCTGTCATGTCTGACTCCTCTCTTTTCTTCTCCCTCCAAATCCAGGCTTTTGAGAAACCCTGTTGGTTCTTCCTCCACAATCTCTCCAACCTTTCTGTCCATTCCTTCCACTAAAACCCTGTCCATGGTTTGCTCATCTCTTGCAACTTCTTGTACTCAGATTTCCAGTGTTGACCTTCAGCCTGCACAATAAATGCTGCAGCAAAAAGCAGCTCTCTCTCCCTTTCATTGCCCAGACTATGTCACTCCCCTGTTTTAAATCCTTCAGTGACTTCCCCGCACTTTCAAGTCTCTGGTCCATGGCTTTGCTCTACACTACGGGTCCTCAAACTTTGTCATAATGAGTCTCCTTAAGCTAAGGAAAAACAAAAACCAGTTGTGCCTCCCCATAGTTTACTGAGACAACACAAACTGAAATTCACATGTTCCAAACCTAAATGTGAGCAGCCAACTAGAACACCAATAATATGACTTGTATAACATGATATAGATGTAACAAGGCTTCCCCACCCTCCACTTGGAATGGAAATCACATGGCAACTTGCACTGCAAAACTGCTGCAGGCTCCTTGCCTCATCTCTCAGTCAGATCTAGCAAATAATTCCTTCCCCCAAAACACAGGATCCCTCCACCCACTGCTTTTTCTGAGGCAGCAGGGTGCCTCGGCATCATCTCTCCCTCCTCCTAGCCCCCTCTCCTCACTCCATGTTCTCTCTCTCTCTCTCTCTCAAGCTGGCGAGACTTGCTCCGCTGCTCTCTCAGCAGCATGCCCAGGCCTCCGAGGCCCTTACCTAGCATGGGTTTCCTCCAGTGCAGACCAACTCCCATGTCTCCACCTCCCTTCCCCACAGGTCTGGCAAAGGTCCTCCTACTCTCAGTGCAGGCTCCTTCACTCTCCTGCAAAGAGGCAACCCACCGGGCCCCATCTACTAGTACAGGCTATCCCTCTATCCTGCACTCAAGCCTGTGAAAGAATTTCAGATGTGAAAGTGTTTACATTCCCCTCCTTCCCCCAGGAGTAGCTCTTCCACCTTCCTCTCTGAGGATCCCCCAGAGCAGGCTCCTGTAGCCTTTTGATTAATTTGGGTGCAAACTGCACAAATCACGAACAGGTCCTTTACTTAGGCAGCTGTGTGAAACTTTTAAGAGTGAGACTGGTGAGTCACATAAATAGAAACATGAAGACTTGATTTAAAATCCAAATAAGCAAGGGTATTAACCCAGTTGCACAAAAAACGATACATATAACACAACAGTCCCTAGTGTTGTCATACTCACAAGCCCCCAGAGACCACTGAAAACAAAGACAGAAGGAAGTAGCCAGTGGAGCACATCATGAGAGGGATGATGATCCAGTTTACATCATCCTGTCAACCCAAAGTGCCCAGTGAAGGTCGGGCAAACATCCTTTTTATACACCTTTTCCTTTCATCCCCCACACAGCCAGGTCAATATCTGTATTAGCTCTCAGCTCCCTGCCTGTATCTGGTATTCCAGAGGGGCCATAATTAGCGTTCCTATTGCCTACATAAGCTATTTTCATCAATATATTTCCCAGTGGTCTCAATAAATCAATGCTGTTACACAGACCAAAAATCGCCCCTGCCCCCACCCCCCCGCAAACCTACTACTTTGGACTTGTTTTGCAAAACCTATTCAAATAAAATATGTTTTGTGTATCCCTAATTGCATTACAGCTTTAATTATTACCACTATCTTAAGCACACTAGCATATGAATTTTTGTTAAGTTTAGATTAAGGGTCAACTGTCACCACTCTCCTTCCCCCGGTCTCTGAGGCAGCCCCCAGTGTAGGCTTCTCACTCCACCCCCGAGACATCACAGTGTATTCCCCTCCCTTCATCCAATTATTTTCGTGTGGTGATTCTCTTGAAGGGAGGGAAGGAAGCAGTGGTTTCCCCCTCTACTCCATCCCCCCCAATTGGCAGCTGCGCCATGCCCAATCAAATTAAGGCCCATGGTGGACTGGTCTGGTTGCCAGACCAGGAGATGCTCTCTTCCCTTCGCTCCAGCAGAGGGTGAAGGACAGGAAATCAGGGAACTGACATGAGAGCGGAGCCCCATTGTAGTTTGCAAACCTCTGCTCTCCACTGTTCTTGCATACAGCTCTGCTCTTATTTCTTCCCCATCTCCACTTCTCTCCTGCAAGTCCATTCAAGGTACCACTCCAACCACTCCTTCTCCCACTCTGGTTTTCATGCATTTTTCCATGCTCCCCTCTCTGATTGGAAATTTCCTCCTCCTTGTGCAGTAGACAACTACCCTCTTCTCCTTCAAATCCTGTCTCTTAACACATACTTCTTTCACAAGCCTTTAAATGAAAACAATCACCAGAGGAACCATTTCAACTGTGAGGTCTATCTAAATTAGAGAGTTAACTCTGTGGGTCTGAGACAGTGCCTTCCACTACGCCTTGTATAATTCAGAACACTAAGAAGCTTCTCAAAAAGGAAAAAGAAAAAAAAACACTAGCTTTACATGGAACATAAAATGCCAGGACACTTATTACCTGGAAGAAAAACGTCACAAAACAGGACCAAAACCCCAGCTTAATCCAGTGCTTAATTTGTAATGAAAGAGGTGCCGAGGTTCAAGCAATTTTTTTTACTTTCAAAACTGATGCAGCAAGCCTAGAAGTGCTGGGGGCTATGAGCTGCCAAGCCTAGAGGTACTGAGCCCTGGCAAGCCCTGGCACAGATTAAGTGTTGTCTTGATCATATTATTAATAATGCATAAATTTAGCAGAGGACTCAGAGTACAATGCATTCAGACCTTTTGTTTTGCACATTCAACTCTTTCTTTCAAGAGTGACTGAACCTTGAGAAGTGAAAAATTAGTTATCATCAGGTGTTTATAGTTTGTCTTATGCTTTTACTGGTTGTATGACTCATACAATTCAGCATGTTATCCCCCACACAGACCAATTAGTCCTTCTAGCCCCAGGAATTTAATTAACCGGTGTAAGATTATATTCCTATGGCACAGAGTAACACCAACAGCACAATAAAAAAACCCTGATACCTGATAGGTTTAATAAAAAAAAATGGATTTGTGCTCCAGGTTCGATATCATTATTAGTAACTCTCATTTGGAGAAAATACGTTTATATTGTCAGAAGACAGGACATATTTAATACCATTTCATTGGGAAATAGTGTCTGGAACTATATATGTGCCTTTGGCATTTTGAATCTTAAAAACCTGCTAAAACACAGCTAAACTAAAATGCAATTAATGAAACTCACCTCTTCATTTTATTTATGTCACTGTCATTTACATTTTTATTGGTGCTGTTTTAGTTACCTGAGTAGATGAAAAATCCACACTATGTAGAAATCTGCAGTTCTGTCCAAGCGCATGCAGGGATGCATCAGTGATGCCTGAGCAGCTGCCTAAGTTAACTATTTGTAGAAGATGGCAGTTGAGCGCCAGAGCAAGAACCCCGTTGTCTGATACATTGCAGCATCTTTTAAATGAAGCTTCACGTAAATAAGGGCAAGACAAGGCCAGAGCTCTGACTCCTATTGAAGAAATAAAGCAAGTCATTCTTATGTAAATAAGCTTTAATCTATAAAAATATTTTATTGTGTAACACTTCTTTATAAAAATGAGTCTGTCAATTCAAAAGTCACATTCTGTCTGAGCTTTTTTTCCCCCCCTCCACAAACACCACAAGTAGAGAATATTTTCCAATTTATTTACTTTGCATACAGTTGGTTTACCTTTTTCCCCTAGTGTCTGTGTGGGCTTTTGGCTTAGTTTACATTCACAAAGTTGCACTGATTTAACTGAACTGATTTTTAAGTGGTTAAATCTCTGCAAGCCCCCAACACACACACACACAATTAAATCAGATAACCCTGGAGTTAAATTGGTTTAGCTGAGGGCATGTGTACGCACAGAAGTTGCACTGGTTTAGCAAATCAGTTTATTTAAACCACTGCAACTTTTGAGTTTGACCTCTCTTATATTGGTTTAAAACTGGTTATACTGATTTAACTTCTTAGTAAATGAACCAAACTACTATAACCCTTTTTATTCTTTGTAGGTGAACCAAAGTCCCAGCATGGGCCTTGTATTTATAATTCTTTGTATTCAAGAAGAACCTAAACTGAACTTTAAATGATCTAGTCCATATGCCCAGAAAGAGACTATTGGTAACCAATATGTTGCAGTTGTTTTCTATGATTAATAAGATAATGATCTATCAAGAGATGCTTTTAGCTTATCAAGAATTACTCTAACAGATGATTTCTGTCATAATGACTCAGTTACAGATACTTTTGTAATTCATAAAACAATGGATGGTTGAAGTCAGAGAATCATAGAAGTTTAGGATTGGAACAGACCTCAGGAGGTACTTGTTGAAGTCTCGCAGGTCCAGGATGGGCCATAGACCACCCGTGGCCTTTGATATTAAAAAGAACTGGGAAAGAACTCCTTGTTGCTGTACTTGAAAGGAACTTCTTACACCATACCCCACTGTAGCAACCCTTTTACCTCCTGTGCAAAGAGACTCTTGTGAGAGGGATCCCTGAAGAAGGATGGGGAAGGCGGGTGTGGGGGAGGGGTAGAAAGGAACTGGAGAGAATAACCCTGTTCCACTGTGCTGAGGACCCATTGGTGCAAGGTTATAGCGGTCAAAGCAGGGAGGAAAAGGGAAAGGTGGTTGAAGAACACTGGGACAGATGGATCCTGGGAATAGTCTGGTAGGTCGCCCTCGGGTGCATGCTTAAAATGACCATTTGGCCCCTGGCTTGGCACGGGTTGAGCAGGTTGGCTTAGATGTTGCTTGTAGCCCTTGGCTCGTTTGTGGGGCTGGTCCTGCTGAGGCTGGCTCCCCTGGCCCTGAGGCTGCTGCGGTTTGAACTGCTTATGTGTGAGGCTGGGATGTAAAGACCCAGGGTGGCGCGGGCATCCTTGAGGCCATACAACTTGCTGTCTGTTTGCTCCACAAATAGGGCTCAGCTGTCAAAGGGCAAATCCTGCATTGACTGCTGAGCCTTAGAGGAAAAGCCAGAGAGGAGCAGCCAGGAGGCTGGCTGCATGGAGATAGCGGAAGCCAGGGTGAGAACAGTAGCATCAGCAGTGTCTGAAGCTGCCTGGAGAGCTGCCCTGGCCAAGGTCATGCCCTCATCGAGGATTGCTTGGAACTCCTTTTTGGAAGCCTTAGGGAGTGACTCTTCGAACTTGGCCATGGCTTGCCACATATTGAAGTCATACCAGCCAAGAAGGGCTTGGTGGTTGGCCACTCTCAGCTGAAGGCTGGAAGACGAATAAATCTTACGTCCAAAGAGATCCAGCCTCCTCGAGTCTTTATTTTTGGGGGTGGCCCCGGGTTGTCTTTGCCTCTCTTTGTGGTTAACCGCCTCTACCACAAGAGAATTGGGGGCAGGGTGGGAGTATAAGTACTCATGACCCTTGGTTGGCACAAAGTACTTGCGTTCGGCCCTCTTAGAGATAGGGGCCAAGGAAGAGGGGGTCTGCCACTGGGCATTAGTGATTTTGGAAACCCCTTCACGAAGGGGTAGGACCACCCTGCCAGGAGCTGAGGACATCAAACAGAGTCCGAGGGCTCTTCCAGTTCCTCTGCCTGAAGCCCCAGGTTGGAAGCAACCCTCTTCAAAAGTTCCTGGTGTGCTTTGGCGTCATCCTGAGGAACCGGGTAAGGGGGCCCATGATCGTCCTGGTTGTCGCCAAACGAGGCTATCACAGTGCCGCGGGAACCTCCATGTTCATTGGTGGTCCAGCACCTTGCTCCCCCGGGTCCTCCTGGACTTGCAGGGTTTACCCTCTGAAGCCTCGAGCACCGGAGGGGGATGGAATACTGAGGCCACTGGTTTCTCCAAGGCTCCCTACACTGATTGGGCAGCCTGGGATGGTTCAGTGAATCACCAAGGATTCCACAGGTACCATGGTGCCGTCAACTGTGCTATGGCTATGGAACCAGTTTCGGTGCCGTCGATGCTGGCATCACCGTAGGTACCAGGGCTTGTCCCGCAGTCAGTGAACATTGCTTCATGCTGGATCTGTAAGTGGAGCGGTCAGTACTGGGCAACCAGAAACCAGCAGAGCGGTGTCTATTGTCCAACTGGTGCTTGTCGCTTCAACCCGAAGCCGACCTGTCTGAGTGAGTTGGGCGCCTTGGTCAGGGTTTCGGAGACCAACGGCATTCGGCGGATCTGCGTCAGACACCTGGCAATCAATGCCTCACGCTGCTCATAGAGTCATAGATACTAAGGTCAGAAGGGACCATTCTGATCATCTAGTCTGACCTCTTGCACAATGCAGGCCACAGAATCTCACCCACCCATTCCTACAAAAAAAAACAACTCACCTATGTCTGAGCTATTGAAGTCCTCATATCATGGTTTAAAGACTTCAAGGAGCAGAGAAGCCTCCCTCAAGTGACCCATGCCCCATGCTACAGAGGAAGGTGAAAAACCTCCAGGGCCTCTTCCAACCTGCCCTGGAGGAAAATTCCTTCCTGACTCCAAATATGGCAATCTGCTAAACCATGAGCATATGGGCAAGATTCACCAGCCAGATACTACAGAAAATTCTTTCCTGGGTAACTCAGATCCCACCCATCTAATATCCCATCTCAGGGGAGTAGGCCTATTTACCATGAATATTTAAAGATGAATTAATTACCAAAATCACATTATCCCATCATACCATATCCTCCATAAACTTATCGAGTTTAATCTTAAAGCCAGATAGATCTTTTGCCCCCACTGCTTCCCTTGGAAGGCTATTCCAAAACTTCACTCCTCGGATGGTTAGAAACCTTCGTCTAATTTCAAGTCTAAACTTCCTGGTGGCCAGTTTATACCCATTTGTTCTTGTGTCCACATTGGTGCTGAGCTGAAATAATTCCTCTCCCTCTCCTGTATTTATCCCTCTGATATATGTATAGAGAGCAATCATATCTCCCTTCAACCTTCTTTTAGTTAGGCTAAAAAACCAAGCTCCTGAGTCTCCTTTCATAAGACAAGTTTTCCATTCCTCGGATCATTCTAGGAGCCCTTCTCTGTACCTGTTCCAGTTTGAATTCATCCTTTTTAAACATAGGAGACCAGAACTGCACACAGTATTCCAGGTGAGGTCTCACCAGTGCCTTGTATAATGGTACTAAAACCTCCTTATCCCTACTGGAAATACCTCTCCTGATGCATCCCAAAACCGCGTTAGCTTTTTTCACAGCCATATCACATTGGCAGCTCACAGTCATCCTATGATCAACCAATACTCCAAGGACCTTCTCCTCCTCCGTTACTTCTAATTGATGCGTCCCAAGCTTATAACTAAAATTCATGTTATTAATCCCTAAATGCATAACCTTACACTTCTCACTATTAAATTTCATCCTATTACTATTATTCCAGTTTACAAGGTCATCCAGATCCTCCTGTATGATATCCCAATCCTTCTCTGAATTGGCAATACCTCCCAGCTTTGTATCATCCGCAAACTTTATTAGCACACTCCCACTTTTTGTGCCAAGGTCAGTAATAAAAAGATGAAATAAGATTGGTCCCAAAACTGATTGCTGAGGAACTCCACTAGTAATCTCCTTCCAGCCTGACAGTTCACCTTTAAGTAGGACCCGTTGTAGTCTCGCCTTTAACCAATTCCTTATCCACCTTTTGATGTTTATATTGATTCCCATCTTCTCCAATTTAATTAATAATTCCCCATGTGGCATGGTATCAAATGCCTTACTGAAATCTAGGTAAATTAGATCCACTGCATTTCATTTGTCTCAAAAATCTGTTACTTTCTCAAAAAAGGAGGAGATCAGGTTGGTTTGGCATGATCTACCTTTTGTAAAGCCATGTTGTATTTTGTCCCATTTACCATTGACTTCAATGTCCTTAACTATTTTCTCCTTCAAAATTTTTTCCAGGACCTTGCATACTACAGATGTCAAACTAATTGGCCTGTAGTTACCCGGAACACTTTTTTTTCCCCCTTTCTTAAAAATAGGAACTATATTAGCAATTCTCAGATCATACGGTACAACTCCTGAGTTTACAGATTCCTTAAAAATTCTTGCTAATGGGCTTGCAATTTCAGGTGCCAATTCCTTTAATATTCTTGCATGAAGATTATCTGGGCCCCCCGATTTAGTCCCATTAAGCTGTTTCAGTTTCACTTCTACATCAGATATGGTAATATCTACCTCCATATCCTCATTCCCATTAGTCATGCTAGCATTATCCCTAAGATCCTCTTTAGCCTTATTAAAGACTGAGGCAAAGTATTTGTTTAGATACTGGTCCATGCCTAGATTATCTTTAACCTCCACTCCATCCTCAGTGTTAAGCGGCCCCACTTCTTCTTTCTTAGTCTTCTTCTTATTTATATGGCTATAGAACCTTTTACTATTGGTTTTAATTCCCTTTGCAAGGTCCAACTCTACTTGACTTTTAGCCTGTCTCACTTTATCTCTACATGTTCTGACCTCAATAAGGTAGCTTTCCTTGCTGATCTCTCCCATCTTCCACTCCCTGTATGCTTTCTGCTTCTTCTTAATCACCTCTCTAAGATGCTTGCTCACCCAGCTTGGTCTACAACTCCTGCCTATGAATTTTTTCCCCTTTCTTGGGATACAGGCTTCCAATAGCTTCTGCAGCTTTGATTTAAAGTAATCCCAAGGCGCCTCTGCCTTTAGATCCATAAGTTCTTCAGTCCAATCCACTTCCCTAACTAATTTCCTTAATTTTTGAAAGTCAGCCCTTTTGAAATCAAAAACCCTAGTTACAGATTTATTTTTGTTAATCCTTCCGTTCAGTTTGAACTGAATTAGCTCATGATCACTTGAACCAAGATTATCCCCTACAACCATTTCTTCTATGAGATCCTCGCTACTCACCAAAAATAAATCTAAAATGGCATCCCCTCTAGTCGGTTCAGCAACTCCTTGATGAAGGAATCCATCAGCTATCGCATCTAGGAAAATCTGAGCCCTATTATTATTACTAGCACTGGTCCTCCAGTCTATATCTGGGAAGTTAAAGTCTCCCATGATCACGCAGTTTCCATTATTATTTACTTTATTAAAAACATTAAAAAGGGTTTTATCCATATCCAGATTAGATCCCAGTGGTCTATAGCACACCCCAAGCACTATCGTAGGGGAAGCTCTACTAGTTTTCTTCCCCAATGTAATTTTTCCCCAGACGGACTGTCTTATCCATTGCATCACTTCTTATTTCTTTACATTCTACCTCATCATTGATATACAATGCTACTCCACCACCTTTACCTTTGTTTCTGTCTTTCCTAAACAGCACATACCCTTCAATACCCGTAGTCCAGTCATGACTACTATTCCACCACGTTTCTGTTATCCCTATAATATCAGGTTTCACTTCCTGCACCGGTAGCTCTAGTTCCTCCATTTTGTTACCTAGGCTCCTTGCATTGGTGCACAAACATCTTAATTTTTGCTGTTTGGCCTCGCTCACATTTTGTACCTGGATGCCAAACGGGACTGGGAGCCACTATGGGCTGGCTGTCAGGAGGAACGTCCTGAGAAGGGCGATCTCCTCCTAGGAGATGGGCAATGACGACTGGGCAATTGGTGGTCTCTGCTCCCCGATCGGTCCCGTGACCAGTACTGGGCCCTTGCAGATGGTCGGGGACAGTTCGAGAGATCTTGCCAGGCGACACGTGCCCCAGAGGGTCTGTGCCAATCTACTGGTGAGGAATGCCTCAAATCCTTCAATCGATGCCCCTGGTGCAAGGACTGAAGGGGGCTCTGCTGAGCCTGCCTCTCTTGTCCCGCGGTGTGACAGCTTCGCGAAGGCAAGTGCTTGTGGGACGTCTCTCCTGATGGGAAACGGTGCCGCTGAGGCTGGAACACACAAACAGGTGCTGACTTCCCCGCTTTCCTCTGGGTGCTCAAACCCCCACCTGCCGCCTCCAGCCCCGCCCCCACTCCACCCCTTCCATGAGGCTCCACCCCTGCCCCACCTCTTCCCACCCCTTACTTGCCCCCATTCCAACCCCTTCCCCAAAGTCCCTGTCCGAACTCCACCCCCTCCCTGCCTCTATTACAACGCCTTCCCCAAATCCCTGCCCCGGCCCCGCCTCTTCCCCATCTCCTCCCCTGAGCATGCCACGTTCCTGCTCCTCCCACTCCCTCCTGGAGCATGCTAACACCAGGCTGGGAGGTAGGCGGAGAAGTGGGGAGGCGGCGCACTCAGGGGAGGAGGAGGAGGTGAGGCACGGGGTGAGGGGACCTTGGTTGTCAGTGGGTGCAGAGCACCCACTAATTTTTCCCTGTGGGTTCTCCAACCCCGAAGCACCCATGGAGTCAGTGCCTATGGACACACACACACAGAGGTCCCAAAGTGGGTTTTCCCCGAGACCGAGGTACCACGGAAGCCAGTGAGAGCAGCACTGAGAGCGTCAGGATCACCTGAGTTGCCTGAAGGGCTTCAAGTGTCGATGCCATCTGAAGGTGGTCATGACCTGCACCGCTGTCTGGAGTTGCAGGCAAAGTACAGGATGGGCTGCACCGCTCGACTTGAGAGGGGGCCCAACTTCCTGAAGGCTGCGTTGAGCTGCCTGGCACAGGTCGTGGCTTGCCTCCATCCCTCTCCTTTCCTTTGAAGGAGGTAGGAGAGCATCCCGTCACATTCTTCTTTGCTTTCATGACCAGAGCCATGGAGTAAGATCAGTGCTGGCTCATGGACGGCGCCGGTGGAGCATTGAGCATGGAGGCCACAGTGTTCAGTGCAGAGCCGGGCAACTGCTCCGGTGCCGGAGTGAATACTGACTCCATTAGGAGCCCCTTCAATGACTTTTGCGCTCCTTCTTCGTCCTAGGTTTTAAGGATTTGCAGATATAGCACTTGTCATTTGCAGATATGGCACATGTGCCCCTCATCCAAGCACCTTAGGCAGCTGGTATGTGGATCACTGACGGGCACAGGTTGTTTACGGCAATAGCAGGGGGTAAAGCCTGGGGACCGGGGCATGCCCGGTCCCCCAGCTGAGTCCCATTTGGGACTAACGAAGAGTTGAGAACTACTACTAAGGGCTTAACTAAGAAACTATTAACTATACACACAACCATTTTACAGATTTTCAAAGTTTGCAAGAACAGAGAACAAAACAACACTAGCCGAAGCAGCAGACGTTCCAGCACCGTCACTGATGGCAAAAAAGAACTGAGGGTGGGGGGAGCCAGAAGAGCCCCTTATACTGCGCCATACAGGTGCCACTCCAGAGGGCACCAGAATTGGTCCTCTACAGACCCTGCTAAGGGGAAAATCTTCCAGCACCGGTGCATGTGGCAAGCACAGACACCTAATATGGCATGGACATGAGCAAGCACTCGAACAAGAAATGTTAGACACAAACCAGAACGGGTTCCAGGCAATAAAGAAAGATCAGAGATGGCATGTGTCCTCTGCTCAATGGAGAAGGTGAGCTGGTAACGGAAGATAAGATGGTGGAGCTGCTCAATGCCTACTTTGCTTCAGTCTTCACACAAAAAATAACATGTGACCTGACGACTAATGAAGGGGAAGGGATGCAGATCAGGATAAGTAAAAAACACATCAGAGATCTTCTGACTAATTTGAATGAGCATCGGATGCACTGAATGCATCGAATGAAGTGAGCTGTAGCTCACGAAAGCTTATGCTCTAATAAATTTGTTAGTCTCTAAGGTGCCACAAGTACTCCTTTTCTTTTTGAGGATACAGACTAACACGGCTGCTACTCTGAAACCAATTAGTTTAGTGATACAGTTGAGGGAGGGGAGTTGTCTGGGACATGTTGTTTTGAGAACGTCATCATCATGTGACTGTAATCTCCACTTTGCATTGTTACCTCCATCTTAGTTTAAAACATCTAGGAGGTGTTGGGAGGGTCAGTCTATTCTGGATCCTGTGTGATCATCCTAAAGGATGGGAGGAGACAGCTAAGAATGAGCAAGCCATTAAACACCAATCAATACAAAAATGACTCTTCCCAACTGGAACAATGGGTTTTCTACCAACAGAGGCTTTGACTTTGAATGGAATTTATGCAGAAACTAGTCTAAGGAGGAGTGGGCTAGCATTCCCCGCATAAGCACATGGCTGGGAGGAATGCAGATTCTACATTTGACAACCTGACTGAAGAGAGGAGAGGCAAATAATGGGTGAGATAATATCTTTTATTGAACCAAATTCTGTTGGTGAGACAGACAAGCTTTTGAGCTTACAGAGCTCTTCTTCAGGTCTGGGAAACATACTCAGAATTTCAGAGCTAAAATACAAGGTGGAACAGATTGTTTAGCATCAGTAATTAGCACATATTTCAAGGGACCATTCAAGGCTAAGTGGCTCATTTACATCCCTCCAGTCATAGGGGGGAAAGGAAGGAACAGGGAGGGGGAAAAAGCAGCAGGGGGTAGGGGTGTTAGTAGGTTATAGATTGTTGAAATAAGCCATACATCCTGTGTCTCTGTTCAGTCCATGATTTTTAGTGTCTAAAAATTTAAGCTCCTGGGCTCATTTTTTGCAGATGTCCTTTGAAAATGAGGAGTGGGGGTCAGCTATAAAGTGAAAAGTGTTCATTCACAGGTAGTAGGGTGTTTGTCTTCTATCATTTCCCTGTGTGAGTCCATTCAAGAATGTATTGATTGTCTTGTTTCAGCCACATAGTTATTACTGGAGCATTTAGTGCACTGGATGAAGTATACTACATGTGGCAGGCATATGTAGGACCCATAGATCTTGCATGGTGTGTCGTGGAGGGTGTTGATCATCTTAGCAGTGGAGATTTGTCTACACACGTTTTGCATATATTATTCTGGCAGGGTCTCGTGCTGCTTTGATTGGCTTGTCCTTGTTTGTGGGTAGTTTGCTTCTGCTGATGAGCATGTAGTAGCAGCGAGGGTATTTTCTGAAGGCCAGAAAAGGGGGTTCAGGAAAGATTTCTTTCAGGTTGCGGTCCCCATCAAGTATGGGCTGTAATTGTTTAATGATGCCCCGTCTGGGTTCCAGTGCTGGGTGGTAGATGACAACTAAGGGTGTGCGGCTGATGGGGGATTTATTTCTGTACTGAAGCAGATTCCCTTGGGGTATTTAGATGACCCTTTCCATGATGTGATCTACCTCTCTGGTGGAGCGTCCTTGTTTGGTGAAGGCAGTTTTAAAGTGTGTTAAGGTGTGTATCCTGGACTTTCTCCTAGGAGCATATTCCATGGTACCAGAGTGCCTGGCTGTAGATAACCGATTTCTTGGTGTGTTTGAGGTGAAGAGACTTTATTTAAGGAGGCTGCTTCTCTGAGCAGGGGGCCGCTTCTCTGAGCAGGGGGCCATTCCATTGCCACTTGACAGCAGAACATGTTGGGGAAAGTGAAGGCCGAAGAGTACTAGTACTATAAATCAATTATACATATACTATATCTAAAAGCTTGCAGTTATAGGCACTGAAAAAAGATACAATTTCTTTTAAAATATTTAGGAAGACATGTTCTATTTCTAATTCTATTACTGTAACCAGATTAAAACCTTGGATATCAGTCTTCCCCGAACTGACTTCATGCAATTAATCCAGTCTTGTCTCCCAATTGCTGTGGTCACGATGAATTGTTGTCTCAATTGTGGTGGCTGAAACCCAATTTCCATCCTTTTTGTTCAACAGTTCAAACCACGTATCACGAAGATAATCGATATAAAAGTCCTAAAACTTTTTTTTTTTTTTAAATATTGCCCTATGCTTCTTTGCTTAGTCCCTGTCTTGACTCTCACTGAACATCTGAGTGTGGAAAATTTACCCTTAAGTGGAGAAGTACAACTCTTTTCCATTTTGGACCTCTCGCAATTTGGAATAATGTGGCAATAGAGAAAGTGTGTGCTTGGGGGAATGAAATATATGCAAAAATCTACCATAGTCTGGGGACGAAATTTCTGGGATACCTCGAAAAAGCAGGATCCATTGCCCATGAACTCCAGATTCTTTACAATTAAAAAAAAAACCTCAACAATCCAGTTTTGACCACCCTATGCCCATTTCCAATTTCACATCATTCCCCCCCATCTACAGGAAATTTGGTTTAGTTTTTTTGTTTTTAAATTGTATATTGTTAATATCTGCTCTTTATATAGGTTTTCATTTTGTTAAGGCTAATACTCCTCTTAACATTGACATAGCATGAATGTAACTGGAATCCAGATTGTGATGGGGCGGCTGCCTCTCACTGGTAGGTAAGGGATTAAAACAACCCTGGGGAGGCTATGCAGGAGGCAGGAGATAAGGAAAAGGCTTGTAGTGCCAGCCAGTTAGGGGAAAGTTTATTGGAAGAACCAATCAGGGCCAGGCTGGCTCATATAAGAAGGGGCTGCTGAGCAGAGCTGAGGCAGTCACTCCCTGGAGTTCGGGGAGGTGGATTGGCTGCTTAGAGGGCTGGAGCACCATGGACAGAGCAGTGTTTGGCAGGGTCAGCAGAGTATGAGAAAGCTCCAGGCTGACGGTTGCCAAACTGAGGTCCTGATACAAGGGCAGAGGACCAAGTATCAGAGGGGTAGCCATGTTAATCTGTATCCACAGAAACAATGAGGAGTCCGGTGGCACCTTAAAGACTAACATTTATTTGGGCAAAAGCTTTTGTGGGTAAAAAACCCACTTCTTCAGGGCAGAGGAGGAGCTGGGGCTGCGGGGAAGCAGCCCAAGGAAAGAGACAATGGAGTTGGAGGAGGGGCAGTATGTGGCTTGGCTGCTGGTGGGTGCAGAGCACCCACTAATTTTTTCCGTGGGTGTTCCAGCCCTGGAGCACCCATGGAGTCAGCGCTTATGTTCAGGCAACGGCTAGAGTGCTTGGACTTAAGAACATTTAAGTACTTTGAAAAAAATGAAATAAAATATCATTGTAGAGTTTCAGGGGAACTGCACTTGTATTCCCGCCCCACCATTGACCCTGGCTCCTGCTGCCTCCCCTAGGTGCCCCCCCGGCCCCCATCCCTGGCCCCTGCTGCCTCTTCCCCTGGGCTCCACACCCACCTCCCACTGCCCAAGGCCTCTATTGCCTCCTCTGGGTTTCCCCAGCCCCTCTGGCCCCACTGCTCCCCCCCCCACCCATGCCATTGCCCTGAGCCCCCATCTGCAGCCTTGCCTGCACCTCAGGCAGCTCCACTGTTGAGCCTGCTGCCAGCCTGATCTTGCTTCCCTTCTCTGGGTGCCACCTACCAGGGCTCAAAAGGAGTGCATGGTGTCGGTGCCTTTCCCAGGCACATCCCTCTCAGTCGCGCTCAGCCCAACTCCGACCCTGGCAGAAATCTGGGGGGAGGGGGATGTGACTCCACCTGCCCCCCCACAATGCATTGCCTATGCCTTCGCTATATTTTTGTATGAATAGTTATGTGCAGAATAGAATATTTTTAGGAAGCAATTTTATAAACATTGTACAAACCACAACAAAAATATAATGTGACCACCAAAAAGACATAAGTAAACAGTATAATTTACTAAATATAATGAAAATTATATGTTGAAAAGTGGAAATAAGAAGAATGTAAACAGCGAAGGTAGAAATAACATTCAGAGATTCCAAAGCCAGAAGGGACCATTGTGAGCGTGTAGTCTGACCTCCTGTGTAACACTAGCTATAGTCCATTTCTCCTCAAAATAACCCCAGAACAGATTTTTAGTAAACATCCAATATTGGATTTAAAAATTGCCAGTGATGGAGAATCCACCACGACCCTTGGTAAATTGTTCCAATGGTTAAGTATCCTCACTCTTAAAATTTTACACCTTATTTCCAGACTGAATTTGTCTAGCTTTGGCTTCCAGCTATTGAATCATGTTATACCTTTCTCTGCTAGGCTGAAGAGCACATTATCAAGTATGCAAAGCTGTAGGCACATAACAGAACCAGTCAGTATCAAAAAATTGGACTGTCATCGACTACAAGGCTTGGTCTTCCAGATTTTGGTAAGGTACACCTTTCTGTTATGCAATAACTAACAACTATTGTTAAACTCAATCAAGCTGAGTTATATGAGGTCTCTTTAATTACTGAATGAATTCAAACTAAAGAAAACATCACTTATCAATTGTTACAGGGTCACCCTGCAATACATTAACCAAAGTACAAAATTGTGATGTTATTTGGTAGGGCTTAGCCATAATAGATGCTGGGGCCCACACAGGCACAGGGACCCATTTTGCAGAAGCAATTGCTGGGCTAAATTCTATAGTGATTAGTTCATAAATTTTAAGTAATGCTGCATTTTAAACTTAAATAAAATGTTATACAGTTTATACTGGGCTTTCAGACAACAAAGAATCTAAAAGGAGAAGAACAACCTGGACAGGAACACATTCTGTGATAAAAGTCTCTTATCAAAACAAAACCATGTGGAGGATGCCAGATTCTTCTGTAGCTGAAATCCAGGAAAACAAGAAAGCAAGTAGTAAGAGAAACTGCTAATAACCTTATCTGGAAGCAACTTGGAGCAACCATATTTTCTAAATAAACTGAAAAACAGGCAACTGTGGTTACTGGACTTTCTGTCATACGAACTAGAGGGAGACTACAGGCAAAAGAAAGTATCATTTCTTATTTATCTTCAAATTCTTTTTTAATTAATGTAATATACAGGTAAAATCCTGACTCCATTGAAGACAATGGGGGTTTTGCCACTGACTTTGGTGGAACCAGAATTTCACCTTACCACTTTATAAAAATTTTTAAATATTAGAGCTGGTCAGAAAACAGAATTTCAATTCTGCAGGGAATTCTGACATTTCAAAATGTGTTTTCATTTCAAATTATAATAAAAAGTTGAAATTTTGAAATTTACAGAAAAAAATTTTTTTTTTTTAGGAAACAATCGTTTTGATAACGTCAAACCAATATAAATATGATAAAATAAAAGTTTAAATACAACAAAGAAGTCAAAATTAAACATTTTGATGTTATGAATATAAAATGATCGTCAAAACAGTTCAATGCTTTTCTATGGAAAAGTTTGTTGAAATCGACACTTTCCGCAAAACATTTGGATTTTGACAAAACTGCATTTTCTGATTAAAATAGTCTGCTAAAAAATTTTTTTCTAGCTCTACTAAGAATTTACTTTAACCAAGCAACATGAACTTGAACAAATTCCTGAAGAGTGTAGTGTCTCTGTGTGTAATTGATTAAAATGACTTCGCCAACGTGTATATTTAATATCTTGTATACTATAATTACTCTCCCAACTCTCCCAACGAAAAGAAAGAAAACAGAAGGTAGATTCAAATTCTATCTATACAGGAAACATACCTTCTGAAGTGATGGCTAGTCTGTTTTCTTTACAAGAATTTAAGTTAATTTTTTTCAGTTGCTTGCAATTACAAAGTTGCAGCAGGGCAGTATCTGAAATATCACAATCTCTAAGATCTAGCGTCTCCACTGCTGGGTGCAGCACCTGTAATGCAAGCACAGTATTTCCATTAAATTATTCATGATGTACCACAAATATGCACATTCAATCTGTAATTATTGCATTAGAAATTACATATGACTTTTAAAAATGTTCTTTTGAAAGGTGCCAGGCTAACAGCTTAGGGAATGAAATCCTCTCTACAGAATGCACACAACTCTGAGGTGACGAACAACCTCCTGGGGTTAGAGAGTATTCCAGTTTCTACGTATGATCAATTCTTATCATTCCAGTAAGAAATTAATCTAATCTAATCACACACAAAGCCCATTACAGGCACTTCTGGCAACAACCAGCTACAATGTTTCCACTCTTTGGCTCCCCAACACATAAGTCCCTTTGTCTAACAGATGCCAATAAAATCTCAAAATACTTAACCCCATTTGATCTCGTTGTCTCGCTCTCTTGTACGCAGACTTACATGCATTCAGAAACACACACAACCGCTAACATTTTGAGGACCAAAAGGCATTCATTCCTCATTAACTAAGCCTCCTCAATCCCACAGGACTGTAGGTTGGCTTTCTTGTGGGGCCCCAAGCAGAGGTCTTATAAAAATAAAATCCAAGGCAATGGAAGGTCTGATACTTTAACATCAGCTTCATGTGGGAGAGGGGCACTACATATACCACCTTTTTAAATTTCACCCCCCGCAGAACATCACTACAGGTTGAACCTCTCTAGTCCAGCAACCTCGGGACCTGACCAGTACTGAACCAGAAAATTTGCCAAACCACAGGAGGTCAATATTGCAGTGAGCAGGTCTCTTTTTATTTTTATCTTGCTGAGGCAAATAAAAAGAACAACGCTGGCAATGCTGCTACCCAAGGCTTATCGGCTCTCTTCCTAACAAAGTGTTAGTGTTGTTACATAAATTTACTGTATTGGCACAAGGAAATAAGTAGATAAGGCATAAAAACCATAAAATAAAATAAAATCATGCCGGACCACGGATGTTGCCAGACCAGAGTGCCAGACAAGAGAGGTTCAACCTGTACTGTCTAAGATGATATACCACTGGTCTTTCAGTCAGAATGTCCTCACCACACACACAACCAGCACCTATGGTGAGATGTAATCCAGACCAATACTCAAACTGGGAAAAGACAAAAAGAAGGATTACCCAACTTTTCCATCTACTTATTCTTTCTTCAATCTGTAGTGATAAGGCACAGACATGTATGATAACTCTGGTATTACATGAGCAAATTCTGATCTCCAGACATGGCCAGGATACACTTTATTAGTTGGCCACCATGCTAAACTGGGTATTAGATTTCAACACCTATAATCACACCACTACTGTAGTTTTGTTGACCTCTGAACCAGACTTTATCATAGAATCATAGAATCATAGAATATCAGGGTTGGAAGGGACCCCAGAAGGTCATCTAGTCCAACCCCCTGCTCAAAGCAGGACCAAGTCCCAGTTAAATCATCCCAGCCAGGGCTTTGTCAAGCCTGACCTTAAAAACCTCTAAGGAAGGAGATTCTACCACCTCCCTAGGTAACGCATTCCAGTGTTTCACCACCCTCTTAGTGAAAAAGTTTTTCCTAATATCCAATCTAAACCTCCCCCATTGCAACTTGAGACCATTACTCCTCGTTCTGTCATCTGCTACCATTGAGAACAGTCTAGAGCCATCCTCTTTGAAACCCCCTTTCAGGTAGTTGAAAGCAGCTATCAAATCCCCCCTCATTCTTCTCTTCTGCAGACTAAACAATCCCAGCTCCCTCAGCCTCTCCTCATAAGTCATGTGCTCTAGACCCCTAATCATTTTTGTTGCCCTTCGTTGTACTCTTTCCAATTTATCCACATCCTTCCTGTAGTGTGGGGCCCAAAACTGGACACAGTACTCCAGATGAGGCCTCACCAGTGTCGAATAGAGGGGAACGATCACGTCCCTCGATCTGCTCGCTATGCCCTACTTATACAACCCAAAATGCCATTGGCCTTCTTGGCAACAAGGGCACACTGCTGACTCATATCCAGCTTCTCGTCCACTGTCACCCCTAGGTCCTTTTCCGCAGAACTGCTGCCGAGCCATTCGGTCCCTAGTCTGTAGCGGTGCATTGGATTCTTCCATCCTAAGTGCAGGACCCTGCACTTATCCTTATTGAACCTCATTAGATTTCTTTGGCCCAATCCTCCAATTTGTCTAGGTCCTTCTGTATCCTATCCCTCCCCTCCAGCGTATCTACCACTCCTCCCAGTTTAGTATCATCCGCAAATTTGCTGAGAGTGCAATCCACACCATCCTCCAGATCATTTATGAAGATATTGAACAAAACGGGCCCCAGGACCGACCCCTGGGGCACTCCACTTGACACCGGCTGCCAACTAGACATGGAGCCATTGATCACTACCCGTTGAGCCCGACAATCTAGCCAGCTTTCTACCCACCTTATAGTGCATTCATCCAGCCCATACTTCCTTAACTTGCTGACAAGAATGCTGTGGGAGACCGTGTCAAAAGCTTTGCTAAAGTCAAGAAACAATACATCCACTGCTTTCCCTTCATCCACAGAACCAGTAATCTCATCATAAAAGGCGATTAGATTAGTCAGGCATGACCTTCCCTTGGTGAATCCATGCTGACTGTTCCTGATCACTTTCCTCTCCTCTAAGTGCTTCAGGATTGATTCTTTGAGGACCTGCTCCATGATTTTTCCAGGGACTGAGGTGAGGCTGACCGGCCTGTAGTTCCCAGGATCCTCCTTCTTCCCTTTTTTAAAGATGGGCACTACATTAGCCTTTTTCCAGTCATCCGGGACTTCCCCCGTTCGCCACGAGTTTTCAAAGATAATGGCCAAGGGCTCTGCAATCACAGCCGCCAATTCCTTCAGCACTCTCGGATGCAATTCGTCCGGCCCCATGGACTTGTGCACGTCCAGCTTTTCTAAATAGTCCCTAACCACCTCTATCTCTACAGAGGGCTGGCCATCTCTTCCCCATTTTGTGTTGCCCAGCACAGCAGTCTGGGAGCTGACCTTGTTAGTGAAAACAGAGGCAAAAAAAGCATTGAGTACATTAGCTTTTTCCACATCCTCTGTCACTAGCTTGCCTCCCTCATTCAGTAAGGGGCCCACACTTTCCTTGGCTTTCTTCTTGTTGCCAACATACCTGAAGAAACCCTTCTTGTTACTCTTGACATCTCTTGCTAGCTGCAGCTCCAGGTGCGATTTGGCCCTCCTGATATCTTTCCTACATGCCCGAGCAATATTTTTATACTCTTCCCTGGTCATATGTCCAAGCTTCCACTTCTTGTAAGCTTCTTTTTTATGTTTAAGATCCGCTAGGATTTCACCATTAAGCCAAGCTGGTCGCCTGCCATATTTACTATTCTTTCGACTCATCGGGATGGTTTGTCCCTGTAACCTCAACAGGGATTCCTTGAAATACAGCCAGCTCTCCTGGACTCCCTTCCCTTTCATGTTAGTCCCCCAGGGGATCCTGGCCATCTGTTCCCTGAGGGAGTCAAAGTCTGCTTTCCTGAAGTCCAGGGTCCGTATCCTGCTGCTTACCTTTCTTCCCTGCGTCAGGATCCTGAACTCAACCAACTCATGGTCACTGCCTCCCAGATTCCCATCCACTTTTGCTTCCCCCACTAATTCTACCTGGTTTGTGAGCAGCAGGTCAAGAAAAGCGCTCCCCCTAGTTGGCTCCCCTAGCACTTGCACCAGGAAATTGTCCCCTACGCTTTCCAAAAACTTCCTGGATTGTCTATGCACCACTGTATTGCTCTCCCAGCAGATATCAGGATAAGGCCTATAGCTTGCCTCTGAGCCACACCTCTCCATGATGCCTTGGGAATCACGCTAAGACAAGACAATGCTAGCCTGTTAGAAGGAATAAGTATTTTTAACAACATGCTGTACTAAAAAAAAGTGTGTGTGCTTACATTAGCAAAATTTGATGGATTTACGAAAAGATGTAACTTAAAATAACAGACAGCGGATTGTATAATTAGAAATTTATTGGAAAATGTGCTGAAAATGATGTCTCTCTGTAAAATAAAAATATGGAAATACTGAGAATGAAACTGTACCCAGCTCCTCTATAAGCATGTTAAGCCCTCATCCAAATTTAGAAGCAGACAAAGAGCACAGTCTACCTGTCACTGGATTGGTTCTCACAGACTGTGGTAACTTACTCAGTTATGTGCTAACTAATTATCTAAAAAAATCCAATCAAGCTGACGGATTCTCAGTTCTGAAGTGAGCTGTAGCTCACGAAAGCTTATGCTCTAATAAATTTGTTAGTCTCTAAGGTGCCACAAGTACTCCTTTTCTTTTTGCGAATACAGACTAACACGGCTGCTACTCTGAAACCTGTGATCAGTTCTCTTTGATTATCAAGTTCAAACTTTACTAAATGTGGCAACAAATTGGTAACAATTTTCATTTACTTTTTCAGTTCTTCATATATAAGCAGGATGAACAATCTTTTACCTAACTCACATTAAAGTCTTGTATCATTAAGATTTCTGAATCGCACCTAAAGTATCTCTCCCCCTTTCTGTCCCCAGCCGCCCCCATCCCTCTTTGGTTGCATTATTTATTTTGCTGCTTGAAACAAAAGTTATAGCTTTGCACTACAAACTACAGTTTTTCCAAGAAATCTTTACTGCACTGCAGGTACAGACATGTATAGACATATTTTTGGAGAAGTGATAAATGCAATAGGTGACATTTCAATTCACATAAGAGATAATGAAAACCAAAAAGTCATTGTGGGCTGTTTTTGTGAAAATTTCTGCATGTAAAGCATGTTTAAATGTAACCAAATAATATCAGTTTCTGCTTTCCACTCAGCTTTACTAGGTAATATTTACCGAATATGAATGTGCTCAGCACTATACAATGCACGAGGCAGGGACCACTTTTCCCTTCAGGCAGTTTATAGTCTAAGCTAGACAGAAATAGTTCAGCCACATAATACACTAGATGAAGATTCATTCTTGAGGCAATGCAGATTTTTAATTTTATAAAGCAACACTAAAAGGCTTCACAGAAGTATATTGTAAAGGTGGTACTGAAAGAAGAGATTGGCATACATGAAATGGGAGACTGTTCCAAGCATAGGCGGCAACATGGATGGATTAAATCAAGAGCAGAAGGATGACACGAGAGTAGTTTTAGCCAATCTTGAGGAAGAGCGGAGAGAAAAGAGATGGAATAGAAAAATACACAGAAGTGAAACTGAAGGGCTGTAAATGCAAGGACAAGAAGTCTAAACTTGATTGAGAAGATGAGAAGCCAGCAAAGGATTTAAACAGGAGGAAGGATAAAGACATGCTTGGAGTGGGGGTGGGAGAAGATGCTGAGCAGCAACATTTTGGATGGACGATAGGGGAGCAAGGCAACAGGCAGAAAGAGGGATATAGGAGTGAAGAAAAAAAGATGATCAAGTTACGGGCAAAAAAATGTAGAAGTAGAAGTGAAAAAGGGAGAACAGCTCATAGAAATGTTGTAAATTAAGAAAAGGCAGGATTTTGTGACATCCTGAATGTGGGGAAAGGAGAAAATGAGGAGTCAAATATAAGCCATAGTTGTGAGTCTGGGTAATGGGGAAATACTGGAATTATCAGAGCAAGAAAGATATGAGAAGAAGAATAGAGGATGGAGAGAGAGAGAGGTTGTGGGAATTTGAACTGGCATTTGGATATCCAGGAAGAGATAGACCATCAAAGATATAACACTCAACTACAATACCCACCTGCTGAAGTGAAGAAACAGATTGACAGAGCCAGAAGAGTATCCAGAAGTTATCTACTACAGGACAGGCCCAACAAAGAAAACAACAGAACGCCACTAACCATCACATTCAGCCCCAAACTAAAACCTCGCCAACGCATCATCAAGGACCAACAACCTATCCTAAAGGACGACCCATCATTCTCACAGATCTTGGGAGACAGGTCAGTCCTTGCTTACAGACAGCCCCCCCAACCTAAAGCAAATACTCACCAGCAACCACACACCACACAACAAAAACATTAACCCTGGAACCTATCCTTGCAACAAAGCCTGTTGCCAACTGTGTCCTCATATCTATTCAGGGGACACCATCACAGGGCCTAATCACATCAGCCACACTATCAGAGGCTCATTCACCTGCACATCTACCAATGTGATACATGCCATCATGTGCCAGCAATGCCCCTCTGCCATGTACATTGGCCAAACTGAACAGTCTTGACGTAAAAGAATAAATGGACACAAATCAGACGTCAAGAATTATAACATTCAAAAACCAGGCGGAGAACACTTCAATGTCTTTGGTCACTCGATTACAGACCTAAAAGTTGCAATTCTTCAACAAAAAAAACTTCAAAACCAGACTCCAACGAGAGACTGCTGAATTGGAATTAATTTGCAAACTGGATATAATTTACTTAGGCTTGAATAAAGACTGGGAGTGGATGTGTCATTACACAAAGTAAAACTATTTCCCCATGTTTATTCCACCCCCCGCCCCCACTGTTTCTCAGACGTTCTTGTCAACTGCTGGAAATGGTTCACCTTGATTATCACTACAAAAGGTTCCCCCTTTCCCTCCCTGTCCCCGCTCTCCTGCTGGTAATAGCTCTCCTTACCTGATCACTCTGGTTACAGTCTGTATGGTAACACCCATTGTTTCATGTTCTCTGTGTATATAAAATCTCCCCACTGTATTTTCCACTACATGCATCCAATGAAGTGAGCTGTAGCTCATGAAAGCTTATGCTCAAATAAATTTGTTAGTCTCTAAGGTGCCACAAGTACTCCTTTTCTTTTTGCAGATACAAACTAACATGGCTGCTACTCTGAAACCAGACAGGGAATGGTAGATTCAGAAGCTGTCAGCACTGAGGGTTAATGTGCACTTTACATAACAAGGAAGATAGGAGCAAAGACAGAATCCTTGGGATATTAACAGAGCAGGAAAGGGAAACAGGAACTGCTGAAGGAAGAGAACGGGAGTACTGAAAGTATAAGGAGAAAAGAGATTCCAAGAGGAGGCAGTGATAAGCTATTGAAAGCAGATTAAGACTGAGAACAGAAAGAGGCAAAGGAGGGAACACTCTGTTAGAGAATATGGGGGTAAAAAAAGAGGGACCTTGAGTTTTCGTAAACTGCTTTTACTCAAATGTATGCACAGATCACATATGAAAAAATTATGCAAAGCCCTTATGATGCTTAGAAATGTTTGTTCATTACAAAAATGACCCTTGCATGGCTCAAAGCAATTCAACAGGCGTGTTAAAAGAAACAACGTATAAGATTGACTCAATTTTAATTTTTTCTCTCTTTTTATTACAGTTGAAGCAATATAGTGTGTTAAAGGTGAAGATTTTGTTGTTCGGTTTTTCCCAACAATTCTGGTGCTCTGCCCCTCGTCTCGTAGTCTCCTTATTCTGACTTTCAGGGACTGATAGTATTTGTCTATCATGAGTCACAGATCAAAGCAAGAATGAACTGAGGGGTTGTTCATTCCTATTTCACCAAGGTCAACCTTTAGTTTTCCATAATTCTTACACCTCCCTTCGAGACTGAGTTGATATAAAAGGATACAAATGTCAAAACATCTCAATTTACAACTGAGGCCAAGTCAGTAATATATTTCATCCCGGAACACTGACAAGCATTAAATGAGCAATTGGGATGAGAGAATTTTGAATCTCTGAGCTCATATCCCTCACCTCACCATCATATTTCAAAGAACTCAGGATTTAATGGAATTTTATCCTAAATCATAGACCTAAAGCCCACCTAAGATTATAAGAATCTCAAATTTTCCTTGAGAACCTTACATTATTTAAATACCAGCTTGTAGAAGCCCATTTTGGCAACCGCTGCTGTCATAGTGCTTTCCCATTGCTACCAGAAGAAAGAGCAGTGTGGTCCAACACTTAGAGTCAATCTGCTGATCCTGCTATATAGTAAAGAAAGCATTCTGTGCAACAGCCTCAGGAAACAGACACAATCCATGACTCCTGCTGGGGATATTCTGCAGAAAGGTTTAAAAACCAATTCTGCTTGGCTATTAGGCCATTGAGTTTGCAATTGAGATTAATTTGCATATTACACACTTATTTATGTAAGTTAGACAACTTAATTAGAAACTGATAGCAACATGAAGTGCAAAGTGCTACTATTTCTTAATCGCCTCATAAATTGCACAGCATCTTATACTCAAGTGTGTACAATGAACAACAGTATCCCCTCAGATTAAACTGATCCAAAATAGGATGATGTACAGGTCAACTAGAAAACTTTTTCATTGATTTGTGTCCATATTCATCTTCTTGATTTTTATGCAGGGTTGTAGGCATTTATGGAGCTTTACACACAGATAAAAGACACAAACCTTTCAATCAAGATTAGGCATGGCATGATATGAAATAGCAAGAGACGTAATTAGGAGGAAGGAATGAGGGGAAGTTTACATAGTACAAGGTCCTGGGCTCACTTGTTGAACTGTATACATAATTTTAGTTGAGCTCATTATTTTATATTTTGCTGTGTAATAAACTGGCATTAATGTGAAGAGACAGGCAAAAGTGAATTTTGAATGGGTTCTTACCTCACTGATATTTGAATCAGTTATCCGCCCTTGCATACTCATTAATTTTATCAGCTTATCTTTTATGTTGGGAGGCAAAGGCTTAATATCTGCAACATATCTGGAAATGTTCTTTGTCAAGCACTGAAGACACCTGAAATAAATGTAAGTTAAAATTCAGTCACACAGAGGCACAATGTACTGGTACTACCCTGAATTAAATACAATTATTAATTTAAAATAGTCGATTAATCGCAGTTAACTCATGAGATTAACTAAAAAAAATGAATCACAATTAAAAATATTAATCGCGATTAATGGAAGTTTTAATTGCATTGTTAAACAATAGAATACCCATTGAAATTTATTAAATATTTTTGGATGCTTTTCTACATTTTCAAATATATTGATTTCAATTACAACACAGAATACCAAGTGTACAGTGCTCACTGTATACTTATTTTTTATTACAAATGTTTGCACTATAAATGATAAAAAACAGTATTTTTCAATTCACCTCACATAAGTACTGTAGTGCAATCTCTTTGTCATGAAAGTGCAACTTACAAATGTAGAATTTTTTTGTTACATAACTGCACTCAAAACCAAAACAATGCAAAACTTCAGAGCCTACAAGTCTACTCAGTCCTACTTCTCATTCAACCAATCGCTAAGACAAACAAGTTTGTTTACATTTACGGGAGATAAGGCTGCCCACTTTTTACTTACAATGTCACCTGAAAGTGAGAACAGGAGTTTCCATGGCACTGTTGTAGCCTGTATTGCAAGGTATTTACGTGCCAGATATTGTAAACATTCATATGCCCCTTCATGGTTCAGCCACCATTCCAGAGGACATGCTTCCATGCTGATGATACTCATTAAAAAAATAATACTTTAATTACATTTGTGATTGAACTCTTTGGGGGAAAATTGTTATGTCCCCTGCTCTGTTTTACCTGCATTCTGCCATACATTTCATGTTATAGCAGTCTTGGATGATGACTCAGCACATGTTCATTTTAAGAACACTTTTGTTGCAGATTTGACAAAATGCAAAGAAGGTACCAATGTGATATTTCTAGAGATAGCTACAGCACTCGACCCAAGGTTTAAGAATCTGAAGTGCTTTCCAAAACCTGACAGGCATGAGATATGGAGCATGGTTTCAGAAGTCTTAAAAGAGCAACACTTTGATGCAGAAACTACAGAACCCAAACCACCAAAAAGAAAATTAACCTTCTGCTGGTGGCATCTGACTTAGATAATGAAAATGAACATGTGTCGGTCCGCACTGCTTTGGATTGTTATTGAGCAGAACCCGTCATCAACATGGACGCATGCCCTCTGGAAGGGTAACTGAAGCATGAATGGACATATGAATCTTTAGCGCATCTGGCACGTAAATATCTTGCAATGCCGGCTACAACAGTGCCGTGAGAACACCCGTTTTCACTTTCAGGTAACATTGTGAACAAGAAGTGGGCAACATTATTTCCTGCAAATGCAAACACACTTGTTTGTCTGAGCGACTGGCTGAACAAGAAATAGGACTGAGTGGACCTATAGATAAGAATCTGAAGCACAAACTTGTTTAAGGTCACAGGCAGAGACATAAGAATATGGGAGAGAAAGAAAAAGATTGGTGGGTGACCTATTATTAGGAGGAGTTCCTGGTTCTGCAGCGTTAGTACCTGTTAGTAAATATTAATGCTTTATTAGTTCTTTCTTTCTGTATATTTGATTCATTTATACATTAACTATTCTTTAGAATCTTTATCTTCAACAAAGAGTATGTCTGAATTCTAAGGCAGCATTACCTCCTGCAAATTGTAACCAACCTTGTTTGTCTGAGTGATTGGCTGGCCAAGAAGTAGGACTGAGTGGACTTATAGGCTCTAAAGTTTTGCGTTGTGTTATTTTTGAATGCAGTTTTTTTTGTACATAATTCTACATTTGTAAGTTAAATTTCATGACAAAGAGATTGCATTAAAGTACTTCTATTAGGTGAATTGAAAAATACTATTTCTTTTGTTTTTTTATAGTGCAAATATTTGCAATAAAAATAAATATAAAGTAAGCACTGTACACTTAGTATTCTCTGTTGTAATTGAAATCAATATATTCGAAAATGTAGAAAACATCCAAAAATATTTAAATAAATTGTATTCTATTATTGTTCAACAATGCGATTAATCATGATTGTTTAATCGTGCAATTAATCGTGATTAATTTTTTTAAACGCTTGACAGCACTAATTTAAAACATTAAAAGGGATCTTTTTACAGCCTTTTTTTTTTTTTTTTAAAAAACCTTCTACTCTGCAATGCCAACTTAGAGGCCTGAAAATATATCGGATGTTGCTCTTGATATAGTCCTTTTCCATTAGATAGAAGTGCAAAGGGGACATTATTCATGATGCATACTTCTCAGAATTATTATTCAGGCCTGAAGAAACAGTTTGTCCTTGCAGCTGGTTGTTCTTAATCTGAAGGCAGCACATGATAGTGCATATTTGTACTAGTAACAATATCAACACCTCTTGTTTGAGATACTTTTCTCTATGTTGTAAATTCACTGCTCCCTACCTTTTCCACCACCCACGTCTCACAGTAGCTTTCTGTTTTGAGAGATTTACTGTTATAAATTTTATGGGTTCTCAAATACTTATGAATTTACCTTACTCCAGATCCATGTCTTAATCAGAGAAGACTTGTCTTTTGCTTTTTGAAACATCTATGAAATAGTGCTGGATGAGGAATAATGGTGCTTGTGCAAATTAATCCCATACATTCACACAGGTAAATACTTCCTTGGAATAGAAGGACCAGAGAACAATCAAATCCAAAAACGTGTAACACATCTTTATTAATAAATGTACACTTGCAGCAGAATTAAATACTCAAGTGCGCAAAATTCAATAGTGTCTTAAACCAGGAAGGCTCCTATATTTTGGCAGGATCACTTCTCCCTCTTTAAATAAGACAAGTTTAGTTCAAACATGCAGCAAGATAAGAGTCTCCAAATGAATGGATCTTCCGGAAAATTCTCTTAAAACAATCCCCTCACATAGAACAAACAAACAGATAACACTTATCCAGATACCTTTAGAATGGTGTCCAGAGGGAATACTTCGGTGATGCTGTTCCAGATCAACTGTACATGAAACTGTACAAAACTTCATTTTGCAGATGGAGGGGGAGACTTTCAAGCACATGTCCTACATCTAAGGGAGTGCTTCACACCTGGTTCAGTTCAGGCAGCATTTGCACATCAACTTCCCAGAGGTTATTTTAAATTGCAGTCAAGGCCCTTTAAGAATCCATTCAGCAGAGGTTGTCTAGGGGCTTGTCTACATTACCCGCTGGATCGACAGGCAGCAATTGATCCAGCAGGGGTCAATTAATCATGTCTAGTCTAGTGCTCTCCCGTTAACTCCAGTACTCCACCAGGGCGAGAGGCGCAAGCGGAGTCGACAGGAGAGCGTCAGCCATCGACTTACTGCAGTGAAGACACCACGGTAAGTAGATCTAAGTACATCAACTTCAGCTACATTATTCACTTAAGATGAGCTATTACCAGCAGGAGTGATCACTCTTCTTACAGTGTGTATGATAACACCCATTGTTTCATGTTCTCTGTGTATCTGTGTATATAAGTCTCCCCACTGTATTTTCCACTGAACGCATCCGATGAAGTGAGCTGTAGCTCACGAAAGCTTATGTTCAAATAAATTTGTTAGTCTCTAAGGTGCCACAAGTACTCCTTTTCTTTTTGCGAATACAGACTCCACGGCTGCTACTCTGAAACTCCAAAAGTGAAAATGGAATACCATAGGTCACCGTTAGGTCATCAATTGCTATTAAGCCCACGCTGCTAGTAGCAGTGATCAAAAAAGTCACCTTCTAATAGTTTTTTGGTGATTACAGTCTGGTTACCATTGAACAATTATCCCCATTACAAATATCACCACCATATGTGGAACTCAACTGACAGTCTTGTTGGCAGTCACAGCAGAGAAGCCAAGGATTCAATGGGCCATCAACAGTGAGAGACAATATTACCCTCATCAGGAGTGAGGGACATAGACAGGACTGTGGAGAGGAAACTGCTCTGCTATTAGCTATTCCTGTTTTACAGATTAATAGAAGATTTCAGTCTCCATGGCTCTCAGGCTATGAAATTCACTTGAATTAACTCAGACACCTTACCTCAGACTCATTATGCATAAGTAAACTTAATCACCTTTTTAAGGTCTTGAACCTACAACAAGCTCTACGCACACAGACTCCAGCACCTGCGAAGATCCTTGGCTCTAGGAGTCTGCCCATGTCTACGCTGCAATTAAGAACCCATGGCTGGCCTGTGCCAGCTGACTCAGGCTAGTGGGGTGTGGGCAAAGGGGCTGTTTAGCTGTGGTGTAGTTGTTGCAGCTCAGGCTGCTCTAGGAACCTTCCATGTTACGGGATCCTCGACTCCAGCTCAAGTCCAGGCTCCAGCCCAAGCCTGAATGCCTAAATTGAAATTAAACAGTGCGTTAGCCCAAGCCCAACCAGCCTGAGTCAGCTGACATGGACCAGCTGTAGGTGTTTATTTGTAGTGTAGACATACAGATAGAGCTCACTGTATACTTCTGGGGGAATTCTGCACCACTACATATGTGCAGAATTTGTGTCCCCCGAAGATTTCTTTGCTTCCCTGCAGAAAAATGACTTTCTGACAGGGAAGAAAAGGGAAGCCACAAGAGTGGTCATAAGACCCTCCCCAGCAGTATGTTTTGGGTATCCCTCATCCAGCATCTAGACCTCCCCCCACTGAGCCCTCCACATTCAAGTCCCCCTGCTGAGCTCTATCCCCCCCACACTCCCCGCTGAGCTCCAACCACCGTCACCTGGACCCCCCACAGTGTCCCATTATTGTTGCACCAAAGACCCTGTGCATCCAGATCCCCCCGCACCCAGATCCTCCACTGAGCCACCCACACCCATATAATCCCACAAAGAACCCGCTCAAGAAACAGTGGATCCCCCCCCCACAAAGCCCCTCCACACTTGGATCCTGCCTGCCCACACCTGGTGCACCTGGCATGGAACGGCAGGGCCCTGGGGTGTTTCTGGGGCAGGCCTGGTCCTTGCGTTGTGTCAGGGTTGGGTGCAGCCTCTCCACTGAGTCCGTGTCCTGGTGGGAGCTACACAGTGATCTCCACCTCTGTGCAGCTAGTGGCCTATGCTCCCCAATGCCATGCTGGAGCCTTCACATTTATCTGACAAATAAAATATTGCAGAATTTTAAAATATTGTCCACATAATTTTTAATTATTTGGTGCAGAATGCCGTGAGGAGTAACTGTAGGATCAGGTCTTAAGTGTTTACAGGACAGAAGCCTTAATGAGACCGCACTAACTCATCTTTCATGAAAATTACCAGCCCCAAATGAAAATCTCCTCATGCTCCCTAAAGTAAGGCAAAAGTTATAATAAATAAAATAATAAAAGATATTTTACCTCCCCATTAAAAATATTTTCTTGCACAAGATAAGAGCAAATTGATTTTTGCAAAGCTGAATTAATGTAGTTTCCTGCACTTAATTTCCCTGGTTTCTTAAAAAAACTGAACCACCACCACAGCAACAGAAAACCTGAGCTTCATGATAAACCCTCTGCATATAAGCAAATCTCACTGGATCTGTTCTGATGTGACAGTTGCATAATCAGGATGCAGAAATTTGAGAATACACAATCAAATACACACACATTAAGTAAAAAGAAAAGGAGTACTTGTGGCACCTTAGAGACTAACAAATTTATCTGAGCATAAGCTTTCGTGAGCTATAGCTCACTTCATCGGATGAAAGCTTATGCTCAAATAAATTTGTTAGTCTCTAAGGTGCCACAAGTACTCCTTTTCTTTTTGCGGATACAGACTAACATGGCTGGTACTCTGAAACCACACATTAAGTAGTCCTTCTAGACACTGCATAGTCAAATAAACACATCTGAAGCGGCATCAATTATATTACAATTTCTATCCATATTTAATTTGTACTGCACCATAAAGGGTGTACAAAATATGAAATTTTAGACAAAGGTCACTAGGACTTGCTGGGCACTGATGCTACTTAACAAGAGAACTGATGAACAAAGCCTTTACAGATATTTAGCATAAGATGTAAAAAATAAGGCCAAATTCTGCTCTCATGTATACCAATATAAATCTAGGCTAATTCCACTTTTCATGTTCTCTGTGTGTATATATATGTATCTTCCTATTGTATTTTCCACTGCATGCATCCAATGAAGTGGGTTTTAGCCCACAAAAGCTTATGCTCAAATAAATTTGTTAGTCTCTAAGGTGCCACAAGTACTCCTCGTTCTTTTTACTGATACAGACTAACATGGCTACCACTCTGAAACCTGAAGTATTTGTTAAGAGTAGCAACCATGTTAGTCTGTATCTGCAAAAAGAAATGCTCAAATAAATTTGTTAGTCTCTAAGGTGCCACAGGTACTCCTTTTCTTTTTGAAGTATTTGTATAGCTGACAAAAAGAATTTGGCCTGTCGACTTGTTATGCACAAGGACATATTGCACTGCAATGTTCTTCTTGCATGTTTTGAGAAACATCAGCTACAGTAATAGGATGGGGGAAGCGCCTCTTTGAAGGAGGCTGGATTATTTGAAGAAGGGAGGAATACAATTGCATTGTGTATAGCTCTTGGAGGCAACAAGGTGTGCGTGGGCTGTGGTGAGAGCTGGGGCCCATCTACATCTGAAATCTTACCAGAAACAAAAAGTGAGCAACATGAGCAGGAAGCAGGACCGATTTATGTTTTTTAATTGTTTTCATATATGAAACATTTTGATCTTTTATACCAAGTCCTTTAGATAACAGTGTAAAAAAAGATATAAATAAGAACATGAAAAGGAAGCAGAGGTGCAAGAACTTTTTCCTCTCAAATTCTGAATCATGAAACATCTTTCATTATAATCTTTAAATGTTTTAATCTTCCACATTACTCAATCATTCATGCTGTAGGACAAGGAGCCCGCTTTCCCTAGACTAGGAGGGAACATCATGACAATAGTCAGAGCTGCCTATGGCAAAGATTTATTTTTTTTCTAGATGCGGCCAGTAGTAATACCCAGCATTTCTATAGCATTTTTCATCTTCAAAATACTTTGAGAGACATAAACTACTAAAGATACAAAGAAGGGGGCCACAATCAAATAAATTTGAGAACCACTGGGATAATGGATGAGGAGATTTTGTTCAAATTATCACGTACAAGGATGGTAACTAATAACATCTGGAATGTAATATGTAACTTGTTTGTATCAATGCATAACAGGAGAGTAATGGGAAGGGTAGCTTTGTATTAGCCTAAGGGATAATGATATGTTGATTGAGCTGATACCTTATCACTAGCATACATGTGTTAGCATACTTGTAACCCCGCTATACGGGATACTAAGATGGTGCTTTGTTGACAATAAACCTAGCCAAGCCTTCACCACAAAACCCAGCTGTGGCCTTTCTTTATAATGAACATCGAGATCTACTGAATCAACAATTTATGCTGGTGCAGGGAACACTGGAGCTCCAGGAACAGACGGGGGGAAAAAAATTGATGCCCCTGAGCGATGTAGTTAAGTCAACCTAAGTCCTAATGTACACGGTGGTAGGTCAACGGAAGAATTCTTCCACCGATGTAGCTACTGCATCTCAGGGAGATGGATTTACTACAGTAATGGGAGAACCCTTCCTGACACGGTAGTAAGTGTCTATTCTGAAGCCATGCCACTAGCATTTTAAGTGCAGATAGCCTGAGCATCTACACTTAGACCTCGTCTACTCTACAGAGTTTTGTCAATGCAAGTTATGTTGACATACAGCCACTGCTGTAGCATGTCCACACTATACTCCTTGTATCCGTGGAGCGCACCCGCACTAGCAGCTCTTGCATTGACACAGAGAGCAGCGTACTCTGGGTAACTATCTCACTGTTCAACTGGCCGCAGGGTGCTTTCGGAAGGGTTTGCAATGCCCCGTGGGGG
The DNA here is from genome assembly GCF_009764565.3 of Dermochelys coriacea. Taxonomy (NCBI): domain Eukaryota; kingdom Metazoa; phylum Chordata; order Testudines; family Dermochelyidae; genus Dermochelys; species Dermochelys coriacea. The sequence continues at coordinate 245,051,491 of NC_050068.2, forward strand.
CAGGTACAACATCACATGGTGAAGGGTTCTCAATTTCACCATTCCATGGGCATCCTACTAGATTGCCAGACGCTTTTCAACTGCCCTGGTAACCTGCAACCCAGCCATCTCTGTCAGAAAGCATGGATCCTGCACTGCTGTTCAGTATTGGCTGTGCATTATAAACACAAAGCTATAAGAGGAGCCCAACCTGGGGGGGGGGCGCTACATGGCTGGGGGATGCCTTGAAAGAGCATATTAACTCTGGGCCATAGTAATGTATGTGGCTGTAGTGTGCTGAGCCTGGCATTGTTTGTTTGCACCATGCTATGAACCTTGTAATGATTGCTGTGTGCACCGAAAAAGTAACACATTTTAAATCACTTTTGAAAGTAGCACTCAGTAATATAACCAAACTGACATTGCTGAACAGTAACAGAGAGAGAGACCGAGACAGACACGAGAGTGTGTGTGTTGGGGGAGTGTGTATGTAAGAGAGAACGACAGCGTGTGTGTGTTGGGGGAGAGTGAATGTGTCGGCATACTATCTCTTTAAGTTCACACTGCAAGCAGAAGTAACCAATCCTGAGGCAGAAGCTGGTGCACAGGTAGCTGGTGTTCCCTTGTCCCCACATCCCAGCTCAGTAGAGATTGGTACACCAGCAGTGGGAAGGGGAAACCCTGACATCAGCCCCTGCCTCCCTCCCCAGTTACGCACAGCACAGCAGTCTTCCCCCCAACCCCTGTAACAGCAGCCTGCCCTGCCTGTTGTTGTGGTCCTATGTGAGCTTTCCATGCTGAGCAGTTTCAGAACTTCCTGGGGCTTTGAAATGGGAGGGGTGCATGCCCATGTAGCTGGACGCAGGGCAGCAGAGTTCAAAACAGCGAGTAGAGCAGTCACAGTGGATATTGTGGGATACCACCTGGAGGTCAGTTACTGCAGTGTAACGAACGCAGCATCTACACTGATGCGTTGTTGATCTAACTTTGCCACAAAAAGCTCTATGCCTTTTGTCGAGGTAGTTTTATTTTGTCGGTAAAACAGGAGAGTTTTGTCAGCAGGACGAGCATTGTAGTGTGTACACCTCTACTCTTTTGCTGACAAAAGCTACCTTTTGCAGACAAAACTGCATAGCGTAGACCGGGCCTAAGCCTTTGCCTATACTAGACAAGCCTTGTTGGAAGAGCTGTATCAGCAAGTCCTCGTAGCATGGACATAGCTTATACCCACAAGTGTGCTTTTGCTGGTATTGCTTATATCAGTTCCCCAAACAAAATATGCTATACCAGCAAAAACACTTTTTTTGATGGTATAACTGTATCTATATTAGGCTTTTACCAGGCCAAAAATGTCAAAATATATATATCACATCCCTAAGCAATATCACTGTACTGGCAAAAGTTTCGAGAGTAGACCAGTACTCAGTATGCTGAACTGGTAATGATGCTAACATATTGAGCAAGCGCAAGATGTTATGCTATGTTCACTCAGCAAGTTTACTCCTTATATAGTTTTTCCTTCCAAACTTACTAAAACCAGCTTCACCCCATTGAGCAATAGGTACCAGCTGTATCGGAGGTTTAAAATCCAAACAGTTTGAGTCATCAGGGTGCAAACACCAAAGAGGAAGATGTGGGGTAGTGGGGAACAGAGAGACAGATTAAGGTGGAGGAAAAAGAGGGTTACCACTATGCATCCTAGTAGAGATTTAATGGGGAGATGGGTATGAGGGGAGAGGGGTTAAAAAGCAGGGTAGCAATGGGGGTATTACTGGTGTTGTCCAAACTGAATCAGAGTCCCATAAGGCTCTATGGCTAGGACAAAAGTGAAGTGGAAAATTACTGTTTGGGAAGCCACAGTAAGATATAATGCGGACCTGGCAGTAGTAGTTTTACCATCTAAAAAAGGGAATTGTATGAAGGGCTGTGAGATTGGATCTTGCAAACAGATATATTAACAAAAAATATGTAAACTGTCTTACTGCCGTCACTAAAAGCATGACTGGATAAGGTATGGTATGTAACTAAGGGTTGGTCTACACTGGGACACTAGGTTGATCTATGTCGCTCTGGGGTATGAAAATCCATCCCACGAGCAACACGCTTAAACCGAACTAAGCCTGGGCGTGGCCAATGCTAGGTCACTGGGAGACAATAAGGGTGGAGGCATATACATGGGGGAGAGCAATAAGGGGCTAGGGGAGGTATAACACGCAAGAGGTCTGGGGCAATAAGAGCTGGGGGTAGTTATAACATGCCAGGGGAGCATTAAGGGTCTGGGGGTATAAAGTGCAGGGGATATGAAGAGGCTGGGGGGCAATAAGGGGCAGGGGATATAAAGTGCAGGGGGGATTAAAGAGTGGGGGTATGACATGAAGGGGGGCAATAAAGGTGATGGGGGTATAACACACAAGGGGCCAAAGGCAAGAAAGGGGGTGGAACACAGGGGGCCGGGGCCAGGGGCAGTGAGGAGGTGGGAGATATAACAGACGGGGGGGGGCAATAAAGAACTGGGGGTGGTTATAACGCGGGGGGGGGCAGAACGCGCGGGGGGAGGGGGGAACAACGCGGGGAGGGGCCGCGGTCCGAGCCACTCACAGGTCCAGGAGGAGCCGGACGCCCCCGCAGGCCCCGTCCCAGCCCCCGCCCGGATCATTCATGGCCCAAGCCGCTCGCTCCCGGCCCTGCAGCCCAGCCGCTCTTTAGGGACCATCCGCCATTTCCGTAGGACGCACGGGGCCGAACCGAGCCGCTTTTCACTCCCACGACTCACGTCTCCAGCGGGTGGCGGGCTACCGAGGCCCCCAACGCGCAGGGCTTTCCGTGCGGTCATTGCCTCGCTGTGAAATCGCGGCTCCCCGTTTCTCAAGAAGGCGAGGAGTTTGTCGCCATCCCCTTAGGGGTGCTGAGGGATGATGGGAAATGTAGTCTTCTTAGGGAGCTGCTTCTTCCCTGCATGGCAGGAAGGCTCCTGAGAGCAGAGGTTTTCCCAGAGCTCTGGGGAAAGCCAGGCTCAGACCCGCAGCTGGTGCTCAGTCCAATATTGCCAACTCCCAGGGGTCAGAAACAATGAGACAAGCCCCCAAAATCATGAGCGTGGTTTAGAAATAATGAGATTTGTAGAAATAATAGAGTCATAGAAATGTGGCTCTGGAAGGGACCTTTGAGAGGTCATCAAATCCAGCCTCCTGCACTAATGTAGGCTCATAAACCTCGACCATCCCTACGAGGTGTCTGTCTAACCTGTTCCTAAAAACCACCATGCAATAGGGATTCCATAATAACTAATACATAGTTTTGGGTTCCTGTTGTTTTTTTAAAAAACAACAAGGAGTCCTGTGGCACCTTAAAGACGAACAGATTTATTTGAGCATAAGCTTTCGTGGGTAAAAACCCCACTTCTTCAGATGCATGGAGTGAAAATTACAGATGCAGACAGAAATATAATGACACATGAAGAGAAGGGAGTTACCTCACAAGTGGAGAACCAGTGTTGACAGGGCCAATTCAATCAGGATGGAGGTAGTCCACTCCCAACAATAGATGGGAAGGTGTCATTCCAGGAGAGGCAAAGCTGCTTCTGTAATGAGCCAGCCACTCCCAGTCCCTATTCAAGCCCAAATGAATGGTGTTAAATTTGCAAATGAATTTTAGTTTTGCTGTCTCTCTGAAGTCTGTTTCTGAAGTTTTTTTGTTCAAGTATAGCTACTTTCAAATCTGTTATAGAATGTCCAGGAAGATTGAAGTGTTCTCCCACTGGCTTTTGTATGTTCCCATTCCTGATGTCTGATTTGTGTCCATTTATTCTTTTACGTAGGGACTGTCCGGTTTGGCCAATGTACATGGCAGAGGGGCATTGCCGGCACATGATGGCATATATAACATTAGTAGACGTGCAGGTGAATGAGCCTCTGTTGGTGTGGCTGATGTGGTTGGGTCCTCTGATGGTGTTGCTAGAGTAGATATTGGGACGGAGTAGGCAATGAGGTTTGCTACAGGGATTGGTTCCTGGGTTAGTATTTCTGTAGTGTGGTGTTTAGTTGCTGGTGAGTATTTGCTTCAGGTTGGAGGGCTGTCTTAGTTTCTAAGGTTCATACAGATCATGCTTGTCATGCTTTTCTCCACAATCATGAGGATTAGAAACTTGCTTTAAAAAAAAAATGAGGGAAAGCTAAAATTCTCAGCTGCAAGAGTTGGTGCTTCAAGGAAAAGAGTAAAATATTGTGAAACTCATGAGATTTGGCAACAATGTCCTCCCCATCCTCGCAGTCTGACTCCACTGAGGGTTAAGACTGTGGTCTATAGCAGGTGTGGGCAAACTTTTTGGGCCAAGGGCCACATCTGGGTGGGGAAATCGTATGCAGGGCCAGGGCAGGGGTTTGGGGTGCAGGAGGGAGTGCAGGTGTGGGAGGGGGTGCAGTGTGCAGGAATGGGCTCAAGGCAAGGGATTGGGGCAGAGGAGGGATGCTGGGTGTATGAGGGGGCTCAGGGCTCAGGGCAGGAGTGGTGCAGGGTGTGGCAAGGGGTTCAGGGCAGGGAGTTGGGGTGCAGGAGGGGTGTGAGGTGTAGGCAGGGGGCTTAGGACAGGGAGTTGGGGGGCAGTGTGCAGGAGAGGTTCGAGCTCTGGCCCAGCACCGCTTACCTAAAGCGGCTCTGGGGTGGCAGCAGCGCAGACTGGGGCCAGGGCAGGCTTCCTGCCTGCCTGCCCTGGCCCTGTGCCGCTCCGGGAGGGGGCGCATAGGGCTCTGTGCCTGGGGGAGGGGGGGCACAGGGCTCCATGCGCTGCCCTTGCCACGTCTCCAGGTACCTCCCCGAATCTCCCATTGGCTGTGGTTCCCCACTCCCAGCCAATGGGAGCTGCAGGGGGTGATGCCTGAAGGCACAGGGTCTGTGGCACCATGGGGCAATCCTGCGATCCGGATCCAAAGCCCTGATGGGCCAGATCCAACCCACGGACCATAGTTTGCCCACCCCTGGTCTATAAACTGTTTTGCACCAATTTAACTAAATTTATTAATGCAATATAAACACTTAAATAAATCAGAAAACAAGATAACTGCATCCACACCAGGGGATTTCTTTAATGCACCTACATTGGTTGCTATATTCATTTAGTTGAATCATGTCTATGTCAAGACCAGCGCACAGTAACTGAGGAACTGGGATCAGTTTTAAGGAAGTTCACTCTATTGCAAGCCTCATTTGTGAAAGATCTGCCTGTAGTGGAGAGAATAAGACTCCGATTTTCTTCTTAGAAAAAATGCCCTTTTTTTTCCTGTGGCATTTGAAAAAAAAATGTTTGTTTTTTCAAATGTCACAGAGAAACCCATGTTTTGTTATAGGTGGAAAAGCAGGCTTAGGCAAAGGAAATATAAATCAGAAAAACAATATATCCCCATATTTTGTGTAAATTTGGAACAGGGTGGGGCTTAAGCTCTTTTTTCTTTGCGTTTCACCTGGATAGGACCAACTCTATTCCTCTTCTATTCAAAGCCACTTGACTTTTATATCTGTCTGCAGATGTGTTGCGCCACTGAAAGTACTAATATTTTAGAGGTAAGTTTCAGGGCCTGAGAAATCCCCCAAAAGTTAAAGGCTTCCACTTCTCTCTCTGTACCTTCTTCCACATTGGCCCCAATACTTGGAAGTCCCTCCCTATCAGTGCAAATTCTACCCTCAGATGGACATACACTCCAGCTGAAGTTATTGAGGCCTTATCTACATTAGGAACATTTGCAAATGTTCTTTTCAGCCCTAGTGCAACTGCATGGGTAGCAACAAAGGTAGAAGCTGTAGTGTAGAAAGATACAAGTGTTTTAACTATTTGTTGCCTAAACCCACAGCTTCCATTATTGCTACTGCTGGTGGAGCTATATTGGTGCCAAAACAAAACAAAAACAAAAAAAACTTTAGCATTCTCCCAGTTTAGTGCAGGTTTGTCTAGTTTCCAGCTTGTGGCCAGAAACTTACAGCTTTTGCTGGCTCAACTTTCTGCCTACTTGCCAGATTTTTTTTCTGTGCCTTTGCCTGGCAGGTGAAAACACACAGAGCACATGGAGTGATTTTGCTGTGAAGTGTCTTCCCCTCACTTCTTTCACCTTGCTTTAGAGATGGGAGTTCAGAGCAGAAGCTGAAAGAACCTGCATAGATATGCCCAGCTCTCAGAAGGAGGCAGGCCAAAGCTGTCATAAAGGGGAACTGAGCCCTAGAAGGTACCAGAAGGAGTAACTGATTTTGGACTGAGGAACTTGATATATTTTGGGTGGATAGTTAAATTTCAGGGAGGATAGGAAGAATTGATTTAGGGGAGGAGAGAATTTATTGCATGGAGAACTAAATACTTGATGGATTGTGAAGGGGGTTTGAGAGGAAGGAGAGAGTTTTATGAGGTGGTTTTGCTTGAAAGGAGCCATTCACAAATTGTCTTGCCGTTTTGTTGTCAACATTGGGAAGGAAAAGACTTCAAGGGTGGGGGAGTGAGACAGATAAGGGAAGGGCCAAAGGTAAAGATCTGTGGGGAATCCAGTTACAGGGCAAAGACAACTTGGTGGGACCAGGTGGAGAAACCTCAACCCAGGATGTGCAGCAGGAACTGAGGCCTTGTGTACACTCAGAATTTGGATCAACATAGCTACTTTGCTGAGGGTTGGGAAATCCACGCCCTGAATGCAGTGTCTATGCTGACCTATCCCAGATGTAGACACAACTTGGTTGACAGAAGAATGCTTCCATCGACCTTGCTACCCCTGCTTGGGGCACTGGATTACCTACAGTGACTGAAAAAACCCTTCCATTACTGTAGAAGCATCTGTGCTACCTGCAGAGATAAAGGAAGAAGGAGGCACGCCTTGGGGCCCTAATTCACTCCAGGGTGTTTGCTACTTCCCACGACCCAACACAGATGTAATGAGGTTAAGTGGTGTACATATAAGATAAGTAAGAACTACAAATTATTCCTCAAGGAACGTTTTTAATTATTTTAGACTATAATAACAGCATAAAAAAAACAAAAAAGGAAAACCATAGACCAGGACTGAATAAGAATTAATACAAATGGCAGATTATATTGAAGACAAGCACAAGTACATGTAATATTGTGGACCATTTGCGAGTTCCTGAACAATGACTTTACATATGCTGCTCCTGGCAGGTTATAATAAAAGCCCCGAAGACAAGCATAAGTAAAGCTCTTATTCACAAGTTTTATATTTCTGGTGACAAAGTATTCTAAAGACAAACACAACTATACATATAAGAAGCTAATGAATGACAGCATTACAGGCATCCGCTTGGACTACTTGAAAGACAAGCACAAATACATGCAAAGCTATTATGCATCAGCCACCTACTACTGGTTTTATGCTACAGTATCAAACAACTATGATCAATTCAGCTCGAGCAACCAGACTTCTTCACTCTGTAGACTGACCCTGCATTTGTTCGAAAATACATTACCCTTCAGTTGGCCGCTTTTTGCACTGGCCAGGTACAGACAGTGGAGAAGTGCACATCCCTTCGGTTTAGGGGGTGTGGATGCTGACAACACACACACAGTCCTTTGCCTTCGTCCTTTTTATTTGATTTGATGACCGTGTTTTAGAATAGACCAACCAATCAGGGTGTGCCACATTGTTTATGTGGTTGCCGTAGTTGTATAATTGATGCATATTTAATTTTTATAGCCAATTGTTAGTTGTTCGTACAATTTAGGCTTATTTATTTTTTGTAGCCAATTGGGTCTTAAATGTGGGTAATGTGGGTTTGGTAAGTACATAGGAGTCAGCATAAAATGTTATTTGGTTACAGCATATCCTGATCACAAGCTTAAGCTTTATTTTTGCAAAGTTTACATTTTGCAGTATACGGAATTTTGAGGCCTAACATTTGCAATACTTCTATTCTGTTTAAGCTTGACAAGACAGTTGTTCAATTTATTCACACTCTCCTGCTAAAGGAGAGTAGAACATGCCTTAGTGCAATTACTACTCCACAGTAAAGAAATTTAAGGATGCCCGGCAAGTCACGAGGGTAGTTGTCATGCTGTCCGGAGTTCCTCAACACCTTGAGAGCTTACCTTAGGGCAGACTGTTAAAGCAGGGCAGACATCCCAACTGGAGATATGTTCTAGAATTAGATTTCACCAAGACAATAACAAATGTGAAATCCTGTAACAGTCACTGTAATAGTCTTAATATGTTTCAGAGTAGCAGCCGTGTTAGTCTGTATTCGCAAAAAAGAAAGGAGTACTTGTGGCACCTTAGAGACTAACAAATTTATTAGAGCATAAGCTTTCGTGAGCTACAGCTCATCCGATGAAGTGAGCTGTAGCTCACGAAAGCTTATGCTCTAATAAATTTGTTAGTCTCTAAGGTGCCACAAGTACTTCTTAGTCTTAATATGGTGTCAGAGACAGTCCCCTTAGACACTCCAGTCTATCTTGCCACCTGAACAATGTGATAAATAGTCACATAAAAAAATCACAAAATATTCCGGTTGCACACAGGCCCAAGAGACCAGTCACTCGCCCAGGTCAATTTGTATCTCAGATCTCACACCAAAGACAATGCTGATAGCCAATTCTATGGTAAGTTAACTAAAGGTTTATTAGCTAAGAAAAAGGAATGCGAGTTATTGAGAGGTTAAAGTGGTTAAAAATATATGTACAGGTGAGTCACAGTCCATAATTTCAAAAGATAGCAGATGTAATCTGCCAGTTTCCCAAAAGTCTTTTAGGGCTACTCAGAGTAACTCTAGTGACCTCTGTCTTTGTTACACTAATAAAAATGATACCTACAGGATCTTGTAAGAGGGACAAGGCAAATTGCCACGTTTATTGTAAATACAACAAAATATTCCTATATGCAATTTCTATATAGATCCATTCACACACACAGACATTCACACACAGGTTCTACAGAAAGGTTGTTATAGTTACCAGCCTAGACATTGCTCATGCCAAGTCACTGGCCAGGTGGCCTGGACGCGAGAGTGGAGCCGAGTTGTTGTCAGATGCGCATCCGATGCTCCTGGAAGGTGGTCGTAGAACCAGACTCAAAGAACACAGTCCCTGGACCCAATTTTTTATAGGTCTCTGGTTCAATACAAGTCTATGGAAGTTGCTTCATCATGCTGAATTTACAATTGAGATGACCATCAATCAGCTCAATAAGCATGGTGGTATATCCATGAAGGCTCCATGATGGCTAGGTGTTATCTTTTTGTTCTTCCTTGATGCGTTTTGGGTGGATTCCAGTTTGCCCTCCGGGGGTCATCCGGTTATCTCCACTTTGCATATTCTTCGACCTATTGATACCAAGGTTGAAATTCTTAGGATTAGGCTGGCACCATTTACTAACCAATTATTTCCCTGCTTCAAGCTCTCAATTCCATGCACTCATCATCCATTCTTTTACTTAAAAACACAATCTATGACTCTTGATTCATTTAACAAGTTTTATCCCACTATCTATTTTTCCCTCTTTGGCTACCAAGATTTACATAGGCATGACAAGGGGCCCCCGTGGGGGAAGAGCATCAGAGTGTTGTTTTAAAGAACAGCATTGTTTTCTCAAAGTTCTTATCACTTTCCAGCACAGACTCTTTGTCCTGTACCAGCCTGAAATAATTAGCACTTTGGCCTTGCATTTGTTACAGAGTGAAATTCAACAGCATGGAACTGATGTTCATACCTTTTTACAATACCTATATACTCTTTTGTCTATCTTTATTTCTACAACTACATAATTATAATTCTATCATTCTTATATAACTTTGAGGGCAACCCAACATCTTCTCACTCAGTTATTCTGCCCAGTTAGAATCCAAACAGTCCAGAGATGAAGAATTTTCTGTGTCTTTATTTATAGTTTCTTCTCACAGAAACCAAGCTGACAGCAACAGTTCCCGCAGGAATCCCTTCTTCATGGTGTGTGGGGAGGAATGCACTTAACAAAGTCTTTGATCCTTCATCTTGCACAATGGCTTAATTAACCAGGATTTAACATCTTCTTGCAAGACACTATCAGTTGCATTACACAAAGTTTTTTCTCATTTGATATGTTATTTAGTACAGGGGTTTATACAATGCAAATGTTTGCTGTTACATTATAACTCGGGGTGTAGTTCAATGAGAACAATACATGCAGCATCAATTAGTTTTCATGACGTTTAAACACCAAATATATTCTTAGACAATAACTTAGATCTTCTATACACAAGGGAATTGGCCTGGCTTCCAGCTGTGAGTTTATCTCAGCTGATATCTAGGCCTTGGCCAGAAATAGCATTTGGCTTACCAATGTTCCAGCAGTGACCACAGTGGAAAAACATCTGTCTATCACAGATAAGCCCTAAATATCTGAAGAATGCTGATTTGGGAAGAACTCTCTTGACAAAATGGTATTTTTTTTTCTTGGTCAATGGCAGTTGGATCTCCTCTGGAACATGAAGCGTTATTGCGATCATTAATAATTATATTAGAACTATTCGTATGTAATGTCCTACTGCTATTTAGTGCTTTTAAATGTAACTCCTTTCACTGAATTACCCTACATTCTAGCTGACTCCTGTCTTTTCCTTTATGTCTGCCAGACTGAGAGTAAAAGTCTTCTTTTGTTTTGACCCCTGTGTGTAAGTATCATTCTTCAGTGAAAGCACCAAGTGTCAGATGACCACATGATTAATAGTTGGAGTAGCCACCAGGCTTGCATTCAGGGTTTGTGTTATGATTGGCATAGCTATCAATAGTGCGAAATTTCAGTGTGCCGCTGCTCACGCAGACTCAGGTCTGTCTACATTAAGGTGAGTTATTTATTACTGAAATAAGTTTTTAAAGGCTCAATAAACCTTTGTAGTTCACTTTTAAATACAGAGGTTCTGATCCTGCAGTCTTTTCTTCAAAAAACTTAAATGGGAGATTGGGATCAGGCTCCAAGAGAACAAGATTCATAATGGTTAATAGTTTAATATGGAAGAGTCTTTGTGGTAGGAGGAGAATCTATACCTAAAAACTCATAAACCAAATGGCTTGGACTTGTGTTTAGAGTAAGTAACCTTACTTCAAAGACCCCAGAGGCCAGTCTGGTACTTAAGGAGTCAGGATGTCACTGAGCTATATGAGACTAGATTGACAGAGATGTATTTTCTTTTAAAGATAAATCATCTTTGCTTTAGAGCCAATCACAAGAGAATTCAGCCTTTGCAAACCCATTGTGAATAATTCTGTGATTCAGTCAACTAGGACTTTATTTTAAAATATTTTAAAAGAGAGATACACTCTGTTTAAATAAGCCACCAGGCATTGTTCCTTCTCAGGTTTTCTGAAGGAGAGGGTCCCAGGATATCACTAGTATCAGGAGGAGTATACAACCCTAACAATCCAGCCATGCATGCATTAGCAAACAGTTGTGAATTCTGTTCAGTTTCTCCTTTGTATAAACAAATGATTCAGTAAGAAGGTACCAACATATCAGAGGTTCTTAAACTTTTGTACTAATGACCCCTTTAATACAGAGTGCAACCCCCTTTATAAATTAAAAACACTTTTTTAATATTTAAAATTATTATAAATGCTGGAGGAGAAGTGGAGTTTGGAAGTGGAGGCTGACAGCTTGCAACCCCCATGTAATAATCTCATGATCCCCTGAGGGCTCACAACCCCCAGTTTGAGAACCCCTCAACTTCAAATACCACCAAACTCCAAAAAAGCAATTAGTAAGGACAGTTCAGGTAGGCAAACTCTTGATAGCTATGAAGTCATAGATATCATTCTACACAAGATGGTATAATATTTATGACTTCATAACTACCAAGAGTTTGTCTATCTGAGCTGTCCTTACTAATTGCTTTTTTACTAGTACAACATTCACCACTCCACAAGATTATACCATTTTTGTCTAGTGGTGAATGTCGTACTAGTAAAAGAGAAAGATTGACAGGTTAGGAAACCAAAATCTTCTATCCACAGAAAATTTGCAGCACCATGAGTTCCTTACTTTCTCTCACTAGTGTGCTTCAAGCCCGTCTCATTGGGTCTATCAGTCAACTCAGCTAGTTAGCCGTATCATTCTTTTGTATTACACCCAGGCACCAATATATTTCTCCCCATTTATTTGGTTTTTCAGTACCTACTGATTTACATGTTTTCACTAGCCACGAAGCCCATAGGGCTAGCTGCTAGTTTACTTTATTATATTCTGCCTTATATATTCGTTTGCTTGTTTGGTTTATTTGCTTGTATTTTGATTTGGATTACTTATTATGTTTGGCTGTAACACAAAGAACCTACAGGCCAGTATCCTGTATGATTAGGTTAAGCAAGTTAGCATAAGTATGGTTAAATAGGCTTGTGATCTTTGGCATAGATAAATGGCCTAACTGTCATCCGTTTAGATTTTGGGGAACTAGACATGTTTACCTAAGAACAGGAACTTAATGGTGACCACAAGGAACACTGCAGGACCATGGAAGTAACAACCTTAAACCACTTTGGGCAAGAAGTGGCAGGTTTGAGAGTGAGCTAATTGGCATTAACGTGCACAGATATGATAGCTTGTAGAACAGTGGTTCTCAAACTTTTTACTGGTGACACCTTTCACGTAGCAAGCCTCTGAGTGTGACCCCGTTATAAATTAAAAACACTTTTTAATATATTTAACACATGATAAATGCTGGAGGCAGAGTGGGTTGGGGTGGAGGTTGACAGCTCACAACCCCCCCATGTAATAACCTTGCAACCCCTTGAGGGGTCCCAACACCCAGTTTGAGAACCCCTGCTATAGAATAAGTACACCCCAATATTATGTGGGTGAGGAAGCTAGATTTGGGCATGAAAGGTTGAGCATTAGCATGAATACTCAGGATAGTGCTCAAGCCCTATAAGAGGGAAAACCACCCTGGGTAGGGTGCTTTTTCTTCTTCTTTAGCTTTTGAGTCTCTTAGCTGTCTATTGTTAACTTAGCTACTCGGCATTTGACTCTTCAGCTCTATTATTCACCATCAATCTCAAGGATTGAGGAACTTGGACCATCAGACTCATTTGTAGAGCCCTGAAAATCAGCAGATATCCGCAGACTGGTTTTGCTGATTGTGGATTGGATGTGGATAGAAATTTTGTATCCGTGCAGGGCTCTACTCATTTGGCATGCCAGGGATGAAACTGGTCTTTGATCTTGTACCCCAGGTCCGCAAGGAAGGGTGTGAGTATGCTAATCTAAGTAGTTTCTGTAAGGGATGATACCACCGGTATTCCCCAATCTGTACTATTCCCTTTTGGTTCTGTGGCTTTTTCACTTACTTTAATAAAAGACTCTAAAGCTATTTTGTCCTCATTGTGAGTGTTCTTGCCATGCAGCCTGTTGCTGCTAGCAGGCTGGCTTACAGGACAACTGACACTGTTGCTGGTAAAAAGCACTTTATTTCCCTTCCCACAGCAATATATGTACAGCACTTGTTTATTCCTTTTCTGTTGTTTATCACCCAATGTTCTCATCATCTTATCTTTGGGTTCCATTATCTTGTGGTAGTAAAGACTCTCAGGTGCTGCTTATATCATTAGTCCTTAGTTCAGCCACAGTTTAGTCCTCAGTCCAGCCAAAATCTTCTGGCCTTGTCCTTTATCTCTTGTACTGTTATTTTCCATTACTTGGCACACATTTCTAAAACATCTGATACTCAGCATTTCCCACAGCAGCCCAAGCGTCCCTTACAAGATATTGAACTCACTATATTTAATTCTGTCTAGCCTGATTCTGGGATAAGAACCTTATCATCTTCTGGTCATCATTTGGTGAGCCTATATAATGCTAACCTCTAAAAATTAGGCAACACCTGATTGGAACATGGTAAACATCTCAGTCCATTGATTTTGAGCTGGCTGGAAAATTCTTCTAAATATTGATAGAATTCTAAATTCAACTATTATGTTCTGACTTTGTTGCCACAAGTTTCCACCATCTGGATGGAACAAACATATTTGCAAACACAGATTTCGGACAAAAATTTAGATTTCCAATTTTAAATGCAAGAAGAGAAGAAAGGAATGCAGGATTCCATTCCTTTCATCACATTTCATTCCCCCGATCTGATATCAGTCGTGTTAGCTAATTAAGGTAAAGATTCCGTAGCTTCTCTGTATCAGTTCTGTGGGTGTGTAGTTACAATTCTTCATTGTTTCCACTTGAGCTGGAACAGTAATCACATCAACCTGACCTGTCAAGTCTCTTTGAACCCTTTTTTCAATTGCTTTTATAAATTTTGTGCCACTGTGCAAAGTCCCTGGGTAAAATACATGTTGAAATTTGGAGTTAACAGGTTTATGGTAGTTGGATGCCATTGTAGGGACCATCTTTTTCAGAGTTCCTGGGCCATCAATCCTCCATTTTCAATTAACCATCCATAAGTGTTCTGGGCCAAGGTGCTCGAAGCACCACAGGCCTGGCAGGAGTACTTTGAGAAAAATGAGGCTTACACACAGCTGTGAGTTATTGGCTTTATTGAAGGTTAGTGACCCACCCGCAACGGGGACTCCAAGCGTTGCAGTCACGGAGGTGGGGAACCCAGCACACCGGAGCTTTGCCTGGGACGGAGTCCAACTGAGGAGCAGATAGTCAGTGTTAATAAGCACTATACAAAAATCAGCTCATGAATATAGAATTAGGTACTTCTCAAAGGGGAGCTTTCATACCTGGCGAAGGGCCATGCAAAGCAGCTGTGTCCTTCAAGAACAATCTATATCTGCAATAACAAAGCAGCTGTGTCCTTCAAAAACTATCTCTATCCCACAATAACGAAGCAGCTATTTATGTCCCTCAGTAACCTCTCAGCTCGAGAAAGCAGAAGTTCCCTAGCTAGGCCGTAACAAAGTCTTCCGCAGTCGCTTACACTCCTCCCCTCGCTTTCTCGAGCGATGTCAAGGACCATGAGGATACAGTGCGGAAGGGAAACTGCGCACAGCACTGGGAGACTAGGTCACGGCCACAAAGGCAGCAAAAAAATACAAGCCAAGAAGACAGAACGAATACATAGACGTGTCTACATTGTATTGGGCGGGACCCAAAGCATACAAATTCATATATGTAATAGTCTTATCAATTGTCTTCAGTAAGAAATAGTACTGGACGAGGGTCAGGTCTGTGCAGACGCCGATGAAACAGGTCTCCCTCATGGCACCCACGGCATACATATGCAGTAAGCAAAACGACGTCGCATTAACAGCACTTTGGGCTAACACCAACCAGGTATTCACGGAGGAGGTGGTGGCTCCTGCAGTGGTGATTTTCATAAGGAGCACCATGACAAATGGGAGAGCGAGACCATGTGGGGATAGTCTTCCCCTTCCGGGAGTATGTATGCCCATCCTTCCCCGGTGGTGAGGACTATGGCGGCCTGCGATTCTCGCGGCGGTACAGTCCACCACACGTTAGCCAACACGTGCCACTCAGTCTCACTCGGGGTGCTGGTTTCTAGACCTACAGGAGGTAAAGGGAACAGATTACACAGGGACTCCCCTTGCTCCCATTGCATCAGCGGCTGCATTCCAGTGGGTCTCGGAGGTTTTAGCCTTTGTGTGGGCATCTACATGTCGCACGGCCAGAGCGGCTCATCAGGCATAGCGCAGGAGTTGCTGCCAAAGCACCGCTCCCACAGGGGCCAGCCTGCGAGTTCCCAACCCTTCACCTCTCACGCAGTTATCCAGGTCCGCAGGCCCTTGTATAATACCCAGCTGTCCATATCTATCAACGCCAACACGTGTTGGACTCCTCCCCTCGGCCAGCAAATCGCTAGGAGTACATGGGGCATCAGTCCCCTGCCTCCCTCCTGTGTGTGGCCGCCACGACACACGGAGCAGAAGACCTGCCATGCCCTCAATATGGTCGCGGCAGTTTCCACTCGGCTGGCAGAGCAGAGGGCTCTGCTGGCTTGGTTTGCTCCATACTCTTCTCCCCTTTTCCTCCGGCACTATGTTTGGTAGGGGGCAGCTGCATCCACCGCTTATATAAATCCACCAATGGCTTTCCATTGATTCCCTTGTGAGAGACACCAGCCTGCAAGAGATCTAACCACAAGGTCTTCTGGGGCACCTGCAACTCCCCTTTCTCCTGTCCCCCGCCTTGCTGCCCCTTCGCAGCCCATATGGCTCTTGGCCTAGCACCTGCCAAGGCAGCCTCCAATTGTATAAGGGTGGCTGCCAAGTCTCCCATGCGCTCATTCTCTGCCATGACAACTGCGAGGAGGGAAGGTTTTAACTCATCAGGGGCCAGGCGTAACACTGTGGCTTTAATCGATTTTGTCACCGGTACATCGTCCGGCCCCATCTCCCCGCCCATGGAGACAGCCCATTTGACGGAGGGCTTGCCCCCTTCCGGAACGGTCTTCCAGGGGCGCGCCTGTGCCTCCAACTCCCCCACCGAGGGGTAGGCCGCCTCCACTGCAGCTGCCAGCCAGCGGTACAAAGAGAGGCTTTCAACGTCTTGCCCCCTGGCCTGTGGCCGCGGCGAATTCACCAATTGTGCACGGACCTGAGAGTCTTGCAATAGGACCCCCAACTGTTGAAATTCATAAAAAAGCAACAAAACCGTATTACCTGCATTGTCCCAGACCCTCACGAGCCATTGCAGGACACTCTCCCCGGGCTCCTGTTGGAATGTCAGCACAATTTCCTGTAACTCACTCGTTTTAAATGTGCAGACAACTTCTGTTGTAGGGCGCCTCCTTGCACCCACAACTTCCAGACGGGCGCGCCAGAGCCACAGCAGGGGACTCCTCCCCCCCCATCCAAGGATGAGGAGTCCCAAGTATTCCCATCCCAAGGGTCCCAGGAGGGGGCAGCGGTCACCACGCGCACCTGGGCGATGGTTACCAGCTGCCGCCCATGCCTGAGGTGCCTTTTATTCGCTACCCGGGCAACCAACACTTTGCAGTGTTGTGTCAGCTCCTGGGCACGCTCCGCCTGGGAGGTGACAACTTCTTGAGCCACGGCATGGGCCTCCCCCTGTGCCGTGCATTCCTGAGTCTTCCCTTCCAATGCTTGCTGTAAGTGGAGCACTGCCTCATCCTGGGGCCCGGACGGTGGTCAGGAGGAGCCACCCTAGCTCCCCCATCGCCTGCCGCTCCGTCCCAGAGCGCTGGTTCGCTCGCAACAAGTGTAATCCCTCAACCAGCTGCATGGGTGTGACCCCTGCAGCCTGTTGGAACTCCAGCCAGTCCGCCAGGGCAGCCCTCCCGGCCATAACCTCGCTACCGGCCCCCAGCGCTCCGTCGAGGGCCATCCTGCTATGCTCTGTAGGGACAGCGAACGGCTTCCCCACTTCCCTTACCTTCGGCCAAAACGGCATCGCTTTTCAGAGTTCCCTACTCGCTGCACCAAATGTTCTGGGCCAAGGTGCTCGAGCACCACAGGCCTGGCAGGAGTACTTTGAGAAAATGAGGCTTACACACAGCTGTGAGTATTGGCTTTACTGAAGGTTAGTGACCCACCTGCAATGGGGACTCCAAGCGTTGCAGTCACGGAGGTGGGGAACCCAGCACACCGGAGCTTTGCCTGGGACGGAATCCGATGGAGGGGCAGACAGTCAGTGTTAATAAGGCACTACACAAAAACAGCTCATGAATATAGAATTAGGTACTTCTCAAAGGGGGGCTTTCTGCTACCTGGCGAAGGGCCATGCAAAGCAGCTGTGTCCTTCAAGACTATCTCTATCCCACAATAACGAAGCAGCGATCTATGTCCCACAGGTAACCTCTCGGCTCGAGAAAGTGAAAGTTCCCTGGCTAGGCTGTAACAAAATCTTCCGCAGTCCCTTACATTAAGGTTGATAATTATTGCAGAATTTTTTTTTTTTTTAAAACTTCTATAATATGCTTTGTGACTGTTTTCTTCTAGCTTAGGAAGGTTCAGATTGTGTGCTGGACACTCATAGGTCCTAAATTCAGGATGACTGCTGCTGAAGTTACCTCAACTTCTTCATTTTATTCTAATTGACTACATAAATGGCAAAGACCTCCTGGTCATACTTTTTTCTGCATTTTGAGCTGGTTTCTTAAGCAATTTTGACTTAAGACTGGTTTTCTTTTTAGATGTAGAATCAAGAGCATTAGATAGGATTACATTACTTATATTATCATAGTCCTTAGGAACCTCAGTCATGGACCTGGATTCCATTGTGCAAGGTGCTATACAAACAGAAGAAAAAAGATAAACTCCTTGAGGCAGGACGTACAATCTAAGTATAAACAAGAGACAATAGGTGGATATAGACAGATGGGGGAGTACAAGGAAACACTAAGATAATATTAGTCAGCCTGATAGGCAGTAGTCTTAGCGCACCAACTGTTACCAGATTTTGTGAGCATTATGAAAGTCTTTACTGATGCTCAACCGTTTGCATTTTTGCCAATGTTGATTCTTTTAATTTTAATTCTGTTTCTGCACTTGCAACACCGAGTAGCAGACCTCTGGGTTTGTTTGTCTGTACAGGTATATCCCAGGTGAAATGCCTCAACCATTTCTTAATTTATTCATTTATGCTACACCAAAGGCACAGCACCAGAGGTGAGGCAGGGTCTAGATGCCCTTTCAAACCATCTCTCCCCTGACTCTCAGGGGACCAGCCAAAGACTCACATGGTTCAAGAACTCTGGGGCTATGTCTGCAGGAGCATAGCTTGGGGGAAAATGCTTCAATCATTTATTTAAATTGCTAATATTGTGCTACAGTTATGATTGTTACTATGAAAGAATGCTACAACTTTCTTACCAATTTCAAAGTTTTGCCTTTCAGTTATTTTTGTGGCATAATCACTGATTGACCCTTGCCTGGTTTTTGGGTGTTGAAGATAAACAAACTACTCCTGAAGGAAGCTGATATTGAAGAGCTGCTAGAAGGCCTAAATCAGGGTTTTGAATTATCATTCTGACTACATCTGGATGAAGATGGTGTAGTAAATATTAATCTTCAATCATGAAAATTTTATATAGAAAAGAATTATTGACCACACATCCCAGAATCTTTTCTGTGTTAGCCACAGAAGTGCTGGCTAACTTTACTGATATGGATACAGTGGCAAAATGAGGACAAACACAAGTACAGAATTAAGTGGCAGGCTGCAACTTTTATTAGGCTTCTAGCACAAGGGAGGGCACTTTCTGCCCATCACCCAGACTCTCCTATACCGGGCATTAATTGGCTCCAGTGCAAGTCTTACAGGGCTCCTTAATGTATAACCTAGTGTTAGACCTGCAGCAGGAGTCTCCCTACAAGACGGGGGAGCAGGCAGATACTGGACACAGTGTTGGTATCGTTACCCGTTCTTGGAACCAGCCAAGAAATAACCACAGACAAAGGTCGAACTAAAGCAGCACTGAGGGTGATTTATTGCTTCCCTTACTTGCGCACGTATACTCACACACAACACATTCATGCTGGCCGGCTGCAGGCGCGGATATTGGTTTGATTTCACAAGTGGCTGAGGCTGGCCAGGCTACAGATACCTGGAGATCCCCGAAGTCCCTTTGGATCCGCAGGAGGGCTCTACTGCTTCCAGTCCAGTCCCGGGTTTAGCGTGCTGTTACATTTCCTTGTTGGTACCCTTGACCTGGCGGCCTGTCTTGAGATTTATACAGTCACGAAGATAATACCCATGGTTCCATAAAAGGCGATATTTGCCTCTTTGTTTTGCCATGGCTGTAGGGTGACCAGATGAAATGAAGAAAATATCGGGGACACATGGGGGAAAGCAACAAACAACAAAAAGCAGTGACCAGAGTTGCCGAAGCAAAAAAACCAAAAAACAAAAAACCAACCAACCAAAAAACCCCACACACCAGAGCAACCAAAGCCACGATATCGGGACAAATGGCATCCCGACCATGCATTGGTCGGGACGCGTGACAAAGACCTAAAATTGGGACAGTCCCAATTTTATCAGGAGGCCTGGTCACCCTATCTCACTCATTCCTTACATAACTGATTATGTATTCATAAGTATGAATACAACTGATCTAGAGCAATGCAGCTTTAAGCAAGTATCTAACATCAGGGAGCTTCCGCTGCTTGTGGCTTTGTAACAGCATAACATGAAACTGTGCAGACTGTACAGCAAATGCCGGGGGGGTGATAGGGCAAAGGGACGCTGGGGGCGTCCGGCTATAGGTATATAATCCACAAATACTCTTTACTGCTTACAAAATAAACCACTCACTCACTCTACATTCTTAACCCAAGCATACTACACCAGAGTTGAAGATCAGAATTGAAGTCCCGATGGCTAGTCAATGTTCAGTCCAATCACAAGATGCGGGGAGCCAGCATTACCACATCTTAATCTAAACAGGGGCTCTGGAATGAACGACTCCAAATTGCAAGTGTATCGAACACCTTTTATAATCCATTCCATCACGTCATCAGTTGTATGGGCAATTTCGAAGAGACAGTTCTGGGCAAATTTGCCAAAACCTAAGATGTTTAGAAACAGTCCCAGGCCCAAGATATTCTTCTTTCCCAATTCTCATTTACAACTACAGCAGATACATTACAACAGGTACATTGTCATGGCAATACCCTCAATGTTATTTCTTTATCTGGTATTTTCCCATCTTTCTCATAAACTTATTTTTCCACAATCAGCTCTTGATCCGCTTAAAACCTCAATTCTTGCTTCGGTTGTCACACAACTCATGTCAAGCACACTTCATCCACACTAGGCCTATAACATATTACATGGATATAATATATGTATCTTAATACTGTAACTGGCACCAGGGTTACAGGATTGCTTATCATAACCCAATGCCTACCTGCCAGTACTCAGCTGTCTCTGAGTCCTTGCACCCTCCCATCCTGAAGGGGGACAGAGGATGCAGCAGGGTGGGGATCTCGGCCTGTGAGGGCCGCAAGGTCTCACCCTATTACATAAGCCCAATGTCCATCACCAAAATTGCAGGTCTTTTACCTCTGGGAACCGTTCATTTTATTCTCTTAACCACACTGGAAACTGATCACAGGGAGCACCAGCAACTAGCTTGGTCACTTCCCCCCACCCAACCACGCTACCTGGTATCACAATTCTTGTCCAATGTAATGATCCCCATTTGGGTCTGGTTGGGAAGTGTGGTCTAGTGGTCAGGGCCACAACCCTGGACTGCCAAAGGGGTTGTGGGGAAGGGAGCACAGGTGTAAGGGACTGCAGAAGACTTTGTTACGGCCTAGCTAGGGAATTTCTGCTTTCTCGAGCCGAGAGGTTACTGTAGTACATAGATAGTTCTTGAAGGACACAGCTGCTTTGCATGATCCTTCGCCAGGTAGCGGAAAGCCCCCCTTTGGAAGTACCTAATTCTATATTCATGAGCTGTTTGTGCGTAATGCTTATTAACGCTGACTGTCTGCCCCTCCGCTGGACTCCGTCCAGGCAGAGCTCCAGTGTGCTGGGTTCCCCGCCTCCGTGACTGCAATGCTTGGAGTCCCCGTTGCGGGTGGGGTCACTAACCTTCAATAAAGCCAATACCTCACAGCTATGTGTAAGCCTCGTTTTTCTCAGAGTACTCCTGACAAGCCGGTGGTGCTTCGAGCACCTTGGCCCAGAACACCGGGCCCTCTCACTCCACTGGGCTCCGACCCAGGGCCCTCCGGGCTACCAGTAATCTGGCAACCAAGGTTAATTAAGGTTGTCCCCCCTGGGCCTCTTCCTTCATCTCCCCCCCGGGGTCAGCTCAGTCCTAAGGCCTTTGCCTGGTGGGGAAATCCAAATAAAAAAACCAAGACAAAAAAAAAAACAAAACAAAAACAAGAGGGAGTTGCCACTGTTCAAGGCCACATGATACTTCCCTCTCTGTGGTGGGTCCTCCCTTACCTCAAGGGGGGCCCCTTTGGGCAGCTGTGTCTGAGCCTTTAGGTTTTACTCTATTCTGCTGGAGCTGTGGCCTACGGGTCTGCTCACTTCCAGCTCTTCCTCCCCAGATGAGCTAATTCAATGCCTTTTAATTCGGCCAGAAGATGGAGCATTTGCTGCAGGTGTGGTGGGGTGGGGCCAGCCCAGAATGAGCCCTTAAACCCTTGTTGTTCAGTGTGGGTGTAGCAGTGAGAGACTCACAGGCGCGGGTACCTCCTGCTGGTCATCTCAGGAATTAGCTCTTCCAGCCCAGAGCGCCCTCTGCAGGCCAGTATCCCTCCCGGACCCCAGTGCCCCTTTACCTTGGGGTGCTGCCCCCTGGCAGTACACCCACACTCTGGGTCTCCCCACCTAGGGGAACCCCCAACCCTCTAAACACACCTTGCCTCAGTGGCTACTGCCAGTCATCATCTAGCCCCTGCTTACTGGAGCAGACTGAAATCTGTAATGACCACTCATCACAGGCAAGAGGGTAGGACCAGCTGCCTCTGCCTAACCCCGGGATGCACCTCTGCAACCCCAGTATGTTTATAGGCCCTCACCAAGGCCTGCAGCCTGGGGGTTTACCAGGCAGGAGCTCCCCAGCCCCCTTTGCCCTATCCCCAGCCCTGTTCCACTCAGGCACCTTCAGCTCCCAGCCCTTCTCCCTCAAGGCTAGAGTCAGACTCCTCTGCTTCTGGCCCACAGCCCTCTTATAAGGGCCAACTGGGCCCTGATTGAGCTGGCCACAGCTGTGGTCAGCTACTCACTCAGCTTCCCCAGCTATTCTTAATCTCTTTTACCTCTCCAGGACTGCTTTTAACCCCTTCAGGGCAGGAGCGGGGTGACCATCCCACTACAGTGGGGTTTGTACATCCCATCACACCAATCCATTCCCTCACAGCCTGTAGCCATATGTCAGCAGTTCCATCTGACAAATGTATGCCATCATCTCTGAAAACTTCTGGCTGACTGCAACAGATGTGCCTATCCTTTATCATTGAACCCCCTGTTTCCAGGAATATCCTGGTAATGTCTCTATTTACTTTCTTTCTAGCCTTGTCAACGTGGGTTGGGTCTGCCGCTCCCTGCCAGACTCGCCTTGCTAGCATTTCCGACCATAGTAGTCTCATCTCCAGCCATGATTCCCTAATTAAGCTAACATCTGTCTGGATCCTGTCCCTTAAATTACCTTGTGTACAGTGCCTGAGATCATCTCTCCACTGTGAATAACCAGGACATGAGGTAGGTGCACTTTGCTTGTCAGTGAGTGCAGAAGTGGCATGAGCTGATACACCTCTTTTGCCCAACTACTGGATGCCAACTGCTTCGGCCCTGATGCTTAGCTGAAATCCAGCTGCCATCCTGGCTACCCTCTTGTGGGCCCAAAGCACTGTAGCATGCCCACAAATCCAGATATTTCATATGCTCTGTATAGCTCCTGAAACCAAAACACACACACACACACACACACACACACACACATTAGGTTAGATATGTTTTGCTGTTCCCTGCCATCTTTTCCTTGGTACAGACGCAAGTCCTGTAACACATTGATTTCCAGTGTCCTATTCCCTGCACCGGTTGTGGGCCAAAACTTCTGCAGCTGCTGACGTCTCTTCCCCAGTCCTGAAAGAAAGAGTACTAAATTGGGAGGGGGGGGGTCAAGATTGCAGAAGTGTTTTTTTCTCAAACTGCGTTGAATTGGTACCTTGTCAGGCAGCTGCCATCACCATGTATGAATAGCGGTCCTAGCTGCAGGCCCTGAATTTTTATTCCTTATTGCATTTACAGGGCACAAGTGCCATCTGCACATTCCTTCAACACCACACAAGTCCCCTGTGGGAGATGGAGACTATCAAATGTTCTAAGGAAGAATTTGCCAATGGAAGATATCAGAATTGGCAGAACATAAAGCTACCCCACGGGTCATGAGAAACGAAGTAAACAAGATTATAAACGTTGGGAATTTGGCTACACTACAAAGCTAATAGCATGAGAAGCGACTTCTAGTCTCCAGCACAGCAGAATAATGAAACACTAAGATAAGAACATTGGATAATGAACTGTAAAAAAGATAAACAATCGTATATAGATGACTGTATAATCAGAAATAAAGTGCTTTTACCAGCAACTGTCTCAGTTGTGCTGCAAGCCGGGCCTGCTAACAGCGACAAATGGTGACCCCCGACGTGATAGGAATTCCGTGAGTTCGGCACCATGTCCGGAGTAAGAAACAGCAGGGACCGCCGCTGCCGGTATCCTCAATTTAACGGAGGAACCGGGACGCCCAATGAGGCGAGGGAGCTCCCCACTATTAAAGGTGAGCGGCGGGGGACATCTCTCATAATGGGAGTCGCAGCATCTGCAGATGAGCAGGTCATATTCAAGGTCTTAAGCAATCTGCTCAGTAACCAGGGAGAAAAATATTCCCCGGAAGCTCTTCAAAAGCTGCTTCGGTGGGGAAGGCGACGGGGTTTTTGGTTACTGCAAAGAATGTATTTGATTTTACGGTATGGAAGGTATTGGGGAGGACATGTGGGATTCAGTGGGTGTTGGGAATGAAGAGGCTATTGCGTTAAGCCCTACCTGGCGAATAGTTCATCGAGCCGTTACAAGTGCGGCGGCTCAGGCTGGAGCCGTACCGCGCTACGTGAGGCGCTTGGGTCGCCCCCAAAAGGGGTGTTCCCAGCCGGGGTGTGAGACTTTTTTGGGAAAACACCACCCACGATCCCCTTGGCACCCACAGAGGCTGGTGAAGTGCCACTACCTGGAGATGCCGATGCTCCGGTGATGAAGAACCAATGGCAGTGGATCGACGGTTTCGGAGGGACAATCTCCCCGGGGCCAAGGTTGTTTCTGTGCCCGAGAAATCTGGGCCATATCCTTCGGCGGAGCATCCTTCGGTTTTACCGTCGGCCCCTGTTGCACCGGTTCGGATTACTGATTTGCCTGAAGGGGGAGAATTTGATGACCTGACGCAGGAACAAATAATTCGCCGTTTGTACAAGGAGGGCGGTAAGGCTCAGCAGATGCTGGATGAACTGGATCGAAAGGAGGGTAGACCTGCGGGATCATCACAGTCACAGTTATTGAAACAGCTACGGGATCAAGGCATACCAGATCCTTCACAGTGGCCTCATGTTTGCAGATTATGCGGTTATTATGACTGTACGGAACATCTCACACCGGAAGGAGCCTTGACGACAACAGCAGAGGAAGACTACCGTAAACTTTGAATTCTATTACGCGATCCGGTCTGACCAAAGGCAAAGCCTCCGCCACCTGAGTACTCTCCGGTCAAACGAGAACAAGGGGACAGAGGTGATTTGGAGAACAGAGGGAGAAAGGAGAGAAGGATCCCCTGATCCGATTAAGAGGTGGCATGGGTTGATAAAGGATGCTATTATTGAAGGGGAATTCTTGGATGCTATGCCAGCTACGTTCCAGTTTCAGTATCACAGACCGGGGCTAGAACATGGGTACCGTTGGATTGGAAACTAATGAGGGAAGCCAAAAGGCTATTATGGCATATGGGCTAAAAATCCTTATGTACAAGCATTATTGGAGCAAATGTTTTCGGGGCAGGCTATGTGTCCTTTTGATGCACAAAAATTTTACTGACATGCTATTAACACCCACACAGAGATTATTATGGAAAGATTCTTGGAAAAAGAAGGCTGAGCATGCGGGTAGTGACTAATTTAGATAAACCCCAGGACGACCCTCTCCAGGCAGCAACAATAGACATGCTGTTGGAGAGGGGCGATTTGAAGATCCTCAGGTACAGGCGCGATTGGTACCCCAAATATTACAACAGTCTCAACTTTTAGCATTGGAGGCATTTAAGGATCTCCCTGATTTGGGCACCCCTTCACCCCCATATTTAAAAATCACGCAGGGTATGGGCAAATCCTTTGCCCTCTTCTTGGATCGTCTAAGAACGGCATTGGATAGGGCCCCCAATTTAACACCAGAAGCCCGATCGGCATTAGGATTAGACTTGGCTCTTCAAAATGCTAACCCTACGTGTAAGAAGATTTTGGTGACTTTACCAAAATCGGCCTCCCTAGTCGAGATGATTGAAGCCTGCACTCGTGCCCCCTTGGTGGAGGAGGAGGATAAGGCAAAGATTCATGCACGCGCCTTGGCGGTAGCCTTGAACACCTCCCAAGCCGAATTGGCGAAAGGAAGGGAGGGGGCGTGTTATCAGTGTAGTATGATGGGTCATTTTAAACGAAACTGCCCAAAGAAAAGGGCACAAACGCAAAGCGGCTCACCCCCCACCCTTTTCCTGGGACCTGTAATCGATGTGAAAATTCGGCCACAGGGCCACGGAATGCTGTTCTCGGTTTAAGAAGGATGGAACCCCATTGCAGGGGCGGGAAACGCC
This sequence comes from Dermochelys coriacea, assembly GCF_009764565.3. NCBI lineage: Eukaryota > Metazoa > Chordata > Testudines > Dermochelyidae > Dermochelys > Dermochelys coriacea. Next base: position 245,077,726 of record NC_050068.2, read on the forward strand.
TCGCAGAGCGCCAACCGGCAAGGTGTGAGGACAAACAATACTCCGGCTGGATTGGATGGCCTCTGCGGGGCAACCGCCGGCAGTGCCGGAGTTGATTTGGCCACAGCCACCGACTTTACATTAGAGAATGATGAGGTAAAACTTGTCCCTTACGTTGCCTCTGGACCGCTGGGGCATGGGCTAAGTGCATTATTGATTGGCAGATCATCTTCTTCCCTTAGGGTGCTCTTTGTGCTTCCTGGGCTGATTGATGCTGATTACACAGGGAACATAGGAATTATGGTACGGGCACTTTGCCCGCCCATTACGATTATGGCCGGAACGAAAATTGCACAGCTAATACCTTTCTGTGCGACTATTCCCTCTGCATTACCACAGGTGAGAGGGACCAGTGGGTTGGGTCCTCAGACTCTACACCACTGACGACGGCATTTGTTCTATCAATCGGAAGGGACCGTCCTACGCGTGTAGTTCAATTCAGAGGCCAAGATGGCTTTTTCTTTGAGCACCGAGTTCTTATTGATACAGGAGCGGATGTTACGGTGTTGCCCCTGCATGCATGGCCATCGACATGGCCACTGCAGCCAGTAACCTTCAGGGTATCGGTGGGCAACGTAATCCCATGTTGATGTGAATTCTTTATTAACATTACTGATGTCACTGACCATACATTGATGGGGTCAGTTCGCCCTTATCTTGTTGATACAACTATTTGGTTATTGGGGAGAGATTGTTTAAGTCAGTGGGGAGTCACGATTAGCTCTCCGCCTTTCTAGTAGCGGCCACTGAGGCGCGGCCAACCCTTTCATTATCCTGGCGTTCTGATGAGCCGATCTGGGTTGCTCAGTGGCCGCTGCCAACAATTAAGCTTGCCGCGTTAATGGAATTGGTGGCTGAACAAGTAAATCTCGGCCATCTGGAACCCTCCGTTAGTCCATGGAATACGCCTGTATTCACTATTCTTAAAAAATCAGGGAAATGGCGTTTATTGCAGGACTTACGTGCCATTAACGCCATCATAGTCGATATGGGCTCCTTACAACCTGGCCTACCTGCCCCGTCTATGCTCCCATCTGAATGGCCGTTACTTATTATTGACTTAAAGGATTGTTATTTTACCATTCCTTTGCACCCAAAAGACAGAGAACGCTTTGCCTTCTCTGTCCCGACGGTAAACCATGAGGCTCCTGCCCTTCGATACCAATGGAAGGCTTTGCCTCAAGGAATGAAAAATTCACCCACAATCTGTCAACTTTTTGTTGCATGGGCTATTCACCCTATTCGAACAAGGTATCCCCACTGGAAAATATATCATTATATGGATGATCTTTTGTTTGCGGATCCTACAGCCTTTGAGCCCTCTGTTATTGCATTGATTACTTCCCAATTAGCACAAGCAGGTCTTGTAGTGGCCCCGGAAAAGGTTCAAACCCGACCTCCCTTTTTGTATTTGGGCCTTCGGGTTACTGATCGTATAGTACGTCCTCAACATTTGACATTTTCACCTCATGTCCAGATACTATATGATGCTCAGAAATTACTGGGTGAACTTCAGTGGCTCTGCCCACTTTGTGGTATCACAAATCATGATATAGCCCCTCTCCTTCCTCTATTACAAGGGGGGAGAAGTCCCGGGGATAAACGACAATTATCAGCACAACAGCGGGAGGCATTACAACGAATTGGTCAAAAGGTTGGAAATGGTTATTCGGGCAGATGCAAAGAAAATCTGCCCTTTGTGGTAGCAGTTTTTTAGTTTGGATTCAGTATTGGAAGCATTGTTATTTCAATGGGATGAAACGGATAGAGATTCGTTAATAGGGTTAGAATGGATATTTCCACCCTGTAAAATATACGGACGGTAACGTCCAGAGTTGAAGCTATAGCTATGTTAATAATGCAAGCACGAAGAAGAGTAACTACCATGACAGGGACTGATCCGCACCAGATTTTGTTACCCCTTTTCCAAATGGTTATACACAGTTGTTGATGCATGATACTATGTTCGCCATTGCCTTAGCTGATTATCAAGGCCAATTGAGCTGTCACTACCCGCCCCACCGTCTCTTTTCCTCCCCTCTGCAACTAGAAAGACACCTTATGAAGCAGGAAAGACCGGTAAAGGAATAACGGTGTTCACTGATGCGGTGGGACGAACGGGAACCGCGGGGATGGTATGGTGGGATGGATGTGTTTGGGCCCATAAAAAGATTATTAGTGAAGGATCAGTGCAGATACTAGAACTTTTGGCCATACTTATGGCCTTTGAAAATTGGAGCAAAGAACCACTCAATGTTATAAGTGATTCCAAGTATGCTGTGGGCTTGGTGAATAAGTTGGAGAGAGCGATGCTTGGAAGAATTCACAACCCTAGATTACAACAAATACTTTTGCGTCTTTGGCATCGACTTGATGGAAGAAGGGACAAATATTTTGTGGGGCATTTAAGAAGCCACACGGGCCTACCGGGATACTTAAGTATAGGGAATGAGCAAGCGGACACTCTAGTAGGATCCGTGGTGGTACCGAATCAATTTGAGCAAGCCCGTCTATCTCATGAGTTCTTCCATCAGTCGGCAAGAGCTCTTACTCGACAATTTTCCCTACCCATATCTCAGACCCGGAGTATTGTGGCCTCATGCTCAGAATGTAACAAACTAGCCCCTTCTTTTCCTATTGGGGTCAATCCCCGAGGTTTAGAAGCATTAATATTATGGCAATCTGATGTTACTCAATATAATCCGTTTGGAAACAGAAATATGTTCATGTATCTATAGATACTTTCTCTGGGGCTATTTGGGCCACGCCCCATGTTTCCACCAGTAGTAAGGATGTAATCAAACATTGGCAGGCATGTTTTGCAGCACTAGGTGTGCCAAAAACAATAAAAACAGACAATGGAGCTGGATATATTGCTAGGCGTACGCAAGCCTTTTTGCAATTGTGGGGAGTAAACCATAAAACAGGGGTGTCGGGGAACTCTACAGGCCAGGCTATTGTTGTGCGCACTCATGCTACTTTAAAAGGAATGTTAGATAAGCAATCACGATGTGGGGAGGATGCTATACTGCAGACTCCCGCTGGGCGACTAGCGAAGGCTATATATGTATTAAACTGGTTCCAACCTATTAACACTGTTGATAACAGTAATAATGTTCCAATACAAAAACATTTAGGGGGTACAGGGATGGAAAAGGAGCAGGAAAAACCAAAGGTAAAGTGGTTTGATTATGCCTCTCAACAGTGGAAAGGACCGGTACCGTTATTAACCTGGGGTCGGGGTTATGCTTGTGTCTCCCTTGACGCAGGTCCTCGGTGGATACCCGCAAAGTGGGTCCGGCCCTGTATTACAGAATCAACGAAGGATGAAACTACTGCTTCTATGGATAATCCTATGGCCGCTATGGCTAGTCTCTTCTCTGCTTACAAGCATTGATCCCCGTCAGAACGTATGGGTCACCTGGGCGAATCAGACAGGGCAATCTTCATTTGTTTATCTATGGCAACACCCGCGGACCCTTTTAGTACGTGCCTTATAGGTTATCCGAGCATAGATTTAAATGGATATCGAGGGTACATTAGCAATGATAGTGTTCTTTGCTCAAGTGATTTTAATGATACTAATATTAATGATACTTGTTATCGATTATATAATGGGACACCAGGGCAACAGTGCCCGGGGGTTGCTTGGAGTTTATTGCAAGGAACGATAATAAATTTATTAAATCAATCACTGTTTAACCCACCCCAAGAACTCACATTATTAGGATCCTTACCCGCAACAATAAACGATACTCATAATCATTCAATGGGGTGCATTGAATTAGGTGGACAATTTCCTGTATTGTATTCTCAATATGGGTGGAAAATGAATGCTTCTATGTTTTCTAATATGCAAAATATTACGCCAATTGCCTCCTTTGTGGCGGGAAATTATTGTCAGCAAGGAGGGGCCAACCTAGGCTTACAATTGCCGCAAAAGGGTATATGGAATAATGGATCAGCAAAGGCATTACCACCAGGGACCTTTCTTATTTGCGGAAGTCGCGCATGGCAGGGTATCCCTAGTTTTCCCATGGGAGGGCCATGTTATTTAGGCTGCTTGACACTGTATGCACCTAACCGTAATATGATTAAACACCAAAGCAATCGCACTAGGCGAGCATTGGAGGATTTTACTCCTGATTATAAGGATACAATAACCTTTTGGGATACTCCTTCAAAAATATTTGCGGCATTTCTTGCCCCTGGTGTCGCTAGTGTAAAGAGTTTAGTTGATTTAGAAAAATTGGCTTGTTGGAGTATTAAGCAATTTAATCTAACTTCAGAAATATTAACTGCTTTATTAATGGATGTAGATAGTATTCGTCATGCGGTATTACAAAATCGTGCTGCAATTGATTTTTTGCTGTTAGCCCAAGGGCATGGATGTGAGGATTTTGAAGGTATGTGCTGTTTTAATTTGTCTGACCATTCTCATTCCATCCATGAATTACTAGCACGGTTAGAACAAAATCTTCATAAATTAACAAAGGAAACCAATCCATTATGGGATTGGTTGTCTAAATTTGGATGGCCCGGCTGGTTAACTTCGTTGTTACATATTATAATAATAATGGGATTTTGTATTTGTATTTTTTGTTTATGTGGTCCTTGTATAATCCAATGTATGCGTTGGGCTATATCTCGCATGGTTTCTGCTGCCTCTAAAAACAAAAAGGGGGAGGTGTGGGAGATGGAGACTATCAAATGTTCTAAGGAAGAATTTGCCAATGGAAGATATCAGAATTTGGCAGAACATAAAGCTACCCCACGGGTCATGAGAAACGAAGTAAACAAGATTATAAACGTTGGGAATTTGGCTACACTACAAAGCTAATAGTATGAGAAGCGACTTCTAGTCTCCAGCACAGCAGAATAATGAAACACTAAGATAAGAACATTGGATAATGAATTGTAAAAAAGATAAACAACTATCGTATATATATGACTGTATAATCAGAAATAAAGTGCTTTTACCAGCAACTGTCTCAGTTGTGCTGCAAGCCGGCCTGCTAACAGCGACAGTCCCCTTTCCCTTCTGGTATGTTTTCAAGTACCTTAAGAGCAGGGACACCACTCCTGCAGATAGTTGTATGCAGGGTGGATTTGATTTCATAGATACTAAGGTCAGAAGGGACCATTCTGATCATCTAGTCCAACCTCCTGCACAGCGCAGGCAACAGAATCTCACCCACCCACTCCTACGAAAAACCTCACCTATGTCTGAACTATTGAAGTCCTCAAATCGTGGTTTAAAGACTTCAAGGAGCAGAGAAGCCTCCCTCAAGTGACCCGTGCCCCATGCTACAGAGGAAGGCGAAAAAACCTCCAGGGCCTCTCCAATCTGCCCTGGAGGAAAATTCCTTCCGACCCCAATATGGCGATCAGCTAAACTCTGAGCATATGGGCAAGATTCACCAGCCAGATACTACAGAAAATTCTTTCCTGGGTAACTCAGATCCCATCCATCTAATATCCCATCTCAGGGGATTAGTCCTATTTACCCTGAATATTTAAAGATCAATTACTTACCAAAATCCCATTATCCCATCATACCATCTCCTCCATAAACTTATCCAGTGGAATCTTAAAACCAGATAGATCTTTTGTCCCCAGTGCTTCCCTTGGAAGGCTATTCCAAAACTTCACTCCTCTGATGGTTAGAAACCTTCATCTAATTTCAAGTCTAAACTTCCTGGTGGCCAGTTTATACCCATTTGTTCTTGTGTCCACATTGGTGCTGAGCTTAAACAATTCCTCTTCCTCTCCTGTATTTATCCCTCTGATATATTTATAGAGAGCAATCATATCTCCCCTCAACCTTCTTTTAGTTAGGCTAAACAAGCCAAGCTCCTTAAGTCTCCTTTTATAAGACAAGTTTTCCATTCCTCGGATCATCCTAGTAGCCCTTCTCTGTACCTGCTCCAGTTTGAATTCATCCTTTTTAAACATGGGAGACCAGAACTGCACACAGTATTCCAGGTGAGGTCTCACCAGTGCCTTGTATAATGGTACCTAAAACCTCCTTATCCCTACTGGAAATGCCTCTCCTGATGTATCCCAAAACCGCATTAGCTTTTTTTCACAGCCATATCACATTGGCAGCTCATAGTCATCCTATGATCAACCAATACTCCAAGGTCCTTCTCCTCTTCTGTTACTTCTAATTGATGCATCCCCAACTTATAACTAAAATTCTTGTTATTAATCCCTAAATGCATAACCTTACACTTCTCACTATTAAATTTCATCCTATTACTCCAGTTTACAAGGTCATCCAGATCCTCCTGTATAATATCCCGATCCTTCTCTGAATTGGCAATACCTCCCAGCTTTGTATCATCTGCAAACTTTATTAGCACACTCCACTTTTTGTGCAAGGTCAGTAATAAAAGATTAAATAAGATTGGCCCCAAAACCGATCCCTGAGAAACTCCACTGGTAACCTCCCTCCAACCTGACAGTTCGCCTTTCAGTAGGACCTGTTGCAGTCCTCCCCTTTAACCAATTCCTTATCCACCTTTCGATGTTCATATTGATCCCCATCTTCTCCAAATTTAACTAATAATTCCCCATGTGGCACGGTATCAAATGCCTTACTGAAATCTAGGTAAATTAGATCCACTGCATTTTCTTTATCTAAAATATCTGTTACTTTTTCAAAAAAGGAGATTAGGTTGGTTTGGCACGATCTACCTTTTGTAAAACCATGTTGTATTTTGTCCCATTTACCATTGACTTCAATGTCCTTAACTAATTTCTCCTTCAAATTTTTTTCCAGGACCTTGCATACTACAGATGTCAAACTAACTGGCCTGTAGTTACCCGGATCACTTTTTTTTCCCCCCTTTCTTAAAAATAGGAACTATATTAGCAATTCTCACATCATACGGTACAACTCCTGAGTTTACAGATTCCTTAAAAATTCTTGCTAATGGGCTTGCAATTTAAGGTGCCAATTCCTTTAATATTCTTGGATGAAGATTATCTGGGCCCCCGATTTAGTCCCATTAAGCTGTTTGAGTTTAGCTTCTACCTCAGATATGGTAATATCTACCTCCATATCCTCATCCCATTTGTCATGCTACCATTATCCCTAAGATCCTCTTTAGCCTTATTAAAGACTGAGGCAAAGTATTTGTTTAGATATTGGGCCATGCCTAGATTATCTTTAACCTCCACTCCATCCTCAGTGTTAAGCGGCCCCACTTCTTCTTTCTTAGTCTTCTTCTTATTTATATGGCTATAGAACCTTTTACTATTGGTTTTAATTCCCTTTGCAAGGTCCAACTCTACTTGACTTTTAGCCCGTCTCACTTTATCCCTACATGTTCTGATCTCAAGTAGGTAGCTTTCCTTGCTGATCCCTCCCATCTTTCACTCCCTGTATGCTTTCTGCTTCTTCTTAATCACCTCTTAGATGCTTGCTCATCCAGCTTGGTCTACAACTCCTTCCTATGAATTTTTTCCCCCTTTCTTGGGATACAGGCTTCCGATAGCTTCTGCAGCTTTGATTTAAAGTAATCCCAGGCCTCCTCTACCTTTAGATCCATAAGTTCTTCAGTCCAATCCACTTCCCTAACAAATTTCCTTAATTTTTGAAAGTCAGCCCTTTTGAAATCAAAAACTCTAGTTGCAGATTTATTTTTGTTAATCCTTCCGTTCAGTTTTGAACTGAATTAGTTCATGATCACTTGAGCCAAGATTATCCCCTACAACCATTTCTTCTAAGATGTCCTCGCTACTCACCAAAATTAAATCTAAAATGGCATCCCCTCTAGTCGGTTCAGCAACTACTTGATGAAGGAATCCATCAGCTATCGCATCTAGGAAACTCTGAGCCCTATTATTATTACTAGCACTGGTCCTCCAGTCTATATCTGAGAAGTTAAAGTCTCCCATGATCATGCAGTTTCCATAGTATTTACTTTATTAAGAACATTAAAAAAGGCTCTATCCATATCCAAATTAGATCCCGGAGGGTCTATAGCACACCCTAAGCACTATCGTAGGAGAGGCTTTACTAGTTATCTTCCCCATGTAATTTTTGCCCAGACGGACTCTGTCTTATCCATTGCATCGCTTCTTATTTCTTTACATTCTACCTCATCATTGATATACAATGCTACTCCACCACCTTTACCTTTGTTTCTGTCTTTCCTAAACAGCACATACCCTTCAATACCTGTAGTCCAGTCATGACTACTATTCCACCATGTTTCTGTTATCCCTATAATATCTGGTTTCACTTCCTGCACCAGTAGCTCTAGTTCCTCCATTTTGTTACCTAGGCTCCTCGCACTGGTGTACAAACATCTTAATTTTTTGCTGTTTGGCCTCGCTCACATTTTGTACTCTATTAGGCACAGTCATTCTACAGCCAGTATAACCTATTAGACTAGTATCCACACTGCCCTCGCTCCTTATATAATTCTCCTACCCACGGCTGTATCCTTTCTTACTTCGTCTTCTTCCCTCTCAATGCTAAAATCTGGCATGGAGATTACCTGGACATCTCCCAACCATCTCCCCCAAATTCCTAGTTTAAAGCTCTCTTTATCAGTTGTGCCAGCCTCAATCCTAGAAGTCTATTTCCTTCCCTACTCAGATGAAGTCCATCCCGAGAGAACTGTCTTCTGTCTGTGAATGCCTCCCAGTGGCCATACATCCCAAGCCCTCCTTATAGCACCACTGCCTAAGCCATCTGTTCGCAAAAAAGAAAAGGAGTACTTGTGGCACCTTAGAGACTAACAAATTTATTAGAGCATAAGCTTTCGTGAGCTACAGCTCACTTCATCGGATGCATTTGGTGGAAAAAACAGAGGAGAGATTTATATACACACACACAGAGAACATGAAACAATGGGTTTATCATACACACTGTAAGGAGAGTGATCACTTAAGATAAGCCATCTGTTGACAGTCATAATCTTGTCACACCTTTGTTGCCCTTCTCTAGGAACAGGCAGGATCCCACTAAAGATCACCCGAGCCTCAATTTCCTTAAGTGTCTTCCGCAGCCTAGCATAGTCTCCCTTAATACTTTCCAGCGAGAATCTAGCTGTATCATTTGTTCCCACATGAGGATAATTAGGGGATTCTTTCCCGCTCCCTTTAGGATCCTTTTCAACCTCAGGTCTACATCCCATATCTTAGCACCCGGAAGACAGCACATCTTTTTATTCTCTGGATCAGCTCTAGTTACAGGCCTGTCTATTCTTCTCAATAAAGAGTCCCCTATCACATAGACCTGCCTTTTCCTGGTGACAGTGCTATTCTCCAGTCTCTCCCCTGTTCCCTCAGGCTGCAAGTTCTTTCCATTCCTATTTTCCCCTTATAATCCTCTTCAACCCATCCTGTATCCTCCTGGAGCTCATATTTGGTGTAGTCTCCCTTGACTCTTCCGCTTTTCCTATAGGACTAGCCTCTCTTCTCTTCTTCCTTACCTTTCTACCTTTCAACAAGTACCTGCTGAGCTCCTGCTTCATTTCCAACTCTGCAAACCTGTTCCTAAGCTCTATTTCTCCTTCACTAGCCCGTCTTTTCCTCTACCTGGTCCTTTTAGTCACATGCTTCCACTGACCACTTTCCTCACCCAGTCTCCCCTCAAAATTCCCCAGCCCTGCTTCCATCTGTAAGTCTGAGCTTTTCCCTTCAGATACCTCATATCTTTGCTCCATCATCTACTCAAACCCCTTCCTAAACCTCAACCAGACATTCCACCAGCATCTCCAAACCTCAGATCTTTTCCTCCATCAGCTCTATCAGATGGCATTTCATGCAGAAAAAACTCTTACCACGTCCCCCCTCCAGGATCATGTACATACCACAGCTTCCACATCCAGTCATCCTCAATGTGTCTTCCACTACAGGAGTCACTCCCACAGCTGCCTCCGTATCTGTCAACGCCTTCCCACCTAAATCCTGTTAATCTGGGAAACACAAGCCACACCAAAACACCACCCCCCACAGCAAAAACAAACCCCAAACAAGCACCACAATACAAACTCCCCTTGCCAACTCCCACTCGAACTCCCCTGTTTACAGCTCTGTTTGCTAGCTCCTGTGCTACTGCAGCTGTTTGTGCTGCTGGCTGGCTACCTTTATAGGACCTCTAGTCAGAAAAGCCCCGCCCCCTAATCAGGGCTCAGCTTCTCTCCCAGCACAAAGCCCCGCCCCCTAATCTGGGCTCAGCTTCTCTCCCAGCACAAAGCCCCTACAAGCCTCTACACACACACAAATACAAATACAAATACTAAAAATACAAACCAAGTACAAATACCTTCTCTTCCACCAGAACTCCCACTCAACTCCCCTGTTTACACCTCTGTTTGCTAGCTCCTGTGCCGCTGCAGCTGTCAAATTGGGCCTATAAAGCTAGTCTTAAATCAAATTGATTTAAATAAATCACTAGTCAGGAGATTCGATTTAATCCTGGATTTCTACATAAAACGCATTCTTGTTGGTTGTTATAACCTTTATACATATTCTTCACAACTCAGAGATAGATGTAGTTTTCATTTTTAGAAGGTACACACACTATACATTTTAAGTGATTTATTTTTGAAAACTTTTCCAATTAGTTTTATAGCTATATCAAAAAATGAATGATTGTTTGGTTATTTCATTTCCCAAAAGTAATTCAAACAGATATTTATGAAGTCACTGGGAGTTGAACGATCTCCAATTCAACAGGTTAATCATTAATATTTGGAGGATTTCTTGCCATGTTGTATTAGGAGAAGAACATTACCAGACATACATTTAAATTGTTTTGTTTAACTAAAACAACAACATTAAGATTCTTGATTTTTTTCTTCAACAGCAAACATATAATATTTTAACAAAACAAGCATATGTCCCTTCTTCTCACATTTATCTCCAGACTTCTTCTTGTCCTGCTCTATTCCGCCCTCAACAATCTTCTATTCATTGAACTTTTTGACATTTTTCACTTTTAGAGAGAGGTAAGGGATTGACTCTGTGTACACAAATTTGCAGAGGGACCATAGAGTTGAGGTCTGTTATTTCTCACCTCTATCTATTATTTATTTAAAAACATTTTTGCTGTTAACAAACATATTACCTCTGGAGACACAAATCCGCAGTTTGAGAACTGCAAAACTAAGCATCTCTGATGGTATCTTCTAGAATGAGCACGGAGTCCCATTGGGTAGAAAGAAAGATTAATCTAAATAATCTATACAGAAACCCGTGGAACCCCATAAGATTGGGTCCCTAATCAATGCAACTATTGGAACTAATTTACAAAACTTTTCTTAAACATTACATAAATATATCGTCTCATACTATAGAATTAGAATTTATAATCCCTATTCCATGATGATATATCTTTGACCTATAAGGTGTCTTAATTAAAACTATCTTTAGATCGTTTTTCCTCAAAAGCATTTTATAAAAAAAAATCCAATTTAAATAAAAAAAATCCATTTTTAATTTTTTTAAAAAAAATCATTGATTTTTTATCCACCATAGTTGTATGTCTGTTACATTTAACACATGCTGGGATCTGTCTGCAGCTGCCATAGGCCACCAGCTCACTCACTCTAAAAGCACCAAAGAAGATAACAACAAATGCTGCCTTAAATAAGTGGCCGCGTTCCCACATTTGCAGACCCATGGTAGAGCCTGTATTAATCCTGTCACAACCTGTAATCCCTCTGGCATCCACCTCTTCTGGGCCCACCCGTCTAAGAGTTTCTGCACTATAAAATGGTCACATGGGTCTGGGAAACCCACTAACCTACTCCAATAGGAAAGACCCACTAGCCAGTCAGAAATAGTGGAAGGAGCCAACCCCAGTGATTCAAGACACCACGTTCACCTCCTAATTCTGTGACACTCTGAAAGACTAGCTTTATAGGCCCGCAGAGCAACACAGTCCTCTTCTAGTCCCACTGCTACTCTTGAGCCAGGTTCCAGAGTTGTTGGGCCATTGCCCTAGATCCTTGCGGCCAGTGGGGCAAGTTCCTGGAATCTGTTGTCCTGAAATCGAGATAGTGGCCACCTCTGTGCATGCCACTCTCCTTGATAATAAATGCAAACGTATGCCTCCCAAGGCATCAGACTGTACCTGCCCTCAGTTTTGAGTCAATAGTCTGAACGCCATATTGAAATGCCATTAAACTCTTCCAGGAATCTTTCCCACACTTCTAAAGTCTTTTTTTCATTCCCCTTGTCATTCTGATAAAGTGGTGGGGTTTTCACACTCCAGAGGAGGCAGACACCAGACGGGCACAGAATGCCCAACCAGGAACCTTCCTGCAAACAAGACGTCATGAGTGTACACCACACGAGGCAGGCCAGTCTCATGTACGACTGCCCACTCCAGCATGGAGCTGACTCATTCAAAGCTCACGTAACATCAAGCAACCCCATGGGCATGGCTTTGTCAAAGTAGTAAGGCCCTCAAACTGAAACCCGCAGCATCAAATGACGAATATCTCACTGAACACAGCTGGGGGGTCAATATGGTCATCTGCCAATAAGCAGGTGATAGATCTGCCTGTATTCCCCCTTCTCCTTCTTTGGTACCACACGCAGGGGAGATATGCACAAAATCTGGCATTGGATACATCGGAAGGAGTCTGCCACTCTCCTGCTGCCACTTCCGAGGTGAACTTCGCCTTTACTATATGCTCAAAGCCTTTGAGCTTGACTTCAAGTTCTTGCCCAGGAGTGGCACCTCTGCCTTAATAAGGGATTGAACATGGCTGTAAATCCACTCCATAAATAAGCAGCATCTGTTTCTTATGATAGTCAATAACCAGTCCATAACACCGGCATCTTAATTGGAAAAGGAGCCTTTCCATGACTATTGCCTTCCCCTAGCTCTGTTGAAGCAGGGGACCTTGCAGATGGCCTTTCCTACTGCCCTGTTGGAAGCACCCTTTCCCCCATATCAGGAGAGTGTGACTGTGCTGGCCCCTGCACCTGCTACAGAGGTGTTTGTACTTGCATTGAGAACAAAATCATTTCCTGTAGTTAAATGCAGAGCAACGTGGCTTTTATACCTGCATTTTGAAGCTGAAGTTTTGGCATTGGCAACCCGCTGTTTGCCGGCACAGAGTGCCGAGGCAAGCAACAGCTGGGATTCGGTGCCCGGTGTGCGTTGCCCAATAACCACAATGGGGTGGAGAAGTAGAAAGTTTATTTGAAGCTTCAAGCGGTACAGGGAGACAACAATCTTAAATCCTGCACACAGTGCAAGCAGTTACACATATTTTTATACATTCTTTCTTTAGCATATTTATCCAATAGCAAGCTGCCCTGAGTACCCCATATAGCCAATCCGGTATACCAGCCAGTTCCCTTTTTCCTCTTATCATCTATTTCACCATATATGGAGGTTGTTTGTTCAGCATTGTTTAACATTTCTGTCCTGTTTGGCCTAATCTTTGCTTCAGCCAGTTTGCGCCTGCAACAAACTGTTGCGAAATCCTCAGCGTGACTGCTGTGAGTATCTCCAGGCAGAAGAAAGGGAAAGGGGGGGTCACCTGGGCCTAGAGCGAGGGGGCTTCATCGATACTCGTGGGTCTTCCATCCCCTCGAGTTACCTAGCGGCCATGCCCAGTGTCCCCAACACTGCTATCTGTGAATGCCAGCTGAGTGGGGCAATAAAGCCATTCCAGCCAAAGTTCCTGGTCTATTTTACCACAAGGTAAATCAGGCTTCTCTGCTGCCCTCTGCCTAAATTCTCTCTCATACCTACCCATGCTACCCACCCATGTGTAGCATAAGCCCCGTGCTATTAAGTCTGCATACCTAAACAAGGAATATGCCTTTCACATAAATATATATGGGAGATCTACTCACATAAATGTGAAAGGCTGCAGACCAGTTCTCAAACAGTTTAATGACAGGTTTCAGAGTAGCAGCCGTGTTAGTCTGTGGCATTTGTCCTCTCCTTGCAGGGAGCGGGCATTAGGGTGTCTGTGTGTTTGCGTCAGGGAAGCCTGGCTGTTTGAAAATAGCCAGAGCCTCGCGAACCAGCTGAGCGGCAGCGAACCAGCGGAGCAGCGGGGACAGCAGAGCAGCTCACAGCAGGAGTTTGCCTGGGAGTTCGCCTGGAGTGAGCCCATTGAGGCTTACATCTTGCCAACGTCTCTGAGGAAGCTCATAGTAGGTAGGTGATATGGAAGGGGGGGTTCAGCTATTGTGACCTGCACTGGATGTGCCATGTTTGTCTTTCTTCCACAGGACAGAAGCGACTTTGTCTGTACAAAGTGCAAGCTGGTCTCCATATTGGAAGAGAAGATTGAAGGTCTGGAGCAACAGGTAACGACCCTGCGTTGTATACGAGAGACTGAGGATTTTCTGGACCAAACTCAGGATAGCCTTCTAGGGGCACAAAGCTCTAAAGATATAGAGCAGGTTGCACAGAGGAGCCAAGAGGCCAGTGAAGAAGCTTGGCAACATGTGACCTCCAGAAGAGGTAAGCGGAATGTCCGGGTTCCAGTAACACAGACACAGGTAACTAACCGCTTTCATGTTCTCTCCACGGTACCATTGCGGAGAGTGGACCAGATGATATGTCTGGGGGGAGAAAGCAGAAGGAGACCCCGCTGGTTGGGAGGCATGAGATGCGATGTCCTGAGGTTGGGGGTTCCACGACCACCACTCCCAAGAGGAGAAGGCGGGTGGTGGTGGTCGGGGACTCTCTCCTCCGGGGGACTGAGTCATCTATCTGCCGCCCTGACCGGGAAAACCGAGAAGTCTGCTGCTTGCCAGGGGCTAAGATTTCGTGATGTGACGGAGAGACTGCCGAGACTCATCAAGCCCTCGGATCGCTACCCCTTCCTGCTTCTCCACGTGGGCACCAATGATACTGCCAAGAATGACCTTGAGCGGATCACTGCGGACTACGTGGCTCTGGGAAGAAGGATAAAGGAGTTGGAGGCGCAAGTGGTGTTCTCGTCCATCCTCCCCGTGGAAGGAAAAGGCCTGGGTAGGGACCGTCGAATCGTGGAGGTCAACGAATGGCTACGCAGGTGGTGTCGGAGAGAAGGCTTTGGATTCTTTGACATGGGATGGTGTTCCATGAAGGAGGAGTGCTGGGCAGAGACGGCTCCATCTATCGAAGAGAGGAAGAACATCTTTGCCAGCAGGCTGGCTACCCTAGTGAGAGGGCTTTAACTAGGTTCACCGGGGAAGGAGACAAAGCCCTGAGGTAGTGGGGAAAGCGGGATACCGGGAGAAGCACAGGCAGGAATGTCTGAGAGGGGAGGGCTTCCTGCCTCATACTGGGAATGAGGGGGCGATACAACAGGTTATCTCAAGTGCTTAATACAAATGCACAAAGCCTTGGAAACAGCAGGAGAACTGGAGGTCCTGGTGATGTCAAGGAATTATGACGTGATTGGAATAACAGAGACTTGGTGGGATAACTCACATGACTGGAGTACAGTCATGGATGGTTATAAACTGTTCAGGAAGGACAGGCAGGGCAGAAAAGGTGGGGGAGTAGCACTGTATGTAAGGGAGCAGTATGACTGCTCAGAGCTCCGGTACGAAACTGTGGAAAAACCTGAGTGTCTCTGGATTAAGTTTAGAAGTGTGTGCAACAAGAGTGATGTCATGGTGGGAGTCTGCTATAGACCACCGGACCAGGGGGATGAGGTGGATGAGGCTTTCTTCCGGCAACTCACGGAAGCTACTAGATCGCATGCCCTGATTCTCATGGGTGACTTTAATTTTCCTGATATCTGCTGGGAGAGCAATACAGCGGTGCATAGACAATCCAGGAAGTTTTGGAAAGCGTAGGGGACAATTTCCTGGTGCAAGTGCTAGGGGAGCCAACTAGGGGGAGCGCTTTTCTTGACCTGCTGCTCACAAACCGGGTAGAATTAGTGGGGGAAGCAAAAGTGGATGGGAATCTGGGAGGCAGTGACCATGAGTTGGTTGAGTTCAGGATCCTGACGCAGGGAAGAAAGGTAAGCAGCAGGATACGGACCCTGGACTTCAGGAAAGCAGACTTTGACTCCCTCAGGGAACAGATGGCCAGGATCCCCTGGGGGACTAACATGAAAGGGAAGGGAGTCCAGGAGAGCTGGCTGTATTTCAAGGAATCCCTGTTGAGGTTACAGGGACAAACCATCCCGATGAGTCGAAAGAATAGTAAATATGGCAGGCGACCAGCTTGGCTTAATGGTGAAATCCTAGCGGATCTTAAACATAAAAAAGAAGCTTACAAGAAGTGGAAGCTTGGACATATGACCAGGGAAGAGTATAAAAATATTGCTCGGGCATGTAGGAAAGATATCAGGAGGGCCAAATCGCACCTGGAGCTGCAGCTAGCAAGAGTGTCAAGAGTAACAAGAAGGGTTTCTTCAGGTATGTTGGCAACAAGAAGAAAGCCAAGGAAAGTGTGGGCCCCTTACTGAATGAGGGAGGCAAGCTAGTGACAGAGGATGTGGAAAAAGCTAATGTACTCAATGCTTTTTTTTGCCTCTGTTTTCACTAACAAGGTCAGCTCCCAGACTGCTGTGCTGGGCAACACAAAATGGGGAAGAGATGGCCAGCCCTCTGTAGAGATAGAGGTGGTTAGGGACTATTTAGAAAAGCTGGACGTGCACAAGTCCATGGGGACGGACGAATTGCATCCGAGAGTGCTGAAGGAATTGGCGGCTGTGATTGCAGAGCCCTTGGCCATTATCTTTGAAAACTCGTGGCGAACGGGGGAAGTCCCGGATGACTGGAAAAAGGCTAATGTAGTGCCCATCTTTAAAAAAGGGAAGAAGGAGGATCCTGGGAACTACAGGCCGGTCAGCCTCACCTCAGTCCCTGGAAAAATCATGGAGCAGGTCCTCAAAGAATCAATCCTGAAGCACTTAGAGGAGAGGAAAGTGATCAGGAACAGTCAGCATGGATTCACCAAGGGAAGGTCATGCCTGACTAATCTAATCGCCTTTTATGATGAGATTACTGGTTCTGTGGATGAAGGGAAAGCAGTGGATGTATTGTTTCTTGACTTTAGCAAAGCTTTTGACACGGTCTCCCACAGCATTCTTGTCAGCAAGTTAAGGAAGTATGGGCTGGATGAATGCACTATAAGGTGGGTAGAAAGCTGGCTAGATTGTCGGGCTCAACGGGTAGTGATCAATGGCTCCATGTCTAGTTGGCAGCCGGTGTCAAGTGGAGTGCCCCAGGGGTCGGTCCTGGGGCCCGTTTTGTTCAATATCTTCATAAATGATCTGGAGGATGGTGTGGATTGCACTCTCAGCAAATTTGCGGATGATACTAAACTGGGAGGAGTGGTAGATACGCTGGAGGGGAGGGATAGGATACAGAAGGACCTAGACAAATTGGAGGATTGGGCCAAAAGAAATCTAATGAGGTTCAATAAGGATAAGTGCAGGGTCCTGCACTTAGGATGGAAGAATCCAATGCACCGCTACAGACTAGGGACCGAATGGCTCGGCAGCAGTTCTGCGGAAAAGGACCTAGGGGTGACAGTGGACGAGAAGCTGGATAGGAGTCAGCAGTGTGCCCTTGTTGCCAAGAAGGCCAATGGCATTTTGGGATGTATAAGTAGGGGCATAGCGAGCAGATCGAGGGACGTGATCGTTCCCCTCTATTCGACACTGGTGAGGCCTCATCTGGAGTACTGTGTCCAGTTTTGGGCCCCACACTACAGGAAGGATGTGGATAAATTGGAAAGAGTACAACGAAGGGCAACGAAAATGATTAGGGGTCTAGAGCACATGACTTATGAGGAGAGGCTGAGGGAGCTGGGATTGTTTAGTCTGCAGAAGAGAAGAATGAGGGGGGATTTGATAGCTGCTTTCAACTACCTGAAAGGGGGTTTCAAAGAGGATGGCTCTAGACTGTTCTCAATGGTAGCAGATGACAGACGAGGAGTAATGGTCTCAAGTTGCAATGGGGGAGGTTTAGATTGGATATTAGGAAAAACTTTTTCACTAAGAGGGTGGTGAAACACTGGAATGCGTTACCTAGGGAGGTGGTAGAATCTCCTTCCTTAGAGGTTTTTAAGGTCAGGCTTGACAAAGCCCTGGCTGGGATGATTTAACTGGGACTTGGTCCTGCTTTGAGCAGGGGGTTGGACTAGATGACCTTCTGGGGTCCCTTCCAACCCTGATATTCTATGATTCTATGATTCTCTCTCTTTTTCTGCTTTTTGCCCCCTTCCTCTGTTTGATCTTTCCTGAACATGCAAGGTAATAAATCCACACATTCCCCTTTCCAAATGTGAATATTTTCTTTAGCCCCTTCAGACGGATTATTTCCAAGTGGTCGATTGGATCCCCATAAGTTCTAGGGACATCAGCTTTTGTGTCTCCTGCCCAGGGCCGGCCCTAGCACCAGCAAAACAAGCAGGTGCTGGGGTGGCTCATTTCTAGGGCGGCATTCCGGCGCTGCCATGCCACCCTAGAAATGTGCCCCAGCTCGCCTCTGCTCCGCCCCTGGCTGCTCCCCTGAGCGCGCTGCCACCACCGCTCCGCTTCTCCCCCTTCCCGCCCAGGCTTGCCGCGCGCCAAACAGCTGTTTTGCCTGGCAAGCCTGGGCGGGAGGGAGGAGAAGCGGAGCAGCGGTGTGTTCAGGGGAGCAGGCGAAGCGGAGGTGAGCAAGGGCGGGGGTTGCAGGGGAGCCGCGGGAAGCATGCAGGGCGGGGAATGCAGCGTGCCTGTGGGAAGGAGCGGGGCTAGGGATTTGGGGAAGGGATGGAGTTGGGGAGAGTAGGGAGCTGGGGGGGGCACGAAAAAAAAGCAGAGGCCGCCAAAAATCTTTTTGCTTGGGGCGGCAAAAATCCTAGAGCTGGCCCTGCTCCTGCCCATATTATGTTAGGAGTGATTCCATCTGGCAATGGGAGGGGTGGGGAGTCCCTCCCTAATTGCTCTGTATTGGTTTGCAGGATATCAGTCCCACCCCAATCCTATGACTGTGCTAACCCCTCATCTGAGAGGGTCTCACTCTTACCAGGCAAACAGCCCAACCTATGCGCCAATGTCAATGATTTTGCCAGGTCAGCCCATATCTCTTGTGGGGGAGGAGCGCATCTGAAGGAGGAGGGACCTGAGCAGCCATTCTTGCCCTAGTGTGCCACGGTTGGCAATCCCCCACTTCAGTGTATGAGGGCTGCTGATGAACTCCACAACTGCATCCTGAGGGTGCCTGGGGGACTCCTGTCAGGTGTTGGGAGTGAGGCACAGGCCCGGGCGGGGGCACTCACCTGCTCCTCATCTTCATTCACCTCTATAAGTCTCAGACCCTCATTATCCTCCAACTCAGTCCCCAAATCCATCTCGTGGACTTCCTGTGTGAGGGGTTCTGGGTCCCAGCCAGGAAGGACACACTCTTCTGACTCATCACCATCTGCAAAATGAACAGTCCATGCTGATGTTGTCGAGGACTCGAACCGCAGACGGCATGGTTCGTTGTCTGACTGCCGAGAGACAGGCAACACTAGCAAGGTCCAAACACAAGCTCTTTATTGAGGAGTGCACACAACAATAGAGAGTGGCCCGTCTCGAAGGAGAACCAGCTGCCTCTTTAGGTAAAACTAGTAGGTTTTTATAGACAGTTCCGTCGCGTCACAGATTATTCATTAAGCAGCCCCCCCATGTTAGCTAAAAGTACTTTTTTTCTATTATGCATGCATACCTATCCCCCTATTGTATATAGCTTTTAGCAAGTCGTAATGCCTCACCAAACTTTCTTATCAGTATGGTTGTCAAACAGGAGACAAGGAGTTAAGAACAGACATAGAACAGAAACAGTGAGTGGAGACAGTGTGTCTCTTTATCTAAACAAACCGTTCTCAGAACATCTGGTACTAAAATGCAGGAATGCAGGTCTCCCCTTATCTCACTCCCTGCAACTTAAACAAGTATTCTTTCATTCTACTTATCTCGTTTAGGGACTTTCCCAGCAACCTTTATTGGCCTGACTTTGGTTTGGTTGGCATAACTGCTTCATGTTTAATTATTCTTACCTAACAATGTCAAAGCTCCAGCCCAGCTCCCCTTGACCTGTGATTCTCCTCCTGCGCCTGTCGCAGGCCACTGGTTCTTGCCGAGCACATCCTTCCCTGCAGGACTGTGCTCTGAAACTCACAATTCCCCAGCAAAGTTGCTTGAATGAGCCCTCACCCAGTTCTGAGGCCAGTACTCTCAATGCCTCCATTAGGGCAGGGCTACACAGGCACCGAGTTTCTGATTTTCCTCGGGTGCTCAACCCTCACTCTGCCCAGGCTGCACCCCCACTTTAGTCCTTCCCGCAAAGCTGCACCTCTGCCGCTTCTTTCCACCCTGTTCCACCCCCGCTCCTCCCCCTCGCCCCAGCACCTCCAGCTTCTTGCTGCAAATTCAAACCTGGCAGGTCTCAGCTGCTCAAGGGGAGTGACCCTGGCATTTGCTGCTGTGCTGATGAAATTCACCCCTCGGGAGCCTGACCCTTCTGCCAGGGGTTTGCATCAGCTTGGAGGGCCAGGGTCAGTTCTTCAGGGTGACGGTTCATAAGTTACTGGCTGGGACCCCCACCAGAGCCTGGTAACCCCACCTGGGCCCAGGTGCCTCACCAGGTGAAACTGCCCCGCTCCCAGGCCTGGTATGCTGTGTTTGGACACACGGAGAGCTTTGTGCCTGGGGGTTGGGGCACAGCCCAGGCTGGGGACAGCCAGCACTGGATCAGGCAGACCCAGTAGTGGGTCTGGCTCCACGGCTGCCTTGGCCATAGTCTGGCTCTCCGCAGCCTGAGCTCCACCCCACATGTGGGCTGTTCCACCCCTCCCCCCCCACACACTGTCCCTCTGCCTGAGAGAGCCTGGCTGGGGAGGCGGTTTCTGCTCCCTGCCCGGGCTTGGCTGCCGGGACCATGGCTGAGCGAGCCAGAAATGTGCCAGGGAGGAGGGGGAGTTCCAGCTTGCTCTCCCCTGGTTCCCAGCGCCTGGGCAGGGAGCGGAAGCCGCCTCCACAGCCAGGCTCTCTCAGGCAGGCGCCAGCCTGCCACGATGAAAAGCAGCATCTCAGCAGGTCCCGCCCATTTCATTCCCTGTCGGTAGGTGCTGAGCCCACTATTTTTTTTTCTGTGCATGCTCCAGCCCTGGAGCACCCACAGAGTCAGCACCTATGCAGGGCTGGGTCACTCCTGTGACTGTGGAAGAGGACCCCTACTACCAGTGCCCCAAGTCCTGCTGCCTCGCTCTGAGGGGGTGGGGGAGATAGGGACAGTGCATCATGCCTGGCTCCTTCAGAGCAGCTCTTGGAGCAGGCACCTGAAGGCAGCCAGCTATACCCTTGGTCCAAACCCCAGAGCCCTTCCCCTGCCCCCCACCAGAAACTGGATGTGGGGGAAGCGTAGTAGGACACAAGGAGCAGTGCACTCCCATGGCAGGTGCAGTACACCCACGGCCCCTCCTCCCACGTGCAGCAGCAAGAGCAGCAGACCTGGCTCCATCAGGGATTCCCAGGTACCCAAGGCCCTCCACAGCCACAGTACCAGCACCATGTGACCCCCCCCCTCCCCGGTGAGTAGCGGAGGGCGGGGGCCAAGGCAACAGCCCCAGCTCAGGCAGGACTGCCCCACCCTCACAGATGCAAAATGTGACCCTCAGACTTCCCACCCGGTGGGTAGGGGATAGAAGCAGGTCCTCTAGATCTGCCTGCAGCAGGGCTGCCTGGGCATATGGAGCCAGGGCCTTTCCTGCCAGTGTAATGGTGCTTCCAGCAGGGAGAGCAGAGAGGGCCGCAGCAGGAAACTCTGCTCTGGCTGGGGCATGGGCAGCTGCGCCATGTGGCCCCGATCTCTCCCCTCCCCCACCCTCCATGAGCAGGAGGGGATTTGCTGCAGGCCCAACCCAGGCTGCACCCTTCTGGGACCCGGAGGCTGTGGCAGATTCCCCAAGCAGCCCCTGGCCCCCTGCCCCTCAAGCAAGGAGGGTCACCAGGGAGCCCGCAAGCTATCCATCCCCAAAGGCACTCCTGCCCTGATAGCAAGCAGAGTCCCCCTGCTGGGGGACAGGAGTAAAAGCCCCACGGCTGGGACAGACTCTCTGCCTCCAGGAGAGGGCCCCCGGAATCCTCACCCATCTTCCTTTGTATCCTGAAGAGGAGATCAACCTGCTGGAAGCTGGTGAGTAACCCTTTCCCTGCTGGAACAGATCCACATGGCCCCTGCACTGGGCTAAATCCTTGGAGCTGGACAATGCTGACCAATCAGTACCCCTCCTCCACAGCAGGTCAATGTGTGCCAGAGACTCCCATGGGAGGAGCTTTTGTCCCTTGGCACGTGCCTCCCTCCCTTGCTACTGGACCGTCCTGCTTTCACTGCTGGCCCCATCGATTTCCCCCTGCGGGTGGGTGACATATGTTAGAATGTATTGCTTTGGACTAAAGAATGTCTGTAATCATAGGAAGCCTTTACTCAGTGGTCCCCTCTGTTTTTATTCTGAACTTTAGCTGACCCTATTAATAAATTGAATTTTAGCTGGACTTTAGTGTGTTATTAAATAATGGATTGTGTGTCCCTTTGCTCTAACCCTTCACTCTAAGGGAAGTGTGTCCAGGTGGCCAGAAAGAAACCACTTGTAACTGTTATGGGGAAGGTGTTAAAACACATACCACAGAGTTTGAAAACAGTCTTAATTTTTCCCTTCCTCTCTCTATTGCATTGGTTTCAGTATCTTGTTAAGAAATAGGCCTTGTCTACAAACAAATTTGCACCGGTTTAGTTAAATTGATACAAACCAGAGTTATTTCGGCTAAGCTTAAGCCTCTTTCTAAATGACTTAAGCTAAACTGTGTTAACACATAGCTCAGACTTCCATGAAGCTTTGAGTGGTTATGCAGATCAGTTTTGTATTGGGTATGGAATGGAGGTATATCTAGGGCATGATCCATTTTTGTAACTACACAGGATGTTCCAGTGTTAGGGGAGATTTTGTTAGCCCAACAAATGCCTAAGCCACTGCCAGTAATTGAAATATTGATTATCATGCTTATTGCCACAAGCTGCTATAAGCAACCTTTGGAGCAACCTTAGCATAACTAGGCAAGCTGGAGAGAAGGGGTGAGTGACCATGAGAGATGATCATGACCCTGCTGCCAATCTGTTACTCTTCTCTTTCCAGACTGCTGAAGTATGCAGCTTTGAAAAACAGGAAGTCTAGCTATTTTTGATGTGGAAATACAGCTGAATAGCTAACGTCTGGAAAATTGCTTGCTTAACTTATTTATTAATTTATTTATTTACATGTTGTTGATGTTATTGTAACACTTGCTAGCATAAAAAGGGTAAACCTGTCTGAGTGAATCAGATTTGACCTTCTGCGCAACTCTTGAGAGCCCCAGCGACTGGTAGATGGTTGGCCACCTGAACCTTGTGATTTGACCACTCAAAAGTACTACAGACTGGAGGTAACTATAGATTCAGGGTGCTCTAACCTTTTGCATATCTGTGTGTGCTTGAGATCTAATAAAAATAATAATTTTGGATGAAAGCACTCTGGTTTGTGCCAATCTTTTAATCAGATGGATATGCTGTGTCCTCCTTTGATTTATTCCTGACACTGGCTTGCAAAGAGTACAGTTACCAAGAGCTTTGGATTGAAAGAACCCTGGGTAACACCAGTTGCAAAGGGCAAAATGAAATGCAGTATGAATGTCACCTTAGCGCTATTAATAGATTCAAATTAATTCCCTCCTTTTTTTCTTTTGTTCATGTTGTTTGTGGATTAGATTTATGTATATAAATCTGAGGTTTTTTTTAAAAAAGAAAAACTGGGCATAGGTTTAGGAGAAGGGGAAGACATTGTAGAAAGTGCCTCAGAGTATCTGACAATTTACTGCTAGGATTATAAATGAACAAGGATACCACATAGATATGAAATGTAGAAACCCTTGGCTACTGGGGAGCCCTACCTAGTCAGATGTTTGACTGTAGTGTATTTAACATAACACAGGTATCCCTGGACTTGCCAATTAAGTTTACTAAATTTTAATTTACAACTGTTTGATCAACTCCACCCCAAAGCAACCTAGATTTACCACAACATTCTCTCTTCCTGCAGCAGTATCTTCTTGTAATGCTTTAACAAGCAGCACAACCACCCCCTTAAGTGGCCCAAACTTCTTACTACCACCTGAACACCCACCAAATCTGCTCTTCCCCAGCCTCGCTCTTTCCAACAGATGTGGTATTCCCGTTATAGTGACTAAGGTAGGTGACCATACTTGCAAACCAAATCTGGGATACACTGGGTGTGGAGCACAGCAAAATGGCCAAGACAGAAATGTAAGTTGCAGATGTAGCAAAGCAAAAAACATTTTAGCAGCTTATATTTTAACAGTTGCACATATACAATACAAATACAAAACAAATATGAATATAATCACCATGGATGTGATGGCATACTAAAGAAGCACACTCAGACACTGGTTACAAATAATACAAAAACACTGTTCAGGGCATCCAAGGTCTATCACCTTCCCTTTTTAGCTCATCATTTACTTTGGTGTACAATTTTCTCTTCCAAGTCTGTATAACGCCACCAAAGTTTGTGTTGTCTTACATCTAGAATGCTACAAACCTTATTTTCAATTCCATCTTATTCATACATTTATTATCTCAGCTGCAATAAGTTTCGACGTCTCTTCTTTAAGTTTGACAAAATCCACAAGTTTAGTTTGCACACACAAACTGCCTTCATAAGCCTTGGAATAGTGAAATAAGATAGGAAGCAATTTTACATGTCTGTGATTGATGCATCAACAGATAGTGACACCTATTCAACATCTTTCAGGTTTCAACTTATTTCATCATTGGCCCATGAAGCAAAAACATTTGCAATCATTGCTTCAGACTTCGTCCACGCACTGGAGAATTTTGGGTTGCTGAATTTTTTATTTCAGTTGGAAATACATTCCATTGACCTGAAACTGTGATTATGTCTAATGGTATGATAGCATATATTCCTTCTTGCAAAGCAAGGTCATACTCCTACTCTGTGTTGGCTCAACTTTGCGAAAAAAAAATCATAACAGAACTTGAACTAGCACAGACTTAAGAGCAGCTTTATGTTAGTGTATCTTCATGTTGTTTCTAGATGTGCTTCTCCACTTGAAATGAAACATACTGACTGGCATAAAGAAAGGAGTACTTGTGGCACCTTAGAGACTAACAAATTTATTTGAGCATAAGCTTTCATGAGCTACAGCTCACTTCATCGGATGCATTGAACATAATAAAGCTGTTTCTTTTCCAGTAGGTTGTAAATATAGAAAATCCTTTTGAACGTGTTGTTAAAACAGCAGTTACGCTTTTTTGACAATGCCCATTTTCACTTACAATCAAATCTCGAATCTTGCTTGTGTTCTACATCATATGCCATTCAGTAAGTGTAGTAGCTATGGCAACTGCAATAGTGCTGTGCCATCTATGTTATAGCTAATGGTAAGAATAACAATAATATAAATGTTCTGGATATTCTCTCTAACACATTTATGCATTGGACATATTAACTAACATGAGAAATAAAAAGTAGGGGTATTCAAGGATGAGTTTTCATGAACCGGGGACTCTTCTGGGTACATTGCCTGGAGATATAGTACTTCATCTGGGGACTGTCCCCAGAAAACAGGGACGTATGGACAACCCTAGACTTAGGCCTCAAAATTACTAAGTATTACCACTTAAGAATTGCCCAGGTCTCAAGGCTCTTAGGAAAGAAAGGACAGAGACCTCAAAGTCTAGTGGCAGTGTTTCTTCAGACTTTGTATATAGTCTGAGGAAACTCAGAGTTCCTGCAGCCTTTCACAAGCTTGTAGTACAACACAAAAAAAGGCAGATAGGAAGCTTGTTAACCACACCATTGGGGCAGCTGAGATATTTCCCCTTTTCCCTTCTCTAGTATACTGCGAATGAATACATTGCAATATAGATACTAAATATTAAGATATTATGATATTGCCAGATACAGTAGTAGTAGGAAACTAGGGAAGAAGACTGAATAAAATATTTTGATTAAATGAAGTTAGATGTAAAAGAGGGAGCTAACTAAATCGTGTTGCTTGGGCCAAATATTGTAAACTTTATGACAGGGTTTATCTCTAGGGCAATCCTGTTAGGAAAAGAAGGAGGTTATGTTTTTATTTATTTCTTTAGTTTAGTGATAAAGCGAGAAGTAAGGCTAATATTTGCAAACACAAATGATTACGTTATCAAGTTAATGAAATGCACCCATGCTGGAAGAGGTACTAATAAAAGAGAAACCGAACAAAATGTTTGTTATAAGGACCTTGGTCACAGAGTTGGATAATCAGAAATATAATTTTTGATCAGTAATGTACAGATGCAGCTCCACCATATATACAAGCTTCCCACCATTATTGGTTAAATAAGGAGAACATAATGGAAGATTGAAACGCTGTTCCGGCTTGCAGGAGAACAGCACTTCTTGACGTGACTTTATGATTGTATAATGGAACAGTTAAAAACAAGTTTATAGGGGGTTAGACCCCTCTAATCCTATAATTCTACAAAAAGAACATCAAAAAATATGGAGAGACTTTGTACAAACTCTGTAGGGCTAACTTAGCTGACATGAGAGGCCCACCTTAAGAAAAGACAAGTCTGAACAAGTAACCGTTGAACAAGCCTGAACAGTAATTGCTGAAACAACTAACTATTGTGAATATGTTTATAGTAAATAAGGGAGGCAGAAACTGAATAAACTAGCTATTGTGGGGGGGGCGGCAGGTTTGTATAATTTTGGTGGTGCCCAGAACGGGTCCAAGTCCCCCCACGCTCCCCGCTTGTAAGCCGATACATATTTTTAAAAATAATGTAAAAATGGACTGGAAACAGTAGCGATTAACAGTTTCCCTATATTGCATAATATCACTATCCTAAGAAAAATGTATTTAACTAAGAATATCAATTTTATTAATACTCTTTTGAATACAGAAACAACCAGCACTCTTGGATCAATAACCCTTAAAAGCAAATACTTTCTAAAATTAAAACAAATGTAGCCCCTTCTTTTGCATGTTCTTCAGGAAGCAGCAAACACTTTCATCGTTGTTTGGTTCTTGAAATGAAGTCATCTAGGAGACTTGCAATGTCCAATTAAGAAAGTAGAGT
The DNA here is from genome assembly GCF_009764565.3 of Dermochelys coriacea. Taxonomy (NCBI): domain Eukaryota; kingdom Metazoa; phylum Chordata; order Testudines; family Dermochelyidae; genus Dermochelys; species Dermochelys coriacea. The sequence continues at coordinate 245,104,885 of NC_050068.2, forward strand.
TCTTAAGAATGTGCGGAAAAGCAAGTGATTTAGACATTCTTGGCCCATTGTCATTTGCAAATAAGTTTTTCAGCCTGTGAAGGCAACTGAAAGATCGCTCAGCAGTGCAGGTTGTCGTCGGAATTGCGTAGAATAATTTCAGGAGAATTGTAACTTCAGACAACATGTCACTCAAACCTTGTTTTGTTTCAGAAATTGCTTCACTTTGCTCACCAAATTAAGCTGGCAATTTCTTGATCTGCAAATAACACTCAACATTTCTAAATTAAGAGAGAGCTTCTCCGCGTTAATGTCATCATGGAAAGCTTCACTTATTGGGACAATGTCCTGTTTCGAGCCATTTGCTGTATCAGTTATATGCTTTCTCCAATTGTACTGCAAATGTAAAGCTTTCTGTTGAAAACCTCTGTTCAATGGCAACTTTGCAAGCATCAATGATCCCGACATATATTTGATGAAAATATTCTTCAGGATCACTGGCAGGGGCAGGGATAGCTCAGTGGTTTGAGCATTGGCCTGCTAAACCCAGGGTTGTGAGTTCAATCCTTGAGGGGGCCATTTAGGTATCTGGGGCAAAAATTGGGGATTGGTCCTACTTTGAGCAAGGGGTTGGACTAAATAACCTCCTGAGGTCTCTTCCAACCCTGATAGTCTATGATTCTATTCTATGAAGGTGAAGGCTTCCATGGTCAAGCCATCTCAGTGGCTCACATTTTTTCCAGGAGTGTAGGATCATCTAAATAAAGATTTCTTGCCTTCTCTACTGTTGTTTCCCAGAAGTGATTGTATGACAATTTGGTGCACATCCCACTCAACACTTATTGCAATAGGCCCAACTTTCTTCATAACGCTTGCCAGTGACATATTAGGCTTTGAATATTTGCATTAGCTTCTTCTAGAGGACCCATGGCTTTCTCAAGAACTGTTAGACATTGAAAATGATTGAAGTATGTTGAAAAAGATTGAAGTTGCTTTGAGAATCCTCTACATTTGAGTCAAATTCATCTGAAGAGTAACTAAATTCATCTAGGGCAGTTCATTGTGGCCTCCTAATTGTGCAGTGATTTAATGCTACTGATCCTTAGTGTCCATCTTGTTGGGCACAATGTTCGTAAAGAAGGCTCCCCTTCACTCTGAAACTCTCTGAATGCTGCCATATGCTTTGGTAACTCCCTGAAGGCATTGAGATCTTTCACCATCAAAAACATATCACGACATTCTGGAATATTATGCAGGGCATCCTGCGTGGCAAGTTTAAGGGAATGTGCAGCATAGTGCACAAATTCCGCTCTTGGCTCTCAATCCTTCACTCTGGCTTGGACCCCAGTAAATTTGCAAGAAACATTACTGGCTCCATTGTAACACTGTCCCCAGCAATCAGAAAAGTGCAAGTCACACCTGAGAAGCGTATCTCCTACCTGAGAAAAGAGAAGCAGCATCCATTGCGTCAGTTTGGTAAAACCCAATAAACTCCTTATAAGTCTCCCAGTCTTCACTAGAAAAGAACCTTAAAGAAAAACTTACTTGTTCTTTTCTTGACAAATCAGTAGTCTCATCCATTACAATGCCTAAAATTCTGAAGCCTTTATCTTTTGCACAATTTGTCTTAGCGCCATCATTGCCATCATTTCAATTATTTCGTTAATAACCTCATGTGACAGCTATTTGTATTTTGTGCGACTAAGCCACTGTCTCAGTTCCTCTGAATCTGTACTGCATAGCAACAAGAACTGCATCAAATCTGAATCACTCTCATTATGTCCACATAATGTTATTCCTTGTTAAGCTAGGTACTAAACACTGTTAAAAATTCTGTGCAGTGCATTCATAGCTGATTGTGATTCTTTTCTGTAATTGGCCAACATTAGTGCACAAACATTTACCTGTGATTGCAGAGCAGCATACTTCATTACCACTTCCTTGTGACAGGGGGATTTTTTGTGTGATGTAAAACCACACAATGTGTCTCCAATCTTGAAATCTGGACAAAATAAACGTTGGTTCGGCCTTCATAGAAAATATTAAGATCTTCTTCTCAGAACAGTTTTTGCAGACTGAGCAAAAGCTCTGTCTAATTCACTATTGTATTCCAAGCACATAAATCTTGATAGCCAAGATTGCTGAAAACTCCTTTTCTTATCTTGTAGATGTACTGCATCTTTCTTTTGTATAGCTTCAGTTTGAAAGCTGGGTGTCAAACTCAGGCCGTCACTTGATGAATTATCCTTTTCTTTTTCTCTGGGTAACTTTATTAAGAATGTATCCATTGTTGATTATTACTGGTCCTACAAATCAAGAATTTGTTGCTGGGATAAAATGAAGCTACAACATGCAGGCACCACAAGATTACAAGGGCCAATTAAAAGTGAAAAGTCAGAAGCAGCACTCGCCTGCTTCAAAACATAATATTTTGTTGTACCCATATACAACCAATTGTAGTAACTCCTCACTTAACGATGTCCTGGTTAACGTTGTTTTGTTGTTACATTGCTGATCAGTTAGGGACCATGCTTGTTTAAAGTTGCACAATGCTCCCTTATAACGTCATTTGGCAGCTGCCTGCTTTGTCCACTGCTTGCAGGATTCTCTGGAAGAGCAGCCCCTCCTCATGGAGATTAGAACCGGGGGGGGGGGGGACAGCAGTCTCCCTCATCAGCTCCCTTAAATTGCCTGTAAGGTATGTGGCTCGGCAACTGCCCAGCAGCAGTTCAGGTGCCCCCCCCCCGTGCTGCTCCTGCCCTGCCCTCTGCTTTGTCGCTGGCTGCTCCCGGGAGCTTCCTGCTTGCTGGGGGAGGAGTGGAGAGGGGTGCGGATATCAGGATGTCCCCCTATTCCTGCCCCCCCCGCTCCATACCCCCTCTCCACAAAGTGGAGGAGGGGACAGTCACAGGACTCAGGGAAAGAATGGGGGGAGGGGGAGCTTGCAGGAAGCTGTTGCTTCCTGTCTGAACTGGCTGATCTGTTTAAAAGGGCAATGTACTTGAAGTGATCAGTGTACTTAAAGGGGCATGCATGTCTCTCTCACTCATGCATGCACCCCCCAGCACTTTGGATAATCAGCACCTGTGCAGCCGTGCGTATACTGTCAGGAGGAGGGAATGGTGCACTCCATCTGGATAGCGTGGGTTCATCATCATGTTCAGTTTTTGCAGGGAAGTGTTTGCAGCTACTGTCCTGCGTCTATTGTGTTTCCTCCCTCCTGCTTCAGTCCATGCTGCCTTGTAGAGTGTGAGGCTACATTAACAACTTCGTAAACCCTTGAGGGCTCAGCCGAGTGCTAATTCATCATTTAGCAGCAAGGCATTCCCTGGGAAATATTCCACCCTTTTACTCCACCATCTCAACCAAGCTTTACAATCATTCATTGCTGTGTAGAATATTAAACTGTTTGTTTAAAATTGTTTAAAACTTATACTGTATATGTATATGTCTTTTTTCTGGCAAAAAAAATTTCCCTGGAACCTAACCCCCCCCCCCCCATTTACATTAATTCTTATGGGGAAATTGGATTCGCTTAACTTCGTTTTGCATAAAGTCACATTTTTCAGGAACATAACTACAACGTTAAGTGAGGTGTTATTGTATATACTTTAAAGGGTGTAAAATAATCAAGTATTGTTCTGAACACGATTATACCCCAAACTGACTGCCGAATATAAATTGTGTGTTTTTTCCCCTCAGGTGAGGGCTCTGGAGTGGGGCTGGGGATGAGGTGTTCATGATGCAGGAAGGGGGCTCAGGGCTGGGGTAGAGGGTCGGGGTGCATGGGGATGAGGGCTCTGGGGTGGGGCAGGGCTGGGGATAAGGAGCTTGGGGTGCAGATAGGCTGCCCTGGGGCTAGGGCTAGAGAGGAGGACTCCCCACAGTCCTCTCCCCGCTGGCAGCAATGAGCTCTGGGGAAGGGACCCCCCCTTAATCTGTCTTAGCAGCACACTCACCCCGCACCATTGTCACTGCACATGCTCCTAGGGCCCCTCTCAGGTCCAGGAAGCCCCCTCGCCTCCCTTGTGGTGGGTGCCGGTGGGGGGCTGCCATCACATGTGGCCTCCTCCCCTTCTGCTGCCCCTCACCGTAGCCTCACTGGGGGTGGGGGATGTGGCTGCCCTTTGTCCAGCATGGGGCAGAAGCGGTGGCTGCGGGCGGGGGTAGGGGAGACCTCGATCACACGGTCGGACACTCACCCAAGTCCCAGCAGCTGCTCAGGTGAGGTCCAGACTCCATCTCCCGGAAGCCCCCTTGGTTTCACCTCCTGATGGGCGCCAAGGGAGGAGACAGCTGATAATCATGTGCGTGCCTCCTCCTCTCCTCCCTCCACAGGTGCAGCAGCCGCCTCAGACTGCTGTCAGTGCCACCTTGTGTTGTAGGCAGCAGTGGCCTGTGGCGGCGACAAGGGAGCGCAGTGCGGAATGGCAGGACAGCTGCCCGCTTGAGGCATGGACATTCTGCGGCCAGGGGGAGGCGCGCAGGGGCAGCAGGCAGGGCTGGGGGAGAGACCCGGCTCCAAACATTGGTGGAGCCGGGCCCCCAGGCCCTGAATATTCCTGGAGCCCAGGCACCATGGGCCCATACAACTCGTCACCCCTGATTGTGGGTATTTTTATAGTAAACAAAGTGGACAAGAACACTGAACTAATAAACTTGCCTTGCACAATCTATGGAGCAATTGGTCCTTACGTGATCTGCAAAGTGATTGGTCACTGCATACAAGAAGTATAGATGTTAGTAGCTAAGAAAGATGTATGTAAACCGTGCAGTGTGAGACATGAATTGGAATTGTGGTATCACCCTGTACCTAAACCCACTGCATCTGGTCCTAGCCAGCATGGACAAAGAGCTGTTATATGCCTAATAAAGTAACCTGAATGATGAGCTGGAGCTGAACTGAGTGTTTTGGATCCCAGAGAACCGAATGAAGTGTTCTTCCAGAGATGTACACGGTTTTCTGGATAAGCTGAGTGGAAAGGTCTTGGAGGGAATCCCACCAAACTCTATGTGAACTTTAAACGGGATGTTCATCAGCTAACAGAGTGCTAATGCAGAAACTGCAACTTAAGCAAGCACATCATGCCAATGGAAGCACTGCAAGGGGGATTCAGGGAAAGCGATTTGAGAAAGTAATTTGCTGACCAGTGCTAACCAGTAGTTGTTCAATGTGTGCCCCAAGATGGTTGTACCAACAATTATTGCTTAACATGTTTTACACAAACTGGTATGACAAGCAATTTTGCACAAAGAGATGGGAATATTCCAGCCGCAGATGCAAGAATTTAAAAGTGATGCCTCATTCTCTGATTGGATGGTTAATTGGACATTTCATATCTTTATCACCAGTCACCATCTGATTGGTGCATGCCACCATTCCCAAGAAGAGGAACCAAATTGGATCACCCAGCAGAAATGGGATAGAACAGCCTGTCCTCTTCAGCACATTACTTCCCAAAAGCTGAAGACACTTTTGAAAGGGAGAAGACTGAGGTCTTGGTCTGGTCACCTGGGAGTACTCCTGGTAATATCAAATACCTTATTTCGGAGAGGCACCCTTAACTGTCCCCCCGCCCCCTCCCACCAGCAATTCAGATTGCCCACTTGCACAAAAGGAAAAGACCAGAGTTGTGTCTGTCCTCCACTCCTCCTGCATTTGCAGTGTACACTCCTGCTGTTTGAGGGTTTAAAACTGATGATAATTTAATTTCATGAGACACCAGGTAGCCCAAGCTCAATCAGGTTTATTGTTAAGACACAATATCAGTGAAACAGAAAGCCATATCTGTTATCAATCCAGGGAAACCCCTTGCAGTGTAGCCAGATCTATAGATTATGTATTAATTACATTGATTACTCAAGAATTCCCAGATATCACTGTGAGGGTTGACAGGTTCTTGTCCCAAGATCAGGCCCAGTATTATTCTAATTATTATATAGTTTGGAATCCTGATGTGCACAGCTGCAACACTACCACAATAGGAACTCTTCTATATTTACAAATAGTTTATTAATACATTTAGCACAGTCCTAAACACTCCAACTCAGTAAGATGGGTAAAGATACTACAGAATGTACACCTGCACATCCATATACTCACACCATCCCTTGCAGAAGAACTTGAAATGTTAGCTATCATCGTCTTCATTACCATCACCTTCACCCGCATCACCAGTGGCCATCATTCTTGCACTTCCCAAGGGCTGCATCTCTCTCTCCTTCAGCTCCTAGGTTGGGATGCCACTTTTATAATCTGTTACGCTGACGCCACTATGTTTGATGCATATTCAGTAGGGGTTTTTCCCCTTTTCCTTATTTGTATGTCCTCTCCTCATTAATGTTGAAGTGTCCTTTTATAAGTTAGTATATCAATGATATCAACTTATTAACATATACATCAATTTGTTGCCATGGCCTTCTTGTGGTTAGGTTTCCGAGGATGTAGGTCATGTACCTGTTATTGTTATGTACATCAACTAGTTGCCATGACATTCTTGCGGTTGCACTCAAGTTCCTGTGGTCGGAAATTCCCCTTAAACACTATATTTTCAGGTCCTCAATACTTAGGGTTTTCTGTTGAGCCATTTATCTGTGCCACATAGGCCTCAAGCCTTATGCTAAAACTGATGAGGGACCTTGAAAAGGGTTTTCTGAAAATCTAAGTACACTATATCCACTGTGTCCCCCTTGTCCACATGTTTGTTGACCCCTGTAGCGAGGCGGTGTGGTTCTTCACTGTCCCGGAGAGGGAAGAGTCCCTCCCGCCACCAGAGTGGGTGGAGCCAGCGAGTCCTGCGCCCGCCCCCCCAGAGTTCAAGGCACAGGACAGGAAGTATAAAAGCCCGAACCCAGAGCTCACTTGAGGAGTAGCCACCGGAGAGGCCTGATGCCTCCAGCCTAGCTCCTGGTTGGGAGACCTCAGTGATCTACAGCACACCAGAGAACTGGCCTGACCTGTCGACGCCCAATGCCGACCAGAACCCAGAGGAGCTACTCAGCCTGCCCTTCACCAGTTACCCAAAGGACCCTGTGGTGCTTGACCCCCTGGAGGACACTGTCCGGACCCAAGTACCTCCAGAGGGGGCGTTTGGAAGTAGCCCGCGGGCAGCCGACCCTAGTCTGGCTGCAGGACTGCCAGAGCCTATGTCAGTGTGTTGCGGCCAGGATCCCCACTGACTCAGCAGCCAGCCTACTGCTGCTGCTAGGGCCCTGGGCTGGGAAGCAGTGGAGTGGGTGGGCCTGCATTCCCCTTGCCACCTAGCTTGTGGGTGGCAGTCTCCCCCTCTCCCAGGCCCTTCTGAGACAAGAGCCTGGGCTTGTTGTTTACCTGCCTTTGCTCAGCCCCTGCCTGAGGGCCTCAGTCACTGACTCATTGCTGCCCCATCCTGACCCAGGGCCTGGGCCTGCTAATTAAATACTGTTTGCTCAGCCCCTGCCTGAGGACCTGAGCCCTTGATTCGCTATTGCCCGGCAACCAGAGGCCTGGTACGAATAACTGTCTGTGTTTGCCTCTATTGCTGCTGCGGCGAGGCTAATTCCCCGTCAGCAACTGGAAGGACATAGCGAGGCAGTGTGGTTCCCCGCCGCCGCAGAGAAGGATGAGTCCCTCTACACCCCCTCAAAAAATTCTAGTAGATTGGTGAGGCATGATTTTCTTTTACAAAAACCATGTTGACTCTTCTGCAAGAAATTATGTTCCTCTGTCTGATAATTCTGTTCTTTACTATAGTTTCAACCAATTTGCCCAGTATTGAAGTTAGGTTTACCAGCCTTTAATTGCCAGGATAGCCTTTTAAAAAAATTGGTGTCACCTTAGCTATCCTCAAGTTATCTGATACAGAAGCTGATTTAAGTGACTGGTTACATAGCACAGTTCTGCAATTTCACATAAGAGTTCTGAAGGAACTCAAATTTGTCACCTAAAAAGAATGGCTCAGATTTGAGAATCTCCCTCACATCCTCAACCATGAAGACCAATGCAAATAATTCATTTAGTCTCTTCACAATGGCCTTATCCTAGAATGCTCCTTTAGCATCTCAACCATCCAGTGACCCCACCGGTTGTTTAGCTCGCTTCCTGCTTCTGATGTACTCTTTTATTGCTATTTCTTTTTGAGTCTTTGGCTAACTATTCTTCAAATTCGTTTTTGGCCTTCCTAATTATATTTTTACACTTCACTTACCAGAGTTTATGCTCCTTTCAATTTTCCTCACTAGGATTTAACTTCCACTTTTTAAAGGATGCCTCTTTGTCTTTAACTGCTTCTTTTACTTTGTTGTTTAGCAACAGTGTATAAAGGAAAAATTGGGTAGGCCTAATCTTTGGTCAAGCTAACTGTGTATGTGGTAAGAGGGCATGAGAAGAGAGTGAGGAAAATTCCATTGTAAGGCAATTGCAACAGCCCAGCTTAAGAAATGTAACCATAACAGCTAGGATTAGGAAAACCGTTAACCGCAAAAGAATAACTTGTCAACAACAGGAAAAGCTTGTTTTTGCTATATTCCTGATAAGGTATTAGACTGCTAAGGTTTGGAAAAATATTAATGAGGAAGTATGAGTAATTGAATATTGCCTGTAATTTATATAAACTTTTGTGTGTTCCTGTTTGGGGAGAGCAGCTAGGTTTTCTGACTCTCCCTGCATGCACATGCTTGAATAAAGGTAGCCTCAGGCTGTTCTGATGCAAACACAACGCGTGGTTAATTTTCCACAACAAGTGGCACTTTTTGGTTCTCTTACTTTTTTAATTTGGGGTATACATTATTATGGTGTCTTTAAAAAGTTTCCATGAAGTTTGCAGGGATTTCAATTTTGGCACTGTACCTTTTTAATTTCTGTTTAACTAATTTCCTCATTTTTGTGTAGCTCTCCTTTCTGAAATTAAATGCTTCCATGGTGGGCTGCTTTGGTGTCCCCCCCCCCATTCCCCCATGTATGTTAAATTTTATTATGTTATGATCACTATTACCAAGTGGTCCAACTATATTCACCTCTTGGACCAGATCCTGTGCTACACTTAGGACTAAATCAAGAATTGCCTCTCCTCTTGTGGGTTCCAGGACTAGCTGCTCCAAGAAGCAGTCATTTAAAGTGTCAAGAAACTTTCTCTGCATCCTGTTCCGATGTGACATGTACCCAGTCAATATGGGGATAGTTGAAATCCCCCGTTATTGAGGTTTTTTTATTTTTATAGCCTCTCTATTCTCCCTGAGCATTTCACAGTCACTGTCACCATCCTGGTCAGATGGTCGGTAGTATATCCCTTCTGCTATATTCTTATTATTCAAGCATGGAATTACTAACCATAGAGATTCTCTGGATCTATCCATAAAGATTCTGTGGACCCTAAGTGCTTACTACTAAATTTCATGCCATTTGTGTCACTCCTTCCTTCAAGGTCACCCAGATCTTCCTCTATAATATTCCAATCCTCCTCTATATTGACTATGCCTCCCAACTTCATATAATCAAGAAACTTCATTGCACACTCCAACTTTTTGTTCCAAGGTCATTAATAAAAAATATGGAATGATTAGTCCCAAGACCTATCCTCGAAGAACTCCACCAGTAACCTCCATCTAGTGTGATAGTTCCCCTTTAGCCCATTCCTTATCCACCTTACAATTCTTGTACTAATCCCCATCTTCTTTAATTTAACTAATAATTTCCCATGTGGCACCATGTCGAAAGCTTTACTGATATCCAAGTATATTAGATGTACCACATTTCCCTTATCTAAAAAATCAGTTATTTTTTCAAAGAAGGAAATCAAAGAAGGATAATCTGCCATGATCTACCTTTGATAAACCCATGTTCATTACAAGCCCCTTTGTATTTATCTCATGAAATAATTATTATTTTCTTCACAATTTGTTCTAAAGTCTTGCATGGTACTGAGGTTCGACTAATAAGTATGCAATTGCCGGGAACACTTTTTCTTCCCTTTCTTAAATATAGGTAAGACTTTAGCTATGCTTGAGTCATGTGGTTCTACCCCCAAAGAGATTTATTAAAAGTCCTTCCTACTAGACTAGCAATCTCATGTACCAGTTCTTTCAGTATTCTGGGATGAAAATTATCCTGTCTCTTCCCTCTTGCCTGCCCCCTACCGCCGAAGTCAGAGCTCATTAAGTTTTTCTTCCACCTCAGATGTGATATTTCCATTTCTGTATACTAATTTCTATCATCCACCCTGCCTTCATGCCTATGTTCCATATTATCATTCTTATTGAAAACTGAGGAAAAGTATTCATTTAATTTTTGTGCCATACCTAGATTATCTTTAATTTCCTCCCCATCAACATTGCATAGTGGCCCAACCTCATCCTTCCTTATTCTCTTTTTTTCATATAACAACCATCTTATTTATTTTAATTTCCTTGGCAAGAGTTAATTCAGCTTAACTTTTAGCTATTTTCACTTTATTTCTATGTTTTCTAACCTCCAAGATGTAGCTTTCTTTGTAGGTCAGTTCCTTTTCCCCATTACCTATAGGCTCTCTGCTTACTCCTAATAACCTGTCTGAGATAGTTATTCGTCCTGCTGGGTCTGGAGACTTTCCCTTCAAGTAATTTCCTTTTGCTTGGACTGCAACATGCAGTTTTAGTTTTTATATATTTGATTTAAGAATTTCCTCTACATTTATAGACTTGAGCTCTTCAGTCCAGCGGACTTCTTTAACGAATTCCCTTAATTTCCCAAGGTCTGCCCATTGGAATAAAAAAAACATAGTTGACAACTTGTTTTTGACTATCCTTCCATTTAATTTAAATGGAAATAACTTGTGATCACTTGATCCCAGATTATTTCCTATGACCAACTCTTCTGCGATAGAATCATAGAAATGTAGGGCAGGATGGGATCTTGAGAAGTCATTAAGTCCAGCCCCCTGTGCTGTGGCAGGACCAGGTACATCTAGACTATCCTTGACAGGTGTTTGTCCATCCTGTTTTTAAACACTTCCAATGATGGGGACTCCAGTGATGTCCTTGCTACTTATCAAATCCAAGTCCAAAATTACATCAGCTCTTGTTGGTTCAGTGACAATTTGAGGAAGAAAACTGTCATCTATCACATCCAGAGATAACTTGGCCCTACCACAATTAGTAGCATTTATTCTCCAATCTGTGTCTGGGAAGTTAGTCTCTCATTATCACATAACTCTGAGTAGTATTTATGTCTCTAATATTAAACAGATCTTTATACATATGAGTCTGTCCCTAGGGGTTTGTAGCAGGCCTCTAACCCTATCCCAATAGAATCTCTCTTACAATCCTTCCCCAAAGTGATTTTGACCCAAACAGATTCTGTTTTGTTCATGCTAGAACTTCTTGTTTCTTTACAGTTTACTGCACTTTTACCTTTATTTCTGTCTCTCCTAAACAGCACATGCCCTTCAATACCTGTGTTTTGGGTTTCAATTTAATTCAGTAACTAGAAATGTAAAATAACTAAGCTTAATCAACTTTATTAATCAATGATTAATACAGCATAAACACAGAAAGGAAAAACTGATACACTACCAACCCATCTGGAAGACAGCAGCTGTAGCAGTCAAACTGTCAATTGTGTGCTTACTCCTGTATTTATACCTAACTGGGAAGCATTTCACAATTTTCCCTATATCCCTTTACCTAATACATCTTTCTTACCTGTTTTCTTTGACATGTTTCTCACAGACAGCAAGGCACCACTAGTTGCTACCCTGGTATGTGGGGCATGTATTGCAAGTTTCAACATGGCTTATATTTTACGTTTTGACAGTTATACAGTACACAAAAACAGAGATGCACATACACAAGACAAGAATATTTTTTCTGACTGTTCCAGGCATAGTATTTCAGAAATCAAAGTTTAATGGTATCTTACTTTTTGCTAAGCTTGCATTCTCCAGCACAGATAGAAAGCAAAAAGAAAAGGAGTACTTGTGGCACCTTGGAGACTGACAAATTTATTTGAGCATAAGCTTTCGTGAGCTACAGCTCACTTCATCGGATCCGATGAAGTGAGCTGTAGCTCACGAAAGCTTATGCTCAAATAAATTTGTTAGTCTAAGGTGCCACAAGTACTCCTTTTCTTTTTGCGAATACAGACTAACACGGCTGCTACTCTGAAACCAGTCAGATAGAAAGCAGGAGTTCATACAAAGGTCACAGTATTTACCTATTATGCAGTTTAGAGAATTTAACATGTTTAATAGGACTTCAAACATAATATGCTTTACTTATTCACTATTGACTGCTTCCTTATTTTGGCTACAGAGCACCCTTTCCATTTATTCTTACCCTTACTATAATTCCCATATTTTAATCAATACTTTTCAACCTTTTACTGATAAGAACTGATTTCCCAATGCATTCTATCCACAAAAATTAGTATTCCATAGGAAAGCAATTTACATTCCTTGTTAATAGTTCTGATTGTAAGAGTTCAGGTTTGCAGACTTCAGATAGCTCTGTTTGTGAGAGCTCAGGTTTAGTAAAATTCCATTTTCTTTTATATACTCGCTGTCAATGCAACACCAGTGCTGTGGTTTCACTGACTGTATTTGTTCACTTTGTCTTAGCTGCAAAGCATATTGATTCAGTTTAATCAATAGCTCAATTGCAAAGAACTCTAATTCAATCTGGTCAACCAGTACCATGAAGCATTATGGGTTCTAATTTAATTTGGTCAACACTTGTATTCCAGTCATGAGTGCTGTTCCACCATTTTCCTGCAAGCACTCCAATATCTGCTTTGGCCTCATGCACCAGTAATTCCAGTTCCTGTTTTATTGCCCAGACTCCTTGTATTTGCATACAAACATTTCAGTTGTTTCCCTTGCACCTCATACAGTTTTCTAGCCTGATTAGCTATAGCCCTTTCACTAATTGTAATATCTACCTGACTACTACTTGAATCAATATTTATACTTTCTTCTTGCTGTCCACACTGTTACCTTCTGATGTTTCTTTATACATTTCTATTTCTTAATTTAGCTGACTTTCCACCTCCTATGTATTGAAGCTGTTACCCCAAGAACAGACTCATGGACGACAAAGTACCATTTCAATGGTAAATGGGACAAAATACAACATGGTTTTACAAAAGGTAGATTGTGCCAAACCAACCTAATCTCCTTTTTTGAAAAGGTAACAGATTTTTTAGATAAAGGAAATGCAGTGGATCTAATTTACCTAGATTTCAGTAAGGCATTTGATACCGTGCCACATGGGGAATTATTAGTTAAATTGGAGAAGATGGGGATCAATATGAACATCAAAAGGTGGATAAGGAATTGGTTAAAGAGGAGACTGCAACGGGTCCTACTGAAAGGCGAACTATCAGGTTGGAGGGAGGTTACCAGTGGAATTCCTCAGGGATCGGTTTTGGGACCAATCTTATTTAATCTTTTTATTACTGACCTTGGCACAAAAAGTGGGAGCGTGCTAATAAAGTTTGCAGATGATACAAAGCTGGGAGGTATTGCCAATTCGGAGAAGGATCAGGATATTATACAGGAGGATCTGGATGACCTTGTAAACTGGAGTAATAGTAATAGGATGAAATTTAATAGTGAGAAGTGTAAGGTTATGCATTTAGGGATTAATAACAAGAATTTTAGTTATAAGTTGGGGATGCATCAATTAGAAGTAACAGAAGAGGAGAAGGAGCTTGGAGTATTGGTTGATCATAGGATGACTATGAGCTGCCAATGTGATATGGCTGTGAAAAAAGCTAATGCGGTTTTGGGATGCATCAGGAGAGGCATTTCCAGTAGGGATAAGGAGGTTTTAGTACCATTATACAAGGCACTGGTGAGACCTCACCTGGAATACTGTGTGCAGTTCTGGTCTCCCATGTTTAAAAAGGATGAATTCAAACTGGAGCAGGTACAGAGAAGGGCTACTAGGATGATCCGAGGAATGGAAAACTTGTCTTATGAAAGGAGACTCAGGAGCTTGGTTTTTTAGCCTAACTAAAAGAAGGTTGAGGGAAGATATGATTGCTCTCTATAAATATATCAGAGGGATAAATACAGGAGAGGGAGAGGAATTATTTCAACTCAGCACCAATGTGGACACAAGAACAAATAGGTATAAACTGGCCACCAGGAAGTTTAGACTTGAAATCAGACGAAGGTTTTTAACCATCAGAGGAGTGAAGTTTTGGAATAGCCTTCCAAGGGAAGCAGTGGGGGCAAAACATCTATCTGGTTTTAAGATTCTACTGGATAAGTTTATGGAGGAGATGGTATGATGGGATAATGGGATTTTGGTAAGTAATTGATCTTTAAATATTCAGGGTAAATAGGACTAATCCCCTGAGATGGGACATTAGATGGATGGGATCTGAGTTACCCAGGAAAGAATTTTCTGTAGTATCTGGCTGGTGAATCTTGCCCATATGCTCAGGGTTTAGCTGATCGCCATATTTGGGGTCGGGAAGGAATTTTCCTCCAGATTGGAGAGGCCCTGGAGGTTTTTCGCCTTCCTCTGTAGCATGGGGCATGGTTGACTTGAGGGAGGCTTCTCTGCTCCTTGAAGTCTTTGAATCATGATTTAAGGACTTCAATAGCTCAGACATGGGTGAGGTTTTTCATAGGAGTGGGTGGGTGAGATTCTGTGGCCTGCGCTGTGCAGGAGGTTGGACTAGATGATCAGAATGGTCCCTTCTGACCTTAGTATCTATGAAAATAGCCCTCCTATTGCTTGCTTCTGTGGTCCCATGATTTTGACCTATTAATCTGTTCCTGCAAGGTGAAAGGAGGGGGCCCTCCCTAGTAGAATTGCCAGGGTTTTCCAAGGATCTCCCTATATCCTTCAGAAAATTCCCCAAAACTAACTAGCTCTGCTCACCACTGGGAGGACATGGCTACAGCCTTCTGCTCAAAGGATTGACACACAGGCAGGACTTTTTCAAAACAGTAATTTTTTTTTAGTACTGACAAGAACTGGTTCAGCAATAATTCAACTATTAAATGTAAATCCCAGTTTTGAACACTGAATATAAGTTGCATACATTATACAAATTATCAGTGCTGTACATAATGCAGCAGTGGTATAGAAGTTGAAGCACACAATACTGTAATGTCATGCATTTGGAATGGCTAAAGTGATTATTGTTAGGATATAGATATTCAGGCCTGTCTGTAAAGGCCTGTACTCTAAGAATTTAGGTGTATTCTTATCACTTAGCTAGTTAGAGGTATAAAAGAGGGAATCAAAATCACTGTCTGCCAGTATAAGGTCCTTCTCTTACTGTGACAGTCTGAGGCCCTGTTCTTAGGCTAAGGCCTTTGGCTAAGCAACAAAGGCAGCCATAAGCTGGGAAGCGACCGGTCACATCCTCACATTCCAACCTAGTCACATTGAAATAAAGTGCTATTGGGCTGTTAGGAATACACTCCTGTCCTGATAACGCCTATTGCCTCCAGAGAAAGGGAAGTGCCTAGAAGATGTCAAAGGAAACTTAGTTTGATAGCATCCTGTCTGGCAAGAACTCACTTATCAATAGCTGGGATGTGAAATCCTCATTTCTGTATTGTTTTGTCATTATAGTTCCCACTTTGCTATTGTTTGTCTGTATAATCTCTGTCTGGTTCTGTGATTGTTTCTGTTTGCTGTATAATTAATTTTGCTGGGTGTAAACTAATTAAAGTGGTGGGATATAATTGGTTAAATCATGTTACAATATGTTAGGATTGGTTAGTTAAATTTCAGGAAAATGATTGCTTAAGGTATAGCTAAGCAGAACTCAAGTTTTACTATATAGGCTGCAGTCAATCAGGAAGTGGGTGGGGGAAATTAGAATCATGTTTTGCTAAAGGAGGGAATAGGAACAGTGACACAAGTAAGGCTCTGTGGTGTCAGAGCTGGGAAGGGGGACACTAAGGAAGGAAACTGGAATCATGCTTGCTGGAAGTTCACCCCAGTAAACATCAAATTGTTTGTTTGTACCTTTGGATGTCGGGTATTGTTGCTCTCTGTTCATGCAAGAAGGACCAGGGAAGTAAGTGGGTGAAGGAATAAGCCTCTGAACAATTATGTTCTGCGCATAGTGATCAGTCATATGCAGGACACTAACAGCAATCTTAAACTCTAAACTTTATACATAGTAACAGATGTACACAGCACTGACACCCATCTTAATTATCCCAAATATACACACATTAATCCTATTTCTATTCTATATCCTGCCCTATAACTAGCATGCTTACTGTCCGTAGGCTTCTCTTCCTTGCTCTGTCTAAGGCTTTTCTGTTCTGTCACTGGTACTGCAGCTGCTGTAGCTACTGCTGCTTCTTTCACATCTTCTTCGGTGTTCTTTGCTCTTTTAGGTTTCTTTCTTCTGATCTGATCTTCTCTTAGCTCCCTATCTTAACTGAGTTTTGCCTGCCGAATGCCTGTCTTTCACTCAGTTTTACCAGCCACTAGATCCTTTCTGATTGGCTTCTTTCCCAATCCTGATATTAGCATCTTCTATCCTCCAATCATCTTTAAACCCTCTCTAATTGGTCCATACTTATAGTCCAATCGCAACTGCTAAGTCTGGCTGTTTAATCAAAGCTGTTTTACATAACAAGTCTTAGTATTATGGTCTGTTTACTATTATGGTCTGGTGATCTTCCCCTAGCTTTGGACTGAGCATGCCTGACTGACCCCTCCTTGCAGTGTTGGAGTGATCCCTGCTGCTGCTTGGGGGGAGTGTTGGCGGGGCTGGCAGATTCCCTACCCAGCTCTATGCAGCTCCCCAGAAGCGGCAACATGTCCCTCATCTCTTAGGTAGAGGCGCAACCAGGGGGCTCCACGCACTGCTCCGGGAATGGCTAATGGGAGCTGCAGGACCAATGCCTGCAGGCTGAGGCAGTGCACAGAGCCACCTGGCTATGCCTCCACCTAGGATACAAGGGACAGACACGTCGCTGCATCTGTGGAGCCCCCCTGAGGCTCCTCCCACAGCCAAACTCCTGCTGATGCTGAGTGGGGGGTGTGGTAGCCCCAGACTGCCCCTGCAGCAGTCAGTGTAGCTGGCTCAGGGGTCAGCCACACCGGCTGCTGCAGAAGTCACAGAGATTCTGGAATGTTACAGAATCCATGACCTCTGTGACAGACCTCTGTGCCTTAGGTACGAATAATCAGTTAAGTAGTTTTCTTTAACTTTAACTTTAACTTCTTTAAGGTTTGTTTTATACTCAATTTCTTTTACACCATTATCCCTGAAACAAACAACATTGCCCTTGCAGAAGCTACTGTCTCTAGCTGCCAAACCACTTATCTAGCTGTCCAAGTTGCCAATCCTTTTGTCTCTCTTCACCATCTCTCAGGAATTCTGAAACCCATTACCTATTTGCATAGACCTATTTCTAGATAGGAATTGACCTTCTGGATAATACCAGTGCTCCATCTAATCCAGTATCCTGTCTCAGATAGTGACCAGTGCTAGAGGCTTGTAGTGGGACAGCTGCCCCACTCCTGAAGAACAGGGATTAAAAGCAGCCCTGGAGAGGGCTGCAACTGTGAAAGGCTAGGCTGATTGGGGAAACAGCTCACAGTTGTGGCCAGCTCAGTTGGCCCTTATAAGAGGGCTGTGGTCCAGAAACTGAAGGAGTCTCTCTCCAGCTGTGGAGGGAGAAGGCCTGCCTGCCTGCGAGCGAGAGAGTACCTGAAATGGAACAGTGCTGGGGGAGTGACAAAGAGAGCTGGGGAGCTCCAGCCTGGTAAACCCCCAGACTGCAGGCCTTGTTAAGGGCCCAAAAGGTACTGGGGCTGCAGAGAGACAGCCTGAGGATAGGCAAAGGCAGCAGGTCCTAACCCCTTGCCAATGATGAGTAGCCATTACAGACTGCAGTCTGTCCCAGTGAGTGGGGGCTAGATGATGACTGGTAGTAGCCACTGAGGCAATGTGGGGATAGAGGATTGGGAGTTCCCAGGGGAGGGAAGACCCAGACTGTGGGTTACCGCTGGGGCGCAGAACCCTGAGGTAAAGGGGACCAGGGGAGACATGGGGGGCCTGAGGCAAGCAAGACATTGGCCAGCAGGGGGTGCTCTGGAGCTGGAAAGAACTAATTCCCAGGACAACCAGCAGCAGGTGCCACACCAGTGAGTTGTCACTCCGCTACATGGCTACAGAAGATGGTGCAAGAAACTTCATTGCCACTATGAATAACCTGTCCATAAGGACATTTTTTTCCTTGCCCTGGTCAATTAGTGGTTGATCTATGACCTGTAGTACAAAGGCTTATTATCTGTTATAAATGTTTATCCTAATATAAATGTGAATTTTTTTATCCAGAAAAATGTCCAACCTTACATAGGAGTGTATGTGTAAAATTATTACATATTTGAAGATGGTATATGCGCACCTCTATGTGTAATATAGGTGTGTGCATCTTTATATATGTAATATTATCTTTTCTGTTTTCAAAAGTTAGCCTGCATAATGAAGTACATCCAGATTAACATGCTTTCACATCCTATAGCTTTCTTACCATTTCTCCTTTTAGACCTGTTTGGCCTCAGACCAAATGTGATTTATTTTGATAAAAGTATGAGAAAAATTCTTTGTCTGAATTAGCTGAGAAAGAAAAACATGCCTTTTCTCATCTGAATCAATTCATGTACCAGTTTTTTAAAAAAAAAAAAAAAAATGTTTTGGGCTCTCTATTAACCCCAAAACAGCTGAATAAGTCTTCCATTGGAACAGTCTCCTAGCTAAGGTCCCAGTCCTGTAAACTGCTCTATCAGGTAGACCCTTGCACTCAATGCAGAGCCCCACTGATGTCAGTGAGGAAACATGTGTGTACAGGGACCTGCCTGCATGGAGTAGCTTGCAGGATTGGGGCATATTACTGGATAATAAAAGTTTAAAATAAATTTTTATTTATTTAAAAATTGTCACTGGACCTCGGGGAGCGCTGTGCATCATGGAAAAGCACATCCTTTGAGCTCCAGAGCCATCCCCTAATATCCATTTCCATCCAGGGCCTCTGACCAACTCTCCCTCAATAAAGGAACAAGTACCCCAAAATCTCTAGAATGTCAGAAGGCAAAGATTTGTCTACAGGGAGTCCTACAAGTAGCCGAAAAACAAGGAGAACAGAGGCCTCTCACCATCTGAACAAGATGGTTGCTGCTCAGGGCACTGTGTCTATGATGGCTGTGCTGCAGAAAGTTCCTGCAGATACAGTAAATATCAAGACCACAATACCTGAAGAAGAGCTCTGTGTAAAGTTTGAAAACTTGTTTCTCTCAAGAACAGAGGTTGGTGCAATAGAAGAAACTACTACCTCTTCCTCTTTGTCTCTACAATACAATTGACTGTTACCCCAATTAACTCCTCTCTGCTAGTGCTAACAGAGCGGGTGAATGATGCAGAAGAGAGAATATCATCGGTGGAAGATCAGGTATTTGGACTTTCTGCCCAGGTGCAAAGAAGCCTTACAGACTTATCTACTCTTAAAGCTAAAGTGGCAGATCTGTAGGGAAGGTCTCACCACAATAATTTGAGACTTATTGTTGTACCTGAAGGAGCACAGAGAAAGGCAACTCCCTAGAATTTGTTCCCCAGCTCCTTTCAGAAGTTCTCTGCCTGCTAGATGATTTTAAATTTGATTTTAGAGAGAGCACATCAATCCCTGGCACCTAAGTGAGCCTCAAATGCCAAACCATGTGCACTGATAGTCAAATTTAATGTAAAAGAAAAAATAATGCAGCTGGCTTGTGCAAGAAAGAAAAAGAAAACCAGATAATGTTTTGAGTTTGCAAAAGATGTGATTAAAGAGAAATCGGCTTTTAGAAGAGCAAGCGAATTTTGCCAAGCAGCAGAAATGGAAATATTGTATGTTTCCAGCTCAAGTCTCATGTCAGTGTTGGTGAGGAAATGCATCCGTTTGAAAAGCCACAAGAATCTCATAATTTTTTAAATAGCCAGCAGTGAATTAAGTTCCTGTTCTGTTTTATATCAAGTTTACTTCCCAGTTATGTCTGCCCTACTTGCATTTATGGACTTATCCAATTACTGTGATGAAGGGCAGGTCCACACTTAAAGTGTGGCATCGACGCATTTGCTGCTGTAGTGCTTAAATGAAGATGCTCCTATGCTGATGGGAGGGCTTCTCCCATTGGCATAGTTAATTCACTTCTGCAAGAGGCTCTCACCAACATAACGCTGTCTACACCGGGGGTTAGGTCGTTATAACTACGTCGCTCAGGGTTGTGGATTTTTCACATTCCTGAGTGATGTAGTTCTACCACTATAAGTCTGTAGTGTAGACTTGGCCTAATTTAATTTACTTATCTGTGTTCTCTTCTGCACCAAGCTTATGCTTTAACTTTTGGGACACGTATACCAATTCTCATCAAACAGCTGGATGTGAAGCACCCTAGCAGGGAAGCTAAAGGAACACCTCATCCCAAATGCCAGTGAACTGACTATGGAAAGGATTTATTTAAATTGTGTATTAGCAATATTAAGTGCTATTATGCATGTATGTTTTGGGAAATTAATGAAACATTTGACAACATCCCTAAATGGACAGATAAGCATGAACTGTTTGTTTGTGATTATACAAGGCCTGTGTGTTAGCTCTGCAAAGGCATACATCAGGGGGAAGGACAGCTCCCTGTTTCTCTGCGGAAATGTGAGAGCTTTAATACCCCTCTTTAAAATTGGTGCCTGGGGAGACCCTGTTGTGTCACTGTACCTTGTTGCTGGGGATCTTCAAAGCCCGGCAGCCTGACATTCCATGTGCTAAAACGCAAGAGGGTTCTCCTTTCGAGGCATCATGGAAAGCTGCACGGCAGCTGAGCAATGTAGTTTTTACACCCTATAGTCCAACAGAGCAGAGGAGATGACCCTGAGGGTTGCTGATTTACATGCAGTGATTTCTGG
Organism: Dermochelys coriacea; assembly: GCF_009764565.3. Classification (NCBI taxonomy): domain Eukaryota; kingdom Metazoa; phylum Chordata; order Testudines; family Dermochelyidae; genus Dermochelys; species Dermochelys coriacea. Next base: position 245,125,742 of record NC_050068.2, read on the forward strand.
CCTCCCTATCACCTCCTACTTCCTCCTTCTCACCCTGCCCGTTTGCCCCTCTTTTCCATGTCCCCTACCTTGCTCTCCCCACATGCCCTCCTTTTGTCTCTCTACTTCCCCAGTCTCATTCCACATCCCCACTTGCTCTGAAACCCCCCTCAACTACTTCAGCCCCTTCCTTCCCACCCCCCCAAATTCTATAAGCTCAAACACTTAGTGCATGAACATGAAGTATGAAGTTAATATAGAAGAGTCACTTGTTCAATTGGATTGTGTTCTTGGTGCAGTAATTTACAGTGTGTGGGAGCAGTTAAATTTCCCCCCCTTGTTAACTGTGTATGGTTATTTCATAAAGGGAAAGGAAACTGAATGTTTGCTTGTAAACTAAAAGAGGGAGGGGGCATGTGACTCTGGACAAATAATCCCCACAACGTACAATGACAGGTTTCAGAGTAGTAGCCGTGTTAGTCTGTATTCACAAAAAGAAAAGGAGTACTTGTGGCACCTTAGAGACTGACAAATTTATTAGAGCATAAGCTTTCGTGAGCTAGGGCTCACTTCATCGGATGCATTTGGTGGAAAATACAGTGGGGAGATTTATACACACACACACACACACACACACAGAACATGAAACAATGGATTTTATCATACACACTGTAAGGAGAGTGATCACTTAAGATGAGCCATCACCAGCAGCAGGGGGAGGAGGAAAACCTTTCATGGTGACAAGCAAGGTAGGCTATTTCCAGCAGTCAACAAGAACATCTGAGGAACAGTGGGGGGCTGGGGTGGGGTGGGGTGGGGGGAGAAATAACATGGGGAAATAGCTTTACTTTGTGTAATGACTCATCCATTCCCAGTCTCTATTCCAGCCTAAGTTAATTGTATCCAGTTTGCAAATTAATTCCAATTCAGCAGTCTCTCGTTGGAGTCTGTTTTTGAAGCTTTTTTGTTGAAGGATAGCCACTCTTAGGTCTGTGATCGAGTGACCGGAGAGATTGAAGTGTTCTCCGACTGGTTTTTGAATGTTATAATTCTTGACGTCTGATTTGTGTCCATTCATTCTTTTACGTAGAGACTGTCCAGTCTGACCAATGTACATGGCAGAGGGGCATTGCTGGCACATGATGGCATATATCACATTGGTAGATGTGCAGGTGAACGAGCCTGTGATAGTGTGGCTGATATGATTAGGCCCTATGATGGTGTCCCCTGAATAGATATGTGGGCAGACCTCTGACCAACATATTAACCCACAGAGACATTCCTACCAACACTACAAAAAGGAGGATTCCTCCTGAAGGTCGAAACAGACTGGACTTCTACATAGAGGGCTTCCACTGACGTGCATGGGCTGAAATTGTGGAAAAGCAGCATCACTTGCCCCATAACCTCAGCCATGCAGAACACAATGCCATCCACAGCCTCAGAAACAACTCTGACATCATAATCAAAAAGGCTGACAAAGGAGGTGCTGTCGTCATCATGAATAGGTCGGAGTATGAACAAGAGGCTACTAGGCAGCTCTCCAACACCACTTTCTACAAGCCATTACCCTCTGATCCCACTGAGAGTTACCAAAAGAAACTACAGCATTTGCTCAAGAAACTCCCTGAAAAAGCACAAGAACAAATCCGCACAGACACACCCCTGGAACCCTGACCGGGGGTATTCTATCTGCTACCCAAGATCCATAAACCTGGAAATCCTGGACGCCCCATCATCTCAGGCATTGGCACCCTGACAGCAGGATTGTCTGGCTATGTAGACTCCCTCCTCCGGCACTTCGTTACCAGCACTCCCAGCTATCTTCGAGACACCATTGACTTTCTGAGGAAACTACAATCCATCGGTGATCTTCCTAAAAACACCATCCTAGCCACTATGGATGTAGAAGCCCTCTACACCAACATTCCACACAAAGATGGACTAGAAGCCATCAGGAACAGTATCCCCGATACTGTCACAGCTAACCTGGTGGCTGAACTTTGTGACTTTGTCCTCACCCATAACTATTTCACATTTGGGGACAATGTATACCTTCAAATCAGTGGCACTGTGATGGGTAACCGCATGGCCCCACAGTATGCCAACATTTTTATGGCTGACTTAGAACAACGCTTCCTCAGCTCTCGTCCCCTAATGCCCCTACTCTACTTGCGCTACATTGATGACATCTTCATCATCTGGACCCATGGAAAAGAAGCTCTTGAGGAATTCCACCATGATTTCAACAATTTCCATCCCACCATCAACCTCAGGCTGGACCAGTCCACACAAGAGATCCACTTCCTGGACACTACGGTGCTAATAAGCGATGGTCACATAAACACCACCCTATACCAGAAACCTACTGACTGCTATTCCTACCTACATGCCTCCAGCTTTCATCCAGATCATAGCACACGATTCATTGTCTACAGCCAAGCTCTAAAATATAACCGCATTTGCTCCAACCCCTCAGACAGAGACAAACACCTACAAGATCTCTATCAAGCATTCTTACAACTACAATACCCACCTGCTGAAGTGAAGAAACAGATTGAAAGAGCCAGAAGAGTATCCAGAAGTCACCTACTACAGGACAGGCCCAACAAAGAAAATAACAGAACGCCACTAGCCATCACCTTCAGCCCCCAACTAAAACCTCTCCAATGCACCATCAAGGATCTACAACCTATCCTGAAGGACGACCCATCACTCTCACAGATCTTGGGAGGCGGGCCAGTCCTTGCTTACAGACAGCCCCCCAACCTGAAGCAAATACTCACCAGCAACCACACACCACACAACAGAACCACCAACCCAGGAACCTATCCTTGCAACAAAGCCTGTTGCCAACTCTGTCCACATATCTATTCAGGGGATAGCATCATAGGGCCTAATCACATCAGCCACACTATCAGAGGCTCGTTCACCTGCACATCTACCAATGTGATATATGCCATCATGTGCCAGCAATGCCCCTCTGCCATGTACATTGGTCAAACTGGACAGTCTCTACGCAAAAGAATGAATGGACACAAATCAGACGTCAAGAATTAACACATTCAAAAACCAGTTGGAGAACACTTCAATCTCTCCGGTCACTCGATTACAGACCTGAGAGTGGCTATCCTTCAACAAAAAAACTTCAAAACCAGACTCCAATGAGAGACTGCTGAATTGGATTTAATTTGCAAACTGGATACAATTAACTTAGGCTTGAATACAGACTGGGAATGGATGAGTCATTACACAAAGTAAAACTATTTCCCCATGTTATTTCTCCCCCCCACCCCGCCCCCCCACTGTTCCTCAGATGTTCTTGTTAACTGCTGGAAATTAGCCTACCTTGCTTGTCACCATGAAAGATTTTCCTCCTTTTTCCCCCCCCTGCTGCTGGTGATGGCTTATCTTAAGTGATCACTCTCCTTACAGTGTGTATGATAAAACACATTGTTTCATTGTGTGTGTGTGTGTGTGTGTGTGTGTAATTTATTTATATAAAAGCTCCCCTCTTTATTTCCCACCAAATGCATCCGATGAAGTGAGCTGTAGCTCACGAAAGCTTATGCTCAAATAAATTTTAGTCTCTAAGGTGCCACAAGTACTCATTTTCTTTTTACAACATACAATGTCTCATTAGTGCACCAAGCTGTATTAACAATACTCTTGTGTTTGGTTTGGTAAACTGAAAAGATTACAAATTAGGGGATAATACACAGGCATATCCTTGAGATAACAGGTTAAGAAGTATTTCATTTTAAGAATGTGTGCTCCCTTTCTAGCTCCTTAAAATGTAGCTACTACTTTGTGGTATGGGAAAAGTAGGATGCCTGTTAAAATACAGGAAATAGTAATACTAATTTAAATAATGGATTTTGGCAGAGCTCCCTGCCTGGTTGGTATGTCTGCACAGCCCAGGACCTCAAGAACCTTATGCTTTTGTCTAGTTTAGTGTGTGTGTGTGTGCTTTTTCATCGTGATCTATTTATGCTTTTGTATTAAGTTGTTACATATATGGTTATGAGTTCTTATGTTTTTGTTTTAACTTGTCTTTTTTTGTGCTCTTCCCTCCCCCTTTCCAGAGCCCTCTTCTCCCTGTTCCCTGGAAGTCCAAGACTTTCCCTTCCCAAGCAATAGTTTTCCTTTGCAGGTTCCTTCTGTTACCTGCCTGGTTCAAGATATTCAATTCTGGAGTCTTTAAGTATTTAAACAATAGCTTTTATTATAGAAATGAAATAATAAACACTGGAACTCTGTTGGTCTGGCAGAGTCACGATGGGGCAACCTTGCTAGCAGACAACTCCCAGCCAGATGATGCCAAAGAAGAACTGGTAACAGTATACAGAATGTATAGTAACAATTGACCAATCAATACAGAGCATGAGGGAGTTATTGATAGGTAATCAGAAAGAAATCAGGAACTGTTGCTGGGCAGAGTAAGAACTGTTAGAATATAAGAATGGCTGTAATGGGTCAGACTAAAGGTCCATCTAGCCCAGTATCCAGTCTTCTGACAGTGACCAATGTCAGGTGCCCCAGAGGGAATGAACAGAACAGGTAATCATCAAGTGATCCATCCCCTGTCGCCCATTCCCAGCTTCAGGCAAACAGAGTCTAGGGACACAATCCGTTCCCATCCTGGCTAATAACCATTGACGGACCTATCCTCCATGAACTTATCTAGTTCTTTTTTTAACCCAGTTGTAGTCTTGGCCTTCACAACATCCTCCGGCAATGAGTTCCACAGGTTGACTGTATTTTGTGAGGAAATACTTCCTTTTGCTTGTTTTAACCCGCTACCTATTAATTTCATTTGGTGACTCCTAGTTCTTGTGTTACAAGATGTAAATAACACTTCCTTATTTACTTTCTCCACACCCATCATTTTATAGACCTGTCATATTCCCCCCCCCCGTTGTCTCTTTTCCAAGCTGAAAAGTCCCAGTCTTATTAATCCGTCTTCATATGAAAGTTATTCCATACCCCCTCATCATTTTTATTGCCCTGTTCTGAGCCTTAGTATTCAAGAGCCTTAGTATTCAAGCCTGGGCATACTATAGATTTATATAAAGGCAATATGATATTTTCTGTCTTGTCTATCCCTTTCCTAATGATTCCAATATTCTGTTCGCTTCTTTGACTGCCATTGCACATTGAGTGGATGTTTTCAGAAAACTGTCCACAATGATTCCAAGATCTCTTTCTTGAGTGGTAACAGCTAATTTAGACCCCATCATTTTATATGTATGTTTTCCAATGTGCATTATTTTGCATTTATCAACATTGAATTTCATCTGCCATTTAGTTGCCAGTCACCCAGTTTTGTGAGATCCCTTTGTAATTCTTCACAGTCTGGTTTGGACTTAACCATCATGAGTAATTTTGCATCATCTGCCAATTTTGCCACCTCACTGTTTACCCATTTTTCCAGGAATATAGCCTCTGTCTCCTCTTTCCCTGAGACCAACCCAGGGAAGAGGGGGTATCAGTTGCCTAACTGTAGTGTAGTCCCAGGGAGAAGAACCTTTCTTCCTTGTTTACCTGGCTTCTTAATGCTGCCATTTGAACTGGTAAAGCCCCTTGTATCTTCCAGAGGTTTTTTTGAGCAAATCAGGGGATCACAGGTTTTTTACCACAACTGTATCATCAAATCCTGGTTGTGTGGTTAGCCCTAACCTTTGGTTGCCTTTTTCACCTCTTGCCCTAAAAAATACCTGTCCTTAGACCTCAAGACTTAGCTTCACAAGCAGGCTAGGGCAGATACTGGGAACAGTCATAAAGGTCATGTCTAATGAATGAGTTTGGACAGACCAAAATTATATTTGTTGACTGGACAGGCTTTTGACCTAGCTTTTGTTTGGCATGTTGCTTTTGTGACTTGTTTTTATGTGATCTTGCTTAAGTAATGTTTATAAGCTGCTGTTTGTGACCAGGGTGATATGTTCTGACCACAGAATGCGGGCAAGAAGACAGGAAATAATGCAAAAAGCTCATTCAGTAAAGATAAGGAAGTCCCTATATCAAGTAAATGGTAAAATGCCTTGATCAAATATGCATTGTATGAGCAGTGCACAACATGAAAGTGTGGACACCAGAAGCTATGCAAACTGAAGCTTGTGCATGCATATTGTATGAATTGCATAAGACATATAATACTTAGGACCCTACCAAATGCATGGCCCATTTTGGTCAATTTCATGTTCATAGGATTTAAAATATAAATTTCATGATTTCAGCTATTTAAATCTGAAATTTCAGGTGTTGTCCTGACCCAAAAAGGATCACAAGGTTGTGTGTGTGTGTGTGTGTGTGTGTGGGGGGGGGGGGGGGTTGCTGTATTGCTACCCTTACTTCTGCACTGCGATTGGCAGCAGCACTGCCTCCAGAGCTGGGCAGCTGGAGAGCGGTGGCTGCTGGCTGGGATCCCAGTTCTGAAGGCAGAGCCGCCACCAACAGCAGTGTAGAAGTAAGGATGGCATGGTGTGGTATTGCCACCCTTACCTCCGAGCTGCTGCCTGCAGAGCTGGGCCCTCAGTCAGCAGCTGACACTCTCTGCCGCCCAGCTCTGAAGCCAGCAGTGCAGAAGTAAGGGTGGCATAGTATGGTATTGCCACCCTTACTTCTGTGCTGATGCTGGTGGGGCACTGCCTTCAGATCTGGGTGCCAGCCAACACCCACCACTCTCCAGTCTCCCAGCTCTGAAGGCAGCACAGAAGTAAGGGTGGCAATACCACAATCCCTCCTAAAATAACCTTGCAACCCCCCTGCATCTCGCTTTTGGTCAGGACACACAATTTGTGAAATCTGTATAGTATAGGGTAAAAGCACACAAGACCAGATTTCATGGTCTGTGACATTTTTCATGGCCATGAATTTGATAGAGTCCTAATAATACTTAACGTTTATTGGCAGGTAACTAATGAATATGTAGTTTGGATGTCTATGCTTTTGTTAGAATGTAAGGGTGTAGGTGGAGTACTATAGGAGAAATCCATCATGACTCACCTACCTCCCAAGAGAAGGTAACTGATTCCTATATTTTTCTGTCTTTCATTTCTTTCTTCAGTATTGTCATCCGAAGGTATGCCCCTGGTTCAAATAAATGTTTGAATTAATCAACTCAAGTGTCTCAGACCAAGTGTGGGGGATTATCACCCCACCCTGGGGAACAACCTGAGATGGCTACTTACCTAGGTTAACTGTCAGTGGGTCACAATGGCTTCTCAGGCCTTTAAGGCCTAGCCACTTCCATGGACATGACTGATAACCTGATCACTGGGCTATGGGATATGCTGTTGGGAGTTTCTCTCCTGTTGACACAGTTCCACTTTAATTATTTAATTGAAACATTAAATTAGGTCAGAGAGCCTGAGAATCACTCTAGTTCTTGAAGCCCAGACTTTGGTGCTGAACTCCGTGAAAGGGGATAGGCTTAGGATATACCCCTCTGTGGCATCTTCCATTGGCCTCCTTAGGTGGCTTCCTACCTAGCTTGCTGGTTTTTATGGATCTCATTCTAAGGCACCACTGTCTCCCCATGCATTAAATATCAGGATGGCCCTTGGACCAGAGAATTGGAGTCATTGACCACTATAAAAGATGTGAACCATACAGAGGAGGGTTAGAGAATCGAGGATGACACCAGAACAAGATGGGTCAAGTGCCCTGATACCATTGATGAAATAATTTCTTCACCATTGACAGACCATCCAGCAGCAAAAGAAGTACAAATTTCTGCCACTTCAGGCTTGGCTTAACCTGATGGATAAACAGTTGAGCGTTCCCAAATGATTATCTCGCACATGTGAAAAAGCTAGTAAATATCACCTGAAGTCTAAAACTAAGACCAATCCTATGATTTACAGAGTTTAAGGAGAAGGTATGAAAATCCTTCTGCATAGTGATTCAGGGCCTCTCAAATCACTCCAATGCCCCACTAGCGTGAGTGGCTGTCTCTATGTGTCTGTCACAAACCATTCCCCAAAGTAGACCTCTAAATCCCTATTATGTAAGTAGTAAGAGATCTCTGGGTTAAACTAGTGTGATTTTGAAGCAGCTATAAGTGTGACTAAGTCATTTTGTATTTGTGCAAGACTGCCAGAAAAGTACAGGTATTATGTCAAAGTGGGGATATATTGAACTGGTTTCACTCTCAAAACTTCAATGAAGATAAAGAAACCTACATAGAAGTAAAATGTGAAACCATTTAAATTGTTCCTGAGTGCATTTTAATGTTTTAATTACCTAAAACAACTCCTTATTTTTCCTACAGCTTTGCTGAATAAATAGCTAGATTACATAGCTATACAGATGAACAGGCAATGTAAAGATGAACAACAGGAGTGACAAAATAATTTAGCAATAGGAACCAATAAAATATTGCTCTGTGCTATAGTTCAGATTGTACATAAATTAAATTAGATTTAGGGAATCCGCCTGTATAGCGTGTTAAAGGTGACCTGTAATTCTTCAAAAGGAAGAAAAAAAAAAAAGTGTGTGTCCTTTTTTTGCTTCATTTATGATATATAAAGGAGGTCTAATTTTTTTAAAATATTTGAGTTTTTTTGCATTAGATTAGAATTTAAGGTCCTGTCTAGCTGGAAGACTCTATGATGACTGGAGAAAAAGTGCAATAACTCCACCAGAAATGTGCTGAAACTAGAATTTAGGAAATTACAGAATATCCTTGTTAGTAGATATAAGTACATTGTTGAAGCAGTTAAAAATGTCATTGTAGTAAGAATGTGGTTATAGCAATACACCAGTACAGGATATTTCTTGGGGATTTCATCCAAAGCCACTGAAATCAATAGAAAGGTCCCCAATGAATGTCAGGTAATCTGGATCAGACTCCAGTGGACTATAGCTAGATACCTCAAGTTAAAACAACGCGGCATACTTGTGGCACCTTAGAGACTAACAAATTTATTTGGGCATAAGCTTTCGTGGGCTTAAACCCACTTCATCAGATGCATGGAGTGGAAAATACAGTAGGAAGATGTATCTAACAGTACATGAAAAGATGAGAGTTGCCTTACCAAGCGGGAGGTTGAGACAATTCAATTAAAGTGGGCTATTATCAACAGGACAAAAAATCACTTTTGTAGTGGTAATCATGGTGGCTCATTTCAAACCATTCACAAGAAGGCGTGAGTAACGGTAGGGGGGAAATTAGCATGGGGAAATTAGTTTTTAGTTCTTGTAGTGACTTAAGAACTAATTTCCCCATTAGATAGAACTGGTGGTCTGAGTTAAGTTAAATGAAGTTAAGGGAGTGGAGTGATATTGAGCACTAGCTGGTGGCCTGATTCCAGCACTTTGGGATCTTACTGTTGAATGTATGGCAACTGATGGGTCTGCCAACCATGCTTGTCCCTTTGGCCCCCGATTCTTAAAGTACTGGGTGGAGACCTGTTTTCATAGACCCGCAATCCCTCATGCTGTCCTGGTAGAACAGTTAATTGAAAGTGATGGTGTAGGGGCAAGGTTGCGGAAGGTTGGCGAGGAGCTAAGTGGTGGACTGAGTACTTGACTGGATATAAGTGGAGGATGCAGGAAGATGCAATGAACTTTGTCCGTCAGACCCTGCCAAAAGATATTGTAGCATAGCTCAGCATATTTTTGCCTATAAAGTTAGTTTATGTAATAAGCATAAATCATACATATAAGAATGTAATCAGCTGTTGACACTATGTAATGCTGAGAAGGGCAGAGAATATAGTGCTGAAGAGGACTCCCCCCTGGCGGAGTCCTGCCTGGTCAGCTGTCCCGAACGGCCAGAGTCCCCTGCAGCCCCTCCACACGTTCTCCTTCACCGTTCAACATTCACATGAGTGATTTTGTCTGATACAATTTTGCATAAATTCATTTATGCTGATGATATTGCTTTTGTGGTACAAGACAAAGACCTCACCACTGTTGGAGACACCCTTTCCACCAATCTCAGGATAAAGGTGGAATGGTTTCAGGACTGGAAGCTGCTCCCAGATGCCTCCAAAACTTTAGTAATAGCCTTTCATCTAAACCACAAAGATGCCAACGAACCATTCAATGTCACCTTCTGTGATCAACAGGTCTGAAAAGAGCCCTATCCTAAATAGTTGGGAACAGAAGCTTGACTTTTAAAGTTCAGCTGGAAAAGACAAGTGAAAAGGTAAAAGCAAGGACTAGTCTCATCTAAAGACTTGCAGGCACAACATGGGGTGCTGATGCACACAGCTTTGAACTATGATTCTAACATTACACTTGAGTACATAATATTGTGCTTCAGTCTAGGCAGGCAGCTCATGTACCAAACTCAGGATGCACAGCTTAATGCCATTATGGTAATCATAACTGGAATATTAAAATCAATAAGTATTCAATGGCACATGTATCTCCACCCAAGTTCTGGAGGGACACACATTGCCTGTGAGTACAATTGAACCATGGGCAACTTGAACTTACCAATTCATAAGGACCTCCAGAAACTTCTATCATGGAGTTACAAGGTCTGGCTTATGCCCCAACCTGTAATGAGTGTCTTGAAAGTGACTCCTCAGGGTGCCAAAAACCAGGGTTCCACCGAGTTCCATAAGGGCAGGCCCATGGCCTCCAAGACTGGAAGGTTGGGCCTTCAGGCACCAGCAATCCTTGTCTCTCTCTCCATGACTCCCTGCCAGGTGTCCAGCCGAGCCAGATTCCTACAGGAGATTTATACTGTATACCTTCAGGGCACAATGCTCTCATTGATTATTTATAGTGACAGCAGGTAGCTGTTTCAGAACAAGGTAGCAATTGATTAGTCTCCTGGCATACAAAATCTGAAAGTCCTTAGGTCAATAAAGAGAGGCAGAAGTTACGCCATAGTCCACCTTGGCCACGCCAGTGCATTCAGCATTATGGATTCCATTTCTGGCTCTGATTCCTTCCCTTTGACCTTATTCCTGGGTGGGAACTCTGTGTCTCACCAAAGGACATTCCTTATTCCAGCCACTTGACAACTTTCTCCTCTATCTAAGTGCACATGTTCTACCTGCTGAGGTTTCTTGCTATTAGGTGTCGATTGTTCAGCGATTAGAGGTCTCATGGTCTGTGCAGATCCTCTGTTGATCTGGGTTGTTTCAACCAGTTCTTTAATGACCCATTCTTTCCACCCGAGACAACTAGGCAATACACACACACTTCATGTCTCCTGCTCTGCTCAAAGAGCTGCATTAACCCTTTTGCATGGACTAGGTAGCAATGCTAAGGACATAGGTTTCATGAAAATATTTACAGCAAATTCCTACTTCATCACACCTTCTGAATGCATTCCTGAAATTTTGCAAGCCTTTTTGGATCAGGCTAAAACTTTGAAAGCATCCTTGTTCAATCCCGAAGCACACTGAAAAGAATTCTGGGATAATGCTAATGTCCCAAATAAACACTGGATTGCCGACCCCACAAAAGAACTTCTGCCCTGAACCTTTTCAGAATATTGCATGGCAGATGTAGTCACCCCATACATCTCTAGAAGATGGGAGAGAATGCACAAATGTCTGTGGACACCACTTGCAAACTATGGATTGCATTGAAAATTAGCATCTGTTTCAATAATTTGCCAATGGCATCTCAGGCTATGTCTATACTACTGCTGGATCGACTCTGCAGCAATCTATGTACCAGGGGTCGATTTTAGCAGTTGGAGTGAAGACCCACTAAATTGATGGCAGAGTACTCTCCAGTTGACCCCCGTACTCCACCAAGAATGAGAGGAGTAAGGTAAGTCACTCTCCCATCAACCCAGTGCCACGTAGACACCGCAGTAAGTCGACTTAAGTATAGGCACGGAAAGTATGGGTGTGGGGGTTGTTGCAGAACCCCAAGGTTTTGCACCCAGCATCCTGGGCCCACACCCCTGCTGCCCAGGGTCCCTGCTGCTGGCCCTATGCCTCTGCTGCCCGGGATCCTGGCTGCTGGGCCCGCTGCGGTCCTGGCCACCTGCCCTGCATGCAGGGTCCCAGCTGCCTGTCCCAGCTTTAGGGAGCAGTGAAGGGCATGGACAAGAGTAAAGGGGATGCTTCCAAAAACTGTTCCAGTGCCACTGGACCTAAGCTATGTTGACTCCAGCTACATTATTCACATAGCTGGAGTTGTGTAACTTAGGTCGATTTACTGCAGTAGTGTAGACATAGCCTCTGTTACTCGGGGTTCTTTCAACTCAAAGATCTTGGTAACTTTTACTCTGTGTGAGGTAGTGTCAGGAAATAAATCAAGGGAGACACGGCCATCTGACTGACAGATGGCTGGCACAAACAGGACAACACGGGTGCATTCACTTAACGATAAACTTTACTTAGTTTCAAGCACTTACACATGTCTGCAACCGGCTAGTAAAACACCCCAACCCTCAATAATTACTGAAGCTGGGTGTGGCTCTAGAGTGGCACAGCGGCAGCCTTCTGGTGGCCAATCTTCCGTCTACCAGTGGGGACCACAGGATGCGTCCAGAGGGAGAGTCTCTGAAGAGTCCCTCCTGAAGAGTCCAACTACCTCAAACTTTCCCCCCTTATTTATACATTAGTAATACAATGACATGTCACTTAAATAAAACTTGTTAAGCAAGCAGTTAAAGGTCAAGCAAGCGGTTTCCTTCTGATCATCAATTAACCAGATGTGTTTTTTTCCAGAGTTTGCATGCCTTGAGGCCCTGACAGACACATTCCTGAGGGCACATATAGACAATCTTCATGGTTTTTCTAAAATGCATATATCAGCAATTTTCAACACAATTCTTATCAGGAAGGATGCGGGGTCAAGCTGCCCTTTCTGTGGCACCCAAAACCCCCTACCCTCCTGCCTTGGTTATGCTAAGGGTGCTGTATGGCCAGTTTACTGCCTGTTGACTTAGGAACTTTTAGCACTAAGCAGTAGTAGTCCAGGCATTTTACTGGTTTGTCAAAATCTCCCCGTACACCTCAAACAATCACCAAGCCATTCCCAAAGCTACTTACAGGCTCACTAATCTGAACTTGTTTGTCTAAATGTTGCTAATCACTTCTCTTGTCCATATGAAAGATTATGATAATCTAGGCTGACCTCTTGCGTAACAGAGTCCAGAGAATTTCATATAGTAAATCATTTGCCAAGTCCAATGAAGTAAATGGGATTAGTGGGTGCTCTGCATTTCTGAAAAACAGGCCAACAGGTGTATCAAGCTGGACACCCAAAAATGGGCATCCAAAGTCAGTGTGCACTTCTGAAATTTTTGTCTTAATATTTTTATAGGGGCACCGTCACTTTAGAGCGGGGGCGGCCAAACTTTTTGGCCCGAGGGCCACATCAGGGTTGTGAAACGGTATGGAGGGCTGGATAGGGAAGGCTGTGCCTCCGCAAACAGCCTGGTCCCCGCCCGCTATCCAGCTCCTCCCACTTCCTGCCCCCTGACTGCCCCCCTCAAAACCCCTAACCCACCTAATCCCCCCTGCTCCTTGTCCACTGACTGGACCCCCCGCCCCAACTGCCCCCCCTGGACTCCACCCCCTATACAACCACCCCTGCCCCCTGCCAGGCTCCCTGGGACCCAATGAACCCCTTGGACTCCACCCCCTATCCAAACCCTCCTGCTACCTGTCCCCCCCAGGACTCCCCAAACCCCTGGGACTCCACCCCCTATCCACCCCCCACTCCCTGTCTCCTGACCCCCCCCCCTCCACACCCCCTTACCATGCTGCTCAGAGTGTCAGGACAGGCTTATTGGAAAGCCTGGGAGGTGGGTGGGTGCAAGCTGCGATGACGGCATGGCTGCAGGAGACGGGGGGAGGAGCTGGGGGCGAGCCTCCCCTGCTGGTGCTCAGGGGCCGGGCTGGACGATCCCGTGGGCCATAGTTTGCCCACCTCTGCTTTAGAGTCACACTCTGCCTGAAATGTTTTATCTACTGTAGTTATGAACATCTTAGAGTACTATACATTAAAAGAAACAAGAGAAAAAATGTCAATTTTTTCAGGTTATTTTACAGCACTTTGAGGACAGTCATTTTCAATGTCTCCTTGGTTAGCTGGTTAGGCTCTGATATTACTCTCCGTGCAGTTGTCAGTGACAAGTGCTTAGTCAGTTTCTCCTGTTTGTATGGGCCTTTCCCCACAACAACAGGCAGTTAGTTTTTGAGAATTGTGCTGACTTTGTCTGGTTACTGTATCCCTAACACTCGGATTATTATGGATAGAGAAGTAAAATGAGAGATTTTTCATCTAGGGTCACCTATAACTGGAGAAGGATGAAGACTGAACCCAAGCCTGAAGTAGTGCTAGGTATAACTTTTAAATAGATACTCTCACTGTGTAAGCTTGATTCTTTTATGTAGCTGTTTTGTTTTCTTGTTATGCTGTGCAACTTAAAGCCGTTGTAGGTCATTTTAAGCATGAGTAATATAAGCAGCCCACACCAATGTTCTCTCTAATTTTTTACATTCATGTACAGAATGAATTTTGTTATATGCACCAATATGGAAGTGATGTGTCTGGGGGATGGGGCCAAGGGGTTTGGCTTGTGGGAGGGGGCTCAGGGCTGTTGCATGTTTGATACTTCTAGATCCTTAGTAGCTGGTGTACACTGGCACACGTAACATTGCTTACACTAGTGCTGGTGCAAGAGTGGGAAATTTCCTTTGTTAGCAAACAGAACAAACTCCCATGAATTTTTGTGTTTAAACTGAACCTAAGTGTGTTGTCAATAATGGATTGCATGCATCCTCTTACTCTGACCCATTCATCTTTAGGAAATGTGTTCAGATGGCCAGGAAGGGGCAGATGTTTTCAGTGATTGCTAAGATAATAGATTTATTGAGAGATGCGTTTAGCTTATCAAGAACTACTTGTTGTTACAGAAGTTTTCTGTTATAATGGCTTGGTTACAGATATCTTTAGCTTACCAATTATGTAAAAATCAAGATACCATGAAAAGAGTTCCAATAGGTAATTTTCTTTCTCTTTCTGTAAATACACATAGTATACAAAAGCGTGAAATTCTGAGAGCTAGTTGGAAGAGACGAATGCTGCTAAGCTGCTCCCCTAATTGGTTTGGTAATGCATGGACCTTCCTTTGGTATCATGCTGTTTGATTAATAAAGCTTATTGAGCCTGATTAGCTGACCTCTTATTAACAGAATCAGATCTTCAGATAACACCTAGAGGTCTTGTCCACGCACACACAGGCACATGCGCACACAAAAAAAGGTAAGGAATTAGCTTAAGCTAAATGAACATGAGGCACTCTTCAACTGATCTGAGTAGCCCATAAATTCCTAAATCAATGTAATTAAATTGTTAAAGCTTGTTGTTTTGACAAAACCTAAAATTATACATGTTAACCAAGTCTGAAGACTGGCCTAAAGGATCAGCAGCCTCTAAAACAGTGGTCCCCACCCGCCCAATAGGGACATAGAGGAATGTTCAGGGGGGCATGGCAGGGATAAGGGGGATGCAACGTGAATAGTTTGGGGACCACTGCTCTAAAAGACTGAGCTCAAAAGAAAATTGCAGAGAGCACAGAGAACTAAAATCAGCTGCATTCCTTACACTGTTGGTGGTGTGTCTGATGAGGTTCTTTTGTGTGACGAGAGGTGATTAGCAAAATCCAAATAACCAAGACCAGATTAGTGAGCCTGTGGGTAGCTTTAGTGTTATCTGGGTTTTTCTGAACCCAAAGTTATCGGTAACTTTATTCTTTTCAAGACGATGTCAGGAAATCAATCAATCAATGGGGGACAGAGCTCCTCCATCTGATAAATGATTGGTACAGAGTTCTTTCATTTAAAGCTTTTACTTTATTCAAGGCACGTCTACACTGACAAAGTTATAGCGCCAGCAGTTACAGCACCGCTCAGAGAGTGCCGAAGGAAAACCGCTGTTGTGTGTTCACAGTGACAGCTGCCTGCACAATAGCATATTCACATTTGCGGTACTTGCGGTGCTATTCGGAGTGGTGCACTCTGGGCAGCTATCCCACAGAACACCTCTTTCTCTTTTGCTGCTAAGACTTGTGGGAAGGCGGAAGGGGTTGTGCGGCATCCTGGGTCCTGTCCCCATACCCCGTGATGCATTGCTTCGCATCCCAGCAATCCCTGTGCTTCCATCCGCATTTGGCGCTATCTTTTAACGGTTTGTGTACTGCGTGCCTTGCCCTGCCTCTTTCTGGCTGGAGGAATGGATCCCGAGCTGTTGACCAGAATGCTGCTCACACTGACCAACATGTCACAAGTGGCAGTGGAGTTATTCCTTAAACTACAAAGGCAAGAGGAATGTGATATTGATCTCGCCACATGTAGTAGCTTTGACACGAGAATGCTTGTGGCATTCATGGAGATACTGACCACAATGGAATGCTGCTTTTGGGCTTGGGAAACAAGCACTGAGTGGTGGGATCACATCGTGATGTACGTCTGGGATGATGAGCAGTGGCTGCAGAACTTTCGCATAAGGAAAGCCACATTCATGGGACTGTGTGATGAGCTCACCCCAGCCCTGCGGCACAAGGACATGAGAATGAGAGCTGTCCTGTTCCTGAAGAAGCACATAGCGATTGTGCTGTGGAAGCTGGCTACTCCAGACTGCTACCAATTGGTCACTAACCAGTTCGGACTGGGAAAGTCAACCACTGGAGTCCTGTTGATGGAAATGTGCAGGGCCATTAATTGCATCCTGCTCCGAAAAACCGTGACTCTGGGCAATGTGCCTGAGATTGTGGATGGCTTTGCACAAAAGGGCTTCCCTAACTGCGGAGGGGCGATAGATGTCACATGTTGCTGCTAGCAGGTTGGCTTACAGGACAACTGACACAGTTGCTGGTAAAAAGCACTTTATTTCCCTTCCCACAGCAATATATATACAGCACTTGTTTATTCCTTTTCTGTTGTTTATCACCCAATGTTCTCATCATTCTTATCTTTGGGTTCCATTATCTTGTGGTAGTAAAGACTCTCAGGTGCTGCTTATATCATTAGTCCTTAGTTCAGCCACAGTTTAGTCCTCAGTCCAGCCAAAATCTTCTGGCCTTGTCCTTTATCTCTTGTACTGTTATTTTCCATTACTTGGCACACATTTCTAAAACATCTGATACTCAGCATTTCCCACATCTCCCCC
The DNA here is from genome assembly GCF_009764565.3 of Dermochelys coriacea. Lineage (NCBI taxonomy): Eukaryota > Metazoa > Chordata > Testudines > Dermochelyidae > Dermochelys > Dermochelys coriacea. The sequence goes on from NC_050068.2 coordinate 245,142,824, forward strand.
TTTTTGTTAAAAAGCAGCTTGAATCATCCGTGACATTCCCCAACGCATACATTGAACTATATATGGACCGCACAAACAAATTATACCAATACAGATACCAATTAATAAAAGAGTGTGCTATAATGATGTTATTCATATTTTGTTCTAATTTTCAAGTAACTCATGAACAGAGTGAGAATGATCTGACAAATTAACACAACACATACCCTCAAAATCTTCACATCCGTGTCCATGTGCTAATAACAAAAATTCACTCGCAGCACTATTATATAAAACTGCATGGCAAATGCTATCTACATCGATTAATAACTCAGTTAATATTTCAAAAACTAGATTAAACTGTTTAATACTCCAACACACTAATTTCTCTAAATTAAAAGCATTTTCCATAATAGCAACACCAGGGATGCTTAAGCAATAGAAAATCAATCGCAGCTCGATTATCTAAAATGGCATCTCTTAATTCCTGTTGTTCCATACTTAAAAGAGCAATTGCCTGTAATATAGCATTAAGCGCTTTAACAGCAAAACAAGCTAATGCATTCAAAGTTTGCACCGTGTAATAAGTTGCAAAGCCAGGAATGCCTGCAACAGCATTCAGCAAAGCCAAATATTCTGAGTGACTATATAAGGTAACATCGGCAGAACACGTATTTTGCAGGGCCGTGCTTCGCCGATTTCGCTGCCGATTCTTTCCGGGCAATAAAAGGGTCATTCGGCTAAGACAGCACAAGGTATTATGACTTAGATTGGCAGGAATATAACTAAAGGTTCGTTCACCGCAGGTAAAAAACCAACCAGACGGCAAAATAATATGTCCATAATTAAAAGAAACATGAACCGCATTAGTACAATTCAAAAAGGGGGCACTTACGGTTTGGCAGCCCATGGGTACCTTTGTGCGTGTGCAATTAACCACTCACGCACACATTACATTATCTGCCCCGGCTGGGTATGGGGTATGTAAAGATAGGGCCCCAGGGGGCAAGGAGTAATTGGCGGGGCCCCAATTTGCCATATTCGAATACTGTGAAGACAAATTGGCGTAAGCTGCAAGCATGGTGTGACTGCCAATTTCTTCGGGATGATGACATATGGGCACAAGACAAGTGCCCAGTAGTTCCCCGGCTGCCACAGAATCAGACAAACAAAAGTGTGTGACATTGGCTATCAATGCTAGACGTTCCCATAGGTTATACGTCATTCGCACGCGTAGGGGTAGAAGGAGTCCCCCCTGTAACCCAAGCAATACCACTATAACAATATCGATAACCCACATCCTCATTCTGGAAATAAACAGGATATGGCCACAAGCACAACCTCCTCTGATGCTTCCCCTCCAAGCGCGGGATCTTGTTCTCCAGGCGCCGGGTGCAAGGGCGAGCGAGGTTGCTGTAGCCACGACTGCACCCACTTAGCAGGTATCCACCGAGGACCTTCATCAAGGGAGACACAAGCATAACCCCGTCCACAGGTTAGCAATTGTGCTGCCCCCTTCCGTTGTTGAGAGGCATAATCAAACCATTTCACCTTAGGTTTCTTCTCCTCATGTTCTATCCCAATACTTCCTAGATGTCTTTGCATTGGAACATGATTGTTATCAGCACTACTAGGTTGCAACCAATTAAGGACATATACCGCTTTAGCTAATCGCCTAGCTGGTGTCTGAACTACTGCATCCTGTCCAGTTTGTGCCTGCTTATCCAACATTCCTTTCAAAGTACCATGAGATCGTTCAATAAGGGCCTGGCCTGTCGAATTGCCTGGCACTCCTGTTTTGTGTATTATCCCCCACATTTGCAAAAAGGTTGCGGTGCGCCTGGCCACATTCCCAGCTCCATTATCTGTTTTTATCGATTGGGGCACCCCTAATGCAGCAAAACATGCCTGCCAATGTTTTATCACTTCCTTACTGCCCGTGGACACGTGGGGTGTAGGCTAGATAACTCCAGAGAAGGTGTCTACTGACACATGGATGTATTTCTGCTTTCCGAATTGGTTATATTGGGTGACATCTGACTGCCATAATATTAAAGCCTCTAGACCTCGGGGATTAACCCCGGCGGGAAAGGTGGGTGTCAACCTATTACATTCTGAGCAAGAGGCTACAATACTTCGGGTTTGGGATATAGGTAGAGAGAATTGTCGCGCTAGGGCTTTCGCTGATTGATGGAAAAATCCATGAGACAGGCGAGCTTGCTCAAACCGATTGGGTACTACTACAGATCCCACCAGTGCATCTGCCTGATCGTTGCATGTGCTTAAGTATCCAGGCAGGCCAGTATGGCTCCTGATATGGCCTACAAAGTATGGATACTTTCTTTCATTGAGTCGATGCCAAAGGCTCAAGAGTATCTGTTGCAATGCTGGATTATGAACCTTTCCCAGCATAGCTCTCTCCAACCTGTTTACTAACCCCACGGCATATTTAGAATCGCTCATCACGTTGAGCGATTCTTGGTTCCAATGATCAAATGCCAAAAGTATAGCTAGGAGTTCTAATATCTGTACCGACCCCTCGCTAATAACCTTCTTATGGGCCCAAGTATGTCCATCCCACCAGACTACCCCTGCTCTCCCTGTTCGCCCATCCGCATCAGTAAATACTGTTATTCCTGTCACTGGATTCTCCTGTCTCATAAGGTGTTTTTCCAACTGCAACGGGGAAGAAAACAGGCGGTGGGGAGGGTAATGACAACTCAATTGTCCCTGATAATTTGCTAGGGCAACAGCAAACACGGTGTCGTACATCAACAGATGTGTAATCATCGTTTTTGAAAATGGCAACAAAATCTGGTGCGGATCAATTCCTGTCATTACGGTTACTCTTTTCCGCGCTTGCACTATTAGCATGGCTATTGCTTCAATTCTGGAAGTTACAGTACGCACATTTTTACACGGTGGAAATATCCATTCCAAACCGACTAGGGGGTCTTTATCCCTTATATCCCACTGAAATAATAGTGCTTCCAATACTGCATCTAGGCTAAAGACCGCTACCACGAAGGGTAAGTTTTCCCGATATCTCCCGGAATAACCCTCCCCCACCTTTTGTCCTATTCGTTGTAATGCTTGCTTCTGTAGTACCGACAGTTGTCGTTTATCTCCAGGGGCTCTCCCCCCTTCTAATAAGGGAAGAAGAGGAATTATATCCTGATTTGTGATGCCACAAAGGGGGCGAAGCCATTGCAGTTCACCTAGCAGTTTCTGTGCATCATACAGTGTGCGCACATGAGGAGAGATTTTCAACTGCTGGGGGCGTACGGTGCAGTCAGTGATCCGAAGTCCCAAATACAAAAAAGGGGCTTTAGTCTGAACCTTTTCTGGGGCCACAAACAGACCAGCTTCTGCTAACGTGGAGGTGATCTGTGTTATAATCATGGGTTCAAAGGCTACTGGTGCCGCAAATAAAAGATCATCCATGTAATGATATATTTTCCATTGGGGATATTTCACTCGGATTGGGCGTATTGCCCATGCAACGAAGAGCTGGCAGATGGTAGGGGAATTTTTCATTCCTTGGGGCAAAACCTTCCACTGATACCGTACGGAAGGTGCTTCACGATTTACCATCGGAATAGAGAAAGCAAAGCGCTCTCTGTCTCTCGGGTGTAATGGAATAGTAAAATAACAATCCTTCAGGTCAATGATTAGTAATGGCCACCCCGATGGGAGCATGGATGGGAAGGTAAACCGGGCTGTAAAGCACCCATGTCGACCATAATAACATTAATGGCACGCAGATCTTGGAGCAAACGCCATTTTCCTGATTTCTTTAGGATAGTAAATACAGGTGTATTCCATGGACTAACTGAGGGTTCTAGATGTTCAAGACGTACTTGCTCCTCTACTAGTTTTGTTAATGCGGCAAGTTTTTCTGTTAACAGCGGCCACTGAGCAACCCAAATCGGCTCATCGGATTTCCATTCCAATGCCAGGGTTGGCCGCTCCTCAGTGGCCGCTACTAGAAAGGGGGGAGCTGATCACCACCCCCCATTGACTCAAGCAATCCCTCCCCAACAGCCAAATAGTTGTATCGACAACGTAAGGGCGGACTGACCCCCTTAATGTATTATCGATTACATCAGTAATGTCAATAAAAAATTCACTCAGCATGGGCTCACGCTGTCCGCCAATGCCCTGAAGAGATGTGGTTACCGGTCGAAGTGGCCATGTCACCGGCCAACCCTGCAGGGGCAACACCGTCACATCTGCCCCAGTATCGATAAGGACCTGATGCTCAAAAGAATCACCATCTGGGCCCTTAAATTGAACTAATCTAGTGGGACGATCTTGTCCCACTGACAAAACAAATGCTGTTGTTAGTGGTGTGGGGTCTACCTGACTGGACGACCCGAAGCCCCCAGTTCCTCTTATCTGGGATGACTTCACAGGAACATTCGCACGAAAGGGTATTAATTGTGCAATTTTGGTTCCGGCCATTATTGTAATAGGCGGGCATATAGCTTGTATCATAATTCCAATGTTCCCTTTATGATCAGCATCAATTAGCCCTGGAAGCACAAAAAGCCCCTGTAAGAAGGCGGATGATCTACCTATTAACAATGAGCTTAATCCATGCCCCAACGGTCCAGATGCCACTGATGGAACGAGCGTCACCCTATCGTTCTCTAAGGAGACGTCGGCGGCGGTGGCCAAATCAACTCCTGCACTGCCGGAAGTTGCCCCTCGGAGGCTGTCCAAGCAGCCGGCGTATTGTTTGTCCTCACGCCCTGCCGGCTGGCGCTCCGCGGGGCGTTTCCCGACCCCGACAAAGGGGTCCCATCTTTTTTAAACCAGGAGTGACACTCAGTAGCTTTATGACCGAATTTTTCACATCGATTACATGTCCCGGGAAATGGGGAGGGAAGTGCATTGTTTTGTGGCTGACCTCTTTTCTTGGGGCAATCCCGTTTTAAATGATCCATCTTTCCACACTGATAACACGTCCCCTCACTTCCTCTACGCCAATTCGACTTGGAGGTATTCAAGGCTACCGCCAAGGCGCGTGCATGAATCTTTGCCTTATCCTCCTCCTCCACCAAAGGAGCACGACTGCAGGCTTCAATCATGTCGACTAGGGAGGCCGATTTTGGTAAGGTCACCAAAATCTTCTTACACGTGAGGTTAGCATTTTGAAGGGCTAAATCTACCCCCAATGCCGATCTGGCGTCTGGTGTTAAATTAGGGGCCCTATCCAATGCCGTCCTTAGGCGGTCCAAAAAGAGGGCAAAAGATTCGCCCACTCCCTGCGTGACTTTTAAATAGGGAGGTGAAGGGGTGCCCAAATCAGGGAGCTCTTTGAATGCCTCCAATGCTAGAAGCTGAGACTGTTGTAATATTTGGGGTACCAATCGCGCCTGTAGCTGAGGCTCTTCAAATCGCCCCTGTCCCAACAACATGTCTATTGATGCTACCTGGAGAGGGTCGTCCCGGGGTCTATCTAAATTAAGCACTGCCGCGTGCTCAGCCTTTTTTCTCCATGAATCCTTCCATAATAATCTCTGTGTGGGTGTTAACAACATGTCTGCAAATTTCTGGGCGTCAAAGGGACACATCGCTTGCCCCGAGAATATTTGTTCTAATAACGCTTGTACATACGGATTTTTCAAGCCATACGCCACAATAGCTTTCTGAGCCTCCCTCATCAATTTCCAGTCTAACGGCACCCAAGATTTAACCCCCTCCCTTGATACCGATACCGGGAAAGTAGCCGGCATGGCATCCAAAAATTCCCCTTCAATTATAGCATCCTTTATCAATCCATGCCAGCGCTTAATTGGGTCAGGAGATCCCACTCCTCCCCCCCCATCCCTCCAAATCACCCCCGTCCCCCGTTCTTCTTGCCCTCATCCAATTGAAGAACACGTAGGTGGCGGAGGTTTCGCTTTTGGTTGAACCGGTTGCGTAGCGGGGGCATAAATTTTGCGATATTCTTCCTCTGCTGTCGGTCGCAACTCTCCTTCGGGAGTGAGGTGCTCCGTACAACCATAATACCCACACAACCTACAAATATGGGGCAAATATGAGGGGTCAGGTATGCCGTGCTCTTGAAGCTGTTGCAGCAAATGCGATTGTGACGATCCTTGTGGTCTGTTTTCCTTTCTATCAGCTCATCCATCATCTGTTGAGCTGCAATACCTTCCTTATATAACCACCGAATTATCTGGTCCTGCGTCAAGTTATCAAACTCTCCAGTTTTAGGCAAGTCAATAATCCGAACGTGTCGGGGAGGGGCTGATGGCACAACCGCGGGCGGCAATCCTGACCCCCCTTGTAACGGGTTCTCTGGATTGCCCGATGACAATTGCCCCGACACAGGCTGATCCACGGCCATCGGTTCGCCCCGATCTGAGTCATCATCCTTCAAGGGCAACGGTACCTCACTGGGGTCCAACGGCGCCAAAGGAATCATAGGCGTTGTTTTACCAAAAAAGTCTTTCGCTCCTACCGTGAAGGCCCCTTTCGCTGATGATTCTAATGCCTCGCGTAAGGCAATATGCGCCCCTGCCTGAGCCGCTGCGGTGGTAATGGCTCGATGAACAGTCCACCAGATAGGGCTCAAGGCAGCAGCTTCTTTATTTCCAACCCCCACAAAGTCCCACAGGTCTTCCCCCACTGTTTTCCACACCGAGGAGTCAAACACATTCTTTGCATTAACCAGGACACCCCGTCGCTTTCCCCACCGAAGCAATTTTTGAAGAGCTTCTGGGGAAAATTTTTCTCCCTGGTTATTAAGCAGATTGCTTAAGACCTTAAACATGGCCTGCTCATCTGCTGATGCTGCCGCTCCCATTATGAGAGATATTCCCCGCCGCTCACCTTTCAGTGGGAGCTCCCCCGCCTCTTGGGCGTCCCGGTTCCTCACCCGAACGGAGGACACCGGCAGCGGCGGTCCCTGCTATTTCTTCCTCTGTCCGTGGTATCAAATTCACAGAATTCTATCACGTCGGGGTCACCATTTGTTGCTGCTAGCAGGCTGGCTTACAGGACAACTGACACAGTTGCTGGTAAAAAGCACTTTATTTCCCTTCCCACAGCAATATATATACAGCACTTGTTTATTCCTTTTCTGTTGTTTATCACCCAATGTTCTCATCATTCTTATTTTTGGGTTCCATTATCTTGTGGTAGTAAAGACTCTCAGGTGCTGCTTATATCATTAGTCCTTAGTTCAGCCACAGTTTAGTCCTCAGTCCAGCCAAAATCTTCTGGCCTTGTCCTTTATCTCTTGTACTGTTATTTTCCATTACTTGGCACACATTTCTAAAACATCTGATACTCAGCATTTCCCACAGTCACACACATTGCAATTCTGGCACCAGACTACCTAGCCACTGAGTACATTAATCACAAGGGCTATTTCTCAATGGTTCTCCAGGCATCATGGGCGTTTCACAGACATTAATGCAGGCTGGTTCGAAAAGGTGCATGACACGTGCATCTTTCAGAACACTGGCCTGTTCAAGAAGCTGCAAGCAGGGACTTTCTTCCTGAACCAGCTGATCACCGTAGGGAAAGTTGAAATGCCCATTGTGATCCTGGGAGACCCCGCCTACCCCTTAATACCATGGCTCATGAAGCCATACATGGGGCAACTTGACAGCAGCAAGGAGTGGTTCAACAACAGACTGAGCAAGTGCAGAATGACTGTGGAGTGTGCATTTGGCCACTTAAAAGCCCGCTGGCGATGCCTGTATGGGAAGCTGGACGTGGCCGATGACAATATTCCTATGCTTATAGCTGCATGCTGTATGCTCCATAATATTTGTGAAGGGAAGGGTGAAAGCTTCACTTGGGACTGGACTGCAGAGGGTCAGTGCCTGAAGGCTGAGCTTGAACAGCTGGAGACCAGGGCTGTTAAAGGGGCACAGCGTGGGGCCATAAGGATCAGGGATGCTTTGAGGCAGCAATTTGAAGCTGAAAGCCACTAATATTTGTTGCTATGCTTGGGATTGCAGTGCTTGTAATGCTAGGAGGTGATTGGTGCACATGATGCAAGAAGGGACTGTAGTGGGGTGGTCACCCAGCTCTTGCCCTGAAGGGCTGAAAAGCCAGCCCTTGGGGAGGGCTGGTGCTGTGGGCTAGAAGCTGGGCTGATTAGGGAAGTAGCCACAGCTGGGCCATGCCCCAATCAGGGACCAGCTGGCCCTTATAAAGGCTGGGAGCCAGAAGCTCAATCAGAATCTCTCTGGCTAGAGAGAGATGGGCCTGGCTGCAGGGGAACTCACCCGGGGGACCTAGAGTGAGGCAGGGCTGGGGAAAGGCCTCGACCAGCAACTACCCAGGCTGCAAAGCCTGGTCCCAGGCCCATATAGGTATTGGGGTTGTAGAGGGGCAGCCTGTGGGTGAGTAAAGGCAGCCAGTCCAAACCCCTTGTTGCCTGTGATGATTGGCTTTTATACTGCAGTCTGCCCCAGGGCGCAGAGGCTAGATGGTGACTGGCAGTAGCCACGACTGAGGTGATGTGGGGATAGTGGGTGAGGGTTCCCTGGGATGGGGAGACCCAGGGAGTGGGGGTACTGCCAGGGGGGCAGCACCCAAGGCAAGGGCACTGGGTCTGGGAGGGACATGTGGGGCCAGTGGTAAGGTAGATCACCAGCCTGCGAAGGGCACTCTGGGCTGGAAATCGAGCTAATTCCCAAGAACAACCAGAAGGAGGTGCCACAGGGGTGAGTCCGAACCTTTACAGGGACCTTAACATAATTGTATGTTGCTTTGCAGTGCTCTTTTTGCTTTCACTTAATAGAATAAAGGTTTCTTTCAAACAAACACAATTCTGTTATTGAAAGACAACAACCAGAGGTGAGAGTCAAATGAAAAAATTCATCAGCAGGGAGGGGGATGGGGGAATGGAAGGCTTGAAAAGGAGGAGGGGTCCCAGGACGGCTACAGATTTGTGTATGTTGAGGGGTCATACCCAACCTTCTCCTTTGGAGTACAAGGCAGTGGGTTCTGGACTTCAGTAGGGCCAAACTGCAGAGGGATGTGTGTTCAGTGTAGTGGGTATTGGTAGCCTACACTGCTGGTCTGTGAGGAGGGAGGAGTGGAATGCTGCTGGTAGAGAGTGGAGCCAGGAGATTGATAACAATGTGTTGTGGGGGCGCATTGGAAAAAGTTTTGCGACAGCAGCTGCAGGGGAGGTCAGGCACAGAGTGCCCGGTTTGAAGAGCTAGTATTGCCTGGAGCATGTCCTCTTGGCACTCCATAACTCTTAAGAGCCGCTCTGTGCCTTCTTTCTGGTGTGCCGTGTTCTTCTTTCATGCCCTCTTCTCGCTGTCCTGCCACTCCTTCAATTCCTTTTTCTCAGTGGCGGAGTGCATCATAACCTCGCGCATAAAGTCCTCCTTAGTTCTTCCTGGATGCTTCCTAATTCTTCGCAGCCTTTCTGCAGCTGATAACAAAGAGGGAGGCTGTGCTCCCAAGGTCATCTCTGTGAAGTTTAAATGCAACATTTTACAGAAGCAGTATTGTTTGCAACACCAACAACACTGCTTCAGTGCTTTAAAACACAGCCAGTACTCACATACCGGTCACTAACTGGCTGCCCCCAGGCAAGCGCACACAAGCCACAAGACCCCCAAAAGGAGAGTAGCCACAGGGGCAGGATAAATCACTGTTTCTGGACCCTGCTATACACTGGGCATGTGGCTCTTGAGCACGTGGGGAGAGCCAGCACTGTAGGGTGAGCCTGATAATCATTCCTGTCCCCACACTTTCCACAGGAGGTGATCATTATGGAAGACTCTTGCTGCTGAGGGTGAGCAGGGAATCAAGGAAGGGTCTTCTCCAAGCTTGCGGCTTCTGCTGTGGCCCCTATGCAGCTAGCCTGTGTGCAGCAATGGTCCCCTCCTCCCCCCCATGACAGCACAGTGGCATGGGAAAGTTACCGTTAATGGGGCAAGAAACAAAGCAGCTCTGCTGAGGAACCTGCAGGAGCAAATTGCCCAGTATCTCCATGAGTTTCTTGGAGATCTCTGAAGGAGATTCCCGTGAAGTGAGGGAGTTTATCAACAGCCTGTTCCGCCACTCAAACTAGGCATGCAGTGGGAGACAAGCCTGTTTTCTGCAACCCTACTGCCACCAACAACTCGCTTTAGCAATTCCCCAAATCAGATCCACTTACCAGGGGCCTCCTCTCCTGTTTGCGCTTTGCCAAGATCTGACAGCTGTGATTGGCTAGGTTCCTCCCAGGTAGAAAAGAGCTCCTGACTGTATGCATCTCTGGCCTCCAAGTCATTTTCTGTCTCTGGGTCCCCCTCCCCCTCTTCATCCAAGATTGCCGCCCCCTGGCTCGGTCCACTCTCAAGTGGCACGTGAGCCAATGAAGTATCCACAGGGGCCTTCGCAGTGGAGATGGGGTCACCACCGAGTATCGTGTCCAGCTCTTTGAAGAACCAGCAGCTCGTGGGCACAGCACCGGAGTGGCGGTTTGCCTCCCAAGCCTTGTGGTAGGCATTCCGCAGCTCCTTCACTTTGACCCTGCACTGCAGTGTTTCTCAGTCATGGCCCTCTTCTATCATGCATCTATAAATCTGTCCATAGGTGTCATAGTTCTGATGGCTGGAGCGCAGCTGGGATTGCACAGCCTCCTCTCCCCCAATGCCAATGAGGTCCAGCAGCTCGGCATTGCTCCAAGTGGGGGATTGCCTGGTGCGTGGAGCTTGAAAGATGCTCTGAGACACTGCACACACACCAAGCAAACAAGAAGGGGACTTTTAAATTTGCAAAGGAATGTATGGGGTGGGGTTGACAGTTGGTCACCTGAGGGCAGGGCAGTAGAGTTCAAACCGATGGCTAGAGAGGCGAGAACAGGCATTGTGGGACACCTCCTGGAAGCCAATTGCAGCGCTGTAATCCCCACGGTGTCTACACTGGCACTGTATCCCCAGCACAGAAAGCTGTACGCCTCTTGTCGAAGTGGTTTTTTTTAGCGCATGCATCTGCGCAGTTTCTGTGCTCTAAGTGGCTTGGTAGTGTGTACAAAGCTGCTTTACTGCGCACAAACTTGCCAGTGTAGACGGGGCCTTAGTCTCAAGCACATACACACACATGCAACAGGTTAAAGCATGCCAAGCCTATAGTTATCCAAAGTCTGGAGTGGTCTTTGAGTGGTTGACAGCAGGTTTCCAGTGACCAGCCTTCCATCTGTTGCTGGGGATCATAAGATGAGTCTCAGACCTCTTCCCCTTTTTATGCTTGTGTTACATAGCTTGTCAATCACCAGTGACCGTTAGTTAAGGAAGAAGTTTCAAGCCATTAGTTGTACAGATATGTTTTTGCAGAATTCACAGTCTTGTGGGCCTTGAAAAACACACACAAGAAGTCAAATATAGACAGACTTCCTGGTTTTTTTCCAAAACCACATACTTCAGTAGTTTAAAAGAAACTTCAACGAGATGGTGCAGGATCATGCTCAATTCTCATGGTCACCTCTTCCCCCCCTCCCCCCCCATCTAGCCTAGTTATGCTAAGGTTGATACAAAGGCCTTATAGCTGCTTTTGGCAATAAGCATGATAATTGATATTCCAGTAACTGGCAGTGGCCTAGGCATTTCACTGAGCTGTCGCTGTCTCCCCTAACATTAGGAGTGGCTTGGAGCAAGTCTGAGACGCCACTGGCAAATGAGCACTGACCTACAATGTCTACAAACACATTGTCTCTGATCTTCTAGAGATGTATAAAATGACAGCATCTGCAATCCAATGTTCTGAAATGATTCAATGGGACAATTATTCCCAGGGTAGATTAAAACCTGGAAGTTCTTGTGTGGCATTGACAATCCAGTGTTTGTTTGGGACACTTCCATTATCCCAGAATTCTTTCTAGTGTGCCTCAGGATTGAATGAGGATCTTTAAGAGCTTTAGCCTAATCCCAAAGAGGCTTGCAAGATTTCAGGCACATTGTGTGTTTGAGTTTAATAACAATTCAAGATTGTCAAATAACAGGCTTAAATGGAATTATTTAATCAAAGATTAATACAGCGCTATATAGAATACAGAAAGAAAACATTCCTCCCCGTAACTCTCCCTGTTAATGGTGAAGAAAAGGTAATTTGGTCCCTTCCTCTGTATTTGTTGGAATACTGACAGTGTTCATTCCCAGATAACTTTCTAATGTTCTTCCTTTTTATGGGAGGTGAGACAAATTCTTTTTTTGGAGGGAAAATTGCTTTCCCATGATTAATTTTACTGTGTGTGTTCTGGTTTTGATATTTTTGTTTTATCCAGTTACTTATGGAATTTTATGGCATCTTTAGGTTATATGATTGGTAAACTAAAAGGAATTCTAATCCAGTCATTGTTGTTAACAGCTGTGACAACCAACAGTTCTTAATGATTTAGTCATCTTTCAATGGATCCTTATTTCATCTATTACAGAAAACAGCTACAATAAGAAGCACCTCTTAGCAATCACAGAACATAATTACATTATAGGCTTACCTTATCACCCAGTCTTGTTTATAACATTCTGCAGTAGACACTGTCAGTTTGATTGATCTTTTCTCTAGACATCTAGATTCCCAGACTTGGAGGCACTAGGAATAATGAACTACAGCTGAATGCTCGATCACATGAAATTCCTGAATTCAGGTCACTGACAGGTAAAGAGCCAACTTGGCATTTGAATTCAAATATGCTCTTTGCTAATATCATAAAAGTTCTGGGAGAATAGTTAATAGGCAAATTAATCTAATGTACAAGAAAAAAAGAAGACTAAAAAGGTTGCTATTTACTAACAGGCATGTCTTCAGAAGGTTCTGGAGATCCTCATGAATTGGTAAAGTCAGGTTTGTCGTGGTTCGATTGTATAAGCTGTGTGTGTGTGTGTGTGTGTGTGTGTGTGTGTGTGTGTATTTTGTTGGGGATATATGTGCCAGAGTGGGCAACTGTTGAACAGATGTTCATTTTAATGTTCCCGGTTATGATTCTTTTCACAGCATTAAGCTGCAGAGCTTTGGTATGTGAGCCGCCCACACAGGCTGGTGAGTGACATTCAGCCATTGAGTATACCAATGCTAGAGGCGTTGTTTGAAGTGTATGTGCTTTTACCTTTTCACAATTTTTTTCAGATGAGCTTTAAAAAAAACAAACCCAAGCTTCTATCCAAGGTTACACCCCAGCACACACAAAATGTGATCGTTTAGGAGTACACAGAGCCCTCAACTTTGTGGGACAGTGGAAATTATTTTTAAGTACCTAGGATTTTTAAAATGTTTATTTTTAGTGTTAAGACTGTCCATATATTGCATCTGCTAGGGCCACATCCTGATCCTAGCATGCAATCGCCTTTTCACTGGGGTGCCAGGGAGGGAAAGCGTATTCTTTTTTTCCCCATATCCCAGGCTATGGCAGGGAGAGTCCATATAGTTCCAGCTGATATCCAGTAAGCAAAACTGAACCCAAAACAAGACTATTAAGTCCAATAGTTGCTGAGCAAGAACAGAATTACTTGTTTTCATATCATCTTTTAACACTTAAATTGCTACAACGTAGTTTTCTTGTCTATTTTTTCAATGCCTAGTCCTGCAGCACATTCACATGCAAAATGCTCAAAAGCTGCATTGGGACCCATTGCCTGATCCTTAAGGCAGAGATAAATTAGCTGATGAAAGTAATAACAATCAAACTTGACAACATTTTTGCTAGCAGAGTTGCCACTGCAACATGCCCCTTCGTGGCTGGATCTGGTGTTACAGCAGCTGTACTTCAGGTTTCAGAGTAGCAGCCCTGTTAGTCTGTATTCGCAAAAAGAAAAGGAGTACTTGTGGCACCTTAGACTAACAAATTTATTTGAGCATAAGTTTTTGTGAGCTACAGCTCACTTCATCGGATGCATTCAGTGGAAAATACAGTGGGGAGATTTATATACACACACACAGAGAACATGAAACAATGGGTTTTATCATACACACTGTAAGGAGAGTGATCACTTAAGATGAGCCATCACCAGCAGCGGGGGGGGGGGGGAAGGAGGAAAACCTTTTATGGTGATAATCAAGGTGGGCCATTTCCAGCAGTTAACAAGAACGTCTGAGGAACAGTGGGGGGACGGGGGGTAAAATAACATGGGTTAATAGTTTTACTTTGTGTAATGACCCATCCACTCCCAGTCTCTATTCAAGCCTCAGATAATTGTATGCAAATTAATTCCAATTCAGCAGTCTCTTATTGGAGTATGTTTTTGAAGTTTTTTTTGTTGAAGGATAGCCACTCTCAGGTCTATAATCGAGTGACTGGAGAGATTGAAGTATTCTCCGACTGGTTTTTGAATGTTCTAATTCTTGACGTCTGATTTGTGTCCATTCATTCTTTTACGTAGAGACTGTCCAGTTTGGCCAATGTACATGGCAGAGGGGCATTGGTGGCACATGATGGCATATATCACATGGGTAGATGAGCAGGTGAACGAGCCTCTGATAGTGTGGCTGATATGATTAGGCCCTATGATGGTATCCCCTGAATAGATACGTGGACAGAGTTGGCAACGGGCTTTGTTGCAAAGATAGGTTCCTGGGTTAGTGGTTCTGTTGTGTGGTGTGTGGTTGCTGGTGAGTATTTGCTTCAGGTTGGGGGGCTGTCTGTAAGCAAGGACTGGCCTGTCTCCCAAGATCTGTGAGAGTGATGGGTCGTTCTTCAGGATAGATTGTAGATCCTTGATGGTGCATTGGAGAGGTTTTAGTTGGGGGCTGAAGGTGATGGCTAGTGGCGTTCTGTTATTTTCTTTGTTGGGCCTGTCCTGTAGTAGGTGACTTCTGGGTACTCTTCTGGCTCTGTCAATCTGTTTCTTCACTTCAGCAGGTGGGTATTGTAGTTGTAGGAATGCATGATGGAGATCTTGTAGATGTTTGTCTCTGTCTGAGGGGTTGGAGCAAATGCGGTTATATCGTAGAGCTTGGCTGTAGATAATGAATCGTGTGGTGTGATCTGGATGAAAGCTAGAGGCATGTAGGTAGGAATAGCGGTCAGTAGGTTTCTGATATAGGATGGTGTTTATGTGACCATCGCGTATTAGCACCGTAGTGTCCAGGAAGTGGATCTCTTGTGTGGACTGGTCCAGCCTGAGGTTGAGGGTGGGATGGAAATTGTTGAAATCCTGGTGGAATTCCTCAAGGGCTTCTTTTCCATGTGTCCAGATGATGAAGATTTCATCAATGTAGCGCAAGTAGAGTAGGGGCATTAGGGGACGAGAGCTGAGGAAGCGTTGTTCTAAGTCAGCCATAAAAATGTTGGCATACTGTGGGGCCATGCGGGTACCCATCGCAGTGCCACTGATTTGAAGTTATACATTGTCTCCAAATGTGAAATAGTTATGGGTGAGGACAAAGTCACAAAGTTCAGCCATCAGGTTAGCCGTGACATTATCGGGGATACTGTTCCTGATGGCTTGTAGTCCATCTTTGTGTGGAATGTTGGTGTAGAGGGCTTCTACATCCATAGTGGCTAGGATGGTGTTTTTAGGAAGATCACCGATGGATTGTAGTTTCCTCAGGAAGTCAATGGTTCTCGAAGATAGCTGGGAGTGCTGGTAGCGTAGGACCTGAGGAGGGAGTCTACATAGCCAGACAATCCTGCTGTCAGGGTGCCAATGCCTGAGATGATGGGGCGTCCAGGATTTCCAGGTTTATGGATCTTGGGTAGCAGATAGAATACCCCCGGTCAGGGTTCCAGGGGTGTGTCTGTGCGGATTTGTTCTTGTGCTTTTTCAGGGAGTTTCTTGAGCAAATGCTGTAGTTTCTTTTGGTAACCCTCAGTGGGATCAGAGGGTAATGGCTTGTAGAAAGTGGTGTTGGAGAGCTGCCTAGTAGCCTCTTGTTCATACTCCGACCTATTCATGATGACGACAGCACCTCCTTTGTCAGCCTTTTTGATTATGATGTCAGAGTTGTTTCTGAGGCTGTGGATGGCATTGTGTTCTGCATGGCTGAGGTTATGGGGCAAGTGATGCTGCTTTTCCACAATTTCAACCCGTGCATGTCGGTGGAAGCACTCTATGTAGAAGTCCAGTCTGTTGTTTCAACCTTCAGGAGGAGTCCACCCAGAATCCTTCTTTTTGTAGTGTTGGTAGGAAGGGCTCTGTGGGTTAATATGTTGGTCAGAGGTGTGTTGGAACTATTCTTTGAGTTGGAGATGTTGAAAATAGGATTCTAGGTCACCACATAACTGTATCATGTTCGTGGGGGTGGTTTCCCTCTTCTGTTTGTCAGCCTATTCTGGCCATAGCAGTGGTCTTACCTTCCAGCCAAAATATATTCAGAAGTCTGACCCCTTCCAGGGCCCCAGAGTCCTTTAATATCTCCAACAAAACTGCAACTGAATCTTCAGTCTTAACTGGACTTGGCGAGCTGCATCTCGCTCATTGGCACACCTCAACTGCAATAATGTTTTCCCACACCTCATCACAGGCTCCTGTGCCCCAAACAACTCCACTGTCCAGGGGTTGGCAAACTCCTCCCCTTGCCTAGATGTCAGGCAGGCTGCTGCTTGCCAAGGTCCCTTCAGGCTTCCAGCTCACCCTTGGAGTAACCAGTCTGCTCTTTCCTCCTTGTCAGTCTTTTCAGGCTGCTTTCCAGAAGGAGGGAATGCCTCACCTCCTCTCCATTGGGTATTTTCTGCCAACTGACCCTCTTTCAAGTCCATTCTCTTCACTTGACTATACTCTCCCTAGGTGCAGTCAGTGAGGTGACTAGCATTCTCAGGTTCTCTTAACCTTTTCAGTGGCTGTTCAGGGGTCACATAGTCACATGTACCATCTTGAGGGAGATGATACATCTACATTGAGATGTTGCATCATCGCTAGCCTCTGAATGACTTTTCCATATCTGTTATTGCATCCTCAGTCTCAATCTCCTTCAATCCATCTGCCACCAGTGCTTTCACGTGGTTCCTCGCCCAATCTCCAGCTTGATAACGGGGGTCAACTGTTATCTCCAGATCCCCTACTTCCATTAGAGGTCATGTCTGCGTACCCCAGTGAATTATTTTTCCTCTATCTGTCTCCTAACTGCTACCCAATTTGTCATGGGAATTATACTCCTTTCAGATACCTTCCTGTTGGGGCAACCATTACATATCTGTGAGGGCCACCATCCCCACTGCCACATCTCATAGACTTTAAAGTCAGAAGGGACCATCATGATCATCTAGTCTGATCTCCTGCACATTGCAACCCAGAGAATTTCACCCACCCATTCCTGTAATTGACCCATAACCTCTGGCTGAGTTACTGATGTCCTCCAATCTTAATTTAAAGACTTCATGGTATAGAGAACCGACCATTTACTCTAGTTCCAACCAGTGAGTGACCTTTATGCTGCAAAGAATGACAGAGACCCTGGAGGTTTTTTGCCTATCTGTCCTGGGGGGGAATTCCTTCCTGACCCCAAATATGCTAATCAGTTACACCCTGATCATGTGGGTGAGAGCCACCAGCCAGACACCTGGGAAAGAATTCTCTGTAGTAACTCAGAGCCTTCTCCCTCTAGTGTCTAATCTCCAGCTGTTGGAGAGATTTGCTAATAGCTGTTGTGGATGGACCATATGCCATTGTACACAATCTCATCATACTGTCCCCTCCATAAACTTGTCGAGCTCAGTTGTTTTAAAACAAGTTATGTTTTTTTGCCTCCATTGGTTCCTTGGAAGGTGTTCCAGAACTTCACTCCATTGATGTTTAGAAACCTTCAACTAATTTCAAGCCTAAACTTATTTGTGTCCAGTTTATATCCATTTGTTCTTGTGCCAACATTGGCCCTTAAACTTAAAGAACTTCTCTCCCTCCCTGGTGTTTATCTCTCTGTATTCAGAGAGAGAGAGCAATTATATCTCCCTTCAGCCTTCATTTTGTAAGGCAAAACATGCCAAGCTCCTTAAGTCACCTCTTGTAAAGTAGTTCTCCATTCCTCTGATCATCCTAGTAGCTCTTCTCTGCACCTGTTCCAGTTTGAATTAATCTTTCTTAACCATAGGAGACCAGAATTTAACATAGTATTCCAGATGAGGTCTCACCAGAGCTTTCTATAATGGTAATAACACTATATCTACTGACAATACCTCACATAATGCATCCTAGGATTGCATTAGCCTTTTTCATGGCCTTATTACATTGGCTGCTCATAGTCATCATGTGACTGACCAATACACACAGGTATTTCTCCTCCTCAAGCTTATAGGAAAAATTCTTGTTGTAAGTCCTTAAGGTCATGTCCTTGCACTATTAAATTTCATCCCATTTCTATTACTCCAGTTTTCAAGGTCACCCAAACTTGTATGATATTCTGGTCTTCCTCTATATTGGCAATACCTCCTAACTTTGTGTCATCTGCAAATTTTATTAGCACACTCCCACTTCTTGTGCCATAGTCATTCGTGAAAATGTTATATAAGATTGGTTCCAAGACAAATCCTTGAGGAACTCCACTAGTAACTGATACCAAAGATCTTTAGACAGCTCCGTTTTTCCTTAAAGCACAGCACCAAAAGCATTACCTTGCACCATTAGCTGAAAATAGGGAAAAAGTTACCCGATATAAATTAAATGGGCAAAGAAATAAGGTGGTAACAGCAGACCATAACACTAAGGTAAGTAAACAGACAATTGGATACATACTGTAAGGATGAGGTAATTGTTTACAGTTTGGCATGTGTGGAATGTTGGCATGCATCCAAGTAAACGAAGCATGCTCAGTAGAAATGTGGGCTAGAAGTAATCTAATAAAACATGCTCTGTGAATATAGGCTAAGGATACAGACCATAATACTACAATGACTGATATTTATGATTCCAATAATTATGATTGGAAGATAAAGAGAGGATTGAAAGGTAGCCAATGGAATGATTGGAAAGCGAGCATGTTCAGAAAGGGTCTTGTGGCTGGCAAAACTGTGTAAAAGACAGTCAGCAGGCAAAGACTAGAAGTCAGGAGCAGGAGAAGAAGCGGGTCAGTAGGAGGGAGGAGGTCATTAGTGTCATAGAAAAATTAACCACGTGTTGTGTTTTGATCAGAACAAACCTGAGGTTCCTTTATTCAAGCTTGTGCATACAAGGAGAGTCAGCCGGAGCTGCTCTTGCGTAAACAGAAACACAGGAGCTTATATTGCTGAAAACCACAATTTGCCAAACCCACTTCCTTCAACAGCATTTTCCTTATTTGGCATATAGTGCAAGCTTCAGCAGTAGCTTTGCCTTATTTGGAGTTTAGCAAAAACAAGTTTTTCCTGTTATTGACAGGTGTTTTCCTTTGTGGTTAATGATTTTTTTTAACTTCTAGCGGTTATGGTTACATTTTTTAAGCTGTGCTGTTTTGCAATTGCCCCTCAATGGAATTTTTCTTGCTCTCTTTTTATGCTTTATATACACAGTTAGCTTGACCAAAGTTTTAGGCCTACTTGGGAAGTTTAGGTCTACTTGGGTCCACTGAATTTTTCTTCCACATTAGGGAGTTGAGCAGAGGTTGGGGTCAGATGAAGAAGATAATCCTATGAAACAACTGGCAACACCCAGGACAGAGGCATGCGTGACTGCATCTGCCTGGGAAGAAAAGCCTCAGGACAGGGTTTAAATTGCCATAAAATTCACTTCCCCCGATCAGCTTAACAAAAATGGTGACAGTATCATACTTTGGCTTGCATAATATAGTAGTTAGTTTTAGGCTAGATGCTTTAGACAAGCTATAAATAATGATGGTTTGAAGCTAAAAATCCAAAATGGTGGACAAACTGATTTTCTATTTGAAATCCTCAAAATGGAGGACACAGACTAAATTGACCAATAGCAAGTAAGAAACAAAGGTTGAACAAAGTTCAGAAAGTGTGACTCAACTCATTCCACTACAGACTAACATGGCTGCTACTATGAAACCTGTCAACTCATTCCAAAACACCTACCGGGAGGGGTTAGGAGGAGGATTAGCTATGATGCCAGGGCAGAGCTGATTGGCTGAATAGTTGCCACCCATGTAGGGAGCATTCAGTTTGAAAGGTCAACCAATCAGAAAAGGCCAGAAACTGAATATAAGGCTGGACAGAAGCAGGTTTGGTGTGATGGTGGTATGAGAGAGGAGAAGAACAGCAAGAGAAAATTGAGAACAGCAGAGAAGAAAACCAGGCATCAGCAACAGAAGGAAAAGATGGGAATGGAGACAGAGCAGAAGGATTTGAGATTAAACAGAGGGATTAGTGAAGGAATGGAAGTCTGATTTCTTGTCTATTTTAAAAGGCTGTTTGTGGGTATGTCTGTCAATAAAGTGGGATGTCTGTGTTTGAGTGGGATCCCCCTACCCATTCTGTGATTGTCTGGCCAGCGCTCACAGAATGTCAATGTTAAAAAGATGTTAATTGATGTTCATTTGTATTTACAAATGTTAACAAAAAAAAACATGTAATAGTCTCTCATAGACTTTTTAAGGTCAGAAGGGACCATTCTGATCATCTAGTCTGATCTCCTGAACAATGCAGGCCACAGAATCTCACCCACCCACTCCTGTAATAAACTCCTAACCTATGTCTGAGCTATTGAAGTCCTCAATGCGGAGATAAAGGAAGAAGGAGGCATGCCTTGGGGCCCAATTTCACCCCCGGGGTGTTCACTACTTCCTACCACCCAACACAGGTGTAATGAGGTTAAGTGGTGTCCATATAAGATGTAAGAACTACTAATTATTCCTCAAGAAAGGCTTTTAATGATTTTTTTACTATAATAACATAAACAAAATAGAAAAAGGAAAACCAAAGACCAGCACTGAATAAGGATTAATACAAAAGGCAGATTATATTGAAGACAAGCGCCAGTACATGTAATATTGTGGACCATTTGAGAGTTCCTGAACAGTGACTCTACATATGCTGGTTCTGGCAGGTTATAATAAAAGCTCCGAAGACAAGCATAAGTAAAGCTATTATTCACCAGCTCTATATTCTTGGTGACAAACTATTTTAAAGGCAACATAAAGTCGATGAACAACAGCACTACATGCATCCACTAGGACTACTTAAAAGACGAGCACAAATACATGCAAAGCTATAATGCATCAGCTACCTACTATCGACTTTATACTATGGTATCGATATGACTATGATCAATTCGGCTTGAGCGACCAGACTTCTTTTACTCCTTAGACTTACCCTTCATTCATCCAAAAATACGTTGTCCTTTAGTCGGCTGCTTTCTGTACTGGCCAGGTACAGACAGTCGAGACGTGCACGTCTCTTCAGTTCAGGGGGCGTGGGTCAGGTTTCTCTTATGACCGAAAACACACACACACACACAGAGTCCCGTGCCTTCGTTCTTTTTATCTGATCTGATGGCCGTGTTTTAGAACAGACCAACCAATCAGGGTGGATCACATTGGTTATGTGGTTGCCCTAGTTGTATAATTGATGCGTATTTAATTTTTATGTCCATTTGTTAGTTGTTCGTATAATTGAGGCCTACTTATTTTCAGTAGCCAATTAGATTTTGAATGTGGATAATTTGGGGTTGATAAGTATATAGGAGTCAGAATAAATGGTTATCTGGTTGCAGCGCTTCCTGACCACAAGTCACAAGCTTATGCTTTATTTTTGCAAGGCTTGCATTTTGCAGTATACTGAAGTTTGAGGCCTAACAGTTACAATACTTTTATTTTGTTCAAGCTTGACAAGACAGATTATTTATTTATTCACACTCAACTCATGGTTTAAAGACTTCAAGGTGCAGAGAATCCTCCAGCAAGTGACCCATGCCCCACGCTACAGAGGAAGGCAAAAAACCCCTAGGGCCTCAGCCAATCTGCCCTGGAGGAAAATTCCTTCCCGATCCCAAATATGGCGATCAGCTAAACCCTGAGCATGTAGGCAAGACTCACCAGCCAGACACCCAGGAAAGAATTCTCTGTAGTAACTCAGATCCCATCCCATCATAGGCCATTGGGCATATTTACTGCTAATAGTCAAAGATCAATTAATTGCCAAAATTAGGCTATCCCATCATACCATCCCCTCCATAAACTTATCAAGTTTAGTCTTGAAGCCAAATATGTCTTTTTTCCCCCCATTGCTCCCCTTGGAAGGCTGTTCAGGAACTTCACTCCTCTGATGGATAGAAACCTTCATCTAATTTCAAGTCTTAACTTCCTGATGGCCAGTTTATATTCATTTGTTCTTGTGTCCACATTCGTACTGAGCTTAAATAATTCCTCTCCCTTCCTGGTATTTATCTCTCTGATATATTTATAGAGAGCAATCAGATCTCCCCTCAGCCTTCTTTTGGTTAGGCTAAACAAGCCAAGCTCTTTGCATCTCCTTTCATAAGACAGGTTTTTCATTCCTCAGATCATCCTAGTAGCCCTTCTCTCTACCTGTTCCAGTTTGAATTCTTAAACATGGGAGACCAGAACTGCACACAGTATTCCAGACGAGGTCTCACCAGTGCCTTGTATAACATCTCCTTATCTTTACTGGAAATACTTTGCCTGATGCATTCCAAGACCACATTAGCTTTTTTCACGGCCATATCACATTGGCGGCTCATAGTCATGCTATGATCAACCAATACTTCGAGGTCCTTCTCCTCCTCTGTTACTTCCAACTGATGAGTCCCCAGCTTATAACAAAAATTCTTGTTATTAATCCCTAAATGCATGACCTTGCACTTTTCACTATTAAATTTCATCCTATTACTATTACTCCACTTTACAAGGTCATCCAGATCTTCCTGTATGATATACATATGTATAGAAGTTCCGCATGTTACATCATTGCAGATTCAATGTTATACTGTAACAACGTCCTAAAAGCTCCATCTATATGTATGAGGTCTTTATATGTTTTTAAGTAGTGCATTGTAACTGCACATAGTCTGTCTCTTATATACACCATTGCACTATGCCAATTACGTTTTTTTTATTGTCACTGGTCTATACATGTGCAGAGAGTATTTGTATGCTATATTGTGATAAATCTAATGTTAAAGGCCTTATGCATATGTATAAAGGGGTCAAAGTGTACCAATACCGCAACACTGTAACCATCATATAGTCTGTGTAGTCTTCTGTGTCAACTGAATATATAATCTTTAAATGTAATGTAATTTGTGCTTTACTGCCTATTATATACTGTACTGCTTTCTTTACAATATATTCAGTAAAGCAAGAATCACCTAATTTTCCCTCAATAAATAAGACTTTGTTTTTGAAGAATTACTGCTTATATGACAATCCTTTGAGCAGAGGACTGTATTGGTGTCCTTTCAAGGGTTAGCAGGATTAGCCTGCTCTGGGGAGTCCCCTGTGGGTTGGAGGCAAACCTTGGTAATACCCTGGCAATTCCTTTAGGGCACGTCACCACCTTTTTTCCTCATTTGGGCGGAACAAATTAACAATCAATTTATAATTATAGGCAGGCCTGTTTTGGGGTGTCTTAAAGTCCAAATCTTGGGGAAACACCAGAGCAGGAGAAAGAAGCCAGCAGAGAGAGTAAGCCTGCACATGTCTATGTTTGAGTTAAAGATGTGTGTACATGTTATGCATATTATGTTACTGGATCACATGCAGAGTGTATAAAAACTGCTGTCAGCAACTGCAGATGACTGATCACCCTATGCAGCCATTTAGCACTATTCCAACTGTATGACATTTTAGTTAAGGTACTTTAATTTGTGATCTGAGGGATTTGTGTTTAGATTATTTGTGTTCAGATTACTATTGTATTAGAAGATATTATCTGCGCTAATAAAGAGGTTTTGTTTTGGAAGAATACTCCATTTGCATCAATCATTTTATCAGAGGGCAGTATCTCTGCCCTCCAGGGGTAATGGGTCCAAGCTGTTCTGGGGAATTAACAACAGGGGAATCTCTGGTAAACCCAAATATTTCCTCAGGGAGTGGGCCCTTTTATCTCATAGAAAGATAATGATAGCTAGGTGGGCTAGTTTAAAGGGAACCCTTAATAAACCCAGGACAGGGGCAATAGGTGAGCTATTCTGGGGGTATCTTAGATCTGTTTTTGGGGTAACAACATTCCTCCAACCTGAAAGGTCACCTTTCAGCATGACCCATTGTAGACTCCCCTTTAAGCAATTCCATACCCCCCCCGCCCCCTTCCAATTCTCATATTAACCCTCATCTTCTCCAATTCAACTAATTTCCCATCTGGAACTCTCTCTCACACTAGTGTCCATGGCACAGGTGCCATGGGACCCCTGCTTCTTTTCCTTCCCATTGTTGGCGCTCTGTCCTTTTTCTGGTTGCAGCTCACTCTCCACTGAGGGCACAGCCATCTTTAATGCCCCACTTCTCTACACATAGCTGTGCCTCAGTTTCTCTTGTGTTCTTTTGTCTATTCCAGCCATAGGAATAGCCTGACCCTCCAGTCAAGCCAATTTCAGGAGTCTGACCCCTTCTGGGGTCCCAGAGTCCTTTAACATCTCCAACAGAAGTACAGCAGCATCAACTACCCAGAAGTTTCTGGAGAGCATCGGGGACAACTTCCTGGTGCACCTAATGGAGGAACCAACCAGGGGCTGTTCTTCTCTTGACCTGCTGCTTACAAACAGGGAAGAATTTGTAGGGGAAGTAGAAGTGGGTGGCAACCTGGGCAGCAGTGACCATGAGATGGTTGAGTTCAGGATCCTCATAAAAGGAAGAAAGGAGAGTAGCAAAATACAGACCCTGGACTTCAGAAAAGCAGACTTTGACTTCCTTAGGGAATTCATAAGCAGGATCCCCTGGGAAGCTAATATAAGGGAGAAAGGAGACCAGGAAAGCTGGCTGTATTTTAAAGAAGCCTTATTGAGGGTGCAGGAACAAACCATACCGATGTGCAGAAAGAATAGCAAATAAGACAGGTGACCAGCTTGGTTTAACAGTGAAATCTTTGGTGAGCGTAAACACAAAAAGAAAGCTTACAAGAAGTGGAAACTTGGACCTATGACTAGGGAGGAGTATAAAAATATTGCTCCAGCATGCAGAGGTGTAATGAGGAAGGCCAAAACACAACTGGAGTTGCAGCTAGCAAGGGATGTGAAGGGTAACAAGAAGGGTTTTACAGGTATGTTAGCAACAAGAAAAAGGTCAGGGAAAGTGTGAGACCTTTAATGAATGGGGGAGACAACCTTGTGACAGATGATGTGGAAAAAGCTGAAGTACTTGCGGAGATAAAGGAAGAAGGAGGCACGCCTCGGGGCCCTATTTCACCCCGGGGTGTTTGCTACTTCCCATCACCTGACAAAGATGTAATGAGGTTAAGTGATGTTTGTATAAAATAAGTAAGAACTACTAATTATTTCTTAAGGAAGGTTTTTAATGATTTTTGACTATAATAACAGCATAAACAAAACAAAAAAAGGAAAATCAAAGACCAGCACTGAATAAGAATTAATACAAATGGCAGATTATATTGAAGACAAGCGCAAGTACATGTAATATTGTGGATCATTTGCGAGTTTTTGAACAATAACTTTACATATGCTGGCTCTGGCAGGTTATAATAAAAGCCCCAAAGAAAAGCATAAGTAAAGCTTTTGTTCACCAGTTTATATTTCTGGTGACAAAATATTTTAAAGACAAACACAATTATATGTATAAGGAGCTAATGCACGACAGCATAACATGCATCCACTTGGACTACTTGAAAGACCAGAACAAATACATGCAAAGCTGTTATGCATTAGCCACCTACTATTGGTTTTATGCTACAGTATTGATACAACTGTGATCAATTTGGCTTCAGCAGTTAGACTTTTTTACTTTATAGACTTACCCTGCATTTGTTCGAAAGTACATTACCCTTTAGTTGGCTCCTTTTTGCACTGATCAGGTACAGACAGTCGAGAAGTGCACGTCCCTTTGGTTTAGGGGGTGTGGGTTAGGTTTCCCTTATGTCCAAAACACACACACACAGTTTCGTGCCTTTGTTTTTTTTTATCTGATTTGACGGCCGTGTTTTAGAACAGACCAACCAATTAGGGTGAGCTACATTGTTTAGGTGGTTGCCCTAGTTATATAATTGATGCGTATTTAATTTTTATATCCAATTGTTAGTTGTTTGTATAATTTAGATCTATTTTTTTTGTAGCCAATTGGATTTTAAATGTGGATAATGTAGGTTTGATAAGTACATAGGAATCAGCATAAAATATTATTTGGTTGCAGCACGTCCTAACCACAAGCTTAAGCTTTATTTTTGTAAGGCTTGCATGCTGAAGTATATGGAAGTTTGAGGCCTAACATTTGCAATACTTTTATTTCGTTCAAGCTTGACAAGACAGTTGTTCAATTTATTCACAGTACTCAATGCTTTTTTTTGCCTCGGTCTTCATAGACAAGGTCAGTTCCCACACTGCTCTCCTGGGCAACAGTATGGGGAGGAGATGAGCAGCCCTCAGTGGTGAAAGAACAGGTTAAGGACTATTTAGAAAAGCTGGACGTGCACAAGTCCATGGGTCCAGATCTAATACATCTGAGGGTGCTGAGAGAATTGGCTGATGTGATTACAGAGTCATTGGCCATTATCTTTGAAAACTCGTGGCGAGCGGGGGAGGTCCCGTATGATTGGAAAAAGGCAAATATAGTGCCCATCTTTAAAAAAGGGAAGAAGAAGAACCTGGGGAACTACAGACCGATCAGCCTCACCTCAGTCCCTGGAAAAATCATGGAGCAGGTCCTCAAGGAAACCATTTTGAAGCACTTGGAGGAGAGGAAGGTGATCAGGAACAGTCAACATGGATTCACCAGGGGCAAGTCATGCCTGACCAACCTGGTTGCCTTCTATGATGAGATAACTGGCTCTGTGGATATGGGGAAAGCAGTGGATGTGATATATCTTGACTTTAACAAAGCTTTTGATATGGTCTCCCACAGTATTCTTGCCAGCAAGTTAAAAAAGTATGGATTGGATGAATGAACTATAAGGTTGATAGAAAGCTGGGTAGTTTGTCGGGCTCAACGGATAGTGATCAATGGCTCGATGTCTAGTTGGCAGCAGGTATCAAGCTGAGTGGCCCAGGGGTCACTTCATCTTCATTAATGATCTGGATGATGGGATGATTGCACCCTCACAAGTTCACGGAAGACATAAGCTTGGGGGAGAGGTAGATACATTGGAGGGTAGGGATAAGGTCCAGAGTGACCTAGACAAATTGGAGGATTGGGCCAAAAGAAATCTGATGAGGTTCAACAAGGACAAGTGGAGACTCCTGCACTTCGGATGGAAGAATTCTGGGCTGACGTCCAAAGCGTCCAGGATCATGGCCTTTACCTGGCTATAGTCCTTTGCATCCTCCGTGGATGCGTCAGTGGGGATCCTGGCCACAACACACTGATATGGGTTCTGGCAGTGTTGCAGCCAGAGTAGGGTCAGCTGTCCTTGGGCTACTTCCAGACTCCCCCTCTTGAGGTACCTGGGTCAGGGTAGTGTCCTCAAGGGGGTCCAACACCCTAGGTTCCTTGGGATTGCTGGTGCACTCCTCTGGGTAGCTGGCCTGGGACAGTCTCGGCAACTCCTCCAGGTAGCTGGCCTGGGGCAGGCCTGGCCAGCCCTTGGGTCCACCACAGGTTGCTGGGGCTTCCCTACCTGGAGGTAGGCCAGAGACGTCTGGTCTCCCCAGCAGTTGCTCTCCTAGTGAGGTCTGGCATCGGCCTTTATACGTCCTGTGCCATGCCTGACCCTCTGTGGGGTGGGCTCAGAGCTCCCTGGATCTGCCCACTCTGGTGTCCGGAGGAGCTCCTCTCTCTCTGGGGTGGCAAGGACCCACACCGCCTCACTACACCGCCCCCCCGCCCCCTCATCAAGTCTGGCTCCCGCTTGTTGGTGACTGGATCTTCCATACCTCCTAGGTGGGACAGGAAGTCTGTATTGGCATGGTCTTTGCTGGCCCTATGCTGGACTGTGAAAGCATAGGGCTGTAATGCCAGGTACCAGCACATTAGCCTAGCGTTGTTGTTTTTCATTCTGATTAACCACTGGAGTGGGGCATGGTCCGTGACTAGTGTGAATGAGGCCCCAAGGAGGTAGTACCGCAGGGCGTCACAGGCCCATTTCACCATGAGTGCTTCTTTCTCTACTACCGCGAAGTTCTTGTTGCGGAGGAATAATTTCCAGCTGAGATATAAGACTGTGTTGTCTTCTTCATCGATTTCCTGGGACAGGACTGCCCTAAGCCCCACCTCCGAGGCGTCCGTGTGGAGGATGAAGTCACAGTCAAAGTCCGGGCTATATAGGACCAGCTCCCGGCAGAGGTGCTCGTTGAGTGTCCAGAAGGCGTCTTCGCTTTTTTGAGTCCACAGCACGCACCTGGGGCTGTCCTTATTCAAAAGTCCCATCATGGGGGCTTCAATGGAAGCGAACTGGGGAATGAATCGCCAATAGTAGCCAGCGAGCCCCAGGAATTGTAGCACTGGATGTTTTGTGGTGGGTGGCGGGCATGCCACCAGTGCTTGACCCTTCCCAGCGAGGGGCTTCACCTGTCCTCCATTATGGTGTATCTGAGGTAGGTTGTCTCTTGCCATCCAGTGCAATACTTTTTTGGATTGGCTGTTAGTCCCACCTTTCGCAGGGATCTCAGGACCACAGCTACCTGCCACAGGTGTTCCTCCCACTGGCGGCTGTAGACTACTACATCATCCAAGTACGCTGCTGCATAGTCTCGATGGGGCTGTAGGAGGCGGTCCATCAGTCACTGGAACGTCGCCAGGGCCCCATGGAGGCCGAAGGGCATCCAGGTAAATTGGTAAAGTCCTGTTGGAGTGGCAAACGCTGTCTTCTCCTTAGAGATGGGGTCGAGTGGGATCTGCCAGTATTCCTTACTGAGATTGAGGGTTGTGATGAAATGGGCCTCCCCTAGGTGGCTGAGCAGTTCATCCACGCAGGGCATAGGATATGCATCGAACCTTGAGATTGCATTGACTCACCGGAAGTCTATACAGAAGCGCCCTGTTCCGTTGGGCTTGGGTATCAATACCACCAGACTGCGCCACTCACTCTGTGACAGCTCAGTGACTCCTAGGGCTAGCATGGCCTATACTTCCACCTCGACCTCCTGCTGCATTTGGTGAGTCAGGGGTCTGGTTGTCTCCCAGATTACCCTTCCCGACTCGTCTGGATGGCATGATGGACCAGGGTCGTGTAACCCGGTAGGGCTGTAAAGGTTCCTCTGAAGGCCTGCAGAAGACATTGGGCCTGCTTTTGCTGCTCCTCCGTGAGCATGTCCCCAAGCTGGGGTCCTGCGGGGTTCTCCATTAGGGGCGCATGGGGACCCAACTCTAATTCTGGCGGGTAAGGGTTAATTAACAGGCCCTCCCACTCCCGCCAAGGTTTCAAGAGATTCACGTGATATCACTGGTTCTTCTTACGCCAGTTGGGCTGGTGGACCTCATAGGTGACGGGCTCGGCTTTCTGGACAACCTAATACGGTCCCTGCCACACAGCTAGCAGCTTCAATTCTCTTGATGGCAGGAGGAGCAGGACCCGATCACCTGGCTCAAAGGCACGGATCCGCGCTTCCTGGTTATAGGTTCATGCCTGGGCTTCCTGCGTGGCTTTTAAGTTTTCACACGCTAGGGCTCCGGCCTGAGTGAGGTGCTTCTGGAGCTGGAGAATGTACTTCAGGAGGCCCTGGGTCAGAGATGGTGACTGCTCTCATGTCTCTCGCATTAAGTCTAATAGGGCCTGTGGGCGGCGGCCATATAGTCGCTCAAACGTGGAAAATTTTGTTGATGACTGGGGTACCTTGTGAATGGCCAGCAGTAAAGGTGGGAGTAGCTGGTCCCACTGGCATAGCTCCTCTGGAGGGAACTTGAGCATCATCCCCTTCAGGGTCCAATTGAATTGTTCCACCAACCCATCAGTCTGTGGGTGGTAGACCGAGGTGCGCAACTGTTTAACTCCCAGGAGCTTGTATACCTGTCACAACAGCCAGGAGTAAAATTGGTGCCCTGGTCCTTTAGGCTCTGCCAGGACAGCCCCACTCGAGCAAAAACCTTCACTAGTTCACCGGCGAAGGTTCTGGCGGTGGTGCTCCGCAATGTCACGGCCTCGGGAAAACGGGTGGCATAATCAACGATGACCAACACATACCGGAATTCCACTTCACTTTTTGGGAGCAGGCCCACCAAGTCCATGGCCACCCACTCAAATGACATCTCCACTATGGGCATGGGAACCAAAGGGGCCTTGGGCACCTATGGGGGAAGATGCTAACTGGCACTCCAGGCTGGAGCTACAATAATTCCTCACTTCCTGGTGAACGCTAGGCCAGAAGAGCCGGATCAAAATCTGGGCAAGGGTCTTTTCATGGCCCAAGTGCCCTGCAGCAGGGATGTCATGTGTGAGCTTCAGCAGCTGGGTTCGTAGTTCCTTCATGTGGGGATCCTGTTCCACCCTGTAAAGACGGTCATGGTGTAGCTCAAAATGGGGCCACTGATGCAGGTTGATCACAGCCCTATCAATGGCAGCTAGTTGTCCATAGGCCCGACTAAGGGTGGGGTCTTCCCTTTGATCGTGGCAAAAGTCTGTGTCAAGTAGGGGTTCAACAGTTGATACAGGCTGGGGGGCCTTAGGTTCCTCGGTCCCTCACTCGGGGTCTGGGGCCTCCTCTGGTTGGGCCTTGGGGCAATCCCCTTCCAGTGCAGGGGTCAAGCGAAGGACCTCCTCGAATGCTGGCTAGTCATGCCCCAGAATCACCAGATAGCTAGTTGAGGAGCCACGCCGACGACCATCTGGTGTGTGACCCCGGCCATGGTGAGTGGGACCCAGGCACTGGGGTATGGCCGCACGTCACCGTGGTTGCATTGCAGTCAGATCATCCCCAGGTAGGGGTTGGCCTAGGGCCCCAGGGCCTGCCAGACTAGCATCTGGCCTCAGCCCAAATCAATCAGGGCCAGGGTTGGGTGGTCCTCGACAACTACTGGAACCGTGATCTTGGGGACCTGTGGCAGCCGGGCCCGGGTCTCTCCTGCACAGACGTGGCCAAAGCTGCAATCAATCTCCATGCAATCAAGCTGCAAGGGCTCATATTTCCCGCATAAAAAACAGGGCCCGAGTTCCGGGAGACCACCCCAATTGGGGGCTACTGTCAGGCCCCTGGGGGGAATCGGATTGGTCCTCGGGACCCCTGCATGGGGGGGGGCACAGATCCTTGTCAATGTGGGAATTTGGGGTGTCTGGCCCAAAGCCCTGAGTGAGCTTCTTGCACATGTGGGAGGCTCCGTGCCTTGGTCTGGGCACCCCATTTCTTTTCAGGGTTAGGGCACTCTGGCTCTGGAGGGTGGGCTCAGGTAGCTGGTCCCACCAGCACTTTGGCTATGAGAAAGTCTTCCATCAGTGTGACAGTGGCAGTGAGCATCACTGGCCGATGGTGAAGCATCCAGGCCCTTCCCCACGACGGGAGGATGTGGATGAACTGTTCTAAAATAATTTACTCAGTGACCTCATCTCAGTCCGCCTCTCCACCTGTAGCCACCGCTTGCATGCTTTCCTCTGCTCTTGGGCCACTAACCGGGATTTGGTGCCTGTGAGGTAAGTCTGGCTCGGGAACCGCTGCCGAAAGGTTATTGGGCTGACGTCCAAAGCGTCCAGGATTGTGGCCTTTACCAGGCTATAGTCCTTTGCATCCTCCATGGATGCGTCAGTGGGGATCCTGGCCACAACACACTGATATGGGTTCTGGCAGTGTTGCAGCCAGAGTAGGGTCAGCTGTCCTTAGGCTACTTCCAGACTCCCCCTCTTGAGGTACTTGGGTGAGGGTGATGTCCTCAGGGGGGTCCAGCACCATGGGTTCCTCAGGATTGCTGGTGCAGGGCAAGCTTGGCCACTCCTCAGGATAGCTGGCGCAGGGCAGGCTCGGCAACTCCTCTGGGTAGCTGGCCTGGGACTGGCTCGGCAACTCCTCGAGGTAGCTGGCCTGGGGCAGGCCCGGCCAGCCCTTGGGTCCACTGCAGGTCTCTGGGGCTTCCCTACTGGGAGGTAGGCCAGAGGCCTCTGGTCTCCCTGGTGGCTGCTCTCCTAGTGAGCTCTGGGGTCGGGCCTTTATACTTCCTGTGCCACACCTGACCCTCTGTGGGGCGGGCTCAGAGCTCCCTGGCTCTGCCCACTCTGGTGTCCGGAGGGGCTCGTTTCTCTCTGGGGTGGCGGGGACCCACACCACCTCACTATAGTTGGATATTAGGAAACACTATTTCACTAGGAGGTTGATGAGGCATTGGAATGGGTTACCTAGGGAGGTGGTGGACTCTCCATCCTTAGAGGTTTTTAAGGTCCGGCTTGACAAAGCGCTGGCTGGGATGATTTAGTTGGTGTTGGTGCTGCTTTGAACAGGGGGTTGGACTAGATGACCTCCTGAGGTCTCTTCCAACCCTAATCTTCTATGATTCTAACTGAATCTTCCACTGAGTCCATTGGGACTGGCCACCTCATCCTCACAGGCATGCCTCAGCTGTGAATCTTCCCCCTCACCACATCACAAACTCCTCTGCCTCAAACAATCCCACTGCCCAGGCACTGGTACATTCCTATCTTTGCTCGTGTATCAGGCAGTGCCACTCATCAGGGTTCCTGCCTCCAGCTCACCCTAGGAGTAGCCAGTCTATTCCTCTCCAATCTGCTTCTCAGCCTTCATTCAGGCTGCTTTTCAGACAGAGGGAACTCTCCATATTTTTCTCCCAATTGACCTATCTCCTCTTTTAAGTCCACCCTTTTCACCTTGACCACACCCTTGTAGGCCTGAGAGTCTAACAGAGAAAATTGTTTTAAATGCTAATATGAGAATTGTTTTATGTAGTAATATTTGTATTTTGTTAGTTGGATATGTTTTGAATTGGTAAGAAGAAATGGTTCAATTCTGTTGTGGTGTTAGTGAGAAGAGATTGTTCCAGTTTGGTTTTAGTGTGGTTAGGAGGTTAGGATTGTGGATTGTTGTTCTGTAAAAAGTAGGGCTGTCAAGTGATTAAAAAAATTAATTGCGATTAATCGCATGATTAAACAACAATATAATACCATTTATTTTAAATATTTTTGGATGTTTTCTACATTTTCAAACATATATATTTCAATTACAAACAGAATACAAAGTGTACAGTGCTCACTTTATATTTATTTTTATTACAAATATTTGCACTGTAAAAAAACAAAAAAATTGTATTTTTCAATTCACCTCATACAAGTACTATAGTGTAATCTCTTTACCGTGAAAGTGTAACTTGCAAATGCAGATTTTTTTCCGTTACATAACTGCACTCAAAAACAAAACAGTGTAAAATTTTAGAGCCAACAAGTCAACTCATTCCTATTTTTTGGTCAGCCAAGCACACAGACAAACAAGGTTGGTTACGTTGAGGGGAGATACTGCTGCCTGCTTCTTATTTACGTCACCTGAAAGTGAGAACAGGTGTTCGCATGGCACTGTTGTAGCTGGCGTTGCAAGATATTTACGTGCCAGATCCGCTAAAGATTCATATGTCCCTTCATGCTTCAACCACTATTCCAGAGGACATGCTTCCATGATGATGATGGGCTGAAACCAACGCTCCCCCCATAGCTAGACCCCGGTGTCCCACCGCATGGCTGAAGCCCTGAGCCCCAGCATCCCCTTGTGGGGCTGAAGCACCCACTCCGGATCTCCACCTGGCTCTAAAGCCCTGAGCCCTGGTGCTCCTGAGGGTAAGAAGCCCTGAGCCCCCCACCCCACCTGGAGCCCTGATCTCCCACCCTGCAGCTGCAGCCCCAACCCCTTCTACCCCTGTGACTGAAGTCTGGAGACCCCCAGCGGCTGAAGTCCCAAGCCCTGCAGGGCCAAAGCCCCGAAGCCCCCCTGCTGGGCCCTGGAATTTTTATAGTATGTTGGAGGGGGGGCCCAGAAAGAGAGAGGTTGAAAACCCCTGCAGTACAGCATTTCCTGGTTTGTTTTTTTGGTCTCTGCTGCTGCCTGATTGCTTACTTCCAGTTCCACATGCTGTCCAGTCGATTGGTCAGTCCGTAACTCTGGTGGTGGCATCTCTGAGGTTCTACTAGCTCAGTGGTTCTCAACTGTGGTCCACCGCTTGTTCAGGGAAAGCCCCTGGTCGGCCGGGCCAGTTTGTTTACCTGTCGCGTCGACAGGTTTGGCCGATCGCGGCTCCCACTGGCCGCGGTTCGCTGCTCTAGGCCAATGGGGGCTGCGAGAAGGGCAGCCAGCACATCCCTTGGCCCGTGCCACTTCCTGCAGCCCCCATTGGCCTGGAGCGGCGAACCGCAGCCAATGGGAGCCACGATCGACCAAACCTGCGGACGCGGCAGGTAAACAAACTGGTCCGGCCTGCCAGGGGCTTTCCCTGAACAAGCAATGGACCACAGTTGAGAACCCCTGTACTAGCTGATATATTGTCTGTGCTGCCTGAAATAGCTTTTGCAGGCAATGAAGATAACATCTTGTTGTATTGGGTGGGATGGGGGTAGAGTGCATACATTTGCTCCCACTATTGTCTGGTTGGAGACAAGTTTCCGAAAGGCTGAAGGTGGCAAATTGTTCTCTTTGAAATGCAACTAGTCCTGCAAAGGAAACAGACAGATTAATTGTTTTCAGCATTAACTACATTTGTTTAGGAGATATGCTCCACAACAGGTACTGAATATTGGGTAGTCAATTAGCCTGTTTCTACCCTTCTTAAGTGGCCAGACTCAAATGCTATGTCCAGCTTCTTCTTTCCTAGTATAGTAGAAAACTCATATTTTTTCCCCCTTCAAATCAGGTTTCCATTTTTATCTCTTTGATGATCTAATCTAATTTATTAGTTATAACATAGCCATCACTCTAGTATCTAGGTGTGGTATACAATGAAATGAGGATCACACTGATTCTGCTCTAAAAGCAAAAACATTCTTTACCCTTCTTTCATTGTTATCCCAAATGATTATAGTACCTAATGGTTGTCTGCTCGGAGGACATTGTTGACCTATAGTTCAGGTAAAGGGAAGATCTACACAGAGATGTATCTGGTGCTGAGTCTCGTGAAACTGGAGACTCATCCTGAGCTGTGACGGAAAGAAGTTCCATAGTTTTAGGGTCTTTGATAAGTATGCTCAGCCCCTGAAAGTTTTTTTTTACTCTAGTCTCTTATCAGGAAACATACTTTTTTTTTGATCAAAGCTGGGGCAATGTTGGTAAGCAATTAAGCCTGGTCATCTTATAAGCTATTTCTGATCATAGTAAGATTGATCATTTTCTTTATGTTGGAAAGTTTTTATTTGTGTGTGATTTGAATGTAGTATTCAGCAAATGTATCAGTTTGCCAGCTCTGAAGACTGTAGTTCTCTGTCCAAAGAACAGATACAGGATATGTAGCAGACTTGTAACCTTTCCCACAATTTGCCTCAACTGTTGTAGCAACCACCTCAATTGAGCAAGGACAGTGAATTCTCCATGCCAATTCAATCCTTGCTTTATCTGCTTAGGCTACAAGTACAAACAAAATTCCAAATTATGCTACACTCATTCCTGTGACTGGACTTAGACCACCAAAACTCATTGCACACAGTCTGCCAAACATAAGGTGAAAAGAAAAGGAGTACTTGTGGCACCTTAGAGACTAACAAATTTATTAGAGCATAAGCTTTCGTGAGCTACAGCTCACTTCATCGGATGCTGCTGTAGCTCACGAAAGCTTATGCTCTAATAAATTTGTTAGTCTCTAAGGTGCCACAAGTACTCCTTTTCTTTTTGCGAATACAGACTAACACGGCTGCTACTCTGAAACATAAGGTGGTATCAACTGTTTCTAACTACGACCCTGGATTATATGTTAATTGGCAAAGTAGAGATGAAAGGCTCTGAGTCATCAGTCCCCTGAATTGATAAATTAGGCTAAAGACAATCATTTCCTTCACTCTCCAAGCTGATATTTTCTCCGATTGTAATTGTTTTATTCTTTTAATTTTACTTTCTATATAATTCTGTTTTCTCCTAGACTTCCTTAGATCACTTCTTCTTCAGAAACTGACTACACTGAGCCTTTGAGTTAGCTGAAAATGTTTTAACTGTTTAAATATTTAAAAGTTTAAATTGGTTTTAGAGATGATAAGATGCTAGTCAGAAACTTGGGTTCAAGTCTCTGCTCCACCACAGACTTCCTCCGTAACCTTGGGCAATTCACTTGAGCTCTGTGCTTCAGTTTCCCCTCTGTAAAAATAGTACTTACATACCTCATAGGGGTATTGTGAGGATAAATACATTAAAGATTGTGAGGTATTCAGATACTGCAGTGATGGGGACCAGAAAAATACCTTAGATAGATACATTCAGTCTAGCCCAGGCTAAACTGGTCAATCTCTGTTAAAACTATTAACCTCTTTTAAGCCATTTAAAATCAGTTCAGCTAATTTGATTAAATGCCCATTTTAGGTGAGGCAAAAGTGTCCTGTTTTTCTTCGGCTGATTTGCATTACATTGCATTTTAATGGCAGTGCCTTTTCCATATGTATTCAGTCATCATATGTATTGAAGAGGGTGTGGGGGTTTTAGTACTTTGTTTCCATGAGATACATGTAAAACAATGGCTTTGCTTAATGGCCTTGCCACTCTGCTATTTTTTATCATTAGGGAAGTACTTTATTCTGTGCTCTGAGGTAACATATGAAAGGATGTGTTCAACTAGATGGCCTCTGTTGAGATAGTTTACATTCCTGCAAAAGAATCTTAGTTCGCTCCCAGGATGTCATGGCCAGCATAATAGCTTTCTCTGGCCCTTTATAAAAATAAGATGCTAGTAATCCAGATAACCTCTGATACATATGTCTCAGCTGAATTCCCAGAGCTCTTCTTCCTTCATCCAGGACATAAACAACAATCAGAGCAGAGACAACTGTTCCCATCTTGTTTTTCTCTTATTCAGCAGATGCTGCTCAGAGAGACAGAATACAAACTTAGTCGTTGGGTTTGAAATCACTTATTTTAACTGCTGATGTATATTAGCTTTGAACACAATTTGATAGGCCATGTCTTCACAAAGAAAAAGGTGTGTTAGCTAACATGTTAACATGTTAATACCCTAGCATAGATTTGTATTAACTCTTTAACCCTAGTGAGGATCCTCAGGTTTAACTCACCACCTCATATGTGTTAAAAATACTTGTCTTGTCTACACTAGGATTTTAACATGTTAACAAACATTTTTTCTAGTGAAGACCAGGTCCATGTGTCTCTTCCTCTCTATCTGCTTTTAAAGGTGACTGTGAAAATGGGGGTGAAAAACGTCTTTCACACATTTCTGCTTGTTTATGATGAAAGGTATTTTCATAAGAAAGTTTTGTTTATATTAAAAATTCAGTTCCTGCCTAGACTGAAAGACATTATGATTGGAGAATTAGTGAAATAAAGATATTATTAAAGGGAAGAGAGTTTAGGGTTTTTGCTGTTTTGAAATGAATATATCTGTGAGAATGATAATATTATTGTGGGAAAGCCTGGCTGAAGTGAATGAGAGGTTTTATATTAAGATCTGAATGCAACACGGTTCCATATTTCTAGTTCAGTTCCTAACTCCCACAGGTCTAACCCGATTTGTCAACAGTAACATTGTTACAGTGGAATGCAGCTGATGTGGGAGGTTATGGTTACAGGGGGAGAGATAGACCCATTCCAAACCTTCTTCTGAAAACTAAGAGAGCAACCTTGAACTGGATTTTGTGTTCAATTTGTACAGAGAGTACAAAAAATAGGACAATCCATTTACAATGCACACTTCACTTCTCTACAGAGGAATAAGGACAGTAAACTATCTAAACTCCTACAAGCCAAAGAGGGCTACAACAGTGGTACCCTCAACTCACCTAACAATATTGTTAATCTATCCAACCACACACTTAGCCTGGCGGAAGAGTCTGTGGTATCTCAGGGATTCTCTTACTGCCCCACCACCCCCACGAACATGATAGAGTTCTGCAGTGATCTGGAAGCCTACTTTCATCGTCTCCAACTTAAGGAATATTTTCAACACACCACTGAACAGTGCACTGACCCACAGGAACCCTCCTACCAACACTATAAGAAGAAGAATTCTGCATGGACTCCTCCTGACCGTCGAAATGACAGACTGGACTTCTACATAGAGTGCTTCCACAGACGTGCACAGGCTGAAATTGTGAACAAACAGCATCACTTGCCCCATAACCTCAGCTGTACAGAACGCAACACCATCCACAGCCTCAGAAACAACTCTGACATTATAATCAAAGGGGCCATGACAAAGGAGGTGCTGTAGTCATAATGAACTGGTCGGATTATGAACAGGAGGCTGCCAGGCAACTCTCCAACACCACATTCTACAGGCCTTTATCCTCTGACCCAACTGAGGAGTACCAAAAGAAACTACACCATCTGCTCAAGAAACTCCCTGCTACAGCACGGGAACAAATCTACATGGACACACCCCCAGAGCCCCGACCAGGGGTATTCTATCTGCTACCCAAGATCCATAAACCTGGAAATGCGGGATGCCCCATCATCTCAGGCATCGGCACTCTTACAGCAGGATTATCTGGCTATTTGGACTCTCTCCTCAGACCCTACGCTACCAGCACTCCT
Source organism: Dermochelys coriacea (assembly GCF_009764565.3). Taxonomy (NCBI): domain Eukaryota; kingdom Metazoa; phylum Chordata; order Testudines; family Dermochelyidae; genus Dermochelys; species Dermochelys coriacea. The sequence continues at coordinate 245,181,352 of NC_050068.2, forward strand.
ACCTATCTTCGAGACACCACCGACTTTCTGAGGAAACTACAATCCATTGGTGATCTTCCAGAAAACACCATCCTGGCCACCATGGATGTAGAAGCTCTTTATACCAATATTCCACATGAGGATGGATTACAAGCTGTCAAGAACAGTATCCCTGATGAGACCGCGACACACCTGGTGGCTGAGCTTTGTGACTTTGTCCTCACCCACAACCATTTCAGATTTGGGGACGACTTATACAATCAAGTCAGTGGCACTGCTATGGGTACCCGCATGGCCCCACAGTATGCCAATATTTTTATGGTTGACTTAGAACAACGCTTCCTCAGCTCTCGTCCCCTAGCACCCCTCCTCTACTTGCACTACATTGATGACATCTTCATCATATGGAGCAAAGATGAGCTGCCAAAATCTTAACAACAGGTTCCCTCCTCACCCCACGAAGGGGTCGTTGCCCACCCCCGCCCCATGGGACACCTGCCCCATCCAACCCCCCAGCGTTCCTTGACCCCCCCCCAGGACCCCTGCCCCATCCACTCCCCTCCCCAGAACCGGGCAGGAGGGTCTCATGGGCCACCGTAGTGGATGCCCACCCCACCCCTAAGAGCCAGAGGCACCTGCCGGGGGGTGAGGAGGGGGAGTCCCGGAAGTGCTTACCTGGGACAGCTCCCAGGAAGCATCCGGCAGGTCCTTCTGGCTCCTAGGGGCAGGGGAGCATAGCTGGCGGGGGGTGGTGGCTGCTCCCCCACTGATCACATTAAAAATGGCGCCTTAGGTGCCAACTCCCTGTGTGTTCCTGGGCTGGAGCACCCATGGGGAAAATTTGGTGGGTGCAGAGCACCCACCGGCAGCTCCCCGCCCCGCGCCCGGCCTCAGCTCACCTCACCTCCACTCCACCTCCTCTCCTGAATGTGCTGCCCCGCTCTGCTTCTCTGCCCCCTCCCCAGGCTTCCTGCGAATCAGCTGTTCTGTGAGAAGCCTGGGAGGGCTAAGAAGCAGGCGGCGGCTTCCCACTCAGGCCGAGGGTGGCGGAGGTGAGCTGGGGGGGGAGCGGTTCCCCTGCGCCCCCCCCCCCCCGGGTTACCTGCTGTGGCGCAGGCGGCCCTCCTCGCCCCCCCCGCCCCAGCTCACCTCTGCTCTGCCTCCCTGGGCCTGAGCGGGAAGCCGCCGCCTGCTTCTCAGCCTGCCCCAGCTTCCCGCGTGAAGAGCTGATTCGCAGGAAGCCTGTGGGGGCGGAGAAGCAGGGTGGGGCGGCACGTTCGGGGGAGGAGGCGGAGCGTAGGTGAGCTGGGGCCAGGGGTGGGGCGGGGAGTTGCAGGTGGGTGCTCTGTACTGAGCTATCCCTCCCCCCTAATTGGCCCTGTCACCACTGGTTTTCCACTTGTGAGGTAACTCCCTTCTCTTCATGTGTCAGTATATTTATGTCTGCATCTGTAATTTTCACTCCATGCATCTGAAGAAGTGGGGTTTTTACCCACGAAAGCTTATGCTCAAATAAACCTGTTAATCTTTAAGGTGCCACCAGACTCCTTGTTGTTTTTGTGGATACAGACTAACATGGCTACCCCCTGATACTTGTACAGAGAGTGGCATAACAGGATGATGTGTTCCTGGTAACCTGTGTTGCTGTGTAGATGGCTCTAGAGCTTCCTCAAGGCAGGAGACTTGCTTCCTTAATAAAGAGACTTGAAATAGTCCCAGATAGATGTCACACTTGTGTGGATCATTGTGGCCAAATCTGCATGCATTTAGATCAGGTACAATCTTTTGGCCAGCTGCAGATGGCGGAGAGCGTTTTTTGCAACTGCAGCTACGTAGATATCCAAATATGGTGCAAAAGGACTTGTCCACATGAGGAAATTTACTGGTATAATACTATATAGTTACACTGTGTTAGGGTCTGAGTGTCGAATAACCCACTGTAGGTAATAACAACACTGTAGGTCTGTTTCAAAAGAATGCAAGCCTATCTCTATAGGACATTTGTTTATCACTGACGGAACTCTCCATGCATTACCCAAGATTTCCACAACAGTTCTTACCAGGTTCTTATCTTGTTTTGAACATAATTTTCCAGAAGTCAGCACATGTAAAGATATCCTACACTAGCTGTAGCTTACTACAGAATGTTAGGGGAAATCAACCTAGTTAGCATATGTGATTCCATTTTGGGTTTCCTCTCGGCCATTAACTAGAAGCGAGCACATCACATACCAAGGAAGGAAGGATCCTTTAAGGTGGACAGCTGGACAGTTTCAAGATAAGGGAAACAAAGGAAACAGGAACCAGCCGACATGCCTGAAATAGTTGCCACTTCAGCCTTTTTGCATGGGGAAGATGGCTGCAGGGGATTGGTAATAGATAAGGAGAAGGCCTTTTTATTGGTTTAGGCCCCCCGAGGCACACAGGCAGGATGTTTTGCCAACAGTATATAATCTTTGTGTAACCTGTAATTGGCGTCCCGTTCTGCTTAACAGAGCGGTATCATGCTCGAGCGTAATAAACCTACAAACTTTGAGATACTCTGCAGTTTGTCTTTATTTGGTTGCCTCAACCTAGAAATGAACTGTACATGTCCTAACTGGAATAATTCGTAACAGTTTTGGCGACTACGAAGGGACTCTAGGCTCGCCCTGTAAGCAAAGCCGCACTCCTTCCCTTGGACAACTCCAGCCGGCACCGGGTGAGTTCACCTTCAAGAACTCCGAGGAGCGGGAGTGTGGGCCGTCGTTTAGGCGATAAGGTGCCACATTAGGCGTTCTTTTGGTAGCCCTAGATTGGGCTTTGGACAGAGTGTGAGCAGGGGAACCCCTTTGGCTGAGATTCTTGAGAATTGGAAAAATATTTCTGGCACCCATGGGTTAGGTAAAAGGAGAGCTGTAATTTTGTGCAAAGTCAAGTGGCCAGCGCTGACTATTCAGACGCCCTTTGGATGGCCACCTGACAGAACTTTTGGACAGGATGAATTAACTTGCCTTAGACAACAGCTGGAGGACAAGCATCCAGCTCAAATGGATTATTGATATGTATGAGATAATTGGGCATATGCCTGAAATAAGGGGCACCCCTCGATTTTGGGCTCTGGTACTAGATCTAAGGTTTGCATGCCGCTTGCAGGTTCTGCTTCACCCTATGCTGCTTTCCCTCCTCCGTCTCTTCCCCCTACTCCTCCTCCTGTTGCCCCTCTATACCCATCTCTAACCCTACCCTCTGTTGCACTTCAAGCGCTCCTGATACAACAGCCCGTCGCGACGGGCACTGACCGTGTCACAATGGTCACGGTCCACTGCCCTTTTGGCCCTGGGGACCTGGTAACCTCGCAGTCACAGATGCCAAGGTTGCGAGACGATTTGGAAAGAGTCCTACAGACTATCCGTTCAGTCTTTATGGCATTCAACCCTAACTGGGCAGATGTCCAGGCTATTTTGCAAACCCTATTTAGTCCTGACGAGAGGTATTCTATTCTAGACGCTAATCGGCGTTGGGTGGGGGACGCTGAGAATCGCACCCCTTGGCCCGAAGCTGATCCAAGTTGGAATCCTAATGACCTCGATGGCTGGGCCCGCCTCTCAGCTGCCCGGGAAGGGCTCCTGGAGAGCATCTGTAGGGTGGGCAGTAAGAAGGCAAATTGGTCAAAAATTAGAGAGTGCCAGCAAGACCTAAACGAGCATCCGTCTGCATTTTAGGCCCGCTTCTTTAAGCAGGTTAGAACGTATGAGGGAGGGGTGGAGCCAGAAGCCGAGGTTAGTCACACGATGATGGTCTCTTACTTTGTTGATCAAGCGGCGCTGGACATAAAGAAGTGATTTAACTAAACATGTTCCCGATTGGCCAGGGAAACCCCTAAGCGAAGTAGTTCGCCTGGCCACTTTTGTGTTTAATGGTAGGGATGAGGAGAAAGCTAAGGAAAAACGTAAACAAAAGAAGGAGGAAGTAAGTATGTTGGCCGCCACATTGCAGGTTCCCTTGGGGAATCAGCACTGGCAGGGACAAGGGAATACAAGGGGGAGGGGACACGGACATGGGACAGGACGGGGAGGAGGCTGGGGTGGGACAAGGAACGGGAACTGTAATTATTGTAAGCAACCGGGGCACTGGAAGAGGGAATGCCCCCTGCTTCCACGAGGGGCTCCTTGGCAGGATCAGCCGGAGACCAGTTCTTCCTTTTCCCCCAAACACTCCCCAGGATTTCGCTAATCCCCAGTGACTAGAGGTGGAGATTTTGGGAGCCGTGAGAGAGTTGGAATGGGATCTGGGATTGCAGTCGCAAATTTACTTGAAAATTGGGGAACGGTTTGTGCCCTTTTTGGTGGATACCGAAGCCACCCTTTCCACTTTAACTTTTGTTCTGGGCTCTCTTTTTAATACCAAGGTCTGGGTGCAGGGTATTGAGGGCAACCCATGCCTGGCTCCCCTATCCTGCCCCGTCCCTGTGGAGCTGGGTTATTTAAAGTTGTCACATAGATTTGTTGTCACGCCAGAAGGTCCCGCTAAACTTCTTGGGCGGGATGTGCTTAGCAAGCCCGGAGCCCACATATATTGTGCCCCCGAGGGGCTTCGCATGTCCGTCCCGGACTCAGCGGTTGCTTCTCTTATGGCCTCGGTTACCCCAATCCCAATCTCGCCACAGAATTGTCCAGCGTTCCACCCAATTTGTGGAGCATGAGTTCCACTGATGTGGGCCTCCTTAAATCAGCCACTCCAGTCAGTCTGCAGGTGAGGGATGGGCTGCCTCCCTCCGTAAAACAATATCCCTTGCCGAAGGAGGCAAAGGAAGGTATTTCCCTTCTTATCTCTAGCTACATAACCCAGGAGGTCTTGGTTCCGTGCAGTTCTCCTCGTAATACTCCTATCCTTCCTATGAAAAAGCCAAAACCAGGCCCGGATGGGCACCCAGTTTATCAGTTTGTTCAAGGTCTGCATGCGATAAATAGTTATGTTATAACCCCTCACACAGTGGTCCCTGATCCGAGTACTATCCTGACACTGATTCCCCAACTTGTTTCACAGTTGTAGACTTGTGTGCTTCATTTTTCAGTATTCCTTTGCACCCCGACTCCCAATATCTGTTTGCGTTCACTTGGGGGGGTCAGCAGCTAACCTGGATGTGTCTCCCCCAAGGGTTCTCAGGCTCCCCCACTATTTTTTCCTGAATTCTAGCTGATGATTTGAAAGACATTGTTTTGCCTAGCTCCTCTGTTCTAGTCCAATATGTGGATGATTTGTTGATTGATAGCTCTGATTATAATGCACGTTTACCTGATTCTGTTACTCTGCTTACTGCATTAGCTAATAAGGGCCACTGTGCATCTCCATCCAAGCTGCAGCTATGCCGAAGCCAGGTGATCTATTTAGGTTTTGTGATTCAGCCTGGAGAGCGTTTACTCTCCCAGATATGGGGCAGGCAATCCAGGATTACCCGTGCCCAACTACAAAAAAGCAGTTGCGCGCTTTCCTGGGGGCTGCGGGGTTCTGCCATCCCTGGATAGTGGCCTTCGGGGAATTGGTGAAACCGTTAGTCCAGGCCACCACAACTTCTAACCCTGATCCTGTTCTCTGGACTCCAGAAATGGAAGCCGCTTTCGCGTCCACAAAGAAAGCCCTGATCTCTGCACCCGCCTTGGGACTCCCGGATTATGGTAAACCATTTTTTCTCTTCAGTCACGAGCAGCGGGGAGTGGCCAGCGGTGTCCTATTGCAGTACCTAGGGGATCGCCCACGCCCCATAGTTTACTATTCCATACAATTAGACCCTGTCATTCGGGGATCAGTCTCCTATGTGCGGTCCATTGCCGCTGCAGCCCTTATGGTGGAACGGTCATGCCCTATTGTTCTGGGGCACCCTTTGACTGTCTGGATCCCCCACAAGGTTGAGGTTCTCTTAAAACAACATACAATGCAGGCGCTGTCTCCGCAGCGGGCACACAAATATGAGCTGATTCTGCTGGCCGCTGACAACATTACCCTTTGCCACTGCAACGTCCTCAATCCTGCTATACTGACACCCCTTCCGGAGGATGGCACACCTCACCATGTATGTATGGACGTCGTTGCTGAGAGCGGTAGGCCTCACCCAGATTTATGCGACCTCCCTCTGAAAAACCCGGACCTGTCCCTTTTTACTGATGGCTTCTCCTTCTATTTGGAGGGCCAGCAGGTATCCGGCTATTCCGTCACTACTCAGACAACCGTTGTAGAAGCAGCCCCCCTTCCACCTTCCTTTAGTGCTCAGGGCACGGAATTGCACGCTCTTATTAGGGCTTGCTTGTTGTCTGTTGGGAAATCTGTTACCGTTTATACAGACTCTAGATATGCCTTTGGGGTTTGCCATGCTACAGGCCAGCTCTGGAAACAGTGAGGGTTTCTAACCTCCTCAGGCACTAAGATTGCAAACGGCCCTTTAATCTCTGCACTTTTGGGTGCCATTCAAGGTCCTCTCGAACTGGCTGTTGTCCACCATTATGCTCAACAGCAGTCTGAGAATCCTGTCTCTCAAGGTAATTCCTTGACTGATGCGGCCGCAAAGACTGCTGCCCTTCAGCCCCTCCCGCTGTCAGCAACTCTTCTTCTGGATACGTCCTTCCTGCCGACGGATTGGACGTACTTGTATGCTGATGTGCTGCCTGACGAGCTCCAGGACTGGAAACGTTGGGAAGGCTCTGAAGGCGTCGATAAGGTTTGGCAATTCGGGAACAAACCTATTCTCCCCCATCGCTATCTGCTCTTGACCGCCCACTATTTTCATTCTTTGGGTCATGCCGGCATTCAGGCCACTGCAGCTGCTATTCTTAAATGTTGGGCAGCACCTCATGTCTATCCGATGGTGATGCGTGCTCTTGGCTCCTGCTCTACTTGCCTGGCCTTCTCTGCTCGGGCTCGGCTCAATGCCAACACTACGGGGGGAGACCTTGGGCTAACTTCCCGTTTCAGCGATTACAGATGGACTATGCAGAAATGCCTAAAAGCTTGGAGTTTCGCCACCTCCTTGTAACAGTGGATCAACTTTCTGGATGGCCCGAAGCAGTACCAACCAGAAAAACAGATGCCAGATCTGTGGTAAAATTTCTACTGAAAGACATTGTGCCCAGATTTGGAGTCCCTGAAGTCATTGACTCGGACTGAGGATCACACTTCACTGCAAAGATTTTAGAGGAGCTGTACCAGTGCCTGGGGATTGCATGACAACTCCACACCCCTTACCACCTCCAGTCGGCAGGGCAGGTGGAGTGCATGAATCGAACCCTGAAGACGATAGTAGCAAAGTTTTGCAAAGAGACTGGACTAAAGTAGCCAGAGGTTTTGCCCATAGTCCTGTGGCATGTAAGATGGGCCCTACGCGTGCCCCTGGGCTTGTCCCCATTTGAGGTATTGTTTGGGAGGCCGGCTTTGGTTCCGGGAACCTATGTTCCCACTCACACTAGCCTTTTGGATGGAGATGAGACCTTGGCCAGGTATGTAGCCAGATTACAAATAGAGAGCTCAATAACAACCAGTCTGCGGCTCAATTGTTTCAAACCGCGCCATTGGGGTTACAGGTTCATCCCTTCAAACCAGGGGATTGGGTGGTGGTAAAAAAAAATTCTCCTGTACAGACCCCTTGGAACCCTGATGGGAGGAGCCGTACCAGGTTCTGTTATGTACTTATTCTGCTTTAAAAGTTGCAGGCAGAAGTTCCTGGATCCATCACAGCTACGCTAAGTTGGCGCAGGGACCCCTGCCTGGGCCCAACGAGCTGTCTGACGAGCCGCCCCGCGAATGAACACCACTGGCAGTCCCTGGGCTGAACTCCCTAACTATTGGGATCTCGAGACTCCATCAGAACTTCTTGTTTTCTTGTTACTTGGACTTATATTTGTTGTCCTGTTTCTTGCGTGGTATACGGAAGGATGCAAATACTGGTATGGGTGGCCTGTGGAATCCCCTCTCTATTCTTGAGTTCGGTACATGGATGGGAAGGCAGCAGCTTCCTGGATTTAACCAATGCTATAGCACAGGGGGTTAACCAAACGCAGTGTTGGGTTTGTATTCATATCCCCACGTACATAGGTCAAGGAATCCCGTTGGTAGGGGTGCCTATCTCTCTCAACCGAATCCTCCAGGCTGGATTATGGACAGACACTCCATTTAACTGTAATGTTACAATCCAAACTTGGTCTATTGATATGGTGGCCCAGGGTAGTTATGCTTTATGTGTGTCATGACATAAGAATTTTGAAAATACAGTTTTTGTGGGTAACTTTGTAGGGTGCAATGATACCACCCGCATTAGCTCTGGTGCAGCAAGTCCCCCCAAGTATTCCAGGGCGCCGTGGCCGGTCACTGAGGGATCAGGCTGGTTCTGGTTGTGCAACCACATGGCTTAGAAGGTCCTCCCGGTAGGTTGGTGTGGTACATGCACCTTAGGAGCCATAGTACCCGCTGTTGCAGTACACCAGACCCTGGCCCAGGGGGAAATTCGGAACCTGGTATGGAGGAACCGACGAAATGTCCCATTAAACCCTCTCTCTGAATGGCCTACAGGCTTTCATGCCTTTGTTCATTGTTTTTTGCCCTGGGTGGGGGTGAGTGAATTGGAAAAGGCTATAGTTAATATTTCTGCAGCCTTAAACTTAATGGCAAATGCCACCGCAGATGCCTTGTCTAGCCTTCAAAGTGAGGTGACTCAGTTATCTCAGACCACACTGCAGAACCGCTTAGCCTTGGACTATCTCTTTGCAAACCGGGGGGGTGGGGGGTGGGAGGGTTGTGCTCTTGTTAACTCAAGCTGTTGTGTCTTTGTGAATCAACACCGCAGAGTGGAAACTGATATCCACACCCTTATGCAGCAGGCCACCTCGCTTCACTGTGTCACCCTTGACGACACCGGTACCGGATTCCATGAGGCCTGGAGCTGGCTCACCTCCTGGCTGCCAGACTTGGGAGCCTGGGGAAAGCATATTTTGTACCCCATTCTTATGGCTGTTTCTGTTTTTGTATTATTCTTTGTATGCCTACAATGCTGTAGTATGTGCTGCCGGAAAATTTTAATCTTGCATCGAGGTTATTCTGCCCCAATATAGTTTACTGATGTACATAAGAAAAGGAGGGACTGTTAGGGGAAATCAACCTAGTTAGCATATGTGATTCCATTTTGGGTTTCCTCTCGGCCATTAACTAGAAGTGAGCACATCACGTACCAAGGAAGGAAAGATCCTTCAAGGTGGACAGCTGGACAGTTTCGAGATAAAGGAAACAAAGGAGACAGGAACCAGCCGACATGCCTGAAATAGTTGCCACTTCAGCCTTTTTGCATGGGGAAGGTGGCTGCAGGGGATTGGTAATAGATAAGGAGAAGGCCTTTTTATTGGTTTAGGCCACCTGAGGCACACAGACAGGATATTTTGCCAACAGTATATAATCTTTGTGCAACCTATAATCGGGGTCCTGTTCTGCTTAACAGAGTGGTACCACGCTCGAGTGTAATAAACCTACAAATTTTGAGATACTTTGCAGTTTGTCTTTATTTGGTTGCCTCAGCCTAGAAACGAACTGTACGTGTCCTAACTGGAATAATTCGTAACAAGAAGGACTGTTGTTTAAGCATCAACAAAATCATTCATCTTCTCCTGTCTTTCCTGGTATGGCTCTGCAGCTAGCACAATAGTTTGACAGGTTCTGCTAAGCTTTCTGCATGTAGAGAGATTAAAAGCATTCATCTTCAATGCACTCCAAAGTGATACAATTTAGCAAACACACAAAGCACTTTACATATATTTCACTTATTTAGTACTAGCTACTGTCTTATAGTAGTTACACAAACACCATATTCAATTATGTTTGTAGTTACAGAAATAAAGCAAAGTACGCTTTTTATGCATCTGCTAGTGAGAACTGATTTTGTAGTCTTTTAGCATAATTTCATTCCTTATATGGAAATTGTCATTGCAACATTGCTTTTTCAGACAGTATTTTCCCCCTTCTCCTTTGGCCTAGCTCAAAGCATTACGGGACCCTGGTTCCATTATCATCAACACCAGGCCACTTCTCCTTTGGCCTAGCTCAAAGCATTATGGGACTCTGGTTCCATTATCATCAACACCAGGCCACTCTAATTCTGGACTAAGTGCCTTTGCAGCCCAGTGTGTAGCTGAGGTTGCTTCCCGTTGTTATTTGTTTTCTGCAATCAATCAGTCAATCAATACGACAATAACAGGGTTTTGTTTTATTTGCAAATTTATGAATTTTCACCAAACCGACCCCTAAGGTATGCTGGGTTTATTCCAATGGGGGAGGAGGGAAAGAGGGAGGGGAAAGAAAGAGAAATGCCCCCACCCCAATATTTTTATTTCACATTTTTGTTTTCAGTGATCAACTGGCCCACTTGCATCAGCGGGGGGGCCCTCTTTGCTGAACAATTTCCAATTCCTTGAAAAAGCCTCTTCACTGCTTGCAACCCAAATCCCCCCTCCCCCATAAACTTTGGCTCAGCAGCTCCCCCCCCCCCCCACCGCGGCTGCGGGACTCGGAGCGGCTGCAGGGCAGCCTTGGGGCCAGACGGCAGCCCCTCCCCACTTCGCTCGGCTTGGGGGAAGCAGTGCGCGGGGGCCTGGCGCTGGGCTCTGCTCACACGGTGCGGCTGGGGGCGGTTGGAATGAGGAGGACGCTAGGACCGCGCGAGACACAGCCTTCCGGCCGCCGCCGGCTCCTCTGGGGCGAGCGTTCCTAGGGGCGGGTCCAGGCAGACGGGGCGGGGCCGGGCAGTTTGCGGGTCAGTCCGGGACCCGGTTGGAACGCGGCGCTCGGGCAGCGCGCGAGCAGAGCCGAGGCAGCGTCTCGCGCTCCCTGGGGACCAAGAACGGTTCCCGCCCCCGCCCCCGCCCCCGCCCCACAACTCCATTGGCCGCGCCTCGTTCCAGCTCCCGCCGCCGGCTGCGCTTCCCAGGGACCGTCCGTCCCGCCCGCCCGCCTCCCTCTCCGAGCCCGCTACATGCTCAGGTACCTGCGCGGCCGGCGGGGAGCGCGCGGGAGAGGTGGCGGCCGGGCTGCGGGGCACTTGGGCAAGAGGAACCTTCCCGCCCCGGCTCGCTGAACCGAGGCGGACTGTAGGGATAACCGCCCCCGCGTCCCTCTCACTGGGCGGCGCTGCGTCCCTCCGCGGGGGGGGGGGGGTCGTATCAGCCTCGCTGCCCCGGTGGGGGGGGGGTCGCTGCTCCTCCGAGCGGGGCGGGAGCTGCGGGTCATCAGCTTGCGCCGCCGTCTGCGGCTCCAGGGGCCCCCCCAGTGGGGGCGGGGTGAGCGGCCCCAGGGAGCCGTGTGCCGGGGGAGGGGAGCTGCCTCCGCCCAACTCTTCACCGCCGGGAGTGTTTGGAGCCGGCCTCGTTGCTTCCTGTGAGCCGCCGATCCGAACAGGGGTTGGTTCTCGGCGGCTGGGGCGGGGGGCTTTGTCTCCGGGCCTCGGAAGGGAGCGGCGCCTCCAGGCTTTCATTGTAGCCGGTGCCAAGGGAAGGAGGCTGGGGCCCAGGCGTGTCCCCAGGTTAGTCCCTGCGCCAGCCCGTGTTGCTTTGCCGTCACTAAAACGGGCTCCCTGGGATCGCACAAAGGATATAAATTTCCCAGGGGTTCGTCTCCTGGGTGCGCGATGCTCCGCAGTTATTCATTACGGTTTTCAGGGGGTATGTGCAGGGAAACGCAGTGATTAATTGCATCTCAAAATACACACGCACAGTTTATTGTTCATGTATACGAGGGAAATAATGACACTTCGGTGTTCCTGTTATTCAAAACTGTTCGGAGTTTACACAGACCTCAGTGCATATCTATTTGGATGGTATTAGTTCAAATGGTGTAAATGGAATGATTCAGTGGTTTTGTACACAGCATTCAGATGTCCATAGCCCATAGAGACATCTGCATTAACTGCCTAGCACCCAGTTCATATTTGGCAAACAGCAACACAACTTGTATCTTGCTTCTGACCTATTCTGCGTATCAAAAGAACCGGTTAGGACAACTGAACTACTAGTTGGATTCTACAATAAAGGTTAGCATGACTACAAAGTAATTCAATTCGCTAACAGTTTTGTTTGATAATTTCACATACACAATTAAAAGTTTTCTATTTAGTGTGCATAGTATCTTCTGAATAGATGCATCTTTAGAATAGATGGTGTTGAGATTTCCACTATTTCTAAAACTTGAGTTCCATGTTTTGTCTTGGAGATATCACTTTAGTTTTACTCTTCTAACACTCCTTCAACTGTTTATACATTTGAACGGCTTCAACCAGAGAGACTAGAAAGACCTGCCATAGCCCAGGGCACTCACCTGGGAGGGGGCAGATCCTTCAGATTCCTGTTCTGGCCAGATTATGCTCAGATACAAAGGTGGTGACCCTGACATAAGAACCATTATAGACTAGTGCAGATTAGAATTCTTTTGAACACAAAGGAAAATATAGTTTCCAAAGATGTTTTCATGTTCAATTCAAGCTGGTAACTTTGGCAATGTAAGTAAAAATCCCCCAGTCGTCAGTTTTTGTGACATGCTGATCTCCATATATCCCTCAATACCATGGTCCGTCCATTCAGTACTTGCATTTATGATTCAGCCTAGAACCATTAATGCACATCTAAGGTTATACTGTGAGGATATAAAACTCTGGCTTGGCTAGAAGGGACACCCAGAAGCTGAGTGGTGTGACTGAACTACCAAACCCATCTGTAGAGCTAAAGAAGAAGAGAACTTTCATCATAAGGGACATAAATCGTTAGCATCACAGATGTGATGAACTGGAATTCACTGAAGTGCACTCAAAACATAGTTTATGCTATTTGCAAGGCCAAAGCATACAGCGGAAAAAGGAAATACAAGAACAGAATCACTAAAACTTGCTCTCATGCCATTGGAAGGTTCTCTCTACAAATAAAAGCTGAAGAGGCTTGTCTGTGCTCAGAAAGCTGTTGGAATGCTGAAGATTGTGAGTCTTAAGAACCATGTTGTACAGCCCTCTCAACCTTTGGTTTTTTTGACCATTGGGCTTAATAACAGGCTTCCTTACTCTAGCCAGCCTCGCAGGATGACTTTAAAAAAAAAATAACAACCTCACCATAGTAAGTTATGACTACGCTTTGATTCTTGTAGGTGAGCCAGAGTCCCACCATGCCTTGTGTTTTATAATTCCTTGTATTTAAGCTTAACGCAATAGGGCAGATAAAGTAATCAATAAGCTGAATTTTGCTTGACCGTAGCATATTGTTAGTGATAGATTGTTTGTTTGTCCTCTGACCCAGTGACTATTAGGAAATGTGTCCAGATGGCCAGAAAAGGGCTCCTTGTGATTGAGGAAGGGGGTAGCTGTTTTCTGTAATTGATGAAATAATGATCTTTTGAGAGATGCTTTAGTTTATCAGGAAGCACTATAACAGATATTTTGTCATAATGATATGGCTACAGATATATTTTATGTTTGAACAATGCATTATTTTATCAAGAAGGATATTGATAAATTGAAGATGGTTCAGAGAAGAGCAGTCAGAATGATTAAAAGAATTAGGAAGCATGCCTGATAGTGATAGACTCTAAGAACCTGGGTCAGGCCAATGGTCCGTCTAGCTTAGTATTCTCTCTCTGTCAGTGGCCAGTACCAGAGCTTCAGGGAGAGTGTGCAGAATAGGGCAGTTGCAATGATCTTCCCCAGTTTTTCACTTCCAGGCTTCTGTCAGTCAGAGATTTAGGGCCACCTCAAGGTTGGTGTTGTATCCCTGACTCTCTTGGCTAATAGCTGTTGATTCTTCTTAACCAAGAGAAAGTTATGGGGTGACTTGATTAGTCTATACGAATCTACAGGGGGAACAAATGTTTAATAATGGGATCTTCAGTCTAGTAGAGGCAGATGTAACATGATTCAATGGCTGGAAGTTGAAGCTAGACAAATTTGACTTGAAATAAGGGGTAAATTTTGGATGGTGAGAGTAACTAATCATTGGAACAATTTACCAAGGATTGTGGTGGATTCTCCATGACTGACAATTTTTGGATTAAGTTTGGGTCTTCTTATTAAAAGATATAACCTAGGAATTGTTTTGAGGATGTTCTTGGCCTACATTATACAGGAGGTCAGACTAGATGACACAATGGTTTCTGCTGACCTTATCCCTGAAACAGGTGTCTTCAGCTTATCAATTTATGTAAACCAGTGCTAGTAAATATTAATCTTTTATGATTGCTTATGTGTATTAAGATCACGATTCTTTGGCCAAAAATTCCAGAATTTTTGCTGTGTTGGCCAAAGTGTTGTGTTGGAAAATTAACCACGCGCTGTGTTTGGTTCAGAACAAGCTTGAGGCCAGCGTTATTCAGGCATGCACATACAGGGAGAATCAGCCGGCGCTGCTCCGGTGTAAACAGAAATACAGGAGCTTATATTGCTGAAAACCACAGTTTGCCAAACCCACTTCCTTCAACAGCTTTTTCCTTATATGGCATGTAGTGCAAGCTTCAACAGTAGCTTTGCCTTACTTGGAGTTTAGAAAAAAACAAGCTTTTCCTGTTATTGACAGGTGTTTTCTTTGCAGTTAACGTTTTTTTCTAACTTCTAGCGGTTATTGTTACATTTCTTAAGCTGTGCTTTTGCATTTTGCCCTCAGTGGAATTTTCCTCACTCTTCTTATGCTTTATATACACAGTTAGCTTGAGCAAAGTTTTAGGCCTACTAGATTTTTATTTCACAGTGTGTCTAAAATAGTGCTTTATTTTAAATTGAGCTACTGCGAAACTAAAATCTGTTATCATTAGCAGGACTGTACTGTAATATCCACTCGCCTTATCCTGACCTCGCTGACTTTGTCCAGACGCGGAGAAAGGACTAATTAACAAAAGTTGGTGGTTGTCATAAATGTGCAATGTAATTGACCAGATGGGCAGGGAACATTTATTATAACAGATGTGTTCTATAATCAATGTAACAGCAAGCCACTGAGTAATGAATTGATTAATATCCACGTAATTAAGAGATAATTATGGCCACAGATGGCTCAGTATACTCCTTGGGGAATTCTGCACCATTGCACGTGTGCATATATTAATGAGCTGCACATGCTTTTAATTTTTTGCACAGAAAAAAGCTGCTGCAAAGTTGCTGCAGTTCCATCTTTTGCCCACCAGAGGGTGATAGAACATAGCAACTGCTGCCAACCAGCTAGGGAAGAGAGAGAGCCTGCAGAGCCTTCTTCACAGCACCTGTAGGGCCAGGTCAAGAGGCAGGGGCTATGGGGAGATGGACAGTGTGGGGCTGCTGGGGATTCACAGGCTCTCATAAGGGCTAGTGGGGGAGGACAGACTGGAGCAGGGACTGAATGGGAATGGAGGCACAGGGCCACGGGGGGGAGGGAGGTTCAGGGGCACATAGGGATGGGGGAATGGGCTAAGTGGGGGTACAGAGACATGGGGAAAGAGGGAGGGGGTGCAGGGCCACATGGGGATGGGGAGTGGGTGTCTTGAGTGGGGGTGGAAGGACACATGCCTGACTGATTGGGAGAGGCTAGGGGTCAGCCAGGGTCTGCATGGGGGAAGCTCCCTAACAGTGT
The DNA here is from genome assembly GCF_009764565.3 of Dermochelys coriacea. NCBI lineage: Eukaryota > Metazoa > Chordata > Testudines > Dermochelyidae > Dermochelys > Dermochelys coriacea. The sequence goes on from NC_050068.2 coordinate 245,196,912, forward strand.
GTCCTCCCCCCTCCCCCCCCCCCCCCCCCCGAAATCAATCTGTTCCAGAATTTTTATTTTTTTGGTGCAGAATTCCCCCGGGAGTATAAGTAGTGGTTAAATAGTTACTGCTGTCATTAGCTTATTGATTACCCAAGTTAAATAAGGTTAAAACATGAGAGAGAAAATTTCAGTAAAGCCATTCTGATATTGGAGAAATTCCTCAAACTCCATTTTGTGTCCCTAGCTTCCATTTGGAATAAGCAAAAGTCACTCTCTTCTGTTAGAAGTTGCATGTCACATAACATTGGATGCTGCGAGTCACATGGTCACTGAAAATAGGTTAATGGCAGAAGGTAGGTTAAAGTAGTTTAAAAAAAAAAAAGATGGGTCACCACAGGTCACAAGATATTTTCTGAGCTTATGTGACACTTGATTGATTACTTGAGCTTCAAATGAGGTAAACAGCATAAAATTGGCAGAAAGCCAAAATGCATTGGCAGAAAGCCAAGTGAGTGAAAGTTCAGCAGATCATAATTTTGAAGTAAACAACTGTCAGTGACCATGTGCAGTAAGGAACTGATAGCTGACAGGACAGTATAAAAGTAGACATTCAGGAGCAGTGAGAGCAGTAGGGAGAAGATTGGGATGGAGAGGACAGGAGCTCCCAGAGGAGTTGAAGTGATTGGGATGGAGCAGAGCCAAGCTGATAGCTTCCTGAAGCTGACGGCAACCAAGTGGCTGCAGCAGAAATCAACGGACAGTAAGCTTGCTAGTGATAATTATAGTGTAGCGTAGTATAGCATAAAGTATTATAGTGTGTGTGTGTAGGTTAATAAAGATGTATATATGTCAGCGATCTGTAACAAACTGGCCATCTGTTAAAGAGCATACTCACTCAAAATCATTTGAACTGTATACGTTACTGCAGTTTAAAATGCTTTTTAGCTTAGAATAAGGGGTTTGTATTTTATTTAGGTTTTTAGGTTATTACTGTATTAGAAATTTAGTTGCATTAATAAAAAGGTGCCTTGTTTTGGAAGGAATATTACCTGTCAATCATTTATTGGAAGGCTGTATCTCTGTTCTTCAAGTATTTCCTTAACTACCCTGGAAACCTGTACTTTAGGAAGGACGGATTAAGGGAGTAATAGGTAGGCTATTCTAGGGGCTCCCAAAACCTGTTTTTGGGTAACAATCCCTGGGGGTGGAAAAGGCTTGAATTTTTTTTTAAAATTCTAAACTAGTATGTATAGGGGAGGCTGTGGAATCTCCATCATTGGAGATTTATAAGAGCAGGTTAGACAAACATCTGTCAGGGATGGTCAAGATCAGTGGTGGGCAACCTGCGGCACATGCCCCACACGCAGCCCATCAGAGTAATTTGCTGGCAGGCCTCCAGACTGTTTGTTTACATTTGCACGGCACTGTACACTTGTGTTCTGTGTTGTAATTGAAATCAATATATTTGAAAACGTAGAAAAAGTTCAAAAATATTTAAATAAATGATATTCTGTTGTTTAACAGTGCGATTGATCATGGTTAATTTTTTTTAATTGCTTGACAGTCCTAGTTTAAATACATGTGTATAGCTACGGTGTACCCTCCTAGATATAAAAAAAGATGTACCAAATCTAGCGTAAAGATTCTATGTAGTTGTAAGTCATCATGTTTTAATGGTTATATCAACCAGTGAGAATGTACCTGTAGAAAATAACTGAAATACAAATGGAAAAGTTGATTAAAATTAATTTCAGTTGAGGCATTTAAATTGGTGATTTAAATTGCTTTGATTTAATTAATCCATCCTGCAAAATAAGGAATTAAAGAAGTGGTGACTATAGTGATGTATAGGACATCATTACCTACAGCTACAACTGTAAGCAGGTTTGCTTAATAACAAGGTCACTAAGGCAACATTGCCCTCATGTTAAGCATACTAGGCTGAAGCCAGTATTGCTTGTCTAAGTATCATTTCTATATGTCCAAATTTATGCATTAGAAATGACCCTTAAAATGATTCTCAATACAGTTAACATGATTGATCAGCTTCAGGGATTTCTAACAGTCATTATTATTAAGTGCAACTGTAGTAGCAAGCAATTTTTTGTAAGTTAAAAAAAATGTCAGTGGGTGATTACTTCATAAATAAGATCTCTTAACCATCACTGAACATAGTTTGATCATAACTCCGTATCAGTCACATGCTTTGTTCACTACGTCACTCATTTGTAGTAACAGACATCCTTTGTTACTTTGCTAAGAGTCCCTTTTTGGGCATCTGGATTAAATCAGCAAGATTTAAGGTAAAGAGTATATAGAGTACGCACATTCCTAACCACTAGTCACACACTAGCTGAGTCTAAAACGAAGTGCTGCACGATAAGGATTCTGTTCTTTGACCAAAGAATCATGACAGTTTAGTGTACACTTTGCACATTGGCTTTGGTGCTGTTCCTCAGTGGAATACTGTGCCCCTGTGTGGTGTCATTCATCTCACAGTAAATTGGTTGACATTGAATTGAACTTGACCATGTGCATCATCACAGGCATCCTGCACCCCACTCCTATTCATGGCTACCAGTTCTGAGCAACATAGCTCCTCCACATGTTCATCATGGAGAGTCTACAGGTGGACTGGTGGAAAAACTATGTGCCTGTCCAGATCTCCTACTGTATATGGACATCTTCAGTCACCCCAAAGCGCAATATATGTCGAGGCATCCACTATGGTCTCAACTGCCAGATTGGAAGCTATCAGCAGCTACCCTATGGCACAGTGAGTGGTCAGCTAAAGATGTTTGAAATATTTTTGCTTTTTGGTGATCCAACCATTTGACCACCGGGAATTGACCTTCTATGTCAGCTTTGGACTCTGCTGAACAGGTTCCAAAGTGGCCAAGGAATACGCGCAGCCAGCCTCTACGCTTGAGTCTGCACGATGACCCACGTTGTCAATGTCACTGCCGTCAGTCAATAGCTCATGATGTCGACGAATGTCAACTAACTAGACTTCATGGTAGGCTTAGGGCCCTTCATTCTGCTGATGAAACTGCTGTTGGGTATCTTGGCAAGCACCGTAAATGCTAGAAGAAATGTACAAAAGAATCATAAAATTAATATTTACAATAAAGCTCAAGTGATGTTGATGCTTGAGCTACTAACGCAGTGAGGATGCAACGACTCAAGTTTGGACAACTCTTCAGCTGTTAATCCAGTCAATGTGTGCTGCTAACCAAATCACTCTGTAGTTCCAGTGTTTTGAAGTGTGGTTGCTCTCACTTGAGCTAGGCTAACTCGGAATGCACTAACTCAAGCTAACTGTTACAGTGAAGACAAGCCCTTAAACTGTAAGCTCTTTGGGATAGGGACTGTCTTGTTGTGATGTTTGAACAGCGCTGGAAACAGAGGGGTTCTGGTCCATGACTAGGGCTTCTAGGTGCTATGATAATACAAATAATAATTAGTGATGTTTTGTTGAGCAAAGATTATATTATAACTTAAGTGTTTAGGTGAACCTGTTAATCCATCCTGTTCATGCATTGTATCTGTATATTCGTTGTTGAAGTGGACCTGACATGGATACTGTACCTACATCAGTGCATCCGATGAAGTGAGCTGTAGCTCACGAAAGCTTATGCTCAGATAAATTTGTTAGTCTCTAAGGTGCCACAAGTACTCCTTTTCTTTTTGCGAATACAGACTAACATGGCTGCTACTCTGAAACCTGTACCTACAATTTTTTTTAATAAAATCAGTTGACAGAATTCTTATAGTCTGGCCAACTCAGCAATTCAGATCTCAGTTCAGTACTTTTGGTGTCTTTAGAGAAAAACTCTTTCCAGAATCCAAAGCATATTGCATATCAAATATGGTTAAACAGAAAAGGGGAAAAACAAAACACTGACTGAAATCAGAACAGTCTCTAATTCATCTGTTCACTAGGTTTATAGAAGAAATTTGTATTCTTCTTCGAGTGCTGTCCCTTTGGGTGCTCCACTTCAAGTGTCGGTGCATCCCGGCACTGCTGAGTGGAGATTTTCAGTAGTAGTGCCTTGTTGGGATGCGTGTGCGCAGTAGCTGTCTTGCGGTGCTGTTGGCGATTCAACCAGTGCTCGCCCAGCCATCCTCTGCTGCAGACAGAGTTCCAATGGCAGTGTCACAAAATCATCTAGGAAAGAGTTAGAAATACTTACTAAGTTTAATCCTCAATAGTTAGTTCATTGTTGATCTAGGTTTCTGTTTTTAATCAGTTAAATTACCTTTTTTCAAAACAAACAAACAAACAAAAAAAAACCCTCCCTAAGGGAGTTACCCCCTGTTTCTTTTAGTTCCATGATTGAAGTTGGATTCTGAAAATGCCAGGCTCTCCTGGGTTTAAAAGATGTGCTGCTTATAAGGATGTGATGTCTGTCTCCGATAGACACTTACAGTGCTTCCATTGCTTAGGGGAGGAGCACATTCCCCAGAAATGATCCCATTGTAGCAATCTTAAAGCCAGAATGAGGAGGGACAGGGATCTCCTAGTCAAAATTATTCTTATGGATAAATCCCTCATACCACTGTTCGCTTTGGGAACAACCCCATCAGGGGATTCTCCAGGTGCCTCCTCCCTGGACAGATCGAGTACCCTCTCCCCCAGAAAGTTGAGGAATAGGGAGACATCTCCTGCTCATGGAGAACCATTGAAGAGAAAACTATCTCCACCAAGATCACTAACTGCAGCGCCGACAACCAGCAGGGTGAACATGCTTGATGCTCCTGGTGCGTCCGGCACCATCCGTACCAGGACCTCTGCTGACAGAGATAAGGATTGCGGACATAGGTCAACCTCTGAGGAAGGACATGGTGCTGACAGTACTTCAGCTAGCTATGCCACATCCAGCGGTGCCACATACTACGGAGCCAATACCTGACTGCACTAAGTTGGCACTAGTCAAGGCATGCACAAGCGGACAGGATCTATCTCCCAGGCTTCTATACATAAGAGCATGGCACCATGCCTCACTAAAGCGGCCGATAACAGAATTTCATCCACACCGGGATCACTAATACTCAGAACCAACAGTTCTCCGTTGCCTATGGCACCGGTACAACTGGACTCACCAAATGCCTCTAGATTCTCCAGTGACGAGGAAGCTGATGTTGATGAGGCAGACTTCTACTCTGGATATTCCTCTTCCTCAGGCAGGGAACGTCTACACAGGAACATGCCCCCATGGCTGACTAACCCGTGGATGTGCCCTCCTGCCCATGCCATTCCCAATGCAATGGGCATAGTGGGAGCCATGGGCAGTCTGCTGAACACAGAGATGCATGAGGATTCTGTAGAGGAATTGGATGATTCTAATAACCAAGAACAATCACCAACTCACAACTCATCTTCATCTCCGGATGAGGCAGTCATGCCACCCCCTCCCCCGCTCACCATTGCAGATGACTCAAAACAATTCAAGAGTTACTCCAAATGGGTGGCACAAAGCCGGAACATCCAGCTGGAAAAGGTGACTGAAAACCAACATCAGCTCCTCAAAATCCTACACTCAGCATCTTCAACTAATATTGCACTACCTATTAATAGCACACTGATGGAAACAGAATTATTGTGGCAAACATCAGCAACCATACCTCCAACATGCAAAAGGGTGGATAGAAATTATGTGCCCAGCAAGGGTATGGACTTTCTATTTTCACACCCTCAGCCAAACTCCTTTGATGGTGGAGGCGGCGAACCAGTGGGGGAAACAACCCCATTATAAAGCCACTCCACATGACAAAGACTTGAAGAGATTCGATTTGTTTGGCCGAAAAATGTACTTGTCGGCAACACTTCAGTTTCGCATGGCCAACTACAGAGCAGTACTAGCGAAATACGCCCATGATAATTACCAAAAACTCAACAAATTTGTGGCAGACATCTCAGAAGACAGAAGGGAGCAATTCCAATCCACCATCTCTGACTGTCAACTTGTGTCAAGGACAGCTTTACAAGCATCCCTTTACGTCGTGGACATAGCTGTTTGCACAACAGCTACAGCAGTAGTCATGAGGAGGGCCTCCTGGCTACAATCCTCTGGAATTTCAAAGGACCTCCAGACTAAAGTTGAGGAACTCTCCTTTGAGAGGGAAAAACTATTCTCAGCAAAAACAGATGAAGTCCTACACTCAATGAAGGACTGTTGAACGAGGCTCCGAACCCTGGGCATCTATACCCCCCCCCCACAGGTGTAGGAGATAGCAACCTTACCAGCGCAATAGAGACACAACCGGAGAGCAACAACAAAGGTCTTTTGATAACCAGAGACAAAGGCACAGACCACAGAGACGTTGTCCTACCTAATCCCAGGCTGCAATGTCCCAAGCACTTTCAAATGATGCAATTTTGAAGCGTTGTTTGAGAGTCTGACTGACTTCCCCTGACCACCAGCCTCAATAGAACCAGTAACCCAAGTTTTTGGTTATTGACTCCGAGCATTCTATGATATGTGGGCCACTATCACCATGGACCACTGGGTTTTGGAGATCATACAAATGGGTTATACCATCCCTTTTACCTATCCCCATTCCCTGTCCATCTTCAGGGACCCTTCTCAGAAGCACCTTTTGAGAGAAGAGGTAGATCACCTTCTACAATTAGGGGCCGTGGAACAAGTTGTAACACAACACAGAGGGAAAGGGTTTTACTCCCACTATTTCCTGACTCAGAAGAAAAACAGAGGTTAGAGACCCATACTAGATCTCAGAAAACTCAACAATTTGTCCGCAACCACAGATTCATAACCGTCACAGTTAACTCGATCATCCCAGCTCTTGAAGAGGGAGACTGGTTCTCAGCCCTTGACCTACAATGATGCTTACTTTCACATTACTATCTATCCTGCTCACAGATGATTCCTACGATTCACAGTGGGACAAGATCACTTCCAATGCAGAGTACTGCCATTTGGACTGTCAGTGACTCCATGAGTCTTTACTAAAACCCTAGCGGTGGTAGCAGCTCATCTGCACAGACAGGGAATACTGATATTCCCATACTTAGACAATTGCCTACTGAAAGGTCCTACCAGGACGAAACCATTACACACTGCTCGACAAATAATCTCTCTTTCACACCCTAGGGCTACCAATGCCCCAATTCACAGCGCTGACCTCCCTCATATCGGTGACGTCAGGCAGCGCATGGGTGTCTGCATGCAAATGCCTACAACTCCTGGGATCTGTGGCGGCCACCACTTTTGTTGTAAAACACGCCAGACTACACATGTGCTGTTTTCAAGGATGGCTTAACTCAGTGTATATTCCATGAAAGCACAGCCTACACAAAAGACTCATGCTGACCCCAGAAGTCCTACATTCACTACGATGGTGGACAAACCCAATAAACGTTTGCTCAGGCATCCCGTTTCAACAGGATCTGCCATCCATACAAATCTCAACAGATGCCTCACCAATTGGATGGGGAGCCTGCCTAAACCAATGTACAACCCAAGGTCCCCCACGGAAACACTTACACATTAACTTGCTCTACTTATGCGTGGTCTGCAATGCGTGCCTACGTTTCCTCCCTATCATATGAGGCAAGATGATAAAGATCCTGACGGACAACGTCATGTGTATGTGCTATATAAACGAGGGATGCCATGTGATTTAAAAAAAGTAATCGCAATTAATCGCATGATTAATCTCTCTGTTAAACAATAGAAATCCATTTAAATATTTCTAGATGTTTTCTACATTTTTAAATATATTGATTTCAATTACAACATAATACAAAGTTTAGAGTGCTCATTTTTGATTACAAGTGTTTGCATTGTAAAAAGACAAAAGAAATAGTATTTTTCAACTCCCCTAATACAAGTTCTGTAATGCAATGTCTTTATCATGATAGTTGAACTTACAAATATCAATTATTGTACAAAAATACTTCATTCAAAAATAAAACAATGTAAAATTTGAGCTTGAAAGTCTACTCAGTCCTACTTCTTGTTCAGCCAATCGCTCAGACAAACAAGTTTGTTTACATTTCCAGGAGATAATGCTGCCCACTTCTTGTTTACAATGTCACCTGAAAGTGAAAACAGGTGTTCTCATGGCACTGTTGTAGCCAGCGTCGCAAGATATTTACGTGCCAGATGCATGTGCTTCAACCACCATTCCAGGGGACATGCGTCCATGTTGATGACGGGTTCTGCTCGAAAACCATCCAAAGCAGTGTGGACCAATGCCTGTTCATTTTCATTATCTGAGTCAGATGTCACCAGCAAAAGGCCAATTTTCTTTTTTGGTGGTTCTGGTTCTATAGTTTCCGCACTGGAGTGTTGCTCTTTTAAGACTTCTGAAAGCATGCTCCCTATTTCATCCCTCTCAGATTTTGGAAGACGCTTCAGATTCTTAAATCTTGGGTCGATTACTGTAGCTATCTTTAGAAATCTCATACTGGTACCATCTCTAGATTTTTGTCAAATTTGCTGTGAAAGTGTTCTTAAAACAAACATGCTGGGTCATCATCAGAGACTGCTATAAAGTGAAATATAGGGCAGAATGTGGGTAAAATAGAGCAGAGGACATACCCGTTCTCCCCCAATGAGTTCAGTCAGAAATTTAATTAACACATTATTTTTTTAACGAGCGTCATCAGCATGGAATCGTGTCCTCTGGAATGGTGGCCAAAGCATTAAGGGGCATATGAATGTTTACCATAGCTGGCACATAAATACCTTGCAATGCTGGCTACAAAAGTGCCATGCGAACACCCGTTCTCACTTTCATGTGACATTGTAATAAGGAAGCAGGCAGCATTATCTTGTTTGTCTTAGTGATTGGCTGAACAAGAAGTAGGACTGAGCGGAGTTGTAGCCTCTAAAGTTTGACATTGTTTTTGTTTTTGAGTGCAGTTATGTAACAAAAATCTACATTTGTAAGTTGCGCTTTCAGGACAAAGAGATTGCACTGCAGTACTTGTATGAGGTGAATTGAAAAATACTATTTCTTCTGTTTATCATTTTTAAAGTGCAAATATTTGTAATCAAAATATACACTTTGATTTCAGTTACAACATGATATAAGATGTATATGAAAATGTATTAAAACATACAAAATATTTAATAAATTTCAATTTGGTAGTCTCTTGCTTAACAGTGCAATTAAAACTGCGATTAATTGCGATTAATTTTTTTGAATTAATCGCATGAGTTAACTGAGATTAATCAACAGCACTAATATAAGGTGGAGCACATTCCAACTCCTTATGCACAAAGGCTTTAAAACTATGGAACTGGTGCATAAAACACAACATCTCTGTTACAACAGCATACCTCCCAAGCCGAATGAACATGATGACGGACACTTTAAGCAGACACTTTTTTCCCAAGAGCACGAATGGGAACTGAACAACGAAATAACACAACACATATTTCACATATGGGGATTACCACTCGCAGATCTTTTTGCTTGATCAAGAAATGCCCAAAGTTTTGCTCATAAGTAGGACTAAGAGCACGATCCCTGGGGATGCGTTCCTCATCAAATGGAATGCTTCTTTCCTATATGCATTCCCACCAATACCTCTGATCTCCAGAGTTGTACACAAAATACAAATGGACAAAGCCAAAATAATATTCATAGTACCGGCATGGCCCTGACATGCTTGGTGATCTGCAAACCATTCGCTCTCCCTCTTCTATGGAATCTTCTCTCTCAGGGCGATGGTCAAGTCCTCCATCCGGACCCGGAGAGACTTCACTTGACGGCATGGCTCTGCCCCGACAAACTAACTTGCTCAGAACAAGTAAAACAAGTGCTAATAAAAAGCAAGAAACACAGCGCACACGCTATCTACCTCCAAAAATGGAAAAGATTCTTCCTATGATGCCAAAACAAATATCTGCAAGCCAGGCACCACTTACACTAAGCATGGATTATTTATTATCCCTGAAGAACTCAGGGCTCGCTACGAGCTCTCTTAGAGTTCACCTTGCGGCCACTCCGGCATTCCATCAATGGATAGACGGGATGTCAGTATGTGCCCACCCGATTACTAAGCGTTTCCTTAATGGGCATACAGAATATATACCCAGACATCTGAGAACCCATGCCTGCAATGGACCTAAATCTGGTTCTCAGAAGTCATAACCAGAGCTCCCTTTTTGAACTCTTCTCCATGTGCTCGTTACTTCACTTATCTATGAAAGTGGCATTCCTGGTCGCCATTACATAGGCACAAAGAGTTACTGAAATAGAGGCTCTCATGGCTCACTCACCATATACAATATTCTTCAACCCTTAGAACACCTCCTAAGTTTATGCGCTAAATATTGTCTTCATTCCATCTCGACCAACGAATCCATTTACCTACATTCCACCCAAAACTATACACTAATGTTCAAGAGGCAATCCTGCATGCATTGGATGTGCACTGTGCCATAGCTTTTTACCTAGACAGAACAAAGCCCTTCCATAAATCTCCTAGACTTTGTGTCAACCACAGAACAATCAAAGGGCTCTGCCATATCGACACAAAGATTATCCAAATGGACATCCAGCTGTATCCGTACATGTTCACCACACAACAGTGAAGCCCCTCTGGGGATCAGAACCCACTCGACAAGAGGTTTAGCTACCTCCATAGCATTTGTACAATGTTCCCATTCTAGGCATCTGCAGGACAGGCACCTGGGCCTCTGAAGACACATTTGCGAACCACTATACAATCACTTTCGGTTCAAGCTTGGACACACGACTAGGTCTCACTATACTAGCTTCAGCTACAACCTCCACTCCAAAGTCCCTTCCATCCTCATGAGGGCACTGCTCTACATTCACCTGAAGTGGAGCATCTACAGGGACAGTACTCGAAGAGAAGGTTACTCAGCTTGTGCAGTAACTGAGGTTCTTAGAGATGTCTGTCCCTGTGCGTGCTCCACTACCCACCTTCCTCGCCTCTACTTCTGTAGAGTCCTTACTGCAAACTCTGTAGCGAAGGAACTGAGGGGATTGGGACGCATGAACGCTGGTGGAATTGCGAATGGCACGGCCAGACAGCTGCTGTGCACGCACATCCCGACCAGGCACTGCTACTGAAAATCTCCGATCAGCAGTGCCAGGATGCACCGACACCTCAAGTGGAGCACTCACAGGGGGACACATCTCAAAGATCTTCGGTTACTGCATGAGGTGAGTAACATTCTCTTTGCCTCTGTTGGGGCCAAGATCTACTTATGTGTAAGCTGGCTAGTTTCAGCCTAGTCTTTGTTTAGCATGCGTGTTGCCTCACTGACTTGTCCTTATGTAAACTTGCTTGATGCTTGCAGCTGTGGTGTAGGACCAAGGTGATGTTTTGACCATAGACTGTATCCAAGTTGGAGGATATTTTATAGATAAGAGGGAGTTATCAGTACAATGGATGTACAGAATGTATTGCCAAAGGGCTATTATGCAAAAAACAGGAAGTCCTTACATTAAGTCACTGTAGGTAGATGGCCTGGTCAGCATGCATGATCAGTGGAAATAAATTAGAAAAGCTATACATTATGAAAATACCGTAGAACCTCAGAGTTACGAGCACCACAATTATGAACTGACTGGTCAACCACACATCTCATTTGGAACTGGAAATATGCAGTCAGGCAACAGCAGAGACAGTAAAAACAAGTACAGTACTGTGTTAAATATAAACTACTAAAAAAAAAAGGAAATTTAAAAAAAAATTGACAAGGTAAGGAGACCGTTTCTGTGCTTCTTTCATTTAAATTAAGATGTTAAAAGCTGCATTTTTCTTCTATGTAGTAAAATTTCAAAGCTGTTGTGACATTATTGACTTGAACTGGGACCGTATAGAACATTGTTGCAACCAGGGTCCTGTAGTGGCTCCAAATCTTGTATAAAGGGGATCAAATAAGGTCTAAGACGAGGTTATGGTTTGTTGGTTATGATTATGCTATCTATTTGTTTGTATCATTTTTGTATTTAAAGATACAAGTATTGGCTCTATGTTGTCTATATTTCAAACTTATGCCATGCTTCTGGATGATGCCCCTGACAAGTTGATGTCAGATTTGCCTAGCCTGCTTGATGGCCCATTAAGGCCCATCAGTATACAACTGACCCACTGAGAGAAGGCAGACACGCCTTGTGACTCAGCAAAGTATGCAGGGACATGCCTATGGACAGAACTCTGAGGTTTTTTCCATGCCATGTGATGGAATGCTTGTCTTTGGAACAAAGACAGAAAGACCACATGGCGAAAGAATATAAAAAGCTGCTGCAGCTCCTCCATCTTGTCTTCAATCCTGCTTCATACCTCTGGAGGGACTCATGTGTAAGTAGTTATTGCTTTTATGTTGTAAAAGCAAAGTATGCTTTTTGGTAGAAATAAAGATTTCAATGACTAAACCTAAGTGTTTTGGCCTATGTTAAATCTCACCTATCCTCTTGGGTTTTGTTAATTCCTTGAAATGCGGAGACTTAGCTTTTTCCTTTCACTTGGTTTTTCATACTTGAAGCAATGATTGGAAATCAAGAAAATACTCCACTACGGCTGCAGAAGAGGATACTGTAATTTAAAAATGGTGTCTGCAATTAGGTGATTGAGAAGCCAGCTTCATTAGGTCATCTTATTTTGACTATGGTATCTTAAGGAGACGCTGTTCTTTTCTCTGGAAGGGAACAAAGGACCAAAGCAGCCTACAGCCATTGCCTGTTTTACTTTACTGTACTGGCTGGAGACGACCGTATTGCCTCCTCTGAGGTACAAAAAAAACCCCCTGAACAGATGGCATCTCTAGGATCAGACCTTGAAGGTGGGGTGACTGAAGGGGTCGATATGAGGGAAAGTGATTGAAAGTGAGAAGGGGGAGAATGAAGCTTTGTCCTCTAGAGCAGGGGTTCTCGACCTTTTTCTTCCTGAGGCCCCCCTAACATGCTATTAAAAAAAAATCCACAGCCTAACTGTGCCACAACAGTTGTTTTCCTGCATATAAAAGGCAGAGCAGGGGTAGCAAGCAGGGCAATTGCCTGGGGCCCCACGCCTCAAGGCGCCCTGTGAAGCTAAGTTGCTCTGGGTGGCAGGGCTTGGAACCCCAGGCTTCAACCCCATGCAGTGGGGCTTTGGCTTTCTGCCTTTGGCCACAGCATGTCTAATGCCAGCCCTGTTTGGTGGACCCCCTGAAACCTGTTTGGGGCCCCCTAGTTGAGAACCACTGCTCTAGGAAAGGTACAGCTATACCAGCACAATCTCATAGTGGAGGCACAGCTAACACTGGCAGGTGGGGATGGGGCTGTGTTTTTTGTTTTATTATTTTTTAATATCATTTACCCAAACTAAATAAGCTATAGTGGCCAAAAGACTTTTTTGTGGTTTAACTGCATCTTTTCTAGGACTTTTTGTTGGTATACAATTGTAAATAATCGCATATGTAACCAACATTTTTATACTGTCAAAAGGTGAGTGAGGCTTGTTGATAAAGGGAGGAGGAGAAATATAGGCAAAGAGGTAAAGAACACTACTGATAGGGAGAATGTTAGAGAAAAGGGAAGAGCTGTAAATAATGCAGAAAAAGATACATTATGATCAATGACAGGAAGTGGAGTGAAGCCAGGTTGGCGGGAGGGGAGGGTGGGGAGAAGAGTGAGTGTGTGTGTGTGTGTGTGTGTGTGTGTGTGTGTGTGTGTGAGAGAGAGAGAAAGAACACAAGCATGTCAGAGAAAAGACCAGATTCTCAGTCTTCATTTCATCACCTTTGTACCTTGAAAGCTGCCTTAACAGGGCAACTGGAAATTGGCCTTGTGTAGGGAAATCCATGGGGATATGAGTCCAGTGTGTTTTGTGCTCTGGTGATGAACCACCCACCCCCACCGAAATAACAACCTTGGCACTGTTCTCTAACTTAAAATATGACTAAAACAGTTACTAGGTTACCCCACAAGGTCAGGACCATCTCTTGTAACAGGCAGAGCTTGTTCCTTCCTGACATTCTTAATTAATATGCCCAAGTGACATGTCAGTGTTTGAGAATGATGTGGCTTTCTCCAATCCCAGTTACTAGGAAGCTCCAGTGTCTTTACATCTATCACCACCAGACAGTTACAGGCAATTTCAACAACTGTTGTGTTGTCTTGTTTAGTAGATACAAAACATAGAATCTTACTTTTTTTTAAAAAAAAAAAAAAGGCTTTTTTTTCTTGAACACTTTTTTGAACGAAAGGAAAAGTAACCCACAAGACATCTAGGTAATATCAGTGTTGGTTGCAGCTGACTCTATTGTGTCTCAGCAGAATTTTGTTGGTTTTAAAATTTATTTTGTATTCTGGTAACATTTAAAGATGGCAACTGAAATCATGGCCCAGTTGCACGAGGAACTGTATAAACACATAGTGAGAGACCATCCCTGCCTCCAAAAGAGCTTTTCATTCTAAATAAAAAAGACAGACAATGCATGGTGGAGGAAACAAAGGCACAGAGAGGTGAAGTGACTTGTTAGAGGGCACGTGGCCGGTCAATTATCGAGCCATTTTAACCCACTGAGCTTCTAACTCTTCAATCGTGTCTGCTATCAAGGACAAAAATAGTATCTAGTGCCAGTAATGATGACTTGACAGAGAGAGGGATCAGGAACATAGGAATCCAGGTTATCTTCTGCTGTTTGGTCAGATGATCCAGTAACTGGCGGAGGATGATGTTGCCAAAAGTCCTCCTTGTTAATGCATCTGACCCAGTGTAGAACTGTGGCATGTCATTGTTCTTGACACTCTTGGCTCATGTCATCATCTGTCTGTGAAAACACAGTCCAGTGTGGAGGACCTGCTTTACTGTGCATTATGAAGACTGCACCTGTGATGGTGAGGTTTGAATGAAAGTTTAGATCTACTAATCAGTCCTTAGATTTGACACAGCCTCATCAGAAGAAGCAACAAGTGTTGTGGTATTTCTGTTATAAGAAATACCCACTCATCATATCCTCTCTTTGTAAGCAGCAACAAAAGAAGCAATGTAAAGAGGGAAAGAGTTGCTAGACAGAAGATGACCTCTAGGTTGTTCAGTCATCATTGCTGTTAGCAGTTGAACCAGGTTTCCATGATCCTTTATGCGTGAACCAAAGTCATAATGCTTATATCTATAATTCTTTATACTTTAGCTGAACCTTAGTTTGTCAGTTAATGGTATTTGTACGTGTTAGTAAATATTAATCCTTTTAGTCCTCTTTTTTTCCTTTTTGTATTTTAAATTTATTCCCATATTATTCATTCTCCCAAAATCTTCATTGTATTAGCAAAGAGTGTGTATAAATTGTACAGCAAAAGTGTTGGTTTATAATCTGTGAATGACCTATATTTAGGAATTGAATATTGGACTGTACTTCCTTATGGCTGGCCCAAGTCTAAAACAGATGTCTAGGAAAGAGGCACTCAAACTGCTAAAGATGTCTACAGAAATATGGACAGGACTAGTTCCTTTTCAATCACCAATTGTTGTTGCAGATGTTTTTTGAAATGATGAAAAGGGGATCCATTAAAAAATGTTAACTCAGTGAGAACAGTCTGTTGTCCCAGCTGTACTAGTGAAATATGAGAGGGAAGGATCATAGATAAATATAGTTTTGACAGCTAGAAGATTCAAGATTCACAGAAGCTGGGGTCGTTTTTTTAAGCCTATAACAAGTTCAGCTGTCTCCAAAGCACTCTCTTATGGCCAGTGGTGGCTCTCGAGCACCATGCCTCTATTTCCCCTCTTCAGGGCCCTTTAAGAACTCCAAACAGCCTCATGGCTACCACCATCCCTGCCTGGAGCTGGTTTAATAACAAAAAAAAAAAATCAAGTACAATCCTCAAGGTCCCAAAATAAAGTCCACCCCACATACGAAGTTCATACTCGGCTCTGAAATCTTCCATCACACCCAGAGCTATTCTTCTGTCGCAGTCTGTTCTTTGTGAAGCTGCCACTCCCTGCTCTTCCTAGCTGGAGCTCAGCCTTCTGACTCTGACTTCCAGACCCCAACCTTTCTCTCAATGAGGGTCTCCTGCAGCAGGGTATAATACTGATAAAATTTGTTATAACTTGGAACATGCACAGGGCAAGTAAGTAATACTCACAGAGGGATTTAGGCTTTGCTGTACTGAGATAGGATAATATTAGCATTGCAAGGCTTACAGGCAGTAGTTTGTGATCAGCATAACTGACTAAAACTAGGACTGATGCCAGCGAAGCTCCATTTTGAAGTCCCCAGATTCTGTTTTGTGTCCCTGGCTTCCATTTTCAATAAGTAATAGTCACTCCACCATTAGATGGAAACTGCAGATCACATTGGGCTAAATAGAGAATTGGCAGTAAAAGGGTGGTAAACAATGACTTAAGATCATAACACTGAGGTAAATAACAGTTGCAAGTCTAAAAATAGAACTGACAATTAGCAAAAGAAGGTAAATAAGTAGGATGCTGTCGTGTCTAAAAATAGAATTGAAAAAACAGTGTAAAGGTCAGTCTGGCAGTTGAGAGAGAGGGGGACAATTGAGAGAGATGATCAAAGATTCTGAGCACGTGCCGGAGAGACAATGCAGCATAATCACTGGAGTAAGTCTGTCAGGTGAACTTACAGTTACCGCTATGGTCACAGCTATAGTAGAGTGTTTTGTGTATATATGTGTGCGGGGAGATTAATAAAGATGAATGGGTGTGTTTGTGTTGATTGTAAAAGGCCTCGTGTGTGTGTGTGTGTGTGTGTGTGTATGTGTGTATAAAAGGCCTCTTACAATCAACACAAACACACCCATTCATCTTTATTTCCCCCCCCCAACACACACGCCCCACTATAAATAAATAAATTAAATAATATGTAAGACCTAAAGAACATCTAAGAACTGCTGTCGGCGACCTGTGGAAGACTGGCAATCTGAAGTGGCTTAGCGTCACTTCTGTAAGGCAATATGATTTGGAGTACTCTTTAACTTGTAAGGGATTTGTGTTTTATATTGTTGGATTGTTGTTTGCACCAATAAAAGGGTGACTTATTTTGGAAAAGAAGACTGCTTGTGTCAATCATTTGTTGGAGGGCTGTGTGTGTATCCACTGGGCGTCACAGGTCCAAGCTATTCTGGAAAGCTTCTAAATGGGGAATCCCTGGCAAACCCAAGATATTCGCTGGCCACCCTGGAGACCCATACTTCAGGATAACTGATCGGTGAACAGGTTTGCTGTTTTGAGGGAACCGTTGGTAAACTCGGGAGGGGACAATAGCTGAGCTATTCTGGGGGGGGTAACAGGACTGAGGTGGTGACCCTGGGGAACCTATTTTTGCCTTCCAATTATAAGAGAACAAACAACTGATTACGGTTTAACAGACACATTGTAGGCTTTTAACACTTGTTCTTGTTTGAGTGCTTGCACATGTCCATTCCAGTGTAGGTGCGTGTACGCCCAGACCACAGTTTAGAGAATTTTTTCCCCAGTGGTATCTGTCGAGTTGGTTCCAGCGTCCTCTGGTGCCACACGCTCATATAAAGGACCCTGCTGACTCCCGCTCCCCTTCAGTTTCTTCTTACCGCCTGTGATGGTTGTTAGAACCCCTCTTTGATCAGGCAATCCTCCTAGTGGTTTTTTCTCCAGTTCTTAGTGTAAATAGTTATTGTAGTTTGTTAGGAATTAGTTGACTAAATTTAATAGTTTCGGCCGCCTCCATGCTTAGCTAGGGGGGTAATTTGCATCCCCAGTTCCAGGGCATACCTTAGTCACCGTGTTTCAAGCCCTGTGCCTGCTGTGGTAAGTCTGTTCCTTTGCGTGACCTGTCAAGGTTCCTTCCCCACTATGAACTCTAGGGTACAAATGCGGGGACCTGCATGAAAAGCCCCCTAAGCTTATTTTTACCAGCTTAGGTTAAAACTTCCCCAAGGTACAAACGATTTTACCTTTCGTCCCTGGACTTTATTGCTGCCACCACCAAGCATCTAACAAATATAACAGGGAAAGAGCCCACTTGGAAATGTCTTTCCCTCAAAAAATCCTCCCAAACCCTACACCCCCTTTCCTGGGGAAAACTTGATAAAAATCCTCACCCATTTGCGTAGGTGAACACAGACCCAAACCCTTGGATCTTAAGAACAATGAAAAAGCAATCAGGTTCTTAAAAGAAGAATTTTAATTGAAGAAAAAGTAAAAGAATCACCTCCATTCAGCACAACTTATTTTTGTCAGCCATTTAAACAAACTAGAATCTAATGCATATCTAACTAGATTGCTTATTAACCCTTTACAGGAGTTCTGACGTACATTTCTGCTCTGGTCCCAGCAAAGGCAACACACAGACAGAGAGAACCTTTGTTTCTCCCTGCCTCCAGCTTTGAGAGTATCTTGTCTCCTCATTGGTCATTTTGGTCAGGTGCCAGCGAGGTTATCCTAGGTTCTTAACCCTTTATAAGTGAAAGGGTTTTTCCTCTGGCCACGAGGGATTTAAAGGTGTTTACCCTTCCCTTTATATTTATGACAGACCCGCACTCGAGCTGTTTCAAGTGCTTGGGGGAGTGTCTTAGGAAGGACCGCTGCCAAATCTGCAGGGACTTCAGACCGCAAACTGAAAAGGACTGAGCTGCAGGACTGAAGGTCCTCCTCATGGAGGCAGCCTTAAGACCTGCCTTGGAGCCATGCTTGAACTCCACACTGAGCAGCTCTCCCAACCTCTGGATTCACAGCGCAGATTGTCTTCTCTGGTGCCTAAGAAGAAGCATCGTAAGCACCAAGAAAAGAGTCAGTCCCCGGTGCCAAAGGCAAAAAGACCATGAGAGAGAGGACCTGCTCTTCTCCCCCGGCATGGAACTCAGGTCGCCGCAACTCCAGTGCTGCCGCAAGCTCCACTGGCACAGGAACAGCTTCCTCGGGGGCAGACAGCATACTGCACAGTTCTAGTATTGTCAACTTCTGAGGCTTCACAGCAGCCAGGGACCTTCTTACCTTACTGGTACCGGCATCCCCAGAGGGGCAAGACTTGGCACCACTGGTGCCCTCAAGCATCGGGGAGTTGTTGCCAAGACTTCACCTGGTGCCACGGCAGCTGTCTGGGAATTGGATGGTGTAACCAAGTTCTGCTGTGCTGAGAACCCAGCAATTTGAAGTAATCTGAGTCCAGGTATCCAGGAAGCAGGAGAGGCAGTTGGAGAACAAGGGTGTAGCTGGATCCAGTGCAGATGGGATAGCAATGCCAACATCAGGCCTCTCATCAAAACAAGTGTTTTGAGGATCTCAAGTTTCTGGGGTTGGACTGCGCAGAGTGTGGTGTGAGATTTTTAGCATCTAGTGTGTTTGACGGAGCCAGATGTAATAGCAGATATGATCTGAGATTTGTGTGTCTCAAAACACTGAAATGTTCTTGGTTCCTAATTCTGAAGTGTTTTGAGGAGAATAGCATGTGTGGATATACAAACTTCAGCTAAAATATTAATTTAAGTCTTCTGTGTTTCAAATGAGTTTCATTCTAATCTTAAAAGGATTTTTTTCTATCAAGATGTTTTCAAAAAATAAGCTGTTTGATCTATAATGCAGCATAAGAAGCTTACTGCATAAATGCCTTGCTGATAGGATCAGTTGTCTGGTTCTAAATTAGTGGAGGAGAAACTGTAGATGATGGAACTGATCATAAATTTGAACTTTTGAATTTTGCTGATAAATGGAGTATATTTTGTTGCTAGTTTTTCCGAATCAGCAATTTTTATACCGTTTTATATATTTTTTTTTGTGTCCTTAAACTGGTGATACAATGTCATCTTATGACTTTTCATTCAGATGAGACCATGCAGGCTTCCTTAAAAGTGGTCCCATGTTGCTTTTGTTAATATATTTTTTGTAAGTCACAAACGTACAGTCTTTGAGGTACAAACCATCACCAAATTTTTTGCATCACTGATTTAAGTGGGGCTCTTACAAATTGATGCTTGTGTTAGTACCTACCTGTTATTAAATATTAACCCTTTTAGTCCTTTCCTTTCTGCATATTTCATTAACATATAAATAAATTTATTCTTTAGAATCTTTGATATTAGCAGAATGTGTTTGAATTCTCAAGTCCAGAATACTAGCTCTTGACCTGTAAATAACCCTGCTCAGGAATTGTATGTATCAGGCTGTATCTTAGAATCCTTGGCATCTCCATGTCTATAAAACTCCAGATAGTCTTAGAAACCATTCCCTTAAAATAAATAAATTATATAATGCTTACATAAGCATATATAAACCTGGGAAACTGATGACGGATGATTGTTAGAACAGATGTTTCCTATTGGGGAGTGATTATGATTATGGGGGAAGAAAGACCCACTGAAAGATATTATATTGGTGAATTGTTAGTCCTCTCAGCTGTAAATAATTATGCCTTCACACATAAATCAGGTAAACTGAAAATGTATAAAAAATGAAATCAGAACATATGTTTCTTTTGGCAAAGAGGGGTATTTGTTTAAAAACCCTATATGATGACAGTGTTTTTGGAACTTGGGGAATGAAACTGTGCTTCCCACCAGTTGCAGTGAAGAAGAGACACAGAGCCAGCTCTTTATCACATCAAGGGTGGTAATGCATCTCTTCTTGCTGTATTCTGTATAGTGCTGTACTAACCTCTGATTGATAATCTTTGGTTAAATAATTTGCTGATGTTCAAAAACCAAGTAGTCATTAACTCAGACACAACACTTGCTAAGGGTAACCTAATTTTGATTGGACCAAGTTGCACAGTATGTTTCACACCTGATTTGTCCAAAGAGAAAGGCAATGCAAGATGGAGGAAGCAAAGTTCACAAACTATTAAGAATCAAGGGTGAGTTTGAGAAACCTGACTTTACAGGTCAACAAGCCATCTGAAGGAAGACTGACATTTCAGAAATCCCAAGACCTTGGGGAGAAGTTATGATGTTAACAAACAAGCCACTCCAGGCTTTTAACCAAATTCTTTCTCTGCACCCAAAGAACTGCTAGCAAGAAGCACTGTGCCAGCAGAACATCACCATCTGGATCCTTGTCTGCAGTTCTAGCTCTTATTCTGAGAGTCCTGAAGACTCAGAGCTGAATGAAGAGTTGGCAAACCTCCTTTTGTTTTGTTTTTTTTAATTGCAGATGTCCAAGTCTTCTTTCATGGTAGGTTTTTTTAGGGTAGGATGTGAAAGTGTGGCTGTGTGCATGATAACACCCACAAAGTCCACCTGGGGAAAGCCTCAAATGTTTTGCAGGGTTAAACAGCTTTAAATACTTTCTCACAAAATTATTCATTAAAGTGTGTTCTGTGTTTTATGTTATAAAGTCTTGAGAAATTCAGATTGTCATCTGTAATTTATGGTAAATAAGAGTTGTCAAACTTCTGTTTATCAAAAGTATTCTGATCAATATCTCTTGGGGAAATATGGGGAGTAGAAAGGGTTAGCTACCACATAAGAACTGATGTCTTAAGGAAGCTTTATAATTGGCTCTGAGGTAGTGATTCAGACATTAGGTAATTTGGTTTCATATTAAGATGTTTAACCATTCAAATTGTAGATTTAATTGAGCCTAGTAAATCTTTAGTTGGGATTTATAAGCAAATAGGTAGACATCTTGGAATCCTTAATCCTTAGTGATTAACTAATTTTTGTATTAATTTGGTTTGATTTAACCTCCAATCCAATATTGAGACTTACTTGTTTGGTCTGATAGTTGCAATGTTTTTTTGTTAGTTTAGTTTAGTTTAATGTTAATAGTAGATCTCCTTTGTAAATACCTTTTCTTAAATTGAGTTTAGTTAGTTTAGTTTGTGGCTCGCGGGCTGGCTTAAAATGGCTTGCAGGCTGGATCCACCCCACGGGCCGTAGTTTGCCTACCCCTAGAGTACAGAGTATATTAGAGTGAAGATTACTGAAATCATTGTAATTGTAGTGGAAAGGACAAAAAATACTAAAAATTCCAATAACAGTATTTTATTACTCCCAGTCTAAAGAATTATGAACATTTTGATATTTGAGGCAAAGATAAGGCTGCTGGTAGCTTTAAAAATCAGCCATGGCTGGGCTCTGCCAAAATAGGAAGTCAGTTTCCTTTTGCTTGAAAAAACTGTTCGTTTTCAGCGAGTAGCAAATTGAAGGGAAACCACTAGCAAAGCTCCTAAAATTTGGAAATGGTTTGACAAAAGGAATGTAAGAGGGTTTGATTTAGATAACTCAATATGGAAAGCATTAATACTTTGTCCATTCCGGGGAAAGGTTCGCAGCTTCACTGTGTTCCTGCATCCGATGAAGTGAGCTGTAGCTCACAAAAGCTTATGCTCAAATAAATTTTAGTCTCTAAGGTGCCACAAGTCCCCCTTTCCTTTTTGTGTTCCAAAAATCACTCTCTCTCATAGTTATATTTATATCCTACATGTTTACAACAATTCTGATTGTAGATGGAGAGAAATGTGACAGTTTTACATGTTGCAGATACACACTTCCCCATTCTGATCATTGTCTTCTACTTTTCCACCCTGCTCCCCAAAAAGTTGCAACAATTTAACTATCAGAAAATACAACTGCTTGGTAAACATAGACTCTAGACTGTATTTACATCATGAACAGTCTCTCTTCTTCCCTTTCCCCGAAGTATGGGAAGTAAATCTTAGGAGTTATGCATCATTAATGACCTTCATTTAACTTCTGTAGTGTGGTCAGGCCAATAAGGATGATTCTGGAGAAATGATTTGGAGGATTTTTGCTTGAATTTACAGGTTGAAGACATTTTCCTGGTTTGATCTCAAGGCAGTTGGTTGTCGTAGCACTATGCTGTGATCTATATGAGCCACATGACGTATGGATGAGGCTCTGTTTATATAAAGCACTTGGATAGAATGCCTGAATTTTCTGATGAGAAACTCTAAAAACAAGACACGCAGGAGTTGTAGAAACTTCCAAATGCATTAATTCAGTATTAGATCTGCACTTGCAGGTGGCTAACCATAGGCCTTATGGAGGAAGATAAGTTCCTTGAGCTCTCTAACAAATCAGTCTGCTACCTGAAGAAGCAGAACTCTATGTAGGCCAAGGGTCACATGTATAAGGGGACAAAATTCCCTTTCTTTCCCCACTCGCTCTCAAAAGAGAGAAGCTTTTAGGTTTAGATGTTTTAAAGGAGAAAAGGCAAATACAAAATGGGGTTAATAAGTACCAGTGATGGTGAAGAAAAAGTGGTAATCTTCAAGAAGATAACCATATTCTCTAAAGCACTATTAAACTAAATAAATCAAAGCCCAGTTAAGCTATATGGTCTGGTTTTTTTATAGTATCTTGAGGAGCCACAGCCTGATAACTTAACTGCAATTTAGAGACTACTACCTGTCTATATACATGAAGTAGTAAACTATGGAAGGGGATGGACAAATAAAACTCCACTGGTCTAAATGTTGCATTTATTAAAAAAACAAAAACAAACCATAAACAAAGTTCTCAAATTAGCTTGAGGCAAGCACAGGTAATAAAGTTAAAATTCCTTTTGACTAGGGGCTGCTATTCTCAACTTCTGTTGGCTTCTAGTGTCTAATAATTTTTGTTATATTGCAGGTTGTATGAAGAGGGGGAAGCCTCCTGTTTGAAATACCATCAGAGTAAGTGGTTTTCATTGTTACACAAACTTAATAGTGAATTTGATCAATGAGTTTTTGTCATGGTTTCGGTAAGTGTGAAATTATTTTCTAACTCACAAAACATAACTTGACCCTAATTGGAGGAAAAATAAGGTTCATGTATGTAAAAAGTGCTTGTTCAAATCTGACATTTAGGTTTCCTCATATACATTCAGGGTTTGGGGTTTTTTGTTTTGTTTTTACTCTTTCTGTAGAATCTTATTTTGGCTTTTGTATTCCTTTGATTATCACTGTCCTTTTGCACCTCTCTATATGTAGGTCTGTAATACTTGCCTAAATAAGTGTCTGCAAGTGACTGTCCTTGAACCTAGTAGGTGCTAAAAAGGTACAGAAAGTTAATAAAGGTTTCAGAGTAGCAGCCGTGTTAGTCTGTATTCGCAAAAAAGAAAAGGAGTACTTGTGGCACCTTAGAGACTAACAAATTTATTTGAGCATAAGCTTTCGTGAGCTACAGCTCATTTCATCGGATGCATTCGATGGAAAATACAGTGGGGAGATTTATATATATACACACACACACACACACACACACACACACACACACACAGAACATGAAACAATGGGTTTTATCATACACACTGTAAGGAGAGTGATCACTTAAGATGAGCTATTACCAGCAAGAAGGAGGGGGGGGAAGGAGGAAAACCTTTTGTGATGATAATCAAGGTGGGCCACTTCCAGCAGTTAACAAGAACAGAGGAACAGTGCGGGGTGGGGTGGGGGAGAAATAAGATGGGGAAATAATTTTACTTTATGTAATAACCCATCTACTCCCAGTCTCTATTCAAGCCTAAGTTAATTGTATCCAGTTTGCAAATTAATTCCAATTCAGCAGTCTCTCATTGGAGTCTGTTTTTGAAGGTTTTTTGTTGAAGGATAGCCACTCTCAGGTCTGTAATCGTGTGACCGGAGAGACTGAAGTGTTCTCCGACTGGGTTTTGAATGTTCTAATTCTTGATGTCTGATTTGTGTCCATTTATTCTTTTACGTAGAGACTGTCCAGTTTGACCAATGTTCATGGCAGAGGGGCACGGCTGGCACATGATGGCATATATCACATTGGTAGATGTGCAGGTGAACGAGCCTCTGATAGTGTGGCTGATGTGATTAGGCCCTATGATAGTGTCCCCTGAATAGATATGTGGACAGAGTTGGCAACGGGCTTTGTTGCAAGGATAGGTTCCTGGGTTAGTGGTTCTGTTGTGTGGTTGCTGGTGAGTATTTGCTTCAGGTTGGGGGGGCTGTCTGTAAGCAAGGACTAATAAAGGATCACAAAATGGCTTTACAAAAACTGACTTCAGCCTCTCACTACTCCATGAACTTAAACAGTATTTCCACTTTATAGGGTAGAGTGTGTTGTGGAAAATGAGTCACGCCATCTATTTGGTTCAAACAATCTGAGGCCTTTTATTGAATACAAGCATGCAGGGAGAGGGAGACAGAGATGGTCACCAGGTGCCACCCTGGTCTCTCTCTACCCTGCCCCTATAATACCAGTCTTATATAGGTCCAAATCCAAGCCAAATGATACATTTCCTTATTAGTTATTTTTCACCACTCAAGCATTATTAATAAAGTCTTATGAGGAGATAATGGAAAGACCATTTCATAATTAGCACTGTGCTGACGCACCTTGTTATTATCAAGATCTGTGGTTTGCTGTGGCAGTGTTTTGACTAGGGACTTTTGCAGGGTGGAGGGTGCATATAATGGACAGCTAGGGACTCTTCTGGAGGCCCTTTGGCTCTTTTCTAGTTAGAGATTAGCCTAGTCCATTATCTGGCTCAAGTGCCACAGCCCAGCATATGTAAATGCTTTTAGCTTAAGCCAAGTCTTAGAGTATACAGGCCTGTAGGCCTCTTGCGTATGTTGCATATAGTGCATAGATTGTGCTGCAAACTGAGAAGGGGTCAGGTCAACAGTAATTTCCCCCACAATTGTAAGTGTCTTGCTCAGAATTGGGAGCAAATCCAGATCTCTTGGTTCCCTGTCATGAGCCTCAACCACAAGATTATCCTTCCTTCTATAATTGCGAAAAGCATCCTTTTGAATATTCTTACTGTATGATCCAGTTCAGGCTAGCACTCTTGCACTCTAGCACTCTTATCAACTTCAGGCCTTATTTCTGCTAGACTTGAACTAAATGTTCTCGAGATCTAAACCACAACTCTGGGTGCCAGGTGACTCGCCCTTGGTGGTTATGGACAAATCACTCTGTCTCAGATTCCCCTTTTGTAAAATGAGGATTATATCAAACTACCTCATAAAGATTATGGGAATTTCTATTCTAGATGGAGCAGGTAGCACTGCCTGTTACTAAGGTTTCCCAGTCTGAATGTTTTGGAAGACTTCAACCAAAACAGTTCAACTGTTTCTGAGAATGGAGCTTGTTTTTCACTGTTGAGAAAATCCTCGGTTACCTTTTCTTAGGAAAGTTTTAGTGCTCCCCTGACTTGGAGCAGAGACTTGAAACTTAGCAGGAGGGTGGCTTTGCATTAGTGATGCATCTTTTGTTGTTCCCGTGAAAATGCACTCAAATTTGGTCAAGATATAAGCCGTTAAATTGCTGTTCACACATGCTCAGTGGAAACTTGCTAGAGCTTAATAGCTAAAATCTCTGAAGATTCTGCCCATACTGAGTATGCACCATCTCCTCACAGCTCCTAATGCTGACCAGGCTATAGATTTGACATCCCCATAGAGCAGCTGAACATGCTTCTTCCTCTTGCAGCTTCTACATGTGACCAGACTACATGTGCCATCTCCAGAGTGAGTGAGCATGCTTCAGCCTAAGGCTACAGGAGTGAACCATTCTTTCTCTGTAATGGTTGCTCCCTGTAATGGGGCCAGGCACTGGAAATGAGAGCAGGGAGCGTGTTTCTCCAGTGTTCTCAATGACACATGCTTCCCACTGCGGGCACTGCAGCATTGAGGAGAAGAAGACTGACTCAAATGCAGAGGGCATAAGAGCCAGATGTAGAACATGTTGGGGAGGACCAGAGGAATAGACAAGAATCCTGGGATGAAGACTGGAACTGGAGGCTGGTAGGGTGTGGAGACTGGGATAGACTGAGTAAAAAGACTAGCTCCAGGAGCCAGCAAGGCAAACTATGAGCTGGGAGGCGAAGGAAACTGAGACTCCCAGTATGAGCAGACTGCGACTGGGAACCAGGGTGGGTGGCCTGGATGTGGAGGGGAAACAAAGTTGCCAAGGTGCACAGGCAATTCTGACATTTCCTAACGTTTGAGTTCTTCACTTTGCAACTTTAATAGGATCCTGGGACCGAGATCCAGAGGCGATGCCTTTTTCATCTTATGGAACACACCTCTCCTGTATACCTTCCTTTATACCCTGTTGCTGTCTGTGGTCATACAAGGACCAACTAAGCCAAAGTCATCCTGATAGCCGCTGCATGGCCAAGCAAACCTGGTATTCATACCTACAGTGGATGTCCACATGCCCACCACATGTCCTACCACTTCTTCCAAATCTCCTTTCACAGGATGTAGGTCAGACCTTGCACCTGAACCTGGAGATACTCCACTTGAGAGCTTGTCTCCTCAGTGGTTCCAAGGCGAGGAGATGATCTGCTATGAGGAAGTCAGACATTTTGTTAAACAGTAGACAGTCAACTATACGCTCAATATACTTCCACAAATGGAAGAGATTTCAAACATGGTACCTAAATAAACAAATGGAAGCCTCCACGTCTACCCTGCCATTAGTCCTGGACTACATACTTCATCTTAAGAAATCTGGTCTCTCAGTGAGTTCACTCCAAGTACACCTGGCAGCAGTCACAACCTTCCACCATAAGGTGGATGAGGTTTCAGTGTTTGGTCATCCAATTACCAAAGTTTTCTACAGGGCGTATGCAATCTCTGCCTAGAACCCAGAGCCCCAGCTTCTCCATGGGACCTCACTTTAGTGTTTCAGTCTCTCACAAGCGTCCCATTTGAACCTTTGGCTTCATGCTCACTACTACACCTTTCCATGAAAGTAACCTTTCTCGTTGCCATTGTGTCCGCAAGGTACGTAGGAGATCTTGGGGCCCTTATTGGCATACCCACCATATATGATCTTTCTCAAGAACAAGGTCACCCTAAGACCGCATCCTACATATTTACCTAAAGTCCTTCTTCTTTCTACCTCAACCAACTCATTCATCGTCCCACATTCTTCCCTAAACCTCACAAGAACGGACAAGAGGTGGCATTCCAGAACCTGGACATCAGAAGGACACTAACCTTTTATCTCAAACAGATCAAACCATTCAGAAAAACTCCTAAATTGTTTCTTTCCACTACAGAGGGGATTAAAGTCAAACCTATATCTAAGCAGAGACTTTCCAAAAGGATTCAAGTTGTATCCAGCTATGCTTCTGTCAACATGAGCTACAACTCCCATAATGAGTCAGAACACACTCCATAAGATCAGTTGAAACATTGATAGCCTTATTGAATGACGTGCCTATTACTGACATATGTAAAGCAGCCACTTGGACATCATCTCACACATTCATACAACACTATATCATTGACCAGGATTCACCATCTGACACTCGGCTGAGAGAGACAGTCTTATTATCCATTCAAACCTAACTTCGAAGCTCCTCCATCCCTCTGAGGGGTGCTGATCTACAGTCATCTAAAGTGGAGAACCCACAGGGACAACACTTGAAGAATGAAGAGGGGGTTACTCACTTTTTGCAGTAACTGATGTTCTTCAAGGTGTGTCCTCCTGTGGGTGTTTCACTACCCAGTCTCCTGCCCTTTACTTGGGAGTTCTAACTGAAGTTCTCTGCAGTAGAGAAGGAACTGGGGGAGGGAGGGAAAGGGCCGCAGCTGCACAGCTCTAGTTAACGGCCGCTGCAGGTGTGAGATGGGGAGAGCACATGTGCAGCCCAGCCGGGTACTACTATCAAAATTCTCTGACTAGAGGCATAGGGCCCACTCTCACAACAGCATCGTCACTTTAATGGTGGACTCCCTACTACAAAGAGGGGCAATAGAGCAGGTTTCTCTAGAATTTCAAGGGATTGGTTTCTATTCAACTTATTTCCTGATTTCCCCCCCCCCCCCCCCAAAAGATGCATGGAGACCAATTTTGGACCTCCCACCATCTCAGTCACTTCATCCGCAAACTCAAGTTTCCTATGGTCACATTAGCAACAATCACCCCATCATTAGACTGTCTTGTTGTTTATGGCTCTCACTATGCCAGATGCTTATTTTCACGCAGTCATTCATCTTCTCCACAGATTGTTCCTGAGATTCACAGTTGACCCAAAGCATTTTCAATACAAGGTCTTGCCATTTGGACTCACTGCTGCTCCCAGGGTCTTCACCAAGGGTTTTTTCCATTGTGGTACCCTACCTCAGGCATTATGTGGTCCTTGCATTCCCCTGTCTAGATGACTAGCTCCTAGCGGTGTGATCCAGGGAGGAAGATCAGCTTTCAACCTCCATGTTGCTCAGACTCCTTTCTTCCCTCAGAGTCTGCATCAACATAGAAAAATCAACAATGAATCCCCACGCAATCCCTAGACTTTATAGAGGGATTCATCAACACAAACTTGCCTTCCGAGGGACAGGTTCCAGTCTCTGCAGGAAATCATAGCCCAAGTAGTTAACAGTCCTTTTGCCCCAGCCAGGACTTGCCTTATGCCGCCTTGGCAACCTGGCCTCATGCACATACGCCTCTGCCTTCTCTGACTTCAGATGTGGCTCCTGAGAGTTTACTCACCCATGTAGCACACCGTGGACCTTATGCTGACAGTTGCCCCCACGGTACTCTTTCCTGCAGTGGTGGATGAATCCCTGGTGGATTTGCGTGGGAGTCCCCTTTCTCCTCTCCTCCCTGGACAGGACAGTCATCACTGACGCATCTCACCTAGGATGGGGAGCACACATGGGAGACCACATGACACTGGAAGTATGGATTCCTTAGGAATTGAGGATGCATATCAACATCCTGGAACTCCAGGTGATAAGAAGGGCATGCCAAGCATATTTCTCATCCATCCAGTCCCATCATGTTCTTAGTATGTTGGACAACACCACTACTGTTTCATTACATCCACAAACAGGCACAAAATCCATCGCTCTGTGTATAGAGGCAGTCAACTTCTGGAAATGGTGCATTGCCTCCTGGATCCTGTTATCTGCAGCCTGTCTTCTGGGCACTCAGAATGTGATCACAGACTCACTCAGCAAATGGTTTGTGATCAACCATGAGTGGGAACTCTCAACACCGTGGTTCACGACATCTTTGACCAATGGGGAACTCAGGCCATGGATCTCTTCACCTTCCCATCAACAACAGATGCAGCACATACTGCTCTGCGGGGGTATTGATTGCCATTCTTAGAATGATGCTCTCATACTCCACTGGTTAGACAGATCAGCTACATCTCCTCTTCGCCTTCTGCCATGAGTACTCCACAAGATCAGATGGGACAGACGACAGTCATCCTTATCACTCTCTGCTGGCCCAGACATTTCCTGTTTCCCAACCTTCTCCTCATGTCCACTCATCCCCCAGTTCCCATCCTCATTTTCCCTGAGCTACTGACACAGCACAATGGCAGAATCAGACATCCCAATCCTCAGATGCTTTACCTCAGAGTTGGTATGTGGATGGGCATCTTCTTTAGAACAGGCGTGTTCATCAAAAATGTGAAACATCCTATTGAGCAGCAGGAAAGCCATTCTCTTATTATTTTCTTCCAGAAACTGCATGCAACTACAGAGGAATGTCTATCCAGTCCCTTGACATCCAGCAAGCTCTGACATTCTACTTGCAGAGAATGAAACCAATTAGGAAGTCCTCTAGATTATTTGTTGCAATAACAGAGATACTCTGGGCAAACCATCTCCACGAAGAGAATCTTGAAGTGGATTTTGATTTGCATTAAACTCTTCTACCAGTTGTCGGGCCTACCTCTCCTGACGGTTGCAGGCTCACTCCACAAGAGCTCAGACTTCAACCATGGCCACCCTTCAGGATGTGCTTCTTGTAGGCATAGGTAGAGTAACCAGGAGGAGTTCTTTGCACATCTTTGCTGCACATTGCACCTTAGTGCAGGACTCTGCAGTCAGTGCTTCCTTCATCATGGCAGTTCTCCACATGACCACTCCATCCTTAGCCTTGCACCTTCCTCCAACTTAGGTACTGCTTGTTAATCACCCTCAGTAGAATACAATAGGGACCATCACTCAAAGAAGAAGCAGAGGATTCTTACCTGTAAGTGGAGGTTCTTCAAGATGTGTGGTTCTTATCTGTATTCCACTTCCTGCCCACCTTTCCTTCTGCTGCAGATTGGTCAATTCACAGTGGAGAAGGAACTAAATGTGTGGTCTATCCACTCTGCCCTTTATTGCCTCTGATGGAAGCACGAGGCGAGCCAGGGTATGTGCACGGACCGGTGGACACTACTTTCAAATTCTCCAACTTCTGATGCATGGTGTGCATGCATAACCCTCAGTGGAATTCAGATATGGACCAGACATCTTTAAGAACCTTCAGTTACAGGTAAGTAACCTCCTCTTTTCCTTTTAAGTCTTTTATATTGTGCCTGTGACAGTTTAATATGTTGATGGGCTGTGAAAGTAGTAGGTAGTGAATGTAGTTACTTTCCGTTTTTGAGGTTGCTTGGGAACAAAGTAGTACAGAAAGAACTAGAAGGAGGAGTGCCTCTAAAAATTATGCAACAGACATCAGCTGTTTGCTTTGTTAGTAAATATTAATCTTATGATTCTTTTGTATATTAAACTCTCTTGATTCTTTGGCCCAAAATCCCAGAATCTTTTATGTGATTTTAGATAAATGGATGTCTGTAATCATAGTTGGACTGTACTTAATGATCTAATCTGTTTTTTCCCCCTCACCTTGCTAACTTAGTTCAGATGTCCAGGAACGGACCCCTGGCAACTAATAGATGTGTGTTGTAATGAACAGGATTGTGTAATTGATAAGGGATGCTTATAAATGCATACTGTTATTGATAAGTTACTAGTAATTAACAACATGGAGAGGGAACATTTGTTATAACAGGTGTGTTCTATAATCATTATAATAGCAAACCACTGAATAATGCATTGATTAATGTCCATTCATTAAGAGTTAATTGTGGCCACTGATGGTCCTGGTAGTGCTAAATTAGTTACAAACGTTGTTTGGCTTATTGATTCAAAATAAAATTCAAAACATGAGAGGATTTTCTTTTGACCTACTGCTATATAAAGGGATGAATTTTGGGGAGTTGGTCAGAAGTGAAGTGAGCCACCAAACTTCTGCAGTCAGAGACTGGTATATATGTCTTTTCCTTTCTGTATTCTGTGTAGTGCTGTATTAAGAATTGATTTTGTCTACGTGTAACAGCATTCAATCCTTACAATTAGTACTCAAGTATACAGTTCAACTATTTTAAAATACTCAGAAATCAAAGGCCAACTTCAGGAAGACCCTCAAATACATTAAGGCCTTTCTACTTTTAATTTTACCAGGTACTGCGAGTGGGTGACCCTTAGAAAATTGAAATATAAATTGGATTCCCTTTGCCTGTTACTAAATAACACAGTTACTTCAAATCAGGTAAGAGAGTGAAGGTCAGTCTCTAGAATGCAACTGACATGTCACAAATGTAATTGCTGAGTGGTTGGTAGGTTTTTTTTTTTGTTTGTTTTTTTTGGCACTTCAGTTTGAACTTGCGTACGATTCTACCAATGCACACAAAGGGAATATAGGATAAATATTTTATAAAATTTGTAAGTCCCACTTTCAGAAATGCCTATGCAGCTGGGCACCTAAATTCCATGGATTTTTAATGAGACTTAGACCAGATCTGCACTACAAATTTTTGCCAGCATAGCTAGGT
Source organism: Dermochelys coriacea (assembly GCF_009764565.3). NCBI lineage: Eukaryota > Metazoa > Chordata > Testudines > Dermochelyidae > Dermochelys > Dermochelys coriacea. Next base: position 245,229,382 of record NC_050068.2, read on the forward strand.
CTGTGTGTGTGTGCAGGGGTGATGTGATTTGTGACAGAAATAGTTGTGCCAGCAGAATCTCCTTGTGTAGGTGCAATTATACTGGCAGTAGTGTAGTTACACCCATGCTTTGAGCACATTGGCAGTATAGCTATATCATCAAAGCCTTCCAAGTGTAGACCTAGCTTAGGCACTTAGGAACCTGTGATTTTTGAAAATGGCACTTAGGCTCATGAGTCACTTGGGCAAAATTTTCAAAAATGACTATGATTCCCTCTTTTGACTCTATTGATGCTGTAATACTAATAAGGAAAAAGTACTAAATGTTTGTTTTTGACACTGCAATAAGAAGATATGACTTCGAACAAACACAGGGACTAAATGCGAGTTCGAAGGTGCTGTCTGATGCAATCAGTTTTCACAGTAGAATGGCATGCACAATAGCTCTTGGATGAATTTAAGATAGTGTGACAAAGTTCCTCCTCTACCTTGGTGGGTCCTGCGCTGATTGGCAGATTTGCTCCCCTCAGAGGTTCACGGCAGCCCTCAGTTTGGCCACTTTCGTGGCTCAAATCTGCTGTTCGCTCAGTTAGCCTCATCACTGGCCAGCATGGAGAAAAGGAAGAACAATAATCCCTGCAGTCTCTGCTGATCCACCTAATGGATCGGGGAACAGGCCAGAGATCTTCCCCACTGGTGGAACCCACAGTCCAGGTCAACTCCTCCGGTATTAAGTATGGAGTTGAGGATATGGAGGGAACCCAGGCCCACCCTCTACTCCGGGTTGCAGCCCAAGGCCCTGTGAATTGCAGCTGTCTACAGTGGCTCCTGTAACAGCTGTGTGACAGCTACAGCTCCCTGGGCTACTTCCCCATGGCCTCCTCCCAACACCTTTTTCATCCTCACCACAGGACCTTCCTCCTGATGCCAAATAGTGTTTGTACTCTTCAGACTTCCAGCAGCATGCCCTCTCACACTCAGCTCCTTGCACCTCTTGCTCCCAGCTCCTTGCACGCACTCCACAAACTGAAGTGAGCTCCTTTTTAAACCCAGGTGCCCTGATTAGCCTGCCTGTCTTAATTGATTCTGGCAGCTTCTTGATTGGCTGCAAGTGTTCTAATCAGCCTGTCTGTCTTAATTGTTTCCAGAAAGTTCTTGATTGTTCTGGAACCTTCCCTATTACCTTACCCAGGGAAAAGGGACCTACTTAACCTGGGTCTAATATATCTGCCTTTTGTCACTCTCCTGTAGCCATCTGGTCTGACCCTGTCACAATAGACAATTCTTTTTATACTAGATGTTGAATTATGAATTGGCAGTGATCAGTTTATTCATTCCAACTGACCTTTTCTTATAAGTGCTCTCCTCCCTCCAAAAAAGAGGAATTCTATTGTCACAGGAAGAAAAGGAGTACTTGTGGCACCTTAGAGACTAACAAATTTATTTGAGCATAAGCTTTCGTGAGCTACAGCTCACTTCATCTGATGCATCTGATGAAGTGAGCTGTAGCTCACGAAAGCTTATGCTCAAATAAATTTGTTAGTCTCTAAGGTACCATAAGTACTCCTTTTCTTTTTGCGAATACAGACTAACACAGCTGCTACTCTGAAAATTGTCACAGGGTTGCACTGGCCCTTTAAGAGGGAAGAGGCCAGTGCGTTTTTTTAGCTGCCTCCTGATTAGACTTAAAGAGGGCACATGGGCCCTAGAGGGTAGGGGAGTCCTAGTGGAGTCCAGGCTGACTGAGGGTATGTCTACACAGCAGCTAGACACCCCTGTTGGCCTGTGTCAGCTGACTCTGGCTGCATTGCTGTGTAGACTTCCAGACTCGGGCTGGAACTCGAGCTCTGGGACCCTCCTACTGCACAGGGTCCCAGGGGTCAGGCTGGAGCTTAAGCCTGGAAGTCAACAACCACAGTGAAACAGCCCCGAGTCCTGTGAGCCCAAGTCGGCTGGCACAGGCCAACTGCGGGTGTCTAGTTCCTGATTAGACATTCACTGAGAGCATAGGCTGGCAGGTGAGAGCTGCCTGGGAGAAAGTCTCCAGAGAATGGAAAGGTCTTTCTGGGAATAGGGAAGAACTGGCTAGGAGACCAGTGAAGGGGCTAGCTTATTGACCTTCCTGAGCAAGAGAGGCTGAATGGGGCTGAATCGTTGGGGCTGTGTTCCTTTTTATGACTGGGCCAAGGGGAAACTATGACAGGATCACTTGCCATTCTGCGCTGCCGGAGGGTGTGCCAGGAGGGGTTGCTTTGACACATTTCTTTTCCCTGAGGAACTGAAAAATTAACCTTCAAAATTGGTAGGTTATGTCTTGACTCTGTGTGAATTCCTATTTGTCTTTAAAATTAAAAATGAGAGGGGCTTAAAAATGAGAGGGGTTCTCTGGAGGCCAAAATATTTCAAACTTCTGATCACTTTTAAAGGTGGTGGGGGAAGGAAAAAGTCTAAAATTTAATTTATTAGATTCATTCAGTGGAGATGATTGCCTGATTCTGCATTCACTGAAGTCAATGGGAGCTTTACCAATGACTTTAATGAGTATACAGACTGGTCAATTAAATACTAATTTGGCAAGTTATTAAGATTTTAAATAGTAATATCAGAATGGTTTGTCTGCTCCAATAGATTTAAAACAAGATATCAAAAGATTATAGATCTGCTGGAAAACTGTCTTTCTTTATTTTTTTTTAAGTTCATCTCTATAGCTCTTTGTGAGAGGCCTCTTAAAGTAAGCAATTAAACTAATTGTATTCATCTAGCTGGGGATTTACCTAGTTATAACTTTTCTGCCTATTCCAAGCTTGCTGGGCTTCCCTTCCTCTTTATGGCTGTATATGGCCAGCAAGTGGTCCACTTTAGCAGGTTTGGGTGGTGGTGGGGTGGTGGACTGGGCAGGATGAGTATGCAGCTGTAGGAGGGAGTAGCGGAGAAAGAAGGCATGGGAACTATTTCACTCTTCTTACTGATTTATGGAGGTGTTTCAGGATATTTATAATCTCCCTCCATGCAGTGCTTTTTAGGAGTTTAATTGGAGCTATTGCCCCCTAAATTTATCTGGAACTGAAGGAACTTTATAGGCTTGTTGAGGTACAAACAGCCTCACCATCTGGGAGTCACTTTAGGATTGGCAGATTTGAAACAGCCAAAAAAGACACCAACCCCACGTAGGCTCTTGAATGACTGTCCTATTCTGGTTTAGAAAGGGAAATCAGCTGTCTTGGGCTTGTATGGAAGAGGAGAGACTAAAGAACATTTAGTTAATTAGTTCTCTAATGTTCCTTAGAGACTAAAGAACCCCTAAAGAACATTCTGAGATTCACAGAATGGGATTATTGGAGCTCCTCAGTGACCTTCTTAAAGGCTTGTTACAAAGGATTGAGGGAAGGAGGAAACCATGAACTGTGGAAGGTTTCCCAGAGAGTTGATGCTCTGGGGGAGCTCCTTTATTGTATGCTTTCTACATCTGCATGAAATTGGCTCCTCTCCTGCAAACCTCAGAAAGTCAGGAAAATAATGCTTTCTCCTAAATAAGAACACAAGTGCCCTTTGTTTTGAGACTAATATGATTTGCTTCATTTTAAAAAATATAAAAAATGTAGACAAAATTTTAAGTTTGAGAGTACAGTTTACAAACGGCCTTAATTCTACCCCATAGTCATTTGAGAGTTTCATACTACCGTTTTAATCCGTACATTTCTTCTTACTAGTACCAACTACTATAGTTTGCTCTTATCTCATTTGTTAGGAATTTTTTGAGTGCAACCTTTGTAGCTGCTTAGTTTTTATTCATTTGTATAGTCTATCAATTGTCTTGCAACTTGCTATATTAATTGGTATTTTAGTCTTTAAAATTATTTAGTCATCTTTCTTGAAATGTATACAAATGCTTGAGCAGTCCAGTAGTTATTTAATTCAGACTTGAAAGCAAATGTTTTTGGGTTGTTTTTTTTTTCCCCTCCTCTCTCTGATTTTCAGGAAACTTTATGGTGTGATCCTGGGAATCTGAAATATCCCTATTAAAAAGAAATTTTGGACACCAAAGCTCTTTATCATATGTAAATTTTACAAATTACTGTTTTCTCTTGATGTCATACATGTGCTTGATTCCATTCCTTCTGGCTGTTTTAAGTTCATGTTGACAAAAAATATTAAGAAAAGAAGAGGTGTATTATATTTTGTAGTTAAGAATGTCAAACTGATGATACTGAATTTTACAACTTGGCATACAAAAATTAGTGGCTGCCCCTAACTGCAACGTGGGTGAAATTACATCTCCAATAGAACTGGAGAAAAATAGGACACGCATTTGAGGGGAAATCTTTTAACTACAAATGATTTTTTTTTCATATTTGGAAGTCTGCTTCTCTGTATATCACAGAGTTATCAAAGGCAAGCCTTGTTTTTATAAAATGTCTTAGGTTTTATTAGTCCTTGAGTTGACATTCTGCTTTATAAATGTTTAAGTTCAACATTTTAGCCTATTATTGCATACATTTCCTTGTTTAAGCAAAAAGAGTGAAAACAAATATAAAAATCCAAATTCATATGCTGTGACCTTTTTTCATAACGTATTTATATTCTGGGAAAGAACTTTAACATACTTTTTAGCATTTGGGATTTTTGATGTCAGTATTATGGCTCATAAGTGAAGTTTTATCGAGCAACTTCATTTCATTCAAACAATTCTGTTAGTAGTGGATGTTTGAAAGTTAGAATAAAAACATTTATTGGCATAAATATAATTAATATTTTGACTTCTTTTTAGAATTCTGAATTTAAATTCAACAGAACTAAAAGCAACACCAAGACAGGATGGACTGGAATGTAAGACCACCCCAAAACGCTGATAATCAGAATAACTTGCAGTGTCAAAATAGTTTGCAAAGTCAAGGAATTCATTTTTCTCACATGTTTTCTAATGCATGTGCTTTCCCTCAGACAAGCACGTACTCTACTCAGAATGCTTGTACTTATCCTGGAAGTAACCAGACGGTATTTCTGCAGTCTAACAACATGAACATGGTTACAAATCGATTGCCTTTTCAAAATACTGAAGGATACAAAACATTGCAGCAAGCATTTCCAAAAGAATCTGTACCTGGTAGAGTTTTTGTTGCCTCACAACGTTCATTTGAGAGGCATCCACCTTCACGTGTACAAATTAGGCAGCATGTCCCTAAACAGGCTACACATGTGCCAGTAGAGACTACTCTAAATCTTTGGCCAAACTCTGTATCCAACATGCATGTTTTTTCCCAATCAAGAATAGCTCCTGCATCAACACAAACCAACCCTGCAAACAATGTACAGAGTATACCTCAGAAGCCACAGAATCAGTATGTGACCACAAATGCCTATCCTATACAGCCTCAAATAGCACAACCTAATTTTACAAGAACTGTGATGTTTTATAAAGGTAACCAAGCATGCAATACTTTTTCACAGGAACTGCCAGTAGAATGGGTACTACAATATAATTTGAATGGGCCTGCATCTTCTCAACAATGTAGTACAGTACCTATTAATCAGTCATCAAATGAGTGTGTAAATTCTCAACAGAACTCTTTGGCTTTTGCTTTGCCTGCACAACATCTCCAGCAACAAGTACACTGTTCAAGCACTCCATTTCAGGATACACATTCATCAAGTCCAAACACTGCAATAGCTGTACAATCGCAACAGTATGCATCGGCACAAATTGGCTCTGAAGATCATAATGGAAATCCTCCACACTATCCTTCTAGTTATGATTGTAGAGCTGCAGCACAATCTTTGACAGGTCTTCAACAGGTAGTTCCAAGTATATCTAATGAACATATCCAAAACCAGCAAAAACCTATGTCAGATCAAAGTAATGTTTCTTACATTAAAGATGTACAACAGCACTGGCAGAAATTAGAGTCTGGAGAAACCAGTCAGGGAACTGGAAATGTATGTAATTTAAGTGGAAATATGACAGCAAATCAGTCTCTTAATGAACCCGCTAAGCCTTCAACATACATTTTAGAAAGGTATTTTAACAGCATGCAAGAAGTTGTGACAGTTCCTTCTGAGCCACCGAATAAAATAGCTTCAGTACAAGAAAGCCCAATGAGTGGTTCAACAGATTTGCCCGATAATTCTAAAACTATTTCATCAACAGATGGTAGACTGAAAGTAACAAAAGAGAGTCTGGCTGTGGAAGCTCAGAAACTGTTGGACATTAAAAAAAAATATGCAATACTTGAAAGGGTTTTTTTAATAAAACAAAAACTCTTGGCATCTTCAGAACATAATAAAATGACCTCTGACCTTCCTCTACATAATCGAAACACTAACCTTAAACTTTTTCCACATGTGGCCAATCAGACTGAAACATTTTCACACTCTGGTACAGTGAGAATGAAGAGTCAACAACTGCCATTTCGTCAGTCTTCTCTTGAAGAAAGAAACGACAAAAACATTACCAACGCTGGCAGTGAAGGATTAGGTAAGACTCAGAATAGTCATTGGATTAATCAAGGAAATTCTGATTCAAGCTCTGTTTTGATTGCCTATCAGGATAAACTCCCAGTTCATTTAAATAATCTTGAGAAAACTTCAGTATTAGGCCCAAAGAATGCACCAACTGCAGGTCCTACTCAAGAGACCATGAAATGCACTGAAAACACTTTGGGTTTTACCAAACTTAGTAGCTCTGACAGAGTCCTACCAAAAAATATCGGTTAGCACTGGGGAAGCCTCACTTCTCCACTCTGTTCTAAGCAGCATGAATATTTTGCAAGAAAAAAAGTCTGGTGCTCTTGCTAATAAAACGTCTAGCCTCCTTCAGAATGAAAAAATAACTTCAAATTTAACACTCTCAGGAGGAAGTTCACTGGCCAGCAAAAGAGAAGCAAAAGGTGCTGTAGAGACCGTGCAGTGTTCCATATCTGCATGTCCTAAATTGGATCGGCACTCTAAAGGCATTCGTTCTCAGCCAATGGAGAACACCAAAACTTTGAACAATGAGAAGATACTCAGTACTTCTCACATAAATCCTCTTGCTTCAGAAACAGCTGAACTAGGTGTAACTAATAGTTTACCTGAGACTACACCACCACCAGTTGTTACTGGAAACTCATTTTCTAAAATTAACAGCTGTACTACTTCGGTGGAAGAGATAGCAGCATGTCTTGCTTTGTGGAGAAAGTGTCCTTCAGAATCTGTGGATGTTCAATATAGTCAGTCAAATAAAAGCATAGAGTCAAATCTGATTTCATCATCTTATGTAGGATTTCATGATCAGAGTACATGTCATATCTTGGAAAACAAACAAACTGCAGTAGCTAAAGGTGACCTAAATAAAGTTACAATAAGTACAAATGAAACAACTCTGTCTTCTACAACTCCTTCTGCTGGGCAAAAACATGATACGCTGGGTTCCAACTTGGTGAAGGGTTTTGAACCCCAAGTTGCTGTAGTTTCTCCTTTAATACTTTCTAAAGAGAGAACTTCAAGTGAACATCAAGAAAAAAATCCAACATTTTCTGCTGAAATAATTTATCCAGTGATTGAAGGAGGTAGTGTATGTAGTCTACAAGAAGATAAACAAAAAGATGTTTCTGTAGTTGCAAATACCAATAAAGAGATAGTGGAAACTACTTACTTACTATCAGACAAATGTATTCCAATACAGAAAGTGGATTCAGATATGCAGTACACCAAATCAGCTAATGGAAACAAAATAGTAAAAGATGCTGTAAATTCGAACTGCTCATATGATGTAAACAAAAGAAAAGCTGATCAGTTTGCACAAGAAGTGAAAAAAGCTAATATGCAGCTCAGTTTACAAAACAAAACTTCTCTGCCCAAAACAAGCACAAATGGTTCTAGTCTAGTGTCTCAAGAAGATATAACAAAGAATAAAGATTGTGAGGACTTTGTAGAACCAAGGGGCACTACCACGATTGTATCAGAGGATGACATGTTACAGATTTCCAGTGTATGTTCACTTGTTGAAAGTGATGCATCTTATAATTCACAAATAGCCAATATGTTCAGTTCTGTCCCTTTGATGCATTTAGAGAAAAATGTTGCCTTGTTAGAAGAAAATATCTCTGATACAAAGCATAAAGAACAACAATTGTACACTTGTAAAGGAGAATCTGAAATGAAAACCATTGTGTTTGAGGGGGAGAGTTTTCTGCCATTGCAAAAACCTCTGTCTAAATCAGTTTCCACAACAAAGTCATTAGGAGTAACAAGTTTAGAGACGTATTCATGTGATACAAAACAGTGTAATAAAAAGATTTTGGATGATGTAAATGTAAGCAGTTTGGAGGAAGAAAAAAATGAAGACACTTCTAAAACTATTTGTTGCTCGGAACAAAAAATGGTACAAAATATAGTTTCCAGGAATGGAGAAAATGTTGTTGATGTTAACCAGGAGTTGATCAGAAACAAACAAAACCTATCATTTAATGTAATCAGTGAAACAGACGTCTATTCTACTGCAAAGGAAGAAAATACACAAGAACATATATCCAGTGAAGGTGAAAATACAGTGGATGATTTCATTAGTGGTAATAGAGCAGTACCTGTAACCTTTCTAAATGATCAGCTGACTGAACTTTTAAAAGAGTTTCCTTATGGGATTGAAGGTGCAGATGTACTGATGAAAGAGCTGACTAAAAATGAAGATTCCGTGATTGAGCCAACAGAGAATCAAGTTGAAAAAGGAACTCAAGCTAATAGCAAAAGCTGTGATCCCACAGACCCAATACACCAAATAAAAATCACAATACTAAATTCGGAACAAATGAAAGAACTGTTCCCTGAACATAGTCACCAATCCTGTAACAAAGTCATGGTGGAAAACACTGAAAATCAACAACTGGAAATCAGTTCATCAGAAAGAGAGACTTTAGAAACCCATATCCAGCCAGATCGGAATCTAGGCATGGAAAGGGAAAAGAATACACAGGAAACCACAACCTCAAAACAAGAGAAAAAATTTACATACTGTTGTTTAATGGGTTGGTTAGCTGCAGTTTATGCAGTGCCAGGGTGCTCATGCAAATCTCGAGAGGATGTTACTTCAGAGAAACAGGATGGCGACAATCAGTGTTTAGAATCTGTAAACTCTGGCTTCAAAGGGAGACAGGAAATGACTAGTAGAATCGGTCGCATAACAAAGACTAACTGTACAGTGGAAAACAACCTGCAGCTTCCTGTCAAATTACATGATACAAGCAAAAATCTTCCCACAGTAGACAAAGATAGAAAATATGCCCCAAACTCTACAATAAACAAAGATATTAAGCTAAAAGTAAGTAACGAATCAGCTAAAGCACACCAAGAAATAATCAGATCTTTTCATCCTTCTGAGGAAAGAGAAACTGATAAATTCAAAAGAATGAATGACCAGTTGAGGGGAGAGTTGCAACTCCATGTATTAACTCCCTCTTCAGGGAAAGAAGTTTGGATTACTGAAACAGATTCTCAGAAATGCACAAGGCAGGAATTTGCTTCAGGAAAGGTCCATCATACAAATGTAGAACACTCAATAATATCAACTAAAAAAAAAGAACAAGTTTGTAAGATGGAATCTTTTGAAAAAGATCAAACACAAACAGAAGGGTTGGCCATGAAATCCAAAACACATGTCCACAATTCAAAAATTTCAGAGACCATTGAGGTCAAACAAACTAAAATATATGAAGAACATAAATATAAAAAACTTGAACAGCGTGCAGGTAAAGCACACAGAGTTAAGAGACATAATTACACATTTAGCAAGAACGTACAAATTAAAGAGAAGACAAAATTGTCAACAGAAATAAAACATAAGTCGAATAATCATGGAGCCACAAGAAAATCCCCAAATGCAAGCTCAAGAAAGTATGAATATTCTCAGCATAAATCTATAAATGTCCTACCTTCACAGGAACATTTATATAGACGAAAACGGAAAGAAAATATGATTGGGAAGAGAGACTCAAAAAAACCAAAATTGGAAAGTGAAAGAATCAAATATGAAACAAACACTTTTGAACATGCGGGATATAATAAACAAACTACTGATGTGGCATATTTTGAGAAGTCTGCGACATCAAAAGAAGAAAATGTCTGGAAATATAAAAACTTCTTAGCAAATCATAATTATATCCCCAAACCACAGGGAAAAAAAGGGTGCCCTTCTAAAAAGTCTAAAGCCTACTTTTCTGGCAGAGAGAGAGACCTGGATGTTCAGAACAGAGAGAAACATTCTGAAAAAAATCCACAGTATTTAAGTAGAAAAACTAGTAGACTGAAAATTTTTCTTCAAAGAGAACAACAAAAAACTTATCTGAATAGAGTGGCGTTTATACGTACTGCCCAAGAAAGCATTTGTCTGACAAAACTAGACACATCACCTGCCAAACCTGTATGGCATATAAAATCTAATAAAGTTCCAGAGCCCCGCCAGGACTGGAAAACTGATAGCTCACCTTCAGAAGAGGGTAAATTACACAGACCACAAATGCTTGAGTTTAAATTGTGTCCAGAGATACTGTTCAGAAATGCAGCCACTGATGGAGAGAGTTTGGATATTGCACACTCCTCTGAAAGAGACACATCCCTTGTGGCAGGTGCAGTATAAATTAAAGTTTTCTCCTTTTCTGTGAAAGCATATAAACAATAACGTGGGGGTCTTGTGTATGATATGAGGCCAAAATTAGGTTGAATGCTGTGATGCAAAGCCAAGAGCAGTTTATTGATGGTATTGGGCTTAAAACCACATACCCTCGGTATTTTTTTGACGGTGGAGAAAGAATTAATATAATTTTAGGATTTATTCTCCTGTGAAGTTAAGTAAAACAGTAGAAATTCCAATCTTTTAGATTTCATATTAAACAAAACTATAAATCGGGTGGCCGAATTTACTGTCCCTCTGAGCCACATACAACAATCTTCTTCAAAAGTTCTAGAGCCAGGTGCACCAGCTGGGGCTCAGAGCTTCAGCCCCGCTCCTGCTGAAGCCTTGACAAACACTTCCTGCAGGGCTGAAGTCCTGAGACATCCTCTCTCCCCGCCCCTTACCCCCCCCCCCCAAGGAAAAGCCCCTCACCCAATCACCCTGCTGCAGGGCACAAGCCGTGAGCTCTCCTGCCTCCCAGTCTGGTAGGTGAAGAATGAAGTGGGGATTTGGGGGGATCTGCAGGCTGCACTCTAACTGTAAAAGAGCTACATGTGGCTCGTGAGCTGCGCCCACCCCTGCTATAAATAGCGAATAAGCTATATAGAACAATTTGAGACTAAACACTTATTGGCTCTCCTGTTATGCCTGGCTGTGTGCTTATAATATGAGAGGTAAGAATTAGTGGTGATTGTATGATTTATCCCTCCCTTCAATTTCTTTTATCTTTTTTTAATTTTCAGGGGTCAGAAGCAAAAAGGAAGATTGGTTAAATTACATCCCAATGAAGCAAAGAAAAACTGAAGGAACAGCTCAAGGTGAAATGACTTGATTATTCATTTGGAATAAATATCAAATACTGTTTGCTTGGCTTCAAAAACTGTTAATGTACGCTAAGACATTTTAGCAAAATATTATCTCTGGTGCTGCCACTAGTTCAGCTGCACTAATGGGAGCCTGAATGCAGATGTGGCTCTAGTGCTTTCTGGAGATTTACAACCCTAATAATGTGGTAATGCCTCAGGTGAAGCTTGTAATATGGTAATGTCTTGCAAAGCTTCATCTACATTTCAGCTCCAGTTGGATGCAGCTGAACCAACGGTAGCATCGGTGGGAATATTTTGTTATAATTCCATAGTGTAGACAAGGCCTAAACCTTTTCGTCCACACTTCTTCTTGCAGTTACAATTCAGTATTAAAAATGGTTGTGGGGAATGGAATTAAATGCTAGATTGTTTAGTAAATCAGGTTATGTAATTGTTGTTTTCACAGTGGGTGCAGTGGATGGTCTTAAATACCACACAGGTAAAATGCTCATAAATATTTGCATTTGTATATCACTTTATTTTAAAGGTAAAACGTAGTTTGCTGAAATTTATAAGTAAGTGATGAATGTTCAGTATTCAGGTTTCAGAGTAGCAACCGTGTTAGTCTGTATCCGCAAAAAGAACAGTTGTGACTTTCAGCATAACTGACTTCATATCTGTCTTTCAGTTGATGATAATATTCCACTTGATGCAGCAATACAAATCCTGGAAGGAAACGAGGCTCTTCATGTTCCAGTCAAAGACTCGAAAGCGATGTTTCAGACCTACAGGAAAATGTATCTGGCAAAAAGAAGCAGAAGCCTAGATGATAGCTGTTCAAAATAGGTTGTCTTTAGTCATAAAACAACAAAAATGCATTTGTGCTAACTAAATTTGTGTGTTGCTGATCTTCACTATACATTTGTTTTTTGTTAAGCAAATAAGATCTTATGCGGAAAATGTCAGTGTTAAAAATGTTATCCCTTTTCAAATATATTCGATATTTTTTTCTTTTTCAAACTACAGGCTTTAATTGAAGCTAGCAAAATCTCAAGAGCATTTAAACCATCCAGATTGTTGTTTTATCAATAGATGAACTGCTTTACTTTCTGGTTCTGGAAAATCTCCTCTCCTCAGAGACTTTCCATTGCTGGCAATGGAAATAATATGACCAGTGCAAAGGGATCAATGGTAGATTCCTAAGCATTACATAATATCTTCTATTTATGCTATTCTAATTAGTTCTGTTTTTAACAAGGCTTTCTTATTTGAGGCCGAGTAGGGGGGAAGGGTGAGATGTTAGTATTTTTTTTACATGGCGGGCAGAAAAATGTAACAAAGTAACTGAACCTGAGCATACTGATCAAGGGATACCATGAAGTATTTATGCTGCTACTCAGTTTTACTAAACTGAACTTTATACAACTTGTTAGAAAATATAAGGGCTTGTCTACACTACAGTTTAAGTCAATGTAACTTACATCACTCAGGGGTGTGAAAAAGCCACCTCCTAAGTGACACAAGTTACAGCGACCTAAGCGCTGACCAGGCTAGTGCTGTATTGGTGGGAGATGCACTCCTGGCAACATATCTTCCACCTCTTGCTGAGGTGGAGTAATTATGCTGACGGGAGAGCACTCTCCTGTCACCGTAGCACGTCTTCACCAGAATGTAGCATAGTAATGTAGATTAGCCCTTAATCACTAATTTCTTATCTTAACTTTGTACTGCAAGTTGATGACCAGCTGATGCTTTTCATCCTTAATTTAGGGTAATTTTCTCCTACTTTCTTTATATTTGAAAGAAAAGGAGCAGTAGTTGAATTCTAGGAAGTTTGAATTCATGTTGTCTAAGCTATTAGTCACTGGTTAAAGTGAATAAAGTGGGTTTCTATGTTTCTAAGCTACATTAGCTAATGTATAAAACTACACACACACTGATGGATTATATTCATTATTGTTGGTTGTTTTGTTCCTTTTGCTTACAATGTTCAGAATTTTGAATTTAATTGTATTTTTTCAGAATTTTTGGCATTTGATTTTTTACATGTTTAAACCTTTATACTGAAAATATAGCCAGTGTGGATAATTAACTGAACCTTTTTCATATATTAAATAAACTTATTTTGAGCATTACATTTTGGTATTTCCCCACCAGGTTATTTTTCTCATTTACTGATTGCCATTAATTGTAGCTGTTTGAATTTTTGTAATGAGCTGAACGGATATTGAAGGAAACCAAAAACTGTATCAGAGTAGCAGCCATGTTAGTCTGTATTCGCAAAAAGAAAAAGAGTACTTGTGGCACCTTGTCTCTAAGGTGCCACAAATACCCCTTTTCTTTTTGCAAAAATTGTATGAAAATTTATTTCTTAAAATTGCTCAAAAAGACTATTTTAAAGGCAACGCAAAATTAAGTACCAGAGAATGCCCTTAGTTAGCGTTCAACTCTGATTTCCTTAAAGGTTGCATAGATGTAACTGAGGGTAGGATTTGGTCCTGAGCTTCTGCATCTGAACAACAGATTGGTACTTATAGACATTCAGGATCACCTTCCTTGTTTGGCATTTTTTTCTCTTTCTTTGCCTGGGGAAGAAGCCCATAGATGAATTGGTAATGAATTTGCACCAACACTCAGAAGACCTGCCCATGGTTGTGTTGGACTTTGGATGTGAACAACCTATGAGTTATCCAACAGATCAATCCCACTACCATTTAAAACGTGTGGTTCCCTTCTTTCAAAATAGAAAAGGGGCTTTGCAAGTGTTTGAATTTGAAGGGTAGAGGGCAGGAGAGAGTATACTATCCTAATAACATGTTAAGTTCTCCATATTAAGATGCCCAACCTCTGGTGGCTGACAGGAAGTGTTGTCCCTGGACGATTTTTAATACCATTGGGAATTATTGGTGTGTTCGCTTTTTTTTTTTTTTTAACCTTGAAGCTTACCACTGCCTTTCTTACCCCCCACCCCAGGAAGAAAAAGTTCCTCTCTAGTCTCACATGTATTAGTTACCAAATTGCTAATAGTACCCATTTCATGTCCAGAACTTATTGGGTAGATTTGTTCTGCTTCAGAAAATCTGAAGGTGTTAATTTGAGTTAGATGAATAATAAAAAATGAATGGTATTTTTTTGTTTTAGTTTAGGAGGGCCCTCCAATAAGATATCTTTTGAGCAATCAGCGTATGGCTGTTGTGTGTGTATATAGGCCATTAAAAATATTTAAGATACATGGATTAGTTGCACACGGTCATCAATAGTAGGCTTCCACCAGACTGGACTCATTGTGCTCTATATTTTGGGATGCTATTGGCCCCTTTTTGTAGTATTATGATGGTCCTCCAGAAGGTATCCCTATGATTCTCTCTATCTGGATGACTGACCTAGTGAGGCTAACAGCTTACTATATGACAAAAAAATGTACATGACACACAAGAAATACATGAAAGGAACAATAAGGTTGCAGAATCTAGGAAATGCCAGAATTAAGGTTGGTTGTGCAACTTTAATTTGGGCTCTCTGCATTTTTTTTTTTTTCTCTCCATGGTTGCATATTACTTTTTCCACAAGTCCCCTGCCTCATTCAGTGTGCAGGATGGACCGTGCTCACCAAATGAGCAGATATACAATATTTCGTCTTACTTTCATTTTTTCAGTGTGTGGCCTTGTATTTACCATCCGCTATTACATCTCTATTATGAAGGTAGAATTTATTTCCTGATGGGCTTTTCTGTGGTGCTCATCACTGTAGTAACTGAGTACTTCACAGTCATTAATGAATTCATTTTCACAACACCTCTGTCAGGTATCCCAATTTTACAGATGAAGTACAGAAATTAAGGTCAAAAGTGTCCATGCATTTTGGATGCCCAATTTGAGGCACCTAGACCTGATTTTTCAGAGTACTTAACATTTTATATGTTCAAAACACATCTCCTGGTCAGCTGCAGCTGTAAATGCTCAGCACTTCTACAAAATCAGACCCCAAGGTCACATGTTGAGCATGCTAAAAAACATAGTTACTGACCACCTGTGAGAAGTCTGCTTTACAGACATGCCTAGTATCTCACAGGTAATCTGCAGCAGAGGCATGGATAGAATCCAGTTGTCCAGGGTAGCATACAACTGCCTGAACTATATTAGCATCCGTTGTTTTCCTGTAACCCCTTGCCTCTTTCACAACATTGGACAGAAGTGGAGCTGCTCTAATTTATTAATACTATATGACAAACTGGTTTTTGTGATGGTTACTGTATAAATATATTGGTTTAGTTCTACAGGGCTGTAAGGGAAATAAGTGGAAAAGGCACAGAATGGCTCAGGATAAATCATCCTTCAAATACTTGTTAAAGAACCATGCGTGAACTGTTGGCTTTGCAGATTTTACCTCTTCCCCAGCCAACCGGAAAAATAGGGAGGTGGCGTTTATTATTTTCCAGAAAGCCCAAAGCCTGAGAACACTGAACAAAGTTACTAGGTTTGGCTGTTTTAAAAAGGAATCCTCTTGCAAGAGAGGGAGAAGTTGTTTGTGGGTAGCAGCCTAAATGCAGGCATTCAGTGGGGTGTCGGAAGAAGCTAGGCCTGCCTTTTTGGCCATCAGAGGATGCCTCACAGGGTGGACTGGAACTTTTAAGGGGAAACTGATCTAGCCCAACTGTGCCTCATTAACATCCTCTTTGATGGAGTCTGAGAGAGAACATCTGGTTTTTAGAGAGAGCCAGAGGGGAACAGGAAACAAGGAGAGGAAGCTGAGGCAAGTGCTGAAGAGATCAGGAGGTTCCTGCGGGGGAAGGGGAGAGCATGTTTGACCCTGGAGAGCATCTTGGTCACTCCGAGTCTTTGGAAGACTAGGTCGAGAAGCTAGGGTGTGGCTGCTCAGAAGATTGCAGAGTCATGCAAAATTGCTCCGAGTTGGCTGGTGGGAGAGACTAAGCAGAGACTGGGAAGAGTGGAAAAGCTGTGCCCCGCTTGGAAGTAGTCCTCAGGAAAGAGGGGCTGTGCCCAGCTTGAGTCTGGGATAGAAGACTTGTGTGTGTGTTTTGAGTTTTATGTTAACAAACCAGACCCCGAGAAGGGATGTTACTGGACACAAGCCTTTGTGCAGTTATTGAGGAGGGAACTGGGGCAGGGCCTCCCCAGTCTGAGAAGAGGCACTCCACCTTGGAAGGATGCAGCCACCTTGTCGATAGGTTGGTGGTAAGATAGACATGCATGTAGACTATTTTGAAATCCTTTTCCTTAAATGCTTTGTTCCCACTGTTAAAATAAAAAATCCAGTGGTTTTAAGAAACTTCTTTTGTCACTGAATACTGCTGGTGACACACTCCTCAAGGTAAGATCTATTGTGTTCACAGACATTTCTGATCCTGTCCCCTTTAGTCTGTCACTGACTCAGCCCTGTGTCTTCTCCTCCTCCTTCATGCTCCCTCCTAGCTCCTTGTGCCAGTCCTAGTTTCTTCACCTAGCCTGTCTCAGTATCAATCACGCTCTGGTCTTCCCGGCTGTCCACCCACCCTCTCTCCAGTCTTCTTCTAGAGGCTCTTCATAGTCGTCCTCCCTCTCCACAGTTTCTCATCTAATCTCAGTAGTCTCCACTCCCTCAGCTTCCTTGTCCCAGTTTCCTTGTGCTCAGCCAATCCCCCTCTTTCTTCACCTCTGCCCCTGGATCTTTGCAGGATCTGCCTTCCCCTGCACACTGGCTCCTAGCCTGTCTATTTGACTAGTCAGTCAGAGGTCCCTCCTGTCTGGTAAAAAGCTCAGTTTACACCAATTGGCAAACTTAACTAGTTTTAAACTAGAAGAATTTTAGGACATTCTATTGCCACCTTAATTAAGCATAGAGCATAAGCAAAGCAGATAGAGCAGAATAGCTAATTAGACTAATGATTAATTACCCAATCCTAAAGTGCAAGTAGGCTGTTTTGGTCATTATTTAATTTTGCACTGGTTCTATTTGGTGTGAGTTTCATGTTGCTTTACCTTCTTTTGTTAAGCATATATTTTTAAACCTTGTTTTGTAATATTGGCCAGATGCCGATTATTAAAACTAAATTCTATTTCAAATAGAAAATGTATAAATATTTTTGTATACTCCCAGTTTTTTAATTGATAACCTTTTTTACTTATTTTGCTAAAATTTTATTTTTTAACCTATTTTTTTTCTTATTTTAGTTATTTTCTGTAGCTTTTTTTTTTTTTTTTGGTAAAACTTTTATTTTTACTTATTTGCTTTTTATAGCCTTGGTGTTACTGTTTGGCTAGTTTTGTTTATTTAATGAGGGGAGAGGTTAGTTTTTTTTTTCCTATGGAGATTTACTGGCTAGTAAATTGCACATTTGTTTTGTTCGGTTTGCCATGTTATTTGCACAGATCAAGAATTCACTTTAGATAAGACACAAACCCGCTATTTTAATTTTGTTTTTACAGCTGTTGAAAGCTGTCAACAAAACAGAGAGCAAAAAATTTTTTTACGTTTTTATAAAACATTAAATATCTATTTTTAAACATTATTTAATATATATATTTACCCCAATTTATAATTTTTTTTGTAGACCTCACCTTTGGGTTTTTATTTTTTGACAAGGGCTTTACTTCATTTAGAACTGTGCAGTGGGGCTATGTGACTTAACATTTGTGTTTGTTTTTTGTTTTGTTTAAAGCCTATATTTTATTTTACAGCACAACACAAGCATTATTACAATGAATATTACTGGCACCAGCAGCAAACCAATATCTGGATCTTTTTTTAAGATTTGTTTTTACCAGTTGACTGGTGGTAACACTTGTTTTATTTATTTACCTAATTTATTTTTTTTATACAGTAGAAGAAATTTTAAATATAAATTTATTTTAGCAATGGTGTAAAGTTAAGGAGCCACCAAAGTAACTTTATTACAAAAATTTGGCTGACTTTTGATTAGTATTGGATTAATAAATTTAGGTATGGGATTTATTCAATTACAGTTTTAAATTTAAGCATAAAACACGAATTAGGTTGATAAGTTAGACCCCTTTTTTGTATAATTGTATTTTACTTGCTGTGTAATTACACAGTGCTTTTTATTTTTTCATCGACGTGGTTCTGGTTTTATGTCCATTTCAGCTACTTAGCCATATTGGGCACACAAGATGGGCCCTTTCCAAGGGTCCTATCTCATTGTTCCTATGATTCATGCTACAAGTTGATTGCATGGCCCCAAGGGCATCACATTGGCAAACCCACCTCATGAGCACTTACTGTCCTACACATTACTTTTTTAGCCATAGCATGGATTTCAGCTTTGTTGTTAAAAAGAAAAGGAGGACTTGTGGCACCTTAGAGACTAACAAATTTATTTGAGCATAAGCTTTCGTGAGCTATAGCTCACTTCATCAGATGCATTCCTTGTAGTTATGACTAATTAAGTGGGTAACCTTATTTTTTTTTTTTAAGTGATGTGGTAATGTGATGTATGTTCCTTTATTATTAGGCTTTTACAATCAATTTATTTTTAACTTTAGCGAGGGGATTGAGCACCTTATTTTTAATCATTACTTTATTTATCTGGTTTTGTTATTTTGTATATTACCTTGGTTTATTAAGGACATTTTTTATTTAAACAATTAACTGAAAGCCCATATTATTTTACAAATTTATTATTATTTTTAGTTTTTTAGGGCTGTTTTATCATTGCTGTATGAATTTTTTTACACAAATTTTTAGTTGGCTACCTGTACAAACATTGATCTTTTCAAGATTCCATTGAGTGATATTAAGAATTACCAGCACATAGATCCGATGCACATTATTGTATAATATGCTATTTTTATTTTTGACGTGGAACTGATTTAAATCACTTTTTGGTTCTGGAATTATTTTAGGGCAGCCTTCAGAACACCTCAGGTTTAAAACCATTTTACAGAGAGATTAAATTGGTATGTATACTGGTTGCCGGTTGCATTGATTCCTCTTAACTATTTTTGTTTTCATGGTTGTATCAAAATACTTTTGCCAATTTATGAATGCCCCAACATGCTACTTGTTCAGATGCAGTAGACCAAATCCTATTAAACCCAGATGGTACCCGGTTCCATTGCTGTTTTGCCAAATGACTCTACACACAACTTCTGAACTATCTGGATTCCATAAGTAAAAATTTTGGAGGATTTGCCTTTTAACTTTTTTTTTTATATACATCCTATAGATATAACTTAAAATGTTCCTGATTTTCCAATACACATTCCTGTTAAGTTGTATGTTTTAAAGTTGGTTTCTAGCAAGTTAATTTTTTTGCTTTACTTTTTTTATTTATTTTATTTATTTATGGACAATATACGTTTTTATTTGGACTGCCTTTTCAGACGTTTTTAGTGGGATTGTGCCCATTACATTCTAGGTAGTACATTGGCTCTAAAACTGCACTGTAATTTTACAATGCTGAGTTGTGCCCCATTTTGTATTTTCATGTTATAGAAATTTGACATCCCTTCACATTGAGAATATGGTACTGTTAAGTCTCTCTTACCAGTGTTTTTAGTGTAGTTTTAATGAAATGTTACTATGCAACCTTTTGACTACATTTATTTTTTAGTACTCAGTTTATTTGTGACAGGCATTGAAATTCCTGTTGTCCTTGGCGTCGTCCAATTGCCCACTTGTAGCTGTAGTTTGTGATGAGTTTGCAAAGTTTGTTGGTTGGAAGGTCTGGATTTGATTTATTTGATTTGTTTGGTTAAGTTGTATAGTTCAAGTTCATAGTTCAACAAAGTATTCCAGTACACGTCTGTTCTGTAAAATATTAATAGCAGTATTATGCTTTTCTTAATTTTTTTTAACAGGTTAATATGAACCCATTTGTTCCACTTTCACTTTCTTTATTAATGCCTATCGGGGACAAGAGGGCTGTTTCTTTTCACTATAAATACCTTTCCTTTGCTAGGTTGCAAGGTTGGTTTTTGTTTTTTTGTTTTTTTAGTATTATACAGTTTTACCATTACCCTATTTCCTACTTGCCACTTTTTTACAGTGACTGAATTATTGAGCTTCTTTTTGCTGTCATACCCCAACATTTTTAGCTGCCCAACTTCTTTAAGTTGTCATTTTAACTGTGACAGCCATTGATTCATTAGTGTCCCCTGCTGTACAAGTTGTGGGCTAACGCAGTGTTTTGGAAGTGTTGTTTTACACCCAGTTATCATTTTAAAGAGATCTAAAGGTAGCTCACAAGTCCATTAGTATTCGTGGCAACTTAACATCTCAGTTCCTTTTAATTTTTTAGGTCTTTAGTGAGTATTAGCTTTAGGGTACGATTTTTTAAAACTATTTTAAAAGACTGAGTATGATAGACAATGATATTTTTGCTGCGTACTCAGTAAAATCATTGATGTGATTCCCCGGTAAAGTGTGTCCTTTGATTTGAGTTTATTACCCATGAAAGCCCCATTTGGTAAAGACCTGCTGTAGCAGAACTTTAGCGGTTGAGCTGCTCTGTTAGATTTCATGGGAATAGCATCAACCCATTTAGAAAAAGCTTTAACAATTACTAAGGCAAATATATTTTCTTGAACAGTCTTAGATAAGCGACTAGTGTAATTCATTTTAACTGGACCCAAGGTCCCTTTTTTTTTATTGTTGATGTCCTTATTTGGCCTTCCAGTTTGTAGGCCCTAGGTTACTTCAAGCACATACCAGGCAGTTTTTAACCTAATGTTTAACATTTTACTTTATTTGTGGACACCAACCAACTTGTTATATGTGGGTCACTCTTTTCAACGTCCTGATGCTCCCCAGTGGGCAAGTCATGGCACATGTATATCAGTTCAAATTGTAGCGGTTTAGGAACAAATACCCCCTCTGATTTGAGGATTGAGCCATTCATAAATTTTCTCCCGAGGGGGCTAGGATTACCTTTAGTGGGGTCTCTCTATTTTCTGAGCACTTCCTGCCTAGAACACGTTTTTGTATGGTGGTGTCCTGGTTTTGCTGGGCCACCAAATTAAAATTCTTCCACTGTGCCTTACCAGTGTTAACAGAAGTTGTGCTGAATTGTAATTTGCATTCTGGAGGCTTTATAGCTGGTTCTTTAGCTGCCATGTCAGCTTTGTTTATTCCACTTTGCATCCAGGGTTGCTAGCATTTGTTTCTTACATCACGAATATTTTTGTTTCATAAAGGTTAGAACCCTGGATGCATAAGCAGTTGGCCTTAACTTCGAGTTTTTATGTTGACCCAGGATGGCTGCTAATGCCATCACAGCAGCAGCTAATTCCAACACAAATGGTTGTGAATAATTAGGTTGAATTAACATAGGCATTGAGGCCAGAGCCTGCTTCAGTTTACCAGTTGCTGCAGTTTATTGTGGATTCCACTCCTAACTGCTGCATTTTTTTAAGCAAAGCATATAATGGAGCTTCTATTTCTGCATATCTTGGTATAAAATCCCAGGAAAACTCTGATATTCCCAAAAATTGTTATAAGTAGTTTCAGAAGTGGGCAGTGGCAAAGATAGAATTACTTTTACCTTTTCCTGATCCACAGATCTTTCCTTATGCTGCATCATTAGTCTCAAGAAGTTTGCTTTCTGCTTTACCAATTGTGCCTGCAGTGGATTTAATTTTCAGTCTCCTTGTATTAATTTGGTTAACAAAGCCTGAGTGAATATTACAGTGAGTATTGACAAACCATCCAGATATACTATGAGATTCTGCTGGTATTTAAAATCAGCCAGAAAGCTGCTTCTTTGAGTAGTGTGCTATGGGTGCGCCACTGTAGGTGTATCTGCATCCTTGCATCTGTGATAGGAGATTTTGATAGCAGTGTCCGTTCAGCCCGCACACATGCTTTCCCTCCTTTGTGCTCTGCTCAGAGCAAATGGTCCCACACGGAACTGACTATCCATATCAACCTCTTAGAACTAAGACCGGTCAGAAATGCTTGCGTACACTTTCTTCTGCTAATCAAGGACACTCTCACAAAAATCGTGACAGACAATGTAACGGGCACATTCTATATAAATCAACAACGGGGCGCCAGATCATCCTCCCTGTGCACGGAAGTACTAAAACTATGGAATTTGTGCATTTGCCACAATGTTCTCATGTCAGCTGCTTACCTGCCAGGAGTACAGAATAGGACAGCAAACAGTCGCAAGGTCTTGCACAACCACAAATGGGACATGAACCCAACAGTGCTCCACTGCATATTCTCTCACTGGGGAACCCCAACAATAGACTTGTTTGCCACTTACCTGAACAGAAAATACACACTCTTGCTCCAGAATCAGTCTCAGGCAACACTCCTTAGGAGACTCTCTCCTTCTCCCATGGGACAAAGGCCTTCTATATGCCTTTCATCCATTCCATCTGCTGACAAAGATCAGGATAAAAATAAAGAGAGAAAAAGTGTAAGTGATTGATTGCTCCCACTGGCTGAGACAGATGTGGTACCTATGTGTCCACCAATCCACCTCCAGCTCATTCAAACCTCCTTTCCCAAAATGATGGGCAAACCCACCGTCCCAACCTATGGATCCTCCAGCTCAAGGCATGGCTCCTTCATGGTTCCAGTATACAGAGAGCTGCTGTTCTGAGGGGGTGAAAGAAGTGTTATTACATGGTAGAAAATCGGCTACCCACTGCACTTACCTGCAAAAAATGGAAAAGATTCCAGGTCTGGTGTAATTCCAAGCAAATTGCCTCGATATCTTCCTCCTTCCCCTTTGTGCTGGACTACATGCTTGGCCTCAAGAGAGCGGGGCTATCTCTTAGCTCTTTCAAGGTACATCTTATGGCCATCACGGCCTTCTGCCAACAGATAAATGGACACTCAGTTTTTTGCCCATCCAACAACAAAGAGATTCATCAAGGGGATTGAAAAATCTCTTCACACAAACCAGACATCCCACTCCAACGTGGGATCTGAATTTAGTTCTAAAGAGCCTAACTAGACTGTCCTTTGAACCTATGGCCTCTTGTTCTCTTATGTATCTGTCCATTAAGACAGCCATCACCTTGGCATGTCAAATAGGGGAAATAGTTGTATTAATGGCACACACACACCCCTTCACAATTTTCTTTAAAGACAAAGTCACCCTGAGGCCACACACAAAGTTCCTCCCTAAGATGACCTCATCTTTCCACATGAACCAGCTCATTCACCTTCCCACCTGCTACCCAAAACCTCAGTGTGACAACAGGGAGACTATGCTTCATATGCTTGACATTAGGAGAGGCTTGGCTTTTCATTTGAACAGGACAAAGGTCTTCAGGAAATCTCCTAAACTGTTCCTCTCAATTGTGGACAGGTCGAAAGGCGCTGCAATATCAGCTCAGACACTTTTCAAATGGGTCTCAAACGGTATTAACTATTGTTATCATATTTGTAATTTGCTACCTCCATCCTGAATGCATATATATGCACGAGATCAGTTTCCACCTCAGTTGTCTTCCTTAAAGATGTTCCCATCTCAGAAATCTACAGGGCAGTGCCTTGGGCATCTGCTCATACTTTTGCAGAACACTACGTAATCTTTAATCCACAGCACTGTCATCCAAAACAGATTTGAATCTGAAACCTCAGCCCTGCATCAAGGATACTGCTCGGGAGTCACCTCCAGTAGAGCCACTCATAAGGACACTGCTCCTTGAAGAAGTTGTTACTCACCTTGTGCAGTAATGATGGTTCTTCGAGATGAGTGTCCCTATGGGTGCTTCGGAACTCATCCTCCTCCCCTCTGCTTCAGAGTTCTCAATAATGGCTCTGCGATAAAGAAGGATTTGAGGGTGGTTCACTCGCACAGTGCTAATTATCCTTAAGGCAGAGCATGAGAGGGACAGTGCATGGGCAGCTCAAATGAACACTGCTATCTAAAATATCCGATCCGAGGCAGAGGGACACAGATACACCTACAGTGGCGCACCCATGGAGAGATACCATAGAAGCTTGTATCCTCCCGCAGTCATGCTTGGAGGTGGTAAATGCTTGCTGTTGCCTTTACATGTCTGCATCACACTCTTCAGTCCCTATTCTAAAGTGAGGTCATTGTACTGCTGAGGGAGCACACCCTTTCACAATGTACACTGGGTGAGCAACTGGTATAACCTACTGTCCACTCTTAGCAGCAGGGATAATCTGGAGGCACATATTAGCAGATCCACCATGAGCCCATGTTGGACCATGATATCAGACCTCACAATTGACTGTCTTGTGGGCAAATTCGCTGAAGGAAGTGGCTTGTGCTTTCCATGAGCCAATTTTAATGGAGGTTGGCATTGAAATACATGCCATTGAATCACTACCATCAAATATTTGTGATGTCATGTGTTCAGAGTCCTGTTCTTGATTGTTTCTCATAATAAATCAGAAGTGACGCCCGAATATCCATTAAAACTGTTTGTCAAACACCTCCTATCCAAGCCTCGCTGAGGGAGTGTCCCCACTTCTCAAGATGGAGAAAAACGTTCCACCATGAGAAGGAGATTTGGATTTCCTACTGTTTTCACCATGCCTGGTGGGGCACCCATTATGGCTGCCACAGGACAGTTATGTGGAAGGAATTGTCCCGTTTGTTCCCTTCACTCCCAATTTTTCCTTCAATTCTTGGTGGCGTGGACCTGAGTGTGTATTCTTGCATTTTAGGGCAGTATATAATTGCCTTAGTTAAACGTAGAGCATAAGTAAAGTAAAACAGGATAGCGTAATGATTAATTACGCAATCCTGGGGCACAGGTAGGCTGTTTCTGTCATTATGAGATTTATGGTGGTCCAGTCAGGAGTGAGTCCTTCATTGCTCCATCACCATTTGTGAAACACATTCTTTATACCTTGTTTCATAACATTACGCAGGCACATGTTGTTAAAACCACCTCATCTATAAAACTTCTATTCTAAATATATTTTCATAACAGTATCCCAAAATCCTTTTAATTGATACCAATTAGAGTTTTAACAGGATAAATAAAAATGCATCTCCTTGCCTTTCCCTTTGGGTTTTAGCCATTGCTATTTTCTTTCTTACTCAATCCAGCTATCTTTTCATTGCTTTCAGGTAATCTCTTCTTGTTTTTTTTTTTTTTTTAAACCGTTGTTTTAGTACTTATTTTCATTTTGTGGCCTTGAAGTTACTGCCTGGCTTATCTATTTCTGTTCAGTCAGTACCCATTCTTCCTAGTCTCTTAGTAGGGACAACTGCACCTAGCTAGTAAATTACACTTTGGTTTGGTTTGCTTTGACATGTTGTTTACCCAGACCAAGAATTCAGTGTAGATAAGACGCAAGCAAACTTTGAAAGCTGTGTTAACAAGACACATACAGAAAGCAGAAGTTTCCTTTTACATTTTCTTAAAATGCTATTAGCTATATAATAGCTACTTCTCTAACATTATTTAATATTTATCTGTTTAACAATTCATTATGTGCTTCCTTACATTCCCCCTAGTGCCCTGCCCTGCCCTTCCCCCATACTCCTTGTTCCACTTTACTTTCTCTGCTGCCCCCCCATAGAATCATAGACTATCTGGGTTGGAAGGGACCTCAGGAGGTCATCTAGTCCACCCCCGCTTGAAGTAGGACCAATCCCCAATTTTTGCCCCAGATCCGTAAATGGCCCCCTCACGGATTGAACTCACAACCCTGGATTTAGCAGGCCAATGCTCAAACCACTGAGCTATCCGTACCCTGCTCCCTCACTCCAGTCTGACTCTTGCCCCTTCTACATTCAAGTCAGGCAACTTCCTCTTTGCTGCCAGGGTGCCAGCATTGAGAACACAGGAAAAAACATTTCCTCACTCTCAGTTCCTGTGCCCAGTGAAGCAATTAGAGGGAAAGTCCTTCTCAGTCCCTGCAGTCCTGGGCTGGAGCATGCTCAGCACTGATGGAATCTTTGCAGAATTTAGCTGCCAAACTCTAACAAGTCTCTACTGAGCATGTGGTAAGTGATATTTTTAGAGGCTTTTAATTTAGCCAGATTTGAGAGTTTTTTTTCATTAGAAGAGCAAATTCAGCCTGCGGCAGACAGCTGGCATGGAAAAATTTCAGACGGAACAGTTAAAGTTTGGCAGTATTATAAACAACTGAAATGAAATATGACACCCTGGGACCAACATGGCTACAACAACACTGCATACTATAATGACAAGTGTCAGGCAACCTTAACAATGGTCAGTGCCACCATCTCTGCTTATGGTACCAAAGTGCTTTATATACAGCCCAGGATTCTGCTCTTTACTCTGGATCTCTGTTTCCTATCAAGTTGAAGTCAAGCTTTCAGTTTTAGTCTTCAAGACTCTTCATGGGATATACCAAAGCTCTTTGATAATCATGGCTGGTCCTCTGCAATGATATCAGCCCTTATGCTGAGACTTTGAAGGAGAAACCTTCTCATCAGCTGGTATGTAATTGTGGAAGCCAGTCTAATGAAATCAAAATGAGTTTGACGCTGGCCATTCCAAACTTAAATGTAATATGCATTTCAGCTTAACTTTTCTGTAAAATGAACAGTAAGAGAAAATATCCTTATGGTGCATATATTATAGGAGAAATTGTAAGGCATTTGCCTACTGTAGCAATGGGCATGGAGTACAAACTTCTATAGAATAAAGAAAAGGAGAACTTGTGGCACCTTAGAGACTAACAAATTTATTAGAGCATAAGCTTTCGTGAGCTACAGCTCACTTCATCGGATGCATTTGGTGGAAAAAACAGAGGAGAGATTTATATACACACACACAGAGAACATGAAACAATGGGTTTATCATACACACTGTAAGGAGAGTGATCACTTAAGATAAGCCATCACCAACAGCAGGGGGGGGAAGGAGGAAAACCTTTCATGGTGACAAGCAGGTAGGCTAATTCCAGCAGTTAACAAGAATATCAGAGGAACAGTGGGGGGTGGGGTGGGAGGGAGAAATACCATGGGGAAATAGTTTTACTTTGTGTAATGACTCATCCATTCCCAGTCTCTATTCAAGCCTAAGTTAATTGTATCCAGTTTGCAAATTAATTCCAATTCAGCAGTCTCTCGTTGGAGTCTGTTTTTGAAGCTTTTTTGTTGAAGTATAGCCACTCTTAGGTCTGTGATCGAGTGACCAGAGAGATTGAAGTGTTCTCCAACTGGTTTTTGAATGTTATAATTCTTGACGTCTGATTTGTGTCCATTCATTCTTTTACGTAGAGACTGTCCAGTTTGGCCAATGTACATGGCAGAGGGGCATTGCTGGCACATGATGGCATATATCACATTGGTAGATGCGCAGGTGAACGAGCCTCTGATAGTGTGGCTGATGTGATTAGGCCCTATGATGGTATCCCCTGAATAGATATGTGGACAGAGTTGGCAACGGGCTTTGTTGCAAGGATAGGTTCCTGGGTTAGTGGTTCTGTTGTGTGGTGTGTGGTTGCTGGTGAGTATTTGCTTCAGATTGGGGGGCTGTCTGTAAGCAAGGACTGGTCTGTCTCCCAAGATCTGAGAGAGCGATGGCTCGTCCTTCAGGATAGGTTGTAGATCCTTGATGATGCGTTGGAGGGGTTTTAGTTGGGGGCTGAAGGTGATGGCTAGTGGCGTTCTGTTGTTTTCTTTGTTGGGCCTGTCCTGTAGTAGGTGACTTCTGGGTACTCTTCTGGCTCTGTCAATCTGTTTCTTCACTTCAGCAGGTGGGTACTGTAGTTGTAGGAATGCATGATAGAGATCTTGTAGGTGTTTGTCTCTGTCTGAGGGGTTGGAGCAAATGCGGTTATATCGTAGCGCTTGGCTGTAGACAATGGATCGAGTGGTATGATCTGGATGAAAGCTAGAGGCATGTAGGTAGGAATAGCGGTCAGTAGGTTTCCGATATAGGGTGGTGTTTATGTGACCATCGCTTATTAGCACCGTAGTGTCCAGGAAGTGGATCTCTTGTGTGGACTGGTCCAGGCTGAGGTTGATGGTGGGATGGAAATTGTTGAAATCATGGTGGAATTCCTCAAGAGCTTCTTTTCCATGGGTCCAGATGATGAAGATGTCATCAATGTAGCGCAAGTAGAGTAGGGGCATTAGGGAACGAGAGCTGAGGAAGCGTTGTTCTAAGTCAGCCATAAAAACGTTGGCATACTGTGGGGCCATGCGGGTACCCATCGCAGTGCCGCTGATTTGAAGGTATACATTGTCACCAAATGTGAAATAGTTATGGGTCAGGACAAAGTCACAAAGTTCTGCCACCAGGTTAGCCGTGACAGTATCGGGGATACTGTTCCTGACGGCTTGTAGTCCATCTTTGTGTGGAATGTTGGTGTAGAGGGCTTCTACATCCATAGTGGCTAGGATGGTGTTTTTAGGAAGATCACCAATGGACTGTAGTTTCCTCAGGAAATCGGTGGTGTCTCGAAGATAGCTGGGAGTGCTGGTAACGAAGGGCCTGAGGAGGGAGTCTACATAGCCAGACAATCCTGCTGTCAGGGTGCCAATGCCTGAGATGATGGGGCGTCCAGGATTTCCAGGTTTATGGATCTTGGGTAGCAGATAGAATACCCCAGGTCCTGGCTCCAGGGGTGTGTCTGTGCGGATTTGTTCTTGTGCTTTTTCAGGGAGTTTCTTGAGCAAATGCTGTAGTTTCTTTTGGTAACTCTCAGTGGGATCAGAGGGTAATGGCTTGTAGAAAGTGGTGTTGGAGAGCTGCTTAGTAGCCTCTTGTTCATACTCTGACCTATTCATGATGACGACAGCACCTCCTTTGTCAGCCTTTTTGATTATGATGTCAGAGTTGTTTCTGAGGCTGTGGATGGCACTGTGTTCTGCATGGCTGAGGTTATGGGGTAAGCGATGCTGCTTTTCCACAATTTCAGCTCGTGCACGTCGGCGGAAGCAGTCTATGTAGAAATCCAGGCTGCTGTTTCGACCTTCAGGAGGAGTCCACCTAGAATCCTTCTTTTTGAGGCTACTAAGCAGCTCTCCAACACCACTTTCTACAAGCCATTACCCTCTGATCCAGTCCACACAAGAGATCCACTTCCTGGACACTACGGTGCTAATAAGCGATGGTCACATAAACACCACCCTATATCGGAAACCTACTGACCGCTATTCCTACCTACATGCCTCTAGCTTTCATCCAGATCATACCACTCGATCCATTGTCTACAGCCAAGCGCTACGATATAACCGCATTTGCTCCAACCCCTCAGACAGAGACAAACACCTACAAGATCTCTATCATGCATTCCTACAACTACAGTACCCACCTGCTGAAGTGAAGAAACAGATTGACAGAGCCAGAAGAGTACCCAGAAGTCACCTACTACAGGACAGGCCCAACAAAGAAAACAACAGAACGCCACTAGCCATCACCTTCAGCCCCCAACTAAAACCCCTCCAACGCATCATCAAGGATCTACAACCTATCCTGAAGGACGAGCCATCGCTCTCTCAGATCTTGGGAGACAGACCAGTCCTTGCTTACAGACAGCCCCCCAATCTGAAGCAAATACTCACCAGCAACCACACACCACACAACAGAACCACTAACCCAGGAACCTATCCTTGCAACAAAGCCCGTTGCCAACTCTGTCCACATATCTATTCAGGGGATACCATCATAGGGCCTAATCACATCAGCCACACTATCAGAGGCTCGTTCACCTGCGCATCTACCAATGTGATATATGCCATCATGTGCCAGCAATGCCCCTCTGCCATGTACATTGGCCAAACTGGACAGTCTCTACGTAAAAGAATGAATGGACACAAATCAGACGTCAAGAATTATAACATTCAAAAACCAGTTGGAGAACACTTCAATCTCTCTGGTCACTCGATCACAGACCTAAGAGTGGCTATACTTCAACAAAAAAGCTTCAAAAACAGACTCCAACGAGAGACTGCTGAATTGGAATTAATTTGCAAACTGGATACAATTAACTTAGGCTTGAATAGAGACTGGGAATGGATGAGTCATTACACAAAGTAAAACTATTTCCCCATGGTATTTCTCCCTCCCACCCCACCCCCCACTGTTCCTCTGATATTCTTGTTAACTGCTGGAATTAGCCTACCTGCTTGTCACCATGAAAGGTTTTCCTCCTTCCCCCCCCTGCTGTTGGTGATGGCTTATCTTAAGTGATCACTCTCCTTACAGTGTGTATGATAAACCCATTGTTTCATGTTCTCTGTGTGTGTGTATATAAATCTCTCCTCTGTTTTTTCCACCAAATGCATCCGATGAAGTGAGCTGTAGCTCACGAAAGCTTATGCTCTAATAAATTTGTTAGTCTCTAAGGTGCCACAAGTTCTCCTTTTCTTTTTGCGAATACAGACTAACACGGCTGCTACTCTGAATTCTATAGAATAGAATTCCACATGAACAAGGTCTCTGCTTTCTTCAGCACTCTGCCACTGAACTCTGTGGCTAAATTCAAAAATTGATGTTTTATTCATATAAAATATAAAGGTGTACTCAGTACAATCTTATTTGATACTTAATTCAAAAGGTGCCACTGGATCTTTAATGATCAAGTGGTCCGGACCCCATGGATTTGCCTGAAGAGAAAACAGGTAGCTAAGTTTGTGAAGTCATTCTCTATATGGAAACAAACTGCTATGGAAGAAAGCAAAGAGATAGGAGTGGAAGAAGGCATAGAATTGTTTCATCACTGGCATTGTTTCTGGTATGAAGAAGATGAGCTGTGGGACATGAAAAGCAGCAAGGTCTGAGAGATCGGTCATGGTTGGAGGTATGTGATCATTGCAGCTGAAAACAAGTATTTTAAACTTAAAATTGGATGACAGCAATAAATAATGAGCAGATGAGATAATAAAAGATCAGAGCCAGTAAAGCTAAGTCAGAGTTGCGACTGTCTAAATGATGAACAAGTTGCTATTTAAAACAACAAAGCAGCCAATTTGTCTGACATGATTTACATTTCATTAATCCATGCTGATTAATTGCAGTTTGTTACATTGTAATTTTTTAATGTATCTTCAAGTTTTCCATAATAGTAACTCAAACTTTTCTTCACAGAGACTGTGATCCTGCAGTCTGATCCGCCTGCACAGTTCTCAGTATGGTGCTGTACATGTTACACTTAGAGATCTGCCTTTTCAAGCCTCTTTCCTAGAACCCTACTTTTCCTACCAGAATTGTGTAGTATTTTCCAGTCACTTTGTAAAAGAGTTAATAATAATTGTTGACATTTCAAGTCAACATGTGAAAGGTATCTTTCAACTGCAGAAGGACATGACATCCTCCTAACTCCAGCTTTACTGATCTTATTTGTATTTACAATAGTTAGCGCTTCTTAATAATATCTGGTTTAACATCCTAATTCTGTCTTTAATCATTCATACGAGTAATTCTGTCTTAAAATTACTGAGGTTTGTACGGCTTCCTATTTTGTTTGTAGGCAGTCATTGTTAGGTTCCTATGGTATTAACAGTTCATAACATGTTCCTTCCATCTGGAACAGCCTTCCTGAATTTCTCCACTGCCTATTTTTAAATCTCATCTGAAAATCTTTTCTACCTGGCCCATAACATGTAATATCTCCCTCCCTCAGTCTATTATTATGTAACTGAATTCTTAACTCAAGTGCTTTGGGATACAATTTGTAGTAAACACACAATGCAGAATAACATGGTGCTGTGTAATTGCTTGAGGTTTATTCTTTTAAAAATCATAGTGAGTACAGTTAAATTATTAAAAAATAAACTTGAAATTTACAAAATTATAATTATTATTAATATGGGTTCTTATATCACCCTCAACCCCATAGTATCTTAATTACTTCCTGTACTGCATTAAGCTACTTCTATATGTGGTTCATTCTGTCTCTCATCCTCTCCCCAGGGGAATTATGTTGGGCATCCATATTGCATAATTCATAATCGCTTAACCAGAGAATCTTAGTTGGGTCTGACTAGCTGTCTTGTCTGGCATATTCCTATAACATGTTAGGTATGAGGTTATTTTGCTGTGCTGATGGCCACTTCTAACTGTGCCCTATAACTGGTAAAATTAGGTCCACCTCCAGCTCTTTGTGACTAAACAATTTATGGTGCCTTTGCTGTGTGATGAAGATACCATTCCACGTGCATGGCATCTCAAGACTCTTGCCCATGTGTATAAGATATCCCAGAGGCCTTTCCTGGCTGTGTTAACCAGAGGACACCATCCAGCTTAAAATTTCCAGCACTTTCTTTTGCTGGACACGGTGCTCACAATGTTGTTGAGATATCTGACTAGTCTGGGCTGCAGAGCAACTACATCTCCTTCCCATAATCTTAAGTGGAAGGGTTGGAAGGTGAGGGTAATTCTATTAAAAACCAAAACCACCACACCTCACTTGGTCCTTGGCTGCATGCAGGCAGTTGCTTCTGAGATATAATGGCCCAAATGCACTCATCTAGAAAACAAAAACCCAAGCAAAGGAAAAACCCCACAACCCACCCCACAGTTACTGCTTGGTATGAATGCCAAAGCATGACTGTGATGGGAGAAAGCTATTGTGTGCATACAAACCAAACCTTGTTATTTGCAAACCATGAAGATGCAAGTCCTTCTAACCAGTTAAATAATCACAACTGCAACTGTAATCTGAATGAGCTTTTACTCCCCACTGTGGCCTTTCACAAGTCACCTAACCTTTTTCCTCAGTTCCTCTAACTTTAAAATGGAGATCACCTTTCCTTCGCAGAAAGGTGTTGTAAGACCTGGATAAATGACTGAAGATCTGTAGGAAGGTTGTTGTTTGGCAAGGATCAAGTTTAGTGCTGTGTTTGTACAGTGCCTAGCAAAATGGCATCCTGGTCTATGACTGGGGTGCATAGTCACTACAATAATATAAATAATAATACTATAACATTTCTTATGTATTTCCATGCCACTAATTGACTAGATGGGGTGTGTTGACAAAAAAAAAACAAGCACAATCCAGAAATTTCTCAGAGTATGAGACTCCAGGCAGTCTGAGCCAAAAGGTGCTTTATAGAAAGAGTAGAGGCCATCTTGGAAAAAAGGAATTAAGATGCACCATTGCCATACACCAGCCAGTATGCTCAGACTCATAGCAGCCAGCTTTGGAGAAGACTGGAAGTGAGCCAGAAGGGAACCTGGAGTCACCTGTGGTACGTAAATGCACAGGGACATTAACTCTGTGCAGACAAGAAACTTCTATCTTCTTGATCTTAAAGGAAAGGTCCAACTATCCAAGAGAAGAAGAGAGGTGGCAACCTGCTATCACTGGTTGACCATAGGGAGCCAGCGGAACTTAAGGACATCACACCAGCCCAAAGAAAAAGATCCTAGAGGTTTGTAACATTACTCGGGGTACAATCTGGACCAATGAATAGCTGTGTCCCCTCAGTTTTCCAACCTGGGGTGCCTTTTACACTGCTTCACTGTGTGAGCTACCACTGGACAATGCAAGCTTGTATAAATTTTGTCATTTTATTACTAGAAAATGATATGCACAAATCATGTTATCCCAAATGGAATTTCTCAAACATTTCAATCCAAACACACTGGTGTAGATAAAACAATAAAACAAATGTATTAACTACAGAAAGATAGATTTTAAGTGGTTACAAGTAATGAGGCATAAAAGTCAGAACTGGTTACAAGAAAATGAAAATAAAACATAAATGTCTAATTTAACAAGCTAAGTGAATTCAAAGCAAATGTCTCCTTCACCACATATTCCAGCAGTCTTACTGGCTGAATTCCTTTGTCAGGATTCCGCCCTCCCTTCCCTTCCCCCCCCCGATCTTTCCTGTGTTCCTCAAGTGTTGTCCATGCAATGGGCAGAAAGGAAGGAAAGAGATGATTTGGGATGCTTACTATCCCTTCTTATGTTTTTTTTCCTCTTCTTTGAGAACCATCTTCAGCTGAGACTCAGAAGACAGCAAGTCTGTGTGGCTAGGAACCCCCAGTTGCTTCTTTATCAAGATGTAAATTTTCACCCACATCCTTTTTCCTGCCAAAGAATGGCACTTAACCAGGTGATGATTCATTTGACTTTGTTGACTCCTGGCTGAGGCGTTGGTTACCTTTTTGTCTCTGGAGAATCAGTTTGATTTCTCTCTAGATTAGGAATATGTCTTAGTAACATCATACAGTAAACTCTTATAACTTTACATGCATTGTTGCCACACACATTTTACCAAGACAATAATGATCAACAAATTATGAGTTTTCAAATGATACCTCACAAGGCATATTTTGTAGAAGATTTATCATAGTCCTATAAAAGGGATGAACATAGCGGTACCGACTGTCACAAGGTTCAACTTGGAAAGTTAAAGTTAGTGGGGAAAAAAAGAGGGTGGAAATTAAAAAAAAAATCCTAAGAACTCTGAGAAGAAGAGAGAGAGAGAGAGAGAGAGTGAGGAGTGGGGACAACATGTTTAGGCATCATGTCTCTAATGGCATGCTAAATTGTATTGTACTGTTCAGCCTCTAGGTGGCACTGTATGTAAAATACCTTATTTAAGCTAATCTTAGCCATGCCCGGCAAAGCATTAAAGGATGCTATGATGAACACATCTGGTGTGTATAAGCAAGCTCTGTGGCCAGTCTATTTCTGGTACAGAAGTACATGACGTTGTCAGAAGAAAACTAAACAGAAGGAAAACAGCAGGAAAGGTTGCAGACAGAAGGAACAAAACAACAATGGCCACTCTTCAATTACCAAGAGAACCTGAGCTTTGACAAACCTTCAGAATGGACAGACTGGAAACAGTATTTTGCAAGATTTTGCATTGCTACGAAGCTCCACAAAGAAACTCGAGATATACAAGTATCTTCTTTAATTTATGCCATGGGGAAGCAAGCAGAGCATATCTTTAAATCCTTTGACTTTACTGAAGACAGTCACAACGATAACTATTAAAGGGTTCTGGCTATGATTGATGCATACTTTCATAAAACACATTTCTCTGAGGTAAAAGAGAAGCTTTCATTAGAGAATTCAAGGACCAAGGGAAAATATTCAGTGGGCTTTTTATAAGAAAATTGCATACATTGGCTGAAAAATGTGATTTTGGCGAATGCAAAACACGAAAATACCAGAGACAGGCTAGTTATTGGGTTAACAAATTAAAAAACTTTCACAGCAGCTAAAGTTGAAGAGAGAATTAACCCTAGCCGTAGCTATTCAAATAGCAAAGGGGTTTGAGCTTGGGAGACAGCAAAACCAAGAGCAACTTGCCAAACAAGAAACTAAGTTAGAAGCTTTTAATAAATGCAGCTTGAGTGCTAAAAGTTATCACCATAAGACCCCTGAGACAAGGAGAGACAACTTCCAAGCTAAGAGGGACAAATTCCAGCCCACATGCATGAGATGTTGGAAAAAGTCATATCCCAAGAGATGATGCATGTCCAGCCAGAGGCACCCGGTGTAATACATGTATGAAATATGGACGTTTTGCAGCTATTTGCAGCACCAAAGCAGTCAGGGAACTGACTCTCATTACAGACACTCAAGAGCTGTTTTTTCTGGGATCTATCACTTGTGACAACACAGAACCTGCTTGGAGAATGAAACTGAATATTCATGGCAAGACTATTGACTTCAAAATTGAGTCAGAAACTGATGAGTGTGATGTCACAGTCATCTCAGAAGGGACTTACAATCACCTTCAACCCAGAGTTGAAGTCACTTTGACACAGTTCTGACTAGACCTGCAGGTATTCTGAAGTGAATTGCATGGGCTAGTCGACCGCAGAAACAACTTACAAAGATAAAAGTTCTGTATTCTGGATGCATATGATTATAGGATAAAAGACCAACAACTTTCTCCGCAGCAGAGTGGAGCCATGATGGGCCTAATGAGAAATGTGGAAGAACTCAATGGAGGATTGATGACATTGGGCTTTTGAAAGGAGATCCAGTATAAATTAAATTGAGACAATGATTAACAATACAGTGTTCAAACATTGGAAGAGAATAGCTGTAGATTTACGTGAATTCAGAGAATATCATTACTTGGTTATAGCAGACTATTTTTTCAGGTATAGTCATTTGTAGTTTTAAGTGGACTCTGTCATGTACTTCTGCACCAGATATGAACTAGCTATAGAGCTTGCTTATACACATTAGTTGTGTTCATCATATGATCTTGTAATGATCTGCAAGTTATGGCTAAGATTAGCTTTAAATAAGGTGTTTTACACACTCTGCCACCTAGTGGCTGATCAATATAACACAGATTAGCATTTCATTACATCTCCCCCCTTTAAATTCTACATTCTTATAATTTATAATATTTACACTATCACACTATTTTTGAAGTTCAGTAGGTATCAGTCTACTAAGTATCTCTGAATTATACTGTTTTTTTTTTTTATTACGTGACCTGAGCATGTAACAAATTGGTCTTCTGGCTGTCCATTAGTTGCAATGACTGGTTGTGATTGGTTTGGATTCCTTGGGTAGTCTTGTTCTACATCTGCTATTTGTAGAATTTGTTCTGTTGATTGTACAGTTTCTGTTGAACTCTACTGTCAATCTTGATCCCATATGATCTGGGCAGAGAGTTTTTTCTTTGTGACAGCTGGCATAGTCCATCCTTTTTCTCCATCCAGTTTGGCATGAATGTGGTCACCAGGTTCTAGACATGACAGTTCTCTAACTGCATGACGTCGGATGTAATTGTAACTTGGAAGAGCAAGGAATGGATCTCCCTGCTATAGGATTTTCTTGGCTTCCTGTACAGCTCTTGCAGCCTCTACAGTCACTTGTGGGTAAAAGGTGCTCTCCTAGTAATACGACCAAAATCATGTTTCATTTTGAATGAGAAATTCTGCTACAGTGAAGTGTTGTTGTCCATCACTAGTTGTTCTGCAGCACTGAAATGAGCTTGACGTACTGTTCAGGGCACAAGCAAACTTAATACCGGCCCTGTCACTGAGAGCCTAAGAGAACTTTTTATCCTATCCCTTCCCTCCGATATCTGCTTGCTAAGGGTTAGTTTTGTTATGACCCATGAAATGTCAGCTTGCAAGTGCTACTGATTGTGGGGCAGTTTGTTCTGGGCCTGACACCCACTAGCAGCTGGAATTCTATAATACCCTCAGATTGTGCCTTAGCCATGATGCTGCTGGACACACATTATCCTTGAATATGGCCCTAACCTCTGGGAAGTGACCCAATAACCTTTCAACAGCCATGGATTTAGTGGGCCAAACCCCTCTTGTGTTCCACAGCGTAGAGAAACATACTTTTATATGGAATAATTGAAGGAAATTCCACTCTTATTTCCATGTAGAGGTTGATTTGGCACATCCTTTGAATGAGCTTCATCTTTCTTTGTGTTTCAAAAATTAATTTAGATTATAATTCCATGAAGTAGTCACATCGTCACTTCATGCTTCAAACATAGTATTATTGTTAAAGTGTCTTTTGAATAAAAACCGTTAGGGTGCCCTTTGTCAGAATGGCTCCCTAGAGCTCCCTTTTAATGAGTTATTTGTTTTATGAATCCTTCATAGTGTGTGTGTGGGGGGGAGGGGTGTCTTATTTTAAATTGTTTCAGTGTGCAAAGTCAGTTTAACAGACGCTCTCGTCGTGAAACAGCCTGCTGGCTGTGGAGTCGAGGCAGTGAAAATCAATATTTCCTCATTTTTAATTTGCCAAATGTTGGGGACTGATTCTGCAGCCTATGCTTGCACTGAAGAGGAGAGCACTACTGCGGGTGCTCTCACTGAGTAATTTGCTCAATGTGTCTTCAGTGGCCTTTGGATAAGGTGTTATGTGCATAAGAGTTAGAATAGAGCCTTTTCTGAACTGTACTTGGGCCTTTCACATTTTAAGAAGTTTTTCCTTTTTTTTTTAAAAAAGGCCTGAAGGGCCTTGCTAGAAAACAGAAACATGGGAAAAGGATATTTGGGGGAGACTTTCAAAGGCATGCAGGGGAGTTTACTTTTAATGGGATTTGGATGCCTGACTCCCCCTTCTGCTTTTGAAAATCTTCCCCATTGTCTCCAAGAAAGTCAGCAGTGTGATGTTTGGGGAATAAGCAGCAGCTGTCAAGCTAACGTAGACTGCTTAATTAATCTTCCAAAAATATCTCCAGGATAATTAATTCCAGTCCCATTTAAAAAAAAATAACAAATCCAAATAGCTGCCAAGGTGTTCGGTATTAAAGAAGCTTCATGTGAGACAAGTCACTCATTTTCTTTTGGGAACTTGCAAACATTGTAAATTGTAACAAGAATATAATCTAACATTCTTTTCCCCACTGACTCACTAGTTAAGAAAATGGGAAAGCAAGCTGAATGGTCTTGGTGGGATGTAACACAAACAGCCTACTTAAGGTGACCAGACAGAAGGTCTGAACAATTGGGACTGGGGGATGGTGGGGTAATAGGGTCCTTAAGACAAAGCCCTTAATATCAGGATGTCTGGTCACTGTAAACCTACTAGTTCCTGAGTTTCCTAGAGAATCCAACATATGCCAGAAAGCTCTTTATTCTTCCTATGAGGTGTGTGGAAACATTCACACTATAGATTTATTGTGCCAATGGAGTGTGCAACCAGCCCCAAAAGTCATAATTCAGGGGTTCCCAAGCTGCACAAACTCATTTTAATGAAGTATTTCCTGCCAGGACCCCAGACAGCAAGGAAGATGCCATTTTGTAACGCAGAAGGTGTTCTCTGCACAGCATGACCTCGTATGCATTGTATGTGTGAGATGCCTAGTGTGTGAAGAACTTCCATTTTGCTCCTGACCATGTGACCTCGCATATATGGTGTATGTCCAGTCACACCACATGGAGGATGCCAGTTTGCACTACAAAATGGAGTCCTGCACACCATGTTGCCTGGTGCATGCACAGTAACCATTTTTTAGCGCAAAATGGTGTCCTCTATGCAGTGTGACTTCACACACACTGTACAGGAGAGGTCACACTGTGCAACACAAAATGGTGTCCTCCGCACACTAGGGATCACCATGATCCCATCTGCTGAGGGTGTGACCCCATTTGAGGTCGCAACCTGCAGTTTGGAAACCACTGTCATAATTCCTGGTTCTAATTGTGTGGCTTCTCATCTTGTCTATGTTGTGGTAAAATACCATAAAATGTCTACATCATGCTCCAGTGATGGAATATTTATAAAAACATGCAACTGAAATATTAATGACAAAAAATTAACTCAGGAAAAGTTTAGGATAGACATCTAAGGGAAAGCCTTCATATTAGCATATTTTGTCTGATCTTTTTGCCTCTGGAATACTTTTCAAAGGAAGCCCCATTACTTGGCACATTTAAAACTATGTTGGACAAAATGTTAGTAATAAATGTAATCCTGCATTGACATGGAAAAAGAGAAGATGATCTAATAGGCCTTTTAATTTATACATTTTACAGTTCTCTGAGGTTATTTGTCTGTTAAAGAAATAATTAGAGCTGAAAGGTATTCTATCCAATCTCCTGTTTGTTACTACTCTATCCAGATTT
Source organism: Dermochelys coriacea (assembly GCF_009764565.3). Lineage (NCBI taxonomy): Eukaryota > Metazoa > Chordata > Testudines > Dermochelyidae > Dermochelys > Dermochelys coriacea. The sequence goes on from NC_050068.2 coordinate 245,269,213, forward strand.
GTGATGTCTTCAGTAAGGTTTGTGATCAGTTTTTATTTTCTCCACAGCATTTCTATCTGATTCCGTATTCAGCTAAAAGATATGCCCTGATCCATATAATATGTTAGGCACTTGTCAAAATACAGTTTACGAACAAACTTTTATTATTATTAATATAGGGACAGATTGCCCTTCCCCACCCCCTTTTATACTGGTAAGTAGTTATTAATCAAGCAGTGATAACCCATGTTGTTAGGCCAAATTCTGTTCTCATGTACACTTGTGCAACTCCAGTAAACCAGTGCAACCTCAGTTAAAGTTAATGGGATCGTGTGGATGTAACAGAGAGCAGAACTTGGCCTTTTACTAACTGAAAGTTTCACATGGCAAAATATCCAGGTAATTATATTCTGAACAATCATGTTATGATAAAATGCTTCCAGACCTCACAAAACTGTCAAGTTCTTAAAATGGTTGTGGTCTAAACGGTTAAAACTTGTCCTGCATATACCTTGATTTTAAAAGGAATAGTTTATCTCTCAAATGCTTCTCACCAGAAACCTCTATCCTCATTAATATACATCAAATAACTATTGATTTTTTTTAAACTGATTTTCTTTTGGTACTCTGATACTTTTAAAAATATTGTTTATAATGAGATTTGTGTAATAAAGTTGTATACAGAGTAAGATGTTGCACCTAATGCTGCTCCCACTGAATTAAAATCAACTGTGTTGTCATTTACACAAATTACCATCTATTTGCAAGCTGCAGGAACAATATATGTTATGCAACTCGACCATAAAGACGAGAAAAGAGTAATGACTTACATTTGCAAAACAAAACCTGTTATTACCCAACCAAATAGCAGCATCGTAGAATTTTCTTAGAGGAAGGTGACTCCTGTAGCATCACATCATCTTTGTAGAAGCAGAAAATATTTTCTCACTGGTGATAGCTGTGATAAAAATATGACACATACAAGTGCTGGCACGAGTCTGACGATGATTACCTAGTGCAAGTCACATGGCATGGTTCAGGGTTGCAAGTAATTTCTAGAGATGTGGGAAATTCCAATATTTCAACATTTTGGGGGGGACAAAACTTTTCACAGAATAAAATACTGTGGAAAAAATTTGATTTGGAAACATCAAAATATTTCAGCATTTTCGATTGACACAAAATATGTTGACATTCCTGAAATCAAAATGTTTTGTTTTGATGAACTGACCCAAAACAATTTATTTCAAGTCAGTTTCACATTAAACTGCATTTCCTATTTTGGTGCATTGCCTCATGAGAGTTGTAGTTCAGGAGTCAGATGCCCCCATTCTCTCCTATGGCAGGACACCCTGGCTACATCTCCCATGATGCACCATACAGCTTGTTCAGAGGAAAGAGCACATGGAGAAGTAGTCCAGTCAGGAAACAAAGCCCCTAGGAGAGAATGGGGCTCAAAATATGTTGTCATGAAGCAATGATTCAAAACACATTTTGGGTCAGTTTAACAAAACAAAATATTCCAATTTCAGTTTAATACATCCAAAACTAAATATTGAATTATCAATTTCCTATTGGATAACTGGAAAAATCAAAATTTTTCTGCCAGAAAAAGAGCTGGTTAATCTGGCCCACTATGATTTTGGTGTGAATTTGTGGAGATAGAGGATGTATGGAAGAGGACACTAAAAAAGATCTTTCACAATTCATTTTTAAAGTAACATAGAAAATGCCCAAGAATTATTAAATTTGCAACTCATTTATATACTTTCTGCATTTAAAAAGAAGTTAATTCAAATTCTCTTTGATTTCTTCATCAAAATGAGGAAAGGAGTTACTTAAGGTGATACAAAGGGATATAATGAGAAGAAGAAATTAACCAATGAAAGAATTTACTCTGAATATTAAGAAAAATCAGGCAGGGATGCATATTAAAATGAATGAGACTCAAATGTCCATCTCTAACTTCGATGATTTGATGACAAATTATCATTGTTTGTTCTCTTGTACTGTAAAGTATTATGGAAGCACAAGGAATGTAACTCTAGTGGAAATTTCAGTTGAAAAATTCCACCTGATCCCTCTCTTTCCTGCAAATGATCTATTAGGGAACGATGCAAACGATATATTAGGACTTGTCTACTAGGTGATACTCAGGAAAGTTAAGTCACATCACCAAAAGGTCTGAATTTAAAGAGCATTAATTAAAGCACGTTATACCCCTGTATGGATGCTCTTATTCAGAAGTAAAGTGTCCTTAGTCTACTCATGCTACTGGGTCTACTAGGGCAAAAGAGTCCAGCTGAAAGATGCTAATAGAATCTATTGGAATTTCTACTAAATAATTCATAAATGGTACTGGCCCCCTGAAAATATATTGAAACACTTATTTGTCCTGCTTACAAGCTCAAATGCAATTACATCTACTAGCTATTCATAAGTCTTGGACACTGGGAAAAATCAGCTGCTTTAAATAGCTACCTCCATATTTCACTTTAGTCAGAGAAATGAATTAAGTGCATTTAAATGTTTTCCTCCTCATCTACACTAATTAAATGGCCATTGCACTGTCAGAACCACTCTATAATCATTAACTCTTTCTTTATATATAATAGTTTGATTCAATTTTCAATTATCGATGTAAAAATGTGGTATAAGCTCAAGCCCAAAACTGGCAAAATTATACATGTAGGGCAAAATATCAAATTACTATATATTATAAAATCACATAACTCATTCAATGGGCCAATTTCAAATGAACTAGTAATTTATTTTGCTCTTTCCATATTGTGATGATTTGGGAAATCTGTCCGTACAGTTTATCAATTCTAGTTGATGTGAAGTTATGAAATTTCTGTCTCATGGACTGCCTCTATGTCTATGTGTATCCACCATTGCTGGCAAGGGTGTGCCGTACCCACCAGATTATGGGCAATGGAGGCTACTTAACTTTAATGACTGTACTTGGACCAGTCAATAGATAGGTTGGCTAGAGCTGGGAGAAGCCATTTCCTTCACCTTATCTGTAGGGGGCTGGAGTTTGGAGAGTGCAAATTCCCCAAGCAGGACAAAGAGACAGAGGTGACAAAGCAGGAGGGAAGATTGAAGGAGCCACACAAGAAATTATGGGCAGGAGAGGGGAAGGGGATGAACCAGCTAAGGTGAGAGAAGGCGTAATGGGGAGAAAAGACTCCAGGTTTCAGAACCCATGTTGTGCTCTGCAGCTGAAGGACACTAGATGGGCCCAAATAGCTCTGACCACAGCCCAACGACTGCTATAGAGTGGCAATGAAACTGAGGCAGGGAAGTGAATGTGGGATTTATTATTTTTGTATCAATCTGTGTATTTTTCATGCTTTTAAAGAAACATCAATAGTGTGCTAGAATCCTGTGCACAGTGTCTGTAAATTTCATGTGTTACACCTTCCATGTGGCCCCTTGAGGAGCTAAACCAGAAGGCTCACACCTTCAAGTGGAGATCTGAGAAAATGGGTGTTTAAGCTATTGGGGGAGTATCACAATCCTAGGGGAAATCCAGACTAGTGAGGGGCTGTGTCACCACTTGACCTGCAGCCTTGGGTGCCTCACAATGCTTTGGTGCTGTACTCCCAACCTGAGCCCCTCAGCAACAGCCTGCAGGTCACATCCTAAGTATCTGTGTATAGTTGGAGCTTGCCAGCAACACTCCAGTCAACACTCTGGCTTCCATCCACCTTGGTTATCACTTGCAGGTTGACCCTAACACATTCCCACTCCCAGATTTTCCCCCAAAACATGTGTTCTCCTGGACAATCCAGATCTTAGACACCTGTTGCCCCCTGTAAGAGGTCAATGTATCTAGAGTAGAATAGTATATAGCAATGCTATGGCTCTAGAAAATAGATTTTCCAGTTTAATCTTTACACAAGGTAAATGTGAAACTAACTTATCTAGAAAAATGTAGTTTTCCTAAAGTTATTGTTTAGGAATAGTTAGCATGTCTGCAGAAGAAATCTGAGGAAAGCAGGGGATGCAAATGATAATAGAGAGAAAAGGATGGAGGACAGGAAGAGGAAGAGAGGGAACAGGGAAAAGAGTTATGCGTGATGTGAAAAAATGGGATTTAAGGAAAACAGGGTCTTTCAAAGACCAAACAAATTACATTTTTGTATCCTAAGTAAGAGACTGAAGTAGCTTGGAAACTGTTGACATAGGTGCCCATGGAGAGGAAAAAGGCAGAAGTTCAAAGAATTAGTGCCTGTGGCAAATTAGTTCTTCAATATTTATAAGCTGTCTCTCTATCTGCTCTCACTATCATTGAGTAATATCTTTAAAAGAGTTGTAGTAAAAAATGCAAAACTATACCTGACATTAAGTTTAATAACCAGTTTGTTGATGATCTTTTATACTATTCAGTAACCATCTGTACCTTTTTGGAAAGTTATGTACATATATTTAGGAGTTAATTTTTTCTTTTTAACTTACTGTGTGGATTGCAAGAAAGAAAAGAAATGTGAAAAACGAAGAAATGTAAAAAAGCATAGCACAAATGTTCTATAGTAACTAATTATTTTACGTGCTTCCGTTTCTTGGTTGCTCAGTCTGAGACATTTTAAAGGGGCCTCATTTTCATAAAATTTTGAAAATCAGACCACTTTAATTTCCCAACAATTTGATTGTTATGGAGCTTGAATGGCAGATTGACAAGGACCTGTACTATGGATTCATAGATATGTGTTGAAATGAAAACCATCTTCCTAGAGTAGTACAGAATCACAAAAAGGTTACCACTATGTAATAAGACTTATTTATTATGATTTGATTTATCATCATTTGGTATTTTTTTTCATGTTAAATTGATTCCTATAGGCCCTGATTCAAGAAAGCAGTTAAGCATGTGCTTAAGTCCATCCTTATTCAGGAGTGATCTTAAGCATGAGTTAAGTACTTTCTGAATACCTAGCTCGTATAATGCACTTTTTGTCAGCAGAGCTCAAAGAGTTGGTAAGAATCATTATCCCCATTTTACAGATAGGGAAACTGAGACATGGGGTAGTAAAATGACTTGCCCAAGGTCACTCAGCAGGCCAGTGGCAGAATTGTGAATAGAACCCAGGTCTCCTGTGTCCCAATCCAATGCTCTGTTCACTAGGCACAATCGTGTCCAACATGCTTTTTTGAACTGGGCTGTAAACACCTTGTAAACACTTTTATTTAATCCTCTTTATATTACCCTCTAATTTCTTATTTTTAATTTTAATTTTCATTAATAAAACATAAATGTATAATATAGTCTGGTCTGTTCTTCAGCTAAGCAAGTGAAAGTTCAATGAATACATAAGACACATGGCATGGGAAACTGGTTAATTAAAATGACTTAACAAATGTGTCTCAGGCCCCAATTCTGCTAAGAATTATAGATGATGTTAATTTTGTGCATGTGAGTTGTCCCCACTGAAGTCAATAGAACTATTAACATGGGTAAGTTTGGCAGAATTGGACCCTTTTACTATATCTATCCTGATGTTCTCACAAACCATTCACTATCAGGTTATATTGAATCAAAATATATTAATACATCAAATAAGAAATATGTGTTAATATGTCTCTAAGTAAAGCCGGTTGAAATTTTTGGTCAACAAATCTTCCCACCAGAAAGTGTGGTTTCATCAAAATTGAAATTTTCCATTACATTTTTCATTTTCAGATGGGAAAATCAGAACAAGATAAAATATTTTGGTTTCTGAAAATCTCATTGAAATGATATTTTAAGCTGAACTTAAATTAAATTAATTTAAATTGTTAACTTAAATTGTTTATTTTCCAACAAAAATATTTTTTCATTTAATTTCTAACTGTTCTGAGGAAACCCATAATTTTCTGACATGAAATTTCTGCTTTCTCAACCAGCTTGATAGCCATGGAGTCTGTGGTACTTATATGAATATATATATAACCTCTATGGACAAAACTAACAACTTGAACTGCTCTCTTCATTTAAAATATTAATAACCTATACTAGCTTTCTTGTAATTCAGCTACCCTTGTGCATCAGCATGGAAGGTATTTTAATGGTTTAACTTTGAAATGTCATGCTGGCTTCTAAGAAAGATGTATTTAATCTCCCTTGTGCATCAGCAGGTACTGCAACTCATTATCTGCAAAATTCCACATTAAATTGTTTTTCTTTTTGTACATTAGCATTTCTTTCATTTAAATGTAATTCTTAATTGAGGGAATACTTACCATAAATATAGAGCTGGTTAGTATGTTAACATGATCAGGAAAAAATGAGGATGTAACCAAAAGGAGATCCTTTTCCTTTGGTTTTCTTGAAGTTAATAAAACATAGGATTACTCTGTATGGAAGAGCTATGGAAAATCCTAACAGTAGTCAGTGTCCAAAATAGAAGTCAGTGAACATTGTAAGGAAGTCCTATCACTGGAGTCAGGGAACAAAATCCGATTAGTATGAAAATAAAAGGTAACACATTGCAAGGACATTGCTTCAGTCCATGGTGTGATTTAAATCTGAAGGCAGGAAGAGGAAAGAGAAGGATTTAAAGTGATAACCAAAACGTTGGAATATCCATCTAGGTATTTACGATCCACCGGTCAGTTCAGTATGTATCTAAATGCAAACAAAAATTATGGGCCTGGTTTAGAGCCATTTGAAATCAATGGAAGTTCCATTGATTCCAGTCAGAGCCCAAATGAGCAGACAAGTAGACATTGTAGACAAATTCAAAATTAGGCTCCTAAATCCATTCCTAGAATTATACCTAAATGGCCTGATTTTTCAAAAGTGCAGAGTACTGAGTAGCTTTAGCAGGCCTCTTTGCTCAATATCCGGTCTTGAAAATCTTGGCTCTAATGAATTCAATATGAGCAGATTTATGCACAAAATAAGCTGGCATCATTTTTATCTCTTCCTCCTTTTTAATTTTTTTAAATTTATGCTTCCATGCGTGTTTAATAAGGGGGAACCAAAACTACTTAGGGTGCCAGAACGAACGAACAAACAATCCCTCCCCCACCATGAAAAACAACGATATGTCAATGCATTCCTAGAGTTGCACAGTTAAAATCAGAAAGTTGGCTTCACAGTACAGTGAAAGATTGAAGAGAAAGTACCTGTAAGTGTGTGACCCAGAGGCACTTGAGTAAGAAGCTTATTACAAAATCTACAGAGTGAATTCCAGTAATGCAAAACTACTTATATGTGGGAAAGCTACTAGCAAATTGCAGCTGCAGACATGACACCACTCAAACCCCGGAAGAAATCTGCTTGCCTGGTTATGAAAAGAAAGGAGTTGAATATTGCTGCCTTGGATAAATACACACAAAGATATTTCTTATTTAATATGGTAATATATTTTGACTTACTCTGATTTCTTCTTCACCTGTATAGTATAGAAAAAGTGACATTTAAAATATTTTTGAGCAGCAACATGTACGCTCCTGTGACGTTATTGACTTGAACTGGGACCGTACAGAACATTGTTGCAACCAAGGTCCTATAGTGGCACCAAATCGTGTATAAAGGGGGTCAAATAAGGTGTCTAAGACAAGGTTATGGCTTTCTGGTTATGATTATGCTGTCTATATGTGTATCAATTTTGTAGTTAAAGTGATGAATATTGGCTTTATGCTGTCTATATTTCAAACTTATGCTATGCTTCTGGGTGACACCCCAGACAAGTTGGTGTCAGCTCTGTCAAGCCTGCTTGATGGCCCATTAAGGACCATCAGCTATACAATTGACCCATTGAGAGAAGGCAGATACGCCTTGTAACTCAGCAAAGTATGCAAGGACTTGCCCACGTGATCCAAACTCCATTTTGCTGTAATTTCCACAGTACGAACAAAGAAGTGTTGTTACACCTGGAAAAGACTATAGCCTCATCTCCATCTTGTCTTCAGTCCTGCTTCTTACCTTTGGAAGAACTTTGCTACATTGAAGCTTTGAACCAATGACTGAAAGACCCATCCCAGAGATTTGAACCTGCAGTTTATTCTATCACTGCTACAAGCCTGAACCAAGAACTTTGCCATTACTGTATGTAACTGATTCCATTTAACAGATTCTAGTTCTCATCTGTATCTTTTTCCTTTTATGAATAAACCTTTAGATTCTAAAGGATTGGCAACAGCATGATTTGTGGGTAAGATCTGATTTGTATATTGACCTGGGTCTGGGACTTGGTCCTTTGGGATCTGGAGAACCTTTTTTCTTTTACTGAGGTATTGGTTTTCATAACCATCTGTCCCCATAACGAGTGGCACTGGTGGTGATACTGGGGAAACTGGAGTGTCTAAGGGAATTGCTTGTGTGACTTGTGGTTAGCCAGTGGGGTAAAACCGAAGTCTTCTCTGTTTGGCTGATTTGGTTTGCCTTAGTGTGCATAGAAACTACAGCCTTGGGTAGTAGCCCTGCTTTAAGCAATTTGTCCTGAATTGGCACTCTCAGGGGGTCCCACCAGAACCAGCGTTGTTACAGCTCCTAACAGGTTTTCCCTGAGTACAATATCATTTTTCAGCACTGGGTTTCATTCTACCAGTCTTGAGGTAATAAATAGTAGGCCTCTCCGATTTTTTTTTTTTTTTTTTTGGCAAGTTCACACATCAATCATTTTCCTTTTAGGATTTCTGTTCAAGCTTCCCTAGCATCTCTTTGATACTGCTGCCAACATCTGGTTACAGAACCAGGACATTGAGTTCTGATGACTGCATACAAGAAAGAGACTGGGGTAAAAACTGAATCATGTGGGATGCTGCAGAATTGTAACTATCAAGCAGCCTGTTTCCATAAAAATCTTTCCTGTGAGGTTGGGGGAAGCTGTACACTTAGTGGACAGATCTTCCAGAGATTCAGGAAGGGAGAGGGGCTCAGCTGACTGTCTCCCAAAATATTTGTGGGAGAGAGGAGGGGGTTGCAGGCAGCCAGCCAGCCATTCCCCAAAAGACTACCAGGAAAGGGAGTCCTAATTCACCTGTGAGCTCTGTTAGGCTCTTTCCAATTCTATATGTTTCCCTGGTGCTTGTGGTATGTTCCCTTCTGAGTTCTGGCATCTTCTGTATTGTGGGCTATTGAAAACTATTAAAAATATGCTATCACTTTAAATTCTCAGAGGCTTTCCTGGTCCAGCTTGCAGCCTGGAGTGCTCTATGGGGAAGCAAGTGATCTGGGTCTAGCAGCAGTCGATCTGCAGCCAGCCAGCCTACACTAGGTGGGGTGAGTTGTGCTTCTCTGTTTAAGGGAGCAGCCTGCTTTGTCTCTTTCTGTTTTGGGGTTCTTGTGTTATCATTTTGGAGTCAAATAAAGTAGTGTTACATTGGAACCTTCCAAACAGAGCATTCATCTTTTTATCTAACTTTGCTGAGTTTATGCCATGAATATAACAAATATTGTCTCATTTCTCCCACCATAACTGCCAGTTCTCTTCTTGTTACCGTATTGCCAAAGCCATCATTTCATACCAATTTCCCTCTGCCTAAATACATACATTTTTACAATCTCTTTTACAATGAATGTTCATTCATTTAATACTACACACTGCCTGCCAAATATCTTGGGAGAATGTGAAGTACTAAAGATAGCATAAAGCAATGACAAGTAGCAAGAATATTGCCTTTTCTTGCATAACTGTGAAGAGGTATAAAGTGTATAAAGAGAAACTGAGACAAGTTTGCAAATCAGCCCTCCCTTTGGTGTCTTCAATAAAGAAGCTAATTGCCTAATCTCTGAAAATGTAGCAGCTACCATTTTGCTTTCTTACTAGATTAAGGAAAGTGAATTCTAACACTTGAAACAGATCATACAAACCTCAATAGCTCTGTCTAGGTACCTATATGGCCTGCATCCCTGGAGGCCTATCTTGCCCTCGATGTATATTTCTCATCTGTTCAATGGCCTCTGGACATAGTCCAGATGCCCCTACCATGTAAGATGGCAGGGGAGAGCAAAAGCAGTAGGAAATCAGGCAGAGGCGGGGATAGAGATAAAACTGGAATGCCTCAGTGACCCACAATTGTTTCCTTGTAGTGTGAATTGCTCCAGAACCCAGGCTTTCCTGGGCTGCCCAGTCATCCACAGGCCAGTCAGAGATAGGTGAAGGACATCATGTTTTGGGACCTGCCTTTTTCCCTATGGGAGCAAGAGCTCCTGCAAGCACCCCTGAACCTGTGGTATCCACGGACTATGGAGCAGTATTTATGGCTAATGCTTTATAGATTTCCCAAGATGCACTATCTGCAGCAGGGATTTCCCTAACCCCCCCTATGGGGGTGTTTACCCCCTTCCCGAATTTCCCCAACACCCTCTCCCCCCAATTTTGAGAACTCATTACATGCAGTGTTGCCAATTTAGTGATTGTTTGGAAATTTGAATTGAAATTGAAACATTAATACACACTTTAAAAGCATATAAAGTACATCATAAAATGTGTATCTGAAAAAGTATAATAGATTTGAAAAGTATGGACATAGACTAGCTTCCTTATACAGCTGATGTTTTTTATAACAATGTCAGTGCGTTCATTTCGGTGATTGTTGGCCCACCTAATAATTTCAAATTATGATTTATAAGCAAAGTCTAAATGAGCTCTCCCTTACAGCTAGTGATGAGCTGGGGGCTGGGGGGAAAGGCTTCAGGACCAGATTGTATTTACATTCACACCTAATCTACCTAGGTATCCAGCAAATAGAGTTGTGTTGCCCAAGTGATAGATTTTGGTTGGGGTTGGGTTACAAATCACTTGAATGAGGGGGGTAAAGAAATGTTGTTGTTCTTATTGTGTGAGCAAAGGGTAGTAGAACTGTACTTACCCTGTGCTGATTGAGGGCATCAAGAGAGAGGGTGGGGATAGGTGTTTTGCTTGCTGGTCTGCCTGAGTCACAAATACTATTTGACCTACCCCTCTCCACTGTTTAAAGACAAAGGTGATTAGGCTTCATAGATAGTCTTTTGTTCTGTTAAATGACCACTACAGCTGAAATCACTGATAATCAGGTCTAAGTGCTTAGACCTGCTGTGGGACACTGTTTCTGTGGAAGAGACAGCCCAGTCTGCACTAGCAGCGAGGTTCCCCCACTGAGAGCTCAGCTGAAATCACTGAGAGCTAGGTGGAACCTCAAGAGACCAACTTGCAGAGGTCACAGTGGCAGGTGGCAGCAGAAGGTGATGGTGCAGGGCCATTGGCATCAGAGTGATGGAGTGAACAGTGGCCAGAGCAAACAGTGAGCAGCTGGAGGAACGAGCAAGGCGCCTTCTTGCCCCTCACCTGGGAGGTGATCTCATGTGAAAACAGCTCTGAACTCTGAGTCTCCACTGACCAAGGACAACACCGGTGAGTGTTAATGAGGCTGTTAAGAATGCTGGAGAAACAATATAGTTCATGCGAACAAACATGGCTATGGCATCATACTTTCTATTTAAGCAAGAGATACTACATATTACAAACTGGAGGCCAGTGTTATGTGCATTATCACTTGTTCATCCTGAAGTTGAACACTGGTTCTGAACAAGAACAGCAAATGCTCACTATCTTTCTGCAAGAAACTCAACTGACTGGCTAGACACATGTGGTGCAACAGTGAAAGACTCAACAGTGGAAAAAGTGAAGAACTCTCTCACCACATTCAAAAAATTTGCATACATGGCTGATGAATGCACCAGTGCAAATGGTCATCAAGTATTAAGTCATTGTGTATGTTATCTTGATGTCAGTGGTAGGCCAGTAGATGCATTTCTAGATGTTCAAGTTATAGAAGACAGATATAGAAGACAGGCTGCATCTGTGACAATACACATCTTAGAAGAGTTAAATGCTTGTCAATGGGACCCCAAACAGATGGCTGCTTGTGCATTTGATGGAGCTCCAAACTTCTCTGGAAGACATGGTAGAGCACAAGCTTTGCTCAGAGAAAAGTGTAACCCTAATCTCTCCTATACACGCTGCAGAGGCCATCTACTCCAACTAGCACTAGTACTGAGCTGCAGAATCTTCAAAAGAAATTTTAAAAAGCTATAAATGTAATGTCTTTTTTTCAGCAAGAGTCCAAAAAGACTGAATATCTTGGAAAATATAGAAGATACACTGGGACTGAAGTTCAAATTAGTCCAACCTGGGAAAACCCTCTGGCTTTCTCATGAGCGATACTTGGCTATTGTCTTAAAATTACTCCAGCCATTATTAATTGCTTTGGAAAGTATCTACCAAGATGGGATGAATCTAAGTAATGAGGCTGGTGGATTACTTTTGTTATTGCATTCAGAGAAGAATTGCCATTCCCTCTCTTGTTGAAACCACTTGGATCATTAAACAATGCCATCCAGGCATCTGCTATAACAGTAGCAGATCTTTGTCCAGCAATAGAAGCTACATTTGGATTAATCAGAGAGCTATCCATTGAAAAAGTACATTGGAAGAGAAAAGTCTTCAGTCCAGAAGTTGACTAATGAAGGCATTTATATTGAATCCTTAAGTGAAGAGGACAAGAAGTGTTTGTTAAGACAACTGAAAAAGTACACAGACTTGATTCTTAAAAATCTACAAAGCGACTTCTAGATTCTACTCAACCTCTACGTAGCTTTTACAGATCACTGTCTTATAAAACATTGACAGTTGAGTGGAATGAGGCACTACCAGCAATGGGGTTGCCATGTGCTCAGGACAGAATAGAGAATTTGAACACAGAGTGGAATATCATATGACGAATGAATGAAAATTTGACTTCAACTTCTTTTTTTATCATCACTAGTGGCTGGACCCAATCTTTATGCTATGTTTCCCGGGCTGAAAGCAGTAGGAATTCATCTCTTGCTACTCCCAGTCACAACAGCTACAGTTGAGTGTTCTTTTTCATCATTGAATAGAATTTTGTGTTTTGAAAGAAGTCACCTTCTGCCTCATCATGTGAATGAACTAATGAGCATATCAATTGAAGGAATGGAAGAATTGGACACACGAGAAGCTACCAAAGATGAATGCATTGCATTCAAGAAGTTCATTAACAGAGTTGTGCAAAATTATAACAAGAAACCAAGAAGGATGTAGATGTAGTGCTTCATAGAAGGCTTGAGTAGCCAACTTTAATTTGTGTGATGATTTTAAAATCTAATAAAATGGTCATGAAACATTTTTCAGTTTTTACTGTGATGCCATACAGCCCAACTTCACCCTCACGGTCTCAGCCCTCATTGGCCCTGACCCCGCCCTGTACATTTGAAGACCCCTCCCCCACATCAATTCCTGGGGAAAACACTGATTCTGCAGCACTTTGAGAAACCTCTCCCCCTTGATGGGAGGGAAAGACAACTCATGAGGCTTTCACCTTCTAGAAGTTACCAGTTAACTCTGTTCCCTTCTCATGGGTTTCACATAAGACAAGGAGCTCAGGCCCACTGGTAGTATCGGGTTCAGCCTTTTTAGGGAGAAAAAAAACATATTGTTGTTGTTTCCCTGCTAGATGCATTTAGTTAGGACTTACGAAGCTATCACAGTGACACAAGTCTTTCTACACTTGCTCATAGTGGCCTTCTTGTTTTAAAATAGTCTCCTTCCCAAATCCATCCATTCCTTTCCATGATAGTCTAAGCATTCAGTCAAATGCTCTGAACTATAAACCTTGTGCTGCCAAATCTTGTGCTTTTGATCATAAATCTCATGATGTTGTTTTACTTAAAGTCCTAGATCCTGGAGATAAGTGATTGTGAGATTTTCTGCTTTCATTGAAAAGAAGTAAGTGTTTAGACCTCATGGTTGCAGGGAAAAGCTTGAAATTGTGACCTAGGTGTATCCTGAAGGCTCAAAAACAAGAAGACAAATTAAAACAACCCAAAATGTATTAGTTTGGCTAAACATCATGAACAAAATGTAATCTCCTGATATTATGGGGTCTGATTTTTTTATCCTCGGGGGTTGACAGAAATTGAAACCACATGAAATAGGTTTATGAAATATAGGTTTCATCTTTCTGGGCTCTTTCTATGAGTGTTGAATAATGTTGTTCATTGTTCATTTACCGTTGTTGTGTAAACCAGAGTTCAAAGTAAAAAAAATAAACAAATCTGCCAGGTTTGTGATTCTCTGCAGTATATTAGATCATCCGTTAGGCCCCAGTCCTGCAAAGACTCGGGCATGTGCTTAACTCTGACACTTGACTTCCATGGGACTACTCATGTATGTAAAGTTAACCACTTGTGTCAGTCTTTGCAAGATTGGGGTCATAATCTTCCAAAGGGGTCAGTGGCATCCTTCTTTACTGAGGAAAATATGTGCTATATGGGCCCACATGCTTTCCGTGTAAGCCCTCATGTTGTTTTGTAAATATCGAAACAAACACCACAAGTTTTGTACTGAATGTTAGGACAAAAATCGAACAAGCCAGAAGTTTAAGGGATAATACCCATAAATCTTGCACCTGTCCTAAACACTAAATTCACTTAATTTAAACATAATATAATTTTCTTTATTATGTGTGTCCTGCATCCATTATAATAATGTTTGTTTAGCAGGCTGCATTTGAAAGAATCCTACAATTAAGCTAGATGCTTATGTTAGCTTATTTCTGTCTAAAAAAATCAGCTACAATTGTGCCTCATTTATTAACCAAATTAGTTTCTTGTGAAAATCTCCATTTTTCTCTATCACTAATTGCTGCCTTTAAAGGTTTTAAAAATACAGATGTTTAATTTATAATTGTGATAACTGTTAGTCAAGCAAATACTAAATTATATAGAAAAATAATGTTTTGATGTAGGCATGCTACAGATTCTGGATTTTTGGCTTAGACTTAAAGAAACTGATTAAACGCCAATCCAAATTTTTCAATAAGTAGTTATTAAAAGGTGGGGAGAGGAGGCTGATAAATTGAAGAAGGTAATGCTCCTTTTGAAGGGATATTAAATGCAATTTATTTTCTCTTTCTTAGATTCATAGATCTTTAAGGCCAGAAGGGAGCTATTAGCTCATCTAATCATGCTTCTTTTCCTGGTCATGTGTAGCAATGCAAGAAGTAGTAAATGTTCTGTCCTGCAAATGAATTCTGTATGTCTGCTTGCTCCAAAGACATTGACTGGCTAAAAGCTAAGTACTGGATGCTGAATTTATTGGTCTGCAATAAATGTCATCCCTCTCACCTCTTCCTGATGGTAAACCAGTTCAGGAAAAGTGGGTCCATGCTAACGTTCTAAAAGTTTTAGATGAAATGGTTTAAAAACTTTAAAAAATTAGAAATTAGTTAGAAAATTTCTCCCACGAAGACAGGCCCTAAGACTTTAAAATAGTAATGAATATTTAAGAATCCTTTCTGATCCTCTTTGCTGCCTTGGGCTCTTCCTGTATTCTAGGGTTCTTTGTAGAACATGGAAGTTGTTCCTAGCCAAGGGCCTGATCTTTTGACCACTGAAGTCAATGAAAAGACTTCAGCTGACTTCAGAGGATCTGTGTCTGGCCTCATGAGCACAAAGCTTGTGGAAAACAACGTTTAAAACTGAGGCATTAGTTTAGTTAAATGTTAAATATCTGTCAGATTCTTTATTATTATTATTATTATTATATATTTTTTCCTACATCAGGCATCACCTTTATTCTTGCTGCTTTTTGTCTGTAATTATCACTGTACTATTTTTTGCCTTGCAATTTTTTTCTTAAAATAATGTGTGACAGAGTCAGGCCAGATGGCTATAGGAGAGTAATAGAAGGCAGATATATAAACCCCAGGCTAAGTAGGACCCTTTTCCCTGGGTAAGGTTACAGGCAAGGTTCCACAACAATCAGGAACCTTCTGGAGACAATTAAGACAGGCTGATTAGAACACCTGCAGCCAATCAAGAAGCTGCTAGAATCAATTAAGGCAGGCTAATGGGGCACCTGGGTTTTAAAAAGGAAATCACTTCAGTTTGTGGTGTGCGTGTGAGGAGCTGGGAGCAAGAGGCATTAGGGGCTGAGAGTGAGAACGCATGTTGGAGGACTGAGGTGGACAAGCATTATCAGACACCAGGAGGAAGGTCCAATGGTGAGGATAAAGAAGGTGTTGGGAGGAGGCCATGGGGAAGTAGCTCAGGGAGTTGTAGCTGTCGCACAACTTTTCCAGGCAACACTCTAGACAGCTGCATTCCACAGGGCCCTGGGCTGGAACCCGGAGTAGAGGGCAGGCCCGGGTTCCCCCCAAATCCTCCCAACTCCTGGTCAGGAGGAGTCGACCTGGACTGTGAATTCAGAAAAACGGCCAAGCTGAGGGCTGCCGTGAAGCTCCAAGGTGAGCAAATCCACCAATAAGCGCAAGACCCACCAAGGTAGAGCAGGAACTTTGTCACAAATGTTAATGATGCCCCCCCCATTACATCTGAATTTTCTTGGCTTTTCTATGTGCTCTTCTTTTCCATAGTTTCCCACTAACCTCCTCAGTTTTATCCTGTTCTTTCCTTTTTGCCATTTTATATTCTGTCACAAGAGCTATGCTCATCAGTAAATATAATTTCCCTTTTATTAATTTTTGTCTAAAGCTTCCCTTAACATTCCCTAGAAATATTTTTACTTAATGTTCTATGGCTCCTTTTACTACACGACACTTTTCAAACATGTTCTTGAATTATATTTTCTCCCCAGTGCCTGCTTTTTACATAGACTAGGAACTTAGGGCATGCTGCAAGAGCATGTTGTGTACATGTAATGCTCCAGGAAGGTGCAGGCTTGTCAACTAGGGAGTATGAAGTCACTTGTTTATTCACTTGTTTAGCACAGGCCATGGTAGTGGCTGTTTCCTCCATTGGCCTGCAGCCTGTTTCAATTTCGATCTGCAGGGAACCACATCTCTTGGTGAGAGGACTGTTTAGTCCCCATACCTAGTCATTCTTTGGCCAATATGCTGAGCCTGCTACAAAGGATGCCCAATAGCAGATGTGGCCCTGATCCTCCAAGAGGTTCTATACAGACCCCTGTACCTGGCAAACGAATGGGACTCAATGCAGGCACACAGATGTGCCCATCTGGAACAGTTTGCAGAATCGGGGCCTTTATGACTTGCCTACACTGCAATGACCACTAAGATGTGGACTAAAACTGATTGCTCATTTCACACAGGCCACTGAGTACCCTCTGGATGGTAATGACTTTTGATAGTACTGACCTGAGCTGGATTTGAATTATATCCTATTACCAGTCCTTGAATGCTTGGCTGCCTCAAAAATCTGCACTTCATTGCATGATCTATTGTTTCTAGCACAGAAAGTAACAGTGCCATTTTCAAGGCATCTAAAGAGCAACTTCTGTATATAAAATGGATATGATAATACTTGCCTCATGGGAGGTTATTTAATATCAATAAAGTGCTTTGAGATCCTCCTATAAGAGGTAATATTCAACCCACTATTAGTACTAACTATTACTGTTCAAGCCTTCTACAGGGTGACTGGCTGAAATCATTACACAAGAGGAAACTAACTCTAAAGAATAAAAGTGAAGAAGAAATAATAACACAGTTAAATCAGATCTGCCAACTCTTAATAAGATGCAGGCACACGGGTTCTGAGCTGTCAAAGACAGAAAGCATAAAGAGAGATCTGGGCAGGGTATAAAAGCCCATGAGATAACTTATGTTTGTGCAATGAAATTATTTAAAATAGTCACAGTATGCTTAAGGCTGTGCACTTTGACTATTAAGTAAATACCTGATAGACCCAGAACTGTGGCCTAGAACCAGGGCTTCATTTGCACCTCCATGCAGCCGCCTTAATTTTTATTTTTCATGGGAAATAAGGATGGGGTGAGGGGGATCTCAGCCAAGGGGGATCCAGTTGAGTGGATTTCCAGAAAAGATTAGACAAATCCAGAGTGTGAGTACCTTTAGCTCACACTGCAACACCTTCTTTAATAAAGCCATCATCAGCAGAATGCCATTTATAGCATCAGGTGCCCTACTGTGATGCTTCTCATGGCAGTCAGGGCTGAGACTCCCCTTGTTACCACTTGCATCCAGTATGGAGGAGTCTTGCCTATGCCAGTTGGGTGTTAGTTCCATAATAAGTCATGCAGGCTTTCTTCGCTGGGCCATATCAGCCCTGCCTTTGCCCTGCAGATTGACAATAGATGCACCCTTGAGTCCCTTCAAATTGTCCCTCTGTGGTGTCCAGCCTCTCTGATCACTGGATACCCACATATATCCCAGATTCTCTGTTCCCAAAAAGAAAAGGAGGACTTGTGGCACCTTAGAGACTAACAAATTTATTTGAGCATAAGCTTTTGTGAGCTACAGCTCACTTCACCAGATGCATTCAGTGGAAAATACAATGGGGAGATTTATATACATAGAGAACATGAAACAATGGGTGTTACCATACACACTGTAACGAGAGTGATTACTTAAGGTGAACTATTACCAGGAGGAGAGAGGGAGGCGGGAAAAACCTTTTGTAGTGATAATCAAGGTGGCCAGTTCCAGCAGTTGACAAGAACGTCTGAGGAACAGGGTGTGTGTGTGTGTGTGGGGGGGAATAAACATGGGGAAATAGTTTTACTTTGTGTAATGACACATCCACTCCCAGTCTTTATTCAAGCCTAAATTAATTGTATCCAGTTTGCAAATTAATTCCAATTCAGCAGTCTCTCTTTGGAGTCTGTTTTTGAAGTTTTTTTGTTGAAGAATTGCAACTTTTAGGTCTGTAATCGAGTGACCAAAGAGATTGAAGTGGTCTCCGACTGGTTTTTGAATGTTATAATTCTTGACGTCTGATTTGTGTCCATTTATTCTTTTACGTAGAGACTGTCCAGTTTGACCAATGTATATGGCAGAGGGGCATTGCTGGCACATGATGGCATATATCACAGAACCACTAACCCAGGAACCTATCCTTGCAACAAAGCCCGTTGCCAACTGTGTCCATATATCTATTCAGGGGACACCATCATAGGGCCTAATCGCATCAGCCACGCTATCAGAGGCTCGTTCACCTGCACATCTACCAATGTGATATATGCCATCATGTGCCAGCAATGACCCTCTGCCATGTACATTGGTCAAACTGGACAGTCTCTATGTAAAAGAATAAATGGATACATGTTTATACTCCTCCCCCCCACTGTTCCTCAGACGTTCTTGTCTACTGCTGGAAATGGCCCACCTTGATTATCACTACAAAAGGTCCCCCCCCCCCCACACACACTCTCCTGCTGGTAATAACTCGCCTTAAGTGATCACTCTGGTTACAGTGTGTATGGTAACACCCATTGTTTCATGTTCTCTATGTATATAAATCTCTCCACTGTATTTTCCACTACATGCATCCGATGAAGTGAGCTGTAGCTCACGAAAGCTTATGCTCAAATAAATTTGTTAGTTTCTAAGGTGCCACAAGTCCTCCTTTTCTTTTTGTGAATACAGCCTAACAGGGCTGCTCCTCTGAAATCTGTTCCCAAAGGAACAGTGTATCCCAGTTTACCAGTTTTACCTCTTAGACCATCGGTCCTGTATATCACACAACATGTGAGTTCAATTATGGCAAAACAATAGGAAATTTATTTACGAAAGAATAGAGATTTAGACAGAAACAAGTGTGAGTGATGGAAACAATTGGTTTCATAAAAAACAAAATCCTAAACAAGAAGTTACCTTTCCTATTTAATAAAGTAGATTCCCATCCCTAAGTTCAGTTTTTGCAGTGCTTGCTAGCCTCACTGAGGTATTATCAGTCTTTCATGAAGTATCCCTGCTCATCAAGGTCCCTCCTCAGTGAATGGCCCCCTAGTGTCTTTCTCTATCATGTGATATACTGAATCAGTCTTTTGTCTTTATTCACAGAGAGAGCAATCCCTTGCTATCATTTCTTTTCACTCCCAAGTGGTTTTGATGTTTGTTTCTTTGACGGGTTTCCATTGACTTTTCTGGATTGGTGCAAAGGTGGACACTGAGCAATGCATTATATAATTGGCTAGCCAGAGAAGGTAGCAACTCCCTCCCATCTGAATAGGTCATCACCAGAAATATGATTCCCTAGTGCAGTGGTTCCCAAACTTGTTCTGCCGCTTGTGCAGGGAAAGCCCCTGGTGGGCCGGGCCAGTTTGTTTACCTGCCGTGTTTGCTGGTTTGGCCGAGCGCGGCTCCCCGTGGCTGCGGTTCGCTGCTCTAGGCCAATGGGAGCTGCTGGATGCGACGGCGAGTACATCCCTTGGCCTGCGCCTTTCTCACTGCTTAGATAAATTTTACTTCAGCAGATTTCACTTCAAAGGACTATAAAAGAAAGGAGTAGAGAATCATAGACTATCAGGGGTGGTAGGGCTCTCAGGAGGTCATTTAGTCCAACCCCCTGCTCAAAGCAGGACCAATCCCTAGTTTTTGCCCTAGATCTCTAAATGGCCCCTTCAAGGATTGAGCTCACAACCTTGGGTTTAGCAGGCCAATGCTCAAACCACTGAGCTATCCCTCCCCCCTAGAACCACAAGTGATCTGCTTCACCAAAGGAGACAAAGGACCCAGCATCTTTACGTCTCTGGGAGAGATCCTGACTGAGGTGAGGGTCAGTCGTCTTGCTGGAAAACTGTAGTTGAGAAAGACCATCTAGAATAAAGCCTTGAACCAAAACTTGCTAGATTAAGTTTTCGATTTGTAGATGTGTGTTTTCACTTTTATTTTCTGGGAACTATTTTCTAACTTTCATTCTTATACTGGAATTCACTTAAAAGCCTATCTTCTTTTGTTAATAAACTTGTTTTATTTTTAATCTAAACCAAGCCTGTGCTGAGTTTGAACGGAACTGTTTGGTATCGTGAGTTAAAATAATAAACTGTTGAATATTGACTCCTTAAAGAGCCAATGAATCTTAATATCCCTCTGATTGTTCCAGGACAGGGCTAGACATTTCAGAACTCACATTTTGGGGAAAACTCAGGGCTGGGGAGAGTGTGAAGTCACCATTCCAGTTGTTAACCAAGGCTGATGGAAACCAGTGGAAATCTGTGGTATTGCACACAGGGTCCAAGCACTGGACCAGGGCTGCCCAATACATACACAGAGTGCATGCTTGTTGCTGACTTTATGTCCCAGACAGAGAGCCACAGGGACAAGGCATTGTGTGGGTTACAGGGTAAGAGGTGACACAACTCTTCATGGGTCTGGATTGCACCCCAGAATGGGACACTATGCTGCAACTGCTAGGAAACACGGGAGGCACAGCCCAGGAGAGTGAAGAGATAATGGTGGCAAATGATGGGCAATAAGGGGAGGGCATGGAATAGCCCCCAGCATAATTAGAGCTGCCGTAGGAGTTATTCTCCGTTAGGACAACTTTCCCCCAACTGCCAGGGCGCTGCTCCACAGTCCAGAACAGCTGGAGTTCACTCCATCTCCCACTCGTGGCTTCACTGTATTCTCCCAACTCCGCTTCCAAAAATCAAGGACCCTGTGGGGAAGGGGCAGCGTAAGTCTCCCTACTTTGCCTCTGTCAACCCTGTGCTAGGAATCTCAGTTAAAAAAAAAATTCTCACTTGCCTACTGTGTGGAAATATGGCAGCAAGATGCCAAAATGTAATCAGTCAGGCCCCTCATCTTTTCCTGTGCCCAGACTGGGTTTGTGCATGTGGCGAGGCGAGGCGGTGCTTGCGTATGAGACAATGAGCAAACTGATTTCAGTGGAGTTAGACCAAGGCTGGAGTAGCCCTGTACATCCAGTTGCATCCATCGATTTCCATACAGATCTTTGTCATGAGCAACCATGTATTTTTTAGCTCTGAACTTAAACAGTTTGTTTTTCAATCTATTGTTGAACAATTATTCATGTAAGCTTTGCTTCTAAAGTAGCATGAGTAGAAAGTTCGAGAGAACAGCAACCCAGCACTTTCAAACCCTATCAAGTCAAGGAAAATACATGCTCCCTTCCCTCCCCCAACCCATTTTATTGTTGGTTTCTTGTATCTTTCATCCTGTTTTAGGAAAAAATGTTGCTGGATGAAGCAAGCATGGAGTAACTGGCTTTTTGGCCTTGTTTTGACGTTTAATCACTTGCAGAAGCCTGTCACTGCTTTGTCTGCTTTGCTGTGAATATTCACTTTTATTTCTCAACTACGCTTTGTTAGAAGCTTCCATATTTGCTTAAAAGCTACTCTCCAACTACAACTAGAATAATGTAGCAAAGTTTGTTTGGTGTTTTAAAAAAATAATTGCTTTCTTTCTTTATCTCATTTTTGTCTTCAAGGCAGCAGGAAAGAAACACAATTTTAGTATTTTAAGCAGATGGACCATGTTGGAATAATAACATTGAACTCTAATATGTCTAGTAACAAATCTCAAAGTACCTTACACAAGAAAAAAAGTATCATTATCTCTTTTTACAAATGGAGAAACTGAGGCACAGAGATGACATAACTTGTCCAAAGTCACACAGCAGGTCAGTGGCAGCGCTGTGATTAGAATGCAACTCTCCTGACTCCTAGTACAGTGCTCTGTCCACTGGACTATATTATCCCTCGTTTTAAAGACATCATTTAAATTATAATTAGTCTTTCTCAGACAAATCACATTCTAGTTAGTAAATCTAATTTTCCTAATATTTTGAAAACAGAAGATTTTCAGGAAAACCTGATGAAATAGGGTTTAGTAAGGATTAGGACTCCGTTCTTAGTTTTCAACATTGACTTTATATGAAAATTAGAGCCACAATCCAAATTCTGTTCCATGTACGTGTTTCCCCAGTGAAGGACCCGTCAGTGATTCCATAACAAGCCTGTGAAAGCTACAGGCTGTGCTCTTGTCCATGTAATGGACTGGAGTGAATCTCAGCTTCTATTTTTAACAGCACAGTCAGTATTGTGACCATCAGAGAAACATGCTCAAAAAGCAAAAGGGCTAGTCCTTAAGAGATTTAATGAATATGTACAGGCAAGACTTCAGAACTACAGTGGCTGATCTTACTAAACATGCAGCATCTTAGAAATACAAACACAGGACTTAGTCCTCTAAGACTGCATGTATGATGTGCACAACACACAGGTCAGTTTGTATCCATAATACACTCTGTGTGTATTATAATAATCTCCCTGATTTTTCAATTTATTAGACAATGAAGTGGAGAATTCCAAACCTTGGGGCAGCACTGTCACAAGATCGGGATTGTGTAGGCAGGGTGGCAGGCTCTGTTCCTTTCTTGCAAGGAAGAGGAAGAGAAAAAGGGCGCTTTCTTCTCAGTGGCTAAATTATTCAGACTAATGAGTGTTTCCATTCACATAAACGCACTTCCCAAGGTTCAGTATGCTTAGGACAGAGTTGTATTGAGGCAGCATGGGGAGATTGACATCTCCCATAGGATATAGGATTTGCCATACTGACTCATACCCAAAGTCCAACTAGTCCGGTATAATATCTCTGACAGTGGCCAACACTAGATTCCTCAAAGGAAGGTATAAGAATCCTAGGTTTCAGAGTAGCAGCCGTGTTAGTCTGTATTCGCAAAAAGAAAAGGAGTACTTGTGGCACCTTAGAGACTAACAAATTTATTAGAGCATAAGCTTTCGTGAGCTACAGCTCACTTCATCGGATGCATTTGGTGGAAAAAACAGAGGAGAGATTTATATACACAGCAGC
The DNA here is from genome assembly GCF_009764565.3 of Dermochelys coriacea. Taxonomy (NCBI): domain Eukaryota; kingdom Metazoa; phylum Chordata; order Testudines; family Dermochelyidae; genus Dermochelys; species Dermochelys coriacea. The sequence continues at coordinate 245,292,745 of NC_050068.2, forward strand.
CTGGATTTCTACATAGACTGCTTCCGCCGACGTGCATGAGCTGAAATTGTGGAAAAGCAGCATCGCTTACCCCATAACCTCAGCCATGCAGAACACAGTGCCATCCACAGCCTCAGGAACAACTCTGACATCATAATCAAAAAGGCTGACAAAGGAGGTGCTGTCGTCATCATGAATAGGTCGGAGTATGAACAAGAGGCTACTAGGCAGCTCTCCAACACCTCTTTCTACAAGCCATTACCCTCTGATCCCACTGAGAGTTACCAAAAGAAACTACAGCATTTGCTCAAGAAACTCCCTGAAAAAACACAAGAACAAATCCGCACAGACACACCCCTGGAGCCCCGACCTGGGGTATTCTATCTGCTACCCAAGATCCATAAACCTGGAAATCCTGGACGCCCCATCATCTCAGGCATTGGCACCCTGACAGCAGGATTGTCTGGCTATGTAGACTCCCTCCTCAGGCCCTTCGTTACCAGCACTCCCAGCTATCTTCAAGACACCACCGATTTCCTGAGGAAACTACAGTCCATTGGTGATCTTCCTAAAAACACCATCCTAGCCACTATGGATGTAGAAGCCCTCTACACCAACATTCCACACAAAGATGGACTACAAGCCGTCAGGAACAGTATCCCCGATACTGTCACGGCTAACCTGGTGGCAGAACTTTGTGACTTTGTCCTGACCCATAACTATTTCACATTTGGTGACAATGTATACCTTCAAATCAGCGGCACTGCGATGGGTACCCGCATGGCCCCACAGTATGCCAACATTTTTATGGCTGACTTAGAACAACGCTTCCTCAGCTCTCGTCCCCTAATGCCCCTACTCTACTTGCGCTACATTGATGACATCTTCATCATCTGGACCCATGGAAAAGAAGCTCTTGAGGAATTCCACCATGATTTCAACAATTTCCATCCCACCATCAACCTCAGCCTGGACCAGTCCACACAAGAGATCCACTTCCTGGACACTACGGTGCTAATAAGCGATGGTCACATAAACACCACCCTATATCGGAAACCTACTGACCGCTATTCCTACCTACATGCCTCTAGCTTTCATCCAGATCATACCACTCGATCCATTGTCTACAGCCAAGCGCTACGATATAACCGCATTTGCTCCAACCCTTCAGACAGAGACAAACACCTACAAGATCTCTATCATGCATTCCTACAACTACAATACCCACCTGCTGAAGTGAAGAAACAGATTGATAGAGCCAGAAGAGTACCCAGAAGTCACCTACTACAGGACAGGCCCAACAAAGAAAATAACAGAACGCCACTAGCCATCACCTTCAGCCCCCAACTAAAACCTCTCCAACGCATCATCAAGGATCTACAACCTATCCTGAAGGACGAGCCATCGCTCTCTCAGATCTTGGGAGACAGACCAGTCCTTGCTTACAGACAGCCCCCCAATCTGAAGCAAATACTCACCAGCAACCACACACCACACAACAGAACCACTAACCCAGGAACCTATCCTTGCAACAAAGCCCGTTGCCAACTCTGTCCACGTATCTATTCAGGGGATACCATCATAGGGCCTAATCACATCAGCCACACTATCAGAGGCTCGTTCACCTGCGCATCTACCAATGTGATATATGCCATCATGTGCCAGCAATGCCCCTCTGCCATGTACATTGGCCAAACTGGACAGTCTCTACGGAAAAGAATGAATGGACACAAATCAGACGTCAAGAATTATAACATTCAAAAACCAGTTGGAGAACACTTCAATCTCTCTGGTCACTCGATCACAGACCTAAGAGTCGCTATACTTCAACAAAAAAGCTTCAAAAACAGACTCCAACGAGAGACTGCTGAATTGGAATTAATTTGCAAACTGGATACAATTAACTTAGGCTTGAATAGAGACTGGGAATGGATGAGTCATTACACAAAGTAAAACTATTTCCCCATGGTATTTCTCCCTCCCACCCCACCCCCCACTGTTCCTCTGATATTCTTGTTAACTGCTGGAATTAGCCTACCTGCTTGTCACCATGAAAGGTTTTCCTCCTTTCCCCCCCCTGCTGCTGGTGATGGCTTATCTTAAGTGATCACTCTCCTTACAGTGTGTATGATAAACCCATTGTTTCATGTTCTCTGTGTGTGTGTATATAAATCTCTCCTCTGTTTTTTCCACCAAATGCATCCGATGAAGTGAGCTGTAGCTCACGAAAGCTTATGCTCTAATAAATTTGTTAGTCTCTAAGGTGCCACAAGTACTCCTTTTCTTTATAAGAATCCTGGCTTCCATGAAGATTTCAGCCTAATCCCAGTGAGGGTGGGAGCTGGGATGTGTTTGTGTGTTCTAGGGGAGGAGGATGAATGGCTTTGGGGTACAGACTTTGGGTATGTGTGTACTGAGGGGGGGGGTGTTGCCTTAGAGTGAGTTTTTAGGGGGTCTGAGCTGTCCCCCCTCTGATATCCTCTTTGCAACGCTCTGTTTGCAAGAGTGGAGATGCATTGACAGGAAGTAGATGAGGATTGTTTCCTGCTCTTCTCCTTTTGCAAACCTACCAGAGAATAACCTGGTGGGCGACTGGGTGGGATTTCTGGGCTGGGGGTGGGAGGGAGAGAGAGAGAGAGAGAGAGAGAGATTTATACATCTGAACAAACCTCTGTGGAGGCAGCCACAAACCCTCCTGCCCTCGGGCCGGGGCGGGAGAGAGGCGACATCACTGCTGCTTTCCCATCTCTCCTCCTTTCCTTCTTCCTTTCTGCCTCTCCTTCCTCCTGGCCGCTGGGGGAGAGGTGGCTGGCTGGGGAGGTGGCCACAGTCTCTCTCTTGCTGTGCTATGGTAATAATTGTCCCTTCCCGCCCCCCCGCCCAGCCTTCCTCCCCATCTGCTTTCTCCTCCTCCCGTTTGGTTCCAGGCCGGCAGCAGACCGACTGCATCATTTTTTGCACAGGCTGCCGCAGCAGCACCAGCAGCGGGGAGAGCGGGAGCAGGGGGAGAGTCCAGAGCCTGCAGTGAAGCTGCCCTCGAGACATGGCGGATCGGTGCCTCTGAGGAAGCAAAAAACTCCCCAAGCCGCCTCCGCTCCCAGCCCCGGTTCGCCGGGCTGCGGCTGACCGGGCCAAGGAGAAGGAGCGGAGCGGCCCGAGGACAAATGGTGCTGCAGCCTTTGCTTTGATTTCCTCCCCTTCTTCTCCATGTTGCGCCTCTCTTCGGCGCTTCAGGCCGCGTAGCCGCTGCTGCTAGCAGGAGCATCCAGGGACAGTGCCAGGCAGCCCTCCCTGCCCCCCCCCCACCCCCTCTCCATCTGTCTGTCCGGCCAGCCGGCCACAGGGGCTATGGCTGCGGAAGAGGTATTGCAGGCAGTGGATCACTACCAGACCGAGATCGAAAGGCTGACTAAGGAGCTCACCGAAACAACCCGCGAAAAGATCCAGGCCGCTGAATATGGGCTGGTGGTGCTGGAGGAAAAACTCACCCTGAAGCAGCAGTATGACGAGCTGGAGGCTGACTACGATTGCCTTAAACAGGAGCTGGAGCAGCTGAGGGAGGTGAGTTAGCCGATGCTCTTCTCTCCCCTTCCTCTTCTCCCTCCCGAATAAACCCCATGCACTAAACAAAACGAAATAAGGAAAGGTGCCCAAGGAGCTCTTCTTACTGATGCCCTCTGATAATCTACCTGAGCCCCTTGATCAGACATGGAAGCAAAAATGGCCTTGTGGAGAATGTGTGTAAAGAACCCTAGAGGCATGAATTGATGAGATGGGGAGGAGTGATTTATTTCGGGGCCCAAGAGTCAGCAATGACTGTAGAGTTTAAGAGTGGATTATATGACGTTTGAAACTACTTAAGATGCCAGTGATACGTAGGCATTGCCCTAACCTGTGTGGCAAGATAACAATTGGGAACCACAACTTCTAATAGCAGACATTTGCAGCACTGGGAAATACTTCAGCCACACATGAATGTTTGGCCCTTATTTAAAGAGAAACACTTGATGAAACCTGGACAATCTCAGTATATAATATTTTGGGTGTTATGTGTACAGAATATTGTAATATGTGGAAAGAGAGACACCTTCTCGGGGTTACTTATATACATTTAGGGGGCAGCCTCTCATTCAGCAGGGGCAAAGCAGCCAGAAGATAGTTATGAGATCACGCTAATCAGTGAAAGTTAAACTTCTAGCTCATCCTTAAAGGATGAAGTATTTGATCTGACACATATTTTTGGAGTGTCTTTCAGCTGAGTTTGTATAACATGGAGAGTATAATTATGAGTGTTACACATAACCTTTTATCATGTAACCTTTTATTTATTCCTCACCTTTGGATGTCATCCTGCAACCAATATTTATCATTAAGAGAAGTAACAAAGATTCATACAATGAGCATACAGTCCATCCACGGTAGCATGTGTTTGCATATCCAGTATTATCCTACCTAATCTCTAAATTTTAAAATGGTCTCATCTTTGTTTATAAAGACAGAGCAAATTAATTCACACACAAAAATTACATTGATGTAATTAAGTAAACCTTTGGAGAAGAGGAGGAAACGTATAAGAATGATCTTTTCTGAACATTTAAAGTAATGTTTTTCTTCTATAAAATTATATTGCCATTTATAATCAAATATAGGGAAGATCTATTCAGGGAGAAACAATGAACTAAATATTTCTCATTGAGAACAGTAATTTGTTGACCATGCTTATAAATAACATATCTACATATGTGTTCAGACACTAAGCTGTATGCACTTTTAGAAATATTTGTTTATACATGCAAAGGTTTTGTTTTACCTCCTGATAAATGTGATATGTTAAATACTTTGTTCCAGTGACCAGGATAGTTTTTAGAAATAATATTTTTGTAACAGAGTTATCTGATTTGCTGTGCTGCTCACACTCACGCTTTTATCAAGCTCATAAATAAAAGGTAGAGCTGAGGTTTTCCTCCAAAACTCGCTGGTCCAGTGCAGTGGGCTCAGGATTTGAAACCAATGACCTCAGCTTCCTGGATGGGGATGGGTAATTTGTACTGTCATGAGGGCTGAACTGGTAAAAGTGGTCCAGTAGTAAAAGGGAACTATAATGAAGGTGCAATTATAAAATGTAATTGATAGGGAAAAAGGAGATATAAGTAACAGCATCTGGCTGTGATCTTCTCAAAGCAGTCTACATCAGTGCTGATCAGGAACTACTGAGGACACAGGGTTGGCTGTTACCACAGGGGCAATGATTAATGCAAGAAATTAAATTAAATGTGAAAAAATTAAGCTTGAACAATTATTCAGCATCTGATGTCTGTGTTGACAAGATTTGCAGACATTAGAAAACCTATAGGTATAAATTCTGTTCTGATTTATACCCCACTTAAGTCTATGGGATTGCACGGGGTGCCTTTTAGCACAGAATTGAGCCCACAGAATCAAATTCTTGTCTCTGGACCCACAGGCTGTGCATAGGAAATAACCATTGAGGGAGGAAGGGGAAGAATCCTTTTGCTCCCTGGACATGAAATGGCAGTGAAACCATTCCACAGCTGCTAATTGAGTTCCAGGATCCTGGCCCTCTCTGGCCTATATATCAATTCTGGAGAGGAGGGCAACTCCCCTGAGCTGTACATCGTGGTGTACAGGGCATTTAAACCCTCTCAACAGGCTCCCAGAATTCTGTTCTTCCTCCCGCTCCATGCAGAAGAGCCATTGATTCTGTTACATATAAGTAGAGCCTTGCATGGATACAAAATTTATATTCACATCTGATCCGCGATCTACAAACATGGTCCATGGATATCCGCATATGCAGAAGTAAAGCGGGTATCCACATCCACAGAAGTAAAGCGGGTATCCCATCCGCAGAAATAAAGCGAGTCTCCATAGTGAATAGAATTGTTGAGGAACTGGCTGGAACCTGCTGAAAGCGATTCCATATCAATGCAGAATCGCAACGAGACAATAGAAATCCCCAATGACTTAAACATTGACATCTAGGAAACCACAACCAAGTCCCCAACTCAGGAACAAAAACTGAGATGTGACCTGCAGAGGATAGAGTGTGGGCTTCTGGTTCTGGGGGGAGCGTGGCTGCTCTTTCCTGTAACTGACTAAGGTGGTCAGAGAGAGAAAGAGGCTGAAATGGAGTTCTCTACAGCTTGGCTGGTGAATTGCTCTGGCTTGACCAGAATGGACTGTGTTTTAACCTTTCTATTTCTCTACACTGACCTAAGGACTTCCAGTGCTGTGTTCCAGTGGGCTAACAAATTCCACTGTGTTTTGACAATGCTGCTTGGCTGTCCCTGCAAATACTTGCCTTAGTCTCTGAAGAGTGTTTAAGTCTTTAGCAGAAGGCTACCTCAGTTGGATTTCCACCAGCACTGGGCAGAGGACAGCAGATGCTCAGTCTAGGATGTGGTGAGGCTGTGTGGCCTGCCCTGGCCTGAAGGAAGAGTAGGACTCCTTGGGGGTCTGCCACACTAAAGGGATTCCTCTAAGAGACTGATTAAAAACTGGAGCATAGCACAGATCCTGTGGATCTGTAACACATGCAATGGAAACAAGTCAGTAAAACTGAAAGAAGAATGCTGTCAGACTTGCATTAGGTGCATCCTGATTGTGGCCCAGAATGTGAACCCTTATTTCATTAGTGATCAGTTACTGACGTGTACAATACAATGAAAACTTAAAAAGGAGGAAGGTGTCCCATACTGTTGTGTTAAACCAGTCTGTTCCTATGCAGCAATATGCACAGACAGGATAGTGTTGGGGAGCTAAAGTCAGTTGCCCCAATTCAGGCTCCCTCCAAAACCTATGAAAAACGGCCTCTGTGTGTTTTCTGAAATATGCACTGCAGAGGGTATTCTGGGGTGTGGGCTGCACATGTAGGCAACTAAGACCTTTGACTAAGCAATGGTAGAAGGCAGTGGCAGATTTAGAGTTAGTGGGGCCCTGTGTGCAGTTTCATTTTCAGGCCTCCCCCCCCGGGGACCCAGCCAAGAAAAGGAACATTTTCTCTTTTCTCCTCCCCATTTTTCATTCTTTTTTTTTCATCCTCCTCCTATATTATAAGTAATGCGAAGTAAATGAAAATAAAGTGAGGTACCTTGATTGGGGCAGGGGGTTGGGATGCAGAAGCGGGTGTGGGGGCTGGACTCTGTGAGGGAGTTTGGGTGCGGGGTGCGGGCTCTGGGCTGGGGGTTGGGATACGGGAGGGGGGGAGGAGGTGGTGCTTACCTTGGGCAACGTGGCTCCTAAAGCGACCGGCACACACACCCCTCTGGCAGCAGCTCGTAGGTGGGGGTGGGGTCAGGGGGTCTCCGTGTGCTTCTGCCCTCAGGTGCTGCCCCTGCAGCTCCCATTGGCCTGCCAGTGGGAGCTGTGGAGTCAGTGCTCAGGGCGGGGCAGCACGTGGAGACATGCTGGCCACTTCTGGGAGCATCGTGGCACGGAGGGAGGGAGGCAGAGCGGGCAGGAAGCCGCCTTAGCCCTGCAGCTGTCATGTTTCTGCGCCCCCCCCCCCTTGGGGGGAGTGGGGCAGCAGGTTTCCATGTTTGTTTCATGGTAAATCCACTCCTGGTAGAGGTGGAACTCCCAAGACAGATTATTTTGCTTCTACAAGAGTTATCTGTGTGTGTATGTGTGTGGTTTGTGCATGGGGGAAAGGGCTGGTTTCAAGCTATTTTCACTGTATATTTGCCACGTTCTGAAGTCATTTGCACACTGGGATAGAAGTTGGGTCTAGATTTGTACTGAAACAAGTATTCATTCAATTAATGAATTATTTCATTATTATACCTTTACATTCTGCTATTAGCAACTCTTTGCACGTTATCACTGATCAGACAGACCTGTCACTTTAACCTTTGCCTCCCTAGTGGATGTGCCCCATTGGATGCAAGAAACATACCATGAAGCTCAATTCCTACCGTCCTTACACTTTCAAAACTCCCATCACTTCAAAGGGACTTTTCTATAAGGACTGCAGTAGGAAGCCTCAAATTTGAAAGAATGAAATATTTTTCAGTATTATGGGTCAGTGAGATGGGAAAGTAAATCCACTGTAGGGAGTAGCAGTGTAATCACTTGTAATGCATTGCATTAAATATTAATTTCTGTACATATGATTTATGCTGTGCCACCATTAAAATACAAATTGCTGTGGTGGCCCATGAAATTTCTTGTACCGGCCATATTTTAAACAAAGAGTTTGGTGTTTTGAGGTGTCATGATGTTACATGATACAAAAGATGTGAGGCTGTAATCAATGAGCTAATAACAAACTTGACTTCCAGTAAGTGAAGTAGTTATTACATTAAGTCTGCCGTCCAGGTTTAAGAGCATTTAGTGGGAAGAAATGAGGAATCAATCAGCTATTATCTTTGTTTTCGAAGAGTTGAAGCAATTAGTAGGAAGGTGAAAAGAGAGATGCTGCTTTGCTGAGTTTACCGCTTTCAAGGTTGTAACATGGAGTTCTAATAGCTGTAGGTTTTAAGGGAGGACTGGCAGAATAGTGTAACAGTATGCCAAATGTCCATGAATTTTATCATTTTAAAAGCTCTTTTAGTTCTGTTGATTTTTTTCTCCCATCTTATAAATAAGGTTTCTGTTCATCACTAAAAAGAAAAGGAGTACTTGTGGCACCTTAGAGACTAACAAATTTCATCACTAGTTTACATTTCAAGTATAAAAACTGAATTTTAGGCTTGTAGTGGCAATGTCTTGCTTTTAGGCACCAAGTCAGCAAGGTACTTAAGCACATGTGTACCTGTAATCACATGAGTAGGGATTCAGTAGGACTATTTAAATGCTTAAAGTTATGCATGTGCTTAAAATATCTTGTTAAACTGGGGGCTTAACTGCCTACATTTAATTGTTTTCTGGAAGCTATTCTGTTTTTTTTTATAGAGTTTGTGTTTTTTGCATTTCACATATTAGCACTTGCAGTGCAAATTCCTGCAATAAGAATAATTTTTGCAATTACTTTTTCACTAAAATCACTTTTTCACTAAAAAGTTAACGGGCACTAGAGACCTTAGTTAAAACACCAGGTTGCAGCTAGAGAGTGGGCCAGGCCCAACGGAAGAAGAAGCCCAGCTGTGGGAGGAGCTCAGGTGATAAGCCTGACGGGAGGGAGCTGCAGGAAGATAGCTAGGGAAAGATCTCTGCAATACCTCTGTGGTTGCTAGAGAGTGAAAGAAGGGCTAGAGAGAGGCAGAGGTACAGTAAGACCGGGGACTGGGAGGGTCATGGAAAAGGGCCTGAAGGAAGGCCAAGGTAGGAGGAAGTCTCCTACAGGGTTCCTAGACTGGAACCCAGAATGGAGGGAGGGTCTGGGTTTCCCTTCCAGTCTGCCAGAAAATGCAAAGGGGACAAGAACTATTGAGTTCGGACCTTACCACCAAGGAGGGAGAAAGCCCTGAGAGGCGTTGCTCTGCACAAGAGTGGGAGGACAACTTTACAGAGGCTGGAAACGGGTGAGGAGTCTGGAGGAATGACCCCAGGTAGGAGTGAAGCAATCAATGCCCTGAGAGAGGGGCTGTGAATGGGAGACATTTCCCCTTAACGCCTAGTGCCAGGGACAAGAAGAGCAAGGGAGGGAAGGGGCAGCTTCAAACAAGAAGGGAGAATGTGGGGCACTAATAAAAGTTGTTGTCTAAGCGTGTGCCAGCCCTTCAATAGCTGGGCCAGAGTCCCCATCCTGTAACTTCCCAAACCCCACATCCCTTCACTGCTCCAATCTTCCCCGCTCCCAACATTCCCTCTTCTGATACAAAGCACAGCTTTGCCAGTGATAGTAAAACCACGTCCCTGCGAGTGAAGCGTGTTATACCAGTAAAAGCACAGCTTTGCCTGTATAGCTGCATCTACACGAGGGACTTCTGCTGGCACAGTAATGTTGGTCAGGGATCACACATAATTTGTGGCCCAGGTGTGCTCAGAAAAAGGTAGAAGTAGGTGATTTTGTAAACAGCTGATTTTAGGGGGACCTCCTGCTCAAATCTGAACCATTAGCTCTACCCCATGAGCCACAGCAAATTTCAAAACAAGCCAAATAAACATGTGTATTTTAACACTTACAATAGTGGACCTTTAAACAGAAAGCAGCGACGCTTAGCCTGATAGTGGAGATGCACTCTGCTGTACTAAATCCAGCTGGAGTATGACTTGTTTCCCTTTTCCTTAATTAAGCCATTTTTGCCTTTCTCCGTTCCCTCTGAGAAATACTGTTAATTTAGGGGATCCTGACGACACAAATGGTCAGATTTTAACTCCTAAACTATTAAGAATGGGAACTTGTGCCATATGTTATTTGAAGGTTAATTTTCCATAGATTTTCAATAAAATCTTTTATTAGTACAAAATCTGAAATGATTGATAAAGGTGTTAATGGGTGAAACATGCATTATTATTGTTAAGTTAAATATTTCCTGTTTAAATTTGGGAATTAAGGTTACGGATGACAGAATAGTTTTAAGTCTAAGGGTCTTAATCTGTGTGGAATTAGGCCCTTGGTATTAGAGTTGTTTTATATAATTTGGCTGCCGTCCTTTCTTTGAGTCTGTTATGAAAAAATAATCTTCTGCCTCACAGCTTTTCAGCAGTTTTGCCCTCTTGAGGGCATGGCATGTGCAATCTGGATATTTGTTGGACTTGGTGCTGAACATGGAGCTCTCTTGCAAGTGTGATTGGGGCGAGACCGTGGTGGGGAAAAGGAAGTTCTGGCCGATGGTAACCATTTGTGTAAATTATCAGAGTAAGATTAGGAAAATTCTCAAAGTCAGATATACAGGTTAAATCAGCACCTGGGTAGCTTTTATTTACACTGTGCCACTGGCATTTGAAGGAAAATATTTTCAAGGTCACATTGGGTATGTCTACACTGCAGTTAGACACCCACAGCTGACCTGTGCCAGCTGAGTCGGGTTTGCGAGGCTCAGGCTAAGAGGTAGTTTAGTTGTGGAGTAGACACTTGGGCTCGGGCTGCAGCCTGAGCTCCAGGGCTGTCCCACCACGAGGCCCTAAAGGCCTTGAAACAGACTAGGCTTGTGTTTTTCCATATTGTGCGCAGATACAACGATGACTGGAGTGGGGACTCTAAGTGCTAGATATGTTCTCGATTCTTTCAGTTGGCCTGCCAGAGGCTGAGAGTAAACCTATGTAGGTTTTTGGCTGCTTCGTTCTGTGGCAGTATCACCATCATGATCCTCCTTTGTGGGATAGTCCCTTATGGCAGTGGTTCTCAAAGCCGGTCTGCCGCTTTTCAGGGAAAGCCTCTGGCATGCAGGATAGGTTTGTTTACCTGCTGCGTCCGCAGGTTCGGCCTATCACGGCTCCCACTGGCCACGGTTTGCTGCTCCAGGCCAATGGGAGCTGCGGGAAGGGCGGCCAGCACGTCCCTTGGCCCGCTCCGCTTCCCGCAGCCCCCATTGGCCTGGAGCGGTGAACCGCGGCCAGTGGGAGCCACAATCGGCTGAACCTGTGGACGCGGCAGGTAAACAAACCGGTCCGGTGCACCAGGGGCTTTCCCTGAACAAGCGGTGGACCGGCTTTGAGAACCACTGCCTTACGGGATTTGTAAAATTCGGTTGGATGAGGGGGAGAGCACAGGGAAAATACATTTAGCCACATTTTCCTATTAAACAGGCAAGTTTTATTACCCTTTTTTACATATGGAGAAACTGAGGCAGAAAGCGGTTAAGTAACATAGGGCTTCTCTACATGAACAATTTAATTTGTGAGAAACTGGGATGTGAATGTGCCCTGAACTAGCCTGCTGCAGACTAATTGTTTGTGTAGACCCTGTTGACCTGTGATAACAATTTAATGGGTTTTCCTCCCTCCCCCCCCGCTGCTGGTGATGGCTCATCTTAAGTGATCACTCTCCTTACAGTACTTGTGGCACCTTAGAGACTAACAAATTTATTAGAGCATAAGCTTTCGTGAGTTACAGCTCACTTCATTGTAACTCACGAAAGCTTATGCTCTAATAAATTTGTTAGTCTCTAAGGTGCCACAAGTACTCCTTTTCTTTTTGCGAATACAGACTAACACGGCTGCTACTCTGAAACCTCTCCTTACAGTGTGTATGATAAAACCCATTGTTTCATGTTCTCTGTGTGTGTATATCAATCTCCCCTCTGTATTTTCCACCAAATGCATCCGATGAAGTGAGCTGTAGCTCACGAAAGCTTATGCTTGGATAAATTTGTTAGTCTCTAAGGTGCCACAAGTACTCCTTTTCTTTTTGCGAATACAGACTAACACGGCTGCTACTCTGAAACAATTTAATATGCGTTGATCTACTCCTGTTTCAAAGAAGACTAGATCAAAGCTCATTAACAAACTGTTAATGCACACATCAGGTTCCACATGGACTGTCTGCAGCAGGCTACATTCACACCCCAGCTTCCCCAAAACTAATTGATTGTGTAGACAAGCCCCATGTCACTTAACCTCTCTTGCATTCACACTTCAGCTTGCCTCCAAGTAATGGTTATAGATAAACCTCAGGTGAAAGCTTTGTAGTAATTCGCTGGCTGATCTGGGAATAGAACCCAGTGAACTCTGGCTCCCAGTCTCATGCTTAATCTGGGATGCTTAAATCTCATGCCCAGTTTGAGCCCTGTGACTTGTTTTATTCATTTATTAAAAATTCAAAGTAGTCACTGAATTATAATTTGTATCATTGATATCTTGGATAAATAAAGACAAGAATTTTTCTTTTGCACATTGAAGGTTTCTCAGTGTTTTACAAAGCAGTAAAGAATTATATTGTTCTGAGTAAACCTGAAAGGTTTGTGCCCTGAGCAATAACAGGTGTACACAGTTTTGGATTTAAACCTTGATGTTGAGAGAACATATGGGTCAGGAATTTGGGTTATCTTTTAATCTTTCTGAAGATGTAGTGGGATAGAGACATACAGAAAAGATTTCATTTTAACACCTCACCTGAAGAATGGCCTCTCTAACAATGTACCATCCTTTCAGTACTGCACATAAGATGTGGGATGAAATCCTGAACCCATTGAAAGTCAATGGCAAAACACCTATTGACTTCAATGGGGCCAGGATTCTTACCGCAGTGGCTGAACTTGTGACCAGCACCCTACTGGCTGAAAGCACTCTCAGCAGAACATGACTGCTATACATTGTGACTTTTGGTTCCTTCCCACCAAAAAACAAACAAAGAAAAAAACAGAGTAGGGGTAACAAAGATCCCACGGTTGAGCACCTCACTGTCATGGGTAACAAAGATATGGCTCCAGTCTTCCTGACTCTTTGTATAATATATAATAAGGACAGTTATTTCACACAGGAATAGTCTGATGGGTTAGTCCTCAAACAGCACTGACTGCCTTTAGGACTGATGCTGCCAAGTGCTGAGGGCCCTCTAATTTCACTGACTTCCTGGGGAGGTGAAAGCACTGTGCAACTCTTGGGAGGAGTTCAGCGCTTTGAAGGTTTGCATTCATCAGGGGTTAGATAATTTCTTATCTTCTCTAAAATTTAGAGGCTGGTGGTTGTCCATTTGGTTAAAAAAATCATAATTTTAAAACTTTTCCTTTGCTTCACTCAATACAGAGCCAAATACTATTCTCAGTTGCATACTGTAGGTGTAAATCTGGAGTAACATCACTTAGGATGTTGGTATTACTCCAGATGTACACCTGTGCAACTGAAACTGGCTGGATTTGATGTTAAATGGTGATCTTTGGAATTTCCAGAACATACAATGAAGTCCCTGTTAAAGTTTTAGGCCAAAAATGTTCAAATTTTGGTGCCTAAAAGTGAGGTACATAAAATCTGTCTTTAATCATCTACACAGAAGCTGCTGTTTTTGTTTTGTTAGAGGTGCTGAGCAATCCCAGCTCCCATTGACATCAATGTGACCTTCATTTGCTCACCCACTTTGGAATATAGGTCACTTCTATGTGGATGCCTAGAAGTAGGTTTAAGAGCACAACTTTAAGGCACCTAAATAACACTGCATCTGAAGAAGTGGGTTTTTTACCCACGAAAGATTATGCCCAAATAAATCTGTTAGTCTTTAACGTGCCACTGGACTCCTTGTTCTTTTTCTAAATAACACTGTTTTTCATGAAAGGATACAGTGGGTATGTGTAGTACTGAATAGAATTTGTGGTGTAGTACTGTAGATCAGTGGCTATCAATCGTTCCAGACTACTGTACCCCTTTCAGGACTTTGATTTGTCTTGCGTACCCCGCAAGTCACCCCTCACTTAAAATCTACTTGCTTACAAAATCAGACATAAAAATACCAAATTTTCATAGCACACTATTACTGAAAAATTGCTTACATTATCATTTTTACCATATCATTATAAAATAAATCAATTGGAATATAAATATTGTACTTACATGTCAGTGTACAGTATATAGAGCCATATAAACAAGTCATTGTATGAAAGTTTAGTTTGTACTGACTTGGCTAGTGCTTTTTATATAGCCTGTTGTAAAACTAGGCAAATATCTAGATGAGTTGATACACCCCCTGGAAGACCTCTGCGTATCCCCAGGGGTACACGTATCCACTGCTGTAGATCATGACAGGTTCAAAGTACTCATAACTTTTATTCCTTTCTTCTCTGCAGTAGAGTGGCTCAATATACAAAAGGGCAGAAATGAAATGCCATCCATAACAGACCATTGGCACTCAGTGTTTGAAAAATACTTTTCAATCATACTCTGGGCTATGACTGGTTAGCTTTACAGCCATTCCTATACTTTGTTGCTTTTTTGATGTGCATTTGTAGTAGATATTAACCTCAGGTGAACCTCCTGCCCCCAATCTCTTAGCAAGTAAAACGAGGAGGTGGGCCTTGCTGGGGAGTTGGTGCATCATTTATCTATGTTTAACAGGAAAAGCTAATGTTGCATGACTTTTTGTGTGTGAAGCCCTCACTGAAGGGATCATAGGGATTGCAGTGGACAAGATGGACCTTGGCAGTAAGACATCCCTCTGGAATTGAAATGCCAGGAGAATAAGGTGTCCCAGAGCAAGCACAGGGCATACCTTCCGATGACATTTGCTTTTTTGCTGCTTCCCTGGGATCTGCTTGTTTTCCTGCTCAATCCACTCAGAAGTTGTTGTGGGGGGGAGGCGGTCCGGGGGGCGGGAGGGGGAAGTGGGACGGTCCCTGCACCCTCCCCCAAAATGATTTATGGGAAATCCACAAGGAGATCTTTTGTGGGGATTTTCTCCCCCTGGCCTTTACTCTGGTATTTCCGTGGAGTATTGTCTTATTCAAAATAAGAAATGTCTACTTCAAGTGGTTTATCAGCCTTCCTTAGTGGAAAGTAATCACATTTTTATCTGTAATTACTTGGAAAACAGTCAGAAATCTGATACATAGAACCTTTAAGAAACTGCAATTCAATTTGTGCCCTCTGTAAAGAATGGAATTGCAGCTTTGAAGTGACAGGAAGATTATGAATACCCAAGTGTCTAGGGTAGGAGGGGCCTTGGATGCAGAGGAAAAGCCAGAGGGAGTGAGTCAGCATGACCTTGGTTGCTGCCAGAGCAATGGTTAATGCACACAGCCTGAACAATGGTTGCCATTGGTAGGGTGCTTTAGCAGGAAGTGCCTGCTGTGATATAAAACACACTGGACTAAGCCCTGATGAAAAAGCATGCTATGTATATGACCGGTGAAAGGGACAAAGAGGACTACACTGGTAGTGAGAAACTACCTCAGCATAATACTGAAGTCTGTCATTTGTAACACTGTCTTTTACTTGTAGTAGCTACAATGATTTCACTGTTTTAAAAACCAAGCCAAAGTACTGTATGGATCGCCAAATTTCATTCCACCTTCTGAGCTGTCAGCAATGTCGGCTGTACTTATTGTGTATTCATATTTACTTGTATTAAAATAGAACCTAGAGGCACTGACAGTCTACAGTGCCTAGCATAATATGTCCCAAACAAATGAGAGACAGTCCCTGCCCCAATGAGGTTTCAATCTAAATTGACAAGACAGGCAAAGGAAATAGTATTATCCCCATTTTACAGATGGGGAACGGAGGCACAGGGAAGTCAAACAGTTTAGCCAAGGTCACACAGGAAGTGTGTGCAGGAGTCAGGAATTGAACACTCTTGACCCCTAGTCCAGTGCCTTAATCACAAGACCCACCCCCTCCATTCCTCCACTGTAAAAACTTAATGAAGTATCAGGGTGAAAAAACCGGCTGAACGAAAATTTCCCTTGCAAAAGAAGATTTTTAGTTTCTTGATCCATTGTCTCAACATTTGTGTGTTAGAACTGTCAGCGCAGTCATGAAAAACTTTCATTGATTCGCCATCTATGTCTATAGCTACTGTAGAATTACTTTCCTCTTCCAAAAGGCCTTTTGTTGTCATTCACCCATCTCCCTTTGTGATCTCATCTCTCTCTTCCCCCATTTGCACCTTCTGCTCTGCCACTTCTGCTCTTCATTCTGTCTTCTTTTTTCCATTAGAGGTTGACCCTTTCCTGCTGCCATTCCAGGCTTTTGTAGCATCTCCTTCCTTCTTACATTCTCTGGATCTCTTTCCAAAACAGAGCTCCAAACCCTCCTCCTCTTTGCTATGAATGGTAACCTCACATTGGCATTTGCTATTAATTAGGGCTGGGTGCAGTTTTTCCACTGAAATTGGTTTTCAATGGAAAATTGAGGGTGGGGGGAGCCGTCTAATTTTTTTATGTATTTTTTTTTTATTTTTATTTTTTATTTTGCAGAAACTGTGTGCTTTCTACAGAAAAATTGGACTTTTGGCCAAAAAACATTTGGGCCAAAATCTTTAGGTGGTGTGTTTGTTTTTTTTTTTTTTTTGACAAACTCTATGTTATTCCGTGGGGGAAAATATATTCCAACCAACTCTCCTATTGACAAGGCTTCATGCCTCTCCTCGTCTGCTGTCGCCATCTAATATCATACTCACTCCCACAACAAAGTTTTCATTATTGTAACACTGTGTGTTTAAAAAAGTTAGCTTGCAATTGTTTATTGTGTGGAGTTCTGAAATGTGGGATGCTCTTTGTAGTTGTGGTATTTGAGAAATGTACATTTAATCTCCGATCCCGCAAGATGCGAGCCTCTGCAGTTCCAATATCTCACAAGAGGCTTTCAACACCATCCAGGATCGGGTCCTTGTTGTGGAGCTGTTCACAATGGTTAGGGTTACAGTGGAACATGGAAGAGAGCCTTTGAGAAGCAGTGGATAGGGCATTGGGCTGGGAATCAGGAGCTCTGTCACTGACCTGCTGTTTGACCTTGGGCAAGTCACTTCCTCTATTTGGTTATGTCTGTACTGCAATGACAGGGTGTGATTGCTGTTTGTGTAGACATGCCAGAGCTAGCTTTAATGGAGCTAGCTCAGGTACTGAAGCAGTGATGCTGCAGCAGCACACACTTGAGCACTGGCTAACTGCTTAAGTATCCAGATTTCCAGGTGGGTGCAGACAACCCATGCTGAAGCCTTTGCTGTAGTGTGCTTCATCCTCCCCCCCCCCCCGCCCCAGGATTGCAACAGACCTTAACCTGAGAGCAGTATACCCATACCATTTGACCTCCCACCCTTTGTATGTCTTGTCTATTTAAATGGTAAAGTCTTTGGGACACAGGACTGTCCATTACTAAATATTTGTACTAAAGCTAGCACAGGGAGGCTGCCACCATGATTGGGACCTTTAGGCACTATTGCAAAGATTTTGACAATCAGGGGTTGGGAATATTGAACACATTAAATTGCTACTCAGAAGGAACAATTACATTTTTGATTGCTTCATATCTGTGAGGTTTTATGAGATGACAATTGATGTATGTTAAAACCTTTTAAACATAATGCAAAATATTGATTCTAATCTCTTCATATTTGTATTGCACGGCTGCATGTAATGGTCTGGAGAGGCATAGATTCTAAGGACAGAAGAGATCATTGTGATCATCTAATCTAATTGTTTAACACAGTACATAGAACTTCCCTGAATTAATTCCTGTATGAACTAGAGCATATCTTTTAGAAAAATAATCTAATTTTGATTTAAAAATGGCAAGTGATGGGGAATATATCACCACCCCTGGTAAACTGTTCTAATGAATAATTTACCTTCACAATTAAAAATTTGCACCTTATTTATAGCCTGAATTTGTCTAGCTTCAGCTTTCAGCCACTAGATCTTATGATACCTTTTTGTCTGCTAGATTCTATTATCAAATAGTTGTTCCCCATGTAAACAGTTGTTAACTGTGATCAAGTCACCTCTTAACCTTTTCTTAAGCTAAAGAGAGTGAGTTCCTGGAGTCTGTTCCTGTAAGGCAAGTTTTCCAATCCTTTAATCATTCTCGAGGCTTTTCTCTGAACCCTCTCCAATTTATCACTATCCTTCTTGAATTGTGGACACCAGAACTGGACACAGTATCCCAGTAGTGGTTGCACCAGTGCCAAACCCAGAGGTATCTATACATAGGATCACATTAGTCCTTTTGGCCACTGCGTTGCACTGGAAGAGATGTTCAACTGATTATCCACCACAACCTCCAAATCTTTTTCAGTTACTGCTTCCCAGGACAGAATCCCCCATCCTGTAAGTATGGCCTACATTATTCATTCCTAGATACTGTATATACTCGTTCATAAGCCAAATTTTTTTAGTAAAAAAGGGAAGCATCAGAGAACGGGGTTGGCTTATGAATGGGTATAGAGATGGGGGGAGGTGAGACACAGCCTCCTCCCCACTCCCAACAGAGGGGGCAAGGAGAGGCAGCACAGCCAGCAGAGCCAGAAGGGAAGAGGTGGGGCCAGAATCTCTCCGCTTCTGGCCATGCTCCTCTCCCCCCAACCTCTGAAGCAGCTGCAGCTCCGGGGCTGGCAGGCTGCAGCTGCGCCACCCAGCCTGCCAGAGCAGCTCTGGCCAGGCCAGAGACATCTAACCCTGGCCCGCCCCAGGTAAGGTGGGAAGGGATGGGATGGGGAGATGTGGGGGTCCGGGCTAAGGGTAGGGTCATGTGGGGGGTGGTCACAGGGGTTATTCCCCTGACCCCCGGCTTCTCCTCCCCCCAAAAATTTCCCCACCACTTGCTATCCTGGCCCGTCAGGGTAAGGAGCTGGCAGGCTGGGACACTTTGTTTAATTAGGTTTACCTCTGCGCCTGCAGATGCTCGAGGTAAACAAACCGTCTTGGCCTGCCAGCAGCTTATCCTGATGGCCCGGGAGCCAAAGTTTGCCAACCCCTGAATTATAGCGTCAGCTTATGAATGAGTCATACAAATTTTCCATTTTTACTTATCCATCTTGGGGGGGTTGGCTTATAATCGAGTATATATGGTAAATACATTTACATTTAGTCGTATTAAAATGCATATTGCTTGCTTGCACCCAGTTTATCAAGTGATCCAGATTGCTGATCCAGATTAATGATTTTTAAAAAATCAGATTTTTGTAAAAAAAAAAAAAAAAAAAAATTCTAATTTAAATTAAATACCGGTTTATTGTTTAAAAATAAAACTATTCAAAATTAAATTTTATAAAGAAACTCAAAACACCAAACTGGTGGAAGTCACTGGCCAAGCACCTGGAACCAGAGTCTGTTGATGTGCTAACCCAGCTTTTGGCAGCTTCTTCTGCAGGTTCAGACAGAATTTTTTTTTCCATTTAACTGATTCAGCTCAGTGACCACTTCATTCAAAGTTAAGATACTTAATGGAAGTTGAAAAAGCAGGAAAGCTTGCTTTTCCCCTTGCCATTCTATAATAAAATCTAGGTGTGGGAGGATGGGATCTACTAAAATCTTGAAGGCCATGTTGACCAGAAACAGTCAGTTCAATGCATTAACTATAGATTGTGCTTCCTTTGTTTTATTAATCAGTTCATTTTAAAAGCAAAATATATTTTGATCACTTTTTTTTTTAGGTATCTAGCACATTTAAGGTAACTTAATTAAAAATGCTTGGTTTTGCACTTTTAATTGATTTTGAATTTGTATCCAAATAGAGCTGGAGACAAATTACAAGTAAAAAAATTAATCGTCACCTATCAGTAACCATTTTCTAACAGAATCAAAATTTTAAAAATTAAGAATCTGAATAAATGTTAAGCTGCATAACTCCCTAAATAAATGGGTATAGATCCAGTGTCAGCAAAAAGAAACACCAAATTTAGTGTAAAGGCTATATTTAGTTGCAACTCAACATGTTAATAGTTGCCAGTCTTTCTTTAAGAAAATAACTAAAAAGTACAAATGCAAAACACAATTAAAATCTATTGTTTTAATCAAAGTTTCTAGCTTGCTGATTTAAATGACGATTAAAATCTATGATTAAAATTGCTTTGATTTAAATCAATCCTCTCTCGATCGCTCTGAATCAGTGACTTGTCCTCTTCATTATTTATCACTCCTGCAGTCTTTGTCATGGGTGGCACATGATTCCTGTATTTGGGGAGGCTGGGTGTGCACCAAAGGGAGGTGCGTTACATCCTGTTTGGGGAAGCTTAGCCTCCCCTGCCCTCTTTTGTACCCGCTGCCCATGGTCTTTGTCATCTGTGAACTTTAACTGTGATGACTTTGTTTTCTTCCAAGTTATTGATAAAAGTATGAAATAACATTGCACCAAGAACCAATCCCTGTGCGATCCCACCCATTTGATGATGATTCCTCACTTACAATTACATTTTGAGACCTGTCAGTGAGCCAGTTTTTAATCCACTTGATGTGTGTGCTGTTAATTTTGTATAGTTCTACTTCTTTAATCAAAATGTCATGCAGTACCAAGTTGTATGTCTTACAGAAGTCTAAATATATTACATCAACATTATTAATTTAATCAATCAAACTTGTAATCTCTTCAAAAAAAGATAGAAGGATACTTTGACAGGATCTATTTTCCATAAAAGCATGTTGATTGGCCTTAATTATATTACCTTCTCTTAATCATTTTTTGCTTTACAAAAAATACAGTAGACTGCAGTGGACATGGGATTGCAGCATTACTTTTACTAACGCAGTTATTCCCAGACTTTATTGGTTCATGTACCGCTTTCTTAGAATATTGATGTATGAAGTACCACATGCTAATTTCTCCTTGTTGAAAAATGCTGATTTGTAGAAACTGAAACTTTTCATGGAAAAGTACTAGTTTCAGCTGAACTTTCATCGGGAAATGTTTCCGAGGTCTAGACTGGAATTTCTGGTCAAAACCAGAGCGAGACCCACCCCAGAATAACCTGATGGTCAGGACACTCACTTGGGCTGTGGGAGACACAGGTTCAAGTTCCTGCACCAGTTAATATTTAACTTGTTCAAAGTGGAACAGCTTCAACAGGAAATATTAAGAGAGACATCCTAGAATAGCCAGTTGCCTCTGGTCAGGGCATTCACCTGGGATTTGGGATACATTAGTTCATGTCCCCACTTGTCTGATTCAGAGCAGGTACTTGAACCTGGGTCTTCCACATCCCTAGGGAATGTCCTAACCACCATACTATTGGCTATTCTGAGTTGGGTAGGTTTCTCTTAGTTTTTTTTGTGAAAAACTTCAAAAGGTCTCCGTTTTGCCCTGATGTAGAATGGGGCAATTTTTCAAATCACAAAATTTCACAAACCTGGGAAACCTGTTTTCTGCCCAGCTCTAATAAGATTAGACTGAGGAAAGGAGTTTGAGCTGGAGCATGTGGGGGCTGTGTGTGTGTAAAAGGTTGGGAAGGGGTAAAGAGGTGGGGGAGTCTTGGCTTCAAGTGTGTGTGTGGGGGGGGGGGGAGGTTATCAGGGCAACAGGCAGCCTCAGTTTCAGTTCACCCAGTTTCCCGGTTCCCACTGCAGCTCCTGTCCTCTCTGGTGAGTCTGTCTCTCAGGTCTCCTACTGCTCTGGTCTCACAACTCCTTCCACTTGATTAAGGAATTCCACACCTCTCCTTCCTGGGGCCGTACCATGACCAAGGTTAAGATTTTGTCATAGTTATTTTCATAGGTGACTGGTAGGTCACTGATAAGTCAGGTTGGCGGCACAGCAGGGGCCCGGGGCCAAGGCCCCTAGCGCTGCACAGCTCTCAGAAGTGGCCACCAGGTCCCTGAAGTCCCTAAGCGCATGAGCAGCTAGGGAGGCTCTGTGCGCTGCCCCCTCCCGAGTGCTTGCTCCGCAGCTCCCATTGGCCAGGAACCGCGACCAATGGGAGCTGCGGGGGCGGCACCTGCGGGTGTGAGGGCAGCGTGCAGAGCCACCTGGCCACACCTCCGCTCGGGGCTGTAGGGACCTGGTGGCCACTTCCTGGGAGCCGCAGTAAGCGCTGCTGGGACCCCACATCCCCTCCTGCACTCCAACCCCCTGTCGCAGCCCGGAGTCCCCTCCTGAACCCAAACTTCCTCCTGGAGCCCACACTCCCTACCCTCTCTACACCCCAACCCTATGTCCCAGGCCTAAGCCTGCTCCTGCATCCCAAACAGCTCATCCCTGTCCCCACCTCAGAGCCCACACCTCCAGCCAGAGCCCGCACTCCCTTCCACACCCCTAACCCCCTGCCCTAGCCCTGAGCCCGCACCTGCACCCCAAACCCCTCATCTCTGGCCCTACCCCAGAGCCCAACCCCCAGCCAGAACCCTCATTGTCCTGCACCCCAACCCCCTGCTCCAGCTCATTGTCCCCTCCTGCACCCAAATTCCCTCCCAGTGCCTGCATCCTGAATCTCCCAACCTCCTTCCCAGCCTGAAGCCCCCCCTAAACCCTCATACCTGGCCCCACCCCACCTCTCCTGCACCACAACCCCCTGTCCCAGTCAGGTGAAATTGAATGAGGGTGGGGGAGAGCAAGCGACAGAGGGAGGGGAGATGGAGCGAGCAGGGGGTGGGGCCTCAAGAAGGGATGGGGCGGGGCAAAGCCTCAGTTTTCTGTTTTGTGTGATTAGAAAGTTGGCAACCCTATGCAGCTGCCAGCCACCAAGGAAGGGATGCGACTCAGCGGGCTTTAGGGTGACCAGATAGCAAATGTGAAAAATTGGGACAGGGGTCGGGGGGGGTAATAGGAGCCCATATATTAAAAAAAAAAGCCCCAAATATTGGGACTGTCCCGATAAAATCGGGACATCTGGTCACCCTAGCAGGCTTCTCCATGCCCTCTCTGGCAGAGAGCTGTGCTGCCAGCTGCATCTCGCTTCCCTGCTCCGGGCGCCACCTAGTGGGGCTCAGCAGGAGTGCTTGCTGCTGGTGCCTTTCCCAGGCACATCCCTTCAGCTGCGCTCAGCCCGACTCCCAAGCTGGCCGAAATTGTAGGGGAGCACGTCGTTGGGATGGTGCTGAATTATTCTGAATTACTGTGGTTGATGAGAGTCTGGTAAAGCTTGGTAGGTCTGAATTTGCTAGAGGATTCTGGGAGCACGGTTCTCTGAGCATCAGACAGGTTGTATGGAAATTTAAGGAGAGTGCTGAAATTGCACTTGGACGCTGACACTGCACTGTGAACATTTAACCGGGGCTCTGTGTGTATTTGTGCTAATCTGGAAGAACCATGGTCATGGTCAGTCAGGTTCACCAATAAAACATGCAGAAAACATGTAAAAAGAAAAGGAGGACTTGCGGCACCTTAGAGATTGACAAATTTGTTAGTCTCTAAGGTGCCACAAGTCCTCCTTTTCTTTTTGCGAATACAGACTAACATGGCTGCTACTCTGAAAGAAAACATATAGGTGCTGAACTTGGAACTAACTGACCTAACTTACCTGACCCTTTAAGACAGTACAACAGTGAGAGCTCAGGTGAATGATTAATGAGAAAGTAAATGTCAGCTGGCCTTCGGTCTGTCTCTGTTGTCCCTTCCAAAAATGGTAATCAGGAAAACAAGTTATGAAACGCCAGCAGGGCATATTTTGGGGACATGTGACTCCTTTGCGAAAAGGGTATAAGTACTGCAGAACATCATGTGCTCTGGCTTCACCCCACTTAACATCTAAAGAGGCTTGTATTGCCGTCAGACAAAAAGCCCAGGGTAGCCAACCCCCTGCGACGAGGGATTTTTGAGCCCAAAGGTTGCAGGGTAGCCAACCCTCTGCCCCAGGAAATATTTGACAGACCAAGTGCTCGAGAAGAAGAAAAAGAAATAGAAGCCTTCATCTAGGACTGGTAGCTATATCTGCTTTGTTTGCCAATCAGGATACTGTGTAGGGCCAACATAGTTACGGAGGGTTTATGCCTGAGGAACTGGGGCTTGTTAGGAAGAAGTGTCGTTTCACCTTTTGCCGCCTGTCTCTGATTCTTGCAAATAAATAGCGGTGCATTGAAATAAACAGAGTCTGGGTTTTAACTGGTACTAATACTGTAAATTCTTCCCAGCAGTGGGCCAATAAAGGACCCAGCTCTTCACATGTGACCCTGTGTCATGTCCCCTCCACCCCCCCCCCCCCAATGCATCGGCTATGGTTATTTTTAGTAAAAGTCAGGGACGGATCTTGGACAATAAACAAAAATTTAGGGAGCTCTGACCTGTCCTGACTTTTACTAAAAATAATGGGGGGCAGCGGAGAGGGCTGGGGAGGGAGTAATGCTGGAACTCCTTGGGGAGGACCGACAGCCTAAGACCCACGACCATGGGAGGGGGGCACAGGCCTGGCTCCAGCCCTAGCTGAAGCCGCGGGGTGGTAGCACAAAGCAGCAGCTCTGGCACCCGTCGAAGTTGCAGGGTATGGGGTGGGAGGGAGGGACACACAGTCCCGGCTCTGGCTGCAGCTACGGGGGACGGCAGGGAGTAGCACAGCCCTGGCTCTGGCCCCGACTGAAGGTGTGTGTGCACACAGCTCAGGCTCCTGCTGCAGGTGCGAGAGGGGTGCATAGCCTGGCGCTGGCTGAAACTGCAGGTCAGGAGTGCACAACGCCAGCTCCAGCCCTGGCCATGGGAGTTGTGGGGGCACCACAGCTCCAGCTCCTGCTGCAGCTGCAAGGAGGGCACACAGCCCTGGCTCTGGCCAAAGCCATAGATCAGGGACGCACAGTCCCGGCTCCACCCTTGCTGACAGCTGAAGTCACGGAGTTCTGGTAAAGTCCTGGAATCCATGACTAAATTGTATCCTGAGGTATGACTAAAGATTCCCCAGGCCACCGGTAGCTCTGTCAACACTGTGGGTTAGGTTGGTTTAACTACACCACTCTGGGCTGTGAATTTGTCACACCCCTGAGCGGTGTAGTTAAGCCAACTTAATTTTCTAGTGTAGACCAGGCCTACCTCACTTTGGTACAGTAAGTCCAGATCCTCAGCTTTAATGGAGCTATGACAATTGACAACAGCTGAGGATCTGGTCTTACATGGTTTGGCACTTTGGGCAATGGAACAAAAATCAGCTTGTTAATTCTTCTCCAGCATAGCAGTTTCCAACATGTGATGTAGCTGTGCCGCTGTAGCATTTCAAGTGTAGAGAAACCCGTGGTCTTTAAGTGTACACTACAATTAGACACCCGTGGCTGGCCTGTGCCATCTGATTTCAGCTCACGGGGTTCAGGCTAAGGGGCTGTTTAACTGCACTGTAGACATTTGGGCTCAGACTGCAGCCTGAACTCTGGGATCCTCCTGCCTCACAAGGTCCTAAAGCCTAGGCTCTAGGTCTACAGTGCAATTAAACAGCCCCTTAGCTTGAGCCCCAGGAGCCTGAGCCATCTGACACAGGCCAGCTGTGGGTATTTAATTGCAGTATAGACACATCCTAACTGGCCCTCTCTTAATCAGAGATCTGAAAAAATAAATTGCAGTAAGAAGTAACTTGTATTTACATTGCACATTTCATCCTGGATGGAGCCCAAAGTGTTTTAAAAACTTTATTTATTGGGGGAGTGGGACGTTATCTGATAAGAATATAACCAGATAGATCATTGTTGCAACCACTGTTATATATTTTCAGCAAATATTGTAGAAAGGTGAGTGTGTGCCTATGAAAAGGTTATGATTTGCTGGTTATGATTATGCTATATGTATGCATGTATCATTTTTGTATATGAAGTTATAAGTGTTGGCTCTATACTTGGATTTCAAATGTTTGCTCCTGGGGTAACGCACACAAAGTAATTAGCCACCACATCTTGGAGGGACTATTCAAATGGAGTGGCCCATCAAAAGAACATTTAATGGACAATGGACCATGGGAGATGCCCATCTACACTGAATGGAATTTCCTGCTGTGACTAGGCGAAATGCATGGACATGGGACTTGCCCATGTGACTCCAAACTCCATCTTGTTGCTGTAATTTTTCTCAGGAAGAACAATGGGATGCCCTTCACATGGCAAAAGCTATAAAAGGCCCCGGAAACACCTCCATTTTGTCTTCACTCCTGCTTCTTACCTCGGGAGGAATTTTTGCTACAAACTGAAGCTCTAAACAATGGACTGAATGACCCATAAAAGCTGTGGATGTACCCCAGAGACTTGACTTAGGTCAGCAATTATTCCATCACTGCCACAAGCTGAACCAAGAATTTTGCCATTACTGTATATAATTGATTCCTTTAACCAATTTTAACTCCCACCTTTTTTTCTTTTTATAAATAAACCTTTAGATTTTAAATACTAAAGGATTGGCATCAGTGTGATTTTTGGTTAAGATCTAAGTTATATATTGACTTGGGTGTGTGGCTGGTCCTTTGGGATCAGAAGAACCTATTATTTGATAAGACTGGCTGTAAAGAACTACTCATCTCTGAATCCAATGTTTTTGGTGGTGATATAAGAACTGGAATGCCTGAGGAAACTACCTTTATATTTTCAATGTGGTGAAACAGGAGTTGTGTTTGCCCTGTTTCTCAGCAGTTTGTCCTGAATTTGGCACCCTCAGTTGTGACCCACTAAGGCACAGTTACAGGGAGTATTTCAAAGCTCATATAAAAGATTCCAGATTGAATTAGTGCCTCCTATGTCCCCTCCCAAACATATTTCCAGTATCTTGTTCAGATCCTTGTGATGTGTTCATTTGTAGGTTTGATGTTTTATCTATTTCTTTTGTTAAGTGGCTGAGATTATATTCCAACTTTTTCCCTCTCTGAAGCCTTTATATTTCCTCCTGATAATGATTTACTGCAGTGTTGCCACCTCTCCTGGCTTCATTGCCACAAACAGGATCAGTACTCTACCCTATGCCTTTGGTTGACCTCACTTAGTTTACTTTGGGATAAAACTAAAGTGCTCTGCCTCTACTGTGAGGCAATATCTTTTATTGGATCAACTTCTGTTGGTGAGAGAGACAAGCTTTTGAGTTTACACAGATCTCGTCTTCAAGTATGGGAAACATAATGTACTCAGTCACAGCTAGATATAAGGTGGAACAGGTTGTTTAGCATAAGTATTTAACACATATTTCAAGGTGAAGTGGCCTGTTAATACCCCTCCAGTTATAGAAGACACCTCTTTTTGGCTGAATACAGTGTGTAGGCTATTTCCTTTGGGAGTGGATTCTTTTAAAAACTTTGCTCATCAGCTGCTGCCTGTGGTGGTGTTGTCATCTCTGAGGTGTTCATCAGCTACTGGCAGGTGCTGAGCAGTTTGATCAGGAGTCACTTTCCCCAGAACAGGTTTTGGAGTAGCAGCCGTGTTAGTCTGTATTCGCAAAAAAGAAAAGGAGGACTCGTGGCACCTTAGAGACTAACAAATTTATTTGAGCATAAGCTTTCATGAGCGACAGCTCACTTCATCGAATGATTCCGATGAAGTGAACTGTAGCTCACTAAAGCTTATGCTCAAATAAATTTGTTAGTCTCTAAGGTGCCACGAGTACTCCTTTTCTTTTTTCCCCAGAACTGATCACATCACCACTCAATGTGTTTGACTGCTCACTGGAGTGGATGACATAGTTGCTCTGACCAGTACATTGACTGACTGTAAGGGCAGCATAGCCAATTTTCCTGCATCTCCATGACTGAGCATTTTATTGCTCTAATATGTGTAATTACCTCCTGAAATAGAGACCATAGGAACGGCATATCGAGTGGGGTCCCGCAGGGATCAGTTCTGGGGCTGGTTCTGTTCAATATCTTCATCAATGATTTAGATAATGGCATAGAGAGTACTCGTACAAAGTTTGCGGATGATACCAAGCTGGGAGGGGTTGCGAGTGCTTTGGCCGAGAGGATTAAAATTCAAAATGACCTGGACAAATTGGAGAAATGGTCTGAATTAAATAGGATGAAATTCAATAAGGACAAATGCAAAATACTCCACTTAGGAAGGAACAATCAGTTGCATACATACATAATGGAAAATGACTGCCTAGGAAGAAGTACTGCAGAAAGGGATCTGGGGGTCAGAGTGGATCACAAGCTAAATATGAGTCAATTGTTGCAAAAAAAGCAAACATCATTCTGGGATGTATTAGCAGGATGTTTGTAAGCAAGACACAAGAAGTAAATCTTCTGCTCTACTCTGTGCTGATTAGGCCTCAACTGGAATATTGTGGCTAGTTTTGAGTGCCATATTTCAGGAAAGATGTGGACAAATTGGAGAAAGTCCAGAGAAGAGCAACAAAGATGATTAAAGGTCTAAAATACATGACCTATGAAGGAAGATTTGAAAAAATTGGTTTTGTTTAGTTTGGAGAAGTTTTCAAGTACATAAAAGGTTGTTACAAGGAGGAGGGAGAAAAAGTTGTTTTCCTTAACCTCTGAGGATAGGACAAGAAACAATGGGCTTAAATTGCAGCAAGAGTGGTTTAAGCTGGACATTACGAAAACTTGCTAACTGTCAAGGTGGTTAAGAACTGGAATAAATTGCTGAGGGAGGTTGTGGAATCTGCATCACTGGAGATTTTTAAGAGTAGGTTAGAGAAACACCTGTGGGATGGTCTAGATAATACTTAGTCCTGCCATGAGTGCAGGGGACTGGACTAGATGACCTCTCAAGGTTCCCTTCCAGTCTTATGATTGAATGGGTAGGTTTAATTTTCACAGTGATTTTTTCATAAATTCTACTTGTCGCTGGCCATAAGGAACCTCCATATCTTGACATTCCCTAGGCAGCTGCAGGTCACAGTTGTAGTTTGCTGCCCCAAAATGCATCTTCATCCTGTCAAAGAGGCACTTGACTCTGTGGGGGGGTGTGTGTGTGTGTGTGTGTGTGTTAGATTTCAAAACTTTTCCAATTTTGCATCAAGATGAAATGGAGACCTTTCAAAGTTTTTCAGTGAAAGAGAGAAAAAGACCCTCCTACATTGCTCCCCAGAATAGTCAATAGCTATGGTCTGTTGTAGGCCTGGCTTGACATGAGTAATTAAACATAGGAGAACCTCATTTCTTGGAAGACAGGATTAGGGAGGTAAACAGATCATTAGGCTGAAAACAGAATGTGGGTGCTAACTAAGATAGGTAAATGGGTCAGTGAGCTGAGATTCAGAATGTCTGAACTGGCTAAGATAAGGGGAGGGAACACTCAGAGAACCATTTACAGCGAACAAAAAACAATGGACAAGATAAGTTGAGAATGTAAAGATGAGGTAAAGAGTAGATCAAACATGGACAACCTATGAGGAATGTGGATTGGTTCCTGCAAAGTAACCAAGCCAATCCCAAAATGTGTGATTCAATGTTTATAATAAATGCAATGAGGTGTGTAAATGTATATAAAGAGAGAGGAGTTCTTCTGTGTAACTTTGTGTCTGTGATGTACCCTGCTCAACTCAGTATAGCATTGCTGTATGCCATGTAAAGATACCTGAGTGACAAAGTCTGGAGTTGAATTTAGTTCTTGGGAAGCAGAGGGGAAAAAGGTCTTGGAGGGAATTCTAAACAGTGGTCAGGGCACTCATGAGAGACACCCAGGTTCAAGCCCATGCCGTGCTTAATTCAGACCTTGATTTGAACTTGTATCTCCCACATCCCAGTGAGAGCCCAAACCAGCCGGCTAGTCTCTCTCAAGGCTCCTATGAGAACTGTTCCAAGTTGTATAAATAATTAAATATTTACTGTAGCAAGAATTTGAACGCAGGTCTTCCACATCCCCAGTGAATGTCATAACCTCTGGGATAGAGTCAGTCTCTATCTTTCTCTCTGGCTCGATGAATAATTAATTACTTTTACAGAGTGGAACTGCTCCAACAAGAGAGACTTAGGCTTGGTCTATAGTAGCAAGTTGTGTCTATATAACTGCTTCCCTCGGGGTGTGAAAACCCACATCCCTCAGCAACACACTTATATTGACTTAACCCCTGGTGTAGACAGTTTCTCCTGTCAACATAGCTACTGCCTCTTGGGGAGGTGGATTACCTATGCCAACAGGAGAAGCCCCCCGTCCGTACAGGTAGCACCTTCACTGAAGTGTTACAGTGGTGCAGCTGAGCACTTTACTTTTAAGTGTAAACAAGCCCTGTCTCTATACCAGTGGTTCCCGAACTTGTTCCGCCACTAGTGCAGGGAAAGCCCCTGCTGGGCCGGGCCAGTTTGTTTACCTGCCACGTTGGCAGGTTCAGCCGATCGCGGCTCCCACTGCCTGCGGTTCGCTGTTCCAGGCCAATGGGAACTGCTGGAAATGGCAGCCAGTACGTCCCTCAGCCTGTGCCACTTCCAGCAAATCCCATTGGCCTGGAGCAGCGAACCAAGGCCAGTGGGAGCCGCAATCGGCTGAACCTGCCGATGCGGCAGATAAACAAACTGGCCCGGCCCGGCAGGGGCTTTCCCCACACAAGCGGCAGAACAAGTTTGGGAACCACTGATCTATACGTTAGTGACTAGGTCAGTCACCTGGGTTGTGGTGGACCCATGTTCAAGTCCCTGCTCTGGATCAGGGACTTTAATATGGGTCTCCCATATTCTAGGTGAGTGCCTGGCTGCTCTTACGGGGAGCTGTGTGTATTGTGGGTTCTTGCTGACCAGAAATTCCATCCTGGATCTGAGAAACCTTTCCTCTTGAAAACTATTGCACATTCCTGTGAAATGTTTGGATTTTGACAAATGTGCAATTTCCAACAAAAAAATTTCATCAAATATTTCCCAAACAGCTCCAAGAATTATTTGTCTAGATAGAAGGTGAGTTTTGAAGCATGCTCTGAAGATGAGCAGGCTTTTTGGTTGAATCTTACCTCCTCTGGTATTTAGGTGCCTTTAACTAAGAAGAGTGCTTTAGCTCCATCCCTCCAGCTAAGGAGAACGGTACAGAATTTATTGGTCAGTGCCATTTCTTAATTAACTGCGGTGATAACGGTAGTGCTGCATGAGGAAATTCCTCTCCCCAGGGACTGCATTGCCCTCAGTGATTCCACACCTTGCTGAGCCTGCAGTAATCTGATTTCACTTTCCAATGATAACTGGCCTGGTGTACCTATATGAAGTAGGAAGGCTAAAGCTTCAGTTTTAACTGATCCCTTTATTGGCCTAAGATAGATCAATTGAGTTCCATGGAGTTTAATGTCACTCAAATGAGACCTTAATATTGAGGTCCTGTCAGATCTGCACAGATATCAAAAATTCATTGATACTCTATAAGAATTGGGGCATACACCAGTGTCCTTGATTAAAATTAACATCGTGACCTCACTTGGTATGTCTAATATTCGTATACTCTTTGTTTACGTGGAAAAATAGTTATTTTTTAAGCATACAGAGCCTTGTCCCCCAGGCCTTGCCCATTCCCATTAGCTTCAGTGGCTGTTTTGCCTGAGTGAGGAATGTATCAGTTCAATACTTACTGATTAAAAGCGGCAAAGAGTCCTGTGGCACCGAGGTGTGAACACCAAGGGAGGAGAAACTGCTTTTGTCATTGGCTAGCCATTCACAGTCTGTTTAATTCTGAGCTGATGGTGTTAAATTTGCCTCATCCTCCCTGATTGAACTAGCCTGATTCTTGCTTGCATATAAATAAATAAATAAATAAATATATATATATATATACACCTGCCTCTGGAAATTTCCACTACATGCATCCGACGAAGTGGGTATTCACCCACGAAATGCTCCAATACGTCTGTTAGTCTATAAGGTGCCACAGGACACTCTGCTGCTTTTACAGATCCAGACTAACATGGCTACCCCTCTGATACTTGATACTTACTGATGATCTCCTCCATCCCGTAATGCTGCAGAAGGGATGAGTAACCACTTCTTCAGTGTAAGATAAATCACAAGGGCAAATGCACCAAAGTGGACTGGAAGATCTGGCCTAAATTCATGATACAGAGAAATAAATCTGCATATTGATATATAGTATGAATGGGATGAAAGCTGCCAAGAGCTTTGCCAGTGCACCATGGCCGCTGAAAGATTTATGCTGGTTGGGGGAGGGCAAAGGAGCCGTGCCAGCAGAGAATGATTTTTAGGCTGTCTATTTCCATAGATCCCCAGTTTCCTTGCTATTGGGAGGTTTCTCTCTTTACCTATCACTCGAGAAGCTCACCTGGAAACTTTGCCTAGTTAGCCTCCCAGAGCCTTCAGCCCCCGTCTCTGTCTAGTGGAGGGGCCCTATGTGACTAAGGCCATGTCTACACTACAGAGTTTAATTGACTTAAGTTGACAATCATAAGATGCTTTAAATTACATTGGTTGTGCATGTCCACACAACGCTCCTTGTGTCAGCAGAGCGCATCCACTGTCATTGCTCTTCCATCGACAAAGAGAGCATTGCATTGTGGGTAGCTAACC
Organism: Dermochelys coriacea; assembly: GCF_009764565.3. Taxonomy (NCBI): domain Eukaryota; kingdom Metazoa; phylum Chordata; order Testudines; family Dermochelyidae; genus Dermochelys; species Dermochelys coriacea. The sequence goes on from NC_050068.2 coordinate 245,325,317, forward strand.
CACATTGCAACTCGCCACTCTGTCACCCTCTGCTGCTGGAAGCTCTGGGAACAGATCTTGGTGCATCATGGGGATGTGCTTGCCATCCCATGATGCAGTTCTTTCTGTCCCATCATTCCATGGGCTATCGACTTTGTTTTGCACTGCTATTTTTCAACAGCTCTTGTAAACTGTGCGCCCACCTTCTCTGCCTGACAGCATGGATTCTGAACTGCTGACCAGTCTGGTGTTGAGCGTTATGAACACAACGTGGCTGGTCCTGCAGTACTTCATGAGCTGCAAAACAGAGTGAATTGGTGGTGCCTGCCCTGCGATTGCTGTGTGGAAGCTGGCAACTCCAGTCTGCTACTGGTCAGTTGCAAATCCGTTTGGAGTTGGACAGTCCACTGTGGGGGTTGCGGTGATGCAAGTGTGTAGAGCCATTAATTGCCTCCTGCTGCTGCTACTTAGCGTATGCGCAATGTGCCTGTTACCAGGATTCATCACTGAATTTGGTCTGCTGGTTGGATCATTAGCTTCCCTGGCTTGGGCTGGGTACTGACAGGGAGTGTGACATGAACACTGAAGAACTGTGACTCTTAGTAATGTGCTGCATACAAGGAGGAATGCAGAAATAATCTTGTTGTTTCTAGCACAGACAAAATATATTTTATATGTAGCCAGACATTTAGGCTATTTAGGAACAATCTGATGAGAATGAACATTTGAAAGAGTGATGATTAATTTAGGCTAACCACATTGCCCATCTGAAAATTGCTGTTTAGTGCACTTAAATGTCAATATTATCTGCTTGAAATGTTTAGCATTTTCTCCTCTTAACAATGCAGCATTTCTAGAATACCAGTAAGGCAGCTCCAGGGAGAGGGCAGAGGGCATTTGAAAATCTCAGCTGCAGCTTGTGTTTTGTTTTTCACCTAGTGTGATTTATTCCATAACCGTTGTCATGGAAAATTACAATGTGTTCACGTCTTTGGTGCTTGTTTCCCTAGTTTTGGGTTGCTATGTTGTTTTTTTTACTATTTAAAGTGTCTTTAAACTACAGAAGCAGAGAGAAGAATCTTTGAAATTTAAAAACGTCTCGGATGATCCGATTTGTAACACTTTCATTTGTTGGAAAAGGACATTTATATTCAATACTAAGAGTATATAATTAAATACGGTATCTCGACTGCACTTACAGTAGATGTGTTCATTTAATTAAATCTTTTCCAAGTTCTCACTGAAATATTAACACTAATTTTATTTTACATTTTAAAATTATGAAACAAAGATATTAACATGCAGCTATTTTCAGAAACATGATTGCCTAAAGGTCTATTTGCACCTGCAAGCAACTGTAATTCTGAGCACACAGAGCCAGATTCTTAAAAGTATTTAGATGCCTAAAGATGCAGACAGGGACTTAGTGGGATTTGAAAAATAACCTAGGTTCTTCTTTAAAACCCAATAAGGGCCTTTCTGCATCTTTAGCCACCTAAACACTTTGAAAATCTGCCCTCAAATAATTAGTGCTTGGCCTCAAAATTATGTTCAAATGGATGAAAATAAGAATGCATGTTTAAAACTATCCAGTGTCACTTTGAAATGAGCAATATCTGTTTGATTGTAATGACCCAGTTCAATTTTAGTCTGACAGGAGTCCGTATCACCTGCTGAAGAGTGACATCTGAGGAGGAGCAAAGATTTAAAATCTGAAATGTTTCCATACAGATTTCTCTTGTTGTGAAGGTGCAAGCTTAATGTTCCTGTCTTTTCCCCAACTACATTAAAATAGATATTAACACCTGGTATGGTGTGACAGGGTACACTGCTGTATCAGGGGAATCTGGGCTCACCCAGGCAGAGGTAACCTATAGCACCTCGTCTTTGCTCTGTGGAAGTGCAGGGAGGAAAGGGTGAAGAAACTAAGAGGCAAGAACACCTAGAGCCCATCAGGTATTTGGGGTCAGTTGCCTTACAATGCCAGAAAAAGAGGCAGTGGGGTTGAGGAGAAGGTGGCTTTGAACTTAGAGGGAGAATGCTCTGTACTGTTTTACAGCACAGATCTTGCTGTATGAATAAACCTGTTTCTGACTGTGAAGGCAAAGCTTTATTTTTGGTCTCCTGTTTTTACCCCAGATGGGAAAGATGCATTTGGATGGGCTTTGTGCGCAAGAAGGAAGAGTGCTTATAAGTGGGCTGGAGCCTACCCTGTGACACAAGTCGATATGGGACCATGCTGGCCCTGAGGAGGGATGATCCTTTGTTTTTGTTAGGTCCTGTTGGGCAAAAAGCATGACCAATGCCCATTATTAAGCTTAATCAATTTTAAAGCGTTACTGAGAAAAATGTAGGACAATATATCACAAGCGTAATCAAACATAAAAGAGAGCTGGGTAGGCTAGTGATCAGTTCCCCAGGCCTGAGGCACAGGTAGGATGTTTAGGTCCGTCATGGTTTGGCTGTGTAGATCCTGCAGTGCTTCCCCGCACATGGTTAATAACTAGCGCTCTGTCACAGGGGAGCTGAGCCTAGTTCTATTCACAGAGACCAGCTCTCCTGTGTCAGAGCAGATGAGCCCTAGCCAGCCAATTAAAGGGGACTGGGCTACACCTGGGCCTGTAAAGGGCTGCCAGAGGGCAGGAAATGAGGAGGTGGAAGAGAGAATGATTGGGCCAGGCTGTGCCTGGGGAAGAATGTGACTGTGGAGTGGAGTTATCTCCTGTGTGGAGTCCCTAGAGCAAGGGGCCAGGTGCTCAGGGAAGCAGCCCTGGGGCTAAAGTTGATTGAAATGGGGAGCAAGAGTGCTAGAGACCTTGAAGTGTAAGAGAAAGGAGTGAGTTAAAATTGTTTTCTGTTTATTTACCTGCCTGTGTTAAGAGAATTAACCTTCTTAAAGGGGCCTGGATACGGCAGCGAGTGTTTGGAAGCTGTGGAGCAATGCTGCCCTGTGACACTCTCCTTCTCTGCCTGATACATGTACCTAACCCGTACATTACGTGTGCACCATCCTTGCTCTTGCCAGTGTTGCCTAACTGATAACTTATCACCCTTATCTGAATATTCCATACTATACATATGCTGCATTTTCACACAATACTCTTTTCCTGATTGGGACACATCTTCTTAGCATGCCTTGGTCATACATCCCGCCACTCATATTGTTATCTATATGGCTTACTTCTTTGGCCTTTGTTTGTAGTGTAGTTGTAGCTGTGTTGCCCCCAGGATACTAGAGAGATGGGTGGCCTAAGCATTTTCCTGTTTTTGTTGTGTTTTTAAAAAAATTGTCTTTGTAGGCTTATTCATTCGACTGTCACCCTGACTCACTTGTTCTTTCCCATACTGTTTGTGACATTACCCGATTAAAATATGACCACATAGATCATTGTTGCAACCACTGTTATATATTTGCAAAAAATATTGTACAAAATGTGGCTTGTAAGATGTCTGTGAAAAGGTTATGGTTTGCTCGTTATGTTCATGCTATTTATGCATGTATCATATTTGTATTTGAAGTTGAATCTTGTCTCTATACCTGGATTTCAAATGTTTGCTCCTGGGGTAACGCACACAAAGTAGTTAGCCAGCATATCTTGGAGGGACTATTCAAATTGAGTGGCCCATCAAAAGGACACTTACCTCACAATGGACCATGGGAGATGCCCATCTACACTGAATGGACATTTCTGTGAACCTTCCATCTAAAGGTAATGGCTTTCTGCAATGACTGAGCAAAATCGGGCATGGACATGTGACTTGCCCATGTGACTCTGAACTCCCATCTTTTACCTTTAATTTTCCACTAGCTGAGCTGAGGGCTTTGTTTGAAACAATGGATTTTGATTCACATAGCAGAAGCCCTGGAAGCAACCTCCATTTTGCCTCTATCCTGCTCCAGCCTCTTTCCTGCTCAAACCTCTGGACTATGGATTTATACTAATGGGAGCATTCTAACCAACGGACTGAGGTCCTTCCAATGATTTGGAAGCAACCAGAGACTTGACTTAAGCCAGCCGTTTATTCCATCACTGCTATAAGCCTGATCCAAGAACTTTGCATTTATTGTATGTATTTGATTCCTTTAACCAATTTTAACTCTCACCTTTTTCTTTCTTTTTATAAATAAATATTTAGATTTTAGATACTAAAGGATTGGCAACAATGCGATTTTTAGGTAAGATCTGAGTTTTTTTTATTGACCTGGGTGTGTGGCTGGTCCTTTGGGATCAGATGAGCCTGGTTTTAAAGAACCACTCACCTAATAAGTTCTGTTAGCCCTCTGGCTGTCCCCTTACATTGTGAGCCTGAACTGTCCCATTCAGCTGGTAATAAAGAATGAGCACTTACAAAAAAATCCAGTGTTTTTCGTGGTGATGCAAGGATTGGAATATCTAAGGAAACTGATTACCTGACTTATTTTTAGCCAGTATGGTGAGACAGAAGTTTACTTGTGTTGCTGGTTTCGTATATCTTATGGAGGAATAACCACCAGTATGGGGGTGTCTGCCCTATTTCTCAGCAGTTTGTCCAGAATTTGGTATTCTAAGTTGTGACTCACTGGGCACGATTACACTGTTACCTATACTTAGCAGGTTACTCGCACAACTTCTGCTTACCTGGTTTCTTACATGACCCTCTGATACTTGGTTTCTCTCAGACTGTGTGAGTGCCTGTTATTATATTAAACTGATTGGGGAATGAATTTCTGGAGCTCATTCCTGCTTGCTCATTTTCTGGTGGAGACTGATTGACCCCATTTTGCTGGGCATGGAGGAAGAATGCTGCATTGGTAGTTGTCTCTGTGTAGCTGGCTGCACAAATTGTTGATCAAAACCATTGACCGGTAGTGGTCATAGGACAGGGTGTAATGATTCCAAACCCTCCCTTATGTCAGAGATTGCCTTACTATCTGGTGTTTTTGGAGGCATAATTCCTGGTAATTAACTTTTAGTAGGGGAGGAGAATTGGAGAAAGTGATTAACCATTAAGAATTTATCTCCTCCACAAAAAAACCCATAATCCTAGATATTTAGAATCCCAGCTAGATTATAAGAGGTTTTAAGGCAAATCTAATTCTGAGACTAGGTGCCAATTATCTCTGCCTGTACTGACTGTTCCTTGTGTGTCTATTAGCCTGACATCTGGGTCCAAATAGACATTTAGACATCTAAGTGCCCTTGATTTTTCCTATAGCGGGATTTTTTTTTATAAGCAAGGAAAAAATTGTCCATCTGAAGGTTGAGTTGAAAATTTGGCCCTAAATCTACCTGACAGTGTCTTTAAATAGAGCTTCCTGGAACTGTTTACCAGAATCATTAGCTCTGGTGAAAGAGGCTGGAAAGACTTGTTAAGCTTCTGGTCCTCTGCCTAATAAGTTCTGTTAGCCCTCTGGCTGTCCCCTTACATTGTGAGCCTGAACTGTCCCATTCAGCTGGTAATAAAGAATGAGCACTTACAAATAAATAAACAACCAGAGCAAATCCTTACAACCTGTTCTCTAAAACTTTGTAGACAGTGTCTCTGCTGACTCACAAGGGCATTTTCCGAACACTCTGCATCATGATCTCATTCTGAATAGGGGTTTTGTGTGTACACAGTATGTGAGGTGAACCTGAGGCCAGAGAGTGCTGGGTGACTAATCACAGATGTGTAGTGGTGAGGAGATGGTGAAATGTAGATTGAGACCCCAAAGAGCATTTTAATTGCATTGTTCTAATTTGCATGTCAATCTCCATTGCTAGGAGGCAGACTGTCAACTGGAAGAGTACTCTCATGTCTGAGCAACAAAAATACACTGTACAGCCACTGCAGAAACTCGCTGTGCAGATACACGTAGCAGTTCCAAAACTTAGCGTTTTCTTCTGCATTGTTTTGCAGTTAGGATTGGGGAAAGTTTTGCTGCTTGCAGCTTTAGTACCGTCGTTGGTTTGTAACTACAGTCAAGAAACTGAAAGGATGGAGAAAAGAGGGTGAAAGGGTTCTTTTTATGGATTGATGGGTGATTTTTAGTGAATTAGAGAACAAAATTCCAATAGGAACTTTATCATGGAATTAACTGGCAGTGAAACCTCCAATAGGCAGGGCCCTACCAAATTTATGGCCATGAAAAATGCATCACAGACCGTGAAATCTGGTTTCCTGCCATGAAATCTGGTCTTCTGTGTGCTTTTACACTATATTACACAGATTTCAAGGGAGAGATGAAGGTTTCTCAAATTGGGAGTCCTGACCAAAAAGGGAGTTTCAGGGGGGTCGCAAGATTATTTTAGGGGGCTCGTGCTATTGCTTCTTACTTCTGTGCTGCCTTCAGAGTTGGGCAGCCAGAGAGCGGCAGCTGTTTGGCGAGCATCCAGCTCTGAAGGCAGCCCCCCACCAGCAGCAGTAAGGGTGGCAATACCACATAATGCCATGCTTGCTTCTGTGCTGCTGCCTTCAGAGCTGGGTGACCAGAGAGTGGCGGCTGCTGACTTGAAGGCCCAGCTCTGCAGGCAGCAGCGTAGAAGTAAGGGTGGCAATACCACACCATGCCATCCTTCCTTCTGTGCTGCTGCAGGAGGTGGCTCTGCCTTCATAGGTGCTCTCCAGCTGCATAGTTCTGAAGGCAGCACCTCTGCCAGCAGCAGCGCAGAAGTAAGGGTAGCAGTACTGCAACCCTCCACCCCCCACACACACTAATAACCTTGCAAAACCCCCACCCTCCCCCTCCAACTCCTTTTTGGGGCAGGACCCCTACAATTACAACACTGACATTTCAGATTTAAGAGTAGCCGCCGTGTTAGTCTGTATTCACAAAAAGAAAAGGAGGACTTGTGGCACCTTAGAGACTAACAAATTTATCCAAGCATAAGCTTTCGTGAGCTACAGATCACTTCATCGGATGCATTCAGTGGAAAATACAGTGGGGAGATTTATATACATAGAGAACATGAAACAATAGGTGTTACCATACACACTGTAACCAGAGTGATCATTTAAGGTGAACTATTACCAGCAGGAGAGCGGGGGGAGGGGCAGCAATACCCCTCTGTCATGTACATTGGTCAAACTGGACAGTCTCTACGTAAAAGAATAAATGGACACATTCAAAAACCAGTTGGAGAACACTTCAATCTCTCTGGTCACTCGATTACAGATCTAAAAGTTGCAATTCTTCAACAAAAAAACTTCAGAAACAGACTCCAGTGAGAGACTGCTGAATTGGAATTAATTTGCAAACTGGATACAATTAATTTAGGCTTGAATAGAGATTGGGAGCGGATGGGTCATTACACAAAGTAAAACTATTTGCCCATGTTTATTCCCCGCCCCCTTCCTCAGACGTTCTTGTCAACTGCTGGAAATGGCCCACCTTGATTATCACTACAAAAGGTTTCCCCCACTTCCCCCCTGCCCCGCTCTCCTGCTGGTAATAGCTCATCTTAAATGATCACTCTGGTTACAGTGTGTATGGTAACACCCATTGTTTCATGTTCTCTATGTATATAAATCTCCTCACTGTATTTTCCACTGAATGAATCCGATGAAGTGAGCTGTAGCTCACGAAAGCTTATGCTCAAATAAATTTGTTAGTCTCTAAGGTGCCACAAGTACTCCTTTTCTTATTTCAGATTTAAATAGCTGAAATCATGAAACTTATGATTTTTAAAATCCTATGACTGTGAAATTGACCAAAATGGACCGTGAATTTGGTAGGACCCTACCAAATTCATGATCTCTTCTCTAAGTAACAACTTGAAAATAGCTCCAACGTCTTCAGTACAATTTTGTTCTACATTTAGTTAAACATCAACCTCTGCTAGACAACCATTTATGCTTACCCCCTTGTGGACAAGGTGGGTGAGGCAATTTTTTTTATGGGACCAACTTCTGTTGGGATGTGTAAATGGCCCTGTCAGGGTTCCCTCCCTACTCTGAACTCTAGGGTACAGATGTGGGGAGCCGCATGAAAGACCCCCTAAACTTATTTCTACCAGCTTAGGTTAAAACTTCCCCAAGGCACAAATTCTTTGCCCTTGGAGGTACGCTGCCACCACCAAGTGATTTAACAAAGAATCAGGGAAAGGACCACTTAGAGTTCCTTTACCCCCAAAATATCCCTCCAAGCCTTTACACCCCCTTTCCTGGGGAGGCTTGAGAATAATATCCTAACCAATTGGTTACAAAGTGATCACAGACCCAAACTCCTGGGTCTTAGGACAATAGAGAAATCACTCAGGTTCTTAAAAGAAGGATTTTATTTAAAAAAAAAAAGGTAAAAATCACCTTTGTAAAATCAGGATGGAAAATAACTTTACAGGATAACAAAAGATTCAAAAACACAGCAGAACTTCCTCTAGGCTTAGTTTCAAAGTTACAAAAACCCAGGAATAAACCTCCCTCCAGCAAAGGAAAAATTCACAAGCAGAACAAAAGATAATCTAACGTGCCTTGCCTGGATTACTTGCCTTACTTACAAATTTTGTAATATGAGAGACTTTTAGGATGGTTTATAGGAGAAGGAGTTTTCTGACCTGATGCTTCTCTGCTTCCCAAGAGAACCTACACAACAAAGCCTCCCCCAACCCAGATCTGAAAGTATCTTCTTTCCCCATTGGTCCTTTTGGTCAGGTGCCAACCAGGTTATTTGAGCTACTTAACCCCTTACAGGTAAGGAGGAATTCTAGGCTACCCTTAGCTGTATGGTTATGACAGGCCAACTCCACTTTATATATGTTAACTACTGATGCTAAGCTATCTGTTCCACCCTGTGTTTTAGCTGTGACACTCTGATTAAGGCCTTGTCTTCACTATAGAGTTTTGTTGACAAAAGTCATGTTGACACTCAAAAAGCGCTATAATAAAAATAGGTATTGCATGTTCACACTCGCTCCCTCTGTTGGCAGAGCACATCCACAGTTGGGGCACTATCATCGATCATGTGAGCAATGCACTGTAGGTACCTATCCCACAGTCCAGCTTGACACCTTTTGCTGCTAGTTGTAGTGGGAAGGTGGAGTGGATTGCGGTGCATCTTGGGACCGGGCTTAATGTCCAATGATGCACTGTTTTTGGTCCCAGCATTCCATGGGCTTCCGGCTTTCTTTTGTGGCATTTTTTAATGGCCCTTGTTTGCTGTGCACCCCAGCTTCTTTGTGAGAAGGGATGGATCCCACACTGGTCTCCTATGCTCTGATAACTGTCATTAAGACATTGCGGATGGCAGTACAGTTAATCATGAAGTTCCTAACTGAAGAATCACAGGTTTCAGAGTAGCAGCCGTGTTAGTCTGTATTCGCAAAAAGAAAAGGAGTACTTGTGGCATCTTAGAGACTAACAAATTTATTAGAGCATAAGCTTTCGTGAGCTACAGTGAGCTGTAGCTCACGAAAGCTTATGCTCTAATAAATTTGTTAGTCTCTAAGGTGCCACAAGTACTCCTTTTCTTCTAACTGAAGACTTCCAGTTGCCTGACATGCTGTAGGATATGGATAGGAGCAACTTTAAATTGCTTTTGGCATTCTCGGAACAGCTGAAGAGGGTGTTGCTTTTGGGCTCAGGGAAACAAGCACTGAATGGTGGGATCGTATCATCATGCAGGTCTGCGATGATGAGCAGTGGCTACAGAACATTTGGATGCGGAAAGCCACCTTCCTGGAACTGTGTGTGGAGTTTGCCTCAGCATTGTGGCGCAAGGGCACTAGAATGAGAGCTGCCCTATCGGTAGAGAAGCGTGTGGAAGCTGGCAAGTCCAGGCTACTGGTTGGTCACGAATCAATTTGGAATCAGGAAGTCGACCATGGGGCTACGTTAATGCAAGTGTGCATGCCAATTATTTGCATCATGCTATGAAGGACTGTGACTCTGGGAAGTGTGTGTGTGTGTGTGTGTGTGTGTGATGAAATATTGGATGTCTTTGTAGAAATGGGTTTCCCTGACGGTGGAGGGGCGATAGATGGCACACATTCCAATTTTGGCACCAGACCACTTTGGAATGGAGTACATCAATAGGAAGGGATACTTATCCATGGTGTTACAGGCACTTGTGGATCACTGTGGGAGTTTCAGTAACATCAACGTGGGGTGGTCTGGGAAGATGCCTGATGTGCGCATCTTCAGGAACACTGGCCTGTATAGAAAGCTACAAGCGGGGACTTTCTTTCCAGACCAGAAGATTACAGTGGGGGATACTGAAATGCCCACAGTGATCCTGGAAAACCCCGTGTACCCCTTACAGCCATGGCTCGTGAAACCTTACATGGGAAACCTGGATAGCAGTGAGGAGTAGTTCAACAACAGGCTGAGTAGGTGCCCGATGACAGTGGAATGTGTCTTTGGCAGATTAAAGGTGCGCTGGTGATGCCTTTGTAGCTGGTTAGACCTCAATGAGAATAATATTCCCATGGTCATAGACACGTGCTGTATGTTACATAATCTCTGTGAAGCTAAGGGTGAAAGGTTTGCTCAGGAGTGGAGTGCTGAGGCAGGCTGCTTGGCTGCTGATTTTGAGCAGGGCAGTGGAGTTCAAACTGCTGACCAGAGCGGTCAGGATGGGTGCTGTGGGATACCTTCTGGAGGCCAATAAAAGTGATATTAAAATCAAGCATGGTGTCTACACTGGCAGTTTATCAACAAATTTTGTGCAAAAAGCCTTATGTTTCTCGCCGGGGTGGTTTTATTTTGTCACCAAAACAGGGCATTTTTGCTGCCAAAAGTTGCATTGCAGTATATATGCATTCACTTTTGTTGACAAAAGCTGCCTTTTGTTGACAAAACTCTGTAGTGTAGACAAGGCGTGTGTTTCCCAGACCTGAAGAAGAGCTCCATGTAAGCTCAAAGGCTTGTGTCTCTCTTACCAACAGAAGGTAGCTCAATAAAAGATATTTACATCGCCCATCTTCTCTCTCTAATATCCTGGGACGTACAACAACACTGGATAGCCCTTTAGGTGGTCACTTAAAACATACTCCTCTGTTTCTCAGTAAATGCTGCTCATTCAGGTCAGGAACTGGCATATGTACTAACTTTATGCAGTGTTGTTGTAGCTGAGTTGGTCCCAGGATGTGAGAGACAAGACGGGTGGTGTAATATCTTTTATTGGACCAACTTCTGCTGGTGAGAGAGACAAGAGTTACGCAGAGCTCTTCTTGAGGTCCGGGAAAGCTACTCAGGGCTTGTCTACACACAAACCAGTACAGCGGCGCAATGGCACCACTGCAGCTATGCTGCTGTAGCTCTTTAGTGAAGATGTTACCTACACAGATGGGAGGGGTTCTTCCATTGGCGTAGGTAATCTACCTCCCCAAGAGACAGTAGCTAGGTCCACAGGAGAATTCTTCCATCGACCTAGTGCTGAATACACAGGTGGTTAGGTCAGTTTAACTGCCTTGCTCAGAGGTGTGGTTTTTTCACGCCCCAAAGTGACGTAGTTATACTGACCTAATTTCCTAGTGTTCACCAGGCCTCAGAGGGTACATCTACACTGCAATTAAAAATCCACAGCTGGCCCATGCCAGCAGACTGGAGCTTGCAGGTCTTGGGCTAAGGGGCTGTTTAACTGTGGCGTAGACATTAGGGGCCCAGTCTGCAACCCAGACTCTAGGACTCTCCCATCTTGCATGGCCCTAGCAAGGGTACTGGAGCAATTTTTAAATGGGGTGCTGAGAGCTGTAAACCCTGTATATGGTGGAAACCACTTCAAGCCAGAGGGTGTGGCAGCACCCCTAGTTCCAGCACCTATGGGTCCTGGATGTGGTACAGCACATGTAGTTTTAGGCATGTATAGGACTCTGGGTCTTGAAAGGTGTGTTGTGGGGGGTATAGATCATTGTAGCAGTGAATATGTCTGCAGGTTTTGCATCTGTTATGGCAGAGTCTGGTGCCACTTTGAATTTGTGGGTCCTGGTATGTGGGGAGCGTGCTTCTGATGATGAGTTTGAGGGCCCCAATAACAACTGGATGAAACCAGACCAATCACTAAGCTCTCAGATGAACTCTCACTGAAAAATAACAGATAAAACCACTAAAACTCATAGTCTGTATTAAGATACTGGATTTATGGTTTATTATGACAATCTGTAACGCAATTAAACCCCTACCCCGCCCCAGTATTTTTTGGCCCCGTGACTGCAGAGATGTTAACAAGCCGCTGAAAACATATTGTGAAATTTAACTACTTATGCTTAACTGTCTGTCCCACCTTGTATTTAGCTGTGACACTTTGCAGTTTAGACAGTAAGCCTAGGGTTCTAACTCATTCTCAAGCATAACCCCATTTTCATTCACACATTGTGCTAACACAAGGCTTGAACCCAGAGTCCCAGAACCAACCAGGGTGGAGGGTCTGAGTCAAGCCAGGACCTAGGGTCCAAGCCCTGTTGCTTTGCGGGTATGTACAGCCCCACAGGACTTGTGCTCTGGGAGTCCACCAAAAGTATCCCACAATCCCCCCGACTGACTTTCTTTGTCTGCTGGTCAGTCAAGTTTGGTGGACAGTCAAGTTTTCCCACCCTGCATACGAACAAAGGACTAGAGTGGCCGTATTTTGGGAGGGCTCGAGGAAGTTTGGGATATGGGTGGTTGGACTCAGGCCTGCATAATGCAGTGTAAATGCTAGAGCCCTAGGTTGGGACCCAGGATTCAACAGTTCCTAACCTGCAGTTACAAATGAATGTAAATGCTCGAGCTGTAAATTAACAAACCCAGAGTTTTGTTAACTCGAGTTCTACTAGCCCTGGGCTTACATTGCAGTATAGACATGCCCTCTGAGTTCCTTTTCAAGATCTGAAGAAGAGCTCTGTGTAGCTCAAAAGCTTCTCTCTTTTAGCAACAGAAGCTTGTCCAGTAAAAAGAATTTACCTCACCCACCTTGTGTCTCTAACATGTACTAACTATACACTTTTATAATAAACAGACATACGGGTGTAAGTTATGACTGAACATAAATGTTAGTATTGGTTGAACAGAGAAGATTAAAAATAGGGCTTGGTGATCTTGACTGGGCAAAATAAAACCTTCTCCAACCTTCATATAAAAAGTTGTCCTAGATCTGCTCTGAACAGTTTTAGCACATTTAAAAAAATTCTCCCTGCTACTTTATTTTTCATCTTCACATACCTTTGCTTCTCTTGTTTCCTGCTGGGGCTGTAAGATGAAGTGTTGAAACGTTATGGGCTACAGAACAGCCTTTCTTGTGGAGTTTCAGATAGTTTGGATAAGCATTTGAACTCTTGGTTGCTTATCTGAAATGAACCTTTTGATGCTCACGCTTTTCTAGAAGAGGTAGAGCCCTGTTGCTAGGCCTGTGGAATCAAGGTTTGGGTCTGAATGTGTTCAACTTTTGGAAGTGTACGTATGGTTTTGGTTCAGATGCACTACTTTTAAAAAATGCACAAAAATTTGCATGGAATTGAGAGGAAACAGTGTAACTAACTTAAATCTAAAAAAGAAAAGGAGGACTTGTGACATCTTAGAGACTAACAAATTTATTTTAGCATAAGCTTTCGTGAGCTACAGCTGCTTTAATGTAACAAAATCACTAAGAGCTTTTGCTTTTAGGTCAATTTAAGAACACTATTAAGAAAACAACAAACTAGGTCCTATCTAATACACATTTGTCTGTCTTTATCACTGACTATTGTAAGTGAAATAAACTGTCTTTTTAGGTGAAATAACGTGCAGATACCAAAAAACCCAACAACTTCTGTTGGAAAACTTCTTTGCACTTAATCTTGTCTCCCCCTCCTCTTTTTGCTCTTCTTCAATAAACCTCATGTCCGCTGACTTTGGATTTCTTTGCCATTGCCTCAATCTAAACTAGGGGTTTTGGTTTTCATTCAGTCCAATTTATTCAGGGTCCTGTTTGGCAGTGGACCTTTACTGATTTACACTAGCTGAGGATCTGGTCCTTTTGTCTCCCCTGTAGTTTACTTATTTGCAAAAATTGCATTCCATTTCATGAAATGCTGCAACTTGTTTCAGAGAACATCAGCAGATAAGGTATCCTGTTACATTATATGTAGGCAATATATTCAGTACACTCTTTAAAAACAAAATGGCTGTGCAAATATTACTGAACATGGATGTTGCCTCATAATGGAAGTCACTACCCCTCCCATTTAAGTCTGTGGCCTCTTTGCAGCCAACCATCATGGAGTCTGCAGTAGCTATGTCTACTTTTTTGAAAAGAGCTTCACTGAGGAAGCCACTTATAGCAACAACTCTTACTATTCCTACAAAACCTAGGAACAATGCTATGTATACCTGAGTGCTGTTGGCTGGCACTTCGTCCATTAAATAGCTATTTACTAGAGCTGGTCAAAAATTATCTGACAGAACAGTTTTCTCAAACTTTTCAGGGGAAATTATGAAAAAGTTTCATTGAGCCTTTCTCAGTTTTATAAATTATGATTATGATAAATTATATTATAAAATCGTAAACTTGAAACAAAACATTTTGACCTTGTCTAAACAAAATGTTTCAATAAGATTAAACAAAATATTTTAGGGATGTTTTGTTTTGCAAAACACAGGGAATCATGAGGGCTTGGTTGATTCTGTATCACATGTCCACAGATCAACCTGCCCAGGGAAATGTCATAGGCTTGTCTTATCACAAGTTGTATCAGTTAAACTAAAATAGTTTTTAAATCAATTTTTGTTAAATTGGTGCAAAACCCTGGGTGGAGACTCTCCATTCAATTTAACCCTGCCTTGTATTGCATTGGCAAGGAATTGATTTAAGCTAAACGGCTATAAACCAGATTTAAATATAATTGACAGCCCACTCTGGGTTTTACACCAGTTTAGTAATATCAATTAAAAAAACACATTACTTAAAATGGTGCAATCTTGCGTGTAGATTGGGCCACAGTCTATCCTAGATGAGCACGTTCCCTGTGGCAAAGAGCCTGAGGAACACCTCAAACTCTTCCTGTTCCCAGTTAGTTTAAAAGATGCAGGTGTTTTCTTAATCTAAAGAGCACAGTCCTCCTCCATAGTAGCACTAGGACTAACTCCCTCACTTTTTCAGTTGAATTGAGGGCCAGATCCTGCAAATCCTGACTTACATCAGTATCCCATTGACTTCAGTGAGACTCCCACTTGAGTAAGGGTTTGCTAGATGTGCCGTCATTGTTGATGAGATGAGTTGGGCCAACAGGCCAGGAGAAATAAGTCCATTATTTTCCCAGTGATGGCATGCACAGTGGCAGTGCAGTCTTTCTCACACCGCCCTCCCAGGTTTCATCAAATCTGCAGTGGTAGGCCCACCTCTGTGGGTAATATGGTCATTTGATTTCCATGATTACTCAGTCTTTGGCACCTCTGCTCAAACTGCCAGTGAGGATTCTACATAGTGACCTCCCTGTGACTGTGCCCCTGCCATAAGGCTTTATTGAAATATGCTTATGAATGTATATATGATATAACTAGAATATATTTTATATTACTTATGCCATATAACCTATCTCTGTAAAGGTTATGATCTACTGAATCTATTAATCTTATTTGTATGCATTGTGACAAAGCTCTGTCCTTGCCTCCGTGAGTCCCGCGTTTCCTGGCGGATTTCGCTAGCCTCAGAGGCTCACTGTGACCCTCCACGTAACCCTTCTTTCTCTAGAGACAGGGGTCACAGTCTACCCAGGGCCTCCTTCCTTGTACCTGATATGGTGTGTACTACTCAGCCTCTCCAACGGCACAACTTCTTCCCACAGCTCTTGACATGCACATCCACCTGACTAACTGGGAGGCTTTTAACTAGTTTCAGCCAGCCCCTGATTGGCTTCAGGTGTCCCAATCAACCTAGCCTTCTCCCTGCCTTCTGGAAAGTTCTTAATTGGCCCCAGGTGTCAATTAATTGACCTGGAGCAGCTGCCATTTCACTGATCCTGGTACCAGGGATTTGTTTAGCGTGGAGCGAATCTCTCTCTTTCTCTCCTCCCCACTGCTCTTCCATAGCCTTCTAGCTTGCAGGGAGGTGGGAAGCTACTACTCCTGCTGCTGGGCCCTGATCTCTCCCTGCTGCTCCAGCTGCTCCCCTGGCTGGGCCAGATACCCACCACCCCTGTTCTCTGCTACCTGGTTGCTGGACCCCCCCACTCTGTGGGCTGCCACTGCTGCAACTGCAGCCCCGGGGGGGGGGCTGCTAGCCCACTCCCCAGAGAAGAGGAGTGAGGGACCCCAGCCACTGCTGTTGTGGATACCACCACCACCACCACCACCTGAGAGGGGTCCTTTCTGTCTGCCTGGACTACCACCTGGAGTTCCTGGAGCTGCTGCTGCTGCAGAGGCCACTGCCTGGAGCTGCTGAAGCCCGAAGAGGAGAAGAAGAGGATCATCTACCAGTGGGGAACACCTAGAGACTTTGCAGACCACTGTGGAGGGGGCCCTAAGACTGAGTAATTTTCAAACTGTGCTCTTGTGGTGGGGGTCTTGACTGTGTTTCCAGGGACACAGGGGGTGTGGCGTGGAGCTGCCCCCCAATCCATCTGTGTGTCCTCCCAACCCCCACCACTACTACCACCCCCACTGTCCCCTTCACCACCCCCACTGGCTGTATACCATCTGCCTCAGCTCCTGCTTCTGGACTCAGCTGCTTGCTTGGCTTGCCATGCCCTATTTATACCTTTTGGGCCAGAAGCAGCAGCCAGCTTAAAAAGACTTGTGCAAGCGCACGTGGGTGCACGTGCCCCCCCCCGGACTGTCTACCCCCCAGCTTGCCCTTTACTACCTGCCCCATTTGCCACTTGTAGCTTTGCCCCCCCTTTTGTCCCAGCCCGCCGTACTAGCTTCAGTTTGTTTGCCTGCCCCGCCCATTTCCTTCTGCAGCCTTTGTTTGTTTGCCCCGCCCCAGCCTTTGAAGCTAGCCCCTTGGTTTCCCTGCCCTAACTCCAGACCGCTTAGCCCCTTGCTCCGTGTGCCCATGCCCCCTTCCCATGTGCTTGTGCAATTCTCCATTTCAGTTACAACCCTCTTCACTGCACCCCCAATGTTGTTGTATCCCCCCCTCCCCTAGTGCACCAAGAGGAGCCGGAATTCCACTTTGTGTCGGTGACTGATCCCTAACTCCAGATTGCCCCCCATCCAGCCCACCCCTTTTGGCGCCCTCCTCCCCTGCCTGCAGCCTAGCGGGGAGGAGTGGTCGACCTGCTTCCTCTCTCCCCTCCTCCTTTTGGTGTCCCCCCTTTTCCTCCTTGCTCATGATGGCGGGGGATGAGATGGGTGAGACCTCTCCAGTAGCCCGAGCTCCCCCTCCCCCGCCTACCCCTCCATCACCCCCCCAAGCTTCTACCTCCGCTGCCGAGCCATCTGCCACTGCCCCCGCTGGGACACCAGCAGTGACGGGCACCGGGGTGACCTCCACTGCTGCCATGTCTCTCCCCCCCTCAGATTCGGGGGGAGTCCCCCCAGCCGGTGGGAAGAGCCAGGGGAAGAAGAAGGGGAAGGGCCCCACTAAAAAGACCAGGCCCTCCATGGCAGGGGCTGCCCCCTATGCCCCGGCCCCATCTCCAGCTGGGGCGCCCCTCCCTGCTGTTCCCTCCACCAGCTCTGCAGGTGTTCCTCCCCAGGCCCCCAGAGCATACGCCCAGGTGGCGGCAGCCCCTTCGCCTGCCGCTATGTCATTTCTCCAGCCCACCGCCTCTGCTACCATCTATAGGGGCCGGGGCCCCTTTCCCACCATGACCAGGAAGCATGGCATCCGTTGCCTCCTGGTGCCCGTCGCACCCCACGTGGAAACCTATGTGCAGGCGTTGGCGAGGGTGGTGGGGCCCACGGCCATTGTGGCGGCCTCCAAAATGTATGGCAAGGTCGTCTTCTTCTTAACATCGGAGGCCGCCGCCCAGGAGGCGGTGGAGAAGGGCCTGGCAGTAGGGGGCGTCTTTGTCCCTGCTAGAGGACCTGGGCGTCCGCCTGGTCCTGACCTCCGTCCCTCCATTTCTCCCCAATGCCGCCCTGTTACCCACCCTTTCAACCTTGGGAAAGCCCATCTCTGTCATCAGCCCTCTCCCGTTGGGCTGCAAAGACCCCGCCCTCCGTCACGTCCTCTCGTTCCGCCGGCAAGTGCAGCTTCAACTGCCGGTGGCGGCGCGCGACAGAGAGGCACTCGAGGGGTCCTTCCTAGTCCCCTACCAGGGGACCCATTACAGGGTGCATTATTCCATGGGGGAGGCCCGGTGCTACCTCTGCCGGGCGATGGGGCACGTCCGGAGGAACTGCCCCCTGGCCCTGGAAGGAGGGGAATCCAGGACCCCTGAGCCCCGGCAGGGCACCGGCCCCGTCATCGCCGACGCCCCTGGCTGCCCGGCGCCTGAAACCACCCCTCCTCCTTCCCAGTCCACCATTGCTCCCGCTCGGGCCCAAGGGGCACCTCCCCAACTATGCCCAGACGAGCGGGAGAACCCCGCCCCCGCTGTTTGCAATCTGGCGAGGCCTGTGGAGGAGCGTGCGGCAGGGACACCGCCAGGCATGGGAGAGGGCCCGCCCCAAGGAGAATCTTCCCTCCCTTGTGCTGCCCCACCGTTACCCCCTCGAGTCCCTGAGCCATCGCCTCTGCCCCCTGACACAACCCCTGCTAGCCAGCCCGCAGATGATGCCATGGAGGGCTGGGCCCTAGTCCAGGGGAAGCGGGGCAAGCGGAAGGCTCGAGCTCCGCTCCTCCCATGTGACGCGGAGGCCCCCCGGAAGACCAGGAAGGGGGGCACCGATGCCGAGCCTTCCGCTCTACCCACGGGTGTGTTCCATCCACCAGAGCCGGCTGGGGAAGACGTGGCAGCACTGGAAGGCGGTATCTCCCCTCCACGGGAGTCCCTCCCCTCCAAGACCCCCGAGGCACCATCTGAAACCCCAGTGTGCCCCGAAGTAACCATCACGTCAGGTGCCGGCGGGGAGAATCCCGGGGTAGCGGAAAACAATTTCCCCTCTATATATGAGGAAATCGAGGCCCTGGGTCTGACCCCGGTCACCCGGGGGAGGACGATCCTATGCCAGCGGGCCTCGATCTGGGCGACATCACTCCAGCCCCCCTTTCCCCATGTTCCCTCCCCCTAACCGTTGCTTCTGCTCCCACCTCCGAGGAGCCCCTGGACTCTTCCATCAACCCGGCTGCAGAGGGCACCCCGCTGAGAGCCGCCAAGCCAGTTGAGGCGACGGCCAGTGCCACACGGCTGGAACCTGAGCCACCAGGGGCATCCCTCGCTGGTGAGGAGCATTCGACCTCCTTTCCGGGAGAGGACCCTACAGAAGAAAGTCCACCTGCTGATGCCGTGGCTGCCAAATCCACCAGAGAGCTTGCACCCGGCATCAGTGAGAGCCCTCTCCCGACCCAGACTCTCACCTCTACCCTGCCCCTGCCCTTATCCCGCCCACCTCCCGAGATATTATTGCCACCCCTGGGACCGTCTCCCTCCCCTTTCCAACAGATGACTCCCAGGGAATGGCCTTTGTGTTTGCCCGTCCCGACCCACCAGGGGCTGCTATCCTCCCTCCGCCGCCCCCTATCGCCCCAGCATTCAGGTCAACCCATCAGGAGCCCCGTCGGGGGTCCGCACCCTGTCTGCCCGTCTCGCTGGGCCAGGGGGCTGTACCAAGGGCCCCATCGGGGAGCAACCAGACCATAACCCCAGCCCCCCATGCGCTGCGAGAGGAGTTGCGGGAGTTCCTAGAAGACGTCCGTGGCTCCCGCAACAAAGTCCAGCTTGCCCTCCAGCGATGGGGGGGACTTTAATCAAATCCTCCGGGCCGCAAGGGCCCTCATGGGGGAGGGAAAAAGGACCGGGAGACAGGGCGCCGCGGCCTACCAGCGGGTCCGCCACTTCCGTGACTCCTTACTCACCTACGGGGTGGGTCACGGACTGCTGCGCGGCCCGCCGGGAGCCACGAGCATCCCTGCCGGCGAGGATCCCCCCTAGCCCTCCTCATGGCACCCTTTACCATCGCAACATTGAACACCCGTGGCTGTAGGATGGGTCTCCGCAGGTCCCAGGTGCTCTCCTTCCTTCGAGAGTGAGGTACTCTGTGGTTTTCCTGCAGGAGACCCATACGGATCCGACCGCCGAAGACAGCTGGCGGCTGGATTGGGGGGACAGGGTCTACTTTAGCCACCTCACAGTTCATACGGGTGGAGTGGCGACCCTGTTCTCCCCCAACCTACGGCCCGAGGTGCTGGGGGTCACTGAGGCTGTGCCGGGTCGCCTGCTGTACCTCCGGGTCCGCATGGAGGGGCTCGTAGTCAACCTTGTCAACATCTATGCCCCAGCAGCGAGCCCGGAGCGGCTGCAATTCTATCAGCAGGCATCCGCCTTCCTCAGCACCTTGGATCCTCAGGAGTGCCTGGTCCTGGGAGGGGATTTTAACATCACCCTTGAGGAACGGGACCGCTCGGGGACCGAGCAGAGCCCGGCCGCTGTCGCCGTCCTCCAGGAGATAGTCGAACACCACTCCCTGGTGGACGTCTGGCGCGACCACCACCCGGATGACACTTCCACGTTCACCTTTGTCCGGGTGGAGGCCTATCGGTCGCGCCACTCCCGGTTGGACCGCATTTATTTATCACGCTTTCATCTTTCACGAGCCCACTCCTCCAGCATCCGGCCGGCCCCATTTTCTGACCATCATATAGCCACCGTGACAGCCTCCCTCTGCGCGGAGAGGCCGGGGCTGGCCTATTGGCATTTTAACAACAGCTTGCTGGAGGATGCGGGCTTCGTGGCGTCCTTCCAGGAGTTCTGGCTGGCCTGGCGAGGGCAGCGGCGTGCCTTTCCCTCGGCGCGGCGGTGGTGGGACCTAGGGAAGGTGCGCGCCCTTCTCTTCTGCCGTGACTACACCCGGGGCGCCAGCCGACGGAGGGATGCAGTGATAGAGCAGTTGGAACGGGAGGTCTTAGAGCTGGAGAGGCGTCTGGCCGCCAGCCCCGAGGATCCACCCCTCTGCGGAGCGTGCCGGGAGAAGCGGGAGGAGCTCTGGACCCTCGAGGACCATCGGGCCCGGGGTGCCTTTGTTCGATCCCGCATCCGTCTCCTTCGGGAGATGGATTGCGGCTCCCGCTTCTTCTACGCCCTGGAGAAAAAGAGGGGGGCTAAGAAACACGTCATCTGCCTACTGGCAGAAGATGGCACCCCCGTCACGGATCCGGTGGAGATGTGCGGGAGGGCGAGAGCCTTCTACGCAAGCCTTTTCTCCCCGGATCCGACTGATCCTAACGCTTGCAGAGTGCTTTGGGAGGAGCTCCCGAAGGTCAGCACGGGCGACCGAGACCGGCTAGAGTTGCCTCTCACTCTGGCCGAGTTCTCGGAAGCCCTCCGTCGCATGCCCACCAATAAATCTCCGGGCATGGACGAGCTGACCGTGGAGTTCTACCACGTGTTCTGGGACATCCTGGGCCCAGACCTAGTCACCGTCTGGGCCGAGTCTTTGCAGAGCGGAGTCCTCCCTCTTTCATGCAGGCGAGCCGGACTGGCCTTATTGCCGAAGAAGGGGGACCTCCGCGATTTACGAAATTGGCGTCCCGTCTCGCTCCTCAGCACGGACTACAAAGTCGTGGCAAAAGCCATCTCGCTGCGGCTAGGGTCCGTGCTGGCGGACGTGGTCCACCCAGACCAGACCTATGCCGTCCCGGGCCGCAGCATCTTTGACAACCTATATCTGGTCCGGGACCTATTGGAACTTGGGTGTAGGGATGGTCTGTCGTTCGCCCTCCTGTCCTTAGATCAGGAGAAGGCGTTCGACAGGGTGGATCCTGGGTATCTCCTGAGCACTCTGCAGGCGTTTGGCTTCGGACCCAGGTTTGTGAATTTTCTCCGGGTGCTGTACGCTTCCGCAGAGTGTCTGGTCAGGCTCAACTGGACCCTGACCGAACCGGTCAGCTTGGGGCGAGGAGTACGGCAGGGATGCCCCCTCTCAGGCCAGCTGTATGCTCTGGCGATCGAGCCCTTCCTCTGTCTCCTCCGAAGGAGGTTGACAGGGTTGGTGCTGCGGGAGCCAGAGCTGCGGCTGGTCCTGTCGGCATACGCTGATGACGTGCTCCTCGTGGTCCAGGACTCGGGCGACTTGGTGCGGGTGGAGGCTTGCCAGGCCATCTATTCGGCAGCCTCCTCTGCGCGGGTCAACTGGGTCAAGAGCTCTGGCTTGGTGTTAGGGGACTGGCGGCAGGCGAGCTCCCTCCCACCCGCGCTTCAGGCCATCCGGTGGAGCACGGGTCCGCTGCTCTATCTGGGCGTTTACCTTTCTGCCATGCATCCCTCTCCGCCGGAGAACTGGCAGAATTTAGAGGGCGGGGTGATAGAGCGGCTCCGGAAATGGACAGGACTACTCCGGTGCCTCTCCCTTCGAGGGAGAGTGCTAGTGCTTAATGAACTAGTCCTGTCCATGCTCTGGTACCGGCTCAACACCCTGGTCCCGGCCCCGGGTTTCCTGGCCAACCTCCGGACATCGATTCTGGAGTTCTTTTGGTCAGGACTGCACTGGGTCCCTGCAGGGGTTCTCCATCTACCTCTGGAGGAGGGAGGGCAGGGCCTAAAATGTCTGCTTACTCAGGTCCATGTGTTCCACCTCCAGACCCTGCAGAGGCTCCTTTATGATGCAGGTAATCCGGCGTGGAGCATACTGGCGCATGCCTTCCTGCGCCGCTTCCGAGGGCTTTGATACAACCAGCAGCTCCTTTATCTCCATCCGAGAGGTCTTCCGTGAGACCTCTCCAAGCTTCCGGTCTTCTACCAGGACCTCCTCCGGACCTGAAAACTCTTTACAACGACCAGGTCCGTGGTGGCCACCGAGGGGGCAGATCTCCTCGCGGAGCCCCTGCTACACATTTGCAGCTCCAGCTCCATTTGCAGGTGGCGGAGACCCGCTTGGTGCGCCAGAGTTTGGTCCTGGCAGAGGTCACAAGAGTCGGAGACCTCGTGGACTATGACCGGGGAGACTGGCTGGATCCCCTAACCTTCGCTCAGCGCATGGGGCTTTCCAGACCTTGTACTCCCCGGCGCATACTTCAGGAGGTGAAGGCCGCTTTGCCGCCCGCTGCTCGGGTTTATCTCGACCGGGTCCTGCACGAGGGCACGCCCCGCCCACCCGCTACCCCAGGCCCGCCAGACCTTTTAATTGGACCCCTGCCCCGTGGACCCAACCGACCCCTTCACTAGAAGCCGGCTGCACGAGATACAGCCGGTCTGCTTTCAAACCGCGCCAAGAAAACATCTCTACACGCTCGTGCTCCACACCCTTCACGCCCGCACCCTCGTGTCCCGCCCCAATACAAAAGGGCGGGACCTCCTGCCACCTTTAGAGGGTGAGGAGCCCCGGTGGGCCAGCCTATATTCCACCTTAGTCCCAAGGCCCACGGGGATGTCAGTTGGCGGCTCCTTCACGGAGCTGTGAGCACGGGCATGTACTTGGCGCGGTTCACTTCAATCCCAGACACCTGCCCCTTTTGCGGCATGAGGGATACCCTGGCACATGTATACCTGGAGTGTGCCAGTCTGCAGCCCCTATTCCGGCTCCTCACCAATATTTTATTATGTTTTTGCTTGCACTTCTCTCCTCACCTTCTCATTTATGCACTCCCTATCCGTGGCCCCACAAAGTCATGGGATCTCCTGGTCAACCTCCTCCTGGCCCTAGCTAAAATGGCCATCTACAAAACCAGAGTGAGGAGGTTGGCCGATGGAGTCTCCTGTGACTGTGGGGCCTATTTCCAATTCTCGGTCCGTTCACGTATCCGGGCAGAGTTCCTCTGGGCGGCGTCCTCTGACTCCCTTGACGCCTTTGAGGAGCAGTGGGCGCTGTCCGGGGTTCTCTGCTCAGTGTCCCCGTCCGGTTCCCTTCGTTTAACCCTTTGACCGCACTCCTATCCCTGTTATTTTATTAGTTGTCCCCCGGAATTTTTTGGGCATCTAGGTCCTGTGGATCCCCCTTTTAGGCTGGGGGGGATCCTTTAGCAGTGGACGGGCTTTGCCCGCCCACTTCCCGGATCCCAATAAGACTACTTTTCCATAGCCATCTGGCCTTGCCCCTTCACAGCATGTATCATTTTTGTGTTCGAAGTTATGAATCTTGGGTGTGTAGTGGCTTGATTTTTAAGCAGCCTTTGTGAACATTTGGTCAGCTTCTTGAGAAACGAATGTGGAAGTTAAATGCCCAATCAAGAAGCACGTAATGGACAATGGATCTTGAAGACGCCAGTCCACATCTGAGCTTTCCCATGAATGTCGCTTGGTTGGTAAGAAACTCAGTCATACATGTGACTTGCCCATGTGATTCCAAAACTCCATTTTGTAGCTGGATTCTACACAGGGGGAGGGGGCGGGCTGTTCACCCACAGGAAAAAGTCTATTTAAACCCCTGGGAGACCCCTCCATTTTGTCTTCAGCTTGCTCAAGAGAGAGCCTCTCCACCCCAAGGGTACATGAAAGAAAATGGAACAAAGGACAGTAACTACAGAGGGTGTGAGTGATTGCTGGACCCAGACTAGAAGGAGACTAGTCTGTAAAAGGAAGCTTACTGGGTGAGGGTTTTTATCTGTATTCAGTTTTCTTAGACATAGACTTGCGTGTTCTATTTTATTTTGCTTGGAAATTCACTTTGTTCTGACTAAAAGAAAAGGAGTACTTGTGGCACCTTAGAGACTAACAAATTTATTAGAGCATAAGCTTTCGTGAGCTACAGCTCACTTCATCGGATGCATTTGGTGGAAAAAACAGAGGAGAGATTTATATACACACACACAGAGAACATGAAACAATGGGTTTATCATACACACTGTAAGGAGAGTGATCACTTAAGATAAGCCATCACCAACAGCAGGGGGGGGAAGGAGGAAAACCTTTCATGGTGACAAGCAGGTAGGCTAATTCCAGCAGTTAACAAGAATATCAGAGGAACAGTGGGGGGTGGGGTGGGAGGGAGAAATACCATGGGGAAATAGTTTTACTTTGTGTAATGACTCATCCATTCCCAGTCTCTATTCAAGCCTAAGTTAATTGTATCCAGTTTCCAAATTAATTCCAATTCAGCAGTCTCTCGTTGGAGTCTGTTTTTGAAGCTTTTTTGTTGAAGTATAGCCACTCTTAGGTCTGTGATCGAGTGACCAGAGAGATTGAAGTGTTCTCCAACTGGTTTTTGAATGTTATAATTCTTGACGTCTGATTTGTGTCCAATCATTCTTTTACGTAGAGACTGTCCAGTTTGGCCAATGTACATGGCAGAGGGGCATTGCTGGCACATGATGGCATATATCACATTGGTAGATGCGCAGGTGAACGAGCCTCTGATAGTGTGGCTGATGTGATTAGGCCCTATGATGGTATCCCCTGAATAGATATGTGGACAGAGTTGGCAACGGGCTTTGTTGCAAGGATAGGTTCCTGGGTTAGTGGTTCTGTTGTGTGGTTGCTGGTGAGTATTTGCTTCAGATTGGGGGGCTGTCTGTAAGCAAGGACTGGTCTGTCTCCCAAGATCTGAGAGAGCGATGGCTCGTCCTTCAGGATAGGTTGTAGATCCTTGATGATGCGTTAGAGAGGTTTTAGTTGGGGGCTGAAGGTGATGGCTAGTGGCGTTCTGTTGTTTTCTTTGTTGGGCCTGTCCTGTAGTTGGTGACTTCTGGGTACTCTTCTGGCTCTGTCAATCTGTTTCTTCACTTCAGCAGGTGGGTATTGTAGTTGTAGGAATGCATGATAGAGATCTTGTAGGTGTTTGTCTCTGTCTGAGGGGTTGGAGCAAATGCGGTTATATCGTAGCGCTTGGCTGTAGACAATGGATCGAGTGGTATGATCTGGATGAAAGCTAGAGGCATGTAGGTAGGAATAGCGGTCAGTAGGTTTCCGATATAGGGTGGTGTTTATGTGACCATCGCTTATTAGCACCGTAGTGTCCAGGAAGTGGATCTCTTGTGTGGACTGGTCCAGGCTGAGGTTGATGGTGGGATGGAAATTGTTGAAATCATGGTGGAATTAGCACTACAGTGCTAATAAGCGATGGTCACGTAAACACCACCCTATATCGGAAACCTACTGACCGCTATTCCTACCTACATGCCTCTAGCTTTCATCCAGGTCATACCACTCGATCCATATAACCGCATTTGCTCCAACCCCTCAGACAGAGACAAACACCTACAAGATCTCTATCATGCATTCCTACAACTACAATACCCACCTGCTGAAGTGAAGAAACAGATTGACAGAGCCAGAAGAGTACCCAGAAGTCACCTACTACAGGACAGGCCCAACAAAGAAAACAACAGAACGCCACTAGCCATCACCTTCAGCCCCCAACTAAAACCCCTCCAACGCATCATCAAGGATCTACAACCTATCCTGAAGGACGAGCCATCGCTCTCTCAGATCTTGGGAGACAGACCAGTCCTTGCTTACAGACAGCCCCCCAATCTGAAGCAAATACTCACCAGCAACCACACAACAGAACCACTAACCCAGGAACCTATCCTTGCAACAAAGCCCGTTGCCAACTCTGTCCACATATCTATTCAGGGGATACCATCATAGGGCCTAATCACATCAGCCACACTATCAGAGGCTCGTTCACCTGCACATCTATCAATGTGATATATGCCATCATGTGCCAGCAATGCCCCTCTGCCATGTACATTGGCCAAACTGGACAGTCTCTACGTAAAAGAATGAATGGACACAAATCAGACGTCAAGAATTATAACATTCAAAAACCAGTTGGAGAACACTTCAATCTCTCTGGTCACTCGATCACAGACCTAAGAGTGGCTATACTTCAACAAAAAAGCTTCAAAAACAGACTCCAACGAGAGACTGCTGAATTGGAATTAATTTGCAAACTGGATACAATTAACTTAGGCTTGAATAGAGACTGGGAATGGATGAGTCATTACACAAAGTAAAACTATTTCCCCATGGTATTTCTCCCTCCCACCCCACCCCCCACTGTTCCTCTGATATTCTTGTTAACTGCTGGAATTAGCCTACCTGCTTGTCACCATGAAAGGTTTTCCTCCTTTCCCCCCCCTGCTGTTGGTGATGGCTTATCTTAAGTGATCACTCTCCTTACAGTGTGTATGATAAACCCATTGTTTCATGTTCTCTGTGTGTGTGTATATAAATCTCTCCTCTGTTTTTTCCACCAAATGCATCCGATGAAGTGAGCTGTAGCTCACGAAAGCTTATGCTCTAATAAATTTGTTAGTCTCTAAGGTGCCACAAGTACTCCTTTTCTTTTTGCGAATACAGACTAACACGGCTGCTACTGTGAAACCTTTGTTCTGACTGTTACTACTTCAAACCACTTACATCCTACTTTCTGTATTTAATAAAATCACTTCTTACTTATTAACTCAGAGTATGTATTAATACCTTGGGGGGGGAGGGACAGCTGTATAAGCTTTATACAGGGTAAAACGGATTTATTTGGGGTTTGGATCCCATTGGGATTTGAACATCTGAGTGTTAAAAGACAGGAGCACTTCTTCAGTTGCTTTCAGTTAAGTCTGCAGCTTTGGGGCACGTGGTTCATACCCTGGGTCTGTGTTGGAGCAGACTGGTGTGTCTGGCTCAAAAAGACAGGGTGCTGGAGTCCCAAGCTGGCAGGGAAAGCAGGGGTAGAAGTAGTCTTGGAACATCAGTTGGCAGCCCCAAGGGGGTTTCTGTGATCCAACCCGTCACACTCCCTGCACGCTAGGTGGAATTGAGGGAGGGCTGGAGGTTGTGGTACTATGCCTGTCTTCCCTCATGATTTCCACAGAGCGGGCGGCCTCTTAAAAACACACCTGGCCTCTGGCAGGGTTGGCCCCTGGAAAAACCCCAAACTCTCCGGCCCGGGGCACTGGCCAGGAGGAGCTGAGCCCAGCATGTGCCAAAGCCCTGCACAGCACTGGCATGGGGCAGCCTCTCTGCTCCTCAGCTAAGTTCTAGAGTGGCGGGGCGGGGGAAAGGCGATTTCCAGCCTGTTCCTGCCCTGACCTTGCAGGCTCCACAGCAGCCCCCTGGGTGGGGCTTGGCACCCTCTTCACCTGCCCCCCCGCCCTTCCCCTAGGGAGCGCGGGGCTGCTCTGTGCCCTAAGCACCCTCCTTTGCTGAGCCAGGTCTCTGGCCAGGTTCGCTGAAGCCCCTGCTGTCAGGTTTCCTGGGCCCTGGTGCACAATGCAGCCTTAGGGCTTAACCCCTTCCTGGGGACAGGAGGCAGCTGGGTTATGTCATTGGCCCTCAGCAGCCAGGAGGTGTTAGCTGCCTTTTGACACTGTGTGGGCAGGAAGGGACAAGCTTCTTCTGGGCACATGGGAGAAGGGAGGGGGAAGAGGTGAGCTCTGCAAAGACACAGGCCAGGTCATCCTGTCCCATTATGGCTAGAAGCAGCTCCAGTCCCTTCCCTCTCACACAGTGCCAAAAGGCTGCTGCTGACCACATTATGGGGTGAACCCTGGCAGAAATATGGGGAGGAGGGAGCATGTGACCCTGCATACCCCCCACCACGTGTTGCCTTGGGAATATGTGGCACCTGGTATCAGGAGAGGCTGGTCCATCCTGGGGGCCCAGCCAGGCATGGAGCATGGACAGTGCTGGGCTGGGAGGGTCAGGTCAGTCAGTCGCCTCATTCTGTATGAGAGAGGTATACAGGAGCGTTTGAGTGTCACCTCTTCCCCGTGTGAACCTTAAAGATAAGAAGGTAAATGAAAAGAATCCAACTACACAATATTTCTTTTTGACGGACTCAGTCAACTTGATGTTAATTTGAAAATTTGTGCTGCATAGTTCTGATTGATTGTCATTGAACTCACCTGAATATGAGTAATTTTACCAGGTGTCCTGTATTCAGCATAGGGAAATATGATCAACCCAACAAAGGCTGATGTGTGCAGTAAAGCATGTCAAAATATAGGTGGTGCTGTACAACAGTTCAGATGTACCAAACAAGTTTCCTTTAGAGTTGCCAACTATAGCTTTTTGAAACTCTGAATTACTTAATGAATTAAGAGACTCCCAGGATTTATGATATGTTGAATATTAACTGCTAAGCATTGTGTAAAACTGAATTTGAGCCATAAAAAACAGATTCCTGTGAAACTTTAAGCAGCCAGATTTTGAGTGGCTGCAAATGTTCCTAAACCTGAGAGAGTGTTTATATTTGAAAATAAAAATAGTTGATGTAGCATCTCTGATTTCCATGTGAAAAATGGAGGCACTTTTCCTGAGTTCATAGTGCATGGTTTTAATGGGGTCAGGGACGTGTGCATCGGAATGTTTGGCAGCTTGCTCCTTTTTCTCCTTTCCCTTGTTTTAATCTTCTTCCTCCTTTCATCTTCCTTGCCTAGCCTTTTACTCTCCTTCCCTTTCTCTATCTGCTATAGATACTCCTCCACACCAGTCTTGTCCTTCATCTCTCTTTCTCTCTCTCTCTGTACTTTTGTTCCCGTCTTCACCCTCAATATGCTGCCACAATCTAGTGTTCTTCTGTGGTGGCAGGGGAGGACACTGGCCCCCACTCTGAGTTAGTAACTGTCTGCATATGGTGGCATTGCAGCTCAATTGTTTGTAGGTTTGTGGCTTGCAGCGATGCCCAGGGTTTCGTCTATGTGGATTTGAATTCTGTGTAGGTGGCCTGAGAAGATGTGCTCCCTGGAAGGGTTCATGGAGGGCAAAGTGGTAATATTATTGTATAACAGGCATGGGGGTGGTCTCTGAAGTTCATACATGCTCATTCATCTTGATCTCAGTTTCACCAGCTCATGTGACTGGTGGTTGGAGTTTACAAAATCAGGGAAAAACATGGTTTTCTGCACAACAGGCAATGACATGCCCTAAAAATTGAGACATTGATTTCCTTATTTATTTGTAAAAACTGTGATTGTGTTATTCACTCATGTTAATGCAAGAGGCTATAGGCATGGTGGACTAGGTGGTGAATGGGTCAGGAATTTAACTCTTTTTTTGCGGGGGGAGTGGGAGAGGAGAGTAATGGAGAGTCAGTGTGCAGTGGGGAAGATTTAGTAGCAAATGTTTTACAGACTTAACAAAAAATGCTAAGACCTGCCCTGCCAGCATCCGAGTTAGATTAGGCACTTTCAGATATAGAGCCAGATCATCTGCTGTTATAAATCTGAAGTCAGTGGGAGCTGTTGAATGCTCAGCACTTTTGAAAATCAGACAATTTACATTGGCACCTAAATAGGATTTAGGAGCTTAATTTTAGGCAGCCATTTTTGAAAATATCATTCATATTTTTACGTGAAAGCAGTAGAAAGAATCTTTTAAAGCTGCACAGCTTACCACTGAAGTATTGTTTTAACCTGTCATCTCCTGGTCCTCTATTGCCCTGCTTTGCCATCATTGCCCTTTTCTTAGGGAATGCTTTGTGCATTCAGATGCATGGCGGATGTGTTCGGCCTGGAACAGTGAGTGAGCAGCCCTTAGAACTGGACACAACTTATTTTCCCCTGACTGTTAGTATTCCTAACATTGGTGACTGCTTTTTGAGTACAAAACTCAGAACACCTTTTTGTTGCTAAATAACTTTGACTGATATCCTGCGTGAACTGGAGCACAGCTTACTGTATAACAAATAAAGATATTCTGCTCTGAGATGGTAGCATAGAAGGACATTAGTGAAATCAATATTGCATTAGAGATGCACGATCCATTAACCATGTATCAATATGACAGATTATTTTTCACAAATGCTGACATCAGAGTTTTGTATGTATGTTTCTGCGCTTTCATAACAACGTTTCTGCGCTTTCATAACAACATTTCTGCTTACTAGGTAACTTAAAACTGTAGCCAGAGTTCTCTCTTGGGGGAGCCCTCACTGTATTTCTCCTCCAGTTCCTACTGTACCTTTGCCTCTTCTTCCCACAGTAACCTTTGAGGCTACAGGCAGCACTAGAGGCTGCTCTGAGGTTTACAGTTAAAAGTACTGCAGTGCTATGTTGGGGTGTACCCTGGCTCTGATGTCAGTGAGAAATCCTGTTAAGTCGTCAGGGTTGCAGAATTATCTGAAAAGTGAAGGTAGGTTTTGGAGTGGGTTGTAGAAGGCCCACAAGGAAGTGTGTGTGGGGGGGAGTGTGTCACATTCTGGGGTGCAACCCACACTGGTGAGGGGTTGTGTCATCGACTGCTGTGTTACCCTGGGTATTTTAAATACTCTGCTGCTTTGGTTCATAGCCTGGACACTGACAGCCAGCAGACAAGCAAGCACTGAATGTCTATGATAAGCAGCTCTGAACCAACAACTCTGATGCCAGCAGAGTTGCACTTGTTACACTGCAGCGATGCTCTGGTTACACCTGGCATGGTGAATCCAACACTCCACCATGCTGAATTTTCCCCAGACCATGTGCTTTGCAATGTTCAGCCTTTTCCTGGACCATTCAGAGGAATAATAAGGTTTGTTTGCTCCTCTGAAGAGACAAAATGCACAGCTTATCGCTTTAACTGGAGTTAGCAATCACTTCAACTGAAACATAGCACTGGGCTGGTTTAGGTTGAAAGTAAAACAAGTTTAACAAAAGGAGATAGAATTTAATGTGAGTAAAAGTATAAAGGATAGAGTTTAGAAATGGCTACAAGCAAATAAAAAGTGAAACATGCTTTCTGTTGGCTGAGAATTAACACAACAAGCTACAGCCTTTTGTTCTGGTCAGGATCTCCCATGAAGTCCAGAGTGCTCCATTCCTTCTTAAGTGAAAGATATCTTAGGCCTCTTTGCCCCTCTCTTTTATAGTAAGTTATTCATAGACTTTAAGGTTAGAAGGAACCACTGTGATCATCTAGTCTGACCTCCTGCCCATTGCAGGCCACAGACCCTCACCCACTCTAGACCCCTAATGTCTGGCTGAGATACTCATGCCCTCAAACCAGGGTTTAGAGACTTCAAATTACAGAGAATCCACTATTTACACTAGTTTAAACCTGCATGTGACCTATGCCCCATGCTGCAGGGGAAGCTGACACCCCCTCCCCAGCCCCCCTGGGTCTGTGCCAATCTGACCTAGGGGAAGATTCCTTCCAGATGCCAAATATGGTGATCAGTTAGACATTGAGCATGTGGGCAAGACCTGCCAGGCAGATATCTAGGAAAGAATTCTCTGTAGTAACTCAGATCCGTCCCCATCTAGTGTCCTGACTCCAGCAGTTGGTGATTTTTGCTACTGGCAGTCACTGATGGGCCACATGCCATCTTAGGCAGACCCATCATACATCCTCTCCACGAACTTATCAATCTCAGTCTTGAAGCCACTTAGGTTTTTTGCCCCCACTGCTCCCCTTGGAAGGTCGGTCCAGAACTTCACTCCTTTGATGAGTGAAGAAACCTTCACCTAATTTCGAGCTAAACTTGTTGATGGCCAGTTTATACACATTTGTTCTTGTGTCCACATTGGTACTTAACTTAAACAACTCCTCCCCCCCCGTTGTTTACCCCTCTGATGTATTTATAGAGAGCAAACATATCTCCCCTCAGCCTTCTTTAGGCTAAACAAGCTAAGTTCTTTGAGTCTTCTCTCATAAGGTAGGTTTTCCATTCCTTGGATCATCCTAATAGGCCTTCTCTGCACTTGTTCCAGTTTGAATTTATCTTTCTTAAACATGGGAGACCAGAAGTGCACACAGTTTTCTAGATGAGGTCTCACCAGAGCCTTGTATAATGGTACGAACACTTTCCTATCTCACTGGAAATACCTCGCCTGATGCATCCTAGGGCTGCATTTAGCCTTTTTTTCATGGCCACTTCATATTGACAGCTCATGGTTGATCACAGGATGACCAATACACCAGGTCTTTTTTCCTCCTCTGTCACTTCCAACTGATATATCCTCAGTTTACAGCAAAAATTCTTGATGTTAGTCCCTAAGTGCAAAACCTTGCACTTTGTGGTATTAAATTTCATCCCATTTCTATTATTCCAGTTTTCAAGGTCATCCAGATCTTCTTGTATGATTTCCTGTCCTCCTTCGTATTGGCAATACCTCCCAACTGTGTATCATCCGCAAATTTTATTAGTGCACTCTTACTTTTTGTGAGTAGGTCAGTAACAAAAATGTTAAATAAGATTGGTCCCAAGACTGATCCCTGAGGAACTCCACTGCTAACCTCCCTCCAGCCTGACAGTTCACCTTTCAGTTCACCTTTCATTGTAGTCTCCTCTTTAACCAGTTCCTTATCCACCTTTCAATTCTCATATTAATCCCCATCTTCTCTAATTTAACTAATTTCCTTTCTACTCTGAAACCTGCCATAAGGGACTGTATCAAATGCCTACTGAAATCCAGGTAGATTAGATCAACAGATTTTGTAGATAAAGGAACTGCAGTAATCTTCTCAAAGAAGGAGATGAGGTTGGTTTGGCATGATCTTCCTTTTGTAAAAGCATGTTGTATTTTATTCAAATTACTGTTCACTTCTGTGTCCTTAGCTACTTTCTCTTTCAAAATATGTTCCATGTTCATTCAAGATGTGGGGAAAGAGACGTGGAGTCCACTGGTGAAGGAGATGCCAAGCTGGTTTCTTCCCCACTGGTGTTTGCTAAAATGCAAATTAAATGGCCACTTGATATGTAATTGCTAATTGACTGACTCTCTGCTGACACCTGGCTGGAGGCATCAGCCTATCCTTTGTGTGGGAGTAACCTGTTTACCCACTCCCCAGATTTGTCTGCTATCACACATTAGTTCCACATTTCCTCCATATTTGTACAGTCCCTCGGGCATTTACCATACATACACCAATCAAGAATATTAATGATCCATGTGTTGTTAGTGTTCCAATGATACTTTATATGTCACTTCTGATAAAGTTTATGACAATGAATTGGGGCACACTGAGCTGGTCTGGCCAGCTGAAACTCACTACCAGATACCAGTGAGCCACTTTCTGTCTCGCATGGGAATGCTATTAAGGTTACAAGGGATGATGATGGTGCTAGAGGTTTCTATTATTTGTTTTCCTGGGCAAGTTGTTTGGTGCAATGGATAGAGCACTGGACTGGAACTCAAGAATCCTGAGTTATATTCTTTTGACTCCCTGTTTGGCTTTGGGCAAGCCACTCTGTTCTCTCCATACGTAAAATGGGAATGCTGAAGCTCGCCTACCGTTTTACAGTACTTTGAGATCTATGAGTGAGACGTGCTGAATATTAACTATTCATGGATTATTATGATTTGGTTCTTTCCCCACTCATTAACTTTTGTATGTAAATATTAGCATCTCTTGTTCTAGGAAGATTTTTCTTGTTACAACAGATGTTGTGGTTTCCTGTTTGCTTTGTTACTTTACTTTACTTTAATGACAGTTGTAATAACACTCTCCAGAAAAGGATGCATAAAAGAAAAATAGCAAAATGGTTTCAAATTCCAAAGACAGTTTTTTAAATTTTACTGTTTGCAGATAAATCAAAGTCCTGTAATGCTTTGTATCTGTAATCTTTTGTATTAAGGCTAAATCTGTGCTGTTGAATCATGGATTATGCATGACCCCTTGCTCTGACCTGCTGACCTTTAGAAAATGTGCCCAGGAAACCAAGAAAGGGAATAATTGTTTTTACAGATGTTTCTAGTTAGGTTCACTGATGCTAATGAGAACTCACAGCAATGATCAATCCTGTGGGAGAGGAGCTGAGGGACTAGGACATGCTGTGGCTTGCATCAAAGAATTTCCTTAAAAATGGCCTACAGGGCGAAGATTTGTAGAACCATGATTGGATCTGAAAATTGCACTGCATGCCCCTACTTTTTCCACAGGTCCCCCAAATCTGTAAGTTTCCATATCACAAGAATTCTATGGTGCTGCCCACCTTCTTCTACCCTGCTGCCATTGGCTTCTCTGCCAATGGCTGGACAGTCCTCCCAATCTGAAAGGGCAGTTGTCTTTCAGTAGCACCAAAAGGCCGTAACCAAGGTCATGGCCCCATTGTGCTGCATGCTGTACCAGCATATAACTAGGACAGGAACTAAGTAGACAAGACAGACAAAAGGTGGGAGGGGAGAAGGAAATGACTTGCCCAAAGTCACATAGCGGGTCCGTGAGAGAGTTGGAAATTTAATTTTTAAATTAGTTTAGCAACTTTCTATATTATTCATCTTAGCGACTTCTATGTAAATTATGGTTATATGCCTGGCTTGTCTGCAGATGTTGGGGTTTAGAAGAATGATCTGATACGCTTGGTCCAAGGCCATTTTTCATTGTGTTTTAATATGACATGCCTGACTGCAAGTCCTTTTTCCTTGCCTGAGCATTAAGCTGCCCTACTTCATTGTTTGTTTGTGAGCAGTCACCTTTCCTAACTTCCTCTACAGATTGCGAGGTTGGGGAGAGCGTGACAGTTGACTAGGGCTCAAAGCTGCAGGGGCAGAAAAATTAAGAAGAAAGCCTGATACGGGGGTTCGGGGGGAATATGTTTGCATGCTAAAATGCCCAGTTACAGCTCTGCAGATTCCACAAATTCAGGTCCAAATCTATGCCTTTCTTGTGGTCTTGCTTCATTAATAAAGTAAATAAGCTCATCTCCGGTTTGGCTGCTCCTTGTATTCCTCTTTTAGGACTGTTCAGTCCATTGCCCACATGCTAGAGACCAGTTTCCACTGCCATTATATCCTGTGAGGCCATGAGTCACTGGTTCAGTGAGAGAGCAAACTTAACACACTTAACCCTTTCCCCGGAGATGCCACACTGCTAATGGTGAGGTATTCTAGGCCAACGCTGCAACCCAGTGAATCTTGCTAATTGTTCCTCCAGCAGCAAAATAAATCCCCCAAATGGTGTTAGAGAAGCAAGTCAGACACAGGGATGCTAGAGATCATTGTTTGCCACTCTGTGAAACCAGGCCTCTGTCAGAATAGATACAGTACCGCGAATGCTTCCTTTCTTCCATGCAGGACTGCATGTAACTTCAGAAAAAAATGCACTCAGTTCTTCAGCTTGAGTTTTATTTTTTGCTTGTGGGAGTTGTTAGCTCAGTGTAAAGGTTCAATCTCAGTTAAATGCTGTAAAGAAGCCAATCAGCTAGTCATCCTTGAGATCCTCATTTAGGCTTGTTCCTGCAACCACTGAAATGAAGGGGTAAACTCCCATCGGTAGGAACAGGCCCTGATGCTCAAAATCTGCCTGGACTGATGCTTTGGTGCAATTCAATTTTCTTTTATACCCGGAAACAATAACAACTGATTTCAGTGGAGTTGTGTGAGATGTAAGTCAGGGCAGAATTTGTCCCTTAGTACAACTTTATGTGTACTGTTGTATCCAGGTTACTTTGATATAATATTTGTCTAGTGCTAAAATATGGTGAGTACCATATATACAAAATTAATGGTGGAAAAAATATTTTAGCTTATGGTCCCATACTGATAGTGTCCCAGGTTAGGTGCACATACTAGATAACCTTCATTTAGGTGTAGCTTTCTGTTCATATTTACTGGGTAATTACTGCACTTTCACCATGCAGTTTTTAATATCCCCTGCCTTATTTAGTAGCCCCAAAAGGAGATTCCCCTGCTGCTTCAAGTCCAACTCCCTCACTTTTTGCATGTGCTCTCTCCCCATTGTCAAATTCATCACCCTCTTCCCTGATAACTGTCCGTTTTACTAGGGAGTTCAGTGTTGCACATTTTAACTCAAGAATTATTTCTACTTGAAAGCAAAAAAGAATTAAAGCTGCAATGGCAAGTACTTAAATGAAATAGAAGTCATGCCTTCTAAATGAAAATATATGGTGTATGGGACCATTGTATTTAAGACATTGGTAGAATTCTCATATTTATCTTGATGGTGAAGACCTAGCCCCATTGAAGTCAATGGGGTTTTGCCACTGACTGCCATGGGGCCAGGATTCCCCCACATTTTCTGTGTCCTTTCATTTGATCAGTGAAGAAATACAAAGCACAATTTCTGTTTTCCCCCCGCGTGCCTGCCCCCCCTTCTCCAGTCCAGTGATCTTGGTCCTGATCTGGGCAAATTGTATTAAGGGGAAGACTGAGTGGGCAAACTGAGTTACATGGTTTTGAAATCTCCATTTGGGAACTGATCTTGTAAGTTTTTGAGGTGTAGAATTCCATCAACTTTAGTGACATAATTAATCCAGTTCACTGAGCTACTATTTCGTTAATGAAATCCCTCAGAAAAATGCAAGTCTTCCAGGTACTCACAAGTAAGAGCTTATGAGAGCAGAAGTTATCCCCAAATTATCCCTATCTCTGGATTTCACAGAGTTCTTTTCTGTGTCTTCAGGGGATGTAGTGTCTTTATTTTTGGGAATTATACAGCTCTGAGGACACAGTCGGCATTATGTAAATAATAAATTATTACATCCAAAAAAATCTACAATAAAAGAATTTTTAAAATTGCAAATCAAGCCTTCAGAAGTTAGGAAATTCACTAGATCTAAAATTAGATTGAAATTCCATTTCTTTGGGGACATCACAGGATCACATCTGCTCTGCGCATAAGGATCCCGTCTGTGTGGGAGGACGTGGGGCATTCTCAGGGAGATGTAAGAGATGCAGGGAACCTCCGCCACAGGGTGGAAAAAAATTCATCTGTGCGTCCCAGAGGAGTGAGACAGACAAATCCTGGGCCTGACCTATTAGCTGCTTTTCCATTATAGTGTAGCACTAACAAACATCTATCAGCTGAGGGAGTGCCGGGAGGCTGTTTCCCTGAAAGCAAAGGAGTACATATGAATGCCTGCCCGTATCATTGGAGAGTCCTCGGCAAGGCTCTTCCTCTTTTCTTCAGTTTGACCCTGTATCTCCTTAGTGCTGCCAGCCAGGTAGGTGACGTTAATGTCTTCAGGCAGTGGTTTATCTGGAATATTTCCCTGTTTGCTCAGACAGCTGGGAAATAACTTGCCCACCACATTTTACTCTACCTTCCACCCTGCTCCTTGATTGCCCAAATAAGGTATTAAGCTGAGTGAAGTAACAGAGTCTGAGTCAGATTCTAGCTACCATAAGGCTATGGTGCAAAGCAACCTTCAAGTTGCCCAGTCTGGTTAGTTGAAGAATCCCCAAATATGGAAGACTCCCCAGTTGAAATAGAGCCAGCTTCCCTCAGCCCCATGAGATATGTGGTGTGCTGGAGGTGGGAGAGGGCATGGCTGGAACATGCTGTACTTTGACAATCTCCCAGGGGTGGGGTGTTCATTGCAAGCTGATACGGGTCAGAGTGGTTTCAGAGCTGCTCTAACTTGTGATGGGAGCTGAACCAATCTTTGACAGACCTAGGTATTGGGAGAGTACATAGATGGCTAGCTTCTCTCTATGCCTTTTCGGGCGAGCCAAGCAGATGATGAGCTTGTTGGTTTTCTGTCACCAGCCAAGCAGATAGATCTAAGGCAGCCTCAGAATACCCTTTACGTGGCTCAGCAACCATTACTAAAAGGTACTTATTCCTTTGAATAGTGAGCAGCGTTGATAGCTGCATGCAGTCCAGAAAGATCTGAGGCTTCAAGAAATCTAAAGTAACAGAGCATTTGACCAAGTCATGAAATCTGGGTTCCCTCTTTGACCATCTCAATGTGAACTGTCACATCTCTTAACCTCACTATGCATTGGTGTTCACATCTGTTCAACAAGGGTGATACTTGCATGTGTCACCAAGGTGTAGTGAGACTTAAGTAATACTGTTAGGGGGCTTATTCCTTCACCCACTTACTTCCCTGGTCCTTCTCGCATGAACAGAGAGCAACAATACCCGAAGTCCAAAGGTGCAAACAATTGGATGTTTATTGGGGTGAACTACCAGCAAGCATGATTCCAGTTTCTTTCCTTAGTGTCCCCCTTCCCAGCTCTGACACCACAGAGCCTTACACCTGTGTCCCTGTTCCCATTCCTGCCCTTAGCCAAACATGATTCCAGTTTCCCCACACCCATTCCCTGTTCCCATTTCCCCCTTTAGCAAAACATGATTCCAATTTCCCCACCCCCATTCCCTGTTCCCATTTCCCCCCCCACACCCACACACCCACTTCCTGATTTACTGCAGACTATATAGTAAAACTTGAGTTCTGCTTAGCTATACCTTAACCAATCATTTTCCTGAAATTTAACTAACCAATCCTAACATATTGTAACATGATTATGTAACCAATTATATCCCACCACCTTAATTAGTTTACACCCAGCAAAATTAATTATACAGCAGACAGGAACAATTACAGAACCAGACAGAGATTATACAGACAAACAATAGCAAAATGGGAACTATAATGACAAAACAGTACAGAAGTATCCTTATAGGTGGCACAGGGTCCTGCTACTCCTCTCCTCAGTCAGTCCCTTGTGCATGTTTTCCTTCCCTTCTGGGGAGTGAGTGCAGCCTCCCTACTGGGAAGGTCTGGTGTCTTGCAAACAGCCTACTGGCAGCTTCCCTGCTCCTCTCACTCCCTCACTCTCTCCCTCCTACCACCCAGGGGAGGGTTTAAAAAGATCCCAAGTAGTTGGAGTCAGCTGAAACTAATTGATTCCCTAGCAACCCCTTTTCCAGCTGAACCTTATTGCCTCATGATTCTCTCTCCTCAGTGGATAGGGAGGGGCCTTTTAATGCCCTGGGACTAATTATTAACCCCCTTTTCTAGCTGTTTGTCCTGGGTTTACCACAATATATGTAATATATACTCTGAAAATTATGTTCTTAATGTATGCAATGGGGTCACCAGGAAAGCTGAAAAGCAGGTGTTTCTCCAGACGAGATGTTTATCTATCTGTCTGTTTACATGTAAATTGAGTATCTGGTTCACAATGGGCAACTGTTAGCATTCGAAGTTGCATGCTAACGAAGAGCTGGCCAAGACTTCAGAAGGAAACTAAGGCCATGTCTACACTAGTGAGTTTACAGCGGCATAGCTGTACCAATGAAACAGCACCACTGTAAAGTTATGTCTACAGTGTAGACCTTACAGCTTTGCCATTACAGTTGTGCTGCTGTAAGAACTCTCCTGCTGGCAAAATAAAACTACCCCCAACGAGCTGCGGTAGCTTTGTTGGCAGGGGAGCATCTCCTGCTGACAAAGCCCTGTTCACGCTGGCTCTTTTCATCCATAAAACTTTTGTCAGTCGAGGGTATATTTTTTCACACCCCTGACCAACAAAAGTGTTACCGACAAAAGTGCTGCGTAGACATAGCTTTAGTTTGCTTCGGTAGCTGCTCTATGCCGATGGGGGAAAGCTCTTCCATTGACATAAGATCACCTCAATGAGCAGCAGTAGCTATGTCGGCGGGAGAAGCTCTCCTGCCAACTTAGCACTGTGCACGCTACCACTTATGCTGGTGAAACTTTCATCACTCAGGGGGGTGTTCTTCTCAGACCTCTGAGCAATGTATGTTTTGCCGACATTGGTGGTGTAGACTTGGCCTAACAGGAAAAGGTAAACTAGGGTGGGGGATGGGACTCTATCTTGAGGTGCACATCAAAGGTTTGTTCTGCAAGAGGCAAGAGGGATCCTTTACTTAGGAACTAAATGGACGGTGAGTTTGCCTCATTCAAGTGGGGTTTCAAGCAGTCTTGGAGAGAACTTTGGGTGAGATAAGCTGCTTTAGACAGGCAGTTAACCTGTTCATTAAGTTTAGTCTCTAGAAAGCTTGCTTGTGATTTTGTTTTTTACGTAACCATTTGTTTCCAACATTCTTACTCACTATCACATGAATCTCTATTCTTTGATAATAAACTTATTCTTGTTTTCACTGTAAATATATGTAAGTGCTGTGTGCTCAGCAGAGCTATCTACTAAGGTATAACTAATAAGCTGTGGTCTACTGTTCCTTTTGGGAACAGCAGGCCTGGTAGTCTGTGAGTGTTCAGTGGATAAGGGGCTGGTTGCTACAGAGAATGCTTGGAGGATTCAGGGGTTGATTTGTGCCTATCACGAACCTGTACAGAGAGAAAAGGAGTAC
This sequence comes from Dermochelys coriacea, assembly GCF_009764565.3. NCBI lineage: Eukaryota > Metazoa > Chordata > Testudines > Dermochelyidae > Dermochelys > Dermochelys coriacea. The sequence continues at coordinate 245,366,131 of NC_050068.2, forward strand.
TTGTGGCACCTTAGAGACTAACAAATTTATTTGAGCATAAGCTTTCGTGAGCTACAGCTTATGATCAAATAAATTTGTTAGTCTCTAAGGTGCCACAAGTCCTCCTTTTCTTTTTGTGAATACAGACTAACACGGCTGCTACTCTGAAACCCGTACAGAGAGAGCGAGGCTGCGGAGGCCTAGAAGGCAGTTCTTGTGTTGCCAGAGGCTGGTGGTCTCAGAGCTGACCCATAACGGACACACATAAGATTTCCTCACAATAATAATAATAAATTCTGGTTGAACCTGGTTATTTAAAGTCCTTATTAATAATCCAAATCAAATCCTAATATAACAATGTACCAGTTCTACCCTTGGGTGCACTAACACAAACCCACTGACACAGTTGAATGCGTATAACTGAGGACAGAATTTGACTCCAAAATTAAAAATCCTCAATATAGATTTTTTTTTCTTTTGACAAGCTATAGCAGTAATACTATATAGAATATTAACTTTGTATGCCATTAATAGTAGGATAATATATTTGAATGATAGAAATTGAATACAGGGTAAAACGTACAAGAATGTTTAATATATAATAGGCTCTTCTTGGAGAGCACAGTATTTCCAAATGGTGAGGTACATGCACCTGCAGCAATTGCAAATCTCTTGTTGCTTGCTCTAAATTGTGGAAATAATTAAAGATACCAAAGCAATTTGCACATGCCTCCTTGGACATATCCAGGGACATTGATTCATTAAGAGGTTCTGCAGAGAAAGCTCTTTAGATTAGGCTACTGCTGGATGCATTAATTCATTAATTAATTTCCAAGAATATTCTTAAATTTGTATATGTCTTGCATTTTTAATAAGGAGGGGGAGGGGAAAATCTAGAGATGTACTGAACACATTACAGTTCGGTAAGACATTTCTGCCAGCTAACCAAGGGCCTGGTCCAGAGTCCATTGAATATATTTGGGGGGGGGGGGGGGAGAGGAAAAAAGCAGTTTTTGAGGCAATTGCATCTTTTGGGACCAAATTCTTCAAGTGCATTACACCCAGGGCAACCCCAATGAAATTAGTAGGTTTGCCTGGGTATAAATCAATGAGCTGTTTGGCAAAGAGTGCCGTTAGCATAATATGTGGGATAAACGTGAAAGTTAGCATCTGGATTAAATAGCGAAGAGGTATAAAAGAATGGGCTTTTAGATTGTATGCTTTTCAGAGCAAGGAAGGTATTTTTGAGTTGTATTTTATGCAGCACGTAGCACAATGGGGCCTCAATCCTTGATTAGGGTTTTTAGGTGCTACCGTACTACAAACAATAAAAATAATAATAAAGGTGGACTTAGAAAGATCATCTTACAATCCAACTGATGAGAGAAAAGGGTTTTGGTAATATTGGGATCTCTTTTTGGGTAGTGTAGTTGAGTATTATATTGATTAAAATACACATTGTAACAATCTGTTAGTAAAAACTTAGTTCGATATGTAGTTGTGTTTAGTTGCCTGCAATTTCCCCTTCAATATCTTCATATCTATTGTCTTTTCTCCCCTTTCTGTTTTAATAATTTTTGCTTCATCTTCATCCTCTGACTTCTCTGCCGCATTTAATGTGGTCCATCAAGGCTCATTTTCTTGTCCTTCCTTGGATCATGGGGTACTAACTTCTCTTGGCTTTCCTCTTACCTCTCTGACTCTTTCTTCTTTTCTTTCCCATTGTTCATTGGGGTCCCAAAGGGCCTTGTCCACTTTTCACTTTCTTCACTTTTCTCATGTCAAACTCCTTCCCCCTTCAATCCATACAAAACATAGCCACTATGATGATTTTCTCAGCTTGTTACTTTGACCATGTCACTCCCCTCTCTGAACTTCTCTAGGGTTCCTCTTCCTCACCTTTAAGACCTGAGAGAACTCTAGACCCGCTTAATTAGAATATAAGAATAGCCATAATGGGTCAGACCTATGGTCCATCTAGGCTAGTATCCTGTCTTCCAGTAGTGGTCAATGCCAGATCCTTCAGAGGGAATGAACAGAGATGGGCAATTTCATGTGATCTATCCCCTGTCATCCAGTCCCATCTTCTGACAATTGGAGGTTTAGGGACACCTGAATCATGGGGTTGTCTACCTGACCATATTGGCTAATAGTCATTGAAGAATCTATCCTCCATGAACTTAACAAATTCTTTTTTGAAATCCAGTTATACTTTTTTCCCTACACAACATCCCATGGCAATGAGTTCCACAGATTGATAGTATTGTGTGGCAAAGTACTTCCTTTTTTGTTTTGTTTTGTTTTTAAACCTACTGCCTATTTAATTTTATCAGTGACCTGTAGTTCTTGTGTAATGTGAAGAGCAAAGAAACACTTCCCTATTCATCTTCTCCACATCATTCATGGTTTTACAGACCTCTAACATATTTCTCTCCCCCACTCCCGTCATCTCTTTTCTAAGCAGAACAGTCCTAATCTTTTTAATCTCTCCTCATATGGAAACTGTTCTATACCCCTAATCATTTTTGTTGCCCTTCTCTGTGCCTTTTTCAGTTCTAATAAATCTGCTTTGAGATGGGGCAACCAGAGCAGCATGAAATATTCAAGGTGTGGGTGTACCATGGATTGATACAATGGCATTGTTGTTTTCTGTTTTCTTATATTATTTCCTAATGATTCCTAACATCCTGTTAGCTTTTTTGACTGCTTCTGCACATTGAGGGGATGTTTTCAGAGAACTATCCACAGTGATTCCAAGATCTTTTTTGAGTGGTAACTGCTTAATTTAGATCCCATCAATTTGTATGAATAGTTAGCATTATATTTTCCAATATGCATTACTTTGCACTTATCAACATAGAATTTCATCTGCTGTTTTGTTGCCTAGTCACCCAGTATTGTGAGATCCTTTCATAACTTTTTCAAGTCAGCTTTGGACTTCACTATCTTGAGTAATTTTGTATCAGCTACAAATTTATCTTATCTAATGTTTGTCTCTTTTTGTAGGTTTCAGAGTAGCAGCCGTGTTAGTCTGTATTCGCAAAAAGAAAAGGAGTACTTGTGGCACCTTAGAGACTAACAAATTTATTAGAGCATAAGCTTTCGTGAGCTACAGCTCACTTCATCGGATGCATCTCTTTTTGTATTGACACTGCTCTCCTCTGCTCCACAGGAAAGCAGCTTCCACTCTCCATTTTTCCAGTTCTCCTATTGATGTCTCCTGTGTTATCTTCCATATGACCCTTTAAGTTTAGAACTTGTATGTAGCATGTAAAGCCTGCATTTGTATGGTAGAAGTGAATTTCAAGATGGACACTGAAAACAGTAGGACATTTTAATGAAATAAATAAGTTTGTATTGACTATCTTATATTTATGATACAAGAGCTATGTTGATATGGCTTTGAAATAATAAAGAAGATATCAACTTGATATTATGCACATGGGGAATGCTAAACATAATATTTTTATGATTACAGTGTAGTTTCTGCCATTCATTCCTCTACAGAGTACTGGGTGAATTCTGCACCAAAAAACTAAAAATTCTGCACACAAGGTATTAAAAGTCTGCATATTTTGTTTGTCAAAATAACACAACATAATCACACTGATTTCAATTATTTTGGTAATTTATTTCAAAATACCTATCAGCAAGTATGTCTAATAATACAGACGACAAAAAAGATTCAGAAAATGTTTTTTTGACAAATAGATTCCTTACTAGGCATATTAATACAGAATTTGAGTAAAATTCATTTAAACTATAATACAGAAATGTATTTCTTGCACCCCTCAGAAGCAGTGCAAAGGCTTGAGGGAGCTAGGGGTAATGGAGGAGCTGAGGAAGAGGGAAGTAATTGCTGGGAAGGAGGCTGGGTGTGAACTTGGAGGGTTGTTGGATGTGGGTGTGAAGTATGGAATAGGGTTTTTTGATCGGGGTGGAGGGATTGTTTGGGAGTTGGGGAGCCTCCCGCATTCAGACCTGGCTGACCCCTCGGCTCTCGCATTCAGTCAGGCACATTTCCCTTTGTCCCTATGTGTCCCTACACCTCCCTTCCCCGTATGTCCCTGCATGCCCAACTCAACCACCACCTCTGTGTCCCCACGTGTCCCTGCACCTCCACTGAACCACCCATCCATGCCCTGCCCCCAAGTGCCTCTGCACCACTGCTCAGCTGCCCCATCCCAAGTGTCCCTGCACTCACTTCCATTTGTCCCCTTGTGGCCCCGCACCCCCCACCCCCATTTAGCCTCTAGCTCAATGCTGTCGCCCCACTAGCTCCTGGGCCCCCATCCTAGTCTGTCCTCTTCCACTAGCCCGTCTGAACCCCAGTCTGTGACTCCCCATGTGCCACAATCTGTCCACCCCATATCCCATGCCTCCTTAGCTGGTCCTGTGGGCAGGGTGCTATGAGAAACAGAATTTCTGTTCCCTCCCTATCCGTAGTTCACTGAGCCAGCTGCCCTCTTTTCTGGAGCCACAGAAGCCCCAGGTGGGAGAAAGGTGTAACTGCAGTACCTTCCCATCAGAATGCATTTTTGGGTGTGTGGGGGGGGGAGAAATCTGTGTGGGACAGGAAATCTGCACCTGTGCAGTGGTGCAGAATTCCCCTAGGAGTAATAAAGAGTGTGTCAGACACGTCAAACCCTTTGGCCGTATTGTTCCAATTTTTTATGATGATTTGTAGTATTATTTTTTTCCTCTAACAATTTAGAACATTGTGATGAGACTAAAGCAGTCCTTGTATGAATTTGAAAAAGCAAGTTGATTCATAGCTGTTCTGGCTTTTTTTATTCATGAGAAACTTGAAACAATACTACAGATGACATATGAGGTTATTATACAGCATAAATAATTAAACAGAAAAAGATTATGACAATCTGGAATTGTGCTATCCTAAATCCAAGACACACATGGCTAAATCTTCCCTGGTAGAGCCAAAAGTGGGTTAGTGAGGGTGGCATAGGGATCCTTCTTTTGCATTCTGCCAGGCAGCATCCCTCAAAAAGTGTATGTGCGGCTGAGCCTGGCTAATGTGACTAGGCGTGAACGATATCAGATAGGACAGGTGATCTGTGGGTTAAGAGATGTGTCTGCCCCTTGTCTAGAGATTACACATATACTGCCCTCCAGAGCATGCTCTACCTGTTAGACAAACAAGATTGAGTTTTTTCTATCCTAGAGAGAGATGGCAGAGAAATTTAGTAGAACCCCTATTTTACACACTAATAGAAGTTAGTAAAATCCTACATCTCAACATTATAGTAGGTACAAAAGTTGCAGTATCGTTTACTGCACAGACGGGATCGGAATGTGGAGGGTTGTTCTTCATCAACATCACTTTCATTATGCTATCTATCTATCTATCTATCTATCTATTTATTTATTTATTGGCTAGGGAAAAATTATTTATATAACTGGAAGTTTGTTGCTTGTAACACTGAGGTTCTTCTGTAACTTTACAGGAGGACTGCATCTAGGACAGTGATTCCATACGGTTGTAAATACTGGCAATACTGGAATAGCATTTGGCTGTGGTCACAATGATACAGAAGAGTTGATTGTTTGAGCAGACAGTTGAATATATTTTTATGTTCAAGATGGACTGTGTGATGGGTTATGCCCCTTAGGAAGCCACCTGATGTGCTGAGATACTACTGAGTCTACCTGTTTTGCCAGCATGGGCCCCCTTTAACCTGTCTTACTGAGCCAGGCTATTAAGGCCTCCTCTAACACACCCATGTGCAGTGCCCACCCAGGTGCAGTTCAGCTCTGGGAAGACTCCGCTTAAGGGACTTGATTCAGCACTCAGGTGTCCTCCTCCCTCAATGTGGAGGAAAGTATGCACAACTCTTGTCCCGCCAGTTAGAAATTACAGAAACTGGGTTTAATAATAAAGAAAACACATTTTATGAACTATATAAAAGGCAGATTTTAAGTGGTAAAAGGGGGTAACAAATAGAACAAAGCAGATTACTAAGCAAATGAAATCAAACACACAAACTAAGCAAGTTTCACAAAAGAAATTGGTTACAAACAGTATTTCTCACTCTAGATATTGTTGCAGGCAGTCTGAAAAGTTTCTATGGTTCAGAGTTCCAGTTATATTTCTTTTTAGACTAGGCTAGTCTGGACTCCCCCTGCATTCCCTTCAGGTGGCTTTTGCAGTCTTTCTTCTTGGGCAGACAGCCATGGAGGGAGGAGTTCCGTTTAGCTTCTTCCCCACCCTTAAATAGGATTTACATAAGGCGGGAATCCTTTGTTTCCCAAACTTGACCCCCCCCCCCCCGCATAGTGGTAAGTTACAAGACGTCCCAGGTAATGTGTAGTATCAGGTGACAAGACCACCTGACTCTGTAGTATCACAGTGAGCATGAGTCAGTGGCAGTTTGGAACATCCGCAGGAAGGCCAAGCCTTTTCACAGACAATTGTCCTCGCTGATGGGCCATCCCCCCTCTCTGGCTTTTCCATTGTTGTACCTGAAGTGTTAGCAATGGACATCACTCAAAGTAGCATAGTTGAAATACAGGTATGTAGTCAATATTCCTAATTTCAGATACAGAAATGATACAGGCATACAAATTGGATAATCACATTCAGTAAATCATAACCTTTCCAATGATATCTCACATGAGCCATCTTGCATAAAGTATATCTCAGTTATGTCATATTCCTATCATAAGCATATTTTCATAAGAAATATGGAATGACATGTCACAGGCCATTTCCAAAATGTGTCATTGTGCCTGGACAACAAAACAAGCTGTTTTTTGTTGTGTTAGGGTTTAGTTTAGATGATTGATTAATGAAACATTAGATAACTCCGCTCAATCAGTTTATTAAACATAGACACATTAGCACAAACTGAAGGCTCATACATTACCAGTCTCTGAGAAGCAGTCACGCAGTGATTACAGCTCAGATTGTCTGTCTCTTCTCCAAAGTGTGAGTTTAATTTGACTTAGATTTATAGTATATTTGTTTATGACAAGCAGAAGATTAATATACCTTACTTTTGCATACCTTGTTTCATATCTATTTGTCAAAATACAAAGACATTTATACCAATCATACATAATAACATGTCAAGTGTAAGTAAACAAAAGAATGCAAATGGCATCAGAGCACAGTGACATGAATTGTTTTGGCCTAATGGTTCCTAGTAACAATTAATATATAACATTCCTTAACAGAACACACATCTTTCTCCTGGCAGGTTCTGCACACATGAAGAACAGGGGTTATTGAGTGTTTACCTAGTAGTATATTTCCACAATATAGCTTAGCATAAATTCAGGGTATCCTGGAAATATGTTTTGGCTAGCAGTTGGGTTCAGAATGTTCAAATTAACAAATCAACTTTTTGATGCAATATAAAATAAATAAAACCAAATGAACTCAAAATGGATACTGCAGTCTTGTGGGATCATCCAGAAGTTCAGTAAGATACTATGGTGGTTGGTTATAAATAGCACTGTAGCTAGAGAAGGAACCACAAAAAACAGATAAGATTGTTTGGTGAGTGCGCTGTTCAGAATATGTTGCCACAGGATGCCAACATTTCATTGTATCTTTAAAGAAAGACATGTTGTTTGATTAACAGTTTTGCAAGATACTAGCAAAACAATGAATATATAGCTGTTTGGGATGGATTCCAGCATTTATTTATGCCAGGGGTTCTCAAACATTTTTTGCTTGAACCCCCTTTTGAAAATATTTCAGGCTCTGGTGATCCTTCCCCCAAAAAAGTGATGACACCCCCTCATACCATTCCACCATTACATCTGTGCTGCTGCTGGCGGCTGCCCTCCCTTCAGAGCTGGGTGCCTGGCCAGCAGCCTCCACTGTTGGGTCTCCCAGCTCTGAAGGCAGTACAGAAGTAAGGGTGACAATACTGTAACCCCCCCCCCCAAAATAGGCTTGTGACCCTCTTTTGGGTCGAGACCCCCCAGTTTAAGAAACACTGATTTATGCAGTATATAGTGAGTGTATGAAATAGGCATTGAATTGCCATTAGAATTGCTTGTCTCAACAGATGGAGTTGTCTAATCAGAAGGATATTTGATTTTCCTGCCTGACTGATAGCATGGTGAAATGTTAAAGCATAGATGTGAATTTAATTTTTAATTATTAAACGGAATACTAAGCTTCATTTAGGAAAACAGATCAAGATCTCATTTCAGTTTGTTCTGGGGGATATTCACTATTTATTTAAAATGTCATTTTGAAGATTGACCTTTTTTGAAAGATATAAGTTGGCAATTATTTTAATTTTAATAATCTGATTCCTTCCAAAATACTTTCTTTCCTATTGAGTTTTTAGATATTATATTTACCCTTTACTAGATGCTTTCTGTACTTCACCCCTTTATTTAAAAATTTAAAAGAGAAGATGTATGTGAGAAGATGTTGCTTTAATTAAATATTTGGGCTTTTTTGAAAACTTCTTTAAAAGAAAAATGACAGAAATCTTTACAGGTTTAAGATTTCTAAAATTCCCCAAGATTATATTTGGTTGTTAGATCTGTTCTGCTATTTTGTCCTGTAGTTGATGGCAGATATCTTAAGGTTATCTGCATGGGTGATAGACCCTAACAAACCTGAAGTGATTTGGATAGCTACAAGGAGGGGAGAGAAAAGATGATGGCCCTGATCCAGTAAAGCACTTTGTGCATCTGGTTAGTTACATTGAGCCCAATAGGACTGCTCATATGCTTAAAGTTACGCATCTACTTAAGTGTTTTGCTGAACTGGGGCCAATATTATTTCTTTGGTGAAAATCCACTTACAGAATTTCAAGATGAACCCAGTTGCTATTCTAACTCCTCGAATGGAGTCTGCTCTGCCTTGGTTTTTAATGTTTTTTTTTTTACTACTTGAAATGAATGTTTCCCCTTTCTTTTTAAATTCCTTATGGTCAGTGTAAGAGGATTCATTCTCCCTTCCTTGGAATTATTAATATTAAAAGGACAAGGGTATTCATGATAGCATCAATGAAAGTGGCCTGCCCAGTCTAAGAGGGACATATTGTACCCTATTCAGTCAGTCTTTGAATAGAAAAAGTTTAGTGTGTTTTTGTTTTTTTGTTGTTGTTTTTTTTTTAATTGGTGATACAGGTAAAACAATATTAGCAACTGAACAGCAAACGTCGTTGCCACATCTGCTGGCTACCAGATTTGTACCAAATTACTCGTGATGAGAGCAGGGCTGCACCTCAAAATGTTTACTAACAAAGGAGACTCAAGCCTCAATGTGTCTTGTCTATGTTACGTGTCCTCCTGTTAGAAATAAATTAGAGAAAACACCTTAAGCACAGTTTGCTATCCAGATCCAGTTTAAGACTGAGCTACTGTTTGGAAGGCTAAAGTCACTTGGATTGGCATCAACCAACAAAATCAAGATCCCAGATTAGACTTGTGAAACCATGAGAGATAAATGGGGGTCAGGGTCCTAGCCTAAAAAGGGTCACACTGACTTTTAGATTAGTTTAGTATGTATGCACTGTAAAAAAAAGTTTTTAGCTGCCCAAACACATGGACACTCAATAAACACAGCAATTGCCTCACTGAGAGTATTCCAAGTGCTGGCAGAGGTGCTAATGGAGATTTCAGAAGAGTGTATCTGACCAAATGCATCCGATGAAGTGAGCTGTAGCTCACGAAAGCTTATGCTCAAATAAATTTGTTAGTCTCTAAGGTGCCACAAGTACTCTTTTTCTTTTTGCGAATACAGACTAACACGGCTGCTACTCTGAAACCTGACAGTTCATGATTGGAGTCTCCAGGCCGAGTCAGTGAGATGGATCCTGCTCCAATTAAAGTCAATGGCAAAACCCGCATCAGCTGCAGTGGGAGTGAGATTAGGCACAATGTCTAATTCCACTAGAGGGTGTTTGTTTGTTTGTTTGTTTTGTTTTTTTGAGTTGTCTGCCAAATGTGGTGGGGTCTCTCTCCCCCAGAAGACATAGATTTGGACATTATACTTCACCGTGAATTTCACAGCTTAGAAAATAGCAGCCTCTGCTTCCATCTCTGAAAACAGACATCTTTAGTGAGAAGTTAGCCTAATGCATGCTTTTGCAATGAGACCCCACATCTGAAGGAAAAAAACTTTTTTTTGAGACTTTGAAAATCAGGTCATGTTTCTTCACCTTTTACCAGGAATTGATCATTGTCACGTAAGGCTAACACTTGAAAAATCACTGAGCTCCAGACGTATGCTTCCTGAGTTGTATCTTTCCTTTAGATCCTGAATGCATGTTCAGTGCTAATTGGGTTGTTTGTTCTTCAAAGATGACTCCAAAAATCTCTGGCCTCTTCGTCTAGAAGGCAATTGTTGTTCTCTTCTTCTAATTATCAATGCATAGAAGTCTAACATTATACGCCTGCCTTTATTTAATACGTGCCTTCACAGGGGACTTGTCCCTCTGGCATAGAGTGTTTGGTGAAGAATAATTGGCTTGATGTTGTAGCTTCTCAGTGTTCTACAGAGTTCCTTTTCTTTTCGTGACCCATTAATTGAAACATTAGGTTGTCTATTTGTGTCTTTTTATTTTGTTGCTTTTCATCAGTACATTTAAAAAAAAATTCTATTATGTCCTTGAAACTTTCCTCCTTCTTTGCCACAAAATGCAATTGGTCAAATGTGGTGTTGTTGCCATTACTCTCTGTAGCTGCTTTATGTTTTAATCATGGTCTATAAATACCTAAAATAGGGAATCGAAATTTAATAATGGAGGACTCGTCAATCTAGCAGACAAAGATATAACAAGAGCCATTGTCTGAAAGTTGGAGCTAGACCAATTCAAACTAGGAATAAGATGCCAGTTTTTAACAGTGAGGGTAATTAACCTCTGGAATGATTTATCAAGGGAGGAGTGTGATGGATTTTTCTATCAATGGAAATTTTTAAATCAAAATCAGATGGTTTTTCTAAAATATATACTCCTAGTTCACATTAAGAATTTATTCAGGGAAGTTCTTTGGCATGTGTGATGCAGGAAGTCAGGCTAGATGATGATGATTTTATAATCTAGGAAAGATTTCCACCATTTCTCTACTGTGTGGCTCGGTCTTTGTAACTGAGTACAAGTCCTGAACTCAAGTGTCCTACTAGTATTCCAGGACCGTTCAATGATTATACTGTTTAGTTGAAAACTATTATTTCCCCTTTTTTAAAAAAAGAAAAAAAGAAAATTAGGCCATTTGTCTCATAATTGAAAGGGAAACAAATAATTAATTATAAAATTATGCAAATTTATCTTGGTGTGTAATAGTATGAAGTCTACATATGTTTTTCTGCAGATAAGTGGTACACTTCTTCAAAAGCAGGTAAAGTAATCCATTATTTATTTATGTATTTGAATATTCTTTACTATTTCTCAGCTGCTTTGTATCACTAGCTCTGACTTGGACAAAATCCAGGAGCATAATGTGGCGTGATGTGGTGGGTTTTTTGTTGTTGTTGTAAATACCATCCCTCCACAGCTTCCTCCCCCACACGCATACAAAGCTGAAACTTTGCAACAGCTGAAGGAAAATTATTACAAGGTCTAATGTTGTTTTCTCTGTTTCCAAGAAATATTCACAGGTTGCTGTGACAGACACTGGATGGTTATCTGTTTAAAAAAAATCATCTTTGATATACTCTGGAATTATTAAAAAATATAGTACTTAACATTTAAGATTGTAGACTTCAAGAGAATGGCTTGTTGCCTATTATTATAATGGACGACTGTCTATGATACATGCAGATGGAACAAATTATATTGTGACAGAGTGCAGGGAGCAAACAGGTGAGCCTGGGCTCTGATCACTCCAATATTAATTAATTCCCCTGGAGAAAGCTGATGTGGGGGCTGTAATTAGACAATCAGGCTGGCTGACTGGATGGGATAAGGATCCAATTAGCCCATCAGCACAGGGCTGATAAAGAAGCTGGAAGGAAGTGTGAAGGGGGAGGAGAGAGAGAGATAACCAGGGCTAGTTGAGCTCAGTAACAGAGAGGCCACAAGGGAGGGAGACGTCTGTTCCCCTAAAGTCCTCGGGAGAGGGCCACAAAAAAAGTGCTGTTGGTGCTGTAAATAGGTTGTTGCATGGGGATTATTGTAGAAGTGGTAGAGGGAACTTAAAATAAAAGGGTACAGTGAAGGCACAACCACTGGAGTCCATGCAGTTTTAGGCAGAAGGGGAGCCACACCCTATGAGATATATACAGAAAAAAGATGTATAGTATTTGATACCACCTCAGGTAAAAGGGCTGAAATTCCCATGGTGCAGTTGCTCTGAATCTGTGAAATAATATATGGGAAGAGACAAATGATGGAAAGCGGTCTATCTATCCAGGAAAGTGGAGTTCCATCCAACCTCTTTATATCAAATATTTTATAATACAGGACTATAAAATGAAAAATTGTATAGAATGTGTTAGTTCAGAAGTCACTGAATAAGCAATGTGGCTAGGTGTGAACCACACATATCACAAAGTATCCAAAGAGTACAACTCGCAGGTGTCTGGATAAGAGAGTGCGGAGTGGTTGGCATACTGACAGAGCCTAAGCTGTTGAAACATAGCTTGGCAGTTAGAGTTGGGATAGACTTTGCTGGCCTGAAAAAGACAGAACATTTGTCCTCTTAAGAGAAGTAGAAGGGGGTAAAAGGTACCTGGCCTAGGACACTTATCCCTTGGCATTGGGCAAAAGACTGTCCGTCCCCAAAACATGATGCCCAGACTCTGGCTGCAAACAGTGGGAAAGTCTGGTGACCACTAAGGAATGGGGACAGCTTATGGCTGGTGCTTTGCATGTGTAAAAGTAGGATAGAGAATAGAATAAGAATGAAGACTCCTGAATATTATGCTCTGCTTTAACAGAGTCACTGGGTGACTTGGAGACGGTCTAGTGATCTATCTGTCCGTGTGCAAAGTGTTTTGCTTTCATCTCTCGAATTATATGGCTCCTATCCGCATAATAGCTGAGCACGGTATTGTCTGCTATCCATTTAAACGCAATCTTGAACTGGCTCACGTAGCTGCTTACAGGCCTAAAGTGTTGTCTGCTGTGCAGGATGAAAAAGCTGTGGTGACCTCACAAGAGAGAACTCGGTGTCCTTCATGAAAAGCACATAGGCCAGGATATTTCTTGTCTGGTCCAAGGGCCTGCCTACAGTAGGTATCACCATGACCCCAATCTGTGGAGAAGAGGACCAGCAGGCTAGGTCCACTATTTCCCCTGCATTTCACGCAGAAGCTGCTTCCCTCTGACCACCCATGCTCCTTGAGACTTACTTTCAGTATAGATCTTGGGATTCTTTGCCACAACTTCATGGGAGTTTCATGCCAGTGCAGCCCTTTCATTTAGGCTCTGTTCCTTCTCTGAGGATTGAAGTGAGAGTCTGTGGTGTTGAGGTTGTGTGGTTTTGAGATGTAGCTTTTTTGGTTTGATCTTTAACATAATAGCCAAGTAATGCTCTAGTCTAGGTTATATACCTCTGTCCTTATTGGAGCCAGTAGTGTTCCCCATCTGTAACTGAGAGTAGAATTTAAGTCACAGGTTCTAGAAATGCATCCAAATCCTTGCATAGTTTCCAATCTATCCTGATGTTCATATTTTTAAGAAGAGATGGTTCTTGAATTGCTTACAAAGATCTCTTAAGTTAAAAACCTAACCAGCCTTGAAAGCTGTTTCCCTTCAAGTTTTCTGTGTCAGCATCTCGGTAGTTCATAACAACCTTCCTATCTCATCATTTCCTGAAAAGGTGAGCATTCTTTTTATGTTGATGGATAAAGAAATACAATTTAAAATGTTTGAGCTTGTACCCTTTATTTCACTTCAGAAATTATGAGAAATCAATTCTAAATAGCATTCTGACACATTTAACATTGACTAGACTTACTTTAAATAAGTCAACAAGGACTTTTCTTATAAATACAGCTTCCAGGTTGGAAAAGATGACTTGGTTTATGAACTGATCAAGCTGTCAAAAAGAAATGTGAACATGCACCTGTATTTGTTGTGTTAGTGGATGAATTGCAATTACAGTATCATTTTCTGTGAGCTATATATGCAGTGTTCTAGTCTCATGAAATGGAAGTTAGCTGAGCTGTTAGGAAGAAAATGGGGAACGAAAATACTTTTCATTTGCAAATGCAGTGAGCCCTTTAGCATTTGGTCTGTATTCTCCAGATTTTCACTCTATCCATAATATTATTATATTTGAAATATTCCAGCATGAACAGGCTGTTTTGGGGTGGGGATTGGTGTGGGGGGATGATGCAGAAAGAAGAAATCGAATTATGTCTCACTGTAACCACACTCCCTTCCTTCTGATGGCTGCTGCCCCTCTTTCCTTCTCCTCTTGCAAATACTTTCTCTTTGCTCCCTTTCCCTCGGTGGTTATTCCCTCTTCTGCTGCTTTCCCCAGTCTCTCCTCTTTTTCTTCTCCTCGTGTCTGTAGTCATGTGGTAGAGCACACAGCTGGGATCAGAAGATGTAGGTTGGCCTAGCTACATTGCTTAGAGCTGTGAAAAATTTCATGCCTTATGCAATGTAGTTAGGTTGACCTAGTCCCCACTGTAAACACAGCTAAAGCCGCCGCAGCTGTGCCACTGTAACACTTGTAGCGTAAAAAAAAGGAGTACTTGTGGCACTTTAGAGACTAACAAATTTATCCAAGCATAAGCTTTCGTGAGCTACAGCTCACTTCCCATAGAGTCTGTTCCGAACTGTGTCACAGACTGCCTGTCACCATGGGCAAGAAATTGAGGTCCATGTTTTTAAACTTGGATGGCTAGAGTTAGGGACCTTTTAAAAGTGGGGGACACAATGACCTCTCTAGCCCCCACCTTGGTTCTGGCCCCCCCTGCCTTCATCAGTTTTCACTTCTGTAAAATAGATATTAAAACATACTTCACACAGGTGTGGTTAGGCTTAGCTAATATTTGTAACATGCTGTGAGATCCTCAGATGAGCACTAATTCAGGCCCACTGATGTCCATGGCAAAGCTCCATAGTCACTGTTGGGCTTATGAAGGACAAGTCCAGAGCAGTATTGTTGTTTTTCCTGTAATCCATTTTCCTGGTGGTTACCTGCTCCCCCTCCCTTTCTCCTCCTCTAGCAGCTGACTCCAATAACACAAGAGGCTTTGGGAAATCTTGCTGATTTCACACGGTACTGTAAACCTTCAATTTTGGTTCAAAACATGACTGACTTTTAGGCCATCATTGTCATCTAAGACTGCAGTGGTCATTGTAAAATACTTTGATTGTACTAATAGGTATTTGTTCTTATAGGTACAGTTTTATCCTTAAATGTACTGTTATTATCTTAATGGCTTTTTTTTTCCTGCTTCAGTGGAATTAATGAGTCAATTAGCTAGGCCATCACCCCTGTGAGTGTTTAGCAGCTCAAAATCTAATGAGTTTATCTCAAAACTGCTGTTTATAATGAGGATTTCCCAATTTAACTTCTATGTAAAGAAACACATTAACCTTTGTGGTCTGAGTAATATTCACAGTTGACCGCACCAGTACCTGCTGTAAAGAACATAATTATTTTCTAAATCAGTAGGTTATTTCAGCAATATTAAAAATGGATGCAGTAATCAGAGTTCTGTGGTTTAATATATTGGAACATAATGCTTTCATTTCAGGGATGTGGTTGCATTTTTGGTGTCTCTGTGTTGGGAATTGCCCTAAAATACCCTTTGGTTATTTATGTAAATTTTTCTGAAGCAATCTCTGACTAGCTAATATAAATGCAGAACTGAAACTACCTGACATACACACTGTCCTACCTCAAAGCTTTTGCTGCTAAGTAGAATTACATTTTAAAATAACAGTTTTAAAAAAGTTTCAGAGTAGCAGCCGTGTTAGTCTGTATTCGCAAAAAGAAAAGGAGTACTTGTGGCACCTTAGAGACTAACAAATTTATTAGAGCATAAGCTTTCGTGAGCTACAGCATCCGATGAAGTGAGCTGTAGCTCACGAAAGCTTATGCTCTAATAAATTTGTTAGTCTCTAAGGTGCCACAAGTACTCCTTTTAGTTTTAGAAAAGTATAGTACATTATTTATTACCAATTTTTGTAAGACAAAAGAGATAGGAAATCTGAGGTCTATGGATTGGTTTTTAAGGGTCCTGTTTTTTGTGCCATCACTTAATAAGAGCTTATTTGACAAGCATATGTGGCTCCTTTTTTTTGTAATGAATAAATTCATAACTGCCTAACCACTCAATGTAGTGAATATTGTATGAATCTGTACAGGAAAATTAACTGCATTCTTTCAGATTTTGTCACTATTAAAAAGATCCCTGGCAATTATAAAGCAATATAGGTGTATGTTGTGGAAAATTAGTGACAAGGTCATATTCAGTAAGTTAAACAACAAAATTACAGAAGGAAAATCCCCACTTATTTTGTCTTCGGGACAATCTTCATTTTAAAAAAGAATTGTTCCCTGGATGCACTGTTCTGTATACTCAAGGTCAATGTAGAAAAGACGTCAATGAAATTTTGATTATCAGAATAATCTGTTTCCAAACTTCTCACTCTTCAAATTGAAGCTTCAATAGCATTTTTTAAATTTAAAAAAAAAGTTGGACCATTTATGGCTTAGAGCTGGAATTAAGTTAGAGAAGGTCAGCTATTGCTTTAAAAAAAAATACTAATGGTAACAAACTGTTTCAGAGACTTCCAAAATTTTAAATTCTCAGACTGGAAACCTAAAATTCCTAACATAAGCAAGCTCATTTTAGGATTGGGGGGATCTGAGATGCAGGAAGAATGTGTACAGATAAAATCCCATGAGATTGTTAATGCAAATCTCATCTTTTGGAGAGGGGTGCGAACTATACAGTATAGACAGAGATTGTATGCTTGTGGAGCTCAGCAGAGGTTGATCTAGAAAGTTGTGACAACCTGGATGTAACTAGCAATTTGAAATTTTCACTCTTGGTTGGGCCATTGTCCCTACCTACAGTGTGCTCATAACAAGCCGATGTAGACATGTCCTTATTCACAATAAGGATGACCAAAGCAGTGGGTGCAATTAGAGAGATCTAGGACAGTGTAAATGAAAGGACCAATAAAGAAAATACATTAACCTTAGGAAATGTTTCCCAAAGGAAATTTAAAAATGCTTGTGGAAGTGTATGCCTGCTCGAATCCATAGTAACTAGTCTTTTATTAAAATGGTAAAACTACCTCCTCTAAATCAAACTCTGGTGGTGGTACATGGGGGGTAGGAAACGTTTGTGCCAGGGAGCAATTCCAGATCATTAACTGGGGACTGTCTCTTTACACTCCCAGTCTCAATCCAGGGTACATGCAAATACCAAAGGATTTCTTCCCTCTAAATTCAAATTCTCATGTTACCTAGAAAATGCTGTTTGGGCACCATTAAAAGCAATTAAATATCAAGGCCCCAAAATATAAGCACCTCAAAATTTGTAGCAGGAAAAAATAAACAACTGACAAGATTTTTGCAATATACAAATGTGATAGTTTGGATTTTGAGTAATAAAAATCCCCTGACAAACCTGTTTGCAGAACACAAAGGAGTCTTAACATTAAAAAAATCATAGTGTGGTCTCCAAAACCTTCCCTTCTAATAGATTGAATGTTGGAATAAGATAATATATACTGAAATAAAAATGAAGGTTTGCAAATGATAAAAGTAAAAGCTTTGATAGGTATATTTTAATAATTTGTAATTATGGACAGTGAATGAGAATAGCTAGGGTAACCCTTAGGCCAAGGCCTTGCCAGGCATGAGTGTGTTTTTGCTGATCCTCCTTCTTCGATATTATTTCTGTTAAGATAAGTAATATGTTGAATTGGAAGATGTAAATGAGAGGTACACAAACATGTAATTGATTAATAAAAATCCCTTTTTTTTTCTGGGAAGACCTAGGAACAGGGTGACACTGAACAGCATGACACAGAAATTGCAAAACAGCATGAAAAATGCAGAAGGTGGGTAATTGAAGCTTGCATGTGCGTAGTGTACGGGTTACATAAAACATCAATGGGTAATGTGTTAAAAGCTGTTTGGAGAAAAGTTGAGAAAAGAGAATGTGAAATTGTGTAAGAATCCAAGTGAACATAAGCCCAAATTGGAGAAACCCTGGACCAGAAACTGAAGCATGGGACTGAAGGACCAGAGCAGGAGATCAGAGGAGGTGATGACCATCATGGCAGGTAGAAGCACTTCTCAGTGCTCTGAACTTTGGTAACTTGGGCTCATTTACCTACACTGTCTTGTCTGTTGTTGTTTGTCTGGCATAAATGTATGTTCAGGCACCATACATGACAATAATTCTGTCTGAAATTGTACAAATAAAGGCAAAAATTGATTAAGCCTAAATCGGATTAAACCCTAAATTATTATTCAGTTTTCCACCTTGCACTCCCAACAATGCTTTTGCAGCTGTATCAGTATGGACAAATGTGACATTCAGTGGTCAGTTTACTTAAACAGAAGAGTTTGTGTACTTTGTATAACCAAACTGGTATTCTAAAACATTTTTTTTTTTTGACCAGAGCAAACCTGAACATAAATTGAATATATACGGGCAGCCTCAAT
Source organism: Dermochelys coriacea (assembly GCF_009764565.3). Taxonomy (NCBI): domain Eukaryota; kingdom Metazoa; phylum Chordata; order Testudines; family Dermochelyidae; genus Dermochelys; species Dermochelys coriacea. The sequence continues at coordinate 245,384,692 of NC_050068.2, forward strand.
CTAACACCCAGTGGACAGATATCAACATTACAATGGGTTTCCTTATTGGGAGATCTGACAGAGAGATTAGGAATTGCATGGGCAAGGAGACTGAACTCAGTTCTTGCCAGTTGAGGCAGTAGTTGAGTTTTTCAGAGGTGAATAGTAGGGACATTGGGTGCTGCCATTTTTGGGTGTCCAACTTGAAATATCTAAAAAGAAACCTGTTTTCAGAAAGTGCTGTGTTCTGGCCTTCTAAAATTCACATCCCTTTAAGATATCTCAAAGTAGGCACCCAATAGTAGAGGCATTTTAAATCACTAATCAATTCTGAAAATTGTGGCCAGGTCAGGTCAGGATTGAAGCACATTGTCAGGATGGTACGCTGAGACTTAAACTTGTATTGCCTTGTGGCACCTGTTTTGTGGATAAAGTGGGATTCAGTCTATCTCCAGCCTTCTTCCATTCAACTTCACTTCATATTCCAGGCTACTCCTTATAATATTACCTATTTGTATTGTAGTAGTGCCTTGATGTTTCAACCAGCACAAGAGCCCATTGTGCTAGGCACTGTCCAAATAAATATCATGAGTTCGTCTCTGTATAGAAGATCTTGTATTCTAAATAGATCGGTCAGAGGAAGGGAAGGGAGGTGGGATTGCAAGTTTATTTTTGGGGTTGTACTTATGTTCAGAATATTTATTTGAAATTGAGGCACAGAGAGATGAAGTGACTTGTCCAAGGTCAAATAGAAATTCTGTTGCAGAGCTAGGAATTGAAACCAGGTCTCTTGAGTCCTAATCTATTGCCTGATTGACAAGACCGTCCTTCCTCCCTTATACTAGAATGTAACCCCCCATTTCAGTTCCCTTCCTGAGACTCACTTTTTCAATGAAGCCTTATGATGATTTCTCCTTCACCTCTTGCTTGTACCATCACCTGATATGCTCTATGCCTGAGCTGTTTTATTGGTGTCTAAACTAGAATATAAGCTTCTTGAGGTAGTTACTGTCTGTCAGTATGATTACAAGGCTTTGAGCAGAGTGTCACCATTAACTATCGTAATTGTTGTCAATGCCTCATCTTCCATGATAAATTTTAGAAAGAGAAAAGATATAAATTGCCCCCCAGATGTACAGTGCTCGTTTAAAGGTAATTAGGATAAATTCATAGTTTTTTTGTTTGTTTTTTAAAATTTTTTTTTTTTGAGAACAGAAGGGGCTATTAGGTCATCAAGCCTGACCTGTATAACACTAGGCATAGAATGTCATTCAGTTACTCCTGTATTGAACCTAATAACTTGTTTTTGAATGAAGCAGTGTCTCCCAAACTTCATTGGTTCATGTAACACCTTATATTGTAATGAAGTGAACTGATGGAACGTTAAGCTCATGTACAATCACGGGTACTGTGGGACTAAAGCATTTCTTCTAGAAAGGCATTCTGTCTTGATTTGAAGACATCACTTCCTTCAGTAGTCTGTTGCAGTGATTAATCACCATAGGACTGAGTGGACTTGTAGGCTCTAAAGTTCTGCATTGATTTGTTTTTGAGTACAGTTATGTGACAAAAAAAAATGTGACATTTGTAAGTTGCATTTTCATGATAAAGAGATGGCACTATAGTACTTGTCTGAGCTGAACTGAAAAAATACTATTTCTTTTGTTTATCATTTTTGTAGTGCAAGTGTTTGTAATAAAAAATAAATATAACATAAGCAATGTACACTTTGTATTCTGTGTTGTAATTGAAATCAATATATTTGAAAATATAGAAAAACATCCAAAGTATTTAATAAATTTCAATTGGTATTTTATTGATTAACGGAGGGAATAAAACTGCGATTAATCATGATTAATTTTTGAGTTAATCATGTCAGTTAACTGCGAATAATCGACAGCCCTAATTTTTGTGTCTGATTTTGTAAGCAAATAGTTTTTAAGTGAGGTGAAACTTGGGGTTCATAAGACCAATAAGGCTCCTGAAAGGAGCACAGTAGTCTTGAAAGGTTGAGAACGACAAGTATAAAGATTTCATCAGCATGGGTTTGGGATGGGGAGATTGGAAGAAGTAAACTCCTCTGTAGTTGATTTTTCAATCCTACTCGAATATCTCCCCACCTTACACCATCCTAAATAAAACAAGGGGAAGGCAGTGTGACCCAGGGAGCCCCGAGTGCCAACTGGCGGGGACACCCCACACTGTAACTCATATCAAGCATGACACAGTCATTATCCCAGCATGGCGTTGTCACAATATACATCCCAAAGCTATCATGTAAGGTATCACATGTAAACTGGTGATACCCCAGTCCTGAAACATCACTGCATGATGTATGTATGGGTTGTGCACAATGAGTTACATATGTATGCTGGAAATATGTTCCTAAAATGTGTTTGGGAGGCAGAGCATGAAACCAGCTTGCCCTAGACAAAGGAATCTGCATTTACCTGTCTGACTGGCTTGGTTACAGGCAGAGAACAATGAAAGTACATTTACATATAAGGTAAACAAAGTCTGCAAGTTAAATAAGCAGGGGAGAAGAGCATCTAACTGAATTTAACTATAATTAAACTCAATATATTTGAAAATGTAAAAAACACCCAAAAATATTTAAATAAATGTTGTTCTATTATTGATTTGAATCACGTGATTAATCGCACGATTAATTTTTTTATCTCTTGACAGCCCTAATGAAAATACAGAAGTGTCACAGCTCATTACTGAAAAATTGCTTACTTTCTCATTTTTACCATAAGTTAAAAATTGATTTGAATATAAATTATTATACTTAAGTTTGAGTATGATACTTGAGTTTGTGAGCCTTGTCTGAAGCCCAACCTGGTGCCTGGGGCTGACACATGTAGCTTATGTTTGTGAGGTCTCAGGCAGTTGCCCTGCTTTCCACCCCCTAACGCTGATATAGATGAGTTGAGTACCACCTGGAAGCCCTATGCATACCCCCGGGATACATGTACCCCTAGTTGAGAACCACTGCTTTGTACTACACCCGCATGCAGTGGGCATAATTGGAATTTTCAAAATCACCTCAGTGACTTAGGAGGACATTGTTGATTTTAAGAGTAGCAAAGTAACCTAGGCATTTCTTACAAATCCTGCACTATCGGTACTGAGAGTCCTAAGGGAGGAATTCTGAACTGAAACCTTCTTGTGTATAGCTCCTAAAGTGGAGCAATTGGTGCATTTGATGGGCTAACTTGGAGCCTCTCCACGTGAAGGTAGCTGTGTCTTGGGTTCATAAAGATACTGTTAGGACATTTTTTCCTGTCTAATTCATCTCCCCTTGAACACTTCATAGAATCATAGACTTTAAGGTCAGAAGGGACCATTATGATCATCTAGTCTGACCTCCTGCACAACGCAGGCCATGGAATCTCACCCCCCAACTCCTGTAACAAACCCCTAACTTATGTCTGAGCTATTGAAGTCCTCAAATCATGGTTTAAAGACTTCAAGGTGCAGAGAATCCTCCAGCAAGTGACCCGTGCCCCATGCTGCAGAGGAAGGCGAAAAACCCCCAGGGCCTCTGCCAATCTACCCTGCAGGAAAATTCCTTCCCTACCCCAAATATGACGATCATCTAAACCCTGAGCATGTAGGCAAGACTCACCAACCAGACACCCAGGAAAGAATTCTCTTTAGTAACTGAGATCCCACCCCATCTAACATCCCATCACAGGCCATTGGGCATATCTACCTCTAGTAGAAGTGTGTTGTTTCCCCCACAAAAAGGTGTGGTTTTTGTTTTTTTTAAATCATCTTTTGTTTCAGTTATTTTCATATTCTTGTCAAAAGTAATTGAAGTTGTGCTACAGTTCATGAGTTCAAGATATTTTGTGTATTTGCTGGAATAAACAACTAGCAAGAGTTGTCTCAAATGTGAAGGCAATAGGGAGGTCTATGCCCACTTGTAATGTTACAAATCATTCAGTTAGCTGAGATGTGACTATAAAATGGAGTACTCAGAGACATGATGTGTGGATTTGTGCACTTTCTGGAGGACTCTGGGTCCATGAAACAATGAATGAATTATACTCAGCCATATATGGTGTTTTTTCATCTGTGTCAGATGCAGTACTGGTAATAGTTTTCATTTAATGAGTTGTCCAGGTGTGATTCAGTGTAAATTACTAATACAAATGAGAAACGATTTCCATGTAATTTAACTGCTTCAGAACTAAATGGAAATTGCTTGTAAAAATGTAAAAGTAGATTGAAACACACTTTGACTTGTAACATTTGCCTTTCACTCAGCAAAAGAACAGGCACGTTACACTCTGGTTTGCCCACTGAAGCATAACCCAGCCTAGATGGCATGAGATGAGTTTGCAATGAGCTTTTAACATCAGAGAGACATACCAGAAAAATGCTACCTCCAGAACTGGGCCGACCACGTACACTGAACATTTAGGAGAATTGTGGGGGGTTTCCTCTTTGTAAATTGTTCATGCACACAGACTGTGAGTGTTTTACAATTTTATTTATTTATTACTATTCAAAATTATTCAACACATATTTTGGGCAAAGAAACTTCAGCATATAAAAGGGCAGGAAACTGTTCACTGTGAGCATCTGCTGGAGGAACTGATATTTGCATTTTGATATTGCAGCTGTGTAAGTGGTCATCTAAGTTGCATAGGTTTGAACTAAGCTTTATAAACTGTTAGCTCTCTAAAATTCAGAGACAAGTTAGATACTTCCTTTCTGAAAGGAAGAGAGAACATGTAAGCACTGATGAGTGGCTTTGCCCCAGTGTAGACAGCATAGAACTGCTACACAAGCGATCTTACAGGGCATAGCTGCATTGGTACAGTTGTGCCGCTGTAAGTTCGCTAGTGTAGACGTGACCTTCGTGGCAGATTCAGTTTGCTAGCTAAGCATTCTCCTCTCTTGATGTTGGTTATAGTTTCTTCCTTCTCTGTATGGCTGATCCTGATTTCTCCAAAGACACTGACTTTGCTCCTCGTGATGACATGGATAAAGTGAGGAATGAATTTCTTTCATTCCTAGGGAACTGCCACTATAGAAAGAAAGAGTGTAAAGGGAACATGCTGATTACACCTAAATTGTGTGAAAGTCTCTCTGAAAATAAGACTATACTTATTGAGCTACAGTTGTCAGGATTTGTTAATTTAAAAAGCTATAGTTCCTTTAACAGCAAATACTTTCTGCTCTCTGTTTGCAGGGAGTCTATGGTCAGAAGAATACAATACATCATCCAAAAATAAATACTTAGGGTTGAAATCCTGACCCCATTAAAGTCCATAGGAATTTTGCCATTGACTTCAGTGGAGCCAGAACTTCACCCTTAGTACTTAGGTTTTCTCAGTGGAACTGAAGCAGTCATGAATGCTTGGTTTGCTTATTAGAGAGAGAGAAGATGGGTGGAAGCCACATTCACTGGACTGTGTGAGCTCGCCCCAGCTTTGCGGCACAAGGACATGAGAATGAGAGCTGCCCTGTCATTGGAGAGGCGTGTGGCGATTGCACTGTGGAAGCTGGCTACTCCAGACTGCTACTGATCAGTTGCTAACCAGTTTAGCATAGGAAAGTCGACAGTTGGACTCGTGTTGATGGAAGTGTGCAGGGCCATTAATCGCACCCTGCTCTGAAAGACTGTGACTCTGGGCAACGTGCGTGACATTGTGGATGGCTTTGCACAAATGGGCTTCCCTAACTGTGGAGGGGTGATAGATGGCACGCATATTCCAATTCTGGCACCAGACCAACTATCCACAGAGTACATTAATTGCAAGGGGTATTTCTTAATGGTTCTCCAGTTGCTTGTGGATCACTGTGGGCATTTCACAGACATTAACGCAGGCTGGTCCTGAAAGGTGCATGACACATGCATCTTTCGGAACACTCTCCTGTTCAGGAAGCTGCAAGCAGGGACTTTCTTCCCGGATCAGAAGATTACCGTACGGGAAGCCAAAATGCCCATTGTGATCCTGGGAGACCCTGCCAACCCCTTAATGTCGTGGCTCATGAAGCCATACACGGGGCACCTTGACAGCAGCAAGGAGCGGTTCAACAAGAGGCTGAGCAAGTGCAGAATGACTGGATTGTGCATTTGGCCATTTAAAGACCCACTGGCATTGCCTATATGAGAGGCTGGACCTGGCGGATGACAATATTCTTATGCTTATAGCCGCATGCTGTACGCTTCATAATATTTATGAAGGGAAGGATGAAAGCTTTAGTTAGAGCTGGACAACTGAGGCTCAGTGCCTGGAGGCTGAGTTTGAACAGCCAGAGACCAGGGTTATTAGAGGGCATAGCGCGGGACCATAAAGATCAGGGATGCCTGGAGGCAGCAATTTGAAGCTGAAAGCCACTAATATTTGTTGCTATGCTCGGGAGTGCAGTGCTTGTAATGCTAGGAGGTGATTGCATTGTCTGCACCAATCGCACTATGAAGGTTTCAGAAAACTGCCTGTTGCTTTGCAAGACTCTATTTGCTTTCAATTAATGGAATACAGATTGCTTTCAAACCAAAACAATTCTGTTGATAAAAAACAACCAGAGGAGAGAGACCAAAAAAAACCCCAAATCCAACACATCAGCACTGAGCGGGATGGGGGAAGGGAGAGTCCCAGGAAGAAGTGGGGTCCCAGGACGGTTAAAGATTTGTGTATGTCCAGATATCACATCCAACCTTCTCCTTTGGAGTACAATGCAGCAGGTACTGTATTTCAGCAGGGCTAAACTGCAGAGGGACAGGGGTTGAGTGCAGTGGGTACTGGGAGTCTGCAGGGCTGGACTGTGACGGGGCAGGAGTGGAATGTAGCGGGTACAGACTGGAGCCAGGAGGTGTGTTGACGGTATCCGGGGGGCGCATGGGAAAGAGTTTTGTGATGGCGGCTGCAGGGAGGGCGGGCGGGCGCAGAGCTGCTCGGTTTGCAGTGCTAGTAGCGCCTGGAGCGCGTCCTCTTGGTGCTCCATAACCTTTAAGAGCCACTCCATTGCTTCATTCTGGCACACTGCGTTCTCCTTTCGGTCCCTCTTCTCGCTGTCCCGCCACACCTTCAATTCTTGTTTTCGCCTGTGGAGTGCATCATGACATCACGCAGAAAGTCCCCTTTACTTCTTCGAGGGCGCTTTCTAGTTCTGCACAGCTGTTCAGCTGGCGATAACAAAGAGGGAGGCTGGGATCCCAAGGTCATATCTGTGAAGCCAAAATGCAACATTTTACAGAAGCAATATTGTTTGCAACACAGAGACCACTGATCCAGTGATTTAAAATACAGCCACTATTCACATAACTGTCCTAACTGGCTGACCCCAGGCAAGCACACATGGAGAAGTCACAAGACCCCCAAAATGGTGAGTAACTGCAGGGGCAGGGGAAATCAGAGTTCCAGGACTGTACTGTACACTGGACACATGGCTTTTGGGGAGAGCCAGCACTGAAGGGGTGGGGGTGGGGTCTTATAATCATTACTGTCCCCACATTTTCCACAGGCTATGTTCATTATGGAAGATATCTTGCTGCTGAGGGTGAGCAGGGAATCAAGGGAGGGTCTTCTTCAAGACTGCGGCTTCAGCCCTGGGCCTTATGTGGCTCGTCTGTGTGCAGCAATGGTCCCCACCCCTCAGTGACAGCAGATTGGCGTGGGAAAGTTATCCTTAATGGGGCAAGAAACAAAGCATTTCTGTCGAAGAATCTGTGGCAGTGGATTGCCCAGTATCTCCATGAGAGTTTCCTGGAGATCTCTGAGGCAGATTCCCGTGAAGTGAGGGAGTCAATCAACATCCTGTTCCGCTGCTCAGACTAGGCATGTGGTGGTACACGCATCATACAGAGACACGCCTGCTTTCTGCAACCCTCCTGCCCCCAACAACTCGCATCAGCAATTCTCAAAATCAAAGCCACTTACCAGGGGTCTCCCCTCCTGTTTGTGCTTCATCAAGCTTCGACAGCTGTGACTGGCTAGCCTCCTGCAGGGTAGAGAAGAGCTCCTGGCTGCATGCATCTCTGACCTCTGAGTTGTCTTGCCTCTGGTCCGCCTACCCCTCCACATCCTCATCCAAGATTTCCTCCCCGTCTCGGTCCACTCTCAACTGGCATGTAAGCCACCGAAGTATCCACAGTGGCCTTTGCAGTGGAGATGGGGTCACCACCAACTATCGTGTCAAGCTCTCTGTAGAACTGGCAGCTCGTGGGCGCAGCACTGGAGCGGTGGTTTGCCTCCTATGCCTTGTGGTAGGTGTTCCGCAGCTCCTTCATTTTGACCCTGCACTGCAGTGTGTGTCTCGGTCATGGCCTCTTTCTGACATGCATTGTGAAATCTGTCCTTAGGTGGTATAGTTGCTATGGCTGGAGCGCAGATGAGACTGGACAGCCTCCTCTTCCCCAATGCTGAAGAGGTCCAGCAGCTCGGCATTGCTCCAAGCGGGCGATCGCCTGGTGTGTGGAGCAGGCATTGTCACCTGGAAAGATGCGCTGAGACCACTGCCACGTGTCACCAAGCAAACAGGAAGGGGACTTTCAAAATTCCCAAAGAATTTAAGGGGTGGGGCTGACGGTTGGTCACCGGAGGGCAGGGCAGTAGAGTTCAAACCGATGACCAGAGAGAGGCGAGAAAGGCATGGTGGGACACCTCCCTGAGGCCAATCGCAGCGCTGTAATTGACCAGGGTGTCTAAACTGGCACCGCAGCACTGTAGCCCCGGTGCAGAAAGCTGTACGCCTCTCGTCGGGGTGGTATTTTTTACAGTGCTGCAACTGTGCAGTTTCTGTGCACTAAGTGTCTTGGCAGCATGTACGCCTCGGGAGTTACAGCACGGAAAGCTGCTTTACTGCGCAGAAACTTGCCCATGTAGAAAAGGCCTCAGTGGCCTCACCTCTTCATTATTTACCACTCCCCCAATTTTTGCATCATCTGCAAACCGTATGAGTAGTGATTTTATGTTTTCCAGAGTGCAGTCGGAGGGGGAAGGGAAAAATTCGTAATCCTTTTTGCTTATTCCTCCCTTCACCCACGCTCCCCAACCCTACTGGCTGGAGTGTAGGAGTGGAAGGAACAATGGTGTCTCCTCACTCCCCATTTCCTTCCCAGCCACTTCCTCATGGTGCTAAAGGGGGAGTATTCGGCATGCAGCCTCCCAGGCATGGGGGAGAAAGCATCTGGCTAGCCTTGACATCTTCATGCGGTGAGAGAGGGTCCTTCCTCCCTCCCTGTTGTTCTGCATGGCTGCACTGTAGGGCTAGAAATAATCTTGCCCTTATACAGTGACTTAATGTTTAAGGAATCAAACTTCAGCCAGACATTCTCTGCAAGCCACTTACAGGAAAACAAGTCAAAGCAACGAACAGTTAGCTTGCATATTTTGTGCATATAATGGAAAGCAGTGCATTGTTAAACTTCACTGTGCATTGTTAAACTTGGGCCTTCCCATTTATTTACAATGTTTGCAGGAGTCTGTGAAAGGTGTTTTGCGTAATAGTTCAAACAAACATTTTGTTAAGAATATCCTGGGTGAGCCATGTTCAAACAAAGCTCTCATTGGTTTTAATGGGATTTTAGGCTTAGTAAATGCTGAAGAATTTGGCCTAATAACAATCTGAATTCGTATAGTCTATAAGCAAGGAAGTATAAATCTTTTATCTCCAAATACCGGTAGATTTAATTTACTAAATTCAGCAGTGATTCAATTAGTGATTGTAAACTGGTCTGGAAATAGGTGTGAATATAGCTACCCTTTTTTTAATGATTGTTTATTAACCATGTGTGATTGACTATTTACAGGAATGATGTCTTTCAAAATGAAAATAGTCAATAATAGAATTGCTTTAAACTACCAGCATAAATCTAATTAGTAGCGTAGATAAGCAGTTTCCTTTGTTATTACCACCTGCTTTCATGTATTTTCTGTGCCTAGAGGGAATTCTCAGGAAGAGTATTTAGATCCTCTTGAATGTTGTAATGCCTTTTAGAGAAGGATTCTGATTCAACTCCCACTTTTGCTAGATTGATGATTAACAATGGAGATTATTTGCACCTTAATTGCCATGGTAGCTCTTTCTTGTCCTGGACTATAAATGTGTCCTTAGCGATATATTTAGGGATATTTTTGCTCCTCATTTATAAAAATGAAGTTGGAAATTATGTATGTTTGCCCAAGGTCCTCACACTATGCCATATTGATTGAAATCTGCACAGAATGGACTGCACAAGTGTGGCAATATCACTGGATGAGCTGAATGAAACTGCCCCTCTGTAAATTTCTGAGAGCATTTATTGACTTGCATTTGATATATGAGCTTCAACATGGATCTTAGACTCTCTAGGGGTTTATTGATAACCTGCAGAAAAAGTCAACATAACTTTATTTCCTTTTGTCCAAGTCCTCCTTTGGGGAAATACTAAGAATTGTTTACTTTTCATGCTACAGCTCAGCATTTGTAGCCTAGAAATTACCCTCATTTTCCATATACACTGAACACTTTTCTATGTGTGGTATAGATAAGACACTTGTCACATTTGTATCCATAAGAAACCAAGTTAGATACCCAATGCCAGAAGGTGTAAGTTACACTTGTGCCACTATGCCCCATATTCTTCATAGAAATATTGTTGTCGTATGATTATAGCATATCTAAGATGTATTTTATGAAAGATGGATCATGTGAGATAGTATTGGAAAGGTTATGATTTACTGAATATGATTATCCTATTTGTATGCATGTATCATTTTTGTATATAAAGTTAGGAATATTGACTATGCATCTGTACTACAAAAGTGTTTGCACCTGGGGAATGCCCACCAGACAAAATGCAATCAGTCTGGCTGCTTAGCTGGGGACAAGTCAATGAACCATTAGGGAGAACAATAGATCTTTGAAGATGCTAATCTCCCAGCTTCCTGCGATGCTACTCATGGCTGCTTTGACACTGCAGGATCATGTGATCATGTCACCTGATACTGGACTCCATGATAGAATACCAGTATTTTTCCACTGATGGGGGGAGGAACCACACTGGAAAATGAAGGATTCCCACCATATGTAAATCCTATTTAAGTCAGGGGAGTGAGATGATCAGGGTTTATTCTTCTCTGAATCCCTGCCCAGGATGACTGCTAGAAACATCTAACGGTAAATTTCTGCAGAACTCTTCTTGCGAATTTCTGTCCTGAGAATGAACTAATAAAAATAAAACAGAAACTCAGAGGGACTTCCCACAGCATCTTCCAATACCTACTACTGTTTTTAGTTGATCTTTTGCATATGTGGTGCTTTCTATCCTTGAATTAACTCACAGCTTTTTTAAAGGTTTCAGAGTAGCAGCCGTGTTAGTCTGTTTTCGCAAAAAGAAAAGGAGTACTTGTGGGCACCTTAGAGACTAACAAATTTAGTCTCTAAGGTTCCACAAGTACTCCTTTTCTTTTAGCTTTTTTAAAAGTACTGAACATGATGGGGGGGTTTGTCTCTGAATAGGCATTGTCTTTCTGATTGTTATCTGGTTATGTCGTAATATTCACAACTGTGGAATTGTTTGGATCAATCATATTTTTCTTTCACTCCTTCAGGAGCATATATCCACCTCCATATATCCCTGCATTACTTCTTGCATGCCAATTATATTTAACATGTAAAGGTTCTAAGATCTATGATGAGTGACCTTGTTTTCGTTTTTATTTCTAACTCATTTATCACACAGACTCCCCGGCCTCCACATGACTCAGAAAATTTCATACTCATGGCATCTCAATTTATGTAATTGTGATAAGCTAAAGACCTCTATCAAAAGTCCTTATCTCACAAATTATAGAAGACATCTGTAACAACATGTATTCACTTTCTTGGTTTTCTGGACATATTTCTAAAGATTAGTGGGTCAGAGGAAGACATCATACACAATCTGCCATTTGACAACATACAGAAATTTAGCCTGAATATGAAGGATTATAGTTATAAAGCATTATGGGACTTTGGTTCATCTACAAAGGATCGTGGGAGTCTGGTTTATCTGCTAACAGCATCATGCCTTGGTGATCTCACACTTGACCTCTGTCACACCAGTCGGGGATGTCTTCCACTGAAAATGTGGCATTCAGCCTTCAGAACTTTAAATCTAGCTTGAGCATCACACCCAATTTAAACTGTTGTGGCACTATACCAGGAGGCCAGTGGTTTGTCAGCCAGGACTCAAGCTATATAGGGCTTTAAATAGCAATATTAGTGTCTTGAATTGCATCAAGAAGCCAATGCAATTATCAGAAAATTCATGTAATATGTTTCCTGTAAATAAAAGTCAGCGGTGGGCCAGCAGTATCTTCTGAGTCGCTTTCTAGGGTAGTCACAACTAGAATTACTCTCAGTAATCTAATCAATCACAAAAGCGTGGGTGACTGTGGCAAAGTCCAGATCAGAGAGAAACGGCTACAGTTATGGGACCAAGTACAGCTGGAAAAAAAGCACATTCTGGCCTAGAGAAGCACCTGGAGTCCCCATACCTAGCTGTAATCCCTCCACCACCACAAACTTGCATGTATCTAATCTTTTCCTCAACCCCCATGTCCACTTAACACACCCATTTATTCCTTGTGACGGGGTCTATTGTGCCTCTCTGCCCCCTGCTGGAGGCATCAGTGCTCTGACGTTCCCCGCTCAAGGAAAATCCATTTAGACCAAATGACCAAAAAGACAGTCCTCCAGAAGCCTAAAAGGGCCAGGAAGAAACACTGACCAATCAAGAACCAGCAGGTCAGATAAGAAGGCGTAGCCTTCTTTTGTTCAGGGTGGAGCTGGGTAAGACTCGGACAGAGGAGGAATGCTTTGGGGCTGACCCAGAACCCAGGCCTAATCAGGGCCTTGCCCTAAGCATTGCAGCTAAGCATTTGCCTTTTTTCTCTTTGGTGCAGAAAGCTGAATCCTGATTTGCTATTTAGTTATTTGATGGTTTAGAGATGGATGGTAAGATCACAGCACAGGTTATCCTGCCCCAAGCAGATGGCCAAACCTTGCAGACTAAGGTGGGAAGTAACTGCACTACCACTTGTGGCCCTGAAACGGGCACTGAGAGCAGCCCCAGCTCCCACATACCTCTCCACATGACCTAAATCCCAATTACACTCCTCCATACCCTATTGTACAGCCTACCCTTCTCTACATTTGACATCCAGCTCACAAATGATGCATGCACAACTAACTCCTTTGCATCCACCAAATGCACATCCAATTCATTCCTCCTCTCAACCTGACTTGCACCAATAAGAATCTCCTTGAATCTTCATTCCTTTGAGAACCTGAACCAAGGAGGTTTCTTTTTTCAGGCTTCAGGGAAGTATTTGCCACTTTCAGTTCTTTGTTTCCGGGTGGCCTTCTAACACCTTCCCATCAGACACTGTCACTGGGTAGCTCTCTGGCCCTCGTCTCCCATCCCATTTCTCTTTTAGGGCAAGCTATCTTCTCCCTGAAGATGCAGTAGCAGAGGGAGTGGGACATCCAGTCTTCCAACTCAGAAGGCAATTCAAAATTAGGAGGAGGAGCCTGGGCTGGTAGGGAGGTGGTTCAGCAGTATGGGACAGTGAGGAGGTAAAAACAAAAGTTAGTTGAATAAGCTTTGCATAAGCATCTGAAGACTTAGGTGTTTGTTGAAATTGACCTGAGTCTTCTGATGTTCATCCATCCCTTAGTGTAATATAATGTACACTGAAAAATTAGGAAAAACAGATGTATCAGACTGAATCCATGATCAGTTGTCAATTACATCATTTGTCATTTCAACTTGTATAAATATTGTATCAGCGTAATAAATGTTCACTTCCGTATCATGTGCATTTAGGCTCTGACTGAGCAAGGTACTGCAGTATGTGCCTAACTTGAAGCATCTGAGTAGTCCAATTGAAGTCAAAGCTGTTCTGTTTGAAAACATTCAACCAGCTCTAGTTATAAACATGTCTAGGAATCCTTCCTCTTGCCCAGTATGGGGGCCAGCCACCTGGCTAATCCTGGGACAAGTGGAAGGACTGACTAATGCAGGCTGGCCTGAGAATTGATAATTACTTTATTTAAATTGGACTATATCAAGCCTGTTACAAGTTTTGTTAACCTGATTCAGAAGCAGCAAACTTTTCCTCTGAAAGGGACAGTGCTGGTGAAATAAATGGCCAGCTCACTGGAACCTCTACAGCAAGGTTACATGGTTATATAAGGAAGTACTGTTTTTTACACAAATGCCTTAGGCTCTGATCTTGAAAATATTTATGCATGTGCATAACTTTAAATGTGTGAATAGTCCCACTGAAACCTTTAAATAGTTCTGTTTGGAAAGTTTAACCATTCTATACGCAAATTGTTCTAATTGAAGTTTAAAAAGCGCAAGGAGGACAACTGCTTGCGTACACTTTGACAAAAGGATACTTTTAATATTCTCTGCTTGATGTGTGGGTTTGCATAATTTCCAACCATGCTAAGAGGAATTATGGGGAAAAAAGGGGGGGGGACGGGGGCATGGGACAGGGAATAAATTGACAGCAATTTGTGGAGTAGTTTAATGGCTTAGCTTAAAATATTTTTACAGACTATGTGTTCAAATTAGAATTCACAGGAAAAAATACGAAATTCTTTATTCCTCTCTAACTATAGCTAATTCCCCTGCTTATATTCACATCGTCCCTCTGGCTCTCATCAAGCTGCTGCAACTATAAATAGCAATGTAGCCACAGAAGGATGGGTAGTGGCAGGCGAGGCATGGATGAGCCATGCCAAGTACCTATCCACTGGTTTCAGATTTGTACTTGGCCTGGCTCTGCCATATCTCTGCTACCACTCCCCGTGCTACTGCAGTGACACCGCTCAAGCTGGTGTATGTATACATAAGCGGGGGAATCATTCCCCGGCTTTGAGTTGTAAAATATACATAAAAACTCATCAGCTCAGTTGCACCCTCATGTCAGATACCTCTGTTATATTTGGACATTTCCTAGATGTAAAATATCAATTTCTGTGAGAGGTAGGAAGGTAGGCAATGGGGTGAAGTGATTGTAAAAAGCTTAAAGCTTTTATAGTGTGAGAACTAGTTTATAGTATGTGAAGTATGGTACAGTTTTGAAGATGATTGGTAGGAGTTCCAGTTCTTAATCAGTGTAATTCATAATTTGCTGTTAGTGGTTTTGTAAAAAGTGATTCCCGATAAATGATTTACCAGCACAGTAAAAGATTAAGCAAATTGCTGGTTCCATCACTGAGCAGTTAAAATTCCATGGTTTCTGTGAAGACCTAAACGTGTACTAGAGACCCGCTATATTTTTGGCAGCTAATTGTCCTGCATTCCTTTTAGGAAAAAGCATTTATAGTTTGGATTTTGAAGGGTGGGGATGGGAGGGGAAACAATCCTTTTGTGAATGGTTGCCTCTCTTCCTCAGACTTGTATACACTCAGGAAAATGACAACTATTGTGCTTCTGTGTCCTGCAACTTGTGTTTGAAAACGTCCTTAGTTCTAGCTTAGACATCATTTCAGCTCCATTATAGAAAGTGTGTTAGATGTGATGCAGCAAATAATAATTAAATATTTGTATAACTTTTCTTATACCCGAAAACCCTGAGGGTCTAATACAGTATTTTTTTTTTAATTAAAAGTTGCTATGGCCAAAAGCTAACCAGGGGAAGGTTTTCAGGGAAGAAAAATAAAAACCCAAATCCCCTTTCAGTGCACCCCACAAACATAAAAAGACAGCACCCTGACATTATATATGAGGAAAAGGGCTCATGATGACCCACGTAGAAGCATGGAAAGGTTCATCGATGGGAGGGATAGGTCCATCGATGGTCATTAGTCAAGATGGTCAGGGACGCAACCCCATGCTTGGGGTGTCCTTAAACCTCTGACTGCCAGAAGCTGGGACTGGATGACAGCAGATGGATCACGTATTACATTGCCTTGTTCTGTTCACTCTCTCTGAAGCATCTGGCACTGGCCATTTTCAAAAGACAGGATACTGGGCTAGATGGATCATCGGTCTGACCCAGCATGGCCGTTCTTATGTTTTCAAGGATACCACTGATGCATTTTGGCATTTATCCAGAATATTCTCCTTAAGTGATATCTGACAGCATGGGAGGGATTCAGATTCCAGTAATACAGATATTTAGTAGCAAGGCTGCCCTGCCCTCCCACCTTTTCAGGGGTTGGTTGTCTTCTCTTGCTGTGCCAGCTACAGCTGCTGTGATGGTGGCATATAAATGTGTCTATCTACAAACACACATAGCTAACATAAGAATGGCCATACTGGATCAGACCAATGGCCCAGCTAGCCCAGTATCCTGTTCTCCGACAGCAGCTGGTGCCAGATGCTTCAGAGGGAATGAATAGAACAGGGCAATTATCGAGTGATTCATCCCCTGTCATGCAATCTTGGCTTCTGACAGTCAGAGGGTTAGGGACACCCAGAGCATGGGGTTGCATCCCTGGCTATCTTGGCTAATAGCCGTCAATGGACCTATCTTCTGTGAATTTATCTAATTATTTTTTGAACCCAGTTATACTTTTGGCCTTCAGAACATCCCCTGGCAATGAGTTCCACAGGATGACTCTGCATTATGTGAAGAAATACTTCCTTATGTGTGTTTTAAACTTGCTGCCTATTAATTTCTCTGCATGATCCCTAGTTCTTGTATTATGTGAAGGGGTAAGTAACACTTTCACTTTCTCCACACATTTGTGATTTTATAGACCTCTATCGTATCCCCCCTTAGTCATCTGTTTTCTAAGCTGAACAATTCCAGTCTTCTTAATGTCTCCTCATTTGAAAGCTGTTTCATACCCTTCATCGTTTTTGTTGCCCTTCTCTGCACTTTTTCCAATTGTAATATATCTTTTTTTTTTTGAGATGGGAGAACCAGAACTACATACATTATTCAAGGTGTGGGTATACCACTGATTTATATAGTGGTATTAAGATATTTTCTGTCATATTCTCTATCCCTTTCCTAAAGGTTTCTAACATTGTGTTTAACTTTTTGGACTGCTGCTGCACATTAAGCAGACATTTTCAGAGAACTGTTCACAATGATTCCAAGATCTTTCTTGAGTGATAACAGCTAATTTAGAATCCATCATTTTGTATGTTTAGGTGGGATTGTGTTTTCCAATGTTCATTACTTTGCATTTATCAACATTGAATTTCATCTGTCACTGTTGTCCAGTCACCCGGTTTTGTGAGATCATTTTGTAACTCTTTGCAGTCTGCCTGGGACTTAACAATCTTGAGTAATTTTGTACCATCTGCACACTTTCCCAACTCACTGTTCATCCCTTTTTCCAGATCTTTTATAAACAAGTTGAATAGCACTGGTCCTAGTACAGATCCTTGTGGGATTCTGCTGTTTACTTCTCTCCACTGTGAAAACTGACCATTTATTCCTACTCGTTGTTCTCTGTCTTTTAACCAGTTACTCATCCATGAGAGGACCTTCCCTCTTATCCCATGACTGTTTACTTTGCTTAAAAGTCTTTGGTGAGGGACTTTGTCAAAGACTTTCTGAAAATTCCAGTACACTATATCCACTGGATCGCCCTTGTCCACATGGTGGTTGACCCCAACAAGGAATTCTAATAGAGTGGTGAGGCATGATTTATCTTTACAAAAGCCATGTTGACTCTTTGCCAACATATTGTGTTCATCTATGTGCCTGATAATTCTGTTCTTTACTATAGTTTCAACAAATTTGCCTGGTACTGAAGTTAGGCTTATTGGCCTGTAATTGCTGGGATTGCCTCTGGAGCTTTTTAGAAAAAATCGGCGTTACATTAGCTATCTTCCAGTCATCTGGTACAGAGGCTGATTTAATTGATAGGTTACATACTACAATTAGTAGTTCTGCAATTTCATATTTGAGTTCCTTCAGAACTTGGGTGAATACCATCTGGTCCTTGTGATGTATTACCATTTAATTTATCAGTTTGTTTCAAAATCTCCTCTACTGACAACTCAATCTGGGACAGATCCTCAGGTTTGTCATCAAAAAAGGACAGCTGAGATGTAATCTCCCTTATATCGTCTGCAGTGAAGACTGATGCAACGAATTTATTTAGGTTCTCTACAATGGCCTTGTCTTCCTTGAGTGCTCCTTTAACATCTTGATTGTCCAATGGCCCACCGATTGTTTGGCAGGTTTCTTGCTTCTGGTGTTCTTAAAAAAGATTTTGCTGTTAGTTTTTGTGTCTTTTGCTAGTTGTTCTTCAAATTCTTTTTTTGGTTTGTCTAATTATACTTTTATGCTTGACTTTCCAGAGTTTATGTTCAGAGTTGACTTCCACTTTTAAAAAGATGTGTTTTTGTCTCTAGCTTTCATCACCACAGTATCTGTGTCCCTTTGCTAGACAGACACTTTATTGCTTAGGCCTTTAATCATTAATAATGAGCCACTGAATGCACCTTTTATTTCACTTGCACTTTATATGCACTTTATCAGCAGTGTTCCTAACTCACTGTTATATTAACAGGTTTATTGACTGAATCACAATTAACAGTTTCATTATTTTAAATCGAACCTCTTGTTTAAAATAACCCATCCAGTAAGTTGCTGACTCCTGCTGTTTAAGAACTTGTAGCCTTTTGAAGAGACAGCTGGATTAATATATTATTGAATATATTTAGAATCCTTTAATGCTGATTTCACAATACTATTCAAGTAAACCACACTTACAAAGTACAAAAGTATGAACAGAGTTTTGCGATGAAATTCTTACAGGTTCTTTCAGTTGTGATGCCAGTAAAATGTTGCATGTGTTCTGAGAAGGCTATAGATAACAGTAAGGCAATGAATTTAATTCAGCATGACATTTCTATTAACAAGAAGGTAAAGGAGAGCACTGTTTACAAGAAGAACAACTGTCTAGTATACTTTGGGTTTGGGGTATCAGGCTGAGAATGGAGCTATGAGTACAGCAGAAATTAAATTTTTGGGAGGGTCTCCATTAGAGGAATAGATGCTTCCACAACTTTGTCAGCCCTGAAATGGGAAGACTATCACCATCTTCCAGCAAGAATAATTTTTTGGGTTAAGAAATATGTGTGAGAGCTTTAGCTATTATTAAGATAGTGGATCTTGGTTACTTCCATTGGATTTTGAGATAGACTGTCTGTCTGGTTTTGAGCAGGTTATCCACTGTTTTGACTAACAGTAATTAAAATGAAGTGGCAGATGTTTCTTCGCTATGTACCTTTTTGTCTGTCTATCGAACTAAATTATGCTGCTGATCTCTACTGGGCCTGCTGAAGTACTGAACTAGAGCTGGACAAAGCAACCATCTCTCTCATTAACCACTGGGAAATGCTGTGCAAGAAAAGGGATCACTCAAGCCAGCAGCAGGGAAAGAGTAACTGGCAAATATCTGTCCCTTTAGAAATTTCTCTTCATCCCTAAATAATACTCTTTTCCTGAGAGGAATAGGGGATAGAAAAGAAGGGAGTGGAGAGGGGAAGATGAAGAAAGTCAATAAAAAATGGTAATGGTGTCAAACTCTCTGATTTATTTTTTTAAGAGTTTAAAAGTGGCATCCCTATTTGCTGTACAGTAATACAGATGGTCATTGCCTATATAGCCTTCTCAGCTTTTTTGTAAATTATGATCAGCCTTCACACCTTTTCTTTGCACCTGACTGCCTGAAGTTGGGTCACATCATAAGGCACTGTTGAAAATGGAAGACAATGTAGAGAGCACTACTAGCCATGTACACTCTTTTAAAAAAATCTATTCAGTAGAAATTAGAGAAAAAGAGCACTTGCAGATATCAGAATACCTAGTTCAGTGATGGCCAAATGGCTACCAATGGCATAAGCCCCATGGGCAGAGACAGTCTTTTTGTTCTGTGTTTTTTCCTGCACCTCACAATATAAGGGGTCCTAGTCCATGAATAGATCTCCTAGGTGCTATGGTAATACAAATAAGAATATTGAGCCTAGGAAGACTAAATGTCTCAGCAAGCAATGCACCATCTTGATCTCAGAGGAGACTGCCTGGAAGAAGATGAAATATTGCACGGTGGTACCTGTGCTCATTCTGAGCTACATCTATGTTACAGATAACAACAGCTTCAATGTGTTTTATTTCATGCAGATTAAATGGGGCACTCTGTGATGTTACACCCTATATTTGTCATAGAAATATTGTTATGACATGAATATGGCATAACTAAGATATGTTTTATGCAAGGTGGGTCATGTGAGGTATCATTGAAAAGGTTATGATCTACTGAATGTGCTTATCCAATTTGTATGCATATATGATTTCTGTATCTGAGGTTAGGAATACTGACTTTATAACAAGTACAACTGCGTGTGTACTTGGGGGAACACCCACCAGACAGTAGGCAATCAGCCTGAATGAGCCATTTAAGAAGGACAACAGAATTTATAGAATCATAGAATATTAGGGTTGGAAGAGACCTCAGGAGGTCATCTAGTCCAATCCCCTGCTCAAAGAAGGATCAACATTCACTAAATTATCCCAGCCAGGGCTTTGTCAAGCTGGGCCTTAAAACCCTCTAAAGATGGAGATTCCACCACCTCCCTAGGTAACCCATTCCAGTGCGTTGGAGATACTAATCTCCCACCATCCTGAGGAACTTTGATGCTTTGACACTGCAGGGTCATCTGATGATATCACCTGGTTCAGAGTACCATCTTGGACACTGCTGGTATTTTTCCACTGGAAACAAAGGGTTCTCGCCTTATGTAAATTCTATTTAAGGCTGGAGAGTAAGGCAAACAGGACTCATCTCCATTGCCTCCCAGTCCAAGAAGGAAGATTGCTAAAAACACCTGAAGGGAAAGGCAGGGGTTGAGTCCAGGCTGAGATGGTCCAGTCTGTAAAGAGAAATAACTGGAACTCTAAGCTACAGAAACTCTGCAACTTGCCTAAAACAACATTTAGGGTGAGAAATTACATTTTGTAATCTGTTTCTTGGGCGTATTAAACTTCATTTGCATGTTTTGTTTTATTTGCTCAGTAATCTGCTATGTTCTGTTTGTTATCCTTTATAATCACTTAAAATTTACCTTTTGTAGTTAATAAACTAATTTCTTGTTTATTTCAAAACCCAGTTTGTGCCATTCATACCTTGGGGGGGGGGAGCAAAAAACTGTGCATATCTCCCTCCACATTGAGCTTGCACTGTGCAGAACTTTCTATTAAGTTCAAGACAATATTACTATGGGTTTTTGCCCCAAAGGAGGTGTGCATGTGAGTGCTGGAAAATCCCCAAGCTGATTCCTCCCACACAGAGCTGATCTCAGTGTCTGTGTCCGTTTGCAGCTGCGTGTGACCCTACCTGTGTATGTGTGCTGGAGAAGGCTTGAGGGCCTGGCACACCTAGGACAGGGTGAGGAAACCCAGGCTGGTGGAACAGGCAGAACCAGTGGGACCCCAGCACATCATTTGGCATCCCGGACAGGGGGTTCAACCTGTCACACCCTCATCTCTTGGAAAGCTGCTGATATACAGTGTTTAGTTGGTCATAGCTTGGAGGCCCTAGATGTGGTCCATTCCCCATGGCAGGGTAGAGTTGCTCTCTATAGTGAGTAGATTTTTAAGGGCTTCCATTATTTTACTCTTGCAGGCATTTGGACAATCATTCTCAATCCACCGCAAAGTGGCTGAAGATGGTGAAACACGTGAAGAGACTCTCCTGCAGGAGTCTGCATCAAAGGAAGCTTATTACCTAGGGAAGATCTTGGAGATGCAAAATGAGCTGAAACAGAGCAGGGCAGTGGTTACCAAGGTTCAAGCAGAGAATGAGAGGCTTACTGCTATTGTCCACGACCTGAAAGAGGTAAATTGATGAGGGTGAGGGAGGTGGGCGGGGGATGTGACTAAGAATGGGGTTTTTTTGAGTTTGATAAATGGTATGGCTCTGAGTCACAAAAATAGTCTTGTATCTATAAATACGGGAGTATCCTACGACGCCACAACCGTGTGTGTGTATGGGGGGGTGGGCTTTTAAAAAGAAAACAGTCTCTGTTTGAAAAGCTGCATTTGAAGTAAAACCAGGTCAGCAATTTATAATTTGAAAAGCACAGCAGGGTTTTCATTGCTTACTGTTCAGGACCTGCAGAAAGATGCACTTCTCATAAATACCTGTTTTTTGTGTTCTCTTCTATTCAGATGATTTGCTGTCTTCCTCTCACTTTCTGTTTTCTCACTCAGATTATTTTCGGTTGCCTATACCTAGCCAGAACTACCACTGCTTAGTTGTTCACTCTACTGTACAGGGGTCATGAGTTTGGTCATGTTTTGAAAGTTGGGATTAGGGAGGAAACAAACTGGCTAGCTAAGGTTACAGACTCCAGTGAATACATGTCTTCAGATTTCCTACTCTTACCATTTTCTTAATAGAATAATGACACACTGAACAAAGTGTAATAATTGGAGGTAACTATGCATCTCGGGTGCTTGTAGGCCTTTGGCCTGAGGAATGCACGTATCTCACATTACCCTCATATCCAGAAGTGTCCTGTTGCTTACATAGCTGATTGCTCCTCTCTTTCCAGGCATGCACATCTCATTGAGATTAATATCATAGGTCGTATGTGTCAGTAGGGAGTCAAGAACTGAGGTGCTGCTCTATTTTAAGTGACTGTGGACTTTGTCCCGTGTTCCACTACTGACACTAAGGCTTTTCCTACACTTGCAAGTGAAAGACAAAACTTGTGTCTTTCAGAGGTGTTTAAAAAAAAGCACACATACCACAAAAGACAAAAGTTTTGCTGATGACAAGCGCCAATGTGAACAGTGCTTTGTCAGTAGGAGCACTTTCCTGCCAACAGTGCTAACGCTGCTCGTTGGGGGTGGGAGTTTTTTGTTGGCAGGAGCACTGTCTCCTGCTGACAAACAGTGGCTACGCTGCACAACTCTTAGCGGCACAGCTGTAACGGCACAACTGTGTCGCTAAAAGCTGCATAGTGTAGACATAGTCTAAATAGAGTAGACAGAATCAGATTCCAATACACAGAAACAGGTAGGAGAAATGCCTGCCACATTTTTGAGAGCTAGACAATAACAAAGAATTGATAAGTGCTAATATAGTCATTACTGGCTGCTCTTTCCTGATTGCTCAGTTTTCAGAAAGCTGTTTAGTACATACTCTCCCAATCTGTGCCATATTCAGCCAGTTATTTGCAGCATTATTGTAGCCATGTTGGTCCCAGAATATGAGGGAGACAAGATGGATGAAGTAATATCTTTTATTAAAGCAACTTCTGTTGGTGGAAGAGGCAAGGTTTCAAGCTACACAGAGCTCTTTTTCAGATCTGCGAAAGGTAATCCCTTTTTGCAAAACAGTCACTCCATATCTGGCCCCTCAGGCCTCATCCTCAAAGGAAACCTGCACAACACCTTCAAATGACAAGTTTGGAAGTTTAACTTTGCTAGACACTGAAAATCATGGATTCAGACATACTGGGGTTTATGTGGGCATGTCTACACATAAACTGCTACAGCAGTACAGTGAAGATACAAACTACGCTGATGGGAGAATCCCTCCTGTTGGTGTAGGTATTCCACCTACCTGAGATGCTAGGTTGATGGGAGAATTTTCCCATCAACCTAGTGCTGTCTACACCTGGGGTTAGGTCTGTTTAACTGCATTGCTGAGAGCTATGGATTTTTCACCCCCCTAACTGACATAATTATACCAACCTAATTTCCAAGTGTAGACCAGGCCTGTTTCTTTACAACAATCTGTAACCTACCAACCCTTATTTGTCCCATAACTGCAGAGGTGTTAATGGCCCACTTCATTTTGCATGGTGCCTTACCACATGTGTTAACTCCTATGTTTAGCAATCTGTTCTACTTTGTATTTAGCTGTGACACTGATTACCTTTCCCACACCTGAAGAAGAGCTCTGTATAGCTTGAAAGCTTGTCTCTTTCAACAACAGAAGTTGGTCCTATAAAAGATATTACCTTACCCACCTTGTGTCTCTAATATTCAACCAGTATGTTTAATAATCCATTTACAAAGAGAAATTGGAGAAGAACATGGTCTTGTGCTGTATGAGTTAGAGAAACAAGCAAATATAAGTCCAGAATCTTTTTTTTTTTAAAGAGGGGCTGTCGTTTGTTTTTTAAAATACTTAATAAAAAAATCATAAAGTACAAATTAAATTTAACCTCCCCATGTTTAAAAAAAACATTTTTAACCACTCCTCCACAATGCTGGAGATAGTAATTTTTGTGAGTGCATCAGAACCCCACAGTATTCTGGTCTGGACTCAGTTGATCTTCTCTGGTGTGGAAAACAGATTGTTGGATTTTCCCAGTGCAGGCCCTGTTATAGGTACCATGTTGCTAAATTGCTTGAGGAAAGTGTACCTCCAACCCCCATCTGTGTTGGGAACTCTCTTCTGATTGGGTTCTGCTTCTTATTCTGGTCATGTGTTTCAGAATCAGGATGCTGATCATGTACTGTAGGAGTGTCTGGTCAGCAGTTTTCCAACAGGGCAGAAATATCTGAATCCCAGCAAGGATATTTTGAACAATCAGGACATATTTGAAAGCCGATGGTTCTTATGAGCTCTGTGAATTGAGTAATCCCAGAGTTCAAAAAAAAACATGAATTATTCCAAGGATGTGCCTGTGTGTACTACAGTCTGTCAAGCCATTTGAGCAGGATTTTCCTCATTATAAAAGGTGGGTGGGGATGGGGACTGTCAGAGCTTTCTCTGTGAGGCCTATGGGACTCTGGAACTTGTCCCACCCATCCTTGTGTGTGTGTCTGTCTCTTTCATGTACACACAGAAATAGCTTCAAATTGGTGCAAAAGACACCTGTCTGAGAGGGCTGAGGGTACGTGTCCCACAACAATGAAGGGTGAAAAGGAGTGTCTGGAGGTCTCTGACTGCCTGAGTTCCTGTTGAAATTATTACATTAATGCTGCTGAGACTTCAATGTATTATTAATGATGTGTTGTGAGGTCTAGAACCTCGGCTAGGCATCCTAAAATTATTATTTTTAAATCCAAATAAATAAATAAAAAATAAATGTTTTCAAAAGTAAGCCAGTCCTTTGTCTTCCCCACCCAAGGCCTCTGACTTGTGACATTCAAAATTTGTAGTCATAGAGTTTAAGGCCAGAAGGGACCATCAGATCATCACATCTGACCTCCTGTATATCATAGGCCAGCAAGACTACCCATCACCCATACACTAAACCCAACTACCAACATTGATTAGAGCCTCTTAAAATCTTTCAGTAATCTGAACCAGAGACCATATTCCGTTTTCATTTACTAGCTTTATAGTCATGAGGAACATTTTTCAGTAATCAGTGGCAAAGTTCAGATATATTATGGGAATGGTTGCTGGCGTCTGTGTCTATAGAAATCAATATGGTTAATAGCTTATTTAACCTTTTATGTAGCTGCATATGAACTGGTGAAAGGTGAAAATAAAGCCAAAAGTGTCACAATGTAACAGGATCTTTTTACAATATAATCTTTATCTTCTGTCACTTTTGCAGTGAATTTTGCTATATTTAAAATATTTCTGGTTTTTATGGGGGAGATTTGCAAAGGCACAAGCGGCAGTTAGGAGCCCAGTTTTGCCATTTGGGCCATTGAAAATCTCCCCCTAGAATAGCATAAGGGGGCTCAGTGCTTTATAGTCCAGCAAGAAGATGAGGCCTCTGACCTGAGGAGCTTACAGCCCTACTTTAGGCTAATTCCATATAAACAATATGTGACCAGACTCAAAATCCGGACCAGGAAGCTGTTGCGAGGGGGCCAGCTGTGGAAGTACTCTACAAGTATGGGAACTGTAAATCTGATCCGAGCACAGCTGACAGAATGTAGAAAAGCATGAAGCTAAGAGTGGGAAACAGTATCGAGGGAGGCGGTTATGAGATCAAGTTGGGCATAACCAAGATCTTGAGTTGGGACGTAGGAGGAAAAGATCAGAGATATGGGCAGAGTTGGAGCTGTGCAAAGCTTAAAAGGGTAGGCTGAGGAGTTTGAACATGATGCAGGTAAATCCCTTTTTTAGTCTCGAAACATGTTCACTGATAAGTTTTAAGGGCTGCCATTCATTCCTACCTCTCTTCAACCTATGGAAGAGGAACTTCAGATGAAACCTTGCCGGCAAAGGGATGAAACCTTATTTTGTGTCACTGGAAACCTCTGCATAGCTGTTAGGACTGCAGAAAGGTACAGCCACCACAGACCATGGCTGCCTGCAATCCAGTAGATAAAATAAATTAACATCAAGGCTTCGGTGATGGGAATGTTAAGGAGCTTAACCATCAGCATAATGACAGGTTTCAGAGTAGCAGCCATGTTCGTCTGTATTCGCAAAAAGAAAAGGAGTACTTGTGGCACCTTAGAGACTAACAAATTTATTTGAGCATAAGCTTTCGTGAGCTACAGCTCACTTCATCGGATGTAGCTCACGAAAGCTTATGCTCAAATAAATTTGTTAGTCTCTAAGGTGCCACAAGTACTCCTTTTCTTTTAACCATCAGCGTACACCTGGTTTCCAGAGGGCATGGGGAAATAAGTAGCAGTGAAAGGGTGGATGGGGAGAAGAGAACAGGGCACACACTCCCCACAGGCCTCTATCTTACACTAAGATTGGGCTGAGAGAGAGTTTTAGGATCAAGTCTTGACCCTGCTGAAGCCAATAGCAAAACTCCCATTCACTTCATTGGCATCAGGATTTCTCTTTCAATACCAAAAGGATATAGTGGATGAAACTTTGGACTATTTCTATTTCAAACCCATGCCAGACTTCATTGCTTCAGCAGTTGAAATAGTTGTGCTGTGGATCCTTTCCAAGTATGAATAGCTACTACCAGGACCTTAATCACCAGCTATTATAATTCCTTTTGTTCTGGGCCATTTAATGATGGAGAAATTTAACTGTGCATGAAATGGCCTTTTTGCTTCCAAAACTTGAGCAAGTTTTGTACCCAAATTGATTTTCAATTCCAGAGACGTTGGAAAGTTTGTATTTTTATACTAAAAAAAGGACCCTTTAAAAAATAAATATGGGCTGTTTTCATTCGGAAATGGTCCTTTAATCAGTTAAAAAAGCCACAATTATTCGTGGTTTCTCCTCCAGCCCACTCCAAAAAACCCCAAACAAATGGAATATATTTGAAAATTTTAAATAAGATGTGAAATCTTCAAATATTGAGGTTTTAAAATTTTGTTTAGATTTTTTTTTTCAGTGAAAACACAAATCAGTTCAAAATTTTTATCACGTTACCCTGGTTCCTGATTTTGTTGTTTCTCTGATGCTAGCTAGTGGCCATATTTTGAACCTGCTCAATCTACTGAAAAATAACTGAGTATTCTTGCCATGAAAGAGTAATTGTATTATCTCCTTACAAACACCTGTATAGCTTGTAAGAAAGGATCCACTTCTAGAGAGGCAGGAAAGAAAGACCTGAGAAGTGGTTAGCATGGCTTTCTAAACTGGCACCCACTTCACAATGTACTGTTGATAACTCTTATTTGAAAAGAAGCATAGAAGCTGGATGTCAGAGTGGCCCACGCAGATTGCTCTGAGGGTCTAGAACTGCCGAAGAAAAGAAGAAGGCACAGGTGGCGGCTGAACTAAAATTCATCTTTTCACTTTGCAAAGAGAGCACTCTTGTCACAATGAGTGATGTGAAAACAGAAGTAGTAGCAGTGAGTAGCTCAGGCATGAGGCAGGTTGTAGGATAAGTCATGTAAAATTGGCATCCGTGGTTTCCGGTCTGGTTGTTCCTCTAGTTAGGAATACATAAATGAAAAACTTCCTAGCTGTAAAAACAGTAGGACAATGAAACAGATGCCTAAGGAGGTCGTGGAAGTACCTTCACTGGAGGTTTTCAAAAGGAGGATGGATAGTCATCTATCTTGGATGGTTTAGACACAACAAATCCTGCATCTTGGCAGAGGGTTAGACTAGATGGCCCTTGCAGTCCCTTCTAACCCTATGGTTCTATGATGATACCATTATTGTGTGTTGAAATTTAATAACAATTTCAGATTGTTAATAACAGGATCAAATGGAATTATTTAATCAGATTATCAATCAGAGATTAGTACAGTACTAAACAGACTACAGAAAGAATAGATACATTACCACCCTTGGCCTCTACCATGTACACTGGCCAAACTGGACAGTCTCGACGTAAAAGAATAAATGGACACAAATCAGATGTCAAGAATTATAACATTCAAAAACCAGGCAGAGAACACTTCAATCTCTTTGGTCACTCGATTACAGACCTAAAAGTTGCAATTCTTCAACAAAAAAAACTTCAAAAATAGACTCCAGAGAGAGACGGCTGAATTGGAATTAATTTACAAACTGGATACAATTAACGTCGGCTTGAATAAAGACTGGGAGTGGATGGGTCATTACACAAAGTAAAACTATTTCCCCATGTTTAACGATTTTGGGAGAATCATTAATATGTGAATGAATTTAATATATAAAAAGGAGAAGAGGACTAAAAGGATTAATATTTATTAACACCATGTTTTTTGTTGTCTAACACAGGCATGTGTGGGGAAACAATTCATAAGGGCTGTGATGGAGAGTATGTACCTGCACACATGGGGGAATACTGAGTTTCATTTAGGGGTAAAAGATTTGCCTTGCTGTGAAGGGAGTGTATGAGCTGTCAGTCCTGCAACAGTCTGGACAGGTGGGCCTTGTTAGGTTAAGACGGTGTTTAAAAAGGCACTATTTGTGCTATTGAACACAAGGAAGAATGCACTCTGACAGGGCTGAGGGGACCCTGCAACCTTCTGGGGCTCAGGGATTAACAGCATAGAGGGTGAGAGTCTTGGTATTTAGTCTGCTTTGGACTCATGGGACTGCTGGCATAGTATCCCAGGGACAGCCAGGGTGTGTGTGTGAGCGAGCTAGCCCCTACAGAGGATCTGAAATAGAACCCTTTGTAATACTTATTCCTGTACTTTGCATTGCTCTGTGAACCCTGAAATCAGATGGACCCCATCAACCTGAATCAAAGGGCCAGATTAATCTGGAGTCAAATGAATTATGCTAGGGATGATTTACTATTTAAACAAATAAATCAGCAGCCTAGGGTGGTTCATGGTTTAATGACTGTTAACTGGATGAATAACCTGAGAGCCTGAGATTTTTCTACTTTCTAGTTTATCTGTAGCAAAATGGAAATTGTCTCTTTGCTTCTATAGGCACATCACATAAAAGCACCTTTAAACTGTATGAGATTTTTGAGGTCATGTTGGATTTGCTATAAATAGCTAACTGCTGCAGTGGTAGGGTTTTATTATTTAGTTACTAGACATGATGGGAATATACCCAGAAGGTTGCAGGGTCCCCTTGGCCCTGTCAGAGTGCATTCTTCCTTGTGCTCAATAGCACAAATAGTGCCTTTTTAAACACCTGATAGGAGGAAACTTTAAACAGCAGATCAGGAACCTTTTCCCTCTACCGCCCAAGTCAGAGTAGTACACCTGTAAAGCCCCGGGCACTTTTTGGGGCTATATAAAAGTAACAGTAATAACAAGGCCTCCGCCATGTGTTCACTGGCCATTCTGTTAGGTCTGTGTGGAGGAGGAGTTCCTGTCTGGTGATACCATTTGGCAAATCTACTCCTCAGCAGCCCCAACCCTGCCATGGAAGATCTGCCTTTAGAAATGTATCTTTAAAAGTGCCCTGTGCAAACTCCATTGATAGCTGGTGCCTTCTTTGGAAGTCCACCAGCTGGTTCTGATGTGTCCATGAGGTGCTGTAAACTTTGATCCTGGGCACATGTTTGGAATCCAGTCACCTGACTGTCTTTTCCTTTGCACCTTGTTGTGACATTCCGGGGTACAATCCTGACCAATGAGGGACTGTGTCACAACCCTGCAGCCCTGGGTGCCTCACAATGCTTCACTGTTGTGGCTCCCAACCTGGGCTCCTCACAAACAGCCAAACAACATGCAGGTCACACCTTGCGTGTCTGTGTATAGCCACAGTCCTGATTCAGCAATTCTGACCCCAATACTCTGTCACTAAACACTGGCCTCACTCTGGTTTACAGCAGCCTTGGTTACTACATTCAGGGTGATCCCAACATATTCCTAGTCCTGAATTTCCCCTCCGAAAAATGTTTGTTCTGCACTGTTCAGCTCTCTCCTGGACAGTCCAGACATTTTAGGTCTGTTGCCCCTGTCAGGTAACAATATACAACAATGTGCTCCTTTTAAATGGAGTTACCACACAGCCCAGTTTAACCACAACCCTGGATTAATTTTGACTAAAAAACTAAAACAAGTGTATTTAACAAAAGAAGATAGGATTTTAAGTGAGTACAAGCACAGGCAGTAAAGTCACAAATAGTTACAAGAGATGGAGATAAAACACTTCCTGATACTAAAACTTTACAAACGTGGCTTGGTTCAAGATAAAATTCTTACCACATGCTCCCAACAGCATTACTGACTGATCTTCAGGTCAGGATCCCTCCCAAAGTCAAGGAGCTGGATTCTTTTGTCATCTTTGGTTCAAGAGAGATGGATAGGGAGAGAGAACTTGGGGTGTTTTTGCCCCTCACTCTTATAGTTCAGTTACCCTTTAAAATGCAAGAGGGTCCCTGAGAGGGACCCGTAGATAAAGTTCTTTCTAGCTGAAAGCCAGGAGACATGGAGTCTGGTAGGGAGGAGGCTTTTTGCTGTTGTTTGCTAAGATGCAGACCTATTTATTCCTGCCCCCTTTCCTTGCCAAAGAATGGCCACTTGATACGTTATGGCCCATCAGCTTTGATGACATCTGGCTGTGGCATCACCTTTGTCTTTAAGGAACAGGTTTACCTACTTCCCAGACTTGTCTAGTAAACACACTTCTGTCATGATTTCAGCTTATGTTAATAACTGTACATATAATGTTGTTATGTACGTTTGACCAGAATATTATTGACCAGCAAGCTATTAGTTTTCAAAGATTATTACAGTAGTGTGCAGGGTGTGAATATAAGGGCACATCTGTCACACTTGTGTAGTCACTTACATCGATGCAAAGTGAGCAAATCAAAGTAGATGTAAATCCTTCTGATTTGATAGCATTGTAGCTCGCTTAGCACTCATTTTACACTTGTGTAATGACTATATGAGATGCATGGCAAAGGAAAATTAGGCCCCAGATATCTAAAAGGATGAGATTCTGATCCATGTCTGCAAGTGATCTAGTGGGGAAAAAAGCAGCAATTAAGCAAATTGAAGAGTAATAGTAGATTTGGCTGCACAAAGCAATAGAGAGGTACAAAATTGTAGTGAGCTCATGGAATAGTGTTTGCTAGCGCTGACCCAGATTGCATGGAAATATTTTCCTGTGCCTCATTTTGAATGTAATGATCTTTATATTTATTGGGTCACTTCCTCTGTCCTTTGTATCCACTTTTCCTGTCTTCCATGTGTCTTCCAGAAAACACCTGATAGGAGGAAACTTTAGCATTCTTTGTACCACTGACCCAGAGAATTAAGTGATGTTCTCTGGGTCAGTGCTTTGGTAACCCTGCTAGGTCTTGTCTCATTCTATAAAAGGGTACTGATACGCTACAATATGACATTACCTGTCCGTCATAGGAACAGCTGTGAGTTTGGGGAAGAACTTTCCTGAGTCTGGTTATGTCAATTGGCTTGAACTTGTGCTGAATACACTTATTAAGCAGTAGATCAGTTGAAGAATTGCAAGGCAGCCATTCACCCCCACCCACTTATTATGCATCATTGTACAGTTCCCCTGCCATTCTAAATTTCCATGCTTTCTCCCAATGACTCATTCAGCCCTCATATCTGAAACCAAATGAGGACCATATTGCATTAATTTTAACATTTGTTGAAACACAGTTCATAATATTATTACTGTTCATAATCTGATCATACATTCAAAAAAGACAATCCCATTGATTAAATGTGATTTTAACATCATTTTTTTCAGAGCAATTTTCACCCATCCAATTCTTTGTTGTTGTACTCGAACAGGCATCCACATTTGAACAAAAATATTTGTTGGTTGGTCTTGTTTCCTGTTGATGAATCTGGGACTGGGATTTAGGACACAAATTTCTGATCTGACACATAAGTGACACTGTTTTCCTTTGGCAACATTCAGGCATTTAGCTCTGCCACAAATAAAAAGACTTAAACAATGGACAGAGGGGAGGTCAAGCAAGGGTTAGACAGAATGATGGATCATTGCTAAGAGGACACTGCATAATTTACAGCATGTATGTTACTTTAATCTCTCATATTTCCTGTTTTTCTTAGCAGAAAGGGTCTTTTAAGATTGTAAACGCCAAATGAAACAAGTGCACTTTCAACAGTACTTTTTACTTTCTAGGAAGTGATAAATCAAAGCAAGAGCCAGGAGCAGGATAAGTCAGTTAAGGTACCTACTGAAACTACTGGGAAATGATTAGCCTCCTAGTTTTATTCTGTATGTATCATGGTAGCATCTAGAGCCCCAGCTGACATCAGGGCTTCTTGGTGTTGGGTTCTGTACGAACATGTAATGAGAGACAGTTCCTGTCCTGAAAAGCTTACAGTCTAGATAGACAAGGTAAAGGTTGGGAAGGGAAGTAGAGACACAAAGAAGTGAAGTGACTTGGCCAAGGTCACCCAGGAGGTTAGTGCCAGAATCAGGAATAGAACCGGGGTCCCCTGAGTTCTAGTCCAGTGCTCTATTCACTGGACCATGCTGCCACTAAACCCTAAAAGTCGTCTTATGTGATCCCTATGATTAATATTATTAATTATTATTATTATTGGGAATTTTTTTTCTAATACGTAACAATTGAATGACCAGTCCTTGTTTATAGATGAGGGAGTCCCAGTGGGAAACATCTGTGCTGATTCAGTCTTATATAGTTATTGTTGGCTAAAAATAACTTAGGCTAGCCGAAGGCTTTTCAGAAAGTGATGGACTAAGTCAATTGTTGGCATTATTCGTATATGCTATTAAATCCTGAGTGCCAGTTTTACAAATCTTTGCAAAGGGATCTGGATTCTTCAGGAGCAGTGGGCCATGTTCTGTGCTGACTCTCACCCAATGACTTTAGGGGCTTGCACGGGGGTAAATCAGAAAAGAAATTTACCTCCTGTGTCTAACGGTTTGAGGCTTCAGTCTGCTTCAGTTTGTTTTGAGTTCAAGTGTTTAATAATGATATGAGATGTCAAGTTACAGGCTCAATGGACATTTATGTAAATTGAGATTATTAGTCAAAGATTAATATAGCACAGTGAAGAATACAGAAAGAAGGGTTTGATACGTTACCCACCTGAGCTGAAGACTGGAGAAGTGACTTGATTCACTCATAACTTACTCCCCAAAACACTTCTCTTGTGTACTGTTCAAGACACAGAAATTTCTTTCCTACAATTGAGCTTAGTATAGGTTTTGTCCCAGATATCTCACAATCCAAAGTTACCCATAGTGCTGTATGGGGGAATCATTATGTAGTGAGCCTTATCAAAAGAAGCACCTTGCATGTGGAGCCAGGAAGGCAAGTCAGCAACACCAATCTTTATGGTTTTCAGCAACAAGTAAAGTGTTTACTGCTACTTAAGGTTATGCATTTAGGGATTAATAACAAGAATTTTAGTTACAAGTTGGGGACGCATCAATTAGAAGTAACAGAAGAGGAGAAGGAGCTTGGAGTATTGGTTGATCATAGGATGACTATGAGCTGCCAATGTGATATGGCTGTGAAAAAAGCTAATGCGGTTTTGGGATGCATCAGGAGAGGCATTTCCAGTAGGGATAAGGAGGTTTTAGTACCATTATACAAGGCACTGGTGAGACCTCACCTAGAATATTGTGTGCAGTTCTGGTCTCCCATGTTTAAAAAGGATGAATTCAAACTGGAGCAGCTACAGAGAAGGGCTACTAGGATGATCCGAGGAATGGAAAACTTGTCTTATGAAAGGAGACTTAAGGAGCTTGGCTTGTTTAGCCTAACTAAAAGAAGGTTGAGGGGAGATATGATTGCTCTCTATAAATATATCAGAGGGATAAATACAGGAGAGGGAGAGGAATTATTTCAGCTCAGCACCAATGTGGACACAAGAACAAATGGGTATAAACTGGCCACCAGGAAGTTTAGACTTGAAATCAGACGAAGGTTTTTAACCATCAGAGGAGTGAAGTTTTTGAATAACCTTCCAAGGGAAGCAGTGGGGGCAAAAGATCTATCTGGTTTTAAGATTCTGCTCGATAAGTTTATGGAGGAGATGGTATGATGGGATAATGTGATTTTGGTAAGTAATTGATCTTTAAATATTCAGGGTAAATAGGACTAATCCCCTGAGATGGGATATTAGATGGATGGGATCTGAGTTACCCAAAAAGAATTTTCTGTAGTATCTGGCTGGTGAATCTTGCCCATATGCTCAGGGTTTAGCTGATTGCCATATTTGGGGTCGGGAAGGAATTTTCCTCCAGGGCAGATTGGAGAGGCCCTGGAGGTTTTTCGCTTTCCTCTGTAGCATGGGGCATGGGTGACTTGAGGGAGGCTTCTCTGCTCCTTGAAGTCTTTGAACCATGATTTAAGGACTTCAATAGCTCAGACATAGGTGAGGTTTTTCATAGGAATGGGTGGGTGAGATTCTGTGGCCTGCGCTGTGCAGGAGGTTGGACTATATGATCAGAATGGTCCCTTCTGACCTTAGTATCTATGAATTTATGAATCTTTTTTTTAAAAATGTTATCATAGTAGGTTGGCAACAGTTATGACAAATTTCAGAGTAGCAGCCATGTTAGTCTGTATTCGCAAAAAGAAAAGGAGTACTTGTGGCACCTTAGAGACTAACAAATTTATTTGAGCATAAGCTTTCGTGAGCTACAGCTCAGTGAGACTAAATTTGTTAGTCTCTAAGGTGCCACAAGTACTCCTTTTCTTAGTTATGACAAATAATCTAAAGACAGCTGCAGCTGAGCCATGATTACAGAAACCATCTATGACAAAAGTGATTCTTACTGATATAAACATCAATCAATGGTTCTTTATTTCATTAATCACAAAACACATCTGATAACAAACATTCCCTGTCAATCACCAGTGGTCCCTCTCTAGATGTCTGGGGTACACCCACACTGCAACAAAAAATCCATGGCACTGGTCACAGAGCCCAGGTCAGTTGACACAGGCTTGCAGGGCTCAGGCTGTGGGGCTAAACACTGCAGTCTATACTTTGGGCTTGGGCTGGAGCCTAGGCTCTGGGACTCTCCCACATTGTGCGGTCTGGGAGCCGAGGCTCCAGCCCAAGTCTGAACGTCTACACAACAATTTTTAGCCCTGTAGCCTGAGCCCCATATGCCCGAGTCAGCTGGCCTAGGACAGCTGCAGCCATGCTGCAGAGTTTTTATTGCAGTGTAGACAAAGTTACTACAAGTCAGCGGGATCAGAGCAAGGGAGTACATGCATTCCATTATTGATTTAAATACATTCCATTATTTGGTCACCTCCTAAAATTCAATCTAAATACAGGGATGTTTTCAGTTTGTTTTCTACCTTGTGCCCTATACCTTTCACTTTGGTTTATACATTTAAAAAAAAGATTTTGGTTGATATATTAAACAATCATAGGGATTGTTGTTGTTCTAGTGTTTGATTCTCCAAAAGGAATAAAAAACTTAACCTAAAAATCAGAAATGTCTGCTGAAAGTCCTCAAAACTTGAGTGGAGAAGCAGACACCATGGAAGTCTCAGAGACTATGTCATTGATAAGAATGTCTTAAGAATAGTAAAAAGAACAAGGAAAGCAGTGATCCATATTGCTAGGTATCCTGAGCACCTTCCAGAACAAGAGAGTTCAAACAGCTTGTCAGGCTGAAGATCTTGTCAGTCATTCAGTATCAGAAGACATCTTGCATGCATCATAAGTTTTCTGCCTTGGTTGGGGTGTGTGAGAATGAGAGAGAGAGACACAACAATAGCAGAGCTCATAAAGGTGAAGTATTCCTGGTAGTCAAAAGTCATGTGCCACAGTGGAAAAACCAACATGGATCTGTCTCCTTGGAACTGCAGGTTATATTGTGGCTCTGACTTGCTTAACATTTGATTACTGACTTTCTCATGTTTACCAAGAAAGGGCATATCCATGCCCACCTTCTCAATCTACTGGCTCTGTCAGCTGCTCTTGGTTCAGTCTCTCTAGGGGTCCTAGCTTTCTCCTAAGTGGCCCCCTTCAATTCATCTACAGCAGTGGTTCTCAAGCTTATTTGATCATGCTCCACTTCTTTGTGTCTGGAATAGTTTACCCCACCCCACCCCACAAGTACATATATCGATATATGCGGCCGTGCTTCACTTCACTCAGTTTCAGCTTTTTTGTTTTTTCACTTCAGTTGGTTTTTTTTTTTCTGTTGCACGAATGAGCCAACAATCTATTGTAATAAGAAAAAAAGCAAAACTGCGATTGTGGGACATGCTTACAATTAAATGTGAGCACCACGTTGTAGCAAATGGATTATCATACAGATGGCAATGACTCTGGTATAATGCTCTGCAAGCTAACGCAAATCTGTCAAAATGCACAGCACCATATAGAGACAAATACACAGCGCCATGTGAGGACCTGATATGTCTGGAAGAATTAGCGTTGGTAGTTATTCATTGCTGTGGGTAAAATGTGGTCAGCCTGGTTGCTTGTATGTAGGGATGACTCGCCTCTTTCTTCTGTCCGTGCTCGGTATAGGGTGTATAAACCCTCTTACAGGCTCCCTAACCAATTCAGGATCATGTTCATATTGCCTTCTTTGTTGTAAGGCACACTGTGGACATTCTGATGATGAGCCAAATATGTGCAGGATTTTCTGTATGGCACTGTATGAAATGTAATATGGTTTCCTGAGGAAGACATTTTGTTGGTGGGGGGGACCACTTCACTTTTGCATTTGTAATGGCTAACAGCACAGAACTGATTTGTAACGTAAGACCTCACAGGTTTAGAGGTTCATTATGAGTTCACTTAGCAAAACCAAAAGCTTTATGATCTCTTTGAGGCAGAGACCATCTTTTCATTATGTGCCTATCACAACATAGCCCTGATTGGTGCTACCACAATACAAATAATAAATGGCAAGGAAAATATCAGTGACTCAGGTTAGAGCATTTCCGTTTCCTTATTTATTAAACAAATGCCAAATCTCATCTTATCCTTATGCATGGGGGCGGGCGGTCACACTGTGATTGCAAGCTGGATGTTAAGATCTAAGAGGAATCTCTTCAAGTGGTGAGGAGCAGCATGTTCAAGGTGTTATAAAGTTGGTTTTAGTTAATAATGTGAGATAAGCCAAACTCTAAGGTGCCACAAGTACTCCTGTTCTTTTTGCAGACTCAACCAGTTTGCTGATCCAAGATAAATCAGCACAATACAAAGAGGTTATACATTACCAACTCTGGGGACCTGTCTTGCAATGTCAGTCCTGAAATCATGGGCTTACTTCTGCTTATTTTATACTACCCTTGTTTATACACAACAAAGGGAGATGCTCCAAACTCCACTATATATGCACCAACCTTTAATCTTTTCTCAGAGCTGTGATTAGACATTTTAGCACCTGGGACGAGGAAGCCTATTTGTACCTCCTACCAGAGGCAATGCATGGAAGGGGGCACACAGGGTCACGTGTCCCCTCTCGAATTTTTTGGTTGCACCCGCCCGTCCACCCCCACAACCCAGACAGTCTTAATGGGCCATTGAGGTTAAGTGGGTTGGAGGTGGTGCTCCCTCTCTGAGCCCTGCTGTGCCGGTGCGACCGAGCCCCACTTGGCATTGCTGGCCCTTCACTATCAATCCTCACATATTGCCTCTGCCCCCTACTGTGTTTTTTTGTCATTTCTCTGCCCCATTTTTCTACCCCCATGGCTTTGCGCCCTGGGCAGCTGCCTTGCTCACCCCACCCTGGTTACAGCCCTGTCTCTTCTGATCTGGTTCCATAAATATGTTGCAAAACACAGAAACCAAGCAGACCCCAGCACAGATATCTGTACCTGGTAGTCTGCACATATTTCACAAGCTTCAACAGGGCATACGTTTTATTCTCTGACACACTTGTCAAATAAAGAACAGAGCTATACCTACACACAACAGAGATTGCAATACTTTACCTTCTTAGTAGATTTTCAAAATGCATTTCATAGCTCTACTTACAGTTCTTACTTTTACAACTTAAAATGGATACAAAGCGTTTTAAAATGTATGCTAGATCTTATTTGGTTACTATTAGCTATTTTCTTATGTAGTTGCACAACATACCTTATCCCATCACCTTTTTAGTTACAGTCATAAAACCATTTGCATACTTTAGTTAATGTTTCTATTTGTGAGAACTGGATTCACAGTTCTTAGTACACTTCCATGTCCTTAGTACAGTTCCACTCCTTGTATGGAAACCACCATTGCAACATCAGTACTATAGTTTTTCAGGCAATATTTTCCCACTTCACCTTTGGTCTAGCCCAGGGGTGGCCAACCTGTGGCTCCAAGCCACATGCGGCTTTTCCAAGGTTAATATGCAGCTCCTTACCTAGACACTGATTCTGGGGCTGGAGCGACAGGCGCTGATTGGTGGGGGCTGCTGGCAGGCTGGGGAGCAGATGCGGGGCTGCTG
Organism: Dermochelys coriacea; assembly: GCF_009764565.3. Lineage (NCBI taxonomy): Eukaryota > Metazoa > Chordata > Testudines > Dermochelyidae > Dermochelys > Dermochelys coriacea. Next base: position 245,423,281 of record NC_050068.2, read on the forward strand.
ATGTATTACTGTGGCTCTTTGGCAATGTACATTGATAAATTCTGGCTCCTTCTCAGGCTCAGGTTGGCCACCCCTGCTCTAGCCATAGAGCATTATGGGACTCTGATTCAGTTTTGCCAACAATGGTGACATGACCCCAGCAGGAAAAACATTGTCAGATGAAACCAGATTGAGCCCAAGCCTAACTCTGACCAGACTGAAGTGCAAGACTCACTTTTTGGTAAAATCTTTTGCTAGTAATCATTTACTTACAAAAACAAAGGAGGAAGTGGAATCAAAACTCCTGATTAAGGCTATGTTTTAGTCATGGGTATTTTCAGTAAAAGTCATGGACAGGTCACGGGCAGTAAACAAAAATTCATGACTTGTTGTGACAACTAGTGGGGAGGGACACAGGGGGCTCCAGCCAAAAGGGGGCATGTGACCTCACCATGTGATGCCCCCCCATGACTTCTCCCCACCCTATCCCCAGCCCGGGACTCCCACACTCTCCCCATCTCGACCCTTCCCCATCCCCAGGTTACTTGGTGAAGAGGGGCTGTGTCCCGCTGCGCTGCGCAGCTGCACTGCGCCAGGTAGTGCCCCACCAGGCAGCATGGCCGGAAGAGGAAAGGCTCTGTTCCTGCTGGCTGCTGGTCCCTTGCCCTCCTCCTCCGCCCCGGCATTTGGGGAGGGTCATGTGACCCTCTGGGTCCCTCCCACCCATTGCCCTTGTTGGCCCGTGACTTGTCCATGACTTTTACTATGTACCCTTAGCTAAAACTTGGGCCGGGGTTGCTTGTGGGGGAGGGTTGGCCGGGGGCATCATGGGTGCTGGAAGGGGCCCAGAACCCTGCTGGTGCTCGGGGGTGTGGGAGGTGGCCCGCAGGCCAGGGGTGTGGCAGTGCATGGCCTAGGACCCCCGCTGGGGGCGGGTAGTGGGCCATGGTGGCACATGACCCAGGACACAGCTGGAGGGGGAGAGGGTTGGCAGGGCTGGTGGGCTCCCTACCTGGCTCTGATTGGCATGCCCCTGCAGCTCCTTTGGGGAGGCAAGGCCAGGGACACTCCGTGGAGTCCGTGCGCTGCTCCCGCCACAAGTGCCGGCTCCGCAGCTCCCATTGGCTAGGAACCATAGCCAACGGGAACTGCAGGGGTGGCACCTGCGGTTGCAGGTGGCGCGCAGAGCCCCCTGACCCCTCCACATAGGAGCTGTAGGAGCATGCCAGTGAGAGCTGGGGTCCACTCCCCTAGGTGATCCGTGACCTCCCTGACAGACACGCAGTCTTACTCATGATACCATTGAGAAGCAGCACAAGTGGCGGACGGGCGGGTCTAGCCATCCCCAATACACACCTAATGTCTCTGATGAGAATGCACTCAGGAGAGTCTAACTCCTCCTGCCTCTCAAACTGCTATGCCCTCATTCTGTTAGCGTACTAACTCGCTCAGAGTTAGTGCAAGTGTCTCTCCTTGAGTTGGGAATCACTTGTCCAGCTTGAAGGGTAGACCTATCCTTAAGCACATTCTTGTCCACCTTGCTGTATAGAGTCCTAAAAGTTTAAGGCATACCCTCAAGTTAATTTATCCTTTGTTTTTGTTTTTGTTTGGTGTTTTTTTGTACTCCATGTCATATACTCAGGCAGAACTCCTGATTGAATTCAATGGGACCTTCATCTCCGAAAACAAAAGGCTGCTATGCAAATCAGGAGTCATCCTTTGCATGGCAATGTGGTGCCATTGCTCAGTACCATCCTCCACAGGGTAGAGTCTTTCATGCAATTCCCTCGTCTCACTGAAAACCCGAAACTCATTACCATTTTGGCACTTCAGTGAAATTGCTAATAAGTTCTTGGCTTTCAACATGAAGTCTAATTGTGCCTTCCGTGTCATTCCCTTTTTTCAAGGAGAAAAATGCCAGAGGAAGATGGCACAAAGGTGATTAGTGTGAGAAACTCAAGGATTCCATTCCAGTGTCTTTTTTACTTTATTACTGTGTATGAGGCAAGCTGTTTATTTTTAGTTGTTCTCAATAACCAGTGCTAGTCAGCATCCAGGAAGAGGGCACCAAGTCAATCAGAGGTCAGACAGTGTTATCACCCTTTCATTGTGATGGTCAAATCCACTTTTAAGCTTCAGGATTGAGGTAAATGCACTTTTGTTGGCAAATGCTTTAGATGTGTACGTGCAGATGATCATACAAAATTACAACTTGGCAGCTTCTGTAACTAATTCTTTCAAAACACAACGTGGGTCGAACTGGGTATTAATACAGATTTTCTTTACTGTGATGTTTTCTTTATACACAGCCCCCTTTCTTTGTACAGCAGCGCTTCACCCAAATGTGTCCTGGAAAACACCACAGTAGATACCTTTTTAAATGTCAAGGGAACATACTCAGAATGCCTATGTTTTTGCTGGCTTTAGAATTGCATTTAAATAATTACCATGGAATGACAATGTCAGCATCACAGAGAGAGAGGTTTAACTACAGCCCACTTCCCAGTAGTGTTGCGGAGTTGGTGGTGAGAATGGGATATCAGAATTCTAATGCTAGCTATATTCCTGTGAGTTATGGAGTTGTGCTACACTTCTGTCTCCTGCACAATAACTCACACGCTATGTTAGCTGTCATGAGAGAGATGGTAACAAAATGAGGAACTATCCTGTAGTTTGAGCAAAATCTGTATAGCAAAATAAATGTATTTAAATTAGGGTTTTTTTGGGTTAAAATTTCAAGAGCTAAATTCTGATCAGGGCAGGAAAAGTGGTGTCACCCCTCCCAAAATTGGCGCATACATGTGCTTCAAAAGTAGTAAGAAAAACAGGAAGGTAAACATTAGAATAAATAAAAATATACAAGAGGATTGCGTGGCCCGCCTCTGGTTTTGAAGTACCCAGTGCAATTTTCTGCACTGAACTGAGGAAAAAAATTGAAGATGAGATCAGTCTTTTAGCTAACCCTGTGTGAGCACCAAGGCCCTCCCAATTCATCCCGACTTGACTCAACCTACAGAAAATGCCTAGTTAAAGGGGCAGGCTTTGCAATGTAGCCAGAAGTGAACAAACAGAAGTTACAGTCAGAGTGAAGAATCAGATGTGCAGGTCCTCTTGCAAGGGCTTAGGATATGGCTCCAGAACTGAGGTTCCAGTCAAGGACACACCTTAGCATGTGCCTAAATTTAAGCATGTGGATAATCTCACTATAGCACATAGGATGTTAGCACACAGATAGTCTCTTTAACTATACAGTTAGGGTATGTCTACACTTTTGAGCTGCATAGGTGATTCCCAGGACGAGGTGAGACACTCATGCCATCTCTCATTGTGCTAGCACACTAAAAATAAAATGAAATCCCAGCAGCATGAGCAGCAGGTGGGGCTAGCCACCCCAAATACACACTTAGTGTCTTAAGGGAGTCTAGCCCCTCCTGCCACTCAAGCTACCAGGCTACATTCTATTTTTAGTGGTTAGCTCGCTCAGAGCTAGCGTGAGTGTCTCTCCTCGAGCTGGGAATCCCTTGTCCAGCTTGAAGGATAGACATATCCTTAGTCATGTTCTTGTCCACATTACTGAATGGAGGTCTAAAAGCTTAAGGGATACCCTCAATTTGATTTCTCCTGTGTTTATTTTTGGTAATTATTATGATAAACATTTTCCTGTGCAACCATTCCAGTCAAACAGATATGGAATAAAGATTCTGACTGTTCAAAAAGGTTGATATAGATTTCCCTGATTAGCTTGAAATTGCCTTTGGTCCACACGGTATTGTAGATCTGAGAAACAACTGCAGATTGGGTTTGTCTGTTTATTTTGGGGGAAACTATAGGTAGAGCCCAGCTGTCCCCGGTCACGCTCGTGTGTTCAAGCGGCGCGCACAGCCCAGGACAGGAGTCCCTTCCAAGCAGCCATCTGTCTCCCCTGTCTGGGGCTGTGCATGCTGCTTGAACAGATAAGCGTGACCAGGGACAGCTGCTGGTGAGCTTGGTGCCAAACCAAGTGGGCAGGGCTGGAGGCGGGGCTGTGGCTGGTACAGCTGTGCCAGAGGAGTGCCGGCGCAGGGCGCTGGCTCCTGGGAATGGCTGCCCCACGTGCTGCTCCTTTCGCTGCTGCGGTTCCCGGTACATCCCTGCATCTCCACAGATACTGATTTATATCTGTGGGTATAAATTTGTATCCGCACAGGGCTCTAACTATAGGGCTCAGGTCTTTGTTCATATTCTGCCTTGTCCCCTCCCGTCCCTAAGTAAAAAAGCTATATTCCTCATAAAGCAGATTGTCTGTCCAAATCACTAGCTGCATTTCTGTCCATTCTTTTGACATGTTTGGTATACTGGTTCTTCACACCTCATTTTGCATTTTTATGCCTTATAAATATTTTAGGAAGTTCATAGGAAGGAAACTCTGATACGTAAGTGTAATTGTTTTCAAACTTAAGATTAAGTACATAAGAGCTGGCATACAGCATGGTCCATCTTGCCCAGTATCCTGTCTCCAACAGTGGCCCATATCAGAGCTTCAGGGAGAGTGTACAGAACAGGGCAATTATGGAATAATTCACCCTAGTATTGCCTGATCTATAGATTGTGCATTAATTATATTGATTACTGCAGAATTCCCAGTTAACGTTGGGTAGGTTCTTATCCCAAAATTAGGCCTAAGTATTATTAAAATTAAAGTTTAGTCGGGAACCCCAATGTGCATAGTTGCATCATTCACTCTTGGGAAAGACTGTCTATGTTTGTAATAGTTTTATTAAGCCACATAGCAACGTTACAAACACTCCAATCCAGCAAGGTAGATAGAGATAATGCAGAACATGCATCTGGGCATCCATTTGCAAAAGCACCCCAAGTGCTATTCGTCGTCCTCATTCTCACCAATCCCGTCTCCATCATCCTCAGTGGTTGTCATCCTGGCCTCTCCCAAAAATGACACGTCCCAAGGGTCGCAGGCTGGGATACAGTTTTCATAATGTGTTACACTGATGCCACTTTGCTTAATTCGTATTCAGTAGGTGCGTCATCCCCTTCTCCTTATCTGTATTTCTTCACCTTACTGATGTTGGGATGCCATTCTCCCATAGGTTCTAGGCCTTGTACCTCAAGCTTCTTGGCATATATGTCAATTAGTTACCATGGCACTCTTGTGATAGGCATCAGCTGATGTTCCTGATTTAAAATATCCCATGCTGGTATAAACTGGCATCTTGTGCTTACCTATCAGCAGGTTAGTCATTACAGCATTCTGTCTTGTGATGTCTTATGATCTCTAGGGTTACTCCTGGCTTAGCTGCTTATGCTAAGGCTTTTGGGCCATATGCCTTGTTTAGCTAAGCTGTTGTCTTGGAGGCTCATTACATTACTGCCTTAACTTATGGCTATGCCCTACCTAGGAAATACCTAGACCTATAGGCTACACCTGTCTTAATTCTTGATACTAGACCCATCATTTATAACTTTTTCGAATTTTCCATTCTTCCCTCCGTTCCCTTTTAAAAATAATGAGTTACTCTTCCTCCCAAAGCAGCTATATAATTTCTTTCTCCTCAATTTGTTATGAGAGAAGGAGTTACTCATCACAGTGGTAATTCTAGTTAAAAATAAATCATCCTATACATTTTAAATGACTGAATTTTAAATTACTGTACGAGTTTAAAAATACCATTCAATTATTCTCAGTTTGAAGTTATTTTTATTTAAGTTATTATATATATATAACTTCTTCTCCAAGGGAAAAACAAAAATGACAGTGAATGTTTCGAAGTATTAAATGTAAACGGTTTCAGACCAATGGGGAGAAAAAAAGCACCATTTAGAAACCCATTTGGATTTGGAAACATGAAATAATGAAACAACAATCGTGGTACTCCTGTTTATGAAATCCTCCTCCATTTAGAATGTTATCAATAGCAATACATTTGCCTTGTTTCCCTGTCAGATGTAATCGAGGGCAGCCACATCACCTGCCTCCTGCTGAATTCAGCTTGTGAATTGCATGAGTGCACCAAGGGCTAGACTACTGGAACTCAGTGAATACTATTACCTAGCTTCACACTGCAGCAATTAGAAGACAATAATGAACCAACTAGCAACTTTGCTTAAGAGGCATTTTTTCCTGTAGTTTGTTTAATCTGTTTTGTGTATGTGTGTGCGCACACACACACAAGCACACTTTTTTTTTCTTCCCAAAGAACAGGCAGTAAGACAGATGTATATGCTACAGATTGAAGCCCATCTGAGTTTCCCTAGTATAGCATCTATACATGAAACTAAGAAATGTAAAAGATACCAATCCTTTACCTATTCATAGTAGCCAATGATCCAGCCCTTGTAACTGGCATGTATGAAGGAGAATGTGCCTTAACCATCTCCTTAACATTTTAAAGGCAGGATGGTTAGTAAAACAACATTCTTTAACTAAAACTTCAAAGTACTTGTTTTCATGGGGAGTGAATTAATTATGATTCTGTTGTCATCAGTGGTATCATTTCAATTATAAAACATCATACTAATTTAAAATGATTTCAGGGGTGTTCTTTCCATCAGGGAATCGAAAGCGAAGATAGGATTTTCATAGTTCAAGAATTATTAAAGCTGTGTATATCAAATCATACAGCACTGACCTCTTCCCAAGGAACAGCAAGCAAGCCCCAGGGTTAATGAAAAACAGAGACGGCTCAGTCCTTATTTCTTGCTGGATCACTTTCACTTAAGATGCAGTAAAAACACAATGGTTCCTACAACACTGAATAGCCTAAACATCCAAAAAGATTTGGCGTCTGTTGAGTCTGAACTAGAAATGATCAGGCAAGCAGGAAAAAAATGAACAGATTTGCCCAGTCTTTAGGCTTAAAATCTTCCTTCACAATGTATTAGTGTTGTTTCTTTGTTCTTTTTAATCTCCAGGGTGAACATCAACCCCTTTTGTAAATATTTGCACAAAAGAGTTTGGAATATATATATATTATATATATATATCTTTTCCTTTTCTTGCAAGAGGAGTTATTGCAATAGCAAATCCTGCTGTACTTCACAGCTTGTCCCTCAGTTATGAAAATTATTTATATTACAATTTCAATGTCTGTTTTGTACATGACCTCTGGGAGACAACCATGATACTTTGAACATGATGTGGTGGTGTTACTCATGAAGATAATCACAGCAGAATTTTGCTGCAGTTGTGAACTTCACACATCCTCAGCCACTGAGACATTGTATTTAGATAGATAGATGGACTGTGTGTCAGATTGCGTGTGGATAGATAATGTGTGTATAAAGGACTGATCCAAAGCTCACTGGAATCAGTAGGAGTATTTCCACTGAGTGCAGTGAATTTTCCATCACTTCCATCCATTATATAATTATGTATATAATACGTAGGTTTTTATGACGTGACGGCAGAGGCAACTGGTTGGGGGTGGCAAACATCTTAAAATCGACCACTATGAAGTACATCCCACATGGTCACCGCAAGGCTTTCACCCCCTGCTGGACAAAAGAATCAGAGTCTCTCTTGAGGGAATATGAAAAGAGCGGCAACCCAGATAAAGCCACTGTGTTGCTTGAGTCCTTGAATTCGGTGCGCCTGGAAAAGTGGACAGAGACCACTGAAAGCCTTGATTTCACCCATTCAGGCCATAAGGCATGGGCTCTTTTGCGGCAACTTGGAGGATCCCAGCCAGTAACAAAACGCTCAGCAAAGGTGACAGCTAATGCTGTTTTCTCTCATCTTTCTAACAGCAAGACACTGACAGACAAGATTACATGCCAGGAGGTCCAGCGGGAACTCTGCAGAAACCTTCAACGATGCCTGGAGGAATTTCCTGTGATGTTGCACTCTTTTTGATTTTATAAAAATATGCTAATGAGTGTGAATATAATATAACTGGAATATGCTTCATGCAAAAGGTCTCTTGTAAGGTATCATTACAAAGCTTATAATCTACTGAGTGTGTTCATCCTATTTGTATAAATGTATCATTCTTGTATCTGAAACTAGAAATATAAAATATAACTCTGAGGTCCTATTGTAGTTATGCAAAGTGTGGGCCATTAATGGTGGTTTGGAATCTTAATGGCTCCCATTAACTAGGACAATTGACTGTAGATGGCTCCGTTTTACTTGTAAGTCTTCCTGTATACCTGTGGGCTGGCAAGTGGGTAATGAAGTCTTACAGTGATATGTGATCATGTCACCTGAACTGGAATTCATCTTTAACCTGGTGCTTTTCCATTGAGACAAGGGATGGAAACCCAGAGGGACAAAGGATTACCGCCTTATGCAAAAGATATATAAGTGGGTGGAACAGAACAAATGGGGCGGCCATCATGAGAAATCCCCTAACTATCACTTGAGCTGGAACAAGGGCTGTACCGGGGAAAGGATTGTGCCCAGACTAGGAAGGCATCCAGTCTGTGAAAGAAACTTATTGAAACATCTCTTGGCAGCAATGACTGGGGACCACGCCTTAAGGTACACCTTAATGGCCAGATCCCTGGCACAATCAAAAAACTTGGTCTTAGAGTAGCAGCCGTGTTAGTCTGTATTCGCAAAAAGAAAAGGAGTACTTGTGGCACCTTAGAGACTAACAAATTTATTTGAGCATAAGCTTTCGTGAGCTACAGCTCACTTCATCGGATGCATTTGGTGGAAAATACAGTGGGGAGATTTATATACACAAACAGAGAATATGAAACAATGGGTTTTATCATACACACTGTAAGGAGAGTGATCACTTAAGATGACCCATCACCAGCAGGGGGTGGGGGGCAGGAGGAAAACCTTTCATGGTGACAAGCAAGGTGGGCCATTTCCAGCAGTTAACAAGAATGTCTGAGGAACAGTGGGGGGGGGAAATAACATGGGGAAATAGTTTTACTTTGTGTAATGACCCATCCACTCCCAGTCTCTATTCAAGCCTAAGATAATTGTATCCAGTTTGAAAATTATATCCAATTCAGCAGTCTCTCGCTGGAGTCTGTTTTGAAGTTTTTTTGTTGAAGAATAGCCACTCTCAGGTCTGTAATCGAGTGACCGGAGAGATTGAAGTGTTCTCCGACTGGTTTTTGAATGTTATAATTCTTGATGTCTGATTTGTGTCCATTTATTCTTTTACGTAGAGACTGTCCAGTTTGACCAATGTCCATGGCAGAGGGGCATTGCTGGCACATGATGGCATATATCACATTGGTAGATGTGCAGGTGAACGAGCCTCTGATAGTGTGGCTGATGTGATTAGGCCCTATGATGGTGTCCCCTGAATAGATATGTGGACAGAGTTGGCAATGGGCTTTGTTGCAAGGATAGGTTCCTGGGTTAGAGGTTCTGTTGTGTGGTGTGTGGTTGCTGGTGAGTATTTGCTTCAGGTTAGGGGGCTGTCTATAAGCAAGGACTGGCCTGTCTCCCAAGATCTGTGAGAGTGATGGGTCGTCCTTCAGGATAGGTTGTAGATCCCTGATGATGCGTTGGAGAGGTTTTAGTTGGGGGCTGAAGGTGATGGCTAGTGGCGTTCTGTTATTTTCTTTGTTGGGCCTGTCCTGTAGTAGGTGACTTCTGGGTATTCTTCTGGCTCTGTCAATCTCTTTCTTCACTTCAGCAGGTGGGTACTGTAGTTGTAAGAATGCATGATAGAGAACTTGTAGGTGTTTGTCTCTGTCTGAGGGGTTAGAGCAAATGCGGTTATATTGTAGAGCTTGGCTGTAGATAATGGATCGTGTGGTGTGATCTGGATGAAAGCTAGAGGCATGTAGGTAGGAATAGCGGTCAGTAGGTTTCCGATATAGGGTGGTGTTTATGTGACCATCGCTTATTAGCACCGTAGTGTCCAGGAAGTGGATCTCTTATGTGGACTGGTCCAGCCTGAGGTTGATGATGGGATGGAAATTGTTGAAATCCTGGTGGAATTCCTCAAGGGCTTCTTTTCCATGGGTCCAGATGATGAAGATGTCATCAATGTAGCGCAAGTAGAGTAGGGGCATTAGGGGACGAGAGCTGAGGAAGCGTTGTTCTAAGTCAGCCATAAAAATGTTGGCAAACTTGGTCTTTTCACTGATATTTTTCACCTTTACCTCCAGCTTTCATTCACCAACAGTAGGAATCAGCTCTACACTGTAAGCTCTCAGTTTTATCCGCTTGTTGTGAATTCTTGTCCCCCCCCATCCCTGCCCCAAGTTTTTTTATACTCAAGTCTGGTATAACATGGGCTTGGGCATCAGTGTCCAATTTAAAGTCACAAGGCTTCCAGTTGTTTCTAGTGTAATAGTACAGTAATTAGATGCTGCTTCTTGCAAAATTCCTATGAAAAGTTCTTTGCTGTTGCTTGCACTGTTGTGATCCTCCTCTTTGTGCAGCAAATGTACACTTTGTGTCTTTAGGAGCGCAGTCTCACAATCAGCCTGCTCTGCTTGGCTCAACTGCCGACTATTGTAGACATCCAGCACCTCATCCCCCAACTACATTTAGGAAGCTAGCTGCCTTTTGCTTGCTTGGATTCTCAATGGCTCTACTTGCTCACATGTAAAGGCTGAACTGCTGCTCGAACCTCCTCCAGGTGTCTGTTGAATGACTGGAAAATTTAATTTCCCTTGGAGCCCTCAGTTGCTCCATTTTTACTTTTTTTTTTTAAGTGTTCACACCACGTAATCTGACCACTTATATCCAACCCCACTCCTAGTACCATGTTGTGCTCTGTGGGATGTGATGAAGGAGTCAGAAGCCAGTGTTTGAGGAAGATGCTTCTTTATTGACGTTAACACCCAGCCTGTAACAGCATTTCTAACTTGGAGGTAGAGCTGCTCCGATTTAACTGAACTCCTCAGGTTAAATCCATCAATTTATTAGAGCTGCCACGGAGAAAAGAGAGAGCAGAGTCAAAGACTAGCTCTTAAAGAGACATGATCCTCACAGGTATCTCATGACATTCTGATTAAAAAATGACCACTTTACAGTATCAACAAAGTACATGTATTAGATGGATTAAGAAAGGGCTAAATGACAGAACTCAGAAAGTAGTTGTCAATGGGGAATCTTCCTCAAATGGGGGTGTTTCTAATGCAGTTCTGCAGGGATCGGTATTAGGCTCAATATTTTCATCTATGATCTGGAAATAAATATAAAATCATTACTGAATAAAATTTGTAATTGATGATGACTGAGAAGCCACACAGGGCCATCTGAATCACTTGGTAAGCTGGGCTGATTCAAACAAAATATGTTTTAATACAGCCAGATTCTAGGAATAAGGGAGACCATGCCTACAGAATGGGGACTGTATCTTGGAATGCAGTGACTTTGAAAAGGATTTAGGAGTCATAATGAAGAAGCTGCTCAGCACGAGCTCCCAGTGTGATGCTCTGGATAATGAGTTCCTTGGATGTATAAACTGGGGAATAGCAAGGAAGAGCATAGAGATTGATACCTCTGTATTCAGCATTGATAAGACCAACACTGTAATAGTTGTACTGCAAGAGTGGATACAGTTCTGTGCCCACATTTTAAAAATTGGCGAGGGTGCAGAAAAGAGCTGCAAAAATTATATCAGTGCTGAAGAAAATGAGAGGCAGTGAGAGATGTAAGGAGCTCAATTTCTTTATCAAAAAGAAGTGTGAGAGGTGACAATATAAATCCATGGTACGCCACACCTTGAATATCGTGTGCAGTTCTGGTCACCCCATCTCAAAACAGATATATTAGAATTGGAAAAGGAAAGGAGAAGGGTAATAAAAATGATTAAGAGCATGGGACAACATTCAGAGGAGGAGAGATTAAGAAGACTGGCTCGGATTGTTCAGCTTTGAAAAGAGATGAATTAGAGGGAATAGGATAGAGGTCTATAAAACCGTGATGGGTGTGGAGAAAGTAAATAAGGAAGTGTTGTTTACCCCTTCACATAACACAAGAATCAGGGGTCACCCAATGAAATTAGTAGGCAGCAGGTTTAAAACAAACAAAAGGAAATACTGCTTCGTACAACTTCTTCAGTCAACCTGTGGGGACTCATTGCAAGGGGATGTTGTGAAGGCAAAAACTATACTAGGGTTAAAAAAAGAACTAGATAATTTCATGGAGGATAGGTCTATCAATGGCTATTAGCCAAGATGATCAAGGAGGCAGCCCCAGTCTCTGTATGTCCCTAGCCTCTGATTGCCAGAAGCTGGGAATAGTTCACAAGGGATGGATTGCTTGATGATTGCTTGTTCTGTTTATTCCCTCGGAAGCACCTGGCATTGGCGGCTGTGTGAAGACAGGATACTGGGCTAGATTGAGCATTGGTCTGACCAAGTGTGATCATTCTTCTGAATTGATTAGTACATAAGAACCTTCGGGGAAGAAAATACTGGACACTAAAGGGTTTTTAATCTCGCAGAGAAAGACATAACAAAAACCAATGGCTGGAAGGTGAAACCAGGCAGATTCCAGTTGGAAATAAGGCTCATATTTTTAACAGTGAGGCTAATTAACCATTGGAACTAAGTACCACAGCATATGGTAGATTATCCAGCTCTTGATGTCTTCAGTTCAAGACTGGATAGCTTTCTGGAAGTTATGCTTTCGTTATTCGGCTCAACACAGGGGTAACTGGGTGAAATTTAATGGTCTATGGTATACAGGTGATCAGACTAGATCTAGTGGTCCCTTCTTGCCTTAAACCAAGGGCGCAGCTACGGGTGGGCTTGGGTGGGCCGCAGCCCACCCACTTAGCATCCAGACCCATCCCTCAGCCCTGGCTTTGCTCTGGCCCCAGCACTAGCCCTGCCCAGAACCGGAGGATGCCGCACACTGGGTGCACATACCTCCAGCCCGACTGGAAGACGAGGGACAGCAGCGGCACAGCAACGGAGAGCCTGACTAGCATGCCACTCACGCTGCAGCAGGAGGAGGGTGGCCGACCTGCCTCCCCATCTGGCTGGGCGATCATCAAAAAATGTAGGCTTGCAGTCTTGGGGAGCCGGGCCCAGAGTGGGACAGTGCAACGGGGATGGGTGCCGGGAGCCATGCGAACTGGAGAGCGGCATCTTCTCCTGGAGCTGGGTGTATGTCTGGGGCTCTGGCCAGAGTGCCCATCGGTCCCCACAAGCTGGACTGGAGGGGGTAGGTGTAGGCAGGCCCCCTGACCCCTCCTGCACCCCGGTCATTGCCTGGCCACCCGAAGTCAGGGCCCACCTAAATGTCCCATGCTAGCTACACCACTGCCTTAAACTGTATGAATGAATCTATGAGAAGTGATAACTTTCCACTGGAACAAGGACAATTTAAAAATAATAAAACTGGGATCCATTACTGCACAGAGGTTGCCAGCAGTGAGAGAGTTAAGGAGGCATTAGCAAGAAGACCACAATAGCCACAGGCTAGCATGGCTTTTCATTCCATGTATTTAATCACTTCTGTTTAATGATAACTTGTTATGCCATACTCTGTAAGGTTCAAGAACACGTCCCTCTTAGTTATGCCACTGGCTTAGTAGAGGCAGAACTGATCTCCTTTCTAGTCTTTGATGACTCAAAGGATCCAGTTTTTTTAAAGCTAGCATGCAGTAGACAGAGGAACAAAGTGTATCTTCAGGCCCAACAGTGATGCCATTCCAGAGTGTGGTAATACAGGGAGTGAAAGTTGTGAAGTACAATGAATGCATGTCACTTCCTTTACCTCAGGGGTGGGGAACCTTTTTTTCTATCAGAGGCCATTGACCCACAGAAAATATCAGTCGTGGGCCACACACAATCCTGTGGCAGGGGGCGGGTGCGAAGGCTCAAGGCTTCCCCCTGCAGTGTGGTGCAAAGGCTTGGGGCTTCCTCTAGGTTCTGGAGTGGGGCCAGAAATGAGGGGTTCAGGGGCAGGAGGGAGTGATGGCTCCAGCTGGGGGTGCCGGCTCTGGGCTGGGGCTGGAGATGAGGTACAGGAGGGGGCTCCAGGCTGGGGCCAAGGGGTTTGGAGTGTGGGAGGAGGTTCAGGGCTGGGACAGGGAGTTGGGGTGCGGGGTCTGGGAGGGAGTTAGTGTGCGGGAGGGGATTCCTACTTGAGGCGTGGTGCGGGCTCCAGCTGGGCGGCACTTACCTCAGGCGGCTCCCAGTTGGCAGCACAGTGGGGCTAAGGCAGGCTCCCTGCGTTCCGTGGCTCTGTGCTGCTCCCAGAATGTTCCCTATGTGTCTGGCATGTTACCTATGCGGCGGTGCTGCCAGGCAGCTCTGCGTGGTGCGCGCTGCCCAAGCCCACAGGTGCTGCCCCTGCAGCTCCCATTGACCTCAGTTCCCAGCCAATGGGAGCTGCCGAGTTGGCGCTTGGGGTGGGGGCAGCGCATGGAGCTTCTCTGATTGCACCAGTGCCTAGGGGGACCACAGGGACATGCCAGCTGCTTCTGGGAGCTGTGCGGAGCCAACCGGACTTTTAACAGCCTGGCAACTCTAGCTTCCCGCCACAGCTGGGCAAGCTGGCAATTGTGGCTCTAGCCCTGCAGCGGGCGGGGGGCGGGGGAGGTACCAAGTCTTGGGGCTTCCAGCCTGTGGTGCGGAGACTTGCCACGGGCCGGATGAAATTAGGCAGCGGGACAGATCCGACCCACAGGCCATAGGTTCCCTACCCCTGCTTTTCCTGAAGCACATAACTTAGGGCCTGTCAAGTGCCATCACATGAAGGAATGTGCCATTTCCACCTATTAGTCTCTGCATTCAGTCTCCTTGCATTCCTTCCTCCATTAGGAATTTTTATTATTTCACTGAGATTAGCTCTAATTTTTAATAATTATTTATTGTAGCCTAGTCTACAATTACGGAGATGGAATCTGTGTTTTCAAGTTAACTGTCCTCCAGATGGATTCCAATTTTTTGTTTTTCATAATCCTGTGTTTCTATGGTGCAGTTCATGAAGAGTCGATAACCTATTATCACTCAAAACAGGGATGGAAAAAAAGTAATTTTGTGTGATTGATATTTTAGGAGTGAAATTCAGTTTGTCCTTTCAATTTATTTTAGAAACAAAACTTCCATCTTCTCCAGAACCCAGAATGATATTTTTTAAATTAAGATTTTACTGGAATTTTCATGAACAGTAAAGCTAATTTTCTTAAAAGAAAAGTAACAAGTGACATAACAAACATTGAAGCATTACCGTGGTCTTTCAGCATAGTGCAGTACTGATGGTAAAGCTGAATTCCCCAAGAAGAAGCTTTCAACTCCATTGCAGCTCCTATTGATCGGTACTAAGCTTGTTATACCTCTTCTTTCATTTGCCTGGTTAAACAGTAGGTAAGTTAGTGCAAGCATCCTTGCCTAGCTAAACAACAGCAATTAAGGTAGTGCAGGAAGCCTTCATTTTCATACACTTTTAAGTAAAAAGATCAATTTAAAAATAATCAACCTAGTTTATTTAAAGAGCTACTGACGAATTGAGCAAAATTTGAAAAATCCCACTTTGAAACAATTCTGCCTCTAGCTTAATTCATCCTTGGCAAATCATTTTTCAAGCCATATGTGTATTTCATGCTGTTCCACTATAGTTCTCAAAATGCTTTGCAGTGTAAGTATTACTAAATATTACTAGAGTAAATCTCAGAGCCCCCTGTCAGGATCAGGATTTCACTATGTTGGGTGTTTTAAACACGATGAGCATGACTTGTGCTTGTCTACGCTGGCCAGCCATTCATTGTCAACCTAGTGTTAGCTAACTTTCCTCTTCACTATTATGTTGAAAAAAGTTTTCCGTGCGGAGACAAGCTCATTAGAAGGACTGGGTAGGTTAAGCATCCTCTTGTCTGGATGTTGATTCACAGATAAGCTGGTTCCAGTAGACATTGGCTGGCGCTGAACCTGTCTGAGGAGTTCTCTTTGTGTAGCACACTAGATGGCGGAAAGGAAGGTTAGCACCCAGGCCTGTCTGAAATAGTCTGTGCTCAGGATTAAGTTCAACAGGCTTCTTGCAGTTATGTCATGTGACTTTGGGCAGAGGTGTTGTCCAAGAGAGAGTGGGTGGGGTAAGCAGGACAGCAGCAGAAAGTTGATAGAGCCCTGGTCTACACAACAAACTTATGTCGGTATAACTACATCACTCCGGGGTGTGGAAAATCCAGTGCTATAAGTGTAGACTAGCCCCGAGTAATCAAGGGTCTTCTGGCTAAAATACAATTCCCTTTATAGAGACAAGGTGGGTGATGAGGTAATATATTTTACTGTACCAGCTTCTGTTGGTGAGAGAGACAAGCTTTTGAGCATAGGGCTCCTTTATTGCTCACTAACTCGCAAGTGTAGCCAAGCCCACAGAGCTCTGCTTCAGGTCTGGGAAATGTAGTCAGAGTGTCACAGCTAAATACAGAGTGGAACAGATTGTTAAGCATAAGTAGTTAACACATATTTTAAGGGACCATTCTTGGTGAAATGGCCCATTAACACCCATCCAGTCATAGGTTTCAGAGTAGCAGCCGTGTTAGTCTGTATTCGCAAAAAGAAAAGGAGTACTTGTGGCACCTTAGAGATGCATCCGATGAAGTGAGCTGTAGCTCACGAAAGCTTATGCTCTAATAAATTTGTTAGTCTCTAAGGTGCCACAAGTACTCCTTTTCTTCATCCAGTCATAGAGAGGAAAGGTCGGTCTGGGGGGGGTGGGAGAAAGGCAACTGGGGGAGGGGAGGGCTGGGCTGTTAGTGGGGCATACACAAAGGGCCAGCCTCCTCCAGGACACAACCAACTTCATCCACAAACTCCACAACATTAACAACCTCTCTCAGAACACCATCCGTGCTACCATGGATGTCACTTCTCTATACACCAACACCCTTTACAATGACAGCATGGCTGCCTGCCTCAAATATTTACAAGACAATGGACAACCCTTAGATATCCACCCCAAACACATCACCAAACTCATCCATTTCATCCTCACCCATAACAATTTTACATTCAACAACACATACTTTGTCCAAACCCTGAGAATAGCCATGGGTACTGAGATGGCTCCCCAGTATGCCAACCTCTTCATGGGCCACCTCGAAGAAGAATTTCTGGACAACTGCACCATGAAACCAATGTTATAAATAAGATACATTGATGATATTTTCATCCTCTGCACAAACAACTTAAAAATCCCTCATAGATTTCCACCACAACTTCAGCAATCACCGTCTATCCATTAAACTCTCTCTGGAACACTACCACACTAGCATCAACTTCCTGGACACAACAATGGAACCCTACAGACAACCATATACAAGAAATCCACAGATCATCACACCTATCTTTATAGGTCCAGTAACAACCCCAACCACACTGTGAAATCTATTATCTACTGCTAGGCACTCTGATACCACAGAATATGCTCCAAAGAGAAAGTCCAGAATATACACCTTAACACAATCAAAACTGCCATCACCAAACAAGGACACTACACTCGAAATGTAGATCACATCATGGAACAGGTCACACAAATACCCCAAGAAGACCTTCTTCAATGCAGAAATAAAATCCCCTCTGACCACACACCCCTAGTTATCACCTACCACCCCACACTGAAACCCATACTGGGTATCATCAAACTACTACTACCCATACTCAGTGGGGATCCCATCCTGAAAGAAATGTTTCCTGAATCCCCTCTTCTGGCCTTCAAATATCACCCGAACCTCTCCAAGCTCACAATCAGAAGGAAGATCCCCCAAACCAGGACACACCAACTCAAAGCAGCACCAGACCCTGCTAAGAACAACAGATGCAAAACCTGCAGACACATCTCCACTGCCACAATGATCAACCCACCTTTCAAGATCCATCGGTCCTGCACATGCATATCACAACATGTGATGTACCTCATCCAGGACCGGCTCTAGGTTTTTTGCTGCCCCAAGCTCAGATGGGGCTGGGGCTTGCAGGCGACGCTGGAAGCACAGGGAGTGATGTCACCTTCTCCCAGCATCTGCAGGGGCTTTACCTCCTCCCACCTGGCCGCGCAGAGAAGCCCCGATATAAGGGGTGACACAAGGCAGCGCAGCAGCCAGTGCGCAGATGAGGTGGCACAGCCCCAGCTCCCCGGCAGGACTCACTCTCTCCTCCCCAGGTAGTGGCTGGGCCCTGGCAGCTCAGCATCCCAGGGCTGGGGCTTCCCCTTCCCGCTGCGGCTGGGGGCGTGGTGTCCTCGCCCCATCTAAGTGGCACAGCTCTGAGAGCACAACTGCCCCGAAAAAAAAGGATGGCCAGAATGCCGCCCCTGGAAATGTGCCGCCCCAAGCACATGCTTGCTTTGCTGGTGCCTAGAGCCGCTCCTAACCTCATCCAGTGCACTAAATGTTGCAATAACAACTATGTGGGTGAAACAAGACAGTCACTATGTTCTTGAATGAACTCATACAGGAAAATGATAAAAGTCAAAAACACCACATCACCTGTGGATGAACACACTTTTCACAAAGCGATCACTCCATATCTGACCTCTCAGTCCTCATCCTCAGAGGAAACCTGCACAACACTTTCAAAAGGTGAGCCTGAGATCTTAAATTCATAACTTTGCTAGACACTAAAAATCATGGACTGAATAGAAACACTGGATTTATTGTTTATTACAACAATCTATAACCCACTAACAACTCCCCTCTTCCTTTCCCCTCTATGACTAGAGGGGTGTTAACAGGCCACTTCAACTTGAATGGTCCACTGAAAGATGTATTAACTACATATGCTAAACAATCTGTTCCACTGAGTAAGTTTCCCAGACCTGAAGGAAAGCTCTGTATAAGCTCTAAAGCTTGTCTCTCTCACAAACAGACGTTGGTCCAATAAAAGCTATTAACTCATCCATCTTGTCTCTCTAACATCCTGGGACCCACACAGCTACAACAACACTGCATAATTGCCTTTATAAATAATGGGGCCATATTTGGGGTTTCTGAGAGTGGAGTTGCCTGTGTGCAGTTTCGCTGCTGTTGTTTGCTATCATTCCGGTAAAGGTAAATAGGGCTGCTTTACGTTTTGTGAATAAAAACACACAAGGAGGGAAATAGCCTGAACCTGGGTCACATATTGCTCTTCCAGTGGGATAATAACCTGCTGCAAAGCCCCCAAATCTGCTATCACTGGGCAAAGGGGCAACGGAAAATTCATTTTTCCCCCTAACATCACCAGTCACCCAAACATCCTTTGCACCCAGACAGGGGCTGGATCACTTTCCAAAAGGACAAAAGCCTTTTCCAGCCTGCTCATTCACTCTTCACCACCTGCTTTTCATGTGTAGACTTACATCCTTCTGAGCCTGACTCCTGTGTTTTAGCCATCCATAATATCTAAACAGGGTTAAAGTAGGCCCATGTATATGCTCCATCTTCTACTGAGATAGTGAATAATACTCCACAATGCCAGTATGGAAGTGTCATGACCGTTCACATTTGTGTATTTGTCATGATTCAAAGACTATAAAACTTAGTTATTGTGGAAAACAGACTAGATTTGCACAGGCATAAAGCTTTGAAATGTACAGAGCATGTTCTGTTGTTTGATCCTGCAGAAGAATCACCCTGGTGGATTTGGGAATTTTTTATAATAAGACAGATAACTGGCTACCAGAAACACCCATCCTCTCAGACCAGAGAGCTTCAGAAGCTCTTTTCCACTCTTTTGGTTTCATCTTATTTTCTAGGATTGGCAAAGTGATAGGCAAATCTTCATGAGTTTGTGTTATGGTCTCTTTGTTTTAGGGAACTGTTATTAGTCTGTTAGTATTAGTAGAACTGCTAGTATCAAGATGCATCAAACACCCCTTAGTCTACACAATATATTTGCAAATCTTGGACCAAATGAATTGCTGGTATAACTAAAGTGATTTGTTGGGTGAGAGACGAGATCCACTCCAGTTAATACAAGGGTTTCTTTTAGCTTTTATTATGTATGTTTTAAGACAATGCTATTATTACCTATAAATTACATATACATACAAAAAGCAGACAAGCTAAGAAAAGTAAATGATCAAATTACTTCCCTGGGGACAGGGTAATGCTTTTCAAATCTCTGGTCTCTGCTATCTTTGACTGTTCTTCCCTTGCTTTTTCTCCACTTTCTTATTATCAATCATTTATCTTTTATCCTCTTTTTTCTAACTTTGTGCAGACTCAATTTATCAAGTTACCTTGTTGGGTCTATATTCATGCCATTCCATTTTAAACCCTAATTAAAACATCCTCATGCATAAATCACAGTATCTAACCTAAATTAATACATTTTTACTTATCCTGATGAAAGTAACTTTCATCTGGTTGCAGGTTTCAGCGTGGTAGCCGTGTTAGTCTGTATCAGCAAAAAGAACGATGAGTCCTTGTTAGTCTCTAAGGTGCCACAAATACTCCTTGTTCTTTTTTCATCTGGTTAGTTCCCAGCTCTGCTTTTACTCCCACTGACTTTACCCACCAGTTCTTGTCTTAGAACAGATATTGTTCTAATTACTGCTCTGTTCCTGTGGCCTTGAGTAGAGCTGTCCTTAGGATTTATGGGGCTCTATGCAGTATTATTAAACTGGCACCCCTATGCCCAGCGGAAGCCTGGACTCGCATGTGAATTTTAGACAAAGGTGGTCTTTTGAAGGATTTATTTAAAAAACTATATGTCTGAAGATCCAAGTATTTAAGGCTAAAGATGAATACTCAGATTGTGCATCTAAAAATCTATGCAAGGATTTTTTAGAGATGCAATTTTTAATCTTCAGCAACACACTAATGAAATATTTTTAAAGCAAATTTTAAACTAAGGTCCTGTAAACTAACATATTCTGAGTAAATATTACAGTAATGCATAACTGTTTTTGTCAGTAAATTCAGAAACTGACAGTATATACCTGGAGATTGGCAAATGTCTGTTAAATAGCTTCATTACTGCTTGAATGGCTCTTTAACAGTTTCAGTGTTGTGCTAATAGGTCTGGCAGGCTGGAAGGCTTTTTCACTTTTAAATACTAGATCCCTCCAGAGGAAGACTCACCAGGCTGTAGCAGCCAGCTGTGGAGGGAGCCTGCAGGAGAGATCAGAACAGGGATAGGAAGAGTTGGGATGGTGGACACTAAGACCCAGGGGTGCCCCAAATTTTCAGGTGCCCCACACAGCCACGTATGCTGTGTATGCCTAAAGACAGCCCTGGCCATGAGTTTTGCTTGTTTTTGTTGGCAGGGACGTGATGTATTGCAGTATGGATTTACTCTTGGAAGTGTCAGGAAACATTATTTGGTGCTGGGTTCATAGTAGCAGCCTCACGAAAGCTTATGCTCTAATAAATTTGTTAGTCTCTAAGGTGCCACAAGTACTCCTTTTCATTATTTGGTGCTGTTGTCTAAATATCCCACAATTTTCCATTTCGGGGGGGGGGAACCCAAAATACTAGCATTTTACCATGCTAGCCACATAGAATTATAGAATCAGAGACTATCAGGGTTGGAAGGAACCTCAGGAGGTCATCTAGTCCAACCCCCTGCTCAAAGCAGGACCAATCCCCAACTAAATCACCCCAGCCAGGGATTTGTCAAGCCTGACCTTAAAAAACCTCTAAGGAAGGAGATTCCACCACCTCCCTAGGTAACCCATTCCAATGCTTCACCACCCTCCTGGTGAAAATGTTTTTCCTAATATCCAACCTAAATCTCCCGCACTGCAACTTGAGACCATGACTCCTCTTAACATTCTCTTTCACAGATGAATCACTTTCTCAACTCATACTAGTAATGCTGCAATTCCTATTGCTTCTTCAGTAGTACTGCCATATGTTCTTCTCTCCATATGCTTACAGAGATAATGTAACCAGTATGTGTTCCACAGCAAACATTAATCTGATTCATATGTGAAATAGCAGACTATGGAGAAATATTCTATCTGTGCTCAAACCTTTTTGCTTACAAAATTATATTTTTTTTTAAAAAATTGTAAATATATAGTATTTACAGCTTTTTTTGTACAGTATGATATTGTTTAGCTAATATCTGTTTGCCACTTACATACCATAGCACTTTTCACCTTCCAGGCACCGAACAAGTATTAATCCTCTCAACTTTACAGTGATGGGAGTATATTTCTACTCATTTTATTGATGGGGAAACTAAGGCACCCTGACCTCTGCTACTCAGAGTTGGATTTTTAAAGGTATTTAGGCACCTATCTGCAGCTTTAGGTGCCTAAATATTTTTTAAAAACTAGCCTTTAGTGATTTTACTGATGACATAGTGGGAATCAGTGATGCAGCTAGGACTAAAACTCAGGAGTTCCTAGCTCCCTGTCTAATGTTCAGACCACTAGACTATATTCATTCTTCCCTCTGCCTCCACTTCAAATAAAAACACATTCTTTAGTAATACAATATGATGCATACACATTGGCCCCAAGGAACTAAAGTAAACTTCAATTAATAAGGTAGGTAACCTTCATTTATTCTTCGTGTCCTCTGCATATTCCCACTCCGGGGGTGTGCCAAGAATCAATTAATGCAACTTTTTATTCATTTGCCAGTATTGGTGGAATGTTTTCTAATTGTATTGGTACCAGTCTATTATTGCTATTTCTTCTATTTCCTTCTCGGGCAGAGGATGGACTCCATGAGTTAGTAGCTTTTTTCATATCTCTAATTACTATAGTCCCAATGTAAGGAAAATACAGAACACTCGTTAGTATTTTATGGTGGCATTTTAAATTAAATTAAAGTACAGTTCCTTTTATAAACTTTACAGTCAGCAAAGCTTTGTTAATAAATTAAGTGTCCCTAATGTAATGATAGGGGTTTGAAATATAATTTATACTTTAAACAAATGTTTCATTTTAAAAATATTCTCTCCCCATCAGCTGTTTCCCATTTCCCTGTCACTTTCAAAGCTGTCTTCTGTTGCTAAATCCAAGATTCTAATTGAGATTCTAAGCAGGAAAAAATTGCATCATTGGCTTTTGTTTATCTGTGAAAGCCCATATTAATGGAGACTGTTCCATATAAAGAAGTGCACTTTCATCTGTGAGAACAAAGGATAGATCTGGTATGAAACCAGTGCTGTAGCATATCAATGTTTTCAAAGGGCCCAACAGCGCTAGTAGGTGCTCCATCCAGAAACATTAGAGCTTCCTTTAATGAGTGTGGTACACCTCTGATGAAGTGACAAACTACACTGTGCAATAAGAAGGAGCTCAGTCTCCAAATCTTTTCCCAGGGATGGAAGGGATGGGTCCTTTGAGCATCACTCACAGTCTGGAGGAGCCTTTTGTTTCAAATTCCCTGCGTGAGAGTGACCATGCTTTCGGCCATAGAAGGCTGCACACTGCTCGCTCCCCGTACACTTCCAAGGTGGCCAGAAATTTGGGATCTGATACATAGCCCAGTGAAGCCAATGGTTTTTGTTGTTTTGTTTTCTTTATTGACTTTAGTGGGTTTAGATCAGCCTCTTAGGGTTTTTCTAAATTAGAAAGAGGCTGAGATTAAATCAGCATTACCTAACAGGTATTCCCTAACCTTGGCCTAACCACAATCTTTCCCCTAGTGTTAGGTACAAGTTAACATACTTTACCTCAGCTAGTTATATTGAGGTAAAAGGTGTTAACCTGCATCTACAATAGGGAAAAGGTCAGGTTAAGCTATGACATGTTAACTGCCCCCTTGATAACCTTGACTACTTTTCCTAGTTCATACAACTTTTAGGTCATGCCCAGGCTAGGGAAAAAAGGTGTATTTTAATACACTAGCTAACGCATAGTACCATACATGCTAAAATGTTAGATTTTAAACTCTTTGGGGCAGGGGCATTTTTTTTTTGTTTTGTGTCTGTGCAGCACCTAGTACACTGGGGTCTTGGTCCATGACTGGGGCTCCTAGGCAGTATGTTAGTACCAATAAACAACATTAACAACAACTGCTGTGGACAAGACTAGTTATAATTTTAACATGTGCTAGCTGGTAGAAATACACTTGAGGTTCCCTCTTTGGGCTTTCCTTGACCTGGTAATATGATACAGTTACAGCTTGCCTTGTCCACACTAGGACTTTAATACACGCTAGTTAATATGTTAGCTAATACGTGTTAAAAAAAATTTTCCCAGCGAACAGACAGCCTAAATACCTTGATAGCATTCCTCCCAGCCCCACTCCCTTGGCAGGCCAACAGCACAGAATAACTCTCATATTTACTATTTACATTCACTTCCTTGTTTCTCTGAAGTGTTTCTGCTTCAATTCCAAATCTCTTCCCAGGCTCATGATCTTGGTGAGATTACGGAGCTTGGAAGTTTTAATCAAAAAGAAAACTTGGTTGCTGGAAGATACTAAGGTTCACAGAACATGAGGGGAAATGCCACTGCAGAGGCCAGAGCACTCATGGCTTCGGGGATTTTGGGTTGTCTCTCTCCCGCCCTCCCTCCCCCCCCTTTTTAATGATGCATAAAGAGCTAAAGTGGTTTTTTTACATTAGAAGTTAAACTACTATCTGGCATTGAAAACTGACTGAGGAATGAGTGAAATTGCATCATGCGTCAAGACCATGAGTGTTGAGCAAGTGAGAAGGAAAGATAGACAGCCACTTTACCAGACTGCTTCATCTGTTCTTATTTTACAATATATAACCAGTTACTGTTTAGAATATTAAAGCATAGAGCACAAACTAGAATACAAGTTGAAACAAGAGCATTTAGGTAATTGTTCCCTGGTATTTCATCTTAGTTGTGTTGTGGTTTGATTTAGATTATCGAGGAAACGTCAGAAAACTGAGGCTCAGTCAGCTTTATAAGTCACACAAGAGAACGCAACACAGAAAGGAAAGGGTTAATACATTACCAAACCAACCTGGGAAACAGCATCTCTCAGCATCCAATCTGTTCTGAAATTAGGGGCTCACTTTTGCTCCTTATAACCCTTGTTTACAACAAAATGGAAGATTCACAAATCCCACAGAATTCCCTAGGATTTATGCACCAGTTCTTATCAGTTTCTTATCTTGTTTTGAGCGTAGTTTTCGAGAAGTCAGCAAAATCTAAGAGACATGTTGCCCTAACCTAGCTTGGTACAGAGAGCATGTTAGCTGAGCATCAGCAAAATTGTTTGTCTTGGCATGGGCCTCTCTGATATGTCTCTTTAGCTCATGCTGAAATACAACACTTCACATCTCCTCTTGGTTAAAGAGCATCCTGGGAAGAGCTTAACATGAAGAAAATTCATAGTTATATAAATGCATTAATACATACATGTATATGAGCACTATGAATTGAATAGGATGCTGGTTAACACAGATTACAACCATCTAACGTCAGTGCAGTTCAAAGTTATTCAATTTAGCATTAATATAAAGCATTCTAAATATAATATTTATTTACTACTAGCTACTTTCTTATGTTTGTTACACAAACACCTTATGAAATCAGACTTGTAGTTACAGCAATAAAGCAATTTACATTTTTGTTAATACATATGCTGATGAGAGCTGATTTCATAATACATCTGTTTACAAGAATCAGCTTCACAGACCCCAGTACAGTTTCATTCCTTATATTCATAGATTCAAAGGCCAGAAGGGAACAGAGTGATTATCTTGTCTGACCTCCGGTATAACACAGGCCATTGGACTTCCCAAAACAATTCCTAGACCATCTCTGTTAGAAAAACATCCACTCATGATTTAAAAAGTCATCAGTAAATTTAACTTTCATAAATTGTTCCAATGGCTAATTGCTCTTGGTGTTAAAAATGTATGCCTTATTTTCAGTCTGAATTTGTCTAGCTTTAACTTCCAGCCATTGGATTGTGTTAAACCTTTTTCTGCTAAGTTGAAGAGCCCATTATTAAATATTTGTTCCTCATTTTGATACTTATGGACTCTAATCAAGTCACCCCTGAACTTTCTCTTTGTTAAACTAAATAGATTGAGCTCTTTGAGTTTATCACTATAAGGTGTGATTTCTAATCGTGTAATCATTCTCATTGCTCTTCTCAACCCCCTCCAGTTTATCAACATCCTTTTTGAATTGTGGACACCAGAACTGGACACAGTATTCCATCAGAGGTTGCACCAGTGCTCTATATAGAGATCAAATTACCTCTCTACTACTACTCGAAAATTCCCTGTTTATGCATCCCAGAGTTGCATTAGCTCTTTCTGCCACAGCATCACACTGAGCTTCAATGAATCTGCGTTTTCCCATGGAAAAAGAGTTTCATCAAAAAATTCCCAACTAGCTCTATTTGTATACTTTAAAATATTAACTATTGATTCTTTAGTGAGGGTACTATCGTGGTGTAAAGAATGAGCTGTTTTTTGACTACTGTGACAAAGCTCTGTCCTTCTCTACATGGGTCCCGTGTTTCCTGGCAGATTTTTGCTAGCCTCAGAGGCTCACTCTGACCCTCCACATAACCCTTCTCTCTCTAGAGACAAGGGCCACAGTCTACTGAGCCATTTTCATCATAAGCCAGCAATGGAGGTGAGGAGAAACTATCCTCCCTTGCACAGTTTCTGTTGTCTCCCAGTCTCAGTGATTAATCAGGAGGGGGCAAAGGGGGGAGCCCAGCCCTGCCCTCTACTCCAGGCTCCAGCCCAGGGACCCTAATAGTATCAGCTGTGGTAGCTGACCTTTTAGAAACATGACATGTACAATTCCCTGGGATACTTCCCCCACAGCAGCCCTCACTTCCTCAAGCTCCACTTCACCCTTACCTCACGGCCTCCTTCCTTGTGCCTGATATGGTGTGTACTACTCAGCCTCTCCAACCGCACAACTTCCTCCCACAGCTCCTGACATGCACACCCACCTGACTAACTGGGAGGCTTTTAACTAGTTTCAGCCAGTCCCTGATTGGCTTCAGGTGTCTCAATCAACCTAACCTTCTCCCTGCCTTCTGGAAAGTTCTTAATTGGCCCCAGGTGTCTTAACTGACCTGAAGCAGCTGCCATTTCACTTATCCTGGTTTCAGGAATTTGTTTAGCCTGGAGTTAATATATCTATCTCCCACTACTTTTCTATAGACATCTGGCCTTGCCCCGTCACAATACTTACTTCTGGGCATCCTCAGGGAAGACGTTTTGGATGAAGTATATTTAATTCTTTCCTTTTTTAAAAAAAAAACAAGATTTCACTGAGATTTTTCTCAAGAGAATTATTGCAATCAACCCAGCTTCCTAAGCAGCCCTTCAATAAGAACCCCATATAGAAGCCCAGTGGTAAGTAAAAACAAACTCCATCCTAAGGCAACAAATTTTAAATTCAAGCATTTAAAGGGTTAATACAAGCAAGAGTAATGAAAAAAAGTGGATTTAAATATGATTTTAACCCCATTCCCTCCATTTCTAATGTTATTGAGTTTCAGGCAAACCCTCAGGGCGAAGGGATATTGTTTGTTACTTGCTACTACATTCCGTGCTTATTTGACTTCGAAAACAATAATTTAATTGTAGGGTTCAGCTACCATGTATCTCATGTCTGAGTAGCTCTCAGGCTGATTATATCATGAGTAATTGGCCCTTGTATTCTTTTTTCATAGAATATATTATGTTTGGGACGTTTTCTGGTATCATGCAGCGTATCTTGATATTTCTCACTTGATCAGTCCTTTAAAGCTGAGATAGAAAATTGTCACTGTAAAAGTCACCTTTGATGACTGTAAGATGGGAAGTAAGAGTACTGGAGGTGTTATCTGTATTTTAAAATAAATAAAAGAAAGGTCAGAGCAAAATAGTCAAGACCATGTTTAAAATCAATTTATAATGAACTGGCAGAGAAAAAACACACGTCAGTTATCAAGGAATTCACATAACCTCCAATGACGGTTTGTTTTACTAAGGGCTTGTCTTACACTGGCACTTTACAGCGCTGCAACTTTCTCGCTCTGGGGTGTGAAAAAAACACGCCCCTGAGTGCTGCAAGTTTCAGTGCTGTAATGTGTCAGTATAGACAGTGCACCAGTGCTGGGAACTACGCCCCTCATGGAGGTGGGTTTTTTAGAATTCCCAGCGCTGTGCCATGACTACACAAGCCATGTTAAAGTGCTGCCACTGCTTTAACATTGCCAGTGAAGACGTGCCTACGCCTTGCATATAGCAATTAATATTAATGAATTACCACGTGTGCCAAAACCAGTACAAAGGTGGTATTTAACATTCAGCCCTGAAAGACGTAGTTTACCATCAGAGAAGAATCTCATCTTTGTTCCTAACTCATTGCTGAAGTCACTCAAACACAGTGGCAAAAGCAAAAATGCCAAATGTTCTGGGAAGAAAGAAATTAGTCACTGAAACCTTGCCATCTTCTTAACACCAACACATGTGCCTGATGTTATAGAAAAACTAAGCATGTGTGCTCTGCATGCAAGGTCAGATACGTTGCAGTGTATTAGGTTTGTCTTGCAACATGTGTGTGAGATAAAAGAATATGTAGGTTTTAAGCACTGGAATTGCATATGCACTGTGGAGAAATTCTCTTCCCTTATCAGTGACAGAATTGATCATTGAGACAACATTTGGACTTTCTGGCACAGAAGTGTTTTTTCAAGATGAACACTGCCATTTTCTCAGTGCCATTTTGGAAAAGAGTCAGAATTGCTGTCGTGCTAGCTATTCATAATTTTTCCTCTTTTCATAACAACGGGTGATATCATACCATCGATTTTGAGTAAGGAGAATTTGATATAGTTTACTGGCTTTGAGAGAGATGGCTTATGCAAATCTACAAAGAGCTTTTAAGATGCACTGGCAACTGTCAATTTATAGAACACATTTTTCTACTAAAACTATTTTAAAAGACCTACAGGTATATATAGCATGTGTCTTTTGAAGTAGGATGACTTGGTAGCTGCCCAATTTTGCAGTGCTCATAACCCGTGAAACTAAAATCCAGTTTCTCTCTAGCCTGTAGTAATTTATGCAAACTGCTTTCTAGAGCACATTCAAATTGATTTCTTCTTCTATTTCCTTCAATATACTGGCTCAATCTCAGTTTACCTTTAGGGAGCAACTCTTTATATTAGCTTGATGTTATTTCTATTTTTCTAGGAAGCAAGATCCTCTATGCCTGAGGAAGAGATGGTGAAAGCAAATTGCACAACTCTTAAGTAAATGTGTGCATTGCACACATGCATCCAACTGATTGTTCGTGCTGTGCAGGGGTTTGTGCAAACTTTTTTTGCATTTTGCTTGGCATCGGTTCATAATCCTTGAATTTCAGATTGGAACACACTCATGAACTTGATGTAAAACTTGGCCTAAGCCACCGAGTTTGGTGATGGAACCATGAGAAACAGAGGGCTTGTCTACTCAGTGCATTAGTCACAGCAGAGGGGTGTAAATCCTAGTGCGCACTAGTGGCTGGTGCGCTAACTTGCCCATGTGGATCCTGCTGGCATGCACTAAAAGTTCCCGCTTGCATATTAATGTAAATCCCATTTCAAACAGTACTACCTTAATGTGCAGTAGTGAGCTTTTAGTACCTGCCAGCAGGGCCCACATGGGCCAGTTAGCAAGCCACCCTCTAGGTCTCACTAGAATTTACACCCCTTTGTTGCAGAATAATGCACCGTATAGACAAGCCCAGAGTCTGTGAGGCTTTCTGTATTATTAGTAGAGCTGTCAAGCGATTAAAAAAATTAATCGCGATTAATTGCACTGTTAAACAATAATAGAATACCATTTATTTAAATATTTTTTGATGTTTTTTACATTTTCAAATATATTGATTTCAATTACAAAACAGAATACGAAGTGTACAGTGCTCACTTTATATTTATTTATGATTACAAGTAAAAAAACAAAATAAATAGTATTTTATCAATTCACCTAATACAAGTACTGTAGTGCAATCTCTTTATCATGAAAGTTGAATTTACAATTGTAGAATTATGTACAAAAAAATTGCATTCAAAAATCCTACAAGTCCACTCAGTACTACTTCTTGTTCAGCCAATTGCTCAGACAAACAAGTTTGTTTACATTTGCAGGAGATAATGCTGCCTGCTTCTTATTTACAATGTCACCTGAAAGTGAGAACAGGCACTGTTGTAGCTGGTGTCATAAGATATTTATGTGCCAGATGCACTAAAGATTCATATGTCCCTTCATGCTTCAACCACCATTCCAGGGGATGTGCATCCATGCTGATGACGGGTTCTGCTCGATAACAATCCAAAGCAGTGCGGACCAATGCATGTTCATTTTCATCCTCTTTTGAGTCAGATGCCACCAGCAGAAGGTTGATTTTCTTTTTTTGGTGGTTTGGGTTCTGAGGTTCTTTTAAGACTTCTGAAAGCATACTCCACACCTGGTCCCTCTTAGATGTTGGAAGGCACTTCAGATTCTTAAACCCTTGGGTCAAGTGCTGTAGCTATCTTTAGAAATCTCACATTGGTACCTTCTTTGTGTTTTGTCAAATCTGCTGTGAAAGTGTTTTTAAAATGAACAACACATGCTGGGTCCTCATTCGAGACTGCTATAACATGAAATATATGGCAAAATGTGGGTAAAACAGAGCAGGGGACATAAAATTCTCCCCCTAGGAGTTCAGTCACAGATTTAATTAACATATTATTTTTTTAATGAGCGTCATCAGCATGGAAGCATGTCCCCTGGAATGGTGGCTGAAGCATGAAGAGGCATACAAATGTTTACCATATCTAGCACCTAAATACATTGCAATGCCAGCTACAAAAGTGCCATGCAAATGCCTGTTCTCACTTTCTGGTAACATTGTTAATAAGAAGAGGGCGGAATTATCTCCTGTAAATGTAAACAAACCTGTTTGTCTTAGCGACTAGCTGAACAAGAAGTAGGACTGAGTGGACTTGTATGCTGTGAAGTTTTACATTGTTTTGGTTTTGAGTGCAGATACTGTGGCAGAGCTCCAACCTTGTCTCCGTGCTTCCAGGCGGTTTATGCTAGCCTCAGAGGCTCACTGTGACCCTCCACATAGCCCTTCTCTCTCTAGGGCCAGGGTTACAGTCTACTGAGCCCTTTTCATCATAAGCCAGCAAGGAGGTTGATGAGAGAACTCCCACAGTCTCTGTTGTCCCTATGGGCTTATTCAAGAACAGTTTAGCCTCCTGTCCTGATAGGGGCCTGTCTTCCCCTCCCAGAAGGTGTTTCTGTAGTGGTGGGTTGGGGGGAACCCAGGCCTGCCCTCTACTCCGTGTTCTGGCCCAGGGACCCTAGTGGCAGCAGCTGTTGGCAGCCAACCTTTCACCGCCAGAGCTGCTACACTTCCCTGGGCCACTTCCCCACAGCTCTCCCGGTTCTCTCTCTTAACACCTTCTTCACCCTTACCTTAGGGCTCCCTTTCCAGTGGCTTGAGGGTGTCTTCATTACCCAGCTCTTCAGTCACACTTCCTTTCCTCTGGCTCCCTTTTCCTTTTCCGACCTGACCGGAGTGAGCTCTTTTACAGTATCAGAGGGGCCTCAATAGCGTCAGGAGTTCACATTAGCTTAACAGCCTCACCTGACTCTTTGCAGGCCAATTGGAGTAATGTGTCCACCGTAGCCTGGAGCAGCCCTTGCTCTGGTCAGTCAGGGAACAGAAACTGCTTATCCAGTGGCCAGTATATCTGCCTTCTACTACTCTGCTGTACCCAACTGGCCTGGGTGTATCACAATATGTGTGCAGTTCTGGTTTAAGAAGGATGCATTCAAACTGGAACAGGTACAGAGAAGG
The DNA here is from genome assembly GCF_009764565.3 of Dermochelys coriacea. Taxonomy (NCBI): domain Eukaryota; kingdom Metazoa; phylum Chordata; order Testudines; family Dermochelyidae; genus Dermochelys; species Dermochelys coriacea. The sequence continues at coordinate 245,454,860 of NC_050068.2, forward strand.
GCTACTAGGATGATCTAACGAATGGAAAACCTGTCTTATGAAAGGAGACTCAAAGAGCTTGGCTTGTTTAGCCTAACCAAAAGAAGTCTGAGGGGAGATATGATTGCTCTCTATACATATATCAGAGGCATAAATACCAGGGAGGGAGAGGAATTATTTAAGCTCAGTACCAATGTGGACACAAGAACAAATGGATATAAACTGGCCATCAGAAAGTTTAGACTTGAAATTAGATGAATATTTCTAACCATCAGAAGAGTGAAGTTCTGGAACAGCCTTCCAAGGGGAGCAGTGGGGAAAAAAGACATATCTGGCTTCAGGACTAAGCTTGATAAGTTTATGGAGGGGATGGTATGATGGGATAGCCTAATTTTGGCAATGAATTGATCTTTCACTATTAGTGGTGAATATGCCCAATTGCTTGTAATGGGATGTTAGCTGGGGTGGGATCTGAGTTACTACAGAGAATTCTTTCCTGGGTGTCTGGCTGGTTAGTCTTGCCCACATGCTCAGGGTTTAGCTGATCACCATATTTGAGGTTGGGAAGGAATTTTCCTCCAAGGCAGATTGGCAGAGGCCCTTGGGGTTTTTCGCCTTCCTCTGCAGTGTGGGGCATGGGTCAATTGCTGGAGGATTCTCTGCACCTTGAAGTCTTTAAACCATGATTTGAAGACTTCAATAGCTCAGACATAGGTTAGGGATTTATTATAGGAGTGGGTGGGTGAGATTCTGTGGCCTGCAGGAGGTCAGACTAGGCAATCATAATGGTCCCTTCTGACTTTATAGTCTATGACTCTATACGTAACACAAAAAATCTACATTTGTAAGTTGCACTTTCACGACAAAGAGATTGCACTACAGTACTTGTTTGAGGTGAATTGAAAATTATTTCTTTTATCAGTTTTACAGTGCAAATATTTGTAATAAAAATAATATACACTTTGATTTCAATTACAACACAGAATACAATATATATGAAAATGCATAAAACATCCACAATATTAAATACATTTCAATTGGTATTCTATTGTTTAACAGTGCAATTAAAACTGCAATTAATCGTGATTCATTTTTTTTTTGCGATTCATTTTTTTGAGTTAATTGCGTGAGTTAACTGAGGTTAATCAACAGCCCTAATTATTATCATATTTGATTTTCAGTTTCTCTGAGTATCGCTATCTGTGTGTGACTCATTAGGGGACTTTGACTGCTACAGGCCTTGATCTTGCATCAGGATCCTCCAATGTAGGGTATGTCTTCACTAACAACATTAAAGCGCTCCGTGGCTGCTATAAAAAAATTACCCCCACAAGGGGAGTAGCTACCAGAGTGGGAGCGTGGCTCCCAGCACCGGTGCACTATCTACACTGCCACTTTACAGCGCTGAAACTTGCAGTGCTCAGGGGGGTGTTTTTTCACAGCCCTGAGCGAGAAAGTTGCAGTGCTGTAAAGTGGCAGTGTGGACAAGGCCTTAGACTTCTGTGCCCATGCAGAGTTCCACTTAATCAAGAGGGCTCTGCATGGACACAGGGATGGCACTAATGGATCCTGATGCAGGATCAGGACTCAGGCTTTAGTTCACTTTTAATTAGCTGTCACATGCACTTGTGGGAAACAATGGGCACTATGTACCCATCCTCACTTCTGGTCGACCTCCACATACTCTGCATAGATCCCCAGTCCCATGTGGTGCCTTCCAGGCTGGAAGGAAGAATGGTGTTGTGGCACCTTGCATGCATGGAATGGGTTTATATGGTGGATTAATGTTGTTTCGATGGACCACCCGTCACATTATTCCATTCCTGGTTTGGTGCATCCTTAATGTTTGAGTGGATTTTTTTCTTTGAAATCTGCTAACTCTTGAGGGTATCATGCTGTATAGAGCGGCTGATTCCTGGCTGTATTCCCTCTGCAGCCACCAAAATCTCCAGATTTCTAATTGTAATGTTGTCACAGAGAGGGGATCCTATAGGGCGGGAGAGGAGAGAGCATGACTTTTCCTCTCCCCCCTTGGGTTGGTTTGCTTCCTTGTAAATCATGCAAGGAGGGCAGAATATGCCCTATAGGAAGCAGAAATAGATTTACTCTTCCATTTTCTTGTTTGTTAAAACCCAAACACAAACCAATTTTTTTTAAAAGAAAAGATGTAATTGGACCATATAGCTCCTAACAGTCTACCTCAAAGGCAGTAGACTAAGGACATTTTGGCGTTTTTTTGTGAGTTTTTTTTAATTATTATTATTCTCAAGAATTTTTCATTCATTTATTTATTTATGTTTTCCTAAAGCCAAATAGAAACAAATTTAGGATGGAGAAAGAAACAAAAATTATTTATAATATGTTAAATTCTAACTCAAGATAAAATATAACTAAAAGGATGTATTAAGTATTGGTGTCTACAAAACCCACACCTTTTATTTTCACGTGTGTAGATTATAGTGAATTTGGCACCCAAATTTACAATGACAAGTGTTCCCAGACTCGAAAAAGCAGATATTAGTTTAATCATAAATTGTCTAACTGACATAATTGGCTTCAAAACATCCCACTTATTGTTAGTACGTTACAAATGTTATGTTGAAATGGGCTTTTGTATTGCATACATACAATATTCTGTTCTTAAAACCAAAGTACCTCCTTTTTCATTTTTCTTGCTCCTGAATTACTAAATTAATGTTATAAATTCACATACAGTGCAAATGGTTGTGGCTGCACTTCCCACCAGATAAGACTTAAACTTTGGTCCAGTGTAGACTAGCTTTGGTGCACATATCTGATTGTTTTCTGATTAACAGAGCTGATAAGCATTCACTGTGGAAGAAAATAGGCTTTTTATTGTGCCAAAGGCTGCAGGCATGACTTCTGCTTGACTTGGAATCCCTCCCTTGAGTTTTCTGTGAAGTAATGTGGAAAAAATGCTCATAACCTCATGTCCATATATAAGCCTAAATGAGACTCCTAACTATATACTTGTAAAGGATCAATGACACATCTGGGGAATCGGCCTAGCTCTGTTCCAGAGAATAAAAAGACATGTTAACTAAAGATGGTCTGAGAAACTTTGAGGGAACTATATTTGGTCAGAATATGCAGTCCTATAGAAATCAAAACACTTCGCAAAATTAGGTGGATTTCAGTGGAATTTCATTTTGGAAGAAAACCAGAAAAAAAGTTTTGACAATGTCAGAATGCCCCATATCTACATTTTTGCAGCAATATGTTTAGACTTTTCATTTTGAATGATAATACAAAAATAAAAGTCAAAATCAAAAAACATCTTAACCCAAAACAATATCGGGGAGGGAGGGCCTCAAGTGCATAGTTTTTCATGAACTTCAGGGGACTGGGGGACGGATTTTCCTTTGGAAGATAATTTTGAAATTTTTGGTTTGCGTTCTGATTTGGAAGGGAGCAAGATTCTGAAATCTTGAAATCCTTTGTGAAACAGAACAACAGCTTCTGCACAGCTCAAACATTAAATATTTCACATTGTTATGTATTTGTATTGCAGAAATGTCTTGAGGCCCCAATCTGGGACGAGGGGCCCGTTGTATACACATGTAATAAAAAGACAAAGTTTACATATAGTTGTTTTTAATTTCCTTTTGGTTTCATATTGCTTTGTACGTTTCATGAAAAACTATTCACTTAAATACTTGGTACTGGGCAGCGGTATAGATGACTGGATGCAGTCTGTTGTTGCTTGTAAATTTAAAAGAAAAATTTACTGGCAAAATTTAAAAATTCTTAATTACACCAAAACTGTTTTTCTCCAGATAACTCATGTTTTGACACCCTATAAGGTTTTTGCTTATGTAGGTATATCCTGTTGACAGCATCTGTCCACTTCATAATGTTTCAAGTTTTGGGAAGTAAATGAAATTTTAGTTGTGTGCTATGCAACAGCTTCTTAAAAGAATGATATAACAATAACACAGCATTTCTCTAAGAGCATCTCATATATTCCACTAAACAAAACATGTAAGCATATCTAACTCCTGTGATAGACCCAGGCCAGTTGGGTATAGCAGAAGGCAGATATACTGGCCACTGGATTAACAAATACCTGTTCCCTGACTGATCAAAGCAGGGGCTGCTCCAGGCTAATTAGAACACCTGACTCCAATTAATCTGCAAAGAGTCAGGTGAGGCCATTAAGTTAATGTGACCCCCTGGCTCTAATTAAGGCCCCTCTGATAATATAAAAGGGCTCCCTCCAGTCAGGCAGAGAGGAGAGTAAGTGTGGTTGATGGGCTAGTTAATAAAGATACCCTCAAGTCATTGGTAAGGGAGAAGCAGGAGAGCTGTGGGGAAGTGGACCAGGGAAATGTAGCAACTCTGGCAGTAAAAGGTTGGCTGCTAACAGCAGCTACCATTAGGGTTCCTGTGCCAGAACCCGGAGCAAAGGGTGGGTCTGGGTTCCCCCCAACCCACCACTACAGGAACACCTTCTGGGAGGGGAAAACAGGCCCCTGTCAGGACAGGAGGCTAAACTGTTTTGGCATGAGCCGTAGGAGTAACAGAGACTGTGGGAACTGTCTCGCCAACCTCCATTGCTGGCTTATGATGAAAAGGGCTCAGTAGACTGTATCCCTGGACCTAGAGAGAGAAGGGCTATGTGGAGGGTTGCAGTGAGCCTCTGAAGCTAGCATAAACAACCTGGAAACGCGGGACCCATGGGGACAAAGTTGGAGCTCTGCCACACTCCCAATATTAGTATTATAGTAACTAAAATCAAAACGAAAAGGAGTAGTTGTGGCACCTTAGAGACTAACAAATTTATTTGAGCATAAGCTTTCGTGAGCTACAGCTCACTTCATCGGATGAAGTGAGCTGTAGCTCACGAAAGCTTATGCTCAAATAAAGTTGTTAGTCTCTAAGGTGCCACAAGTACTCCTTTTCTTTTTGCGAATACAGACTAACACGGCTTCTACTCTGAAATAAAATCAAAACCTTACAGATGTCACAAAATGAAATTAAAAGCATTTTGATCAAGAATCTTCCATATCTAAAACTACTAAGGCAGAAGTGTTTACTTCAATTCTGTGGTAGAATTCTCCACTTAAAATAAAAAAATGAAGAGAAGGCAAAAGTACAATGAATCAGATCCTCAGCTGGCATAAGTCTGTGTAATTCTATTGCCTTCAGTAGAGCTGCACTATTTTACACCAGCTGAGGATTTGGCTTAATATCTTAAAGTTCAAAATGCTGCATTCTTCAATCCATTAACCAAATGGTTCTAAAATATATTATACTTACACTAAGATTCTGTATTAACGACAAAGGCTTATTGTTTAAAGTGCCTTTATGTTCCTTTCATGCCCAAAAGACCCCAGTCAGGATTGGGGTGCCATTGTGCTAGGCACACTGTGAACACATATGAAGACCCGGTTCCCTGAACTGAAGAGTTCATAGCCATGACCCTTAGGCATATGCCCAAACACTTGGGCATGTACTTTACTTTACATATCTGAGTAGTGCCATTGAAGACGTGTCTGATGTTTGTAGATATAAACTCTTAAGTTCCATCTTAATTGGTGCATTCAGTTTTACATTATTTGGGATTTATTCTATTCTATTTGCCCTCATTACAGTAGCATCGGAATAACTTCCAGTAGTGCATTAAGCAATATGAAAAGGAGTACTTGTGGCACCTTAGAGACTAACAAATTTATTTGAGCATAAGCTTTCGTGAGCTACAGCTCAAATAAAGTTGTTAGTCTCTAAGATGCCACAAGTACTCCTTTTCTTTTTGCGAATACAGACTAACACGGCTGCTACTCTGAAACCTGTCATTAAGCAATATGTTAACACCTACAATAATTAATGCACATGAGTCACGGTCTGATGCCATGCTGACAAGTCTGTTGTTTTCTTTAGTTTCATAGGTGTCTCTTTCTTGCTTTTTTGGCATAGATGCATTAAAATAATTGCACCAAATTCCTCTTGTGATTGGGACAGCAAATAACCTCTACATATTAAAACATTATTTGTGTACCTTTAGCTCCACCTCTTGGGTGTTTTACAGATACAGTAATATAGATAAGGGAATCTTCTCTGGAGGTGATAAAAATCTTTTGGTTAAACTCTTGCAAACATTTCTGGATCAGCAGCCATCCCTTGGAACTTTAATAGTCAGTACATGATTAAAAGTGAGGTTTAATTATGAATTATTTTGCTGATCATATAATCATTTGGGTTAGAATTGTCCCCTAGTGGTTTATCTAGAAAATTGCCCTGCTGACTGACTCATTTTACATCGTATAAAAGTATTTTGGTGCATTTCAAAAACACCTTAGAGAGGCTTGATGTGATGATCAAATGTGAAACTTGCATCATGCTCCCACCCTGGCGTATGTAGCAGGAGACTGTTGTATACTCCATAATGATGTATTGTTTGGTAAAAATATTTTTTTTTAAACTGACAAAAATATAATAAACACAATTGTTGGCAGGCATATTTCCTATGTCTTTAATCAGAACATTTGGTGGAAGTAAATATAATACTTGTGACAGGGACCAAATACAAACTCGGCGTGTTATTTGAAAAGACGAAAGAATATTTCACCAATGCAAACCACATAGAAATAGCATAACAATGAAAATGCTGTAACATTACACACTAGCCTGAAAGACCTCTTCTGGCGTTTGCTCATACTAGGTACTAATTGTTTTTAGATTAGCCTTGATAAAACATTGTGTTGTACTAGTAAAGGGTGCGGTATTGAAAATGAAGCAGTGCTTTGCAGCTGGATCTTTGCCAGCATAATGCAGGCCTTTGCAAAGTGCCAAGGGAGAGGTTGGCGTATAGAGTGCAATATTATGCCATTTTCAGCGACAAGATTTGTGTTTTACGTTAGTGAAATATTGTATCACCTTTTCAAAATAACTGGCTGAGTTGGTGTTGGTCCCTGTGACAGAGTAATAGGCTTGCTTTCACACAATGCTTTGGATATATACTTAAGGTAACTTCGCAGAGAGAACTGTTAGCAGACATAGTTTTTGGCTGGTTCTGTTGCTGTTGTTTTTTGTTTTAACCAGAGCAAATAGTGTATTGTTCTGTAGTAACATTTTCTGTGTGGACAAAAGAAGGGAGTGAGGAGAAATATTATAAGTGGTTCTGTTTATACGTCCAGGAATGTGGAGGAGAAGCAGTGGTATGTGGCAAAGGAATGAGCATTCTGTTTGTTTTAAGATGATGAATTTAAGATGGCCATTCAACCTTCCTGTACAGGTGCTGTATGTTGTATTAGGGGGTGGAAATGGTTCCATTCCTCGGTCTTAGACATTCAGTGAATCTCAGAACCGTTTCCAAAATAAAGTAGCTTGTAGTGCGTCAGTGAAATAATGCACCAGGATTTGGTAAAAAGCCTTTTTATTCAGGTCCTTTGATCTGTGGCCATTTTGTCCCCTTCCTGCTTTTTCTAAGAGCTGTTCCTTTTGATCAAAGTAGCTGATTGCTGAGCCAGTTGGGGGGGAGAGGGGGTTAAATATTTTCTGTAACCCAGAGTGTGATGGATTTTATAAAAATTAAGTATAGGATAAAATAATTGGTTGGTTTTGTATATTTGTTGTCAAAAAACTTAATTTTATGTTATCAGCTGTTCAACCTTCTTACCCTTTGCTTAATCCAGCAGTTACAAATTACTAGTTAAGATTTTGACCTCCAACATATTTTTTTGGTTGTGTGTTTTTTAAAATTTAATTTTGTATGTAAATTTGTTGTTGCTCATGAAAGACTGACATAATAGGCCTGATCCAAAGTCCATTGAAGTGAATGGGCATCTTTCCATTGACTTCACTGGGCTTTGGATCAGACTTAATGTGACCAGACATTAGCTTTCCTGTGCAACTCTGCTAGTGCACCCTAATCCTGTTCTATCTCACACCTTTCCGAAACTGCAATTGGCTAAGGGTCTGAGCCTGCTATGGACCATGTCAGCAGTCGTGAGATAGATTCCTTTAATGGATGGGGCTGTTATGGAGAAAGAGAATTCTTTAAAACACACTTGTTGCCTGGGTTGATTTTCAGCCACCCGCTCTTCATCCAGGGGCTGATCCTCTTCCAGGCATTGGTAAGGTTGTAGATAGCGCAGTTATGCTTGGCGTGAAAGAGCTGGGTGTCGTCTCCAAACTGCTATCACTTCAGTCATTTTGTCTTGCATTTCTCATGAATGTTGACTTGCATGTCTACCCAGACCCTACAGGAGCCAAAATTAAAGACATACTGTCAGAAACGGAAATCGTAGGCAGTTGTTCAGTGGTATTGGAATTATTAATAATATTAGACATTATTAATACTAATGTGGGAAATTACCAGACACTAATTTAACCACTAATTCCTTTATTTATTGTGTAGGTCAAATGGTATTTTATACAATTCTCTAAACATGCCTGACAGCCTAAATATAAGCAGTCACTACACTCAATACAGTAACAAAGTATTCATAAACATGTGATCAGTATACTTACAGTTCTGCGAGACTTAGGGAAAACTGTCTCATTCTGGTGTGCTCCAGCATGATCAGGTAGAGTATGACAAAGAATCTTCAAATTCATAATTTTTTATATCCTTTAACAAACAAATTATGTCATTGTCACATACTGATTTCAGCTAAAACCAATTTGAGACAAATCACCCTTATTTTCAGTCTTAATCCAGATAAGATTGAGGGTATGTCTAAACTGGGACTTCGTCGGCAAAACTTTTGTCGTTCAGGGGTGTTAAAAAAAACAGCCCCCTGAACGACAAAAGTTTTAATGACGAAAAGTGCTCTTCTGCCGACAAAGCCACTACCACTCGTGGGGGGTGGAAGTTTTGTATCAGCTGGAGAACTCTCTCTGCCCAACAAACAGCAAGTACACTGCTCTGCATTTAGTGGCACCGCTGTAGTGGCACAGCTGTGTCGCTAAAAGCTGCGTAGGATAGACATAGTCTTACAACCTTCTTTCTCTCCAAGGCTTTTCCTCCCTTTCTCTTCCCCTCCTTGCTCACAAGCAGTTTTTCCTTTTTGCCTAGTTTAAATAGCCCCTAGTTTTTGAGATAACACTGGTATGTGAGGTGGGAAGATTCATGACTCTTTTTAAGACAGATTCTCTTTTGCTTTCTTTAAAACCATGTGCAGTCACCCTATTGGTCTCCTTTTTAGAAACTTCTCCTTATCTCATCAGTTGTTTTTTGAACCAGATGCCCCCTGTTTCATTCCTTCTGGCCTTATAACTCACTATTTTCAGGGCCTTCCTTCTACTTGCTAGTCCGGACCTTTCTTTACCACACATATATTTCCTTAAACTTAAACTAACTCTAATTCTTTAATTTTATTTTATATTTATCCCACTGGTGGCATAAGCTGTCTTCCCCCTGAGAAATAATATACAATGCCATTCCCAGGTTTGACTCACAGGCTCAGTCAGCAGGGAATGCTGCAGGAACACATTTAAATGGCCTTTTTTCCCTGGTGCTTCATGACTCTTCTGCCACTTGGGATCTTTCAGCTGAAGTCTTGCTCCAAGTTCGAAATCTTGCAGTTTCTTTTCTTTTCTTAATTGGGTGCCAGGAGTTTTCATTAATTTTTTTGAATGAAAAGGCTTAGTCTAATAAGGTGCTTGTTTGTCATCCTTTGTAATCTTTGTTGCATCAACATATTTTTATAGTGGTTTGTAGTTCTAGGATTTTACACTTTAACCCAGATGCAAAACTAAATATCTGTGTCTTGCAAATCAACTCAGAATTGATAACACTTACCACTGCACCCTTATGTACTAGGAATTAATCTGTACATACATACAGAGCCAGATTACACTTTTGTGGGGCCCTGGGCCAGAGTAAATGGGGGTCCCTCCCCACCACTTCCACCTGCAGTCCCCTCCTACCCTCCTGCTGCTCCTGCTGGGGAAATGGGGTCGAGGCCTGAGGGCTTGCCCTGCCCCACCCCCCTGCCTGGTGCTCCTGCTGGGGAGCAGTGATTGGAGTGCGGGGGCTTACAGGAGCACTGGGCGGGCAGAGCGGGGCAAGCCCCAGCGCCCTGACACCGCTCCCCAGCAGGCGCACCAGACAGGCGGGCGGAGCGGGACAAGCCTCCATGCCCTGACCCTGCTCCGCGACAAGAGCGCCAAGCGGGCAGAGTAGGTTGGAGTGTGGGGGCACCCAATTGGCTGGGGCCCCTGGGCACAGGCCCTATTGGCCCAGTGGGTAATCTGCCACTGCATACAGAGCCAGATACACACACATCACTGAATGCGGTTTCTATAGTGCCTGTTTCTTACAGAGATGTTCAACGTTTCAGAAAGATATAATGTCTATGATTGCTCTCCTGCTGCAGAAATCATAGATTATATTATTTTCTATCTCTGCTCCTCCTGGCATCACAGCAGAGACACAGTCTATGCCATCATTATGAATGTAGCCATTCTTCTTACTATAAAATACTCCGTCGTGCCCCCCGGGTACCACCACTGCTGCTGCAGCGCTCATTGTTCCTGCAGGAGGGGGGAAGATGCAACTGATGGTCCTTACTGCCATGAATCAGGACTGAAGGGGTTCACATACATATCAGTGGTGGGAAGTCTTACCCTGAAAGGCCATATCTTTTGCTGATTCCACTTTCACCTACTCCATTATAAATAGGCTTGGCAGAATTGGATTTTTTTTTATCATTTCAACAGATAATATTGATGTTTATTTGTACACTTTTTTATTTTTTATCAATTTAAATTTTCACAGTTGCAGGATGTCAGCCAATAATTAGTTAATGAGAGTAAACTTTGAGATTCAAAAAGTTAAAGCTTTATAATTGCTAAAATACAAACTGTTGACATCATATGTCAAAATTTTACCCTTAAATCAAACTTTAATAAGTGGTCGAGCAGCATTTTTTTTACTTTGCCTATCTGTAAATTTTGATTATTATTGATGGAAATAGTTCTCATTGGTTTGTGTATGGCGAAATCAACTTCTGTTGATATTTACTGATAAAAATCAAATCATTACAAGCCTAATTATAAATCAGGAGTAACTCCATAGAAGACAGTGGGGTTACACAAGTGTACCATTACAATCAGGCCTCTGATATCTGATGATTTAGAGAGCTTAAAGGTCACTTCAGCATTTGAGTCTCCCACAAAGAATAACCTTAGCAAACCCAAGCTCGAGATGCAAAAAATTTGTCAAGCCTAGAATTAGGTGCAGTCAAATAACTTTTTGATGGCAGTTCTTGAAAACATATATGAGTGTCTAGAAAAATGGTAGGGTTATTGTTGAAATGACTTGTACCTATACCACTTAATACATATAGCAGAACCTGAAACAAGAGACTACTCTAATTAGTAACCTCTGGGCTTAAGAAGCTGCCTCATGTTATCCTGAAATACTCCAGCTTTAATAGAAGACCACATGTGTTGAACAACGGAGTTTTCCATCGTTTGAGTAGTCTCTTGCAACAGGTTTCACTGAATAATACAGCACACAAATATCTGTACTTAATTTCAAAACATGAAGTTGGTTCTTATATTACTTCATCTTGGTTAAAAGCTATCTTTGCAAGACAGACACTATTATTCATTTTTTTGCTGTATGAGTTTAGTGTATTGTCCTTTAGTGAAAAACAGTAGCCAGTTGTGTTTTGATTTAAGCCTTTCAACCAGGCTTCTAGCAAATAAAAGTAATAAGACGATAAAGCACTGGAGGGTTTGTTAATTTAAATAGAAGATTAATCTTGGAACTATTGTGGTCAAGTTTCCATACCATACATGCTCATTTGTATCCATCCAGCCATATAACAAATAACAGGAACTGTGGTGTGACACCATATAAATTGTGGTGCTGCTGTTTTGACATGTAGTGTTAAATCATTTTGTTGCCCTTGTTATACACTGGGGCCATGTTTACCATTCATGCTGCTGGAAATGAAATAGTCATTTTGGTTTTTTTCCCCTCTCCTTCAGAATAACGAAATGGCAGAGTTGCAGAGGATACGGATGAAAGATGAAATTCGAGAATACAAGTTCCGAGAGGCAAGACTTCTTCAGGATTATACTGAGCTTGAAGAAGAAAATATCACTTTGCAAAAACTGGTGTCCACACTGAAACAGAACCAAGTAAGCACAGAAGAGATTTTAGATGCTAGACTAAAAAAAATGTACAACACTGATTGCATTAAAACTGCATAATTTAACCTACCTTGAATTATTCTGGTATGAGATTCTTCATATCTTGCTGGTTATTGTTAAACAGTCATTATACAATATAATATTGGCAAACTAATACACCGAAATCTTACTAAAGTGCTGAATGCACTTGGAGGTTCCATGACAAGTTAAAACCCCACTGCCACCAGTTGTAAACGGTATCCAGGGTTGCTCTCCACTTGATACGTGTGCACAACTCTCATTGATGTTGAAGGGAAACTCAGACCCACTTATACATATATGACATTTAGAAATGTTACTCTGAAAAAATGTACATTTTCCCGTGGAAAATGTTGTTGCTGGCCAAGTAATCAAGAAAACTATTGTCTTGGACAAAAGGGATTTGTTTCTCTGTCAAAAGTGCTATCTTGTCATGATAAATCAGAAAATAAGCAATTCAGGTGATTAAACTGGCAATATTTTTCTTCTTTTAAACACATTCCATGCCAGCACTGGATTACAATTTATAAGGCAATGCCTTCATTTCTAACAGATTGTAATTGCTTCCTGCCTCCATAACATGCATTTTTTAAGTCCTAACATTCTCAGCGGGATAATTAGGGCTTGCCACAAGATTGCCACAGTTTCTAGAGGGAGTTTAACAAAACTATCTTGTTGCTGTCAGGATTTGCAGTACAATTTCATCTAACTGTTACTAATATTTTATCCATCCTGACATGGTGGTTAAAGTACTTAGAACAACAAGGTAGAACAACTGGGGACATGGAGATAATAGAAACAGATCCATACTTTCCTTATATTGAGACACCATGAGTTACAAATTTCTAAAACTAAATTTCCAGCAGATTGTCTTTATCAGAGAGGTATTATCCAGGCCACTGTATTCCTCCTTTGAGGCACAGGTATGATTCTCACTAGCTTCATGGAAATGATCTGCACAGATCTTGGGAAAACTAGTCCCCTGAATGGACTGTCGTAGTTTCCACCAGAAGAGAATCTGTACACAAGTTCTTGTATCTGTTAGAACACTTCACTCTTAATGAACCTGAATACCAGGGCCCCATAAAGAGGAAAAAAATTTGGCATATTTTGATTTAAAAAAATTACAGTATTTTTGTATCAAATATTTTTTGTTTGTTTTCATAACTCAGAAAATAGTTTTGATCTACAAGATGAAATTTCATAAGAGATTAGTCCTGTATATTCTTTCATTTATAAAATCGTGTATTACATAATCCTTGATATTTTATGATCAGATCTTTTTAGGCATTTGGAAGAAGAATCCATGAAAAAGGGGAATGTAAAAATCAGTTACTGTTCACAAACAGTGCAAATCTCCCTGCTTTTCATGAGAATTTCTGCTATACACAGATTATGTTATGTGTATAATCAAGAAAATATAGATACTGGATTTTATTAATAGGGCCTGTGTTTTCAGGATTCATTTCCCTACAAAACAACAGCAACACAGATTTGTGACCCCCGAATCCAAATCTGAAAATCTGGGGTAAACCCCAAACCTCCAGATTTTCAAAAGATTCCCAGTACAATCAGTCACTAACTTTCTTGAGCTGTTTGATATCAGGTCACTGAGCCAATCTGAAGGTTCAAATTCTACAGACTGCCTTCTCAGCCAGCTCCCAAATAAAAGTCCTCAGCTGTCTACTGAATATCCAGGATTCATTTCCCTACAAAACAACAGCAACACAGATTTGTGACCCCGAATCCAAATCTGAAAATCTGGGGTAAACCCCAAACCTCCAGATTTTCAAAAGATTCCCAGTACAATCAGTCACTAACTTTCTTGAGCTGTTTGATAGCAGGTCACTGAGCCAATCTGAAGGTTCAAATTCTACAGACTGCCTTCTCAGCCAGCTCCCAAATAAAAGTCCTCAGCTGTCTACTGAATATCCAAGCCCAAAAGGAACTTGCTATAGCAGGGACCCAGTCCTTGTATTATATTTAAATTCTGCTTTTTAAATATTTGTGTAGACACTGAATGAAACAAAGTTCTAGACCATCAACTGAAGATGCAACTAATAATGCCTGCCAACTAGTAATGTCTGCCAAATTGTTTGAATTAGAAATTGGTTTTTACTTGGGAATTTTTCAACATTTACTTGAAAACCAAATTTCTCCCTCCTCCACCAAAAGACATTATTGCACTATTTAATCTGATTTATTATTTTAAAATTCAGAATTTTACAAATTAAAAATATTAAAGGAATATCATCAAACTAAAAATCATACCACTGTCTAAGGCTACCATTTTTACAAGTAGAGCTGATTGGAAAATGGAAATGCTAATGAATCTTTATCAAAATTTTGTTTCAGTGAAAAAATGTCTGGTTCTAATTTATAATGAACACAAAGGAAATGGAAAGAAATTAGTCAAATATTTTTTCTTCCCTTTTTAAAGTTTGTGGATTTAATAGGAATTTGTGTATAGTCAGTTTGCAGTGTATGGTCAGTAAATTTCCGTTTTGTTTGTGTGGGTCTTTTGTACAGCAACAAGGAACCAGAAAAAGATTGAAAATTGGGAAATTATTTCCTATAATTTAAAGATATGAATAGGTAAAGCCACAGAAACTGTTCAAGGGATTCAGGGGCAGGTGTAGTACCACAGAAAACTTTTAACTTTTTCTCTCACCCTTCTCCAACCCTCCCCCCTCCCACCCCACCCTCTGAAACCACGTGTATGACACAAGGGTCAAATAAATGTCTTTTTTGTCCATAAAGTTTGAGAGTTACTTTTAATAATTTTTGTTCTGGGGTGAAAAGAACCAGGTATAAACCTATTTTGTTTTCATTAAACATCCTTTATTTTCGTGTCACTTTGCTTATCACTGAGGAAAGAATCAGAATGCCAGAATTGCTTGGTCACTTACATAATACTCTTGTCCAACACATTCCTGTGTCTTGACTCGTCAGATGCTTATTCTAGCATAAGAACCCTTCCCATTCCAATTCAGCAGCCAGGGCTCTCCCAGTGTAGAATTGTCTTTCTTGGAGCTAGTGAGTCCATCAAGACAAGATAAGGTGAAAAAAGGAATTGTTAGAGGTCGCAGTCCCGCAAGCTGCTCTGCATAGGCAGACTCATGAGCCAATGGGGCTGTGTGTGGAGGCATGGGGATCACACGTAGAAAGCAGTTTGCAGTAGCAGGATTAGATTTTCCACAAGGAAGGAAAGAAAATTGTAAAAATGTCAAATCTTCCTTCCCAACAAACTACAATGGAACTAAACCACTGTATTGGTAATGTCAGTTCCTAATTCTTTCGGATAATAATGGAGGTGAGGATCGGAGCAGCTGGAATGCTAATGGGAGCCAAGGAACACAGATCTTCTTCTGTCTAAATAGCTGGTCATTGTAACAGCAACAGGATTTAGAACCCAAACCTACTCCCTTTTATGTCAGTGGGAGTTTTACCATTGATTTCAGTGGGAGAAGGATTAGGTCCTTAACAAAGTGGTATCAAATGTATCTAAACGAACACTTCCACTAGCTGCTTTCTTTGGCTCTGTAGATGTGAAACTTTGAGTTTGTGTTAAACAGGTTAATTTTCTAAGTGAATTGTTCAGCACTGGAAGTAAAGTGCCTAGAACAAGGTAGTCCTCCTTTTGTCGCCTGCATTTTTGTCCATCTTGCATAGCACATATCGTCTCTATTTTCTCCACTACAGCGAGTGGCTATAGTTGTGTTGGGATGGGGCACTCTCTTCCTTTCTAAAAACATGGTAGTTACTTAGGAGAAGAAGCTGCCATTTTCCTCAGCCACGTTATCATATGTATTGGGAAAATCCAGCTCCCTGCCTGTGGAGCTGGGTGGCTGATCTGCGAGAGGTGAGAGATTTATCAGTCAGTGAAAACTGGAGTGGCTAACACCAGCTCAGCAGGGGAAGAATTTAAGTCTGGCCTGCTACAGGACCAGAAGACCAGCTGTCGGTACCCTAAAATGGCTTCTGTATTCCCTGCTTTAACACAGCTACTATTATATTTTTCGGAATGTCAAAAGTCAACCTCTATTGTAAAATTGCTGCCATTTGAGGACATCTGGCAGTTTAAACAGGGTGCATTATTAGTCTGTCCCTTCATTTTTAAAATAAAACCTTATTGAATAATTGTCATAAAACAAACCTATATCTTCCTACAGTATAAAAAACTAGACACACAGTGATTACATCGGATAAGAAGTTAGATGCCTTAGAAATACCTATGAGTGATAAGTCTAACAGTATAATTAACTTCCATCTATGCGCAATGCCATAATAGACAAACATTACTTATGATAACTAATAATAAAGCTGTACTTCCTAGTGTAGCTTCAGGTCAGTGACTGTTCTTGCATGAAAGACAGCAGAGGTTCTCAACCAGGGATCCAGGGTCCCCTAGGGGGCCTCAAGCAGGTTTCAGTGGGGCCTCCAAGCAGGGCCAGCATTAGACATGCTGGAGCCCAGGGCAGAAAGCCAAAGCCCCGCCACATGGGGCTAAAGCCCAGGTCCCTGCGCCCCGTCACCTAAGGCTGACACTGAAGTCTGAACAATGTAGCTTGGGGGGGGGGCCCCGTAGCAATGGGCCCCAGTCAATTGCCCTGCTTGCTACCTCCTAACGCTGGCCCTGGCTTTTATATGCAGAAAACCTGTTATTGTGGCATAGGTGGGCTATGGAGTTTTTATAGCATGTTGGGGGTGGGGCGGGGAGATGTACTCAGGAAGAAAAAGGTTGAGAACCTCTGAAATACAGTGTGTGTCCTAATAAATCATCCAGAGATTCTGATTCTCACCCCTTGAAAATGTGTGCAGTACAATATAAAACCGAGAACTAATAAAATGGGGTACATGCAGTACACCTTTCCTCATGAATTTTCTGAGCATGACGCTCTTTGCAGCTACTGGCAATGCCTGGTCTAAGTAATTTTTGGCTATTTAGTGCCTAGTTCAATCAGGCTAATAAATGGCAGGTTTTTAAGACCCAAGTTTTAGTGTTATGAATGTTCTTTGTCTTGTCTAATTCAGGTTGAATATGAAGGTTTAAAGCATGAGATTAAACGATTTGAGGAGGAGACAGTATTGCTTAATAGCCAGCTAGAAGATGCCATCCGACTGAAGGAGATTGCCGAACATCAGCTGGAGGAAGCCCTGGAGACTTTAAAAAATGAAAGGGAGCAAAAGAACAATCTGAGGAAAGAACTCTCCCAGTATATCAACCTCAATGATAGTATGTACAGTAACCACATTAATATATCAGTAGATGGATTAAAGTTTGCAGAGGATGGTAGCGAACCTAATAATGATGACAAAATGAATGGGCACATCCATGGGCCTCTTGTGAAACTGACTGGAGATTACCGGACTCCTGCAGTTAGGAAAGGAGAATCTCTGCACCCAGTCTCTGATCTCTTCAGTGAGCTCAACATATCAGAAATGCAGAAATTGAAGCAGCAACTTGTGCAGGTAAGAGCTCAGCTTAAAACCATAAAGACTTTCACATAATTATACCAGACTCTAATGCTAATGACTGATTTACTTGTCCATGATCCTATTCCCCACTGTGCATTTTCTCTGTTCTTAGCTTTCTGTCTAGGTGTTTTCTAATTTCCAGGTCTCTCAAAAAAAGTTCAGTTGAGAGAATGATCAGAAACAAGGGGAAATGAGGAGAAAGGGACCCAGCAGTGCTTGAAGTGTGTGTGGGGCAGGGGGCAGGAAAGGAGAGTTCACAAGGGTTTAAAGATCTAGCAAACACAATCATTTAAAAATCAAGCCAGTACACTGAAGGGCACCCTTTAAGCATTGTCTTCTGAAAGCTGCTCCTCCCAGATAATAGACTTCGAGAATTAATGGGGGACAGGCATGGGTTCCAGACCACTGGAGAAGAGTGTCATGGTTGATGGAGTGGGTCACAGCTAAGAATGCCAAACTCAGAACATGCTGTCAGAAAACAGGGCAGACACACCCAAACTGGTGGTATATTCTATAGTTAGATTTTACCAAGCCAGTAACAAAAGTGTACTTTTGTACTTTTGCCAGACAAGCTGGACTTTATGATGTAAGGTTATTAAAACCAAAACCACCAAACATTGTTTTTTTGGGGGACTGGAAGAACCTAGTCACTTGCCCCAGGTCACTGGATACTTCAAGATCTCACCAAAAACAGCACTGGAAGCCAGTCCTTAGAAAACTAAACTAAAGATTTATTAATTCAGGAAAAGAAATAAGAGTTATTAAAAGTCTAAGTGGATCAGAAACATTACAGTTGGTTCAGAATCTGTGAGACCAGTTATTAGCAGAGGTGTAATGCCTGCTAATTCTCCATAAATCTCTTAGTGTCCTTTCATAAGTTCCTCAGGGTTTTACCAAAGCAGATTTGGGGAGATCTGTCTTGCATCTGGAATAGCCCCCTGATAGCATCCAGAAAGATCAGAGCTGTTGGATGAGCCCCATGAATCTATATTTATAGCTCTCTGACATGAAGAACAGATTGACAGGTGTCTTCCTAGAAAGACAGTCCCGCCATCTAGTGTGAGGAAGAATAGATATTTGAGTCCGTGACAAGTCCTAATGGCCTTGTTTTGAAGATCGAATGCTTCAGCCCTAAGGTTTCAGTCTTGTAAACACAATGTGATAGCCACCAAGTCTTTATCAAGTAGTTTTACATCTGAATGCTAAATATGTGCTTTTTGATCTAATAACAATTGAGTATAGTTGTGTACATAATGTAAAGGCAAATGCAAAACATGAAAAGTTAATTTGATTACATTGGTACCTTCTAAGAGGATGTGGGTAAATACAGACAAATACAATTTAGTATCCACTCGATTCTTAACAACACAAGTGAACCTCTTATATTTGGTTTCAGAGGGGTAGCCATGTTAGTCTGTAACAGCAAAAACAACGAGGAGTCCTTGTGGCACCTTAGAGACTGACACATTTATTTGGGCATAAACTTTAACATTCCTTTGTTACTTAAATACAGTGAATTAGCCTGATTATCTTGCAATGCCTCTTGACATGCCTGTAAGATCACATTCAGGTGAATTGGTCTGTTAGTTTTATCCTGAGATGGTTTACCAGTGTCAAAGAGCAAATATAACCTATCTTTAAAAAGGGGAACAAAGATTCATAGGGATTCGTAGACCAGTCAGCCTAACTTTGATACCTAGAAAGATACTGGAACAAATTATTAAACAATCAGTTTGTAAGCCTCTGGAGGACAATAGGGTTATAGGAAATAGCCAGCATGGATTTGTCAAGAACAAATCATGACAAACCAATCTAATTTCCTTCTTTGACAGGATTACTGGCCTAGTGGATAAGGGGAAGCAGTAGATGTGATATAACTTGATTTTAATAAGGCTATAGACATGGTCCCATGTGACATTCTCATAAGTAAACTAGGGAAATGTGGTCTAGATGAAAGGTTGTGCATAACTTGTTGAAAGACTGTACTCACAGAGTAGTTATCAATGGTTCATTGATAGACTGGGAGAGCATATCTAATGGGGTCCTGCAAAGGTCAGTCCTTGTTCCGGTACTATTCAATATTTTCAGTAATGACTTGGATAATGGAGTGGAGAGTGTGCTTATAAAATTTGCAGATGACATCAAGCTGGAAATGGTTGCAAGCATTTTGGATGTCACGATTAGAATTCAAACAACCTTGACAAATTGGAAGTTGGTTGGAAATCAACAAGATGAAATTCAATCAAGAGAAATGAAAAGTACTTCACTTAGGAAGGAAAAATCAAATGCACAGCTATAAAATGCGGAATAACTGGCTATGTGATAGAACTGCTAAAAAGGATCCAGGAGTTATAGTGGATCACAAATTGAATATGAGTCAACTGTGGTGCAGCTGCAAAAAAAAAGGCTAATGTCATTCTGGGGTATATTAACAGGCATGTAGTATGTAAGACATGGGCGGTAATTGGCCCGCTCTACTCAGCACTGGGGAGTAGCTGGAGTCCTGTTTCAAGTTCTGGGCACCACACTTTAGGAAAGATGTGGATAAATTGGAGAGAGTCCAAAGGAAAGCAACAAATATGATAAAAGGTTTAGAAAACTTGACCTATGATGAAAGGTTCAGAAAAATGCGCGTGTTTAGTCTTGAGAAAAGAAGACTGGGGAGGGACCCTGATAACAGTCTTCAAATATGTTAAGGGCTGTTATAAAGAGGACAGTGATCTATTGTTCTCCATGTCCTTTAAAGTAGGACAAGAAGTAATGGGCTTAA
Source organism: Dermochelys coriacea (assembly GCF_009764565.3). Lineage (NCBI taxonomy): Eukaryota > Metazoa > Chordata > Testudines > Dermochelyidae > Dermochelys > Dermochelys coriacea. The sequence continues at coordinate 245,475,234 of NC_050068.2, forward strand.
TCTGCAACAAGGGATTTAGGTTAGTGTGAGAGAGCAGAGGGAGTGAGGGAGCTGCATTCACAGTCTGGAGCAGGCTTGTTATGAGGGGGGAGAGAACCTCAAGCAGCTGGTTCCTTATAAGAGAGCTGACAGTTGTTTGAGAGGGCTGACTCTGGGAAGTTTACAGGAGAGTCAGCTCTGTGCAGGACTGCTGCAAGCTAAACCCCAGGGCAGGTCACCCCATAAGAACTCATTAACAAAGAACTCGTAAGAAGGAAACTTTTGGTCCCCCAGGCTCTGAGGTAAGAGCCGTGCCCCAGGACAGATTTTTGGGACTCTTAAGTTTTACTTTTGAGTTTTGTCTGAATAAACCCAGGCCCCAATAAGAGTGGTGATTAGATGAGCAAGTGTGGAGTGTCTCTAAAAGGGAGAATAAAGGGCAGGGCAGAGGCACAAGGCCACAAGAGGGCACACAGGGCAGCCAACTCGTTTATAGTTAGATATTAGTAAAAACTTTCTAACTATAAGAGTAGTTAAGCACTGGAATAGCTTCCAAGGGAGGTTGTGGAATCCCAGTTGTTGGAGGTTTTTAAGAACAGGTGGGACAAACACCTGTTAGATGATGGTCTAGGTTTACTTGGTCCTGCCTCAGCACAGGGGGTGGGACTTGATGACCTCTAGAGGTCCCTTCCAGCCCTACATTTCTATGATTCTGACTCTCGCTTTTTCCAGACCACTTTTTATAGTAGGATCCAGTTCCTCTTGCTGAATAAATTAGGGCCACATTCTGATACCATTACACTGGTTCAGTAGCACCTTACTCCCATTTACTTCAGTGAGGCTATCTATGGACTAAGTGCTATTCAGTGTGAGTAAGGGTATCTGAATTAGTCCTTAGTGTATGTAGACTCAGTTCTGCTTCAGTTCCAGTCTGTTGGAGTTTTTGCCATTAACTTACGTTGGAAAAAGATTTGGCATTCAATCAAGAAAGAACAAAAGGGGAGAAGAGTTTCTCTTTAAGAATACTTACCATAAGAGCTCGTGGTGTTTGAGACATAACACATTGTTGTATTCCACATTAGCATCCCCTGCTGATGCATCCTGTATAGAGTACCACTGGCAAACATAATACCAGCAGTTTGTTTTCCATTCCTCCATGCCTTATCAGAGTCATTATCAGAACTGGGAAGGGATCCAGTGTATATATACTTAAAAAGGGGGGGAAAAAAAAACAGAAGAAGCTGCCAACATCTGTTATCATCCCAGAAAGAAATAATACAAAGCCACACAGCCTAAAGGTCCAACCATGCAAGCTGTTAAGCAATTCCTTTGGGGTGCACAGCATGTCAGCTCAGTGCAAACTCAGCGTTCTTGGCACCTTCCAGGATTAGGCCCACCATTATATCTCTCTACTAAAGGGTGAAAAAAGTGAAAATATCTGAAAAAAGGTGAGAGATGCACAGAAGTAAAATTGAGAATATAATGAACCTTACTTTATTGTGTTCAATGGGGGAAAAAGTGCCCCAAATGTTAAGTGACATTTTGCTGGAGTACTTATTGTTTTACCTGTTTCATTACCAAATCTTGGTTATGACATAAGAAAGCAGTGATGATATGGTACCTCGAATTTTGTGTATGCTTTTCCTCACAAAACTAATTGTACAAACGTGTTAACAGTATTCAGTTGGTAACTATTCTCAGCAACGTTGTCAGTCTACTGGCAATGACCCGCCTAATATTGTTCTTCACATTTTAATAAGTGTATTCCATACAGTATACATACACGGGCAGGTTTTGTAGTTGAGTCCACAGTGGATATGCCTGGCCATAGCAACTTGATACTTGTGATACAGACAGCAACTGCCCTTACTAGGCATCCTAAGCGTGTTAAGAATTTTTTTAAAAAATAGACACAGCAAGAAAACTGACATGCTTTCTATAGATCAGCATGGCGGGGCTGGTCCAGCCCCCATGAGGGGCGGGGAGGGAGTACCACCCAGCCCTGCTCGGATCCCAGCCCTGCCCTCCAGCCTCAACTCCTGACCACAGCCCGGCCAACACTTTGCTCCTGGCTCTAGCTTTGACCCCCTTACACTTGTCTGAATCCTCCCTTCGAGGAGCTGCGGCCTGGCTCTGAGGGGGTGCAGACAGGGATAAGGAGGGGTGCGATCCTGAAAAGTTTGGGGACAACAGCTATAGATACTTAAAGGTTTACTGTAGAATGCTGGTGTGTGCTGTGTTTTGTTTTTGTTTTTGTTTTAATTAAGTAAACTATCCTTTCTATTTGGAGCCACATTAGCTCACCTATGGTCTCACAAATTAAATGTGAGGAATTCCTCCAGGAAGTTTCTTGATGTTGGACATGGGGATTCAATTAGATATTCTTGCTGTTAATGCTTCAGCAAAACATGAATTGCTATTTTCAGCAGTGTCTTTGTGGTGTTCTGTTCATGAAGGCATGTATCAAAGGTTAGTTAGCACTCCCACTTCCACCAAACGGTGTGTATTTTAGCTATTTGAAATTTCTGTACACAACAGCAATTTATTTGCCCTATTATCAAACTATAAGCCTATTGTTGCACATGCATCAAAATATTGGTTAAGGCAGGTAGAATTCCTCCTGCAGCTCTGGGGCTGAACTCCTTCATGCCTCTTGACAGGCCAGCTCCTGGCTGGTGCCGAGGAGACCTTACTGTCACGCTTCATATTTCAATAGTGCAAACAAGACCCACCGTCTAAACAAGGTGAGTAACATGACCCACCAATTCCCAGCAAAGATCCATGCCTCGATCAAAATTCCAATGGTTATTAATGGCAAAGATGTCTTCTCTGTTTTGGGAGGGAGAAATTATCCACATCCTTTTCAGAACCCTGTGATTCCTTCCACCACTTTATTCTCCTTATTCTTGAGGCCCACCTCATAGCCACCTTTCTTCTGAGTGGAGAAGATTAGACAAATCTTTCTTCAGACCTGCTGACCCTTCATCATCCAATGCTGTGTCTGTTGAACAATGTTCAGTATTCTCCCTCTCTGACCTCCTCCTTCAGTTTCCTTAGCGCTTCTAGTGCTTTTCTGTCCAGAGAACCAAGAAAATTAGACTAGACATCAGGTTCCATAATGGAAGTTTCCTGTTCAGAAGTTCTTCACGGTTCCCACCATCAGTTCATTGCTAACTTCTCTTGTTAACAAATTAAATAATAATGATAAATGTGGTTCCCATAGTTCAAAGCAAACTGCTGACACACATTGGGGGGAAAATATCCCAAAACTGAAATCCTTGTAGAGAACTATGCAGCATGAAACACGTACAGCTCATTTGGGTGGTTTTTTAGTTTGTTTTAGATAATGATAAAGTTAGTTCGTGAAACTACTAATTTAGTTGTCCAAAAAACCCAGATGACACTGAAATATAACACCATGTTCCTAGAAGATTGCTGTGGGTGGAAATAAAAATACAGCAGATTATAGAAAGTGAAATACTTAGGAACAGCAGAAAGTCATTATTATTCGGGAGTTTGCTCTTGCTTTGTTTTTAAGGCAGAAGCATATATTAGTCACTGAAACACACACTAACATCCTAGTGTCGCCTAGTATTGTGCTGCTTGTTAGAATACATTGATACTGATTCCATAATATCTTTAAATGTCTCACCTCGTATTCCAGTTAGCATATGGGTTCCAGATACACTACTTCTAACACTATGTTCTTTGTATCTGCAAGCAGATAATCGTTTCCATGCAGGCTCTCTATTTCTTTTGCCAGTCTGAAATTTTGCAAGAGAAGCAATTTTTCCAAATCTGGTTTGTTTATTAAAGATATCATAAACATTCCCGTTAATGTCCTTCTCCATAGTAGATGTCTGCATTGAACAATAATGTAGTAAGAGTCAATTCTTTCTAACTAATTTAAGCAGTCATGGACATTGGAATACAGTGGCTCTGTATGGCCAACTTCCTGCAACAAATGGTAAAACATTATTTGACAATGAGCCCCATGCAATCATCTTTATTTCTGTATCAGTAGAATCCACTGTTAGCTGCCAAATTTGAGGACTTCTCCAAATGTTCATGGTGTGGCACCACTTACCTTTAAGGGCCAGCGCTTCTTGTGACAATATCTTTTCAGTATATTGTTATTGTCACAGGAAGAACTGGCATTTTAAGATAGTTGATACTCAGCCTCATCTGTGCCAGGTGTTGCCCTCCTTGCCAGATGAATGGAATGAGTAGTATGGATCTTGTGGTGGGGACCATGCAACTAAGAACCAGGCCTGCTAGGAGACATGATGGCAGCCTCAATTCAGTCAGGAGAGAGATTCCAGGGAGAGCAGACCTGGGAAGTCTGTATAGCCTGATCTATAAATTATGAATAAAAATTCCCAGTTATCACTTTCAGGGTAGACAGGTTCTTGTCCCAAGATTAGGCCCATATTAAAATTATTATATAGTTGGGAACCCCGATGTGCACAGGTGCAACACTCACACTATAGTAACTCTTCTATGTTTACAAATAATTTATGAATTCATTTAGCAAAGTCACACACACTCTAACTCAGTAAAGTAGATAGAGATAATACAAAAGTACATACTTACACCATCCCTTGCAGAACAAGCTGAAATGTTAGCTATTATCTTCCTCATCACCGTCACCTTCCTCATCTTCACCGGTGGCTATCATTCTGGCCTCTCCCAAGGGCTACATCTCTCTCCCTCCTACTGCCATGGAATACCACTTTTATAATATGTTCCGCTGATGTTACCATGTCTCATGCATATTCAGTAGGGGTTTCTCCCCTCTTCCTTATTTGTATTTCCTCCCCTTATCAATGTTAAGGTATCTTTTTTCTATAGCTTAATATATTTATGATTTCACCCCATTATAATATACGTCAATTTGTTGCCATGGCAGTCTTGTGGTTGGATGTTCCGTCCAAAACATTCCAGAAGCTGGTGTGTGTTCATGTTGCTATGGTTGGCTGACGTCATTATAGACAAAATTCCCCCTTACATTCTACTTGCAGTTCCCCAAAACGTATGGGTTACCTAAGTTTATCTGTGCTAAAGTTCGTAGGCCTCAAGCCTCATGCTAACTCCTGAAGCCAGTGTCTTACAGGATACAAGCCTGTAGGTTCCTTGTATTACTGCTGAATATAATAAAGCAGAATATAATGCAAAGCAGAGAATATAATAGAGGTAAGCTAGGCCACTGGGCTACGCCAGGGTTCCATTAAAGAGTGGAGGGTCAGTGAAAACTAGGCTGAGGAGAGAGACTTGCAGGGAGCAGAAGCCTGCTAGGCCTGGGAAGCCGGTATAATAGGTCAGGGGAGGCTCTGCCTCCCCTGGCACTGCCGTGGCCACCAGACCCCTGGTTGCAGGGTGTGGCGGGTGAAGGTTTTGCTTTATTATGCCCCATGCAGGTTTCCGGGGTGGCTGAGGAGATGGTGATTCACAGGTGCTATTCAGCTTCCTGGGTTCATCAGTAATCTCCCTGGACTCCAGAGAGATTACTGATGAACCCAGGAAGCTGAGTAGCAAATACCATCTCCTTGGCGACCCTGGAACCTGCATGGGGCATATCAAAAGCATCTTCGGGAAGAGCTGCTTTTCTCCAGGGGGCTCTAGAGTCTGGGGAGGGGATGCCCAACTGCGGCTGGCCGGGGGTTCCTCTGGGCAGTTGTGGGGGAGCTCGGGTCACCTCCGGGCAGGGTTCGGGGCTACGGCCAGTTTGGGGCTGCTCTGGTGGGGGTGGAAGGGGCAGAGCTAGGGGCTCACCTCCCCGACGTGGGGCTCCACCCACCGCCCATGCTGCTAGAAAGAAAGTCTCAGCAGCCAATGAACTAGGAACCCTGAACCGAGGGTGTGAGCCAGCTAAGAAGGCTAATTGGAAGATCTGTGTTATTGTAAACTGTTTTTTTTAATAAACCAGACAGTCAAAAAAGGGAGGGCTAAAGCAAAAACACTCACAACATGAAGTCTGAGTAACAGGGGAAACTGACAGAGTGGCAGAGCCCAAGACTGGACTGAAGAAGGCCCTGCTACAGCCATGGAATTAGACTAACCTCTTCAGTAGCCTTAGATTCCAATGGGGACTAAATGCTGACAGAAATGCAGCTCTGTATGTCTGAGGAGGTGGATGTGCTATTTGTGTTGTAACACAAATATGAAGAAAAACGGTAATACAGTTTGGCCCCAATTTTTCTGCTTAAGTGGGTTAAAGGAAGAGCCATCTTCTCTCATCCACCTGCACACAAAAGAATTAAGGCCAGATTTTTAAAGAGGCTTTAAAATGGCTTCTATTTTTCCACCTACAATTTTGTCTGCTGCTGACTACAGGTGCAAAAATAGAGGCCAGGTTTTAAAAGCAGCCATATAAACTATCTATCATGCACTTAGCCCTTTACATTGGGAAATGCAAAATTCCTAGCTATAGGATAATAGGAGTCTGAACTGCACTTTAGAACACTGAATGAACATTAATGGTATTAATATTCTTTTTTTATAAAGTCTTTAAAAGCCTTTTTTCCCCCATATAAGTTTTGCAGAGACTGATTTGACTCTCCCAAATATTGGCTGGGGAGATACCTATGGGGGGAAATGCTTTTTAAAAGCTTTTAGAAACAGGCAGCTCTGATTTCTCTGAATTAGTAATTCTGTTTCCCATAAAATGAAGATGGAACTGGCATTTTTCTCCAAATATATAAACAGAGCTGGGAAGATGCAACAGTGGCTACCAAAGAGCACACTGAGTCATTCTCAATTAAATATAACCTGCTCACAACCCACACTTTAATCTTGCGCTTATTGAAATTACTGTCAAAACACCCATGGGGAGCAGGGGTAGACCCACAGTCTTTTACCTTCCATTGCATCACCAGTTCTGATCTGGACAAAGACACATGGGAAACTTTAAATTTTCTGTTTTTTTTATGTATGACAATGTGAATCTGAACAGACCAAACTACTAATAATTAACCTGGTTCCCTTGCTTTGAGGTGTTCTGTATTAAAACCACTGGGGGAATGGCCATTCTCCATGGCACCATCTCCTTTTTAACCTCCAGATTTCTCTGTGGAAACCTAAGACAGAATTAATATAGCTCAGAGGCAATGGCAGCTCAATACCTGCTTTCGTTCCCCCAGGCGGGAGAAGATGTAGTCCCAAAACTTTATAGCACACGTGCAGATTGCTGGCTTTTTATTGACACCATCTGTGTCTACCTCCAGGTTTGTAACAGAGCCAGTTTGTTAGTCCCGAGAGTGTGCTGCACGGACCACGTTTTCTCCCTTGTCTTTGAGGAGATGAGTGCCGGGTGGGGGTACATAGTGGTGGAATGGACTTCTGGGGATTGTGTGTGCTGTAATTTCTGTTTCTATTTATGTCATTGCTGCATTACTTCATTTGAGCTGGAGGAATTTATGCATCTGTTTAATGTATTTTTTAAAGATTGTCAGGGATACCCAGGAGCACTGATAGGGTGCTTTTTATAATTGTGGGTAAAAATCCAAATAAATAAATAATGATGGTGAAAGAATGGCAGAGTTTTTCACAGAAACTCCTAAATTAATTCATACGCTTAGGGGAGAAATGTATATGTATCATTATGATGAATTATATCGTGACGTAGTCTGAATAATTATGGTGGCTGTTTAAAATTCAGAGAACATATTTTGGGATAAATCTGATATTTAATGAGAAACCAGTCACTGTCAATTTAAATGGCTAAGCAGAATTGCTTGGGAAGTAGGTAGCGCTTGATGAAGTAAGCACTAATAAGAAATAATTACCACCTGTCATTATGCTACTGCAAATGGGAGTGGGAGTTGAGATTTTCAGACACTCTAGGAGATTTTTATGTACACCTACAATTTAATTTTAAAATGAATGGTTGGTGTGTCTAAATTTCCTCGAGTGCTTTGAAACCTCAACTAGGTTACATAGTTAGGAGTAAAAATGCTATTGGCAATGTTTGGTGACAAGCACACAAGCACATGAAGATTGAGAACTGGCCTATACTGGGGCTGCAGAGCACCATTTAAAGTGTGTGTGGGGAGCACATAGATCCCTGCCCCCTGCCTGACCCTTCTCTTCTCCTCTTTGGCACCCACCATCAACCTGACCCTCCCGTCTACCCATCCCCTCCAAATTTGAGCAAATGGCATTGCAATCTGGGTTGCAGTGCCACTCAAGTTTGTCCCTGAAGCCCCTCCGGTATGACAGAGAGGAGGCCAGGACATATTTGAGCGAGTGCCATTGTGACTTGGCACACTGTCACAGCACCACTCAGGTTTGGCCTAGCCAAAAAGTCAGGCTATGGCATAGGCTTCACGGCCTCTGGGTCTAGGTTTCTTAGTTTAATTCCCTTCTCAAATGTTAATATTCTTTATTATACCATACCAGGTGGAGAGAGAAAAAGCTATTCTCCTGGCCAACCTTCAGGAGTCCCAGACGCAGCTAGAACACACAAAGGGAGCCCTGACAGAGCAACACGAGCGAGTCCACAGGCTCACAGAGCATGTCAACGCCATGAGGGGACTGCAGAGCAACAAGGAGCTGAAAGTAGAGCTGGACTGTGAGAAGGGCCGAGACTCCGGCGAGGAAACACATGACTATGAAGTAGACATCAATGGCCTAGAGATCCTAGAATGTAAATACAAAGTGGCCGTGACAGAAGTGATCGACCTTAAAGCTGAGATAAAGGCCTTAAAGGAGAAATACAATAAATGTGTAGAAAACTACACTGAAGAAAAGACAAAGTATGAGACCAGGATCCAGAGGTATGATGAGCAGGTGACGAACCTGGAAAAATCAACGAAGGAAAGTTATGAGAAAATGGTTCACATGGAAAAAGAGTTGCAAAGGATGACGAGCGTAGCAAATGAAAACCATAATACCCTCAACACAGCCCAGGATGAGCTGGTGACATTTAGTGAGGAGCTGGCTCAGCTCTATCACCATGTATGTTTGTGTAATAATGAAACTCCCAATAGGGTCATGTTGGACTATTACAGGCAAAGTAGAGTCACCCGTAGCGGGAGCCTGAAGGGACCTGATGATCCTAGGGGGCTCCTGTCTCCACGGCTCACCAGAAGAGGAACGGCTTCCCCAATAGAAGCCAGGACCCCAACTGAGCATGTTTCGAAAGAGAGCATAGAAGCCGGCAAAGAACAAAGTCCAACCAAGACACCTACGATTTCTCCTGTCATCACGGCCCCTCCTTCCTCTCCCGTCTCTGACACCAGTGACATACGCAAAGAGCCAATGAATATCTACAACCTAAATGCCATAATACGGGACCAAATCAAGCACCTGCAGAAAGCTGTAGATCGGTCACTGCAGCTGTCACGCCAGCGTGCAGCAGCACGTGAGCTGGTGCCCATGATTGATAAGGACAAGGAGGCTTTAATGGAAGAGATACTGAAACTGAAGTCCCTGCTGAGTACAAAACGGGAGCAGATAGCAACCTTGAGGGCAGTGTTGAAAGCCAACAAACAGGTAAGTGAGTAACAATGCTGTCAGTTTGTGGTGATCAGTATTTTCATAGCTGATTTATGTGCCTTTTAACAGGTATTGTGGTAGACATTTGAACAATCAGCTGTCCATCTTTCCAGTCAATCACAATGAGGCTGAGGTTTTTCTTGTTTTTCTTAACTCCCTGCAATCTTTCTGCATAGTTTTTTTCGCAGCACCCAACCTTGACCTAAAGGATGGGAAGAGTGAGTGACTTGCTGTAGAGTTTGAGACCTCAATGCCCTTACATGGATCAGCCTACAGGAGAAGGAGAAGGGCAGTAAGAAAGGCACAGCTGAAGCCGAGCTCTAACGTGGCTCCCTAGTGGGTCTCCTGGTTTGAGAAGAAACCAGGTTTTGAGGGCCACAACCAAACCTGGGTCTTCCAAATGGTAACGTGATGTGCTGTAGCCTCAAGGCCATACGGAACTCCAGGTTGCTCGGGAATAAAAATTTACATTGCATTTACACAACCGACGATCTCAAAACACTTTACAAAGGTGGGTGTTTGTACCCCATTTTACAGGTGGGGATACTGAGGCACAAAAGCTAAGTGATTCCACCAAAGACATGAGGTGAGTCAGGATTAGAATCCAGGTCTCCTGACTCTCATTCCCTACCTGTACCCACTAGACTACAATGCCTTCGTGCTATCCTATCAATGGTGGGCGCTCTCCGCTAAACAAATTCAGTGACTGATCCCTTTATAGTCAACAGTAATTAAATGGCAGCAATAATCCATGCACTCTAGGCAGGGGGAAACATTTATTTCTGCAAAGCAAAATGATCAACAAAATTCAGACCTGTCTGGTTATTGAACAATGTCTGATCATTTAATACAAATGAGTGGATCACACAACTCTCTTGAGTACGCAAATCTCTCATCCAATTTGGATACTAGTTTGTCACTGCAGTCACGTGGCCAGATATAATGGTCCTGGTTTTCTTTTCTGTACTGGTTTTACATCAGTAAAACTCTATTGACTTAAATGCAGTTACTCCTGATTTGGAACGGGTTAGAATTTTTCAAATATTTGTTTTCCAGAAATGCCATTTTATTGCCATTAAAATTTTTGTTTGTCATTTTTAAAATAAGAAATATTGAAAATTTGAAATATATATCACTTTGGGGCAAAACTGATCAAAAACATCCCACTTTTTTATTTTTATTTTGAAAATGATAAAAAAGAGATTAAAAAATTTTCAAAAATGAAATAAAGATTTTAAAATTTGTCTCAAATTTTCTTTTCATTTTTTGACAAGGTCTGTTCTTGATATTGTATAGTAAGACTAGAATAAGGCCCATTTGTATGTGAAATGCAAAAAAATCTCTGCACTCGCACACTCAGTCTGTCATCACTATGACAGGTTTCAGAGTAGCAGCCGTGTTAGTCTGTATTCGCAAAAAGAAAAGGAGTACTTGTGGCACCTTAGAGACTAACAAATTTATTTGAGCATAAGCTTTCGTGAGCTACAGCTCACTTCATCGGATGCATTTGGTGGAAAATACAGTGGGGAGATTTACATACACACACAGAGAACATGAAACAATGGGTTTTATCATACACACTGTAAGGAGAGTGATCACTTAAGATGAGCCATCACCAGCAGCAGGGGGGCGGAAAGGAGGAAAACCTTTCATGGTGACAAGCAAGGTAGGCTATTTCCAGCAGTTAACAAGAACATCTGAGGAACAGTGGGGGGTGGGGTGGGGGGGAGAAATAACATGGGGAAATAGTTTTACTTTGTGTAATGATTTATCCATTCCCAGTCTCTATTCAAGCCTAAGTTAATTGTATCCAGTTTGCAAATTAATTCCAATTCAGCAATCTCTCGTTGGAGTCTGTTTTTGAAGTTTTTTTGTTGAAGGATAGCCACCCTCAGGTCTGTAATCAAGTGACCGGAGAGATTGAAGTGTTCTCCGACTGGTTTTTGAATGTTCTAATTCTTGACATCTGATTTGTGTCCATTTATTCTTTTACGTAGAGACTTTCCAGTTTGACCAATGTATATGGCAGAGGGGCATTGCCGGCACATGTTGGCATATATCACATTGGTAGATGCGTAGGTGAACGAGTGATAGTGTGGCTGATGTGATTAGGCCCTATGATGGTGTCCCCTGAATAGATATGTGGACAGAGTTGGCAACAGGCTTTGTTGCAAGGATAGGTTCCTGGGTTAGTGGTTCTGTTGTGTGGTGTGTGGTTGCTGGTGAGTATTTGCTTCAGATTGGGGGTCTGTCTGTAAGCAAGGACTGGCCTGTCTCCCAAGATCTGTGAGAGTGATGAGTCGTTCTTCAGGATAGGTTGTAGATCCTTGATGATGCATTGGAGAGGTTTTAGTTGGGGGCTGAAGGTGATGGCTAGAGGCGTTCTGTTATTTTCTTTGTTGGGCCTGTCCTGTAGTAGGTGACTTCTGGGTACTCTTCTGGCTCTGTCAGTCTGTTTCTTCACTTCAGCAGGAGGGTATTGTAGTTGTAAGAATGCATGATAGAGATCTTGTAGGTGTTCATTTAGTTGTGTTATACCCCTATCTCCAACCCTTTGTCTGCTTTGTATCTTTAGGCTTTAGTATCTTTTTAGGCGCCAGTCTGGCAAACAATTATGCACGTTGTTATCCGCAAAAATCTAGGGCACCCGGCCTATATCCTGCCGAGGGCTCAAGGCATGACCTGGTTAATTTCGGTACCCCCTCCCTTTCCCTACCAAGGGCTCGGGCTGTAAAGCATATACCCTTACCCATGGAGCTCAGGGTAAACTTGGTCAGTTTAAGTACCCGCCCTTTCCCACAGGGTTCTGGGCTATACAGGTCTGTGTAACTTTTTCCCAGTGAAAGAGCCTTACACAGCTGTGCTCTAAACATCCATTTATTAGCAACACACACAAAATACATCTGCCAAACAAAGCTATTATGTTCACCACTCCCAATAGACAGACAAACTTCCCACGATGGCCAGTCAGGATCCACTCATCTGGGGATGCCGGTGCTGCCTCTGCATGTCACAGTCATGCAAGGGCGTCAGTTCTAGCAGTTTGATGCTGAACTGCAGGCCAGGGATGGTTCCCAAAGAGCATTTGTTTTTCATTTACATTATATAGGTAAAACTAGCTCCCTCCTTCAAATTTACTAAGCCTGTTACATTATTCAACACCCCTAGGTAACAACATTTAATCAATCATGCACTGGCACCTATGTTTCCTCCTCCCTGCTCTTTACATTTTATCTTTCATGCCAAATTGTACCTTATTTATGACCTTCTTTGTTTGTGCAGATGGTCAGCATAAATTCGCGGGTCAGAGCTTATCTTATCTATTTCACCATTTATTGGGGTTTTTCTGTATCCTCCCTAAACATCCCAGCGCCTGGGTGTCTCTACTTTACAACTTGGTGTTAGAACTCTTGTTAGGGGCATTCCTGAGGTGGGGATGCCTTAGCAACAGGAGAGCATTTTTTCTTAATTTTAGTGGTGGAATCCCTGAGTTTTACTCAAGGCTAATCCAAGCTACTTTAGTATGGGGGTGAGCTACGTCCCCCAGGCCTACACAAGGTTGGTCAAGACTAGGTTAGTATGGGGGTAAATTAAGTCCCAGGCCTACAATGTGCTTAACTTTAATCAGGTGAATAGTTCCACTGACTTCCATAGAACTACTTGTCCTCAAGCATGTGTTTAAGTGTTTGCAGGATCAGGGCCATAGTTTGTAAACTCTTGAGTGCTTTTCCATCATCTGTGTTAGTTTAGAGAACAGGACAATCGGTCCCAATCCTGATTAGGGCATTAGGTCATTACTATAATATAAATGAAAATGTAAAATCACCCAGAGGTCAGGAAATACAGCCCTAAAGGTTCCAACAGCAAAGTTAACTTGGATGTATTGTGAATTTTATGCCATATCGGTTTTTTTACGTGTATATTAACATACACACTTAACTAGAGAAGGAGGACTCGTGAATCTTACGTATATGAAATGAAGGTGTTGCAACTGTGCCCTGAAAACTTATTGTGTGAAAAAGCACCATGGGATTCTGTGTCTGTTTTTCAATGACTCCAGTCAAATGTACTCAGTTTGCAAATAAAAAGATGTCTCTTAATTGCTAACTTTGCAAACTCATCCTAATATTTGAAAGCCAATCAGCTTTGATTAGCATTGGGTAAAACTCAGGGATGCTTCATGGGATCTGCAATACAAGTATGCAAGTTTACAAGTAAACAGTCACAGCAATGAATAAATTTTCTTTTTTGGTAACATCTTCTGGTCAGGAACAGTGGGCATAATACTAAAAAAGAGAAGCATTAAATTTAATGCCAAAAAGTTAGTGTGTTTTTATGAAAACATACCTATTTAAGAAGAGCATATTACTCTCTTCTTACCATCATTCAACTCAAGGAAAGCCTCCTTAGAAACAAAATGCAGGATTATGGTTTTGGGTATTGCTTAGATAATAACATGACACAGTAAACCTAGGAAACATGGGTGCTATCTAGTGGCCACTAAGTAGCACTGTAACTTCATTCTGAAAAAGAAAACTGCATCGTGTTGCTAAAAGAAACAGTACAATGCAGTGTTTCACTAACATTTTCTGCTAAGTTGCCATTATAACCAGTAGCTCCTTGAAAAAAAATGTACAGTACTGCCTCTTAACTTGAATTGTGCTTATCTGACTGAAGGAAAACAATCAAGGAACCTACTGTCCTCTTTGCTCATATTACAGTAGCCCTCAAACGTGCCAAACAGGATTAGAGTCCCATTTTACTAAAAAATATACTAACTTGGAGGACAGTGTCTGCCCCAAAGACCTTGCAACCTAAAATATCCAGTCAAAAAACCAGCAAAAGGGTGGTGAAAATGGGATCAAGCAATTTGATCAAGGTGATAATGATGAGCATACCTTTTGTTAGTTCACTTTCTCCTTTTTATTTTATGCATACACTTATTCAGCGCTTCACTTGCTGTAACAACAGTAGTTTGGGAGCAAAACATAGAATCTTAAAAATCTAAAGCAATAGTAAAATAATAATACTAACCATAAGGCTCACATCAATAATGGTTCTGATTTTTGGTTTCAGACAACATGTAGAAAATAAAATAAACCTGCCTACAATGGGGAAACTCAACAGCCTGAGAATTTCCTTTAAATTAATTAAAAATTAATACATACATAAATAAAATACCCTACTTCAGACAAATATGGTGAACAGTAGGACTCTCTATTCCCCTCTGGTCTATTCAGTATCCATTTTACATATGTGCTGGCTGCAGCCATGATGCCTCTATCTTCAACAACTGGGGTGTCTCCTCAAGTCCTGAGACATTGCAGGAATTACTTGAGGACCTAAAATATCCCCCAAAGCCTGAGCCTTAAGCCAAAAGCCTGGAGTTAGGCAGGTATAGTAAAATGGAGATTTTGTACTTTGAGTGCAAATGATCATGATACTCAGTACTTCTCAAAGTGCTATGTACTTTCTATAACTCAAATAGCAGGCCCACTGTTTTACTTTTTTTGTGTAAAAAATGAAGTACTTACCATTTTAGTGTTTTTCATTTTTTTCAGTAACAATTATCGCTCATTTGTTTTGCTTCACACACTGTTATCATAAAGCAAGTGGCAAGTCATTTAGAAATGTGTAAAGTTGTCTTGAAACTCAAAATCATCTAAACTGAAAAAGAGTAAGAAAGCAAAGTTAGCATATGGACTATAGTTTTAAGCCCACAACTTTTGAGAGCTTGAATTTAGAATAGAAAAAGATTCCTGCTATAATATCGATAGACTGGAGGAAGAGTTGAGACAGGCAATGCAAAGATATGCATAATAATTTACCTTTTTACATTTTTTTTGCCCTATACGGTCCTAAAACTGTTTACAAATTTAAACTGAAATACAAACTAAATGTAGGGATTGCTTCAACCAGCTATGAAACACAGTCATTCTGGGGTGGAATGGTGCAGCACTGTTAGCAGCAATGTCAAAACAGGATATGACATAGAGAATGCCATATCCATGTATCTGTGATACAATTTGTTAGAACTGTGGCACCAAAGAAAAAGAGGCTTGAGAAATCACGTCAATTGTAGCAGAGGAGTACAGATTATATTTTAAGTCTGACAGTGTGTTTCCTAGAGCAGTGCTACTCAAAGTGGTGGTCCACACACCGGTGCTGGTCCGCGAGCCATCGGCTGCCGGTCTGCGTGCACATTGGAAAAAAAAATTGCCGGTCCCCCACATCAAATAGCTTGAGAAGCACTGTCCTAGAGGATGTGGAGTGGCAGTGGAAATCAGTTCAGGAATGGGAGCTAACTGCTCTTCAAAATATTCTTGTACCAGCTCAGAGGAAATTAACACAGCCTTCATTTCCAGATAGATGTTTCCTTGAAATCCACATTATCTAGTAAGGTTCTGGAGGAATGTTTATATTGTCCCTGTCAAAATAGCAATCATCTCCCATTATACTCAGTGAGATTAAGGCCCCAGATTCCCTATGGGAAGATGGTTAGTCCCTTGTGTTGTGTGGAGGCAGAGATACTCAGTACCATTGTGAACAATGAGGGAAAGAGAGAGAGAGAGAGAGAGAGAGACCCTCGTCAAAATGGCCACCAATGAGTGAGTGTTGTAGTTCCTGTCCTATTGAGAACCATAGAAGAGAGCAGACATTTTGAAAAAGGGCTTTTCTTTGTAGAGTTCTCAGTAGTACAACATTGTATTCTTCAGCTTCTGATAAAGGAGAGACTTTCAGTTATGAAGAATAGGAAAAATTATCATTAATCCAAAAATAAATTATTCAAATACACACTTTCTCAGAGGGTTAACTCTGTGGGAAGTTAATGTGTATGGGAAGTGTGTTATTCCATTACTGAGATTGCGGGTGAGGTGAGGGTGAAGTCTAGCACCACATACTAAATTACTTTATGTCCGTTTGATTCCTAAACAAATCAACAGCTTTACTTGTAAACTCGTAGAAGATTCATTCTACGCTCAAACAAGAAATGTGGTAAATTTGGGGAGGATACGCAGCATTGTTTGTACAAAGCAAAGTTTGGATTCCTGCTTTTTAGTACAAAACAGAACTCGGCCTTAACTATGGGGTCACTACTAATATCTCTGTAAGGTAGCTGTGGCATCTTGAAACAGCAGTGACTGTTGGGCTAAGTAATCTGCAGATGAGGATTCTTGACATGTGTCCAGTCTCCCTCATACCACTGAGCCACTACCGCCAAACAAGTAGATAGAACAGTCGTTAATAGTGTAATTACAACTTGATCTCTTCAAATATGGCCTATACACAAATGTCAGTTAATTTTAAGAGAGAGAGCGACTGCATTAGTCCTTTCTTAAAATCATTTGTGACAAAGAAAAAACTGATGCAGATACTACATTTCTTAAAGGATCAAATTTTAATTAGTCTTAATTCAAATTAATTAATGGATTCACTTGTAAATTCTTAGAAAATTCATGTTATACTCAGTAAGTGCTGTAAGTTGGGGAGGATACACTATACTTCATGTACAAAACAAAGATTGAATTTCTGGTTTACGTGCAAAATAGAACTCAGCTGAAGCCTCCATAGTGAACGTCCTGTCCTTTCCCTTCCCTCTCAACAACATGAATAACCCTTTCACAAATAACAGATTTTAATAATTATTGTTAAATAGGAAGTTGTCCCCTTGTTCATTATTCTGTCGCTTTTCTTTCTGAGATGGATAAGAGCAGAGTGATTGACTATTTTATTAATGACAGTTAAATACTCTTCTATGTGTAAATTTTGACTGAATGTTTTTGCCAGTGTCTGGAAACAGATGACCTTTGCTATAGCCTACCAAAGTGCAGAGTGGTACAACACTATACCAAAGCATACCTTTGCCTCTTCATGTATGTTCATGAACAATAATGAGAGTTGTGTTCATATGACTGTATCTCGGAGTGTTTTCTCACCATTTCATGCGATGACCCCCAGGTTTGGTGTAGGAAAATGACTATTTAAAATGACAAGTAGTTTCATAGTGGCTTCTTAAACCTTGGTCTGTCTTCTATGGAAACTAGTCATTAGAAGTAGGAAAAGAGTTAGACACAGTGTGCAGTAATTTGGAGACAATTTTGATGTAATGTATTTTAGTACCACAATTTATAACTAAACCACTTCCCCAGAAGCAAATGAATAGAATTTTATTTTAGTGTAGGATTCTTTTGTTCCTTTTTTAAGAGACAGTGAATTTGAAATTTAGTGAGTTTCAAAAAGATGGCTTAAAAGTACCTTCAGGTTTTACAGCCATTACCCTCTCCTCTGATGTTCTCATGCCAATTTTTGTGGTTTTACAATCATATTTTTCCTATTTATTCTTTCCCCTATTGATGTGTGAAAGACCCAAAAAAACAACAAGGGGAACTGATAGACTGTAGTGGAAACACAGCAACTGACTACACACTAACTGAAGTGCTCTCAGATGCACAAAGTAAAAATACTGGAAAAATTTAGAAGAAAAAATATTTCTTAATATATTTCAGTTGCAGTAATTTTAACTGATACTTGTAACACTGCAAAAATACAAAAATGTAATTTTCTTAGTTTTAAAATTTTTTATTTCTGTAAAATAAAAAAGTAATGAATAAAACTGACAAACAACAGCAAGCAAATAACAAGACAAAGTTAACATGAAATTTAGGTAGGTCAGGCAGGAAACAAGAAAGAAAACGAGCAGGGGGGAAAAGAAAGATATAGGCAGAATATAGAGTAGGGTAATTTCATAACTTCTTCCCTAGATTTTCAATTAAGTGAACATTATCATTTACACAACTGGTTGGTTGTTAAAATTTGCAGAAGAATGAGAAGGCATAAAATTTTGTGACATGGCAGAGTATAACTGCTGATTTGTACAGTCTTGATATTTCAGGCTTATTGAATCCAATAGTTTTTAAGTTGACTGTGTCCATTCAACAACATGGCTTCCCTCTTTCTAAGGAAAATAGTTTTTTAAAACTTTTTTTAACGCATGTGTTGCATTAAAGCTCAAGTCTGACATTTTTTCACTTGAGAGAGACAAGTGGGTGAGGTAATATCTTGTATTGGTCCAACCTCTGTTGGTAGAAGGGATAAGCTTTTGAACTCCACAGAGCTCTTCGTCAGATCTGGAGAAGGAAACTAAAATGCCAAATGTAAAATACAAGGTGGGACAGGTGGTTAAGCATAAGAGGTTCAGACATGTTGCTTGAGACCATTTAAAGTGAACTAGGCAATTGGCATATTTGCAGTGATGGGACAGTGAAGGGTTAATAGGCAGCAGAGTGTTACAAATTGTTGTAATGAGCCATAAAACAACTTTCTCTGTTAAGTACATAGTTTTTAGTGTCCAGCAATTATGATTTTAAGGTCCAAGGCATGTCTTTTGAAGTTGTAGTGTATGTTTCCTTTGAGAACAAGGACTGAAAGGTCAGAAAGTCATCAGTTGTGAAAAGTGTTTGCCCATGGGATGATATCGTGTTTTTGTCTTATCATTTTTCTGTGTGAATTCATTTGAGAGCATAGTGATTGTCCGGTTTCACCCACTTTGTTGTTGTTGGGGCATTTGACGCACTGGATGTGGTACACCACATATTGTGATAGGTATGCATAGGACCCATGGTCTTCAAAGGTGTGTTGTGGGGGTATTGATCATCATAGCAGCGGAGATATTTCTGCAGGTTTTGCATCTATTGGTCTGACAGGATTTGGTGCCACTTTGAGTTGATGTGTCCCCTAGTCTGTGGGAAGCTTGCTTGTGATGATGAACTTGGTGAGGTTGTGGAGTTGTTTTAAGGCCAGAAGAGGGGAGTTGAGAAAAAATGTCAGGATGTGGTCCCCATCAAATATGGATTATAAATGTTTGATACCTGATTCTAGTGTGAGTTTGTAGGTGTATTGAAGCAGGTTCTCCTCAGGTATTTAGGTGGCCCATTCCATGATGTGATCTACTTCTCCGGTGGAGTCTCCTTGTTTGGTGAAGGCTGTTTTAAGTGTGTATCCCAGACTTTCTCCTCAGAGCCTATTCTGAGGCATCTAAGTGCCTGGCAGTAGCTAACAGATTTCATAGTGCATTTGGGGTGGTTACTGGATCTACGAAGGTAAGTGTGGTGATCCATGGATTTCTTATATATAGTTGTCTGTAGAGTTCCATTGTTGAAGCTGATTGTGGTGTACAGGAGGTTGATGCTGGTGTGGGAATGTTCTAGAGAGATTGTGGTGGTTGTTGAAGTTGTGGTGGAAAACCGTGAAGGAGTTTAGGTTGTCTGTCCAGAGGATGAAAATATCATCAATGTATCACAGGTATATCACTGGTTTCATGGTTTATTAACTTGTGAATGAAGGTGAAAGCCAGAAATGAGATCATAACCTGACCTCTTAGCTGTTAGCAAATTCCCTTCTCAGAAGCATATATCCCTCTCTCTTTTTCAGACAGCTGAAGTGGCACTGGCCAATCTGAAGAATAAATATGAGAATGAAAAATCAATGGTGACTGAAACCATGACCAAACTGCGAAATGAATTAAAGGCTTTGAAAGAAGATGCAGCAACCTTCTCATCCTTGAGAGCAATGTTTGCAACCAGGTAAGGGAAACTGCCTCATAGGCTTCTCTCCTGCTCAATAGTTGAAAGGGCAAGCCTATGATGTGAGTGAGAGAACATTCTCACCTACATGCATTTCTTCTCATGGTCTTGATGCACTAATATGTGGATACAAAAACTACTTTCCTCAGTGAGAGAGACAAGGTGGGAGAGGCAATATCTTTTACTGTTGGTGGAAGGGACAAGCTTTTGAGCTTTCTGCAATAGCAGAGCTTTGTTGGATGAAGGACAATGAAGTTTGGAATGCAGACTCTGCAAAAATTTCAAACTTTCAAATGGCACCAAGCTGCATGCCTCTGAAAATAATGCTTTTAAGTGGCAATGCCAGTACAGCCTTGGGTAAAGTGTGATAAATAATTATATTAGAGCCCTCTATATTTGGATTTATACTCTGTTTTTTGAAATGGAAAATAAACATTAGATTTATGTGGCTTTTGTTCATACTCAGAAAAGGCACACAGTGATTCTGCCATGTAAAAACCTTCACATGGCTAAACTCCATCTTTGTCCTTGCCATCTGATTTATTATTTACCATTGGGGAAAAAAATCTATAATTCTCCATCAGTATGGCTCTGCTATAAGCCAGCACTGATAATTACCAGGTTACTGCAATTTCTCATTGCACTGTAAATTATTATTTTCTACATCTGGCAGTATTTCATTTATTATCTTCTCGTTCATAGGTTTAAAAATGTCACACACCTTCTGCAGTGAATTTTTCAGTTCTTCCCAGCAGGAGCATAATTAATCACATATTGTCTTTTTTTTTTTTTTTTTGCTAAAGGGAACTTTCATTTTTAGCTGGTTTCTTAAAGGTGACCTGCAAATAATTGTTTTTGAAAGATCCAACACCTGCAGCAATCTGTGCTGAATTCCCCCAAGTAACCAGACAAAGAGAGATATTCAGCACTTTATGGGATTAAATCATCCTATTTTTCCTCTCTATTCTGACACCACATTTATTGCAGGCTCCTGCTTCATGTAGTGCCCTATCATTTACTAATCCAGGGGTTCTCAAACTGGGGATCAAGATCTCTCAGGGGGTCGCAAACTGTCAGTCTCCACCCTAAACCCCACTTTGCCTCCAGCATTTATAATGGTGTTAAATGTATACAAAATAGGGCTGTTGATTAATTGCAGTTAACTCACACAATTAACTCAAAAAAATTAATCAGAGTCTCAATTGCACTGTTAAACAATAGAATACCAATTGAAATTTATTAAATATTTTGGATGTTTTTCTGCATTTTCATATATATTGTATTCTGTTTTGTAACTGAAACCAAAGTATATATTATTTTTTTATTACAAATATTTACATTTTAAAAATGATAAATAAAAGAAATAGTATTTTTCAATTCACCTCATACAAGTACTGGAGTGCAATCGCTTTGTCGTGGAAGTGCAACTTACAAATGTAGTTTGTTTGTTTGTTTTTTTGTTACATAACTGCACTCAAAAACAAAACAAATGTAAAACTTTAGAGCCTACAAGTCCACTCAGTCCTACTTCTTGTTCAGCCAATCCTAAGACAAACAAGTTTGTTTACATTTACAGGAGATAATGCTGCCTGCTTCTTATTTACAATGTCATCAGAAAGTGAGAACAGACCTTTGCATGGCACTTTTGTAGCCTGTGTTGCAAGGTTTTTATGTACCAGATATGCTAAACATTTGTATGCCCCTTCATGCTTTGGCCACCATTCCAGAGGACATGCTTCCATGCTCATGAGGCTCATGAAAAAAAAAAAACGTGATAATTAAATTGTGACTGAACTCCTTGGGGAAGAATGTATGCCCCCTGCTCTGTTTTACCCGCATTCTGCCATATATTTCATGTTCATAGCAGTCTTGGATGATGACCCAACACATGTTCATTTTAAGAACACTTTCACAGCAGATTTAACAAAACACAAAGAAAGTACCAAGAGATTTCTAAAGATAGCTACAGCACTTGGCCCAAGGTTTAAGAACCTGAACTGTCTTCCAAAATCTGAGAGGAATGAGGTGTGGAGCATGATTTCAGAAGTCTTAAAAGAGCAACACTCCAGTGCAGAAACTACAGAACCCGAACCACCAAAAAAGAAAATTAACCTTCTGCTGGTGGCATCTGACTCAGATAATGAAAATGAAAATGCGTCGGTCTGTACTACTTTGTATTGTTATCGAGCAGAATCTCTCATCAGCATGGACACATGTCCCCTGGAACGGTGGTTGAAGCATGAAGGAACATATGAATCTTTAGCATATCTGGCATGTAAATATCTTGTGATCCCAGCTACAATATTGCCATGAGAACGTCTTTCAGGTGACCTTGTAAACAAGAAGCAGGCAGCATTATCTTCTGCAAATGTAAACAAATTTATTTTTCTGAGCGATTGGCTGAACAAGATGTAGGACTGAGTGGACTTGCAGACTCTACAATTTTACATTGTTTTAATTTTTAAAGCAGTTGTTTTGTACATGTACATTTGTAAATTCAAGTTTCATGATAATGAGATTGCACTACAGTACTTGTATTAGGTGCATTGAAAAATACTATTTTGTTTGGTTTTTACAGTATAAATACTTGTAATTAAAAATAAATATAAAGTGAGCACTGTACACTTTGTATTCTGTGTTGTAATTGAAATCAATATATTTGAAAATGTAGAAAACATCCAAAATATTTAAATAAATAGTATTCTATTATGTTTAACAATGCAACGAATCACAATTTTTTAAATTGCTTGACAGCCCTAATAAAAAAGTGTTTTTAATTTATAAGGGGCGGGGGTCGCAGTCAGAAGGTTGCTGTGTGCAGGAGGTCACCAGTACAAAAGTTTGAGAACCATTGCACTAATCTAACCATATTACATGCAAAGTTTCATACAGGAACTTTTCTATAGCAATTAGGAGCCAGATCAACAGCTGGTTTGAGTGAGTGTAGCTTCAGTGACTTCACTCCAGAAATGCATGGTTTTGTATAAGTTTTAAAAATCTGTTTATTAATCTTTTAAAAAGCACACTTTGTGAGGTATACATAGATGTAGGCCATTCCAGTCCACAGCAGGGACCTGAGGAGGTGGTGGCATAAAGCAGACTGTTTATCATGTGGAACATGAGCCCGTAATTTGTATGTGGCTGGACTTTGGAAAGCTTGAGAAAGAAAATGTCAAGATAATGTTAGGTTGTTGGTGTACTGAATGCACCACTTTATCCCACTTGGGACACTGAGCATACATTTCTAAACTCTGCAGGATTTAGGGGATGATCCAAAGCGTATTGGAGACAATAGAAGTTTTTCTGCTAACTTCACTGGGCTTTATGTCAGGTCCTTAAAGAATATAGGTATTCTTGTAGGTCATCTTTTAAATACTAACTGAACATGAAAAATAAAATGGGAACTGACAATCAGGATATCAACAAAAATAAGAGAAAGGGCAAGTTGCAGATTCTGGGACTTTCTTCCCCTTTTAGGATATGGGTGATTAAAATTGGTAAGCCCATTTACCACTAAAGAGAGTTGCCCACTTAAATCTCCTGCTTATTGATAAGGGAATAAAGCTCTGTACTATGTTATGAATTACACCCTTTTGCATTAAGTTCATGCATGGACGTACTCTTCACACTTCTCTTGTTTTTAAGAATATCCTCTTCTCCCATTTACACCTAACATGCTAACATAGTTTTTGTGGTGCCAATTTTAGGACCCTATACTCGTAAGGTTTTCCTTGAATAGAGCACAGTATCAAGATGCATTAAGATGTGATTTAAAAGCTCCTCCATAGCTGAATGTGTGGACTATAGTTTTTTTGACATTGTCTCCACTTCACAAGTAACAATGCAGAAATATTTCAGTAGATCCAGAAATGATTAGTGGTACAACGGTTGCTACCCTATCAAGCCAGCAGAAGTTACGCAGAAAACAACTTTGTAAATTATTGCTCTCCTAGCAAGACAGCAGTAGCTCATGGTGCTCTGATTATACACCTTGGGCTGGATTCACGAAGAAACGTAGGCAGGGTGATGGTGAGGGTTGCAATGGCTAACTCTGAGGCACCTAGAAAATCGCTGGGATTCATAAAGCCTGTGTTTCATGCCTAGGTTCCCTATACAATGAATGGACAGAGATAGATGTCTCAGAATTGGATTCACCAAAGCCAGCACACTAGGCAGCTCCTTGCCTAAGCTACCCAATGGGAGATGCCAAGCCAAGGGGTGTGTACTGAGCCCAACCCTTCCTCTAAGTCTGGGCTGCAGGGCGGTGCTGCCTTCTGCTTAGGATTCTCAGCAGCAAAGCCTCTCTTGGCATTGGGTGTCCATGCTGTTTTCGTGAGCAGGAGGCCCTCCTTCATAACATTTGGCCCAGTGATTACGTTACTCACCTGGGATGTGGGAGATCCCTGGTTTAATTCCCACCTCTGCTTACACACCATTTTGTGTAAAATCACATAGAGGGGCCTGATCTAGGCAAAGTCTGAGTGCATTTACTAGATCAGGCCCTGCAGGCATGTTAGGCAGGAGAAGATCTGTTTTCTCCTGGTTTGTGCATTGCTCTGGGGTTTAGGTGACTGGACCCCTGGTGTGGGGCTGCAGTGCTCATGCACAGAGGCAGAAATATAGGCATGTAGGGAACTTCTAGAACAAAAACGTAGGAGCCGAGTGAGTTTAGGGCTCAGGGGCAGCTGAGCAGGCGTTTTGTGAATCCCAGTAGGGCCTGATTCTGGGATTTAGGTGCCTAAAGTGGCAGTTAGGCTTTTAAATCTTTTTGTGAATCTAGTCCCTTGTAGCTAAACTCAGAAACCTATGAGACATGTTGCCAAAACTTCCCAACCCTATACCCCGCTCTCCATATGAGAGCCTTTCTGAGGAACTGGGCAGTGTTTGTTTAGAATGAACAGAGCACCAGCCCTACATGGGTCATGGCAATTACATCTGTGCAGACCACAAGCTTAACAGATATCCTCATACACACACAAAGGGTAGAATTGCTTTGGTCACTCAAATAACACTGCCTAAAGTATTGCTTTGTAGGCCCTCCAAGGCACTGTGTCCTTTCTAGAATGTTTCATCCGCTTTTCTAGACCATTTCCCTTTTGTTCTTCAACAAATAGTATTCCATGTGTATATATAATATTATATGTTGTCATAAGAGTTTTTGTTAATCTTGGACCCTTCTATTCATTTTACCATGTGTGACCAGGGTCCCAGTGGGAGGCCAACTGAGGTCACTCAATTAGGGTGAACTGCAAAGAATGGGGCAGACAAACCCCATAGCTGGTGGATATTCCAATACTTAGATTTACCAAGCCAGCATAAAACAGCTTCTTAATTACCTTGCTGCTTTTCAGAAGTCAATAACACAGTCCCCTCAAAGTACCCAGCCTCAGGCCTCCATCCAGGTACACACATCAAATATGATGAAGATTTCTGAAAATCATATTTCATCATATAAAGAAAAGATTCTACCAATCCCTGAGGATGGACACATTACGTCCCACGTTATTGAATATTCTAGATCTTACCCAAATAGACACATACAGCCAATTCTAATTAACTAAACTAAAATTTATTAAAAAACAAGAGAAAGTATGGTTAAAAGATCAATATACATACAGACATGAGTTCAATTCTTGAGGTTCAAATACATAGCAGAGATGGTGAGCTTTGTAGTTGCAAAGCGTTCCTTTAGAATTTAGTTCATAGGTTATATGTCCAATATCATATTCAGGGCAGACCAGTCAGCACTGGGATCCCAGCCTTGTGTCTTAAGCTTCCCCTGCATTGAAGCATCAAGCAGATCTAAGATGAACAGGATCAGGACCAAAGGATTTTTTATACAATTTCATGTCTTCTTTGACAAGTTGGAATCCTTCGGAGAGCAAAAGGTAATTAGGATGACTTTGAAGGAGGTCCACCACCAGTACTTAGTTATACGAATTAACATAAGGCAATTTGCTTGTTCCTGCACCATTCACAGATGATTTGCTATACTTTTCAAAGAGAGATGTATTCAGAGATATCTTGTGTTTACAATTAATTTAAATGCTAGGATGTTCTTTTGATCTCTGAATTATCAGAATACAGGGACTGTTGATTACCTTGTCCACCACTACCTATATATATATATATATATATATATATATATATATATATATATATAGTAAATGCACAAAAACACAAACATTCTCTCCCCACATGTCTTTAAGGGTTGAATCTAAGTCATTTATTTTGCAGGATGTTTAACCCTTTCAGGCCATGCATCACACCATGGAAGGGCATTGTTGTGGCCACTGTAATCAAGGGATGGTTTATCAAAATCAAATGCCTTTTACTGGCATATAGTTTTCCTATATGAGCCTAATTGTATAGAGTAAAAACAATAAAATATGAATGACACTATTGCAGCCTGATCTATTTGGAATTAGGCTCCATATGTCTGTTAGAGTTAACTAGAACCATGAGTAACATCACATAGAGACGAGCATCAGTGTTTAAAAATTTCACTGCATGAATTATAGAAGGCAGTGTTGGTTAAAGGCAGTGGCACTGAAGTATTCAAAAAGGTTGTGTAGTATTTTATGAGTACAGACAGTCATAAAAAGTCAGTGGTTTTTAAAATTTCACTGCAGAACATATGTATCAGTACATTTTTTTGGTTCTGCTCTGCTGAAAATGTCCCCTCTCCTCTCCCTCCCCCAAAAATCTAAGGAAATTTATATTTAAGTCGCTTTTTCCAAATGCTCAAATGATGCAGCAAGTCATTGTCCCCTGTTTTGAAGCATTGTTTGTCTAAATAAAAATTGCTACTCCAAACGATGTACTGTGGGCATCCATTCAAGAAAAAAAATCTGTCGGAAAAAATGGGAGAATGTGAGATTTTTCTAATCATGACTCTGTTAAAGCATAACCTTAAGCATGAAAATTCAGTTGTGTAGTCTTCTGTTCAAGAAAAGTAGAGTGGTCCCTATGGCAACCCTGCATCACATGATTCCTGTTTCTGAGTCCATACTGCAGGAATGGCATTTCTTGAAAGAAGAGAATATTTATATTATAAATATGGATATTAAAATGATTTCTTCTGTTTTATAGTATTTGCAAGGAGAGTATTTTTTTTCCTTTATGAAGTACACTTTTCTGTTTTGTAGGGAAACTTTTGTTTATTTGTTCTGGTGCTGCGCTGTACATAATCAGACATACCATCTTTGTGGTGATGCAGCATTTTAAATTCATGTCTTCAAGGGGGAAACAGCAGTCCTGTTCCTCACATGGATGCTAAAGGGGCAGATTCCCCCATCTGCCCCCTCTCCCCTGCCAGGAGCACATGTTCCCCACAACTCTAGATCTCCTCCCATCCACCCACAGGGGAAGATTTGATAAAAATCCATTTCCTGTTCAAAGGAGGATCCGTTTCCCATGCTCTCCTAAGACAGTTGTTGTTTTGACCTTTTCATGGATTTTTGCAAAATTTAGGGAGTCAGTTAAGGTCAGATGGACCACGTTAGCTGAGTGGGGAAATATTATGTTGTGGTGGGGAACAGGCTAGATCTCTTAACTGGTCATCTCCAGACATTCTAATGTTTGGGTTTTTTAAAGGTGAAGAAGTTTTTTAAGTGTAATCATGTTTTGCGGCACTAGCTGGACTCCATTAAAAGATGATTTCAGATGTAATTCTTTTATAATGGCATTTTTTGTTTGTGAATATTAATAGGGTATTCATGCTGAAGCTTATTCAGCAGGGGAAGTGATCTGCTGGGGCCATGGATGTAGATGGAACCCTGTTGGCAGAGTAGAATTTGAATTCCTATTTATTGCCTGGACGAGCAGAAGCTGATTTAATCCACTGCCAACTGCTACTGCCCACCTGAGCCCCCGATCTGATCCCTAACCCACCCACTCAATCCGCTGCTCCTTCCTGTATCCCTAGACCTGATACGAGACACCAGCCCTCTCTATTCCTTCTGAGTGAGTGGCAGAGGGTTTGAGCATCATTCCTGTGAAACAGTGTGACAGACAGAGTAACACACATGGAGAGAGCATAGTAATAGACTGAAGCCTTTTAAAAAACAATCTTAATTTCCACATGCCACAGCAGACGATACGGTTAGAGGAGGTGAGAAAAAGCAGTCTAGTGCTGAAGGAAGGGAGAAGAAGTCTTGGCTCCCACCCCACCTTCTTGCTGGCCATCACAGCTGAGCCTGTGTTGGGACTGGGGGGTGGTGATGGTAACTGACTGGTGGTATAGGCCAATATCTGCTTACTTCCATGCCAGAAGAAGGGTAACTAAGGAGAAAATTGTGACTCTGAGGATGGAGCACAAGTCCCACTGAAAGGTATTAGAATTTGTGCTTCTAAATCACTGAAGTGTATTTAAAACCCCCACTCTGAGCCACAATGCCTCTTGGAGCTCCGCATAACCACCACTCCAAGTTCAGGACTGTGCCTAACATCATGTTAGTGCTTAACTTCTTTCTGCCACAATATGTTGCGAGGCTTAATTAATGTGGGTAAAATATTTGGAGACTTTGTGTGAAAGGCCCTATAGATATGCATATGATTATTATTTCTTTAATCAGAAATGTTTATCTTTTTATCCCATGACTGTATGTTGTATGGAATATTTAACATCAGAGGGAAAGTACCATGGCTACAACAGATAGTTACCTTCTGTAAACGGGAATAGCTTCCACCACTGTGGACTTCAAGGAGACTTATAGCACTTTGATGCAGCAGCCTCAAAAGTCAATCAGAGTCTTTGATTTGACTGTTTTGTTGAAGTGCTTAAACTTTAGAACACTGGTTCTCAACAAAACATAGAAACAATGGGCTGTACGTTTCTGAGAGATTATAGCATGCTTTGAGTAGTGGTGTAGTTCAAGTGACTTTAATTGCCCTGCAATGAATTGTCAAGAATTGCTGTTATGAAAATAAGTTTATGATGTATAGAAAATTAAGGATAACAGTCAGAAAACTGCTTTTATTAGGTCATCGGTGATATTCATGTGAGGTCACAAACAACCACTAAAAAAACCTCCTTGTACGTCCAAACTTCTAAAGCCAATTTATGATGATTTCCTATATGGCAGTGAGAAGTGTGTTTGTCTAAATAGGTTTTAATAACCTACATCTTCATTAAACCTTATGTTTAAATAATAACTGCAAAGTTACACTGTTTTACAGGACAGTTGTGCAGTTGCAGAGCATGTATTCTCTGAGGTCTAAGGTCAACTAATTTTAACCCAACAAGGAAACTGCATCATTGGCATATGAAAGCAAAGCATTCAGTTCTGTTGTGAGTGTTATCCTGCAAGTGTTTGTGGTGTTGAATCTAGTAGTTACATTTTTTTTGTAAATTTCCCAATGGGGATGTAGTTAGAAGTCAAAGTTTCTTTATCTCTTCTTGGGTAAACTGAAGAGGAAAACTGGAGAAGGGAGATACAAGATCTGTCGGATCCCAGTGAGTAAGAATTTAAATCTGAGATATTGTGGGTTTTACAGCCATTTGTATTTCAAATTGATTTAATTTCCAGGATGCTGACATCATTCTCGTGACCCTGTCAAATAGATTTATTGAAACATCCATAAACATCAAACAGCTTCTGTCAGTGAGAGGTGTCAGAGATGACTGTAAGCCAGCCAACATTGCGGCAAAATCTGTTTTTCCCCATAGCTTTAACAATCAAATGCAGTCCTGCTTGTTAAAGCTCTGTAGAAAGCAGATATATACTGAAGCTGTGGCTGGCTTACAGTGATTTTGTTTGCAATTAAAATTGCTAAAATCACTTGAAAGAAGAACACAATGTATATATAGATTGAGTAAGAATTTTCCAAACACAGTGTTCCTGCTTTCTAACTGAAGGATACAATTCATAGACTAAATGGTTTCATCGTTCAGTTAGCGAGAATTCAGAGGTTTATTGTGAGTCAGACATTTTGAGAGAGAAAATAAAATGGTGGACTGGGTGTTTATTTCCTGTTGATAGTGCTATTAGGGCTAAATTCGTCTCTGTTACACTGTTGTAAATCCATAGTAACTCCATACACTTCAGCAGAGTTACTATAGGTGACACTTAAATAGGATTTTGTCCTTAGGACAGAAATGGTAGGATTTTATTATTTAAATCTTTTTTTATTTTGTGGTGAATTCAAACAATTTTTGTAATGAAATTTCTAACATAGTGGGTGCATATTTTAGTATTTTTTTTTAAAAAGCATGTAGGAAGCATTGATGCTACTGAAAATGAGTGATACTATACCATTCTAGTTATCCATAGAGCAGGACAATTGGACTGCATCTAGTAAGAGTTCTGACTGGAAAAGAGGCTCTTCATTTAATAGAATTAAAGCTGTTTCACTCCAGCAACTGACTAATGCCATGACATAATGTCTTGGCCCACTATTAAGTCAGACTCATTTTTAATTTTCAAAGCATTTTATAAACATTAACTATATCACCTGGGCGATATAGTCAGACCTCAAAACCTGCCAAAGACTAAATATGAGATGCAACATGGGTCAAAGTCCCCAAATGAGTGTGACCAGGAGAACTGTGGGGTAGAAACTCAAACTGTTGAGTGATTGATTTCTTTGACATTTCTGTACAGTTTCATGATTCAACCATTCCGATGTAAATAGTATACAATTAGAATAGTGAGAGAATGTCAGGTTGTTGTAAGACTAAAACTTAGATGTAAAATAAGTAAGGGATAGATAAGGGGTACAATCAGATGCAAATTATTCTTTAGCTCCAACACTGAAGTGATGGGAGAAGTAGGTGGATCAGGAGAATGGTAATGGGAAACAAAGCTTTTATTTACAGTTCACCATTTCAAATTCTGCTAAGGGTGTGAGCTAGAGGGTCTGAAAGTTACCACCTTCAGCTTTTGTGTAAAACGAGCAAGTGTCCACATCAAAAAACCCTACTCACTACAATTTGCCTCACTGGCTCCCTTATTGGAAGTCTGGTCAAGGACTGAATGGGCCTAAACACCGAACAACGTCCTGATCCCTAAAAGTGGCGTATACCTTTTGAACAATTAGCACTGGCTAATAATTGATAGCATCTCATCACACAATCTATGCAATATTGGGTATTGAATGAAGATATTCCTGCTCTTGTCATATTGTTTTGTGTAATACTTTGCTTTAGATAGAATTTATTATTTATGACCCCTTTCATGTTATGTAAATTATCAGTTTAATTTGCCCACATAACAATTGTGCTCAAAATTAGGGATGGTCCTAAACCAAAACCCTAGAACTGAACTCATAAGCTGGATCTGAAATCTGAAAAGTTTTCATGGGCTGCACCAGTACTCTGGATCCAAATTCTCCTGTTGAACTTGAGAGTTTGAAATCCAGATCTGAATCTCAGAGTAGTGGGTGGGCAAGGTTGACATTAGGCCTAGAAATGAGTTTGAGCCGTGAACTTGATACAAATTGTGGTCTATGGTTTAGATTTGGGGTGTTGGTTCAGGCCCATCTCTGCTTTGCTCTGTTTGGTTCTTAGATTACTTCACTAGGCTTCTATTCCATTTGTTTCTCCAGGTGTGATGAGTACGTCACACAGCTGGACGAGATGCAAAGGCAGTTGGCAGCTGCAGAGGATGAGAAGAAGACCTTAAACTCTCTATTGCGGATGGCTATCCAGCAAAAACTTGCCCTCACCCAGCGACTGGAGGATTTAGAGTTCGATCACGAGCAGTCCCGACGCAGCAAAGGCAAGCTTGGAAAGAGCAAGGACAGCCGCTCTAAAGTAAGTGAGGAAGCATCAGCCACCGTGCCAACCGTAGACACTTTCCTCCTGCATAGTCAGGGCCCACAGCAACCAAACTTACTGGTCAGCAGTGGCACTCAGAGGAAAAGGTATGCATGCAGTGATCTTTATAGTACAGTGCAGTGGCCAGACTTTAGTTAAAGTCATTATCTTAATTGTAAATAGATTATTATTTATTATTATTATTATTATTTTGGTTGGGGAGAAGGGAGAGGGGAGGATAAAAATAGTGGCTGATCAAAACTCAAAGCCTGGCTAAGTGTGTTTTTGATTCCATCTACCCATAATGTTATCTCCTCCTTTTTACTGTAGTTGTAGACTATATTCTGTCAGTGTTTCAGTGCACCTTGTATGTCCTTTTAAAATGAGTTAAGGTTTTGCATACAGCAAAATAATCTCCAGAATTTTTTAAAAACCTATGCTCTGTGAGCATGTCAATGCTTTTTTCAAACCAAACAAACAAAATCTTTCTGATATGCTATAGTGCAAGGATTCCAAACGTGTTCTGCCACTTGTGCAGGGAAAGCCCCTGGAGGGCCGGGCCGGTTTGTTTACCTGCCGCATCCACAGGTTTGGCCGATCGTGGCTCCCAGTGGCCGCGGTTCGCTGCTCCAGGCCAATGGGAGCTGCTAGAAGCAGCGCGGGCCGAGGGACATACTGGCTGCCGCTTCCAGCAGCTCCCATTGGCCTGGAGCAGCGAACCGCGGCCACTGGGAGCCGCGATCAGCCGAACCTGCGGACGCGGCAGGTAAACAAACCGGCCCTGCCTGCCAGGGGCTTTTCTGCCCAAGCGGCGGAACAAGTTTGGGAACCACTTGCCTCTGTCTCCTCGTGAGTGGGAGAAAGATATGGATGTGTTCACTTGGATGAACTTTTCTGCATATTCAAAGGGAATGACTGCTGTTTATAACCTAAAGCAGATGTTCTGGTTGTTCAAGCAGTGAATTCTCATGTTGTCTTCTGACTGTCATGCCAAAGCTGTGTGGTTGTGGAATTGTCAATGGTTCTGACACTGAAAAGGACTCCGTTAGTGAAGTGTCCTGGGTGTTCATACCCTTTCCCTGTACTTTCTGGTCACAATGTAAAGGATAAGAAAACGTTCAGGGAGCCCACTAAATGCAGAATATAATGATCAGGGGGTGGGAAGGAGGGTGGAAAGTAAATAAATAAACCTCATCTCCTCCTCAACTATGAAAAAGAATTTCCGATACAGGCAACATGCCGTGTTGTGGAAATGATAGGAGGTGGCAACACTAGCTGGTTTTACCTGTTAAACAAATTAGCATGCTGTTGTCATTCATGAGGCATTTAAAGATAATTAAAGTAAAACTCTTTTGTTTCCATATGTATTTTTCTTGGATCTCCTGCAAGACTATTCTCACCTTCCCCTTGTGATCAGAGCCATCCCAGGACTTCAGGGACCTACCTACAGAATATATTAAGAGCCCCCTTTGATCCCACCTCCAAAGAATCATTTCTTCTGAGGGGCCCCCCTTCCATGAGTGAACTCATCCATGAGTACCGTCTCAGCAAGGAAAAAAGGTTAACCATGGCCATACCAGGTAAACATTTTTTCCTTGGGTGCATGTGGTGCAAAGTGATTAGCAGAATAGGGGACCCCAAAACTGCACACACGATGTAATTTGGGCACCTTCTGTCAACTTTAAAATCAAAATGTCCTCTCCTATGTAATCTGTTGCAACTGCTGGCAGAACATCAGCTCCCACATGTACAAAAACTGGTTCTAGATGGTGTGGGACAAGTTAATCTATTGTGTAAGTGGACACAACTCCCATTGGCATCCACAGGAGTTGCACCCAGTTACACCAGGGCTGAATTTGGTCCAGTGCCTCTTTTCTTAGCCAGTGATGAAAATACAAAATGAAAGTGAGAAAGGAATTAGGAGTTCAAAATCACTCACTAGAACATATAATGGCTGGAAATAGGCAACGGCCAACAGTAGTATCTGTGTCCTGCTTGTGCTTGGCTACTTGATGGAGTTTTTTAAAGGTAATATTAAGCTCACAAAAGATTTATTTTATGTCAATTGATTCATGGGGTCCATCTTGCCAGGAAGCTTTCCTGGTTCTTAAGGTCATGCCATCTTTCTCTTCGTGGTGGGCAAACTAATCATTGCTATTTTTTCCTTAGAAATCAGAAAGCAGTAAGGGGTCTGTGACTGAGCAGTGCTTTTAGCCTGTTTACATCAATACTTTTGATTGTCAATAGAT
This sequence comes from Dermochelys coriacea, assembly GCF_009764565.3. Lineage (NCBI taxonomy): Eukaryota > Metazoa > Chordata > Testudines > Dermochelyidae > Dermochelys > Dermochelys coriacea. The sequence goes on from NC_050068.2 coordinate 245,509,298, forward strand.
ATATTTAACTGTTTGCTTTGAAGCTTGCCAGGCAGAAGAAGCCCAAACAGAAAATGTAAGAGGTAAAAACCAGACTGGTGGCATCCTCTGAAATAAATAAAATACCTGCTATAAGAAAATGGCATAATATATCAGAATAGGCTATCTCTCCCTTAGTGAAAGCAATACCACAGCAAGCTTAAAGTAGTGTGATTCAAGTGACACCGGCTCATATATACCAGAAGCAGAACTGTAGGAAGCCTGAACAAAGCAGACAGCCATAGGATTCTACCGTCAAAAAATCGAGTGGCTGACTGATGAAGGCAGCAGCTAAGAAATGACAACCTGGCACAGCAAATCATATCTGTCTATCATCAGGAATTCCTTTCAAATATTCCCGTTGCATTGCTCTAGCAGCACCATAGGGGGTTACTTAGAATAAACCATCAGTCCTTACCTGTTAGGACTGATTATTTCAATAGGAGCATATGGGAGCAGTTGTGTCAATATTTTTCATAATTTGGAGGAAAGGGTAGTGTGCCAAGAAAGAGGAGATCATGTGTGTCTATAATTATCCTCTAGACAGGAATCTTAATTAAACACTGATGGTATCTGTTGTTTCTTCCTCCTCTTAGAATGGGGTCATGATCACTATTTCTGGGGGCCACTTACACTCCCCTAAAGAAACTGATCTTGCATTATTTGCATAACCAGAACTCCCAATTGCATAAGTAAAGGAGTTTCTTTCTTTTGTTAATGTAGAATTTACAAGATTCATAGATTTTTAAGGCCAGAAGGAGCCATTACAATAATCTCATCTGACCTTCTGTATAGCAGAGGCCAAATAACTTGCTGGTACTTGAAAAGCAGAAGTGTTCCATTGATAATAAATTCTTATAATTAAATAGTGCACTGTAGGTGCACCAGCATATCCTCAAAGACTATTAGGTTCTTAAGACAGTGTTATATATAAATGTATTCCTTTTCCTTCTCAAGGTAAAATACCCCTAAAATGGTTTTGTGGGTGGTGTTTATTGGCCTTTTATGCTTTCATACGGCCTACATCTCAAGTAAACCTATTATAGTGGTTTGTTCAAATGAATGTGCTACTGAGCAGTTAATCGTGATGAAGGCAGATAGTTTTTTCCTTCCTCGTTTTACTTTCCATTTTCTCATTTTAGTTTACAGTTGAGTATGGTCATCAAAGCTTTATATCAGCTTCAGGTTTTAAAATTACCCTGGGCCTATTTTAGAATAGGAATTGTGAATGACAGTGGGAAATTGACTAACCTTGTTCCTATTGCAGCAGGCTTAGTTGTATTTTCTTGTTCCACAAAGCAGAAAGCATAAACACCTTAGTCCATTGTCCATTTTTACGGGAATTTTATAAGCTCTTTGTGTCAGGAACTGGGTATTTCTCCATGCATTGTACTGGGTTGGGCATAACATTTGGTGCTCAACAAATAACAATCCCTCTTCATCATGTGGACTGTCAGATAGCAACAGCATCCAAACCCAATCTACACAACAGGATGAAATACAAAGATTCTAGCAGCCATTTTCATTTAAATGAGCAATCATAAGTAGAATTAGCAATAGAATTCAAGAATGATGACACAGAATTAATTAAAACATCCACAACCACCCCAAAGAAGTTTGCAACCTTTCTTCAGCAAACTTTTCCTGTGCTCTTCTTACCCAACTCCTATGACATAGTCCCAAGAAGACTCCATAACCCGTTGCTCCCACTTCTACTCCTTTAGCATTTTATACATTTCTTCTTTGAATCTCCACTTCAAAGAAATGAGCCTTCTGGCCCAGTAAGACTGTCTGGCAGTCACTTTTTTGCCCATCAAGTTCACTATTTTTTTTAACAAGTGTCCATGTTGATATGGTTTGTTCTCTTCATCTACAGTTTAAACCCACCATATTTAATCTTATAAATGAACGTCCTTCTACTTATTATAGTGCTCACAGGTAGTGAACACGAAGGTAAGGTTGAAATGTGCCTCCCACTCTAACCCCTCCATAACCCCATCACTTCCTCAAACATATGGCCCTTGGGCTGAAGTCATCCATACTTGCTCTGAGTTCTGAGATGGATTTTTCACTGAAGTTTGAGAAAAATTGGTCCAGGTATCTTCAAGTTATGCAAGAGTGGGAAAAAAATGGCTAAAGGTAGGAACTTCAAACTTGTATTGTTTTAATGTTCTCAGTCAGGAAAGAAAAACACTATTGGTTCCATAATTTTTTTAAGTTATGGATATTTAAAATCAGTATTTCCTTCATAAGACAATTTCATCATATGACTTCTCTAGTCATTCTTTAATCTCCAGTGTGTTGGAATTAGAGATGTATTTAATAATGAAGACTAAGGACTAAAATAAGTGAACTTGGTGTGGAAAGATATCAGTTATGCCTCCCTATCTGTGATCAGCTTCCTGTGCACCCGTTTTTACATTCCCATCTGTGTTGTTCATTTGTTCCTTGATGCTGCCCTTCTTTTAGATCTCCTGCTTGGCACATCCCCTGGTTACCTTAGCCATGCCACATTCCTGGACACTGCTCCCTACTTTTAGGGAAGTGCTGGCACTACTGGCCTTTTGGTAGAGAAGTTGGGTTGGTATCTGCAATAAGGGGCTCTCGTGGTGAAGATGACTGAGTGGATCCACTCCACACCAATAAAGAATTGCTGAGTTAAAGAACTCTCAGGAAGTAATTCTTGATTCCTTCTTGATCCCAGTTGACTATGTGCAACTAAATCAACATGTATAGACCATTCTGATTTCAGATTATTGCAGTATGATCCACCTGGGCTCCTTTATTGTACTAAAGGTTTCTAATCACAATTGTTGATAAACACCCATCAGTTCACTTACAAAGCATCTTGTTTGACTTCCTCAGAGTAATATGTGTTTAGCTGTACTGTGGTCTTGCTGCACACTATACTGGGATCTCTTTTCCTATTTACATGAGAAAATTAGAGCAAAAAGGAAGCAAAAGGCCCCATAACATCTTTGATTCCTTCTAAAGGAGTCTCAGTAATGAACTTGATGCTGAATTGGACAGCATCATAGTATGCAATATTGTATCACCAATGACCTTTTAATTTCAATTGTATCTGAACTCCTTCCTCTCTAATTTTCATGCACAGACCCTGTAGATGATGTGATGAGATGGTTTTTAATATTCCATTACTGCAAATTTGACAGAGGCCATGTTTCTGTTGTCCTTTTTTGACTTTGTCAATGAAGGGAAGGGGAAAAGGTCCAAGGTTGGTCCTCAGCTCTTTTTCTTTGTCACATCTGTTATTTTGACATAAAACTTCTTTGTTATTTGTAGCAATTTGAGTTTAAAATGATACATTTCACTCCATTTTGATTCTTGGAGTTGGAGAAAAAAGCTTTAGATAATGGTTTCATGGGAGGCTTTTGAGCATGCTGTAGAAAAACAAATGCCTGCAATTTATTCTCCATAAAATGTTTGACCCACCATACAGTAGTGGGTACTAAATTGCTCTGTATTACTCTTTGATGTTCAACCTTACTGCTTTTAAGAGGTCACTCACAATATTTTTTGGTACATACAGATCTCTGTCCTTCTTTTGCATGCTACTGAATCAAACTATTGCAGGTTTCACATTTGTGCATCGTTATATTTATATTTACCAACAGTAGACTTTAAATATGTAAAAATACCATACAGGAATACGTGTTGAAGTGTTTCAGATTTGTCAAGAGGAGAAACCACCATTTTTTTCTAATGGAAAAGTACTTTAGAATGTAATGGATAATTATGTTTGTGCTATAGAAATCTATATAATCGGTTTGAAAAACAAACACAAAACAAATCCTGTAGAAATGACATTGCTCTCTGAAATTCAGAGACCAGCTGAGGCCAGATCCCCAGCTTATGTAAATCAGTGTAGTTCCATTGGAGCTATGCTCATTTACCCAAGCTGAGGATTTGGCTCTGTAGGTTTTAGATTTCATTACTATTAATGACTAATTAATTTATTAATTACTATACAGCCTTTGCATAAAGAATACCATAGTGACCTGGAAAGGGTTTTTTGTTTAAATAAAAACCAGTTTAAAGGGTTTTAAATCACAAAGAGGTTCAATCTTCCAAGGTACTCAGTGTCTTCAAGGGGCTCAGCATGTTCAAATCTCATTAGCATCAGGGGACATGGAGGGCACTGAGCATCTGTCAGGAGGTGCTTAGTAACATGCTAGATCAGCTCACAAGTAATGAAAAATTCATGTGGCCTTTATTTTTTTCATTTCCAGTTTGATGATGATGATGATGATGTTGTTGTTGTTTTAAAGAATTGTTTCCTGTAGCACCACTGCGTAACTACTGAATATTTAATTTAATAATTTTTCTCCAAAGTATTTTATACAATTTTTATTCTGTTTTTTTTATTTATATTTCACCTTATCTCTTTGTTAATAAGTGTGTGTGTGTCTGTGTGTGTGTGTTTAATTATAATGAAAATGTTATACGTGTGTATTTAACACATGGGGCCAGATCCTTGGTTTCTGTTCCAGCCTGTTTGCACTGCTCAGGCTGCTGGAAAGTGGCAGCCAGTGGATTCCCTTGGTGTATGGGAACCCCCCACAGCACATAAATCTGTCTCTACACCACCTATTCCCTTCCCTTCTGCACCGGGGTCACCTGATGGTGGGGAGAGGTTACAAAAGTGTCTATAAGGGGTGGGGCTATAGTTCATCCTTCTGGCCAATCCTCAACCAGTAGAAAGAAAAGGAGTACCCGTGGCACCTTAGAGACTAACAAATTTATTAGAGCATAAGCTTTCGTGAGCTACAGCTCACTTCATCGGATGCATTTGGTGGAAAAAAACTCAACCAGTAGAGTAATCCTTATGGGACAATTATTACTCCTGAGGGAATTCTGCACCAAAAAATAAAAAAGTAAAAATTCTGCACACAATATTTTAAAATTCTTCAAATTTTATTTGTCAATAACTAAATGCAGAGGCTCCAGCATGGCAGTGGGGAGCACAGGCCGTTGGCTGCATGGAGGTGGGAGATCACTCTGCAGCATCTCCCAGGACAGGAATTCAGCAGTGAGGCTGCACCCGATCCTGACATAACGCAAGGGCTGGGACTGCCCCAGAAGCACCCCAGGCCCTGCCCCTCCCTCTGCGCCAGGTACACCCGGTGTTGGCAGACAGCCTCAGCCCAGCAGGATCTAAGTGTGGAGGGCTTAGTCTGGGGGGGATCCAGATGTGGGGTAAGAGGGTTCTGTGTGGAAAAATCTGGGTGCAGGCAGCTCAGTGGGGGATCTGGATGCACAGGGGTTTGTTGGGCGGTTCCGGGTACTGCGGCAATGGGACTCTGCAGGGGGGTCCAGGTGAAGGTGGTTGGGGCTCATCAGGGGAGCCTGGGGTAGGGATAGGGCTCATCGGGGGGTCTGGGTTTGGGAGGATGGGGCTTGGCATGCGGGGCTCTTCAGGGTGGTCCAGATGCAGGATGCCTGGGGATTTGATAGGCCTGCTTAACAGGGGAGCCCCAGCTGCAACTGCTGCCAAGGGGACGCTGCATGATGGATTCCCACTGCACCCCCCAATTCCCCTATCTCCTTCCCTTTCCCATTCCATCCCCCTTCCCCACTGCCCCTGCCTCTATCCCCTCCTCCTTCCTCTCCCCTCTGTCTTATCTCCCTCCTCTCACTCCCACATCCACTTCCCCTGCCCTGTCTCACCCCCTTCCATTCCCACTGCCTCTTCCTCTCACCACCCTGTCCCCATTTCTCCCTCCACCCTTGCCCTGCCTAGCATGGGCACTCACTGTTGTACAGATAATAGGCACCCTCCTGCAGCCAGGCAGCTCTGTGCTCACTGAAATGCAGGGGGCAGTGGCATGTGACCCCATGTGCCCCTCCACGCTTCACCTCTGGTTGGCAGGGGGCAATGCCCCCTCAAACTATGCCCATGGGCATCTATGACACCCCCCCCACACCCCCAGCACGGCTTCCCTTTGCTTCCCCATTACTTTGTGCCGGGAAGCAAAGAATTTGCGGGGGAGACATGTTTTCTGCATGCATGAAGTGGCACAAAATTTCCCCAGGAGTAAATAATTATAGCTAGGGCTGTCAAATGATTAAAAAAATTAATCATGATTAATCTTGAGATTAAAAAATTAATCACAGTTTTAATTGCACTGTTAAACAATAATAGAATACCATATATTTAAATATTTTTGATATTTTCTACATTTTCAAATGTATTGATTCAATTATAACACTGAATACAACATGTACAGTGCTCACTTTATATATTTTTTATTATAAATATTTGCACTATAAAAATGATAAACAAAAGAAATAGTATTTTTCAGTTCACCTCATAGAAGTACTGTAGAGCAATCTCTTTATCGTGAAAGTGAAACTTACAAATGTAGAATTATTTTTTTCCATAACTGCACTCAAAAATAAAACCATGTGAAACTTGAGCCTACAAGTCCACTCAATCCTGCTTCTTATTCAGCCTATCGCTCAGACAAACAAGTTTGTTTACATTTATGGGAGATAATGCTGCCCGCTTGTTCACAATGTTACCTGAAAGTGAGAACAGGTGTTTGCATGGCACTCTTGTAGCCGGCGTTGCAAGGTATTTATGTGCCAGATATGCTAAACATTCATATTCGCCTTCATGCTTCGACCACCACTGGACATGCTTCCAAGTTGATGATGGGTTCTGCTTGATAATGATCCAAAGCAGTCCGGACTGATGCACATTAATTTTCATCAACTGAGTCAGGTATCATCTTTTTTTGGTGGTTTGGGTTCTGTAGTTTCCGAATCAGAGTGTTGCTCTTTCAGTACTTCTGACAGCATGTTCCACACCTTGTCCCTCTCAGATTTTGGAAGGCACTTCAGATTCTTAAACCTTGGGTTGAGTGCTGTAGCTATCTTGAGAAATCTCATATTAGTACCTTCTTTGCATTTTGTCAGATCTGCAATGAAAGTGTTCTTAAATTGAACAATATATGCATGGTGGTCATCTGAAACTGCCATAACAACAAATATATGGCAGAATGTGGGTAAAACCACAGAGCAGGAGACATACAATTCTCCCCCAAGGAGTTCAGTCACATATTTAAGTAACGCATTCTTTTTTTAACGCATATCATCAGCATGGAAGCATGTCCTCTGGAATAGTGGCCGAAGCATGAAGGGGTATATGAATGATTAGCATATCTGGCATGTAAATACCTTGCAACGCCAGCTACAAAAGTGTTTTGGTTTTGAGTGCAGTTATGTAACAAAAAAAAATCTACATTTGTAAGTTGCACTTTAACGATAAAGAGATTGCACTACGGTATTTGCATGAGGTGAATTATTTAATTATTTATTGTTTTTTTTACTGTGCACATATTTTTAATAAAAATAATATAATGTGAGCACTGTACTCTTTGTATTCTGTGTTGTAATTTAAATCAATATATTTGAAAAAGTAGAAAAACATCCAAAAATATTTATAATAAATTTAAATTGATATTCTATTATTGTTTAACAGTGCGATTAAAACTGCAATTAATCACTATTAATTTTTTAAATCGAGTTAATTTGTTTTGAGTTAATCGCTTAAGTTAACTGTGATTATTTGACAGCCCTAATTATAGTCAGTGTAACGTACACCCTTGAAAGAAAAGAAAAAGTTGTGGATTTTTTTTATCTGTTTGGTTTCTATCTTCTTTTTTCTGATGCTATTAATCTTCAAGCTTTGGAGTTATACAGGTTACAACTTCTAATTTTAGCGGCTAATAAGCACTTCAGCTTTGCTTTGCATTTAAGAACCAAATCCACAAAACTGTTCCTAACTTTATAAACTCCCATACCATAAGTATCCCGTAAATTCCTAAACCTTGATTTCTTCTAATATCTCTTTCTTTTGGGACAGCAGGACAGTTAGAAACCTATACAGCTAAGAAAGCGTAATTTCTTAAAAAAAAAAAAAAACAAGGTGATCCAAGGCTATTGATGAAAGTTTTTAGCTCAGGTACTAATTTTGCAGTTAGCCTGCTTTTCAAAAGTATACCATCAGCCTATTCAACTAAGCCATAATAATGCCTCACTTGTCTCCTAGAACGAGGTTGATTGTAGACTTGGACAGTTTAAAAAAAAAAAAACTTTTCTTCTCCTGCTCTTAAATTAAATGTTTTCGGTCAATGGAACACATTCAGAAAAGAAAAGCCATATGGACAGAAAATTGACAATTCCTTCTGTGCTAGTTAACTGTTGACTAAGCGTTTGATTCTGTAACAGGGCTTCTGGACTCAAAATTTTGTTGAGTGTAAGATCCAATTTTATGTATACATCGTGATAAATAATTAACTTTTTTGTTTCACTTAGCCACAAATATATAGCTAAAAATGCAACAGTATAACATAACCCTGCTTTTCAAAGAAATCTTTCAAAATTAATTCATTCAAAATTTTAACATACCTTAAAAATACTGGGCTAGATTCACCAGTAGGGCCTCTGGTTGCTTTTTACGGTGATGAAAAGCAGCCATAAACTTGGCTTAACCAGCCAGATCAGATCAGTTTGTGGCTGCTCTAGAGTGTTGTAGCTCGAGCAACTAATTAGAGCAACACAAAGCAGCTGGACCATGCTGATGAATCTGGTCAAACATTTTAAAAAAATTGTCCTGACTCTGGAAATCCTCCAAATTCACAAAACTGAGGTCAACTACGTAGATCAAATACAAATTACTCTCTTGGGTGTGTCATGGGCAAGAAGGTCTTGGTCTGAGTTTCTCTGTGATCCCCTGAATATGCATAAAATATATTTCTATGCACAGTGAATGCGTTCATGTTTATGTTCTGAATTCATATGCGCAAGTTGTCTTATCTATTTTCGTATGCAGACAGGCTATTGACATTTACAGGATTCCTGCAACATTAGTTTAATGTGTCTAGCACTGTTTATGGAAATTATTTTAATCAATTTTTTCAGGGTTATGAACTGTAACTAAACCAGGTACTACATACAAAAAGGATAATTTATATATCTTTAATTTAATGTTATTACCTGTGTCCATTTTTTGTTCTGTTTCTGTTTTCTATTATTTTTGTAATGAACCATTTGTGTGTATGTAATTTGTTTTCATTGTTTAATGTGTGGGGTTAGAGCATACATATAGAAATATCTATATATCCTTGCTATTAAGGTCTACATGTTCTACATCTGATATGCTCACTTAACTAAGCTTTATGAGCACTATGCATTTACATCACTCCTACTGTGGTACATTTGTCCTTGTGAAAGCTACTTCAAAACTGAAGAGAAGTATCATTGCCAAGGACTTTAGCTGGCTGTAACTGATCAAGAAATCAGCTGGCTAAATGTACTTTTACCTCTTGGTGCCACTGTGAATAGGACCACTTTGCTTTATGCTTTTTCTCTGTTATGTTTAGCTTCCTAATTACCACAGACAAGACCAATGGCATACATTTCATGCTGATCAATATCATTTAACTATTATAATTACATGAATTTACTGCTGTGCCACTGGTTGTATTCGCTTCTATTTGTATTTTCTCATTACATTTTTAAAGTGGATTTAAAAAAACCCTCCTAATGAAGATATGTTGCCAGCTACAAAACAAAATTAAATAAAGAAATAAAGGATTGCAGTGAAGTCCATGTCTTAAGGCTGAATATTATCAAGAGGTTATTGACTTTTTTCCATGTGCATAAAAATTTTTACCTGGTTCTTAGATTGAATTTGTCTCATTTAAATAACAAATTTTAGCAACTTTCGTTGGAAGTTCTTGATTAGAATCCATTAGACTTTAGGCTGTTTCCAACCAAGTATATAGGCAGGTAACACATCACACCTTTTAAAAAATGTATTACCAGTATTCTTGTTACTTTCCATAAAAAGATTGTGTTCCTGAATCTACCACCCTCAATTATCTGAAACAATTATTAACACTTCTTCAAAATTCCTTTAACAAATACTGTCTGTCTTTATGTTCTGTGAAAAGGTTTAATGCGGTTTCATGAGTTACTGATTTTGATCACCAACAATACCTGACTATCAATTATTGTGCTACTCATCTGAAAACATAAGATGGTGCAGAAGTGAGTCTCTGCTTGTTTAAGTTAGTGAAGCAAGGATTTTTTTATCTCTGTTGTAGAGCTGTTCCTTGAGAGGTCATCGTCTAATCTCACCAGTAACTTCTGTCATCAAAATGGACATATTCATTATTGTAGATGTATTGCTGTTTAGGGCTGTGACGGTTGCCAACTGTGCCTTTAGAGCCTGTTCCAAAGCCTACCAAAATCCCATTCCCCTTGATTTCAGCAGGTCTTGGATCAGGCTCTTACTTGTACCCTGACATGGTACAAATTGTACCATGTCCTTGGCCATGTTTGCAAGCCAGAATGACCTTTGAAATGTATCCACCAATCTTAAACTGATAATTTAGACAACAGTATCTCAAGTGATATGTTTATAAGCCTTTTCCTTTTTGTTTTTGAAGCCTCTAAATGATATATCACATTTTTAATATAAGTGTGTACACGGTAGATGGTTGGATCTGTAGAAATGCTATTTCTGTGAACTGTGTAACACCCTTAACGTAATATCTTTTTAAGCATCTGTCCATTCCCATTTCTGCTAATTTACTAACCCACTATTTAGCTTGTCATTAGATTTAGTGAGGAATGATTTAAAACATATCACACAAATTATATTCAGTATAAAAATGCAAAAGCATGATATACAATAAAAAAGTTTCAAATGGTCAAGAAATTTCTTAATATTGTTTTTTGTATCTGGAGAAAAAAAAATGCATGTTACAATAAGCCATTGTAACATACAAATGCATGTTACAATAAGCCACAACGAGTCAAAGATGAAGGTTAAAATTGACATACAGCTTTGCTTGCATTACTTTGATCTGATTGTCATTCACGTGACCAGTGGAGTCCATAGAAAGACCAGGGGACACTTTAATTGGGGCTGGCAGGTAATTCAGGTGTCAGAAGAAAGTACTGAATAAAGCTAACTAAAAAATTATGAAAAATCAGCTGTCTGGTCTCCTGATATGGGACAGCATGTTAAAAGGTGGGGAGGGAAGACAGAGAAAGGTATAGTGAATTGAGAACTGGAACAGACTGGGGTGGACCAGTGTGGCTTTTTAAAAAAGATTATTTTGAATGATGCTTTCAGATAGGTGAAAATGTTTCTACAGTGTTGGGCAATGGGTACAAGATTTTGATAAAATACAGTTATAAAAAATATAAGAACATATGGCTGGTAGGGACCATCTGGGTTATTGATCCAGTCCCCTGCTATCACAGGCAATCCAAGGCAGGAAATATAATTAAAGAATTTAAATTTCACACTGTTTAAAAGAGGCCAGTGCAGATAAGACAGCATCAGCATCTCCTGCACTAGCATATCTCTGTCTTCCTTTGATGATATGATCATTCTCAGGGTTAGATTTTCAGATGATGTAAAATCATCTGGCCCTTAATCTTGTATAGCTGGTATAGGGTTTGGCTCCCAACTTCTGGTTTACTTAATCTTTGTTTCCCCCGAGCCTTTCTTTACTAAATGCTGGCTTAGCAAAGAGAAGCCTGCACCTTCTCACCTTCATTCCTAAATCTTGGGTGAAAACCTTGTCCTTCTGTGCCACTTCTGCTGCCTGCCCGACCTCTGACTTTTTCTATTGCTTTAATTTCTGTTCCCTACATAAAGAGCTCTAATGCAACTTGTCCCTCTCTTTGAACATTACTTGTACATTAAGTTTCAAAACCTGCCCCAGCCTACACTGAGAGAGGGAGCAGTGACTGTTCAGTGAGTCATTTGCTAAAGGAATCTAGTTTTCTGGAGCAGGATTCAAAGCAGTGGGGCACATTTCATTTCTGCTCAGAGCAGGAGCACTAAGAACGTAAGAACAGCCATACTGGGTCAGACCAAAGGTTCATGTAGCCCAGTATCCTGTCTTCCGACAGTGGCCAGTGCCAGGTGCTTCAGAGGGAATGAACAGAACAGGTAATCATCACGTGAAATTAATAGGCAGCAGGTTTAAAACAAGCAAAAGGAAATATTTCTTCACAAACACACAGTCAACCTGTGGAACTCCTTGCCAGAGGATGCTGTGAAGGTCAAGACTATAACAGCGTTCAAAAATGAACTAGATAAATTCATGGAAGATAGGTCCGTCAATGGCTATTAGCCAGGATGGGCAGGGATGGTGTCCCTACCTCTGTTTGCCAGAAGCTGGGAATGGATGACAGGGGATGGATCATTTGTTGATTACCTGTTCTGTTCATTCCCTGTGGGGCACCTGGCATTGGCCACTGTCGGAAGATTTCTTTCTTGAGTGGTAACACCTAATTTAGACCCCATCATTTCATATGTATAGTTGGGATGATATTTTCCAATGTGAGTTACTTTGCATTTATCAACATTTAATTTCATCTGCCTTTTTATTGGCCAGTCATGCAATTTTGTGAGATCCCTTTGTAACTCTTCATAGCCTGCTTTACACTTAACTATCTTGAGTAGTTTTGTATCATCTTCAAATTTTGCCCCCTCATCCCTTTTTCCAGATCATTTATGAATATGTTGGACAGTAACTGGTCCCAGTACAGACTCCTGGGGGACACCGCTATTTACCTCTCTTTATTCTGAAAACTGACCATTTATTCCTGCCCATTGTTTCCTATCTTTTAACCAGTTATTGATCCATGAGGGGACCTTTCCTCTTATCCCATGACAGCTTACTTTGCTTAAGAGCCTTTGGTGAGGGACCTTGTCAAAGACTTTCTGAAAATCTAAGTATGCTATATCCACTGGATCACCCTCGTCTGCATGCTTGTTGACCCCCTTAAAGAATTCCAGTAGATTGTTGAGGCATGATTTCCCTTTACAAAAACCATGTTGACTCTTCCCAACAAATCGTATTCATCTATGTGTCTGATAATTCTGTTTTTTACTATAGTTTCAACCAATTTGCTTAGTACTGAAGTTAGGCTTACCAGCCTGTAATTGCCAGGATTGCCTCTGGAGCCTTTTTTAAAAAAATGACGTCACATTAGCTATCCTCCAGTCATCTGGCACAGAAGCTGATTTAAATGATAGGTTACATACCACAGTTAGTACTTCTGCAATTTCACATTTTAGTTCCTTCAGAACTCTTGGGTGAATACCATCTGGTCCTGGTGACTTATTACTGTTTAATTTATCAATTATCACTAATGCATCTGGATAATGGTTACTGCTGATAGGATAATGCTTGCTAGCTGGATGGCTGCATCTCTTAACCTATAAACCATGCCACCACCGGAACATGTCTTCTGGTGCTCTTGTGTGGGTTAAAGCATCTTTGCTTGTTTCTTATACAATGGGGGGGGAAAGAGGAAATGTCCCCACCGCTTGTGCATGAATTCAGTAGAGGTCAGGATTTAGCAAAATCTACATGATTTCATAAAGTTTTCTATGCATTGCAGGGCTAACATATCTGGAATTCTATGTTTGCTAAAATCTCAGTTGCACTGGGAAATTATCTGGCTAAATGCTAAGAGGAAGAAAAAAACTGTAGTTGTATTGTTGCGTAGATGAAAGAGATCAGTAATAGTGGAGCCAGGGAAGCCTGAGATATTCCAGGAAGCAATTTAAACAAACTGATCCATAAAGCCATATATAGTATAGCACTAAATTATTGTTGTTAACAGTGCTTTATCACATTGTTCTGTGGTAGTCAGTAATACAGATGGCATCTTTCTAAATGCTTTTCTTTATCCCAGTAATGACATATTCTAGCCAGTCCAATAAACCAGTCACCAGTTCTTGCTGATAAGAAGCCTTTAGTTTATCTAATGCTTTCCTTCCATGCTTGTTATGAGGCTGCATCTTTTGTACATACTTCAGCAATAAACACATATTGAAACAGACATTGGAGGGTGATGAGATTTACACCTTTGGAAATTTCCCTGTATTGCTGATCTTAACCCAATCAGTACTATGTGTGTTTCTAAACCTTTGCTATAATAGAGAATTAAAAATATTTGATCAGAGCTGGCCCAAACATGCCCAGGAGCTGGGCAGGGGCATGTGAATATCTGTTCAGAGGTCAGTTTTGCAATCCCTGGGTCAATGTCACCTGGGTGAACTGCAGAAGCAGGATGTTCAGTTCTGCAGAATAAAGAAATGTGTCTTGTCACCCCCATATTCCTTTCCACCTGTCCCTAGAATCATTCTTTCTTCTACTATCCCCTGCACTCACTTAGTCCCAGCCTGCACAAGGCTATTCACAAATCCTCATTCTTGAAAATGAAACAATGGGATAGGGTGGAATATGTTGGTCCGAAATCTCTGTCATGAGCTCATCCCCCAGAGATGCTTTACCTGGAATATTGAGGAGTGAGCAGGTCTACTGGCCAGCCCCCCCACAAAGAACTGTGGAGGCAATCAGCCTAGCCAGCCAGCCAAACAATGGGTGGGTGGGCAAAACAGGCAGATGAGCCTCTTCCCCAAGAAAAATGCAGCACATGGGAGGCACAAAGCTATGTGTGGTAGAGACTTGTGTGTCCTGGAAGTGGAGAGATGACTGGACTTCCCCAAGCTCCCCCCTCCAGGAAGAAAAACTGGAGGCAGCAGGATGTGCCCACCCACATCTTAATTTTCTAAGCTCTCCCTTCTTCTTTTCCCCTCTTGCTTAAGAAAAATAAAGTTAAGTTCAGATTCTAGTATAAGTGAACTTTTGGTGGGCGAGGAGCACTTATTTTATCTGATATGGTTAATTTATCTGTACACTGTAATATCATCTTGGTTCATTAACTTTTACCTGTGAAGGCATAAAATGCTGCCCATACAGAAGGTGCTCCTCCTCCATGTTTTGGAGGGTGTGAAATCTCTGAGCTGGAGGATCTGGGGAGGAGGGAAATGGCCAAGTACTGAAGAATTTAGGTCATCACCTTCTTCAGTTTTTCATTCAGCACATTGTAAATAGAAAGGCTTCTTCTGAGATTTTTTTTAAGGTTAGGTCCAGTGCTTGTGAAGGCATCAGATTGATATTCCTTGAAACTAGAGACTGTCCATCTAAAGAACAGGTACAGTATGCACAATGGTAATGCAAATTTTTGCACACACTGCCCTAGCAACAGGCCTCTATCTTGACCAGGAAGGGGCACCTATGGGGTTGAGAGAGTATATTAATTTCCATGTCTGTTCAGTTTCTTGTCCTCTGGAATGCCCAGCAAAGATGGCTGCTACGATGTAGACATCCTTCCAGTAGGAAATGGACTGAGATAGTCAACTCCTACACAGACCACAAACGGCCATCAGATGGTAGCTACTTTTGGTTACTATTGACCTGCATCAGATTCAGACCATTAGACCCAAGTTGAAAGGTCCCCTCTCCCATTACCAGTCCACTGAGCCATCCCATTGCCATCTTAGCTCCTCTTGATGCAATGTGCAGATATTGCTTATGTCATCATCTGTATGTTTAAATGGGAGTTCAGCAGCTTGTTCACATCTATTAACAATTTAATCCCTTCTTCAAATCAGCTTTGGGAAGAGACAAAATAAACTATGAAATAATCATTCTTTTTGTTGAAAAAGTCCATTCTATATAAGAAAACTAGGGGAAAACTAGAAACTCGTGTAAAAAATGTTGAAGGGTGATTTTCTGCAGGTAACTTATTTAACGTAAGTGTAATCTACAGCATTGACACAATGTTAATGAAGGATCATTGCAAGACTTGCCACACAATATCACAGTCAACCTTACTGCATTAAATCAAATAGTAGATTTGGTGCTATCTAGTGCTTATCAACCTTGTACCTGGAAGAAATACTATAGACACTGGTGTGATTCTACTGTACCATAGTCACTGCTTCCACTAAGTTACTGATCAGCAAGCCCTGGCCCATGCCTCTGTTTGTTAACATGTTTGTAATAAGGTCTGGCACCTATCAATTATTCTGCTCTCCTCTGTGACCATACTGGCTGGTTTCCTTGGAGCATTGTTTGAGGACCATTACCAGCAGATCAACCAAAGTGATTATTCCCCTCTATTCGGCGCTGGTGAGGCCACATCTGGAGTATTGCATCCAGTTTTGGGCCCCCCACTACAGAAAGGATTTGGACAAGTTGAAGAGAGTCCAGTGGAGGGCAACAAAAATTATTAGGGAGCTGGGGCAGATGACTAATGAGGAGAGGATGAGGGAACTGGTCTTATTTAGTCTGCAGAAGAGAAGACTGAGGAGGGATTTGATAGCAGCCTTCAACAACCTGAAGGGGGGTTCCAGAGAGGATGGAGCTTGGCTGTTCTCAGTGGTGGCAGACGACAGAACAAGGAGCAATGGTCCCAAGTTGCAGTACGGGAGGTCTAGGTTGGATATTAGGATACACTATTTCACTAGGAGGGTGATGAAGCATTGGAATGGGTTACCTAGGGAGGTGGTGAAATCTCCTTCCTTAGAGATTTTTAAGGCCCAGCTTGACAAAGCCCTAGCTGGGATGATTTAGTTGGGGATTGGTCCTGCTTTGAGCAGGGGGTTGGACTAGATGACCTCCTGAGGTCTCTTCCAACCCTAATCTTCTTTGATTCTATGAGTGAGTAGGCAATTCTCATCCTTGAACTGTTACTTTTCTCATGCTGCCTTCTCTCTGAGGTAGCCAACAGCAATCATCCCAATTGAAATCACCACATCAAATTCCATTCGTTTTAATAAAAGTACTGTTTCTTTGGCATAAATTAGGAAATCACGAGAAAAATCACAAATTTAACCGATGGTAGGAAATAAACTCAAATTGTCACATTCCGAGACAAAAGCAGCACTAAGCTGTCCCAAACCTCGTGTTACAAAGTATGGAAATATTACCTATAACATACATGGAAAAGTTTCAGAGTAGCAGCCGTGTTAGTCTGTATTCGCAAAAAGAAAAGCAGTGCTTGTGGCACCTTAGAGACTAACAAATTTATTAGAGCATAAGCTTTCGTGAGCTACAGCTCACTTCAATGCATCCGATGAAGTGAGCTGTAGCTCACGAAAGCTTATGCTCTGATACATGGAAAAAACAGTTTTCTCATCTTAAAGGCTGTTAAGATTTCTCCCACCTTTTCAGCTTAGAGTTTCAGAATGTCTTGGGAGTTTGTCTCATATCAGCAAGGTGAGTGTTCTGCCTTCCAAGCTGCTGCTGTTCTTGACATATCACACTGGCCTTTGACTTTGGAAATGAAGTATTTAGGCAGACCAGTCACTTAGAGCAGAGGGAACAAATTGTTTCAGTAGATTTTGCAACGTAATACACTGCATTTCTGCCTATTGCACAGCTAGGTTCCAGTGTTCAGAAGAAAGCGGGGGCGGGGGGTGTTTTTAAGAAAAGGTTTTCTTGCTCACTACTCCTGATTAATTCTGTTAACCGGGAGTTACATTAAATCAATTTAGTTGTGGGTTTTGATATCCCAGGAAAGAGAATAATTCATTCTCAGGTAAATGGAGACTGCTCCTGTGTTCAGGTAAACTGTCAACAGCATGTCTCCGCAGAACACATTGTCAAGTTCCCACAAGATTTATGCAGCAAGTGCAATTGACATTGCGGGGCATGATAGTGGGTACTATGAAAATCTAAACTAGGAAGCAAGACTTTTCTGCAAGTTCTGTCAACATCAAGGGATCCTTTGGTCTCCAGTGTGAGTTTTACGTAAAACACCAAAACGTCCACTTCACATTTTGCAATAAGAAATTCATTTTCTTCTTTTCAGGAGTTGATCCTGCAAATCTTTATTTGCACATTTGGCTTTTCTGATGTGAATAGTCCCTTTAAAATATTTTTTATATTTAGTGTTTGGCTCTTAATTTTTACCTATAAGATTTTATAGAAACATTTCATGAATTTTTAGTTACTATAATCAGAAGACAGCAAAAGATGTATACAATACACCAGTCACTCATTTGCAGCACCACTCATGCTCTTGATGCTTTTCTTGGTCTTGGATCCTTTGCTATTCTTGTTCCTTGATACTATCAAATCACTCTTTTATCGACAGCTTGTTTATTATATCCAATGACAGAATTTACAAAGGGAGTTCCATTATGCTGATTCTATAGTCATGTAAAATTTTCACTGAGGATATTGCTGACAGCAATAGACATTAAAAACACAGTCACACATGATAATATTGATTGGATTCACCTATTTTATGGTCCAAAGAGCTGAACACACCTGTGACACTAGGTGTGGTTCTTAGCCAGAGGAAGACAGAGCAGAAAAAGATTTAGAAGAGTGTCAGGGATCCACAGGGTCCGGTCTATGCCCCAGCCTGCCACTAGTCCCTTGGGAGTGACCCCTTTAACATGCCAGGCCCTGAAGATCCAAACAGTTCACAGGGGCAGGCCGGCAGCCTCCGAGACTCCAAAACTGGACCTTTGGGTGCCAATGATCCCTGTTTCCTCTGGGGTTCCCGCTTCTCGCAGCAAGTCCTGCGGAGCTTGGCTCCTGTGGGAGGCTTGTCCTTTACTCCTTCAGGATGCAATGCTCTCAGTTAGTGTTTGCAGCAACGCCAAGCACTCTTTTCAAAGCAAGATAATCTATTAGTCACCTGGCATTCAGAATGTGAAAGTCCTGAGGTTAGCGTAGAGCAGGGGTTCCCAAACTTGGTTTGCAGCTTGTTCAGGATAAGCCCCTAGCAGGCCGCGAGACACTTTGTTTACCTCAGCATCCGCAGGTACATCTGCTCGCAGCTCCCAGTGGTTGCAGTTCGCTATTCCCGGTCAATGGGAGCTATGGGAAGCAGTAGCCAGGCCCGCGCCACTTCCCGCAGCTCCCATTGGCCAGAAACGGTGAACCACAGCCACTGGGAGCTGCGAGCAGCCACACTTGTGGACGCTCAGGTAAACAAAGCGTCTTGTGACCTGCCAGGGGCTTACCCTGACCAAGCCGCAAATGAAGTTTGGGAATTATTGGTGTAGAGAAGCAAAGGTTAAGACAGAGTTCAATCTAGCCAATGTAAGGGCTCTATCCAGCCAAGCTGCTGTAGAATCCACTTTGGCCCTGTCTCTGTCCCTTTGTCTTTGGTTCTGGGGGGTGGGGTTTATGCTGGATCTCTGTGAGCAGAGCTTTTGTCACAGCTACCAAGCAACTTTCCCCTTTGTTCTACTGCTTGAGGCCTTTGCTCTGCTTCCTTGCAGAGAGTTGTGGGCGGGGGGGGAGGGGGAATCTCCTTCCTCTTGGCCGTTGGTCACTAGTTGTGTTGGTCCCTGGCCATTGGGGTTTCCACTGTCTCTCTGGATCCTCCATTCACATGTGTAGACTTTTATTCATTTGTTAATGACGCTGGCTTCCAACTAGGCTGCTGAGTCACCACCTTATCCCTTCCCTTTACCCTCAGTACATAGCTATGCAAAGCCCTGAGGGAAACTGAGGCATGCCCAGGAATCATAAAAATATTACCAAAATTCCCACATTTTTCACAAAGAGTTTCTTGGTTCAACAGTATTTATAGGGCCAGTGTCAGTCCTGATGTAAGCGGGTGCAACTTCATTGAATTAACAGAATTTAAAGCTGTTCCACCAGGACTAAATTTGGCCCATAGCTAGCACTGGGCCTTAGATTTGAAAGGAGAAACTAGCTCTGGCCAGTCCAACAGCGAAGGAGAGTTGCTAGAATGATGAGAAGTTGTAGGGCTGACGAGGATGAGTGGTGATGGGAGTTGTGCCCTTAGAGTTTAAAAGAATGCTATTCTGAACCATGCTGAACCTTTTATATATTGCCTGTCACTAGTGTAGGGCTTTATCCTGATGTCAATGGGAGTACTCCCACTGACTTCAGTATGAATTGGATTGGGGGATTCTCATGCAAAATAGTCATTCTGTCCCTATAGTGGTTAAAATCAACACTGCATTTGGCTTTCCTGACAACAGAGACTTTAGGAATAAACCAGTCTGACACTTGCATCAATCAGTTCATTGATGCTCTTTTTAGGAGGCTTATCATAAAGTAAAAATCTTTACTGCACCAGCACTAAGCAGTGCCTGCATTTTATGGTTTAACTAATATTTCATCAGTCCTGGCAGCTAGAGAGACAACACACTGATAGCCAATCAGGCATCACCCAATGTAAAAAGGTTTTCCACCAGTAGAACAGCCATCTTGCTGCATAAGACACCCCCCCTACCAAGCTATAGGTTGATTTACCAAGACTAGACAGCTTTGGGTCTAAGACCAGCACTTCAATAGAGTACTCTGTAAACTGCAACAAAAGAGCAGCTCTGTCAACTCAAGTCATATGACACATTTTGATGTGTTGAATAATAATTCCTTACACTCTTTCCTTCTCTTCCTGCCAAAGGTCATGGTCAGGGTCCAAAATCTATGATCTTTACTGAGGTGAGAAGGTAGACACCAAATGTGATTTGTCCACACCCGCTTAGACCACTAGAGGGCTGCACAGATCACCTTAGGAGACAGACCCCTAAATGATGGCTGATAAATGGATTTGTATGAGAAGAGGTGACTGTGGTACTAGAATGACCCCCAGTATTGTCAGGCAAGTACCCTGCCCTGTGTGAAAGAAGAACAGTACCAATACTGTCAGCTACATGTGGGGAGTCTTTGTATATATTACCAGCAACTTCTTCCATCTGAGTGAGACAGCAGAATTGAATTCCAAGAGAACAATCTTCCTCTACACCAGAGCAGAGACTGTGACATTATTTGTACCTCCTTCAAAAGGAGTTTTGTGCTTTGAGTGACAGCCAGTGAGAAAAAGAAGAAAAGACTCATGATTCCTAAAAAAGATTCTGAATGACTATGATGTCTAGTCACTTTTGTTTTTAAAATTCACGTTAGAATAACTTCCCTTTTCCTGAACAGTTGCTTTAGAGAAAGAAACTAGGAGAATCAAAAGCTGGGATCTAGAGAATCAAGATACAATATTCACAGCAGACAAGAGATGCACAGACCCCACTGAAGTCAATGGCAAAACTCCATCGATTTCAATGGAGTCTGGGTTTCACTCACAGATTTTAAGGCCAGAAAAGACCATGATGATCATCAGTCTGACTATGTGTATAACACAGGCCACAGAATGTTTGGACTGGTTCCATTATAAAGAGTCAGATTGTGCTAGTTTCTTATGTAGGTGTGCAGGGATGGGGTTTGCTCAGACTTGGAAATTGGTAAGAGGCTAGCAGTTCAGGGTTTGTTTTGTTGTTGTTTGATTTGGATTTTAAATCAAGAAAACAGAGAATGTTGTTAGTGGATTTAAAATCTGTTTCCTCATTCCAATATAAACACAGTCATAGGAATTACAGTGGCTCGACATTTATTTCACAGACACAATCTCACTGCCACTACTTGCAGGTTATAATGTCTGGTTTAAATCTTTTTGAAAAAACTATGTTTTGATGGCACTGGAACTGCCACAGGATTTTTTTTTACTCTGCAAGTTCACAGGGGATTTTTTTTTGTAATAGGCATAACATACCTTGATAATTTTAAAGTAGCTGTTACTGACATTTTATATTACTAGTAAGCAAACCAGTTGCATTCATACCCTATGATAAAATAATGGTTAATATTGCCTGATTCAGACCCCATTGAAGTCAGTGAAAAGACTACCATCAGGCCCATATTGCAAAAGGTCCATCAGTATGTGCTCATTAAATATGGTTGGTCTAAAGCTCCCATCTAATAATATCTTGCCATTGTGGGAAAAAAATAAGCTCAAATGTTTCCATTAGTGTTTGTGAAAGAAACTGTTACTTAGCTAACAAGAACTGAACATACATTCCTCACTAAATCTCTCCATCAGATGCATAGTCTGTTTACTATTGTTACTAACCCCTTGCTTTGTCATCTCTTTGTATATATGTCTAATTTATCAGTTTCTTATAGATTATCAGCAGCCTGCTGCCTCCATACCACTACGCAGCTCACAACTAGCCAGTGGGCCAGACTGCCAGACTGTCAGGTAACTTTAGCTAACTCTTTTCTCTTTGCACATAGCTGCATGCCATAGCAAGTCTGCATCTACTCTTGCCTTTCCTATATAAATAGCCTTTCCTGTTTATTCAGGAAATGGCTACACTGAAAACTTCAAAGTGCTGTCATGGGAGCGCTCGAAAGTGCAAGTGTGGTCGCGCATAAGCGCTGGGAGAGAGCTGGGAGAGAGCTCTCCCAGCGCTCCTGGTAACCCACCTCCATGAGGGGATTAGCTCCAGGCGCTGGGAGCCCAGCTCCCAGTGCTCGGAGCCTATCTACACTAGCGCTTTAAAGCGCTCAGACTTGCTGTGCTCAGGGGGGGTGATTTTTACACCCCATAGCCAGCAAGTTAGAGCACTATAAAATGTAAGTGTAGCCAAGCCCAAAGTTCTGAACTGTGTGTGGGGGATGGGGCAGGCTTGCTTGCTTTTTAAGCAAAGTATTGATTTGAGTTACTCTGATACTTTCTGTAATTACAGCATAGGAGATTTTTTTCCCCTACGTGTATTAGGGAAGCTGTTACTTTACATATATCAAAAATAAGGAAAATAATTGAGAGCTCAATCTTGCACTCCTTACCCCAGACAATTTCCCAGTGACATCAAAATTAATATATTTTGGGTGAAATTCTTGAGACTTTTGCCTGAGTAAAGACAGCAGAATCAACAGTGGCAGGTGACTCTACATTAAAAAACAAACTAGGCTTTCATTTTTCTTAGTCAGTGGGAGACAGTGTTCTCATGCAATTAGAACAGAGGACTGAGAGTCAGGAGACCTCCAATCTTAGTTCTGCCACTGACTCCGTGTCTGAGCTTGAGTGAGTCACTTCACCTCTTGGTGAGTCTCAATTTTCCCATCTGTAAAATGGAGATAATGAAACTTTAAACACCTTTAAAATGTTTAGGATAAAAAATCCTATATAAGTTCTAAGTAGTATTATTAAAAAACTAATCAAAACATTTGGTTTGAAAGAGGAAACATCTCCACACAAGAGTTTTTAAAGTGCGAAAATTATGTTTCAACTATGTTGTACTGACCTGCCACTGAAAAATGTAACAGAAAGGTCATCTTAAAGCAGTTGGTACTTGAAAAGTTTTTTTGCCACATAAACTGTAATCTACATAAAATAAATACACTTGTTTTAGGGCGAGGTGAAGGTTCCAATATATGCTTTGTGCAAGATATTCAGCCATATTTTGACCTGCTCATATGGAGTATGCTAAGTTATTTTTCATATCTGCCTCTAACTTATAAAACCTCTTATTTATTTATTTACCCACACTCCAAAGATGAACTTCATCACAATACATATAGAAGGTCCCTTTAATCAGGTTAGAGAACAGGTGAGATATGAGTAATAGACTAGAAGCTAGGGAATTCTAATCCCTGCTATGTCACTGTGACTCCTTCTATGGCCTTGGGGAAGTCCCTTAAACTCTTTGTGTCTCTGCTTTCCAGAAAACAAAAAACAACAAAATTTGCTCTTGCTAATTGAGTAGAACTTTGCAAGGCTCTCCAATTCCTATCAGGGAAATGACATGCTCCAAATGATCTAATATTACTTAGCACAGAACTGCTCATCAGTTCTTCTGCAAGCATGAAATACAGTAATGCCAGCTGTGAAATGTATCTGTCATATCGCCAATGTGTTTATACTCCTGATGAACAAACAGCAATGCATCTCGTAGAACAGTCTTCCCAGTTGTGTTTTATGTTTAGAGCCTAAATTGAATCTAATCTAGTCAGTCAGATCTTGCAGGTCTGATTCTGCCAGAATGGAAGAACCACACCACGTTTGCTACTATTGCAAATCCACTTGGGTATATTATTTGTACTGCAAACAAAAGTGTGGAGAGAGGCAAGTCCAATGGAAAGTCCCAGGGTCCTTTGAATTGTCCCTTTTGCTCCTTGCACTTCCCAGTGCAGAGAACAGGGGAAGAATCCACAAAGAGGCCCAGAGCATCCATGCAGAGCCTGTCCCTCCTTCCCCTCCTGCCACCTTTCTTCCACACCCTGCCTCAGGACCTCTGCTCCCATGTTTTCTCACTGGCTGCCCTGATTTCTTCCTTGAGGAAAGATCAGCTTGCAGAGGAGGGATACCGCATAAGCCAGTGACAACAGGGTCAGCATTTATTTACATGAGTAAACTATGAATGTAGAGTGAGTAGATGTCACTTCATGTAGTTGTTTACTTTCTCCTCTTCCTCGTGGTGCGCAAAACCCAGTCCTGTGCTATGACAGTGAAGGGGTTTCCATAGGCTTTGGGGAAGTAGAGAGCCTGTTGCAGAGCCATTGTTCCCTCCCCTACTTTGCACATGCAGGGATTTGATTTAGATCCCCTTCACATGCTATGGGAGAAAGGAAAATAAGGTCATTTGTAAAGTGCTGAGATATCCAGACTATGTAAACATGGATTAGGTCTCTCCCCAATTAGAAAGATCAGTCATTTATTTTGTTAGTTTGTTTACGTATTTGCTTTCTTCCACATACTTCAGCTAGAACCAGATTTGGAAACTTTGCGTGAGAAGCTTTTCTTGCAGTGTCCACCTAACTCAAAACCAGGGTACAGGGGAAATTAGAGTTTTGTAGTTAATAATTTTCAGAAATCCAGACCAGTCATTCCACAAGAAACCAGTAGACCTATATCCAGCCTATCTGTTGGCTTTGAAAAGATTGTCAGTTTCATCACCAGTTTGATGCTCTTCTTGATATACATGTGCTGTAGTAAATAAATATTCATGAATATGTCTGGCATGCCTAGGCCACATAGCTGCATATCCCTGGACTGTGTCCTGTACAGTGAGAAAACACAGCAAGAGCTCTGTTACTGGCACAACAGCATGATGGCATGATGTTTTACTGCTTTGAGTACCATAATTGGGATTTGGAATAAAAACTGAAGGCATTTGAGGGAACAGCACATTGCCTATCCAGTTGTAACGGAGAGATATGTGCATGGGTTTACAAATTCCTGCTACCATGTCTGCAGGGATGTGACCTCCCGAGGCCTCTAACCTGGAACTACACAGTGTCTTGTTATGACTGAAATTCACATGAATGTTTCTGCCTCCCACGATATGTCAAGTCTAGTCATCTTCAAAATAGTTTACCGTAACACAAATACAAAGTGTGGCATGAGCCCTTTACTCAAATGGGGCTGCACAAGCTCTTTTACTTAAATGGCACCTATGTAAGGCTTTACTTTATCCTATAGATACTCTGAAACTCACACTGTAATTACATATCCCCAGAGATATGTTGTTTTCATTCCAGTGTAATTCTAATTTACGAATATTTTTTGTAAATAGCTTCTGGTGAACTTCCTATGATAAATTTTAAGAGAAGATTCAAACCAAATTGAACCTGAAACTTTAAGGTTTAGAAATATTTGGTCAATTTATTTTTTTGTTTTATGTTTACAGTTTTGCTTGCCTCTGCATATTTCAGCTAGAACCTGATTTGGAAACACTATAAAAGATTATTTTCTTGCTGTGTTTCCAACTAAACCAAAGACAGCTTGAAAATTTGCATGACAGTCCATCTGAATTTCTAAGCCCAAAAGATCTGGATAAGCAGCCAAATTTTTAGATGTTTACCAAATTGTTGGATTTCTTCTTCGAGTGCTGGTCCCTAAGTGTAATCCACTGTGGATATGCATGCATTCCATGCAGTGGCACCAGAATGGGGGGTGGGGATGGAGGGAGGGCACCAGGGCCCTCCCACTTTTTGAAATGACCTTGGCTCTCCTCATGCCTCCAGTCAAGGAGATACAGAGCGGAATGGGCTGACTGCCTTTCCTGTTCCTTCCAGTGTTCAGGGCTCTCCATCAAAGTCTTTGTTCTGTAAATATTCAACATTGCCATAATGCTTTTTGTATGTAGATATTTCTATAGTTAGTAGTTGTAAAAATTTTTAAATCTTTTAATCAAAATTTTATAGTTAGATAGATTCCCTACCTTGGGGAGCCACCCTTCTGGCTTCAAGAATTGTGTGTCCTGCCCCCAGGCCCGCCGACAGCAATTCCAGGCCCCAGGGCAGAACACTTCAATGGGCCCCCTAGAAAGAGATGGCTGCGGTTTGATTTGTGCAGGGTGGGCTGGAGCCGGGCCCCATCCTGCTGCTGGCCCAGCGTGGCATCACCACATGGGCGCAGAGCTGGACCACATGCGGCAGCTGGTGCATGCACGCACAAACCGTGCCCGCATGGATGCCGTCTGCCTGACATTTGGGCGGCGCTGAGCCTGCGCTGCTGGGTGCGCTCTTCTGGCACAGCCGGCATAGGCGCCGATTCCATGGGTGCTTTGAGGCTGGAGCACCTATGGGGAAAAAATGGGGCTGAGCACCCACGGCAGCTCCCTACCAGAATCTCCCCCTCCCCCCAGCATCTCCTGCCCGTCCGTGGGCCCCACTGATCAGTGCCTCCCCCTCCCTCCCAGCAACTACTGCGGATCAGCTGTTTCATGGCATCTGCAGGCGCTGGGGGGCAAAGGGGAGGAGGAAGGACGCAGCGTGCTCGGGGGACAGGACGGAACTGGGTGGGGAAGGGGTGGGGTAGGAAGAGGCGGGGCAGGGGCGGAGTGAGAGTGGGAAGAAGCAGGGGGGGGATAGGGCCGTAGGGGAAGGGGTGGCATGGGGACAGGCCTTGGGCGGAGCCAGGGGAGAGCATCCCCTGACAGATTAGAAACTCAGTGCCTATGATGGCCAGGGCTTTCACATGCCCACCCATCAGCCTTCACTGCCAGTATCACCCCGCATGCACCTAGCAGGCCTGCAGCCAGCCCGGGTGATTTAAAAGGGTCTGGGGTTCCCGGCTGCCGCCACTGCCCCGGGCCCTTTTAAATCGCCCAGAGCCCTGGGCAAATGTCCCCTTTGTTCCCCCCCACCTCCACCCCCCTTGGCGGGCCTGCCTGCACTCAATTCCTTCTTGGCGAATGATGACTATCTGCACTGTTTGTACTGTCCCAGGGTTGCACATGTTGCAGGTAGGTGTAATATCTGCTGCCCTTTCCCTAGCCATGCCCATGAGACACAGAAACTTCAGCTTAGAAAACACCTCATGGAGAAGGTCATGAGGCCACAGCTGGACCCAGGTCAAGGGACCCCCCTGTACATCCACCTGCATCCATATGGAATGCACCTCCCACCACGAGGTCTGACTGCTACAGTTATAAAATCATCTGACACAATTGTGCATAAGTCAAGCAAACCTACTCTGTCAAACTCTAAGGATTTAGGATGTTCTAAGTCCCAGGGCTAGGACTCTAAAGCCCATAAAGCCAGGGCTTCTTTGATACTGGACTTGTTCTGGCAACACCCATTCCACCAGTACCATCCAAGTCAAAATCTCAGGAACCATCTGTTTAGGTGCGGTCTGAGATACCTCCACTGGTGGTGGTAGCAATACAAAGGCCAGGTCTGCACTCAGAAGTTAAGTTGTACCTAACTATGTCATTCAGGGATGTGAAAACTCCATGACTCCTGAGTGACATAGTTAAGCTGGCCTAATCCCCAGTGCAGACAGCACTAGGTCAAGAGAAGAATTCTTCTGTTGACCCAGCTACCGCCTCTTGGACAGGTGAATTACCTGTGTGGATAGGAGAACCCCTCCCATCACTGTAGTGCATGTCTACGCTGCAGTGTTGCAGCTGTACCATTGTAGTGTTTCAAGTGTAGACAAGCCCAATGTCTGCCTCTTCTGACCTCTTTGGCATGTGTGCATCAGACCCCTTGCACTCCAAAAAGGTCAGAGACCTATATCACACTGGAGAATTTCTTTGCTCTTCCCCCATCATCAGGACTTTCCCTAATGAGGAAGATTGTGACTCCACCAGGAGTTGTTACCATGGACAGAAGTCTGTCCCCTCTTCCAGCTATGCTTTTTCTCTACCAGAACCGTCAGTGGATACGGACTCTTTCTTCTCCTCCTTAGGGGAATCTGAGTCATCAGAACAGCCACTATCTCCTCCTCTCAGAGCAATTAGTCCAGACAGGAAATCCAGAGCTTCCTGGTACCAACCTTCACCTTGACACTCACCTTGGGATCACTGGTACCGCATGCCTTGGCGACCTCCACAACCTCCTCCAGACCCAGCATACTCGGGAACATGGTATCCTTGCAATCTGCCAGGGATTCTGTTCACCATTCCCCTCTGAGAGAACAGTCAGCGCTTCCCCCAACCCTAATGAAGACAAGGACTATGAACCAGTTCTGTCATTTCTACCAGTACCGACAAGATTTTCTTCTTTGTCGCCCAACAAAGCAACCACCCCAGCATCTCCATCCCCTCTGGATGACCATAAACAGTTTCAGTCATTATTGTGCAGGGTGGCAGAAGCATTCTAGACCTCCCTGGAAGAGGTTCAGGATCCCCAACACAAGCTCCCGGATATTCTGCAAACCACTGGATCCAGCCAAATAGTCCAGTCAATAAAGCTATTCTGGAACCTACCAGAGGAGTCAGGCATACACCAGCCACTCCAATGAAGGCATACACCAGCTTCTACACCATACACCAGCTCCTACCCCAATGAAGGCAGAGAAACATCAAGGGAACTGAATTCCTTTTTACTCACCCTGCGCCAAACTCTGTGGTTGTCCAGGCTGCCACTGAGAGATCTAGACAACAAAACATTAAATCTGCATCTCCTGACAAGGAGGCTAATTATCTAGACTTGTTGGGAAGAAAGGTATTCACATTTACTAGTCTTCAGTCCTGCATAGTGAACTATCAGGTGCTGTTGGGTAAATACAACTATCTCAACTATTCAACATTCACAGCCTTTGTAGACAAACTACCACAAGACATTAGCTCACTTCCAGGCTTGTATTGATGAGGGCAAGCTGGTGGCCAGAACTGCACTTCAATCAGTAACTGATACAACTGACACATCACCTAGGTCAATGGCAATGGCCACTGTAATGTGCCATGAGTCATGGTTATCCACCTTGTGATTTCCCAGGGCGGTCCAAAATACTATAGAGGATCTGCCCTTTGATGAAGCCCACCTTTTAAATGAAAAGAGAGAGGAGTTCTTACAAACTTTAAAGGACTTTAAAGGCCACCCTCCGCTCCCTGGGAATATATACACCTGCCCCAAAAAGGAATTATCACAAGCAACCTCACAGACCTAGACTGGCATCTTAACAGTTTTATCACCAGTGATCTTACGACCCTCCTCGTAAGATGCAGAGAGTACAGATGTCTCATCTGCACCCTCCACATATGCAGCACCCTCTCAACCCCACTCTCCAGCAAAAAGATATATTTGAGTTCAAGAGCTGCAAGCCCTTAACAATACCACCACTACACGATTAGGGGTCATTTAGCACTCTGTTTCCACAACTGGAGTGCCATAACAACAGACAAGTGAATACTAGATGTCACCCAATCCCATTATACAATCGAGTTTACTTCCCTACCTCCTCCAAAACTCCAATCCCTGTCCCTCTTCAGAGACCACTCTCACAAGGGGATTCTCAAACAGGAAGGGGAGTCTCTCCTCTAGTGAGGAGCAATAGAATATGTACCTACCCAGCACCCAGGGAAAAGTTTTTATTCCACGTACTTACTAAGCCCCAAAAAAGAAGGGAGGGAGGAGATTTATCCTTGATCTTCCTAACCTCAGCAGATTTATTTGGAAGCTGAAATTTCTCACAGTCACTCTGGCATCAATAACCCATCCCTGGGAAAAGACATATGGTTTGCAACTCTTGATATAAAGGACGCTTACTGTGCCTCAGTGGGTCACAACTGAGAGTACCAAATTTGGGACAAGCTGCTGAGAAATAGGGCAGACACGCCCCAAAATTGGTGGTTATTCTCCCATAAGATATACCAAACCAGCAACAAAAGTAAACTTCTGTCTCACCACACTGGCTAACAAGAAGTCAGAAATGCAGCCTCCTTAGGTATTCCAGTCCTGGATTCAACACCCATACACTAGACTTAATGATGAGCGGTTATTTAAAACCAATTTATTCAAACAAAGGGTACTTCTGATCCCAAAGGACCAGCCACAAACCCAGGTCAATATATCACTCAGATATTACCCAATAATCACGCTGTTGCCAATCCTTTAGTATCTAATATCTAAAGGTTTGATTATAAAAAGAAAGAAAGGAGAATGTTAAAAATTGGTTAAAGGAATCAAATACATACAATGATTTTAAAGTTCTTGAATCAGGTTTGTAGCAGGGATGAAATAAACTGCTGGCTTGTTAAATCTCTGGTTGCTTCCACATGATTTGGAAGGTCCTCTGTCCTTGGGTTAGAATGCTCAGATTAGTATAAGTCCATAGTGCAGAAATCAGAGCAGGAAAGAGGCAAAATGGAGATGTTTCAAGGGCCTTTTATAGCTTCTTCTGTATGGAGGGAAACTCATTGCCCCAAACAAAGCCCTCAGCACAGTTTGTGGAAAATTACAGCCACTCAAGATGAAGTTCACTACCACGTGACCTAGTCACATGCCTTGCATGCTCTGATGAGTCAAGGCAGCCGTTACCCATATTCTAGCTAGAACATCCACATGAAAGTCCATTGGGTATGGATAATCTTCTTCCATGGCCCATTGTGTTCATTGATGGGCCATCACTTGAATACTTCATTCACAATGTGCTGGCTACACAGGATGTAAACTGCCTTCTGGGTGTTACCACAGGAGCAAACACATTTGAAATATAGGCACATAGTCACTATTCATAACTTCAGATACAAAAATGATGCATCATGCAAATAGGATAATCACATTTAGCAAATCATAACTTTTCCTTTGACACCTTACATGGCATACTTTGTATAAGATTTGTTGCAGTTATATAACAGTGGTAGCAACAATGATCTATATGATCACATTTTAATCAGATAACGTCACACATGGATATTCACCCTGCACGCAGATGTTTTCTCAGATTCATGGTGGGCCCCATCCACCTCCAATACAGAGTTCTCCCATTTGGCGTTGCTACAGCCCCCCGAATTTTTATCAATGTCTTCCTGGTAATAGCAGCTTATTTCAGATGGAATTACTTCACAGTCTGCTCCTATCTTGATGATTGGCTTCTCATTGCTGAGACATATCAGGAGGCCCACAAGTCGACCTCAATGCTTATTTTCTTCCCTAAGAGTCGGGGTCAACTTGGAAAAGTCTGTTCTCACTCTGACACAGACTACAGACTTCATAAGGGCCACCTTCGATTCAGCAAAGTGAGAGCTTATCTGCCAAAGGGCAGGTTTCACACCATGAGCAACCTGATAGATCGGGCCATATACAACTCTTGAGCTTCAATCAGAACTTTCCTTTCCTTTCTTATAAGGAACATGGCTTCATGCACTTACGTTACCCCATTCACCAGACTCTGCTTACATTGCCTTCAGGCATGGCTCCACACTATGAATTCACCAACCAAACACAACATGAACACCATGGTAACAATTTCTGCTAGAGTAACAGCTTCTCTAATGTGGTGGAAGGATCTTCATCAGGAGTGTGTGGAGGTCCTCTTCCTACCATACTACCAGATAAGATGATCATTAAAGATTCTCTCTCTCAGACTGGGACGCCCATGTGGAAAGCCATACGGTTCAGGGCACTTGGATGGACCAAAAGGCCAGGATGCACATCAACCTTCTGGAACTCTGGCAGTTTGAGATGCTTTCAAAGTCTTTTTGCAATTCATATTGTCCTACCATGTCCCCACAATGTCAGACAATATGACAGGGAGGGGTGAGATCAATCCCTCTGCGTAGAATCAGTCACCCTATGAAATTGGTATCAAGAATCCAATCACAATGTCATTTCTCCATCAATCAGGAGTGGGAATTCAGTAGTAAACAACATTTCTGCTCAGTGGGGGACTCCCAACTGGGGTCTGTTCGCCTCCCAAATGAACAGGAAATACAACACATATTGTTCCAGGGGTGCTGTAAGATTACAATCTCAGGGTAATGCTCTCCTTCTTTCCTGGTCGGGTCATCTGAGCTATGCCTTTCCTCCTTTACTGTTCCTACCTTGAGTCTTGCAGAAAATCTGTCAAGACAGGGCATGAGTCATCCTCTTTATCCCCTACTGCCCCAGGCAGTTTTGGTTTCTGAACCTTATGTGCCTGTCATCCTGCTCTCTAATCAGCATCCAGTTGTTTCCTGTTCTCTTCATCCTGGAGAGGGACCGGATCAAGCATCCCAATCCTGAGATGCTTCATCTCATGGCTTAGTTTTTGGATGGGCATCAACACTAGAACTTTCCTGTTCAGAAGCCATACAAACCATTCTTAAAACAGCAGAAAGAGCTCCACTAGGAAATCCTATTCAGCCAAGCGAAGGCGTTTCTCCATCTGGGTGCATCAAATGTGCATATCTCCCAAGTCAGCAGATGTTCCCTTTGTTTTGGACTGTCTTATTTCTGTCAAAATGGCTGGCTTTTCCCTCCGCTCTATACAAGTCTATCTAGCAGTAATCATTGTGCGCCATCCACTAGCAGATGGTTATTCAATTTTCACTCAGATTCTTAAAGGGCCTAATTAGACCTTTCCACCAGTAAGGAAGCCTTCCCCTCATTGGGACTTGAAACTTGTGCTGTCAGCTCCCACTAAGCATACCTTCAAGCTGTTAGGTGAGACATGGAACATGCAGCTATCTATGACAGTTGCATTCCTTGTGGCCAGCATCTCAGCCAGGAGGGTAGGTGAGTTGAGAATCCTAATGGCAGATCCACCATATACTTTATTCTATAAAGACAAAGTCAGTTTATGGCTACATCTGAAATTCCTTCCCAAGGTTGGTTTGGAGTTTCACATAAACAAACCAATCAACTTACTTGTTTTTTTCTAAAACTGCATCTGTGGAGAGAAGGCTTCATTCCCTTGACATATGACGTGCTCTCACCTTCTACCTACAAAGGACAAAATTGATTAGAAAATTTCACAGACTGTTTATTGCTATACCAGAAAGAGTCCAAGGTCACACTATCTCCTTTCAGAGGATCTCAGGTTGTATCTTATTCTGCTAGCAGTTGTCTCACCTTCCTCCCCCATAGTGGGTGAGGACTCATTCTACAAGACCACAAGCGATATCTGTAGCATCACTACAAGAAGTGCCTTTGGTTGAGGCAAATATGTGAACTTCCATCCATACATTCACAAGACATTATGGTCTCCACAGGGCTTCACCACTGACACATCCTTTGGGACAGTGGTCCTTCAAACAGCTCTGATGCTGCATCCATGCACCCTCCTCTTTCTTGGCTACTGCTTGTGGAATACACATCGGGACCAGAACTCAAAGAAGAAGAAGAGGTTACTTACCTTATAGTAACTGGACATTCATCAAGATGCGCTGTCCCTTTCTATAGTCCACTACCCGTCCTCTTTCCCCGCTGCTTTGGACCATATTTGGATTCGCAGTAGAAGGAGAACTGAAGACACAGTTGGCCCTGCCCTGCCCTTTATCTCTTCAGTGGGAGGCATGAGGAGACCCAGGATGCATGTGCGGGCCAGCTAGGGTGACCAGATAGCAAGTGTGAAAAATCGGGACACTTTCTTTTTCGCAGGAGCTTGGGGGGGGGGGGGTGATATAGTTGCATATATAAGACAAAGCCCCTAATATCAGGATAGTCCTGATAATATCAGGAGGTCTGATCATCCTAGGGCCAGCAGACACTGCTTTCAAAATTCTCTACTCCAGGCACATGCAGCACATGCGTATCCACGGTGGAACACAGATACAGACCACACGTTCGACGAACCTCCAGTTATTATAAGGTAAATAAGTCTTCTAATGCCTCTAATCATAGAAGATTAAGGTTGGAAGAGACCTCAGGAGGTCATCTAGTCCAACCCCCTGCTCAAAGCAGGATCAACCCCAAGTAAATCATCCCAGCCAGGGCTTTGTCAAGCCAGGCCTTAAAAATCTCTAAGGATGGAGATTCCACCACCTCCCTAGGTAACCCATTCCAGTGCTTCACCACCCTCCTAGTGAGATAGTTTTTCCTAATATCCAACCTAGACTTCCCCTACTGCAACTTGAGAACATTGCTTCTTGTTCTGTCATCTGCCACCACTGAGAACAGCCAAGCTCCATCCTCTTTGGAACCCCCCTTCAGGTTGTTGAAGGCTGCTATCAAATCCCCCCTCATTCTTCTCTTCTGCAGACTAAATAAGACCAGTTCCCTCAGCTTCTCCTCATAAGTTATGTGCCCCCACCCCTTGATCATTTTTGTTGCCCTCTGCTGGACTCTCTCCAATTTGTCCACATACTTTCTGTAGTGGGGGGGGGGCCCAAAACTGGACACAATACTCCAGATGTGGACTCACCAGTGCCGAATAAAGGAGAATAATCATTTCCCTCAATCTGCTGGCAATGCTCCTACTAATGCAGCCAAATATGCCATTAGCCATCCTGGCAACAAGGGCGCACTGTTGGCTCATATCCAGCTTCTCATCCACTGTAATCCCCAGTTTTCTGCAGAACTGCCGCTTAGCCAGTTGGTCCCCAGCCTGTAGCAGTGGATGGGATTCTTCTGTCCTAAGTGCAGGAGTCTGCACTTGTCCTTGCTGAACCTCATCAGATTTCTTTTGGCCCAATCCTCCAATTTGTCTAGATCACTCTGGACTCTATCCCTACCCTGCAGCATATCTACCTCTCCCCCCAGTTTAGTGTCATCCGCGAACTTGCTGAGGGTGCAATCCATCCCATCATCCAGATCATTAATGAAGATGTTGAACAAAACCAGCCCCAGGACAGACCCCTGGGGCATTCCACTTGATACTGGCTGCCAATTAGACATGGAGCCATTGATCACTACCTATTGAGCCCGACGATCTAGCCAGCTTTCTATCCACCATATAGTCCATTCATCCAATCCATACCTTTTTAACTTGCTGGCAAGAATACTGTGGGAGACCATATCAAAAGCTTTGCTAAAGTCAAGATATATCACGTCCACCATTTTCCCCATATCCACAGAGCCAATTATCTCATCATTATTTATTATTAATTAATGTTATTAGTCATTAAGAGGTTGGTGAGATAGAATTGTTTCATATTTCTTTATGCATAAAATGCTTTTATATATTAAGATGATCTCCAATTTAGCAGTACCATGAATAGAAAAATGAACACATGCTTAATGTCCTGAGTACTGGGATATTTTTGTATTACAATAACTGCAACCATGTCCTCCTCCTAATGTGTATCACCTAATGTTATTTGTTTTTAAAGGTAGGAAGGTAGCATTTGGATAGATCTCTTTATAAACAAGAAAAAATTGCATGAGTCTTTCCGTTCTACTCTACCATTGTCAACCAATCACAGGAATCATAGAAAAAATGGGACCTTTCTAGGATTATGGGGCCACCTCGTAGTAAATCCTTATCACCTGCTACTTTAAGGGTAAATTTCACTCCTTCACTGAGGGGGAAAACAAGATCTGTGCCTGAGCTAAGTCCCACTTAAGCCCTATTTTGAAGACTTAAGAGGAGCAGGTCTTGTGCTGCTCTCAGTAAATGGATGAATTTCACCCTAAATGTTACCCTTTTCTGTGTCTCCTCCCCCTCCCCTCCCTTTATTGGGGATGACCAGAATAGGCAAAGAGCTAATTCAGACCCCTCCCTTAATGCCAGCTGTATATTTACATGTTGTTGCATCTCACTAATAGCAATACAAAGGAAAGTACCATCATAGTAAATTACATTGAATTTTTTAATGTAAAACAAATCCAGTTAGGCAAATATTTGGGCCAAAATATACAAGCCCAGGTTCCTAGAGTTAAGTTTCTAACTCTATATGTTATGAGGCTTGATCTTACAAGGTGCTGAGCATTCTGGCACTGACCCAGCTAGTGGGTCTACTCATGTGCTTAAGTGTTTGGCTGAATCAGTGCTCGGCCTATTGCAGGATAGAGCCCCAAAAGAGAAGTGGATTGATTTAAAAAGTACTGAATCCTGCTTCCCCTGGTGAGTCTCAAAGAACCTCATTCTTTGAGGTGCTGGACACCTTCAACAGTGACTGAAGCCAGTGGGGATTGAAGGTACCCAGCACCTTGCAGGTTTCATTCCATAATCATGCGTCTTCTATTTAAAGGCCTAAATGTGGAATTAAGAGCCTAACTTTAGGCATGCTAGATAGGGATTTTCAGAAGAGTCTAAAGGGGAGTTAGGTGCCTAATTGAATTCCAATGGGAGGGAAGCACCAAACTCTCTTAGACTCCTCAAATTTGAAAACGGTGGCCTGCCACAATAAAATCACAGTGGTGATGATGTACCACATTCTTTTTTGCCTTTGAACAAATGGAACTTCTTTTTTTCTCCTAATTAAATCCTGTATGTGCATATTTATGCATTTTCAACATGCTATAAATACCTTTGGCATTTCCAATTGATCCATTCCCAACAGCAGACTAATTGCAGTCCCTCAGCCAATATCTGCAATGCACCAAAATTCTGTACTGGAGGGACAATATATACGTGAGACAGTGCAGTTTCTAAAGGAAGGAAAATAGAAAAGCCCTGGAAGAACAAGTACAAGGGCAACTGTGTTTCACTTTGCTTGCCAGACAGACTATAATACATACTGAGTCAAAAAAAAAAGAAAAAAGAAAAAAAAAGAAAGACATTTCCCAGACAGACTGAAAAACTGCAGGTGTTTATGGGTTGATTTTATTCACATACTGTATCTGAAGCTTGATGTGCCTGATGCTACACTTGAAAAATTAAGGACCGTAACTCAAGCAGGCCTCAGATGTAAAAGCTTACTGGCAGTGCAATTCACCCCGGCAAAGACAGCCTGGCAAAATGAGATGCTGTAAGAGGTGAAGTTTACCCTGGGTGAATATTGTTTCTAGACTAGTATTTAAAACAACAGGCAATGAAACCTGTCTTAAGCGACAAACCAAAGTTGGTTAGAAACCAAACAAAGCATTACTGGAAATCTTGGGGATGTTTTAAAGTGGTTGCTAGCATTAAAGCAGCGGTTCTTAAACTGTGAGTTGGGACCCCAAAGTGGATCGCAACTGCATTTTAAAATGGTCACCGGGACTGGCTTAGACTTGCTGAGGCCCAGGGTCTGAAGCCAAACCCTGAACCCCACTGTCTGGGGTCAAAGCGGAAGCCCGGGTCCGGAACCAAAGTCCAAGGGCTTCAGCCCTGGGTGGCAGGGCTCAGGTTACAGGGCCCTGCCTTGGACTGAATCCCTTGGGCTTTGGCGCCTCCAACCAAGGTGGTGGGGCTCGGGCAGGCTCAAGATTCAGTCCCCCTGTTGGGTCATGTAGTAATTTTTGTTGTCAGAAGGGGGTCGCGGTGCAATGAAGTTTGAGAATCCCTGCATTAGAGGGTACTTATCAGTGATGCTGCCCCTAAAGGCAGGTTTCAGTGGGTTTGAACTAATGCATTGGTTGGTTCATTGTATTCAAAGGGGATGAAACCTCGCTTCTGAACTGGCACCTTTAGTTTAGTATGGATCATCATTTGAACATATAAAATCCCTAGTGTGCAAATCAAATGGCACTTGTGAATTGCTGTTTAAATTTGATCCATTTTGCTCATACATTCATTTCCCCTCACAACATTCCTCATCTAAGCATGCAAACAGAAGTTGTGTGTCACAGTTTAGGGCAACTGCACTTGTCTTCCCCTCTATGGTCCAGCAGGGGCACCCACTCTCAGGCTTCCATGTCCCCAGCCATTACCTCTGTTTGGTAGAGTCAGAATGCCTAAGCAGGCCTGCTTTGCTTTTCTCCTCAGAGACTATAAACAGCATAATTACCCATAGTTATAAGCAGGGATCCTAGTTTTCCACAATAAAAAAACAAAAATTCTCCAATTAAAAAAAACATTAAAATCTGTATTTTTCCACGATTAATATGAAATGCTGAATTTTTGTTTTCCTAGCCACAATATAGATAGGTATCAGCTGAACACAATGTTTTATTGATAGATTTACAATTTTTAAGCAAGTTTGAATCCTACCAGTGCCATCAATCATTATAATAAAATAAAATTAATAGAATTGCAATTTGTAATCTACAGCCTTGCTGCATACAAGTACAGAACAGCACCTTACCATCAATGTGAAATTTGTCCTTGCCAAACTCAGTGACATGGTCTTTAGGGGTGTTTTTTTAAAGTTTTCAGCATCTTTTTCTAACTTTAATTACTCACAGCTAGAGGCTGAAGTGAAATTTGAGATGCATTAAAACACAAACCGCTATCCGTCATTGAGTAACCACTATATTCCAGAAGCAGTTTATTGGAGTATGTTTAGCTATGTAAATTTAAAGCTCATTGAAAAATCAACCGCAAGAGGGGGAGATTGCACACACTGAATAAGTGATACTGGTACTTTCAGTAAAAGCTAGTTAATAGTTAATATATGTTTTTTATTTTTTCCCAGAATGTAAAAATTAAAGAGTCCCTGTAAAAACACAAATTCCAT
The DNA here is from genome assembly GCF_009764565.3 of Dermochelys coriacea. Taxonomy (NCBI): domain Eukaryota; kingdom Metazoa; phylum Chordata; order Testudines; family Dermochelyidae; genus Dermochelys; species Dermochelys coriacea. The sequence continues at coordinate 245,547,684 of NC_050068.2, forward strand.
GTTTTTCTGCAGCAAACAGATTTTTAGGATACCTAGTTATAAAGTACCACACTGCTTTTTCTAAGCAAGCACATTTTTTCTTAAGGTAAAAGCTTTACAGAAAAAACATATTAAAGCAATAAATGAATTTACACACATGCTACTAAGTTTACCAGAGATCACCCCAACTCAAAAGGGCTCTGGTAGGAGTTAGTTCTTCAAACCCCAACAGGGGTTTTTCTCTGGTTACAAGTTCATAACCGCATTGGCTCAGAACAAGCACTGTTCATACAGTTTGGGTTTTCAGTGTGCAGAAACAGTGAATAGATAATCAGACAGAAGATGGGTCCCCTTCTTGTGGCGAAGCTTCCGAAGGTTGGGTCTTTGAATAACAGAAGGTGGTAATTTGCATTCACCTCCACCCAGGTATTTCCTAGGAACCCCACTTAACTTTGTGGCTAGATGGACCATTAGTCTGACCCAGTATTGCCGTTCTTATGTTTGTCTGGCATATTGTTTAATATAGTGATAACACTTCCCAAGGTTTATACTGGCCATGTCTCTCCACTAGAGAAGTCATGTACAACCCCACAATTATATATAAACTTTGCATTTTTAATACAATAGGCACCAAAGATACTTAAACTTAATTCAGTAAGGTTTATCCAGGATATTACTAGAAACTGCTATCTCTGTGCCAGTGTGGTGCTAATTGGACACCAGGCCATCTTCAGCATCTGATTTACATGTGCAAGGGCCATTTTGTATGTGCACATTAGGGATGCTACATATGCAGATCACTGCCTGAATTAAATGGAGGGTGTAAATTTGCAAGCTGGGTTTCATCCCCTTTGAAAATCTGTGCCCACACCTGTTTTGTTTACGTTTGTGTAAAGATCTGGTCATGTGTTTTAAGCACTTTTTCTCTTCTTTTAATTTTCAGTCCTAATGTAGCCCTTTCAGAAGAGCAGCCACATTCCAGCTCTCAGTGTGCCCCTCTCAACTGTCTCTCCAAACCTCCTCCTTATCCCTAATCTTCAGATGCAACATAAGTGAAAAAACAAACACACAAACTGAGTGGAGCTCACACAACAAAGGTATAAGTTGCTCCCAAGGACCCAGTAGGCAATCCTGCCTTGTTGCTGCATTGACAAGTCTGGATTCATATCCAACATTTTGGCAACCGAGTGTTGGCTGAGAAGAAGAACACAAAGCACAGAGCCCTGCCTTTCAAAAAGACTTTTTATGGTTCCTCTAATTATATTCAAACTTTGCTGTCACACCTGAAGTTTAGTGAAATTTAACAGTGTGAGAAAATGTTCCTCCCAGCTGCTTGGCTTTACCTCTGAAATATTGAGAGACTTAAGCCAATATTTTAAAAAATTATGTTACAAAACCCTACTTTCACATCCTCCATGTTCAGCTATAGGAACTAGTTCAGATTTTCTTTTCTGTTGTTAAGGGTGTGATATTTATTTTTACTTTATTTGCACCATAATTTTGTGTTTATAAAATGTGGTCCTTGTTCTTTGGGTTTTGTTTTGTTTTGTTTTGTTTCTCTTTTTGGTGAGAGTTGTATTTAATTCATTTTATTTTTAAAAAACAACCAGAAATAGCTTAAGTTAAGAATGACTGAGTTAGTATTTAAAAAAAATGATGATTGTTATCTTGGCCAGAGAATATGGCCTATTTTTTTTATTGCACAAAAATATTGAAAATGGGGTGAATTGGAATGTTAACAGCGACTTTGTATTTTGCTGGTGCACTGATATTGTTTATGCACTTGTTTTCTAATTTCTATTACACTAGCTGCTGGTTTTGTTCTAGGTCTTCACTGGAAGCTGATTATTAAACCTAAAAAGGAGATTAAAGAATGATGCTTTGATTTTCATTCAGTTATTTGCTTGCATTTTAAGTATATTTTTGCATTTCAGACAAGTAGATGAATTGGTGCTTTTTCTGGGGGCGGTGGGGAGGGTTGTGTTTGGCGTCTGAGAAAGAAAAGCTAAAGCAACTTGAAGTAAAATGTTGTGTGTTAATTAAAAATTTCAGTTTTTTCTCCTGCTCCCAAATTGAGGGTACTAGTTTGAGGCCTTACCAGTGAAAGTATAAAGAGTAAGAATGGTGAGGTTATATACATTTAGCGTGAGATATTCTATAGTGAAATATCTCATGCATGTAGGGTTAATGGCTTGGAATGAAATTGGCAGGATTTTACTGTAGTGCATTTTTTCCCTTGCCAAATATTAACAAATACAGAACCTTAGCTCATTGTCAGTTTATGACAAATACTCAGGTGACCTATGGTGCACAGTGTTCCAAGTTAAAGATTCTCTCCTCTAAATGCTGAATAAAGCTGTATTGCAGAGTAGTGGATTTTCATAGCAAAATGAAGGATAGCTGAATTTATTTTGCACAGAATCTGACAGCAAGGCAAGTAGCTAAATAAGCTGTGGTGTCTTAGCACCTTTGGGCTTCTTATCTGATCATCAAGATGGAAAAATACAAGTACTGCCCGTTTGTTGCTAATTAGCATACTCCTTGCTCTTGGTCAGTGGCCTTAATTTATATAAAGAAGACGGGCGTTGACATTTCCATGTTTCTGTCTGTTTCTTCTCTGCGGTGTTAATATGATCCACAAGATGGAATACAAATACAGCTTACTATTTGCAGCAATTAAAAAAGAAAAATTGTTGCAGATATAGTTGGAATAATTCAATATAACTGAATTTGAGGAAATGAACACTGTCCTCCAATACTAAAAATGCTTACCAAATGTAATAACGTACAGTACATAAGTGGAGGAAAGAATCAGTGGCCAATCAGTGTGCCTAACAATCATTACCATAGTACCAGTAATGAAGGTGCTGTAAATAGAAGTATCCTAATGTAATCAACAATGTACACTATATAACCTTGTCAGAGCCATTGAGTTAATGTAATAAAACGTGTAGAATCGGAGGTGGAGAAAAACAGAAACAAATTCATGTAAAAGTCTGATCATACCAACCTAACAACTCTTTGCACTGTTTCTATATACGTTTCCAAGACGTTCACATGATCCTTCTTGTACAGCATTCACATAACTATTTAGTGCCATACTTAACCTACTCTTCTTATAGAAAAGTCAGATAAAACTTGTTTAGCTTTATCATGCTGTTTGGCACTAAGATTAGCTGCTATGTAGATTTTTATTAAAGAACTGTTTTGTCTGGGCAAATGTTGCCTTTAAAAAGCACCTCAGAATACCTGATGATGTTAGATCAGTATGTTACTATTCCTCAGTTGTAGCATCTTTGTCCAACAAAGATAGCTACTGCATATCAGTTAAGTGAGAAAAGAATTAGCATTGCCACACTGCATACAGTTGCTGAAAACTGTATTTAGAACATTATCTCCTGTTTTCATATCTAAACCAAACATCTGTTGAAAGAACACTTCTTGCCCCTAATTTAAATATATGTTTTAGCTTTTTTTATATAGATATGAATCTGTGGAGAAAATACTTGTTTTGAAATATTCATTCAATAGTATATTCATTTTTAATTGTGATTTTCAAAGTAAAATTAGCAACTCTGAAATACTGTACTGGTATGGCCGTTTGGATCAAGAGTTATAGAAGAGTGTTCCATGGATTAAAATTTTGGTCATGTTTTACAGAAATAAGTGTTTTTTTTTTAAAGTTTTGATTCTCTTGTGATGCTTTAATTTAATTCCTAATCAATTTATAATTTTTAAAATATAATAAAGCAAGAATATGTGCTTGAAATTTAAGAGATCTAGGAAAGAACCAACTTAAATGTAAAAATGACTGGTTATTGCATTGTAAGAAATAAAGCTTTGTAGGCCCCAGAGCAGTCTTGCCTCTTTTGTCAGTTCACTGGGGAAAAAAGGTATCTTAAACTTCAGAAAACATAAAGCCTTCTTGGTTAGATGATAATTAGTGATGTAAAGTTTTACCAAATGTCTGGTAGGAATTGTTTCTGAACCTCCTCCAGAAAAAAAAAAGTTGTTTTTAATGTTGGCAAAATGTTGAATGTAGAAAATCATTCCTAACACATTGCCATCTATCTTGATTTTAAAACAAAGGAAAAAAAAGAATACACATATTCTTAAAGGCTGGGTATACTTAGAAATACTGATGCGTATCCGTCACAGCAAAGAAGCGCCTTTCAAAAGCTTGTCCAGACTTTCATGTTTGAAATGCAGCTATTGTTCATAAAGAGGGCCTTGGAGTCTCTCTGGTTGTCAGGTAGCTTATAAATTGCATGTCTGTTTTGTCCTTTTTTCTGATCTTGGGAGAGTTGTTTCCTGGTAGAAACAAATGATCCACATCTGAACAGCCAGTTACTGGAAATTTGTGGAAGGAAAACAAAATAAACAGTTTTCAGAGTAGCAGCCGTGTTAGTCTGTATTCGCAAAAAGAAAAGGAGTACTTGTGGCACCTTAGAGACTAACAAATTTATTAGAGCATAAGCTTTCGTGAGCTACAGCTCACTTCATCAGATGCTAAATCAAATTAAAATATAAGGAAAGAAGAAAGTGAATTAATGAAAAATTGTAAAACAGGGGAGCAGGGAAGAATCTATTTTCTACCAGTGTCAGAAGGTAACCTTGAAACTTTTATAGAAAGAGAAAATATTGGTAATTTTCCATCTCAAATCATGTATGGGTCTTTGCCTTCTAGATAGAGGCAGTAGGGAGATCCTTTTTAATTGATCTCTGAGAGGTTGGCATCTCCATGCTTATTCAACCCAAGTAGAATTAATGTAATTATAACTATACAGTAGGATTAGTAGACTGAAACTGTTTATTATTAAGATAAGGCGGAAAGTTTTAATACGAAGATTATGCTTCAGTTTTTTCCTGTTCAAAAATATGGAGTGGTTTTAATCATTTGCCATACATATCTGTAAACAAAAGGAGGAGGATGTTTTAAAAGATGATAAAGACATTGCCAATGAAGGCTGCTAACCTGGAATCATATTAGTATCAGTGTTTACATAGAGCAGCTAGTTACCTGGGGCCCAATCCTGCTTACATTGGCTGTGTGCAAGCAGAACTGGGCCCATATTATGCTAGTTACTTTAGAACTTGACCTTGCAGCACTGGAGGAATTTTGCCATCAACTTCAGTAGAAATGGTCAGGGTGCATAATGAGGTTATATATTACACAAGCTCTTCAGAGGTCTTTTCCCTTTCTCAAGTGATAGACGTACATCTGTTGGAGTTGCAGTACGTTTGTTTCTTTCTGTACTAAAGAAGTCTTTATTTGAAAATTGCAGGCACTGATGTTTTACATTTGAAGCATGATCATTGCTATATTTACCTCTTTAAAACTGATAGCCGTCAATTTACTTCCATTTTTCTCCTGCTGTACATGCAGTATGTCTCAAGGAGATGTACAGTATTCAGAACTTTTTTCACCATTGATGAATGTTGGGGTTTTTTAATTTTTAAATATTCTGTCAAAAAGAAATACACAAAAAAGCAATTAATTGCCTTTAGCCTTAAGGCACAAATGCACCTAAATATGCAATATAAAACGTGTGCATGAGATTCTTTAAATCATGTAGTCTTTTCCATAAGCATGATGATGAAGCTAGAGAATTCTTATTTCTTGTATGAACCATTACTCCCCGTGTCAGAAATGCAAGACAGCTGTTACATGGAGTCTGTACATAACATCCTAAGAAGCATGGTTTAAATCCTCCTTGCATTTTAATCTCTTTCCTGTGGAGTTCTTGAAAATCCCCCTCTATTAAATCTAAAGTTAACAAAGTGACAAACTGACATGAGATAAAAGAAAATTCCCATATTCTATAAATGTAGTTAATTTGTTGTCAGACTCCGGGTGATAGGGCCTGGGGTTTCAATTACTGTCTTTATTTGGAGGTGTTTGTTCTGCTCATCATTATTATGCTGTAATAGAAACAGTGGAGATTATTGTATGGTTTTTCTCATCATTAGTAAACATGGTTAAACAAATGTTTTTTTATTAAAACTTGTTTTTGATTTAAAAGGTGTGCTGGAGATTAATGAACAAAAGAGGCTGACACAAATGAACTGGTTTGCTAGCTGGTTCATTTAATCAGCTGTGAAGAAGAAATAAGAAAAATCTATCTTTTTAAATGGTTACTATTATTATTATAATATTATAATATTATTATTATTTATTATTATTATTATTAATTATTTATTATTCACAGGTATGGCTTTGTGCACCATGCCAGTGGGTAAATTAAGTGCATCTCATTAGTTATTGCCCTACTAATTTCGAGCCCTATGGTTTGACTGTTAAAGGGTTAATTAATTTGATCCTTTGTAAAAAAAAAAAACAATAAAATCTGATGTTTTGTGACTTTTGTAATTTATTGAACATTTCCATTTGCATGATGATCTGTATCTAACAAACCATACCAACTGCTGTGTTCATTTCCAAACAGTTTTAACATTGGTGATGTTTGTGACAAACACAAATTTGTGTACTGTATGTTTACTGCTGTTATAACTTGGTTACTCCTATGTTGAATTGAAATTATGTTGTAATGCCTTCCTGGGCTTAAATGATGGAGTGTTTCTGGATGGTGAAGAATACAAAAGTATATGTGCTCATTGACTATAATATTGAACATGAGAAACTCTTCTTGTTGGTACCTTTTGTTTAAAAGCAAAAAATGTTGAATAATTCTTGGTTCCAAAAATGCATCATTTGTATTTCAAGTTAAAATAATCCCCATGTTAACCCTTCCCTGCCATGTTTCTTATACCTATAGATAATCCTCGGTGAATGCCTTGTGTGGGATTCATAAAGTATGTGCTTGTAAATGTGTAATATGATCATGCAGTCAAATGGTTGAGAAAAACAATCCAGTGCTGAAGAAATCAATCAAATATACATATAATTATGTTGCCATTAAAATTACAGTGTAATGTATTACTGTCCCAGTAAATAAACTGGCCTTTTTTTTTTTCATTTAATGCTATGCGCTCTCTCTCTCTTTTCTACCTTACTGTCTCTGTAAGTAGTTTGCGGTATGCTTTTTTTTTTTCCGTTACTTTTAAAAGTATCAGAATTAATAGAAACAGTACCTGTGGTGCTGGGTCCACACTTTCGGTTCCCCTGTTGCCGGGTGTCCAGTTTTTTTTCTGGAAAGTCTGGTCGAAAAGTGGACGTCGCAATACACTAAAAGTCCAGTTAGAGGAGAAAGCGCAATCAGCTTCCCCGCCAGGAGGGTGGGAAGAGCAGCTGCTGCTTCCTGGAGCAGCTGCAGCTCAGCTCGAGAGAGAGAACTGGCTCCCAAGGACCTGGCTCTGGCGGAGAGAGGTAGGTACCAGCTCCGTGCTGCGCCCTGGAGGATCCTGTCCCCACACCCATCCTGCTGTGCTCTTGTCCCTGGACCCTGGCCTTGCTCCAGCGACCGACCCACCCTACTCCGCTGTGCTCTTGCCCTTGGACTCTGCCTTGCTCGAGAACCGACTCCCTTCCCCCTCACACTGTGCTTTTATCTCTGGCCCCTGCCTTGCTCTGTGGACTGACACCCCTATTGTGCTTGTCCCTGGCTCCTGCCTCATTGCAGGGACCGACCCTGTTGGCCTAGCCCTGGGCTCCCCCACAGCTCTGCCAGTACCCCTCACTCCCAATGTGCAGCCTTCTGCCAACACAGCCCTGGGCTCTGTCCCAGAAATTAAGGAATAGTGATATATGAAGGCAAAAAATAAACCACACCATCTTCAGCGCAGTGAAAAGAGCATTAGACATGACTTTTCTATTGTTGTTACTGGAAGTTGTGCATTTTATCCTCTGTGCAAATATTGAAATCTCAAGGATTTTAATTCTAATCCTGCTCTGGTATATATATAATATATTTATTTTATAATTTTACTATTCTGTAGAGTTTACCACCATGTCCAGAAGTCTTTGATTTTTGGATGCCAAAGAAATTAAACATTACTCTTATTTATCAGATTAAGATATTATTTAGTAATAAATGTAATTAAGATCTGGGTTTAGAAGGTGGCATGCACGGAGTAGTCAAAAATTGTATGGGGTTATGAAGGACCAAACTAGGCTTATTTATGGGGGAAAGTTTCATGCGTGTTTATGCCTGCATTTCCTGGAAGTGGATAGCTGGTCCATGTGATTAAGATTTCTTGTTTGTCAGAAAGGAAGTATATGGCCATATAAAGGCAAAGCATACAGTGACTTCATTCACTTTGCTTAAACCTCTGGGAGAGATGGGAGGGAGGTGGAGTGGATGGAGCGATGGGGGCGGAGGGAGAGCAGGGAGCGGCAGGGCCGGGGGGGGGGAGGGGGAGGGAAGAAGTGGGGCAGGGGGAAGTTCTGGCGCTCCTGCTTAGTGTCCCATGGGGGCCCACAAATATATTTGGCTCTGGGCCCACAAAAGTTTAGTCTGGCCCTGAATAGAAATGGTTTGCTGTTTCCTTTTACTGAAATTGAGGCAGACATTGGAGTAAGGATTAAATCAACTTATAATGTTTCCACAAATTCGTATAATCTCTGAATTACACCAATATCTGCAGAAGGTCTTCTTCCTGTGGAGCTCTGTAAAATGCAAATCTCTGGCCTCAAGCGATGTGCAAGCAAAGGAAGAGTTGAAATCAGCAGAAAATTGGGTTAGGAATGCTGTGCCTAGTGCAGCAAATCATACCTGTACATCAAGCAAGAAACATCTTGCAAAGCAAGAAACATTTTTCCCTTGAGGAAGTCTGAGTAGGATCCGGCAGCAAGGGGCGTCAAAATCCTTCCCAAACAGCCAAACACTCTGTATTCTGCTGATTGGAAGATGTTCCCCACTTCAATGCTGATGAGCTTCATTGGCAGTCGGATGAGAAAGAAACTGTAGAAGGGATTTGCCTACCAGGCTTGGCCTACATGACAGCTGAAAGAAAAGGAGTACTTGTGGCACCTTAGAGACTAACAAATTTATTAGAGCATAAGCTTTCGTGAGCTACAACTCACTTCATCGGATGCATAGCTTATGCTCTAATAAATTTGTTAGTCTCTAAGGTGCCACAAGTACTCCTTTTCTTTTTGCGAATACAGACTAACACGGCTGCTACTCTGAAACCTATGACAGCTGAAGTTACCCTTTTCTCCCTGGCACTTTGGGGACAGGTGGAAATAAGGCTGTATTTGTTTTGACCAGAGTGGCAGGGTCCTTTCTACAGTAAAAGGATTTGTCTGTATCTGTGAAGATAAATGCAGCCAGCAGCCTGAGAACTGTTGCTTGTCTGATATCTTTCCCACTTATCTGTCCTCTTTCTTTGCCCTGCTGGGTAAAGGTAGAGAGGTCAACACCACGAACCCTTCTGTTTTCATTACAGCCAGTGCTGCTGCTGCCTTTATTTAAGGTTGCCTAAGAGTAACTTTGCATTATAATAACTTCCAAATCTATACCAGTTGGGCTGAAACGTTCCATGATGGCTGTCAGCCTCAGGAGGATGAATTTTTATTTTAGTTTACTTTTAAGTTTCAGCTACTGTGGCTTACCTGTTTACAAGGTTAAGAGAAAAATACCCTTTTTGACTTTTTTGTTTTTTAAATCCTTACCATTTCATTGAGAAGCCCTAGTGCTTCCACGATGTGGAACAGGGACTTGAAGTTTGGCAGGCTGGGTCCATGCCTGGTGTGAGGATTAGAACTTTTTGCTTTCCCCATAAAAATCTGCCTTCACGTTTCTAATATTTATAAGCCTCGGGGGGGGGGTGTGGGGGAGAAACGAAAAGCCACTGTTTGCACATGCGTAGCAGAGTCTGTCTCCACTGACCCTTCCTCACAGCTTCTCTGTGCTCACCAGACTGAGCATCTTCCCAGGGCCACACAAGGACAGCAGGATTTTCCCTGCAATCACTCATCCTGACTCCCATTGTGACACCAGCCACACAACAGAGCAGAGACAATTCCTCTTGGGCTCTCAATAACCCTACTGCTGGCACCCACAGACGTAGAGGAAACAACCTGTCTTGGAACACAGAGGAGTGTGAAGCAGGCAGAGGATAGTAGGGCTATTGAGCAGACAAAGGGAAATAGGTGGCAGGGAACAGAAATGGGCTGAGAATTATCAGAATGGGCTGAGAATGGAAGAGCAAGGTTGCCCTCATGGTAAGGTATCTGAATGCCACGCTGAAGAACTGGATTCTATCTCTGCCTCTCTCAGAGTTCCTGGGTGAATTCTGGGCAAGTCACGTAAGCCCAGATCGTTGCGCGGGGGAGGGGCACTAATTGCGTGTTCCTTATTTTTTGGACACCTGATTTGAGATACATGCAGCCAGATTTACAGAAGTGCTGAGCACTCCCAGCTGCAACGGAAGTCAAAGGGAACCATGCTTTGAACATGTAGACCAGGGATTCTCAAACTGGGCTCGGGACCCCTCAGGGGGTCGTGTGCTGTGAGTCTCCACCCCAAACCCTGCTTTGCCTCCAGCATTTATAATGGTGTTAAATATTTTTAAAAATTATTTTTAATTTATAAGGGGGGGGGTCGCACTCAGAGACTTGCTATGTGAAAGGGGTCACCAGTACAAAAGTTTGAGAATCGCTGATGTAAACTATGATAAAAATGTTAAGTATTCTGAAAAATCAGGCCCCAGGCCTCTCAAGTTGAGCACGCAAAATCGCAGATAGTTTTGACAATGCTGACCTTAACTTCTCTGAAGGTATCCTCATTCAACTTCTTTTATGTGTGTTGTCATAAATATAAAGGGAAGGGTAACCACTTTTCTGTATACAGTGCTATAAAAATCCCTCCTGGCCAGAGACAAAATCCTTTCACCTGTAAAGGGTTAAGGAGCTAAGGTAACCTTGCTGGCACCTGACCAAAATGGCCAATGAGGGGACAAGATTCTTTCAAATCTGGAGGGGAGGGAACAAAAGAGTTTGGTCTGTCTGTGTGATGCTTTTGCTGGGAACAGATCAGGAATGCAGCCTCACAACTTCTATTAAGATAAAAGAAAAGGAGTACTTGTGGCACCTTAGAGACTAACAAAATTATTAGAGCATAAGCTTTCGTGAGCTACAGCTCACTTCATCGGATGCATATGGTGGAAAAAACAGAAGGGAGATTGATATACACACACAGAGAACATGAAACAATGGGTTTATCATACACACTGTAAGGAGAGTGATCACTTAAGATAAGCCATCACCAGCAGCAGGGGGGGAAAGGAGGAAAACCTTTCATGGTGACAAGCAAGGTAGACTATTTCTAGCAGTTAACAAGAATATCTGAGGAACAGTGGGGGGTGGGGTGAGGTGGGGTGGGGGGGAGAAATACCATGGGGAAATAGTTTTACTTTGTGTAATGACTCATCCATTCCCAGTCTCTATTCAAGCCTAAATTAATAGTATCCAGTTTGCAAATTAATTCCAATTCAGCAGTCTCTCGTTGGAGTCTCTTTTTGAAGCTTTTTTGTTGAAGGATAGCCACTCTTAGGTCTGTAATCGAGTGACCATAGAGATTGAAGTGTTCTCCAACTGGTTTTTGAATGTTATAATTCTTGACGTCTGATTTGTGTCCATTTATTCTTTTACGTAGAGACTGTCCAGTTTGACCAATGTACATGGCAGAGGGGCATTGCTGGCACATGATGGCATATATCACATTGGTAGATGCGCAGGTGAACGAGCCTCTGATAGTGTGGCTGATGTGATTAGGCCCTATGATGGTGTCCCCTGAATAGATATGTGGACAGAGTTGGCAACGGGCTTTGTTGCAAGGATAGGTTCCTGGGTTAGTGGTTCTGTTGTGTGGTGTGTGGTTGCTGGTGAGTATTTGCTTCAGATTGGGGGGCTGTCTGTAAGCAAGGACTGGCCTGTCTCCCAAGATCTGAGAGAGCGATGGCTCGTCCTTCAGGATAGGTTGTAGATCCTTGATGATGCGTTGGAGAGGTTTTAGTTGGGGGCTGAAGGTGATGGCTAGTGGCGTTCTGTTATTTTCTTTGTTGGGCTTGTCCTGTAGTAGGTGACTTCTGGGTACTCTTCTGGCTCTGTCAATCTTTTTCTTCACTTCAGCAGGTGGGTACTGTAGTTGTAGGAATGCATGATAGAGATCTTGTAGGTGTTTGTCTCTGTCTGAGGGGTTGGAGCAAATGCGGTTGTATCGAACTATTTCCCCATGTTATTTCTCCCCCCCACCCCACCCCACCCCCCATTGTTCCTCAGATATTCTTGTTAACTGCTGGAAATAGCCTACCTTGCTTGTCACCATGAAAGGTTTTCCTCCTTCCCCCCCCCCCGCTGCTGGTGATGGCTTATCTTAAGTGATCACTCTCCTTACAGTGTGTATGATAAACCCATTGTTTCATGTTCTCTGTGTGTGTATATCAATCTCCCCTCTGTTTTTTCCACCAAATGCATCCGATGAAGTGAGCTGTAGCTCACGAAAGCTTATGCTCTAATAAATTTGTTAGTCTCTAAGGTGCCACAAGTACTCCTTTTCTTTTTGCGAATACAGACTAACACGGCTGCTACTCTGAAACCTCTATTAAGATAGTAAGTAATCTAGCTAGAAATGCGTTAGATTTCCTTTTGTTTAATGGCTGGTAAAATAAGCTGTGCTGGATGAAATATATATTCCTGTTTTTGTGTCTTTTTGTAACTTAAGGTTTTGCCTAGAGGGATTCTTTATATCTTGAATCTGATTACCCTGTAAGGTATTTACCATCCTGATTTTACAGAGATGATTCTTTTACCTTTTCTTTAATTAAAATTCTTCTTTTAAGAACCTGATTGATTTTTCATTGTTCTTAAGATCCAAGGGTTTGGGTCTGTGTTCACCTGTACAAATTGGTGAGGATTTTTTCAAGCCCTCCCCAGGAAAGGGGGTGTAGGTCTTGGGGGGTATTTTGGGGGAAGACATCTCCAAGTGGGCTCTTTCCCTGTTCTTTGTTTAAAAGCTTGGTGGTGGCAGCATACGCTTCAAGGACAAGGCAAAGTTTGTACCTTGGGGAAGTTTTTAACCTAGCTGGTAAGAATAAGCTTAGGGGGCCTTTCATGCAGGTCCCCACATCTGAACCCTCAAGTTCAGAGTGGGGAAGGAACCTTGACATGTGTCCTCCTCCACCACCACCTCTTTGAGTCATCTCAAAGTTACCAGCCATTCCTTTTCTTGAGGAGAAGGCTGGCACTGAAAGCCCTGTTTATCTACCTAACCTGTCCATCACAGGCAGCATCAGGAAAGCTTCCCCAAATGTGTGATGAGAGATATTGGCAAGATCACGTAAAGAGACGGCTTTAAGCAATGACAAATTAATTCTATCTCCAGCCACATTCAGTCCTTAGCCTCTCTGCTGAAACATGGCCATGCATTTTTTGATGTAAATGTGCACTAAATACTGTCACATGCAGTCTGTGCCAATAATGTCAAGGTAACCCTTTTCTCTCCCTGCTTACACCCTTCAGAAACAATCCAGAATTTTAACCAGGGTTATATAATCAATATATAATATATGTGAGGAAAGAAGAGTATAACCACTGCCCAACCATTCTGTAAGGATAGCATTATGGAAACATACTGTTACAGGGAATATTAATAGACCAGTTTTGGCTTATTTGCAACTAAAGTATTATATCAAATCCCATGTGGAAAGATAAGGTGTCAGGAGACCATTAATAAGGATAGAAACACTAAATACAGGAAAAGTCACCTAAAGGACCTGATCTCCACATCACATAATAGTTATTGCTGGATCTGGAAGATAAAACTACCTTGATGGAAAAATGGGAAAAGGATCTAAAACCAAACATCACTTTGAAACACAGGAAAATAGCCAGAGGAAGGCCAAAACGACATTTGCTTGAGTAACCATTAACAAAAATAAAAAATGTCTGTTAATGGGAGGTGTGGTGTCCATAAAAGCCCTCAATTCACAAAAATTCCCCTTTGAAAACTTATCTGGCTCACCAACAGAAGTCAGTCCAATAAAAGATATTACCTCACCCACCTTGTCTGTCAGAACAAGCATGTGTAACAAATGTTGACACCTCAGTGATGAACTTCTAATAACCTGGCAAAAAATCTTGATGTGTTGAAGTTCTCATAGTCTCTTTATGGCTATCAAAATAAATTAGTAACTCATACTTCACTAGTTATTCTTTATAAATCTCTTCATGAGTTCACCTATATCCCAGCCAAAGTATCTAAGTCCAACAATAAGATATAGGATCTGATAATAAAAATGCACAAATAATTTTCAAATTAGATTGTTACAATCATGCCATATTAAGAATGTTATTCATATTGTAAAAGACTTTTATTGTTGAGGGGAAAACCCTTGAAGTTAGATTCTATAAAACAGGATTAAAAAGAAACCCACAAGGGAAAAAAAACTTTAACTCCCATGCTTGCTTTATCACAAAAGCAGACTTTAAGAATAAAGAGACATTTAAGCATATTTAAATTAATTCTTATGATTCTACCCCCGAGGGGTTAGCTGTTGCTGAGTGTTGCTTATATCCATCAGGAATGTTGTGATAAATGAAGATGAGGGGAGAACTCCCTTTTATGGATACTCAGCCAGCCAGTTAGCTATAAAACCCCTGTTAGTAGCTGTTCTCTACTTGCTTTACCTGTAAAGGGTTAAAAGGTCCATAGGTAAAAGGAAGGGAGTGGGCACCTGATCAAATGAGCCAATGGGAAGGCTAGAACATTTTAAAATTGGGAAAAAACTTCCCTTTTGTCTGCCTGTGTTGTTCTCCCGGAGAGCAGAGACAGGGCTGGAGCTATGGTGTAAAAGCTTGGACCAGGTACGAAAATCATCAGAACATACCTAGAAACTACTCATTTGAAACCCCAGATATGTAAGTAGGTCAGGAAATGTCTAGGAAGACACAAATAGGTTTCTCTCTTTTATTTCTTTATGGCTTGAGGACTTCTCTGTGCTAACCCCAGGTGCTTTTGTTTTGCTTGTAACCTTTAAGCTGGACGTCAAGAAGCTATCTTGATGCTTAATCCTTGTAATTATTTTTTTTTAAGCCTAGCAAAAAGTCTAAGTTCCAGATGTATTTTCTTTCTTTTTGTTTTTAATAAAATTTACCTTTTTTAAGAACAGGATTGGATTTTTGTGTTCCTAAGAGGTTTGTGCATATGTTGTTTAATTAGCTGGTGGCAACAGCTGATTTCCTTTGTTTTCTTTCTCAGCTCTTTCCCAGGTGGAGTGAACGGGCTTGAGGGACGCCCACAGGAAGGAATTCCCAAGTGTGCTTTCCTGGGTTATCAAAGGGGTTTTTGCACCTGGGTGGTGGCAGCATCTACCCATACAAGGTCAGAAAAAGGTGTAATCTTGGGATTACAGCCCGTAGTGGCCAGTTTTAATTTTTAGAATCCTTGCGGGCCCCCACCTTCTGCACTCAAAGTGCCAGAGTGTGGAATCAGCCTTAACAAATGTTGACTCCTGGTGCTAAGTGTTGCCACACTAGCTGATGAATTTAAAAAATGAGTCAAATTACCAGCGTAAGACTGCAAGCCCTGTATGCCCAAAACTCCCATGAAGTTCAATGGGATTCTGAATGCAGAGTGTTTTGGCTCTATATCATGTTCTCCTACTCTCACGAAGAGGTGAAAAGAATATGATTATGGGAGAAAAGGTGACCATTATGTTCCTAGAAGGTACAAGGCTCCTCCGCACAGCAAGGCACCTCCATCTGTCCAAACAAAATGGACTGAGCAGTCTTGCTCTAGAGTTAGTCAAATACTACATGTTCAAAGGGGTCACTTTCCCCATAGACACACCTTTCTAATGCTTCCAACTCCTGCTTGCCCCAGGAGAAAAAGACCAAAGGAGCTCAGCTCTCTTACATGGCTGCCACGAGGCCACCCAACCAGCATGGTATTACATTATAAGTTGGATAATTTGTGACAGCTCTCATGCTTAGGGTCTGATCAAAAGCATTCAGTGGGCTTCAGATCGGGCTCCTAGACCATGATTGTGCAATCTGATCAACATAGGTCCCTGTGTTGTTGCAAAGCCCCATTAACTTCAGTATGGGTGCAGAGGTCCACCTGTGCAGATCAGATTGCAGCATTGGGGTCAGACTGTTGAACATCTAATACATTTCAAAAAGCAGTTGATGAATGATTCAAAGATTAATGTAAATAACTGAGTTGTCACAAACTGCAGTCATACAACCTATGGAGCTGGAAGGTACATCAATCCATTGCACACAAATATCAGCAATCTCAGTGAAGCCTGATGTCACTGAAAAGGAAAAGCTTTAATAAGTACCACTCCTACTTTAAAAAGTGGCTTATATCTAAGCAAAATGCCAATTAATAACATATTTCTCTTATCTTCTAACACTCTACACACATGAATTTATCATCGCAACATCCCTAGAAGCAGGTATTATCTCTTTCTTACAGATGGAAAAACTGAGGCTGAGAGGTTGAAGAGACACCATCAACTTGAAAAATAAATCAGAAAAATTAGCTAAAATTAAGTTAAGGTACCACACTTTCTCCCTGAATCCCATTATCTATATTGGAGGTTCTACCAGCATTTTTCTATTTTAATTGTTTTCTCTTCCCTGTTACTGTGTGAAAGACATACAAATTACAAGGGAAACTGACTGACTGGGCAGGAGATTCTCAAAAAGAGAGCACACTGCAAAAACAGAGGAAAAGATTTCTCCCCCTCCAATGTCAGTCACAGTAAACTTGGTACTTGTAACAACAGTAAGTTTAAAAACAAATTCAGTCAGAAGTGTGATTTTTTTAAAAAAAATATTCAAATGTCCCTTTAAGCATTTTGTCCACAGCCCCAGAAGTAAATCTGTATCAGAGGTGGGATTGGAATTTTGGAGTTCTTGTACCCCAGTTCTAGGCTCAGACCAGATCATCTTACACTGCGAGGCTTATGCATGTGCATGCTTGCATATAAAAGTTTTCATCATGCCACATTTCCATATGATAAAGGCATACCCATTTGCAATGTATAAAGCTTTGAAATAATCAGATACATACCATTTCCAGAAAGTACAGTTTCCAAAATTAGAGAGAGAGTCAGGCATATAGGGGAAAAAATCTGGCTGTCAGTGACCTATGTTTCTCCTAAAATAAGTAAATAAATAAAGTAAAAATAATCATGCTATTTTTAAATGCTGAATGCAAGTAATAAAGCAGGGATAGGAGCAGCTCTTGCAGTTTCCTCACAACTTCTGCTCCGAATAATCAAATCTCAGTTCATACACATCTGTCAATCCATGGAACATGGGTGAGAATGAAAGGAACAAAAACAAGGATGGATGAGATTCCATAAGAAGAATTTTGCAAACACTGCAGCTGCCTTAAAATCACTATATTAAGTCACTATCAATTATTAATACCCATGTCAAACTTTATGCAAAGGTACCATGCACCTCATTAAGAGAGATGCTAGATATCTGACAGCTCTGTCGTACAGAGAATGAACAAGGGTGCGTAAGGGTTTCTGTGTCAGAAAGAGAACTGCCAGCAGAACAAAGAAATAAAGTTACAACAGGGTTGTGACCAGGACATTTCTTCCAGAATTACTGTCTAATTAATGATGGTTTTTCTTTTACAAATAATTTGATCAGCTTGATGCTCTTTTAGTAACTTAGAGGAGAAGGAGATAAAAACCTCCACCCTGGTATTTGTAAAGTACAAATTCAAAACATTTTGTTCTATTATTTAGTTAGGTTTCTATGCATACACCATATTTATTACATTATGTATATAGCACCACAGATGTGCATGGCCCTTTAAACACAGTACCTGCCCCAGGGAGTTTATTCATGCTCTCTGTAGGTATTGGACTGTAAAGACAAACTAGGGTAGAGGATGGGATTAGTTAGAGGACAAAACAAGGGAAAAGAGCAAGAGAGAAAGCATTTAGTTTTTATAGTTACACGTTTCCATAAGGTTTTTTCTCCTCCCCCTACCCCGCAATATGGTGTCAACAGAAAATTGTTGGAAAGTTATGGGAGCATTCTTTTCTCTTTCCCCCTTCCCTCCACCTAGGGGGCCTTATTGAAAGTCCATTGAACTCAAAGTAATTAATCCCAATGTAATAAATAACTTCAAGAGGACATTGGCACAGGACAATAGGGTCCAACCATGGGACGAGAAAATGGATCCTTATATAATAACTTGTAATATCTATGAGACATAGGCTGTCTTATGATGTATAAACCTAGCTCTTAGTGTTGTTGTGGGAGTACCACGTCCATATTCAAAGACAGAATTCAACCCTAGTATTATATAGAATAGTATACTATTAACTAGGGCTGTCAAGTGATTAAAAATATTAATCATGATTAATCACGTGGTTAAAAAAATTGCACTGTTAAACAATAATAGAATACCATTTATTTAAATATTTTGGATGTTTTCTACATTTTCAAATATATTGATTTCAATTACAACACAAAATACAAAGCGTACAGTGCTCACTTTATTTTTTATTACAAATATTTGCACTGAAAAAAACAAAAGAAATAGTATTTTTCAATTCACCTAATACAAATACTATAGTGAAATCTCTTTATCATGAAAGTTGAACTTACAAATGTAGAATTATGTACAAAAATAACTGCATTCAAAAATAAAACAATGTAAAACTGTAGAACCTACAAATCCACTCAGTCCTACTTCAGCCAATTGCTCAGACAAACAAGTTTGGTTACAGTTTGAAGGAGATAATACTGCCCACTTCTTGTTTACAATGTCACCTGAAAGTGAGAACAGGCGTTCGCATGGCATTGTTGTAGCCGGCATCACAAGATATTTATGTGCCAGATTCGCTAAAGATTCATATGTCCCTTTATGCTTCAACCACCATTCCAGAAGACATGCGTCCGCACTGATAATGGATTCTGCCTGATCACGATCCAAAGCAGAGCCGACCGATGCATGTTCATTTTCATCATCGAATCAGATGCCACCAGCAAAAGGTTGATTTTCTTTTGTGGTGGTTCAAGTTCTGTAGTTTCCGCATCAGAGTGTTGCTCCTTTAAGACTTCTGAAAGCATTCTCCACACCTTGTCCCTCTCAGACTTTGAATGGCACTTCAGATGCTTAAAACTTGGGTGGAGTGCTGTAGCTATTTTTAGAAATCTCACATTTGTATCTTCTTTGCATTTTGTCAAATCTGTTGTGAAAGTGTTCTGAAAATGAACATATGCTGGGTCATCATTCGAGACTGCTGTAACATGAAATATGTTGCAGAATGTGGGTAAAACAGAACAGAAGACATACAGTTCTCCCCCAAGGAGTTCAGTCACAAATTTAATTAATGCATTTTTTTAACAAGCATCATCAGCATGGCAGCATGTCCTCTGGAATGGTGGCCGAAGCATGAAGGGGCATATGAATGTTTAGCATATCTGGCACGCAAATACCTTGCAATGCCAGCTACAAAAGTACCATGTGAATGCTTGTTCTCACTTTCAGGTGACATTGTAAATAAGAAGCAGGCAGCATTATCTCCTGTAAATGTAAATAAACTAGTTTGTCTTAGCAACTGGCTGAACAAGAAGTAGGACTGAGTTGACTTGTAGGCTCTAAAGTTTTACATTGTTATATTCCAAAAAAAAAAAAATCTACATTTGTAAGTTACACTTTCACGATAAAGAGACTGCACTACAGTACTTGTATGAGGTGAATTGAAAAATACTATTTCTTTTGTTTATCATTTTTACAGTGCAAATATTTGCAATAAATAATAATAATATAAAATGAGCTCTGTACACTTTGTATTCTGTGTTGTAATAGAAATCAATATATTTGAAAATGTAGAAAAACATCCAAAATATTTAATAAATTTCAATTGGTATTCTATTGTTTAACAATGCAATTAATCGCGATTAATTTTTTTAATCAGTTAGTTTTTTTGAGTTAATCACATGAGTTAACTGATTAATCAACAGCCCTAGTATTAACACAAGCTTTCTAATAGTGAAGTCCCCCTGATTCCAGGCTATGATCTGACATAAAGCTAAAGATTTGGCCATAATTATGAAAAGTGGCTAGTGATTTTAGGTGTTTAACTTGAGATCCCACTAACGGGCCCTAATTTTCATAATGTGCCGAGCACCTACTATCTGAAAATCAGACCCCTTTGTCTCAAATTGTTCACCCAAAATCACTAATCATTTTAAAAAACCTTTGCTTTGGGAGTTGCTGCTAGCTCTCGTTACAAGAGGAGCAGAAAGGGGGCTGGGGGATGACATTTTCCCTAATTTAGGATTCTCTCCTTCTGTTCCAATTTATGAACATGACTCTGTGAAAGTTTCCCTTCACCTGAAGTTAATCTGTATCAAAGACAAATGCATTGATGGTAT
The DNA here is from genome assembly GCF_009764565.3 of Dermochelys coriacea. Taxonomy (NCBI): domain Eukaryota; kingdom Metazoa; phylum Chordata; order Testudines; family Dermochelyidae; genus Dermochelys; species Dermochelys coriacea. The sequence goes on from NC_050068.2 coordinate 245,567,983, forward strand.
CTACATGTCAGACTTAATTGGGGATGGGACTTCATTAAACTGGGAGTGATGATGAAGAATATTCGGAGACTTTTAAAACGAATATGGAACTTTGAGAAATGAGAGTGCCATCCTGCAAGTCTTACCTAGTCAAATTGATTAGCAGTAATTCCTTCCTCCAAGCAGAAATCTTTCAATAACAATATGGAATAATCAGTATAGTCTTTCTCAACACGATTTCAGTAAAGCATAAGCATATGCACAGAATGGACCAGATGCGACTCTCTGGAAGAAAAATGTGTTTAAGATGAAAATAGCAGCAGAGACCAATGTGCTATGAGGGCAGGAATGCTTCATCAAGATGATGTGCTTCAATTGTGTGCATACATGTAGTAGAAAAACAAGCACAGCATTGCAACAGTCAGCATTCAACCTGTAGTCTTCCTTGTGGTAAAGAAGAGAGGAATTGGTTGTGATGAATATAATGATGATTCTTTGTTAAGATTGCTGGACTCTGACTAGACCCTATAGTTCTCCAGGTCCCTAACAGCCACTTCTTTTTAATGTCATCACGCAGGATCTAGCTAATTCCTGGCCTGGAATTCCAAGTCCAGTCATGGCAAGGACTGCTAACTATACTGCAAACCAAGCCACATCCCTGGGGCTGTATTCAAACTTTTATCCTCCATCATTCAAGGAGTCTCATTCCACCTTCAAACCATAACTGCACTTGCTAATTATTCTTTTATATACCTGACAGTGTATACGGTTCTGAATTTGGCAATATGTAAACCACATTTCTGTTGATGTTGAGTCCTTTCAGTGAGGAGACTAACAAATTTATTTATTTATTTATCACGCTCAAATAAATTTGTTAGTCGCTAAGGTGCCACAAGTACTCCTTTTCTTTTTGCGAATACAGACTAACACGGCTGCTACTCTGAAACCTGTCAATATTACATAAATAGTATACTTTTAAACAGTGGATTATGTGGTTTGACATGACAGTTATGTGTGGCAATATTATGCTGTTGGGGTTGCAGTACTGTGTGGTACTTGTCAAAGAAGAGAGAAGCATGGTGCGCCTATGATTTTTGACTCATGATTCATACCACAGATGCTACAACCCTTTTTCACACTTAGATTAAGTTATTTTCATCCTCTTACATTTACTTACACATGGTGGTGTAATTAGTTCAACTCTCAAGTCAGCATAGCTCCATTAGTGCTGTCCCCCACTTGTTCCCCTGCTTTTAACTACACTGGGCCACCCTAGCCCCTGTCCAGTCCCAGGATCAGGGAGCTGCAACTTCTCCCCTCCTGAACTGAGCCCATCTGCCACTAAGTGGCGTTGAGGATTGAGGTCACTGTCACTGTAGGCTATTCACTAATTCGAGAACCTGAAGTCCACCAGCATGTCTCAGTTTCACACACCATCCTCAACTGCTAGATTTTGCATTTGCTTTCTGATTTAACTGATGTGTATACAAAATATCTTTCTACTTGCATGGCTCTCAAAGGCCCACCCTGCAGATACTCTGTGTGGAGGACTTTCTGCTGCCATCAGAGGTTTTTCATATGGAATGTGCAACAGTGCATGAGATCAAAGATGTTTGGTCTGATCAGTAAATCTAGTCCAGCAGTTCTCAAACTGTGAGTTGAGATGCCAAAGTGGGTCGCAACACTGTTTTAATGGGGTCGCCAGGGCTGGCTTAGACTTGCTGGGTCTTGGGACCAAAGCCCAAGCCCGAGGGTTTTAGCCCTGGGTGGCAGGGCTCAGGTTACAGGCCCCCTGCCCGGGGCTGAAGGCTTTGGCCCCCAAGCCTGGGGAGGTGGGTCTTTGGCTTTGCGACCCCCCGCCCCTGCCCCTTCTGGGGTCCTGTGGTAATTTTTGTTCTCAGAAGGGGATCGCAGTGCAATGAAGTTTGAGAAACCCTGATCTAGTCTATTTTTTGATATATCTACTTTTACTCTGTATATTTCCCCTTGGCTGGTCAGATTGTTGGTTCCACAGTATTCTGTGGAAAAAGGTCAGAATATATGATCAATGTGGCACCCAAATCTCTCAGCAGGATTTTGCTTGGCTGGCTACATATTTTACTATGAATTTTGGATACGGAGGATTCCATTTTGGTTTTACTATATATTGTTTGGGATTGTCAGTCCCCAGAAATAAATATTCATGAAATAATTTTTTTTTAAATAAGAGACACCCAATAGGCCTGATATTAAGTTGTAGGAAACTCACTGGCCTGCCAGCCAAACAAATGCTCTGACATAATGATTAGCCTACAAATCTGCAGTCCCCACAGGGTGAAGGAAAAGGCTCTTTGTGCTGTAAGAATTTGTAAAACTTGATATTAAAGATTTACAAGTATTATCCTCTTTGGTACTGCTGCAACATAAGGATTTAAACATTGAAAAGTGGCCAGTGATTTGGGGTATCTCAGTTTTTGGGCCACAAGTTGTTCCATGCTCCACAGTGAGATTTCTTAAACAAACTGCAACCCTTATAGTGGTCATTTTTATTTTAGTTCCTGAATCGTTGGATGTGGTTTTGTTTTTTTAACTGGGACAAGCTTTGATTTGTTTTTTTCTAACTTCAAGATACCTTAATGGGGGTTGATTTTCAGAAAGAGCTGAGCACTTATCTGGCTCTTAAAAATCACACCCCTGTAAAGTACTAAGCTGGGATCCAAACAAATCACCAGTTGCTTTGGAAAATTTAGGGTAGAGCAATGACTGGCTTATACACAGTGAGGTACTTAATCATAGAATATCAGGGTTGGAAGGGACCTCAGGAGATCATCTAGTCCAACCCCCTGCTCAAAGCAGGCACAATCCCCAATTTTTGCCCCAGATCCCTAAATGGCCCCCTCAAGGATTGAACTCACAACCCTAGGTTTTGCAGGCCAATGCTCAAACCGGTGTTCGATGGGCCCTCAGGATCCCTTATTAAAATTGTACCTATAGCTAGACCAGGGACGCTAGGGTTACTTCCCTTATTCCAATAGAGGCACGCCCTCTCTGGATACTGCTGAGTCATCCCTGACAGAGATTACAGTCTAGATTTTTATGTGGCTGCTATTATAGTGTTACCTGAGCATGTGAGGGTCTCACACACACCTCATTTCAAATTACTCCAATTGAACACTCTGTTCTATCAGCACTATGCTCTGCATATTTTCCATAAGCAAACATACACATTTCCAGCAAAGAGTGCTAATGTATATTTGCATAGTTGTTTAAATGGGAATGTATAGGGGCCAACATGCAGCTTTGGTCAATAAAAAAATAATTCTGCAAAAATGGAAAAGTCAATCCCCACCAAATACTGATGCCTGGCTCAGTGATACAGCTGACCCAGATGGGCTCTCCACAGAAAGGGAATGCCTGAAACATTCAAAGCAATTTGGGGTGACTTTTGAGAGATCTATGATGAATGTAGACCCTGACGATAGATATGTCACGTCCCCTTCCTTCCCTTTATCCTAACTGTCTTCATTTACTTTGAATATTATGATGAATCTGGCAGTTTGGTTGTTGTATTTGGACAGATTAATACAAATTATAAACAAATATATAAAAATAATTGGTGGGGTGACCGGCTGGCATGTGACAAGGTAAGGCTCATTTCTAATAGACCTGGAGAAATCTTTGAGGAAGTGGCATCAGAAATAAATGGCGAGGGTAGTTTGTGGGGAAAGCAGAGTCTGCCTGGTGAGAAGGATCTGTTTGGGGATGGAAAGGTGGGAAGGGGATTGGAATCCTTGGGCAGGGGAGAACTCCTCCATTTGCCTCTCCCTGCTGCCTAAAGGGTTTGCTGGAGCAACTTGGTCATTATTTCTTCTCACTTGCCCAGGGCTTCTTTGAGCTCCCCCAGGCAGGGATCTGTCCGTTCTCGCCAGGAAGCTGGATTACCCGGGCTCTCAATATCGGGCAGGTTTCACACGGTCTGGGAGCTTCCCAATCCACTGAATGCTAGCGTGTGGGTACAGGCATGTTCATGCATGCTTATTCTGTGCTCTCTAGCGAAGCCAGCGTATCAGCAGAGAGCGAGCGAGCGAGAGAGAGGAACAGGCAAGTCCAGAAAGCAGAAGATAAATCAGGAGGAACGAAAGCCGATACAAGCTCATGCCCCTGCTTCTCCGTCCTGCGGGTGGGAGCTTTGCGGAGTTGTAGCCAGGAGGAAGGAGGCATTGGTCTTTTTGTCTCTTGGTGCGCTAGTGGAGGGGCGCTTTGGAGACCAGGGGAGTCTGGAAGTTAGCTGACAGCAAATCCAGGGCAGTTGTGTTTACCAGCCGGAGGATCAAAGCTTTGACCTGGGCAGGGTGCGTGCCGGGTATGGGGGCAGGTGGCACTGCAGCTGCAGAAACACTGGGCTAGTGCTGCGGGAAAGGAGCCGGAGGCGGAGAGTTCAAGGCAGGGGCTGAGAGCCTGGCAGTTGCCCGAGTGCCTGAGAAAGCTGGGGGTGGGGAGGCTCCGACGTGCGGGGTGTGTCGGACGGGGGAGGGGGCAAGCGGGGCTGCCGAGAAGTTGCGGGCGGAGCCGCAGAGTTCCCGGCGCGGCTGGAAGCGGGTTGATTCCCGCCCAGGGGGAGGGCGCTGAGCGCCGGCAGGACTCACCTGACAGGTGCCGGCGGGAGGAGTCGCCGCAAAGCCAGGGCCGTGCGGCGCTAGCTGGGCTGCTGCGGGGGGGGGGCGCCTGGGGTCCAAGGCCAGCGGGAGCTGCAGTGCAGGGCCGGGGCGCGCTTCGCTGGGGTCCCGGCGCCGCGGGCTTCCTTCCAGGCCGGCCTGCGCGGCGCTCCGGGGCTGCTGAGCCGCAGCTTGGCGGCTCTTGTCGGCACCGCGCCAGCCGCCGCCGCCCCTCTGCGCTAGCCCAAGCGCGGGCAGGTGCGATGCGAGCCCTGCTGTGGCCGGAGCGCTGAGCAGCGAGGGCGCGCTCGCTGCCGCCTCCTGGCCCCGGCGGGATGAGCGGAGCGGAGGGCGCTAACTTCAGGCGGGTGGCGATCCGCAGGAAATCCAGCCAGACCCTGCACAGCTCGGCCCTGGTCTTTGCCGTCCCCGCGGGAGGAGGCAGCTTCTGCCCGCCGCCGGGAGAGGCGGCTCGGAAGGAAGCAGCAGGTAACACCCCGCGGGCGCCTCCCCGGCTTCTCCCCCGGCGCTGAGCCCGGCTCGCCCGCCCTCGCCTCCTCTCTCCTGCCCGGGGTCTCCCTCCGCGCTGGCTGGCTGAGCGCGGGAGAGCCTGTCAAACTGCGGACGCTTGGGCGGGCAGCGCGGGGCCCAGGGTCCGAGACAAGGGGGGGGGGGAGTGAGGTAACCTCTTCTACGGGACCAGCTGCCGGGGGTGAGCGACACAAGCTTTCCAGTTTACACGGAGCTCTTCAGGTCTGGCTCCGAAGCTTGCCCCTCTCCTCTGTGTGGCCCAGGAAAAGATATTCCCTCCCCCCCCCTCCTTTTCTCAGGTTTGGAATGTCTCCTTGACGGCAAGCAGTCTGGGGCAGAGCCTTTGTATTCTGCTTTGTACAGTGCCTTGCACAAGGGGGTTCAAGGCTAGCACCCGGAAGGGCGAGGCTAGGGCTTCTCAAACTGGGGCTTGTGAGGTTAGTAGAGAGGGGCTCGAGGGCGGTCAGCTTGCACCCCAAACCCCTGCTTTGCATCCAGAATTTATCATGGTGTAAAATATATTAAAAAGCGCCTTTAGTTCATGAGGTGAGGGGGCCACACTCGAAGTCTTGCTATGCGGAAGGGGTCACCAGTACAAAAGTTTGAGAACCACTGGGCTAGGGCAGTGCCAGTAACTAATAAAAATGGAAACGCACAAGCAAAAGCATCCTTCACCCAATGGCAAGACTTCAAAATGGCTCTGACATTACATGGACTAACGAATCCCTCCTGGTGAACCTGGAATTTTGGCCCTTGGGTCAATAACATAATACAATAATACCTTTTTAAAATGTTTCTACCCGGTCACAACTAACGCTGTTGGGTGGTGTTAACTTTTTACTCTAGTTTTGGTGGTGGTTTGCTCTGTTTGGGCAATGAAAGTAGATTAGGTGTTTTCTCTCTGGACGTCTCAATCGTTAGCATAAGGATGTTTTGGTTGCTTTTAAAATTCTCTTTGGGGTAAAAAAAAGTCTTAAAGGTTTCTCCCCTTTCACCTCCCCCCGCCCCCAAAAAAGTTCTTGTTTCTACAAGAACTAACTTCTGAGGCTCAAAATTGAGTTGTCTGAGCCTTTTAATCCCCAGTGGGGGAGACTTGGCAGGTCCGGGTTAGTGAGTCTGTGCAAAAGTGTCTGGTTTGGAACTGAGAAAAGACTATGGAAAAAATAGCACCATCATACTACGCAGATATGCTCCATGTGTGCATTCAGTGTTGTCTGACTTTCTAATGACAATTTTTTATTGGATTCTCTGTTATCTCTGCAGAGCCAACATAGCTATAACAAAATGATCTGGGGATTCTATTTCATCTCATGCCTCCTGAATAGGCTTGTTTATTAAATTTCCATCAGTCACACCTGTGCAGTTAAGGGATGGGGGGGGGGTGTTACACAGGTGTCAATTAAGCCTGCAGAACCTTTATTACTGGTGGTGATTTGGGGGATAGAAGGGAGCCAACTTGGCTCTGAGAGCCCAGTCTGAATGGGCTGGGCTTGCAGGTTGAAAAAAGATTCTTGTATATTGAGCACATCTGACATGGAAACTGTAGAAGCAGTAAATGTGAGACTCCATCTTTGGCGATACTTTTGCTATGTCTCACTTTTCAGAGCACTACTCCTTAGAAGGAAAAAAACTCACCTGTTGTGGATAAGCAACAAACTCTGTGTGTTAATTTGCTGTTTGACACAGATTCAGGCTTGAAATGCCAACTGCCACCCCCTAAATTTTAAAGCACAGTGTTAAAGGGAAACTGTCAACTCAGATTTGCCTGCACATGTGGACCTCATACGAACAAACATTTTATAAAACTCATGATCAGTGATGGTGCCTGCACTGGAATTTTAAGAAATAGTTTATGAGTAGGTTGATATGATATGCTAGTGCTCTTGCTACTGGTCCCAGAGAAGGATATTGTTGGTTGTTTTTTTTTTTTTAAAGCCTTTAACCCTCCTCTTTCTATTTACTTGAAGGATTTTGTGTAGGGTTTCTGTAGTGGGAGGGGAATTTTCATATTATATAGTTTAGTGTAGAGGACTTGAGTAGTAACTCTTCTGCTCCTCCAAATGAGCAGCTCACTCTCAGTCCCAGTGGCTGTAGTTTCCTTTGCAGTTTCACTAACCCTCTGCAGTTACCCCCTTTCTCACTACACTCTTGGATTAGTATCTCATCCTCCCCACCAGTTGTTCCTTACACAACATGCATAGTATGAAGGAAACAGTCAACATGATTACTGTGTTCACGTGACTATATACATGCAAGGCCTTGCTATACATTCACACACCACCGCTCTGGTGGCTTCTGAAACATAAAGGACCACGAGAGCCACTAGGAAGATCAAACTAGTTGAGAATTAAAATGAGGAGTACTTGCAGCACTTTAGAGACTAACAAATTTATGTGGGCATAAGCTTTCATGGGCTAAAATCCACTTCACTGGCTGCACTGATTATCACTACAAAAGGTTTTTTTTTTTTTCCTCCTGCTGATAATAGCCCACCTTAATTAATTGGTCTCATTACAGTTGGTGTGGCAACACCCATTTTTTCATGTTCTGTGTGTGTGTGTGTGTGTCTAGATCTATATATAATCTTCCTACTGTATTTTCCACTACATGCATGCAGTGAAGTGGGTTTTAGCCCACAAAAGTTTATGTCCAAATACATTGGTTAGTCTCTAAGGTGCCACAAGTACTCCTTGTTTTTTGTTTTTTGCTGATACAGACTAACACGGCTACCACTCAAACCTATTTAAGAATTACTGCTTGATTCCTATACATGGTAATGTTATACATAACTTTCATTTCTTCTTAATTTCTTGTAATGGTCTACGATTATGGGGATGTTTGTTTAAAAGGGCTGTATGTTACATCTAAAATGACCAAATAGTAAGGTCCCTACCCAAAGGAGGTATTCTCCAAATAGACATGGAGAAGTCAAGAGATGGGGGATGGGAATCAAGAAAAATGTGACTAAGTAGTGGTGGTCAGCATTCCTCTTGTAGTCTGTGGGTCTTTCATTTTCACTTATTACAACATTTCAGCGGGGAGAGGTGGGTTAAGAAGCCTTGTGTTAGAAGCAAGTTTTTACTGGGAGAAATTTGAAGCAGAAGAGGACAGAGACAAGGTGAATGTGGTCGGAAAGGGAATTGCAGGTGTAGGGAACCATACAACTGCTACTCTAACCTACTGCCTCAGTCTGCACCTTATGAGTGATGCTGTTAAGGTGAATTCATTATACCTTTTCCATGGTGACACTGTATTGCAGTCATAGGACATTGTTCACTGCAGCACTGAGTAAATGGAGAAACTGAATAGTGAGTGGGGGCTAACTTGAGCAAGAATAATATCAAAAGTTCAAGGAGAGAATAATAATGCATCAAATATATATAGCGCTTCCAATTCAGGTTACTTCCCAAATGCAGTCCACACAACATCCTTGTATTAAGGACATCTTCATTTACAGGTAGGGAAATAGAGACAGACAGGTTACATTGACATACCCAAGGCAACAAAAGGTGTTAGACGCTATCTTGCAGTTAGCCACCTATGCAACCACACCAGTGTAAGCCCCTAGATGAAGTCTGTTCTTCCTATGACTGTATCACAAGACCACACCAACTAAATGAACAGCCAGTTTGATTTATTTTCATTATCACTTGGGAAATTTTCTCCTTTTAATCTTGCCCAGGGAAAGATGTGACTCGGACTAGCTCCTGTTCTGTAAACATACACTTAATGCATTGTAAAGCTGGGCGTTGGCGTAATGGGAAGGGTGCTAGCTCTTGTGCAGTTTATATTTCATAAAGTGCTAGCTGGACCTTGAGGAAGCCTCCCAACCTAACTGCACCCAGGTATTGTGTGCATTGAATCAAAAAATATTGAAATATTTGTCTCGTACCAGGCATTTGAAAATATGTCAGCTATTTAGGTTACTGCAAGGGGCCGGGAGCATTCTCACAACATTTGTAGCATCAGAAGTACTGTGTCTGGGTGTCAGACAAATGGAAAAGCTACCATTGTGCCATAGGCTTGTATGGAAGACTATGAAGAAATTAGAGCAGATTTCAGACTTTTTGTATACAGCTGGTATTTAAAAGCTCTTCATAAACTATAAGTTTTTTGTGTGTGGTTAGTGAGCAGACTTGGGAACTGAAGTAACCACTGTGCACTTAATGTCTCTTGCACAGACCTGGATGTCAGAATTGGTTCATGTAGGGAACATTGTAGGTTATATCTAGTTTTTGGGAGACATACCATAGACTTTCTAATTATTCCAGTTCAGTGTTGTGCATGGAAAAACAGCACCTCTAATAGTCAAGCTCTCCTCCCCCCTGCCCCTGTAAGGATTGTACTGCACATCCAGCATTTGGTGCAAGGTGAAATCCAGATGTGGGCTTTTAATACAAGACCTTCCAGCTTCTAGACAAATGTGCTACTAACTAAGCCACAGTAACTCATAGTGATACGTTCAATGCCAATCTGATCATATTAAAACTAAAGTGAAACCTGGCTTAAGTGAATACCCAAAGGACCAGTACAAATGATTTGCCTATTAGAAGTTGACCTTTAATTAAAAGCTGAATAAAATGGTACTGGAAACTTAGGAGAGATTTTAAAGGGGTGGCTGCAAATTGCAGGGCATATGATCTGCAGCAGTGGTTCTCAATATTTTTGGGCTCAAAACCCATTTGTAAATGTTGATGGCCTGTCAGGACCCAGTAAACAGACCCTGGGATGGGGAGTCGGGTCCTGCTCCCGGTATGGTGGCAGGCCCTAGGGGGTGTTTGCAGAGCCCAGTCCACACTCGCCCTGCAGTGGTGGCTTCTGTGGTTCCAGTCCCACATAGCTGGCTGGTCTTGACTCCTTGCTCTGGATGTTGCAACCTGATAACGTATGGTTTGCAGCGTCACTCACTCAAATTAGGCCCAGCTGGCCCCCTGATGCCAATCCCAGCCAGCCCCACTGGACTGGAGCCATGGGACCCTTTGACATGTTCTGGGGACCTAATTTTGGTTCACAGACTATATGTTGAGAAACCCTGGCCTGTAGAAATCTGGTTAATCGCAGATTATGAAGAGCATAGCTAAGGGCTTGTCTTCGCTGCAGAGTTAACTTGAGCTAGAACTCTAGTGTTGCTCCTAACTTGAGTCCCAACCACACAAGCAAACATTTAAGTGAAGTGGTGCTTTTGATTTGAGTTGGCTGGCCTATCAGAGGAAATAAGAGTTCAGAGTCATCCGCTTCTAATCCAGTCACTCTGTGCAGTCTGAGTGTAATATTGCGGTGTGGCTACTCTCAGTCAAGGTAGGCTAACTTGAGAGGATTCATTTGAGTGTAGATAAGTCAAGACATTACTCAAAGCACACAGATCAGTGATTGTTTACTGTCATCAATGGCTTTTTTTCCCTGTCATACTTATAAATGTGAACTTTCCTCTTAAAAATTGAATGCAGTGGTGGTTTTGTTTTGTTTTGTCCCCCCCCCCGACCCCAAGATCTGGTGGGGAGAAGGGCCAATTATGTGCTTATCTTGGTTCTCTTCCTCTGAATAAAAAAATACTGGATCACCTCTGCCCCACTTACCTCCCCATGGTATAGGATTGCCTGCCCAGGCTCTTGCATGTTAGCAGTGTTAGATACTGCAGTATCGTGTTGTATCCCTGTCTTGCTCTTTCAGAGAACTGAGGTGACCTGCATTCCATACAGTATTGCTGCAGAAGGTATTTGCAAAGTCTAGCAGAAAAGATTGATTTCCCTCTACTGCTGCTGTACCTTGGCTTGTCAAATGGATATGATCTCATGGGATTATTCAGATATTTTATGGGCTTTTTTTATGTTTGTTACTTTTTGCAGGGGATGAAATAAAGGAGACTTTAGTAACATGCTGTGCAGTGCTTTAAGGGATGTCTGTGTTAAAACAGTGAATCTAATAGAGGCTGAGAGTTCTGAACAAAATAAACAGTGCCCTGATTCTCTTTTCTGCCTCTGGAAATGAATAATTACCTTTGGGCATCCGCTCTCCTTGCTCCTGGGTGTAAGTCACCCACTGCATTACGGTTGATTGGACTGTAGTGATTGAATATCTGATTGCTATATGATGTGTTCAGGGAAAACAAAAATGAGCATTAGTTAATGCAGACAGCAATTACAGTACTGTATCTAGACACAATGGAGACCATTGTGACCTAAAGCTTTCCATATATTGGACTTCCTTGGTATGCACAGGATTTTTCTTTTTTGGTTCTATATGAATTGTCCAACAAATTCTGACAGGTGTAATATCCGGAAAGAAGCTGGGGAGAACAGGGGGAGGGTCTCTTCAAAATATTTTCTCTCTTCAAAAAATTTGAAGAATATACAAGCAATTGTTTTATGGGAAATCATGTTAGAAACTTGGCTATACAATTTCCCAGTCTGCAGTTATTTTACAGATTATTACACCATGGATTAAATTCTGCTTGCAGATATATGTGCACATACCTCCCATTGAAGCAACGCAGGGTGTGAAGTTGCGTGAAAATAACAAAAATGCAGAATTTGGTATCCTAAGTCTTGGTGGTCCTGTCAGCACTACAGGCATCCAACTTTACTTAAAAACATGGACGCTATTGGAATCGCACCCTGACTGAATTTGATATGTAGTCTGTCATTGGTATATTTGATACAGACGACTTTTCTCAAACATTGAGTGCATATTTGTTTCCTGTTCGTTTTTTGTTTTTCAGCATTTAGGACTTAAATAACCAGAAGCTAATAGCAAAACACTCTTTGGTTGACTAGGTTGTTTGTTTTTTTTCCCAAAAAAAAAAAAAGCCAAATGTGTCCATTATGATCATCTAATCTGACCTATTGCTTAACACAGGCTGTAGAATTTCTCCTCTCCAACCCATAACACCAACTTTTAGGAGAAAAAGGATTTTGCCCTTAATGAAGTCATTATCAATAAATCAATGACTGGTTAGTAAGAGAGGGAGGTTTGCATCATGTCAAAATAATAAAAATATGCCCATTTAGCCACTTCCTTTAGAATGTTTGGTAGAAGGCAGGAAATAGAGGCAATGGTAGTAGTAGTTCCTGGACTAGCTGCATGCCTACAATGTTGAAACTGGATCATGCATGTAAAACCCTGTTACTCTTAACTAATCCAATGTGCAGGCAACATGAGAAGTTTGGATGTTGCCAAAAAAAAAAAGTGTATGGTTTGGAAAAATAAAAGGAACCTGCTCAGGAAGCATGTTGCTTTTGTGCTGTTACTACTACAGCACAAGTTCCCCAGGTCACTTGGAAAAGGCAAGCTATTGATGCAAAAGGAATGACTAATTTAGTCTCTAGTCAGTGATGTCCTTTTTCACATGTCTGTTAACATGAGGTTGACAACACCAGTTTTGAACAACTTATTCATATTGTGGACCTCTTCTTAACAGTGCCTTGTGGAACACCTACCTCTCATTCCTGATCATGGACCACCTCCCCCCTAGCTTCTCAATCAAAATTCCATTTACGATTAGGTAACATTTGTATGCCAAATAGGTGCAGGTAAACTTTTGCTGTATCTGTTCCTCCTGGTTAACAACCATTGGTATAATCATTAATTAATGGTTGACCATTTTACTCACTGGACTCACCATATAACCTAAAACATGCACACAGCTAATTGAGGGATTTGGAAGAGGGAGGGGAAAATGCAGTTCAGCCAAACTTCAAAACCAAAATGAATGGCTCATTTTCCTTGTTTCAGTTTATCTAGAGTTCTAGATATCTCAACCTTTAAGAATGCTAGAAAATTTGAACAATTGATAGTATAATACTTGCATCAAATTATCAATTAGAAATTTTGCAATTAAGACTTTTTTTCCATGAAGGACATTAGACTTCCTATTTCACCCATTAGAGATATGGCCATACTCCCAATGGTGGAAGTCTGTGGTCTGTTCTGCAGTATGTCGGACTAGATGATCATAAATGGTCCCTTCTGCTCTTTAAAATATATGAATCATTCTTTGTCTCCAGAGGGCACATATCGGGGATTTTTCTTGATCATATTTATAGCTGTTCATATCTGTCTAAATTCAAGCACTTATGTACAAAGTGGCATACTTCTGACACCTGAAGACAGGAATACTGTTCAGAGTAGGCATGTGTAAAGTTACACTTTGTCAGCATTTCTAGGGAAATGGAGATAACATGCAAGTAAGCAGAAGAAATTCGAAGAGACTGTAATGTCCTCTTGAACTAGTTGTAGGCAAATGGTGTCCGTCTGAGGGCGTGTCTGTTAGTGTTTGGCAATCTGGGTGTAAATCCACAGCACTGTAGCATGCCGCATATTAACTGGCCACGTGGACCCTGCTACTATGCGGTAAATATGTCAGTGTGCTATGGAACTTTTAGTGTGTGGTAGCAAGGACTGTACAGCAGGCTAAAGTGCTATCAATTTTCACTTCAGCTTCCACTCACTAACTCTCTCTGCAGACATGCCCTATCAGAGGAAGTAGGTGGCTTTGGCAGCATAAACTACTGTTATGTTGCTCTACAATACACACCCGTATTCCACTGGGGCCGGGCTAATCCCTTGTTGATGGCCCTATTTCAGGTACTCTGACTTGGTCTGCCTTCTGCTATAAAATGGGTGTTTTAATCCCATCCAAAGGTTATAGTCAGAAATAGAGTTCATAAACCAAATGGGGCAATCCATATATATAAAATTTATTAATTCCAAGTGTCAGTTTGTTAAAACAAAAACACTACTTGGAAGCCAAGTTTAGCTTAAAAAGTCTGGCTTCATGTTGCATGAAAAGGGCACATTAGAAGGTTATTCCACCACAAAACATCCTAATCTTTTTTGTCTGAGCTCAAAATGCCAGAGTTCTCTGTGCAGTATGTGACACTTCAGCAGGACCCAAGTAAATGACTATGAAGCCAAAAATAGTTCATTAAAGATTGGTTTAATATGAGAAGGAAATGGATCATTGTGGCTAATGACATTAGTGTCATTATTCCTTTTTCTTATTAGCATAACTGGCATTTGTGGGCCAGTACGCCACTGTTACAGAAAGCTAAACTGTTGTAGATTTAACCGAAAGTTCTCTTGAGGTTTAAGGGTAACTGTATTAGGTAGGTTTTATTTCCCTCTCTTTCCCCCCCCCCCCCAGCCCAGTGACACTTTTCAGTTGGGTCCATCTATACCACTTTTATTTTCAAATGGATATGCTTTACATTTCCTTTACTGTTTCATTATACAGCCAGCCACAGAGATATTTCAGGTCCATTTAGAAGTGCAGAGTCCTCTTCAGCTCTAACCAGTGTGCCACAGGATCAGTGGTATTGCAGCCTTCAAAAATCATGAGTGGGACACCAAAATACTGTGAGACTGAATTAAAAAGTTAAGTGTGGGATTCTTTTTATTTTGTGTTGTACTATCTGAACTTCTAGGAGTCACATTTCCTAGATCATCTCTGCAGCCATGAGGGCTAGAAGTGATCACTTTTAAAATAAGTAACTGAGATTTTCATGTAATAACCACAATAGTAAACAAAGTACTTCCCTGGGCTTTTTGTGAGCTGGGGCTTTAAGAGAAACACTGAAGAGCATGAGACTTGCAATAAAACCATAAATTGGCACCAGTGGGTGAGATCATTCCAAGTTTGAATTTTAGTTATGATGCCTATTTAAATATACTGCTACATTAATTTTATTAAAAATGCATTTTGACTTTCTCACTTAATTGCAGCCTTACCTACTTGTATTACATTGACCAGTGTAGTCTTAAGAGTTGAAAATGTGTCCACTTAGCTGGTGATAACTAGCAGCTATTAATACAAGAATATTTTAATAAAATAAAGCTTTACAAAGCCTTACCAGTGGTTTGAATCAACAGTTAACCTTGTAATTGTTCTTGCTTCCGTCTACTCCAGATTTGTAAGGGATAATGCAATAACCATTGTTCCCTATAATTTGATTCCATTCAGAGTACTGCCTATCTACTCGGGCTCCAGTCCTGCAAACACCTGCATACTTAATTTTGAAGTTAATGGGACTGCACACAAGAGTAAAGTTGAACACAAATGTGGATGTTTGCAGGATCAGAACTGGGTATGGAAAAAGTGTATAAGGAAAGAGTCCAGTGCTAATGTGACAGCCTGAGAACACTGGTGCTCTGTCCAAATAACTAGTATCCACTGCTATTTGCCACTTTTAGGGGCTTCATTGTTACTATTTCTGCAAGAATAGCTCTAATTCTAAATTTCCTGAAAGAGATGATCCCTGTCTCATACTGAACATGGGTGGTATCTTTAAAATAAAACTGCAGGAGCACAATAAGAAATATATTTTTAAAATCTGCCTCTCAGTGTATTTTGTTGGCTCTTTGGCACAAATAAGATCCGAAGGGCCTAATTTTGCCCTTAATTTGCATCTGTGTAACCAAAGATAGTCACTTATGTGACTAGATCAGAAAGTGGCCCTAAACTTAAAGCTTCTCAAGTGGCATGTAATCAAAGTACTTCCCTGGGCTTTTCTCAAGGCTGACATTGTAACATGATGTATGGGAAATGTTGAAAGGTAGCCTATTATTCATGGAGCTGAGAACAACTGTGTGTGTATCGGAGAGAGAGGGAAGGAATCTGGAAATAACTTCAAAACCAAACGAGCTCTTTTGAAGGTTCTCTAGTTAGCTGCTTGTTTCCGAGGTTTTTTTATACATTTTTTTTCCTCCCCTAAAATTAACTATTATAACTTGACTTGCTCAGATTTCTGCTCCCCTTCTCCTAAATAGTTATGGAGATCTACTTTGCTCCTGGTTTAACAGCTGGAGCAAATCTATCAGCAGGTGATTTTTGACAGTAATAACTAAATTGTTGCTGCTTTTCTTAATTACCCTCTACTAATTGTGTAACTAATTAGCCCATTGTCGGTTTTTCCTTATCTCTTGTACGATTTGTAGCCAGAAATCCTAGCATAAATCAAGCCATTATTTAAACTCTGAGCCTCAGCTAAAGGCTGAGCTGCTACATTTGGCAGCTACAGATAGCAAATGAATCCTATTGTAATTAATATTTTACCTCTTCAGTATTTCCTGTATGCCACTAATCAGAACCCAGCTTCAGTGAGACTGTTTAGTTTAAAAAAAAAAAAAAATTTTTGAAAGTCTGGTACTACAAAATACAGAAGGTTTAAATGACACAGCGAGGTTTTCAGGTCTTAAGTTTTAAAGTCAGTGATATTCATTTTCCAAAAGAAGTGACTCTAGAAAACACCTAGTGAAAGAAGTTATACAGAGAAACCTCCTTAGACAATCTCCTCTTCTAAGAGTGTCTCAAATGTTTCAAAGGCAATTCTGCTTTCCCTTTATTAAGCCAACTCTGTTAAACAGGCTTTTGCTGATCCCTCTCCTCATTGTTCTAATACAGATCTCACCAGATCAGGTTTTTAACAATACAGATAAAACACTTGGTCTTCAGCATACACATAGAGCAGCATGCAGTACGTGACAACGGAGAGAAGGAGCATTGATCCTCTACTTTTTTTTAAAAAATCTTTAATGCCTCATACAATCTTTCAGAATTTCTTTGGCAAAATAATCCAGGAGCATGTTCAGTTATGTAAGAATATCAAAATAGACAGGCTTCTATCTGAGGTACTCATTTGGCTCCCATTATTGTAATATCTAAGCACCTTGGAGTTTTTTGTGTATTTATCCTCTCAGCACATCTGTGAGGTAGAAGTGCTATTATCCCCATTTTATAGATGAGGAACTGAGGCACAGAGGTCACAAGATTATCCAAAGTCACACAGGAAGTTGTCGGTGAGCAGGACGTGAACCCAGGGCTTCCCAGTCCTAGCCCAACTTTTGGAACAGTCTTCCAATAAAGCAGAATGGAAAGTGTCTTTAAAATTGATTCTGGGAGTATCCTGAGTCACTGGCTTTAGTAGCTTGACACCTGCCATTGCAAGGTCCAGAATATTAATTAATTTACTTTTCCCTTTCTAGTTTACCATAATTTCTTTCAAATCCAATTCAGATTGGAGACCGTGAGAAGTGTTAATCCATTTGACATGGTGCATTTGACAAAATAGGCAAATTATCTTTGAAACATGCTATAATCTAGGATCCTCAAATCCTTCTCAAGGCACAATAGGGTGTGTGAATAGGTACAGTGAAAACACAATTTGAAAACCCACTGTAAAGAGACAGACCTAACAAGCACTACTGTAAATTCGAATTATGCTGGTCAATTGAGTATTCTCCTCAGGTCTATCATGCATGCTAGATGCTTTTTCATCACACTTCTTGACGGTTGTCCTTTGTCAGTCTCGACATGTTTAAGTGATGCACTACAGGTCAGCAGAAGTCAGAGGTGCTCAATTGCTATAGCATTTTACAAAGAACTGGCTGCAGAGGAAAATTCAGTTTTCAACTGTTGTCCTTCAGTATGTGAAATGTATTTGTTTTTGTTGGACCAACACCAGCAAAACATTTCCCTCTGTGTCCCATCTCTTTCCTTACCTACTCACTAAGGAAGGAGAGAAGAAAACTGGGCAGAAATAATGGCTACTCTTGTTTGTTTGTTTGTTTGTTTGTTTTGCAATAGGTATTATGTAGAACATAAAGCTTGAATGGGGTAGGCTACCAAAGTGTATACATGCATATTTTTGGTAGTCCACTATGCGATATACAATGCAATTTGTTCAACTCTGTTCACTAGTTTGAAAACGCATATGTGACAGAAGAAAACTTAGGTAGGGGTGTGTGTGTGTGTGTGTACAAATGCTCAAGGAATTCTTCCCTTCTATCCCCCCACCTTCCATATACCACACTTGTCTAGCTTCTTTAGGTAGGGGTGGGAATGAAGGGAACCACAATGTCACTGTGTGTAAATTTCCTTTTAAAGACCCAGCTGTTAAAATACATTTTAAAATTATTTATCTATAAACTTGGTGTCTTTTAATAATAATCTGGTGGATTATTAATTTATATATTCAAAGCCCAACTTTGCCACCTTCACTCATACTGACTAGTGTCTTACTCTGCCCTGTTTAAATCAGTTTTGCTACTTGTGAAGTAAGGTATGAGTAAGGGTAGCAAAACTGGGCCTTGAACAAACAAATATATTAAATGTGGAAAAACCTGGAAAACATTTGAATAGTTATTGGACTAGTTCTAGTATCAATACTTTGTGTGTTTTGGGGGGGTTGGTACTGTAGTTTGAACAGACTTATTTTTTGCAGTGCAGGAGAGCAATGTGTGTGGAGCCAAAGAAGTTTCAGCTGCACTATTGTTTGCATTGGCTTGTGTGTGTCTGCCTCTGTAGAGCTAGGATCAGATTTCTGATAAGTGTTCTTTCCAAATAAGGTGAACAGGTGGTGGTGGTGGTTAGAAAAGAAGAAGCAGGTTAATGATTTGAAGTGAGCCACAGACTGCATTCTAGTTGCTTGATGCCAGAAGAGCTGCTCAACTGGAGGGAATTTTTCCTACATACGCCTCACACGGAAAGGTCCCTCTCTGAGAGGAGGCTGGTAACCTCTGAAAGCTGGTAAGTACAGCAGACTCATAAATGTATGTTTCTGGAGCTGGTTCATGGCAGATGGTAACAAACTGGCAGTGGCGTGTAGAGTACATGTAGCTACATGCCACATGAGAACCAGACTGTGTCCTCACTGTGGTGTATAGCTACATGTGTCAGTGAAAGGCTCTGGCAGGGGGAACCAGCAGGGAAAGACTCTGGTAGCAGGGAGCTGCTGAAGTCTTTCCCTGCTGCCTTCCCTTTGCCAGGGCCTTTCCCTGCTGCCAGAGTCTTCCCCTAGGGTGGTGGGGAAAGACACTGGTGGCAACTCCCTGCAACAGGGAAAGGCTTCAGCACTGGGACACTACACAACTAAAAATCAGGGTAGACTGGGGATGCACAGCTTAGGTGTGTCTTTACTTGCCTAAGCAGTGCCTCACCATCTCTTTGTTTATACCCGTTCTAGGCGGCATGCAGTGTATGTACTCTACATGCTGCTGGAAGTAGTGTGCAGTGTAGATTAACTCTAAAACAAAACTGGCTAAGTAGTGCTTATTCTGAGGAACCTCTGTTGCTCTCTATCCTAGTGAGCACTATATCATGTGATTTTAGTACGTTAGCAAACCATGTGTGTGTATCTGACTGGGTATAGTCCCAACGTATATACTAACTTTTTTTTATATTTCTTGACTGCACTTTTACATGGGGTTTACTGAGGACCATCATTAAACAGTAAATCATAGGCTAAGGCAGTGGTTCTCCACCAGGAGTCTGGGGCCCCCTGGAGGGCCGCAAGAAGGTTTCAGAGGGTCCACCAAGCAGGGCTGGCATTAGACTTCCTGGGGTTCAGGGCAAAAAGCCAAAGACCCACCATATAGGGCTGAACTCCAGGGCCCTGAACCTCACCCCCGGGGCTAAAACCAAAGCCTGAGCAACTTAGATTTGTAGGACCTGGACAGTTGCCGTGCTTGCTACCCTGTAATGCTGGTCCTGGCTTTTATATGCAGAAAAACAGTTGTTGTGGGACATGTGGGCCATGAGGTTTTTATAGCATGTTGGGGGAGGCCTCAGGAAGAAAAAGTTTGAGAACCTCTGGGCTAAGGTATTTCAGGAGTAATATACTTAACTGAATGAACACATTTCTTTTGTTTTGCAAGCTGATAAGTTTTTTCTTTATCATGTACAGTAATACCTGAAGCAAGGTTCCTAAAAGAACATGGTGTGAGTGATGGGGTTTGTGGGGGTTTTTTTTGTGCAAATAAGTAGTAAAGCTGCTGTGAAACAGTTATCTTTGCAGGAATATACCCGTGTAGGTTAAAACAAAACTTGTGATTTGGGTTCTTATAAGTGAGTAAGGAAAACCTTGTGTTTTAATTAAAACACATTGCTGCAATGAATGAGATTTGACCACATATTAGTGTTTCTTCTAACTATTATGTATATACATTTCTTTGTACACTTCATAAAAGGAGATTTGGTGCTTTTTCTCCCCACCCTAGAGACTATAGGAGGCTTGCTGAAACTACAGTAGAAAATCTCTGTATTTGACAGAAGTGAGTCGGTCTTTCTTTCTCCAGCAGTTGAATACAAGCACAAAGGAAGTGTATGTTGTACACAGGCTCTCTTCCCATGACTGTAACAAGAGATGCACACAGATCTTATCTATTGAATGTTCCTGAAAAATAAAGAATCCCTCACTTTTTTTTTTTAAAAGGAGGGGTGAGACTTGAGAGCAGATGAATTAGCTATAAATTTGCTGAGTAAACACTTCTAGTATTAAGATGTCAGGCAGCTTCCAGTTTCTCACCACAAAGGCTGCTTAAATGAGTTGCTGTGCAGCATTTATGGCAGCAGATGGGAATGACTTTTTTCAGTGTATTGGCTCTCAAGCAGAGGCAATTCAATAAAACAGCTTTAATGGTAATCTAAAAAATTCATGTATAAAACAACAATGGGTCAAACTAATTGCTTGTGTAACTCCACAGACTGAACTTGACCCAATGTGTTTAGCATTTCAATATGGTTAATACCTTCAGCTGTACAATATGTGATTTATAGACCTTAATCATGGACTATTGTTCTTCATGTCAACAAATAAAGGTCAAGCACAATGTCTCTTTACCATTACTAGCTAGTTTTAAACACATCCTTGCCCCCACACACCAAAATGGGAAAAACTCCTATACTGTAAGCCAGCAAGAAGGGAGATAATCTTGTTCCTTAATCTTGGTGGTGATATTCACATAATATGGTGAAGGGTACCTGTACAAGACCCTAGAGAACATCCAGACCGCATCACGTGATCCATTGTCTACAGCCAAGCCCTAAGATACAACCAGATTTGTTCCAATCCCTCAGATAGAGACAAACACCTACAAGATCTTTATCAAGCATTCTTAAAACTACAATACCCACCTGGGGAAGTGAGGAAACGGATTGACAGAGCAAGATGGGTACCCAGAAATCACCACCTACAGGACTGGCCCCACAAGAAAAATAACACCACTGGCCATCGCATACAGCCCCAGCTCAAACCTCTCCAGCACATTGACTGTTTACAACCTATCTTGGAAAACGATCCCTTACTCTCCCAGACCTTGGGAGACAGGCCAGTCCTCACAGACAGCCCCCCAATCTGAAGCAAATACTCACCAGCAACTACTCACCATACCACAGGAACACTAACCCAGGAACCAATCCCTGTAGCAAACCTAGTTGCCTACTCTGTCCCCATATCTACTCTAACATCATCAGAGGACCCAACCACATCAGCCACACCATCAGAGGCTCATTACCTGCACATCTACTAATGTTTATATGTGCCAGCAATGCCCCTCTGCCATGTACATTGGTCAAACCAGACAGTCCCTATGTAAAAGAATAAATGGACACAAATCGGATATCAGGAATGGGAACATACAAAAGCCAGTGGGAGAACACTTCAAATCTTCCTGGACATTCTATAACAGATTTGAAAGTAGCTATACTTGAACAAAAAAAAACTTCTGAAACAGACTTCAGAGAGACAGCAGAACTAAAATTAATTTGCAAATTTAACACCATTCATTTGGGCTTGAATAGGGATGGAGTGGCTGCCTCATTACAGAAGCAGCTTTGCCTCTCCTGGAATTGACACCTTCCCATCTATTGTTGGGAGTGGACTACCTCCATCCTGATTGAATTGGCCCTGTCAACACTGGTTCTCCACTTTTGAGAATTCCCTTCTCTTCATGTGTCAGTACATTTGTCTGCATCTGTAATTTTCACTCCATGCATCTGAAGAAGTGGGGGTTTTACCCACGAAAGCTTATGCTCAAATAAATCTGTTCGTCTTTAAGGTGCCACCGGACTCCTTGTTTTAGAGAACACGAAATTTTTTTAAGCTTGAGTCATTAATATCTTTGTAGAAATAGGCATTCTTTGACCTAGTTGTCAATATCTAAAGCAGAGACTACTGAACTCTGTGGACCACTGGTGTCTGGCAGAGAATAAACTGATTAAGTGGGTTGGCTGTGCCTCCTTCATTTCTAGCTGCTAAACTGCATTCAAAGGAGTTACATATATGTGGCACTTACTTTATTTTCTCCATGCTGTAGTTGTAACAGGGATATTTATTTGTCCCCTGGACCACTTCTCCCTCTACTCAGGATCAATCTCTCTAAAACATGGGCCACACTATGGGAAATGTTTGAGAACCTCTGGCTCTGAGTTGGGGGGGCTGTTACTCAGAAAACAGTAAAGGCAGTTTTCATGTCAATCTGAGAATAATGCAGCATAAAGAAGAGTAAGATTCTCTCAGGTCTCTGTTAACTACTGGGTAATACAGCAGTTTGGTAGATCAGCAAGTGGGTTGGATGGAAAAGGAAACTAGGAAAGGTGAACTTGGCAACCTTGTGAAATGATTAGATGAAACCTTTGCAAAATATGGTATGGAAATCAGTGCAGAGAAAACCAAGCTGATGACAGACAAACATGATAGGATCAGCTCAATATCGCTGTCAGTGGACAAGAGCTGGAGACAATGGAAACAGTTCAAGTATTTGGGGGCAATCATCACGGATCATAGAATCATAGAATATCAGGGTTGGAAGGGACCTCAGGAGATCATCTAGTCCAACCCCCTGCTCAAAGCAGGACCAATCCCCAATTTTTGCCCCAAATCCCTAAATGGCCCCCTCAAGGATTGAACTCACAACCCTGGGTTTAGCAAGCTAATGCTCAAGGATCAAAGGCAGAAATTCTAGCAAGAACTGCACAAACAGCAACAGTGGCAAAGCTAAAGCCATTTGGAGGAACAAACATTTCCCTGGAATCCAAATCAAAACTGCTGCTCACGCTGGTCATCTCCATTTTTCTGTCTGCATGCGAGACATGGACCCTTATGGCAGAACTTGAATGGAAAATACAGGTGGTAGAGATGAGATACTTCCGTGAAATCCTGGCCATCCCCTCCCCCCCCTTCGACCCCATCACTAATGAAGCGGTCCGCAACGTTATCATCCAATGCGCTGGGTCATATGAAGACACCCCTGACAACTGTAAAGAAGCTTACGCTGAAGTGGTACAGCCATGTAACCAGATCATCTGGCCTATCCAAGATCATCATTCAAGGGACCGTTCAGGGGAAGACATGAAGAGGTAGACAGAAGAAGAGATGGATTGGTAACGTAAGTGTGGACCAGAATGGACTTTGTGGATACTCAACCACTGACACACAATCGTCAGGGGTGGGGACAATTGGTTGGTTGCTTTATCAATGATGGTGCCCCAATGATCAGTGCGGTTATGGGAGGAGTGGTGGTGGTGATCTGACAAACTAATCAAAACATGGATTATAGAGCACTTTGAATTTTGAGTCTATATTTAGCTACTTAAATGATATTTGTCTGGGATCCTTCATCAAAGTACAGTTCCTCTGTTAATTACCTATAGCTTTGAATTTAGTTAGTAACATTAAGGCTTTGTCTAAACCACACTTTCATTGTTAACTTTTGTCGCTCGGGATGTGGGGGGGAAAAAACCATCATCCTCCAAAAGACAAAAGTTTTAATGATATGTGCCTGTATTGATAGTGCTTCATCGGCGGGAGAGCTACCACCCCTCATTGGGGATGGTTTTATTTTTGTTAGGAGAGCGCGCGCGCGCTCTCTCTCTCTCTCTCTCTCGCCTGTCGACAGAGTGGCTACACTGCATGCTTTACAATAGCAAGGCTTTAGTGGCACGGCTGTGCCACTCGAAGGTGTGAAGTGTAGACAAAGCCTAAAGCTCTGGGAAGGAATACTTAAATGATTTTCTCTGTCCCAAGTTTGTCCTCTTGCCCAATTTCCTACTCCAGTCACTTAGTGGATGGTTGATCCTTCCCAAATCAAACTAAGTAAAAGTATTGGCTCCAGTTGTATGGACTGGCCAGAAATAAACTGTCTCAGTAGTATGGCTCTCATCCTGAAGAGGACTTGGAACTGTTCGTAATGTGCTATATTTTTGATTGAAGAAGGTTTTGTAGACTGAAATTCATTATTCATCAACAGCCAGAGACCGTTAGTGCTTCTTACACTGGTGATTTTAATTAAGACTGGAGATGGTGCAACAGATGGCTTCTTAGATGCTATATGGACTAATAGCAATGCAGTTTGTTCAGCAAAGGTCAGAATCCGGTTTCATATATACTGGGAATATTTCACATACGCAGCTATATGAAAGGTATCAAATATATGTAAACATGAGTTCATAGGTATATAATAAGAGTTTGTAATGTGTAAATAAGTCTCCTATTTTAATAGTATACCCTTTCCATGTGCTGCTCTGAAAGCTTACCTCTGAATATGAAAACAAATTACAAAAACCAAAGGCCAGATACTTTAGGCAAATGCAGAAACCTTTCTGGAACAGTCAGGAACTGTTTTTCAGACTTTTTTTTTTTCCTGTGACAGCAAAATTGCTTTATTGTACTGTACATACAATGAAGTTAGGACAAACACAACCAAAACAGGAGGAACTCCACAAACTAGAGTGAATCAGAAATAACCTGAAAAGGAAGGCCTCATGAAACTCGAGTTTTTTATTTAAAATTTCTCCCTCATGTACACTGGAAAATTAGGTGGCATGAGTGATCCTATATGAGATCATCTGACAGAAGTTGTTTGGCCTAATGGCTAGGTTTTTCAAAGGAGCCTAAAGGAGGTAGGTGCCCAAATATCATTGAATTCCAGGATGAGACAATTTTGAGGGGGGGGGAACCAAATGACTGAGTGCTGTGGGAGATTTTGGGGGAGAGTTTGGAGGGATACAACTGCTTTAAGGAGTCTAAATATCTCTGGGTCCATAAATCCTTATAGCTGTCTGTTTCTTAGCCGTGGTGGTGGTATGGTGCAATCTCACAGGTGCTTAAGGGGAAGGGAGTATTTTGAGAATCTTTCATGGTTTGGCGGGCACTAGTGAGGTGGGAGAAGAAAATATTTTTGGAGAAGACATCTTATGCACATGGCGTCTACGAGAGTGACCTCCCATCCTGGCTGCAGAAAGCCCTTCTAAGTGTCATGTGGAGAATCTGAGCCTCTTGCTTCTTTGAATAAACAATCTTTCGAGCATGTTACCCGTTTTTTAAAGCATAAAAGGAACAAAATAGAGACAGACCCCTGTGACTTCCCCTGGTGTTATCTGGACTGGTGATCTGCTAGGTCACCCCAATCCTTGACTCTGGGAGCCAGCCTTACCCTGTTCTGGTATGAGAACCCCCACTCCTGGGCTGTTCACGCACAGTCTCTGGCACGTAAGCATTCACCAGGCTTTAAGTCATGTTCGTGTACCTGGCCATTGCCCATTAGTGACCCCAACAATAGCTGTTTGAAGTGTCTGGGGGGAATCACACAGAAAAGACAAGTACAGGATCTGTAAATACTTTTGCCTTTGAACTCGAAAGGAGTAGGATATCCACTGGAAGGCCCTCCTCATGGAGGCTGCGCTTTGTCTTGCCTCAGAGCCCTTCCAATCGCTCTCCATGCCTAGTACTTTGGCATCTGCACACAGTGCACTGCTGGCACCAGAACCTACCCGGCACGGTTCCCCCTCGCCAGCGCCCAAGAAGCAGGCTGTCCCAGGAGATGCAGACTACCCTTCAGCATCTTCTCAGAGCTGACCAATGCACAGTTCCACAGCCTTAAAGACTCCCATACCACCCTCCAGTTCTTGGGCCTGTACACCCTTCAACAGGCTAGAAAGCCATTCCGTCCTCTGCCTCCGTCAAGGTCGTGGAGTGTCCCCCAGTCCTGCTCCTACAGAAAGGAGACAGACGAGGGGTTTAAGTGACAGAGACTAGGGCAGCCAGAAACAGGTATTTTGAGGATGTGCCCGAGGACGGCGCCACAGCCACTGCCCAGAATCCTGCTTTTTCCTCGACTCTCTATGTTCTGTCCGGTCAGCCTGGTTGCAGCTGATCTCAGACCGTTGGAAGCTCGACACAATTTTTTTTGGGGGGGGAGGGGCGGCTACACCCTGCAATTTGTGGCTGACCCTCCCTCCCACCCCTCTTCCCTGTCCCTCTTCAGGGACCCTTCTCACAAGTAACCACTAGTGCAAGAGGTCAAGAACCTTCTGTGCCTGGGGGCAGTGGAGGAGGTCCCTCCAGACATGAGGGAAAGGGTTCTTTTGCTTTTGGAATTAGGATATAACAGGAATAGGAGGCCTCAGACCCATTCTAGACCTGCAATGCTTCAACAAATCCCTCAAGAAGTTAAAGTTCTGCATGGTCTCCCTAGCTTCCATTATCCCCTCCCTGGATCCTGGGAACTGGTACGCTGCTCTTGACTTAAAGGACACATTTTTCCCGGGGCACAGGTGTTTATATATAATTGAGCCACCACCACTTTCAATTCACAGCGCTATCCTTCAGCCTCTTGTCGGCTCAGAGTGTTTACAAAGTGTAAAGTGCCAATGGTCGCTTACCTGAGGCGCAAAGGTATCCGTACCTTGAGGACTGGTTAATAAAAGACCGATCTCGGGATCAGGTAGAGTCATCTCGACCTGGTTTGCTCCACCTGTCGCGACCTGGGGCTGTTAATAAATGAGGCTAAGTCAACCTTAGTCTTGATGCAGTGCATGGAGTTCATTGGAGCAGTACTCGACTCTACTCAGGCCAGGGCTTTCCTCCCCAAGGCCTGGTTCCTGGCCGTGGCAGACCTGATCTCATGTATACAAGATCACCCTCTCACCACTGCTCAGATCTGCCTGTGGTTGTTGGGCCACCTGGCAACCTGTACTTAAGTGGTTCGGCATGCGTGACTCCACGTCAAGCTGCTGCAGGCATGGCTGGCATTGGTCTACATTCCCAACAGACACAGCATGGACTGTGTAGACAAGGTCCCAGACCACATCCTGTCACTTTTTAATGGTGGCAAAATCCTGCATCAGTGTTAGTCCACACACTATTGGTTACCCTAGTCTCCAGTGCTTCAGACCTGGGATAGGGAGCCCACCTGGGCAATCTCAGCACACAAGGTTGTTAGTCCCACCTTGATTATTCACTACACATCAATGTCAGGGAGCCCAGAGCAGTCCACTTGGCCTGCCATGCCTTCCTACCTCACCTAAAAAGCAAGATGGTCCAGGTCCTGATGGATAATGCAGCCGCTATGTTCTATATCAACAAGCAAGCCTGGGCCAGATTGTCTGCCCTTTGCCAAGAAGCCCACAGGCTATGGGACTTCTGTGTACAACACAACATGCACCTCCCCAGCGCCAGGAATACCTCGGAAGATCTCCTCAGCAGGATCTCCTCATCTCACCAGGTGGTCTCTCCATCAGGAGGTGGTCAGCATAATCTTCCACAGGTGGGGGAACTCTCCGGGTGGAGCTGTTTGTTTGCATCCAGGCACAACAGGAAATACCATGTTTTCTGCTCCTTTCTGGGGTCTGACGGAGGCTCTGTCGGACACTTTTCTGCTCCCGTGATCAGGGGCTCTAATGTACGCCATTCCCCCAGTTCTGTTGATCCACAGAGAGTCCTTATGAATTTTAACAGAACAAGGCTGAGGTGATCCTCGTAGTGCTGGTTTGGCCACGCCAGCACTGGTTTGGCACAACACTGGATCTCATGTCCATTCCGTTACCTGCCCTCCTGCCCCTTTGTCGGAGTTGCTGGCAAGAAAGAACTGAAAAAGCATAGTCAGTGGTGCCTGATATACTGACGCATGAGTGCGGCACTCCAGGGGGCATTGCAGCCGACCCTATGGATACTGCTAAGGCAAAAGTCTCCGACTGTGTGCACGGGCACACATACATCTAGACTGGAATGGACATGAGTAACACATCTCAAAGAACAACAGTTACGAAAGGTCCGTAACCATTGGGGTTTTTTTTCATTATAGTTGAAGTCTAAGCTGTTCAACATTCTTCAAATGAAAAGTTTCACCGAAAGTGGCCTCTTTCAATTTAAAAAAAAAAAAAATTCACAAAATAGGTTTTGGCATTGTCAGCAATTTCATCATTTATGAAAAACTCTGCATGTTAAATTGTTGAAAATATCAAATGTTTGCAAATAAAAATAAATTTGCAAAACTTCTTCAATCCAATAAATGGGTCCACTTTAAACAACTGGAATTGAAAACAATTTTGAAATTTGGAAACTTATTTTGTGACAGTAGATTATCTTCAACCAGCTCTGCATAACAACCTATGGAAATTGGAACCAATTTTAGACACCTTTAAAAAATTTCTTGTAAAAATACTTATTTTAAATGTTCCTTTCTGAGGCAGAACTTCAGCATTCCAAATCTTCTTTTGAATGTTTGTATTTTGTCCCTCTTTGCGCCCCCGCCCCCCAAAAATGGTGCTTGTGACCTACTTACTATAGTTTATTGTGCTAAGGTTTTGTTTACCTCATGACCTAACTTTGGGTGTATTTTCATGTAGCAATTGTTCATCAAACTTCCTGCTAATCAGGTGTGACATTACCCAGGGTACAATCTGGAGTGATGAAAAGCAGTATTCCTGTCAATTCCCAACCTGGCTTGCCTTTTTACCTTGCTTTGCTGTCAGAGCAACCACTCCTGGTCTGTGCGCACACAGCCTCCAGAATGTAAATCACTCCCAGCTATACTGCTTGAGTGTAGTCCAGCCACTCATAAATTTTATATTACAGGGCAACACTAGCAAACTCCCAGTCCCACACTTCTCCCAGAAATGTGCATCTTGTACTACCAAGCACCTTTCTGGCCAATACAAGCTCATATGAAATTCATCATTTATTAATAGAAAATGGTATGCACAAATCTTGTTATGCCGAATGGAGTTTCCCAAACACTTCAATCCAAACACACTGGTTTAGATAAATCCACAGAACAAATGTGTTAATTACAGAAAGATTTATAAGTGACTACAAGTAATGAGGCATATAAGTCAGAATTGGTTACAAAGAAATGAACAATAAACTGCAATAACACCCAAGCAAATACAAAGCACAGGTCTCTCACCGCATGTTCTATCAGTCTTACAAGCTGAGCCTCTTTCGGTCAAAAAAGAAAAGGAGTACTTGTGGCACCTTAGAGACTAACAAATTTATTTGAGCATGAGCTACAGCTCACTTCTCTAAGGTGTCACAAGTACTCCTTTTTCTTTTTGCGAATACAGACTAACACGGCTGCTACTCTGAAACTCTTTCGGTCAGATCTTTTCCCCCAGTCCAATGCTGCTTCCTTTGTTCTTTAGATGTTTGATGCAGTTGTGGGTAGAGAGCAAGGAAGAGATGATTTGGGGGCTGTGCCTTCTTCTTTTACCGCCCTTTCTCTTGTGCAAGAATCCTCTCCAGCTGATGGTCAGGAGAGAGACTGGCAGTGTGACCAGAAACCTTAAGCTGCTTCTTTGTAAAAATGTAGATCTTTTGCCCACACCCTCTCTCCTGCTGAAGAGTAGCCACTTAATCAGGTGATGGTCCCTCCCATTGATACCTGGCTGAGGCATTGGCTAGCCTTTTGTCTGTGGGGAACTTGTTTGTAACTGCCC
Organism: Dermochelys coriacea; assembly: GCF_009764565.3. NCBI lineage: Eukaryota > Metazoa > Chordata > Testudines > Dermochelyidae > Dermochelys > Dermochelys coriacea. The sequence continues at coordinate 245,597,614 of NC_050068.2, forward strand.
TCTGGAACATGTCTTGGTAACATTATAGAATCTTATATCCATTTTACCAGGACAATAATCGGCAAATCATGAGTTTTCAAATGATACTTTGTACAGTATTGTGTAATATGCCCAGAAGTGTGGGTCTATGTACAGGGCTGGGGTGGCTGCAAGGAGGTGCTGCTGCTTTATATAAAAGGCTATGCTGAAAGCTTCCATTTGGGGACATGATCCCCTTATATAATCTGTAAATTGAGAGTGCAAGTTGTTGCAAACCAGGATGTTTTTTGTTTTTACATAAAATTTATAATACTCGTTCCCACACCCTCACAAACAATTGGGAAGATTAGAGCATGTTTACAGCTGTACAAAACTGAAATTGCTTGTTCAGTATGAATTTGTATTGCTTCACCCAATTTGTGCCCTTCCCTCATCCAGAAAATTTTTTACTTTTTGTAAAATTATAGCAAACTGGTTATAGGCCTTGAAGTTTTGAAGAAAAAATGCAAACTTTTGTGTAAACTTTGAGCAAAGAGATTTGCATTGAATCTTGCCCATTGTTGCTTTGTAAAGAAAAGCAGCCTTTGTGTATCTTGGTGAAACTTTTCTTAGAATTAGCACTATTTTCAATTCTTTGAAAAAATGCCAACAAACAAGAAAACAAGTTTTTGTTTTTTTGGTTTTGTTTTGCTTCACGTTACTGATGTTTTATGCACCTGTATGTTGTTGCTGCTTTAGAAATGGTCACTTGTTTTTAAAGCAACCATCAGCTGTCAGGGATGGTTTATTGATGATGATATTCACTGTTTCCCACAGAAATATTAAGCAACCTATAAATACTAAGTAACCAAATGACTGCATATTAATGAAGTACAGTCCAATGATGTAGCTGCTAAATAAATGCATTTAACAAAAGAATACGCTTTCCATTCATCCAAATGTATGCTGAAATAAGTCCAGTTAAGTAGAATACTAGATAAAAGCACAGATCAGTTCAACATGTATACCGTGCAATGAGAAGAGTATAACAAGTGTTCTTAGAAAATTTATATGGTATATGGATATGTTTTACTGTATAACTTGTCTTTGTTGAATGTATACCTGTCAAAAGCAAATTCTTAGCAGACTACTAGTACTGACATGTTAAAGGGAAGCTGAAAATTCTTAGATATTTCAGTTTCCAGATTTGACCTATGAAATCAGGATCACAATTAGAGTGCATAGGTCAGGTGTTTTACGTGTGATGCATCCCTTTTAATATGTAAATTGCCCACTTGAGAGGGCAGCTGTATGTTAGTAACATTACTGATTTTTTAACCTTTAGGATTTGAAGAGAAATTCTGAAAGGTTAATAGACACCCTTTTATTTGTGTCTGACAATCTTATGACATGATACACTTGAAGTAGAAAGGATTGTTATTTCCCTACACAAAGACCAAAATACGTATTTTAGATTAAGGGAAACAAAAAATAAACCAGTTAGTGTGTGCATCTGTCTCTCAGATGCTTTTTTTGAATCCCCTTGCAACCTTGCCCTCTAGCAGAGAGGACAGGCACTTACATTTAAAGACACCGGACAGTGAAAAGTTTGAGTAGCAGTGAAAAGAGAATCAAAGCTATAGATACTATAAGTAAGTGAAGAGGCTCCCACCTTCCTATTTTGTCTTTACTCAAATGTGTATGTTCAAAGGGTTTTATTAGTGCGGTGACTTTTTTTTCTGAAAAGTGCAATGATCTTCCAGTGGCAAGACTGTTTTAGTCTTGATCTTGGAAGCCACAAAGGAAATGAGACTGCTAGTCCTGTCAGTATGTAGTTGTATGTATGTCCTGCTTTGGGTGTCTCAATATTCAGTGTGAACAGGAAATGAGCTGAGCTAAGTTTAAAAAAGAGCCATATTTGAGGTTAAACAGCATAAATGAATCCAGCTGTTTCTTAGCAAATGTTCTGACTGTCTTCACTGGTAAGTTAATCTATTGTTTTGGCAGGATGAAGGTGCTTCAGAATTATAAGAACTATTGATCATTTTTTCTGAAGGAATATTTGTCCTACTATGGTTCTGCAGATGTTTAAGTTAGAAAGTTTTTTAACACAATATAAAAGAAATGCTATATGTATTAACCAAAGTGTGACTAATACTGAGAGTAATTTACTATAAAGTCATTATGGGGGTGACTGCTTTCAGAGTGCCGTGGCCAGTATTTTTAATTTGAATAACAAAGCCATATTTAGGCACAGAATTAAGTGGCCTGATTTGCAGAGGAGCTGAGTGCTCTGAGCTCTTCTGAAAATCTCAGTTCCTCTGAAAATCAGGCTATTTAATGATGTGCATAAATACAGATTTGTGTGTTCAGGCATATTCTTCTTTTGTTAGATGGCTGGCAATAATCGATCTTCTAGTCTTTTATGGCTGCAGATGCATGACTTCAGAGCACAGGCCAAATACTGTACAGTTTTCTTCTTCCATCATGTCTGGAGCATTACTTTTATATTAAGACAGGCAAAATTCACTTCCAGGGCAGTAACATCTGAAGGCTGTTCACTTTAATGATCCATTGAAATTGGGAGGTCATAGTAGAGCAGACATTCAATACCAGTAAGAAAAAACAATGCTTGTGATCTGTCTTTTTAAGTGAAAACAAATCAACACTGCAATTACTGTGATGCCTTTTATTATTGACTCATGACAGCAGCTGCTGTCCAGTTACATAGCTCATCCACCAAGTCACTGGCACACTTGTTGTAGGAGTAAATAATCTATTTTCCAAAAGCATGGGAGATAATCCAAAATAATTCAAAGCCTTCCATTGCCATAGGGAGTCTTTCATAATACAAGTGCAGCACCCATGTAATTGGAATACAGATCCTGCTTGAAATCCATATCTAGATGAGAGATTTTAAACTATATTTAAATAAACTGCATTTTAAAAATCGTGCCATGTTTATAGGTCATGACTAGTATCAAAAGGAAAAAACCCTTATAATGTTCCTTTTTGAGTCCTCTATTAAATTCAAATCTGGCTTTATACCTGAAGAGAATCTGAGGGAGGAGAGATCTTGATCCCAGTTTCTGCTAGAAAATGAGTATATGCATAGTGTGTGTGTTAAGGTGCTGCTTCTAAATACTGTTTAAAGAAAGGGTTGTGTAATGCTGTTGAGGCCTTTGTGGATGTCATTCCACTCGTGAATTTTTCTTTAATTGTGGAATTGTTTAAGAATGTGAAAGAACACTTTGCAAGATATTTATGGAGGGCTGACACTGCCCAGGGTCTTTCATTCCTGCTGGGCTGGGCTGGGCTCACTGTGAGGCTGCAGCCCACACATCACCTCATTCCTTCAGGAGCTGCCAGGAATCCTCTGGCTCCCCATCTCCCTGCACCTGGGAGTGTCCTCTATTTGTGAGGAAGTTGGGTACTGCCAGGTCCAGCAGCCCTCAGTGGCAACCAACAGCCCATTTCTGCGGGGAGGGGAGGGGAACGAAATTCTGCACAAAACACTAATTCTGTGCAAATTCTGCATTGTGCAGTAGCATAGAATTACTCCAGGAGTAGCAATTGCACTTTAAAAGAAAAAGATTCAACGTCTGCTGGATCCTGGGCCTTTTCATCTGAACCCTTACTGACTGTCTCGGCATTTGCAAGCCTAAATTTGTCTTTATTGCTCCAGGTTTCTCTCTTAGAAACGGCTTTATTTATTAAAACTAAAATCTTATGAGTCAGCACTATAGACCATTGCCACTAAAAATCTTTATATTTTGTTGGAAATGACTTCTGCCATGTTTATGCTGTTTCAGCAGTTGTGAGGTAGGGCACTGATAGGTCACCAAACTTCCTTTTATCAGTGGGTCTCTGGTATTACCATGGGGATTGAGAGTCTAACCCTGCCAGCGCTTGCTGCTGTGAATACACTTACCCTTGGTAGTCCTCATGTTCAACTCAGCAGCGCTGCTTGTCAGAGCATATTCACGATTTGACCCAACAAGAAATAAAAGCATTCAGGGAAATGTAAGAGAGGAACTACAAAAACGATTTCTGGGGTTAAGCAACCGTCTAATCGCTCATCTCCACCCACTCAGTAGAACAGAATTTTCTGCCAATACAGACATCATTCCATTGATTTCTATGCCACTGAAGTAGGGGACATTAAAAAGATGAGAGGTAGTAATTTGGACTTTCTATCTCTAGGAAGCTATAATAAATTTGTGTTTATTAATAGTAGAGAGGGGTCCAACTCTAATGTTGTATCCAAACACGATTGAATCCAAACCAGAATTGAATTTGGTAGCTCAGGCCTATGTCACCTTGTAAAACTCTTGCTTTTTTCTGGGAAGAATACTCCCAGTATTTAATTTGAAATGAGACTCAGGCTGTGAAGGTTCAGTGTGAAAACACCAGTCTTGCATGGCTAAAGAATGAGCTACATAGGATCTATGTGCTTGTGTAGTGTCAGGCAGATAAAAAGCCTTGTTAAATTTTAGATGCTCTCCCTGTGTTCATACAAGTCAACAGAAGCATTTTCATCTTCTCCTTAGAAGTGACTAAAGAGGGGTGAAGAAAGGGAAATGACCTTTAAACAAGACACTTGTGCTACATTAAGGCCCTGTCTACACTGGCAAGTTTCTGTGCTGTGACTCTTGAGGTGTACATGCTGCCAAGTCACTCAGTGTGCAGAAACCACACAGATGCAGCGCTGTAAAAAAAACCCACCCCGACGAGGCATACAGCTTCCTGTGCCGGGGTACAGTGCTGCGGTGCCAGTGTAGATACCCTGGTCGATTAACAGCGCTGCGACTGGCCTCCAGGAGGTGTCCCACCATACCTGTTCTCGCCTCTCTGGTCATTGGTTTGAACTCTACTGCCCTGCCCTCAAGTGACCAACAGTCATCCCCACCCCGTACATTCCTTCGCAAATTTGAAAGTCCCCTTCCTGTTTGCTTGGTGATGCATGCAGTGGTCTCAGCGCATCTTTCCAGGTGGCCACGCCTGCTCCATGCACCAGGCGATCCCCTGCTTGGAGCAATGCCGAGCTGCTGGACCTCTTCAGCATTTGGGGAGAGGAGGCTGTGCAGTCCCAGCTGCGTTCCAGCCATAGGAATTGATACCTACAGACAGATTTCTAGATGCATGATAGAAAGGGGCCATGACCGGGACACACTGCAGTGCAGGGTCAAAGTGAAGGAGCTGCAGAACGGCTACCACAAGGCATGGGAGGCAAACCATTGCTCTGGTACTGTTCCCACGAGCTGCCGGTTCTATAAAGAGCTGGAGGCAATACTCTGCAGTGACCCCACCTTGACTGCGAAGGCCACTGTGGATACTTTGGTCACTCCTGTTCCAGTCAAGAGTGGACTGAGCCAGGAGGAGGAAAGCTTGGACTAGGACAGGGAGGGGAAGGGGGACCCAGAGGCAGAGGATAACTCGGAGGCCAGAGATGCATGCAGCCAGGAGCTCTCTCCTATCCTGGAGGAGGCTAGCCAGTCACAGCAGTCTGAGATTGGCGAAGCACAAACAGGACAGGAGACCCCTGTTAAGTGGATCTGATTTTTGGGAGTAGCTGAAGTGAGGATGTTGGGGGCAGGAGGGTTGCAGAAAGCAGGCTTGTCTTCCATGCATAGTCTGAATGGCAGAATATGCTGTTGATTCCCTCACTTCATGGGAATCTCCCTCGGAGATCTCCAGGCAACTTTTATGGAGATACTTGGCAATCCGCTGCTTTGTTTCTTGCCCCACTTACTGTAACTTTCCCACACCACTGTGCTGTCACTGGGGAGGGGGGACCATTGCTGCGTACAGGCTAGCCGCATAGGACCAGGGCGGAAGCCGCAGTCTTGGAGAAAGACCCTCCTTTGATTCCCTGCTCACCCACGTCAGCAAGATATCTTCCATAATCACCTCGTGTGGAAAGTGTGGGGACAAGAATGATTATCAGGCCCACCCTAAAGTGCTGGCTCTCCCCAAGAGCCACATGCCCAGTGTACAGCAAGGTCCAGAAATGGTGATTTACCCTGTCCCTGTGGCTACTCACCATTTTGGGGGTCTTGTGGCTTGTGTGCTTGCCTGGGGTCAGCCAGTTAGTGACTGGGGTGTGAGTACTGGCTGTGTTTTAAAGTACTAAAGTGTTGTTTGTGTTGCTAACAATACTGCTTCTATAAAATGTTGCATTTAAACTTCACAGAGCACAGCCTCCCTCTTTGTTAGCAGCAGCAGAATGGTTGCAAAGAATTAGGAAACGTCCAAGAAAAACTAAGGAGGACTTTATGCTTAAATTTATGATGCACTCTGCCACGGTGAAAAAGGAATTGAAGGAGTGGCGGGACAACAAGAAGCACCACAAGGAAAATGCAGCACACAACAAGGAAGCCACAGCGCGGCTCTCAACCGTTATGGAGCACCAAGCAGACATGCTCCAGGTGATATGAGCTCTCCAAACCGAGCAGCTCTGCGTCTGCCCTCCCCTGCTGTTGCAAAACTCTTTCCTGTGCACCCCCCCTACTCCCCACATACACAAACACCGCCAACACAGTCTTATCAACCTTCTGAGTCCACTTTCTACCCACAGCATTCCACTCCTCACAGACCAGCAGTGTGGACTCCCAGTACCTACTGCACTCAACACCCATTCATCTGCAGTTTGGCCCTGCTGAAGTACAGCACCCTCTGCACCATACTCCAAAGAAGAAGCTTCAGAATGATCCCTGGACATACACAAATCTGTAGCTGCCCCGGGACGACGACTCCTCTTGAGACCTTCCATTTCTTCCATTCTCCCATCCCCCGTATCCCTACCTCTGATGAATTTTTTCATGGACTTGCACACTCCTTTGACTCTCTCGTTTGGTGGTTGTCTTTCAATAAAAGAATTTTGTTTGAAAGCAATCTTTATTCTATTAAGTGAAAGCAAAAAGAGCACATAAAGCAACATACAATTTATGTTTAAACCCCCTTATTGCATCATGTGCACCAATCACCTCCTAGCATTACAAGCATTGCAATCCCAAGCATAGCAACAAATATTTAGAGGCAGCAATTTGAAGCTGAAAGCCACAAGGCATCCCTGATACTTATGGCACCATGCTGCGCCCCTCTCATAGCCCTGGTCTCTGGCTGTTCAAACTCGACCTCCATGCCTGAGCCTCAGCAGTCCAGCCTTGAGTGAAGCTTTCACCCTTCCCTTCATAAATATTATGGAGCATATAGCACATGGCTAAAAGCATAGGAATATTGTCATCGACCAGGTCCAGCTTGCCATAGAGGCAGCGCCAGTGGGCCTTGAAACGGTCAAAAGCACACTCAACTGTCATTCTGCACTTGCTCAGCCATGATATTAAGGGGTAGGCGGGGTCTTCCAGGATCACAATGGGCATTTCGACTTCCCCTACGGTGATCTTCTGGTCTGGGAAGAGAGTCTCTACTTACAGCTTCCTGAACAGGCCAGTGTTCCAAAAGATGCATGTGTCATGCACCTTTCTGGACCAGCCTGCGTTAATGTCTGTGACATGCCCACGATGATCCACAAGTACCTGGAGAACCATTGAGAAATACCTCTTCTGATTGATGTACTTTGTGGCTAGGTAGTCTGGTGCCGGAATTGGAATATACATGCCATCTATTGCCCCTCCACAGTTAGGGAAGCCCATTTGTGCTAAACCATCCACAATGTCACGCACGTTGCCTAGAGTCATGGCCTTTTGGAGCAGGATGCGATTAATGGCCTTGCACACTTCCATCAACATGAGTCCAATGGTTGACTTTCCCACTCCGAACTGGTTAGCAACCAATCGGTAGCAGTCTGGAGTAGCCAGCTTCCACAGTGCAATCACCACATGCTTCTCCAACGACAGGGCAGCTCATTCTTGTGTCCTTGCGCTGCAGGGCTGAGGTGAGCTCATCACGCAGTCCCATGAGTGTGGCTTGTCTCATGCAAAAGTTCTGCAGCCACAGCTCATCATTCTAGACGTGCATGACGATGTGATCCCATCACTAAGTGCTTGTTTCCTGAGCCCAAAAGCGGCGTTCCACTCTGGTCAGCACCTCCATGAATGCCACAAGCAATCTCATGTCGTAGCTACTACACGTGGTGAGATCAACATTGCAATCCTCTTGCCTTTGTGGTTTAAGGAATAACTCCACTGCGACTTGTGATGTGTTAGTCAGAGCGAGCAGCATACTGGTCTGCAGTTCGGGATCCATTCCTGCAGCCCGAAGAGACAGGGTGTGCAGTACACAAACTGTTGAAAGATGGCACTAAATGTGGAGGGAAGCACAGAGATTCTGGGATATGAAGCAATGCATCACAGGGCATTGGGAAAGGACCCAGGGTGGCTGGCAAGCCCCTCCACCTTCCCACAAGTCTTAGCAGCAGAAGAGAAAGAGGTGCTCTGTGGGATAGCTGCCCAGAGTGCACCGCTCCAAATACTGCTGCAACTGTGAACACGCTATTGCGTAGGTAGCTGACAGTGTGAACACACAATAGCGGTTTTCCTTCAGCACTCTGAGTGGCGCAGTAACTGCCAGTGCTGTAACTTTGCCAGCATAGACGTGCCATAAGAAATTATTTTTACCATAAAGCGCAAGATGAGTCAATTCTGAACAGGAAATATCCATGGGTGCAGTGGTGGTGGTGGGAAGATTTGTTGTTTGGTTTACTGTTTACCCTCCACCAGAAAAACAATTGCTTAGCAAGAATATGCCATTTTTTTTGTTGTGCTTACTCCAGTTTCTGTAAACTACAAAGGACAGAGCCAGGCCAAAATTTGTTTCACTTGTGTAAGTACAGAGTAACAGAGGAAAAAACTTTAGCTGACTGCAGAGGACGAGTTTAATCATAGACTCTTCAAAAAATGTTGGCTTATGTCGCTTCCCCTCTCCCTCACCTTCTACTTGCGTGTCAAATATTAAATGGCTTGTTGTAGTCTGGATCCACAGGCATGTTGAAATGCTCACACCACGTCTGTACCACATTGATTTACATATCTTTAAAAGTCAGTTTAGTTCCTAGTGAAAAAAGTAGCTACTATTTGGGGATTATTTTGAGGACAGTAGGTGGAAAGAGGGAAAAATAAATATTCAGCTTTTGAATTATTCAGTTGTGACCCAGAAGACACTAATAATCTGGGGTCAAATTTGTAAATCACTCAGGCATTAACTATAATTTGCAGCAAAATGGGTTGTTAAAGGGAAAGAGGAATAAAAGGAGAAAGCAGAGTTCTCTACTAAACATAAAGAATGAGGAGTCTTTGTGGCACCTTTAGAGACTAACAAATTTATTTGGGCATACTGTGAAGGTCCCTGCATCTATAAGGGCCCAGTGGTGCATTCACCGCAATACCATTCAGGGGCCACCCTTCTGCAATTGTGTGCCTGGTAAGGAAGGGAGTGAAAATGAGCTATCTCATGTGCCACTCCCTCTCTCATGAGGAAATGAGAAGGGTAAAATGGGGAAACTCAGATCACCCCACAGGAAACAAGGGAAGAGAAGAATCTGCTGAGCAAAGACCTTTAAAGGATGCTCTAAGCTTCCTCTCCCCACACAGAAACTTGTTGTAAACCCAGTGGAGCAGAGGTGTGGACAAGGTCAGAGATGTAGGAAGGGGGGAGCAGAATGTGAATCGATGTGTTGACTGGCGATCCAGGAAGTTCGAGTGGGTATATGGGCAGGACAGTCAGTAAATGAGGGCATACCAAAGGGGGAGAGCCTGGGAGGAAAGAAGAGTAGAAAAGAGAGGGCTGAAACTGACTCAGGGCGTGGCTACACTTGCGGATGTAGAGCACAGAGAGTTAAACCCACCTTCGTAGAGCACAGTAGGGAAAGCGCTGCAGTCTGTCCGCACTGGTGTGGCCACATTTGTGGCACTTGCAGCGGCATTGGGAGCAGTGCATTATGGGCAGCTATCCCAGCATGCAAGTGACTGCAACGTGCTTTTCAAATGGGGGGGTGTATGTGCAGGGGGGAAGAGAGTGGGTTTTTTTGGAGTACTGAGAGTGAGTCAGCATGCTGTCTTGTAAGTTCAGACCCCATTTCCTCCCCCCCACCTCTCTCTCACTCAAAGCAAACAGTAAATGTTTGCTTTTTTTCTGAACTGATAAACAGCCGGCTTCTCTGAAACTTTGAAAGGGCATTTCTGCATACCTACACCTGATTCCAAACAATGACAAGAGTGATCACTTGACTTAAGGGGAGTATGGGAGGCTGATCAGAGTGTGGTAAAGCAACACCTTGTTCACATCGGCGCCGTGGTGCTCCAGCGGGGGCGCAGCAAACGTTATTCCACTGTCCGAGGTGGAGTCCCAGCAGCGCTGTAGCCGCGGAGCCAGAGTGCTCTACGTGCCTTGCCAGTGTGGACAGGTCATGAGCTAGGGCATCCAGGGCTCCTTTTATTGTGCAGTAACTTGCAAGTGTAGCCAAGCCCTGAGGTGATGGGGAGAGGTGGAAGGAGGAAGAGTGGGATGACCAGAGAGACTGAAAATAATGTTTAGGGAGGAGTGAGATGATGAAAGATGGAGGAAACCATTATCATTTCAGGGAAATATTTTTAATGGAAAAACAGGAGGAGGAAAAGTTATACAGAAGATGGAGAGGGGAAAGGAGTTGGCTTTGTGGTGTTTTTTTTTTTTAACCAGGCAAATAACACAAGTTTTAAAATACATGGTTCTGTTGAGAGCGGGGGGCATAGTTTGTGTCCTGAAATTCACTTGGGATAGTAAAATGTCTGTCCTGTTTCCACTGGAGTCAATGGGAAGATCCATTTGTAGAGAACTTCCAGGCCCTGTCTGGCTCCCATATAGTTTGAGTTCAAGTTTCTAGATACTCTCAGCATAATAAACTGAGTAGTAAAACTGAATAAATTGAATCTAATTGCATGAAAAAAACACCCTGTAACTTAATACAGTTTTTGTGTTCTGTTTTATTTAACATGTATATTTTTAAATCATCCTGAATTATTTTTAAAGGATTCTTTTTGTTTGTTTACATATGACCCAGCTTCAGCCAAGCTGTGGTCAGTGTTTGACCTGGTCAGGATGAAAGCCACTCTTTTTCACTCCCTCGATACTCTGTTTGATGGGGCCGATACTAGCTCCTAGCATAACCTAGAGCACTCTTCAAACAGCTTTGTGTGCTGGTGCCTCAGGACTATTCTGGTGGATCACTTCTCTCTGGTTATGCCCCTCGACACACTCCCTACCCATCCAGGAGTGTTCCTACATTTCTCTTTCCCCCACCCCCAAAATCACTTCACGCCACAAAGATTCCTTTCTGTCAGGGTAATCTCCAACTGCTGTGTTAGAGAGCACTTCGTCCTGTATTAGCCTCTGATGCATCCTTCCCCACCCCCAGTCTGCTCCCCCATTGCCCCTTTCTTCTCACAGCAGAGAAGCAGCTGACCGCGGTTGCCTTGCCTTCCCTTCCTTCTCTACTGCAACTAGGGTTGCTAACTTTTTAATCACACACAACTGAACATCCTTGCCCTACCCCTTCCCCCAGGCCATACCCTACTTGCTCCCCTCCCCCACATCACTCACCCTCCCTGACCCTTGCTCACTTTCACCAGGCTGGGGCAGGGGGTTGGGGTCTAGGGGCAGGGGCTGAGGCCTCTGGCTGGGGATCAAGTCTCTGGGGTGGGGCTGGGGATGAGGGTCTTGATGCAGGAAAGGGTGCTCCAGGCTGGGGCCAAGGAGTTCAGAGTGCAGGAGGGGGTTCCAGGCAGGGGATCGGGGTGCAGGAGGGGGTTTGCGATGCAGGCTCTGGGAGGGAGTTTTTATGGGAGGGGGCTCAGGGCTGGGGCAGGGGTGTGGGAGGGGGTTCAGGGGTGCAGGCTCTAGACAGCACTTACCTCAGGCAGCTCCCGGAAGCAGCCAGTATGTCTGGCTCCTAGGCACAGGGGCCAGGGGACTCCGCCACAACCACTGCCCCTACAGCTGCTATTTGCCATGGTTCCCAGCTAATGGGAGCTGTGGAGGGGATGCAGTGCATGGAGCCTCCCTACACCCCCCTGCCCGCCAACCCTCCACTGCACCTAAGAGCCAGATATGCCAGTTGCTTCCATGCAGAGCCAGGGAAAGCGGGGAGCCTGCCTTAACCCCTCTGCACTGCTGACTGGACTTTTAGCGGCCTGGTCCGCAGTGCTGACTGGAGCCACCAGGGCTCAAAACTGGATGCCTGGCAACCCTAACTGTAGAGAGTTGGGGGGACAGTAGGGGACCAGAGCATCCAGACAGCCACCTGCCACCATATACAGGATTTGATTGCCCAGGAGGTATAATCAGTCCCTACCACCTTGCAAGATGTGCGAGATTCCAGCAGGGCTGTTGCAGTGTGTTGGGTGGATGGGAAACATACCGTCATGACTGTCTGCCAGACCCGATGTGTAACGCTTGGCAGGCCTGATGGTAAGCATGAAGCCAAAGACTTTGGGCAAGTTTATGCTTTTTTGTTTAATTCCGTTCCTGAAATGAAGCAGAAACCCCAGAGAGGGATTTTTGTTTAAACCTGAGCCTCTTGCCACTCGACCTTGGACCTGCACAGAATCCACTCTCTGTATCTCTCTGTCGGAGGCTGCATGTGGCCTCAAAATGGCTGCCGCTGATGTGGTGAGGTTGGCGGGCTGGAGGAGACTGCTTTGCATGTAAAGAAGCGGTAAACTTGAATATGTTAAAGAGGTGTAACATAGACCAAAATCTGTCTTTATAAAGAAAAATACTTGTCAGCAAAGTATGCCTTTGGGTGTACGCTGGACTGGAGGTTTTCAGTCACCCCAAACAGCCATCAGAGGAGAGAATTTAGTCATTAGCTTGCTTTCTTTTTCTTTGTCTCATTGCATACCAAAAAATAATTTAAAAAGTGCCACATTTTATCTTATCTCCCTGTTCCTGTCAAATTAAAAAGATTCCATTGAAAGGATGTGCTATTAAGTTTTTTAAAATGTACCAGTTTCTTTAGTGTATTCCAAATGTCTTCAATAAAAGATAATTTTGGCCTAAGTTTGAAAATGCACAGCAAGCATTTACACTTTCAAGAGAGACCTTCAAACTTGATCTCCTTTTTTTGGTTTCTATCAGCCTTGACATATCCCTCTACTTCATAGCTTGTACGTTTGTGCACATGTTAGTCTTTGATATCTTCAGTAAGTGCATATGTGTATAGTAAAGGAAAGAAATGCCTGGTAAACACTTTTAATAACAATAAAAAAAAAAAGCCTATACTTGCTTTTGTACTGTGTGGATGTCCAAGGCTTTGCTAACTACCTCCTACTGTAGTCTGACCACCTAGCAATGCAGAAAATAGTAATTACAAACCTCATTTATTTCTATTTGATCTCTTCAGAATAGCTTCATTCATGGCTGTCCCTAGATTTATGCTGTCTCCAAATCATAATTCTTGGGGATCAAATGAGTTGCATATTCTGCAATGCTAGGAGTTCAGGTAGATGAAAAAGCAAACCACTAGCAGCTCATTAATTTCAAGAAAGGTTACCTTGGTATCTCTTTTTCGGAAGAAAGTGTACACAACCTGTAGGCTTTTGTCTGACCACCAATGAATAGTATCGGCCAGCCTGATCTCTATAATAGAGTTACGATGAAGTTCTTATGTTTTGATCATGTCTACTATATTTCTTAGTGGCTGAGAGAGGTGCTGTAAAATAATTGTAATAACCATCAACAGCAAAGATCTAGGACCTTGTATGGGCAAAGTCAAATGGGGATTTAAGTATTTTTTTTCTTCAACCACTGATAAAACGTGTTATATTGACATTAGCATTTCATAGCAACATTTGATGCTAGTGGTCTTGAATTTCTAATGTGGCAAGTGGTGTCATTCAGTGAGATATTTATTTTTTTTTTCCCCTGCCACTCACTCCTATGCATGCACGTGTTCTAGTGGAGGCAATAGAATAGAAAGACTCTTTCAGAACTATTAACCTATAGACAGTTCAGTTGCTTTTAATTAAGAATATAACCAATTGGATGCCTGCTAAAAGTTCATAGGCTGAACTAAGCATTTCGTAAACACATTTTAAAAATTTAAAATAAAGGACAATGTAGCCATTAGTTTCAAGGGTGTGACTAGACGAAATGTTGCCCACTGTATGCGTGGATCTGATGTTCTTCCTTGTTTTCATTACACTGCTCTTCACCCATAAGATGTTCAAGGCAATGCATTTGAAATTCATTATTGCAGGAATCAGGTGTCAGTCATTTGGTCTTGGATTTTAACATCTTTAGGTGACTCCTTCCTTCTACACTTTCTGGATGCATATGTCAAGTTCTCGGAAATAGTGACTCTTTTTTGTCTCATCTTTTTTTTTAAAGCAGCCATATGACTCGTAGGCAAAATTTCTACAATGGATTCCTAAAAGGCAACTTACAGTTTTGAGTGTGTGTGTGTGTGTGTGTGTGTGTGTGTGTGTGTGTGTGTGTGTGTGTGTGTGTGTGTAATCTGCTAATAAACAAATAACTATATTTTATAGGAAATAATTCATCATGCTGTCTTGCAATTTAGTCTCAAATATAGATTTGACTTTACTGTAGTCCGAAAATGGTACCAGAGCCACCGCCTATTGCCAACTCTTTCTTATTATTCAGTGGGCTGTCCTGTTCTCATTTATGTCTGTGGGCTCTTTACTTCAACAGGTGTACTATCAGGCCTTACAAGAGTTGGGGTACATTTACACTTACAGCTGTGCTGCTGTAGCATTGTATCACTGCAGCCCTTGAGTGTAGACACTATCTACGCCACCGGGAGAGATTCTCCTGTCAATGTAGGTAATCCACCTTCCTGAGAGGTAGTAGGTAGGTTGACAGAAGAATTCTTCAATCAGCTTACACTGTCTGCACCAGGGTTTAGATTGGTCTAACTATGGCTGTCAGAGGGGTGGATATTTCACATCCCTGAGCGACGTAAGGAAGCCAACTTTAATTTTCTTGTATAGACCAAGCATAGGCCTGTGCTAGACTCCTTTGTTAAAATTTCCCACAATTGCCATCACCAGTGCAGCTCCAATGGTGATATCAGTGGAGAGAACTCCAGTTGATAGGTGCTGGCAGATGCTAGTTTGTGAGAGGTTAGATGACACAATAGTTTAAACATCAGCCATCAGTGTACATTAGAACTTTCTAATAGGAATATCACCAGCAAACTGTTGCTAACAACTTAAAACTTTTGAACTATTTATAGGGATATATCTGGGATTTGGGTATAAGAACTGTAGAAACGTAAAGACTTTTTTTTTCCATTCAACTTTTTTTCTTTTAGCAGCAAAGACATTGAGTCATATCCTGCTTGCTTTACTTGCTTAAGTAACTCCAGTGACTTCTGTTGATTTCAATTGGAATCCTTCCTTGAAAAAGAATAGGACTGTGAGCCTTTTATGTGCTGCCGCCTGATGCAAAAGCTTTTCAGAGCATGCACAATAAATAACTGTAAATCATCTGACTTGTGTTTTCAGTTTGGGGTAGGACTTTCAAGATGCTGCAGGAGTGAAATTGGATGCATGAGCTGATGTTTAGAGAGTCCATGGTATATGTATTGTTGGAGCCTCCAGATTCATGTTTGTGGAATACTCTGCTCTTTTTTGTTAATCTCTATGTGAAAAGTAACTATTGAACTAGAAGAAGAATATTTCAAAGGTCCAGTAGGCCAGTGCAAGTATTTTTGCGCATTATGGAAACATCAAGCTTTTTATGTTCAGGACAGACAATATATAAATTACTTAGAAATGATATTGGTCTTCCTACCATGCTAATTCCCTGCCTAGAGAGTAGTAAATCAACTGTTACTATTGTGTTTGCAATAAATGAGTCTGATTTTAATAGGGAAATTTAAAAAGTGCCATCTTTATGGCAATTTCCAACTTTGCTCAATAGGAATAGGTAGTTTGGGGATGTGGTGGTACAAACTGAAAGGTATCAGTTGATACCAAATTACATCTCTGTTTTAAACACTGAGATCTAAACCTGGCAAACTTCTGGATGACTTTCAACCAGATGCCTTGTCCTCAATGAAGAGGGAATTCAACCCCTGCCCTTTTATTACAAGCTCACTTCTGAAACTCCCCTGTGTCATTTTTTCCAGTGAAGTTTTGGAATAGCTGGCCCTTTAAATTTGGCAGAGACAATCAGCTGCAAGCTTAAAGTGATAATTTGGCAACTGGCAGCTGCTTTCTACATCTTTCCTCTTCCACTTGGTGAGTTATCCTATTAAGTTTTCCTCTTCTCTTATTATTTAGGAGATGACACGCACACTCTGTGTTCCTCAGTCAAGAGGAAACAAGCTTCCTCAATCTTTTTATTTCTTCCATCCCACAGTAGGATGTAAATTTTGTAACTCTGTTTGATTTTTTTTTGGGGGGGGGGGGGACATATTACTATATTCTGATATGGCTAGGGTTCTAAATACCACCTAAACATGTGTATGGTCTTCTCTTTCTTTATAGCTATATGGCTCCCATCACTGCTGCCTCTGAGTAACTCAAAATTATTAAGGAACCTGTCCTTGAAACGCCTCTATGGGACAGGGAATCATTACCCCCATTTTACAGATTTGGAAATGAGACACACAAAACTAAGTGACTAGCCTGAGACCACATAAGAAGTCTGTGGTACAGGCAGGAATTGAACACAGGCCTCCTGATTAGCAGTCTAGTGGCTTGATTGCAAGACCACCATCATTCTTTCGTGCAATTAACCCAGGTTAAATCTTCATCCTAGGAAATAATAGCCCTTCAATAGCTCACTTAATAGTTTGGCATTTCCGTCTATTGTGCAATATCTTTGCTCTCTTGGGAAGAGTTTTCTACTCTTACACAAGGAAAGGAGGTTTCAGTCCTTCAAATTCTTGTTTTAGCATTGCTCTCTTCCCAATTTAGAAGCATCTGCTCGTCCAGATTTTGAGACCCATTTATTCTGTTACATTAAACAGAAGAACACTACTTTGAAAAGCTTGTTTCATTCTGCACTCCACTAAATTTTGTAACTCCTCTTTAGTGAGATCTATTTAATGGAGTAGCAATTTCAGAGAAATTGGGGATAAACCTCCTGAAATACCAATACCTAACAATACCTATTGTTAAAAAAACCTTCTCTTCTATGACTTCTTTAGTTTAGGTTTCATCTTTCCCTTGCCCAAAAAGAATCAAATATGCTATTTGTGTCTCTAACCAAAAGAACATATATATTGGTTAATAGTTAGACCTGAGGTTAGGAATTTTTGTTGTAGGTGCCCCAGTTTTCCTAAGTCTTGATAGAGATCACCATGTCAAGGCATGCAGCACAGTATCTTATGAGATCTTGCAGCAGATAGCAGATGACTTTTGGAAATTTCCAAACTGGTGCCACAAATGCGGTCTTAAATTGAATTGGTGGATCCCACACGATTTGCCAGGAACCTTTGCTTAGGTCTAAGGTTGAAATGTGTTTCACCCATAAAACTGGTCCAGCATCTCATCTACTCTTGATATCAGCAAATTTAGAGACATCATTAGCCACCTCAGTGAAACTTCCTTCTTTTTCAGGGTTACCAGTATAGTGAAATGCAGGGAAGCGGTAGATGTGTGGTATGTCTTGTTTTTTAGTAAGGCTTTTGACACAGTCCTACACGACATTCTCATAAGCAAATTAGGGAAATGTCATCTAGATGGAAGTCTGATAAGATGTGTGCACAGCTGGCTAACATACTGTACTCAGAGAAGTTAGCAATGGTTTGCTATTGAACCGGGAGGCCATATCTATTGGGGTCCCACACAGTGAGTACTAGATCCAGTACTAGTCAATGTTTTCATTAATGACTTGGATAATAGAGTGGAGAGTTTGCTTATAAAATTTGCAGATGACACCAAGTTGCAATGACAGCATTAGAATTTTAAAACAACATTAATAAACTGGAGAATTGGTCTGAATTTAACCAGATGAAATTCAATAAAGATAAGCGTGAAGTACTTCACATAGGACGGAAACATCAATGCATAGCTACAAAATGGGGAATAACTGGTTAGATGATAGTACTGCTGAAAAGAATCTGGGGTTATAGTGGATCACAAGAAGAATGGTTTCAGAGTAGCATCCGTGTTAGTCTGTATTCGCAAAAAGAAAAGGAGTATTTGTGGTACTGTAGCTCACGAAAGCTTATGCTCAAATTTGTTAGTCTCTAAGGTGCCACAAGTACTCCTTTTCTTTTCACAAGAAGAATGAGAGTTAAGAATGTGATGGAGTTGTGAAAAAGGCTGCTATGCCGGGGTGTATTAACAGGAATGTCATATGTATAAGACATGAGAGATTGTCCCGCTCCACTCAGCACTGATGAGGCTCAGCTAGAGTACTTATTAGGGGGCTTATTCCTTCACCCACTTACTTCCCTGGTCCTTCTCACATGAACAGAGAGCAACAATACCCGATGTCCAAAAGTGCAACAATTTGATGTTTACTGGGGTGAACTTCCAGCAAGCATGATTCCAGTTTCCTTCCTTAGTGTCCCCCTTCCCAGCTCTGACACCACAGAGCCTTACCTGTGTCCCTGTTCCCATTCCCCTCCTTAGCAAAACATGATTCCAATTCCCCACCCCCATTCCCATTCCCCCCCACCCACTCACTTCCTGATTGACTGCAGACTATATCGTAAAACTTGAGTTCTGCTTGGCTATACCTTAAATTTCAGTAAAATGATAGGTTAACTAATAGCACCTTATTTCAATGTGACTATGTTGGAATGTGAGGATGTGACTGGTCGCTTCCCAGCTTATGGCTGCCTCTGCTGCTTAGCCAAAGGCCTTTGCCTAAGAACAGGGCCTCAGACTGTCACAGTCAGAGAAGGCCCTAGCACTGGCAGACAGTGATTTTGATTCTTTCTTTTACACCTCTGTAACTAGCTAAGTGATAAGAATACGCTTAAATTCTTAGAGTACAGGCCTTTACAGACAGCCCTGAATATCTGTATCCTAACAGTACTGTGTCCAATTCTGGGCGCCATGCTTTAGAAAAGATGTGGATAAATTGGAGAGAGTCCAGAGGAGAGCAACAGAAATGATAAAAGGTTTAGAAAACCTGACCTATGAAGAAAGTTTTAAAAAAAAAAAAACAAAAAAAACTGAGCATATTTAGTCTTGAGAAAGGAAGACTGCAGGGAGACCTAAGAACAGCCTTCATATGTTAAGGGCTATTATAAAGAAGATGGGGGGCCTAATTGTTCTGTGTCCACCGAAGGTAGGATAAGAAGTAATAGGCTTAGTCTTTAGCAAGGGAGATTTAGGTTAGGTATTAGGAAAGAAAGCTTTCTAACTATAAGAGTAGTTAAGCACTGGAACATTCCCGTCATTGGAGGTTTTTAAGAACAGGTGGGACAAATACCTGTCAGGAATGGTCAAGAATTACAGAGGGGTCTGGACTTGATGACCTCTTGATGTTCCTTCCAGCTCTACACTTCTATGATTAGTTTGTTTTTGTTTTTTAAGAAAAAAAAAAAGACAAAAAATCCTGTGCAGAATCTAATTCACTGTGTGATAATTGATCACTAATTACTGTGGAACACCAGGGGCATATGGAGTGTCAATAAGTTATCTTGAATATGTTTTATATTTTTCTTTACTAGAAAGTGCCATACTTCCAGCTTTCTAAACTTTCGTACAAAGGCCTCTGCTTCTGTGAGTTCATGACCCTTGTAATTTACTGTAGCAGGCCACAAAGAATTCCTGAAGTCACCTGCACATTAGTAAAACTATTAAACTTGGACACTCTACCTTCTTTTAAGTCACTTTTGAGGAAAATTTTATAATATTGACTCTTGATCTACCCGCTTTCTTCCCTCTTATTCTCATCAACAAATAAGAAAAAAAAAAAAAAAACGCTCTTCCCCCACTGTAAAAAAAAAAAAAAATCAGGAAGTTCACACATTTACAAATCTGGTCTTGACCTTCTGACGAGAATAATTCTTCCTCTTTTTGCACTTTTTCCCTCAACTATCCCAGAGACTGTCATATTATTTGCCTAACTTAAATTGTTAGATCATTCTGGCATGGATGGCATATTCCGATTGTACTTGTATTTGTAAAAGACTATTATTAGTATAGAGCAATGATACAGGAAAGATTTGTATTACAGTAGATTCCAAACTGAGATCTAGCTCCCATTGAGACAGTGTCTGTCCCAAATTTGCTTACAAGTAATATAGGCCAGACAGTTAAAGGAAGTAGTATCTCCATTTTACAGATGGGGAATTGAGGCAGAGAGTGACTTGACTTGCCCAAAGTCACATAGGAAGTGTCAGAGAGGTGGGAACTGAACTCAACGCCTGAGTCCCAATCCTGTCACGAAAGCTTATGCTCAAATAAATTTGTTAGTCTCTAAGGTGCCACAAGTACTCCTTTTCTTCTTAACCAGAAGAACATCTTTCTTCTCTAGGAATGGTGTTCTCTAACAAGTTAATTGACCTGAGAAACAAAGATGTTTCTCTGATCCTATTTCAAGCCTGCAGTTCCCAGTCCCCACTTTGGTGTCAGTGCCTCTCAAGCTGGTGACCAAAGATGGAGTTTTTTCATTGTTGGATAAATGTTTGTTTTTTCTTTTTTCTGTATAATTAAGTATCCAGGTGCCAAATGAAATGCAACATAGTAAAATATTGACATGTACATAGTGAGGCCAAAATTTACAAAAGCCGGTATCTTTCAATGGAAGCTGCAGGTTCTCATTTCTGGAAATTGGGCCACTGAGGTGCCTAAATAGGGATTTAGTTGCCTAACTTTGACAACAGAGTACTACTGCACAGACAATTTTTATTTCTTACAGTTGTAGAAAAGGTATGTGGCTTTTTTTTTTAAAGGTCCCTCCGTCCCCCCTTCAACAATTAAATCTCACTGACAAGTGGTAGACAGATTTAGGAGGCAGCAACACATAAAAAAGGTGAATTCCATGGAGAATAAAATAAAAAATTATTGGAAACGGGCAAAATATTCTTTATTTCTGTGCCATTTGTAGTTGGTATTTCTTTGATGTAGAGTACAAAAACTTAGCAGTAAATAGAGTGGTGAGGAAATCGGAGACCTTTTAGTTTGTAATAGGTTTTTAATATTCTCCACATGCAACTTTCTTCAAATGAAAGAATAAGATGCAGTTGTAAACCATGAAATCTGTAAAAAGCTGCCAAAAAGGAGAGGGAAAAGTAATGTTTGTCCTATAAAATTATGAGTCAGAGTCATGAGTATATGTAGCTGTGAGCATGGCAACAACAGGGCCAGCTGTTCCAGGACTTGCTGTAATGGAAAAAACAGGTGACCAAATGGCAGAATTATAATTTCTCTTGCACTGTCCATCTGTAGTACTACTCAAGGGATAGGATCAGAGTCTAGGCCTGGCTCTACACACATTGTCATAGTAAGGATTGTTTAGAAGGATCAACCTTTTAGCTAGCAAGCTGATGCCTTTTGAAATTTTTATCCATTGTAACATAGAAAACGAAGTCCTATTAAAAGTTAATGAGTGACATTTTCAAAAGTGCCTGTTATTTCAGAAGGCTCTTCTGAAATTTTTGCCCTGTATGTGTTTAGCTAAATAGAACTTTTAAATAGGGAACCGGACACTTGGCCTGGATTGACATTGAACTTTTTTAGTGAAGGGTTATTATACTTGTTTGGCTCTATAAGCTATTTTCTTGCTTACATGGCTGTCAGGACCTTATTAAAAAGTTCTTGGTGTGCTATTATTGCTGATTTACTTACTTATTTTAATGCACTTCCCTGACATTCTTCTTACTGCACAGTAGTGCTTATTGGTGCTTTTTCTCTAGGTTTCCAGCATTTCCCCTTTGGCAACCATCTCCCCACAACTAGCAGATGATAAATCAAAAAAAATTTTTTTAAACTAAGAAGTACAAGTGCTTCAGTTTTTCTGAGCCATCTGTGGTACGCTTGTTCTATTAGGGTACCTACACCATTGCTAGAATGCCACCAGGGCGTGACTGCACATGGTTGGTAATACAAATGGAAGGGGCTTTCTTTAAAATCTCAACTTTAAAACCAAAGCAAGCTTCCTATAGTTAAGTTCTTGTCGTTGCTCCAGCTTCGACACGTGGATTCCTCTTCTTGCTGCTTTGGTCCAGCTTTATCAAAGCTTCACTTTCTTTCTGAACACTTGCTGTTGCTTTTTCTTCCTCTTCACTTGGTTTTCTCACTTCTAATTGCCCTGTTACAAAGTAGACAAAGGGAGTTAAATTTCGGAGCCACTTCTGGTGGATTCAATGCATTTATATTATTTGAAATCTTGTGTGTAATCCACTAATACTGTATTCTTACAAGTTCACATTTCTCTTACCTATAATGCTTTTCTTACCTATGATAGTTAAAGTTGAATGATGGGGCAATGGCATACAACTAATATATATATATATATATATATATATATATATATATATATATATATATATATATATATATATATATATATATATATATATATATATATAAATGCTGTTTCCTAAAATGCACTGAACTCTGGCTCTTAGCATGTACAGTTTAAGTAGCAGAAACAATTTGACTGTCTTCAGAGAAGAAGCACTTCTACTGTGAAGATAAAAAGGCAAATAGTACAGAAGTCAAACCTCAACATTTTACAGGATGTTTTGCAAAGTGGTTTATAAGATAAACCTAAATGTATGGGTTTTTTTCTTCCTTCAGGAGAAAAACTTTGAGCATGAGAACCTCTGGCAATTCCCATTTTTTAATTTCCCTCAACCTTATGCCACAGACATTGGTAAATTCTGGCAAAGTATGGCTGTTTAACGTGGAGTTTTTAGTTTTATTAAATATTGCCTTTATTGAAGGGGGAGAAAAGGCAATTGTGTTCATCATTTCTAGATGTATTTTATCATATGTGGAGATCCTGGAAGATTTCCCCTCTTCTGCTCACTTCCCCCCCAACTCCCCTCCCCCCCCCAAAAGAAAACCAACCAACCCACTTAGTCTGTCACCTCTTCTAGCTAATGTGCATGAGAGGCTGCTGAAGAAGATAGCAAGGCATTCCGAGTTCTGGTGTCATTGTCCAGGTAATATGTAGCAGTGTTTCATTTCCATCAGATTGCGTTCATCTTGCCTGACCACGGCTGGGGTGTCGATGAGAACAAATGAGTTGAAGTTTCCTCCAGAAAAGATTGAGGTGATGTGGACTGGAGGAGAGATGCTGATTAAATAGCTAAGGTGGTTCCAGCTGCCATTATTGAGGAGGTTTCTTCACATTTCACACATTGGGGATGTTTTGGGATGCCTGACTGTTCCTGGAAACTCAAGTGGAATTAGTAGCCAGAAATTGTGGCTTACTATTTGCTCTCATGTGCAAATCAAGGTGGAGTCTTAGATTTATAAAGGCCTGAATGGCTTGGGACCTGGATACCTAAGAGGCCATCTCTGTCCCCATGTTCCACTGTGGCAGGTGAGAGCAGTTTAGATACTTCAACAAAATGATATAGATAAAATATCTGGTGTGGTGTTTGCAGTACAGCGAAAGCCCGCTGGCCCTGTGCCAGCAAGGGAAGCAATTTTCAATCAGTCTGGTATTTAGGATATGGTGTTGAGCCTGTCTCTTATTAGACTTTAATTGGAAGGGATGTGTGGGCGTTTTTAGGATGGTATTGACCTTGTTTTGAGCAGGCCTGTTACATTTTTCTTAATTAGGTCCTATAAAATTCAAAAGGAAATTATTTATACACCGTATTATTTGTATTGCAGTAGAACCTTGGAGTCCCAATCATGAACCAGAGCCCCATTATGCAAGGTACCCTTCAGTTTATATTGGGTATATTTTATATAATAAAATAAATGAGTACTCTAGAATATGTTCTGGAGAAATACTGGCAAATGGAAACTCTCTTAGGATGAATTCTAACACTGGTGTGAGTTGAGTTCCCCTGCCCCCTACTGGATGGCATATTGTTTTATAGATTTCTATTCTGGTTCACCTGTTGGACCAAACTCATTTGTTAAAAACGTATTTTGTTGGCACTCCATTGGTCAGGTGCTTTAAACGCTAAAATGCGGTCCATTATTTAGTCTTGTCTTTCAATGCTAGAGATATCTAGGTACACTGTTGTAGTAATGTTCATATCCACTTACATGTAAGGCTAAGATCTCAATGCTTGATCTATGTATTGGATCTGTAATGCTATGTAAATAATTGCATTTAAAAGTAAAATTTATGTAAATGTTGAATAACCTAAACCAAAAGACACCATCCTCGTCCATAGTATGTATTTTGAACTCGGCTACATTTGAGGTTAAATTTTTGCTTTATGTGTTGATGAACATTTTGCATGATGGTGGAGGACCCTGTTGGTGTCATGAAAGACACTGTATTAAATTCAGCCTGGAAAATGGAGGCCAGAACATTCAAACTTGGGTGCCTTAACTTGCCCAGCTACATGAGTCTTACATTTTAAAGATGCTGAAACCCCCCCCCCCGCGTGGGGCTGTGGTGGGGACATAACATCCATGTGGGGGGTCAAGGGGGGGATTAGTTTCTGTATTTAATCATGTGTGACTGAGTTTTTTTTTTAAACAGATGGAGGGATGATATGGTAAAAAAGTAACCAAAATCTTATACAGTTCAATAATGGAAGTGACACAATAACAGGGAAGGGGCAGGAGGAAATTTGAAAGTGGGAAGGGAGTACATTCCAGATAATTAACATTAGCATAAAATATAGGAGAGAGAGAGAAGCAAGATATACTTGCTCCCCATCTCTCTCTAACTGGTCCCTGTTGTGCAGTCAAGGTATGACAATAAGAATCAGATGAAAATAAAGAGGAAATTTAAATAAAAGAAATTGACCTGGAAGGACAGCAGAAAGTGCTCTTGAACAGGTACTGCACAGCAGCCCATTTAAACCACAGGTGTTGTAGCTGGCAAGTTCTATTGAACACCCAACACATGCTTCAGAGTAGCAGCCGTGTTAGTCTGTGTTCGCAAAAAGAAAAGGAGTACTTGTGGCACCTTAGAGACTAACAAATTTATTTGAGCATAAGCTTTCGTGAGCTACAGCTCACTTAATTGGATGCATTTGGTCTGTTTTTTCCACCAAATGCATCCGATGAAGTGAGCTGTAGCTCACGAAAGCTTATGCTCCAACACATGCTGGCTCAGTGCCTCATTTACAGAACAACTGGGACAAAGAACAAGACTGTGGTAGCCAGCTTCAATATGAGGCTAAGGTTGCTTAGTCGTCAAGGCATCACTCTGACAATCTAACTGAAATGAAGCTTCACTGGGAATCTTCAAGTATCAAAACTTGAAATACTTCTGCAGTGGGTAAGCCAACCCTTTCAGTCCCCATCCCCGCCATAAACCAGTTTTCTTTGTTTGTTTTTGTTTTTTTTTTAAGATAAAGTGAAAAGGACTTTTTCCAATAGATTAAGCAGTCTGTGTAAAAGGAGATTCCAGATGCAAGAACTTCTTTAACAGAGAAGTGGGAAACACATCTGGGTGAAATGAAATTAATTCCATGCTTACAAATAAAAGGTAGCAATGAAACCAAATGTAAAGAGGACTCTTCAAAAGTAAGTTGAAGGGGAGTTGGAGGAAGAAGACCTAATAGCTGTGGGAATGTATAACTGACATAAGAATGGACTCATCACCACAGAGAACCTGAAATAGGAAAAGAGACATTTCTGGTAATCCATGTGAAACCTTTACAAAGGACTTGCTTGTCTATATAAATGTTAAAGCTACCATGGCAGACTCGTGTGTAGAAAAACTGGCTTGATCAAAGTCAATTGTGGACTGGTGGAAGGGACAGTCTTTGGTTAAGTTACTGGACTGGGAACCTGGGGTCAATTAATAGCTCTGTTTCAGGATTCTGTGTGACCTCAGGCAAGTTATTTAATCTCTGCCTCAGTCTTCTCATTTTTAAAATAGAGACTATATTTCTTTTATCTCTTTTGCTTACTTAGATTGTAAGATTTTTAGGACAAGGGACTGCTAGTATATAAGTGTACAGCACGTAACACAATTAGGCCCCCATCTTGACTGGGGCCTACAGTTACTACCACAATAAACAGCCTCATTGAAGAATAGGTCTAAAATGTAGATCTCAGATTCTGTTCTCCTTAGGTTATATCGTGTCAGTCATTGTAATATATGAGCATTTTAAGACCCAATTAATGTAAATTGGTGCCATGAAAATGGATTAGGGAGGGTGCCAAAAATGGATATTGTCTCACAGTACAACCTTAGTTATTTGAATGTCATGGGTAACCTAAAATAAATATAATATTAATATAAAGAGTACTATCTGTATGGTCGATGTTGAAGCATTATTTTGTTTGATAATTGTGATATAGCACTGATATTGCTCTGCATGCATTCAGATGGAATCACTCCTCCCTGTTCTTCATGTGAGCAATAATTCTAGCAATGACCGTGAAAACCAAATTTAACTCGGACAAAAAAGTGTAACGAAAAGGGTATTTTTAGTGGTTTTATTATTTATTGTGCCAGACACACTATTGCTCCTTTCATAATGTAAAATTACCAGGGTGGGATGAAGAAGAATTTACTGTCCATGCTTTAAAAGGCAAAGGGAAGTTGTAGATCTAAAATGTTGTTTGAAAAAGCATTATGTATACTGTTTCTTTAAATATGTGTCATGAAGCCTAGAAGAAAGGGACTGAAGGAGTGTTCTGGATCAAGATTCTCATCAGGGATGAGAGAAAGTAGTTTAGTTTTGGGGAATAATAATGTTTTGCTTATTCTGACAAATTCCTTGTTGTGTTAGAAGTGACTCATTATTTTATTCTTTACTATTGTCACATGAGATGCTAGCTAGTAGGAGTTGCAGAAAAACCAGGAATGCTAATAAATGTCCTGTAATAGGCATTCTGTGCAAGCAGATTTCTTGGTGAAGGCACAGAGAAAAATAATTAGATTGTGAATCCATTGTTGACTGACTGGGTTCTTTAGATATAGTACATATTCTTTTTTTGGCATGATGTGTACAAAGGGTAACATGGTCCAGCTATGCTTTCAGGGACAACTCTTGTTGATCATGGAATAAGTTCTTGGATTTCAGGAAAGCCTCCTGTTTCATAGACCAGTAACCCAACAGGAATCTGCTTAGCTGAGAGAATATGGGAATACTGTCTTCGTTCCTGTTACTTCCTGCTTCCATCCTTTTGAGATGGAGGCAACTATTGGGCATCACCATATGGAACCACTGCAAATCGTCTTCCTAGTTCTGATTTATCTGAATATACTAGCAGTAAGTTCTTGGAGAACTGCTTATCAGCTAGTTTGCAGTTTTTAGAGACGCAGGGTTTCATAAAATCTGTTCACTACTTTAATCTCTTGATCTATCTCGGTATTGCCAACCCAAAAAAATAATGTCCGGTCCTAAAAATATAATCTCGAAATTGTTTAAAAATCAACCCCTCAGACAGAGACAAACACCTACAAGATCTCTATCAAGCATTCTTACAACTACAATACCCACTTGCTGAAGTGAACAAACCGATTGACAGAGCCAGAAGAGTACCCAGAAGTTACCTACTACAGGACAGGCCCAACAAAGAAAATAACAGAACGCCACTAGCCATCAGCTTCAGCCCCCAACTAAAACCTCTTCAACGCATCATCAGGGATCTACAACCTATCCTGAAGGACGACCCATCACTCACAGATCTTGAGAGACAGGCTAGTCCTTGCTTACAGACAGCCCCACAGACAGACTGTGACCCTTGTCTCTAGAGAAAGAAGGGTTACATGGAGGGTCACAGTGAGCCTCTGAAGCTAGCGAAATCTGCCAGGAAGCGCGGGATCTACGGAGGAAGGACAGAGCTTTGTCACACTACGTAAAAGAATAAATGGACACAAATCAGACGTTAAGAATTATCAGAGGGCCAGTGTTCCTTGGAATGACTGTTTAATGATGGGATACCAGCGGAATAGATAATGCAGGGAATTAGGCAGGAAGCAACTCAGACATGTGGACAGAATAGACCCAGGGGGTTAATAAAATTTCACTTGTTCAACTTTAAGCTCCATTCAGCTTCATACTTTTGTGAATGGAAAAAACCAGGAACTGAGGCTTTGAGAAGAATGGCAAACATTGTGAGAGCTGGCAACATTCTGTCTGTTCAACAAGTTCCTTACCTATGGCTGTTGCCTGTGTAGGTTATACTCATGAAAGCAAATGTTAGAGTATCAATGTTTCGCAGTGGGGCTTTAAGGAAAGAGCAAGACTGTGTCTGACAGAAGTAGTATGTTACACTGAGTGTTCACTACAGTACGTTAGGTACAATATACAGTTTGCACATACGGAAATCTGTTGACATGGACGTCCCTTTCCTTATGTAACGTGCCTGAACAAATTCTATAAATTATAGATTTTTAGACGTTCTATAGAAAGGATAGTCATTTAGAACAATTTCTTTAGAAATCTATTGGTTTCATCTACGCATAATTCTATAGGATTATTCTATAAGGGTTGGCTACTTGGGTGTGTTGGAAGCCTGTGACCTTTGAGGGAATGTTAAGTTGAAAACATGGCTTGCTGTAGAAGCATTTTAGGCCAGCAGATCATTAAATCTTCTGAAAACAATGTTGCAATAACAGTACAGCTTTAGTAGAATACTTGGCGTTCAAAAGAAGAAAAGAATTGAGAGGTCGCATCAGTGACTGATTTGTTTCTGTGTTAGCTTTTTGCAGGAATGAAATACATAATAGAGGATTCAAATACTATTGATTTAGTACAAATTACATAAAAAAAGACGCAAGAATGAAACAGTTGAAAATATAGGGCTGTCCTATTTACTGGTCGCAGCTAGTTGCTGAAGGGTAATTCAGCTAGAGTAGACACTGCACCTATTTCTTGGATATAAATTCAATATTTAAAATATAATGTGAGCCTGGAAATGGAAGTAACAAGAGAATAAGCTAATACCCTAACTCAAATCATCCAAAGAGCCCAAATTGCTTTATAAACTGAAATACGACTTCTTGTGTATTATATAGTCATTCTTCACAAGCAACACTGCATACCAGGCTTTTAAGAAAGGGCAGTATAATCTGTATAGCTGTAATTGGACAGAACTTGTAAGTCAAACAGAATGTAGTTACCAAGATAAATTTGCCCAGGACACTGAGTTGAACTTGTATGAGATCTTCTGTGATGTCTAATAGACAGCTCTTAAGTTGTGTGTGTGTGTGTGTGTGTGTGTGTTTGTTTTTTTTAAACAAATCCTTAAAGTATAACTTTTTTTATTATAATTCTGCTCCAGTTCCCACCCCCGGATGCTCTTACTGTGTTTTGAAATTTGTAATATTGCGTATTTCCTGAGTCACATCAGTGTTGGTAATGGTTATGAAATTCAGAACTTCCTTTTTTTTTTTTTTAAATGCGTCGTTTGTAACTCTTTCTGTTTCCAGTTTATAGGCTAAATCCAAAATGTGTAGACTCATTAACAGGTAAATATTTGCGATTAATGAGAAGTCCAGTTCACATCGCTGGTTGGTTGTAGTTTTTTGATGAAAGGCATGGGAGGCTGTAAGTACACTATTTTTAATCAATGCATCTTAAGTATAGTATAGTTCCCTTGTTATATTTAGCTAGCTAAATTTATAGCCTGTATCGCCATAGTATCTGAGCATCCCCCAAGAATTTGAAACGAGAAATATTTCCTCCTTTCCAGCCTTTAGAAAGGCTTGATTAATTTATAGATCTGATTTGTGAGAGTGAGGGAGGGAATTTAAAAAATAATTTGAGGGGAAACATAAGTCAAATAGATATCTTCTGTATTTATTGCTAGATGTGATAAAACCTATGTGGTCATTTTTGCCTTTGGAGAAGTCCATGGCATTATCTAGGTCCCTCTCCTGTGAGACTTGTCTCCCATGCTCACATGTAGCTGTTGAGGAGGGAGAGTTCATCTCTCAGGTAAATAAAGCTGCTCCCCCCTCATTCGTTGAGGGCTTTGAACATCAGGTCAGACACACTGAGTTGGATTCTGTGCTCACTGGAGAGTCAGTGCAGTAAGCAGAAAGTTGGTGTGTTGTGCAAGTGTGTCTCTTCATAGCAAAGGCAAAATGTTGTAGATATGCTTTGTGCTCAAGTCTTATATTAAACTGTTTTCTGCTACCAACATTTGAATAAAGAAAAGGAGTACTTGTGGCACCTTAGAGACTAACAAATTTATTTGAGCATAAGCTTTCGTGAGCTACAGCTCACTTCATCGGATGCATTCAGTGGAAAATACAGGGGGGAGATTTATATACACACACAGAGAACATGAAACAATGGGTTTTATCATACGCACTGTAAGAAGAGCTATTACCAGCAGGAAGAGGGGGTGAGGGGAAGGAGGAAAACCTTTTGTGGTGATAATCAAGGTGGGCCATTTTCAACAGTTAACAAGAACGTCTGAGGAACAGTGGGGGGGAGGGTGGGAAATAACATGGGGAAATAGTTTTACTTTATGTAATAACCCATCCACTCCCAGTCTCTATTCAAGCCTAAGTTAATTGTATCCAGTTTGCAAATTAATTCCAATTAGCAGTCTCTCATTGGAATCTGTTTTTGAAGTTTTTTTGTTGAAGAATAGCCACCTCTCAGGTCTGTAATCGAGTGACCGGAGAGATTGAAGTGTTCTCCAACTGGTTTTTGAATGTTATAATTCTTGACGTTTGATTTGTGTCCATTTATTCTTTTATGTAGAGACTGTCCAGTTTGACCAATGTACATGGCAGAGGGGCATTGCTGGCACATGATGGCATATATCACATTGGTAGATGCGCAGGTGAACGAGCCTCTGATAGTGTGGCTGATGTGATTAGGCCCTATGATGGTGTCCCCTGAATAGATATGTGGACAGAGTTGGCAACGGGCTTTGTTGCAAGGATAGGTTCCTGGGTTAGTGGTTCTGTTATGTGGTGTGTGGTTGCTGGTGAGTATTTGCTTCAGATTGGGGGGCTGTCTGTAAGCAAGGACTGGCCTGTCTCCCAAAATCTGTGAGAGTGATGGGTCGTCCTTCAGGATAGGTTGTAAATCCTTGATGATGCGTTGGAGAGGTTTTAGATGGGGGCTGAAGGTGATGGCTAGTGGCGTTCTGTTATTTTCTTTGTTGGGCCTGTCCTGTAGTAGGTGACTTCTGGGTACTCTTCTGGCTCTGTCAATCTTTTTCTTCACTTCTTCAGCAGGTGGGTATTGTAGTTGTAAGAATGCATGATGTTCTCTTTCTGCTTCTTCTGTTGCTGGTCGATCTGTGTGGATCACAGGATGGGAAATGGTACTTGGTATTACTGCCTATATCTGTAGTTAGGGAATGGTTGTAGTGCCTCATTTAAGTCTTCTGTTGGCTTCCTTAACAGTGAAGCCTTGTCTGCACTTCAGAGCTTTGCCATTATAGCTATACTGGCAAACCCTCCTACTGCAGACACAGCTAATACTGGCAAAAAAAATGCTTTTGCTAATATAGCTTATAACTGTTCCCCAAACAAAACAAGCTATATCTGCACAAGCTCCTTTTATGCCAATATAACTACATTTGCATTTGGGCTTTTGCTAGCATAGCTAAATTTTTAAAAATAAAAATAAAAAAATCACATCCTTAATGGAATAGCTAGGCTGGCAAAATTTTACATGTAGCCCTACCTGGTCCGAGAAAATGTGACATAGCAGGCTGTCAGGTGATGGTAGAACTTAAACTTACATTATAGTAATTAAAGCATTTGACAACGTAGCAAATTATACAGCTGCCTCCACACACAGATGGGTAAAAATACTTTGTTTTCCTTGACTGGGATAGTGCTTCACTACTGAAGTCAAGAGACTATTGACAATGCTGAAAATGTCTTTCTGAAAAATTATTTCTTACTAGCAAAAATATTTCTTCAGTTTATAATGCACTTCATTTTGTTCTGTGCAATCATTGGAAATGCAAGTAATGCTACTCTTTTATGGTTATTTTTTTTTTCATGTGACCACCCCTCTCCTCCCCCGCCATCCATACACATGAGAACTACTACAGGTTACTTAATAGGTTAATGGACAAATTATGAAAAATGTAAATTCCCATTTGCCAGTTCTGCAAATGCTACTATGCCAATATCTGATTCTTACATGTTTGATGGAAAGAAAGGTATTGCAGATCCTCTGGTTCTCACGCTATTGTTGCTGAAATACATATTCATAATGTTGTAAAGCTCCATGTAAACAACATTTTTTTGATGTATTCAAATCAGCAGAGGGAAATTATTCTTTTAAACACAAAAGTAAATAGGGAGATTATTTTTAATGACCTTGTATCTTCGATGTTATAGTTTCCTAAAGCTATTTTTAATATCATGGCAGCATCCAGAGGCCACACTCAGGATCAAGACCCCATTGTGTATGCATAACACCTAGCACACAGAGAGATGTGCTACTAAAATGTCTTTTTGCAATCCGAGAACTGTGTGTTCTTCCTTTTTCTATAGGGAGATTGTATAGGGAAATATGGAGCCACAGTAGTAACTAAAACTTTGAAATGAGGAAAAATGCTTTGATTGCCTTTCTAGTAACACACAGTCTCTGTTATCAGTTAGAGAGTGCATGAGCAGTACTATACATGGGCTCTCTGAAAGTGAACACTGTGGTGCTGGCAGACCAGGTGCCAGCTTATGCCAGTGCTCCAGGCCTCAGTGAACACACTGACTAATGCATAGTTGGTCTGGCCAGTCTGGCTTATCTGTGGGTTAGTATAGTTAAAATAGATATAAGAATGTGTTCAGTGTTTAGACTTTATGGAATTGCTTGTAGGATCCTGCATGTATTAATCCTACTTTTATAATATCTGTATCCCATAGTATAAAGTTGTATTCAGTTTGCATTGTAAACCTCTGCAATTCTGTAATTTATCAAACAGAAGAAGCATTAATTAAAGTAAAGTGTTTGTCCAGCACACAAGATGACCCATTGAAGGCAAATGAGACATTATGTAGCATCAAAGGAGAGGAAATCTTGTTGATTGTATTCCTCACTCCCTCCAGAAGGGGAGGCCTGGGGATAAACTCATCCCATCAGCTTGGATTCTGGGGTGAAGGGGGTAAAAATCCCTGAAAAGGAGAAACTGAGTCTCTTTATGCTGTCTGGACTCTGAGGGGCAAAAATTTGTAAACATAAGTAACAGATCCTCATGCTGCTTGTTATGGCTCCGCCTTAAAGGACATCTACAGCTGCTTATTATAGAAGCTTATATTAGCTTTTTTAAATCTATGACTGTAACTCATTGGTGTATGTATATTTCCTGTTTTAACCTTGTAAAACTCTAATTTCTTTTGTTAGTTAATAAATCTTTAGTTTAGTTTATTACAGGATTGGCTACAGGCATGGTCATTGGTTTGAGATCTGAGTACAACTGACCTGCAGGAAGTGACTGGTGTTTTGGGACTGGTTGTAACCTGAATATTGTGATTTTTGGGGTGAAGTGACCATCTATCACATAGTCCAGCCTGCCTGGATGGCAAGATAAACTGGAATGCCCAAGGGGACTGTCTGTGACTCCATGGTAAGACTGTTGGAGAGCTTTAGGAGTTAACACTTGTTACTGGTTTGGTGAAATCTTTTTATAGAACATACAACTAGTTTGGTGTGTCTTCCCTGCTTTTTGACAGTTTGCCCTGAGGTTGGCACTCATGGTTGTGAGCCACTCCAGATAGCATGACAAACACGAGTTGTGAAAATTGACACACACACGTACATGGAATTTTGAGCATTCATTCATTGGCACAGCTTCTGCTGCTATTAGCAAAACTTAAGATGTTGCTGTTCTTTTCCCCTTTGCCCCTGCCTCCCTTCTCTTGCTCGCTTGGCATTAGAGTCGACAGCTGTGGTCACAGATAGGGAACACTCTGTAGTTGCATGATTAAATACCAGAACCTGGTTTCCTGGGTAATAGTACTACTAACTAAGCCAGCACCCACTGAAGGAGCTTCAGGCTAGAGAGTAGCAAGATGGCTTGCAAAATAGTCATGTGCCAATTTGTAAGAAAATTGCAGTGCAAGACCTTCATATTCTGCAGCAGCACAAAAAGACTTTGTTGGATGTTCATGCACAAAGGTAGTTTAAGGCCTAGCAACTGGTGGCAAAGAATTGCATCACTTTCCTCCTATGACGGTTGGAATTTAGGATGCACCAAACTATTCTCTTGATGCATCAGCTAAACAGATGGGAAATACTGTTATAGGGTCTCTGAGTAATGCATTAGCCACCTGTACTGGGATAAAGAGAGAAAGATGAGTAATATTACATGTAACTCTAATATACTCCCCTTAGCCTGAGGTGCAGGATCTCTCTCTGTTGGAAACACAGGCCAGAGCTCTCTCTCTTCAAGACTTAAAAGATATTATACAGAGTTAGGCCATTGTATGACAGTCTCTAAGGTTTAATGAATGAAGATTTTATATATATATATATATGTGTATATATATATATATGTATATATATATATATATATGTGTGTGTGTGTGTGTGTGTGTGTGTGTATATAATCATATACAACCAGCACTGGAAATACTTACCACATAAAAACAAAATTATTAATAACTATATTGGTGTTTTCCACATAAGATTCACCATTCTGTTGTAATTAAATAATTTTTATTATGGGATGTATCTTAGTACAGTGGTTTTCAAACTCTCTTTCTGGGGACCCAGTTGAAGAAAATTATTGATGACCGTGACTCAATGGACCTGGGGATGAGGGGTTTGCGGTATGGGAGGGGCTCAAGGCTAGGGCAGAGAGTTGGGGTGAGGGCTGCAGGGTGGGGCCAGGAATGAGGATTCAAGGTGTGGGAGGGGGCTCTGAGCTGGGGTAGGGAGTTGGAGTGCGGAAGGGGGTCAGGGCTCTGGGGTGGGGCTGGCATATGGGGTGCGGAAGGGAGTCAGGGTTCTGGGGTGGGGCTGGGGATGAGGGGTTTGAGGTGCTGAAAGGGGTTTCATGTTCAGGGGCGGGGTTCAGAGCTGGGGCAGGGGATTGGGGCATGGGGTTTGGGGTATGGACTTAGCTCCGGTGGCTCCTAGTCAGGCTTCCTACCTGTCCTGGCGCCGTAGATTGTGTTGCGCCCTGGCAGTGGCCAGCAGCAGGTCCAGATCCTTGGTGGAGGCGTGCAATATCCCCCTCCGCCCAGTTGGAGTGTGGAGCCGGTGTTCAGGATGGGGGCAGCTCACGGAGTCCTGTGGCCCCCCTGCCTAGAAGCCAAACCCGCTGCTGGCCACTTCCGGGGCACAGCACAGTGTCAGAGTAGGTAGGCAGTAGCCTGCCTTAGCTGGGCTGCACCGCCAACAGGACTTTTAATGTCCCGGTTGGCAGTGCTGACCAGAACGACCCAGTGCCTGACATGCCATAACCCAGTACTGGGTTATGACCCGAACTTTGAAAAACACTTCCTTAGGACATATACCTACACATTACTTCTGATCTTCTTAAGGTGATGACTTCACAGTCTCTCTTCAGCAGTGTCACCAACCGGTAGATCACAATCGACTGGTCGATCCTAGAGCCTCTGACAGTCAATCATGGTCTCTGGCCACTAACAATCCAGCAGCAAGGGGGGTTAAGACAGGCTCCCTGGCCCCGTGCCACTCCTGGACCTGGAAGTGGCCAGCATGTCCCTGTGGTGACGTGGCCCCGGGGGGCAGGATGTCTCCCTGCACTGCTAGTGTCTGCAAGCACCGCCCCTGTAGCTCCCATGTCCAGGAACAGGAAACAGAGGCCAAAGGGAGCTATTGGAGAGGGGTACTGTACAGAGCCACATGCCCCCACCCCCAAGGAGCCGCAGGGACATGCCAGCCGCTTCTGGTAGCGGCGCAGGGCCGGGGTAGGCAGGGAGCCTGCCTTTTGCCCCGCTGACCAGGAGCCACCCAAGGTAAGCACTGCCCAGCGGGACCCCACACCCAAATCCTCTGCCCCAGCTCTGATCCCCCTCCTGTACCCTGCATCCCGACTCTCTGCCCCAGCCTGGAGCCCTCTCCTGCACCCAAACTCCCTCCCAGAGCTTGGACCTCTCGCCCGCTCCTGCACCCCACCCCGTGCCCTGCCAGGTTCAGCCTGGAGCCCACTCCCACACTCCAAAGTCCTTGGCCCCAGCCCAGAGCTCGAACCCCAGCCCAGTGAAAGTGAGTGAGGATGGGGGAGAGTGAGTGATGGATGGAGTGAGCAGGGTGGGGCCTCGGGAAAGGGGCGGGGTAGATCCTGGGTTGCACTTAAATTCAGATAGTTATCTTGTGTGTAAAAAGGTTAGAGACCACAGCTCTACAGCGTGGCATAAGTGTGTGTGTGTGTGAGAGAGAGACACTTGAACTCCTTAGAGCCAGAGAAGAATGGCAGCCCCACAGTTCCCATCCACACTTCTCACTCTCCTCAGCAAAACACTCCAAAAATCCTCAAGGACAGCAGCAATTCCTGTGCATTAATCAGCTGTTACCAATCTCCTCAGCTTTCAGTCAGGGAATCTTTAGCCATTATCCAAGGTGGCACATGTACTGGAGTTGGAGTGGAAAGATGGTCTAGTGATTATGGCACTAGGCTAAGTCTTGGGAGATCTGAGTGCAGTTACCTGCTCTGTCACAGTCTTCTGTGGGAACTTGGGCAAGTCACTTAGCCTCTCGGTGCCTCAGTTCCCTGTCTAAAATGGTGGTGATAGTACCCTAACTCACAGGGGTGTTGGGAGGATAAATGCATTAAAGATTGAGGTGTTCAGATAATACAGACCTATATTAGTCTGCCATATCTTCTTTGCCTCTGCTTTGCCCCATTAGTTGGGATCAGTGGTCCTTCTTTTTCATCTCCAAAGATTCCTGTTGAGTGAGTCTTCCAAGCTGACACTGACCTTCTTTGTGTCCTCCTTCAGTGTCTCAAGTCACCTTTTTCTGGGTCTTCCTTTTAGTCTTTTTCCTGGGATTACTAGATCTTGTACTCTGACCAGCATATCCCATGTTTTGTCTCACATTACCCAGCCATCTCAGTCGATGTTCCCTCAGCTTTTCCGTGATGGGATCTGTGAGGGGTGTGGGCCCTTTGGGGTATCACCTGATGTGCTGGGGTTTAATTGAGCCTCCCCCTACCCAGCCTCGTCTGCCAGCCTGGGTCCCCTTTACCTGACCTTGCTGGGTTAGGATCACAAGCCTCTTCCAGACAAGCACATAAGCAGAGCCACACCCCACTGCAGACACAGCCTGAAATCAGCTCTGTGAGAGAGGTCTCCCCCAGCACTCACATTCCCACTCCCTTTAAGGGGGTACAAACAAAAAGATTTTATGAAATTTGTCCCCTCCCTCAACGTGGAGGGAGATATGCACAACTTCTTCCCCCCCCCCCCATTAGAAATTACATAAACTGGGTTCTATTATAAACAAGCAACAAGTTTATTAACAACAAAAGGTGAGTTTTAAGTCAATATAAGAGATAAGACAGAACAGAGCAGATTATTGAGCAAATAAAACAAAGTACGCAAGCTAAACTCAATATACTAAAGAAACAGATTCCAAAATTTAATTTCTTACCCTAAATGTTACTTTTTAGGCAGGTTGCAAAGTTTCTGTGGTTCAGAATTCCAGTTATATTTCTTTTCAGATTGGACCCCCGTCTCAGTCAGGACTCTTTCCTCCTCCGCCCCGCCCCCCACACTTTTTCCCTTCAGGTGGCTTTAGCAATCTTTCTTCTTGGGCAGACAAGCCATGGAGAGGTGGAGTCTGGTTTGCCTTCCTCCCCACCCTTAAATAGGATTTACACAAGATGGGAATCCTTTGTTTTCCACAGTATCACAGCGTTTGAGTCAGTGGCAGTATGGAGCATCCACAGGAAGGCCAGACCTTTTCACAGTCCATTGTCCTAGCAGTGGGCGTCACCCAAAGTAGCATAGTTGAAATACAGATACATAGTCAATATTCCTAACTTCAGACACAGAAATGATATAGAGTACTTGTGGCACCTTAGAGACTAACAAATTTATTTGAGCATAAGCTTTCGTGAGCT
This sequence comes from Dermochelys coriacea, assembly GCF_009764565.3. NCBI lineage: Eukaryota > Metazoa > Chordata > Testudines > Dermochelyidae > Dermochelys > Dermochelys coriacea. The sequence continues at coordinate 245,635,560 of NC_050068.2, forward strand.
ACAGCTCACTTCATCGGATGCATTTGGTGGAAATGCATTTGCATCCGATGAAGTGAGCTGTAGCTCACGAAAGCTTATGCTCAAATAAATTTGTTAGTCTCTAAGGTGCCACAAGTACTCCTTTTCTTTTTGTGAATACAGACTAACACGGCTGCTACTCTGAAACCTGTCAGAAATGATATAGGCATACAAATAGGATAATTATGTTCAGTAAATTATAACCTTTCCAATTATATCTTACAAGACTCCTCTTGCCTAAAGTATATCTGTTATATCATATTCATATCATAAGCATATTTTTATAAAGAATATGGAGTGAAGCATCACAGGGACTACTTGCGTCACAGCTTGTACCATTTCATTGTCACCTATCAATTCTCCTCTTACCCAGTTCCACCTGAGTATTCTCATTTCGGCAGTGTGAGGTGGTAGTTTCTCTGTTCCTTGCTGGCCAGCATTCTAACCTGCGCGTCGTGGCTTTGGAACGGGAATGGATAGGAATTTGCAGAGAGAATTGTCTAAGGTCTACACAGACATGAGGGAAAATATCAGGTCTAGTTTTGGGCTTCTGAAGCCCAATGTCACTTGTAAAGCATTTCAGACATCAGTTAACATTGGGAGGCAGTGTGGCCTAATGAACAGGGTACTGCCTGGGTTTTAGTCCTAGCTCTGCCACGGATTGACACCACGGGTAAGCCACTTAGCCTGCCTGTGCCTCTTTCTCCTCCTACCCTTTGTCTATTTCATCTATTTAGACTGTAATCTCTTTGGGGCAGGGATTCTTATTACATGTTTGTACAGTAGCTACAACAATGGGGCTCCAATCTCTCCAGCAGTCTCTAGGTACTAATAAAACAAATTATTAGCAATAGTTTGGTTTATTTTAATTTATAACTATAGTTTTTTTTGTTCTCTTTTTTTAATATCAGCTTAGTTCTTTTATATCAATTTATATAGCTCAGCAGTGCAGTGAGGATGAAAGGAATTGAGGATCCAGGAATGAAGGGCAGCATTGAGTGGTCTCACGGTGTGTAGCATCATCTGCAGGGAAATTGTAAGATTTATCACAGTGGGTTCCAATAGAGGGCTTCTCATCCTCCTATAGGAATTGCTAATAGGCCTGCAGGATCAGGGCTAGTTAGCGGAATATAAGAGCAGTATTGTCGGAGAAGGAGGGGAAAAGGTTGGTTGGTTGTTTTTTTTTCTTTCGCTCCCCCCCACCCCATAGTAAGTCTGTTGAATTGGAAATTCCCCATGCTTAAGCTGGATCCAGATACTGGGTGATTTGGCATCAGTTTACAAAAAATCCTCTTCCATTTTCCAAAGCACTGTAAAGTATGAATGACAGAGTTTTGGAGGGCAAGGCAGTGGTGAAAGGCTGAACTTGTAAACCAATCCCACCCACAAAATATTGGTAAACTGATAGGCATGCTCTGTTACTAAATAGGGCTCTTATTATTTTGAATGAGAATGACATGCAATTAAAGCCTTAATGTATGCCTTCAAGGCTCTTTCTTCTCTGCAGGCAAGACTGCTATCAATTACCCTTGAAAAGCCACTTCCCTGCTCTTCCTGTCCTCAAAATAATGTCACTGAGGATTGTGCTAGGAGTGCTCCATTGGGCCGCAACATGTGTCAATGCAGGTTTCTTGCTAGATGGGTATGGTCAGGTGAGATGAGTAGCTTGTTACTACAGTCCAAAGTGCATTTTCTAGACTCTTCTCTCTGTTTCATATTCAGACTGCCTGTGGAGAACAGAAAGAAAAGGAGTACTTGTGGCACCTTAGAGACTAACAAATTTATTTGAGCATAAGCTTTCATGAGCTACAGCTCAGCTTTTGGCTGCTGAATCAGCTTTAGTCTTACTGGATGCAGAGACGGAGAACCCAGCAGAGGCTCTAACAACAAAAGCAAGGAATTGCAATATTCTTGTGGAATAAAACCCTAAATTAGGAAATTAGAACATTTTTAGGTGAGGCAAAGCATAGTAGCTCCAGAAAATGCAGCAAGTGTTCCAACAGAGTAGGTATGAAACCTTTTCCGGTGGAAATAAACCATCCTTTGGAAAATTGTTCTGCCAATTATTTTTGTTCCATACTAGCATTGACTTAGTTTACCTAACACTCCAACATTCTTGTATTGTTTTATTAATAAGATTTAAATTATTAACAGCTGTTTTGTTTGCTTATGACATAATATAAATCTCAATCTATCCAGTGTGGTTTGGAAATTAATTCATTAGAAAAAAAAAGACTGAATGAGTGCACTCAACCCTTCTGGAAATTATTTAGGTGAAGAATAAATCTAGAAGATAATTGTGTCCATAACTGTTGAGAGCTACTTTAATAGACTTTAAGTTGAGCTTTGTGTGATCTTATTCTTCAGCATTAAACCTGCCCAAAATATTAGGCGTAGACCCCATCAAGGTTAAATCCAGATGAAAGCTTTTGTTGTGGTGCAGTGCCTTGTTTAAATGGCAAAACACCTGCTTAGGCATGCCCAGTAAGTGCTAGAAGCTTATATGTCCCTTTTATTAAGGATTTGCAAGGCTGAAGCACAAAGAGTGATTGTTACCCAATAAGTGGTAGTCACACACTCTACCAATAGCCTTAGGAGAATTGGTTACCATGGAATCCACCATCTGGAATGTGATTATCCTTACTGTGTTGGGGACTGGCAAAAGCAGGGGAGCGTGTGCTGTCTGCAATTATCTGCAATGGAGTGTGTTAATGGAAGCTTTGAATTAGTAAACTGGAAGAGCACATAAAGGGATTTTACCAAAACTATTAATGATCTCTAGTCAAGAGGAGTAAATGCAGCTTTTATAAGGTTAGTACTAAATGCACAATATATATAAATTTTTTGTAATATTGATGCAATATATGGTTTCGTGATCTAGAGATGAATAACTATTAGTCATTCAGTCTAACAATTTTTATCAGTAAAGATTGGAAATATTAAAGTTCTAAAGATTCTTTTGTCTCATTTTAAGTAGTTGATTTTGGATCTCTGAAGTAGGAAATGAGAATAATAACTAGCCGAATTGGGGCAATTCGTACCTCTTTTCTATGTGGAAATACTGTTCATTGGTCCCATTACACATTGAACTAATTGACTGACTGATTTACACACCTTTTAATGTTAATTGCTTTTTCTTTGAGTGGCTTGTGGTAAGCTTCACATTTGTTTTTGTTTTTGGAAGGGGGGATTGGGATGGGGGTGAGGGGGCATTCAAATGGAGGTACCAGTATAATAGATACATGGTTGTGACTTAGAACATGAAATGGTAGTCGAATGCAAGATCAATTCCCCCCCCCCCCACCTTCACTGCCACCCTGAATTCACTGACCGATTAAACATTTAGAATCTTTATTTTGTAACAATATGCAGTTCAATTATGCAGTGACTTTGCACGAGTTCTCAGGGTGCTGGTGCTGTGCGTGTGGAAACAATATGACAGTGCTTTCATTGCAGGGTTTCAGTAAAAGCAAGTGTAAAATTAGGGAGACGCACTTTCATTTATAAGGCTCCTTTCTTCTGTACCCATGGAGTCCTTTTTAAACAATGTTTTGGTTGTGCTGTAGGAGGTAGGTATAACAAATGCTTGATTTAACATTATTTATATACAATTAAAATTACTGTTGCCTTTATGCAAGGGGCTTCTAAAAATATGTCTTAAATCGCTATTGTACCAAAAATAGTCATTTAAGATAGTGTCTCTTCTGCAAGGATTTCTGGCCATGTTTTGGGATTTTCTTTTGAAATAAAGTGCTTATGCTGCATGCATTTTACCAAGACTGCCATTTTTATTTTGTATGGGGGAGGGCAGCACTAAAGCCTTTTAATTATGCCATGTCAGTCTTCCTCATTCCACTGATCTGCTGTCTGTGCTCTTAAAATGTCAGTAGGTTGAAAATGACATGGTTAATAAGATCAACAGTGTGCAAAATAACAGTTAAAAATGGTGAATTTTTAATCTGGCAGTGTTGTGCATTTTTTGTAAAGTCTTGTAGAACTGAACACGTAGTTCTTCTCCCTGGAGCAGTTATGGAGGCAGTGCTACAGTATATGTCATGTAGAACACACAGTAGCATGATTGCATATGTGCTCTGGAGGTAGATAGATAGGCTTAAAGTCCTTTTAATTGTATAAAGGAACAATGCTGTGCTTATACATGGTGAAAGTGGGAGAGTAGTTTTGGTAGGGACTGTAATACCTTTTGTAATACTTAAATGGTTTTGCTTTTGGACAGATCCCTTCCTCCTTCATAATTAAGTGTTCTCCAATTGAACAGTGTCATTTATCTAGAGCTTGTTTTATTGGACTTAAAGTTGTGGTGCACTTGTTCATGTGTACCACTTTATTTGTACTACTATTATTATTATTATATTTGGGTGCTATTTAAAAGAGAGACTGGCTCACGTAGTTGGAAAGACATGAGACTTTCACCATTAGGACATTATGGACTTGAACTGGGTCAAAACTAATGATCAAAAGTTATGTCAAGGTAATTTTGTGGCTTATGTGAAATGAGTTGTTGGTCCCAGTTCATTTCCTACTGGACGGTGTCAGTCATAGAATTCACCATCACCGTTGCCAATGAGGAGATAACGGTGTAAGTGTAGACAGAGAGGCCAACGATGGAATGGAATGGACTTAAAAGTGGCTTATTGTGTGATTTTTTTGCTATATGATTTGTATGGAATTTGTACTGCCACTGCCTGTGTTCTAACTGTTTCCAGAGTAAATAGAGGACTTCACAACTGACATTCTCTCAGATGCGTCTCTGAATTTTAAATGACAGCGATGAATATGGTGTAAATGTCTAAATATACTTCCAATTTTTTAAAAAATATTTTATTGAAATTTATATAAGAGATTGCAAAATATGTGAATTTTTTTTAACTTTGGTCACTGTGTCAGTCTTGATCTGCAGACAGACTGATTTAAAGACCAGTCAGTAATTAATCCATTAAAGCTTTCTGGCCATTCATAAGAGATGGAGTTTTTTTTCCATCTTCTGGATGCTACGAATAATGTTGAAATACGTGGACATTGATTCTTATGGAATCAGTTACTTTAATGTATTGTGGACAACACATGTAAATGTCCCTGACCTTCTTACTTGATTCAGTGACAAATGAGGGCTACAGCAATGCTTTTATCCAATGCACAGTCATAAGGGAGACCTATCCTGGAATGCTGGCTGTCTTGGTCAGCAGAGTGAATAGGTTGCACTGAGCCCCTCTGAGGAGGAGTTCCCTAAAGAAGGACTCTGTCGCCCCTTGGAATTCCTCCCTAAAAACTATCCCAGAGCAACACTGCTACCTTTATTGGAGATCTACATGAGGGAAAGATCACCTTTACTGCATCTTGCCACAATTTCCTTCCCCTCCTCACCCAAAACCACCAACAAAAACTACTCCAGGATGCATTTAATTAGTGAACAAAAAAGACATAACCAACATACTATGGCCAGAAATGTATGTATAGTGTAGGTACTTGAGACATTTCTTAAGTCTCATTTGCAATATCTCTGTATATTAAACTATAAAGGAAGCCTGGCATTGAATAATGGGTTTGATTCAATGTAAAGGAGTCTAAAGGGCTTGCCAGCAAACTGACCCAATTGTTTCCCACAAACAGACAAGTCTTTCTGCTTTTTGTTTGATGCATTATTCTGGAATGCTGTCTGACATGACTTGGATTTATGCATTGCATCCAGGCTGTTAGCTTGCAGAGTTTGTAAACAAGTTTAGTTTTGATACATTTTTCTACTGTTTAACTGATATGTTTTGAATTAAAAAAACAAAACAAAACCCAGCTTGTGGGATGCTCCTTGGGGATGCTCCTTAGCTTCAAGGTTAAAGCTGGCAATCCTCTTTCAATAGTCACTGTTTGGGAAAGTCATGGTGTCTGTTTACAAGCCACTCTCTTTGCAACTTGTGTGAGATAATGGAAGTCTAGGGATGTTGGATGTGGGAAGAAAAACCTGCTGACATGATTGTTGCTACTGTTGGTCAATTTGTAAATCCTCTATATGAAATTACTTCTACCTTCCATGCCTTTTTTTTTTATTTAAAAATACTGCTGATGTCTGCATTTTCTCCCCTCTCAAATTAGAAATTGCTATACAGGGATTTAGGAAATTTGTGAAATAGCTTAATTTGGTTGAAAGCAAATCGGTGCTCTTGGTGTGATGAGATTTTGCCTAACTACAGCTAAATATAAGAGCCTCAGAGAGTGGCAGTGAAGGATTAAAAATACACCTATACATTTATAATAGAATTTTTGGTGTTTTACAAGGGATTTGTATTGAGTAGGGAAGAATATAATGCTTTTTTACCCTCCATTAGCAACATCTAACTGAAGATTTGGAGGACCAAAATTGCTTTATAAACCAGAGTAAATTCTCACAATTTACTTGTGAGGTAAGTAGCCTTCTTCCCATTTTGCACATAGGGAAACAATACAGAGGGTAAGTGGGTTGGTAAAAGAGTCAGGAATAGAATATTAAAGTGAGATTATAAAAATAATGTTGCTTTTTATCAACCAGTTGCTCTGCTATATATAATTAACCAGTAGTTAAATGCAAGATGATGATACTTAGAATGCCATGAACATGGAACAAAATAGTGTGTTTATTGTATGTAAGAAATGACTGCGCAAACTGGCTACTTGAGTATTTAAATCACACAGTCCTAAAACCTAACCTTGGAAACGCTTATGCATGATGGTAATATGAGTAATCCCTCTTGAGTTCCAAAGGGCTATTCATGTGTGTAAATACTCTCATGCTTAGGATCAGACTGCTAGTTAGTAAAATGTTTTTAGATTGATTGATTGATTGAGAAACACATTCATAAATCACAAGCACATCAAATAAAGTTGTTGATACAGGTGTGTTCAGGCCGGGTCAAGAATTGCATACGCAATGAAAAATAGTTGCCTGGCTTTTGGTTGGAGCTGGTCAAATTGCATTCTCTCAACTGAAAATTCAATTTAATTTGGGTTTTTTTGGCTTTAAGAATAGAGACTGATCTCATTAGTACTCTGTATATTTCAGACAAATTGGTTTTCAGACTGTGGGTCATTTGTGAATAGCTTATGAATATTTCATTTTGACTCTTCCCTATTCATGGCATGTATTTGGTTCATGATACTTCTTCCTGATTGGCCAGCTAAAACTTAGCTGAAGAATGCCAAGTACATTATCAATTTGTGAAACTTCAGGGATTCATGACCATTTTTATGAATTTCTGATGGTTATCTTAATACTTGTAAGTAATAATATGACTCCACAAGTAGCAGCAAATCTAAACTGAGCTGTTTGTTCACAAATCTGTGGTTCATTATTAGACCAGCTTTACTTTTTACACAATTGTCGGGGGAGCTTAACTTTATTACCAAAGGCAAAAACGTGCAAGACGGAAATTTTCATTTCAGATACGATGACTGATGCCATCATATTATAAGCTGCCTTTTAATGACTAGAATTGTGGAAATAATTGAGCTGCAGTAATTGCTGTGCTGGCTATTTTTGCTTCATGCTAGGAGCCTATTCCTGCAAAGGGATGCTACAACATCATACCATAGGGATCATCCTTAAATGAAAATAATTTTTCCACAGTTGTTTCTATTAGGAGCCTTTGCTGTAATTTTTAACCTGTTCTCAGCAGTCTATTTAGAGACTTTTCTATACAGTCACTGACGGGCTTTGGACCATGGTTTTTACTGATACCTGTTGTGTTTAAGAAAACAGCACTACACACTGTTAAAGATTTCATGTAGCAAGTGGACAATCTCTGTTTAAACCACATTCTGGATCGCCAAATTCATTTATACTAGTAAGAGTTATGGACAATATGTTTAAACTTGGATGCTGATTAGACATCCAAATCCATATTTAATTGCCTAAATGAAAGGCCTGTTTTTTTTGTTTTTTTTTAAAGTAGTGCTGAGTACCCACAGTGCTCTCTGACTTCAGTGGAAGTTGTGGATGCACCACAACTCTGATGATCTGGCTCTTTGGGGTCGTAAGTATGGATTTGAATGCTGAGTTTGAAAATGCTGATTGTTGTACTTCTATACAGAAGTTTCCATCCACAGCTGTTACACAAACATCAGTTGCAAAACACCCCGTTTGAAGTAGGTATGCAATCTTTTCTCTGTTACAGAAGGGAAAATAAGGCACAGTTTGATTTGCCCAAGGTCACAAGTCGAACAGTCGGCACTAGACTTCAAACACCTGAATCCCAGTCCTGTGCTTGAAGCACTGTATCCTCCTCTGTATATTGAGGTTTTTCATTTTGGTTGATTGGCTTGGCTTTTAGCAACATGAAGTCCATGTACTATCCACTGGAGAACTGTAGGCCATCTTTACTGTTACCAGGTTCTCCATATATTTGTGGGCAGCAGGGTTATCTAAAGAGTTTCTTCAGATGAGTAATAGAAAAGACTAGTCATCCTCCTACAGACTGTTGTTAATCACTTTGTAGTAACCTTATCTTCCAGGGCAGTAATTCCAGATTTGGGGTTTCCCTTGTTAATGTCTCGCCCCCCTTGCACTCTAATTCTAAATGCGCTTTGTGTGATATTCAAAATCAGGTCAGGCTTCTGTGCTGGAGGATCTTTTTTCAGTGATACTAAACTTCATAAGCTGCCTACGCTTGCTTTTATATGAAAGTGCAAGTCTGATGGTCCTTAATCTGCATTCCAATACTTGTATACTAAATATTTTCATAACAGAATAGTAGACTAGCAGTAAGTTTCCCAGTTGCTCAGACTGAGAATGTCTCCAAGCAGAATACCTTATACTGGCTTTCCTTTTTTATTGTTATCATTAATAAATAATTGTGCCTAGTGGACGAAGCTGGGATGGGACCCCATTGTGTTAGGTACCTATACAAACACATAGTGACAGTCCCTTGCCCCGAAGAATTTACAAAGTAGACAAGAAGGGAAAGGGTTCGAGGGGAAAGTGCGGACAGACAGATGAAGAGACTTGCCCAAGATACTTCAGCATGTTAGTGGCAGAAGGAGATTTAGAACCTGAATCTCTAATTTCTGTCCTGTGTCCTAAGCATGCAATCTCTTTTATTGCATCTATTACAGTAGAACTTCAGGTTTCAGAGTAGCAGCTGTGTTAGTCTGTATTCGAAAAAAGAAAAGGAGTACTTGTGGCACCTTAGAGACTAACAAATTTATTAAAGCATAAGCTTTCGTGAGCTACAGCTCACTTCATCGGATGCATTTGGTGGAATGCATCCGATGAAGTGAGCTGTAGCTCACGAAAGCTTATGCTTTAATAAATTTGTTAGTCTCTTAGTAGAACTTCAGAGTTACGAGCACCTCGGGAATGGAGGTTGTTTGTAACTCTGAACGTTATGGTTGTTCTTTCAGAAGTTTACAACTGAACACTGACTTTACTATGCAGAAGAAAAATGCTGCTTTTTACCATCTTAATTTAAATGAAACAAGCACAGAAAGTTTCCTTACCTTGTCAAAACTTTTTTTAAATTTCCTTTTATTTTTTAGCAGTTTATATTTAACACAATACTCTTCTGTATTTGCTCTTTTTTGTTGTTTTTGGTTTTGTTTTGTTTTTTGTCTCTGCTGCTGATTGTGTACTTCCGCTTCCAAATGTGGTGTGTGGTTGACCGGTCAGTTCGTAACTCTAGTGTTTGTAACTCTAAAGCTCTACTGTATTCCTTCTTTTAATAAAGAAACTTCTGATGCTCCTGAAGATGAATAATAATTCAACAAATTTATATGTTTATAAGTAAAATTGCTTGGTGATAGCTGCCTGTCTGGTATTTGATCAGTTTTTAGTATGGAGATTGCCTTGGTTAGGCCTCCATACTGGTGAGCTTTCTGAGAGGGGTGTCTTGACATGGTAGTGTGTGTTCAGTACCCTGAATAATAATGCTGAAGTATAGGGGCTTGCTGAGCTATCAAAGGGCTTCATCTAGATGATCTAATACCACCCTTACTTTCTCAAAAGTCCTGTTTTATTACTTCAGACTAATGTAATTGCTCCTTGGAAATTGCATGTTTTAGGTTCTTATGCACCAGTTCTCTTCAATAGCTACTGTATGTGCCATTGCTTGGGGCCATATTCTGGTGTTATGATTGGACATTTACTATAATCCACATGACCCATTTTTGCCCTTTGGTCCTGTTGTGACAATTTTCTGCTCTGTCTATAAATGACTAAATTTTAATCTACTGCAGAGAAACTTCTCTCTAGCTATGAATGGGTGGTTTATTATAAAATGTGTCTGGGTAGAGATCTGAGGTTCTCTTAAGAACAGACGTTTGATAATAACGTGGAGTCACGTTTAATTCTCTTTTATCTAAAAATGTATTGCTTCATAAATCCTAACACATGAAAATTGTGGTGGTCTGTTAAGGATAAAACATTCACTTTCCTTAGTAGATGCAGGGATCATTGTCTGTCAGTGCTTACTAACAAAAGAAGTTTGTATTACTGCAGTGGTCTTTCTGCCAGCATCCTGATTTTGCTAAATGCTCTTTTTCACCTGGTTCAGAATACTGTAGCTGGTTTCCAACATGCTGCAATGATTCTTGCTTGAGTTTTGATTTTTGCATTAAGCTTTTTGTATAAGATAGCACCAATACCTCAAACGTGTCTTCAAAGCAGGGGTGGGCAAACTTTTTGGCGCGAGGGCCACATCTGGGTGGGGAAATTACATGCACGGCTATGAATGTAGGGCTGGGGCAGGGGGTTGGGGTGCAGGAGGGGGCGCACAGTGCGGGAGAGGGCTCAGGGCAGTGGTGCAGGGAGGGGTGTGGGGTACAGCAGGGAGCTGGGGTGCGGGGTACAGGAGAGGTTCGGGGTGCAGGCTCCAGCCTGGCGTGGCTCCGGGGTGGCAGCGATATGCACCGGGATCAGGGCAGGCGCCTTGCCAGCCCCGGCCCTGCGCCGCTCTGGGAAGTGGCGGGCGCCACATCCGTACAGCCCCTGGGGGTGGGGCGCAGAGGGCTCTGCACACTGCTCTTGCCTGTGGGTACCTACCCCAAAGCTACCATTGGCTGTAGTTCCCTGTTCCTGTCCAATGAGAGCTTTGAGGGAGGTACCCCAAGAAAGAGCAGTTCACAGAGCCCTCTGTCTGCCCTCCCCGAGGAGCCGCAGGGACATGGTTCTCGCCGCTTCTGGGAGTGGCGTGGGGCCCATAGTGCCACGGGGTGGCAGTCCTGCAGGCGGGATCCAAAGCCCTGATGAGCCGGATTCAACCCATTAGCCATAGTTTGCTCACCCCTGCTTCAAAGCCTGCTGACCTTGTTTTACTTTTAGCTTTGCTGGTAAGCACCAGGTCATTAACAGAATATTTGACATTTTCACAAGTTGCAGGGATGCTCTTTCTCAGTACTTTGTAGAGCTAAAACTTTAGCTAGTAGGCCACTTAATCTTTATTTCCCTTTTGTTTTCTTTTTATTGTAAAATGCCTTCTCATGCTTTGGGTAAATTATTCTATACAAATTGGAAGATGTTGCTGCAATCTGCTAATGCTGACTAATGCACTTGCATCTTGAGTATGGATGTTAGAGTAGAGCAGTCTATAACCAGTTATGTAGTGGACTGAGGTAAAGATAAAGAGGAGAGAGGCAAGCAATTTGTGAAAATCCACTTGATCTAACTAGGTTTTTCAATAAGATACAGTAGTATGTTAGTCTGCTGATCATGTTTCGGTTTATTCATATTCTTCCCATATATTTCAATGCAAATATTGCAAAACCAGTTTGTTTAAAATCTATCTAGACAGATTTGATCCAGCTCGGTTTCAGAAGAGAGTAAAACTTGTATCTTTGATTTTGGTAAGAAAGCAGAAAATGAAATTTAAATAAGCTTGTAGCTTATAGGAAATATATTTTGTTCTTCAAGTTCCACAGAGCAGGGCCGGCTCTACAGTTTTTGCCACCCCAAGCAGTGAAAAAAAAACTGCCGTCGCGGACAGCAAAAGGAAGAAGCTGCCGTCGATTTGCCGCCATGGCCGGAGGAACTGCCACCCCTTTCTAACTGCCGCCCCAAACGCCGTCTTGGAACGCTGGTGCCTGGAGCCGGCCCTGCCACAGAGCTCGTCAAATAGATGGCAGCAGAGCAAATGTGAGAAAAGATCATTGATTGCTCTTTTGTTAAAATAAATGATAAGCCATTATTGAATGGCTGATGTAGGCTTAGATGTAGACAGTAGTCATTTCAAAGAAATTTGTGTAATTACTGCTGAAGCAATTTCTGAAAACTATTTGTGTTTACTTGATTCTTTCCTATATAAAACAAAAAGCAGGGTGGCCCTGGAAATGTGGTCTTGTATCTTCATCACCACAAGAACTACAAATATAAATGATGTAACAATATTTAGTTGTTAGTTTCACATAAAAGTGTTATCTTCTTTCTTTAGATGGATTTTCTCCTGGACTGTGTCTTATTAACTTCGTCTCAACCATTTTTAACTAGATATTTAAATTCAACTGGGGTAGATGGGATGACAGTTGTAGCAATTGTATATGTTAGGATGGCAGATTCTAGGTAGAAATGTGTAGAAATTCTGCTGTTTTACTCACTGACTCTGATGCCAGATTATGTGGGTTCTAATAGAGCCAAGCCAGACAAACAAAACAATTTGTACATCTGAGAGAGAAGGCAATAAGGGTGTGGACAGGCAATAAGTATCTTTAGATATAAGCCCCCTTAAGAACAGTTGAGCTCAGGAAAAACTTAAGATGAGGGTTTGTTTTTTTGTTTTTTTGTTTTTTTTAGATTTATTTTTATGGAGGGTAGGGGAGGAGAGCATTGTGCAGGGTGCTAAGGAAATTGATAGTAAGAGAACATCCTTATCGCAAGGAGTTTAGTTTAATTTAAGACAAAATATTATATGTGGGCATAAAATTGTTTTATGATGTTTACATGGATAGCTATATGCAAGCCTGTTTGTTTTTGAGTTGTTCATACACTTTGCTTACCTTATGTTTTGTTTAAGTTAACTCCAGACAACCACTATATTTGGATCAAAAAGAAAAGGAGTACTTGTGGCACCTTAGAGACTAACAAATTTATTAGAGCATAAGCTTTCGTGAGCTACAGCTCACTTCATCGGATGCATTTGGTGGAAAAAACAGAGGAGAGATTTATATACACACACACACACACACACACACACACACACACAGAGAACATGAAACAATGGGTTTATCATACACACTGTAAGGAGAGTGATCACTTAAGATAAGCCATCACCCACAGCAGGGGGGGGAAAGGAGGAAAACCTTCCATGGTGACAAGCAGGTAGGCTAATTCCAGCAGTTAACAAGAATATCAGAAAAAGAAAAGGAGTACTTGTGGCACCTTAGAGACTAACAAATTTATTAGAGCATAAGCTTTCGTGAGCTACAGCTCACTTCATCGGATGCATTTGGTGGAAAAAACAGAGTAGAGATTTATATACACACACACAGAGAACATGAAACAATGGGTTTATCATACACACTGTAAGGAGAGTGATCACTTAAGATAAGCCATCACCAACAGCAGGGGGGGGAAGGAGGAAAACCTTTCATGGTGACAAGCAGGTAGGCTAATTCCAGCAGTTAACAAGAATATCAGAGGAACAGTGGGGGGTGGGGTGGGAGGGAGAAATACCATGGGGAAATAGTTTAGAGTATAGTATAGAGTGGAAATCTGTCAACTTCATGAAAAAACTCGCACAGATACAGACAGACATCATCTTCCTCTCCAAATGCAAACAGATGGACATCATACCGAAAGGACTGAAGGTAAAAAATCCATTACAATCTACATACCACACAGACTATGCTGACAGCTTGTGCCACACACTCTCAAGGAAACTGCGGAACCACCTGATCAACATCCTCTACAGCAAACAGGGAAAGATTAAGAATGAGCTCTCAAAACTGGATACTCTCATAAAGAACCAACCTTCCACACAAACTTCCTCGTGGCTGGACTTTACAAAAACTAGACAAGCCATTTACAAAACACACTTTGATTCTCTACAAAAGAAAAAGGACACTAAGCTATCTAAACTACTATATGCCACAAGGGGCCACAACAATGGTTCCCGTAACCCACCCAGCAATATTGTTAATCTATCCAACTATACTCTTAGCCCAGCGGAAGAATCTGTCCTATCTCGGGGCCTCTCCTTTTGCCCCTCCACCCCCACGAACATGATACAGTTCTGTGGTGACCTAGAATCCTATTTTCGACGTCTCAGACTCAAGGAATATTTCCAACACACCTCTGACCAACATATTAACCCACAGAGACCTTCCTGCCAACACTACAAAAAGAAGGATTCTAGGTGGACTCCTCCTGAAGGTCGAAACAGCAGCCTGGATTTCTACATAGACTGCTTCCGCCGACGTGCACGAGCTGAAATTGTGGAAAAGCAGCATCGCTTACCCCATAACCTCAGCCATGCAGAACACAGTGCCATCCACAGCCTCAGAAACAACTCTGACATCATAATCAAAAAGGCTGACAAAGGAGGTGCTGTCGTCATCATGAATAGGTCAGAGTATGAACAAGAGGCTACTAGGCAGCTCTCCAACACCACTTTCTACAAGCCATTACCCTCTGATCCCAGTGAGAGTTAGCAAAAGAAACTACAGCCTTTGCTCAAGAAACTCCCTGAAAAAGCACAAGAACAAATCCGCACAGACACACCCCTGGAGCCAGGACCTGGGGTATTCTATCTGCTACCCAAGATCCATAAACCTGGAAATCCTGGACGCCCCATCATCTCAGGCATTGGCACCCTGACAGCAGGATTGTCTGGCTATGTAGACTCCCTCCTCAGGCCCTTCGTTACCAGCACTCCCAGCTATCTTCGAGACACCACCGATTTCCTGAGGAAACTACAGTCCATTGGTGATCTTCCTAAAAACACCATCCTAGCCACTATGGATGTAGAAGCCCTCTACACCAATATTCCACACAAAGATGGACTACAAGCCGTCAGGAACAGTATCCCCGATACTGTCACGGCTAACCTGGTGGCAGAACTTTGTGACTTTGTCCTGACCCATAACTATTTCACATTTGGTGACAATGTATACCTTCAAATCAGCGGCACTGCGATGGGTACCCGCATGGCCCCACAGTATGCCAACATTTTTATGGCTGACTTAGAACAACGCTTCCTCAGCTCTCGTTCCCTAATGCCCCTACTCTACTTGCGCTACATTGATGACATCTTCATCATCTGGACCCATGGAAAAGAAGCTCTTGAGGAATTCCACCATGATTTCAACAATTTCCATCCCACCATCAACCTCAGCCTGGACCAGTCCACACAAGAGATCCACTTCCTGGACACTACGGTGCTAATAAGCGATGGTCACATAAACACCACCCTATATCGGAAACCTACTGACCGCTATTCCTACCTACATGCCTCTAGCTTTCATCCAGATCATACCACTCGATCCATTGTCTACAGCCAAGCGCTACGATATAACCGCATTTGCTCCAACCCCTCAGACAGAGACAAACACCTACAAGATCTCTATCATGCATTCCTACAACTACAGTACCCACCTGCTGAAGTGAAGAAACAGATTGACAGAGCCAGAAGAGTACCCAGAAGTCACCTACTACAGGACAGGCCCAACAAAGAAAACAACAGAACGCCACTAGCCATCACCTTCAGCCCCCAACTAAAACCCCTCCAACGCATCATCAAGGATCTACAACCTATCCTGAAGGACGAGCCATCGCTCTCTCAGATCTTGGGAGATAGACCAGTCCTTGCTTACAGACAGCCCCCCAATCTGAAGCAAATACTCACCAGCAACCACACACCACACAACAGAACCACTAACCCAGGAACCTATCCTTGCAACAAAGCCCGTTGCCAACTCTGTCCACATATCTATTCAGGGGATACCATCATAGGGCCTAATCACATCAGCCACACTATCAGAGGCTCCTTCACCTGCGCATCTACCAATGTGATATATGCCATCATGTGCCAGCAATGCCCCTCTGCCATGTACATTGGCCAAACTGGACAGTCTCTACGTAAAAGAATGAATGGACACAAATCAGACGTCAAGAATTATAACATTCAAAAACCAGTTGGAGAACACTTCAATCTCTCTAGTCACTCGATCACAGACCTAAGAGTGGCTATACTTCAACAAAAAAGCTTCAAAAACAGACTCCAACGAGAGACTGCTGAATTGGAATTAATTTGCAAACTGGATACAATTAACTTAGGCTTGAATAGAGACTGGGAATGGATGAGTCATTACACAAAGTAAAACTATTTCCCCATGGTATTTCTCCCTCCCACCCCACCCCCCACTGTTCCTCTGATATTCTTGTTAACTGCTGGAATTAGCCTACCTGCTTGTCACCATGAAAGGTTTTCCTCCTTCCCCCCCCTGCTGTTGGTGATGGCTTATCTTAAGTGATCACTCTCCTTACAGTGTGTATGATAAACCCATTGTTTCATGTTCTCTGTGTGTGTATATATAAATCTCTACTCTGTTTTTTCCACCAAATGCATCCGATGAAGTGAGCTGTAGCTCACGAAAGCTTATGCTCTAATAAATTTGTTAGTCTCTAAGGTGCCACAAGTACTCCTTTTCTTTTTGAGAATACAGACTAACACGGCTGCTACTCTGAAACCTAAGAATATCAGAGGAACAGTGGGGGGTGGGGTGGGGGGGAGAAATACCATGGGGAAATAGTTTTACTTTGTGTAATGACTCATCCATTCCCAGTCTCTATTCAAGCCTAAGTTAATTGTATCCAGTTTGCAAATTAATTCCAATTCAGCAGTCTCTCGTTGGAGTCTGTTTTTGAAGCTTTTTTGTTGAAGGATAGCCACTCTTAGGTCTGTGATCGAGTGACCAGAGAGATTGAAGTGTTCTCCAACTGGTTTTTGAATGTTATAATTCTTGACGTGTGATTTGTGTCCATTCATTCTTTTACGTAGAGACTGTCCAGTTTGGCCAATGTACATGGCAGAGTCATTACACAAAGTAAAACTATTTCCCCATGGTATTTCTCCCCCCCCACCCCACCCCCCACTGTTCCTCTGATATTCTTGTTAACTGCTGGAATTAGCCTACCTGCTTGTCACCATGGAAGGTTTTCCTCCTTTCCCCCCCCTGCTGTGGGTGATGGCTTATCTTAAGTGATCACTCTCCTTACAGTGTGTATGATAAACCCATTGTTTCATGTTCTCTGTGTGTGTGTGTGTGTGTATATAAATCTCTCCTCTGTTTTTTCCACCAAATGCATCCGATGAAGTGAGCTGTAGCTCACGAAAGCTTATGCTCTAATAAATTTGTTAGTCTCTAAGGTGCCACAAGTACTCCTTTTCTTTTTGCGAATACAGACTAACACGGCTGCTACTCTGAAACCTATATTTGGATCAGACTCAGTGTGTACACTGTGTACTCCTGGGTGAATTCTGCACTACTGTGCAAGCGCAGACTTGATGTCCTCTGCAAATTTTACTCTTTTCCTGCAAAACAATTGATTCATGCACCCCTCTTGGGCAGCAGTCCCAAACGGGCATGTTTGGTTTGGGCGCAGGGGAGACATAAATCACCACCTCGGGGGGCAGGGCTGGGCTGGGCTGGGCTGGGCACGTATGTAAGACTTTGTCCCTTTTGCTTGCTATTGCGGCACACCTGGTGCAGAGGGGCAGGGCCCTGGGGTGTGTTTGGGGCAGGTCCGTCCATTGTACTCTGTCAGGGTCTGGTGCATCCTTCCTCAGAGTCCCTGTTCCAGGGTGGTTGGGGGCTGCAGGGTGATCACCAACCTCCATGCAGGTAGTGGCCTGTGTTCCCCATTGCCAAGCTGGAGCCTCACTTCCATTGCCCTTCTAATATATTGTCTGCAACAATTTAAATTCTAGACCAGTGACTGAGTAGTGGTATGCTGAGTATTATTTAGCCATGCCATTCACTAACCTCTAGCTTTAGGGCATTCCTTAAATGTCTCACCTGTTCTGGAGGTAGGCTTTCCCCACTCATCTTCTCAGGGACTTTTTTTTTTTATTAAGAGAAAACATTGCATACTCAAATGAAGCAAATCTAGTGAGCAGATTCATTGTGGTATTATAGTAATACATGGATGCACATTGGATAAATGTCAATATTTGCAATTGTGTCCCAATACTTAGGGCTTGTCTATATTAGAAAAGTTGTACAGTCTTAACTAAATTAATTAGAAATATGTGTAGTTAAATAGGTGATACCCCCTAATGTAGATGCACTTAAACCCATTTAATCCTTGTTTAGCAAATACTAGTAAATTACTAAATTAAACTAAACTGATTTAAGTGAGGATTAAACAGGTGTAAGTGAATCTACATTAAGTGAGAAGTACCACAACCATTAATATCCAAAACCAAAGTTTAAAAATCTTCCTGTAACTTGGCTTGTATTTAATCAATATGCACTAGTGCTACTAAAATAGAATGGACAAGCATTGTAAATAATAGCTACCTTTTTGGCAAATCGGAAATAAAAACACATAAGAGCATAAGAATGGCCATGCTGGATCTAGCCCAGTATCCTGTCTTCCAACAGTGGCCAATGCCAGGTGCTCCAGAGGGAATGAACAGAACAGGTTAATCAAGTGATCCATCCCCTGTTGCCCATTCCCAGCTTCTGGCAAACCGAGGCAACAGACACCATTCCTGCCCATTCTTGCTAATAGCCATTGATGGACCTATCCTCCATGAATTTATCTAGCTCTGTTATATTCTTGGCCTTTCACAACATCCTCTGGCAAAGAATTCCACAGGTTGACTGTGGGTTGTGTGAAGAAATACTTCCTTTTGTTTGTTTTTAAACCTGCTGCCTATTAATTTCATTTGGTGATCCCCAGTTTTTGTGTTATGAGAAAGGAGTAAATAACACTTCATTTACTTTCTCCACACCAGTCATGATTTTATCATATCTCCCCTTAGTTGTCTCTTTTCCAAGCTGAAAACTCCCAGTCTTATTTATCTCCCATCATATGAAAGCTGTTCCATACCCCTAATCATTTTTGTTGCCCTTTTCTGTACCTTTTTCAATTACAATATATCTTTTTTTTAAGATGGGGCGACAAAATTTGCGTGCAGTATTCAAGATGGGCATAGCATGGATTTATATAGAGGCAATATGATATTTTCTGTCATCTTATATCAAAACAGTTTTCACAAGTCTCTGAAATCAAACTTAGGTTAATGAGGAAGCCTAAGAAATGTTGAGCTATTAACTTCATTAACAAGCAGAAACCACTAATTGTAAAGTCTGCAAGTTAGATAACATTTTAAACCCAAGCTGACAAAGGCGAAGTCTGTCTTTGTTGGAGAGAATTGGCAAATGAACCACAAGTTTCCATTTTTTGTAGAGGATGCGAAAATGTTAAAGTAGTGGAAAACACTTTTTGTAGTAATAATAAAAGCAGTAAAGATAGTGAACATAATAAAATTATCACTACTAAAGGTTTTCTTCCTCCCCCCGCCCCTCCTGCTGGTAATAGCTCATCGTACGTGTTTTGTTCTTTGACCTTGCTTTCAATCCCTTTCATTTTTGTCAGTCAGAGAGGCTGTCTCATCTGTGCGAACACTAGGACAATTTTTCCAGTGCAGTTCTCCCTCTTCAGGGAAGGTTCTTGTCACCCTTAATATTGTGTCTTTCAGTTGTGTGACCTGGCAGCAGTTTGCAAAATAAAAATATCTTGTACTATCTCTGTGAATGTACCTGATGTTAGTCAAGAGATGAGCATGACCACTGAGATCTGTTGATTCATTAAATTGCAGTGTAAACCTTCTGCTTGATTTGACCTTTTTCTTGGAGCAATCTGAATGTCAGCTGACATATCGATATGGTAACTTATTGTATTATCTGAAAGGGGAACTTTTGCGATTTCATTGACTGCATTTACACCTAACATTACTTTCACATTTTCTTTTCTGTGATTGTATGCAGCTTTTTTGCCTTTACCACAAGCTCAGCAACCAAGTAACTTGCATCCAGCGCTTAATCAGAAACAGTTACGGTCTTTGGTCATTTGTACTTGTTTATCATTATGGTCCTTCAAACACTCAAATTATTCTTGTTGGCAAGGGACGGATGTTTGCTTGTAAGATGGTGTTTTAACTTATTTGGCCCCATGGCATGGCTTGAGAATTTCTTCCCACATACAAGACATTGTGGAAGAGGGCAAGATGGTTCACCTGTAAATAAAAATCCAAATAGCAAATAACTCCCACAGTAACGTCGGCTCACCACTTTGACTTTGCTGTGTTCACGTTCCATTTCGTCACTGAAAGTAGATGTGGAGGTGCTGGGCCAGAATCTTTCTTCAAACATTTCTCCATTTTTAAGTCTTCAATTCAAAATTCACCACTGAAACTCAACAGTTGATAAGAAAACACGGCTACCTGTGATACCATGCAAGCAGCAAGTTCATTTGAGTGTAGCATGATGCAATGTCTGTCTAACGCATGTACACATGAAGAGCAACAACTCAAAACACAATTTGGGTCAGACGCTAATTAAAATAAATGAGATTATTTTTTCCACAAGTGACGATTCCAAAATTCTGTTTGTGCCTGACAGCACAATAGCGTGCCATGGCACACAAGTTGGGAAACACTGCACTAGAGTATAGCAGGTCTGCCAAGGACCTACTGGCCCTGGAGACAGGCTCTCGTATGAGGATCCAGCCATTAGAGAGAGAGCAGAAGTAGTGAACTAAAGCCTTTGTGAGGGGTGCAATGACACCCAAGTTATATGAGCTGACTACACAAGAATGGTAGGTGATCTGAAGGAACAGGAGACCCGAGCTTACAGAGATCATCAGAATGGAGTAACGGAGAACCATTGAGAGGCAAACTCCACAGGGAGGAAGGAGAGTTTGCTAGACTTAGAGACGGGTGACAGGAAGAGAGAAGTCTTTCCCATGTTGGTTGCCTGCTGAGGAGTTCAAACTATCTCAAAGACTCAGTGACCTGCTAGGTCTGTGGTAAATGCACGATTCCATCTTGACTATATGCTAGTAGCCTGGGGCCAAAGGGACACAGGGTGAAGTCCTGGGTGTCAATTATTTGTTTTTAATGTTAGTTTTAAAATGTTCCTAAAATAAGGAAAATGTATCCTAATCAGTGGAAGTGGAGTCAGAGGGCCCATGTTTCCTGAAGGGACTCTTACTGACATGTCACCAGTGGAACAGGAAATGTGGGGAATTAGGCTAAAAGCAACTCAGGCACATAAACAGAGCGGGCCATGGTATTTAATATAGTTTTATTTAAACTGCAGTTATCGTCACACTGAAACAAAATAGACCACTCAGGCACAATGGCCATGGAATGTATATCTCCTCACTTGTGTGCTGCTTAAAAAAAATCATCATATGTATGTGTCTTCATATTCATACAGATAAGTGCTACAATCTAATATATGTAATTAAAATGTGAAACTCAATATGAAGCAGGAGAACCATGGTCTAGTCATTAAAAGCATAGGACTTGGCATCAGGAGATTTGGGTTCTGTTCCTTGATCTAGCACTGACTTTGTCACTTAACCTCTCTCTTCCTCGGTTTCATCACTTGTAGAAGAGCAGAATACAGAACGGAGTCACAGGGTGTTGGGGAAGCTTAATTATGGCTTGAAGACTGCTTTGAGATGGAAGGCAAGACAGAAGTGCCAAGTATTTTATCAAGATGTGTTTGCATTAACTCTTCCAATTCCTGGAGTGCTGAGGCAGGGTGCATTTTATTTAGCCAGTGGCTTCAATTTTTAGTGGTAAACTAATTCCTGTGGAATTCAACTATGTACTGTGCGTGTCCTTGAACCAACAATATGCTGTTTTATTGGATGTATATTTTATATTTTGAACAATTTCATATGGATAAAATTATCCATTTTAGAAACATTCTCTCTTAGTTAACCAGTAATGAAAACATTTATTTGAACCAGAGTTACTGAGATTTCATTTCATGACACTGTTTTCTATGTAGGTAGAGAACTTTAATCACATTGGTATTACTCTTCAATTCTTTACAGTTCTATAGTGACAATTTTGGGAAAATTTATTTCCCAGTAGCATGATGATTTTGGGGAAAATATTTCCTAGTACCATGACAGTTCTGTGTGATCTTAGCATTGCTAACAAGGAAACCCTGTAGGAAATTTAACTGATGATGCACGGTCCTAAGAAATAGCTTTCTAACCATCAGAGGAGTGAAGTTTTGGAATAGCCTTCCAAGGGAAGCAGTGGGGGCAAAAGATCTATTTGATAAGTTTATGGAGGAGATGGTATGATGGGATAATGTGATTTTGGTAATTAATTGATCTTTAAATATTCAAGGTAAATAGGCCTAATCCCCTGAGATGGGATATTAGATGGATGGGATCTGGGTTACCCAGGAAAGAATTTTTCTGTAGTATCTGGCTGGTGAGTCTTGCCCATATGCTCAGGGTTTAGCTGATCGCCATATTTGGGGTTGGGAAGGAATTTTCCTCCAGGGCAGATTGGAAGAGGCCCTGGAGGTTTTTCGCCTTCCTCTGTAGCATGGGGCACGGGTCACTTGAGGGAGGCTTCTCTGCTCCTTGAAGTCTTTTTAAACCACGATTTGAGGACTTCAATAGCTCAGACATAGGTGAGGTTTTTCGTAGGAGTGGGTGGGTGAGATTCTGTTGCCTGCGTTGTGCAGGAGGTCCGACTAGATGATCAGAATGGTCCCTTCTGACCTTAGTATCTATGAATCTATGAAATAGTGTTGTTATCCCAGATGCTTGGTAGGCACATTACTTTGAAGACATTAATGATATAGTTGCATTTATTGCCAATATGCTTCTAGTAAAGTTGCACCAATATTTTACTATGTTGATTTTCAGTAGCACCATGGTCCAGTTTTATAGTTTGTACCATCCCTGCCTAGAATAAGGAATGCTGAATGTAACCTCAGTTGGAAGACCTGTGAAATAACTTAATGAGTCTATTTTGTAGCTGTCTTAAATCCCTTTATCTGCTGTTTAATCGTATAGGATAAAACAATTGATCTTTTACTATGTTTTTAAGGCCTGCCATGTATTTTGAAAGTTTTATAAAACCATAATTCAGGCTCAGTTCACTCTTTCAGCAAAATCAGGGCTAATATCAGGCTGCTACTGAAAGTAAAATAATATCTGCATATAATTTTTTAACGTCTAATTATCCCTTGGTTTTGCAAAGCTCTTGACTTTCCATGTGCTATAGAAAATGCTGTTCTGATAGTGGGGAAATTTCTTAATTTTACTAGCTATAGAGTACTCCTGGGCAGGGTTATCCCAGGCTTGTGCATTCTTTGTCATCCATTGCCTTTTGAAGGTCAGACTACCCTAAAGAGATTTTCTAGGAAAGTAAATTCTCATTGACTCTGAGTAGGGCTGGATTAATCATGCGATTAATCGTACTGTTAAACAATAGTACAATACCATTTATTTAAATATTTTTGGATGTTTTTTACATTTTCAAATATTGATTTCAATTACAACACAGAATACAAAGTGTACAGTGCTCATTTTATATTTAATTTTATTACAAGTATATGCATTGTAAAAAAAACAAAAACAAAAACCCAAAATTAAATATTTTTTTCAATTAACCTAATACAAGTACTATAGTGCAATCTCTTTATCATGAAAGTTAAATTTACAAATGAACAATTAGGTTAAAAAAAAACTGCATTCAAAAATAAAATAAGGTCCACTCAGTCCCATGTCTTGTTCCGCCAATTGCTCAGACAAACAAGTTTTTGTTTACATTTGAGGGGGATAATGTAAACAAGAAGTGGGCAGCGTCACCTGAAAATGAGAACAGACATTCTCATGGCACTGTTGTAGCCAGCGTCGCAAGATATTTACCTGCCAGAAGCGCTAAAGATTCATATGTCACTTCATGCTTCAACCACCATGCCAGGGGACATAGATCCATACTGATGACGGGTTCTGCTCGATAACAATCCAAAGCAATGCGGATCGACACATGTTCGTTTTCATTATCTGAGTCAGATTCCATCAGCAAAAGGTTGATTTTTCTTTTTTGGTGGCTCAGGTTCTGTAGTTTCCAATTCGGAGTGTCCTCTTAAGATTTCTGAAAGCATGCTCTACACCTCATCCCTCTAGGATTTTGGAAGGCACTTCAGAGTCCTTAACCTTGGGTTGAGTGCTGTAGCTATCTCTAGAAATCTCACATTGGTACCTTCTTTGCATGTTGTGAAATCTGCAGTGATAGTGTTCTCAAAATTAACATGTGCTGGGTCATCATCTGAGACTGCTATAACGTGATATATGGCAGAATGTGGGTAAAAAAGAACAGGGGAAATGGAATCGCCCCCCCCCCCCGGAGTTCAGTCACAAATTAATTAATGCATTTTTAATGAGCATCATCAGCATGGAAGCATATCCTCTGGAATGGTGGCTGAAGCGTGAAGGGGCATACGCATGTTTAGCATATCTGGCATGTAAATACCTTGCAATGCCAGCTACAAAAGTGCCATGCAAATGCCTGTTTTCACTTTCTGGTGACATTGCAAATAAGAAGGCAGCATTATCTCCTGTAAATGTAAACAAATGTGTTTGTCTTAGCGATCGGCTGAACAAGAAGTAGGACTGAGTGGACTATAGGCTCTAAAGTTTTACGTTGTTTTGTTTTTGACTGCAGTTATGTAACAAAAATCTACATTTGTAAGTTGCACTTTCACGACAGAGATTGTATTAAAGTACTTGTGTGAGGTGAATTGAAAAATACTATTTCTTTTGTTTTGGTTTTATTACAAATATTTGCACTGTAAAAATGATAGATGCACTTAGATTTCAATTATAACACAGAATGTAATATATATGAAAATGTAGAAAAACATCCAAAATATTTAATAAATTTCAATTGTAATTCTGTTTAATAGTGCGATTAAAACTGCGATTAATTTTTTTGTGTTGATCACATGAGTTAACTGGGATTAATCGACAGCTCTAGCTCTGAGATTATTCAGCTGTCTTCCCCCGCCCCCCAGGTTAGTGTCTTTGACAGTCATGTTCTATACCTTATCTAATAGGCAGACTGCTAATCTGTTTTCTTTTCTGACTGTTTAACTGAGCAGATGTCTATATTCTGCAACCCTTTCTCATACTGAATAGTAGTTTACTACATAGATATATGGCTTATAATGTGCAGGAGTTCAGACTATACTGATGATGGTATCTTTGTCTTTAAAATCAATCACTGTGTATAGTACTTATGACACCATTATGATATTATCTGAGCACCTTGCCATTTTTAATGTATTTATCCTCAAAACACCACTTTGAGGTAGGGAAGGGCTATTACCCCTATTTTTGAGATGAGGAGCTGAGTCACAGCTGAGCCCAAGATCCAGCCTGAGCTGCAAGGTCAAAGCACTGTTTATACAGCTATTTTTAGAGTGCTAGTGCAAGCTCCACTAGCCTGAGTCTGTTGATCCAGGCTGGGAGGTTCATTCCCATGGGCTGATACCCTGAGTCATGGTCACACAGGAAGTCTCCAGTGGAACAGATACTGACCCTGGGACTTGCTCAGTCTCATATGTGCGTGC
The DNA here is from genome assembly GCF_009764565.3 of Dermochelys coriacea. Taxonomy (NCBI): domain Eukaryota; kingdom Metazoa; phylum Chordata; order Testudines; family Dermochelyidae; genus Dermochelys; species Dermochelys coriacea. The sequence continues at coordinate 245,661,171 of NC_050068.2, forward strand.
GTGCGCGCGTGCGCACACACAGAGAGCGGGGAAGGGGTCGAGACCACCAGAGCCGGGATGTTGTGGGGCGGGCTTGGGTCACATGGACCATTCAGGGGTGAGCAAGGAGCTCTCCTTTCCTTTGTCTCGACCACTCCCACACACGGTGGGGAGGGAAAGTGGAACAGAGCCGCCTTTTAGAAAGATTTTTTTTTTCCCCTTGTTTCATGAGTCTCTGAAAACAAAGCTGAATGTTTGTTTGTTTTCCTATGGAAGGGGCGGAAGGAGGACAGTCAGGCCAAGCAAGGAGTGTGAAGAAGCTTGGACACAGGAGGTGTTTTACATACATGAAATGGAAAAGAAATTGTATTATACTTACAGCAAATTGCTTTTGTGGTGTTTGTTTTTCTTACATCTCTTTTGTCCGCTAAAGGATAGTCCCTTTGCGGGCAGGGGACTGTATTCTATTGTGTGTTTGTAGGGTCTACCACAATGGGTTCCTGACCCTGGCTGGGGCCTTCAGTCACTATTGAAATCCAGATGAAAAATATGAAGAAATGAACACAGGTTTCCCAGGCCAGCAACCTAACCACTGATCCACCTTTCTTCTCTGAATGTGACACTAAATTTGCGGTACATACGTGGTAGTATTTGAATTACCTTTTAATTTAATTTCCAGTGGTATTTGTCTGTCTGTTTGGGAGGACTTGAGCATCTCATTTAGAGCCTAGGGGAATCACAGCTTCTCCTCTTTGCAGTTATTCTAATTTTTAAATTTTACCCAGTGCTCACTCCAAGCGTTCATCAATATATTGATATTCTCTAAGATATTTGTAATAGGTTCTAAACCGGCTGGAGTGGGCAGACCTCCATTTGATAGCACAGGGGTGGTCAACCTGTGGCTCTGGAGTCATGCGGCTCTTCAGAAGTTAATATGTAGCTCCTTGTATAGGCACCAACTCCAGGGCTGGAGCTACAGGTGCCAACTTTCCAGTGTGCTGGAGGGTGCTCACTGCTCAACCTCTTATTCTGCCACAGGCCCTGCCCCCACTCCACCCCATCCCGCCCCCTCCCCTGACCCTGCTATGCCCTCGCTCCTCCCCCTCCATGCCTCCGGCACACCACAAAACAGCTAGTGGGGAGGTGCTGATTGGCGGGGCTGCCAGTGAGTGGGAGGTGTGGGGTGGAGGAGAGCTGATGGGGGGACTGCTGACTGCTGTGGCTCTTTGGCAATGTACATTGGTAAATTCTGGCTCCTTCTCAGGCTCAGGTTGGCCACCCCGTGATAGTATGTCTTTCTATCCTGCTGTCACTTGCCCTTAGAGAAAACAATTTTTGGGGAGGTTTAAATTTCAAAACAAAGAAACGGTGCAATTTAAATTATTTTTTGAAGGAAACATGGACTCCTATTGTTTGCTGAAATTCAGTTTTCCTGTTTGTTCACCTCGGTGAGAGAAAAGGAGTACTTGTGGCACCTTAGAGACTAACAAATTTAAGTGGGATCATCCCTAAACTTTTTGAATTAAAGGAAAACTAGGATTTGAATGGTGAAATCTCAAGGCTGTATTCTGGTTTCAGATGTATACGAATGGGACTTGCATTTGTGCATTCAAAGTCAAAATATGTGCCAAAGATTTTAAAATAACTGAAGCAAAATTGTTATAAACTTTACTGTGTGTTTTGGCAAAACTGTCTGCTGACATGACTCAACATCTGTACCAGAAAGGAAATAATTAGTGGCCCAGTTCCAGAGAACTGACTATTCAATGCAAAGATAGTAAGCCAATTATTAATAACTTAATGATGATTGCTTATTATGCATATATATGCATATATATATGCATATATATTAGCACCAAGCAAGGCTGTGGGGAATACAAGTTTTTAGGTACTTGCTTCCTTAAAAATGGTGAAAATGTTACTTGTTGGGGATTAGTTACTCTTGGGGTTTTTGGATGTTCAAAATACTAGTTTTTGAAGCGGGTTCCATATCCTTTTGGGATCTAATATTGCATCTGTTATGGAGGCAAAACACCATTTGGACTGGCTTTTAAGTAGTTTCCCTACTAAAATTGCCTATATGTGGTAATAGGAAATGTTTTTGTAATAAACTGATATTGTAGTGGACCGTGCCTTTTAAATACACACTTTCATTACGAAGTAGTCCTATCTCTCAAAGCTTGGAGGTGGTAGACAGACAAATTTAGATTCAGATTTGGGAAGCGCAGTTCAACCCCACAGTCTGCTTCATAACACATCCAGATGTGAGGAGAAGATGGGGACTAAAACATATTTCAGAGTGGGGAAAGGGAAATTCACACCAGGATGTACAAGTGAGGATAACTAGTCAGTAAGAAAGGCACTTACCTCTTGTAATGCTGCTACTTCAGGTCTCAGATGCTGGCAAAATTCTTGAGCATGAACTGGGTATTAGATGAAATATGTGGTGGTGGTTTTTTAAATCTCTAACAGTATATTTGCCATGGTACTGAATGAACAAAGCACACGCACAGTGAACTGCATGACCCAAATGGTTCTGTATTAAAGTGTAGCAGGATTTCTATGATAAATGAGTAAGGCCTGGTCTACAGTACGTGGTTATTTCAGAATTAGCCGAGTTATTTTGAAATAAAACTGATTCCGTCCACATGACCAAACCAGTTTTTTTCGATTTAAAGGGCTCTTTAATCCGATTTCTGTATTCCACCTCGGCAAGTGGAGTAGTGCTAAAATCGAGATGGCAGTTCCGGGTTACAGATACTGTGGATGCAATTCAATGTTGTTGGCCTCCGGGAACTATCCCAGAATGCTCCCTTGTGACCACACTGGACAACACTCTCAACTCCGATGCACTAGGCAGGTAGGGAGTAAAAGCCCCGGGAACTTTTGAATTTCCTGTTTGGTCACCATCAGCACAGGTGACCATCAGCACAGTCCACCATCACAGGCAACCATGCGGAGTCCACTGTCACAAGAGACCACACAGTCCCGGATTCGCAGACAAGCTCCAGCATGGTCTGAATGGGAGGTAATGGATCTCAATGGATGTTGGGGAGACTAATCTGTTATGGCAGAACTACGTTCCAAAAAAGAAATGCAAATACGTATGCTAAAGTCTCCAGAGTCGTGACGGAAAGAGGCTACTCCAGGGTCACAGAACAGTGTCGTACAAAAATCAAGGAGCTCAGGCAAGCGTACCAAAAAGCCAAGGGAGGCGAATGGGCGCTCTGGGTCACAGCCCCATATATGCTGCTTCTACCGTGAGCTGCATGCAATTATGGGGGGTGACGCCACCATTACCCCACCTCTGTCAGTTGACACCTGGCAAGGGGGGAGTTGCACGGAGCGAGGAGGACGAGTTTTTGGAGGACGAGGAGGACAGTGCACAGGTGGCAAGTGCGGAATCAGTTTCCCCCCAGCCAGGAACTATTCTTAACGCTGGAGCCAATAGCCTCCCCCCACCCCCAGGCGGGCTCCCGGACCATGACCCTGGAGAAGGCATTCTGGTGAGTGAGAGCCTGATCGGAGCCACGCGGTGGGGGGAAACCCAGCCACACTGGGCTGTTCGTGTTTAGTTTAAAGGGCTCATCTCTGTTCAGAGCCTCATCGGAGCCACGCGGTGAGTGGGGTGGGGGAGGGGCGGGAACAGTGTTGTATGAAGCGATCATCCCAGAGAGCCCGCGGGACCTCCTTTTATATGGCAAGCCCATAAGGCATTGCTTGCTATTGGAAAGGGGGCCCAGCAGTTTGAAAGCATTGAAATGAATGCGGAAGAAGCAGAACCCCACGTGCCTCTTAGGGTTTACCAGGGCTGCCTGCAAGCTGAATTCTGTTGCCCAGCCACATGTGATGACTTACTCGCTTTTCAACTGTGAGGGCTGCTCTCATTTTGGTGTCTTCGTGCTTCAGGGCCGCGGACAGCAAGTCACAAAGTTCCATGAAAGTGGCCCTACGCATACGAAAGTTTCTCACCCACTGGGAATCATCCCATATCCACAAAACTATGCGGTCCCACCAGTCTGTGCTTGTTTCCCAGGCCCAGAATCGGCGTTCCACGGCATGAACCTGGCCCAACACCACCATGATCTCCCAGTCACTACATGCCATGCTTCTAGGAACATCTGTGTCCATGTCCTCATCACTATTGTAATCGTGCTGTTGTCGCGTCCTCGCTCAGTTTTGCAGGTACTGCACCTACTGCTGGATAATGCGCGAGGTATTTACAATGGTCAAAACTGCAGCGGAGATCTGAGTGGGCTCCATGGCTATGGTGCCTGCATGGGTAATCCTGGAAAAAAGGTGCGAAACGTAGGAGAGCAGAGTGGCAGCAGAAAAGGTGCTGTTCGGTTCACGATAGCCAAAAAAAAGGCAGGAAATGGTTGTCTTCTGTAGCTTTCACGGAGGCGGGAGCCCAGGACAGACAACATGGAGAAGCTCGGTAGCACAGCAAGAGCGGAAGAGCAGAGTTGGCAGCGGAAGCTGTGCTGCTTGGTTCCTGATGGCTGAGCAGAGTTGGCAGCGGAAGCATTCGATGAGGAAGAGAGAGAGTAGATAGTAGAGATTACATAGGAAGATGAGAGGAAATGTGAGGTGCATTCATAGCAGGAGAGCAACAGTGCACCGTCTGCTGAAAGCAGTATGGCGTCTGCACTTTAAAAAGGCTCAATACGATTGTCCGCTGTAGCTTTCATGAAGGGAGGAGCGACTGACAACACATACCCAGAAATACCTGCGAGAAGGTTTTTGCCTCCTCATGCACTGGGAGCTTAACCCAGAATTCCAATGGGCGGCGGGGACTGCAGGAACTATGGGCTAGCTATCCACAGTGCAGCGCTCCGACCTTTGATGCTAGCTTTGGTACTGTGGATGCCCTCTGCCGAATTCACATGCTTTAGTGGGGACACAGAAGACCGAATGTATAAAATCGCTTCTGAAAATTCAAATAGAATAATTTTGAAACAACTTTGTACTGTAGACATACCCTAAATGTAGGCGGCTTTGACTGGTGAGCTCATGGAGGAAAGGAATTTGAATGGAGGTGGTGATACCTTGCATCTTTAGGGTGAAAGATTTCCCAGGTACAGCAAGAAAGCATTAAAGAAAATCTAGAAGAAAGCAGTAAGTCAGGAGTGGGATAAGGATACAAAGGGAGTGGTGAAATAAGGGATTTGGACAGGGAATAATAAAAAAAAATGAGAGCAAAGCTGAACATGATGCAAGTCTAAGATGCTATAATTTCTGTGCTCAGGTACTGAAAGAGGAGCTGAGTTAAAGTATTAACTTTAACTAATTTAACCTACAACAGAGGTGGAACAATTTGTATAGTGGGGGTGTTGAGAGCCATTGGATCAAACTGTAAACCCCGTATATAATGGAAACCACTTTAAGCCAGGGGGTATGGCAGATCCCCCAGAACCCATAGTTCCAGCATCTATGACCTACGCTGTTCTGTCAGTATATTAGGAAAAGAAATTTATTTCTTCTGTTCACTTGGTGTGCAAGTTGCACCAATTTATATTTACTTGCACCATCTTGCATATCATCTTTCAATCTTCCTGTAGACAGAGGCAGAGTTGTGCCATGTGAAAAAATTCAGAGCAAAGCAAATATATGATCTGAACAGCTATTGAAAAGATTACTTTAGCTCTGTGAATTAAATGAAAGCTGCCATGTTCTGGTTCACATTATCCAAATTTACCAAGAACAGGCAGTCTGATTTAATCCATTTTGTTCCTCCTGCCCCAGAATGAAATTCATTCAGGGCTTTTAAGCTTTTTGTTTTTTCAAGTCTGGGAAGCATTTGTTCCATCTATTTGGGTGAGGAGGAAACAGGGTAAGTTGCATTTATGTATTTTATTTTGCTGACCACTTTTAGTTGTGGATACTGTTTGATACGGTCTAAGCAAAATTACACCCTGCAACAGGGTAATTGTCCTACAAGGCCAATGGGGCATGAAGGAAAAGGGGAGAGGTTCTTAGCAAACTAGACTTAGGAATCTTCAACAGTTTGTATGTAAATAGTAATATTACTCTTTCCAGTTCATCTCTCATATCTGTACTTTTCTAAGATGATTTGCATTTACACAATACAAAATTGACTCTGATTTATCTCTTTACTTGTCATAAATATAAAGGGAAGGGTAAACACCTTTAAATCCCTCCTGGCCAGAGGAAAAACCCTTTCACCTGTAAAGGGTTAAGAAGCTAGGATAACCTCACTGGCACCTGACCAAAATGACCAAAGACAAGATACTTTCAAAGCTGGAGGAAGGGGAGAAACAAAGGCTCTCTCTGTCTGTGTGATGCTTCTGCTGGGAACAGAAAAGGAATGGAGTCTTAGAACTTAGTAAGTAATCTAGCTAGATATGCGTTAGATTCTGTTTTCTTTAAATGGCTGAGAAAATAAGCTGAGCTGAATGGAATGTAGATTCCTGTTTTTGTGTCTTTTTGTAACTTAAGGTTTTGCCTAGAGGGATTCTCTGTGTTTTGAATCTGATTACCCTGTAATCCTGATTTTACAGAGGTGATTCTTTTACTTTTTTTTCTTCAATTAAAGTTCTTCTTCTAAGAACCTGATTGCTTTTTCATTGTTCTTAAGATCCAAGGGTTTGGGTCTGTTCACCTATGCAAATTGGTGAGGATTTTCATCAAGTCTTCCCCAGGAAAGGGGGTGTAGGGTTTGGGGAGGATTTCTGGGGGAAAGATGTTTCCAAGCGGGCTCTTTCCCTATTGTATATTTGTTAGACGCTTGGTGGTGGCAGCAATAAAGTCCAGGGGCAAAAGGTAAAATAGTTTGTACCTTGGGGAAGTTTTAACCTAAGCTGGTAAAAATAACCTTAGGGGGTTTTTCATGCAGGTCCCCACATCTGTACCCTAGAGTTCAGAGTGGGGAAGGAACCTTGACACTTTTATATTTACCTGCAAGCAGAGTCAGAGGCTGAAGAGAGAGGTGGTTGAGACAGAGGAGAGCGAAGAGGAAAGCACAGTAGGCCTCTAGTGCTAACAGTGTACTGGCTTCATTCTCTGACCCTCTGTCTTCCTTCAGTATTTGTGGCAAGGACTGTTACTCAAAAATTGAACTTTTTAGCCACTCACAATGCTCCAGCATGATACAAGTTTTTTGAGATGCCATCAAAATATGTACCAGGGCACTGCCAAGCACATGGTGCAAGAGCCTTACTATTTTAAAACTGTATTCATTCCAATGACCCCATTCTATTACCAGTCTACACCAAAAAGGCCAGCATTTTATGAATACATTATAGAATCTTTTTTGGTTATACCTCTACTCTGGAGTTCTAATCTTCACATTTACTGTAGTTCAAAGAAGCAGTTCAAACACATTCTGTTTGCACAATGAAAAGGATATTGGAAACAAAAGTGACTTAGTAACAATGAGAATGCAAGTACCAACCAGAGGAAAGGGCAACTGATTTTATCATTTAACGTTGTTGGTTTTTATACAGTGGTGAAATTAAAACAGTTGTAGAAACTTCCAAAATAGCTGAGGCATTAGATGAAAACCACTTACTGTGTTCCCCTGCACTTTGCTCCTGCGGTTTGAAGGTTACATAAGTTGATTCCCTTGTTTTTCTATTTACCAGGAATAAAACGGCCTCCAACTGACTCTGTCTGTCTCCTCACTAGTTTAGTTTTGCTTGCTGAGTGCGCGCTCGCTCTCTCTCTCTCTCTCTCTCTCTCTCTCTCTCTCCTATACAAAACAGACATGCTGTCAAAGAGGTGGGGCTTATTACATGATATGTCTTTGAACTGTAAACTTTCAGTATATACCGAGCATCTGATTAGAACTCCTCCTCAATGGTCTGCAAAACTTGTAAATGGGGTATATGTGAACCTGTCATATGATCATCACCATTGTGAAATTGATTACTGGTGCATACAGCAGCATTAGAGTGAATTTGGTATCAGCATAAATGAAAACCATGTCCTTTGATCTAGGTAAGGCTGGCTTGTTTGGACTTTTGAATTGTTTTTATTGATTGTTATTCTTTTATTTTGAGTTGTTGCCTGCAGAATGTGTAATAGTGTTTTTAGGCCAAAGGCAAATGAAAAGCAAAGTTTTATATCTGGTGCCTTAGAAGTACATACATATTATAAATTCAGCTGCTTGATTGTGTAATACATTTGGAACATATTTGTTCAACTGACTAATCAGTTTGTAGATTTTTTTTTTCTTGGAGTGTTTGCTTAGTTCATCGTGCAAAAATACTTTTTTTTTCTGCTCATCTTGCTACTTTTACCTCAACTCTCAAACAATTGAGTTTGCAGATATTTAAGTGCTTTCTATTTCTGTTTTGCTATTGAGCTGACAGCAACAATTCTGTTTACAGTTGAAAGGTCCCTAGACTATGTTGCTATAAATCAGTATTGTGTCTGAAATGTTTATTTTCTCAGTAGTTCATGAATTAAGTACACATGGTTAATTTTGGGAGAGACAGGTTTGCTTTGCCAATTAATACTGTATATGTGGTCTTGCAATGGCCACTTTCACTTACTCTATGCTTATTTTTCGAACTTGCTTTGCAGTAAGGAATAGGGTTTTTTTTGTTTGTTTGTTTGTTTGTTTTTTTAAGTTGCATTGTAATTTCAGCCGTGATAAGTGCTTACTGTGCAAGACACACAATGTAAACATTCTCTGACCCTAAGAGCAAACTATAATATTTTTTGAAAATGGAATCTAATCCAAAATTAGAGATGAAATAGATTTGTGAGGGGGTACGTTGTAAAGCCCATCACCCCTGGTGGTTCTGAAAAGCACAGAACCAGTTGGCAGGGGACAGGAGAAGTGAGAACTTCTGTGTGCTTGGGTTTGGGATTTGATCTGGGGTTTTGATAGCAGTCTGCTGAGGAAGCTTGGGGTGAACTATGCAGCTAACTTTGCAGGACTCCATTCTCTGCAGGTCTATCCTCTCCAAGCGCAGTTCTCCCGACTTCAGCTTTTGCTGGTGCCAAACTTCTCACAGGTATGCTGGGTGACATGTCACCCATATCAAGCAACTCCGTTGGCTCCTCATTCATTTCATGTACCAATGCATGGGCCCGGAGGATTTTAAAACCATTCTGATTTTGTGTCTTAGCTCAAAGAACTGGTCTCTCATTCCTCTCCTAACTCCCTTAATTTGTGTACTATCTTCTGTGCATCTTTGCACAATCTCACCATGATGGATGCAAGAATTTTTCTGTACATTTTTCCCCCCTCTCTGCTTTTGTATTATTTTTTATTTCAACTTTGTAACACCCTGTTTTGGGGACACAATGTATGTGGAAGAATATGCTTCATAAAGTTGTATTGTAAAACGTTACTGCAGAAAGGAAGTTGGCAGGATGTGCACAGCTGTGCATTGGAAGTAAATGATAATGCATACGGTCCTTGTACATAGTATTCATACATTTTTTTTTTTTTTTTTTTGCTTTTTGAGGGGAAAAAATGTCTAGGGTGGTTATTGTGGTCAAATTCTTTTCACATGGTATTAAAAGTACAATTCTTTGTTAGTTGCCATCAGACTGATGTGCGATAGAACAGAGGTTCTCAAACTGTAGTCCATGGACCACTGGTTCAGGTGGTCCGTGGATAGTTCTCTCTAAGGTGTGCACCTGGGTGGCCGCACACGAGAGAATGAAGGGCCATCCACCTAATTAGTGGAGTCACGCAGGTGTGGCTCCACTAATGAAGTGCCTGGACCCTGGAGAAGATGCACATGTACAGTGAGGGGGTAGCCTTGGGGGACATAACGGGTAGGTTGGAGGGGGAAGTGGGGTGAAAAGAGGGAGTGGGGGGAATTTGGGACGTGCAGGGCTGTGGCGGCCAGAGAGGGAGGTGACTTTCCCCAGCTCCAGGGCTGCAGCTGCCAGGGAGCTCCTTCCCAGCCCCAGCTCAGGGGCTGCTGCAGTGGGGGAGAGAGGGCACATCCATCACATTAGAAAGATAAGACTATCAATATAAAAATATGAGTTGTGTGCTTTTATTTGTAGAACAAAAAAAGTTAATTAGATTATTTTTTTTATGTAGTGCTTTTATCCAAAGAGCTTTACAATAGTTAGCTAATGGTTCAAACTACATTTGGAAAGATCATTAAGTAGTCCACCGAGACCCTCAGCAATTTTCAAGTGGCCCGTGAAAAAAGAAGTTTGAGAACCATTGTGATAGAACAATTGGTGATGGGCAGCGCTTGCCTTTTAGTTTATGGAAACTGATCAATATTGGGTGATGAGGCAATTTCACTCAGGTTGTAACCCCTCCAGAAAAGTACTGCTACCTGCAGAGGCTTGCATATACTAGTTCAAACTGGTTTGAGTAGCAGCTGTGTTAGTCTGTATTTGAAAAAGAAAAGGAGCACTTGTGGCACCTTAGAGACTAACAAATTTATTTGAGCATAAGCTTTCATGAGCTACAGCTCACTTCTTCATCGGATGCATTCGTTGGAAAATACAGTAGGGAGATTTATATATACACACACAGAGAACATGAAACAATGGGTTTTATCATGCACACTGTAAGGAGAGCGATCACTTAAGATGAGCCATCACCAGCAGCAAAAGGAGGAAAACCTTTAATGGTGACAAGCAAGGTAGGCTATTTCCAGCAGTTAACAAGAACATCTGAGGAACAGTGGAGGGTGGGGTGGGGGGAGAAATAACATGAGGAAATAGTTTTACTTTGTGTAATGACCCATCCACTCCCAATAACTATTCAAGCCTAAGTTAATTGTATCCACTTTGCAAATTAATTCCAATTCAGCAGTCTCTCGTTGGAGTCTGTTTTTTGAAGCTTTTTTGTTGAAGGATAGCCACTCTCAGGTCTGTAATAGAGTGACCGGAGAGATTGAAGTGTTCTCCGACTGGTTTTTGAATGTTATAATTCTTGACGTCTGATTTGTGTCCATTTATTCTTTTATGTAGAGACTGTCCAGTTTGACCAATGTACATGGCAGAGGGGCATTGCTGGCACACGATGGCATATATCACATTGGTAGATGCGCAGATGAACGAGCCTCTGATAGTGTGGCTGATGTGATTAGGCCCTATGATGGTGTCCCCTGAATAGATATGTGGACACAGTTGGCAATTGGCTTTGTTGCAAGGATAGGTTACTGGATTAGTGGTTCTGGTGTGTGGTTGCTGGTAAGTATTTGGTTCAGGTTGGGGGGCTGTCTATAAGCAAGGACTGGCCTGTCTCCCAAGATCTGTGAGAGTGATGGGTCGTCCTTCAGGATAGGTTGTAGATCCTTGATGATGCGTTGGAGAGGTTTTAGTTGGGGGCTGAAGGTGATGGCTAGTGGCGTTCTGTTATTTTCTTTGTTGGGCCTGTCCTGTAGTAGGTGACTTCTGGGTACTCTTCTGGCTCTGTCAATCTCTTTCTTCACTTCAGTAGGTGGGTATTGTAGTTGTAGGAATGCATGATGGAGATCTTGTAGGTGTTTGTCTCTGTCTGAGGGGTTGGAGCAAATGCGGTTATATCATAGAGCTTGGCTGTAGACAATGGATTGTGTGGTGTGATCTGGATGAAAGCTGGAGGCATGTAGGTAGGAATAGCGGTCAGTAGGTTTCCGATATAGAGTGGTGTTTATGTGACCATCGCTTATTAGCACTGTAGTGTCCAGGAAGTGGATCTCTTGTGTGGACTGGTCCAGCCTGAGGTTGACGGTGGAATGGAAATTGTTGAAATCCTGGTGGATTTCCTCAAGGGCTTCTTTTCCATGGGTCCAGATGATGAAGATGTCATCAATGTAGCGCAAGTAGAGTAGGGGCATTAGGGGACGAGAGCTGAGGAAGCGTTGTTCTAAGTCAGCCATAAAAATGTTGGCATACTGTGGGGCCATGCGGGTACCCATCGCAGTGCCGCTGATTTGAAGGTATACATTGTCCCCAAATGTGAAATAATTATGGGTGAGGACAATGGTCACAAAGTTCAGCCACCAGGTTAGCCGTGACAGTATCGGGGATACTGTTCCTGACGGCTTGTAGACCATCTTTGTGTGGAATGTTGGTGCAGAGGGCTTCTACATCCATAGTGGCTAGGATGGTGTTTTTAGGAAGATCACCGATGGATTGAAGTTTCCTTAGGAAGTCAATGGTGTCTCAAAGATAGCTGGGAGTGCTGGTAACGTAGGGGCTGAGGAGGGAGTCTACATAGCCAGACAATCCTGCTGTAAGGGTGCCAATGCCTGAGATGATGGGGCATCCAGGATTTCCAGGTTTATGGATCTTGGGTAGCAGATAAACATGCCCCTGGAATCCCGACCTGGGGTATTCTGTGTGGATTTGTTCTTGTGCTTTTTCAGTGAGTTTCTTGAGCAAATGCTGTAGTTTCTTTTGGTAACCCTGAGTTGAATCAGAGGGTAATGGCTTGTAGAAAGTGGTATTGGAGAGCTGCCTAGTAGCCTCTTGTTCATATTCCGACCTATTCATGATGACGACAGCACCTCCTTTGTCAGCCTTTTTGATTATGATGTCAGAGTTGTTTCTGAGGCTGTGGATGGCATTGTGTTCTGCACGGCTGAGGTTATGGGGCAAGTGATGCTGCTTTTCTACAATTTCAGCCCGTGCACATCGGCGGAAGCACTCTATGTAGAAGTCCAGTCTGTTGTTTCGACCTTCAGGAGGAGTCCACCCAGAATCCTTCTTTTTGTAGTGTTGGTAAGAAGGTCTCTGTGGGTTAATATGTTGGTCAGAGGTGTGTTGGAAATATTCCTTGAGTCGGAGACGTCAAAAATAGGATTCTAGGTCACCACAGAACTGTATCATGTTCGTGGGGGTGGAGGGGCAAAAGGAGAAGCCCCGAGATAGGACAGATTCTTCTGCTGGGCTAAGAGTATAGTTGGATAGATTAACAATATTGCTGGGTGGGTTAAGGGAACCACTGTTGTGGCATGTAGTAGTTTAGATAGTTCTCCAGCAACCGACAGACAAAGAAGGGACTTTTGGATAAAAAGCCTGAGTTTAAACTGACTCAGGGTCTTCTTTCTTACCCAGCAAACAGACAGGGCCTTCTGTTCAAGGTCTCCCCCCCCCCCCCCCCCCAATCCTTTCAGGGAGGCGTTGGAAGGACTTAATCTAGTGAGGCTATATAAGACGGGTGACCTCTAGTAAGCTTTTAGCATGCATATATTTACTATTTTTAATGTTTTCTCTGTAATGCTTTTACCTTAAGAATAAATCTGCTTGCTTATAAAGAGCTGTGGGGTAACTTGTGACTGCTGGCCATTACAGCTGCTCATAACCTTCAAGGAGAAAGCAAAGTGCAGGTGCTGGCCTGTTGGGGATATAACAATGTAGGCAGGCAGAACTGTGCAGCCTGGAAAATCCCTGGTCAGGAGGGGGAGAGAGAGAGAGAGAGATGCGGGTCTCTTCCTAAGAGAGGTGATGTCTGAGAAACTGTGAACCTAGAATGAGTGCCTTTTTGAGGGACCATTAAATGGTACTGGAGCTTCCAGAACAACACCAAATATTATGAGTTGGTAACAATCTGTTGGTTTTAAGTTGCCTTTTTTACCTGGCCAAAGGTTTAGAACCTTTAATTTGATAATTAATTTAATTTGAAGTAGGGTATTTGCAGAAAGAAGGACTTGGGAGATTGAGGGCCTTTCCCAGACAGGCCACAGTGGATACTGCATGGGCTCTGGCAAACCCCAAACAAAGACACTTGCCTTCATGAAACACTGGTAACTTTACAAGGAGGCTTATTTCAGCATTTTTTTTCAGTAGCATGTGATTTTGTGGAAAGTTCCTATTCTTTTTTTATTTTAGGAATACTATAAATGCCAGGACAGGAAAGTGATTTAAATCGTCATATGACGCTTCAGCTGTTTTCAGTGTGCAGTGCTTCCAATAAGCAATTAGTCTTTTTGCATCAAAAAAACTTAAAAATATTCCCAGTTTGGGAATTAATCAAGTGATGTGTGCTAATACTATCTGATGTAATGAAATAACTACTTTTTTTTTGAGTGGGGGGGCAGGGAGAGGGATGAAGGGTTAGGACAATGTAAAAACATTAAACTGTTAACCTTTGTCTTTCTGGATTTCTATTATTACTATCAACCTGATCGTTTAGTAACATTTTAAGAAGAGTAAATTAGCATTTAATTACACAGAGTAGTTGAAAGAATTGATGCAAATCTGTTCAACCTTCAGTCTGAAGTGAGTATTTGAACAGCAAAACAATGTTCTCTGGCAGATGAGATTGTTTTCATTTTTCTTTTGAATCCAAACCTTACCTATGTGACTATGACTGACTTCCTAAATGATGGTCATTATGCTCTGATGATATATGGAGGTCTAAGTCTTCATAGGCAATGTCCACATAAAAACTTGCACCATTGTGGCAAGTTTAGTATAGGAGAATGACAGGAGACTGCAGGAGGGGTTCCAACTGAATGGTTTCACAGGAAGCCCTAAATTTGCTTAAATCAGCCATTTGAGGCTATTCTTATGGTATTTCCAACCAGGTCAAAAGCAGGAAGTATTGGAATTCTTGTTAAGTTTGCAGCTTGAGTTCTTTATATTTGAGTTGGTGCTGCAGACGTTCCCAGGGAGCTGCTGTTTGTTCTGTTGTGTGGATGTTGGCTGTTAATTACTTGGCAGCAAGCTGGGAGTACTTAAGTAGCCTGAAAAATGGGCTGTGTGCCCCAGAGATGAGAAGAAGCATGCTAAACAGAGCAGCTGTAGTGCGGCAGAGAGGCAATGCTGGTATTACCTATGTCAGGGGACAGCGAGCACAGGACTCACAGCCTGCTTCAGTCTGCTCTAACAACCGGGATGATTTTCTAAGGTATACTTCCCTTTTTACATGATTTTTGGGGGAGGGGGCGGGGGGGGGTGTCTTTCAGCAGTAAATGTTAGTGTCTGGCCTTTGTTATGGAGTTAGCCCCAGGGCATGGCATCCTAGAATTAAGGCACTGCTTTTAAAACTTCTTTTCATATTTGAATCCACAGGTCTTAGTCATGGTGTTCTTTTTGTGCTTGAGTTAGTGGGGCTACAAGTGGTTATGCCATACACGTTATCCACTTCTGCAATTTGCAAGAAGAATTTAGAAATAAAAGATGGTTCACACTGTTAACAGCAGTTTTGGTCAAGTGTTGATATTTGTTTTCTTTTATGGCTATTTTGTGTGTCTTCTATATTTCGGGCAGATTTTATAATGCATGTTTTTATATCATATAAAATAAACAGATAATTTTCAAGACTTGAAATTTGTATTTAAATTAATCAAAGGAATAGTCAGTTTTAAAACTTCTTTAATTAGTTTGTTTTTCTCTTCTTGGGGCTAGGTATTTTCTTGCAGCATCCTGTTTCTAAAAATATTACCTAGTAGCACAGAGCCTTCAATCAGTGAGGGATATCTGCATTCATCTTTTAAAATGTATGTAACCATTTTTAAAATAAAACTACTCTTAAGCAACTTGCTTAACTGCACAGATCAACAGCCAGTAAGACTCGCGGACCAGAAGGTTACAAAAGACATTAGACAGACACATTAAAAATGTGTTCTAATGCAGCATTTTCATATGATGAGTAATGAAGGAATTTGAGTTTATATTTAGCTGTTGTTCTTTTTTAGAAAGCCTGTTGCCCAGGGTTGAAAATCTAAAAATACCATTATTCTATATTACCTTAAAAAAGGGAATACAAATACAGTAACATTTTCACTGTATTTTAGAACCTCAACTACAATTATAACTACAGCTATTTATATTTCTGTGACATTAAGAACTTTTTTTTTAAACTAGTGCTTCTCCAATAGCATTTGGGTGGCCATGTTAGATTTTACTCTGTTACAGAGCATAATTCCATGATAGGTGTCTTGTATATTACTGGTATCTAGGGTTGCCAACTTTCTAACTGTAAAAAAAACGAACACCCTTGCCCTGCCCCGCCCCTTCCTTGAGTCCTTGTCCCCCACTCATTCCATTCCTCCTCCCTCCGTCGCTTGATCTCCCCCACCCTTGCTCATTTTCACTGGTCTGGGGCAGAGGGTTGGGGTGCAGGAGGGGGTGAGGGCTCCAGCTGGGGGTGTGGGCTCTGGGGATGAGGAGTTTGGGGTGCAGGAGGGGGCTCCAGGCTGGGGCAGGAGTTTGGGGGGAGGGAGAGCTTTGAATGGGGGTGTGGTCTCTGGGGTGGGGCCAGGGTTGAGGGGTTTGAGGTGCAGGAGAGGGCTCTGGGCTGGGGCTGAGGGGTTCAGAGTGCTGGAGGGGGTTCTGAGCTGGGGCAGGGGGTTGTGGTATGGGACGGGGTTCAGGGTGCGGGCTCCAGACGGTGCTGACCTCAGGTGGCCCTGACATTTCCTGGGGATGGTAGAAGTCCATGTGGCTCCCAGGAAGTGGTGGCCTGTCCCTCCAGCTCCTAGGCAGCCCCCCTGCTTGCAGGTGCTACCCCTGAAGCCACATTGGCCGTGGTTCCCGGTCAGTGGGAGCTGCGGAGGTGGCGCTCAGGGTGGTGCCTGTGTTATGCTTATAAGAAGTGCACAGAATCTTTTTAAAGGGGATAAGGCAATATGCCGCATTTATTGAGTACAATTTAAGTACTGAAATCAGCACATGCTTCTATTTGCATGCATGTGCACACACACACACACACGGTTCTGCAGCTGGATCTTATAGTTACCAGTCCTTAGTATTGCTCGGTCAGTTCCAGTGGCCAGCTGAAACTGCACATGAGGGAGGGGAGCTGGGCCTCTGTCGAATGAATCCAAAGTCCCATTGCAATACACCCTTCTTTTATAGTAATAAATTCCCATACAGGTCTATGTCACACCAGAGCTGTTAATCATGAGGTAGTCAAGGTTGTTCTTAATTAGCATTATTTTGAGTTGTTACTGGGAGGATCCACAGCTGTTTATCTGTCCCTTTGACTCAACTCCTTATCTTGTCCTGTATGCCTTTGCTTTAAGGTAGTCAATCTGTCAGCCGGGTTATTGATGATAAAGTTGGTGCCTCATGACTCCTCCATTCCTTTCTTGACCATCCAGCCCAATTGTCCTTTCTCAGTTAATTTTCATACATTCTTCACTCACACCAAACAATAAATAAGGCAATTACAGCCATAAAACTTCTGTCCTTCTAAGAACAAATGTTAACACAATCGGCAAAAAATAAACTCAGAACAATGTCTTCTTACTAATTCAAGGCTACAGTTTCTTTTTACTAATTCAAAGCTAGCAAAATGGAGTATGGGGCAAAATAAGAAAAATGGAGTACAATTTTACTTGAGACAATTTCTTCCCATTAGGCTTTTGGCCTACACCTGTAGGTGGGGGCAGCATGCAGAGTCCCCTGGCTACCCCTCCGCCTAGGAGCCAGAGAGACATGCCCGCTGCTTCCCAGGAGCTGCACGGAGCTAGCCACGGAGCCTGCCTGCCCTGCTGCGGCCAACTGGACTTTTAGCAGCCCAGTCAGCTGTGCTGACCAGGGCTGCCAGGGTCCCTTTGAAAACCAGACACTTGGCAACCCTACTGGTACCCTGAAGAAAATGAACGAAATGAAAGATACATTTAGGGCCTGATTTTGCAGCCCATATTAATGCAAGTAATCCTACTGAGTGTAATGAGTCTGTGTGTGAGAGTAAGGATTCTCTATGTTAAGGATTGCAGAATTGGGCTCTTTAGAAAATGATAAATCAGAACATTTGAGGCATGATCCAAAGCATATTGAAGTCAGTGGAAAGATTCCCCTTGACTTCACTGGGATCCTGGCTATAAGCATTAAGCAGAATGTGTATGTTTCCAGTGGGAAAAGTGATGTAGAAAGAAGACATTTGCAGAGTTATTCACATTCCAGAGTAATACCATGAGGATAAAGGGAAAAATCCACTGGGTATCATTACAGAAATACTTCCTGTTTAATGCCTTCCAGCAGAGGTATATTTTATATTACCATTGATGTAGGGAGAGACTTACAAAAGCAACTGAAACTTGACTGGTTTCCTCTTTTCTCCAGTCAAAGGTGCAGGAAGCTGTAAAAGCCAACAGAGAGATGGGGGGAGGGGGAGGAGGAAGAAGAAAAACAGCCCTCAGACACAATACCCCAGTGACTCTCAACCTTTCTGGACCACTGTACTCCTTTCGAGAGTCTGATATGTCTTGTGTACCCCAACTACTAGAAAATTACTTGCTTACAAAATCAGACATAAAAATACAAATGTCACAGCATGCTATTACTGAAAAATTGCTTACTTTCTCATTTTTACCATAATATTATAAAATTAATTGGAATATAAACATTGTACTTACATTTCAGTATATAGTATGTAGAACAATATAAACCAGTGATGTAACTAAGAGTGGAAATTTGGGTGGGCCCCGACTTTCAGGCAGACTGACAATGACAGACTATGCTAGCTCAGCTTCTCCCCTAATGCCACACCCTCTTCCTAGCCGCAGTGCATCCAGACGCAGGGCTACGGTGACCAGGTGTCCAGTTTTTTGACCAGGTGTTCTGGGTGAAAAGTGAACCTGGCAGCTCTGTTTGCACCACCAACCAGGCCGTTAAAAGTCCAGTTGGCAGTCCTGTAGAGCTACGGTCCTGGCTCCGCTCTGTGCCTGGGAAGTGGCCAGCAGGACCGGCTCCTAAGTGAGGGGGCCACTGGGCTCCATGCACTGCCTCCGCCCTGAACGCCGGCTCTGCACTCCCGTTGGCCAGAAACTGCGGCCAATGTGAGCTGCGGGGGCAGTGCCTGTGGGTGAGAGTAACACGCACAACTGCCTTCCTCGCCTCTGCCTAGGAGCTGGACCTGCTGGCCGCTTCCGGGGTGCAGCTCGGAGTCAGGACAGGCAGGGAACCTGTCTTAGCCCTCCCACTGCGCTGCTGACCGGGAGCTGCTGGAGGTAAGCCGGAGCCCCAACCCACTGCCCCAGCCCTGAGGCCCCTCCTACACCGCAAACCCCTCATTCCTGGCCCCACCCCAGATCCCACACCCCCAGCTGGAGCCCAGAGCCCCCTCCTGCACCTCAACCCCCTGCCCCAGCCCCTTCCTATACCCCAGCCCAGTGAAAGTGAGTGAAGGTGGGGAAGAGCGAGCCACTGGGGGAGGAGGAATGTAGTGAGGAGGACCCAGGGCCTCGGGGCAGGAGACGATCAGATTCAGTACTTTCCATTTGGTCCATGCTGGAGCTTTTTTGCGATTCTGGGACTGCATTATCACCTGTGCTGATGAGCTGACCACTCTCTAGCCAAACAGGAAATGAAATTCAAAAGTTCTCAGGGCTTTTCCTATGTACATGGTTAGTGCATCTAAGCTGAAAGCGCTGTCCAGAGCGGTCACAATGGAGCACTCTGGATAGTTCCTGGAGGCCAAAACCATCGAATTGCATCCACACTATCCCAGATTTGACCCTGCGATGTCGATTTCAGTGCTAATCCCCTCATCGGGGAGGAGAAATAGATTTTAAGAGCCCTTTAAGTCGACAAAAATAGCTTCGTAGTGTGGATAGGTGCAGGGTTAAATAGATCTAACGCTGCTAAATATGACCTAAACTCATAGTGTAGACCAGGGCTAAAAGTTTGCATGATGTACAGTACATCAAGATTCCAGGTTGGGATCCAAACACCTTTTGCTGTAAATCTTGATCATGTTGTTGATGCTTCACTCTATCCTTAAAGCTTAATCCTACAGTTCTCAGGAAGGCAAAACTCTTATTGACCTCTCTGAGAATTTGTCTGTGTCAAAACTGAAGTATTAGACATGTGATTATGATCAAGAAAACATGTTGATTAAATAAGGACATAAGCAATTGATTAATATAGAAAAATACTAGACAGCTCAACTATTTTAAATTCCTCAGCTCAACCTCTTTCTGTGTTTGTGTTTTTAAGTACAAAATGGGCTGATTTGGTTTGGCAGCCTTCTTTGTATATCTGGGTGACTTCTGCGGAAGAAATAATCTTCTGCATATATTGACTCAAATAGTTTTATTAAGTTAAATTCCTCTAGGTTTGTGTGGGGTTCAGGGTTGGTTTTTTGAGGGGAAGGGTGTTTGTGTGGGTATTTTTGTTTTTTGATTGAAGTCCCAAAACTGATTTAAGCCCTTTTGGGGGTTTTCCTCATGATAATGAGGAGGGAATTTTTTTGCTTTTTCCTACATTTACGGAAAAGTATATAAGAGATTAGTAAGGATATTTTGTATTGTTTGAAAGTATTCTATAGAATTTGAGAACTTTATCAGTATTATATAATTTTGTAGAATACTTAAAAAAAAAAAGTGACATTTTCTTACATTTTTAAATAAAATTTTAAGGGTAATTTTTATTAACTTCTATAGTCTTTTCTCCATAAAGCTATAATGAAGGCTGCAAAATCAAGAAGATATTGAAAATTCAACTTAATTAACTGTCATCACAGAGTTGCCACAGATACCTATTATTTGAAGTATGGGACAAAATACAGCGACACCCATATGTGTTAACTGTTGGCAAAAGTTTACATTTTAATAGCAACCTCTGTAAATAAAATCTCAGCGTTTCAGCTGTTATCTTCCAGCATGAGTTCTACAACAGGTTGTGAGCGCAACATGCATGTATGCACAATCTCCCTTATCCTCCTTTCTGCATCAAACTTGTGAGCAGGAAGGGTAGTGAAGCTGACTGATCATAAAACACCCTGCCTGATATCAAGAATTGACTGTCCTTGAAACGGAAAGGTAGTTTGTGGATGTTTGTGTCTCATTCACACCCTTAAACCAAAGCAATGCTCTGGTATCTAATTTTAGGCTTACCAGCTTTAAGTATGCTATTAAAATCCGATATTCCTGTTTGTTACATATATATGTTGTACAACCTCTATTAAAACTGAATACTTAGTACCCTTCTGTTGATGATGCACCAACTGGTCATGCTTGGGTAACTGGGGGAGTAAAGCACCAGATAATTATTTCTAGATTAAGTGGGCTGACTTGTGTACCCACTTGTTAAACATTTTGTCTCTCCCAGAAAATATTGGGTAGTAAGTATTCCACATCCAGCTCAGGCTTCGGCTTGAATATTGTTGGTGTGAAACTGAACCTCAGATTAAAGAAAACAGTATTTTGGAAATGCACTATTAACGTTATCAATATAGGCGCTAAATATGGTTAGTAAGGAAGAAGCAGTGTAAATGCCTTGTTGCTTCCTCTAAGATGATATATAACAAACCTGGTGAGGATTGATTTATTCCCTGCAGCAAATGATACAGCAAAAGAAGAGGGAATTAATGTAGCCCAGAGAACATTAGCAGGATGTATAACATACACTTAACCATTGAAAATAATGGTGGGGGAGGGATGGAGGAAGGGAGTGTACTTCTACTTCTACTGCAACGTACGAAATCTCTTTGCTTGTGTCTAGAGAATAGCGTAGTAAAAACTACCAATTTTCACATATCAGAACTAATATTTACTTGAATTTGCTCTTTGGCATATGTTTTGCAAATAAATATCTGTTCCATGCCTCAATTCAACCCTTCAAACATAATCCCAGATATTTGCCCCACTGGAAATTTACACAATGCTTTTAGCAAACTAGGTTTTTGCAGAGAAGCAAAACTAGTTTGTTTCCTCCTGAATATTCCACCCACTAGTCCTCTGATAGAGGACCTGGGTCTATGCTTAAAAATCAGGTGAACCTAGCTATGTCCCTTAGAACTGTGAAAAATGTCACGCCCTGAGCACTGTAATTAGGTTGACCTAACACCTGGTGTAGACCCAAGTAGGTTGATGGAAGAATTCTTTGGTCGACGTAGCTACCATCTCTGAGAGGTGGATTACCTGCATCAACAGAAACTCTCCTTCCATCGGTGGAGGAACTGTTACACTACATTGTTACCCCCGATAGTTGTGCCACTGTAGTGTAGACCTACCCAGAGAGTTGCTTTTCTCTTATTAACAACATCATTGACCGCGTACAGCATTTCATCAGTTGCTTACCACTGCAAGCACCACCTTAAGTTAACCTCAGAACTCTGTGCAGAACAGAGTAACAGAGTGAGCAGACTTTTTAAAGCATTTACTGTTTTTGTAACTGACAATTGCTTCAAAATACAAATGTAATAAATTTGAGGGCAAGTCAGCAGTTGTTTTCCTCCCCATCACAGCTGTTGAATGTGTAGATTCCCTGCCTCTCCCCCTGAGTTTTAGTTAGTTTCAGGTTCAGTTAAACCTAAAAAATCCCTGTTTGGTTCTAACCATTACTGTTCATGAGCTGGGACTGGCTCTTTCTGGTTTTGTATCAAAAATACTTGAAACTTCTGGCTTTCCATGGTTTCATTCCAAAACCAGTGGAAATCCTGCAGTTTCCATTGAATTGTGTCCTTGCTTTGTGGGCTTATTTGAACCCCAAATGTGGATATAGGATCAAATCTATGCATATCAAAGTTGGAGCAAATATACACACCCCAAAAGATCCAGAAGCAACCTCCTTTCTTGCATGTACAATTTAGCAGATGCAGCTGATGGGATTTACATGTCTACCTTATTGTGCTAGTAAATCAGCGACTGTAGTTAGGTGTGTAAATTATATCAAGTAACCCCATGCTTCTTTTGTATTCACAAAACTGCACTTACCAGATGTGAGAGTCAACTGAGGGATCTTCATAGATCAGCCTCGTAAAGTTTTGGGAAACGTGCATCCCTGTTAATTGATTAAATAGAATAAAATGTTCATACCTCTTTTTCATCCATATTTCTCTTACGTCACTTTACAAAGTTGGGTAAGCAATGTTAATTAACTCCATCTGGCAGATGAGATGTCAGGCTGAAATTTTCAAAAGTGCCCACTGATTTTTGGGAGCTTTGCTTTTGGAGTGTCCACTGTGATACATGCATCATTTTTTTAGGGAAGCTAAGCAGGTAGCCAGGGGTAGAATCTAGGTGTTCTGAGTCCCATTCCCTTTTGGGTCACGCTTTCTCACTTAAAAGTATTCAGAATTACCACACGCTTGCATTATGTGCTGTGGCTTGTTCTGGGTTATTGGATTTTCTTACCACAGATCTCACTCTACCAAATGATACCTTTGGGGAAAGACTTGTACCTTTATGGAGCAAATCCTTCACCCCTTACTGCAGTCTCTGGTAGTCATAAAACTGGTGCAGTTTTCTTACATTAAGTTTAAGGCAGGATGCTGATGCCTTCTGTGTGCTTAATGACCTCATCTCCGTGGAAGCTCTGTATGTCTGTGTGGATCAGAAATTAATCCACTGGATTTCCTTTCCCATACTGTACTTTCGATTTCCAAAAGCAAATCCAGGGTTGCTGGTTGGAAAGCTTTCGCAATATTATCATCTTTTGGGAAGTCACCTGCCTTTTTTATTGTAAATGATAGCCCTCAAAACTGCAGGAGATCCAAGAAATCAAGATAGTAGTGTAATAAGAATATTCAACTCTGACAGCAAGTGCTTTGAAAACAATTTGACAAACACCATTTTATTCCTAAATTGTTGGCCTTTCAGGATATCTGCAGTTTGTTCTCTTGTTTTATCTGTTGGACTAGCGTTCTCTCAGGTTTCAGCCTTACTAAAACTGCTCTGCAAAGCAGAAAAGAGCATTTAATTAAGGGCTTGGATAGTCAGATAATTAGATCGTCTTTCTCATTTTGTGAAGTGTGGAAAAATATTAGTTAAGACTTGTGTGGAATATATCGCTTGAATTAGTTTAATTTAGCACCACAACAGTGAGAGAGTCTATTTACTGTAGACAGTGTGCATGGGAATGTACATGTTGTGAATTCAGTAATCATTAATGTGACTTTTAAAAAATCTGTACTCTTAAAGTGACTTTGAGACTAATAGTTTTGCCTCCTGAAAACACTTGGCTTTTTCTTTCATTTGTGACAGAATAAGTCTATGTATCCCTGTGACTTAGTCCAGAGGTTCTCAACCTTTTTCTTTCGGAGGCCACACAACATGCATTAAAAATTCCATGCCCCCCCTGTACCACAATAACTGGTATTTTGCATATAGAAGCCAGGGCAGGTGTTAGAGGGGTAGCGGGCAGGGCAGTTGCTTGGGGCCCCATGTCACAGGGACCTCCGCGACACTACATTGCTCAGGCTTCAGGCCTGGGTGGTAGGGGTCAGAGCACTGGGCTTCAGCCCCATGCGGTGGGGCTTTGGCTTTCTACCCTGGGCCCCAGCAAGTCTAATGCTGGCCCTGCTTGGCAGCCCCAGAGGGCCCCAGACCTCTAGTTGAGAACCACTGACTTAGACTACACCCTAAAACATTGCATGCTGTTGGAGACACATAGGTGTCTTGAACAGGATTGAAGGTAAAAAAAATCTGACCTAAAACGTAATCTTGTTTCATCTTCCTATGTCCTGCCCTACAGAACCACAGATTGAGGATCTGCACCTTGCCAAAATATTTTTTCACTTTCTACAAATGCAAATCAGCCCTTTTTTTTGTTGGTGGTTGTTGGCTTTTCTAACTGTGACAGATGAAATATGGCTAGATGCTCCTAATTAAAATATTTGGAAAATTAGATTTTGCATCTCCCAGCCTAGAACAGATGGAGGATTCTTTCTAACCTCACTGCAGGTGATAGGCAAAAGTGATTAATAAAATACTTATCAAATTTATGATGCCTAACCCTCCTTCCCGGTAATGAGATGTATAGATTGTAGAGAGATAAATAAAGATTGGAAAATCCCACTGGGTTATGAAGAATGAGTGTGTGTGAAATATATATATTTCACACACTCTCGTTCTTGCATATCCTGGTGGGATTTTCCAATCTTTTTCTCTTCCTTTGCCCTCCCCCAATGTATTTAGTTTTACCATCCCCAAAGTTATTAGTGTATTAACACTGTACAAGTAACTAGCTAGCATTATGTTGGTACACAACTGAAATTCTGGGAGTTTCATTCAAGATTTGTAAATATTTGATGCAGAGAACAAATTTGCAGGTGTAAACAAATGTTTCGTTTTTCTCCGATTGAAAGCAATTGCAATACAAACCTATTGCAGTCCACTAAAATCTGCAGCCTTTTGCAGTATGTTTTATTTCTTGCATGCTTAATAGGATTGTAAGTAGCACTTCCGTTGCCTCGAGGCTAAATTAAGTTTGTTTTAAGACACTGGTTTGAAGCCAAAGCTGACAGTACCTGAGAGTTAATATACATTTAGATGTCCCCAGGGTATGACTACTAAACATTATATAAGGATATCTTATAGCAAGATTTCCTTGCACTACTTCAGTTTAAGTTCTGGTACCCTTCATGAAAACAAAGCATAATCTATTAACCATGCCACAATAAACTACATGTGCTTTTGAAGAAAATAGCACCATAAGCACACCCTCTTGTCAACTGTTTGTTTGAAATTGGCCATCCTGATTATCACTACAAAAGGTTTTTCTTTTTTTTCCCTCCTGCTGATAATAGCCCACCTTAATTAATTGGTTTAATTACAGTTGGTATGGCAACACCCATTTTTTCATGTTCTTTTTGTGTGTGTGTGTGTGTGTGTACCTTCCTACTGTAATTTCCACTGCATGCATCCAATGAAGTGGGTTTTAGCCCATGAAAGCTTATGCCCAAATAAATTTATTAGTCTCTAAGGCGCCACAAGTACTCCTCGTGGTTTTTTTGTTAAATTTCTAAATAACTTTTAAAACTCCAACAAATATTGTGTTGTAAACAGGACAAATGTTTCTTTATTTTGAATAAAAGATTGTTCATTTGACAGGAATCTCGAACGTAGTCTAGCCCATTCATAAAACCAGCCCCTTGATGGGATGTTTTTTCTGTATGTATGTGTGTGTGGTGTATATGTTTTAAATCTTAAATAATTTATTAACCATCAACTTTACAGTGGAAATGATTCTGGAAACCTTTTATGCTAAACTTTTTGTCTTTTATTACTTGGCAGCTAGGGTTTAAGAAACCATGATCAAAATTTTCAAACATAAAAGCCTATAATTAAGACCCCCTAAAGCTGTATTTAGACCACCTGCCTGCCTTTCAAAAATGCTGCACACCTAACAACTCCTACTGACCTCACTAAAGGCTCTTACTTTTGAAAAATTTGACTCAAGGTCTTAAATATCTGATCTAATTTGTCTATTATTAGATTAGTGGAATTGTAGAAGTAGTTGGTCATGAAATGCTTACTGAGAATTAAATATTAATTGAATGTGAGATTGAAAAGGGTGAATAATACTGCTAGCCCATTTGTAATCTCCAATGTGTTTTTGAAAAATGATCTCAACTCTGGTGTTGCATCAAGCTGTCTTTAGGCAAAGAAGATAACATACCTTTTCACGTGTTGGCATATCTTACTGGGAGAATCATAGCAGGTTTCTTTTCAGATGCCTATAACAGAATGCTTGGAAAATGAAATAACAAATACAGTTAGATGAGATAAAAGGCAATTTTAACATTCCTTTATGTACATAACCCATTATCATCAGCATGGGTGATCATATAGGAAAGTTGTTACCTTTTCGTCAGTAAAATGTCCACTACAGTAGTCTTTATTGAAGTATCTATTTGCCAATCCAGGTAGCTCAGTGTGCTATCTTGGCAAAATCAATATAGAGAAAAGCAAAATAGTAGTTCGGTCATTCTATTTGCATATCTAAATCAGTTCACAAAATATTGCTAGATATGAAAGCATTTGGAACGCTGTCCTTATGTGGCAACAAGTTTTTTAAAACTAGACAATTTCTTTCATCTTACCAAGAAAGAACACACCTCAAGAGTGATACTATTTATAGACATTTAAATGGAACAATAACTGGAAATGTGAAACCCAATACCCAGGGCTGCCACAATATCATTCATAACTTTCTATGTGGAAGTAAAATGATAAAACATACTGTGTAGAACATTATATCCCGGCTATACTAAGCATTATTCATGCTTGCTTTTTTCTTTTTTTTTTTTTTTCTACAGACAGCAGCACCTGTCCAAAGACTCTCCTAACTAAATCTTGCTCAGCAAATAGCACAACCTGGCTAGTCAAGCAGAACATATGCAATGAAGCGGCTCAGGGAATAAATGGAAACGTACCAGTTAAACAATCCCCACGTTCAACTTCCAGTCCAAAGCCACAAGGTAAGTACAGATGCAAATGCTCGGTTTGCATAAGTTATTCTGTGGCTAATTGACCCTGTTTCAAGAGGCAGGCAGCCAGGCTCCCTGGAAAGTGCAGCCTCCATTCCCCTTTGAGATTATTAAGTGGTCATCTTGCTCACCTTCGTTTACCTTGCAAGTAAATGTCCTTTTCATTGTCTTTGGTTTCACCTTCCTTAATTTACATTGGAGACGCAGTCAAGCCAGCAAAACAATGGTTTTAGGGTTTAGGCACAGTATATTACCAGTTTGCATATGACACTTCACACAACACCTTTTAGCTACAGATTATGACAAAGGTGAGTTGGGGCAATGAGTGGGTCAGGCCTGATGAGTTATGGTTTGGTGTACCATCTGCCAATTGGCATTGAGGGGCTCCCTGAGTCTTACGCTAGTTTCCAAAAAGAAGTCCTACATCCTGAGCTGGAAGGATATGAGCCTATATTTAAGCTAGATGGTGAGCAAAACAGCCCAGCTGAGTAGGAGGAGTTAAGGGGGAATTTCAGGTTCTAGCAGAAATGGGAACCCCTAGGTAGTAAGGTGGATAGTTGGGTGGGAGAAGAACACTTTATATTGAAGGTATTATTCTTTATTCTTTATTCTTATGTAAATGTACACATTGAATGGAGGAGGTATATTTTCCTCACTCCCACCACTGAATTACATATTCACTTTGATTTGCCTTCTAAAGATAGCTAAAGAGTAACAAGTAAACATTTTACAAATACGTGTGAAGCAAGAGGAAGACCAAGGATAGTGTGGGTCCATTACTTAATGAGGAGGGAAAGACAGTAACAGAAAATGCAGCAGCATCTGAAGTGTTAAATGCCTTTTTGGTTTCATTTTTCACCGGAAAGGTTAGCAGTGATCAGATGACTACTAAAGAGAACATTAGTGTAAATGGGATAGGATCTGAGGCTTAAAATAAGAGAACAAGTTAAGAATTACTTAGACAAGTTGGCAGGGCCTGAGGAGATACTGAAGGAACTGGCTGAGGAGATTTCTGAGCCATTTTCTTTGAGAAGTCATGGAGAACAGGAGAGATTCCAGAGGACTGGAAAAAGATACTGTATTTACCCATCTATAAAAAAGAGAATAAGGACAACCCAGAGAATTATAGCCCAGTCATAAAGGTGATGGAGCAAATAATCAATTAGTTTGTAAGCACTTAGAAGATCTTAAAAAGATAAGAAACAGTCAACATGGATTTATCAAGAACAACTCGTGTCAAACCAACCTAATATCCTCCTTTTAATAGGGTAACAAGCCTTGTGAAGCAGAGGGTGGGGTGGGGAGGGGAAGCAGTACATGTGATATAATCTTGGTTTTAATAAGATGTTTGATGCTATCTCACATGATATTCTCATAAGCAAACTTGGGAAATGTAGCCTAAACACACCTACTATAAAATGAGTGCACAACTGATTGATAACTACTTTCCGAGTACAGTTTCCCAATGATTAACAGTCAAGCTGGAAGGTCCCTCAGGAATCTGTCCTGGGTACGATTCTATTCAATATCTCCAAGAATGATTTGGATAATTGCATAGAGAGTACACTTATGAGGTTTGTGGACAATACCAAGCTGGAAGGGGTTGCAAGCACTTTGGAGGACAAGATTAGAATTCAAAATGATCTTGACAAACTGGAGAAATAGTTTGAAATAATGAAAATGAAATGTAATAAGGACAAGTGCAAAGTACTACAATTAAGAAAGAATATTTAATTGCACAAATACAAAATCAGAAATGATTGCCTAGAAAGGAGTATTGCAGGAAAGGATCTGAGTGTTATAACAAATCACAAACTAAATATGAACCAACCATATAATACTGTGGCAAAAAAGTGAACATTCTGGGATGTATTAGCAGGAACATTGTAAGCAAGATGCAAAAAATAATTTTTGCCCTCTATGCAACACTGATATGACCTCAATGGAATTACTGTGTCCAGATCTGGGCTCCACACTTCAGGAAAGATGTGGACAAATTGGAGAAGATCCAGAGGAGAGCAACCAGAATGATTAAAGGTCTAGAAAACATGACCTGTGAGAAAAGATTGAAAAAATTTGGGTTTGTTTAATCTGCAGAAGAGAAGACTGGGAACATAAGTCTTCAAGTACATAAAAGGTTGTTCTAAAGAGGAGGGTAATTCATTGTTCTCCTTAACTGCTGAGAACAGGCCAAGAAGCAATGGAAGGGAGATTTACGTTAGACATTTGGAAAAACCTCCTGTTAGGGTAGCTAAGCATTGGAACAAATTAGCTAGGGAAGTTGTGGAATCTGTTTGTTGGAGGTTTTTAAGCACAGGTCAGACAAACACCTGTTAGGGGTGATCTAGATCATACTTAGTCTTGCCTCAGTGCAGGGGACTGGACTAGATGACCTATCAACGTCCTGTCCAGTCCTACATTTCTATGATTTCATAGCTACAAGTTGAGTTAGAATATATAAAACACAAACCATGTTTTTGTGTGCTTTATACATTCCGGTATACAAAAATGTCAGCGCTAAGAATGCTGGTAGTGGGATGTAGAGTTTTTCACCTTGAAGTCACTGGTTAACATTTAGCCCAGGTTGATAGTGACCAAAAGTCATTGCAATCTAAAAATTTTGTCCTCTAAGAAATAAACTGATCTCAATTTATTTCCAAATGGACACATCCACAGTGCTGGTTGTGACAGCAATTTCTGTGATGATTAGTAACCTTTATCTCGGTCACATGAAGGGCATATATAAACATTGCTCTGCTTAATAGCCTTTCTGTATTGCCTTAACGTCCTGTTGTAACTTATTCTCTGAAACCAAGCTAAAAAAATGTGTGTTTTTTAAGTTATTTTCCCCAAGAACAAAAACACTTAACAAATTAATGGATGAAAAGAAGTAGGAAATCCATAAAAATAGACTGATTTTTTTAAACACCAATTTGTAGTAACTTATTATAGATTACAAGGCCACCTGTCTATTGGATAACTGTGAACATGATTAATTCAGGTAGTTTTGCAGTTGATAATGCTCCCTCCTAGCTAGCAGTCCAATGTGTTTATCTCAGAAGAACCTCCTCCAGATAGGGCCACTTCCAGCAACATTGTTGCAAGATGAGGAGTACAGATTTGCAGCTAAAAAGCAATAAAGCTATTGCAAATAATTTTGAGCCTGGTATGTTCAGGACCGGCTGTGTGTGTGTCCCTCTCTCTGCTCCTCTAAATGCATTCAGGGTCTCAAAATTATCTTAAAGCATTTTGTATTGGGCTTGTCTGTTCATAAAAAGCAAACAGGCAGAAATGAGAGATGGAATGAGGTGTACACTCATGAACCAAAACAATCCAAGTGCCTTAAACTGTTTTGGTTGCTCTGTTGAGTAGCTGAATTTTTAACAGAGTTCTAACTAGTTTACAGGTACGGTATGCTGTTTTTTCCAATACTAGCAGGAAATGATTTTCAAAAACTGTTTTTTGGGAGATTGCTTTAGTCTTGCCAACCTTAAATGTCTGTCTTTGATTAAAGGAAATAAGATCTCAGAACTGAATTGCAATTCCAGTTTCTTTGCTGCTGTTAGATTAATCACTAAGTGACATTGAGCTAACCTACCAAAGTTTACGAGAGAGAGGTAACAAGAAGTAAAGATAAAGGCGTGTGTGTGTGTGTGTGTGTGTTTGTGTGTTTAATTCATCAGCACTGTTTTGGAAATAAAGCGTAGAATGTCCAGGGTCCTACATATTACCCAAGATTTGGATTTGAAACTGATCCTGGATCCTGAACCTGTCTTTAAGTGTATTTACTTGGTGTCTGTCTGAAAAATCTTTGGAAACAATCACTCATTACATACCAGTCCTGATGCAGCCAGAGCAAGTGAATAAATTGCTGAACAGAATCCAACATAAAATTCTTTCCCCTCAATTTTGGTTATATTATTTCCTGGCATTTTAAGCAGAACACAAGTTAGTTTGTCTAAGATAATGAAGGTAAAAAGCAGGGTGGATTTGATTTAAATCACTAGTCAGGAAGACTCGATTTAATCATGGTTTTCTACATAAAAGTGCATTCTTGCTGGTTGTTATAACCTTAATATATGTTCTTCACAACTCAGAGATAGATGTAGGCTTCATTTTTAGAAGGTACAAACTATACATTTTTAAACAGTGATTTATTTTGAAAACTTTTCTGATTAGTTTTACAGCTATATCAGAAAATGAATGATTGTTTGGTTATTTCATTTACCAAAGGTAATTGAAGCAGATGTTTATGAAGTCATTGAGAGGAGAACTATCTCCAATTCAACAGGTTAATCATTAATATTTGGAGGATTTTCTTGCCATGCTGTATTAAGATGAGAACATCACCAGATTTTTAAATTGTTTTATTTAACTAAAACAACAACGTTAAGTATTCTGGATTTTTTTCTTCAACACCAAATATATAATATTTTAACAAGAATGCATATGTCCCTCGATTCTTACATTTATCTCCAGACTACTTCTTCTTGTCCAAATCTATTCCACCCCCAACAATCTTCTATTCATTGAACTTTTTGAAACGTTGCATTTTTAGAGAGAGGTAAGGGATTGCCTCTGTGTACACAAATTTGCAGAGGTACAATAGAGTTGAGGTCTGTTGTTTCTCACCTCTATATATTTATTTAAAAACATTTTTGCTGTTAACAGGCATGTTACCACTGGAGAGACAAATCCACAGTTTGAGAACGGCAAACCTAAGCATCTCTTATGGTATCTTCTAGACTGAGCACTGAGACCCAGTAGATAGATTGGGTAGATCAGATTGTTTAGGTTAATCTTTCTATACAGAAGTCTGTGGAACCCCATAAGATTGGGTCCCTTATCTATGAACTATTGGAACTCATTTACAAAACTTTTTTCTTAAACCTTACATAAATATATTGTCTCATGCTATAGAATTAGAATTTATAATCCCTATTCCATGATGAGATATCTTTGAGCTATAATGTATCTTAATTAAAACTGTCTTTAGATCAGTTTTTCCCTCAAAAAGCATTTTATAAAAAAAAATCCTATTTAAATTTAAAAAATCCGATTTTTCTTTTTAAATCATTTTTATCCACCCTGGTAAAAGGATAGTTCTTGCTGAAAGGAGTCCTTAGGAAACACACAAATTCAGCAATTTATAGATCAAAATTCAGTCTTTAATGTTGTTGGGCTTTGATTTATTAATTGCTTTGAAAAATTATGAAAAAAGCCCTAAACTGGCTTCTGAAACAGACTGGAAGCCAGTGAAGGGACTTAAGCATGGTCCTGATGTGCTCAAGGCAGCCTCCACCATAAAGGAAAGCAGGCAGGCCCATTCTGTACCATCTGGAGCGTGCACATAGTCTTCAAATTCAGTTTAAAATAGAGTGAATTACAATAACCCGGCCTGGTGGTGACATGTGCATGGATCACTGTGGTCCTCGCAGTCCACAGCGTTCTCGAACCATCCAGAGGTGAAACATGATGATCTAGGTCACTGGGGCAGAGTGCTGTAAGTAGTTCGGAATTTGCTCCCACTACAGATATGTCTGAGCCCTAGCCTGGGCTCGGCTTC
This sequence comes from Dermochelys coriacea, assembly GCF_009764565.3. Lineage (NCBI taxonomy): Eukaryota > Metazoa > Chordata > Testudines > Dermochelyidae > Dermochelys > Dermochelys coriacea. Next base: position 245,693,759 of record NC_050068.2, read on the forward strand.
ACCATAATCACACACAATGTTACAAACAGGACAGATGGTCTGTCTCCTGGATGCTAGTGTTCCTCCGATTGCGTGATCTATCTGACATAAGTTCTTATTTCATACCTAATGAAATTTAAGTCCTGTTATGTGGCAAATCAAAAAAAAAAAAAAAAAAAAGTTGATTTACTGCATCTCTAATAAGCTGCCTTACAAAGACATGTCAGTACATCTATAGCTCTGGAGGATGTTCTAACTACAGTTTAGTAGTGGTTTTGGATTCCTCGCTGTCACTGAGTTCTCACATAGCAGCAACTGTGAGTAATGCTTTCTACCATCTCAAGGTAGTGAGGAGACTCTGTCCTTCCCTGGTGGCCAAAGACGTGGCTTCAGTTATACATGGTCTCAGCTGGACTACAATACTGCAGTATACCGCAGCATGAAGACTTCAGTGCTTAGGAAACTCCAGCTAGTGCCAAATGCTTCAGCATATCTCCTCAGCTATGCAGACTACTGTGAGCCATGTCAAACCTGTCCTCTACTCTATACACTGGTTTCCCATAGAACTTCAAATAAAGTTCCAGGTCTCTGTCCTTATCTTCAAGATGCTAAATGACTTGGACCCAGGAGATCTAAAAGATCTCCTAAAACTCCAGTGTGGATACCATGGCACTCCTCTGGCAAAACGGAATGTTCCCCAGTAAAGCCAAAACTCATCTTTGCAGGAGACAATACTCTCTTGAGAGCCCATCCAAGACTGTGGAATAATTCAGTCATGCAGTGAACTCTGAGAGGTTGGGGTATAGCTGGCCTTTCAACACCCCGCTGGGACTTAGATGTCATAGGCATTCTTGAGCAAAGTGACCCTGCTGGCTGCATATGGCACACCACATTTCCCTGCCCATCCCAGGGCTTCTGGGAGATGGTTTCCCTCCCTGCTGGGTGTGGTCTCTGCTTGGGTTCAATCCCTGTCTTTTGATCCCATTCTATCCCTGTTATGTTTTCTCTCAAAACCAGGATGACTATCCATATCCTGGCCTGCCAGTTTTCTTGCCATCATAACATCTCTAGGATGTTAGGGTAGTGATCAACGGCTCAATGTCTACTTGACAGCCGGTATCAAGTGGAGTGCCCCCCGGGTCAGTCCTGGGGCTGGTTTTGTTCAACATCTTTATTAACATCTGGATAATTGGATAGATTGCACCCTCCACAAGTTTGCGGATGACACTAAGATGGTGGGAGAGGCAGATATGCTGGAGGGTAGGGATAGGGTCTAGAGTAACCTAGACAAATTGGAGGATTGGGCCAAAAGAAATCTGATGAGGTTCAACAAGGACAAGTGCAGAGTCTTGCACTTAGGAAGGAAGAATCCCATGTACCACTACAGGCTGGGGATCGACTGGCTAAGCAGCAGTTCTGCAGAAAAGGACCTGGGAATTACATTGGATGAGAAGCTGGATCTGAGTCAGCAATGTGCCCTTGTTGCCAAGAAGGCTAATGACATAGTGGGCTGTATTAGTAGGAGCATTGCCAACAGATCGAGGGAAGTGATTATTCCCCTCTATTCGGCACTGGTGAGGCCACATCTGGAGTATTGCATCCAGTTATGGGCCCTCCACTACAGAAAGGATGTGGACAAATTGGAGAGAGTCCAGCAGAGGTCCACCAAAATGATCGGGGGCACATGACTTACGAGGAGAGGCTGAGGGAACTGGGCTTGTTTAGACGGGCCACGGGTAATAACCAGGGTTTTGCCTTGACATTATTGCTACCAGCTAGAAAGATGTCTGACCACCTCTGGCTGTGGTCTGTTTAGGAAGGATCTAGAAACTGATTTTGCCCCAAAATGGATGTAGGGTTCAATGAGGGGAGGAAAAAAAAACTTTCTGCTCCAAACATGCACCATTTGTATTTGTTAAACATAAACTCCATCAACACCAGCAATATTTATGAATTCTCACAATAGTATTAATTACTTATCAAACTGATTGATTTTTTTTCTACAATTGTACAAAACCCATTACAGTTACTCAATGAAATGCATCACAGGAAGAATTGCTGTACATCATTTTAATTGTGGTCTTAAATCCACCCAAACTCCTCTTCTCCTTCCATCTCTTCCCCAGGGAAACTGGAATGCCCATACTCAGTTATCAGAAGGCTAGCTGTGTTAGTCTGGATCTGTAAAAGCGGCAAAGAGTCCTGTTGCACCTTATAGACTAACCGACGTATTGGAGCACAAGCTTTCATGGGTGAATATCCACATGCATCTGACGAAGTGGATAGTCATCCACGAAAGCTCATACTCAGTTGTGTCCTGCTTCTTCCCAGCCAGTCTGATTGGTGTTTTTTTTTAGTTCTCATCACTTTTTTTTTTTTTGAGTTCCGCTAGCTATCTAACTATTCATCTCTGACAATTATCTGATGCTCGCTGGCCTAGATCTGCCAGTCCTCCTGAGAACTGCATGAGAGAGGGGAGAACAGTAAGGAGAAAAGAGTGCTTCACAGCAGCAAGCAGGCAGATGGAACAAACGTATTTAATTTCTCTGCAAAGCATCTCATTGTACAAAATGCTGGTGAGAAAATCGTGTTTCACTTGTTCAGTGATTATAATGCAATCCATTTAAAAATATGGCATGTTGAGTTACCCTTCCAGCGCTCATCTCCTCTCCACCATTCTTAGTCTAGTCTATATTCTGGACCATAGACATACATATTAATTAATAAATATAAATATTAAGAGCCAAGAACAGTTGCATACCTAAGAAAAGTCTCATTTCTTACTGTGACCCTCATCCTTCTCCATTGTTCTTTCATACTATTGTTGTTTCATTTATCATCCTTTGATGTTGGTATGATTGAACTTATAAACTCTTTGGGAAAGGGTTCTGGCTATTTAAATAGATTAAAGTAACATGTACACTCCTATTTGTACTGAAGCTGTCACTAAAGCTACTCCTTGGTAGAAAGTTCTCTATTGGTAGTAGAATTCACTGTTTCCTCTTGTACACTAATGCAAGGTAGAGATGGAAAAGCTGCTAGGTCAATTCCATCTTTCTGCCAGGGCATGGTTGTTCTTGACAGTACGGTATGTATGCAACTATTACTCCTGGGGGAATTCTGCACTACTGTGCATGCACAGAATTTATATACTCACGGATTTCTTTGCTTCCCCGTAGAAAAATGAGCTTCCGACGGGGAAGCAAAGGGAAGCCACAAGATCAGTCATGCAGCCCTCCCAAGCAGTATGTATCAGGTGTCTGCGTCAACCAGCAGAGGTAAATCACTGTGGGGCAGGAGGTAGCGCTGGGGAAGACCGGGCTGGTGGCTCATACCCTGCGCCGGGCTCAGCTGCTAGTTCCAGCTGGGCTTGGGAGGACGGGACGCCTAGTGAGGTAAATAGAAAGGAGCATAAACACTGCCAAATTAAATGTAAAAATGTAATAAGAAAAGCCAAAAAGGAGTTTGAAGAACAGCTAGCCAAAAACTCAAAGGGTAATAATAAAATGCTTAAGTACATCAGAAGCAGGAAGCTTGGTAAACAATCACTGGGGCCCCAGATGGCCGAGATAAAAAAGGAGCACTTAAAGATGAGAAAGTCATCGCAGAGCAACTAAATTAATTCTTTGTTTCAATCTTCATGGCTGAGAATTTTAGGGAGATTCCCAAACCTGAGCCATCTTTTGTAGGTAACAAATCTGAGGAATTGTCACAGATTGAAGTGTCACTAGAGGAGGTTTTGAAACTAATTGAGAATCTTAACAATAACAAGTCACCAGGACCCGATGGCATTCACCCAAGAGTTCTGAAAGAACTCCAATGTGAAATTGCGGAACTATTAACTATGGTTTATAACCTGTCCTTTAAATCAGCTTCTGTACCCAAGGACTGGAAGATAGTTAATGTAACACCACTATTTAAGAAGGGTTCTAGAGGTAACCCTGGCAATTACAGACCAGTAAGTCTAACATCAATATTGGGCAAATTAGTTGAAACAATAGTAAAGAATAAAACTGTCGGACACATAGAAGAACATAAATTGTTGGGCAAAAGTCAACATGGTTTCTGTAAAGGGAGATCATGTCTTACTAATCAGAGTTCTTTGAAGGGGTCAACAAACATGTGGACAAGGGGGATCCAGTGGTCATAGTGTACTTAGATTTCCAGAAAACCTTTGACACGGTCCCTCACCAAAGGCTCTTATGTAAATTAAGTTGTCTTGGGATAAGAGGGAAGATCCTTTCATGGATTGAGAACTGGTTAAAAGACAGGGAACAAAGGGTAGGAATAAATGGTAAATTTTCAGAATGGAGAGGGGTAATTAGTTGTGTTCCCCAAGGGTCAGTCTTAGGACCAATCCTATTCAATTTATTCATAAATGATCTGGAGACAGGTGTAAACAGTGAGGTGGCAAAGTTTGCAGACGATACTAAACTGCTCAAGATAGTTAAGCAGATTGTGAAGAAATTCAAAAAGATCTCTCAAAACTAAGTGATTGGGCAACAAAATGGCAAATGAAATTTAATGTGAATAAATGTAAAGGTAATGCACATTGGAAAAAATAACCCCAACTATATACACCTCTACCCCAATATAACGCGGTCCTTGGGAGACAAAAAATCTTATTGCATTATAGGTGAGACCGCGTTATATCGAACTTGCTTTGGCCCCCCCGTTCCTTGTTCCCTGACTGCCTAATCCCTAATCACCCCCAGGACCTCACCTCCTATCCAACCCCCCTGGTCCTTGTCCCCTGACTGCTCCGACTCCTATCCACACCCCCCACCCCTGACAGACACTCACCAGCAGTGGCAGGAAGCGAAGCAATGCGGCCCCAGCCCGCTCCACTCCACCACCTCCCAGCCGCGGTGCTCCTCAGTGGAGGTTGGGGAAAGGACACCCCCCGCACTCACCTGCGGCTGGAAGTGGAGTGCCGCGGCTAGGAGCTGGGGCAGTGGAGCAGGGTGGGACCGGCCTGTTCCGCTTCCACCACCGCTGGTGAGTGCGGGGGAATGGGGGTATCCCTTACCCCAAGACCCCTCCCCCGAGCGACACAGCTGGGGCCGGGGCGAGGGAAGCGGAGCGGGCTGCTCCCAGCCCACTGCTAATCCCCCGAGCCACTCTGGGACTGCAGAGCCCCCAAAAGTGCCCCCCCACATCTCCTGCCTCCCAGACCCTGGGGGGGTGAGCCCCTGACCGCCCCCGAGACTCTCTGCCCCTTATCCAACCCCTCGGCTTTAGCCCCTGTCCAGCACCCTTAACTCACTGCTCAGAGCAGCGTGTCGGAGCTTTACTGCGTTTTATGCGAACCCGCGTTATATCGGGGTAGAGGTGTACATACAATATGATGGGGGCTAATTTAGCTACAACTAATCAGGAGAAAGATCTTGGAGTCATCGTGGATAGTTCTCTGAAGACGTCCATGTAGTGTGCAGTGGCAGTCAAAAAAGCAAACGGGATGTTAGGAATCATTAAAAAAGGGATAGAAAATAAGACGGAGGATATCTTACTGCCCTTCTATAAATCCATGGTACTCCCAATTCTTGTATACTGCCGGGATGGGTAAGGAATGGTGTCCCTAGCCTCTGTTTGCCAGAGGGTGGAGATGGATGGCAGGAGACAGATCACTTGACCATTGTCTGTTAGGTTCGCTCCCTCTGGGGCACCTGGCATTGGCTGCTGACGGTAGGGACCTTTGGTCTGACCCAGTATGGCCATTCTTGTGTTCTTATGACTTCCTCTTCCCCTGCATGGCATTTGGGGCTGTGTCAGACCCACCCCCAGATTTCTGTCTGTCGGAAGCTCTGCAAACCCCCCGCCCCGCCCCGCATCCCCCATGCTTCCTGCACCTATCGCTTCTCAGCTGCAGAGGGAGGGGTCACTGTATAAGGAGTTGCTCCCCCATCTGCCCAACTCCCATGCATCTACACCCCCCTTCATATCCAGACCCCCTTGCCAAGCCTCACACATCCCCACGCCCAGAACCCCCACAAAGAGCCCCACTTCCCCTGCACCTGGACCAGCCCAATGAGCCACCCACACCTCGATCCCCATCCTGCCAACCCCGAACCAACTGCACATGGATTCCCCCCCACTGATCCCCACTACTCCAGCATCTGGACCCCCCACACACACCCAGACCCCCTGCTGAGCCCCAATCACCTTCACCTGGACCCCCCTGCAGAGTTCCATTACCATTGTACTCACAACCCCCCAACAAGCCCCTGTGCATCTAGATCCTCCACTGAGCTGCCCGCACCTAGATTGCCCCACACACAACCATCTCAACCATACCTGGATCCCCTCCACACTAAGCCCCTTCACACTTGGATCCTGCCTGCCCATAATTGGTGCACGTGTCATAGAGGAGTAGGGCCCTGGGGTGTTTCGGGTAGTCCTGGTCCTTGTGTTGTGTCAGGGTTCAGTGCAGCTTCACCTCTGAGTCTGTGTCCCTGTGGGAGCTGCACAATGATCTCCCACCTCTGTGCAGCCAGTTGTCTGTGCTCCCCAATGCTATGCTGGAACCTCCACGTTTATTTGACAAATAAAATTCTCAGAATTTTGCAGAATTTTTAATTTTTTGGCACAGAATTTTTAATTTTTTGGCACAGAATGCCCTCAGGAGTATAACTGTTTTCTTCAACCCAGTCTTTAAATCTTGGGTGATAGGACTTAAACTGTTTTCCATGAGGAACTGCCTCAGGATCTAGCAGTAAGCTTTTATTGATAAGGGGGGGAGGAGGGGACACTTGATCTTCCTGTCCTGGTTGCCCACCTGTGTCTCGTAAACTGCCTTAAATAATTGCCCTCTTCTTGATGTTTCCATCATTTAAATAGCTGTGCATACTGATTGTCCTCCAATCTGAGTTGTCCTTCAGCCAAACTATCATTATTTATGACCTAACTCTTCAATCTTTCCTAAGAATGGAGTCCCTCTCCCTCTTTAATAACTATGTGAATAATTACAATTTGAAAGTCTGATATTCAAGCATAATATATGGAAAATCAATAGAATCACAGGGAAAGGAGCTGCTAGGGAACTGTGTGGCTTTTACCATGTATAGTACCATACATCAGTAGCTTCTAGAATGCTTGCTCTTCTTAGTCACAGGTAACACATAGCCCATACTAGTGCCATCTCCTGTCCCCTCTTGGTGGGAGTCTTGTTTTATTGGCTGGATACAGGCTTTCAAGAGCTGATGTGTTTTTAGTGGAAGTGTGATTCAGGAAGTAACAAAATGGCTGCTCTTTAGACTTCCAATCAGTAACTCTGTGTGTGTGTGTGTATGTATGTATATATAAACTTTCTCCTTTTCCACTTCTCATGTTGTTCCCTCTACCCACAACTAATTTTTTGGGGGTTGTTGCATGTGATTTCCCCTCCCCCTTTCCTGGCCATGCAGAAGCAGGTTTGCTGCTCTGAAATGATTGCAGGAAACAGTCAGGCCACAGTGGAAGCTCTGCCACTCAAATGTGGTGGGTGGTGGTTCTGATAGGAATAAGATTAGTTTGAAAACTACCAGCAGCTGTGACTCTGAAGGGCAGTGCTTCTCATGCAGCCTGGCCTGCTGCCTCTTGGCTACGGCTGTATAAAACCAGAGCTGATTACTAACAATTCCAGAAACACTTAGCTATTGTAGAGATGAGGGGAAGGGAATGAAAGCTTTCTGAACACAGTAAGCAAATATCACTCACTATTTTGGTGGGAGGAAGGAGGCTAAACTTCACTGTAGAGCTGGGGATGCTGGGGTGGAGACTGAAAAGCCAGGATTTGAGGCAAATTCTAGAAAGCAAAAGGATCCATGCTGGCTCATTTTAGATTAAGAAACTGTACAACAGTTGCTTTATAACTAGCAAACTATCTGTTCTTACTGTTCTCTTCTATGCCCTGCCGTACTGCTGCTGTTGGTTAGTGACCTGCAGTTCCAATGGTATAAAGAGGGGAGGTGGTAGCAGGGCATTTTCCTCTAGGGACCCATGACTTGGGAGCTCACTTACCCATCTGGGTCTGCCAATGCCTGATTCTCCCTCCCCCCCCCCCACACACACACCCAACTTTCTGGATGTGCTGCAAAGCTTATCCCTTTTTGGGTGTTATGGAAATGGGGTGATCAAAGGGAGGGACTTGCTGCCCTTTTATTCATATCCAAGTCGTTATTTCTATTTTGCTTTGTATTGTGTATTTCAAAGGCTGGGTATTTATAAAGGTTTGTATAAATCTAAATTAGTTTATATATAGGACCATATTGTCAGCCACTGCAAAAGGGCAAAGGTCCAGTGAAGTAAATGAAACTGCACCTGTTCACGCCAATAGAAGAGCTCATAGACTTTAGCCTTAGTGCTCAGGGCAATGTCTCTTGGTACCGGACAACCAAAACTGAAGCTTTCCTGAAGCAAAGCCCTTCTGATATCAATTGGTGGGGGTACGGGGGTGTGTGTGTGTGAGAGCGAGATTGAGCACCAAAGTTTTGTTCAGAGCTTTTTTTAGCCCCTGCTGGGGAAGGGTGAGTGAATAATCCCTGTGCCATCACAGCTAGATCTTGGAATTATATTAGTTCTTATTTTAGGTAAAACCACTGGTTATGAGGATCAAAACTGCCATCCTTTTGACTTCAATAGATTCTATAAAGCAACTTTATTATATTGTTAAAGTAGCACATTGGCTGGCTTCTATCCAATAACTAACTAGATGTCTGACAGTATACAGTAAATGTTGAAATCTCGTATGAATTGGTAAGAGAACTATTACATTTAGGTGAACTCAAGGAACTTTTCTTGGTGCTCCTGGTATCTGTTTCTATCGGTCGATCTATCTGTCTTACATTTAGCAATGCAAAGTAACAGTTAATGTGTGGTGGTGATTTTTTTTTTCCTTATAGTGCCTCCAAAGCCAGTGCATCTGCAGAATTCATTTTTATCCATCACACACCAAACCCCTATGCGGAAAGCTTTACCTACTGCACAACCAAGAATGGAGGAAGTCACACCTACCTCTGCTTCTTGTGTGTCAAAGGAAAAACCCCACAAGGTGTCAGATCTCATCAGTCGTTTTGAAGGAGGCAGGTAAGTCACTTTGCTTTCTTTTAAAAGTAAGGGGTAAAGGGTAATGTGTCCTAATTCTTTTAACAACACTCTGTGCAGATTAATGAATTATAACGTATTGCGTAAATGAATGGCATATGTTGTGAAAGTATAGACTCTGGTATTGCTCTCACTGAAGTCAATGGCAGTCTTGCTACTGATTTAAATAGGAGCAGAGTAATGCCTGTGACAACTATTTGATATCTCCCTAGGATTAGCTGCAACACAGTGCTTCTTGCTTTGCAATATATTGTCTAATTGCAGTATTTCATTAAAAGAAAAAATGTGTTTAAACAAACCTAACTTGTGGTGGTCTGCCTAATACTTGTAATACTTGTTGATTTAGAATATTAATAATTAATAATAGAAACTTAACTTTTTTTTTTTAGTCCTTGGAATACACACTTTGTACAAGGTTAGTTTCTCAAGCACAATCTGAAGTGAAATAAATAATTTGCATGATTAAAATATCCTGAAAAATGTTCATAGTTTGGAATAAATATTTAAAATGAAATTGTTCAGGGAACCTTAATTCCTTTTGTGTTTGTTAATACATCTCATGTTATAAAAAGTAGAATCATTTGAAATCTTAATTTTTTTTTTTGCCTTTTCATGCTGGTTTGCCCTTTCTTGCATCATTCCACATACACAGGAAAACTAAATGGGTCACTTTCACTTACCTATTTATGGTCCATTTCACTTTCTGGTTGAAGTGAACTAGAACATTGCTGCTGTTCTTCATTTTACAAAACGGCAGAGTGCAGGCAAATATTTAGAACACTGAAAAATGTCAGCTGTGATGACATTTACTGTCACTAAAACATTCTGTTCACATACGGTTTTTTTTTTTAATCAAAATGTACATGAAGGGACTAAATGCTCTAAAAGCACACTTTGAAGCAGTGAGAAGAAACTTATTTCTAATACTGTAACAAACTTTTTATATTCATGTCCCAAGAGGTTTCCATGCTCCTGTATACACATGAAAGGTCAGTTCCTCTACTCAAGATATATGTGTGAACATAAGTTTAAAAGCCGGTTCGGTGGGATGGAATAACTACCATCAGAAGAAGGAGTAAATTTTAAGTGAACGTAATCTCAGGTGTTATCTTCATCTTAAAAGGAGATGTTTCAAATGAAAACAAACCCCAGGAAGCTCTTTGTTTAAACAATTGGATAAATGGTCATAAATATTATATGGTGACCTTTCAGAAAGCAGTAAAACCTCAGACTGGGCCAATTCTTGGAGCAGTGAGAGTTGTCTAGTGGGTATATATGGGATTGGCCTTCCAGTACTTCAAGGACATCAGGATTCTGAAGGAACATTTCCTACATGAATGTATGATTTATTATGCATCGCCAGTCCACTAATTTAGGGCCAATGTGCACACATGCATCAGAGGGCTGAATTTGGCCTTCAGGAGGTGAAATGCATCCTAAGATATGAGTAGACCAGTGCTGCAAGAGGAGACTTTATTTACTAGAAGACCAAGACTATCACAGGGATGACGAGCTTGATCTGTGAAAGGAAAAGGAGCCTCTAACCTATTTGAGATCTCACCTGACTGCTACACTGCCATGACAGCTGCGAATAGGGAAAGGGGAAATGTAGTGTTGGAGGATTTGCAGGAACTCTCTGTTTAAGCCCCGCCCTCAGTCTGTTTTGTTTTCCTTTTTATAATTCTCCTGAAGTATCAGTCTCAGAATTCTTTTAACAGTCTGGTATCCTTAGGAAAACTACTCTTACTCTTCCATCTGCTTTAATAGTTATCCAGTTTGGCAGGGACCTACTATGAGGCCTGTTTAACAAAAGAAAGGAAATGTATCATGCAGCTCCATCGTGGCAGGATGGGTTAACTGACTCTTGTTACCCCACATGATGAATTTTCATCCATCCTTCAAACTGAACTGCTTCATTTTTCGTTAAGGAGGGAAATAAAAGAAATTAAAACATAGCCACTAGGTCTTCCACCCCTCCCAGCTTCTTCCAAGGTTTTATCTTTTAGAGAAAGAGCTAAGATGATATCATGCATCTCCTTGATGCTGGAAAAAAAGCCAGGGAACCTTCTAACCACCCTCTAATATCAGGGTCTCCTGACTGGGAATTACACAGATAGCATGCTTTGATATCTGTCATCCTCAGGAGGAGGTATGTTGGTTCCATCTTTTGGGAATGTCTGAATGGTTTTGAGAAGTCTGTACTATTTTGGGACCAAAGGGAACTATAAATATTATTATGCTAAAGCCCTGTTATTCCCTATTTACAATGTTTGTTCATTTTTATTTATAAACATGGGAATTGCCTGACATGAAGAGATAATTGATCCATCTATCTAGTGTTTAATCCCACACACTAACCTGTACCTGACTTCTAGAGCAAGGCTAATCCTCCTTTGAGAAAAAGCCTCCATAACACACCTGCCCAGTTCTGTTATATTGTGGGCTGGGGAAAGAGAATTTTTTTTCATATCCTCAGTTGGCAGTGTGCTGCTGCTTTAAAGCAGGAAGACTGACGCCCTCTGCCAATCTTTTGTCTTTGTATACCCAAACTGTGCAGTAGTAAATTGTGATTGTGAATTACAGTAATAGGTTTTTGTTCGCTTGCACAGCCCAAAAGCTAATAGAAATGGGGAAGAATTAGAATTATTCTTAACTATATGCAGCAATGTAATATATAGGCATAAAAAAGCCAAAATGAATTTACAGGAAGTTAACTATTTTTATAAATGAATGTAGTATAATATGCATTTCACTGACTTTTTAAAAGGGTATAATTTTCACAAAACAAATTGCACTGTGATTTTAATTTGTGTACATTTGGATGTTGATTTTCTGTGAGTTGGGTTTTTTTTTTTCCAGCATGAAGTGCATTCTTCAAACCACCAATAAACCTGTTGAGTCTGGAATGTGGTTGTAATATTTATTTTAAGGAAGAGTTATTTGGTAGTAAACCTGCTGTTTCTAACCCTTCTAAATTAATCTTATAATGGTATTAATGGTCTTCACATATTATGAACAATGCAGTAGGAAGACTGCATCATTTATCACTTTATGCAAAATAGTTTTGTCACCACAGTTCTTTTTAAAAAAAAAAAAAAAAAAAAGGGAGGGGGGTAAATATGAATTTCAAGTAAAACAGCAATATGCAAGTATTCCTTTTCATCCCAGTGATTTTACACTAATGCAATAAAACCTTTATTTTATAGAGTATCTTTAATGTTAACAGTAGCCCAGAGTAGGAACCCTGAAAGAATACCACAGAAAGATGAAGTTCGGGGTACATGCCAGGGACAGATGCATGTTTGGGACTGACTTGAACTGATGAGGCATGAACAGAAAGGCGGCTTTCCTCTTGATAGCGACAAGGATCTGAAAGGGTGGCACTAAATAAGTTGACTGACTTGGGACTGGACCATAAAGATAAGCATGTAGAGCTATATTAAGAATATAAAGCTTTTACTATATTCTGATATAGTAAGGAAAATGGAAAAATTAAAATAATGTTTCTTGCACACTTAAGTGTAGCCATGGGAACAGAGGGGTCTATGGACAGAGCATTGGACTGGGATTTAGGAGATGTGGATTCTATTTCCAGCTCTGCTGCTGGCCTGCTGAGTGACCTTGGACAAGTCACTTTACCTATGTTCCTCCATTTCCCTGTCTGTACAATGGGGATAATAATACTGATCACCTTTGTAATGTTCTTTGAGTTCTACTAGTGAGGAGTGTCATATAAGTTGTTTAACAGGCAGACAATGGACACCATTTTAATTTCTAGGAAGATGTATACTCTTGCCCGTGTGATTTGTTGAATTAAATATGACTTTACACCATGGAAGGTCTATATTAGACATGTTCTGCATAACTGAACATTTCTAATATTAGCAAATAAAAATAGCTTTGCAGAAGTTTAAAGTTGTGCAATATAAATGACCTCTTGAAATTAAACACTTTTCTAATGTTGCCCTGAACTCTTTTTTTTTTTCTTTTCTTTTTTTAGTCCCTCAAGTCCTAGTGATTTGAAGAAAGAATCCTCTGTTGTAAAGGTTACTAAAACTCAAGGAAGATATGGGTCAGCATCACCTCAGCCAAAACTCCTCTCCCAACACCCACTACAAAAGCAGGGAAATAATACAGATCAAACTCAGGTTGTACAGAAACACACGGCCAATGGAATAGTAGCACAAGGCCTGATGGAATGCAAGGACAATAAATTACTGGAACATAGCACCAATACATCCATTCCAGCTTCAGATACTGCAGTCAACAGTAACTTAGTAAATGGGGAGCAAGAAAGCACTACTACAGACTCACTCCAAGCTACAACGGTCTGCACAGGGCAAACTCTTGACTGCTGCAGGACTCCAAGCAGGGACACACTGTTCCCATCTGAAAATGAAACTGTAGAAACTAATGCTAATGTAGAGGAAAAACAGAATGAGGAACTCAATAAGGAAGAGGAGCATGTAGAAGCAAAGGTAAAATTACATTCTGTATTTTTTCCTTGCATACAACAGTGCCTTGTTTTTCCAGGTGCTTTGTATAAAAAAATAAGTTTTTATAGACCCATTCAGAAAGGAAGATATTTTTGATTCTCCCCCCCCCATTTATTCTTTTAAACTTTTGAAAAAATGTGACCAGCTCTGCAAATAAATAAAATCAACCAGAAACCTTTCAACAATAGATTAGCCTTTTAATGAGGCACTTCTGAAAAGGCTGAATACTTTTAACCTGTGGAAATAGACCCAGATTATGTGCTGTGCAGTGACATTATTATGTCCCAGTGCACCAAAACTGGGACTTGTCATAGATCTTGAATATGCAAAATTTGACAACCCTTCCAAATTGTTCGGTGAAGGAGGTAAGAGAGGGTATTTTTAGAAAAGAACTGTAACTGACCTAAACTTGCATGTCTAGTCATGTTTGTGCTATGAGAGAAGGTGGAGGAACATATGGTTGGAGTGGCAAAAAAACACACACTAACAAAACAACATCAAGACATCTGGAGACAGAACTGGCTTGTGAGAGTTTAGCTCGAGTATAACCCATTGAATGGATCTAGCAAGACAATGGGAAGCCACTGGGATGTCCGAGTTAGACACCAGGGATGAAGAGAGACATTTATCCCTTGTTGAAATCCCATTGAAGTCAGTGGAATTACACGGGATAAATCTGAGATTTCCTAGTAGGGACTTCTTTTGTTGTTAAGAGGAAATGAGTGGGTGAAAGTGAATTGGTCTTGGAAAATGTAACTGCAAAAAAATCACATCCTGTTTCCAAATGCAGATGATTTTTTAGTTCATGAGTCACTGTATTGTAACAAGACCATGGCCAGCTAGATTTGTGTGATTGCCACTTTGCTGCACACCAGGGTCACTTGAAATTTCAGGGGGAAGAGAGGGAGAGAACCAAACTCCTGGTCTTGAAACCACAGCCCACTAATACTTGAGGTAAAAGACAATCTCTAGGGTCTGTCAGACAGAATTAGACATACATGCTTGAGTGTTGCTATCTCTCTCTCGCGCGCGCGCGCCCTCTGAGTGTGTGTGTGTGTGTCTCTCTCTCTCTCTCCCTACCTGTCAGTTTGCAATAGGATTATGTATTTTAGCAGTTTGTGGGTAGAGGCTTTCATGATTTTGTACTGCTTTTTTTTTTCCCCTGATGTGTATTTTGTTTCGTGTATTTTCTTTTGGGTTTTCAGTTATGGAAGAAACAGCATATCAGTGGGCATTTAATTTTGCATAGGTGGTGATCCTGTGTGTGTGCAGAATAAACAGTGCATGGGAAAGGTAGGTCTCAAATTTTCACGTGTACTGTTGAATATCTTAGCCAATGAATGGGAGGTTATACTTGTTGCCGATGAAGAGTGTTAGGATCCCATCTGTGCATAGGTCTGATAGGAATCCAAGGTACCTTTGCCCTGCCACACCTTCTATTATATTTCTTTGCTTCCTGTTCTGTGATGCCTGTTTCTTTTTATGTGCATGTCTAGGGCAGTACAATACACTGGACGCTTCTAAGGCAATACAGAATGGGAATCGAAATTATGCAACAGGAAAAGGCAGAAATATGAGGCTGCTGGAATCTAAAATACAGGAAGGAAGTGGGCAAATGCCTGGAGAAAATGCTAACGAGAGCAATCCCGTCTGTGCCTGGTCTTGGCCTCGTGGATAGCCAACAGATGTTGTTTGACCTAACTGACCAAAAAGAATAGGTGTACTATTTGAACCAGTTATGGCTAGATGCTTTACCTTTTGATGCTAGAAGAATAAAGAAGCAGACACACAAAGTCAGAATGGTTAAAATCTAGAACAGTAATACCAGGCCTGGAACATTCAACACCCAGTATATTACATTAGAGATGACAGCTGTTTCTGAACTATATATTCATTTGCAAAACAAACAAGACCTTCATTCAGTCCTGGGTGCAGACTTTTGTTACCATCTTCAAGCAATTGCAGAAGCAGATTGTTGTGAAAAAGAGAACGGTAAACAAAGCATGTGCAATTTTATTTTTGCCTAACATCCCAACTCAACAGCAAAAAAAAAAAAAAAAAAAATAACAGGACGGTGTAAATGCAATCTAACAATTAGCAATAGCAGTAGATATAAATTGTGGTTCCCAAATTGTGAACTGTGGTTTCTTTGGGGAGCCATGAAGGGCTCATGAGCAAGCCACAAGTGTTTGGGAACAAATTTTAATCTATATGCCTGTTTTTTTGTTTGTTCCTAATTAGGACACCATTAAATTGGACTCGCAATTAAATTGGACCCCTATCTATGGGGTCTGTGTCTTATGCTGCTGTTGGGGCTGGGGCAGCATCTGTGTCCTCCACTCCTAGGGTGGGCTCTCAGCAGAGAGACTTCCTGCTGGGGGGAAGCAGTCAGTAAGAAATCTCTCAGCTTAGAGCCCCCTGCTGGAGTCAAGGGCACAGAGCATGTGTCTGTAGTGCCCATGGACCCCCCCATCGAAGCAAGCGCCTCCTCCCCGCCCCCACCCCACCCCAGCCCAGGGCTAGAGACTTGGAGTAATGGGCCTTATGCTAGCACTCTAAAAATAGCTACGTAGACAGTGCTTTGAAGTTGTGGCTTGGGCTGGAGCTCCAGGCCCTGAAGGTCCCTCCTCCCCCTACCCTTCAAAGCCCGAATCACTGCCCATGGCAATGAACCTCCCAGCCCAACCCACAATGTTTACACAGCTGTTTTTAGCACAGTAGCGTAAGTCCTGCTAGCTAGGGTTGCCAACCCTCCAGGACTATCCTGGAGTCTCCAGGAATTAAAGATTAATCTTCAATTAAAGATTGTCATGATGAAACCTCCAGGAATACATCCAACCACAACTGGCAACCCAATCACCAGCCAAGTCTGTCTACTCGGACTGGGGTGTTGCTGTGAGAAGTGTAAACATATCAAGAGAGGCTCCCAGTACTGGCAGCAGTACCAGTGCCAGCAGATAGGGCAAGGAGACTGAGGTGGAGACAGGTGTGTCTTGTCTTGATAATGGAATGATTTTTGCCAAGTGCTAAGCCTACATGCAAAATATCTTTTACCAAAGAAGGTGATTTTAATAAAGTTCAACAGCAGAGGAAGAAAAGTAGATAACACGATGATAGTTCTATTATATCTGGATATTCATGTCACAGTGTGACTGTAGAATGTCCACAGCTACAACATGTCCTTTATTTTCAAGTGTTAGTAACTCAAAGCATGACGCCAAGAGCATTTAGAAACCAACACCTGGAATTCATGAGCAAAAGCCATGATTTTTCCTTCAGAAACAAGAATTAAAGCATTCCCCCCTCCCCCCACCCAAAGTCATGTCTAAAGAGGCAACTCCTCAGAGGCATCTTATGTGGCCATGCAAATTACAAAAAGCAAACAAGCACATACCATTGGCAGGACCCGTCTCATTCCAGCAGTAATAGACGTGTAGAATTCTAATTTGGGAAACAAGCAGCCATGACACGGAAAAACCATTCCTTTGTCACATAACACCTTCCATTGGTGCATTGATGACCTTGTAGAAAACATCCAGGACCAGCTGATGGAACAAATTTAAGAAGAGTCAATATTTGCATTGTAGCTTGATCAACCACAGATGTAGCTAACGTGGCTCAACTTGTGTTATCTGAGATTTGTAAAAGCAAGTGCAATCGTTGAAGGACTTATTTTGCAAAGAAACCCCGACCTGAACAACCAGTGAGGAAATACTCATGATCCTCAGTAAATTCATAGTGGATGAAGGTCTTAACTGGGCTATGTCTGAGGGTGGCTGTGGATGGATGGGGCAGCTGCTATAACTGGAGAGACCATTGGGGTTGCAGCCATGAGTAAAGAAAGTGGCAACAGCAGCAATGTGGAAACTGAATGATTCCTCGCCAGGCTTTGGCATCAAAGAAGTTGCACCCTGAAATACATGAGGCCCTCAACATTATTGTTAAAATAATATAAAATCCTGGGCAGTGAACATGTTGTTTTAGTATAATGTGCAGAGATGGGTTCTGACTACATTCCTTTCACAGTAAAGTCAGGTGGTTGTCATGTGGGAAAGTGTTACAACACATCTTTAAATTGCTTGAAAAAATGAGAATTTTCCCCTGGGAAAACAGACCTTGCAGATTATGTTTGTAAGGAGGGCTTCTTGAGCGCATTTGATTGATTTACCTGATGGACATACTGGGCAAATTGAATGCACAGAACCTAACATTTAAAATTAGGAATACAGATATGCTAGATATGAAAGAGAGAATCAGGGGATTTATAAAAAAGCTTTGTCTTTGGAGATGCTGCATAGAAAAGAGAGTTACTGAGATGTTTCCAAACTTAGAGATGCTATCAGACTTTTTATCTTTTTTAACAGGTTTCAGAGTAGCAGCCGTGTTAGTCTGTATTCGCAAAAAGAAAAGGAGTACTTGTGGCACCTTAGAGACTAACAAATTTATTAGAGCATAAGCTTTCGTGAGCTACAGCTCACTTCATCGGATGCATTAGGTGGAAAAAACAGAGGGGAGATTTATATACACACACAGAACATGAAACAATGGGTTTATCATACACACTGTAAGGAGAGTGATCACTTAAGATAAGCCATCACTAGCAGCAGGGGGGGGAAAGGAGGAAAACCTTTCATGGTGACAAGCAAGGTAGGCTAATTCCAGCAGTTAACAAGAATATCTGAGGAACAGTGGGGGGTGGGGTAGGGGGGGAGAAATACCATGGGGAAATAGTTTTACTTTGTGTAATGACTCGTCCATTCCCAGTCTCTATTCAAGCCTAAGTTAATTGTATCCAGTTTGCAAATTAATTCCAATTCAGCAGTCTCTCGTTGGAGTCTGTTTTTGAAGCTTTTTTGTTGAAGGATAGCCACTCTTAGGTCTGTAATCGAGTGACCAGAGAGATTGAAGTGTTCTCCAACTGGTTTTTGGATGTTATAATTCTTGACGTCTGATTTGTGTCCATTCATTCTTTTACGTAGAGACTGTCCAGTTTGGCCAATGTACATGGCAGAGGGGCATTGCTGGCACATGATGGCATATATCACATTGGTAGATGCGCAGGTGAAGGAGCCTCTGATAGTGTGGCTGATGTGATTAGGCCCTATGATGCTATCCCCTGAATAGATATGTGGACAGAGTTGGCAACGGGCTTTGTTGCAAGGATAGGTTCCTGGGTTAGTGGTTCTGTTGTGTGGTTGCTGGTGAGTATTTGCTTCAGATTGGGGGGCTGTCTGTAAGCAAGGACTGGTCTGTCTCCCAAGATCTGTGAGAGTGATGGGTCGTTCTTGAGGATAGGTTGTAGATCTTTGATGATGCGTTGGAGAGGTTTTAGTTGGGGGCTGAAGGTGATGGCTAGTGGCGTTCTGTTATTTTCTTTGTTGGGCCTGTCCTGTAGTAGGTGACTTCTGGGTACTCTTCTGGCTCTGTCAATCTGTTTCTTCACTTCAGCAGGTGGGTATTGTAGTTGTAGGACTGCATGATAGAGATCTTGTAGGTGTTTGTCTCTGAGGGGTTGGAGCAAATGCGGTTATATCATAGAGCTTGGCTGTAGACAATGGATCGTGTGGTATGATCTGGATGAAAGCTAGAGGTATGTAGGTAGGAATAGCGGTCAGTAGGTTTCCGATATAGGGTGGTGTTTATGTGACCATCGCTTATTAGCACCGTACTGTCCAGGAAGTGGATCTCTTGTGTGGACTGGTCCAGGCTGAGGTTGATGGTGGGATGGAAATTGTTGAAATCATGGTGGAATTCCTCAAGGGCTTCTTTTCCATGGGTCCAGATGATGATGATGTCATCAGTGTAGCACAAGTAGAGTAGGGGCATTAGGGGACGAGAGCTGAGGAAGTGTTGTTCTAAGTCAGCCATAAAAATGTTGGCATACTGTGGGACCATGCGGGTACCCATCGCAGTGCCGCTGATTTGAAGGTATACATTGTCCCCAAATGTGAAATAGTTATGGGTGAGGACAAAGTCACGAAGTTCAGCCACCAGGTTAGCCGTGACAGTATCGGGGATACTGTTCCTGACGGCTTGTAGTCCATCTTTGTGTGGAATGTTGGTGTAGAGGGCTTCTACATCCATAGTGGCTAAGATGGTGTTTTTAGGAAGATCACCAATGGACTGTAGTTTCCTCAGGAAGTCAGTGGTGTCTCGAAGATAGCTGGGAGTGCTGGTAACGAAGGGCCTGAGGGAGTCTACGTAGCCAGACAATCCTGCTGTCAGGGTGCCAATGCCTGAGATGATGGGGCGTCCAGGATTTCCAGGTTTATGGATCTTGGGTAGCAGATAGAATACCCCAGGTTGGGGTTCTAGGGGTGTGTCTGTGCGGATTTGTTCTTGTGCTTTTTCAGGGAGTTTCTTGAGCAAATGCTGTAGTTTCTTTTGGTAACTCTCAGTGGGATCAGAGGGTAATGGCTTGTAGAAAGTGGTGTTGGAGAGCTGCCTAGTAGCCTTTTGTTCATACTCCGACCTATTCATGATGACGACAGCACCTCCTTTGTCAGCCTTTTTGATTATGATGTCAGAGTTGTTTCTGAGGCTGTGGATGGCACTGTGTTCTGCATGGCTGAGGTTATGGGGTAAGCGATGCTGCTTTTCCACAATTTCAGCTCGTGCACGTCGGCGGAAGCAGTCTATGTAGAAATCCAGGCTGCTGTTTCGACCTTCAGGAGGAGTCCACCCAGAATCCTTCTTTTTGTGGTGTTGGTAGGAAGGTCTCTGTGGGTTAATGTGTTGGTTAGAGGTGTGTTGGAAATATTCCTTGAGTCTGAGACATCGAAAATAGGATTCTAGGTCACCACAGAACTGTCATGTTCGTGGGGGTGGAGGGGCAAAAGGAGAGGCCCCGAGATCTGACTAAGGCATTGAGGAATTACAGGTTGTAAAGGGGTCCAGACAAAATGGTCACTCGACTTGGCAGAGTTGTTCTATTATTGCTGCAAAAATAATCCTGTATGGAACTTGTTGAGTTTTAAATACTTTACATGATGTAAGAAAAAATCAAGAACTGCAAATAACACATGGCAAAAGACCTTTAAAGAGAAGATCTTAAGAAAATTGCCAGTCTTTTGTAATGGGATGTGTTTTTTCTAACATAAAGGCTGAATAGTACAAAAATGCCACAGCTGTATGAGAGAACACTCTGGGAGAAGTGTTCCATTAGAACTAACTGAAGACACTCCTCCTCCCCCCCCAAAAAAGAGAAAAGTCTGACTACCCCTTTTGAATGTAATGGAAAATCAGAATATAGATTATTGTGTTCTAGAGAGATTAAAATCAATTGTGTATTTTCAGTAAACAAAGCATTTGTTTGACGTGCTTTTAGTGGCAGTGCTGCAGGCTGCAATATTGTAGACACACTTAAGTATCCCAAAGTTCATGCACGCTGCAGATGTGATGTGGTGTGCTTTTGGTCTGTGAAGAGGAAGGGACAGTTTCTTGTATGATGAACTTTCTGCCTGAAAAAGATACGCCTCACGCTTGTGAGACAGAGAAAACAGCTCTCCTTTATACCCCAGGTTCAGTAGCTTTGTCTTCCCTGAAGGGACAGAAGTCAGAGTGTGAACATTGCTACATTTCCCTAGGGAAGAATATTCAAAAGGTCATCCCTTTAGCATTGTGTATAGGGGTGACAGCAGTGTCTAAACTAGTGCAGTCACATCTTCAGGGGTAATGAATTCTGTATACTCTTTCTTGAAGGTGGGTAGATATACAATAAATTTATATTTGTAATATTTGGCAGCTTGAAGGGAAGCTGAAGAGAGGGATGTACTTAGTAAATAAGATGACATAATAATGTTGCCAGCTCTCATGATTTTATCGCAAGACTCATAATATATGGAGTTTGCCTTAAAGCACCAGCTGCTGGAACCAAGAGATTGCATGAGAACGTCAGTCTTCATTTAAATTACATTTCTAGCTCACTTGGTTGCAGAGAAAAGCTTGAAAATGTAGAAAAGGAGTACTTGTGGCACCTTGGAGACTAACCAATTTATTTGAGCATAAGCTCAATCCATAAGCTTCATCCGATGAAGTGAGCTGTAGCTCACGAAAGCTTATGCTCAAATAAATGTGTTAGTCTCTAAGGTGCCACAAGTACTCCTTTTCTTTTTGCGAATACAGACTAACACGGCTGCTACTCTGAAACCTGAAAATGTAGAGTCCGTGTGACTTAAATGCTCAAACAGAAGTCAAATAAAAAGGAACTTCAAATGAATTATATTTTTAAATCTCATTGCTTTTAGGCCACTTGTTATTTCTGGGGCCCAACTAATGATTTTTGAACACATAAGTTTGGCAGTAGTGATGATGTATAAAAATTATACATACTTTGTATTTTTCTCCCCACCCTTCATACGTCATTTGTTGTATTAGATTGTAAATTCTTTGAGGCAAAGACTCAGTCTGGAAAGGAAAGAATCATATTCTTTATTCCCATACCCTCTTCATGTTTGCTGGCAGAATTGGAAAAGCTTCGTTGGTAAGGGATTGATATTAGTTTACTTCGATCTGCATATTTCAGTGGAAACTGCCTCAAATATATTGGGATGTAGTTCATAGAAAAAGTTTGACGTAAATTTGCAGGATTTGTAAATCTATTGCAGGATTATGAAAAATGTCTACATACTGCTAATATTTTAAGTATGGAAGTGTAATATGTTTTTAATCTCTGCAGGCTTTTTTCAGATCACAGCTTCGTGTCTCAGTTCACGCAATAACTTAAACGCAAACTATTTATTTTTTTTATTTGTATCACTGTAAAATGATTCTAAGGGAGAGAAACACTCATAACTTTGTAGTAAGAGGTGTGTACCCAGACCATAGAATGCATAATTTTAGGCTTCATCTGTAAACTGATTAGTTATTTGCAGTCCTGTCTGATGCATGGATTTTGCCAATTGAGCTGGGTGAAACAGGAAAGATGTTCTGGTCTGGGTGGCTAAATATTTTGAAAAAGCCAGCTGTTAAAAGACTGAACACAAAAGTTATCTATTCCAAGTTACTGACTGGAATAGATAACTCATAGCAACATAGGGTTGCCAGTTGTCTGGTTTTCCACTGGAACTGCCGATCAAAAAGCTACCCTGGTGGCTCCAGTTGGCACCATCAACCAGGCCATTAAAAGTCCAGTTGGTGGCACAGCAGGGGCATAGGGCTAAGGCAGGCTCCCTGCTTGCCCTGGCTCTGTGTGGCTCCTGGAAGCGGCTGCCAGGTCCCTGCAGCCCCTAGATGAATGGGCAGCCAGGGAGGCTCTATGCGCTGCCCCCGCCCCAAGGGACAGCTATGCAGTTTCATATTGGCTGGGAACAGCAACCAATGGGAGCTGCGGGGGCGGCGCCTGTGGGTGTGAGGGCAGCACGTGGAGCCTCCCTGTCCCCCCCATGCATTTAGGGACTGCAGGGATCTGGTGGCCTCTTCCCAGGAGCTGCAGTAAGTGCCACCAGGACCTTGCACGTTAAACCCTCTCCTGCACCCCTGCCCCAGCCCAGAGTCCCCTCCCACACCCAAACTCCTTCCCAGAGCCCACACCCACTACCCCGATACCTTGTTAATCAACATTTTAGAATCTTGTAGTTTTCATTTAATATTAATCTTTTGTGTGTAATAGAGAATACTTCTCTTTCTTATGTTCCTTTGTGATATTTCATGTAATAGATGATTTCCTGGAGCTATATCAAGCCATCAGTTTTTTTAAATAGACCTCTTTACTGAGGTCAGTAGAAAGTTCTGCTTAACCAAGAAGGCATGCTGTGGCCCTAGTACATTATCTATCTTGCTATTCTTATTTGTATGTTCCATTTTTGTTATTTGAAATGTTAGTAGTTTGTATACAACTAAAAGAAATCTAATTATAAGTCATTAGTAGTTTGGCACAATACTGATCATAGTTAGAAAAATGTGGTTTTTTTGTTGTTTTGTTTGGCAAAATATGCCTTATCTAGAGTATGCAAAACTTGCATGAAATATACAAAATTGTTTATACATTTTCTTGAAAAATTCAGTATTTTTTCCCACTTTCACTATCTGTTTAACAATATTCCTAGTTGTGAAGAGAGACGCATGTTCTGTGCATATACATGTACATATCATACTATGAAGACATTGTTATACCTCTATCATTAAGGCTGAGACTTGAATGTAAAGCAGGTCTAAAATCCGTCTTTCATCCCTTTAATTAAAGATTTTAGTCATCAGATTCAATACCCTAATTCTTCAGAGCAAAGCTGAATTTCTCATAATTTTTGAGCTAAGTCTTTGACATGGGAAACAATTTAAAATAGGCTCCTTCTAAAATTTCCCCTGAGATTCTAAGTTTTTTCCAGGCTCCTGTAACTAAACAACCACAAGTTTCATAGTAAAGGAGTACTTGTGGCACCTTAGAGACTAACAAATTTATTTGAGCATAACTGATGAAGTGAGCTGTAGCTCACGAAAGCTTATGCTCAGATAAATTTGTTAGTCTCTAAGGTGCCACAAGGACTTCTCGTTCTTTTTGCTGATACAGACTAACACGGCTACCACTATGAAACCTTTCATAGTGGTAGCCGTGTTAGTCTGTATCAGCAAAAAGAACGAGAAGTCCTTGTGGCACCGTAGAGACTAACTAATTTATTTGAGCATAAGCTTTCGTGGGCTAAAACCTACTTCATCAGATGCATACAGTGGAAAATACAGTAGGAAGATTATATCTATCTATTTATCAAGATAGATAGATACACATACATAGAGAACATGAAAAAATGGGTGTTGCCATACCCACTATAACAAGAGTGATCAGTTAAGGTGAGCTATTAGCAGCAGGAGAAAAAAAAACCTTTTGTAATGATAATCAGGATAGCCTATTGCCAACAGTTGACAAGAAGGTGTGAGTAACAGTAGGGGGAAAAATAAGCACGGGGCCTGTCCTGTAGTAGGTGACTTTGGGGTACTCTTCTGGCTCCGTCAATCTGTTTCTTCACTTCAGCAGTTGGGTATTGTAGTTGTAAGAACACTTGATAGAGATCTTGTAGGTGTTTGTCTCTGTCTGAGGGGTTGGAGCAAATGCTGTTGTAGCAGTGCTGATAAGCAGTGGTCACATAAACACCACTCTATACAGGAAACCTACTGACCACTATGCCTACCTACATGCCTCCAGCTTTCATCCAGACCACACCACACGATCCATTGTCTACAGCCAAGCTCTACGATATAACCTCATTTGCTCCAACCCCTCAGTTACCTACTACAGGACAGGCCCAACAAAGAAAATAACAGAACGCCACTAGCCATCACCTTCAGCCCCCAACTAAAACCTCTCCAGCGCATCATCTACAACCTATCCTGAAGGACAATCCCTGGCTCTCACAGATCTTGGGAGATGGGCCAGTCCTTGCTTACAGACAGCCCCCCAACCTGAAGCAAATACTCAACAGCAACCACACAACAGAACCACTAACCCAGAAACCTATCCTTGCAACAAAGCCCAATGCCAACTCTGTCCACATACTTATTCAGGGGACACCATCATAGGACCTAATCACATCAGCCACACTATCAGAGGCTCGTTCACCTGCGCATCTACCAATGTGATATATGCCATCATGTGCCAGCAGTGCCCCTCTGCCACATTGTACATTGGCCAAACCGGACAGTCTCTACGTAAAAGAATAAATGGACACAAATCAGACGTCAAGAATTATAACATCCAAAAACCAGTTGGAGAACACTTCAGTCTCCCTGGTCATTTGATTACAGACCTAAAAGTGGCAATACTAAAACAAAAAAACTTCAGAAACAGATTCAAATGAGAAACTGCTGAACTGATATTAATTTGCAAACTGGACACCATTAAGTGAGGCTTGAATAAAGACTGGGAGTGGATGGGTCATTATACAAAGTAAAACTATTTTCACATGCTTATTTTTCCCGCTTACTTTTACCCACACCTTCTTGTCAATTGTTGGAAATAGGCCATCCTGATTATTGCTACAAAAGGTTGTTTTTGTTTTTTTTTCCTCCTGCTGATAATAGCTCACCTTAACTGATCACTCTAGTTATAGTGGGTATGGCAACATCCATTTTTTCATGTTCTTTGTGTATCTATATATATATCTGCCTACTGTATTTTGCACTGCATGCATCCGATGAAGTGGGTGTTAGCCCACGAAAGCTTATACTCAAATAAATTTGTTAGTCTCTAAGGTGCCACAAGTACTCCTCGTTTTTAAACAACCACAGTAACTAGAAACTCAACTTCACATTGCTTCATTTTCATTACATACCCACATTAGGAACATGTTAAAAATATAACCTAAAAGTTATTTCCACTGATTCGTAATAACCAATATTAGATCTGCAAAGAAGACTCACTTCCCCTCTCCTACATTGCCCCATCTAAAAACTTACCTTCACTCATCTCACATGCCCTAAAATAGAGTCTGAGACTGGGAACCCATTTCCTGTGAGCCAAGGCATTGGTATTTCAGGTGTTCTCATTATGCCATGGTGCATAGAAACTGGGCCAAGCACATCAGGTCTTCCAACACAGAGGTTCTCTACCTGGGGTATGCAGAGGTCTTCCAGGGGGTACATCGACTCATCTAGATATTTGCCTAGTTTTAAAACAGGCTACATAAAAAGCATTAGCCAAGTCAGTACAAACTACATACAGATAATGGCTTGTTTAGATGGCTCTATATACTATATGCTGAAATGCAAGTACAATATTTATATTCCAATTAATTTTTTATAATTTATATAGTAAAAATGAAAAATTAAGCAATTTTTCACTAATAGCGTGCTGTGACCCTTTTCTGTTTTTATGCCTGATTTTTGTAAGCAGGTAGTTTTTAAGTGAGGTGTAACTTGGGGATACACAAGACCAATCAAACTCCTTGAAGGGATACAGAAGTTTGGAGAGGTTGGGAGTCCCTCCCCTACAGTGTCCATATAAGAAAGTGAGGCTGCCCTACTAAATCAGCCACCACTTCCCACTATTTTAATGAGAGTGAAACCAGGCTGACCTTATGGAAATAGCTGTTGTTTTATGGTTGGGGGACTAGTCAGGATACCACAAGGAGAAGGAGAATCTGGGGAGTAGAGGAGAGTGAGGACACACATGGGGATGGCAGTGGCAGCAGAAGGTGAGAATAGCTGAATTGGGGTGTAGAGTGGGAGACTAGAAGAAGGCATGGCTGGCGTTTGAGGGCTTGTCTACGTGAGCAAATTTACCAACATAATTCTGGTGAATTTTACTGCTATAGTTACACCAGTATAATTCCACACTTGGACACTCCCATTCTGGAATAAGAGCGCCTTTGTCTAGTTTACCTTATACCATTTCCAAAGCAACATAAAAGCAAATGATATAATTAGGATGGTAAATTTCCCCATGTAGACCATCCCTGAATGGGGCACAGAGAGAAAGGGGGGCAGCAGGAGACCGAGGAGGTATAGGATTCAGGAGCATATTGAGTGGAGATGGTGCAATGTGGGAGCAGGAGAAGTTGAGGGGAGGAGAAAATTGGGTGTCCATCTACCATACAGTCCAGAGAAGGTTTTGGAGAGGAGAATGTGGGGTGCAAGAGGGAGGCTGAGGTGGTTCAGAGGAACATAAGAGGTAGGAGAAGACTAAAGAGATGGGAAGATGAAAAGGTTCAGGAAGAGACTAATAGGGATGCAGAGGAAAAGAAGGCAACTGTGGGGGAAATATAAAGGGAAAAGGAGGGAAAATATGGGGGCAGGAGACAAAAGTCAGTGGGATAGTGAAGGAAATGGGACAGGAGGAGAGACCAGGGTGATGATCCAGCAGAGGACCAGAGAGGATAGAATGACAGCTTCTCCACCCCAGGGGTTAGGAGATGGCCCAGAGTGGAAATTCATACACGTGTTTGTGTGCGTTTCAGGTAAAATTTTGGACCTGAAATGCTTTCACCCTTTGGTTGTGGGAAGCTTCCCCTTAAAAGGGGAAAAAGCAGATGGCAAACTTTTTTTAAACGTATTTGGCTTAAAAATGGTAGGTTTTTTTTTTAATCTCCCGCATTTGAGGTCCCTAACTCGTGATGATTTTAATGCTTTGCGTTGGCAATATCACAGTTACATTATTTTAACAAGTCTGGTCCCTGCTTGCTTTTTCCTTTAACTGGGTTCTGTAATGCATGCAAATAATGTGGACCCTGAAAATGTGTAGTGAAATGGTTCTTCCCGCAGCTTTGAGGAAACTGCTGGGATTTTGGCGGGCGGGAGGGGAGGGGCAAATAATTTTTGCAGAAAAACCAAGAATTTTTGTAGCCTCTAAAGTCCAAATGTAAGACTTTATCTGTAAATTATCATACTAACCTACAGCGTCCTATAGTTGTTTAAACTTTTCTGGTCTCTGCGGTGCTTCTGAGTGCATGAAGACAGTAGGAGTGCTATTTTATAAGCTCCAATAATACAGTGCTCATTATATGGTTAAGCAGATTTAATGGAGACTATCTTGTGAAAGCATCTACTTAAGTCTGAAGAGAGAAGTTTTGGCATGCAGCAATATGACTGGTGGCAGCCCTGAAACTTAGGACCAAAGGGTGTTTCAGTTGCTTGCAGATACTAACATTTACAAGGATGGTAATAGCATTAAAGCTTGGGTGAATACTACAAAAAATAAGCCGCTAACAGACTATCACATAAAAGTGATGTACTTCAGTGTTCTGCAAACGTTTGCAAAGATGTCTGGAGCATGTGTGAGTCGTAGTCGTAAAAATGTGTTTGCTGGGAAGATTCGCACCACAAATTACTTATTCAATTCCTCTTCTTAATAAAAGATTTACTCTTACAGACAGGTAGTGGAAACAATATCTTGGATGAAATCCTAGCCCCGTGAAAGCCAATTGACTTCATTGGGCCAGGATTTCACTCCATGTGAATAAGGTGAACAGCCACACAAGTGAATAGTAGAGCTGTTCCAAAATTTTTCCATGGAACATTTTTCCATTAGAGAATGCCATTTCATCAACATTTCCACACAACATTTTGATTTCATTTTTTTTCCCCCTGAGGTTGAAATGTTTTGTTTCAAGGTTTTTGTAATGGAGCATTTCAGTTTTTCTGTTTAAGAATTGACTCCATTGCAATTCTTTTCTGGTTTTAAATATATCATATTTTTTAAAAATTGAAATTGGAACAAAATGATCTGGAATAATATTTTTTGGAATTTCAGTATGGGGGGGAAATTCAGAACTGTGGAATTTCCCATGAAACAGAAAATCCATTTCCTGCACAGCTCTGGTGAATACTCTTACTACAGCTAACCTTTTATCTGGAATCCATAGCCTGATTGTCTACATAAAATGTTTGTGCAATAATTTTGATTAACTAACAGTCATGCAAAGAACAGTCAGTTTAAACTATATTGGAAACAAAAAAAAAAGGGCTGAATTCATCTGGCAAAAAATAAGAATTAATTCATCCAGCTCTGAAATGTTAATGGTAATTATCAGGGCACTAGTTGTTCAACTGTGTAGGAACCTGGGGATGGAGAGTGTGGAAGCGTTTGGCAAATACCTAGTAATAATACAAAGCCATCTGCACAAACAGGAAAACTGTTACATGTTTTGTGTTTGTTCTGCACTGCTCCTGATTTTTACTTCCCGGTAAATCCTTTGGGAATTTTATGTCATTTTGGATTACTTTGTGTTGGGGGGGGGAGTTACTAATTAAATGTAGACCTTGAATTGAATTACCCTGAACTATTCAGAAAAAGAATCTTGCGTTTTTTCAGGAGACAGATGAGGAGAAACGTCACAAAATTGCCGATGAGCTTTTGCATACAGAAAGAGCCTATGTCAGCCGACTTGACCTCTTAGACAAGGTGAATTTTGCTTTAAGAAGTGCTTCATTCTTTTACTTACTTATACTGCAGTTCATGTGAGCCTTATCTGTTTGTAAAAACCACATTAAGGGATTGTGGGTTTTTGCCTTCTGCTAATCCTCTGAACTAAGCAGTCATTTGCAACAACTACTTCATTTTGTTTTTAAATAATTTCAATGTTTGCAAAACATACCAGTCCCTGATGGACATAGAAACTGAATTCTTGTGTTTAGACCACAGTGTGAGCAATAGAAGTGCAAGCTTCCATACCAGTGGGACAGCCTAGAAAGAGGAGAGGCTAATTTCATCTCTCTGCTTATTCATTTCTTGACCTTTGCTGAAACTGCCAACAAGAATGCCAATGTATAGTGGTATGTGTTTGATGTAATCACCTGCGCACTAAGCCATTGAACATTGAATTTTGGTGACTACTGATGTTAGCCAGCTTTCAAACAGTGACCTAGAAGAGAAGCATCCCATCTTAAACCTTCTCTTCTCTATTCTTCCATCACATGGTCTGCCTAATTCCTGTTAAAGTAAATGGAAGTTACTCATATTCTCTGATGGAAGAATTGAGCGCTTGCACTTTTCACAGCTTCAACCTATATTTGTCATTTCTTAAATGTCAAACTTTCTGCAGTTCTCTAATTTTCTTTGAGCCTGCCTACTTTCTCATATATGTCCACTATACCTAGATATCTCTGATCATGCATTGCTTTGTCAGCTAATCATGTTTTTCATCTTCATTTCATGTTGATGTTTCCTTGGTCTAGCACATGGGCTTGTAAATCAAGATCAGGTCTGAAAAGTCCTAATTGCTATATTAAACAGCTGGTAGCTGTCAGACTGCTTAGGCATATCAGTTTTGGCTCTCATGAATATGAGAGAAATGATTAACATAGCTGTCTTGCATGAATACGTGTTGAAAATAGACCTTTCTTGCAAATAAGAGCATTGTTTTAGGGCATAAAGGCATAAGTCACAGTAAAATATTCAAATTTGCTTTTAGTCTCTTTTGACAGACATTGTAAAAGTATTTTCACAATCCCAATTAAAGATGAATTTCTCCATGCAAGTTTTTCCAAAATATCAGGCAAAATTCAGAGAAAAGTTTACAGATTACACCTAAAACTACCAGCATCATGGGAAAAAAAAGGAGAATGGTGGAGGCCGTGTTTATATCCCTAAATGTAATTAAAATAATACTTATGTAATGTTTATAATCCCTTCCATGCCTACATTTCTATGATTCTGTAGGTGGGTTTTTTTAATTGTACTGCTATAGTATCAAAAGGCATAGATTCAGAATCATAGCCCTCTTGTGCTAGATGTCTTAAAACACACATGAAGGCACAGCCCCTGTCTCCAAAGCGCTCAAGGGGATCCAATTTGTACAAGCAAAGTGCTCAGGGTGATGGCTGCAAAACATCATGCTGAGCTCAGTGTTTTATGAGACACAGTGTGGGGCAACAAGGGAGCATCCAAGGAGATGAATTAACAAGATAACTTTTCAGCTTGGAAAAGAGGAAACTAAGGGGGGGATATGATAGAGGTCTATAAATCATGAGTGGTGTGGAGAAAGTGAATAAGGAAAAGTTATTTACTTGTTCCCATAATATAAGAACTAGGGGCCACCAAATGAAATTAATGGGTAGTAGGTTTAAAACTAATAAAAGGAAGTTCTTCACACAATGCACAGTCAACCTGTGGAACTCCTTGCCTGAGGAGGTTGTGAAGGCTAGAATTATAACTGTTTAAAAGAGAACTGGATAAATTCATGGAGGTTAAGTCCATTAATGGCTATTAGCCAGGATGGGCAAGGAATGGTGTCCCTAGCCTCTGTTTGTCAGAGGGTGGAGAAGGATGGCAGGAGAGAGATCACTTGATCATTACCTGTTCGGTTCACTCCCTCTGGGGCACGTGGCATTGGCCACTGTCGGTAGACAGGATACTGGGCTGGATGGACCTTTGATCTGACCCAATATGGCCATTCTTAAGAATATGGAAGTAGGAAGGGAAAGGGGATGTTGAGGGAGAAGCAAAGAAAAGAAGATAGGATGGAGGACTAGAAAGGAGGCCAGAAAGAAAGGCCAGTCAGCTGATAGAAAGAATGCCTGTAGTCCAAACTGAAAGAAAGCAAAGTATGATGACATCACTTGCACCCAATGTGTTCTGGAAGTGCCTTATTCCCCAGGGCTTCACTGCTGCTCTAGCTCCTGGAGGGCACATTGGAGTGGGGAGTTCCACTGATATCTGAAGGAGATGAGAAGTGTGGGGACGATACTTCAATAATTTTGGATACTCCCACAGTTTAGCAACAACAGTAACCATCTTGAAATGCTTGGGGGGGGCCAGGGGGGTGTTTGTCTGCTATGTACCACTTAAAGATAACAGAAATGCACATTGGCCTGTCAACTTTTAAGTCCTCCTCCTCTATTGCAGGTATTCTATGGCAGACTATTGGAGGAAGCTAACAGGGGTTCATTTCCAGCTGAGGTGGTCAATAAAATCTTTTCTAATATTTCATCGATCAATGCCTTCCACAGTAAATTCTTGCTTCCAGAGCTTGAGAAAAGAATGCAAGAATGGTAAGAATTGTTTTGAAAGATACTAAGCCTTTTAATAATGGGTCTGAGCTAGCATAGAAATTGTTACATGACTGAGACAGAAGACACTTTACCGTTAAAATGCTCCAAGGAAGTTCTGCTGCTGCGAAAAAGTGTTTGCTGCTCTACTACTCATCAGGGTTCGTTTAATAGAGGAATTAAGCATGTCCTTAGCTTAAGCACCTGCGTTGTCTCAGTGAAGTCAATGGGATTACTTGCCTGTGAAACCTTTAGTTGAATGGAAGCGGTAGCCCTTTAAGATTACATGCTACTGGGTGAGTCTGTTGCCTGAAATACAAGAATTGGTACAAATGAATGTTTATACAGTTATTGTGCAGTAACCTGATGGTGCATTAATTTTTATCGTTGCTTTCTACTCTATAATAAAGTAGAATTCCTTTTATTATTACATGTTTTAACTTTATCATTTAGTAATTAACACCTGGTTCTAAATTATTTTTAGGATGATGATGTCATGGCATTTTTTCAAAGGAAAGTCATGTTAAAAGAGCAAGCCAGGGTGGTATATGTGTTAAAATATTGTGTAATAAGCTTTTTATTTTCCCTCCTGAGTGAAAATAACTAGAAGTGTGCCTGTGCTGTGATAACACTAGACATAGTGGTTGTCAGCACACACTCAATTTATTTAATCCAACCTAATTCTTCAAAAAAAAGTAACATTTTCTATAAAGCAAGGAAATATCATAATTAGATAACAACTAGACAGCATAAAATAAAGTAATGCTTAACATTAAGCTTGCATTCTTTACAATATTAAATACTTTATTATAATGGTGTATATGAGAAATTCATCTTTTTGTATTCATCAAATAAAAAAAATCTGATACTAAATGTGAACCCAAATATTAAACTGCTCAATTTTGGGGGAGGGGAAGTACGATTTACTTCAGTAATGCTTTAAAAGCTATAGCATACATAAACTGTTCTGCCTTAGAGCACAAATTATAGGAGACAGACTGTATTATGTGTCGTATTAGTAAAATACTGTGACAGGATTCCGGAGTACAATCTGGAACTGTGGGACAACTGTTCCCCCTTAACTCTCCAACCTGGGCTGTCTCTCACAAAGCTATGCCAGTGACAAACAGCAAACCCTTCTAGGCACTATGATCACTTAGCCATCATCATGTAGAGCCCCGCACACAGCAAAATTGTATGAATGCTCTCAGCCACCCATGAATAAGGCTATGATTTAGTCACGGGTATTTTTAGTAAAAGTCACGTACAGGTCAGGAGCAATAAACAGACCTGGCCATGACTTTTACGAAAAATACCCCTAACTAAATCTTAGGTGCTAAGGAATGTGGAAGAGGAGGGAGCACTCCAGCGTGTGGGGAAGGTGCTCCAGCAGTCGCTGCTGTTCCTGGGGGCAGGTGGACAGCCTGGGGCCTCCCTGCTGCCGCTGCTGCTCCTCTGGGTTAGGGATGGCCCCAACTGCTGCCACTGCCGCTACTGCTCCTCCAGGTGGGGGGGGGGTGGCCCAGGGCTAGCAGGCACAGCTGAGGGTATAGCTTGAGGTAGAGTTTCATTGCAGCCTGGTCTGGCAACCTGCCTGCTTTGCTGTGAGAATGCAGGCTAATCAAGCCCAGGTTCTGTTAGGCCTCCAGTGCTAACCCACAATTCTACCTAGGCTGTGATTTCTTCTCTACCTCCTTCCTTCTGCATTGAAGTCACCTACACTGGCTCAGTACTTTAACCCCACATTTTCTCACTCCATTTTTGCTGTGCTTCCAAAGAATTTGAGCAGAGCTAGTCCATGAACGTGTGCTAAGAATCACTTTGTGGCTTGCAGACTGAATTCCTTAGTGATGATCTCATTAGAAGTTCTTGATGCCGAATGCTGTTTGGTTTTGTGTACAAAACAGTCCGTGTTAATAATGAGGAGCTCCGCTTGGAAGTTACATAGATAAAGTGTTCTTATGTCACTGACACAGGCAGCAGCTCCATGCTAAGTGAGAGAGAGCATCCTGCAAACGAATTCACGGAACAGCCCAGGTTAATTCATACCAAGAACCATGGGATATCCCATCAGAAGTCCCATCCCAGTTCATTGACTAGTGCAGCACCACGGGGGATACTATTGCACAAGGAGAACTTTGCGGTGGGGATGCACCAGGCTAGGTTAGTCTGGGCTAACTACAGTGAAGCCATATACACTAAATGGCACTAGAATTATAAGCTCTACGGACTTTGCTGGGTTGTGTTCGGTGGATTAACTACGACTGTTTTGAACAAAAGGCATTGAGAACCTGTTTATATTACAGCAGGCATTTAATCATGAGTAAATGGTGTTCCAGTTGGTCATGACATCTTGAGACTAGGGTTGTTGAATAATCGCAGCTAACTTATGCAATTAACTCAAAAAAATTAATTGTGATTAAAGAAATTAATCATGATTAATTGCACTGTTAAACAATAGAATACCAATTGAAATTTATTAAATATTTTGGATGTTTCTACATTTTCAAATATATTGATTTCTATTATAACACAAAATACAAAGTGTATAGTGCTCACTTTATATAATTTTTATTACAAATGTTTGCACTGTAAAAATGATAAACAAAAGAAATAGCATTTTTCAGTTCTCCTCATACAAATATTGTAGTGCAATCTCTTTATTGTCAAAGTGTAACTTACAAATGTAGATTTTTGTTGTTGTTACATAACTGCACTCAAAAACGAAACAATGTAAAGCACAAGAGACTACAAGTCCACTCAGTCCTATTTCTTGTTCAGCCAATCGCTAAGACAAACAAGTTTGTTTACATTTACGTGAGAGAATGCTGCCTGCTTCTTATTTACAATGTCACCTGAAACTGAAACAGGCATTTGCATGGCACTTTTATAGCTGGTGTATCAAGGTATTTATTTGCCAGATATGCTAAACATTCGTATGCCCCTTCATGCTTTGACCACCATTCCAGAGGACATGCTTCCATGCTGACGATGCTCTTCAAAAAACAAAAAATGTTAATTAAATTTGTGACTGAACTCCTTGGGGGAGAATTGCATGTCTCCAGCTCTGAGTTTTACCCACATTCTGCCATATAGTTCATGTTCTATCAGTCTCGGATGATGACCCAAGCACATGTTCGTTTTAAGAACACTTTCGCTGCAGATGTGACAAATGCAAAGAAGGTACCAATGTGAGATTTCTAAAGATAGCTACAGCACTCGACCCAAGTTTTAAGCATCTGAAGTGCCTTCCAAAATCTGAGAGAGATGAGGTCTGGAGAATGCTTTCAGAAGTATTGAAAGAGCAACAATCAGATGCAGAAACTACTGAACCTGAACTACCAAAAAAAGAAAATCAACCTTCTGCTGATGTCATCTGGCTCAGATGATCAAAATGAACATGCAACTGTCTGCTCTGCTTTGGATAGTTGTTGAGCAGAACCCGTCATCAGCATGGATGCATGTCCTCTGGAATGGTGGTTAAAGCATGAAGGGACATATGAATCTTTAGTGCATCTGGCACGTAAATATCTTGCAACACCGGTGTCAAGGTTCCTTCCCCACTCTGAACTCTAGGGTACAGATGTGGGGACCTGCATGAAAAACCCCCTAAGCTTATTTTTACCAGCTTGGGTTAAAACTTCCCCAAGGTACAAACTATTTTACCTTTTTGCCCCTAGACTTTATTGCTGCTACCACCAAGTGTCTAAAAAATGTATAACAGGGAAAGAGCCCTCTTGGAAACATCTTCCCCCCCCTCCCCAAAAATCCTCCCAAATCTTACACCCCCTTTCTTGGGGAAGGCTTGATAAAAATCCTCACCAATTTGCATAGGTGAACACAGACCCAAACCCTTGGATCTTAAGAACAATGAAAAAGCAATCAGGTTCTTAAAAGAAGAATTTTTTAATTGAAGAAATAAAGTCAAAGAATCACCTCTGTAAAATCAGGATAGTAAATACCTTACAGGGTAATCAGATTCAAAACATAGAGAATCCCTCTAGGCAAAACCTTAAGTTACAAAAAGACACAAAAACAAGAATATACATTCCATTCAGCACAACTTATTTTATCAGCCATTTAAACAAAACAGAATCTAACGCATATCTAAGTAGATGGCTTATTAGCCCTTTACAGGAGTTCTGACCTACATTCCTGCTCTGGTCCCGGCAAAAGCAACACACAGACCAAGAGAGCCTTTGTTTCTTCCCCCCCTCCAGCTTTGAGAGTATCTTATCTCCTCATTGGTCATTTTGGTCAGGTGCCAGCAAGGTTATCCTAGCTTCTTAACCCTTTACAGGTGAAAGGGTTTTTCCTCTGGCCAGGAGGGATTTAAAGGTGTTTACCCTTCCCTTTATATTTATGACAGCCGGCTACAACAGTGCCATGCAAACTCACTTTCAGGTGACATTGTAAACAAGAAGCGGGCAGCATTATCTCCTGCAAATTGTAACCAAACCTGTTTGTCTGAGTGATTGGCTGAAATAGGACTGAGTGGAATTGTAGGCTTTAAAGTTTTACATTGTTTTATTTTTGAATGCAGGGTTTTTTTGTACATAATTCTACATTTACAACTTTAACTTTCATGATAAAGAGATTGCACTACAGTACTTGTATTAAGTGAATTTAAAAATACTATTTTTTTTTTGTTTTTTACAGTGCAAAGATTTGTACTCAAAAATAAGTATAAAGTGAGTAGTGTACACTTTGTATTCTGTGTTGTAATTGAAATCCGTATATTTGAAAATGTAGAGAACATCCAAAAATATTTAAATAAATGATATTGTATTATTAATAACACAATTAATCATGATTGATTTTTTTAATTGCTTGACACCCCTATTTGAGACATTACAGTCAGACCTAAGTACCTCTTGTATGCTGTGCAGCTTGGAGATGACAAAAGAGGCATTTGAGAAATGACCAACCAGGCTTGACTCACTGCAATTATAAGTTCCCCATAGAAGGTTGGTCAGATAATGCAGAAATATGACATGTCCCTGGGCTTACATAACTATGAAAAGTTTTTATTACATTAACCCTGTTGACTTGGAACATCATGAGAATGTTATCTCTGGTGTCTGGAAGTGCCTCTGAAATTTCTATTCCTTGGAGTTTTAACTGTTCTTATGGGAACTGTTGCCTGTCTGCTGTGGGTGCTCTTAGCCCACTGAAAATGGGTATGGCTTTGAGTCTATGGTAAATGGGTAGCATTGTCGCAAGTAATCAAACATTTTCAAACGGGCATATATTGAGGATAACGTTATGGTTTGGTGACTGGTAACAAGGTTCCGGTAGTTTTGATGAGCCAGCCAATGCACAAATTGTTTGAATCTGTTATGGATTGGTTATCTACAGCCATCAGTTCATCGATGGCACTATGCGTTCTCTCATCAGAAGATTCTTCTTTCCAAGCTGCCACTGCGCTGCATGTTCTTCCAGAGTACCTTGTGCTGTGCCTTACGGATAAGTCCCTGCATTTTCCATTTAAACTGATTTTTTTACCACACACACAAAAATCCTGGGTTTTACAAAAAGTATTATTCATTTTCCCCCCCACCACCAATTTTCACTCTACTTTTATATATTCAGGTATATAAAAAAATAGCTTGTTTTATTAGGAAAATACAATACATTGCGAGAGATATAGATATTACAATAATACGTTAATCTGTATATATATGCCACGCTGTCTGTTGAAGTAAGGCTATGTATTAGTCTAGAAGATGCACACAATAAACAGCCACACGCAAGCTCTGAAGTATGTGCACATCTGAACGTACTGATGAATCTCACACCCACCACGTACATTTTTCAAACTGTTAGCAGATAACAGTTTAAAGATCTGACACACTGAATGGGACAAAAATGAAAATGTGTATCGGAATACATTTCAGAACACGGGAAGTATTCACAAGTTTTAAAAAAACAAAAACAGGAGAAAAGGATGAAGTTGAGTGTATGTGCTGCTAATGGTGTGGCCCAATTATTAAATGTAAATATTTGTAGGCTAATAGTTCTGAGTCCACAATAATAAACTTTATTCAAATGGAAAGTTTTATTTGGGGATCAGAGATGTATTGTTTTCTTAAACTCAGAGGTGGCATTGTGTTTTGAGTTCTGTTCTAGTTCTGCAGCAAACCACATTGAATTTCATTAATCAAAGTATTAATCTGCTGTACTTTTTCCCCTTTTTTCCATCCACCCTCCCCCGCCCCACATTTACCCAGAAAAATTAATTTTTTCCACCAATTTTCACCTTTGTTTTTGTTGTAATAAACACCAATACATTCCTGGGAAACATTAAATAAAATAAAAAATGAAAACGAAGGGCCCTACTTATGGAGGGGTTCTGAAGTCATTGTAGACTTTTATTCTTGTCAAGACTTAATGTGCTTGACTTTTTTGGACATATCTGATATGGCCTAGTGCCCAAGCTTGTAAAAATTGGATACCTTCAGGTCTGGCATTAGAGACAGCCTTGAAAATTTAGTTTCTCTGGAGGGAAAGTGAAATCAGATCACCTTTGGTAAACTAGCAGCTATAGATAAGTAGCCCATTTCATTTGTAGGGTATTTCTTGTTTGGCTGGCTCATAAAACTATTGGAACCTTGTTGCAAACTCTGTATGTTTGTGAAAAGGTCAGCACGAAGTGATTTTTCAAATTTTGAAAAGCTGCTAAATGCTGCCTGTTTACTTGGACCTAAAGCAACACTACATTCTTTACTACTTTAAGCTTCTAAGTGACTTAATTTTTTTTCACAGTATGAAATTTATCATAATATAACTTAAAACTGTCTTATTTTTTCAATAGTTTCTAGCAATACTGGAATATTCTCAGTTCTGCATTAATTGGCCTCCTGAGTTTTCACCTCCAGCTGAGAAGTGCAGTGTTGTATCACTTATAATGGCAGTTCAGAGAAATGCCATTCACTAAATGGAAATAATGAAAGAAGAATTAACGTTTTATATAGCACTTTATTCCTTACTTAAGGCCTTTATACTTGATCAAGTTAGGGCACAAAGATTGTTTTCACTTTTACAGGTCTCCTTTGAAGGTCAGACTGGGATCCTTTATGTAGTAGTATTGAACTTGGAGGATTCATTACTTTAGATTTTTAAATAATATTTTTCCCTCATTCTGTCAACTAGTTAATACCTTGTCGGCTTTTACTTATTTGCTGTGAAGTTGAGACTCAATCCTCTTGCTCTGCAGGACTGCGACCCCCAGAATTGGAGATATTCTGCAGAAGTTGGCTCCTTTCCTCAAGATGTATGGAGAGTATGTGAAAAACTTTGATAATGCAATGGAACTGGTGAAAATGTGGACTGAGCGGTCACCTCTATTCAAATCCATTATTCAGGACATTCAGGTAATGTAGGAGACTATTTCTTGAAAAGCTACAAAGTAGTATGTATGTGTCATTTTCTATATTTCTGAAAGACAGTTTTAAATAATTTTAAATATCCAGTCCCTTAGAAAGACAAGATAGGTAAGGTAATAGTATCTTTTATTCGACCAACTTCTGTTGGTGGAAGGAACAAACTTTCAAGCTACACAGAGCTCTTCCTCAGGTCTGGAGAAGGTAACCAGCATGTCTGAGCTAAATACAAGGTGGGACAAGTCTAAGGGGTACACACTGTAGAAGACAACTTCCCACTTCATTTTAAGTAAAGGGTGAGCAGGCAGTAGGGTGTGTTACAAATTGGTTTTATGGCTCATTACAACAGTCTCGGTGTCAAGTCCATGGTTTTCACTGTCCAACAGGGTTATGAATTTAAGTTCCCAGGCTTGTCTTTTGAAGCAGTTGTGTAGGTTTCCTATGAGGATGAGCACTGAGAGGTCAGATATGGAGTGATTGCTTTGCTTTGTGAAAAATATACAACCATGGGTGATAGGTTATTTTTGTCTGTTATCATTTTTCTATGTGAGTTCATTCGAGAGTGTAGTGATTGTCTGGTTTCACCCATGTAGTTGCTGTTGGGGTCTTCGATGCACTGGATGAGGTATACCACATGTTGCGATGGGAATGTATAGGACCCATGGATTTTGAAAAGTCTGTTGTGGGGAGTATTGATCATTGTAGCAGTGGAGTTATGTCTGCAGGTTTTGCATCTGCTGTTCTCACAGGGTCGGGTCTGCTGCTTTGAATTGATGTTTCCTGGTCTGTGGGAAGCTTTCTTCTGATGATGAGCTTGGATAGGCTCGGGGATTGTTTGAAGCCCAGAAGAGAGGGTTGGGAAAGATTTGTTTCAGGATGTGGTTCCCATCAAGTATGCATTGTAATTGTTTGTTTGATACCCCTTATGAGTTCCAGTGTGGAGTGTTAGGTGACAAATAGGGCTACGCAGTCGGCGGGATTTTTGTTTTTGTAATGAAATAGGTTCTCATGGGGTATTTGGGTGGACCATTCCATAACACAATCTATTTTTCTGATCCCTTAGAAGCAAGTCAGGGTTCCATTTTGTCCATTTAATTTTGTCCTAGTTTTCCCTTTTTGTTTTTCCTCCCCATATCCTTCCTCTCCAGTGAAACGCATCATCGATCAAAGCATAAATGTTAAAACACGAGGACCAATGAATTTGCTTTGTCAGTCATAGATACTAAAAAGTAAATAACTTTTTTTTTTTTTTTTTTTACAGTTACATACTTGCCCATCTCTAAATACCTAACTTGTCATGTTGGCTGACATGACCTGCAGTTTTCCAAAACACCTGAGTTA
Organism: Dermochelys coriacea; assembly: GCF_009764565.3. NCBI lineage: Eukaryota > Metazoa > Chordata > Testudines > Dermochelyidae > Dermochelys > Dermochelys coriacea. The sequence continues at coordinate 245,734,452 of NC_050068.2, forward strand.
GGAAGTACATTTACAATCCTAAAAATTGAGTAACTGAAGGGTGAAGGAGCAGTCAGTCATGGAAATGTATCTCTTTGGAAAAGTCTGTAACTTCACCTCTCCAGGGCCCCTTCTTGATTTTTCTGTTTAATTAATATGGATATCATTTCCAGCCTACAGACCTACCAACTAGAAAGTTTAGGAAAGGAATCAGACATTCCTGCAGTGTGGTGTAATTTAAGCAGAACGTGTGGTCCTCCAGTAAGGGACTTCTTTTGTGTACTTTAGTCTAATCTACAGTTTACTCCTTTCTAAGGAAATGGAAGTAAACAGACATCACTATTTTTCTCAAAATAACTACCCTTGTTTTTGCATCATGTATTGAAAGACAGCATTTGTCAGACATGTGTGCCATATTAGAGTCCAGAAGAATATGCCCTGATCTTATGACTTGTCATGGTAAATTCAGTTTATCCCTTATTAACGGAATTAGATGTTTAAAATCAGTTATTACAGATATTATTTGAAAAATTAAGTTCAAATGCAATATCATTTGTGGTCCTATTTATGAAATTCTGCTGGATACAAAGAAAATAAATATAGTGATTCTCCCTGCTTTACAATAATTAACTTTACTTGCTTTTAAAGTCATTGGAAAGGATGTTAATTATTTGATTAGGATTTAGGTAAGTCACACCTTTATATTGTGTTATCACAAAGTAAGTTTATGGAAAAATATTGTCTGAACTGTGGTATCTAAATATATTTACATTTTCCTAGACACACAAAGTCTGTGGGAGTTTGACATTGCAACATCATATGCTAGAACCAGTACAACGCATTCCACGCTATGAGATGCTACTAAAGGACTACCTAAGGAAACTGCCTCAAGATTCCCTAGACTGGAAGGATGCTGAAAGTAAATATTTTATGGAATGTGTGATAACTTAATATAGCAATAAGAAAACAGTAATAAAAGAACTCTGTAAATTAAAGCTATGCCAGTAAAAATGAGGTAAAGGAACACTGTTGCAGGGAAAATGTTATTGTAGAGTTGTAAGAGTCTCTGAAAAATGACCCATTTTTAAGTTGATTTCTAGGCTAGCATTAGAGCAGTGAAACTTAGAATTTGTCCTTCCTGGCATGGAGCACAAAAATTCTACTTTTGTTTCAAATGATTTTGCACCCTTTTCTGAAACCATGCCATATGCACAATCCTTAGGAGAAGGCTAGTTTGGCATTTAAGCCCACTTTTGTGTGGCTTTTTATATAGAAATGGTCTTTGCTGAAAAAAAATTTGAAAATGAGATTCATGTTTTGTTTATTTAAAATACATATTTCAGCAATTTTTTTTGTGAAAATAAATTTCTTTCAAGTTTTATCATTTTTCATGTATAAATTATGCAAAACAGATCATATTTTTTCTTATTATTCAGAATTGTTTATCAAATAGCTTCTGCAAATAATTATTGGCCTGGAGCAGTTTCTTAAAAGTATTTTAAATTGGAGCTGTTTTGGTTGGCTCTGTAGATCACACTGCAAGTTTCTGCTCCCTGATTGAAGGAGCCATGATTCTCAGAATCATATTTTGGGTACAAGTACTCAAGTTCATGAATTTTGAAATTCATGCCACAAACACCCTACAATAATTGATTAAAACTGGCAAGGATTCCTGCTAAGCTTTTCCAGCATCTAATCCGTTAGCTCTAATTTTTATTATATTTTACATTTAATTAAGGCAAAAGTACCCTGTTCGACTAAACACTTGTACCTTACTTTATTGACAGTTTTGGGGCTTGAGAAGGCTGACTTTCATATGCAATTTACAAGTATGCCATTAGACCTAGTAGTCTGTGTACTGTAGTAAATAACAATGTATTTTCATTTGTTTTTCATTTTCGGTGCCATCTAGAATCCCTGGAAATTATTTCTACAGCAGCCAGTCACTGCAATAGTGCTATACGAAAAATGGTAAGTGGCTTTTGTGGGGTTTTTGCTTTTTTAATCTTCTGTTTTTAGTCTTGTGTATTAAGTAGCATGTACAGCTTGGAAATTCTGTGAATTTTACCAGGTATTTGAAATGCAGATTTTTTCAAACAGTGTAACTTGTAAACTTTGGTTTCTTTGCTCCAAAATGTTGCTATTTATATTGTCCCTTTTACTGTCAGCTGGAATCCTTGATAAAATATGATATTGTAACTAAAACTCGGGAGTGGGAATTGGGATTTCTGTGTATTATTCCTGGCTGCCAGTAAGAGGTTATACTGGTCACTTAACTTTTCTGTGTTTGTTTCTAAACCTGTAAAATGGAGAAAATACTTATCTCCCTCACAGGGATGTTGTGGTCCATAAACCATTAAATATTTGTAAAATATTTTGGACATGAAATAGCACTCTATATAAGTACATTTTAAAATACTGATTAGATAAATTAGATTACTAGAAACAGTTTATGCCCAAATACAAGATGGCTCTGGCAATTTATACGATCGGCTCATATATATTCTTTTAAACTAGCATTTTTCAGACTCTTACATAAGCTTCAGGTAAACCACTTTACATTGGCAAAATCACTTATTCATAAATGTAATTTTATTTTAATTGAAAAGGAGAATCTAAAGAAGTTGTTGGAGGTGTATGAGATGTTGGGTGAAGAGGAAGATATTGTCAACCCCTCAAATGAGCTGATAAAAGAAGGACAGATCCTTAAACTTGCTGCTCGTAATACATCAGCCCAAGAACGATACCTTTTCTTAGTAAGTATCAAAACCTGTGTTTGTGTGAGTGATGTTAGGCTTGTTTCAAATTTCAAGGAGCTGCCTGAAAGCAAGGGTGAAATCTTCTCTCTATTTAACTCAATGGGGAAATTTTGCCATTAACTTGACCTGAAGCAGAGATTTTACCCACAGTGCTTGCTGAAAAATGACAAAAATCATTTAGAAAAGAATACGTTTCAAATAGAATTAAACCAAGGTCCAGTAACATATCTCAAAGTAAATGCAATATTGGTCTTTCTTAGTTGCTATGGCTATCATGGAGGCTATTCATTTCTATTGATAGAATGTACTACTGTATTTGGGGTGCTTATATTTTGGAAACAAAAGTATTTAAGATTCTATGCTAATTAGATTAGTATTTTATAGCAATAGATTTAGCTAATCAAGTGGTCTGATTGAACATGCATGTGTGTTACAGGTATAGTAATTATTAGATGTCCTTCAAAATCCTTGACTTTGATGTGACCAAATGAGTCACATAGCCTTGTAAGAAACTAGTACCCCTGGAAAGTTCAGACCCTCTTTTCAAAAGCTCTCATTGCTTTACCTAATCCCATTTCCTTGGTTCACATACTCAGTGCTATCGTTATTTTAGCACTGTTGGACTCCATCAGTGATTCTTCATTAATTCTGTTGTGGAATGTTTGATATAACTCACTGCTGTCAATATATTAAAATGCCAAATTCAAGCCCTGATTTGTGCCATTTGCTGTATGGGCCACTGGATGCTTCATGCTCTCTGGCTAGTAAAGTATGTAGTTTCTGAGGGACAGATTTCCGCTCACCCATGTTTCTAGCAGAGGAATAAATGATTAGTAAAAGTCTCTGAATGGGGCTAGACATGATATTAAAATGAGGGACATAAAAAGTTCAGATGTGCCATATCTGTGATATAGACTTCAGTTAACATGAATGTGGCTTATTCTTTCAAAGGAATCATATTGAATCCTTCACCAGCCACTGTATGAAATCATAATGATGCTTTTCGTGAGAGTGGTTTTAAAGTGTGCTCCAGAGATGAGCAAGCCCCTAGTCAACAGGACTTCTGAAGCACTAAGAAATATTAAAAAGGGCTTAAATCATCTTAATCTGGTAGACTATGCTTCTATGAAATATCATTTAAAAATGTGAGTTTCTGGTTTTAATAATTAATAAGAAAAAACTGTTAACCATTATGGATCTGATTTAAATCTTCAAAAGCACAAACTCATAGTAGTGGATACCCTCCCTAGGCTGAAATTCTAGGCTGTTAAACAATGATTATGTAAAAGCTACAAATTATAAATGATACTAATAATACCTAGCTCTTATATAGTGCTTTTCTTCAGTAGAAACCAAAGCACTTGACAAAGAAGGTCAATGTCCTCAGCTAGTCCACCTTGGCCTCATATAATTTTTCCCTTCCTTTTGTGGATTTACATATTCTCAATGTAACTTTGATTTAAAAAAAAAAGTACTGTGAAGAAAAGACAGAAATCTACCATTATATGAGTGGACACAATAGACTGGAAATTCCTTCAGGGTCAATTTGCTGCTCTTATAGTATAAAGATTTTTTTAAAAAAATCTATTTACCCAGTTGTTCAGTGTATTGAAATCAGCTTGGAAAACTCTCAGCAAAAGGCTTACAGTGTTGCTAAACATCACATCCACTCAGTGTATTTGATTATAAACATTATGAAAATTACTGCACATATGCAGTAGCTGGCTTTTAAATGTATCAATAGTTGGCTTTTAATTTTATTTCAAAATCCTATCCATATTATCAGTTCTTTCCATTTTTATTTTGTCTGATATTAACGAACCTAATCAGTCTCCCTCAAGTTGTTTTTGTAAGGTGATAATGCGATTCATCTCTTAATATATTGTACTTGCCTTTCTTTGTTGTTATTGATGTGTCCTTTTTCTTTTCTTTTTTCTAATAGTTCAACAACATGTTGCTGTATTGTGTACCCAAATTCAGTTTGGTGGGATCAAAGTACTCAGTGCGAACAAGAGTTGGTATTGATGGTATGAAGATTGTAGAAACACACAACGAAGAGTATCCATGCACTTTCCAGGTGTCTGGAAAAGAGCGAACATTGGAGTTGCAGGCCAGGTAAGAGATGTGTGGTCTACTTTTGAAGCATTAAAAATATATAAAAATAGTGGAGAATTGTGGGACTGGTTGATTTGTAGAACTGGTAAGGTGATATGGAGCCTTTTATTTGTAAATCTTTAATTTAAAAATGGCCCAGGTTGGTGGACCTAGAAATTGTCCTCACTGATGTTTGGCCTTTTTGAATAAATTGGTGGCCTAGTTCTGTTTTAGTGGATAAGTTTCCTTTTTTTAGAAATCACTGCTACATTTAGTCCTTATTTACAGCCTCTGCAGAAAGACTAAGGATTAAACAGGTGTGCAGAAGTGACCTTTCATCCTCAACAGTGGTATTTGCAGTTCATGACAGAAGCATACTGTCAGGCACTGTAGAAAAGTTTTTGTGGTCTTTTTTGTGCACATTGTGTATGTAGTTAAAAATGTAGCCAATCTGTATAAATTACCTTTAAAAGCTTTAAAATTTAATTGAAAATTATAATCTTGATACAGATTTTTAACTTTCCAATATAATTCGATGGCAGGGATAAACAATTGTCAATTCTGTAGGATGATTCAAAACCCATAGAAAAGTTATTTTGTATTAAATTGTATTACGACTTTTCCATGAAGGTAAATTTGTCTTTTAATGTTTTGAGTCAATAATAAATTATTTTTTATTACATATCCTACTGGTCAGAAATTGTTGTGTGATGGCAGAAGTAACACCATACAACATGTCAACTGTATTCCACCTGGAGGCAGCTGCATTTCACATGTGCAAAGCATTTTGTGACTGTGAACAAAATGTAGTTATCAACTATTTTTATTTTGTTCAACTTCCAGGGTTGTTAGTACTTTCATTAGCACTAAAGTTATTTAGTTTAGGGGGGAAATTTTTCTAGTTTTTGTGAACATTTTAGGGCATGTTTCATAAAGTTGATTCAAAATTGTGAAGTAATATGTACAAAAATGCCACCCTAAAACTAGATCAGTGAGACTAAAATAATCTTAGTTGATGCATACTTTATTCTTAATGTATCCTATGCATAAATCTCATCCTATAAACTTGTCATAGCTCTGATGAAATGTTTAGTTTGCCCCAGGAATACCATTTTCCAGATAATTTTATTTATTTTCAGATTACTGCTTGAGTGCATTTTAGTGTTTGTCACTTTTTTTAAATAGATAGTAGATCACTTCCTACATGGAGAGATTGCTTGTCTGATAAAGGGATTACATACTACTTTTAAAAGTTAGTTGAGTTGTTGATTTAGGGAGAATTATTTTATCTAATTAGAAGATTCATTTTTCCAATATTTACAGATGGTAAAGAATGAGGAACGGGACTCTGTCCTTCTATTTTAGGATTCTAGTTTTATTGCTAGTTGCAGTAATATTACAAAATATATGTCACTGGAGGCATTCCCACCATAGATGGGTATGTGATCTCACCTGCACATCCCATCTAGCAGTAAGAAAAATCAAAAGGATTGTGTGAATGTGAGTGAGTGAGAATTCTTTGTATGCACCTTACTTCACCAAAGTGAGGGGAGGAAGTGTTAAATGAGTAGCAGAACAAAAAATACTATGGTGCTATTGTAATGCTGACAGACCCTGGTGGTCGGTGGGCAGGATTGAACCTGGGACCTCTGGAATTTAGTGCATGAGCCTCTACTGCATAAGCTAACAGACAATTTGCTGTTAGCTAAGACTGTAGAGCAAATTCATTTTATCTCTTTAAGTGGTCTCGGTGCACTAGATGGGACAGAACACCACACCCAGAAGGTGTGTGGGTTACACTATTTCAAGTCTTTTTTTCCTGATTCAAAATTCATGGGAAATTGGGTTTGCATTTACCCCATCACTAGATTACGGTAGTGCATTTACTTGGGGTGCAAGGCATGTTTTCATAGGATTTGACTTTAGAGGCCTTATTGAGATGCTTTGAAAACAATTAATATACAAGACACTGGGTGGAAAATGCTTGGCCCTGTTGTCTTCGAAAGACCACCTACGCCAGTGAATAAAAGGGAACATATGGATGCCTGGTTTATGGTGTTAAAACAAAACTTTCCTTTGTTTCTGTTAGATAGTATCACCCTATTATATCAACCCTCTTTATTTCTGCTCTCAATTTACTTAACTTTAATTTGAGGAAGGGAGCTGCAGGGAAAAGTTGATACACTGATGCAGTTTCTCCCATTTTGGTTCATTTACAGCTATTTACGCTGAAATGTGTATGCTGTTTCTTTTATACATTGTGCTTTAAGAAAGCTTAATACTGGAAATGCCATTATTATATATGTTTAAAGAGTGCATTTAAGATGATCTTTCACATAGAACTTAATTCTAGTCCATTAAACTTACCAGACTTCAAACCACGATTCTGATCCATTTTTAACTAGACAGTTTCATGAATATTACTGTTTTTATAAATGTTGGAATCATTTCAAAGTCTCTGCTTCTTTTGTAGCTTCATTCACCAACTACCATGAGCTAATGTTTCCTAAGCTAGTTTTATACTAATATGTCAATGTTTGTTTTAGTTCTGAACAAGATAAGGAAGAATGGATAAAGGTAAACACATCTACATTTTGACTTTCTTTAATTAAAAAAAAAACAAAAAAAACCCTTTATTTTTGGGCTGTGCCTGTGGTATTTAAGTTGAAATATTAACTTCTGATGTAATCAAATGCTGATCATAATTAATTCACATTTCTGGTAGTTTTGTTGTTCGTCATTAAGTAGTCTAATTTCAAAGAGTCTATTAAATGTGTATGTTTGAGACTTTTATCCATTGTATTTATAATAGGCTCTTCAGAATACCATAGAAGCTTTTCATCAGAGGAATGAAACCTTCAGAAATGCCATTGCAAAAGAATATGAGGACACGCCCACTGAAGTTTCTGTAAGTTGGGTTACTGTAGCTTTGTACAACTGGTGCCCTTTTTGTCCTTTTCCAGTTACAAATGGCATAATTGCTGGAGGGTGTCAGATGCTGCATATTCAGGGTTAGGATTCTTTTAGAATTGGAATTACAAAGTAATCATTTTGCTGGTCAACCATTTCCCTTTATGAGCCAGACCATGCCTTATAAACAATCCTGTTCTTTCTAAAATGAATGATGGAATGTCCTTTCAGCAATGTGTTACAATCTTTGACTGGATTCTTTGTTAGCTATCTCTCGCATAGATTTCAAAACATAGCTTGAGCTGTGCTTTGCCATTTCCTTTCCAGAGGAAGAGAATAATTATTTTCTCTACTAAAAATACTGTACAATTGTCCTTCTTTTTCCTCTTCAGAAGGCTGAGCTTGGGAAGAGAGCACCAAGATGGATCCGAGACAACGAAGTAACAATGTGCATGAAATGCAAAGAGCCCTTCAATGCACTGACAAGGAGAAGGCATCATTGTCGAGCATGTGGACATGTAAGTGCACAGCTATATCTGCTAGCTGGGTGACCAGACACTAGAACAGATCTAAACTGTTGTTTAGAGTCCCCATCTGGTGGCTGGTGGTGGTTCATGTTACTGCAGTAGAGACTTCAGCTGTGACCTTTGTGGTTTGTAAGTAGCAGCTCTATTAGGTGAGCCAAAAAAAGGAGCAAAAGCTGGGAAAAATTTCTTGTATATTATTCTTAGCAGAGCTAGGTATCTAAATGTGTAAGATATGCAAAATGCCTGAAAAATCAGTCCAGATCAGATCAACTGACCTATGCATTCATCTTGGGATGCACTATAAATAGAGCAAAACTACCATGCTTCTTCCCTCATCTCCCAGGAAGTTTTTTCTTTCTCCAGTAAGTGATGGTGCAACCTCTGATTTTAATCTTAGTCTCAGAGTTCATCCTGGGTGATTTTGCTTAATGTACATTTACACGCCTTTACTGCATTCATAACTTTGCTTTTGTGCTTTGCGCTATGCTTCAGGCATTGTCATTAGCTCTTTCTGATTAGCACTAACTCTTTTAGTAGTTTTTTGGATTGCTTCCTCCAACTTAGAGGTGCCCAGTTTAACTTGTGATAATTCCTTTTCCTTCCGCATGATTGGTGATTCCGGAAATTCTTAATTGACTTCTTTTTGTATTCTCTCTAATGCATGTCCTTCCATCTCATTTTAAAATGTTGTTTCATGGGAATATAAATATATTTTTAAAGGCTAATTCAGGTTGCTGCCAGAAGTCTTTTCTAGAAAAGATACTTAATATTGCTCGCTCACTTTTCATTAGGGATTTTGGTTGAAGACCTTGTGATCTAGATTAGTATCAGTTGGTCCCAACGAAAAACATTTGTTTTGGTGGTGTATCAGAGTTCAGAATACATAGTACCGCTCATGTACTATTCCAGTTAGCTACTACAACCATTTAAAAAAAAGTTATTTTCACTCTCTTCTGTTTTTCATGCTGGGCTTCTTTTTCTCCTCAGAGGAATATTTGCTGCTGAAAAATATTTACAATAAAAACTTTCCTCCTACACCTTTTAGGAATCTAGCTTTCTTATTTTAGTCTATTTAAAAGAAAAAAGTTCACTGTCAGGGTACAACATGGAACTATTTCAGTTGTTCTTCCCTTGGTAGGTGTTTGTCGTTGTTGTTTTATAACAAACTATGAAGCTGTATGCTTAGATTTCATAAGAGTTAAAAGATGTTTGTTTCTGACAAAAGCAACAATTTCTTTTACAAAAAACATGGTATCATTTTATATGTATTGGAGTGTATAGATTATAGAGTGTATAGTGGTTCTCAACCTGTGACCAAATCAGCACACAGCTGCGGCCCATGCTGTGCGATACAGGTAGTATATATATTGTGTGGATGTGGGCCACACAACAGAGAGAGCTGCATGTGCCGCCTATATGGTAAATGGGTTGAGAACCACTGGTATAGAGAATGAAATAGTAAGCGTACCCCTTGAGTGTTTCCTGCAGAAAAAGGACCACAAGACTAAACTGACTGGGGGGGTTTCTGCAGGAGAATTTATCTTTAATATTGATGTGAAGATATAAATTTAAAAGCTCTGATTGACTTCAGTGAGATTTAAACGTGTGCTTAAGGTCAAGCTCATTGTGTAAGCACCCATCCTGAATGTGGGTGATTTCCTGAATCAGGACCTAAATTATGGAACAGTTATCAGAATCCTAGTATGCATTTTATTCAGTCCAGCAATTTGAAAGGTAAAAAGCACTCACTTATTCAAGAAATAGTGAAATATAGTTAAAAATTAAGTTTTCCTTTTAAATTACAATTGGTATGATAGATAGTATTGCCAGTGTCAGAAGACAGCACTTACACCCCACTTGATCAACATTTTAGGAGTTTTTTAATTGATCATTAGATTTTGCTGATAATTTTTCTTGCTTAATCTTTTATTTCTTTTTCCAAAGGTGGTTTGCTGGAAATGTTCTGATTATAAAGCTCATCTTGAATATGATGGCAATAAATTGAACAAAGTTTGTAAGGACTGCTATCAGATTATAATGGGCTGTACAGACAGTGAAGAAAAGAAGAAGAAAGGCATCTTGGAGGTATGATGTTTAAAGAATGAAATACTTGAATCTGTAAAATTTCTGCATGGGCATGTATTGCTACATACAATAAGAATCTGTCAGCTCATCACTACCTGAAAAGTCCTATGAGCCAGTAAAATTCTGTTTTTTTACCACTTCACAAATAAACAATATTGAAGTTTGGAGCAAGGCCACCCAATCAGATTGTATTGCCAATTAGGTAAATCATCGTAGCTGACTGCAGTGGAACTCAGTGAAAGTTACTCTTTATCTCTGAGCCAATCAGATTGAATATGTATCCTCAAAGTTGAATATTTTTTTTACTGGACTTCCCCATAAATATCTTCAGTATGCTAGTTCAAAAAAACCCCCAAAATATGCTATATCTTTGAAATTTGTGGCCAGAATGGAGAGAATTTCAGATATTTCTGATGACATTCAAAATACCCGTAACAAGACTTTTTGTTTTAATTTATGTAACCGTAAATCTCTCAATATTAGCAAAAACATATCATGCTGAGAGAGATTTCTATTGGGGTGAACATCAAGAGAAATTAACCTAAGACTGATTTGTCTGAAAAATTGACTGAAAAATGGTTGCATTCCAATATGACCTTTGAAAATACATTTCTGTTGGATGCTTTCATAAAATTTTGAATGCCAAAAGAGGAGCGTAATTGTGATAGGTTGCTGGTAACATTTGGATGCTTTCATAGTAGACATGCTAGAAATCAGAAAGATTGTTTCAGATATTAAAGAATCTAGCAATTATCCATTGGTGGAGGTAGATTAAGAGTTACGGGTGATTCTGCCACCTGCACTTTAAAAATTCTGGAGGGAGCAAGACAGTTTGGGCATATTTAAGGGCGGGAGGTTGAATATATATCTAGATACATTTTTATTTTTCATACACCCTGAGGCCCTTATTCAGTTTTTAATTGGGCAAACTCCCATCATCTTCAGCAGACGTTTGCCAGGATTTGGCTCCTCATTAGCACTTTAGAACATCTCTGAGAAACTTCCACAAATTGTTATAAATCGTGTCGTATTTAATTGTTCTGTTTTATGCATTCTTGTCAACATCATGAAAACTTGAATTTTTCTGATGGAAAATATTTTTCTTCTGACACTTGGTACTATCTCCCCACAGATTGAATCAGCTGAAGTCTCTGGAAACAGTGTCATATGTAGCTTTCTTCAATATATGGAAAAATCAAAGCCTTGGCAGAAAGCTTGGTGTGTTATTCCTAAACATGAAGCTCTCGTGCTATACATGTATGGTGCTCCACAGGTATGTAGCACGGAAACAGAGTGAAACCAAATAGGAAATCCTTCCCATCCCCTCGCTCCTTTGCCCCATTGTGGCATCTGGGGGAAAAGACATGTAATGTGAGAATAAGGGGAAATCTGTGTCGGAAGTGGTGTTGTAGCAGTGTCAGTCCCAGGATATATAGAGAAGGTGGGTGAGGTATATTTTATTGGACCAACTTCTGTCAGTGAGAGAGACAAACTTTTGAGCTTACACAGAGCCATTTATCAGGTCTGGGAATAGTCAAGGAGTTGTTTTCAGCCTGTATTGTGAACCAAAGCAGGTTTTTATCAGGATTTATTTCTTTTTCCTAGGATGTTAAAGCTTTGGCTACAATTCCACTGCTGGGCTATGCAGTAGATGACACTCCGAGAAGTGCTGACCTCCCGCATAGCTTTAAACTGACCCAGTCCAAATCTGTACACAGCTTTGCAGCAGACAGCGAGGAACTGAAACAAAAATGGTTGAAAGTCATCCATTTAGCTGTCAAAGGTGAGACACCGGAATGTCAAAATGAATTGCAGATGAGTTTAGAGGAGCAGCCTGAATCTTCTAAAAAATCCGAATGCTGAAGCTCAAGACCACGTTCTGTTTTAAAATCCAGTCAGATTCTTAGTTAATTTTTCTTTGTTCAAGCAAAAGAAGCAAATTCTCCTAACTACTACATGATCTCTTAGCACTTTATGTTGAAAAGATACTGATCTATTTAGAGATCACTTTCTTATATTTATGTTCTGTCAATAAAGGTAATGTACAGACCCATTCCACAGAATTTTTTAAAAAAAAAACATAAATGCCATTAAAAGAACAAAATCTATTAACTTTAGTGTACTTCTTGTTTGTCTCAAAGTAAATTGCATTGTATGATTCTCTTGCTATTGGGTTAAAGTTTGCTACTTTAATAAAGAATGTGGATATTTGATGCATCCTTTACATGTTAGGACTTTATCAGTATAAAAGATATACCTCCACATTGCCAAAATAGATCTGTAGTTAAATATCCTGGGACAGTTTGGTTTATTGTATCTAGTTTATAGAATTACTTACACAATGCTGTACATATGTTCTATTCACTTTTTTTAATGCAAATTGCTTTTATAATAATGGCTTTTGTCAGTTTATCAGGAAAAGAATCTAATTGTTTCAGTTTAGAAATTCATTGCTAAAATAAAAGTACAATATATGTACAGGATTAGAAAAAATTGTACTTGATTTTGCTTCATGACAATACATAGGTTCTTATTAGTCTATAATTTATTTAAAATAAAGCATGTCTTCTGTTGCAAATTAAGCAGAGGGTTCTGAATTGAAAAAATCACTCTAGTGATTTAACTAATTTACACCTACTGATCTTATTTTTATACATTACAAATTTTTAAAAAATAGCAGTAATTTAAGTGGCATGTAATGGATTTGTGAATTCCAGCTGTGTTTTTAAAAAAGTGTAGTCTCTTTTTTTTTTTTTTTTTTTTTTTTTTTTTTTGGTTCTGTGCCTGTTGTCTTTTCAAGGTGCCGGTGCTACCTTTCTAAAATACAGTATGTGCTTTAGCAATTAACATCCTGATCTTAAATGATCTTCTGGGATCATATATTTTTTGCCTTTATGATCATTGGAACACTTGTACATGTTTAAAGTGTTTTAACTTTCACAAATACACATATTGCATCAGCTAGTGATAACGAAAAACTATCTGCAAGGATTATACATCATACTGTATGTTAGAGCCTTTTTGTATGAATTCAGATATAAAGTCTGATCCTGCAATTCTTGACTTGCATGAGTAGTCCTTACTCCTATTGAGTTCAGTAGGACTGCTCTTGGGAGTCGAGACTTATCTGTGTGAGTCAGGCTTTGACTATTGGGCCCGTGATGAATCTTCATTTCTAATAGTCTTTTATGTGGGGACAAATGACTCTGCTATAAGAGGATTCCTCTGTAACATTTTAGATGGACTATAAGTCTTTATAATGCATATGCAATGACTGGCTCTCTAATAGAACAAGTTAATCAATTTCTGATTTAAAAAAAAAAACAAATAAAATCTTTTATTTTCTAAAATACAGCAATTAGTTAAGATGGTCCCAAGTCACAAAATTCAGATTTAGATAGTCTTCTCAAAAACTCTGGGGGATAGGCGCAATCAAAACTCTGGATCCATCTTTACAATTAGATAAAAATCAGTAACTTGAATCAAGATTTACTTACACCCAGAATTTATTTTGTCACTCTGACAGACCTTACTTTTTTTTCTTTTCTTTTTTTTTATTATTGAGGGTGAAAGATTATCCTTCAGTCAACTGTTGTACTTGGGTATAGTCATTCACCTAATGTCATTTACTTCTATGCATCCCAAATCTGTCTGTAATTGCCCAGTACTTAGGGAGACCAGGGTGAGTAAAAGGCAGTCACAGCAAATTCTGTGCTAAGTCTTATGCAACCTCACGGAACTCAGTGGGCCAGATTCTCATCTCAATTGTACTAGTGTAAATCTGGTGTAACCCTCAGACTTCAGCAGAGTTAGTCCAGATTTTTACCCAAGCAAGATCAGAATCTATCCTCAAAGTTGCCCAGGATGTATGTCATTGCAGTGTTTGTCCCTTGGTCTTCACTTAGTTTAGGCTGCTCTGCATGTAATCCTGTTCACTGCTTTATTTTAATGCAGTATATAATGTACAACTTATTTTATTTAAAAAAAATCCTTTGGAAATGTAAAGAAATTCAAACCACTTCTACAGTTCATAGTATTTCCCTTAAAGTTGGGCCCACTCAGACGCTTAGATTCATGCTGGTGTACAGGGGCAAACTAACGCATGGATCTGCTCATCTCACGCAGAAAGTGCAGGGTGACTTGGCCTTCTCTGTAGTAGCATTGCCTTCTTTCCCCAAATGGTACTGTCTCCTGGGAACATCCAGGCTTAGGGCATGGAAATACATAGGCTGAGTTCTGGCCAGAAAGAACTACCTGGGGGTCAGTATTATATCTTTCCAAGACCATTCTCCTCAGTGGAGATCTCCTTTCAAAAGGAGTTCCCAAGGCAACTGCTGATTCTGGGAGCCTTGTCAGTTCATCTTGAGTGGGGATATCATTGCCAATACCCTGGAAATCATGTAGATTCTGCATGGTCCATGAGGTTTCAGGACCTGTTCCATGAATGGACAACTCCCTCACCCACCCAATAGAAAGGAATCATGTGAGGAAAACCTCAGGTTTATTCTCCTTTGCTGCCTCCAACAGGCAGGGATGATCTGGACCGAAAATAATAATATATAGCACTAATAAAGTGCTTCATATTTTCAAAGCACTTCCCAAACATTAACTCAGTCTTCCTTAGAGACTAAAAGAAAAGGAGTACTTGTGGCACCTTAGAGACTAACAAATTTATTAGAGCATAAGTTTTCGTGAGCTACAGCTCACTTCATCGGATGCATTTGGTGGGGGGGAGGGGAATTTTCCACCAAATGCATCAGATGAAGTGAACTGTAGCTCACGAAAGCTTATGCTCTAAAAAATTTGTTAGTCTCTAAGGTGCCACAAGTACTCCTTTTCTTTTTGCGAATACAGACTAACACGGCTGCTACTCTGAAACCTGTCAGTCTTCCTTGTGAGGCATATAAGTAGGCAATATTTTCCCCATTTTCCTAGATAGGGAAAAATGAGAAGCAAAGAGATTAGGGTCTGACTGTTTTGAGAGATGCTAAGTACCTGCAACCGCTTCAGCTGGAGTTGTGGACAGTAGTCAGCACCTCTGAAAGACCAAGCCCTAAATGACTTCTTCCAAAATCAGATTATGAATTAGGGATTAAGCTAGAATCAGAAGTCGGGTGTTCCAGTACCTCGTCCCTTTCTCATTCCTGGTACATGTTAGCTCATTTTGAGCCATTAAAGTTTGTGTAATTAGGTTTTTGACCCAATAATTTATTTCATTTTATTATCATAAAACAGTCTGCTCAAAGACTATTCCCTTCTCAGTCAGCACATAATGGGAGACTCTGAAAAGCAAAAATTATTTGATTGTTGTGTGTGCATTCTACAAGTATAAACACGGGCCAACCATTCTGGACAAAAAGATATAGAGAGTGAAGGAGAGAGGTTGCTTTTCTGGACCCAGTGACAACTCCTCCAAGTATTTTACCCAGTACCTCACAGGCTAATCCACATAACCGAATGTGAAAGCTTCTGTTTAATTTTAATTGTATATGTTCTGACTGCAAAGACACAAACTGAAAGTGCTAACTGCTATGTTTTAATTCCCATGATGTTAGAACATCTGAATTATGGAGGAAAAAAATTGTCTTTCCAACCCAACCCAACAGTTTAGATTGTGTCCAAATTTCAGCCCTGACTGAGTTTTTTAAACCAAGTTCCCTAAAGAAAACATTGACAAATGTTTAATTTTAGTAGCATGAAGAGATGCTACATATGTGTAAGTGACAAATGGGCATTCATTTATTATGTATGTGAATGCCTTAGCTACAGTATTTAAGCTTTGTGACCCCTATATTCGAGAAGTGCTCATTTTAAAATGTTTTATGTGATGGAGGATATTTTTGTGCAATTTAGAGCTTATCAGATATTTGACTAATTACTGTTTTTGTCAGATTTAAGGGTTTTTTCTGTATTCCACCAGAACTATGACGAATAAAAAAGCTTTAGTCACATTTATTTGGCAAATAATGGTAAAATTTACATTATTTTTTCAACATTTTTTTCCTTATGTCTACAAGCACAGAATCTCATTTGGGTAACCCTTTGCATTATTTTTAATGTGTCTTAAACATTTCTGTACTACTGTTCCTATCTATTTTATTATGCCTTCATGTACTTACACTTGAACGATTAAAGGCTGTTAAAGCCTGTAGCATCTTGCAGCTTCAACTCTATTGACTTTGACAGGAGTATTTTTTGTATTTAAATACCCCAGTTTGACAGGAAAATATTTTTTGCAAAAAGCAAGCACTGAAAAAGGAAAACATTCTCTTCCCATTGGAGTGGAATGTTGAAAATATGTAAAGTATGTGTAATTCATATAATTGCAGCTTTTTACAAAGAGGATCTCAAAGCTCTTTACTAACCTTTAATAAGCCTCATAATACCCTTGTGGGGTTAGAGGTGTATTATTCCTTCCATTTGAATATACGGGGTAAATTGAGGCAGAGAAACTAAATATAAAACACATACCCCAAGCATGTATAGGTTTTAGAAGAGGTTACAGACAAGGATTCAAACAGGGTCTAAGTAGAGTGCTCAAAACTTTGAAACTTGAAAAGATGGGGAAAACTTCAAAAACTTTTATTAAATCTTTTCCCCATTTTTACTATGGCTGTAGTTGGTCAAATTTTTAATTTCAAAAGGAAAACATAGACTTCCAAAAAAAGTTGCCATTTTTTCACATTTTTTTTAAACGAGTTCTAGTTTTAAGAACACCTGTTTTCTTACAGGAAGTTTTAAAAATGTTAACTCTGGAAATAATTCTAAATAATAAATGGAGACCCGTCCATGAAAGTATATAGGGACAGATCCTGAGCTGGTGTCAATTGGCATAGCTCCAATGGAGCCTAAACAGCTATGATGTTTTACATTAGCTCTATATCTGGCTTATATTCTCTGAAGGCATGCTCATGAAAACCAGGATCGCTCCATCTTTAGATGTGCTGCTGCTACTGCCATTCACCTGGACTCATAGGACCAGAGCCAACTCAAAATTGATTTCACTGGGAGCTGGATCAAGTTCATAATCCTCTATCACACTATTGCAATCTCCAAAACAACTAACAATGGCGTAGGTGAGAATAAGCAGGTGGAAGTCCTTGAGAACAAATGATTTGTTTTCAGGCAGATAATTCAAATAATAAAGAATGGGGGTGGGCAATACCAACAATTGTATGTGCAATCTTCTAATGCTTAAAAAAAATTGGTGAGGTGTGTACGGGTCTAACTCTGTAGTGTACTGTTTGTGATGAGCTTAAAATGAACTATTTAAAAAGGAGACCTTGTTTTATCCCAGCTGTTATCTACTTTATGGCCATATTGGTAGGAGGTAGTTAACTTACCAATATGATTCTGACCCATTGGACTGTAGTAAAATATATTCTTTGGATGGAAATTTACATATGCCAATCAGATTGCTTTTTTTAGTCCTCTCTCCTTTTTATAAAACAATAGGGAGGCTTAATTAACATATATTTTTAAGACAATTATAATAGACTGATCTGATTCAGACAGCATTTTACAATCAAAAGTACACTGTGATTTAAAAATATAAGTAGTCTTTTGACAAAATTGTATATACCTTAAGGGGATAAAAATCAATACATAAGTAGATCTACTTTAGTTGCCTGTTTACTGTTTCCAACTGATTTACAAGCTGAAATTCAGTCTAAATATTCAGCTAAATATTCAATGTAGTTTTTGTACTGACTCTTCATTTAAATTATTCTCACATTTATTCATGGCATTGTCATCCCCATCCCTGCAAATAAATGTAGATTTTATTTCTCAACTAAACGGTAAAAGCAGATGATTTCCATGAATAAAACATGTTGTTTCTGTCAATGTATGATACTAACCTACTTCAATTTATAATTTATCCTTGTGGATTCATTAACTGTTTATGGTGGCAATGTTCAAGAAAGAGGAGGGAACTGTGTCAAAGCCTCTTTTACATAGAGGTGCCATAATGTTTAGAGGAAGGAGAGCAAGTTTGTTATATATGGGGAACAATTTGCAATAGAAGAAGGATATTTTACATACAGTAAGATATCTCCTGCTACCACTTAAGCTAATGGGAGTTAGACTGTTTACTTCAGTGGGAGCTGGATTAGCCCTACTGTGTAATGTCAGATATACATGCAGTGCATTAGAACCTCTCAATTATGAAAACACTGTTTTCAGTTTAATTTGGAAGAAACTGATTTTTTTAATTTAAAAAACCCAACCCTAATGTTTCGAAGAGGTGTAAATTTTGCTCTGATTTTACACTGAATTGCAAAATTTCAAAAAGGCAAAATTTAAGTTGTGCAAATATAAGTGGCAATTTTTCTGGTCAAGAAATATATGAATGTAAAATATTTGCAGATATTGTACATATTTTGTGTAACATATGTATATTTGATCATAAAGATGGGAGCTGGTGTATTGTAAAATTAAGCACTTTAATTCCTGTTGAATACTTAGTTTGTATGCTGTAAAATAAAAGCATCATTAAGTACTGTTGACAATCTTTCCATGATTTATTGCTGTGCTGATAAATGATTTAAAATACAATGCCTAGCATATAGATGACTGTGGAGAATAAGGGTTTGTCTATATAAGAAAGTTGTAATGGCTTAACTTAATATGCGATCTTAAACCAATGCAAAACATCATGTGGATGTTTATTTTAGTTTAAACTGGGCTTATTTCGATTTTGGAAGCTGTACAAACATAAATTCTGGTTGATATTTTGAAGTATTACTTCAATACGGGTAAACAGTGAGGTGGCAAAATTTGCCAATGATACAAAATTGCTCAAGATAGTTAAGTTGCAGGCAGGGATAGATAATAAGACAGAAAATACTATATTGCCTCTATATAAATCCATGGTACGCCCACATCTTGAATACTGAGTGAAGATGTGGTCGTCCCTTCTCAAAAAAGATGTATTGGAATTGGAAAAGGTTCAGAAAAGGGCAACAAAAATGATTAGGGGTATGCAACAGCTGCCATATGAGGAGAGATTAATAAGACTGGGACTTTTCAGCTTGGAAAAGAGATGACTAAGGGGGGGGCATATGCTAGAGGTCTATAACATCATGACTAGTGTGGAGAAAGTAAACAAGGAAGTGTTATTTACTTCTTCTCATAACACAAAAACTAGGGGTCATCAAATGAAATTAATAGGCAGCAGGTTTAAAATAAACAAAAGGAAGTTGTTTTTTTCCACAAAGCACACAGTCAACCTGTGGAACTCCTTGCCATAGGATGTTGTGAAGGTCAAGACTATAACGGTTCAAAAAAGAACTAGATACATACATGGAGGATAGGTCCATCAATGTCTGTTAGCCAGGATAGGCAGGAATGGTGTCTCTAGCCTCTGTTTGACAAAAGCTGGGAATGGGCGACGGGCTGGATCACTTGATGATTACATGTTCTGTTCATTCTCTCTAGGGCATCTGGCAGTGGCTAATTTTGGAAGACAGGATACTGGGCTAGAAGGACCTTCGGTCTGACCCAGTATGGCCATTCTTATGTTATTTCTACAAAAACTGTTATATCGTGAATGCCATTCCAAAGTGTGGTGGCAAAAGAATAAAAGAGTCATCGACTTAATATGTTCAAGCATTGAAATGTAATTTCTCTAGATAATATCACCTACCTAAGCATGGGTATGTCAGGTCAGAGGTCACCTTGGCAATGAAGTCATCTAACAGAAAGGTTCAGGTCCTTTAATGGAATTGGCATATTTTGGGTATTTTTACTGTAAAAAATAAAGTAGAATTCTGCAGAATTCCACGTGGTCCCTCTAGACCTGGAGGAGGTCTCCTGCATGAGACCACTTATCTCAAGCAAAAGACACTAAAAAATTAAAATAAAATAAAAAATTAAACATGCAAAACTCAGTTTAACACCCTGTTGTCATAAAAATCACTTTCTCCCATTAATAAATATTTTTCTACATATTTGGATTGTGCAAACTATTACAGTGAACATGGAGAACAATTGATCCCCATCTTCTTTATAACAACCCTTAACATGTTTGAAAACTTACCAGGGAACCCCTCAGTCTTCTTTCTCAGGACAAAACATGCCCAGTTTTTTAAAATACTTCTTGAACCTTTCCTTATAGGTCAGGTTTTCTAAACCTTTTATCATTTTTGTGGATCTCCCCTGCACTCTTTCCAGTTTGTCTACATCTTTCCTAAAGGGTGGTACCCAGAAGTGGACACAGTACTCCAGCTTTTGATTGTCCCCATAATTTACAACTTTGCAATAACCAGGAGGAAATTTCTTCCCAACCCCAAGCAGTTAATGCTTGATTTACATCTAGAAGATAGAGGGTTTCTTCGTAAATAGTGTAACTGCAGATGGTATTTTTAATAGTCATATAAACAGGTGGGGTTTTACCATTGGGGTATGCAAAGGGAAGTTTGAATACCCCACTCAATCACAACTTGCCACCATGTGAGGAAAAAAAACTGGCAGAAGTTAGGGTTGCCAATTTTGGTTGGATGTATTCCTGGAGGTTTCATTACATGACATAATCTTTAATTCCTAGACACTCCCAGGACAATCCTGGATGATTGGAATCCCTACCATATTCACTAAAACTCAAGAGAGCCAGGGGACAAGAACAGAGGAACAACTTCCTCTCTTCCCATCATCAATCTGCTGTTGATCCATCTTCAAGCTGAACTACAGTGGAGGTCTCACTCTTTTCTCCCTCCACTCTCATAGTTCTCAGTTTTGGGGCAAGATAAGCAGAGCTTCTGAAGGCTGTGGGGCTAATCTAAAGGAGCTCCACCTCAGAACTGAGGGATAGGGCAAAGAGAAGCACCTCCTGCAACTAGCAACCTCTAGCCCATTGTTTCAACCTAGCCCCTGCAACTCCCCTCAGCCCCCACTCAACATCCCCACTAGCCCCAAACTAATTACTCAGTATTTGTTCAAACTAAATTTAATCTGCTATTCTGCTACCCAATGACCAAGCTTTAAGTCTTTCACAATTCTCAGACCTCTGTTCAAGGGTTTATAGGCTCCCTTTGCTGAGCATGCAGTGTACTTTTGGAACTTAGTCATGAGGATTTTCAATTTCCAATTGCTCTGACTCCATGTCAAATGGGGCATCTTTACAAATATGTAGAGCCGAAAGCTTATGCTCAAATAAATTTGTTAGTCCCTAAGGTGCCACAAGTACTCCTTTTCTTTTTTGCGAATACAGACTAACACGGCTGCTACTCTGAAACCTGTTATTTTACAAATATGTGACCATGACTTGGAACAACAGACACTGATTACAGTTGTCGTTATTTTTGAGACTCTTGGCAGCTTGACAATTTTCACAATCAACATTTTAAAATACAGAGCACTCATTGCTGTGATACTGATACAAATGCAGTGATCTGAAGTTGACTAAAGTCAAAATTATGGTTGGCATATTACAATATTCGACAGATTCCTTCTGTAAGTGGTGGCTGTAATTCAAGATCCCAGTAGAAGTTAAACGAATTGTTTGTGGAGAAGGTGGTGGAATATTTTCTACAAAGGAAAATCATGCCTGCTTAATTTGTTGAATTCTTGGAATGTGTCAGTAAACTAGTACATCTTTGACAAAGTCCCTCATAAGAGGCTACTAAAGAAGCTAAGTAGTCATGGGCTGAGGCAGAGTATTACTGCAGATCAAAAACTGCTAGGAGACCCCCCAGAAAGTAGGATTAAGCAGTCAATTTTCATCTGGGCAAGAGATTAACTGAATGGTGCCTCAAGATTCAGTACTAGAGTGTCATGCTGTCGGGTATGGCTTACAGCTGAAAGTGCCAGTCTCAGGTCAGACTGTTCAAAAAATAGGGCAGATGCCCCAAACTGATGGTACATTCTATAATTAGATTTCACCAAGCTGGTAATGTGTGCTCCTGGATCACTATATTAGTCTTACCATGGAGCCACAGACAGGCTCGTTAGGCTCTCCAGCTCCTCTTTACTACCTGGACAAACTGGAATTTGTGATGAAAGGATACTAAAAGAAAAATCACCTCTCATTAGATTTCTCCCAACCCTAAAGGGTTGGTCACTTACCCCAGGTCAATGGATACTCTGGATCTCAGACCAAAAACAAAGCTGACAGCCAATTTCTCTAGTAAACTAATTAAAGATTTATTGGGTAAGAAAAAGAAATGAGTTATTGAGAGGTGAAAGCTGGTAAAATACATTAACACATGAGTCAAAGTTTGTAAGTCCAAAATGAGAGTGGAGATGTAGAGTTGCCAACTTTCTAATGGCACAAAATTGAATGCCCTTGCTCCAGCCCCGACCCTTCCCCCAGGCCCTGCCCCGCCCCACCCCCTCCCTACTCTGAGGCTCTGTCCCCTAGTTCACTCCTTGTCTCCCTCTTTCCATCACTTGCTCTCTTCCACCCTCACTTTCACCGGGCTGGGATAGGGGAATGTGGTGTGGGAGAGGGTGAGAGCTCTGGCTGGGTGTGTGGGCTCTCGGGTGGGGCTGGGGTTGAGGGGTTTGGGGTGTGGGAGGGGGCTCTAGGCTGAGGCCGAGGGGGTTGGAGTGTGGGAGCGGGCTCAGGGCTGGGGCAGGGGGTGGGAGGGAGTTAGGGTGTGGGAGGGTGCTCAGGGCTGGGGCAGAGGCAGGGGGTTGGAGTGTGGGCTCTGGCCGGGCGGCACTTATCTCAGGTGGCTCCCAGAGGCAGCCGGCATGTCCAGCTCCTAGGTGCATTGGCCAGGGGGCTCTGTGCATTGCCCATACCTGCAGGCGATGCCAATGGGAGCTAGGGGTGGGGGCAACACACACAGCCCCCGTGGCCGCCCCTGCACCTAGGAGCCAGACATGCCAGCTACTTCTGGGAGCCACGTGGAGCCAGCCTTAGCCCCACTGCACCACCTACTGGACTTTCCCTTTTCAACTGGGCATTCCCGTTGAAAACCAGATGCGTGGCAACCTAACAAAGATGTTGTAATCTGCTAGTGTTCCAGAAGTCTCTCTGAGTTACCTAGAATAGCTCTAGGTATCTCTGTTCATTCACTCTGTATTCTACCCAGTCAGAATCCAGAGCTACAGATTGCTCCCTCGATCCATTCGTATAGCTGTCTTCCCTGGGAGGCAATTTGACAAGTGGCTCCAGCGTGGGCTTTTCCTCTGATTAAACGCAAACTGGGTCCGTGAATTTCTCATTGTCAAACACAATGATCCATGCTTTGAAGTTAGCATGCTTCTTCATTTACAGTTCTAAGGCTCCAGTCCTGATTGATAGGCAATCCAACTACAGATACACAATACGTTCAATTTCAACAATCCAAACAATCTTTCCTCAGTTTTCATGAAGTTTAAACATCAAGTAAATATACCTTTGATCTAGGATTAGCTAATTACAGGGTATCATAGGCGTGCACAGCACATTTCATTAGGGTGTGCATCCAGGGAATTTTATTTATTTATTAATAATAAAATCAACTCCTTGAATTAATGAAAAATGTGTATATACTGTATATGAGATTATTATATGAGAAATGAAAATGAGCTTGCTTTTGGATTTTACAAGGCACTTATATCATTTAAACACATTTGATACCCTGAGTAATGATAACACTTCTTGAAAAATCATATAAATAGGGATCTCATGGTCCCCTTCCTTCACCCCATTGCAAAGGTGCAGGTGTTATTGCTGGCTGCCTTAAGGCTGCAGCAAACCCTATGGGCAAAACACACAGAAAGAAGAAGATCAATTTATACAGAGGGCTGAAGGGGGACACCCACAGTGCATTAATTAACACTTAATAAATATATAAAAATTAAATACATTACAGAGATAAGAACCTGTAATGACAACTTTACTTCATGAGAAGCTCCAGAGAAAGAAGACCCAGAGGAAGTACCGGTAGGGGGGACACCCAGGGAGACCAAAGGAGCTGGTAGAGGGAGCCGACAGAGAACAAGGGTAGAGGCAGAGTGGCTGCAGGGTTGGCCCACTCTTCTGCATCTCCCCTGTAAGTGGAGAAACTGATCTCTATCACTTTAAGAGGGAACAATGGAATGGAATTCCCATAGGAATGAATGACTTGAGGACAATTTCCTGAGGGACCCATACCCTTGAAGAAAGGAAAGAAGTACTTGTGGCATCTTAGAGACTAACAAATTTATTTGAGCATAAGCTTTCGTGAGCTACAGCTCACTTCATTGGATGCATTTGGTGGAAAATACAGAGGGGAGATTGATATACACACACAGAGAACATGAAACAATGGGTTTTATCATACACACTGTAAGGAGAGTGATCACTTAAGATAAGCCATCACCAGCAGCGGGTGGGGGGGAAAGGAGGAAAACCTTTCATGGTGACAAGCAAGGTAGGCTATTTCCAGCAGTTAACAAGAACATCTGAGGAACAGTGGGGGGTGGGGTGGGGGGGAGAAATAACATGGGGAAATAGTTTTACTTTGTGTAATGACTCATCCATTCCCAGTCTCTATTCAAGCCTAAATTAATAGTATCCAGTTTGCAAATTAATTCCAATTCAGCAGTCTCTCGTTGGAGTCTCTTTTTGAAGCTTTTTTGTTGAAGGATAGCCACTCTTAGGTCTGTAATCGAGTGACCAGAGAGATTGAAGTGTTCTCCAACTGGTTTTTGAATGTTCTAATTCTTGACGTCTGATTTGTGTCCATTTATTCTTTTACGTAGAGACGGTCCAGTTTGACCAATGTACATGGCAGAGGGGCATTGCTGGCACATGATGGCATATATCACTTTGGAAGATGTGCAGGTGAACGAGCCTCTGATAGTGTGGCTGATGTGATTAGACCCTATGATGGTGTCCCCTGAATAGATATGTGGACAGAGTTGGCAACGAGCTTTGTTGCAAGGATAGGTTCCTGGGTTGGTGATTCTGTTGTGTGGTGTGTGGTTGCTGGTGAGTATTTGCTTCAGATTGGGGTGCTGTCTGTAAGCAAGGACCGGCCTGTCTCCCAAGATCTGTGAGAGTGATGGGTCGTTCTTCAGGATAGGTTGTAGATCCTTGATGATGCATTGGAGAGGTTTTAGTTGGGGACTGAAGGTGATGGCTAGTGGCGTTCTGTTATTTTCTTTGTTGGGCCTGTCCTGTACTAGGTGACTTCTGGGTACTCTTCTGGCTCTGTCAATCTCTTTCTTCACTTCAGTAGGTGGGTATTGTAGTTGTAGGAATGCATGATAGAGATCTTGTAGGTGTTTGTCTCTGTCTGAGGGGTTGGAGCAAATGCGGTTATATCGTAGAGCTTGGCTGTAGACAATGGATCGTGTGGTATGATCTGGATGAAAGCTAGAGGCATGTAGGTAGGAATAGCGGTCAGTAGGTTTCCGATATAGGGTGATATTTATGTGACCATCGCTTATTAGCACTGTAGTGTCCAGGAAGTGGATCTCTTGTGTGGACTGGTCCAGGCTGAGGTTGATGGTGAGATGGAAATTGTTGAAATCATGGTGGAATTCCTCAAGGGCTTCTTTTCCATGGGTCCAGATGATGAAGATGTCATCAATGTAGCGCAAGTAGAGTAGGGGCATTAGGAGACGAGAGCTGAGGAAGCGTTGTTCTAAGTCAGCCATAAAAATGTTGGCATACTGTGGGGCCATGCGGGTACCCATCGCAGTGCCGCTGATTTGAAGGTATACATTGCCCCAAATGTGAAATAGTTATGGATGAGGACAAAGTCACAAAGTTCAGCCACCAGGTTTGCCGTGACATTATCGGGGATATTGTTCCTGATGGCTTGTAGTCCATCTTTGTGTGGAATGTTGGTGTAGAGGGCTTCTACATCCATTCTAGCTCTGACATTTACATTTCTACTTGGTTTGGCCCACAGAAATAAAAATCTGCACATCTTCCATGTGTTTTTGGACCAATGGAAAAAACCAGTTACAATTCAAATGACTTTTAAAATTCCCTATGAAACTGAGTTAACAAAATAAATGAGCTTATGAACAACCAGAAAATATACTTCTCAAGTGAAAAACTGTAACTCAACTTCTTTGCAAAGAAATTGTAAGTTTTCTTACAAGAAAAGCCACAAACTGTCTGGAAAGGAAGAGTAGATTAAATTACTTGCCTCAGTGACATTAAATACCCAGAGAATTGCTGTGCGGGTGATGATGATGACCGAGGTTTGCTCACCTGTGGCTCCCCCGCCCCATGCTGTGGAGGCACAGCTGGGCAGGTCTGCATCTGCAAGCAGGCCCCCTGCCTCAGGTGCAGTTCCCATTGGCCTGGTGGTCAACAGTCTGGGAGCTTCCTGGCCAATGAGCTGGGGGCGGGAGGGGGAAGGCAAAGAGGGAGATTGTAGGGAGCTTGGGAGCAGGGGGGGGAGGGGAGTGGCATAGGGGCTGGTGGGGATCTTTCAGGGGGGCAGAGGGTTGTGTGGGTCTCGGGGTGGAGAGGGGGAGTGATGGACAGAGCCAGCTGCAGCCCGGGTCTGGTCTGTGGGGGAAGGGAGTGTTGTTATTCCCCCCCAAAGGAAGCCCCCTCTGTACTGTGTATTTTATGTCAGCCCCGGAGTACCCATCGCTGTTCCTTTCTCCTGCCCCCAGGTCCATCTGTTTGTCTGCCCCCACAATGCCCCCCCATCTGTGTCTGACAGTGTCAGACTCCTGCTGCTCTCTCTGCCTGCAGCTCCCTACCTGCACTACCCCCCTGCCCTCACAGCTGGGAACTGGGTAAGCTCTGGGGGGAGACAGAGGTATCGAGCGGAGCTGCCCTGCCTCTGCCGAGACTCTCCGCAGCGCGCAGGGTAGCCAGGGATGGGGGAGCTGCCCCCGAGGGAAGAGCGCCCCACGTTGCCGAACTGTGGAGTATGGGCACCACGGCCCATCTCGCCTCCTATGTATCCAACCCACCCTGCTCCCTGTCCCCTGAGTGCCCCTGCCCCTTATCCAACGCCCTGGCCCTCCCTAACCATGAGGCTCCTAGCAGCGTTTGGCTCAGCGCGGAGCCAGACATGCAGCCCCCTCCCCCCCCCAGCTCTGCCCTGCATTAGGGTGTGCCTGGGCACACCCTGTGCGCACGCCTATGCAGGGTATACACAATGGAACTACATGTAATGAGATAAAAAGAAAAGGAGTACTTGTGGCACCTTAAAGACTAACAAAATTTTTGTGGATACAGACTAACACGGCTGCTACTCTGAAACTTGTAATGAGGTAGCAGACAACAGAATGCAGGAAGGCAAAAACGATACAATCAAGATCTCCTTTTAATCTGTTCTAACAAGTGGATTGGCTTGAACACACTATGACTTTTTAGCATTTCTTTGGTATTTGCATGCAAGTGAATTGCCCTATTGCTCTAGCCTGAGCTAGCAATCTGGGATTTATATATTTATTAAAGATCTGTAAAAACGGTGTGAGGGTGACTAGAGAAGGTAGCAAAATTTGCAGCTGACCCAAAGTTATTAGATTAATCAGAATTTAAAGAGGACTGAGGAATTTCAGAGACCTGAACAAGCCAACTAGGAGCAGCATGATGGCAAGTTAAGTTCTGTGTTGACATGCAAAGTAATGCATGCTGGAGGGAAAAATTTGAACTATTCATATACCTTGCAAGATTCTGAGGAAAGGAACTGAGTGACTTTGTAAACAGGTCAATTCAGACTTCTGCTCAATGTGCAGCTGCAGTCAAAAACCAACAAGATGTAAGGATGCCTAAGGAATGGGATAGAGAATAATATGGAAAATACGATCACGCCATTATATAACTTAGTGATGCAGTCTCCAGAATGCTGTGTGTTGTACAGGTCACTCTGTCTCAGAAAGGGGATTGCATAACTAAAGAAATTTAAAAAAAGGGTGACAAGAATCTCAAGGTCATGGAAAAAATCATATGGAAGAGAGATTGAAAATACTGTTTTCTTTAGAAAGGAAATGAATGAGAGGGGACATGATAAAAGTATATAAAACAACGCATGGTTTGAGAAGATAAATTGGGAATTTATGTTCTCTCTGACTCCTAACATGAGAACAAAGGAACATTTAATGAAATTAAAAGGTGGCAAAATCAAAACCGATGAAAGGAAATACTTTTTCACACAATGCGCAATTAGACACTGGACCACAATGTTACGGGAAGTCATTAAGGACCAGAACTTGGCAACATTAAAACAAAGACTGGACATTTAGATGGAAAACAGGAATATCCAGTTATAATTAATTATGATAAAATGTTGGAAAGGGATGTTAAACCTCCAACTCCTGGGAGCAGCAGGGGGTCCCAGACCCTTGTAGGGCCATCTGTGCCCGAAGTGGGCCAGGCAACCAAAGATCAAGTAGGCTGGCCAGCACCCCAGATATCAAGCCAGACAAGACCCGGCTAAGGCCCCGGCATCTAAGGGCAAGCTAGTTATGGGCCCATCCTCTAAAGCAGAGAGCATGCCCGGTCCCTGGACTGCTGACATCGATCCCCATCACCATGGCCTAGGACCTCAGCACCGCAGCCTCGGTTCTTGATTAGAAGATCCCAGTCCCTGACACCAGGTCCCCACCTGCAAGGCATGGGACACCTAAATCACAATGCCAATCCCTGTACCCACTGCACTGTCGGTCTCCCACCGAAGATCACCACGGTGCAGATCACTATCACTAAGCGGTCTCCCAGGCGTCGATCCCTCCCGGTGTGGGATCATTCCCGGTCGCAGCACCAGTCTCTGGCTCCCCAATACTGCTCTTCGGGCAGGCACTGATCCTCCCACTCTCCTTACCTGTTGCCGACAAGGGTCAGTCGGCAGACTCAGGCATCTACAGCACCGCCCTAGTCACTGGAAGGGCAATGGTCTGAGTCGGAGGGGAAGTTCAGCCCCCTCACCTATAAAAGGCAAATGGCCACTGGCCCGCGAAACCTGTGCGGCCCCTGCAGTGGCGGCATGGAGACAGGGACAGTGGCCTCCTCAATAGCAGTATTGGAACCCATGGGGTGTACCTGTTATGTCGGTCCCATACTTCCACATTTCCTTCAAGGCCACATCGGACAAACTGCCCCCAGCACAGCTGGCACCACAGTGCCGAATCCGACGTGGTGGTGACACCAATGCCCAAGGAGCCATCCCCAGACAAACAAGGGAAAGCCGCCTTTCCCCCTGCAGTGCAGTCATCTTCGTCATCTCCAGATGAAGCAGTGGTGGGCCCCTGGTAAACGAGCAGCCCTCCCCAACGACTTCAAGGAGCACCAGGGCCTGCTTACAATGGGGGCTGCCAAGCCGAACTTGGAGGTCAAGAAGCTAGCAGAGGAGTCCGATGACCTCTTTAATATCATACCCTCCTCCACCCTGGCCCAGGTCATGTTGCCCGTCCACCCAGGGGGCCAAAAAATTGCTAAGTCTGTGTGGCAGACCCCCTCTTCCATTCCATCTACCTCCAAGA
Organism: Dermochelys coriacea; assembly: GCF_009764565.3. Classification (NCBI taxonomy): domain Eukaryota; kingdom Metazoa; phylum Chordata; order Testudines; family Dermochelyidae; genus Dermochelys; species Dermochelys coriacea. Next base: position 245,764,177 of record NC_050068.2, read on the forward strand.
AGGCGGAAAAGAAGGACTACGTCCACGCAAAGAGATTTGAATACCTGTATACCATCCTCCTGCAGGATCCCTGGTCATGTCTGTTGTTAACGAAATGGACAGGCCAGTAGCACACTGAAAAATGAAGACACCAAGAGGCTGGACTTGTTTGGCAGGAAAATTTATTTTGACAGCCAGCCTGCAATTTCAGGTGTCTAACCATCAGGCCCTGCTAGGCAAGTACAATTTCAACCTGTGGGACTCCATCAGAAAGTTCAAGGAGGGCCTTCCACAGGACCGAGCCCAGGAGTTTGCCACCTTGGTGGACGAGGGCAAAACAGTGGCGAGAGGCACCCTCTAGATGGCCTGGGATGCTATGGACTCTGTAGCCAGGGCAGTCGCTTCTGCGGTGGTCATGAGGCGCAGCTCTTGGGTGCAGTCCTCCAGGCTCTCCCAGGAGATGCAGGATCTCCCATTTGAGGGATCAGGGTTCTTCTTGAAACTGACCAATGCCGCATTCTGTCCCTTGGCCCTACACACACTTAAGCAGGCTAGGAAGCCATTCTGTTCCCCACCTCTGTTGTCCCCTGGTCCAGCTCCTACAGGAAGAAGGACAGAGACAAGGGGTTTAAGCAGCAGCTCCTTTCATCTTCCTGTTCCTCTGCCCAGCCTGGCCAAGGCTTCCAGAGGCCAAGGAAGCCAGAAGCAGGCATTTTGAGGATGCACTCAGGGATGGTGCCGCAGTCACTTCCCAGAATCCAGCATTCACAGGTTCTATACCTCAGTCATGGGTGGTGCATGAACCGCCCGTTTGGGGCAGGGCCGGCTCTAGGCACCAGCAAAACAAGCAGGTGCTTGGGGCGGCACATTTCTAGGGGCGGCATTCTGGTGCCGGCCATGCTGCCCCTAGAGATGTGCCCCAGCTCGCCTCCGCTCCGCCCCCGGGCAGCTCCCCTGAGCGCGCCGCCGCCGCTCCGCTTCTCCCCCTTCCCGCCCAGGCTTGCCGCGCGCCAAACAGCTGTTTCTCCTGGCAAGCCTGGGAGGAGAAGCCAAGCGGTGGCGCGCTCGGGGGAGGCGGCGGCGGTGGAGCGGAGGCGAGCTGGGGCGGGGAGCGGTTCCTCTACCCCCCCCCGCCCTTAACCTCCGCTCCGCCTGCTCCCCTGAATGCGCTGCCTCTCCCTCCCCTGAGAGGGAGGGGGGAGAAGCGCAGCAGCGGCGCGTTCAAGGGAGCAGGTGGAGCGGAGGTGAGCTAGGGCAGGGGATTGCGGGGGAGCCGCAGGATGCAATAGGGGTGGGGAAATGCGGCACGCCGGGGGGAGGAGGCAGGGCCGGGGATTTGGGGAAGGGGTTGGGAAGGGGCGGAGCTAGGGCGGAGCCAGGGGCAGCCAACATTTTTTTTTTGCTTGGGGCTGCAAAAATCCTAGAGCCGGCCTTGGGTAGCGGAGGCTAGCCCCAGCCCCACCCCTTCTGCCCAAGCCTCCCCCCAGCCGTGGCCACTTGCCCAGTCCCGCCCCAAGCTAGTCCCCCAGCCCCGGAGCGCCACGAGGGTGAGCGGCATGCGGCCCCAATCCCCCCAGCTCCAGAGCATAGGAGGGCGTACTGCAGTTCCCCCAGCCCCGGAGCACTGGGAAGGCAGGAGTCGTGCAGCTGCAGCCTCCCCAGCTCCGGAGCATGAGGGGGGCAGCGGCATGTGGCTGCAGTTCCCTCAGCTCTGGAGCACAGGGGATGGCAGGCGGCCACAACCTCCCCACCTCGAGAGGGCGAGCGGTGCACGGCCCCAGGCCCGGAGTGCTGGGAAGGTGGGTGGCGCGCAGCCTCCCCAGCCCCAAACGGAGCACTGGGGGGCTGGAGTAGGAGCAGGATTGGGGCTGCCGCTTGCAGCGAGCCAGGGCCATGCCTGGCTGTTTGGGGAGGCACAGCCTCCCCCAGCCTATGCCACCTGCTGCTGGCCATGACATCAGTGTTCCTGCCTGACAGGAATACGTGAGCATTAGCATTCTAAGGGTTAATGGATGCCACTGTAGGACAATCACAATGGATTACTGTGTCATTATTAAAAAGAAAAGGAGTACTTGTGGCACCTTAGAGACTAACAAATGTATTAGAGCATAAGCTTTCGTGAGCTACAGCTCACGAAAGCTTATGCTCTAATACATTTGTTAGTCTCTAAGGTGCCACAAGTACTCCTTTTCTTTTTGCGAATACAGACTAACACGGCTGCTACTCTGAAATGTGTCATTATTGGGAATAATACATTCCACTGGGACTTTTCCCTACCAGGTACAGTCATTCAAGCACAATTTTCTGCACTTTACCTTGCATGAGCCTTAACTGCTTCTCTCTTTCATTAATATATTAATTTATGAATAGTTAATTTGTTATTTAAACTTTTGTCGTGAAATATTAGTCATTCCAGCAGCACTGAGATTCCATGTGCTATGGACGTCTCACTTGTGAAAACATAAATGGATAATAATTCCATATACAGCTGGAAAATACATCTGACTGACTGGGAATAAGAATTGTGCAGAGAAGATCCCATGCTGATTGAGAAGAGGTGACTTACTTTGTTTTCTTTCCCCTTTTCTGCCTTTACCTTTCTGTCGCCCCTCCATGGTTGGAGGAAATGGGACAGGACTGACCAATTTATCCATAGGATGAATACAAAGCATGATGTCATCCAGCACTTAATTATCTCAAACTCAGACAAGTGCTGGGGTGTCAGTACTAGAGCTGGCTGAAAAGTGGGGTAAAAGTTAACAACATTCAAAATTCAATTCCATTATTTTCATAACACTTTCATTTGCTAGTTCTTGAGTGAACACTTGTATTCATGCCATAAAGTCTCAACAAACCAACGTATATATCTTCTATAAAACTGTTTTGGAGTGAGGATGTTACAGATAGAAAGAGGACAGGTGAAAAACCCAGTAATTTTAAAATAAGCAACCAAGCTGCATAAATATAATGGAGTGATCACTTAGCATGAACATCAGTGAGCCTAGGGAATAGGAGTGGGGATGCTCAAGCAACAGAAAGATCCCTTGCCTAGAGACACTTTGAACATGGTCCAGTGCCAGAACATCAAGCCAGTTGGTTTCAGTGTACTGTAAATATTTAGGCAGAGGTGCTCAGCACTTGGGGACAGTTTCCCTATGGAAGCATTTCTGTGTATAACATAAGGTCATATGAGCTCCTGCTGGCAGGGATAAAGCCCATCAGATGTGATTTGATCATCAAGGTGAAATGCAAAAGTGAGCTAGCAGAAGCCAGTTTTGGATGTGATTTGCCAGTAATTACATGCTATGGCCATGACAAAAGAACATTTAATGCAAAGTCTGTTAGCCAATAAATCTGGCTGTTAGCTTTCTTCTTCCCTCATCCATCTGATTTTAAATCTTGGATCCATCTCATTGCCAAATATTGTTGATGCCTTACATAGATTCTGCTTATCGCTTGTAGTCTTTCTCTCCCCCTATAAATTTCCCCAGTCCTTTCCTTCATGGTTTCCAGAAGTCTCCGTTTAGCCAGTCCAAAACTAAGTTTTTAAAAATGTTCCAAACCAAGGTGCTATGTGTCAGGACAGCAAAGTAGAGAGATTCCCTCCCTTTTATAGGGTTATTGTGCAAGCGGACAAAAGGCAGCTATGATGTGGTGTTGAGGGGCCATCAGGAAATTTGGTTGCAGAGCAGGGTTTATTTTTGGAAGTGGGGTGGAGGGAGACTTTTTTTTGAGGGGGATTAGTGGAAAGGAATTTTGACAATAGGGAACACCTACTGGATACTAGGGATAAACAAAGGACATACAGGATTGTGTGTGTGTGTGTGTTGGGGAGACTAAGGGACGGAGGAAACCATAAAATTCCCTAACTCCCAGGAGAGAGACAAAAAAGGGGAGAAATCAGGAGCCCCCATTTCCCAACAAAAAGCATATAGGAGATGCTCTCTGAAAATGCTGGTGAGTGGGGTAATGACCTGCTGCTCTTCCCTGAAGCCAAAAAGATAACTGCAAGTACAGGGAGACATCTCTTAGGAGAGAGTAGGTTTGTAACTCACTCAATTGCAGGGTGTCACTGTGAGTGCTAATGGTACACCGGTCCCCTATAACTCAAAACACATTTTGAGGAATATAGGACTCTTCTGTTAGGGCTGCCAGAAACGAAACTCTGCAAATACCCCCATTCTCAATTACTATAAGTTACAATAGAAGATCAACACCCCATTTCTAATCCAGTCCGCAATGAAAGCCCAGTACAGGAGGGTAAAAGTAGAAGACTCTCATTGTGGTCTTCTCCACATCATCCCCTTGCTGTGCATGTCCAGTTGACCTCATAACTCCTGGTAAAATGGATCTGAGCTGAAGTACTAGATCAGCTTCGCTTCTCCTTCGGTGAAGTTTTGGATCTGGATCTGAATGTGGGAGTTTGGACCCATCACCGCTTTATAAAATGTGGCAAGTTATGAAAATTAATGCTATTAATTTTGTTTCTGTCCATTTATGGTAATTTCATATCCCTTTGGCTACCCTTTTCTCCTGTTTGGATGACCTTGCAGGGCCAACGTCACTGAGCAAGTGCACCAATTTGCCCTCAGGAAAGTTGCTTAGGAGGTAATGCCGATGCACTAATTTTTAATGACTTGTGTTAACAGAGCTCTAGCAAACTTCAGAGTTGTAATTCAACACCTGTGCAGCTGCATCATTGGTAGCAATGGAAATTATGGTATAGACAGGGCACTTGTGCTTTTACAACAACCAGGTTGTCTCCCATGATTGCATTTCAGAGACATTGTGTACATATTTCTCCAGCATATCTGACTGCGAGGGTTGGCACTCATCAGTCCCCAGGTTGTGTCCTATGCTAATTTGCCATCTCCTCACAGTGACTGCTGAAAATTACTTACAACAATAAATGTAAATGAAAATGCATGCTGCCGAATTGACAGACAGAGTTAAGTTGCACATGCGCAAGGCAGGAGTCCCGCAGCATTTTGAGGAATACTTTTTTGGGGGTCTCTCCTGTGGGCTTTTTTTCACCCATTAATCTCTACATCTGCACCTTGGTGGGGCCAAGGGGGAGCTTTGGGAGTATTGTGAGGAGCCTTTCACGGAGGGAGTGGGGAAGTTGTGTGTAAACCTGGGGGTAGTAAATACACACTGTACAGCTGGGGATGGCCTGGTGGTTTGGTTATTCTTTGGTTACCTAGTGCAGGGACTTTGGTATTAGTACAACAGTGGTGCTGGAACAATTTTTATAGCAGGGGTGCTGAGGGCAGAAACCCTGTATTGGGGCTGTTACTACTTCCAAGCCGGGGGGTGCAGCAGCCTCCCCAGTTCCAGCACCTCCGTGGCACAGTATCTGTTGTTCTATTAGGCACAATAACTGATGACAATTCAGGGCTGAGGTTCGTTTACTCCGGGGTTGGGGGATGCGGGGGGGGGGAGGGGAGAGCGGGCGCTGTGGCTTCTGCGGCACCATTTCCCCCTGGGCCAGGGGTGAGGCTTGGCAGCCTGCTCCACTCCAGTCTGCCGCCGCTTCTGGGAGCCACTGGAGGGCGCTGCGGGGCACCCGGCACTACAACTCCCGTCGGGCCTTGCGGCTGCCACCGCCCCGCGAGGGGCGCGCACAGCCTGCTGGGGCTGGCGCCCATGGTGGGTAGTGGCCGGGGGGAGGGGTGGGGAGAACCGTTGGCGGCCGGGTCCATTCATCGCCGCCGCGTCCCCGCTGTGCCCGGCCGGGCGCCCCGCCGCCATGGAGGCGCTGATCCCCGTGATCAACAAGCTGCAGGACGTGTTCAACGCCGTGGGGGCCGACATCATCCAGCTGCCGCAGATCGTGGTGGTGGGGACGCAGGTGAGCGAGGCCGGGGCGCTGCGGGGCCGGGAGGGAGGCGCCCGGGGTGGCAGCCGCCCCTTTGTGAAGGGCACCGGAGGACGCGGGCCTGGGAGGGGCGCTGGCTTCGCGCGGGGCCGGGCCCCGCTCCCGCTCCCGCCTGGTGCCCGAGGGCTCTGCGGGGCACCTCCGGGGCCTGCCAGCCGGCGGGGGGGGCCCTTAGGGAGACCCGTCAGCGGGTGTCCCGCATTGCTGCGCCCGGCGCCCGCCGGTGACTGACTGCGCCTCAGGCGGGGCAGGCTCCTTCCCTCTTCGGCAGGTGGCCTGAGCGAGGGGGAGGCGTGAAGTGACCCTGTCCCGCTGAAGGTGACTGCGCTGCCCACGCCAGCATCCTGCCGTGTCGGGTCACCAGCAGGCCCCCGTTTTATTCTGGGCTTGACCTTCCTTACGGTGCTTGCCTTGCACAACGTGGGAAAGGGGGTGTAGTAAGAGAAGGCTGGTAAGGTAACTCCTAACACCGCCTCTCTGTGACACTGGCCCTCTGCTCTCATGTCCCGTCACTTAACATTGAGTTCTGTTAAATGGCAATTTGGTGCAGCTGCTTAAGAACCACAGACCTGTGTTGGTTCAAAATAATTGCAGCAAATGACGGGTTTAGTCTAGCCGTGCTAGTCGGTTTTAAAAACCAAATTGATACCATATTGTTGTTTAAAGGGATGCTCTCAACTTAAATGGTTTCCGAGTAGCAGCCCTGTTATTCTGTATCCACTGAATGCACCGGATGAAGTGAGCTGTAGCTCACGAAGGCTTATGCTCAAATAAATTCATTAGTCTCTAAGGTGCCACGAGTCCTCCTTTTCTTTTTTCTCAACTTAAATGTGACCCATAATTTTTTTTTTAAACCAAGTTATAAATCCATAAAACGGTTTTCCCTATCAGACTGAAAATAGTTCTTGGACAAAGGTGCCTGTGCAGAGTTTGAAACCCAAACATTGAGCACTAGGAAACTGAAAGTAAAATGAATTAAAAGTAGTAGAACTGAATTTTTTTCTGTTGTCTACACTTGAAGAAATGTAGAAAGTAAAGCACATAAGTAATTACCAACTAAATTAGTTTTTTAAAATTCTTTCGTTTGTAGTAGTGTAAGGCAGTGTTGTTCTTGTAGGTAAAAAAAAAGTTTACCATAGCTTCTTAAGGCGACCATATCCCTATGACAATAGCAACTCAAATGGAAATGAGGCAGAGCCTATATATTTTGGCTGCACTTCTGCAGATGGATCTACATGAACAGACTCTTGAGTCCCCATTGACTTCAGTGGAGCTTTCTGAGGGTACATCGGTCTGTCCACATGGATCCAGCTGCATGACTGGTACATCTCTGTAGCAAGCAGGATCCCATGACAGCAAGTCTGAGCCTGTGTCTATAGACTTGGGCTTGAGCTACAGCATTAAAAATAACTGTGTAGACGTTCAGGTTCAGGCTGGATCTCTGGCTTTGAAGCCTGCTCCCCTCCCTAGGCTTCAGAGCTCGAGTTCCAGCCCAAGTCCTAATGTTTACAGCTATTTTTAGTGTCATATCATGAGCCTGTTGATCTGGGCTCTGAGATTCACTACTGCAACATTCTGTGTAGAAGTACCCTTTGTTAAAAATTTTGGAAGAAAAAATTTGCTTAATTTTTAGGGTTGATGGGTTTTTTTTTTTTTTTTTGTAAGTTATACCAAATCCAACACAATTTCTGGGTACTTGAGGATCAGTTATATTTATATATGGGGCAGATGGGAAATAGAATATCAGTAACTCAGAAAATGATTTATTCAAGAGAGCGCTATACATTTTGAACTTCGAAATACTTGTACTACAAAAGCAGCTGTATTGCTGAAGCACATAATAGGTCTACTCTCTAAGCCAGTTAGAATGTAGTGGTCAAGAGAAGTACAGGAAGCAGCTGTCATTCTATTTTACCAACATTCAGAGATTCATAGATACTAAGGTCAGAAGGGACCACTCTGATCATCTAGTCCGACCTCCTGCACAGCGCAGGCCACAGAATGTCACCCACCACTCCTATGAAAAACCTCACCCATGTCTGAGCTATTGAAGTCCTCAAATCATGGTTCAAAACTTCAAGGAGCAGAGAAGCCTCCCTCCAGTCAACCATGCCCCATGCTACAGAGGAAGGCGAAAAACCTCCAGGGCCTCTCCAATCTGCCCTGGAGGAAAATTCCTTCCCGACCCCAAATATGGCAATCAGCTAAACCCTGAGCATATGGGCAAGATTCACCAGCCAGATACCCAGGAAAGAATTTTCTATAGTAACTCAGATCCCATCCATCTAATATCCCATCTCAGGGGATTTGGCCTATTTACCCTGAATATTTAAAGATCAGTTACTTACCAAAATCCCATTATCCCATCATACCACCTCCTCTATTCATACCAGATAGAATAATTATTCATCAGTCATTTAGTATAATAGACATAAAATACTTGTAATAGAACACTGTCAAGGGCATATTTCCTGCTTTTAGGGAAAAAAATCTATTTTGCATTTACAGTTAAGTGCCTTACTATTTTTGTAGCAGAAAGGACACCATTATCCTCTGAAAACATTTAATCTCTTCCACTGATATGCTTATTCTTAATGTAAAAGAAATGTCAAACAATAGTTACAGTATTTTTCAGGGTAATTCACTTCCCAAAACAGGTGTAATTGTGGCATTCTTCCACCTGACCCTATGTTTGAAACTTTCCTTGCCTAACTTTGTGCAGTTTATCGACATGACAGTGTGGGGGCAAGAATCTCAAAGGATTAACAATTTTTCCTAGTTTACCATTCATAAATGCATAGAGCAAATAATGGTCCTAATATCCTTCATTACAATGCATGTAATTTGAATAGTCCACTCTTATAAATATTCTGTTTTTATATTCATAATAGCTCTGTAGTCAATAATTTCATAATTGTCCTACTTACCTTGTAGATGGGGGTCTCATGACACTGTATTAAAGAGCTTTGTAAAGTCCGAATAAATTGCATCCTTCCTAATATTTTAACAGTGCAAATAATCATATTTGTTAGCCCTGATTGCTGTGATGTGAATCTGTGTTGTTTGCCCTAAGTGAAATTATAGCCTTTTGGGTGTGTTCTTGTTTTGTTCCTTTATTAAGGTTGGTTTATGGTTCTACAGATTTCTGGACACACCTTAAATTTCTTCTTAAATTGTTACATTAGCTTCATTACCTTATTTTAAGTAAATTTTGAAATGAACCTCCTTAAGATTCTTTGTGTAGGCCAGTTACTTCAGAATTTTGTGGTTAAATGCCATATGGCCCTGGAATTCTTTTAAGATGTCTAATTTCCTAGTAGTTTGCTGTCAGATGAAGACTTTCTTTAATATTTTGCCTTTCTTCCTTTTGACTTTTCAAACCTGTTTCTGTATTCTTGACCTGCCTCATTCTTTGTGGAAAACGGACACTGTCAAATGGAAGAGAATTTCTCTATCCGTCTACTGTCAGTGAATTGTTCTCATTCTTTTCTTGTCTGTTTCTCTCATTAAATTCCCTTTATTTTTTTTATATACATTCTATGTGGACGGGAATATTGTTTTAATCTTCTGTAATTTTAATTTCACGCTCATCACTTTTGTTATCCTTCTATATTATAATGGTTCCACTCTTTCTCTGTATATAATATTTCATACCTTGCTTATTATGCCTTCTCTTATCCATGATATATTTTGTTTTTCTGCATGCTGCGTGGATTCTGTTTTATTTCTACAATATTTTTAGCTAGAAATTGCCCATATCCCGCGGGCATGCATTTAATTTATCTTTGAATGCTTTCTATTTCCCCAATGTGTTCCTTTCCTCCATTGCTTTGTGATTCAACATTTCCTGCATTCCTTGAAAACATGCTCTGCTAAACTTCAATGTCCTAATTTTTCCCTTTTGTAAACACATTTTAGTCCTAATTATAAAATATTTCCTAACTGGGCTTTGGGCACTATTATTCAGATACCTCTGCCTCTCTAGTCATGTTCTGTGTTACTCCAAACAGCGTGAGAATTGTTCATTTTCCAGTTTTGTCTAGGTATTGCCCAGAGCAGCAATTCTGTGTCATAGTATAGATATTTTGCTAGCATTCTTGCCCGCCTTAGCAAAAGGAGTTGAGAGTTTTTACTACTGGTTTCTGCCCTTTGAACCCTTCCCATTACACTAATCTTGTGTCACTAATTCTGGTTATTCTGTCATTCCTAGCAGTGAGTATGTGGTTTTATTTCCCTTTGGTTCTATATGTTATCTTTCTGCATTATCAAATTTTATGAAAAGGCACAAGCTGGGAATACTGTATAAGCAACACACACAATACAATAGTGCAATAGCATCCAACTACTTTGATGTCTTCATCTTATATCTGTGGTTAAGACTTGTTACTTACAAAGCTTTATGGAATGGCCTCAACCTAATAGCACAAAACACTACAATAAAAAGAAAGAAGGCATAATATTGATTGTTCCCAAAACAATGAGTCTGTTTGAATGTATATACATACAAAATACATGTGTGATAGTTTTTGCTGTGGTTAATTCCCTACACTACAAAATCAGGTCTGGATTCAAGAAGAGGTCAAACATGCAGCTCATTATACACAATGAGAATATTATCATATTTGGCCATCTCAATAGGGCATTAATCCAAATGGCTATGAATGAGGTAGCTTTACTCTTCCAGGTTATTGTTTGCCTTCTGCAGGGGGTTCCTAGAAATCATTGCCTCTCCCATTGATTTAAATAATGACTAGCTTAGTAGTAAACACCATTACACCATTACAGAAATGCGTTATGGGCAACCTATGCTATGTGTAAAATTGTGACCTTACCTGTGCATCCCAGGTATGACTTTGGGATGGTATTTTAGGTGAGGTATTGTAATACTTAGCTGCCTCTCAGACTTATGTTTGTCTTCTGACTTATTAACTATTGTTTTGTTGCTATTTTGGGGCTTCCTATGGGAAAGTGCCTAAATGTACTTCCCACTATTTAACATACAGCCTTCTTGCATGGATCTTTCAAAGAGAACAGCTGTTTTATTCTATTAATGGCTGTGAGTGTCACACAGATTTGGGATTGCCTTAAATTTATTTTACTTTCTATTGATTTTCTAATCTTGCTGAGTGGATGTGGTGTGCTTAGTACCCCAATGATAGAACCACTCTGAATGTCATAATGTGGTATGTCAGGTTCTGCATAACAGCTATCCTGCACATCCACTGTATTCTGTTAGATAAAGTTAAGATTATAATTCTCACAGCAAGATACTGTTGGGGGAAAAAATGTTTGTGAAGCCAGGTGTACGCTGTCAACTACTGGGATTCAGGGGCAATGTTATATCGGGATATCCTCCTGGAGAGTTGGTACTTGTACTAGCCATGGTTTAGTTTGTTAAATTTGAGTTCTCCTGCTTAGCTGCTAAGGCCTTGTCTCGACTGGGGATTTGTCCCAATTTCAGCTCTCAATTATAAAACAATGGTGTGCTTGCACTGTGTTGGTGTAAACCCCTGCTTTAGATAGGGCAACCTGCAATTTGTCATTTACCCGGGTTTCAAGCAGGGGTATGCTCCACTTGGGAAAGCTCTGGTTTTCATGTCTGTAGAAGGGGTTTGCACCTGTGCATCTACACCAGTGGCTGGCCACTGATGGGATAGAACTGCAAATGCATAATGCAGACAACAGTTGGCAAGGAGTGTGTGTTTGTCTCCCCAACTCCTCCCAGACCCATTGTTTTTTATCTGCTGTTCACTGTGTCTGGTTTTGTGTGTAGTTGTCTTTCTTCCTCTCAAGTGTCTCCTCCCCATGGTTCATACCCTGGCTGTTCTGGTGCCTGCTTTGAGCAGGAGCAGTTATGTGAAATTGACGTTAATTAGCTGTTTATTTTACACTTTAAAGACACTCTGTAATCTACTTCTGATGTAGGTCGGATTGAGTAGTACTTGATGGTATGCTGTACTTGTGCCTCTCTTTCCCTATCATTAGTTTCCGCAGAATTTTTTTAGGGCCTTTAGGTTTGTGAAGAAAACCTTCAAAATGTGATCAATGCCTCACTGTCTCTCACAGAGTCTGCAGATGGATGAATGAAAGGATAGTTGTAACAGAAGCATAACATGAACTGTGTCCCCTTCATCTAAAGCAGTGCTACTCAAAGTGGTGGTCCGCGGACTGGTGCCGGTCTGCGAGCCATGGGCTGCCGGTCTGCGCACACATTGGAAAAAAAAAATTGCTGGTCCCCCACATCAGATAGCTTGAGAAGCACTGATCTAAAGGATTTTAATATTGAAGCCAATAACAGTGTTAACTATTTTACTGCTGATCAGTTTAGTGGATACATGTAGCTAGTTAGAGTGTGTGGGTAGAGCTGAGTATAGACAGACTTGGAAGGATTAGATTTTGATTGGTAAAAGTCAGCAAACATCAATTTCCCCACAAATGAATGAAAGGATATTTCCATTGATGATGATTACAAACCTGTGAATAGGTAAGAGAGAGAAATGGTGTTGAGAAGTTATTAGAATTGGCTTTAAGGCAGGGTGGATAAAAATCAATGATTTAAAAAAAAACAGATTTTTTTATTTAAATCCGTTTTTTTGATAAAAGGGTTTTTCCTCAAAAAGCTTATCTAAAGATAGTTTTAATTAAGATACATTATAGCTCAAAGATATCTCATCATGGAATAGGAATTATAAATTCTAATTCTATAGTATGAGACAATATATTCATGTAATGTTTAAGAAAAGTTTTGTAAATGACTTCCAATAGTTCATGGATTAGGGACCCAATCTTATGGGGTTCCACAGGCTTCTGTATAGATTATTTAGGTTAATCTTTCTATCTACACAATGGGATTCAGTGCTCAGTCAAGAACAGGGATCGGAAACTTTTCAGAAGTGGTGTGCTGAGTCTTCATTTATTCACTCCAATTTAAGGTTTCGCATGCCAGTAATACATTTTAAAATTTTAGAAGGTCTCTTTCTATAAGTCTATAATTAAACTATGTTGTATATAAAGTAAATAAGGGTTTTAAAATGTTTAAGAAGCTTCATCTAAAATTAAATTAAAATGCAGAGCCCCCCAGTGGCCAGGATCCGGGCAGTGTGAGTGCCACTGAAAATGGTGGAAGTCACTTAAGCACTTGGATTCAGAGACTTGAAGTGATAATCTCACTTTTAACAGCAGTAGCTGCTTCTGCCGGTGTAGAAAGAATATTTTCTTCCTTTGGACTACTTCATTCCAAATTGAGAAATTGTATGGGTCCTGAAAAAGCAGGAAAGCGTGTTTTTCTTTTCCAGATTATGAACAAACAGGAAAATGAAGGTGAAGACAACTGAGTTAGCTGCAGAAGCCAATATTTTAAGTTTCTCATATTGACCTGGCTGACAGTCGATTGATTTTTTTTTTGTTAAATATTTCATTTAACTATTTGAGTTAAAAACAATTTTAACAAAAACTTGATTAAAAAAAAACTTGAATGTTTAACTAAATTCAAAAATTCATATGCTTGTTTAGTTAAAATATTACATTTGCTGTTGAAGAAAAAAATCCAGAATACACAACGTTGTTGCTTTAGTTAAATAAAACAATTTAAATGTCTGTCTGGTGATGTTCTCCCCCTAATACAACATGGCAAGAAAATCCTCCAAATATTAATGATAAACCTGTTGAATTGGAGATAGTTCACCTCCCAATGACTTCATAAATATCTGCTTCAATTACCTTTGGCCAGTGAAATAACCAAACAATCATTCATTTTCTGATATAGCTGTAAAACTAATCAGAAAAGTTTTCAAAATAAATCACTTAAAAATGTATAGTGTGTACTTTTTAAGAATGAAACCTACATCTATCTCTGAGTTGAGAAGGATATGTGTTAAGTTATAACAATCAACAAGAATGCACTTTTTTGTAGAAATCCATGATTAAATTGAGTCTTCCTGACTAGTGATTTAAATCAAATCCACCCTGCTTTAAGGATATTTACTTTTACTCCTTAGGGCATTCTGCACCAAAAAAAATAAAAAATCTGTACACAGTATTTCAAAATTCTGCAGATTTTATTTGTCAAATAAATGTGGAGGCTCCAGCATGGCATTGGGGAGCACAGGCCACTGGCTGCACAGAGGAGGGAGATCGCTGTGCATCTCTCCCCACCGGGGACACGGACTCAGTGGTGAGGCTGCACCCAACCCTGACATAGCGTAAGGACCGGGCCTGCCCCAGAAACAACCCAGGTCCCTGCCTTTCCGGGCCAGGTGCACCAGCTGTGGGCAGGCAGGCTGAGCAAGGCAGGATCCAAGTATGGGGGGGATCTAGGTATGGATTGAGAGGGTTCTGTGTAGGGTAATCTGGGTGCGGGTGGCTCACTGGAGGATCTAGGTGTGGAGGGGATGTGGATGCACAGGGGCTTTTTAAGGGGGAGAAGGGTTCTGGGTGCAACGGTAATGGGACTGCAGGGGGGGTCCAGGGTAAAGGTGGTTGGGGCTCAGCTCGGGGGAGGGTGTCTGGGTGTCGGGGAGATAGAACTTTGCAAGGGGGTCTGGGTGTGGGGGGTCAGTGTGGGGTCCAGATGCTGGGGAAGTGAGGCTCGATGGGGTGGGGATCCAGGTGCAGTGGGGTGGGGCTTGTCGGGGTGGTCCAGGTTCAGGGAGAGTGGGACTCAGCAGGAGGGTCTAGGTATGAGGGGGTCTGGGTGCATGGGGGTTGGGCAGATGGGGGAGCAGCTCCCTGTACAGGGATCCTTCACCCTACAGTTGAGGAACGATGGGTTCAGGGAGCAGGAAGCGGAGGTGGAGGGGGGTTGCAGAGCTTCCCGCAGCTGTGGGGGCAATCTGGAGGTGGGTCTGACCTGGCCCCAGATGCCGTGCAGGGGAAGAGGAAGTCCCATCCTCCCTAGCCCAGCCAGGACTAGCAGCCGAGCCTGATGCAGGGTAGGAGCCACCAGCCCGGTCTTCCCCAGTCCTGCCTCCTGCCCCAGTGATTTACCTCTGCCGGCTGCCCTGGGCACCCAAAACATACTACTGGGGAGGGTCGCATGACCACTCTTGTGGCTTCCTTTTGTTTCCTTTAAGAAAGTCATTTTTCTTCAGGGAAGCAAAGAAAACTGCAGGGGCCGTAAATTCTGTGTATATGCAGTAACACAGAATTCCTCCACGCATACTTTGTATATGTTGACATAGATGTGGACAATTTGTGTTTTAACAGTTATGAAGATTTAACTTTTTGAACTGCAACATGTCATTAAATAATTCTGCCCCCCAATTTCCTGCAATTTATGAAAATTTAAATAGATAAAAATAAAAGCTTAAAACCCATAATTTTGCACAACTGTGAAAGTTTAAAATCAATAAAAAGTAAAATACTTAAACATTGATATTTTCTGTTGAAATTATTTAAAAAAAAAAAGTTCTGCCAAGCCTAAGTTTAAAGTACTGCCATTTTTTCATAAGAACGGCCATACTGAATCAGGGTTACTGGATCCATACTGGATCAGGTCCATCTAGTCCAGTATCCTGTCTTCTGACATTGCCAATGCCAGGTGCCCCAGAGGGAATTAACAGAACAGGTAATCATAAAGTCACCCATTCTCAGCTTCTGGCAAACAGAAGCTGGGGACACCATCTCTGCCCATCCTGACTAATAGCCATTGATGGCCTATCCTCCATGAATGTATCTAGTTCTTTTTTGAACCCTGTTATAGCCTTGGCCTTCAAAACATCCTCTGGCAAAGAGTTCCACAGATTGACTATGCGTTGTGTGAAGAAATATTTCCTTTTGTATGTTTTAAAGATATTGTAAAAGCATTTTTTTTGTAGTTTTTCAAAACTGGAATTGTCATCTGTGAAGCTAACAAACCGAAAAGGATTATCACAATGGACTGCTCCACTAAGGATCTTCATGCTGTACCAAAAGCATTGTTAAGATTTCCAAATGCACTAAGAGGCTGTCAAGTTTACCTGTCTTGAATGCCTTGCATCAGTTGCGCAAAACTTTTGATTCAAGGTCAGTATCAGATACACAATACTTGTAACTAACTGGCATCATACCTGGCAGACAGAGGTATGGGATGCCATCCCTTCCCATCCTGGCTAATAGCCATTGATGGACCTATCCTACATGAATTTATCTAGTTCTTTTTTGAACCTTGTTGTAGTCTTGGCCTTCATAGCATCCTCTTGCAAGGAGTTCCACAGGTTGGCTGCTTTGTGTGAAGAAATACTTCCTTTTGTTTGATTTAAACCTTCTGTCTGTTAATTTCATTTGGTGACCCCTAGTTCTTGTGTTATGAGAAGGAGTAAATAACACTTCCTTATTTACTTTCTCCACACCGTGGAGAAAGTCATGGTTTTATAGACCTCTATCATATCCCTTCTTGGTCATCTCTTTTCCAAACTGAAAAGTCCCAATCTTACTAATCTCTCCTCAGATGGAAGCCATTCCATACCCCTAATTATTTTTTGCCCTTTCTGAACCTTTTCCAGTTCCAATACATCTTTTTTGACCACATCTGTTCGCAGTATTCAATATGTGGGCGTGCCATGGATTTGTATGCAGGCAATATATTTTCTGTCGTCTTATCTATATCTTTCTTAACAATTCCCAACATTCTGTTTGCTTTTTGAACTTCCGCTGCAAATTGAGTGGATGTTTTCAGAGACCTATCCACAATGACTCCAAGATCTTTCTTGAGTGGTAACAGCTAATTTAGACCCCATCATTTTATGTATAGTTGGGATTATGTTTTCCAATATGCATTACTTTGAATATATCAACATTGAATTTCATCTGCCATTTTGTTGTCCAGTCACCCAGTTTTGAGAGATCCTTTTGTTGCTCTTCGCAGTCTGCTTGTCGCTTAACTATCTTGAGTAGTTTCTGCAAATTTTGTCTCCTCACTGTTTACCCCTTTTTCCAGATAATTTATGAATATGTTGAATAGGACTGGTCCTAGAATGGACCCCTAGGGGACACCCTATTTACCTCTCCATTCTGAAAACTATTTATTCCTACCCTTTGTTTCCTATCTTTTAACCAGTTATCAATCCATGAGAGGACCTTCCCTCTTTTCCACTGACTCCTGCTTGCTGCCAGGGCTCTGTTCACTTTTTGAGTGGCAGAGTGCTTTTTCCAAATACTTGATGATGTTTTTTTGGTTAATCTGTTTTACCCTGGTGCCTTAATCCTGCCCACACTTAAAAAAAATTGTTTCCAAAATAGCTGAGGGGGGAAAAAAATCAATTTGACAACCACAAACATACTCTTGAAATCTAGAGAAATCTGTAATGTATGTTAGAAGCTGTTGGAGAAGATTCCTACACATGATGATCACAAGGCACAGGCTTTATGTTGTCAAATGTCTGAATAATAAATCTCTAGCAATGAGTTTTCTTGTTTGGAATTTAGAATCAGTTTGAGACTACAGTAGAACCTCGGAGTTACAAGCATTTTGGGAATGGAGGTTGTTCATAACTCTGAAATGTTCATAACACTGAACAAAACGTTATGGTTCTTTCAAAAGTTTACAACTGAACTGTGAATTTAATATAGCTTTGAAACTTTATTATGTAGAAAAAAAGGCTGCTTTCCCTTTATTTTTTTTAATAGTTTACTTCTAACAGAGTACTCTACTGTATTTGCTTTGTTTTGGTCTCTGCTGCTGCCTCATTGTGTGCTTCCAGTTCCAAATGAGGTGTGTGGTTGACTGGTCAGTTCACAACTCTGGTGTTTGCAACTCTGAGGTTCTTCTTTAACTACTTTTAAGATACAAGATGGCTTGGGTTTTTTTTCTATATTGCAAAGTGGAATTTTATTGTTTTAAAAAGGTTGAGCACAACTATTGTAGTATGTTTGTATAGTACTACTTATGAGTATGGAAAGGCAGAGCCATACGTTCCACTGGAACTTGTTTGAATGGTCAATATCCAACATCATTGTTTCATGACGCGACTTGGATTGCAGTCAGCTGTAGTACTGAGTTGAAACTCCAGCAAAGCAGAAGAGTATACTGGCTCAATCTGTTGTTATAGAATGTATTTATTGATGAAGGATTTGCAGTTGATACCTTTTTGCTGTATCTCTCCTTTCTGCCAAAAATCAGAGGGCTGTGTGTGCCTATGCACGGGTGATATAGATATGGGCTACCCCTTCTGAAGCCTGCTTGGAGTGCAGTTCTGCTCTTAAAAAGGAACTATATGAAAACTCATGAGTCCAGCTTCCTATGTTTTTAAGAGTCCACTCTGCTGCCTTTACTAAATATGCTTTACTCTTGTTAGCCCTGTAGACCCAATGCAACTTAGGCTTGTGTACGCAGCAAATTGACTGGGATAGCTATTGTGTAGTTAGCTATTCTGCAATACCTATTCCATAATATTTTCCCATGTGCATACTTTATTCCAGAAAAATGAGTGCACTTCCAAAGCCAAGTAATTATTCTGGAATAACATCCATGTGGGGAGCTGTTCCAGAATAGCTATTGTGTAGCTATTTACTCTACAGTAGCTACCCCAGTCAGTTTCCCTATGTAGACAAGTCCTTAGAAAAAGTGAACTAGATTCTATTCCTCCCTATACATCAGCTATAGAATTGCTTACTAAATTCGGAATATGGGGACAAATAGTTACAACTGTGCAAACTGCTGAAGATTATGGGTTTACACAGGTGTTACAGAGAGCATAATCTGGCCAGTTGGACTTTTACTACTGTATTTGTGATTGTATGCAAGAAGGAAAGAATGCAGCTTTGCAAATCCCACATGGAATTTCAAAGCAGGGCTGGTAGGTAGTTTTAAGAAAATGTTGAGGAGATGATTCTGTCCTATAGTGAAAGCTTTTGCTATTTCCGAGTTCTCATTGCAGTTATCTCATATTGTAGGGAAAACTCTGATATTGCCATCATTGCTTTGCTAACTCAGGGCTATAATGCCTCTGCTTCCTCTGTGGTCCTACTTTAAGCCTAAGTTATCTCATGCATCAATTCTGTACCTTTTCCCACTACTGCAGTTGTGTGTAACTCTGCAAAAGATGATGCATTTACAAATTATACTTATTGAGGATTTGAAATTCCTCAATTGTTGCATTTGACAACTTATCCCTTACTGGAAACACTTTTTAAAATGAGAAACTTTATCTTGGAAGCTACAAAAGGACCTAATGATAAATTTAAAGAGCAACAATAAATTTAAACTGTTTGACAATATCTGCAGCTAGTACAAGTCCATTAGTGTTAACGTCTGAAGTGAAATTAGATGAGGGTGCAGTTCTTGTCTGAAAATGTCTGTAAACTGGTATTGTAGGGTTTGTTTTTATGTATCATTAGTTATTGATTGAGAATGTTTCAGTCTGAGAAAAAAGAGGTCTTTCTCAGTCCTGCAAACTCATAATGGAAGCTGAGTAAATCTGAGTTTATTCCTTCTCATTTAGTCTCATTCATAATAAAGATTCTGCAGAAGAAATTCTTCTGAACCACTGCAACCCATCTGTATTGTACAAGTGTGATTTAGGAAAGAATTTGGTCCTCATTTGGAACTTATGGTATGGGTACACCTACACAGCAACTGGGAGATGTGATTCCCAGCGTGGATAGACGTATGTCCACTAACGCTGCTTGAGTTAATGCGTAAAAATAGCAGTATGGCCATAGTGGTGGTGTCAGTTGTTGGCTGCATATGTTCTCTCTGCGTGCTGTAATGGGTCTGACCAGATGGCCTGTACCTCAGACTTTGATGGAATTGTCCAAGAAGACTACAAACTTGGTTCAGTGGCAAAGGCGCTCCGCCAGATTTATTGTTAAGGAAGCACAGTCCTAATTCCCTGGCTCAATGGTTATAAGTACAATAATTAAGGCTACTTTTTTTCATGGATATTTTTAGTAAAAGTCACGGACAAGTCATGGGCAATAATGAAAAAATCACGGATGCCCATGACCTGTCCTTGACTTTTACTAAAAATATCCCTCACAAAAATGGGTAGCCTGGGCAAGGGTGGTGGGGGCTGGGAGCTCTAGGGTCCCCCTCTGCTGGAGGCTCCAAGCTGTTGGGGAACCCCCTGCCACCCACAGCATCCGGAAGCTCTGGGGGTCCCTCTTGCCGCCGGGTCCCCCCTGCTGTCTGCTGTAGATGGGTGGGGAGCAATGGGGTCCCCTTTGCTGGCTGGGAGCAGCAGATTCCCCTGTCTCCCGTGGTGGCCAGGAGCGGTGGCAACGTGGAGCTGTGGGGGTCCCCCCTGCCACTCCACAGGTGGCAGGGGATCCTGCAGCTGGCGCTGGCTGAAGTCATGGAGGTCTTTGGAAGTCGCAGAATCCATGACTTCTGTGACCTCCATGACTAAATCACAGCCTTAACAATAATACATGCATGTTTGTTACTATGAACCAGACCAGTAAGCGATGTTACTTTCTGCTCCCCCCTCGGCCAAAGACGACACCTCTGTGACTACTCTTGTATACATTGATACAAACAAGTTACATATTGCCCCTCTGATGTGGTTAGTTACCACCCTTTACCTTGTACGTGTTGGTTCAATCAAAACATCTTTATCCATCATCTTGTAATCTTTAGGAGGGGTCATTGTGTCCCCATATCATCTTCGGGGAGTGTATTTACACTGTAACTTTGTATCGGGGTGTTCTGGCATGATCTTCTGGAATGTGTTTATGCAAGTGTCCAGCGCCTAGCACTTTTTAGGAGTGTTTTTGCAACACCAGCCGTGTTCTTGCCAAGTTCGTGTTCCGGACAGTGAACCTGCAAGCGGGCATGTTTTGTTACAGAGCCCAACTTTTACTCATAGCCTGACTCTTGCTAACTTTGCATTATATAAGCAGGGCCTTAGGCTTTAAAGCAGGTCTTATGTCTCCGGGCTCTCTTTTTCTACTACAAATGCTATGGGTGGCAGTTTGGGCTAGCAGCCTGAGTACAGGCCGTTCTGATCCCCAGCTACATACTTGGGCGGCTTGTGTGAGGTGTCATCCATGCCAGCTTAGCCACACTGCTGCTCGTAGGCACTAATGTGAGCAGAACTTTGTGTGCGCGTGTGTATAGGTGTAGCCTATATCTTTACCGCACAGTTAATGTAAATTATCTATGCTCAAATTAACTCCTCTTCAGTTAACCTGGTTTGAGTGAGAGCATTCATCCTGCAATATAACACTTTTCAGAGTAGCAGCCGTGTTGGTCTGTATTTGCAAAAAAGAAAAGGAGTACTTGTGGCACCTTAGAGACTAACAAATTTATTTGAGCATAAGCTTTTGTGAGCTACAGCTCACTTCATCGGATGCATTCGGTGGAAAAAACAGTGGGGAGAAATCACGGAAGCTTATGCTCAAATAAATTTGTTAGTCTCTAAGGTGCCACAAGTACTCCTTTTCTTTTTTGCAAAATAACACTGGAGCTACACAGAGTGCGGGATGTGAGCTGCTGATGAGTTCTGCTAACTCCAGCTGTGTTTTCTTATCTCCTGGTCAGCCAGCCAACTTGAGTTAAAAACATCGTCAGACTCAAGTTAAGGATTTTTGTGTGTGGATAGACTTAAGCCAAGAGTTCCCTGTAACTGTTTAGCTGTGAAGACATCAGTTGTGGATGGACGAAGAGAAATAGAATCAAGTCCCATTTTCTAACTGTTGGCTCTGTAGAGTTGCGTGGGTAGAAAGTAGTTAAAATGTACAAATCGGAAGATATGTCCAAAATTCACATAGGGAACAGATCTGTGGAATGAGAGCCATATTTATGTAGTCATTTTTCAGAGTGGTTCCACATTCCAATTCAGGTTATTTAGGTGTGATTATTTTGGACTTTTTTTCATCATAATGTAACTCCAACTGTGGTTTGCAAATCTGACAACAACAGCATAACTTTTAGTGTGATTTTTAAGTCTTTCTCAATTTGTTGGTAAAATAGCTATCTCCCAGAGCATGAAACTCTTTTTTAATTAAAGTTTAGGCTGTTGAAATTCTGAGTAACGATTGAAGGTTTTAGCTCTTTATACTTGAGGAGGAGATACATTCTAAGGTAGAAGTTGTATTCATAAATATTCTCTTTAATGCTCTCTTGCTGTCTGTGTTTTCTTTAGTGGGGCAGGTAGTGATTTGGTTCTCTTGTCCTGTCACATCAATAAAAATCTGTTACTACTTTGCACTTTATAATTTAACCCATGAGCAAGTCACTTTTTAATCCCATTCTCTTATCCTCCTTTCACTGTGTCCATCTCTCACTGTGGCACCTTAATCTGCCTTTGTAAACAATAATATGGTTAGGTTCATGACCTCTATATCAGTTCTTGACTTTAAACTATTGTTAAAGAAACAGCTTCCTACGCTGAAGATAATGAAGGGTAGCAGCAGTTTATTTTGGGAATAAGATAGTTGTTATCAAATTTTATTTACTATTTTGATTTAAATAGTACCCCCTTGACAGTGTACAAACCCTGCACTGGAAAGGAAGGGGGTAAGCAGCTACTCTGGGCCAAGGCAGCCCTGTCCCACCTCACCTGCAAAGCATGCATGGGCTGGAGGAGGAACTTAAAAGGGGAGCAGATCAGCTCAGTAGCTGGCTGGTGGAGGTGGAGAACTGACCTACACGTTGATCTCTTGGGAAGGAGCACTGCAGGAGCAGCTACTGGTTGTACCACCTTTGCCAAACCCACAGAGAAGGGACTTGCAGCTCTCAGAAGATCTGAGACTTTTTGATTTCAGTTATTTCATATTTTTACTTATCCATTGGGAAAAGAGGGATTTTGTAGGAAGTGATCCAGGGAGGCGAGACAGCAGTCTAGCACTTTGAGCAGCGGGACTTAGCTTCTTACTATTGGGCCTTGGATTGGAACCCAGTGGAGAGGGTTCCGTAGAGCTAGTGTGTAGCAGGTAGACTTGTCAATATGCTCAATGATTATTAAATAACTACCATGATGGTGGGTGATAATTTGGGGACTCAATAATTCACTGATTGCCAAAGATCTTTTTAGCTCCCTGTCCTCTATTCTTATCTCTTCAACTGCAAACTGAATTTGAATAGTGAGAAATTGAATAGTGTAGTATGGTTCTATTAAAACAAAACAACTCCCAAAACCAAACCCGTCAATCCAGAATTGTAGTGAATTGAGGTGATGTACCCAGGCATAGTAAATCTTAGATGTTTAACAAGGTATTTCCTTGAACCTCTGTATATATTTGGGGTCGGGAAGGAATTTTCCTCCAGGCAGATTGGAAGAGGCCCTGGAGGTTTTTCGTCTTCCTCTGTAGCTTGGGACACTGGTCACTTGCTGGAGGATTCTCTGCTCCTTGAAGTCTTTAAACCACGATTTGAGGACTTCAATCGCTCAGACATAGGTGAGAGGTTTTTCGCAGGAGTGGGTGGGTGAGATTCTGTTGCCTGTGTTGTGCAGGAGGTCGGACTAGATGATCATAATGGTCCCTTCTGACCTTAATATCTATGAACATGATTTTATTGCTGATCTAAGCAGAACTCCTTTGTTACACTTCTACCAACCTCATACACAAGTTCTGCAGAGGGAAATGCCACTCAGAGGGAATATAGGACTGTGCAGTCTTAGTGAAAGTATTTCTTAACTGCTGTGTTTTTTCAGCTGCTGCTGGTTGCTTGTCCTATAGACAAGATGCATCAGGTTTGCAGTCGGTGGAGTAATCTGCCAAAAAGTGTACGAATAGCCTTGCAAAATTCTACTTGGGATACTCATTTTCATGTGCAAGATCCTAGTATATCGATGTAGAAAGGATAAGTACCCAGATGCAAACATCTTTTTTGGTGGCACTTGTATGTTTCCATCATGGTGTAGCCAGGAAAATTAACCTTCTACTATACTGTTACTCATTGTAGTGTTACTGTGAGATGTTACAAAATAGTCACCTCAAAAGATACAGAGTTGCTTTATAGAAGTTAAAGTACAATTAAGCAACTTTTCAGTTCTTTCCAAAAGGTTGTTGTGAAGATTAACATTCTTAAAGTGCTTTGAGATCTATGGATGGAAAGGGCTAAAAAAGTGCAAAATGTTTTCTTAAACCCAGTAAGTTTCCCAGGGCTGACTCTAGGATTTTTGCCGCCCCAATCAAAAATATTTTTGGCCACACCCGCTTTCCTTCCCAACCCCTTTCCCAAATCCCTGGCCCCGCCTCCTGCCCTGGGCATGCCGCATTCCTCCCCCCCATTGCTTCCTGCAGCTCCCCGCAATCCCCCGCCCTCGCTCACCTCCGCTCTGCCTGCTCCCCTGAATGCGCCACTGCTCCGCTTCTCCCCACTCCTTCTCAGGTGAGGGAGAGGCAGCGCATTCAGGGGAGCAAGTGGAGTGGAGGTGAGCAAGGGCGGGACAGAGGAACTGCTCCCTGCCCCAGCTCACCTCCACTTCGTCACCGCCGCCTCCTCCGAGCACGCCACAGCTTGGCTTCTCCCCCCTCCCTTCCAGGCTTGCTGGTCGAAACAGCTGTTTGGCGTGCGGCAAGCCTGGGAGGGAGGGGGGAGAAGCAGAGCGGCGGCAGCGCGCTCAAGGGAGTAGTCGGAGGCGAGCTGGGGCGGTGGGAGCCGGAATGCTGCCCCAAGAAATGTGCCGCCCCAAGCACCTACTTGTTTTGCTGGTGCCTAGAGCTGGCCCTGTAAGTTACTACTTCAAGGTTGGTGAAATAAATGAATACAATCTGTGGAGGCATTTGTTTTGCTTTAAATAAAATATAAAAGATTAATATTAGAGCATTGCAATAATGGGTATATAAGAAAGTCATGGATGTGTTTCAATTTTCAGAGCAGTGGAAAGAGTTCAGTGCTGGAAAGTCTTGTGGGGAGGGATCTGCTCCCAAGAGGTACTGGAATAGTCACCCGGAGACCCCTTATCCTGCAGCTGGTGCATGTTTCACCAGAGGATCGTCAGAAAACATCTGGAGATGAAAATGGTAAGAGTGATCCAAATGGGATTTTAATCTTCATGTGTTTATGTAGTTGTCCTTAAAAGGAAACACCTCGTGATATTTCTGTCCTTTTTGTGCATTCAAACCAAGTGGGGAAAAAAAATCACTTTAACTTTAAAATGTATTTGCACATTTTTTCTTATTCCTTTGCGGCTTATTTTATACATACATTGTGTTGGAAAAAACATAGCCACTGTAACCCCTTTTCTACCCATACAACAGAAGCTGCAAAAACTCTGGCAATTAGGAGAATTGGTTCTTTCAATAGCTTTTCTTCTTTAACAGTTTCATATTTGTAGTCTTACCTCTGTTCTCTCCCTTGTATTCAGTGAGCACCTTTGAGAAGAGAGTATAACAGTATCTGACCGGTAGCGATTGCATAGGGTGTGCAGAGCATTTTTGCTTATGTTCTCCGTTTGTGATGATAAATAAAACCACCCCAACAAGTGCATGACTGTGGAGAGGAGTTAAAGAATGTATGTACACTGGAAAAAATAGTGGGCTGGGGAGAACGAAAACAAGCCTTTATTGGTTTAAACCTTAATTGGAACCTCCAGTGGCTTATTGATATCATTTTGCTAGGCTGTATTGAGAAATTCTAAGCCATGTGAAAGTAGGATGATTTAGATTATTCTAAATCTTGTCTAGTCTAAAGCTTTAGTCTCTTTTAGCAACTCCTTGTTATCCCTTGGCAGATCAAGCATGTTACCTCAATTCCGTTGGGAATTGGAACAGTTTCACTTTGCATTAAGTAATACCCTTAGTCTATGTGAGAGTGAGACCACTAGAATTGATCAGTCATAGCAAAAAATCTTTTCATTTGACAGTGGAACCACATACACTTCTGATAGCGTGATAAACTTAAATATAAATACTAGAATTGTTTGTTTTCCCTGAATTTAAATAAAGCTCCTTTAAAAACCTTTAGTTCAAAACAGATTACTGAAAATATTAAATCAAGGCTCTAGAAGCCTGTTACTTGTTGTAACACGCAGCACAAGAAACTACTCCACAAACATGGGCTCTGATGTGGATATTAAAATAGAACCACAGAACACATTTGGTTTCTTTAAAGTATCCATAAAATTTAATTTCACGTTATTTGTGTTTTATCTGCACCTAATGTTTTGGTACCCTTTCAACTGCTTTGACCTCATGCACTGTAGAATGAGATACTTGATAATTTTACTAGTTTGTTTGTCGTAGTCTGCAAGTTTAAGGGTAGAAAAGATGGTTTTTTAGACTAGGACAGATTATTAGGAGTTTGTAGGCATCTCTTCTGTTCTCAACTCTGTTAGAAGTTTCCTGTGACCTTGGGCTTCAGTCTTTTCAACTATAAAATGAGGATAATGGCATCTACTGCACAGAGATGGTAACTTAAATAAATATTTATAAAGCCCATTGAGATCTTTGAATGAAAGCCGCTACATATGTGCAAAGTGTTATATCTACATTTTTAATTTTCAGAGTAAGGTAGGCTCTTCTGATCGGAATGGACAGAGCTTTATGGCTTCTATCAACAAAGTTAGAATTTCTTTACTGAGGTGCAAATAAACTGAACGGATGCTCCAAGAAGCTGGGACAAACTCTAAAGCAAAATACACAGATGCTTTTCAATAGATATCTTTATGTGTAGGGCCCTGCCAAATTCATGGTCCATTTTGGTCAATTTCAAGGTCATAGGATTTTAAAAATAGTAAATTTCATGATTTCAGATATTTAAATCTGAAATTTCACAGTGTTGTAATTGTAGGATCCTGACTCAAAAAGGAGTTGTGGGGAGGTCGTTGTACTGCTACTCTTACTTATGTGCTGCTGCTGACGGCGGCACTCCCTTCAGAGCTGGGCGGCTGGAGAGCGGTGGCTGCTGGCCAGGAACCCAGCTCTGAAGGCCGAGCTGCCACCGCCAGCAGCAGTGCAGAAGTATGGATGGCATCGTATGGTTTTGCCACTCTCACTTCTGCGCTGCTGCCTTCAGAGCTGGGCCCTCAGTCAGCAGCTCCCTCTCTGGCCGCCCAGCTCTGAAGGCAGCAGCACAGAAGTGAGGGTGGCATGGTATGGTATGGTATTGCTGGCAGGGCACTGCCTTCAGAGCTGAGTGCCCAGCCAACAGCTGCTGCTCTCTGGCCACCCAGTTCTGAATGCAGAGCAAAAAAGTAAGGGTGGCAATACCATCCCCCCGCCTCTCCAATAACCTTGCAACCCCCCTGCAACTTTCTTTTGGGTGAGAACCCCCAGTTTGAGAAATGCTGGTCTCCCCCATAAAATTTGGTCTTTTGTGTGCTTTTACTCTATACTATACAGATTTCATGAAGGGGAGACCAGTTTTCATGGTCCATGACACATTTTTCATGGGCGTGAATTTGGTAGGGCCCTATTTGTGTGTTGGATATAATTACACAAACAACTGTCTATATATAAACCTATATGTAGCTAATTATGATGATCAGATGTGTCTTTTTTCATTCCAACTTCAAGGACTAAAATGACATGAAATAAAGAATAACCATATGAACTTTGTCCTTCCATAGTAGCTGATGTGACGCATAGTTGTCCTACGATAATTTTAGGGATTTAGAGAATTTTCTTGTTTGGAAAAAATAACTCATTTTGCTTTCTTTTGAGTATTAACAAAATTATATACTGCTGAGTTCGGCTGCAGTATTCGACTGTTTCTTAAATGAGTCGGCATGGTCTGTTTCTCATACAATGTCAAAGCCGCCTGCTGTGAGAGGGTCTGTTTTGTTGATATTATAAAGCAAACACTGTTAAGGAGATGAAGTCCAGAATTTGACCTACGTTTAAAAAACAAAAACAAAACACTTTGGCCGGTAAATACCCTCTGGAATTGAATTTTATGTGTAATTTTGTCACCAAACTGAGATTGAGGAGTGCTTAATCTATTGGACCTCTAGTACTGTTCCCTAACAAATGCTATTCTCAGAATTAAATATGTTCCTGCTGACATCATTGTGCTAGTGCATATGCAGAATTATAAAAACCATTTTAGCTTTGAAATGTAGTGTGAAAGTTTTGCCAGATGAACTAGGAAAACTTGGTAGTTCATTATTAAGATTCCAAAAATAGTGCAAATAATGGATTATTTTCAAAATAATTAGAATTATATTCCACTTGCTAATAAGATGAAAGTATATATTTCTAAAACTGACATATAGTAGTTGCATATGATGGCCATACAATACAGTTTGTAAGTAAATCTAAGGACAGTTGCATATCTGAACTCTACACATCTAACTCTGAAGTGCATTTCATGGAACTAACCCTGTGGTACGTGACTGTAGTTGATTAAGTTGATTACTAGTTAGAGTGCCAGGTAATGTCATAGGCTAGCTACCAATTTTACTAAAGTTGTTAGAGGCAAGTTACTAGGAGATTTGTGAAATCTTATAATATTTTTAAGTCTGGCCCATAATATCACAATCCGCAGACAGGGCACTGGATAGCAACATAAGATATTTTTGCAAGAATGCTGGATAATCAGGAATGCTAGACATTTATAGTATAATAAAGAAGAATTTCATATTATCCGCAATGTTATAGCTGCTCCGGTTATTCCAGTTTAGTAAACTTGGTTTCTGTTTCAGAGCTCTTGTGAAAATCTGTTCTCTCAAGCATATTTTAGCATCTGGTCATTAAATAAATGGACATATTTGCTTTTACTTCCGTTTTTAAAAAAATACACTAAACTTGCAAAATCTCCAATAAAAATTACTAGCTTGGGCAAAAAATATTATGATGCACACCTAATTAGAATGAATTAGAATTTGGAAAACAAACTTAATATTTGCCCGTCAAAATGACAGTGTCCTAAGTGAGGGGAGATTTTTCTGCTAGTTGAATCTTATAAAGAAGTCTTCAGTTTCTGCACCATTCTGAACATACTATTCTGAACATATTGTTAATGAACTCTTCATGCTCGTAAACGTAAGAACACATAATGGTTCCTTGTGCTTTCATTTGAATGCCTCCTTGTATTGTGCTGATATTGACTTACCATTTTAACACCAGCTTTAGCTTGTCTATAAGACATACACATCTTGGTTCCAAAAGCGAGGCTTTATACATAATGTTTTTATAAATAGAAATTTATCTTCAGCATGGGTATATTCACCCAGAAAATTCCTCCCTTGTTTTGTAGTTTAAAGACTTCAGAATTGTCACCTATTGTACTTGATTTCAGATCTTAATATTGTTGTGCAGAATAATTCTTTTTCAAAAACAGTTGAAGGTAAATACATTGATATAACGACTGTGCAGGCAGTTGGAAGTAACCTCTACTTTCCAGTGATGCTAATTTCATTTTGATATCCTTTGACAAGAGTCAGTGTGATTTACCTGAGGAATGAGCCTATATAATTTTTCTCTGGAAGAAGCCTACCTATGTGTTTGAGTTTGATCCTTAGCACTCTGGTAGGGAGGATAAGTCTAAGGACCATGTAACTGACAATGTTTCTGATTTTCTTTTGTGCCAGACCAAAGAGCAAACATTTTTTTGAGTCACTTTTGAACCTTCCCTGACATGATAAAATCATACCGCTTCACTGAAATGAAGGGATAGTAAATACGATTGCTATTCAGTAGAACAGAATTTGAAGCTTCCAAAGAGCTTCTAACCCAAAATACAGAAAATATATTAACACAAAGAGAATAGTCTACTCCATTAGAAGTGAGGGATTAAGCACTGCATTTTCACATCACCATATCTGACCGAGAGAGACAGTCTCCGTAACTCTCATTTACACTGAGGTCTGAGAGAGATTCTTGGTTTGGTCAGAGCAAATACCCTCATAATAGTTCTGTTGGTTGATAGCCATATGACTGTTTGTGGCAATAGCACACTGCATTGTTTTCTATTGAATTATAGGACAAAGAAAGCAATTGAGAGAGCTCTGTGAAATCTCTGCTCCCCCTTAATTATTAAATTGGTTTTGCAGCTAAGAATCATTTTTACAATTAAACTTCATCCATTTTGTGGGAGGATGGGATGGGGGAGAGGACGTATGACAGATCAGTTTAGTAACCTTTACTGTTTTAGTATCTGAGGTGGGAAGTTAAGTGTTGCAGTCTTACTGAACAGTTAATATGGAGCCAGAAGATAGGAGCCAGAGTCTGGATCTAGAATCTGAAGTTTACTTAAGCAACATTATTTTATCAGCTTTGCACATGAATACCTCCAAACATAGGACCTTGTGATATCTGAAGCAAGTGCCATTTGTCTCAGTAGCAGGCAGAAGCCCCAGTCAGGTTTTGGGGCCACCTGATGTGCTTGGTGTTGTACAAGCACAAAGGAAGACAGTTGCTGCTGCAAAGAGCTTACCATCTTAAAAGACGAAGGATGGAGTAACTGGCACATCATCATCAGAGTGGGACTGGGCATGTGTCTCTTCAGTTTCATTTCTTTATTTTTATTTGTTATAGGGTGGAATGAAGGGATGAGTAAACAGGAACAATAATGTCTAGATTTCAGATCGTAAGAATTGATCTACTGGTGTTGAGGGATTGTAAAGTACTGGAGAGGGAGAGTGGGGAGACCAGCTGGATCTCTTCATGCACCAGTGGTGCTGTTCCTGACTGTTTTGGGAAGTCCTTGCTGTCCCTGTCTCAACCTAGAACATCGTGGGGTTCTGATGGTAGCCTTTTATGACCCTAGTGGGCTTCCTCCACTCCCAGTAGAGGGTGGCGTGAGGAAATAGCCTTCTTAGTGTAAAGGGAGATTGTAGGGTCTGGATAAAGTTTGTTTTTTAAAGCTACATTTTTAAAGTCTAAATTACCTGGCAGTCTCTTCTTAAATATTCTCAGATTTCTGGCCATTGTATCCTGCTTATTTTCATTTTCATGAGTTTCTCACTGATGTGCAGGAAAAAGTTAATGATCTCTCTACAGCCCATTAGCCATCTCCAGCAATACTCTTAAAAAAATGCACCTATATTAAAACCTTGTTTTCAAATAGGTTTTATAGCTTATCCAGAGTGAGAAATGCCCCTCATCAAGGGAAGTTCTAGATTGCTCTGTTGAACCAAAAGGCATTGTTCTATGTGTTTGAAATCAAAGTACTTCAAAATAATAATTCTGAGGTGAACAGCTATAATAAAGACATGACATTACAATATATTTGGTTAATGTGTATCATTTAGTGATCAAGATCTGTTTGTGGTGTATTGTGATAATGCATTAAGCATTTTCATTAATAATTGAATAGCATGCATGTCTGTATGCATGCTTTTATAATCCCTCTAAGTCTGGTACAGAAAGGTAAAGAGAGTGCTATGTAAAACTTAATGGCAAATACTAAACTTTATTCAATGCTGTTTCTGTTTAACTGCAGACCCTGCTACATGGAAAAATCCAAGACACCTTACTAAAGGTTTCTTTTGGCCACTTGCTTGTTGTCCCTACACATTATCTGCATGTTTATGTATTCTAACTACCTGCATTTCATGCCACTTCATTGCTAACTGCACTTTTACTTTGACACACTGGCTCCTATATTGACTGATGGTTATTTTGGTCGGTCTTGTGGCTTTTTTTTCAATTTCAGTAATTTCTGTTTTTGCCTGCATTAGCATCTAAGGGATGAATTTAACTTTTCTTTTGTGATGTGTTGCTTTATCATATATTTTTCATAACTTTTTAATTTACAAAATGTGTTTTTAATATGTATTGGTGATGTCTTTTGGGACTCCTACCAGAATGAAATAGTTGAATGGTACTTACTTTTAGATGAGCAGTATTTGGATGAGCAGATAGTAAGCAGAGTTCTTGTTGGTTCCTTTCTAGAACTGATTTCTGTATAGAGAAACTGGGAATTTGAAATGCCACATGACTTAAAAAATGGAGATATAGTTGAGGGAATAGAGATGTCTACAGATATGACTAAAACTTACTTTTTTTTAGTAGGAGTTTATCAAGTACACTCAATAACAGAAATGGCCACTTCTATATCTCCTTTTCTGTTTTGGGGTCTGATCCTAAGAAGCACAGAGTATTGTCAGCCAACATGGAAGACTTTGTGGCTAAGGATGCTTGGCCGCTGGGAGAATTGGGTTTTATAAGACTTATGCCCCAAAGTTTCATTGTTAAACAATGCATAAGTGTTCTGTTTGGTTTTTTTGCTTGAGCAGATTTTTCCAATGATTTTTCAGCTGTAATCTGATCTCGCCTCTTATGAAAAGACTCTGTGCGCACTGTATGTATACTTAATTGTATGTAAAAAAAGGATGTTGTGAAAACTGTTTTGTTTTTGTTTTTTTGGTCACAAACTGATCTTTAAATAGGCAAGGCATTTCTGGGGACTGCTAGGGTAGGGAAATGAGTCATTCTTTTAATCAAATCCATTATTCAGAGACTGGAAATTAGGCAACAGATCTACAAATTAAAATTTGGAATGAGATAAAGAATGTTAAATATATGTATTTAGAGCCATTTAATTTCTTACAGTAGGAAGTAAATTAACGTTTGCATTTCTGCTGCTACTTTAAAAGAAAATGTATCTTGGTTTTCAACAAACTGTTCAAGTGAAAAAGTCACCAGGATACTTAGGCTCTTAGTAGGGTGTCCTTGAAAATGAAACTTTTTTTTTCTCTCTAACTCAGGTAATGGTTTTGTTTTCAGGAATTGATGCTGAAGAATGGGGTAAATTTCTTCACACCAAAAATAAGGTATGTTTATTGTGGAGTGACTGTAGCTCATTCATAGTTAAAGTGAGCTACCTTTCCATTATAAGCCTGAAGTTCAGTCCCAACCCTTTCTTCTCCACCAGCTTCCCCTAAAAGGGATGAACTCCACATGCTACATTTCATGCCAAGGTAGAATTTTTTTCTTGGGAAGTTTGTGGGGTTTTTAAGTTCAGAAAAGGAAGTTTAAAGTTATGGTGTCTCTGGGTTGTTTTTCTTCTACAATGCTTGTCCTCGCTATATTGGCTTGTATCGCCTGAATGTCTAGGCTTTAAAAATTCCAAATTCGTATGTATTGTTGGCTTTGCTTTTAGTGTTTTTTGGGGAAGCATTGAGTGGAAATGGCAAAAATAAGTACATATACCATCACAAATTGTTTTTATTACTCCACCTTAAGATAGTCAGGGAAGGAGTTAACTAGAGACTTATGTGAGTAGAAATACGAGAGGAAAGTATTCAGAATAGCAGCCGTATTAGTCTGTATTCGCAAAAAGAAAAGGAGTACTTGTGGCACCTTAGAGACTAACAAATTTATTAGAGCATAAGCTTTCGTGAGCTACAGCTCACTTCATCGGATGCATTTGGTCCACCATTTATGGACTAAGAACATCATTATGGTGGCAAGAAGAACATTTTGGTGATATATATAAATCTTTCTCTTTCATAGATATATAGAGTAAGTACATTGCTGTCTGAATTTCAATTACTTTTGCTTCTGTATTTCAGCTCTATACAGACTTTGAGGAAATTCGACAAGAAATAGAAAATGAAACGGAGAGGATTTCAGGAAATAATAAGGTTGGTACAAGATGAACTAAACTCTAGTTCAAAGAATATCATAGTTTTAAAAATTCCTTACTGTCATGGGGTCCTCACTGTTGGTGGCACCTGTTCCTGGCTCTTCTGGGGATTAGCTCTCGTCCAGATCTGACACCTCTCTTTATGGGGTCTTAGCCTGTTGTCTTCTCTCTCGCTCTGCTACCTCCCCTCGCTCCAGGGACTTCAGCTTCCTCTTTGTGACTCAGCCCTCCTGCCAGGTCACTATGTTGTTTCCCTTTCTGGGGTATAGAGTCACAGGCAATGCCACTCCATCAGTACCTGGTAGGGGAACCTGGGCCCTCTCACAACTTTGGATTCCAGCCCAGGGACTTTACAACATGCAGCCAACTTCTGCTCAGTCCCTTCTCTCCCTGGGCTGCTTCCTACTCATCTCCAACAGGCTTTCTTCTCTGCCCGTCTCTCTGCTAGGAACACCCTTCTCTCAGGGCCAGGACCACAGGATCCTACTCTTTCCTTAGATTCCCTCCTTTCCTCTCTAAAGCAGTGGGCTCCAAACTGGGGGTGCACTGTTTTTTTTTTCTTCAGCGGCAGCTCTGCATGTCCACGGCTGGTGTTCCCATCCGGTGGTACGCCTGCAGCAGGTCTTCCAGTCCTGTTCCGTCGGTGGCAGGTCTTCCGGTCTTCGCCTTGCAGGTGTGCGAGCCAGAAAGTTTGGAGACCACTGCTCTAAAGCACAGAGGGTCGCTGCAGCCATTTTCTGCTCAGCTGAATGCCGTCTTCCAATCAGGGATTGCTTTGCCAGCCTAAACCTCTCGTGTAGCCACTAATTGGCCCTTTCTCAGCTTCCTTGGCCCTTTTGGGGCTGATGTGGAGCAAACACCCCATCCAACTTGCAGAAAATCGGGGACTAAACGTTGGGAAAGCCTCATACCACTCCAGTGTACAGTAAATAATGTAGTGGATCCACTAGCACATGTAGTTCACGTAGTTCTGAGGTGACACTAGCACTGCTATGAAATGACTATGCTGGCAGAATTCTGGGTATCAGACTTCTCTTCAAAACTTGTTTATGTAGTAATTCCACAAGAAGTAGCCTCCACCTCCCTAGGTTAAACCCATATGGTGTCTTATATATACAGCTTTATGTGTATGTATGACACTTTGTTTAGCTTGTAAAATCAGCAGCCATGTTTATGTGCATATGTGCAGTTGCTGAAATTTAGTTTTATCCATCAAATAGGAGAAGGCAGGATTGCACGCACAAAGAAATTGGTTGGTAAACTGATGACTTTATTTCTGGACAAATTCTTGTGTAGAGGTCTGTGGTTCAGGAGTTTAATTTTAATAAAGAATTGGCTTTCTGAGGGGTATGTCTAGGTAAACAAATCTTCTAACTCTAATTCTTGGTGATATTAATTTATTTCTAGGGTATCAGTCCTGAACCTATCCACCTTAAAATTTTTTCACCGAATGTTGTCAATCTGACTCTTGTGGATTTGCCAGGAATGACAAAGGTAAGTGACTGAATTTTACCTTTTGATTTGCTGCTGGTAGGTTATTTCTGAGAGGGACAAAATGACGTTTGTTTTGACCATTTTGTACCATTTGATAAATCATCTAAGGTTCCCTTTAAAAACAGAAAATATTGTTGTTCCTCGAGTTGACCAGCAATTCTGTATGGCTTTGAAATTAAGTGTCCCCACCTTGTGATTAGAATTTGGATCTTTGGTAGCGCTGTACACTGATGAGGGGACAGGGTTTTCTTATAAAGGTTATGTCTACACTGCAGAAAACAAACAGCAGCAGCGAATCTTAGAGCCTGGGTCTGCACACTTGGGTTTGCACTACGGCTCTAAAGATAACCATGTAGACATTCTGCTTGGGCTGGAGATTGGGCTCTGAAGACTGGGGAGGGAGTTGGGCTTTAGAGGCCGAGCCAGAATGTCTACATGGCTATTTTTAGTATTGTAGTACAAGCTCCGTGAGCTCGTGTGTAGATCTGGGCTCTGAGACGCGCTGCTGTGGGATTTTTTTTTTTTTTTTTTTTTTTTTTTTTTTTTTTTTTTTTTTTTTTTTTTTTTTTTTTGCAGAGTAGATGTACACTAAGAGGCTTAAATGACGAGGACTCCTTGTGGCACCTTAGAGACTTCAAATTTATTTGGGCATAAACTTTCATGGGCTAGAACCCACTTCATCAAATGCATGGAGTGGAAAATACAGGAGCAGGTATAAGAGGCTTGGAAATGTTGTGGAGGTAGCATGCTTGGCTAATAGGAGAGGTAGCACTTTAGTGTCAGCAGTAATGCCTGTAGCTAATTTTGGTAAGTATTGACCAGAATCAAAATGACACCTTCCCCTCTTACGGAAGTGGCAATGCTTGAAGAATTGCATAAAGCAAAGAAACAATGGAGGAAATCTGTTTTGAGCTCTGAAGGACACAAAGGGTGCCCTGAAGGGGAGGAAATATTCAGGTCCCACATGAAAGTTTTTTTTTTTTTATTGAACAGTAACTTTTTCTACAGGAAGGGGGCTATTTTCTGGGTCCCCAATGGCAGTTAAATGCCTAACTTCCCCAGACTTGCAGTGCAAGTTAGGGGCAGAACTGCCATTTGTTCTTTTGAAAATCTCCTCAAAATTAACATGGTAAGTTGGAGTATTTGGTTTGGTTCTCATTGTGCACTGTTTTCATGTTTTTGTACCTTTCTTATAGTATCTTGATTAACCTGGTTTCAAACTTGATTTTTAGTCCAGAGAAATTTGATTTTATATTATGTATTTTAATAGAGAGAAGTGTGTGATTTGGATTTGCATGATTCACTCCCCCGTTAGTTCTATATTGTTTGTTTCCCTTCAGGTACCTGTGGGTGATCAGCCTAAGGACATTGAACTTCAAATCAGAGAACTAATCCTTCGATTCATTAGTAACCCAAATTCAATTATTCTGGCAGTCACAGCTGCCAACACAGACATGGCTACATCAGAGGCACTTAAAATTGCACGGGAGGTAGATCCAGATGGTAAGCAGCAAGACATACTGGCGTCTGCATTTTAGTATTTCTCTTAAAATGGATTTTCCAAGGAAAAAATAAGAATCAAATTAAAGTTTTGGAGAAAATGGTATTTGTTTTTCATACTAGTGCATTTTCTCTGGAAACAGTTGTATTTTAACAAATAACATTTTCCAGTTGTAGCTTGTGCGATTTGGAAGCTGTTAACAATGCTGAGATGAATTAGTATCTAATTAAGGGCCTGCTGGCTGCCAGGCAAGGCCAGTCCAGATCCTGTTACTCTTCTAATATGGTACTGTAATCCTCTGCTGTTTCCAAAGCAATATAATTGCATTGAAGAAGGCTGCTTTCACGAGAGTTGTTATTGAGTACGGCCTGCTTATATGTTTACGCTTTTTGTTCCTCCAAAATTGTGTCTTGTAGCAAGGAAAATGCATACTTCTATCGTTAGTAATTGGCTGTTGCATGTAGTTCTGTTCTAGTCTCAAAAGGGGAGAAAATGCATTTGGAAGCATTTGGAGTTCAGATATTGCCCACTTCAGTGTCCTGTATTTGTCTGGCAAATCTGCTGATTTGAACTTTTTTCTGAGCAGTGGATATATACTAATTTTATATTTATGTAGTGACTGATCCAAATGAGTCCAAAAGCATTCTACATACTTGCTGTGACTGTATTTATGTGAGAATCATTTTCACAACTGCTGAAATAGCTAAAAGTATTTTATTTATTTGAAACTACAGAAGAAATATTTAGACAGTGAATGTAGTTACTCAAGTTAAAATTATCCCAAGACACCGGGATTACCTGCCTTGGTTTTCCCCTCTTCTTCGGGGCCCAACTCAAAGTCCCCAAACAGAGTTGAAGTTCAAAACAAAATTCTTCTCCCCTCTCCCTTCCCAGTTCTGGGGTTTCATTTATTATTAAACAAAATATATTCAATGCTTCACCCTTCTAATGTGGCTTCCCAAGTATTTTTCTCCTTGGTGCATGGGATTTTTTCCTCTCCATTGTGTCAGGCACAGGATCACAGTCTCTGCTTGGGCCTCTTCAGGCAAAGCCACTCAAGGTATGTCTACATTGTGATTAAAAACCCCCATCTGGCCTGTGGCAGCTGACTTGGGTTTGTGGGGGTTGGGCTAAAGGGCTGCTTAATTGAGGTATAGACATTTGGGCTCTAGGACCCTGCAAGTTGGAAAGGTCCCAGAGCTTGTGCTGCAGCCCAAGCCTGAACTTCTACACTGCAGTAAAACAGCCCCTTAGCCTGAGCCCTGCGAGCCTGAGTCAGTTGACATGGGCCAGATGCAAATGTCTAATTGCACTGTAGACGTACCCTAAGGGGCTCCATTTCCAGGCTCCACCTTCTTAACCCCTATGGAGAACCTCCTCCTATGTCTTTCCTCAAACCAGGGCTGTCTGATGGGGCAACAGATTCTGCTTTTTATTTATTGCCTTGTTCATATGATCAGGCATATAACCCTAGGACTACTTTCCATAATTCCCAGCCTTAAAGGTCTGAGGCCTGTAACACGTGTGCTGGTCTGCAGCTATTATTATATTTGCATATTATTATATTTGCAAAAAGTTCTATAGGATTTTTTTAATGCCTACTGGTGGTCAGGATCTCTGATCTGCGTCCATTTGAAAGCTGGCACTTTCAATAACAGCTCAGCGACAGCTAATGCAGGGCTGAGTTTCTGGTTCAGTATAGATTTGGGGAGAGTACTGAATACTGAATTATCTCTTCCTGCAGCACCTGGTTTGTCTACAGTAGCCTCCTATCCCAATACTTATCCAGTCAAACTCTGTTTAGTTTACCAGTTGCTGTTTAAGATGTTAAGGCTCCAAGATAATCTAAGTTTTATTTGTTTCTGAAGCATTTCACGAAGGAAGCAAATGCAGTATACCTACACAGGTTTCTTTCCACATTTGGGTCTAGAGATGTTCGTATCTAAGTATAAAGTTCTTATTTTCTTTGAGATACATCTGATCGTATACTTTAGAAACTGGTTAAATTGGTTTCATTGTGTACAGAAGAAAAATAATAGGTTTTTTTCCCCTAGCCATTGATATAGTGGTGGTATTGCAAGTGTAGCCTTTGTACAACTGCAAACAAGTACAAACCGCTACAGACTAGGGACCGAATGGCTCGGCAGCAGTTCTGCGGAAAAGGACCTAGGGGTGACAGTGGACGAGAAGCTGGATATGAGTCAGCAGTGTGCCCTTGTTGCCAAGAAGGCCAATGGCATTTTGGGTTGTATAAGTAGGGGCATAGCGAGCAGATCGAGGGACGTGATCGTTCCCCTCTATTCGACACTGGTGAGGCCTCATCTGGAGTACTGTGTCCAGTTTTGGGCCCCACACTACAGGAAGGATGTGGATAAATTGGAAAGAGTACAACGAAGGGCAACGAAAATGATTAGGGGTCTAGAGCACATGACTTATGAGGAGAGGCTGAGGGAGCTGGGATTGTTTAGTCTGCAGAAGAGAAGAATGAGGGGGGATTTGATAGCTGCTTTCAACTACCTGAAAGGGGGTTTCAAAGAGGATGGCTCTAGACTGTTCTCAATGGTAGCAGATGACAGAACGAGGAGTAATGGTCTCAAGTTGCAATGGGGGAGGTTTAGATTGGATATTAGGAAAAACTTTTTCACTAAGAGGGTGGTGAAACACTGGAATGCGTTACCTAGGGAGGTGGTAGAATCTCCTTCCTTAGAGGTTTTTAAGGTCAGGCTTGACAAAGCCCTAGCTGGGATGATTTAACTGGGACTTGGTCCTGCTTTGAGCAGGGGGTTGGACTAGATGACCTTCTGGGGTCCCTTCCAACCCTGATATTCTATGATTCTATGATTCTATGATTCTAAGTCTGGGCTAGCCCTAGATATATGCCAGGGCTCTCTTCTTTCAGCTCACACTTAAAACCTATAAGCTTGTGAGCCTAGTACTTCCTCATATCTCTCACTCTAACCCCATCTCAGCTGACACAGAGCTCCTGTCACTGCTGTCAATTATCTGAATTTCCAGCCAACCCAGCAGTCAATCCTTTTTTCTCCGTAGAGCCTAGAACCTTGCTCATCAAAGTTCTAGTCATCTTGTTCTGACCATTGCATTCAGCTAAGGATCTTCTTGAATACTCTAAGGCCTTACTAAACTGCTTAAGGCTGACAAACATCTTGTAAATGATGTTCTACCAATTTTCCTGCTGTTTTGATAGGGCGAAGAACGCTTGCTGTTATCACAAAGCTGGATCTCATGGATGCTGGCACTGATGCTATGGATGTACTTATGGGAAGAGTGATTCCAGTTAAACTTGGCATAATTGGGGTAGTGAACAGGTGAGTGTAGGGCAGTGGTCTCCAACCCTTTTAAGAACAAGA
The DNA here is from genome assembly GCF_009764565.3 of Dermochelys coriacea. Taxonomy (NCBI): domain Eukaryota; kingdom Metazoa; phylum Chordata; order Testudines; family Dermochelyidae; genus Dermochelys; species Dermochelys coriacea. The sequence continues at coordinate 245,803,794 of NC_050068.2, forward strand.
TCACTTTTTGAATGCAAGTGCCACCCAGAATCTACCTCAAAGAAACTGCAGAAATAACAGTAATCACACAAACCCAAACACCCTTGCCCCACCCCTTTTCAGAGGCCCTGTCTTGCTCACAGAAGGGTTGGGAGTGTGTGAGGGGCTCTGGGCTGAGCCTGGGGTAGGAGGTTGGGGTGGAGGAGGGGTGCGGGAGGGGGTTCAGGGCTGGGATTGGGGTGCAGGAAGGGTACAGGGTGCAGGCTCCAGCTAGGCGCCACTTACCTCAGGTGAAGCATGACTAAAGCAGGCTCCCTGCCTTCCCTGGCCCTGTGCCACTTCCGGAAGTGACCAGTTCCCCATTCCAGGTCAATGGGAGCTGCAGGGGTGGTGCCTGCAGGTGAGGGCAGTGTGCGAAGACCTCCTCTTCCCCATCCCCACCAGGAGCTGCTGCTGGACATGCCAGCCGCTTCCAGAAGCAGTGGGGGCCAGGACAGGCAGGGAGCCTGCCTTAGCCCCGCTGCGCTGCCGGGCTCTTAGCGGCTGATCTCCAGGTTTGGCTTCAGGAGGGTTGGCAACCCTATCGCTATCGATTGCAGAGCCTCTGACAGTGGTTCTCAGTCTCAGTGAGGCTCCACGATCGAACAATCGGTGACCACTGTAGGGGATGGCAATTAATATGTTCTTTTGAAAGCTGGATCTTTCCTTAATACGAAGGAATGCTTTGGTTTCTTAAGCATATGGGTGTGGGATTTAGAATAAGGAATTTGGAGACGATAATAGCACCTGTATTTAATTACTGAAAGAAATAAGCAGTGGATGGCCTAGTTTCAAAATGTTGGCTGCTGTGTGGGTACCTGATTCAGGAGCTTACTCTTCTTCCCATCTGCTTTACCCCTCACATCTTCCATGTGAGAGCTGATACCATTTTGATGTGAAGGCTGCATGCTTAGTCTACTGGGGATGGCTACTGCCCATACTGCTTTCCTACTTACTGTACAACACCAACCAGTCAGTCCATGGAGTAATGTTTCTAGTACCTTCAAAAGAGATGACATGTTTTCATCCCCAGCACCGAACCACCATCTTTTTTATTGTCAGAGGGAAATGTTGACCAAACTTTGGGTTAACGTGGTTAGTGAAAGAGAGAAAATGGTTGGGGAAATGGGTTAAGAATGAAGGCAAAAATGGCAGATGTTCTGATGACTTAAGGATGACACTGTCAAGAAAAGTGGAAGCATGAATAAAATAATTGCACCTTACATTTATTAACTAATAGTTCTCTTTTTTACTCTAGGAGTCAATTAGATATTAACAATAAGAAGAATGTAGCTGATTCTATCCGTGATGAATATGCTTTTCTTCAAAAGAAGTATCCATCTCTAGCCAACCGAAATGGAACCAAGTATCTCGCTAGGACACTTAACAGGTACCACAGATTAGAATCATAGAATATCAGGGTTGGAAGGGACCTCAGGAGGTCATCTAGTCCAACCCCCTGCTCAAAGCAGGACCAATCCCCAGTTTTTGCCCCAGATCCCTAAATGGCCCTCTCAAGGATTGAACTCACTACTCTGGGTTTAGCAGGCCAATGCTCAAACCACTGAGCTATCTCTCCCCCACAGTGATTAATTGTCATGCAAAAAGTAAATGACAAATAAAAAGATTTAAAAAATAAGTGTGCTGGTAACACACAATGAATGTTTTAAAAATTATTTGCAAAAAGAAAAGGAATACAGACTAACACGGCTGCTACTCTGAAACCTGTCATTAAAAATTATTTTTATCTTTAGCATCCCTTAAGTACTACTGCTGTACAGTGAAACATTAGGAAGTCTCCCTTTGAAATTTTAAACAAAATTTAGTATCTGTGGTTACTGTACTTTCTTAGCAAACATCATCTTTTTGTTCTACAAGAATATATTTGTTTGATCATAATTGTTTATATTTTAAGTTGTGCTGGAGATAATGAAGTTTGAAGAAGATTTCTTCCCTTTTCTAACAGAAGAATTTATACTTTCTCTATTTTTAGGTTACTAATGCATCATATCAGAGATTGCTTGCCAGAACTGAAAACCAGAATAAATGTGTTAGCTGCTCAATATCAGTCTCTGTTGAACAGCTACGGGGAACCCGTAGAGGACAAGAGTGCCACTTTATTGCAGCTGATTACCAAGTTTGCCACTGAATATTGCAACACCATTGAAGGAACTGCAAAATATATAGAAACTTCTGAGCTGTAAGTATAATTGTTTATTTATAGAATCTAGATTGTGATAATTGGCATGAAACACTGGATCACATTACTTTAAAACGACAGTAGTAGTAGTAAAAGCAAATCATAATATATTTAAAAATTTTACACTCTAATAATGTTAACTTTAAAATATTCAGTGTGTTTAGGCACAGAAAAACCTTTCAGTTAATATTTTCTCCTCTTCCTCATTTGTAACCTCAATCTTAATTTTGTTTTTTTAGATGTGGTGGAGCTAGAATCTGCTACATTTTTCATGAGACATTTGGACGAACCTTAGAATCTGTTGATCCACTAGGTGGCCTTAATACTATAGATATTTTGACTGCTATTCGAAATGCTACAGTGAGTATTATCTTAGGTTTCTTAAGGTTTTTGCTTGTTGGATCTGAAATGGGATTTTAAAAAATCTTGTCTGGATTCATGTCTGTTGTATTATGAAATTAAGGTTTTGCTTAAAGCAGGAATTCTTTATTTTGTGTGAAGAAAACAATATATCCTCCCCACATTTTCTGAGACCATACAAGTTAAATTAATTTTTACTGAAGTTAATTAAAACCAGGTCCTTCAAGAAATGTAAAGGTGTCAGTCTTTTCTTGGTCTCAAGTAATCTTAACAGTGGAATAACGCATGTACTTCAAACTTCCCTAATAGTTATAAAAATAATCAGTCTTGTGCATACTTTATAAAGCAAAGAATCTAGACTGGAATTAAGATAAGATTGATTGGTTCTCTCATGACTATGATTATTTAGGCTACAGACAGGCTCAGGTCAACAACTCAGGCAACTCTTGAGTGGGGCCATTGTGGCATCAGAGGTAACTCAACCACTCACCACCTTTACTCTACAGCTAATTTGCATGCAGCAATTCTATGGGGAAGACTGGACGACATCAGTCGAGTTCTCACTGATAGAATATTTGATACAACGGACACTGGTCTTTAAAGGTTCAATGGTCACATAATAGCTTTGACATCCCCAAATACTTGAAAGGTGCCCCGTAGCAACTCCTTTACCAGAGGAACTGAGGTATGAGTGCAGGGAAGAGACCTTAAAGCACAGAGGTGTTGGGAGTTGGGGACTGGGTTCTCTCTGTTTCCCCCTTCATAGTACAATTCTCACTAATCTACCCTCTGAACCTATAAATCAACTGCAGATTGAGGGCTAGATTCATCATTGGATGTTTTTTGTGCAGCGTTTGTGTACTAGTGAGCTTCTCCTTTAAAGTGAAAATGGGTTTATATTGCTTTGGATACTTATAACATCTTCCCTGTGCTGTTTTGGGGTGGTTCTGTGGTTTTTTTTTTTAACCCTTAGGTTACTGGTGCATACTCTCAACCTTACCTTCATCTGAATATAATATTTTGGTGTGGGAATAACATGATTTAATTTTGGGATTCATCAGCTAATGCCCCTTTAGGGTTCATTCAGCACCTAGCACACTTTGGATGCTATTATCATACAAAAAAGATCTGTCCTTTTCTTCCCTTTTTCGACTAGGGTCCCCGACCTGCCTTGTTCGTGCCTGAGGTTTCATTTGAATTGTTGGTGAAGAGGCAAATCAAACGTTTAGAGGAACCCAGCTTGCGCTGTGTGGAGTTGGTTCATGAGGAAATGCAGAGGATTATCCAACATTGTAGCAATTACAGTACACAGGTAAAAGCAGAAGTTGACTACTAAGTTTAGAAATGTGTACAGGTATTTTTTAGAAATATCATTAACTCTTAAGATCTGGCTTCAGTGCATTGCGACTTGTCTAACAGTATTGAGCAACCTCTTTTATGGTAAAAATTCAGTATCCACATTATATACCCCCCCCCCTCCAAAAAAAAAGTCAGTTACTCTGTCAGTGTACATAAAAATCATTCGTGAACTTGTGTAAACAGCCTTGTGAAAGTGTGTTCTGTGGGAAATGTGCAAAGCATCTTATTCATAAAGTCAGACTGTCATGGTGGTAAGTATTCATTGTTGGCCTAATAAGGCAGTAATGGATTTTGGCATAAAGTTCAGATGCTCTAGTTTTGATAGAAGAGATGCACATATGGTACTATTATTGAATGCCAAAAGTTAATATAATGGTTGAGATTGTTTAGACTGTGATTTTAAATGCGGTAGTCTGAAAATTCAGAGTTGTCATTCCCCACACTAGACATAATTCTATATTCTTGTAGCCCTGCAAACATTGATTCTCAGGCTTTGCAGTCCTTGTGAAAATGCCGTTTTCATCTCACTGATAGCTCAGAATGAGCATAGCTTTTATCTTCTTGCCCTCCACATATATCTATGCTGAATGTGTTGAAGAAACTTTATTGGAAAACTTTACAGTGTTGCTTTCAAAGACTCTCTTATTCCCTTAGAAAAAAGTTTAAATGGTTAGCAATGTGTAAGACACTTCCTGTTTTCAGTATTTTGTAATCTGTTAATGAAGTAAGTTAAGTACACTTTTAAATAATTTATTAAGCAACAAATTGCTGATCACTAGAAACTCATGCTGTTGTGGCTTCAGAAAAATCTCCTGCTTACTAGGTCTCTTAACCTTGATAGGTTAGTCGATGTGTTGAAATTTCTCATATTCTGAATTAACACAACACCAAGGAAGGACTGAGACTTGCAGAAAAGTGCCTAATTAAGAATAACTATTCTTCCTCCCTCTTTTATTGCGGCTTATGAGAGAAGGCACAGCAGATTTGTATGGGAGATAGGAAGGAACTTGGAGGCACAATCAGTTCAGTGGTAGGAATCAGTGTATTATTTTTGGATGAGACATAAGCAAGGTCCAAACTACTGTGCATGTGGCTATAAAATCTCCTCACAGCGCTATTCATTAATGGAAGTGTTAACCCCAGCATCTTGGTATGTCCCGGTTGGGTGCTTTATTCTGCCTGTCTACATTTCTCACCAATTTTAATTGGATACTGTAAACTCTGGTAACTTCAACATCCTAAATTGTCTGCATATAACACTGGTTTTAATTTATATTGGGGGAGACTTTCAAACGCACAAATTGTAGTTAGGTGACTGCCATTTTTGTCTTTGAAAGTCTCCCCCAAATGTGCCTAGTGGGACAACAAAATCAAGCTGTAGCTACAAAAATTATAAATGATAATAGTTCATTCCCTGCTGTTAACTCTTATTGCTCACTGACTCAGTATTAACCTTGCTTTTGATTGAAATCAACAAGAACTGTAATCGCAATTCCAACTTTAAGGGCAATTTAAGTTGTTGGGTTTAGTGTATGGGTGCTGGGTGGTGTTGGTGGCCATTAATATAAAGGGGGTCAGACTAGATGGTCTGGTGGTCACTTCTGGCATTAGACTTTGACTCTATTACATTGCTTTTCCTCCTTGTATTCTAGGAATTGCTAAGGTTTCCCAAACTACATGATGCCATAGTTGAAGTAGTGACCTGTCTTCTGCGTAAGAGGCTACCTGTTACAAATGAAATGGTAATTAGTGTTGTTGTTACTTACCACCTTGTATTCCATTCCTGCTTGCTAGCAAACCATTGTTTCTATTGGTGGTGTCCTTTCTTAGTGCTTTTGTTTACCATATAATCTTAGTTTCAAAAACATTAGACTAAACCAAAATATTCAAAAATAGAAGCTAAAGCCATATTTAGGCACCTAACTTTAAGTTCCTGATTTTGAATACCTTGGCCTAATTTAAAAAAAAATAAAATAAAATCCCTCTCCCCTCCAAAAAAGTTTTACCTAGAATTCATATTTTAAACCTCTTAGCCTTCTCTTATATTTTCTTGCTAACATGGAAGCTGTGTTTTATCAGACTCAGAGATGCACAAAAATACGTTAACTAAACTTACTCACTTCACTTTAGTATGCAGACACGCTGCTGCTGTGGAGTGCTAATATAGCAATTACCACCATACATCTGATTAGAGAAATGAAAATTCATTTTCTAACTTCAAACTAGTCAAAGCTTGGAGAATGTTAATGTTAAAGACTGGTTTCTTTTTGAGATTTTAAAGCAGTTCTTTGTCTAAGAGGAGGGTATTTAAGTCAGTGTAGTTAGCTATGTATGTCTAATGGCATCAGGGTCTCTTTCTCTTCCTTGCTGCTTTTTTTGTAATTTTTTCTGAAGAAATATCAAGAAGTATAGCTTGAGGTAGGAAGGAGAACGGAGAAGCAGAATCAAATCAATTGAATGAGAAATTGAAGTAGTAATTGCTGTCTGAGTTGGTATACTGTTTGACCAATACAAAGCTCCAACTTCTAAACTTCTTTTCTCTTCATAGAATCAGAGACTATCAGGGTTGGAAGGGACCTCAGGAGGTCATCTAGTCCAACCCCCTGCTCAAAGCAGGACCAATCCCCAACTAAATCATCCCAGCCAGGGCTTTGTCAACCCTGACCTTAAAAACCTCAAAGGAAGGAGATTTCACCACCTCCCTAGGTAACGCATTCCAGTGCTTCGCCACCCTCCTAGTGAGATAGTTTTTCCTAATATCCAACCTAAACCTCCCCCACTTCAACTTGAGACCATTACTCCTTGTTCTGTCATCTGCTGCCACTGAGAACAGTGTAGATCCATCCTCTTTGGAACCCCCTTTCAGGTAGTTGAAAGCAGCTATCATATCCCCCCCTCATTCTTCTCTTCGGCAGACTAAGCAATCCCAGTTCCCTCAGCCTCTCCTCATAAGTCATGTGCTCCAGCCCCCTAATTATTTTTGTTGCCCTCCCCTGGATGCTTTCCAATTTTTCCATATCCTTCTTGTAGTGTGGGGCCCAAAACTGGACACATTACTCCAGATGAGGCCTCACCAATGTTGAATAGAGGGGAACGATCATGTCCCTCGATCTGCTGGCAGTGCCCCTACTTATACAGCCCAAAATGCTGTTAGCCTTCTTGGACTCTGCACTCCTCCTTGTTGAACCTCATCAGATTTCTTTTGGCACAATCCTCCAATTTGTCTAGGTCCCTCTATATCCTATCCTGACCCTCCAGTGTATCTACCACTCCTCCCAGTTCAGTGTCATCTGCAAACTTGCTGAGGGTGCAGTCCATGCCATCCTCCAGATCATTAATGAAGATGTTCAACAAAACCAGCTCCAGGACAGACCCTTGGGGCACTCCGCTTGATACCGGCTGCCAACTAGACATGAAGCCCTTGATGACTACCCGTTGAGCCCGACGATCTAGCCAGCTTTCTATCCACCTTATAGTCCATTCATCCAGCCCATACTTCTTTAACTTTCTGGCAAGAATACTGTGGGAGACCGTATCAAAAGCTTTGCTAAAGTCAAGGAATAACACATCCACCACTTTCCCCTCATCCACAGAGCCAGTTATCTCATCATAGAAGGCAATTAGATTAGACAGGCATGACTTGCCCTTCGTGAATCCATGCTGACTGTTCCTGTTCACTTTCCTCTCCTCGAAGTGCTTCCAAATTGATTCCTTGAGGACCTGCTCCATGATTTTTCCGGGTCTGAGGTGAGGCTGACTAGCCTATAGTTCCCCGGATCCTCCTCCTTCCCTTTTTTAAAGATGAGCACTACATTAGCCTCTTTTCAGTCGTCCAGGACCTCCCCCGATTGCCATGAGTTTTCGAAGAGAATGGCCAATGGCTCTGCAATCACAACCGCCAACTCCTTTAGCCCTCAGATGCAGTGCATCCGGCCCCATGGACTTGTGCTCGTCCAGTTTTTCTAAATAGTCCTGAACCACTTCTTTCCCCACAGAGGGCTGGTCACCTCCTCCCCATGCTGTGCTGCTCATTGTAGTAGTCTGGGAGCTGACCTTGTTCGTGAAGACAGGCAAAAAAAGCATTGAGTACATTAGCTTTTTCCACATCCTCTGTCACTAGGTTGCCTCCGTCATTCAGTAAGGGGCCCACACTTTCCTTGACTTTCTTCTTGTTGCTAACATACCTGAAGAAACCCTTCTTGTTACTCTTAACATCTCTTGCTAGCTGCAACTCCAAGTGTGATTTGGCCTTCCTGATTTCACTCCTGCATGCCTGAGCAATATTTTTATATTCCTCCCTGGTCATTTGTCCAATCTTCTAGTTCTTGTAAGCTTCTTTTTTGCTCTTGACATAGCCACAGCAGTTGCCTTATTTTCCTGTTCCTAAAAGTGAGCAGAAATATGTCCGTTCTGCAGGGAGTGATCTCCTTTACTGAATTATAGTGCCAAAGCTAAATGTGGTACTGTGCTGTTACAAATAACTGTTTTATCATTTATACAAATCTAAACAGGTGTTTGGGTAATTCAGCTCTAAATAAATGTTAGGAATTGACAGACATTTTTGTGCTAAAGACAGCCTGTTTAATCTTATTCTCTTGTACAACTGTGTGTTCCCTCTTCTTGATTTACAGAATTGTATAAATATTTATTAATAATTGGAATTATTAATATTGATATGGGAAATCACCAAACACAAATTTAATCATAAATTCCTTTATTAATTCCACAGGCCAAATAATATTTATGCAGTTGCTCTAAACATGTCTAACAGCCTAACAATAAGCAGTTACTACATCCAATACAGTAACAATATTTATAAACTTGTGATCAGTATACTTACAAATAGGCTACACCTAGGGATGACCATCACACTCTGGTATGCTCCAGCATGATCAGGTAGGGTCTGACAAAGAACTCCCAGATTCATGGCCGCCTTTATATTCTCCAGCTAATTTGCTAGCTTTAGCAAAAACCTAGTTTGAAGCAGTTTCTCCTTGCTACTTTCCATCCTTCAAGGCCTTTTCTCTTCCCTTCCCCCCCATCCTTTCTTGCACAGCAGAACAGTGGGAAGGTGCGGGTTTGTTTCTTTTGAGACAATTTCCCTTTGTCTTGTTACTGCAGCACTTTTATTCTATTTGTTACTTTTCAAACCATACATCCTTTCCTAACACTACTACTTATTCTCACGGCCTTCACTTACTTGCTGATTAGGGCCCATTCCCTACTGGCACAAACTAAAATGAATGGTATTTTGTTAACCAAACTTAGGCTAACTAATTGTGTTTTTATTATCCTACGATAAATGTAAAAGATAATGCTTGGGTTGGCTTGGATTCGATTTTGTAATTTCATTTCATTGCTTAAACTTAAATATAATGGCAGTTTTGACTGATCAAGCTTCACAATAAAGAGTGATGTAGTCAGTGCTAATGTACAAAACCCTGTTGGGCTGTTGCACCACTGAATGGCATCAGCAACTCTGGGACAGTCTCTCAGATTACTGATTCAAATGTGGCGCAGATTGCATGTGATTGAAAGTTCCTATATGGCAGCTGTTAGGTGGACAGTATGAAATGAGCTGGGACTTAGTCCAATTCCTAGTGGGCAGATGTCTGCCTGAAAGTGCCATCAAGAGTGCCAGTTTGTGGGGAGCGGGGGATTCGTTACAGGGAAAAGATTAAATATGTCATGATCCGTGTTCCCTCTAATTTTTCCCACCCATATGCGGAATGAATTTTATTACGTGCAGCAATATGGAAGTGATGTGTGGGAAGTGGCTCAGGGCTGGGGGGTATGGGCTCCGTCTGGGGGGTGAGGCCAGGGATGAGGGGCTCAGGGCTTGGGGCAGAGGGTTGGGGTACAGGGATGTGAGGGCTCTGGCTAGGGGTGTGGGCTCTGGGGTGGGGCCAGGGATGAGGGGCTTAGGGCTGGGGCAGAGGATTGGGGTGAGAGCTCTAGGGTGGGGCTGGGAATGAGAGGTTTGGGGTGCAGGAGGGTGCTCAGGGGTTATGGTGGGAGAGAGGACTCCCCCCAGCTCTTTCCTCGCTGCAGCAACTCTGGGGTTGGGGCTGCAGGATAGGCGCCCTGACCCCAGCAGGCCTGGGCTAGGGGAGGGCTGCCCCGGCCATGCCAGGGACCGGGATGCCCGGGCCACACTGCAGCAGAGCTGGGTCCCGGGGAGGGGCACCGTGGCAGGTTGGGGGCCAGGCTAGGTGGGAGCCGGGAGGGGGCACCCCTCCCCCGACTGCGGCAAGTCCCCAGGAGGGTTCCTTGAGCACCTGTGTGGCGCTAAATACGCTGCTGCACGGCCGCGCTGCTTACAGGGAACTTGGGTTACGATGGATGAATTACCTTCTTGCCCTAAGAATTTGTCCTTTTGGGTCAGAAATGAAATGCAACCGCAGGGCAGCGTGGGCAAAACCTGTGCTGTGGGTGTTTATACAGTACTGTGGATAATTAGACTGCAGTTTCTAGGGTTGCCAGTCCAACATGGTTTCCTAGCAATAAATAAAACTCATAAAATCTTAACTATGAATGACTTTTCTCCCTGTAGGTTCATAATTTGGTGGCCATTGAGTTAGCTTATATCAACACTAAACACCCAGACTTTGCTGATGCCTGTGGGCTAATAAACAACAACATAGAGGTAAGGAAAACAGCCTTTTTAGCAATGCTCTGATTATTTAGAAGGGATTTTAAGTTGAATCTTTTTTTTTTTTTTTTTTTTTTTTTTTAAATCTGAGCATAAACTGACCTGTGCCTTTATATACTTGATGTGAAAACCTTTATGATTACAGCCCATAAATATAAACTTAAGATCATTGCTTATATGTTCCTCTGGAGCATGTTTGTCAAAGCATCGCATATTCTTTCTTAAAATAGTATGTTTTTAAAATACGCAAAGCAAAATAAACTCTGATAATACATTGTAAATACTAATTCCATGCATTTCAAAACAAAACTAATTGACAAGACGCAAACTGCACAGAACAAAGACCAATGCTAACTAATGTACATTGTTTAGCACAAGTGATTGGCATTTTTCTCCCCTAAATATCACTCTTTCTGAGAGAGAAAATAGCCTTATAGATGTTGAGAACTGACCACTTCTCCCTACCCTAACATTCATTTCTTCTCTTACTTCTCCAACCACATCTCTCACTGACCATTGACTTCTTATAGTCTCATCTTGTCTCTTACGTTTTGATGCTCTTTATTATTTATTTTGTGTTATATAAATGGTAAGCTGGTTTGGGGGCAAGTCTTTTACCTATGGCCCCAATTCTGCCATCAGATTTGCGCAGGTGGACTCCCATTGACTTAGTGTGGGAACAAAGTCTGTCTGTGATGATCCAATTGCAGGGATGAGGACTTGTAAGTGCATGTAAACTTCTGTGGCATCTTATACAAATTCTGAATAGCATACAATACCCCCTTTTCTAACATTTTCCTAAAAGAAATACTGGGTCTGAAATCTTTTTTCTTTTAAGTTTGTAATGTTTTGTCCTTACTAGTGAGAAATCTATTCTTAATCACCAGAAAAGTCCAATCTTTCCCCTTATTCACCTTGACTTGCTTCAACTGCTACTTTGTTCTATAGCTAGTGCAAGTTCTCTCCTTTTCCCCCTGTCTTTTGGATCAGTAATTATCAACCTGACCATGCTGCTAAAGAAGTAGTCAGTTCTTTATGGATATTATTTCATAAACACACTTCTTAATGAAGACTATAGGGAATCCATCCTGATCCAAGCTGTATCTTGATTTTTAAGGGCTGTGGCTTAGAAGCTCAATTTCTTGAGTGTACTGCAAAGATCTGTGCCTTGAATACTTTGTTCAGTTCACGTTTTATATTCCACATTAGATCTGGCCGCCTAATCCTTCAAAACTGTCTTGTTCACCTAACAGGTTTTGATTTAAAACATCATAGTGTGGGATACAAGCTACTTAGCGATAAATATGAGACATGTTGCTAGCATCAATCTCTACAATTTATGTGCTTATCCCTGAAGCAATAAAGCTTGACACAGAGTGATTCATAATCAAGGTTTTTGCTGGCTTTTTTTAAAGGAGCAAAGGCGTAACAGGTTAGCCCGAGAATTGCCTTCTTCTGTGCCACGAGACAAGGTGAGTGAATATTGATTTAAAAAAAAAATTGTTAAATGCACCATTTTTGATCCAAAGCGTGAGAACTGTATCATACACTTATGGTGCATGAGCATCTTGGTAAGTAGGTGAGATTTAATGTATTTGCAAGTGTTAAAGAAAAAGTGGGTCATAACTTGTATGCTTAAATGTGACTTGAGAGACAATCTGGAGATTTTAATCCATCCCTATAGTGTAGTGGTGGTGGTTTTTTTTTTTTTTTAAAAGAGATCTGAAAGCCAACATGATGATTCAAACTCTTAGAGCCACTTTTAGAGCTACAGTTGAGAATGCAGCATTTTATTCTCTGGAAGAAGAAAATTTAAGCTGTAGCATGAGTTTATTCTTGGGTTTAGACATAGATCCTATCTATTCAGTTTCAACTTTTTGACCAGTACTTTTACGTTCTGCTCTTTCAACTGTATCCATCAGCTCGTTCAGGTTTGCAAGGTTCTAAGAATAAGTTGAGTAATTGGTACACATGAGGCAGCACTAAGTGACATAGAAAAGTGCACTTAGTTGTTCAAATGGGCAGTCTGTCATTATTTTAGAGTATTTCATGCACTCTGTTGTTTGAAATTATTATAAGCCCAGATTGGTGCAAAACATCTTTTTCATGAGTCTCCAAAATACCGTTTAAGCTTTGCATGAGTTGTTGCAATTTGTAATGTAAAAAACAGTTAATGAACCAAACTTTAAAAAAAGTGAGAGAAGCTTTCAAAATATATCCAGTATTAGTTTATAGGATCAACCTAAGATCTGTGTGAACCAGTTGAGGATGTTAAGCAGCAGTACAGAGCTTGTTTTGAATGCTGTTTGATCATGCCCATTACATCATGCTTTTCTCCGATTTCATTGCACAGTCAAATTTAAATCTGCAACATGGGAATTGGCGGTGGTTTTGAGGCCAAACAAGCCAGAGATGTTTAATTTTTAATTGGCTGCTTTTTAAGGCCTTTGGGATTCTTCTCCTGTTCATGCAGGGCTGCTTGTAAATCTACAAGTTAAAAATGTCTTTCTGGATAGCTAAAGGTGTTAGTAGAGAACAATGCATGAATGTATTAGGCACATTCAGTGTCTGCCCTTAGTTGATTTTTTTTTCTGCATTTCTTACCTTCTTTAGTCTACTAAACCTGCAGGTGCATTGACACCTGCCTCCCAGGAGACCTCTACTGCTGCTTCTGCTGAGGCTGATGGCAAGGTCTGTCCTGATTCTTCCTATTAGCACTGCATGCTCATTCCTGTTGTGGTGCACCTTGGACAGTACAAAAAGTAGCTCACATGCATTGTGTTTTGTCATTGACGCAGTGTCCTGTGTCTCAGATCATGTGTCCTGTAGTGCTGAGGTTGCCTAGCATTAGTCACATTCATTAGATTGTACAGGGCAGGTAATGTGTGAGCTACACTTGGAGAGAAATTTCATTGCTTTCAGTATCTGCGTATTTGTTTGCAGTGAATTGTGGTGCGAATGTGCAGAGCCATAATTTGCAGGAAATTGTTTCATCAAAATAGTCTATTCAACTTCCATACTGTAAGCCAACATTTTAAGCGTGTTTGTCAAATTACGTGTTTTAATAAGTCTTAAGGTTTAATGGAAGAAAGCAGAAGATAAAATAAAAATGTGAGTCTCCTGCTGCCTTCAGGGAATCTCTCTAGGCTCTGTTCTAACTGAACCCCCTTTTTGTCATCTTAAAAATAATCCCTGCTAACCAACTTATTTGTATCTGTACAATACATCCTGCAATGGCTCTTTAACATTTCAGCTCCAGTGTACTGCCTGTTTTGTTAAATTCACTGCACACTTGTGTGAAAAGCCTTTTTTTTCTAGTCATTTTTATTTTACAGGCAGAAACATTTGCTGTTGAATATTTATATCACAGGAGCACCTAGAGGCTTCATGCCCCATTGTGCTAGGTGATGCATGTATATATGCAAAGACATTGTCGTGTCTTGTCCTCCTCCTCTCCCACCCCCACCGATTAAGGAGTTAGAACCTAAAATAAATGCTAGTTGAAACTGGAGTTTTATCTGTACACTGTAGCAAGTGATTTAGGGGATCTAATCCACTCAAGTCACCTAAACAAAAGCTGAAAACTGCTCTTCTTACACTAGGCTTTGTGTACTAGTGATGGTGTGTTCCTTAGGCATTATGACAGCAGGATTGGTTGCAGGGGAACTGCTGAATTCTAGTATGTTCCTGTTCACTGTATAAAATTTGTATTTGTAAGTTTGATAAGGCTATGTGCTAATCTTAATACTCTTTCTCAGTTTGTTTAACAGAATGTAGTCTTTGAAATTGTTTCTGGAATATTTTGGACAGTGATATGTGACTGATTCTGTGCTGAACGGGTATGGGGTGCGTTTAGAGATCACTATTATGGAGCAGTATTCTGTGGCTTAGCACCTAACCTGATAGGAAAGTCATTTTTGGCAGAAATCCTACCACTAGCAGAAAATGTAATGAGCCACCTTAAGTCTTGTTCTGTCTTAATGTCTCCTGTTTTGTTAGCAGTTAAGATTACAACTGTAAAAATTCAAATCAGTGTGTTTTATGTACATTAACAGTTGTGTTTAAAAAAAATCCCCCAAACACATGTTTGAATCAGACAGCTGAGTTGGTCAGATATAAAATTGGGTTGTCTTTTGATTAGATTGATTCATCATTAACTCATTAACTTGTTGAGTATATATGCCATCTTTATTTTTTTTCCTTGTAGTTCCCTTTTGATCCATGGCAAGCTTTGGTAATTAATTTTTTTTAATCATGAGCACAGTAGGTGGGATTTGGCTTGTTTTCCATATGCACTTGAAACAAGATATAAGAAGTATTTCAAGGTTGTCAGTGATTCAGCTATGAGATTTAAATTTATATCTCTTCGCAGACAGTAATCGCTTTGTCAAAGGTATATGAGCAGAATAAAATTGATGGTAGGGTTATAGAGTGGTGCAGGATGGATGATCAGGTTCTGTGAATACGGGAGCATCTAGCAATGTAGACTTCCAACTAACAGCCTTCAAAGTAATATAACAGTATCACCTACTAATACTTTTTCATCCAGCATCCCTAATGTGCACCCCAGAGTGGGTGTTACATTCTTTCACTGGGAGATGAAGAAGAACAGCGTGCTGTCCTTTCTCTGTAAGGGAAGCTGTGCTTGCTGAGAGTGCCAGTTCTTTCCTGTCTCCCAGTGGATGGAGATTTCCTTTTGTTTTACTGATCTGGATTATTTAATTTTGTCTCGTGTCACATTGTATGCCAGCTCTTGCACAAGGAAGGGCTGGGCAGTTGGTCCCTTGGAGACAGATCCCTAAAGCTTTGTGGCACACATACAAGCTTTTAATACCTGGGAACCTGAATGCATGGGGTTTTACAGCTGTTATTGTAAGGGACTGTTCTTGCTTCTACTTGAATTGAGGCACTAGAGAAAATCTGTTCGATAGTTTCAAGCCCTTCAGAGTTGTTGCATAGAAATATACTTAACGAACCAAATGTGTTCAACAAAAGCGCTCCTTTGAGTTTTCATAGGTGCCTACTACTACAAGATAGAGGGTAACATTTTCCAAACTGCCTGAATGATTTAGGAGCCTAATTCCCATTTTCAAAATGAACTAGGTACTTAAGAGCCTAAGGCTGATCTACATGGGAAATCTTAGGCCTTGGCTACACTTGCGAATTACAGCACAATAAAGCCGCCCAGAGCGCTGTCTCTCACTCCCTGTCCACGCTAGCAAGGCATGTAGAGTGCTCTGACTCCATGGCTACAGCGCTGCTGGTACTCCACCTCGGCGAGTGAAATAATGTTTGCTGTGTCCCGCTGGAGCACCGCCATACCAGGGTGGATGCCCTGGCCTTGTATTGCGCTCTGATTGGCCTCCAGAAGGGACCCACAATGCCTGTTCTAGCCACTCTGGTCATCACTTTGAACTCTACTGCCCTGCCCTCAGGTGACCAACCTTCAGACCCGCCCTTTAAATTCTCTGGGAATTTTGAAAATCCCCTTCCTGTTTGCTCAGCCAGGCATGGAGTGCTCTCAGCGAATCTTTCCAGGTGACCATGCCTCGATGTGCCGGGGGATCCCCAGTATGGAGCAATGGTGAGGTGCTGGACCTCATCGGTGTTTGGGGGAAGGAAGCTGTCCAGTCCCAGCTGAGCTCTAGCCGTAGGAATTACGATACCTTTGGGCAGATATCAAGGGACATGATGGAAAGAGGCCATGAGCAGGACGCACTGCAGTGCAGGATAAAAGTGAAGGAGCTGCAGAATGCCTACCAGAAAGCCCATGAGGCAAACTGGCATTCCAGTGGTGCCCCCGTAACCTGCTGTTTTACAAAGAGCTGGAAGCGATACTTGAGGGCGACCCCACCTCCACTCCGAGCACCACCATGGACACCTCAGAGGCCAGTGCAACAAGGCAGGAGGAGGAGGAGTAGCAAAGTGGGAGCGAGGGTGCTCAGGCAGAGGAAGACACCCCAGAATCCCTAGATGCATGCAGCCAGGAACTGTTCTCAAGCCAGGAGAAAGCTAGCCAGTCGCAGTGGCCGGTGCTTGGGGAAGGACAATCACCAGAGGAGGTTCCCGGTAAGCAGCTTTTATTTTGGGAAGGAAGTTATTCGGTGTGGGCTCTTGGGGCAAGGAGGATTAGGACCGCATGCATGCCTAGATGTGGAATAGGGCGTTGATGTGCTCTCTCACATCGCGGTAATCTGCCTCAGTGATCTCTTCAAAGGTCTCAGCCAGAACTTGGGCAATGCGCTTGTGCAGGTTTCTTGGGAGAGCCACTGTGGACCTCGTCCCAGTAAGGATAACGTGTCCGCGCCACTGTGCTGTGAGGGGCGGGGGGACCACTGCTGCACACAAGCAAGCTGCATATGGGCCAGGGCAGAAGCCGCATTGCAGTAGAAGACCCTCCCTTGCTTCCCAGGTCACCCTCAGCAGCAAGATATCTTCCAGGACGAACTTCTGTGGAAAATGTGGGGACAGTGTTCAATGTAGGGGCCCCCTGCTGCTGTTGGCTCTCCCCAAGACACGGAAACCCAGAGGACAGTACAGCCATGAAACAATCAGTCACGCTCAACCCCGTGCTTACTCACCATTTTGGGGCTCCCGTGGGTTATGTGCACTCGCTTTGGGACAAGCAAATTATGCTATTGTGTAGACTATGCTTGCCCTTAAGTACAGAGGAAGCATTGCTCTGTCTGATGTGAACAATGCTGCCTCTGTTAAGTGTTGCATTTTTCCTTTACAGATGCAACCTTGAGATCTCAGTTGTCTGTGTTATCACCGGCCAAAAGACTCCAAAATATCAGAAAGAGGCCACATAAAAGCAAGGAAGACATGTTGCATGAAGTAATGCAGCATTCAAGTAATGAAAATCGAAAAGTGCAGGAGTGGCGGGACCGTGAAAGGAGGATCTGCCAGCAGAATGTGGATTGCCGGCACCAAAGCACAGAGCGGCTGATAAACATAATGGAGCACCAAGCGGACTCTATCCAGGCACTCATAACCATGCAAGCTGAGCACTACCGCGCCTGCCTTTCCCCCCCCCCCCCCCCGGCAGCCCTTGTTCCAAAACTCTTTCCCTTGTGCCCCCATGTCACCTCCAACCCACTTTCCCCAACATCCAGGTTCTTACCGCCACCAGCTGCTTCCAACATCTGTAGCTTCACCACCCAATCCTGAAAACTACAACCCTTACCCACTGCACTCAACCCCCATCACCATGCAGTATAGCCATCCTGAAGTGCAGCACTCATTGCACAGCACTCCAGATGGACATACGCAAATCTGTGATTTTACCATTCACCACCCCACCCCCTTGCCCTTTCTGTTTCCCAAGCAGTTGTGTTTCTTTTCAATAAATGAATTTTCTTTTCAATAAATGGATTTTTTGGCTTTGAAAAGATTCTTTATTATTGCATAAAGTAAAAGATTCCTTAGCCCAGGAAAGAAACAGGCACTGCAAGTCAGCTTAGCAAACACAGATTCCTACTAACATTGGAACCACTGCGCTTCACTCCCATGCAGGGCACCAGACATTACTGGTGGCTTCAGCCTCAAATTGCTGCCTCAAGGCATCCCTAATTCTTGCAGCCCCGCACTGGGCCCCGCTAATATTCCTGGTCTCTGGCTGCTCAAATTCAGCCTCCAGGTGTTGAACCTCCGAGTTCCATGCCTGAGTGAATCGTTCACCCTTCCCTTCATAAATGTTATGGAGGGTACAGCATGCGGATATAACTGCGGGGATGCTGTCAGTGGCCAGGTCGAGCTTCCTATACAGAGCGCGCCAGTGGCCCTTTAAACAGCCAAAAGCACACTCCACAGTCATTCTGCACCGACTCAGCCTGTAGTTGAACCGCTCCTTGCCGCTGTCAAGGCTCCCTGTGTAGGGTTTCATGAGCCACAGCATCAAAGGATAAGGGGGGTCTCCAAGGATCACAATGGGCATTTTGACTTCCCCTACTGTGATCTTCTGGTCTGGGGGAAAAAAGTCCCAGCTTGCAGCTTCCTGAACAGGCCAGTGTTCTGAAAGGTGCATGTGTCATGCACCTTTCCGGGCCAGCCTGTGTTAATGTCTGTGAAACGCCGACGGTGATCCACAAGCGCCTGGAGAACCATAGAGAAATAGCCCTTCCAATTAACATACTCGGAGGCTAGATGGTCTGGTGCCAGAATTGGAATATGCATGTCATCTATCGCCCCTCCGCACTTAGGGAAACCCATTTGTGCAAAGCCATCCACAATGTCCTGCATGTTACCCAGAGTCACAGTTCTTCTGAGCAGGATGCGATTAATGACCCTGCAAACTTGCATCAACACGATTCCAGCGTTCGACTTCCCCACTCCAAACTGGCTAGCGACTGATCGGTAGCTGTCTGGAGCTGCCAGTTTCCTGATTGCAATAGCCACCCACTTCTCCACCATCAGGGCAGCTCTCAATCTCGTGTCTTTGTGCTGCCGGGTGGGGGCAAGCTCCTCACACGGTCCTATGAAAGTGGCTTTTCTCATCTGACAGTTCTGCAGCCACTGCTAGTCATCTCAGACCTGCATGACGATGTGATCCCACCACTCGGTGCTTGTTTCCCGAGCCCAAAAGTGGCATTCCACGGTGGTGAGCATGTCCTTGAATGCCCCAACCAACTCGTGTCGTTTGTGTTACTTTCATCAATATCATCGTTAGAGTCAAAAAGAAAAGGAGTATTTGTGGCACCTCAGAGACTAACAAATTTATTTGAGCATAAGCTTTTGTGAGCTACAGCTCACTTCATCGGATGCATTCGGTGGAAAATACAGTGGGGAGATTTATATACACACCTTACACATCGTTAGAGTCCTCACTGTCACTTTGGATCTTAAGGAGTAACTTGACTGCCAAACGTGATGCGCTGGCGAGAATTCTCAGCATATTCCTTAGCAGTTTGGGCTCCATTCCCGCAGACCAAAAGGGAAGACGGAGTGTGCAGTACAAAAAACATTGAAAGATGGCGCCAAATGTGGACGGAATGCTGGGATTCAAACCGATGGATCACGGAGTGTTGGGACAGGACCCAGAATGCCCCGCACCCCCTGTCCCCTTCCCATAAGCCACGGTGCCAGAATGGGGAGAGGTGCTCTGTGGGATAGCTGCCCATAATGCATCACTCCCAATGCTGCTGCAAATGTGGCCACTCCAGTGCGCTGTCAGCTGTCAGTGTGGACACACTGCAGCTTCCCCTGCTGTGCTGTCCAAAGGCGGGTTTAACTCGCAGCACTCTACATCTGCAAGTGTAGCCATGCCCTTAAAGTGCTATAAGAGAGAATGTGAGTTTAAGGCTCGATAGCTATACTAGTGTAACTCCCCCATGGACACTCCTATTCAGAATTCTGGGGTCGCTTATGTTACTGAGAGTAGTTTAAGCTAAAACCAAAGAAGAATATCCAGGCAGGGTAATTATACCAGTATAACTATGGTTCTTCAACTATAATAATACCTTAATATATTGGAAAAACTCCTATGTACACAAGCCCAAGTCTCGGAGCCTTTTTTTGTGGGATTTAGGCTCTGAAGTGCCTAATTCACTTTTAAAATTCGGATGTAGACTATTATGCATATTTGAAAAATTGTACTCCGTTTGTTTACTCTGACACTACTCAATATTGTCACATTGAATTGAACGTGTCCCCCGTAATCCATCATCCAAGATGAAACTTGGAGGGAGTGAAAAGTTGTTGGAAGCAAAGAATGAAATGAAGGAAGGGGCTGTACACTCAAAGTTGCAACTATTGCCAGTGAGCCACATGTGATCGTTCGTTGGTGATAGTAGTAAGCTTCACAGGAGACTGCTTTGCAGTGCCTGACTTTTGGCTGACCAATATTTCTTTGCATTGTCTTGTTTCTGCAGGCTGCTCCTGGGGTGGGAGATGTGACTCAAGAACCCGGAACAGGCAATTGGAGAGGAATGCTGAAACCCTCAAAAGCTGAAGAGCTATTAATGGAGGAAAAATCTAAACCAGTTACAGTCCTACCTGCCAGTCCACAAAAAGGCCATGCTGTAAACCTGTTGGATGTGGTGAGTTGTGAAAGAGATGATACAGCAGCACCTCTCCTGATTAGCTCCGGCACAGGAAACAGGATTTTAATCTGTATTAATTCTGTACCTGTAGAATATGAATATTATTGGTATATGGACAGGTAGGTACTTTCTGAGGTCCTCTTCCATTAACACTTCCTTTCCCTGTAGTTCATGTAACAGAACTGGGGGAACCTGACTTACTTTCACACCCATCTAAATGAAGGGATTATTTGCCTACTTCATTAATGCTATAAAAAGATTAATCTCTTGTCAGAGTAGCAAAATTGCCCTAGACTTCAGCAGGATCAAGTGGACAGTCACTTTCACTGTCAGTAACCATGAGTAAAACCTAAAGTCACTTGATTAAATTAAATCACTGCTGCCTTTTTCTCTGAGAGGTTGTTTTCTTGAGAATTTCCTGTCCTTTGTACTACCTCTCAGCTCAGTTTCAGAGCTCACGTTTTTGACTTGTCAAAATAGCTGTAGTTCTGTTTTGGGGAGAGTAAACACTTGTTGCAAGACCAGTTAGAATCAAGCTGAAAGATGAATGGAGTATCCACTCTGCCATCCAAAGTAGATAGTGTTTTAAGTAAAATCAACCTGTAAACATTTAAATAAGTTTGTCTTTATTTTTTCCTGTAGCCTGTACCTGTTGCACGCAGACTCTCTGCCCGTGAGCAACGAGACTGCGAAGTGATTGAACGACTTATCAAATCCTACTTCCTTATTGTCAGGAAGAACATTCAGGACAGGTAATAGCTTGTGAAACTTTGCGTGATATTGCCATGTCATTTGTTGCTGAATATAACCGTGCGTTTATATTGCTTTATCTCTCTAGGCAGAGTTTAGTAGCTCTACAAGGAGGAGCTATGAAATTTGATTCCTTATAAAATTGAAGTCCACTTGATAGGCAAAAAGAGCACACTTTTTCAAAGCCTCCAATAATAGTTCTTCTTTTTGAGTACTCTGTTGTATTGCACTTTAAACTTCATTTATTTTTAAAGAGAATGTCTGCTTTTGTATAGGATACTGCAATCTGTATTCATGGATTGGGGCAAATAATTGGCATGCATCCAAGGTCCAGTCAAGCAGTCAAAGGACTTAGCTTTGCAGCCACCAGCCTTCCTTCTGAGGAGGCTCGTATAGAATTCTTTTGACTAGTGTGTTCCAATTCTCAGCCATAAGGCTGGAGGTAGTAAAGCCAAAGCATGCTGCCTCTGCTGCGTAGACTGTCTTTAAAGTTGCTGTGGCCCAGTTTTGTGGTGGTTTTTGCTAAGAAGAATGAAGCAAAGAAGAGACTAATGGTTTTATTACTGAAGGCTTTACAGAAAAGTCAGCAATTTATCCCTTTTTTTAATAGGCAAAGTAAAAGAATTCTATAAGTTGGAGCTTAGATCAGGTTGTCTAACCCACACAATGATAATTGCAAGAGTGTTCTCCAGTATTTAATTTTAAATGACTCAAATGGTGTTTCCCTCATTTTCCATTGCAGTGCTACCCAAAAGTCCTTTTACTTCAGATGTTCAACCTTAATTTACCTCTACTTCACTTTCTCCTAGTACTCCAAGTTATATACCCTCTTATGCTCCCCTAAATAATTTTTCTCTCTTCTTCATGCACTTTTTTCCCCCCATAGGCTCACATACTGTGTGTGTCCTGGCTGTTTACTTTTGCACTGTGTAACTTTACAACACTTAAGAGCTTCTATGTGTTCCCATGCAAAGATGTCTTAGGAATTGGCCATTGAAAAGAGCACTGTATGCCTTGCATCTCAAGTGTAGTTGCAGAGTTAACTCAGGCTCTTATTGGATGTTTCCCCAACCCCCTATCGTCCACCAATTCGCACAACCATGTGACCTGAGTTTAGTGGTGCTTTCAACTTAGGTTAGCTATCTCATCTGTGGTTGTAGGCTTAAAACCTGTTTTCACTCAGGCTGCCCACTTTGCAATGAGGACGCAGACTAAATCACTTGGTTTTTCACAGTTCTACAGTGTCTTCCCACGTGCCCAGAAGGACAGACAAGTTCTCCCACAATTCACTGGGAAAGAATCAGAGTAGCTTGGCTTACTGCAGCACAAAAAACTATGGGATATGCCCCCAGAAAGTCCTAGTGACAGATACAGTATAGCGCCAGTGAGGACACATTAACTTGGGTATGGCTTTCAGTGTAGCTACTTACATCCAGGTTAGGTTATCCCAAGTGCTCCTACCTGGATGCTGATTACCTGAGTTAGGATATTTTTTCACTGCACTTATCGCTCTACAAGAAGTGCATGGTTTTTATTTTGCCAATTCCTGTCTATATTGATTTTTCCACTTTGTCAGAAGAGCTCTGCTGTTCTGTGATCCTGTCAGATTCCATAAGCAAGGCAGGGACAGTACTTTGAATTTACTGCAGGAAGTTCAGGGGCACATGTAACTATGGAAATCCATATTAAACCAATGTTCCTTCTTGGTATTTCAAGTGACACACAAAACGGAAATCTTGACCACTTGTGATCATTAAAGATTTAATGGCTTCCTTTTCATGACTAGAAGTCTTGTTGCTGGGTCATGGCCAAACTATGTTTTGGGTAATTATATTATGCTTGTCTAAACTCTCCTTGCATTTTGAAATTCTCATCACTTCTTGCTGTGTGGTGCCTTAGAAGCAGCATCGTCCAATGTATAGGATACTGGCAGGGAATTGGTAGACCTGTGTTCTGTTCCCAGCTCTTTCGCTGACCTGGTGTGTGACCATGGACAAGTCACTGCCCTGTGCCTCCATTTCCCTTTTCATCCTTTGTATAGTCTATTTAGCTATTCAGAGACAGACCTTGCTGTGAAGAGCTTAGTGTTTTTACAGTGCCTAGCACAATGGGGCCTGATCTTGATTAGGGCTTCTAGGTGCTACTGTAATAGAAATAATTTAGACCTAACAGTTGGTATAGAACCTTTCAGGGTTGTACATATGGGATTCAGTTGTTCACTTTGAAGTGCGGCCATCTTACAGGCAATAAACTCAGCAGCTGTTGGACTACACACAGTCACTTCACAGCTATTTAAGACACATTGATGTAAGGTTCCTGTCAAGATTCTATATAATTGCTTACATTAGAACATACAGATTTACTCAAATTGCGTGTTGACTATAGAATAGCTAATGCCCTAGCTTTATGTGGCTTGTTTGATATTTTATTTTTTGCTTGCAGTGTACCAAAGGCGGTGATGCATTTTCTGGTGAACCATGTGAAAGACACTCTTCAGAGCGAGCTTGTTGGACAGCTGTACAAATCCTTGTTGTTAGATGACCTTCTGACAGAATCTGAGGACATGGCACAGCGCAGAAAGGAGGCAGCTGACATGTTAAAGGTACTGAAAATCAAAACGCCCAATGAACAGTTAATTAAACTGAAGCATATTAAATCTGCTGAGATTTCAGGTATATAACAGTCTTCAGGTTTTTGCATGCTTTTTGGATTCAGGTCAGTTTTGTTTTGATTTAGTTCATTCTCTTATAGAAGCCCTGTGTGAGCAAGAAAGCAATAATGAAATACTAGTAATGTTCACTATACGTCATTAATCTAGGTTCTGGAGTAAACCCCAAACACAGCTTTGTTAGATTGGTATTTATCTTTCTTTTATAAGGAATTTTAGAATAATGAACTTTGTTAGGTTTTCCAGCATACTCTTTTAAAGCTCTGTTAACCCTCCCTTGACAGAATTTCCTTTTGACGGTGGGATTGAGTTGTCCCCATCATTCCGCCCCCGCTTCCCCTCCCCAATTCCGTGCTTATTTCTGTGAGTAGTACCAAACTATTCTGTCCTAAAGTATCCTGTCCTAAAGGTTTTGATTAGGGACCTACTGCTGTGGATTTGGCTGTTACTGCAGATGCTGCACCTGTTTTTCTTGTACTGCAGTGAATTTGAACTAGTCATGAAAACAGTGAAATGGTTTTTTCCAAAGTTCTAATTTTGGGATGTACCAAATATTGCCAGTTGCATTCCTCTGCACTGAATTGGCATAGAGAAATACGCTTTCTAAAAGATCAAATCAGCACAGTGAGGGAGAAATAGCGTGGGTCAGTTCTCTCATAGAATGCTGCAGGCATTGACTCTGGATGTTTGAGATACCAGACCCCTTAACCTGTCACTGTTCCAGGACTGGATCTAGCAAGTGTAATTTTAAATCTCTGCTCTTTCCTAACCCACATGTTTGAGTCGGAGAGAGAATCTTGTAGAGGGTAAACTCTTTGGGGAATTAGTGATCTGTCTTGTACAGTCCTGAGTGCATTGTTGGTACTTATCATAAACTGGTTTATTTGTTAAGTTTGTTTCAAATGACAGCTGTTTTAAAGCTGCCAGGATTTGGACATAGCCAGTGGTGCATGAATTAGGCAGAATGTAAGTGAAGAGGTTTAAAGGTACAATGTAAGTGCAATTTATACTTTAGTTGCAGAAAGAAACTATTTTATTCTTTATTATGATATGTGGTGGCAAATATCTTTGTAGCTTACCTAAAGATTTATTTATCCACATGGAGTGTTAATACAAATGTATTGGGGCCTTTGGGTAGGTGAGAACATCTTCAAACCAAACGAAAAGTCTCAAAAAGTTATGACTGGAACAGAAATTTTTGTTTTAAACTGAGATCTGTTTTGCATGAATTTCTAACACTTTCAGTTCTTGGATGAGAGGCTGGTGGGGTGATGTGGCCCAACAACTGTGGGTTACAATCTTGACAATACCTTTGTGTTTTTGCCATATTTTGCACTTGTGTAGTATGCTCCATCTGGGGATCTGAGGCCTCGACAAATGTTAGTGAATTAAGCCTTCCAACACTGTCACAATGATCTTGTTTTGTAAAACATTGCTGAATTAACATTGTCTTCCATAGAATGATCTCCTGGTTGTCATATGAGAAGCAAATAGGGAAAAATTTAATATTTCTTCTTGTGTTTTTCCCTTCTGTGCAGGCATTGCAGCGAGCCAGTCAGATTATTGCTGAGATTCGAGAGACGCACCTTTGGTGAAGGTTATCTCTACCAGCCACACTGTTTATATGGGTGGAGAATCCTGATGACTTGAAAATTTGCTAAGCATTGTATACTTGGTGGAATTTTATTTATGAACTCTTATCTGTGTACTGCAACTATGTGTAAATTTGCTCATGTAAAGACAGTTGGTTTAGCTTACGGACAGAAAAGTATGCTGTACTTTGCAAAACAAGTCATATTTAATCCACATAATAAATGGCTCTAAATGTCTCCTTACCAGTTTTCTGGTGCAAATAAAACAGACCAAGTTTACTGTCCTGTGACAGCCTCATTTAAACTTAGGCAAAACCATTAAAGTTCCAGTGCCTGGCTTGCTAAACAAGTTGCCTGTGGGTTAGATGAACAGTGTAGTCGTCTTGCATAGTTTTAGCTGCTTTTACAATAGAGGTTTAAATACCATGAAGAGGAGAAAGCACCAGGTATTCTTTCATGAGTATACTGCATGCACCATGGCAAAGGGAGATCTGAATTTGATAACTGGCACAGTAAAAATGTTTTCTATATAAGTATGTGTGCACCATTTTTTCAGAATTTTTAAAGAAAGCTGCATTATAAAATAAATTTTTGAACTAGATAAATGAATTTCACTTTAGGCGAGTTAGCCTGGAACTTTAAAAAACAAACAGGAGGACTTACTAAAGAATTGGTGCAAACCAATGAATGTGCACCAGAGTTTGCATTTCATTGCTGGAGATGATAATCAAGTGCAAGAACCCCTTCTGGGACCAAACCTCTGGACCATCCACTAGCAAAATTGTTCTCATAGAATTTAAAAATAAAATGAATTTCAAACTGTTGTGGGATAATAAGTGTTTCTTTTAAAATTAAGTTGGACAGAAAGGTGGAATTTTTTTTTTTAGTTCTTTTGAAATAATTTTGGGATGTATGAAGGCTAAGAGTATTTGTGGAAGAGACAGCAGGACTAGAATGTTTATACCAGAGTCTACTTTAAGTACTGCTGTCTGGGGAAACAAATTTTACTGTGCTCTGAGGAATTTTTCTAAGACAACCCAATTTGTTTTAAGATAAACATAAGATTGGGAATGAAGTTGATGGTTATTTTCTTCTGGCTATAGCCAACACAGTGCACACTGATCACACTAGCCTCTTAAAAGTTAAAATCTTGTTATACATTATAGCTTCCTACAATTTGAATTTAAACTCCAGCACACTTGCATGTATTTTTTTCACACAGATTTATTTATTTGATAAAGTAGAAATGTTCACAATGCTGTTCCTGATGTTGTTTCTCTCACATGCACATTTAATTGCAGAAGAATTAAATAATGTCACTGTCCACATTTTTATGGCTCTTCTCTGTGCATCGGGCGTATAGTAAAACCGGTTTCTTCTCCCAAAAACACAGTTCCTTCACTATTTCATCACTTAACAGAAACTAAATTCCTGTTTGAGCTGCTAAAATTTTAAATGTACAAACCTGATCATTTGCAAACATTTAAGGGATTAGTTTACAATAATGGCTAATTCCCAGTTTTCATTTATCACTGATACAGTCACACTGAATTAAGATCAACAGATCGAAATAACATTATTTGGCTTAAGAATCCTGTCTCCCTAATATGGCACATTAAATTCCACATTTGTAAGCAGTCTAGAACTTCACATGTTAAATATCCTATTTAATCAACATATAGAAACCAATTTAGCATTCTTAATTACCAGGGAAAAATGCTTCCTGTGATTCTGGAAACATGAGGCCAAAAGAGAAAGGGTGTCAGACTTAGTTTTCCTACTAATTTAACCAACAGTTATTTTAAATGCCTTAAACTTCTTTTAATTGGAATCCAATTTTAATACAGTTCAGCTCTCTGCAAATGTGTTTCTTTCTTGCCTGTGTCTCTCATCCACCCACATATATACCCTCTTGCTTCAGAAATGCTACTTTTCAACGTGTTAGTGGCTGACAGAGGTTATCAGTGATTAATTGGCAAATATAATTTAGTCTCACATTAATCGTGAACTTTCAGAAGGTTGCACAAAGCGAATGAGTTCAGCTTACTCAAGAAATTCTCACAAGTGAAAGGTAAACTTCACAAGAAATGATACAGTTGACTAAGTGTTAATTAGCATTGGTGACCTGAATTCTTTTTGGTAATGCTGTGGTAATATTTTGGTATCACTGTAACTTGTAAATAAGCTGAGGATATATAATGATTTGAAAGAAATGAACTTGGTCTGCCATAATCACTGCATATTTAAAAAAAAATCAGTCCACGCTTTAACATTACTTCATCCTTTGATTAAATAAGCTATAGTGCAGTGGTTCTCAAACTATGGGTCAGGACCCCAAAGTGGGTTGCGATCCCATTTTAATGGGATTGACAGGGTTGGCTTAGACTTGCTGGGGCCTGGGGCCAAAACCCAAGCCTCACCACCTGGGGCTTCAGCCCCGGGTGGTGAGGCTTAGGTTACAGGCCCCCTGCCTCAGGCTGAAGCCTTTGGGCTTTGGCTTTGGCCCTCTCACCCAGGGTGGTGGGACTTGGGCGGGCTCAGGCTTTGGTCCCCCCCGGGTCGTGTAGTAATTTTTGTTGTCAAAAGAGGGTTGCAATGCAATGAAGTTTGAGAACCCCTGCTATAGTGTATTGATTGATTATATCAGATATGCAACTGTGAATTTTGAGGAACTAGGTCATATACCCATCACTGTCTGAACTTTAGGTTTCTAATGTAGCTATACTTGTACAGCTTTTTCTATATTGGGATTTGCTCTCCCAGAATTTCCCATCACTAGTTCTAGTACAGCAGTAGGAGTTTGTGTCAACAGGACTCGGGTGGTTGCTTATGTTTTAAGCAGTCTACAACTAGTTTAAGCAGTGCTAGATAATAGGATGGTTAAAATGCCAGTAATCACTGGCACTTTGTCTATGCTAGCACTCTGGTTATTACTTATATCGATGGAAGAAATGGCATGGAAATTTTAGGGAAAGAAACCTAGTGTAGGCCAGGCTGTAGTTCTTTTGGTTTTATTTGGTGGGGAATAGGGAGGGAGTTTGACTTCATTTCCAACTGTTTCTATTTTTTGCTTTGTGCACACAAACTGTTGTAAGTTTTCTTCCATAGAAACCTAAATCTGTGGAAATGAAAGTCTAACACCTCTTGAGAAATGTAATTTAACATTTGTTAATCAAGAACAGCTATTATTTTTGCACACCTTGAACAAATCCAGTATCCAATGAAATTACAGTACTGGCATAAGCAAGTAATCAAGGGAGAAAAGTTAGAGAAATAGAAATTTGACGTTTAATACTTGATGTATGTATGTTACTACTGTAAATAAAACTGATAGTGTGAAAGACTTGCACATAGCTTTCATATCAATAAATTACTTTTTTTTAAGTGGTCAGTTTTAAATTTTACTTATGTGGGGGTAAGTGGGAGTGGGATGTGTGTGTATACTTAAGGGCATTATTCCCAATCAAATGGATTTTTAAAATACATGTGGTAAACACATCTCAAATTCTACTTACATTTATGAGAGCTTTTGCTTTTAAAATGAGGTGCCAGTTGGGCACCACTGGAAACTGAAGTCCCTGATAGACACTTACAGCCATATTAAAAGCAGCTTACCTGTCAATATTTGTCTCCATTTTAATTTAGAGGGACCAGCTCTAGAGGCTGTTGTTTCTGTGCCTAGTAAATCCTTGGTATTTGTTGAGACGAGTGCTAACTGGTGGCTTTTATAAGGTGGATAATAACACTTTTTCAAACTGGGTTGAGACCAGCTCATATCACATAAACTACTGTAACTAGATGTTACCAATCAAGGTCAGGTCACTTTGAGAGGGAAGGGTTGGGATGAATTAAATTCTGAAGTCTTATAAGCCAACCTAAGAATTTCCAAATCTGTACTTCATGTTCAAATAGTTTTGCCATCATCTTACTTCCTATTGCTCCTCCATTGCAATACCTATACGAAGTTGAGCACTACAGCAGTTGTAAAGGTTAAGTTGGAATTTCATGTTTTGGATAGCTTAAAAATATGCAGAAGATAAATGATTTTTCCAAATATTGAGGCTGTATTACAGGCCAAGAGAACCTTCCTTTTATTGGGGCTGTCAAATGCCACTCCAAGGAGTTATCCAGGGTGGTCAACTGCTTAATTAGTCCTGAATGCCTACAGTGTGCATCAGAGCTGAGCACCAAGTACTGTGAAGAGTAAGGCTATGTTTATGTCACAGAGGTCATGGAAGTCACAGAATCCATGACTTCAAGAGACCTCTGTGACACTTCCTGCTTCAGTCCCAGGGGGAAGGACTGGAGCCGTAAGTCAATGCGGGGACTATGTCAGGGTTCCAGTGACTCCCTCCTGAGAAGGCCCTTGCAGGGTTCCGGTGACAGGCAACAGTCTTGTGTCGGGGGAGAAGAGTGCTCAGGCAAGTGACTGGGGTGTCCCATTTTCTCTTTGGGAAATATGGTCACTCTGCAGTTCCCAGCCACCTGGGGTGCAGGGGGAACCCTGCAGCTCCCTGCCACCACGATGGTGAGGGAAACCATGGAGTCGCAGCAGCCTTGTGTGCTGGATTCTCCCACTTCCCATTCTGTCGTTATTTTTAGTAAAAGTCACGGACAGTTCACAGCTTCCGTGAATTTTTGTGCATTGCCCATGACATGTCTGTGACTTTTACTAAAAATAACTATGACAAAGCTCTTCACTAAGGCTAAGATTATCATCCTACTTTGCTGAGAAGACCATGAACATTTGGGAAGGCTTCTCAAATAGAAAGGACCTGCTTCGCCTCCCTCAACCAACAGCCCACCTGCATTCACAGAATTCAGTACAGTAACACATCAAGAAGTTCTGGACACCCTAAACGAGTCTCAACCCAAGACTTGTGAATCCAACCCATGTCTGTCTTGTCTTGTGAAACAATCATGAACAACTGACACCACTCCTGACCAAAATAGTCAACACCTTTTTCAGAGAATCTTCTCTTCCTCCTTCAAACACTCACTGATCCAACCAACACTGAAGAAACCCACCCTGGATACTTTAGTCTGAGCCAGCTGCCACCCAGTGTCAAACCTCCCATTCCCGAGCAAGCTCGTTTAATAAATAAATAAATAAATAAATAATCTAGCAAAAGGCAAACTACAGGCTTGTGTAACTGAAGTTAACATTCTAGACCCAGCACATTCTGGATTCAGGCCAGGACATGGAACTGAAACTGCTTTAGTGGCACTGATGTATGATCTCTGGTCAATGGGACAGACATTCATTTTCCTCTTGCTGGACCTCTAAAGCATTCAGCACTGTTAAGCATGAGATGCTGCTGTCTCGCCTGAGACAGATGGCAGGGGTCCAGGGTAATATGCTAAAATTGTTTGAATTCTTCTTAGAAGAACAGTCCCAGGAAGTACTGATGGGTAACTGCACTTCTACCACTACACCCTATTTGTGGAGTTCTACAAGGATATATTCTCTGTTCAGTCCTTTTCAACATCTACATGCAACTACAAGGTGAACTGGTCAGATGAGACTAACTCAAGTGCAAGCAATATGTAGATGATGCACAGCTCTACGTGTCTTTCAGCACATTTCACTATATTACTCCCAGTGCTTGGATGAGCTCAGCTAGTGGATAATGAACATTTGCCTGAAGCTGAACTGGAGCAAGACAAAGGTGATGCTGGTGATTAGAGGAAAGTATTTTCAAGAGCTCATAGCCATCATGCAGTCTCTGTTAGTTGAAGATTTATACCCACTATTGGTCGGTTCAGTCTGTAGTCTAGGAGTACTCCTGGATTCCTTGCTGATGCTGAACTCTCACATAGCAGCATCTGCAAGTAACACTTTCTGCTATCTCCACTTGGCTAGGAAATTGTCCCATCTTGGCAGTTGAAGACCTAATCTCAGTTATTAGTACCTTTGTCACCTCTCGACTGAATTATAGGAATGCAATATACTTGGGCATAAAGCCTTCAGCATTTAGGAAACTCCAACTAGTACACAAATCTTGTAGCATGTCTCCCCAGCAATACAGGCTTCCAGGAACACATCAATGATGTCCTATGCTCCCTATGATGGTTTCCCATAGAATCTCAAATCAAGTTCAAAATCTCAGTCCTTATCTGCAAAGTATTCCATGACCTGGGCCAGGACATATCTAAAGCTCCAGGAGGAAGACTGTGGTCTACAACTATGTTCCTTTGGCACAATGGAACTTTGTGTAATAAGAGTAAAGCTCATCTGTGAAAGAGACAGTTTTCTCCAGGGGTGGTGTGAGACTGTAGAATGAACTTGCCCAGGAACAAATGTCGCTTTCCGCTCCAAGTGCAAGGTGCATTTCTTTGACCATGCCTTCTTGAATATAAACACACAACAGATACATTTTATATATAAAAAGACATCCACTACTAAACTAAACCACTATTCTACACACATGTCTCTCTCTAAGAAGGCAATGAGAGAACAAACCTGTGACAGAGAGAGAGCTCAGAGACAATAGCAATGTGTTATAAAAACCTATATTGAATATAGAGGTCAAGGTAAGAGAGAACTTTTTTTTTAATTATGGCTCTCATTATAGCAGCAAGTGAGTTCAATTGTATTAAAGACTAGAGAAAAATTAGAGAGAAACTGGTAATGGAAGACTCAGCAAACATCATCACTCTAGTACTAGACAAAGGAACACTAAGGAACCTGCCCCAGCCACCAGAAGACACAGTCTCTCCACAAAATTGAAGGAATTATTCAAACCCTGCAACCTCATTTTTTTTCCGTAGCTATACCAAGTACAAACTTCTTGTTACCTGATTTCGAGGACTGACCTTTTCCCCTATCTTGACTATTTGTGCTTCCTCTGTGCAGGTACTGAAGGCAGTTCCAACCTGGGATGGCAGCCATCATTATTATATTAACATTTATATTGTGGTAGCAGCTAGAGGCCAACCATACCATGGCCTTATAATCCTAGGCACTGTACAAACAAAAAAACCTGCCCCCCCCCCGTGTTTACTGTAGCTTCTGCCCTTTCAAAGAGTGTTTCTAAAGCTATATTAAACACTGAATTAGTAGTAGAACAATTTCATTTTTTAAAAATTTATCTATGAATTATATACATAGATCAATTAACCAAATTCTGAGCTAAGAAGAATATAGTCAGGATGAGATGAGTCCCAGAAAGGAAATTAGATTTCCATTATATTACATTCTGACTTTTCCACCAATCCATGCCAAACCAATCAATGAGAATTTAGATGAAGGAAACAGTGAAGGTGATTTCCTGAATTGGTCTATTTTAGAGTTCTTCATTGCCCTCAAGTCTGGTGCTATTTGCTTTCTGATGTGTCAAAATGACAGTAGTATGACTCCCATTTTGAGGCGTGAAGAGATGTGTTGATTTTGTGTAGGAATGCAATATGCAGTAGGGTAAAGGTCTCAGACTCTCCTTGCTGTTATGCTAACTACGCAAGCGAACATTGACTTACAGAGTTGAAGAAAAATAGACTTGCATCGACTCCATGGGGTAAGCTGTGGAGTACTTTGTAGTATCAAGGGCAAATCACAGGTGTGGGAAAGGTCTGATTAATGATTTGGCTAGGACTGCTCCAGGAACCTCACAGGTAGGGAGCAGACAATTAGTAATTTATAATGCTGAAATCTGAAATGATGGTGTGGACTTTAATACCAAAGTCCAGACTATCCTAAAGAAAACAGAACTAGAATGTCTGCTTTCTTAGCATTATTGATTTATGTAATACACATGGGAATACTGGAAAACTTTTTTGTTCCATGTTTATAGAACATCTAGCACAATGGACCCTTGGACCATGTCTGGGGCTCCTAGGTGATACAATAATAAATGAGTTCAGATTTTTATATAGATAATGCAGGTGGATGACCTGTGACACGCTAGAATATCATGATGTACCCTATCTCGGTTAGAAGTTGCCTACTAATTATCAGGTTCAGGTAGAGTGGGGGTATAAGAGGATCTCTTTATCACTGCATCCAGGCTGCTTGCGATATGTACTGTGCTCTTTGAGGGCTCCATATTAGCAGAAACCCATCTCCTCTTTGCCTGTTTGGACTCAGAATACCACAAAATTCACTATTTTTGCTACAGCTATTCTTTGCTGCAAGTAGGTGACTGACTTTTTGTCTCTTATCCTGTTGCAGTTTGCCAGTAACTGCTTCTTACACTCAAGCTTTCCCTATTAGTGGGAACAAATTAGATTACCATACATGTTTCCTATACTTTTCCATGGTTGCATGGGTTCTGGAAGACAAGAATCCAGTTTATAACTATGGAATGGGGAACCGAAATCATGGGCTGGGTTGTTGGTCCGTCTAGAAAACAATGCAATAGCTGCTACTCTAGGAGATGAACTGCTGAATCTGACAATGTCCTTGGTGGGAAAGAAGATGCTAAACTAGGCCACCTGCAGCACATGGTAGGGAGGGAGCAGGCAGTCTTGAGAATACAGCAAAAATCTTTCAACAAGTTTTGTCAATCATGGACTGCATTCAAAACTACTCAGAAGAAACTTCACCATGATTATGTTCAAGGTTTTGTTGTTCTCTACGCAGCCTAGCTATACATATCTTGGTTACTGCTATGTTGTTCAACTCTAATTCTTATGTGCCAGGGTAGGGGGAAGCTTGATGTTGGCTTCAGTGGCTAGAGAAAGCCCTGCATGGGACTATTTTTTAAATCCCCCTCCTGCTCCTGTCCTACAATCTGCTCCTGCATTGTTTCTTGCATTTTTAGCCCACTCCCACCTGCTAAAACATTAGATCCCCAAATCCCAAGAGACAAATTCCCCCATGCTATTTAAAAAAAAAAAAAGTTGGTTAATATAATTAGAATTAAGACAAAAAAATCTTGCCTAAACCATGTAAAAAATACTTTAATATAATAAATTATAATGAGGGATAAATTTGATGTCTAAGTACTAAAACTTATTTAAAAAACAAAAAACCTTGGTTTACATTGCTAATATTTTATTTGACACTGATGAGAGATTGTATTTTCCTGCAAATTACTGCACTACTTTTTGCCCACCCAATCCCACCCCCCACAAAGTACATTTTACCTGCTCCTTCTATTAAGGCAGCGGGTACTACAGCAGCCACGGGATCCCAGTCCTGCTGCAGAGCTCTAGTGTCTGGTTCCCTAGGCAGCGTAGCCCAGCCTACACCAATGGCTCCCCCTTGCTGATGTAAGTGACACAAACTCAGTGGAAATAGGCTGGAGTATGGGAATGAAAAGTATTTCATGGTAATAGAGTTCCGGGTCTTTGTACTACAGGGTCTTGACTAATTACCTCCTCCCTTTTTCTTATCAATATTACTGGTAAGTGAACTGGAGGGAAGGCGTATGGATTTGGTTATGGGATCTGTCATGTGGGATAGCTTGGCTGCTTCTTTTGTGCAGAAGTGTTGCTTTTGTGTGTTGTCTGTATCTGAAGAGGCCCATTTATGGGTCCAAAATGTCACTGTTCCTATGGAAAATGTGTTTGGACAGCTTGCTTATTTGCACTGCAACAATATCTAGAGGCTCAGGTACTATGATAATAGACAATACATACACAGAGATGGTCCCTGCTTCAGCCAGGCTGCTTTTATGTTGCATCTCTTATGTAACTTGCCTCATGAAAACTAGATCTTCACAGGAAAGGATCTCTATTGTCTTCAAGCTTGAGCTGGTTTTGCCCTGTCAATTTATGTAGGCTGCTCTGTCAGAGTGAAGTCAGCTTGGCCAAGGATTGCTCATTCTGCAAGAGGACTCTGGTGGCTCTCACTTTCAATAGGTTGATGGGCTAGAATTCCTCATTCCTTGATCACATTCCCTAGGTCACGCACAAGAGCCTCCATTAGTATTCATCAGCGTCTTGGGATCCAGGTTGTGGAAGGAACAGATCCATTATTACATACACGGTTTCTGGCTGCCCCTGAGATCAGCTACCTTCATAAATTGGTATTTTTACATACTTATACATATCCTCTTTACAACTGTTCCAGGAAAGAAGCAGTAGGAACTTGTGTAATTTCTCCAGTGGGATAACTGCTATGCAATAGGCTAGAAGTTGCAGGTGGTAAAGACAGACTACATCTAAGTTGATCCAACAGCTGATATTTCATTCTATCCTTTACCCACACCTCTTCTCTCCAATCATCGAATACTCCATGAGTTTAGGCTTTAAACATTTCTGTAATTTAATGTTTCCTGATGGGCTGAACAGCAACCTTCATCTCTTCACAGCTCACCTTTTTGGATAAAAGTTGATTTGCACTGGTTGAAATGAGAGCCATGTTTAAACTTTCAAATTCTGTTACAATTCAAAAACATTGAAGTCTCAAACTAGAACACAAAACATCTTTTCTGGAGGGGATAGGGTGAGGCAGGGAATAAATGAGTTTTTCTTAACTATGAGCAACTGAGTAGACTGCCTTCTGGGATGTATTTATTGCACTGAGAATCCTGTTTTGGAGAACTGGGTCTGCGAATGATGACTGCTCTATCCCCAAAGGAATCCTGGGGTAGACTAGATGGAATATTTTGCTCCGACTTTCTTTACTGCATTCTTCGCTCCATGACTCATAGTATGTAGCAAACCTCTCCAAT
Organism: Dermochelys coriacea; assembly: GCF_009764565.3. Taxonomy (NCBI): domain Eukaryota; kingdom Metazoa; phylum Chordata; order Testudines; family Dermochelyidae; genus Dermochelys; species Dermochelys coriacea. The sequence goes on from NC_050068.2 coordinate 245,840,049, forward strand.
TTATTAATCAAAATTAAAACAAATACACAATGATCCATCTTCATAACTTTAGCTGCTTTTATTTGAACCATGTGTAGTCGGTAGACTCTGACATTGTGAGAAGAATGAGACAAACACTACTCTCCTGTTGTGCTGTTCTTTGAGATGTGCAATATGCACAATATAGAAAGGAGAAGGTAAAATAGAGGCTTTGGAAAATTTAGTGTGACAGTATGTTTTAATTTGGTATCTCCTTTTGTCACAGCTGCAACCATTTTATAATGTAGAAGTTTTTCTTTCCAATCCTAAGTAGTGACACTCCATTCTTGAGGATATGTTGCCCAATGACCAGAACAGTTTCAGGATTAGTTACTTGAATGTAGTTTATAGAGACTGCACCCTCTGTAATCTTCCGGTACCTTGAAACAAAACAGTAATTACAAGATGAAACTGATTGATTGTTGCTAACTCTCAAACATTCAGTTTAGAAAAAAAAATTACTGTATTGTTGGTGCAGGAGACTGGACAACTTGGGTAGTTCATAATGGAATATGAAACCATTTGCCTCTAGGTCACTTATTCAAGTTCATTTCAGGTCAACATTGACTGGTATCAGTCATGTTCCTAAAGGATACACCAATCCCCACCTCTGGCAATATGCCTTTGCTGAGAGGTGAGGTAAAGGAGGAAACTGACTACTACTGTCTTTACATACATATACAACTATACAGATAAAATTATGGGGTCTAAATTAGCTATTACCACTCAAAAGAAGATTTATGAATCATCGTGGATAGTTCTCTGAAAACATTCATTCAATGTGCAGTGGTAGTCAAAAAAGCTAATAGGATGTTGGGAATCATTAGGAAAGGGATAGATAATAAGAAAATGTATCATATTGCCTGTATATAAATCTATGGTATGCCCACATCTTGAACTGCATGCAGATCTGGTTGCCTCATCTCAAAATGATATATTGCAATTGAAAAAGGTACAGAAAAGGGTAACAAATTGTTAGCAGTATGGAACAGCTTCCATATGAGAGGAGATTAATAAGACTGGGACTTTTCAGCTTGGAAAAGAGATGACTAAGGGGAAATATGAAAGGTCTATAAAATCATGACAGGTATGGAGAAGCTAAATAAGGAAGTGTTATTTACTCATAACACAAGAACTAGGCATCACCAAATGAAATTAATAGGCAGCACGTTTAAAACAAAAAAATGGATTTCTCCATACAACACACAGTCAACCTATGGAACTCCTTCCCAGAGGATGTTGTGAAGGCCAAGACTGTAACAGGGTTCAAAAAAAGAACTAGGTAAGTTCATGGAGAATAGGTCCATCAATGACTATTAGCTAGGATGGGCAGGAATGGTGGCCCTCTGTCTCGCCTCTGTTTTAGAAGCCGATTCTATACCGGTTCTGTTCATTCCCTCTGAAGCACCCGGCATTGGTCACTGTCGGAAAACAGGATACTGGGCTAGATGGACCATTGGTTTGACCCAGGATAGCCACTCTTGTGTGTCCTTAATCATTCATGGCTCTTAATCTGGTGCATTGCACCAGCAATTAATTCACTTATTTCAATATTTTGCTCTAGCCAATCAATTCTCTTGATGGCTCTTTTTCACTTCTTAGTGCATTTGGAATTCATGTGTCATTCCTTTAGAACTCTAGAGAACTTTATGTTCTGGTGCACAGTAAAACCATACCAGACTTAGTTATTTAATGAAATTTAGCAGATAGCAACCCATTCTACAACTCAGATCAATAGTGTGAAGGTATTTTATCAGCACAGTTCAGACCTATCAAATTACTTTAGATTAATTTACAAGTTAAAGTGAAGGTAGTGTGTTGTACAACTTTTACACCTATGCTTTTCTCCCACCTCAGTCTGTAGTACCAACAACTCACTAATTGATTTCTCAGATGGATGACTACTAGGTGTTTTGATATAACTGAAGACTGAACAAAGCAGACCTTCTGTTAGAAATGAATTTCTGGAAGTGTACAACTGCAGCCCATATAACAAACAATTGGAACATACCCACTCGGTCCATCTGGAATGGCATTTGCTTTGTGACACAGGTCAAGTACACTCATTCCAGGTTCAAGCATCAATTCAGCAAATGGAGCTTCTCTGAAAAGTTCCTGTAATTCTTGATCAGACATAGCCTCCAGTGCCTCCACATTGCTGTAATACAGTGCTTTCGTACATCTAAAGAAAATTGTGGTTAACCAGATTAGGGTTCTCCTGTTTTCTTAATTAAAATTTTCTCCCCACCCATCTTTTTACCATAGTAGCCTACTTTCCTGCCCCTCCCCCTCCCCCCCCCCAAAAAAACGAACTGAAACCCTTCAAACCTTGTCAATGCAACTCAAGGATAACAGTATCTGCAGAATTACATGACATATGCCTTTTTCCATTTTGTTGCCCTCCCCTCCCCCACTCAACTGTTCATGAATAAGGCTACGATTTAATTACGGGTACTTTTACTAAAGTCATAGGTCATGGGCAAGAAACAAAAAAGTCACAGCCTGTACCATAAATACCCTGACTGAATCTTGGGAGGGTGGGGGTGAATCTGGAGGGCCCACAGCACCAGCTGCCGGCGGTGTAGGGGAAGCATCCTGGGGGGCCAGCCGCTGCTCTGTCTGCCTGGGGACTGCTGGTGGGAGCCACTGAGCTGTGGCAGCTCCTGCCGCCCCGGCGGCCAGCCACATCAGCCACTGCTTGGGTGGTCCCTGGGGCCAGCTGCCTGGGGCTGCTAGGGCAGTGGCCAGTGCAGCTCCCAGGCCGCTCCAGCAGTGGCTGGCTGCAGAGCTGCTCTAGCAGCAACCAGTGTGACTGTCCCCAGAGCCAGCAGCTTGGGTGGCCCTGGGGTCAGCTGCATTGGCCTCTGCTGAAGTCAGAGCCCTATTCATGAACTATTCACACAGTACCTCCCTCTGGTCATGAAGAGCACTTATCCTAAATAAGCCAGTAATTGGACAGACAAATTAGTAAAACTTTACCTTTTAGCAGATTCCAGACCTTCTTTTCCATGAACAAGCTTAGTTACTTCTGCAGCAAGTCGTTTTTGAGGTCCCCACTTTTCAGGTTCTTTAGCATGCATTTCCATCATGTGCTCAATCTCCGGAAGAGGAAGGAAAGTGAAGAGTTTCAGGTACCTAAGGGCAGGGAGGGAATTATTTTATCTCTACATTGGTCAGTATATTAGACTTCCTTTCTTTCTACCATGCAAATTTAATTCCCTGTGTTAAAATTATTTTAATTAACCCAGATTGTAGATATTCTACTTTTTCAAACCTTTATTTCTGTTTGCAAAGTTAGGACAAACCATATGTTTTCTAGATTATTTTCTCAAGTACATACTCATACACTTTCATGGTGGTGTCCCGAATCCACTTAAAACTCAATGGTCCACTTTTCTGATGCTAACTTGTGATGCATCTACCAGTATGAGTGAATAAAGGAAGTGCTAATGTCATGTACATTTATTAATCTAATGTATATTATTTAATCAATAAAGACTCATTTTCAAAAGAGTAACTGGCATGATGAGAGTGGAAATCCATCTTACTGCATGATTTCATACTGTAACTATCTGTATAGAACATAGGCACATTTTCAGTGCTGCTGTTATATAGAGTTCTCTTGAGCAAATTTTGCAAAAAGTGAGGTTTAAGAAGAACTACTTGCCTTTCAACAGTGCTATCTGGCTGTCGAACAAAAAACTGATACAGCTCAAATGGAGAGGTCCTATCTCTGTTTAGCCAAACTGCATTACCAGCAGACTTTCCCAATTTATCTCCCGTGGTACTGGTAATAAGAGGCACAGTGATTCCAAACACATCTTCTCCCGTCACTCTGTGGAGAAAGAACCACAATGCATTAAGATCATATTGCTTGGTAAGCTTAAATGTAACTTGTACTTGGAACTACTGGTCCTTCTGAGCTGCTTCTAAGCCTTTCACAAAGTAATTAGATTATACTAAAACACATTTTTTTAAAAATGTATCTTGTGAACTCACTGCCACTAAATGTTTGAAGCAACAATATTGGTGGGATACAAAATAAGCTATAGTTTTATATGTAATAATGAGACTATCCACTTAGGTTTTTAAAAAATTAGAAGGGATATATATAAGCCTCAAGCTTCAGGGTATAAGACAACTAGCAGCTAATAAGAGGCAAGGAAGAAACTTTCTCTGTTGGCAGGTTATTCCATAACAGGGAATTTGGCAGGTTATTCTGAAGCACCTGGTTCAGAATACTGCATTAAGATGCACTGAATGTCCATTTTGATGTATTATAGCAGGGGTGGCCAACCTGAACCTGAGAAGGAGCCAGAATTTACCAAGATACATTGCCAAAGAGCCACAGTAATAAGTCAGCAGCCTCCCAGCGCCTCCCCGTCCCTCCTTCCCCATGCCTCCCACCCGCCGCAATCAGCTGTTACGTGGTGCGCAGGAGGCTCTGCTGGGGAGAGAGCGAGGGCATGACAGGCTTGGGGGAAGGGGTGGAGTGGGGATAGGGCCTGGGGCAGAGAAGGGGGTTGAGCACTGAGCACTCCCCGGCTCAGTGGAAAGTTAGCATATATAGGCTCCAGCCCTGGAGTCAGTGCCTATGCAAGGAGCCGCATATTAACTTTTAAAGAGCTGCATGCCGTTCCAGAGCCACAGGTTGACCACCCCTCTACTATAGCGTATTGTAGATGTTCTTGTATGTTCAACAAAACTTGTACAATAACTTTGAATGTTGTCTAGCTTTTTGAGAAGTGCCATAGCAGCCTTTATTTCCATTTCAACTACCAAGACAGGCTAGACCAAGCAGTCTGTTTGCATTTCACTTATTAGTACAGCAGCAACACCCCACTCCCACTGGTATCTGCAGTTGTTCCTTAAAAGCATTTTTCAGCTGCCTTTTCTCCTCTGCTTCCACTTATCTATTGCAGGGTATGCTGCTATAAATCTCACAAACAGTCTTGTATCTTGGAGACAGTCAGAGATGTTTAGAAGCCTCTTCTGTTCTTAACAGGCTAGTTGTTGCCATGATGCAGATTGCAATTACTGAACATTAAGTACCTCCTGGTCTTTTATTATAGATTGTGACTTTAAAAAAAAAAAAAAGTCTGAGCAAGCATTTAAATGCTGCTCCCTCAAAGTCTCTACATCTCAGACAACCTGACAACGGAGGGCTGTACTGTCACCCAGGCACCCAAGAATTGTGTCTACTTATATATTAGAGATGTTAAGAAAAATGATTATTTTTCATTTGTTGAAATTTTGGAAAATATTGACCTGTTTAGCGTTACCCATCCTTGCAATTTTATCAAGTTTCATATCTGATATTTTACTTAATGCCCCAGATGCTGGAGCCAAATGAGCCTGAGACTCTTGGCTTTCATTTAAAAAATAAAAATTTCTAGCCCTTATGGTTACAAGGAAAAGCTTGGAAGCGTGATCCGTGTGTTCCTATAGGCCAAAAAATCAGAGGACAAACACCCACTGTTGTCTTCTTTTTTTTTTTTTTTTTTAAATAATTTAAGCCAATATTAACTATTTGAGGCCTGACTCATTATTTTTGAATACTTGAGCTTGGCCATCCTGAGTTCCTTGCATTACTTGAGGAAACAATAAGGGAAAAAGCTTGACCTCTCCAGTATTTTAATATCACCCTCATCACTGTCACACTTGTGGATCACCATGCGTGAAGCAACATGGTTGACCTTGGGATAGCCATCTCCTTGCTTTTAGATGACAGGTCCCAGCCTGCTAGGTGCCACAGACCACTCGGCACAAGATGGCACCTAGCAGGCTGGGACACGTCATCTCTCAGGGGCTTCCAGTGCCCAGCCGTATGAGAGGAAGCAGTCGGCTATGCTTCTGCAGCCCATGGCAATTTGGGACACGTGGTCTCCCTGAGGCTGTCCATCTCTGTGAGAAATGAAGTGGGAGGCCACGGTGATGCAGCTTGTGCTGGCATCTATCAAGGGCTGTCCAGCCCAATGAGATGAAGTGGTTAGACATACTCGTGCAGCCCATGATGGCACCGGGCAGGCTGGGCTAGCGTCTCTCAGGCTGCCATCCCTGTGAGAGATGAAACTGGTGGCCACGGTGGGGCAGCTCACGTTGGCACCTCAGGGGTTGCCCATCCTGATGAGATGAAACATCTGACCATGCTGGTGCGGCCGGTGGCAGGCCGGCTCCCCTCATCTCTCAGGGGCTGCCCATCCCTCTGAGAGAGGAAGTCAGAGCCCGCTGGTGCAGCCCAGTCACCCCCCTTGTCCCACCGCGCGTACTTGGTGACGAGCTCATGTCCGGACATGATGTTGCCCATCTGGTCGGCTCCCCCGAGCTGGATGCGACAGCCGTGGTGTCGGTGCAGGTGCAGGAAGTCGTAGGCCTGCAGGGCCGGGTAGAGGAACTCGGCCAGGCTCATGCCCTCGGCGCTGCGGAGCCGCGCCTGGCAGCTCTGCCTGCTGAGCAGGGTGCCCATGCGCAGGCGCCCCCCGACCCCGCACAGGAAGCCCACCACCGGCTCGCGCCCCAGCCACCACGCGTTGTCCTGCAGCATCGCCTCGCCCAACCGCGCGCCGCCCGCCGCGGGCCAGAACAGCAGGCGATGGTGCTCGAAGAGCCTCCGCAGCCCCCCGCGCAGGCCCAGCGCGTGCGCCCGCGCGAGCTCCTCCGACAGCGGCTCGCGCTCCTTGGTGCGGCCGCTGGGGTCGCCCAGGCGGGCGGTGGCCCCGCCCACCACGGCGATGACGTTGTGCCCCGCGCGCTGAAAGTGCAGCAGGCCCATGACGGCGAGCAGGTGGCCGACGTGCAGCGAGTCGGCCGTGGCGTCGAAGCCGCAGTAAACGGTCTGCGGGGGCTGGCCCGGCTCCAGCAGGGCGGGCAGCCCTTCCTCCGCGCCCTGCGCCGGGAACACCGCCTGGAACAGGCCCCGCTCGCCCTGCGCCGCCAGCAGCCTCGTGGCGGCCGGAGCCCGCAGCGGCTGGCGATGGATCCGCCGGGAGAGGACCCCGCAGAGACCCGCGGCCCGGCGGCACCCCACTCGCCTCACCGTGGGCGCCGCCATCTTGGCTGGGAAGGGCGGCGCCAGGGACGCTGGGGAAGAAGAGCCTGACGGAAGGTGGGCTCCTCCCCGATTGGCGCCGGGCCGGGCACCGCCGAGGGGCCGGGCTCCCTGGGCCCCGCCCTCTGCGGAGGCTGGGCTCTGCGTAAGAGCGGGGTAGAGCAGCCCCTCTTCCGCCCCTCCCGCGTTTTTGCAGCCCCAAGCGGGGAAAGAGGCGGGCGCACGCACGCTGCCCTTGGTCAAGAAAAACATCCCGTCGTCAAAGAACGACCCTGTGCGCAGCCAGGCTTTGCAAAGCCCTCCCGCCCCGATCAAATCGACCCCCGTGTTCGTCAGGCCCGCCCAAAGGGCTCCTCTTTCCAGGACTCGCTCCCTGGCCAGTTTCATTTCTCCAGCCCCACTTGTTAGTTACAGACGTTAAAATTACTGGCGTTTTAAGCGCTTTTTTTTAAAATGTGTTTCTTGTTCTTAATATTTGGATTCAGTGACACCGCAGTCTGCTTTGGCTGCTATTATTGGGGAGTAAGTGCTAGCTGAACCTGCCAAAGGTGAGAGAAACTCTACTCCGGATAGAAAAAGAGAAACTAGGGTTCCCCCCCCCCCCGCCCCTGGGCCATACCTAACCAAAATGGCGTGGTTCTGGTGCAGCAAAGCACGTGCTTATTTTTAAGTTTGTGAGTGACTTCCTTGAAGTGATTAGGTAAGTACTTATGCGTGTGCTTAAGTTTTAAATTGGTGTCTAGAAAAGGACAGAGGGGTTGCAGACTCTGTCCCTATAGGTACCTTGAGTGGCAGGTGAAATTCTTTACCTACATAAAACGATACATTGGAGGTACTGGGGCATGATGGTGTGTTAAAGAGTTATATTTGTGACAATCCCTTGAAAAGGAAGTATGGAAAGACTCTGTGTACCAATATAAAATATAACCATCAGTGTTAAAAATGTTCAATTTTATGTATCAAATGATTTGTTATACTGCTTTTGCTTTATTATTTTGCAATTAGATGTAATTTGTGGCCTGGGGATGCCTTGTGAATCCTTTCCAATATGTCATTGTAGACTACTGTGAAACTGCAATGCAGTTTTCATAGGAAATAATATCAGCTTTAGGGAGTCACCTCTACTCCTGAATTTAAGTGTAATAGGATTTCACTAACAGTCCAAACCTGGTTGGTGGGCCATCTTTGGATACGCAATCCCATGAAATAGGCTTCACTTATCCCTGCTTCGGTTATCTTCCCGATCACTTTGCTCCCCCTTCCTCCACAAGACATGCTCCAAATACCCTTTTCTTTACATTCCCTGCACATTTCCAGTTCATTTCTTCTGTTAGGTGTTCTCTTTCTACACTTACCACATTTCTGCCCAGGAACTGGGGTCTTTTAGGAATGGGTTCTTCCCTTTTTTCCATGGGAATTATTTCTTTGCTTCTTGCACCATGCTGTCACCTGCCATTTTCTTGCTAGGTGACTCGCGCTTATTCTACTTGGGTATCTGATTTTTTTTTTTTTAGACCACTTGTCAGTTCAGACATTAACATATTGTAGTGAAAGTTCCTTTTAAAAATTCAAACTTTTAATTAGGGTCTTGGGTATTCTCTCTTATGGATACCACAGTCAAAGCTCTATTTGTAGCTATAAGGTTCTTAAGAGGTTTCCATGTCTTCTGAGCCTTGGCACCGTTTTGGTAAAAGCAATTCCATTTATATTCCTTATGTGGAATGGAATGCTAATCAGACTTTTAAAGATTCTTAATCTCTTTTCTGAGGGAAGGCAAATGATTTATAGTTTGTCTGTACTACCAGTTACATGAATTAATGAACTGAACTGCACTTTGCCATGCTCTATGTTAAGCTTTATGGCAGGTCTGAATCAGGTAACATACTCTATCCACTCAAGTCATTCTGTGGGCTTATCAGATTGAAAATTTTATTGAAGGCTGAACTTAGGTATTGACTTTTTTCTCCTTATGCTGGTTAGAGCTTAACATTTTTCAAAAGTTTGAAATTTCAATAAACGTTTTACAAATGAATTTGAATTTGTTTTTCAAAATATTTTCCTAGTTTTGCCTAGTTCTTATTACTGGTTCAAAATAAGGCAGCTTATAATACATTTTCACAATGAAAAAGAACAATGAGTTACTGTGTTCTAACACCAAACAAGGAAGCTAATTAGAATAGGAAAAACAGTATTATTCCTAAAGCTACCTTGTCTCTACTTCAGTGTAGAACTTTCTTCACTCTTCCTCTTGGCAACTTCCTGCTACAGTTTTAAAGAAATAGTGTACCTATCCTTATGGTGAAGGTAGTGGAGACCTTTTAGGAAAAATACCACACACTTGCACCTAGTGCAAGTTGGTGTTTTCCTTAGGCAGATATAATTTTAATGGATAATAGATTTGTCAGAGAGGAATTCTGAGTAGTCAGATGGGAACTGAAGTTCAGAGGCAGGCAATCTCCTCTTCAATTTGATGGTGGGATTTTAACAGGGGACCCCTGCCAGCCTTAAGAGCCCACTCCAGCAGGCTTGTATAATTTTTGGTGGTGCCCAGAATGGGTCCAAGTCCCACCCTGCCCCCCAGCTGCCTAAGGTTCTGGAAGGGAGTTTGGGTGCAGGAGGGGGCTTGGGGTTCAGGATCTTGGAGAGAGTTTGGGTGTGGGAGAGGTGCAGGCTCTGGGAAGGAGTTTGGGTGCTGGGTGTGGGCTCTGGGCTGGGACAAAGGGTTGAAGTGCAGCCTCTGGGTGGGGAAGGAGGGTTGAGGTGTGGGAGGGGCTAGGCCAGGGATGAGGAGTTCAGGGTATAGCAGGCAGGCTTCCCCAGGGCTGGGGGCCAGAGAGAAGGACTCCCCCAGCCCTCTCCCCACCAGCAATCTCCACAGGAGGGGGGACCCCTCCCCAGCACAACATTCAACCAAGCCCCCCAGGCTGCTGATCAGGAGGTCCAGCCAGGATAAACCTCCCCCACCCTAGAGTTGGCTCAGAGTCACCTGCTGGGAGCGGGGGTGGGAGACACACAGCTGCCATGTGTCTCCTCCCCACCTTCCTCCACAGGCACAGCAAGCTGCCTCAGCCTGCCCCCGATGCTGCTCCCTTGTAGTGGACTGTGGCAGTGGCCATCGAGGGAGTGCAGCAGGAGGCAGCTGCTCACTGCCGAGGGTGGGCAGGGACAGCCAGAGGAGGCAGGTGGGGCTGGGGGAGAGCCCTGGCCCTGAACATTAGTGGAGCCAGGCCCCGAATTTGCTGAAGCCTGTGCACCACGGGCCCATAAAACTCACTGCTCACCAGTATATCACTCCATAGTCAGAAGTAAGGAGCTAGTCACTTGCAAATTAACATTAAGGGGGCGGGGGGGCATAATTTTTTTGCTAGAGATGGGCAAAGTACAAAATAAAGTGCCCTCTGGTTCATCATTTCAAAGGGCATTTTTGGAGCTTATCTTCATACCCTGCACTAGTCTGGTCAATTTCCATTATTGACACAGTATGTCAAATAGTTGTGACAAAGCTCTGTCCTTGTCTCCGTGGGTCCTGCATTCCCTGGTGGATTTCGCTAGCCTCAGAGGCTCACTGTGACCCTCCACGTAGCCCTTCTCTTTTTAGGGGCAAGGGTTATAGCCTACTGAGCCATTTTCATCATAAGCTAGCAAGGGAAGTGATAAGAAGCTATCCTCCCTCACACAGTCTCTGTTGTCTCAGTAATTAATCGGGGGGGACCCAGGCCTGCCCTCTACTCTGGGCTCCAGCCCAGGGACCCTAATAGTAACAGCTATGATAGCTGACTTTTTTGAAACAGGACACATACAATTCCCTGAGCTACTTCCCCAGAGCAGCCCCCACTTTTCTGAGATCCACTTCACCCTTACCTCAGGGCCTCCTTCCTTGTGCCTGATATGGTGTGTACTACTCAGCCTCTCCAACCGCACAACTTCCTCCTCCAGCTCCTGACAACCCCCTTGACTACCTGGGAGGTTTTTAACTAGTTTCAGCCAGTCCCTGATTGGCTTCAGGGGTCCCAATCAACCCAGCTGTCTCCACTGCTTTCTGGAAGGATCTTAACTGTCCCCAGGTGTCTTGATTAACCTGGAGCAACTGCTATTTGGTTACCATGGTAACAGGGATTTGTTTAGCCTGGGGCTAACATATCTGTTTCTCACTATTTTCCTATAGCCATCTGGCCTTGCCCCTTCACATAGTACACACAGCATTATGAAATAGGATTGAGCTATTACAACATCATCAGGAAATAGTTTGTGATCACGACAAATAAATGAACTGAAAGTAGTTTTTAAGTTTCACTTCTGCTCTTTAAAAGCCTTTTAAAGGTCTGTGAAGCAAATGCTCTTAGTAATAGAGAAACAGGTAAGAAAAGCAAAAATTTACTCTGATATTAAATGGCTTTTTATTTAAGTGTTTAGAATACACAAAGTTTCTTTCAGTCACCAATAGTTAACAATTCCTTTTAAAAAAAAAAAAAAAGTAGAAATTGGTGTTAATTACACACGAGAAAATGGAGACGACACACCAAAATGATGGTGCAATATTTGCTGAATGTGTTTCTTCTACGTTGTGAGAAGTTGAAACATCAATGTTATTTTTCAGAGTAGCAGCCATGTTAGTCTGTATCTGCAAAAAGAACAGGAATACTTGTGGCACCTTAGAGACTAACCAATTTATTTGAGCATAAGCTTTCGTGGGCTACAACCCACTTCATCGGCTGCAGTATGTTTGAATTAATCCAATTACAAGGAAGGGCTCAATTCTCTTATTTTTATGAAGGTTTACTTTGCTGGCGAACAGTATGAGGCTGTGATATTACATGTCAAAATTTTCTGTTCATGTACCTTTCATTCATATGGAGGAAAAGGGTTTATTATACTGTTTTAGAACACATTTGTAAGCACAATGAAATTATATTTTTTCATATATGTATGATTTTGATTCTGGACATAATGATACAATCTTTCTTTACCACAGTGATATCAGATGAAAGAAAGAGGAAGGAAGGAAGAAATTCTTAAATATTTTCCAAAGGAAGAGACTTTTACAGTCAGACATGGAACGGGGTTTGTATATCTCTTGGCTTACGTTTTTGAGGTGATTAATAGAAGAAACTGGTACCCAGTTAAAAATATTTACACATTTGCAATTGGGCTCTTCCTCGTAGATCTGATGTGCAGATCCCAGCTGCTTATGGACATGCAGGACATTTGTGGCAGCTCAGGTCTATTATTATTATTTATTGTTTGTTTGTATTGTGGTAGCACCGAGGGGCTCCAATCATGGATCAGGATCACAATAACTTCTTGCTGCTCACCTGTCGATGGTGGCTATAGAGGAAATAATAGTAGGGATGTACAACATCATGGAAAGGGGCTCACAGGCCTACATGGTTCTTGGTAGAAGACTGGGGCCTTACTATTTATAAAGCAGTGTACACAATGGGTAAAATATGGTAAACAAAAGATAGTCCACCCAGCCTGAGAACTATGCAGTTAACGAACAAAGTGATAGGTACCATTGGTAAGTTTGATGAAAGATGTAGAATATTTGTAAGAATCAGTTTCCAATGTAATATTTTCTATTCCACCCACTTTTTCCTTTATAAATTTTTAACCACTTGCTCTCGTTTGAACAACACTGAATCACTAATCCTTATTTTTTTTTAAATTCTTTTTTATATTTGGCGTGTGTATCTCAGTACTCAGAATTGCACTTACTTAAGACCCAATCCAACATCTGTTGAAGTCATCTGAAAGACTTCAACAGTGTTGTGACTGGGCATCATCTGAGGCAAGGCTGCACCTCTTGGACCTGATTCCCTACTCCGTTACACTGGTCTTATCCAGTGTAACTACATTCTGGTCTGTAAAGTTAAATGGATAAAACTGATGCAGTGGAGTGAGTATCAATCTTGTGCAGAACAGAGCATTCTGTATCTAGCAAATTGTCCCACATAATGGATTATTGATGTTTTGGTAAATATAAGAAATTCCATATAAAAATTGTTACAAATAATGTAAAGGTTGTAATGTGAAGTACTCAGAATTCAGCAATGGAGCTATGCCAATTTACATCAGTTGAGGATCTGGCCCATTATTTTTTCTGTAAACTCCTGCCTCATCCAGTGTATAGGCTTGTTGGTGAGTAGTGAAGAAAGCTGGAGGCTTTATTTACCCTGTTTGTTTGTTTTTTGCATACATCTGTGTAAAACCAAAGAACTCCAAAACAAAACAAAAAACCTGGAAGGGTCAGCAAGTCCAGCTTCCTGTGCTGAGGCAGGACCAAATAAACCTAGACCATCCCTGAAAGGAGTTTGTCCAACCTGTTCTTAAACCTCCAGTGGTGGATTACACAACCTTCCTTAGAAATTCTCAGGCTACCCAGAGTGGCTCATGAACATGAGTGCCAACCTCAGGGAAGATTGTCAAGAAGCAGGGCTACAATCCCCAAATTGGTTGTATTTTCTATACTTAGATTTCACAAACCAAGTAACAAGTGTGAACTCCACAAGCACTATAATAGCCCTAACATGGTAAGACTAGATCAGTGGTTTTCAACCAGGGATACGTTTACCCCTGGGGTACGCAGAGGTCTTCCAGAGGGCACATCAACTCATCTAGATATTTGCCTAGTTTTACAACAAGCTACATAAAAAGGACTAGCGAAGTCAGCACAAAGTAAAATTTCATACAGACAATGATTGTTTGTACTGCTCTATATACTGTGCATTGAAATATAAGTACAATATTTATATTCCAGTTCATTTTATAATTATATGTTAAAAATAAGAAAGTAAGCAATTTTTCAGTAATAGTGAGCTGTGACACTTTTGTATTTTCATGTTTGATTTTATAACGCAAGTAGTTTTTAAGTGAGGTGAAACTTGGAGTATGCAAGACAAATCAGACACCTGAAAGGGGTACAGTAGTCTGGGAAGGTTGAGAGCCACTGGACTAGATGACCCTTGTGGTCCCTTCTAACTCTATGGTTCTATGATTCGATGTTAACATGGAGTCACAGACAGTCCCCTTGGGCACTCTGGTCTATCTTTCCATCCAGGCAAGCCTGCCTTTGTGATAGATGGTCCCATACACCAGAAAGCACAACAAAATTCAGGTTACTCTCAGTTCCAAAGGATCTGTCGCTTACCCCAGGTCAGTTGCACCTAGATCTCTCACCAAAGGCAAGCTTGTAGCTAATCCTGTAATAAAATAAAGATTTATTAACTAAGAAAAGAAATGAGTGTTATCTACCACAGCAATTCTCAAACTTTAGCAACCTGAGGACCCCCATTTTGATTTAAAAAATTTTGAGCACTCTCAAGCCCTCTCCCCGCTCAGCCCTTGCCCTGCCCCCTTCGCCAAGGCCCCGCCTGCTCTCATTCCATACCCTCTCTCTCCATCATTGGCTCTCCCCCACTCTCACTCACTTTCACCAGGCTGGGGCAGGCAGGAGGTTGGGATGGAGGAGGGGGTGTGGGCTCTGGGAGGGAGTTTGGGTGCAGAGGAGTGTGGGGGGTGGACTCTGGGAGGGTATCAGCATGCCTTCATGGATCACAACTGAGAATACCAAATTCAGGACAAACAGAAATACGGCAAATACATCCCAAAACTGGTGGTTATTCTCCCATAAGATATACTAAATCAGCAACACAAGTAAATTTCTATTTCACCACACTGACTAATAAGTCGGAAAAGCAGATTTTTTAGGCATTCCAGTCCTGGATTCAATACCCAGACACTAGACTTAAAGATGCATGGTTCTTTAAAACAAGTTTCATCAAACAAAGTGTTCTTCTGATCCCAAAGGACCAGCCACACACCCAGGTCAGTGTATCACTCGGATATTACCCAATAATCAAGCTGTTATTAATCCTTTAGTATCTAAAATCTAAAGGTTTATTTATAAAAAGAAAGAAAGGTAAGAGTTAAAATTGGTTAAAGGAATCAAATACATACACAAATTGCAAAGTCCTTGGTTCAGGCTTGTAGCAGTGATGGAATAAACTGCGGGCTTGTTAAGTCTCTGGTTGCTTCCAAATCATTGGAAGGGCTTCAGCCCCTTGGTTAGAATGCTCCCATTAGTATAAATTCATAGGCCATAGGTTTGAGTAGGAAAGAGGCAAAATTGAGATGTTTCCAGCATCTTTTATAGCTTCTGCCATGTGGAGGGAAATCCATTGTTTCAAACAAAGACATCAGGCCAGCTAGTGGAGAATTACAGGTAAAAGATGGAGTTTGGAGTCACATGAGCAAATCACATGTCCATGCATGATTTCGCTTAGTCATAGCAGGAAATTCTATTAAGAGTAAATATGCATCTTCCACTGTGAGCTAAGTGTTCTTCTGATGGGCCACTTAACTTGAATAGTCTCTTCAAGATGTGCAGGCTAAATACCTTGTGGGCGTTGCCACAGGAGCAAACATATTTGAAATCCAGGTATAAAGCCAATACTCATAACTTTAAATACAGTAATGGTAATGCATACAAATAATAGAATAATCATATTCAGCAAATCATAACCTTTCCATAGACACCTTACTTGACAACCTTTGTACAATATTTGTTGCAATTATATAACAGTGGTAGCAACAATAATCTACAGGGTTATATTTTAATCAGATAACTTCACAGAGGGGATGTGGGCTCTAGGCTCTGGGAGGAAGTTTGGGTACGGGCTCTGGGAGGGAGTTTGGGTATGGGAGTGTGCGGGGTGCAGGCTCTCGGAAGGAATTTGGGTGCAGGCTCCGGCCAGGCAGCGCTTACCTTGGGCAGCCCCAAAAGCAAACTGCATATCTGTCTGGCAGCGGTTCCTAGGCGGGGAGGCCAGGGGGTCTCCGTGCGCTGCCCCTGTAAGCAGACACCGCCTCTGCAGCTCCCATTGGCCGTAGTTCCTAGCCAATGGGAGCTAGGAAGTCAATGCTTGGGATGGGGACAGTGCACGGAGACCCCCCTCCTCCTCTTCCACCCCAGGGATGTGTCAGCTTCTTCCAGGACCGGTGCGAAGCCAGGACAGGTGGGAAGCCTGCCTTAGCCCCGCTGTGCCACCAGACTTTTAGCATGCAGGAGGCACTGGGAGGGAGCAGGAGGAGTTGATCAGCTGGGCCTGCAGACTTCCTGGGGTGTGTGGACCCCAGTTTGAGAAACACTGGTCTACAAGGTTAAAGCAGGTAAACATACATACACAAATGAGTTACTGTCTTTGGTTTCAAAATATAATAGTAGTTGCTGTGATGCGCAAGCTTAATATGTCCTTTAGGACAAACCCAAGCTAAGCAGCTGGGGGAATTCCTTGTTTATTAGAATTACTGCCCCCTCCAAATTCCAAGCAGCATAGTGATGACAATTTCTCCTTAACAGGGATTTTTATTCCCTTACCCCAGCATTCAAGCTGTGACGGGAGGATGGTTTGTGCATGTATCCACTTCCTGGGTGTGGGGAAGCAATCAATAAAGTCATTCATCCATTGGTGTTCCCCAATTTGTCTGGTGTCTATAGGCCTTGTTTTGTTGGGGAGGAAATGACACCTCTTGTGGTAAACTAGTGTTTAACACTTGGTAATTCTTCTCTCCTGACTGGGGGGTTTTCAGTTTCATAGCAAACACTTTCGTAGTACAAAGCAAACACTTCCATATTACCTTATAACAAGGGATACAGATATTAACAAGATTGAGATTGAGATTAATGCACGCATCAACTCACAAGCATTCCGCTAAATACATTCTTATAAATTTATCATCTATTGTAACAATGGTAACACACAGGTGAGTCAGACTGGTTTCCAGCTATGAATTTGTTAGTGTTCAGTGATGTCTAGGGGCCCAGCGTCACAGAAGCCTGTTCCGGAGCTTAACTGCCCTCATAGTTAAAAGGTGCCCAAAGGTTAAATTTTAGCCCCATTTACTTCAGTGGTGCCAAGTTTTCACCCAAAATGTTTTTTTCATGATAGATGCTCAGTAAATTACCTGCATTACAACTGTTGACTGTTTTTAACAACATAGATTGGGGCTCTTTTTGAATATGTCTATTGAATTTCTTTCTCTTTCTTTGAAACTATGTAGGTTACAAGATTGCCACACGTTTAGGAAATAAAAAAGACATGTGTATGTTTCTAGCCCTTCATATGGAGAAATCTCCAATGTGTGTTAACCCATCTGAAAAGGTATGCAATGAGAGAGATTTCAGAGTAGCAGTCGTGTTAGTCCGTATTTGCAAAAAGAAAAGGAGTACTTGTGGCACCTTAGAGACTAACCAATTTATTAAAGCATAAGCTTTCTTGAGCTACAGCTGTAGCTCACGAAAGCTTATGCTCTAATAAATGAGAGAGATGTCACTGCAAAGAGGTGTTTCTTTCCAATAAAAGGGGATGAACCCTTAAAATCACTGATAATATGAATTAATAGGTACCAACAGTAATCAATACCGTTTAGTTTTCAGTCGGCAAGCAGATGAACAGTTACATAAAGAGCTCAGTTCTCTAATTAGATAACAGCTGAGATGTGATCATTCACAGCCACTATATCATATCAATATACCATAATTCTTAACATACCTGATGGTAGATAGTACAGTGGTAGGAGATTTCTGGAAAAAGGCTAGTGTATACAAGTCTTCTGTTTTAGTTTTCCTATCTGTTAAATGGGGATCGTAATGCTTACTTGCCGGGGTGCTGGGGAGATTTGTTCATACCTGTATAGAGATTTTAAAATGTAGAACATTTTATGTATTAAATATTATTGTTATTGATCACTTTCCATCCTTCCTGTGCATAATAGGCCAGATTAACTAGTATGCTACTGTTCTTTAAGATAATTGTATAACATGTGAAACCCCCTAGGGTAGATTATTCCAGTTACTGCCTCCACAGAGAAGACTAGAATTTTACCTTTAAGAGTGAATTTGTTAGAGCTTAATTTATACACTAACTTCATAAGAAAGCTTTGTCAGATAATATTATCTATTATTTGAATCCAAAGCCACTCAGAAAGATTAGGTCTTTATTGTGCTGGGCACTGTATTGAACAGAAGAATGGCCTTACTGGGGCAGACCAAAGGTCCATCAAACCCAGTATCCTGTCCTCTGACAGTGGCCAATGGCAGGTGCCCCAAAGGGAATGATCAGACAGGTTATCATCAAGTGATCCATGCCCTGTCACCCACTCCCAGCTTCTGGCAAACAGAGGCTAGGGACACCATTCCTGCCCATCCTGGCTAATAGTCATTGATTAACCGATCTTCCATGAATCTATCTAGCTCCCTTATACATGGACATAGTTTCTCCTCCAAAAAGCTTGCAATCTAATCAGTAGCACTGATGTTTCTCTGCTTTACTGTATCCATCACAGCTAATGTAATCCTGACTAAAGATCCTGATAGAAATCATAGAATATAGAATATCAGGGTTGGAAATGATTTAGACCCCTCACAAAGTCACGGTTCCTTTTTCTTGCTCATAAATTTCATTTGAGGGTGTTTTAGAAAACTATGGGTTGATCTTGCTTGCTTGAAGTCACTTGGAGTTTCATCAGTGACTTCAAAGGGAGACTGATTGGGTCCATTCAGAAACAGCATACACATATAAAGATAGTGAATTAATAAGAATAATGAACAAGTAAATAAATATGCATAGGACTGATAAAGCAGAAAGACAAATTTAAGAGCCAAAGATTATTAGGACTGAAGAATCAATGTACTTAAATACAGTGTAGCCAAATCTGTAATACATTGAAGCTGCTTTTTAAAACATAGGTGTTTGTAAAATAAAATTTGCAGACAAATAGTAAGTCACAATGTTTTCTTTCAGTTCAATAAAACTGGGATTGTTGTGTGTGAGTCAGACAAAATACACAAAGTGGTAGCAATGAGCTGCTCCAGAGAAAACTTACATGCTGTGCAACATGTCATGCTGAACGTTCCCTGTTCTTTGAGTAACTGCACTGTGTATTTGTCCAGGAAACCCTGCTCCACCTGTACTACATTTCTCATTCAAGGTAAATAATAAACTGACCAACCCTTGAAGTCAATGGGAGGTTTTTTCTTTTTCTTTTCTTTTTCTTTTTTCTTTTTTGGGTAAGGAGGTCAGAAATAAGCCCATACTGAATATCAGGTTTGAAAAAATCATGTTATCTTATGGAGCTCAGTCCTGCAAATCCTGACTCTCACAAGTAGTCCTTTATTCATGTAAGTAGTCCCTTTGAAATCAGTGAAACTACTTGCTTGGGAAGGATATGCAGGTGAGGGTCATAAATTGTAGTTCTCATGTCATGTAGTGTGAGTTTGTGTCAGGATCCACTTATGAAGCAGGTCCAAAAATATATAACTCTCAGTTTTTGGCTCCCCTGTCCCGAAGGGCCACATGCTACAGCTCAAGTTGGTGGTGCAAAGCTTGCTTTTATGCCCTCCCACTATTGGGCTAGCTGGGCACCAGGCCAGCCCCTAGCAAAAGTTAGAATAGCTGGGTGTAAGGCTAACCTGGCCCTGGCTCCTTTTCTCAGCCATGCTCTCTCTACTGGCCTCAGGCATGACGGATGTGATAGTACCCGTTACAGTGATCTTACAGTGATTCTACAGCATCCAAGGAGCCCTCTGTACTCGGGTGGGGATATTCTCTGTGGACAGCTACATTAGTTTTTTTACATTAGAATGCACCAACAGTGTTGCACACACTGGCTGCACTGCAATAGAGAATTAGGCCCATCATTGTTATCAAGAAATGTAGGCATTAATGATCCTTCTGGTTGAATTATACTGTAAATCAGTCTAAATTTTCATCTTTAGGATCAGTTTCTTCAGTCTATTACTGGCCATTGTCTCCAGAAATGAAAGGGGAAGATTCAGCAGTTCAGGAAGATCTCAAGCAAGTTGACCAAATGTTTCTCAGAAGTAATATAAGTAGCAGTGTTTTTCTACCAATCGCGGACTCTGACACTGTATTTAAGATTTCATCTAGAATCAAAATATACAAGTGCACAGAATGCAGTTCCCATTATGCTGAGGCTGTCCCTAAAGACATGGAAAAAAATAGTTCATTGCTTAATATGCAAGGCCATATAAGGATATGTGCAGAGCAGACGAAGAATGCATTGTGTTGCCTTGATTGTTTACTGCACTGTCCCCATGGAGAATTTGAAAAAAAAGAAAAGATTGAAGTGGAAAAAATGCACACACATGCATTGCAGCTTTGTTATCTTTTAGCAGCAAGATCTGGTAAGTATACTGAAAATATAGAAAAAATAGCAAACAAATATGAAAACGAGGTATTTTTTCCTAATAAATTTAGCTAGAGCTAAGCGAAATATTTCATAACTCATGCTGATAACAAAGGAATGGGCATGCTTTCCTCACCCAGGATCTAAATAAATAATTTTTCATTTAAATAAGTAGATATGTTTATTGAAATCGTATCCAGTACTACATTTGAGTCAAAATAGATTTAAACTCAAATCAGTGCAAGCAGTGATGAGCTGCCAAAATCTTAACAACTGGTTCCCTCCTCACCCCATGAGGGGGTTGTTGCCCACCCCCAGAACCCCTGCCCCATCCACCCCCTTCCCCTGTCCCCTGACTGCCCCCAGAACCAGGCAGGAGGGTCTTGTGGGCCATCGTAGTGGGTGTCCACCCCACCCCTAAGAGCCAGAGGGACCTGCTGTGGGGGCGAGATAGGGAGTCCTGGTGGTGCTTACCTGGGGCAGCTCCCAGGAAGCATCTAGCAGGTCCCTCTGGCTCTTAGGGACGGGGGAACGTAGCTAGGGGGGAGAAGGGGGAGCGGTTGTTCCCCACATTGATCACATCAAAAGGAGCACCCATGGGGAAAATTTGGTGGGTGCAGAGCACCTACTGGCGGCTCCCCGCCCCACGCCTGGTCCCAGCTCACCTCACCTCCGTGCCGCCTCCGCCCCTGAACGCACTGCCCCGCTCTGCTTCTCTGCGCCCCCCTGCTTCCTGCGAATCAGCTGTTTGGCGAGAAGCCTGGGAGGGCGGAGAAGCAGGCAATGGCTTTACGCTCAGGCCAAGGGTGGTGGAGGTGAGCTGGGGCAGGGAGCAGTTCCCCTACGCGCCCCCCCCCCCCCGGTTACCTGCTGCAGTGCGGGCAGCCCTCCTTGCCGTCACTGTCTCAGCTCACCTCCTCTCCACCTCCCTGGGCCTGAGCGTGAAGCTGCCACCTTTTTCTCAGCCCGCCCTGGCTTTCCACATGAACAGCTGATTCACAGGAAGCCTGTGGGGGGCAGAGAAGCAGAGCAGGGCGGCGTGTTCAGGGGAGGAGGAGGAGGGGGAGGCGGAGGTGGGCTGGGGGTGGGGCAGGGAGCTGCCAGTGGGTGCTCTGCACCCACCAAATTTTCCCTTTGGGTGCTCCAACCCAGGAGCACCCATGGAGTCGGCGCCTAAGGCGCCACTTTTGGCCGGTTGTTAAATTTAGAAGCCCTTTTAGAACCGGTTGTCCCTCATGGAACAACCGGTTCTAAAAGGGCTTCTAAATTTAACAACCGGTCTAGCGAACGGGCTCCAGCTCACCACTGAGTGCAAGTGAAATTGCAGCAATTTATTTTGAATCACACTATCGTATTTCAAACCCGAAAAGCTTTGTTTAAAAACAATGAAGATTACTAAGTGACAACCATGTCCTTATCTAATATCATTTATAAAACCTAAGCAATTAAAATCAAGGAAATGGTAGTAAATCTTATAATGTCCACCTAATAAACATAAACAAAAGTTTTTTTTATCAAGTACAAAGAAGTGCATATTTTATCACAACACAGCATCCATAATTCTGACTCTCTGGATTGTATGTATGTATGAATATATTTAGATATTTTTTATTTTCATGATTTTGGCCTCTGACATTTTCTTGTGATAATGTCAAACAAAAATGACAGTTAATCTATTTATCCACAGACACATTTTTTGGTAAAGTACTTATAATTGCTCATTCTTCTTTTGCATTTGTAGTTTACCAGGAAAAGTGTATAAAATTGTTTGTTTATGGTAAAGCTATGTATGTAAGTGGCCTTGCATTTGGAGTTCATCACCATACCCAATTAATGTGTACATAAAACATTTTATGTTCCATTTTCAGGGTTTTGTATTGTGTTTATATTTTGAGATTACTAATCAAGGAAAAACTTTACATTGGGTTGTGGTGTTGTGATGAAATATGCTTTTCTTTGTATCTGATTATAATGATACCTTTCCATAATAACAGTGTATATGTTGTTATCTAGATAATGTATTAATATAGGGTATGCTCTGTAAGGGTACTTGTGGTAGTTTAGACAGATCAATCTACTTATACATTCTGTTTCAATATTCTAAAGCATGACACCTTAAACTACAATATAATATTTAAAATCTAACCACTAAAGTGATATAAACTGTTCTTTTTCTTCTAAAAGATGATCCAGATCGAGGTGTGGGTTGCATATTATACAGTCAGAATGGATATTTTGTAAGTATGGCAAATGCTCCATGCACTTCTTTAATGTTCACTCTCTCCAGTGCATTAACTAATGAGTATACTAGGACTGGTACTTCCAGCTTTTGCCACTGTTAGCTGGCTGGTCATTGCTATATTAATGTATCTACCTTACAACTAGATAATGCCTTCAGTATTTAGTCCTTAGTTAAGTGTATAAGGCACAATACCCCATAGAAACACAGGACTTTTTGGCTGCACTTTCAACCACTTCTGTAACACAGTGATAATGCATACCCTATTATTGGGCCTCGAAGATGAGATTTTAATCTAATCTTAGTTACACTAGACTTTATTTTACATCAAGATAACTGAATCAGAATCTGGCCTTGAACCTTTCTCACCTCTTTGAAAACCGAAAAATACTTATTAAAACACCTAAAGTTTCTAGAACACCACGTACAGTTCATTTAAAGAAACACACCTTCTTTTTGTGAAATTGCAGCTAACAATTCCTGGCACCTCCTTCCTCTGATATTCTGGATTTCACTTACAGCCTCCTTTCCCTCAGAAGGCTAGCTCCTAATCACTTAACTATAAACACAGTAACAATAATGATAGCACTTTATCATTGAAATCCAGACAAGTGATTCACCATGGCCCAGCAAAGAAGCTGGCCCTAACTATATTATTAAGGTAGGGAGGGAAATATATTATGATGGTGGAGGAATTTTGAGGTCACTGGATGCAGGAAAAAAGTATGTGTAGTAGCTAGTGGTTTTGAATGGGATAGTGAAGGTGAGAAGGTTATTTGCTGGTGCAGTTGAGTTATTTTAGTCTGATAAATTGGAAAAATTGCCTCAACTTTGGGAAGCAGTATATTAAAATATACAAAATAATGTATATTACATTAATTATAGGGCTTCAGACTGTTGTGTATATATGTAAGAAATAATTGGTCTTGATACTAGACAGTGACTGAGTATTTGAGTAGAAAAATATTTGAGATGTAAAAGTGATGTAACTTGTATATTACAACTTTTCTCAAACATGGCAATTGTGTGTGTCTAAAAAAAAGACAATTTCATGTATTTGTATTTATCTTTATTTAAACTACAGTGATACGTGTCTTATTTTTTTTAGTTATTCTTGTTATCTTACAGCTCTATTAGGGTCTACTAATTTTTTTTCTTAGTTTGGGGCAGGTTATAATGGATATCCTATTGGTGCAATATTTGCAAACCTGCCTTGTGCAGGTAGAAACATCAAAAAAGAGTCGGGAACAGCAAAAGGACCAGTCCTTATCCATGCTGAAGCAAATGCTCTACTATTCAGGTTATTATTATTATTTATTATATATTATTATTTTATTATTATTATTTGTTTAAAAGTAATTCAGTGGTTTTACATAAATTCCTTATGATACTATATATCAATGCAGTTGTAATATCCATGTGATTAATTGTGGAGCCGTGATATAAATTGCATTCAGCATGCACCTTTGATCACCTCACCTGGTGTCTGCCCAGTAATTTATCTCCCCCTAGGACTACTAATATTCTACACCTCTGGCACAGTAATATGCTGTCAAAATTTTAACAAAGGCTTTTTCACAAATTTTTCACCATAACACCTCACTGTTCCACTCTTCAGGAATAGTTACCCAACATGCCAACCTCCTCCACACAACATGAAGCTCCAAACACCCTTTGAAAGATTTACCTGGCAGCATCAGCTGATCCTTAGAACAGCAACAGTAGTGGGAGGTGGGTTGACTTGAGGATTCTGGTGGAAATAGTAGTGGCTGGTGAATTATTTACATCTGTATGTGTGGGGAGCTGATGCGGGCAGCACTGGTACTATCGACTTTGTTGATAGCAGAGACTGGCCATTTTGGGATGAAAATGCTATGCTTCCATTGCTTAGCAACAAGCAAATGGCACTATTCGCTGTGCAGGCACTTAACTGTGGTACTGGAGAAGAAGGAGAGAAGATGCTTTGGCTGGCATTGCTGCTGCCTTAGCAATAGGCAAGCAGCTGTGTTCGAAGCAGATTAAGACTATCTGAGGTTCAGATACACTAGAATTACAGAACTCTCCTGCCCTTCAAAACAGACACTTCTTCTTTGAGTAGTGTCCTTGTGGGTGTTCCACTTCAGGTGTGCATGTGCCACTCCTGATCTTGATAGGTAATTTTCCATTAGAAGTGTCCATTCAGCCCATGCGTACACTCTATACAACCTTGTGCTATGCTGCAAAGGTATATAGGGGCTGCGCGGGTGAACCACCCTCAGTTCCTTCTCTATCACCTTGGCTTGAGAAGGAGCTCTAGCGTGTCTGTCTCAAGTGTGCCTCAGCGTGTTTTGTAGTTGTTATTTAGTTAGTTTAGTGTTTCTAATTAGTATTAGTTGTTGCTAGTATAGAAGTAGTTAGTTGTGAGAGGTTTCACTTTTTCCTCTCCTCCTTTTTCTCTCCCACTTTTCCTGGGGAGCTTATTTGGCCTGACTGGGTAAGCTTGGCTCCCCATGTTTCAAACTCTGCCTCTCTCATCGGAAGGCTATCGAGATCTGCGACAGCCACTCTACATGTATCTGTTGCTTAGGAGATTCCAACACTATACATATAAAATCGTAGGACTGGAAGGGAACCTCAAGAGGTCATCTAGTCCAATCCCCTGCATTCATGGCAGGACTAAGTATTATCTAGACCATCCCTGACAGATGTTTGTGTAACCTGCTTTTAAACATCTCCCATGATGGAGATTCCACAACCTCCCTAGGCAATTTATTCCAATCCTTAACCACCCTGACAGTTAGGAAGTTTTTCCTCATGTCCAACCTAAACTGCTCTTACTGCAATTTAAACCCATTTCTTCTGGTCCTATCCTCAGAGGTTAAGGAGAATAATTTTTCTCCCTCCTTCTTGTAATAGCCTTTTATATACTTGAAAACTGTTATGTCCCCTCTCAGTCTTCTCTTCTCCAGTCTGTACAAACCCAATTTTTTCAATCTTCCTTCATGTTTTCTAGACCTTTAATCCTTTTTGTTGCTTTTCTCTGGACTTTCTCCAATTTGTCCTCATCTTTTCTGAAATGTGGCGCCCAGAACTGACATCTCCCAAAAGTGTAACTTTTGCCTGGTTCTTAAATCTAGAGCTTTGAAGAATCAGGAGACCAAACTGAAGCTGCTGCTGATGGAGCACTCCCTGTGATCTGCTTCCAAGTTAGGTCAAGATACTCCTGTCCCACACATTTATCTCCAGACAGATCCAGTACCCCTTTGACTTCGGCTAAGGTCTTGTCTAAGAAGGGGCGGAGCTCAGAGGACTCAAGGAATGCTCTGAATAAGAGGCACTCAGTCTCTCATCACAAGGAGCAGCTCTCAAGAAGTCCCAATCTCCTGCCAGCTTTACAGTGTCAGAGGCTTTAACCTCTCGACTCGGTCCCATGGAGGCTAAAGACTACTTCTGGTACCAGATTGTGGAACACTTCGGAGAAACATGGCACTGGCAGGACCCCGGTACCATCCGCCTCCAGATTTGGACCATCTATTTCAGACTTACCAATGGTGCCTTTCCACATTGGTACTGACAACATCAAAGCACATACCTTCAGCCCCGACACCTGTGGGTTCCAAACCAATGATACTGTCCTAGTCAACTGCTGTATCATTGCTAACCCACTCAGTACCACAGGAATGCCATTACTCCAGGGACTTGCAAGTATTTGGTGAGTCGGAGTCTCCATTGCTTATGGGTACCGAACAACTCTCAGTACTGAGACCCCAATCTCCACATTACTGGTGCTTCCTGGTACTGTAGGATTCTCCACCCTTTTCTACTGGGCCCCCCCTTTGGAGGACAATGAGGAGGATGAAAGAGACGTTCAATCAGTTGCCTCCTTATCAGAATGGGGTTCCATTTCACATCACTAAAGAAACCCATGCTTTGATGTTAGGGATAGTGGGCTCAGTCTTGGGTATCACCTGCTCTCCAGCATGGGCCTCCCCAGTGGCCAAACTGGGATCCTTGAGCAGCACATTAGCTGCAATTTGCCAGATCTCCAGCTCCACTGCACCAGGAAATTAGGGTCACATAGTCTCCGGCACCAAACTCCCAATGTTAGGAGACCTTTGAGGAACAGGAAGTTAGGGCAGACAGAGGTTCCTTAAGTCTCTATTTTGTCTGCAACTCCGGAGGAGGCAGTAATGCCTGCACACCATCAATAGCCAATGATTTTTGTCAATTCCAAGACCTTGTGAAGGGGGTGGCAGACACCCTCCAGACATCTCTTGAGGTTAAAGGCTCACATTACAAGCTCCTGGACATTTTGCAGTCAGTGACACCCACTTGGGTTGCGCTACCCATTAATGAAGTGCTCATGCATCCAGCAAAGACTGTGTAGCAAACTCCTGCCACCAAATCATCAACTTGTAAATGGGTGGATAAGAAATATTATCTTCCCTCTCAGGGACTCAGAATTTTAGTTTTCCTATCCCAACCCTATTTCCTGATGGTGGATGCTGTAAATGAGCAAAGTAGACAGCATTATTCCAGATCTGCTTCTCATAACAAGGGCCATAAAAGGTTAAACCTTTTTGGATGGAAGGCCTAATGATCCGCAATCCTCCAATTTTGGTTCACTAATTATCAGGTGATCATAGCCAACTACGACTACACGAATTACAAGTTCACATCCTTTATTAAACATCTTCCACAGGAGCATAGAGAACATTTCCAGGCCATCATTGAGGAGTGTCAGTTATTACCCAGAACCTCTCTCCAAGCATCCTTGGATGCCACAGACACTGCTGCTAGATCCATTTCCATAGGAGTTGTCATGCACAGGGCGTCATGGCTCCAGTTGTCAGGATTCCTGAGAGAGGCTCAGAATATAGTTGAGAACATCCCATTTGATGGTCAGAAACTTTTCTCAGGAACTACAGATGAGTCCTTGCACATGCTGAAGGACTCCAGGCCCATGCTGAGATCTCTGGGTATATACACCCCTCCAAACAAGAGGAGATTTAGCAGGTCTCAAACTGCCCAGAGATTGTGCCAGCTCAGTTCTCTGGTTTTCACATAACTACCGAACCTGCAAGAAAAAGACAGATTTCAGCGGGAAAAGAGCTTCCCACCCTCCTTCAGCTAGCACTCAGTCATCATTGAAACAGCAATTTTGACAGTTCAGTTGACGGCTCAACTCCTCCCTTAGCTCTAGTTTGCAAGCTGCAACCTTTTGCCCACCTTCCCACTTTTGGAGACTTTTTTCCCATTCCCATTAGGCTTGGCAGCATATTACAACAAACAAGTGGATCAGAGAGGTTATAACATCGGGCTACACCATCCGCTATAGGTCTCACCCACCCCCCCTTCCCTATCCCTCTTCAGGGACTCCTCTCACAAGAGTATACTCAGTGAAGAAGTACACTCCTTCTTTTGATTAGGAGCAATAGAATCAGTCCCATCCCCTCACAGGGGGAAAGAGTTTTACTCAAAGTATATGTCGTGCCAAAGAAGGATGGAAGGTGGAGAGCGACCTTAGATCTAAGACAACTGAACAAATTTGTAAAATCTCAAAAGTTCCAGATGGTGACTCTGGCATCTATAATCCCTTCTCTAGAGGCAGGAGATTAGTTTTCAGCCCTCAACCTCAGGAGGCCTATTTTCATATAGCAATACATCCCACACACAGGATATATCTGTGCTGCACCAGGATCCTTTTCAATACAGAGTACTTCCCTTTTGCCTCTCTTTGGCCCCATGGGTGTTCTCAGAGGTTTTAGTGGTAGTGGCTGCTTACCTTCAGCGAGAAGCAACTTTAGTCTTCTTGAATTTTCTTGTAGCTTGACAACTGGCTGCTCAAGGGCTAATCTTACAAAGCAATACTAACTTCCACCCAAACAGCTCTCTCCCTCTTCCAGGAGTTGGGTCTCCAGCTATACCTAAAGAAGTCCAAGTTAGTCCCTGCACAGAGAATACAATTCATAGGGGGCATATTGGGATTCGTTGGCAACCAGGGCCTCCCTTTTCACAGACAGATTCATAACTTTGTCGAATCTGGTTGGGACAATTTAAGGACGTCCCCATACTACCGTAAGGAACTGTTAGGAGCTCCTGAGTCATATGGCAACTTGCACCTTTATGATCAAGCATGCAAGAATATGGGCATGTCTAAACTAGAAACATAAGTTGACCTATGTTAAGTTGACTTACAACCACCACAGTAATTACTGCAGTGGAGCATGTCCACACTACCCTCCTTGGGTTGGTGGTGTGTGTGCTCACCAGGACCACTTTCACTGACCTAAGAGGGGCAGTTTGGGGAGATGAGAACCAAGTGTCTCAGCTCAACTGGCAGCTCCCTGCCAGGAGCTCCTGATGGGTTGCCTTCTCTCGCCTCCCTGTTCCCCGCTGGGAGTGAGGGAAGCCGCCCAGAGCTTCTCATCTCCCCGTTCCCTACTGGGAGGGGGTGGGAAGCTGCCCAGGGGTTCTTACCTCCCCATTCCCTGCCAGGAGCAAGGGGGAAGCTACCTGGAGTTTCTTGTCCCCAGGGAGCAGGGTCCAGCTGCCTCAGCTTCTCCCCCTGTCCGCTCCCTGCTGGGAGCTGGGCAGCCTTGTCAATTTCTCAGAGCCACGAAATTGATAAGACAGCCAATGTTCCAAGCTGGGAGTGGGGTCTAGTTGCCCAGCTCTCCAGGAGAGCAGAGGGCAGCTGGGCTCTAGCTGCTCAGCTTTCTTGTCAATTTCACGGCTCCTGCCATCTACACAGACACTGTGTTGTCCTAACAACAACGACATAACCGCACCTCTCTTGGAGGTGGAGTTATTATGTCAGTGTAGTAGGGCACTTAGGGTTTGTCTACACTACCCGCTGGATTGGCGGGCAGCAATCAATACAGCGGGGGTCGATTTATCGTGTCTAGACGCAATAAATAGACTGCTAAGCACTCTCTCGTCAACTCCAGGACTCCACCAGAACGAGAAGCTCAAGCGGAGTCAATGGGAGAGCGTCAGCTGTCAACTTACCGCAGTGAAGACATCACGGTAAGTAGATCTAAGTACGTCGACTTCGGCTACGCAATTCACGTAGCGGAAGTTGGTATCTTAGATCAACCTATATGGTAGTGTAGACAAGCCCTTACATTGGTGGGAGCAAGGCTGAAGTGTATACACTGACATAATTAGATTGACATTAGCTGCCTTACGTCAACCTAACTGTGTAGTGTAGACCAGGCCTATGTCTTTGCTGCTATCAAGGGCTGGTTCAGGGGGACCTATTATTCTGCCAGTAATAGCTTGGACAAACTGGTTACAGTTCTTTTCAAGGTGAAGAACTTGCTGGATTACTGGAAAGATCACGCAGTGTCTGCACGGGCATCCCAGCTCCAACAATAACTGTGAGAATGGATGCCTCACTATTAGGGTGAGGAGCGCACCGTAACATACTCACAACTCAAGGCACCTGATCACCTCAGGAAACTGGTCTCCATATCAACTTGTTGGAACTCAGGGCAGTCAGAATTGCCTGCCTTCAATGCCTACCCCTCATCAAAGGCAAATCAAAGAGTATCGTGATGGACTATGTAGCTTATATGTTCTATATCAACAAATAGAGCTGAAAGATTCCCCCTCCCCGTGCGTTGAAGCTATAAAGTTATGGAACTGGTGTATAACCCATCAGATTCAGATCTCAGCTGTTTACCTTCCTGGAGTCCAGAATATCACAGTCAATATGCTCAGCAGATGCTTCTCCCGGAAATACAAATGGGAGTTGGACTCTCAGACCCTTCATGGGATATTCTAGAGGTGGGGACTTCCACAGGTGAACCTATTGGCCACATACAGCAACAGGAAGTTCCCCTCTCTTTGGGAGATGCCTTTCTCCTTCTTTGGACAAACGGCCTGTTCTTCGCGTTCCTTCCAACACTGCTAATTCTAAAAGTGAGGAGGAAGATCAGGCAGGACAAAACCATAGTTATCTTCGTAGTACTGACCTGGCTCAGGCAAGTTTGGTATCCTTATCTGCTTCACCTGTATGTCCAACCACCGTTCAGTCTTTCAACTGTGCCTCATCTCCTCTCCCAGGAAGCGGGTCATGTGCTTCACCATAACCTAGGGGTCCTCCATCTCCAACCCTGGCTCCTAGATGGCTCATGGGATTAGAATCCATCTGTTCAATAGGAGTACAACAAGTATTATTAAACAGTAGAAGGGCGTCAACTTGAATTATTTATCATCAGAAATGGAAGAGCTTCAATCACTGGTGTCACCTGCACTGCCTTGCGTCTGAATCTTCTCTGCTTTCAGCCATCTTGAATTATCTGCTCGACTTAAAAAAATCTGATTTATCAGTTAGTTCCATTAAGATTCTCCTTGCTGCAATATCAGCTTTTCATTCCTCACTAGAGGGGTATTCTGTTTTTGCACATCCTCTGTCCTTAAGATTTATTAAGGGTCTGGGGAATCTATATTCTGACTTGGGATCTCAACCTGGTACTTAGTTACCTTTTGAGACCTCCATTTGAACCTATGGCAACCTGCTCCTTGCTTCACTTATCTATGAAGATGGCCTTTCTAGTAGCTATCATGTCAGCTGGAGAAATTGGAGCCTTGACCCATTTACAATATATTTCAAGGATAAGGTCTCCCTGCAACCACACCCAAAGGTTTTACCTAAGGTGCTGTTGGATTTTCATCTTAATCAGTCTATTAATCTACTGGTATTTTTCCCTAAACCACACAAATCTCAGTGAGAGACTTCCCTTTGTATGTTAGACAGGCATATGTTAGACAGGCGTTGACCTTTTATCTGGATGGACCATGCAGTTTTGGAATCACTGAGACACTTTGTCTCCATTGTGGAAGGATCAAAAGAACCTATGATCTCTTCACAGACACTGTTGAGATGGATCTCTGGGGGTATTACTGCTTATTATGGTGCAGCTGGTGTTTTGCCTCCTCAAAGGATTACAGCATACTCTACCAGATCACAAGCAATTTCCACAGTGTGACTCAAAAACATCCAAATGCCTCAGATGTGCAGAGCTGCTATATGGTTTTCAGTGCACACCTTTTCTAAACACTACGCCTTGTTCCACACCATCAGATCTGATGCAGAACTTGGTTCTGCTGTGTTGTCTTCAGTGTTGGACTTGATTCTGAAGCTTCCTGTGAAAATACTGCTCAGGAGTCACCTGAAATGGAGGACCCATAGGGACACTACTTGAAGAAGAAAAGGCTACTCACTTTGTGCAGTAACTGTGGTTCTTCAAGCTGTGTGTCCCTATGGGTGCTCCACTACCTGCCCTCCTTCCCCTCTGATTTAGACTGTTCTTGTTGCATGTTGGGGTAGAGAAGGAACTGAGGGCAGTTCACCCATGCAGCCCTCTTTACCCTCTGAGCGCAGCACGAGGTTGTATAGAGTGCTTGCACGGTCTGAGCAGACACTGTTTACAGAAAGTCTTCGATCAAGGGCTTGAAAGGTGCATATGTGCCTGAAGTGGAGCACCCATAGGGACACTCATCTTGAAGAGCCAAAGTTACTGCACAAGGTGAGTAAATCTTTCTTCTAGCTAGTACCCCTGAGTCCAGCAGACTGCACTTTCCTCTCCAACCTACAGCATTCCCTGGCCAGGTTGAAAATATTCACTGTCATTTAATTTTCACATTCCTTTAAAATATGCAAAAATTAAATAACAGTATTCCCAGTACTGCAGTATGAGCCTGATTGCGAACTCGCACCTGTTTTACACTGAAGATGAAGTGAACTGTAGCTGTAGCTCACGAAAGCTTATGCTCAAATAAATTTGTTAGTCTCTAAGGTGCCACAAGTACTTCTTTTCTTTTTGCGAACACAGACTAACACTGCTGCTACTCTGAAACACTGAAGCTTGTAATTACCATTAATAATTCTTATCATATAACTGTTAAAAATTATTTTGAGGCGTTAATTAATTAATCCATAACATTTCTGTGAAGTAGGCAGATGATATCCTCATTTTACAGATGGGGAAACCAGTACAGATAGAGTTTGTGACTTACCCAAGACTACAAAGGGAAGCAGTGTTAGTACCAGGACTAAAATCCAAATTTCCTGGCTTCCCTTCCACTAGACTACATTGGTCCAACTCCATTTTCAGTGAAGTTGCTTTTGATTCACAGCTGAGAGCACACTGAGAGTACAAGAAGACTGTACATCCAGCGGTTGAGGGAAAGATGGTAGTTATAACTGGCCTAGCAGCCAGTTTATGGCCATTTTCTCTGTAGAGAAAAGACAGAATACTCCAACAAGATTGAAATGGTTTCAGATAAGACATAAATATTTTACTGTTGTAAATAATAAGTGTAAATATATATGTATAATGATGGGAAGCTCAAAGGCAGAAATAAAGTGAGATGGGAAATCTGGAACAGAGAGAACTAACAATAAATAAGGTTCTTCAGGGAAAGTCCTAGGATTTATTTGAGGGTCACCTCATCATGATCTCTTGTTTTGCTTTTGCAGAGAATAAATGCTGCTACTTTATTTTTTTTCAGATCCAGAAAAAAAATAGAAGAGAACGATGTTCTTTACTGCACGAAACCTCCCTGCTCTGAATGTCAGAACTATATACAGTTTGTGGGCATAAAGAAAATTGTTTCTGTACAAGAATCATCACAGTCATCGTCAAACCAACAAGTAAGCTATTGTAATGCAATTACCTTATTTTAATTATTTATTTAAACATTCATTTGGTGTTTAGTGCTACAGGTTATAATCAACGTACTCAATTTAAAAGACCCTAAGCATCTGTACATGCCTGCATCACGTAGTAGAGGAACCTTCACTATACAAAACACCTTCAACATACTTCAACGTTCATAATTATACAAATGCATGCCAAAAACAATATGGCTTTCACTGTTCCCTGAAAGCCTTTAAATCCAGACTTTTCTGGAGCCAAAAAGGGAGTAAATGCTATATTCTAGGACCCTCTCCATTGAGAAAGTGCAGCCTCCTGCAGTTTAATCCTAGGGATTGACAGCAAAAGCCTCCCTAGCTGAGCTCATCTTTCTTTCTTCCACTTCCCATGCTTTTGTCTACTTTGACATTCACTCTGTCAGACCATGTGTATATTTTCAGATCCATCAGTATGGCTCACTGGCCTAGGATCATTGAAGCACAAGGAGTTCTCTTTCAAGTGACTATCTATATGATCATTCCACTAAAGGTTCATGTGTGCTCAAGTTCAGAGTCTTTTGGACAGCAGCATCTGCTATGGCTACACATGTATCCTGCGATTCTTCATTGAGTCGTGTCCCTATGGGTGCTCCACTGTAGGTGTGCCTGTACCCCAGATCAGAGATTTTAGGTAGCAGTGTCCGTTAGGTCTGCACATGCATCCCCTGCAGCCTCGTGCCCTGCACCGACACTATATAGAGGTGCCCAAGCGAACTGCCCTCAGTTCCTTCTCAATTGCTGTGGCCTGAGATGGAGCCTCAACAGCATCTGAGTTGAGTTTACCTCAACTGTATTTTTCTTTCATTGTTAATAGTTAGTTAACATTAGTTCTTTGAGTTTCCTTTGTGTTAGTTAGCTGTAGTAATTTTTATAGTTTAAATTAAAAAAAAAAGTAAACAAAAAATCTTTTAAAATAAAAGATTTTACTTATACTTTTAGGATAAGGACCATTGTTCCTCCATCTGTTTTTCTTTGTTTTTTTTTCTCATCAGGGGAATTGAAGCCCTGGGAGGGTATGCCCAGTTTACCTGGGTTTAAATGTTGCCTTTTGTGCCGAGAGGCTATACTGGTCAGTGTCCATTGCCTTGGGGAATTGTATGTTTCCCAAAAGTGTAATTTCTGCCTGAAATTAAAATTGAAGGCCAGAATGAACTGGAAACTTAAACTACATCTTCTTATGATGGAGAGTTTGCTCTGACTGACTTCTGACCTCAGCCAGGGCCCCCCCCAACCCTGCATACAGTTGTCTCCAAATGGGTCAACTGCTTCAACTTCCTCAGTGCAGCTCTCCCCTAGAGCATTGAAGAGGAAATTGCTCTCATCCTGCCGGACCTGCTGCTGGCCACTTCTGGGGTGCAACGCAGTCCGTGGTGCCAGGACAGGCGGGAAGCCTGCCTCTGAACCCCGGCTATGCTGCTGACCGGGAGCCACTGGAAGTAAGCCTGCACCCCAATCCCCTGCCCCCAGCCCTGAGCCCTCCCTCAAACCCGGAGCCCCTTCCTGTACCCCAAACTCCTCATTCCCAGCCCCACCCCTGAGCCTGCACCCCCAGCCCAGAGCCCTGACCCACTCCTGCACCCCAACCCTCTGCCCCAGCCCTGAGCCCCTCCCACACCCCAAGTCCCTCATCCCCAGCTCCGCTGGGTCGCGGGCATCAACAATTTTCTTCAACTGTGTCATTGGTAGTGATAGCTGCTGATGAAAAGTCACATCTGCAAAATAAGACTACATCAAAAGAACGTGATCACAAAACACTGGTTTTTTTTGGCCATAAATCATATTAGTTGGCTACTTTACAATTGCAAATGATCAGGCCCTCATGGCCAGATATGATTATTTGAACTATGAGAAGTTTGCAGCATTCCGGGCAAACTGCCTCCAGATGCAAGGGAAAGAAGGTAAATGAAGGACAGCTGATTGCCAGAACCATCCTTCAGGCTGCTTTGCATGCAGCAGACACCACTTCACAATTGATGGCCACCGCAGTCATGATGAGAAGGGCATCTTGGCTGTAGGGGTCTGGCTACTGTCAGGAGGTTCAGTCTACAGCAGAGGATTTGTCCTTTCAGGGATCAGAGTTGTTCACCTCTAAAATAGGTGGTGCCCATCATATAGAAAGATTCTATCATGACTCTTAGCTCTCTCGGGTTCTATAAACCTGTCCCGAAAGGAAAAAATATCAGGCAGCAATTGTATGCCCCACAGAGCTCAGCTCCACCTCCCTTCTTTCACCAAAGATCGACTGAGCCTTCCAGTGGCAGCATTACCATAAGAGAAGACAGGGTACCTCTGAAGCCTACTTATCACAGTCTGCATTGGAGCCAAACCATTCATTTTGATAGGACTGTCAAGACATGCACCTTACCTCTTTGGATCCAGAGCCACTGACCCTTCCTTTGTGACCATTTACCCCTTTTCAGGTATGCCTGGTCCTCCATAACCCCCAGACCAATGGGTCATGATATGATTACAACAGGATAGTCTATCCAATTTCACACTGTGCCTATTCCCATCCCACCTTCGCTGGCCCTTTTCAGGGACCCATCTCATTACCCACCTATTACACCAGGAGGTCCTCTCGCTTCTTTCTCTTGGAGTAATAGAAAGGGTATCTTTAAATTACCAGCAAAAGCATTCTACAGCAAATACTTCCTTATTCCAAAGAGGAAAGAAGGATGATGACCCATCTGGGACGTAAGAAAGCTCAACACATTCATATGCAAGTTGAAGTTCAGGATAATTCCCTCTCTGTATCCAGGGTACTAGTTAGCATCTCTTGATTTCCAAATTGTGTACTTCCATATATCTATAATTCCATAGCACAGGAGGTATGTAAGGTTTGTGGTAGGCCTTCTAACTATCGACTGCACTGAGGGCTTCTAACAAGGTTGTAACAGTCGTCACTGCACATCTAAGAAAAAAATCCTTCCCTGGACAATTGTCTAGTTCAAGTAAGGGCTCCTCATCAGGTATCAGATGCCATAGTTATGCCTTTACCTGTTCCAGAACCTGGGCCTGAAAGTGAATGTGCAGAAATTCAACTTAACTCCCATTCAAAGACTTGAGAGGAGCAGACTTCTGCTTGTTCATACATCACATTACTGTGTGGCAAGCTAGGGTGTGACTCTGCAGCGCACTAGTTTTGCTTTGTAGTGTGACATCTTGTGTGCACATTGCTGCAGCACAGTAAAAGTCCGGCGGGTGCTCTGGCTTACTAAACTTTACCAGTGCTTTCTACCTCTCACTTTAAAGACTGTTGGACACAAGGAAAACAGAGAACTGAAAATTTGATCATGCAAGTGAATGTGCTTTCTTGAATCTTCCATATCTGACAGTCTGGCCTTCCCTTGGAGCATTGTATTGTGTCCAGAGTTTTTCTGGCCATTACTCACTTGCTGAGTAACTTGAAATGGAGGACCATTTCCTTCAAGGAAATACTTATATTTCTTTCCTTGCCTCTATTGCAAATGGCTTGAGTTGACTTGGTAACTTTTATATAGTTTAGTATTTTTCAGTTTTGGAAACTATAGTTCTGGAATATTCTTTTTGGGGGGTTGTCCTAAGCCTGGCTTACATCCAGATACCTGGTCTGCCTCCAGTTAATAGGAGAAATGAGAATATGCATATTGTAAAGACTACCAGACATGGAGAATTCTGGAAAGAATATTCACAAATAAGAGCACATTTTTCTATCGGCCAGAGATATATTTGTATTTTTAAAAATTTTTTTTTTCCTTTTCAGGACTCCACAGACTCTTTAAAGAGCAACTTTGAATATTATCAGGTATGTATCCTTATTGAGGAGTATAGAGCAAGGAAAATGTTGCAAAAAAGTATTCACAAACATTCATTTAATAAAATCAAATTCACTTTGATGTTGCTCAAGGCCACTTTAATTTTCTTTTATTTAAATGTTTATCCAAGCCAATTTTGGTTTGTAAGAAAGTTTACCAAACAAGAAACTGTGGCGCATACTTATGTAAATATGTATTCACGCTAGTGTTCACAATAGAGGTGTTTGGTGGCTTTCTTGAAAGCTCATTATGGGTTTGGGAGTCATCCTGTCAGGGATAGAGTGGGAAACAAGGCACCAACAAGAAGAAATGTCAGGAGTAGCACCAGAGGAGGAAAACAATGTCACTTAAAGAATTAAGATTTTTTAAACATGTTTGATAGAGGTAAAGGGATCAGAGTTTGGGGGAGGAAAGAGAAATGGGAGAGACAGAGGTAGTGACAAATTAGATAAATACTGATATAAAGGTAGCTTTTTGACCTGGAGTTTGCCTTGCCCCAGTAAACTGAGAGTTTTAGGAATGAAATAATGACACAGATGGGATGTAGGTTTGTGTAAAGGTACCTGGAATTGTCTGATCTCCCAAGAAATTCCCTGGACAGATCTAATGAATAGCTAGGATGAATAAAGGCAGCTGTGGTCAGAAAAAGAGCTATGCAAAAAAATTATTTGGGACTGTGCTTTGCATAAATTCCTTCTGTTTTTCAACAGTGGAAACCTCAATATGCGGAATGTTCTGGTAAGATAACTACATACAGTTGAACATTGTGTCTTAAGGTTGCTAAATTTGATATTTTATTATTACTCAATTATTTAAAAACACTTCTAGCATGTCATAACATATTGGAATAGGCCCTTTTATATAACAATCACAGTTTTCAGTTGTGAGTCCTTAACTTAGAACTATTATCTCTATTTTGGTTCAGGGCCATACAATTCAAATATCTGCATCCTATCATTCTACTTGCTGGTTTAATACTTCTGACTGAACAACAGGCTGACGTGTACAAGAATCCTGCTCTCTGCACCATAAGTGGCCCCGTTTTCTGCATGTGTTCATGGGCCTTAGATTAGCTGTAGGAATGTGCAAAATGAATAATAAATTTACAAAATAGCAGGTGTCTTTCAATCACCAGTCTTTGGCATCCCTTTTGGTCTTTGGTCTTTAGTCTCTAGTCTTTCTTTGAGACTCAAATGAATATGAAATGAAAATTTCATTTTGGACATAGGCTTCTAATTCTCATGCCTTTGATGTGTGTTTAGGTGGTTTCCTCTGGCGCTAAATAAGCTGATCAGAATCCTGCATTTTGTTTTTCTTTTATCTGAGAACAGTTTGGATTCCTTAGGCTTGATTCTTCAGCCTACTACATTCATTTTATGCTGGTATAAATCCACTGAAGTCAGTGGAGTAACACTAGGGTAATGGAATGAATCAGGCCCCTTTATTATAAAATAAGAGCCAATACTAAAATTGTCTTACATAAAACTTTGTTTATTAGAGTTAGAATACCAATAAAATATAAATGACAAATGTTAAGCAGGATAGTGTATGCCTATTCTAAGAATACACTGTCTTCCTTAGGTATGATACTTGTTATAGTTTAGTCCCTTTGATTTAAGCAAGAGCAACCATACATCCTGAAATATGCTTAAAATTATAAAAAATGCCTAAGTCCCATTTTCAAAAGTGATATAAATATTTAGAGTCTAAGTCCTGTTGCCTTTAATGAGGGT
Source organism: Dermochelys coriacea (assembly GCF_009764565.3). Lineage (NCBI taxonomy): Eukaryota > Metazoa > Chordata > Testudines > Dermochelyidae > Dermochelys > Dermochelys coriacea. The sequence goes on from NC_050068.2 coordinate 245,878,771, forward strand.
GGAAACCAGACTTGAGAAGAACCAAGAATGGAATTGGAAGAAAGAAGCTCCAGACAGCAGTTGTGGACAGCATGGTCAGTGTATCTGGAGATGAAGGGAAGAAGAGATGTTGGGTAATAGTATGAGCAGGAGAAAGGGTCAAGTATTTTAAGATGGAGAAGATAAAAGTATGTTTATATAGGGAGGGAAAGGAAACTGATGAGAGTGAGATGTTGAAAAGAGTGAGAGAAGGGGTGACAGCATGAGAGCTGGGCAAGAGAGGTTAGAATAATAAAGGTAAGGGGTCCTTTGGGCAGAAAGAGAGGTTGACAAAGGAAGACAGGCAGTGTTTCACAGTCTGTGACAGGAGGAGAATGTACTGGGGATAAGGAGGGAAAGGAAGAGAGACTGGCCATTTTGATGAGTAAGGGAGTTGATCCATAGGTGCAAATCAAACAAAGAAGTGAGGGCAAGGAGGCAGAAGGCTGGAAGGTGAGATGGGACATGAGTATGGAAATTAAAGTAACCAAAGATGAGGGTAGGGGATTCCAGTGTGAGGAGGAATGAAAGCCAGGAGTTGAAGTCAGAGGGGAAGGTGGATGCAGGGGAGTTAACTGGTTAATAGACAGCAGCAGTATGGAGAGGGAAAAGTAAAAAGAGTTGGCTGGGTTGTTGTTCAAAAGAAGAGAATGACTGACAAGGGGGAGGATAGAGGAGCTAGAATTGACAAGATTGGGATAGGAGAAGTTCAAGGCTCCCACTATGATCCTTTGAGGGTGACTTGGTCTGCCTAAGGTCTTTTCTGTGCAATGATGATGATGATCTCGCTCCCCTGCATCTTGTACTATGGTTCACATTTTTGTCTTGATTTTTTCATGATAAGCTTTGACAAATCTGAATTTTGCCTGGATAGAAGGACCTTTGGATCCAAATATCAATCAGATTTTAATGTCTTGTTTATCAAATATAGTAGTAAACTGATCCTGAGATACCCCACCTGCTCCCTTTTGTAGTGAACAAAGATCTGGTGCCATTCATGGTAATAGATGGGATCCCATCCATTACTAAACCTCATAGAGCAAATCTGATCATTTCTGATTTAAACTTTTTTCTTTTTCTTTTATCCTCCAGCTTCCCCCTTCAGTAAGCAAACAGAGAATTCAGAAAAAAGAGATGGAGAGGAAACAGAAAGAAAGAATGATAAAGGCAAAAACTATATATTAATCAAACTTGCTCATATTCTTATTTCTTGGTTTACATAATTCTTTTTTCTTTAAGATGTTTGAATAAATTTAATTGTTCTGAAAGTCATGAGCCATGGTACGGGCAGGCAATTTGAATACTTCTAACATCCATCTCTGGCAACATACCTCAGTCTTAATTTGAAATTTCCATGCTATTCCATTTCTGGGCCTCTCTTCCTATAATAATAAAAATAAAGTTATTGTCCTGATAGAATGGGTTGTTATTTGTATAGCACTGCTGCTGTGCCACTGGTGCTTTACAGACATGTACGGACGTAAGGTCCCTGGGATCTTACAACCTAAAACACACAGGTAACATAATGGATAGTGACAACAGATCATTGTGGGGAGGGGGATAGACACAACAGTAATGGATGGGAAGGGAATATACCTTTTGGGAGAGTATTGTTTTTAAGTAAAGCTGATTGTATAAAATGTATTATTTTATATTATTTGTATTAATTATGAGTTATTTATTTAAATAATGTTCAGGTAACAGAGAGGGACATATAGCATCAAAGAGAAGATACATGGCAGTATGCTAGTTGAAATAAATGAGTTTTGGAGAGGAACATGAAGTTGAGTGAGTGAGAAAAGGCTGTCCCAGGTATAGGATATCTTGTTTGGGCCTGATACAAAACCGGTTGAAGTCAATGGAAGTCACTCCTTGTGCCAGCCAAAGGAAGGGGCAGGTATAGGAGTTACTCTCCCTTCAACAGATACAGGTGGAGTAGCCAGAGAAGGGAGCAAGACTAGGGTATCATTGCACATTGGCAATCCCCAGCTGCTGGAATGGCCAGTGTAATTTACAGCAGGGACTGAAGAGGCACAGATTGGTCTCGGGATTAGGAAAGTTCAAGAATGAGGATCCTCACAGAAGGTCAGGTAGACCAAATTTTATTGTGGTTTTAGGATATAGTTCTTTATTTTAATACACATAGAAATGAAAGGTACAGCAATGTTCATTTTAACCAGAGACTGCATAATTTGGGAATTATTCTCTGTAGCTCAGACCCATTGGCTATTTTATTTTTACTCCATTTGCTGCTTTTGCTCCATGCTTGTTTTGATGAACTAGCTTCTAATTCCACTTTTTTCTTCAGGTCCTCCTCCTCGTCTACCAAATAAAGAAGACCTGTGCATTTTCTTAGCACTCCATATGGAAAATTCACCAAACTGTCAAGAGCCAAGTTGTAAATATGTGCGTAACAAACAAAAAGAAACAAAAGTGAGTTGAGTGAATTCAGTATCTATTATGCAGAATAAGAGAGGCCATGATATTAATTAGGATTTTGACTATTACATATTGCTGATTATGATTTTGACTGGTTAGAATTTTAACCTAAATATGCAAAATGTCCAAGAAGTTCTGATAAATCAAAAACTCCTTTTATTTTTCCAAACTACATAAATACTTGGTCTCTATGCCAGCCAACAGTGGTGGAATAGCCTTTACCAAATAATGTTGTGATGCTTTTAAAGATTTCATATGAGTGAGGTGGTTTCCAAATCTTAGTGTTTTCACATGGTCATATAATGTTTAGTCTTACATGATCTCATCATAGTCCAGATTTGGTATATCATAAAACAAGCACACCGCACAGCTGATAGTGTCTGTTTTAAAGTGGTTCAGGACCAGATGAGCAGAGATTTTGCAGGTTGGGGTTGAAGCGCACTGTCACTTGTGCTTGCAGAGAAAGTGTCTGCCTCAAGCCAACTCTGATAGTTCCTCATTTTCACAAGCACAAAATTCAGCCCCCCCCAATCAGGAATTCTTTATGTGATGTTGTCTAGGATGTTCTGATATTGTTTAACATAGCGCTGCAGAACTAGGAGTAGTAAGCAGGATAGTTTGGCTATATTAGTACTAAATTATTGCAATTCCCATCTATCCTTATGGATATTGATGGATCTGTGTGTCTAGCTGGAGAAGAATTTCTAGACGGAAGGACTATATTTTCCTTCCTTCTCACTAATTCTCCTTATTAAAAATGTTCAGGGTAACCTCTTTGGACTAGGGATTGACATGTGTTATATGTTCACACAGTGTCTGGTGCAATGGAGCTCAACTTTGTTGAGGTCTTCGTGTACTACAGCAATATAAATGTTAAATAATACCAATAATATATTTGCTAACATTTGGCTCATGGAAGACTTAAGTTTGTAGCATAGTCAGCCTTAGTTTTCAAGGACAGAAATATAAAAGCAAGACTTTCATACTGAAGAAAGCGTTAAAATAAGTAATACTAAAATATATAATTCTTACCTATATTTTTCTCATAACTTTTTTTACAATTGTTATTAAATATTAGATATACTTACCTCTGTTTAAAATATTGTCTCTTAGCCAATATTTTCCTGTTTGGTCCTGCAGTGAAATTATTGTGCTTGTTTCATCCCTGCAGTTGCAGAGGATATAAATTGCATCTCAAGGGGCAGTTGCTCTGGGAGAGGGTTCACCATATTGGAAAGTAGTCAGTCATACAACTTTTACATTCCTGCATGTGATTCACCCTGGGGAGCAAGCATAATTCTAGCTAGGACTTCCTAGGATCCTCGCTGAGGGTGTGTCTTCACAGCACATTTAGCTTGAGTTATAACTTGAGTGATACCCCTAACTTGACTCCCATTCACACACCAGGCTCTTGCTTGGGTTAAGTGGTGCTTTAAGATCAAACTAGCTGGCGTATCTAGCCAATGATGGGTTGAAGCTCAAGTGATGCTGGAGTGAAGCTCGAACTAGTAATGCAGTGGGGGTGCAACCCCTTGAGTTATAATAACGCATCAGTAGCTAATCCAATTATCAGATCACTTGGTGTAACTCTAGTGTTTTTTTGAAGTGTGGTCGCTTGCACTTAAACTAGGTAAGCAGTAATTTGAATATACTAGAACTAACTGTTTCAGTGAAGACAAGCCCTAACAGAGATTTCCCCGGAGATGCACTGAATCAGCAGATCTCCTGAGTGCATTAGACCCACCACCTTCCCAGTCAATCCCAAAAACAATATCTGTGTTCTGCTTAGCTGGCTGCACATGCCCTCACTCAGAAGAAAGTGTTGCAAGCAGTTTGCTTTGGTGAAATGGATATTGCCATCCCCTGTTTTAATTGGCAGGTTTAATCATAAGAACATAAGAACAGCCATACTAGGTCAGACCAAAGGTCCATCTAGCCCAGTATCCTGTCTTCCGACAGTAGCCAATGCCAGGAACCACAGAGGAAATGAACAGAACAGGTTATCATCAAGTGATCCATTCCCTTTTGCCCCTTCCCAGCTTCTGGCAAACAGAAGCTAGGGAGGACACCATTCCTGCCCATCCTGGCTAATAGTCATTGATGGACCTGTCCTCCATGAATTTATCTAGTTCTTTTTTGAACCTTGTTATAGTCTTGGCCTTCACAACATCCTCTGGCAGAGAGTTTCACAGGTTGACTGTGTGTTGTGTGAAGAAATATTTCCTTTTGTTTGTTTTAAAGATATTGTAAAAGCATTTTTTTGTAGTTTTTCAAAACTGGAATTGTCATCTGTGAAGCTAACAAACCGAAAAGGATTATTACAATGGACTGCTCCACTGAAGATCTTCATGCGGTGCCAAAAGCATTGTTAAGATTTCCAAATGCACTGAGAGGCTGTGAAGTTTACCTGTCTCGAATGCCTTGCATCAGTTGTGCAAAACTTTTGATTCAAGGTGAGTATTAGAGATACAATACTTGTAACTAACTGGCATCATACCTGTGAAAGAGTCACAGGTTGATAAAATAGTGATGTCAAGGGTTACTTCTTTTCCCTCTCTACTCTTTTCCCATTCCCTCCTGCCTTCTGCTGAATAACTCATCCTATTGTTGAGTGATGGTTTAGCTAGAGAGGTAAGTCATCCTGTCCTGCGCAATAAACTTTCATACCACAATCCTGTTATTGAAAATGAGTGAGTAAATGAGTCCAATTAAAACAGAAACTGCAACCTTAATGCTGACCAGAGGTGGCCTGCTGGAGGCTCAGGTTAGGAAAGTGTTGTCTTTTTTTTTTTTTTTTTTTTTTTTTTTAAAGTTAGGTCAGTCAGGTTAAAAATAGAGAGAGATTGTATGGGAATAAATGTTGTAGACATTGTGGTGCCAAAAAGATTTTATGCATATATGGTGGACATGTCCAGCCATTAGAGAATATTAGGATGCAATTTGTAACCTGATAATAGTTGGATATATTATAAATGATCCTTTGGCAAGCCTTCTGGGGCTTCATAGAAGAAATGGTCACACTCAAAGAAATGAAAATTCATCTCTCATCTGGTTGCAGCTGCTAGACCACTGATAACCTCTGACTGGAAAAAGAAAAATAATACAAAGCTAGAGGAATAATTCTCAAAAATTAAGGGAGGGTGTTGCTATGGAAAAATTAATGTACCAATTATGCCCAGCAAAAAAGGCAGAAGACAAATAGATAATTAGATATTTGGTTGCCATTTATTCAATACTAAAAGTACATTTGCCTGCAAAAAACAAACAAACAAACAAAAATTGATCAACAACAACAAAACCATATAGAATCCGTTTAATATTTTTGAATATTAGCATTTGATAGTCACACCTGGTTTGATAAATATGAGTAGTCTGTAGTTTCACTCAGCTTAATCACATTACCTGAAACAATGCTTCCTGGATGGTGTAAAGAGATTCACTCTGTAATATGGTAACACCTTGCTAAATAGAAAGGAATCATTTATATCCTTAGTCCAAGCACAGTTAAATGATCACATTATATACAAATAGAAATATCAAGATCTACTTGACTAAGCTGAATTTTAAATGAGTTATGTTTCTAAGATTTATAGTGGTGATATTAATTTTAAAATGTGCCTTTCTGTGAGCATTAAAATGGATTATTTATATGTGTGGGCAATTCCGTCATTAGGGTCGTATTGAGATTTCCATTTACGGTGGCAGCAAAGCTCTTAAAACAAATATGACAAAATAAGTACCTGGCTTCATATTATATATGTAATTCAAAAGATGTCAATTTTTAAAATTTCTATTAATAATAATTTGTTTTGCTCCAAGGGTGAAATTTCTGTTTTATTGTTGATTGAGCTATGTTATCAATTTACTGAATGTGTTCAGTGAAGAGGATGTATTATGTCTGAGATTAATAGGTAGATGTAGAATGTTAATGACATAGCTGTTGTTTTCTCATTTTTCATATTTGTGTAGCTGGTGCTGTACATAGAGGGTGATTATTATTATTATTTATTTGTAGTGTGGTAGCACCTAGGAACGCTAGTCATGGTTCAGGACCCCATTGTGTGTATTAACCGTAACTGCCTCACACTGCTGTTCTCATGAATAATAATACATGAAAAACTATAACTAATATAATTACTTCCAGTACTGCTTTAATTTTACTAGTTAAGAAGGTGTGTTCACTTTATTATATTTCTTTTTAAATATTATCTTACATATATTTCTCTTCATACAGCTCAAGTTTCTCAAGTGTATTACTGGCCTAATCTTGAAATACAAACAACAGAAGTAAATCTGAAAAACATTGAAATGGAAGCTGAACATGTTGATAACATCTTTAGGGAAAGCTACATCACTGCAGCAGTCTACATACCAATATTAGATGTTGAAACAGTGAAGCAAAGGATTTTCCCACGAACAGGATCTCCACCAGTTGATAAGAACACCACTCCAATTACCTCTGTGTATAATCATAAACGATCACCTAAACTTTTAGAAATACTTAACCTGGCGCACATTACAAAAGATAAATTATTCCAAGAATCATACAGAGATGATATTATTAAAGCAATGCAATCTTTTCAGACACTGGCAGGTGGCATTGATACCGAAATAAAGGAAAATAATTTTCAAGAGGATAAACATGCCATTCAAAGAGAACCCAAGTATATTCACGCGTTGCAGCTCTGTAACTTACTAGCAGCCAGAAATGGTAAGTGAATGATTAGTATTAAGGTAAAGTCAGTAAATAACATGGTGTAGGAAAGAAATGGGTTCAGGATTTAGAGTCCTGGGTAGAAGAGAATTATGTGTATTTAATACGTGATATAGGAAGCAGCTATGAAGCTGTAACACTGAGTTCTGTGACCTTATTCAGGTAATGACTTTCAAGGAAGCTGTGCATACGTTTAGCTAACTTGCTACATTAGAGGTGAAATATCACAGTGGTATCGCCTATGTTAGAAAATTAGCCTGTGGTATGCAGACCAGATTAAATTAATTATACCTCAATATTACAGAACCAATACAGGTCATCTGAAAAAGATACTTTCAAGGCTGGTAGTAGAGATCGGCAAAAATATCCATAACAAAGGACCAGATTGCATCGTTAACCCTAGACCAGCTTGCATTTGGTGAAGAGCCACGCTGCACTACCAAGAATTCCTTGCAGAATTATGCCCCAAAGAAGCACAATGCTTCCTACAGGTCCATTGTGAGCAAGAGAATAACATCCATTTCACTAACCTCTAAGAGGATGGCTCACATTTTATCTCTGACTAGCCAGCAGGGACATGACCCTACCTTCACCCCCACCCCTTTGCGGTTTCTGGCACCTCAGGGGGTGCTATTAGACAGTCATCCTTGTGCTCTGAATGCAGACACTACAGTTACGGCTGGTCCCTTGCCCACACTTTTGCTCCCACTCTTGTGCACTCACACAAGATGTCGGACATATTGGTCCAAAATATATTTTTTAATCAGATTTGACTGGTTTTTAGTTCATTAAACGTTTGCGAATTTGGAGCAATTTTATAACAGTTTAAAAGCAATTCTGGGACAGTATTCCATATTACTTTTTTTGCATTTCAAGCTGGGTTGTGATTGGTCATACTCATAGACTTTAAAGCCAGAAGGGACCACCATGATCACCTAGTCTGACCTGCACATTGCAGACCACAGAACCTCACCCATCCCTCCAGTAATAGACTGCTAACCTCTGGCTGAGTTACCGAAATCCTCAAAGATTTAAAGATTTAAATACTTCAAGTATTTAAGTATTTAAGTATACTGCAAGTCGCCCCATGCTGCAGAGAAAGGCGAAAAACCCCAGGGTCATATTGTATTGGTTTTGGTTCACTGAGTTTCAGAGTAGCAGCTGTGTTAGTCTGTATTCATGCATGCATCCGATGAAGTGAGCTGTAGCTCACGAAAGCTTATGTTCAAATAAATTTGTTAGTCTCTAAGGTGCCACAAGTACTCCTTTTCTTTTTTGGTTCACTGAGTGGATGAGTTCACCTTTTGTAGTCAGAAGACTTAGCAGAAACCATTATGACTCGCTTTCTCAGGTGGAGGTAGTATTTTTTTATGCTTTTTCTGAGATACCAGGAGATATAATAACTGTTGGAATAAGCAGCAAGGAGTGCTACAGAAATTTAACAGATCATTGGCACTTCCACTCAAGAAGACACCACCAGGTGGGGGTAGAGGTGGGTTGCATAGGGACATAGGGCTGTGTGGGCTGAGGTCTTCCATTCAGGTAAGTCAACTGTGGAATGTGCTGATTCACGACATCCCTGGGTAGTCTTCACCGCTGGTGCTGATATGGAGCCCTCACTGCAACTTAACACTTTCTTTCCTTGGTTGAATCTCCTTTGGAGGGCAGTAGTGGTAATAGCAACCTCTTCTGGCTCAGGGAAGTGTACTTTGCATATCTTTGCACCAACAGGATGAATCAAGTCCTGAGACTTTATTGGTAGCTTCACTGTTTGATTTTTTTTTTTTTCCATGCCAGACAGTCCTAATACTGGAGTGGGGACACTGATCTACAGAAAAGAAGACATTGTAAGTACAATATATGCAGCCCAAGAACTATTAATATTAGTCTGGATACCATTTGAAAATGGTGAGGAAAACCCCTCAGTCTCACAGTCAAGTATTCATTTTTGATACAAACATTAATCTGTTATAGCTGATTGTCACATTAAACTTTTGCGTGTAGGATTTTTGTGCAATATATTGTGATTCATAGAAATATTTAAAAGAGCTCACATCTGCCATAGATATGCACTGCATTTCTGTGGGTTTTCTCAGTATTATTTACATAAGTGAGCAAGTTAATTCTACTGACATAAATAATGATTCTTAAAAACTCTCCTGCACCACCCCTCCTCAGGCAAGTCAAAATCTGAAAGGATTTTAAAGACAGTGAAACTTGCACAAGGAGAAAATTACTCACATCATATTTCCACAAGACTATTTTTAACAGAGTATAAAAAATAATCAAACATTCAAATAGAATATAACGAGGCTAATAAAATGTGCAGCTGCAATCTTCCGTAGGCCTTAGAACTTATTGCCTTAGTATGTCCAGAGCCCTACTCATATTTCACACAATTGCATATGCCAAGCCGTAACATGGTGTATTTGACTGAGGATGGGGCTAGGTCTAAGGAATGCACTTTTGAGGTCTATTACCAAGTCAGTGGAGTCACAACACTGTGAGATCAGAATCATGCCCTCTGTGTCTGTTTCTCCATGTAAAGAATGCAGATAAAAATACTTCCTGGCCTACTTCCCAGGATGTTGTGATGATTAATTATTTAATATCTACACAGTGCTTGGAATGTGCAAAGCCCCCTCCATTTGATATATATTATTACTAATCAGCTGACTTCCCTGCATTCCAGTCCTACTACACTCATGCAATCTCTACAGTATAAATACTTGCAAAATGAATAACTAATTCCACCTCAGCTGGGCAAACACTGCAGTCTTGCTCAAATTTTTAAATTATTTCACTGCATGCACTACAACCTTTTTTGCATTTGTCTTCATGACTAATCAGGTTTCACTGAAATGTCTGGTTTCAGAGTAGCAGCCGTGTTGGTCTGTATTCGCAAAAAGAAAAGGAGTACTTGTGGCACCTTAGAGACTAACAAATTTATTTGAGCATAAGCTTTCGTGAGCTACAGCTCACTTGATCGGATGCATTTGGTGGAAAATACAGTGGGGAGATCTATATACACACACACAGAGAACATGAAACAATGGGTTTATCATACACACTGTAAGGAGAGTGATCACTTAAGATAAGCCATCACCAACAGCAGGGGGGGGAAGGAGGAAAACCTTTCATGGTGACAAGCAGGTAGGCTAATTCCAGCAGTTAACAAGAATATCAGAGGAACAGTGGGGGGTGGGGTGGGAGGGAGAAATACCATGGGGAAATAGTTTTACTTTGTGTAATGACTCATCCATTCCCAGTCTCTATTCAAGCCTAAGTTAATTGTATCCAGTTTGCAAATTAATTCCAATTCAGCAGTCTCTCGTTGGAGTCTGTTTTTGAAGCTTTTTTGTTGAAGTATAGCCACTCTTAGGTCTGTGATCGAGTGACCAGAGAGATTGAAGTGTTCTCCAACTGGTTTTTGAATGTTATAATTCTTGACGTCTGATTTGTGTCCATTCATTCTTTTACGTAGAGACTGTCCAGTTTGGCCAATGTACATGGCAGAGGGGCATTGCTGGCACATGATGGCATATATCACATTGGTAGATGCGCAGGTGAACGAGCCTCTGATAGTGTGGCTGATGTGATTAGGCCCTATGATGGTATCCCCTGAATAGATATGTGGACAGAGTTGGCAACGGGCTTTGTTGCAAGGATAGGTTCCTGGGTTAGTGGTTCTGTTGTGTGGTGTGTGGTTGCTGGTGAGTATTTGCTTCAGATTGGGGGGCTGTCTGTAAGCAAGGACTGGTCTGTCTCCCAAGATCTGAGAGAGCGATGGCTCGTCCTTCAGGATAGGTTGTAGATCCTTGATGATGCGTTGGAGGGGTTTTAGTTGGGGGCTGAAGGTGATGGCTAGTGGCGTTCTGTTGTTTTCTTTGTTGGGCCTGTCCTGTAGTAGGTGACTTCTGGGTACTCTTCTGGCTCTGTCAATCTGTTTCTTCACTTCAGCAGGTGGGTACTGTAGTTGTAGGAATGCATGATAGAGATCTTGTAGGTGTTTGTCTCTGTCTGAGGGGTTGGAGCAAATGCGGTTATATCGTAGCGCTTGGCTGTAGACAATGGATCGAGTGGTATGATCTGGATGAAAGCTAGAGGCATGTAGGTAGGAATAGCGGTCAGTAGGTTTCCGATATAGGGTGGTGTTTATGTGACCATCGCTTATTAGCACCGTAGTGTCCAGGAAGTGGATCTCTTGTGTGGACTGGTCCAGGCTGAGGTTGATGGTGGGATGGAAATTGTTGAAATCATGGTGGAATTCCTCAAGAGCTTCTTTTCCATGGGTCCAGATGATGAAGATGTCATCAATGTAGCGCAAGTAGAGTAGGGGCATTAGGGGACGAGAGCTGAGGAAGCGTTGTTCTAAGTCAGCCATAAAAATGTTGGCATACTGTGGGGCCATGCGGGTACCCATCGCAGTGCCGCTGATTTGAAGGTATACATTGTCACCAAATGTGAAATAGTTATGGGTCAGGACAAAGTCACAAAGTTCTGCCACCAGGTTAGCCGTGACAGTATCGGGGATACTGTTCCTGATGGCTTGTAGTCCATCTTTGTGTGGAATGTTGGTGTAGAGGGCTTCTACATCCATAGTGGCTAGGATGGTGTTTTTAGGAAGATCACCAATGGACTGTAGTTTCCTCAGGAAATCGGTGGTGTCTCGAAGATAGCTGGGAGTGCTGGTAACGAAGGGCCTGAGGAGGGAGTCTACATAGCCAGACAATCCTGCTGTCAGGGTGCCAATGCCTGAGATGATGGGGCGTCCAGGATTTCCAGGTTTATGGATCTTGGGTAGCAGATAGAATACCCCAGGTCCTGGCTCCAGGGGTGTGTCTGTGCGGATTTGTTCTTGTGCTTTTTCAGGGAGTTTCTTGAGCAAATGCTGTAGTTTCTTTTGGTAACTCTCAGTGGGATCAGAGGGTAATGGCTTGTAGAAAGTGGTGTTGGAGAGCTGCCTAGTAGCCTCTTGTTCATACTCCGACCTATTCATGATGACGACAGCACCTCCTTTGTCAGCCTTTTTGATTATGATGTCAGAGTTGTTTCTGAGGCTGTGGATGGCACTGTGTTCTGCATGGCTGAGGTTATGGGGTAAGCGATGCTGCTTTTCCACAATTTCAGCTCGTGCACGTCGGCGGAAGCAGTCTATGTAGAAATCCAGGCTGCTGTTTCGACCTTCAGGAGGAGTCCACCTAGAATCCTTCTTTTTGTAGTGTTGGCAGGAAGGTCTCTGTGGGTTAATATGTTGGTCAGAGGTGTGTTGGAAATATTCCTTGAGTCTGAGACGTCGAAAATAGGATTCTAGGTCACCACAGAACTGTATCATGTTCGTGGGGGTGGAGGGGCAAAAGGAGAGGCCCCGAGATAGGACAGATTCTTCCGCTGGGCTAAGAGTATAGTTGGATAGATTAACAATATTGCTGGGTGGGTTACGGGAACCATTGTTGTGGCCCCTTGTGGCATATAGTAGTTTAGATAGCTTAGTGTCCTTTTTCTTTTGTAGAGAATCAAAGTGTGTTTTGTAAATGGCTTGTCTAGTTTTTGTAAAGTCCAGCCACGAGGAAGTTTGTGTGGAAGGTTGGTTCTTTATGAGAGTATCCAGTTTTGAGAGCTCATTCTTAATCTTTCCCTGTTTGCTGTAGAGGATGTTGATCAGGTGGTTCCGCAGTTTCCTTGAGAGTGTGTGGCACAAGCTGTCAGCATAGTCTGTGTGGTATGTAGATTGTAATGGATTTTTTACCTTCAGTCCTTTCGGTATGATGTCCATCTGTTTGCATTTGGAGAGGAAGATGATTACAATTACATTACAATCTACATACCACACAGACTATGCTGACAGCTTGTGCCACACACTCTCAAGGAAACTGCGGAACCACCTGATCAACATCCTCTACAGCAAACAGGGAAAGATTAAGAATGAGCTCTCAAAACTGGATACTCTCATAAAGAACCAACCTTCCACACAAACTTCCTCGTGGCTGGACTTTACAAAAACTAGACAAGCCATTTACAAAACACACTTTGATTCTCTACAAAAGAAAAAGGACACTAAGCTATCTAAACTACTATATGCCACAAGGGGCCACAACAATGGTTCCCGTAACCCACCCAGCAATATTGTTAATCTATCCAACTATACTCTTAGCCCAGCGGAAGAATCTGTCCTATCTCGGGGCCTCTCCTTTTGCCCCTCCACCCCCACGAACATGATACAGTTCTGTGGTGACCTAGAATCCTATTTTCGACGTCTCAGACTCAAGGAATATTTCCAACACACCTCTGACCAACATATTAACCCACAGAGACCTTCCTGCCAACACTACAAAAAGAAGGATTCTAGGTGGACTCCTCCTGAAGGTCGAAACAGCAGCCTGGATTTCTACATAGACTGCTTCCGCCGACGTGCACGAGCTGAAATTGTGGAAAAGCAGCATCGCTTACCCCATAACCTCAGCCATGCAGAACACAGTGCCATCCACAGCCTCAGAAACAACTCTGACATCATAATCAAAAAGGCTGACAAAGGAGGTGCTGTCGTCATCATGAATAGGTCAGAGTATGAACAAGAGGCTACTAGGCAGCTCTCCAACACCACTTTCTACAAGCCATTACCCTCTCATCCCACTGAGAGTTACCAAAAGAAACTACAGCATTTGCTCAAGAAACTCCCTGAAAAAGCACAAGAACAAATCCGCACAGACACACCCCTGGAGCCAGGACCTGGGGTATTCTATCTGCTACCCAAGATCCATAAACCTGGAAATCCTGGACGCCCCATCATCTCAGGCATTGGCACCCTGACAGCAGGATTGTCTGGCTATGTAGACTCCCTCCTCAGGCCCTTCGTTACCAGCACTCCCAGCTATCTTCGAGACACCACCGATTTCCTGAGGAAACTACAGTCCATTGGTGATCTTCCTAAAAACACCATCCTAGCCACTATGGATGTAGAAGCCCTCTACACCAACATTCCACACAAAGATGGACTACAAGCCGTCAGGAACAGTATCCCTGATACTGTCACGGCTAACCTGGTGGCAGAACTTTGTGACTTTGTCCTGACCCATAACTATTTCACATTTGGTGACAATGTATACCTTCAAATCAGCGGCACTGCGATGGGTACCCGCATGGCCCCACAGTATGCCAACATTTTTATGGCTGACTTAGAACAACGCTTCCTCAGCTCTCGTTCCCTAATGCCCCTACTCTACTTGCGCTACATTGATGACAACTTCATCATCTGGACCCATGGAAAAGAAGCTCTTGAGGAATTCCACCATGATTTCAACAATTTCCATCCCACCATCAACCTCAGCCTGGACCAGTCCACACAAGAGATCCACTTCCTGGACACTACGGTGCTAATAAGCGATGGTCACATAAACACCACCCTATATCGGAAACCTACTGACCGCTATTCCTACCTACATGCCTCTAGCTTTCATCCAGATCATACCACTCGATCCATTGTCTACAGCCAAGCGCTACGATATAACCGCATTTGCTCCAACCCCTCAGACAGAGACAAACACCTACAAGATCTCTATCATGCATTCCTACAACTACAGTACCCACCTGCTGAAGTGAAGAAACAGATTGACAGAGCCAGAAGAGTACCCAGAAGTCACCTACTACAGGACAGGCCCAACAAAGAAAACAACAGAACGCCACTAGCCATCACCTTCAGCCCCCAACTAAAACCCCTCCAACGCATCATCAAGGATCTACAACCTATCCTGAAGGACGAGCCATCGCTCTCTCAGATCTTGGGAGACAGACCAGTCCTTGCTTACAGACAGCCCCCCAATCTGAAGCAAATACTCACCAGCAACCACACACCACACAACAGAACCACTAACCCAGGAACCTATCCTTGCAACAAAGCCCGTTGCCAACTCTGTCCACATATCTATTCAGGGGATAGCATCATAGGGCCTAATCACATCAGCCACACTATCAGAGGCTCGTTCACCTGCGCATCTACCAATGTGATATATGCCATCATGTGCCAGCAATGCCCCTCTGCCATGTACATTGGCCAAACTGGACAGTCTCTACGTAAAAGAATGAATGGACACAAATCAGATGTCAAGAATTATAACATTCAAAAACCAGTTGGAGAACACTTCAATCTCTCTGGTCACTCGATCACAGACCTAAGAGTGGCTATACTTCAACAAAAAAGCTTCAAAAACAGACTCCAACGAGAGACTGCTGAATTGGAATTAATTTGCAAACTGGATACAATTAACTTAGGCTTGAATAGAGACTGGGAATGGATGAGTCATTACACAAAGTAAAACTATTTCCCCATGGTATTTCTCCCTCCCACCCCACCCCCCACTGTTCCTCTGATATTCTTGTTAACTGCTGGAATTAGCCTACCTGCTTGTCACCATGAAAGGTTTTCCTCCTTCCCCCCCCTGCTGTTGGTGATGGCTTATCTTAAGTGATCACTCTCCTTACAGTGTGTATGATAAACCCATTGTTTCATGTTCTCTGTGTGTGTGTATATAAATCTCTCCTCTGTTTTTTCCACCAAATGCATCCGATGAAGTGAGCTGTAGCTCACGAAAGCTTATGCTCTAATAAATTTGTTAGTCTCTAAGGTGCCACAAGTATTCCTTTTCTTTTTGCGAATACAGACTAACACGGCTGCTACTCTGAAAACTGTAAGGAGAGTGATCACTTAAGATGAGCCATCACCAGCAGCAGGGGGGGAAGGAGGAAAACCTTTCATCGTTGACTCCAGAGTCTCTCGAGACTGCTGAATTGGAATTAATTTGCAAACTGGATACAATTAACTTAGGCTTGAATACAGACTGGGAATGGATGAGTCATTACACAAAGTAAAACTATTTCCCCATGTTATTTCTCCCCCGCACCCCACCCCCCACTGTTCCTCAGATGTTCTTGTTAACTGCTGGAAATGGCCTACCTTGCTTGTCACCATAAAAGGTTTTCCTCATTTCCCCCCCCCCCCCCCCGCTGCTGGTGATGGCTCATCTTAAGTGATCACTCTCCTTACAGTGTGTATGATAAAACCCATTGTTTCATGTTCTCTCTGTGTGTATATAAATCTCCCCATTGTATTTTCCATCAAATGCATCCGATGAAGTGAGCTGTAGCTCACGAAAGCTTATGCTCAAATAAATTTGTTAGTCTCTAAGGTACCACAAGTACTCCTTTTCTTTTTACTGAAATGTCTGTTCATGGAAAGCAAATTTCAAATTTGCATGAACAAGATTTCATGGAAATTGAAAGAAAAATTGTCCTAAAAACAGGATT
The DNA here is from genome assembly GCF_009764565.3 of Dermochelys coriacea. Classification (NCBI taxonomy): domain Eukaryota; kingdom Metazoa; phylum Chordata; order Testudines; family Dermochelyidae; genus Dermochelys; species Dermochelys coriacea. The sequence continues at coordinate 245,895,242 of NC_050068.2, forward strand.
TGCTGTTAGGGACTATAACCCTAACTGGGACTTCAGATGTATTTAATATTCATGATTCAAAATCCAAACATTTTTGGAGATGGAAATCTACATGCTCAAAGAATAATAATGAGCTGATCAAAGTGCACAACAATACAGCAACTTCCATGGAAATCAATTACAATCTTTGGGAGTTGGATTGGGCCTAAATGTATCAGGATCCTGGGAAAGTATTCTTTTTTTTTTTATTTACTTTTGCCTGGTGTTATTATAGGTTGCTGTTGGCTACAATGGATTTCCAAAAGGGACAGTGAATAGTTTGTTTTCACAGAAGGATGATGGTAGTTGTGACCAGCATGCAATCATCTGTGCAGAAGCTAATGCAATTATTCTGAGGTAGGAAGTGTGAGGAATAGTGGCATGAAAGGGGAGGGAGGTGGTGGCAGAGGGTGTGGATGTGGGAGGTAGAGAGGGTGGAGGAAGGGACAGAATGGGGGCAAATGTCACCAGAGGTGAGGAGGAGGATGCAGATGTAGAACCTACATTTGTGCTGGTGGGAGGAGAGAGGAGAAAGAGGTGGGGAGGGGAAGAGGAGTAGGTAGACCTGATGGGAACTGTAGAGATGTGAGAGTAACAAGGAAGAGGAAATGGAGACCATGGGGAAAGTGGGAGGGAGGATGATGATGGATGCTATGATGTAGAAGAGGGGTGTGGTGAGAGCCATGGGTGAATGGTGGATGGACAAGATTACAAAAAGGTACACTAGAATATGTTACCTCACCCTACTAGAGAGGGTGACGAAGACAGCTGGGCTAGGAATTGGGAGGATCTGGGTGGTGGTGGGCAGGGGTGTGTGTGTGTGAGGACAGGAGTATTATCTGTACAGTGCTGGGACCACACAGCTGAAAGGAGGACCATACAGACTTTTCTCCTTGGATAGAGTCTGTGCAACCTCATTCCATCACTTCCCATGGCAGTGAGTCCACAGTATATCCTGAGTCTTAGCCATGGGGCTGTGGTTCCTTACTAGTCTCCTTTGGTCAGTGGCAGAGGAAGAGAAGGAAGAAGAACTCGCGTTAGATATGCTAAGAGAAATAAGTTCAACCTAAAAAGAGCTAATTTATAAAAATGACAGTGTTTTTGTCTTTTACAGAACTGAGGATGATCTGAGTGACACTGAATTAATCACCACATATGAGCCCTGTAGTGTCTGTGAAAACCTAATTAAAGCAATGAAGATAAAGAAAATCATTTGGCCTAATCGAGATGAAAAAGTAGGTAGCAGAAAGTTTACAGCAAAAAGCCGTGTGTCACAGTTACAGGGCTAACTGCAACTCTTCCCCTTCTCTGAGTGCACCACCTCAAGTCTCAGACCCTGTGACTACCTCTCTTCAAGTGGAATCACATGATTTTCCCACTCGCAAATGGCCCTAGGCTGCAGTACCCTGTTCACCAAACATGTTTATCCACCTGGTCCTACTGGGTTTAGTATCTGCTGTTCTTCCCTTTGGAAGCCTACGACCTTCTGATTACAGTGACCTTCTTAAAAAAGGTTTCAGAGTAGCAGCCATGTTAGTCTGTATCCGCAAAAAGAAAAGGAGTACTTGTGGCACCTTAGAGACTAACACATTTATTTGAGCATAAGCTTTCATGAGTTACAGCTCACTTCATCGGATGCATTCAGTGGAAAATACAGTTGGGAGATTTATATACACAGAGAACATGAAACAATGGGTGTTACCATACACACTGTAACGAGAGTGATCACTTAAGGTGAGATATTACCAGCAGGAGAGTGGGGGAGGGGGGAACCTTTTGTAGTGATAATCAAGGTGGGCCATTTCCAGCAGTTGACAGGAACAGCGGGAGGAGAGGGGTAATAAACATGGGGAAATAGTTTTACTTTGTGTAATGACCCATCCACTCCCATTCTTTTGAAAGTTCTAATTCTTGACGTCTGATTTGTGTCCATTTATTCTCTTATGTAGAGACTGTCCAGTTTGACCAATGTCCATGGCAGAGGGGCATTGCTGGCACATGATGGCATATATCACATTGGTAGATGCGCAGGTGAACGAGCCTCTGATAGCGTGGCTGATGTGATTAGACACCTATGATGGTGTCCCCTGAATAGATATGTGGACAGAGTTGGCAACGGTCTTTGTTGCAAGGATAGGTTCCTGGGTTAGTGGTTCTGTTGTGTGGTGTGTGGCTGCTGGTGAGTATTTGCTTCAGATTGGGGGGCTGTCTGTAAGCAAGGACTGGCCTGTCTCCCAAGATCTGTGAGAGTGATGGGTCGTCCTTCAGGATAGGTTGTAGATCCTTGATGATGCGTAGGAGAGGTTTTAGTTGGGGGCTGAAGCTGATGGCTAGTGGCGTTCTGTTATTTTCTTTGTTGGGCCTGTCCTGTAGTAGGTAACTTCTGGGTACTCTTCTCCCTCCTGTCAATCTGTTTCTTCACTTCAGCCGGTGGGTATTGTACTTGTAAGAATGCTTGATAGAGATCTTGTAGGTGTTTGTCTCTGTCTGAGGTGTTGGAGCAAATGCGGTTGAATCGTAAAGCTTGGCTGTAGACAATGGATCGTGTGGTGTGATCTGGATGAAAGCTGGAGGCATGTAGGTAGGAATAGCAGTCCGTAGGTTTCCGGTATAGGGTGGTGTTTATGTGACTATCGCTTATTAGTACTGTAGTGTTGCTTATTTAACCATAAGCACAAAGCATTTAAGAGAAAAGGCTCTTAAAATAACCAAGGGGGCCCTTGAAAAGTCTAGCTTACCCCAGACAGCCCTGGGTCACCTTAGCTCTTGCTCCCACTGAGAGCATGCCTTTTAGTCAAGAAAAAAATCCTATTGTCCTCCTGTGTTCGCAGGCTCGCCTGAAACTGGTGTCTCTGTTGCTGCCACCTGTGCAGCTCTGACTATGCTGCCATTTAAACTTGTACTAGCTCACTGAGAGCAAGTGCTAGTATGTGTATACAAGCAGGGGAATCACACCCTTAGCTCATAGTGTAGGCGTAGTCCCAGTCAACCATTGGTTCCCTGACTGCCTCCCCAGTCCTGGTAATCCATCTTTCGCCTCATTTCCTTTAGAAATCTCCTCCTAATCCTCCTACTTTTACAGTGGCATTAGGAGAGGCATAACAGGACTAGCAGCTTTTTGATGGAGTGTGTCATGGCAATTTTCATGAGTTCTATGCCCGAGACAATATTGTGCCCTATAGATAAGCCCCTTCATTTTCCAATTAAACTGATTTTTACCAAAAAAAGTCTGGGTTTTACAAAAAGTATTATTCAGTTTTTTCTCAAAAAGAAAAGGAGTACTTGTGGCACCTGAGAGACTAACAAATTTATTAGAGCATAAGCTTTCGTGAGCTACAGCTCAGTTGCATCCGATGAAGTGAGCTGTAGCTCACGAAAGCTTATGCTCTAATAAATTTGTTAGTCTCTAAGGTGCCACAAGTACTCCTTTTCTTTTTGCGAATACAGATTAACACGGCTGCTACTCTGAAATCAGTTTTTTCTGATTTTCATCTTACTTTTGTATCATTTAAATATATAAAAAATAACTTGTTTTATTAGGAAAATACAATACATTGCATGAGATGTATGTTTTATGATAATACATTAATCTGTGTGTATAAACAAGCTGTTATTGATGTAAGGCTATGTATTAGTCTAGAAGATGCACGCAATAAACAAAAAGGTGCACACACAAGCTGTGAAGTGCGTGTGCATCTGAACGTACTGATGAATCTCATGCCTACCACATACACATTTCAAGCTATTAGCAGATAATGGTTTAAAGGTTTGACACATGAAAATGGGAAGAAAAGGAAAATCTGTATTGGACTACATTTCAGAACATAAGGAAGTATTTGAAAGTTTTTAAAAAAACAAAAACAGGAGAAAAGGATGAAGTTGAGTGTATGCGCTGCAAAGGGAGTGGCCCAATTATTAAATGTAAATATTTATAGGCTAATAGTTCTAAGTCTACAACTGTAAATTGTTTATTCAAATGAAAAATGGGGATTCCAGAGACATTGTTTTCTTAAACTCAGGGTGGCATTGTGTTTTGAATTCTGTTTTAGTACTGCAGCAAACCACATTGATGAATGGAATTCAAAGCATTAATCTACTGAATACTTTTTTCCCCTGTCTTTCCATCCACCAAAATAAACTCTAATATTTACCCAGAAAAATTAATAGTTTTTTGCACTGATTTTCACCTGTTTTTGTGATGATAAACACTGATAGTTTCTTGGGAATTAATTAAATTAAAACTGAAAATGAAGGGCCCCACCTATAGAATAAATTAAACTGGAAATTTCCAGGGGTAATACCTAGCAGAATGCCTGGCAGATCGCTCCTCTTACAAGATGGAGAAATTCAAAAAAGGGCTGCCTGAATATATGTGGAAAGTTTTATTTTAATATTTAATCAAAGGCTCAAGTGCATTTATTTGCATATATAATCATAGTGCATTAAGGACCTGATCCTGCAATATTGAGGTTAGTTTTACCGTTGACTTCAGTGGTTACAGGACCAGGTGCTATGACTTCCATTTCATGGTGTAATTATTTTTAGCTAGCCAAAGAAATTAAATTCAAACAAAAGCATTATAACTGAAATTACCCAGGCTCAAAAATCAGGAAATTCCATGATACAGAGTGTGATTTTTTTTTTCCCCTGCACACCCTCTCCATGGCCAGCCACCTTGCATGATAAAACCATGGAGATTTTGCTGTATTTTACAGTTTTCTGCTTTGGAAGGGGGCAGGGTTTGGTCCTGTATATGCATCTGGGGCTCAACTGCAGCTGCTGCGTGAAACGTAACTGAGTTTTCTGACCTTGGTGCTTGTTAAATATGTGTCAGCTGTGATATTCCATTAACAGTGTTTCATTTAATATTTCATAGAGTGAAATAGGACTGTTTTTTGGAGTCACAAGTCTCAATCTTGCAGAGATTTAACTCAGTGGGACTATGTTCACAAATCGTTCAATGACTGGGGCCAGAGGGCCTGACTCTGCAGTCACTTCCTATATACGGATATTTCTACAGTATAATTATTAAAGTAGAATGAGAACTTCTTTTTTCTGAAGATAATACAGCTCATTGAACTAAGATCCTTTTTTAATGACTGTATAAATGATTCTGTAAAGTCATTTCAGCACAAGAATTAATCTACCTGATTAGAGTTTGAAATAAAATTATTTGACAGTCAGCAACTCATGATAGTTACTATTATGCCCCACTATGAAATGAATCCAGAAGATTATTTAAAAAATTCCCTTCAGCACAACAAACTACTAAATAGTGCCACTTTTCATTAGAAAAGTGAAATGGTCAATATTTTCCACTCATTTATTTTCTTTTTGTTTTCTTCTAGAAGCAACCAGAAGGTGCAACTAAAGATCCAACAGGTAGGCAACTATATAAAATATGAGCGAATATTAAATGCATGAAAATACTGCTTTAGGCCCCGTTTGGCAAATACACAACTTTACATATGCGAAGACCCATTGAGTTTAAAGAGACTTGTCACATATGTAAAAAGAAAAGGAATACTTGTGGCACCTTAGAGACTTGCAAATTTATTTGAGCATAAGCTTTCGTGAGCTACAGATCACTTCATCAGATGCATTCAGTGGAAAATGCAGTGGGGAGATTTATATACATAGAGAACATGAAACAATGGGTGTTGCCATATACACTGTAAGGAAAGTGATCACGTAAGATGAGCTATTACCAGCAGGAGAGCGGGTGTGGTGGGGAGGGAATAAACAAGGGAAAATAGTTTTACTTTGTGTAATGACCCATCCACTCCCAGTCTCTATTCAAGCCTAAATGAATTGTATCCAGTTTGCAAATTCATTCCAATTCAGCAGTCTCTCGTTGGAGTCTGTTTTTGAAGTTTTTTTGTTGAAGAATTGCCACTTTTAGGTCTGTAATCAAGTGACCAAAGAGATTGAAGTGTTCTCCGACTGGTTTTTGAATGTTCTAATTCTTGACATCTGATTTGTGTCCATTCTTTTACGTAGAGAATGTCCAGTTTGACCAATGTCCATGGCAGAGGGGCATTGCTGGCACATGATGGCACATATCACATTGGTAGATGCGCAGGTGAACGAGCCTCTGATAGTGTGGCTAATGTGATTAGGCCCTATGATGGTGTCCCCTGAATAGATATGTGGACAGAGTTGGCAACAGTCTTTGTTGCAAGGATAGGTTCCTGGGTTAGTGGTTCTGTTGTGTGATGTGTGGTTGCTGGTGAGTATTTGCTTCAGGTTGGGGGGCTGTCTGTAAGCAAGGACTGGCCTGTCTCCCAAGATCTGTGAGAGTGATGGGTCGTTCTTCAGGATAGGTTGTAGATCCCTGATGATGCGTTGGAGAGGTTTTAGTTGGGGGCTGAAGCTGATGGCTAGTGGCGTTCTGTTATTTTCTTTGTTGGGCCTGTCCTGTAGTAGGTGACTTCTGGGTACTCTTCTGGCTCTGTCAATCTGTTCTTTCACTTCAGCAGGTGGGTATTGTAGTTGTAAGAATGCTTGATGGAGATCTTGTAGGTGTTTGTCTCTGTCTGAGGGGTTGGAGCAAATGCGGTTATATCGTAGAGCTTGGCTGTAGACAATGGATCATGTGATGTGGTCTGGATGAAAGCTGGAGGCATATAAGTAGGAATAGTGGTCAGTAGGTTTCCGGTATAGGGTGGTGGTTATGTGACCATCACTTATTAGCACCGTAGTGTCCAGGAAGTGGATCTCTTGTGTGGACTGGTCCAGCCTGAGGTTGATGGTGGGATGGAAATTGTTGAAATCCTGATGGAATTCCTCAAGGGCTTCTTTTCCATGGGTCCAGATGATGAAGATGTCATCAGCGTAGCGCAAGTAGAGTAGGGGCATTAGGGGACGAGAGCTGAGGAAACGTTTTTCTAAGTCGGCCATAAAAATGTTGGCATACTGTGAGGCTATGCGGGTTGCCATAGCAGTGTCGCTGATTTGAAGGTATACATTGTCCCCAAATGTGAAATAGTTATGGGTGAGGACAAAGTCACAAAGTTCAACCAGGTTTGCCTTGACATTATTGGGGATATTGTTCCTGACGGCTTGTAGTCCATCTTTGTGTGGAGGCAGCTTTGTGTCCATGTTGGTGTAGAGGGCTTCTACATCCGTAGTGGCCAGGATGGTGTTTTTAGGAAGATCACCAATGGACTGTAGTTTCCTCAGGAAGTCAATGGTGTCTCGAAGATAGCTGGGAGTGCTGGTAGCGTAAGGCCTGAGGAGGGAGTCTACATAGCCAGAGAATCCTGCTGTCAGGGTGCCAATGCCTTAGATGATGGGGCATCCAGAATTTCCAGGTTTATGGATTTTGGATAGCAGATAGAATACCCCAGGTCGGGGTTCCAGGGGTGCGTGTGTGTGGATTTGTTCTTGTGGTTTTTCAGGGAGTTTCTTGAGCAAATGCTGTAGTTTCTTTTGGTAACTCTCAGTGGGATCAGAGGGTAATGACTTGTAGAAAGTGGTGTTGTTCATATTCCAACCTATTCAGGATGACGACAGCACCTCCTTTGTCAGCCTTTTTCATTATGATGTCAGAGTTGTTTCCGAGGCTGTGGATGGCATTGTGTTCTGCACAACTGAGGTTATGGGGCAAGTGATGCTGCTTTTCCACAATTTCAGCCCGTGCACGTCGGTAGAAACACTCTATGTAGAAGTCCAGTCTGTTGTTTCTAGCTATGTAAAGTTACTCCCGTGCATAAATATTCACAGCAGAAGTGCCTTTTCAATTCAGCCTTTTGTTCTCTTTGTGACAGTGGGACAGTCCTTTTATCTATCATGAGTACATGAGCCCTATCAAAGTTATTTAGGAGACTTTCTATTTTTGTATCCTACTGTTTCTTTCCCAAATTGTATCCTATCCTGTTGCCCCACCAATGAACTCTTTCTTGAGAAGAGAGGAATATACATTATACATCAAGGATCTGCTGCCATCCTTTCTCTTAAAAGCAGAAATCAGTATATGGAAACTAGAAAGTTGGTGCTAATTTATATGTTCAAAAAAAGTAAAGAGGACCCTGAGAATCGGAACAGTTTAATCTTTCTGTAGGCACATGAGTTCACAAAGTAAACAACTTGAACTGCTGCTCCTTCTCATTTCAGATGCACAGTAACTTCTATCCTACTTGTTATAGTCTGACTCTTATTTAATGTGATTTATTGATATACATTTGCTTAATCATGAAAGCAATGATGCATAAAATAGTCCAGTTAATGTAGAAACACCGAGTCATATAGAAAGATGAAGTAGTTTATTCCTTTAATAAATATTCAACTCCTGTTAACATTAGTAGGTTATGCTTAACATTAATGAGAACTGCTCATATACATCAAGAGAAATGACTGATTAGCAAAAATTGTGCAACTGTTTCTGCAGTATTTTGTAGAACTATTGTTTTTCTGTGCTATCTTGATAGACATTTGCCTTATCTTATTGTATTTCCATATGTTTGTAAAAACGGTACCAATTTAAGGAATTATTTCGAGTAAAAGTATCAGAGTCTTGAGGTGGATGGACTCCATGGCTTTGGAGACTGACACTAAACTGCCTTCTGAGTGCATATTGCCTAAACATACTAATACTTTACATTTTCCCCCTCATGGAATCCCACATTCAGAAGAAGAAGAAAATAATCCAAGCACTGAATCCTTTCAGGTAAAATGCAGCATCAAAAAAGTCATGAGCATTTGTGATGAAAAGATTTTAGCACTCCAAGGTGAGTTTTCTGGCTTTTTAATACTTTCTCTGAGATCTGCTGAAGACTCTAATGACTTTAAGGTTTAATTCAGCAGGAAGTTTGATCAGTGTTTTTAGTCTTTCCTATACTGGCATTAGTTTAATCCAATTTTAAATGCAGTTTGAAAGTGTATGTTAGTCTAATCACTTTCAAAATCAGTTTAGAGTATCCACACTAGTCCACCAGGAATGATCAGGTATGTTAAATCATGTTAAGACAAATCTCTGGTCAAGAACCCACCATCCACCAAAAAGGCCTTAGCATAGTTCTGAAAAATTGTTGCAACCTATATTTCCCAGACTTACAAATTTACTTGCATAAGAATGTACTTTTCTTCTAAGGAGGAGAGGAAGTTGTGTTTCTGTTTAGTTCTAAGTTTCATCAGGCAGTATTTATAGTTGCAGTTTTACTTACAGCTGATCGAGAGAAATGTAATAGAAAGGATGCTGAAGGAACTCCAGTCTCAGGAGAGAAGGAAGGAAAGACAATGGAAATACAGTCACCAGCAGATGAGGAACATGCTTCTGGTCAGGTAAACACATTAAAAAAAAGAAAAAGAAAAACGGATAAAACCAGAAAAATATGGCTACATAATGCTTTAAATATTTATATTAGAATGGTTAAGATAGTAAGCTCTTTGGGCAAGGAACCATCCTTTAATTTTGTATTTGTACCGCACCTAACACAGTAACGTTCTGGCCCATGCCTGGTGCTCCTGTGTTACTATAATGCACATAATAATAATTAATAATATGGTAAAGATGAAAACTCACTAAATTGGCCTGTGAGCATTGAGTAAAATTTTTAATGCCAAAATTTTTAATTGGTTGGAGATTATCCCTTTGACTTTAATTGTAGTTAACATTTTGAGAAGTATGCTGGTATGAGACTGACAAATTTACCATAATTTTGTTGGCTACTGTAGCTGAGGTTGCTGGCCCCTTTAATAGCAGGAACTACTGGTCTGCCTATTAACGGAGCTTGGCCCTTTAAAACTCAGGATCCTTTTTCGAGTGCTGTCCCTGTGGGTGCTCCACTCCAGGTCACAGTGCGTCCCGGCGCCGTTGATCGGAGATCTTCAGTAGCAGTGCCTGGTCGGGACGCACGCGCTCAGCTGCTGTCTCACATCGTCGTTGGGGTCTGCCTGAGTACGTGCATCCCGCACCCCCCTCAGTTCCTTCTCAACTGTTGTCGGCTGAAGAGGGGACTTGGGGCAGTGCTCATCTCTTCCCTAGTTACTGTAAGAAATAAGTAGAGAAAATAGAAATAGTTAGCTAGCCATTTCCCACTTCTCCCTTTCCTTTAGCATAGTTCATTAGTTTAAAAAAATATATTCCCCTGCCCTCAAGTTAGTCTCTTGTTGAGACTTCCCTGGCCGTTCATACTTTTGTTATGCTGTGGTCGCCACGGTTTAAGAAAAAAAAAAAAAACCGATGAAGTCCTTCACACTATGAAAACTCTAGAGCCACTTTGCGCGCATTGGGCATATACCCATCCATCCCCTGGAGACCACGGTATCACCCTTATCAGAGGCACAACAATATCAATATCACCGACCCCAGTATGACACTGGGAGAAACCACAACAGACCTCTTAGGCGCAGGCAAAACCAGGCACAACCAACTACTTTCCACCTATCGGGTAACAAATAACAATTTTGAAGTGCTGGTCAGGGGTTCTGCGCGACCACCCCTTGACTCCGCCGCCTATTTGCTCATTGGCTACTGCCTCCAGGCTTTCCACCATGTCTGGCAACAGATCACGCAGGACCGCTTGGTCCTGGAAATAGTTCAGTCAGGTTACTCCATTCCTTTCTTATCTTCCCCGCTCACCCTTTCCCCTTCCTTGTCCCTCTTTAGGGACCCCTCTCACGAGCACCTTCTCCACGTTGAGGTGGCTCATCTTCTCCACCTAGATGCAGTTGAACATGTACTGACGCAACATCGGGGGAAAGGGTTCTACTCCCACTACTTTCCGACCCAAAAGAAAGGAAGGGGGTGGAGACCTATTTTAGACCTACGCTGACTGAGCTACTTTGTTCGTGTACAAAAATTCAAGATGGTTACATTGGGCACAATAATACCCGTGCTGGAACAAGGGGACTGGTTCACAGCCCTCAACCTACAAGATGACTATTTTCATATATTCATTCATCCAGCACACAGATGCTTCTGCGATTCACACTCAGACACAACTACTTTCAATACAGAGTACTTCCAAACGGACTCTCCACAGCACCGTGGGTATTCAAGACCCTAGCTGTAGTTGTAGCCCACCTCCGCAAACACAGGATTATATTTTTCCCCTGCTTGGATGACTGCCTATCAAAGCCAGCTCCTACGACGAGACGTTAAATGCGACAAACTTTACCCTCTCCCTTTTCCACAGTCTAGGCTTGCAAATAAATTTCCAAAAATCCACCCTAATACCTACACAGCCGGTAGAGTGCATTGGAGCCCACCTGGACTCGATTCGAACTATAGCCTCGCTTCCATACAACAGATTCCTCACGATTACGCTTCTCATACACATGATCGCTTTCGCCCCAGAATACAGGCATGGACCTGCCTTCAGCTTCTTGGTCACATGGCAGCCACCACCTATGTGGTCAAATACGTCACGCTGCACATGAGGTGCCTTCAGGGTTTTCATAGATTCATAGATACTAAGGTCAGAAGGGACCATTATGATCATCTAGTCCGACCTCCTGCACAACGCAGGCCACAGAATCTCACCCACCCACTACTGCGAAAAACCTCTCACCTATGTCTGAGCTATTGAAGTCCTCAAATCATGGTGTAAAGACTTCAAGGAGCAGAGAATCTTCCAGCAAGTGACCCGTGCCCCATGCTACAGAGGAAGGCGAAAAACCTCCAGGGCCTCTTCCAGTCTGCCCTGGAGGAAAATTCCTTCCCGACCCCAAATAAGGCAATCAGCTAAACCCTGAGCATATGGACAAGATTCACCAGATACCCAGGAAAGAATTTTCTGTAGTAACTCAGATCCCACCCCATCTAACATCTCAACTCCAACTACAAATCCAAAAGACACAGTTTCTGCATAACACTGACTCCGCCACCAAACTTATTGGCCTCCCTACATTGGTGGACAAAACCAGGGAACCTATGCACGGGTTCCACCCACACTCCCCAGTACTCAAGCTTACCACAGAGGCTTCCCTGTTAGTTTGGGGAGTGCATCTAGGCGACCACAAGGCACAGGGCTGCTGGTCCCTATCAGAGACATGTCTACACATCAATCTCACACTCAGCAGACACTTCTCCGAGAACACGAATGGGAATTACGTTCCATGATACTCTGACAGCTCTTCTCCCACTGGGGCACTCCATCGACCTGTTTGCCACTCCTCAAAACCACAAATGCCATCTATTTTGCTCCAGAGCGGGACTCAGAAACGCATCTTTAGGGGATGCTTCCTCATTCCTTGGAACAACTCCCTCATGTACAGTTTTCCACTGATTCTACTGATACACAGGGTTCTACGCAAGCTCACAGAGGACAAGGCCTGGGTCATACTTATTGCCACAGCTTGGCCCAGACAGACATGGTATCCCTACCTGCTACCCATGTCCGTCCGTGCTCCCTGGACTCTCCCTGACAGACCAGATCTCCTCTCCCAGAACCGCGGTTGGCTTCTTCATCCGCAGCTCTGGAAACTCCATCTGACGGCGTGGTTCCTTCATGGTTTCAATCCCATGAATTTGCCTGCTTGGAATAGGTCCAACACGTCCTCCTGCATGGTAGAAGGGACTTCACTCGTAACGCTTACCTGCAAAAGTGGAAACGCTTCTCCATCTGGTGCTTCCACAGATGCCTAATACCCCAGACTGCAATCCTCCCTGACATCTTAGACTATCTTTTCAAACTAAAACAGGATGGGCTTTCGCTCAGTTCTATCAGAGTACACCTCGTGGCCCTTACCACCTTCTGTGACGCTCTGGACGGCTATTCACTCTTTGCCCACCCCACCATGAAACGCTTCCTCACGGGCCTGCAACATCTCTACCATGAAATTCATTCACCAGTAGCTTCCTGGAGTCTCAACCTAGTTCTCCATGCTCTTATGAAACCTCCTTTTGAGCCCCTCGCTACCTCATCCCTGCTCCACATGTCCATGAAAGTGGCTTTCTTGGTTGCCAGAATGTCAGTGAGAAGGGTTAGTGAAATAAGCACCCTGATGGCCTACCCTCCCTACACCATTTTCTCTAAAGACAAGGTTGCTATGAGACCCTACCCCAAATTCCTCCAAGGCGGTGTCTACCTTCCATCTTAACCAGCCAACATACTTACCTGTATTCCATCCCAAGCTTCACACGACTCCACAGGAAGCAGCGTTACATACCCTTGATGTCCAACGGGCTCTTGCTTTCTATCTTGACAGAACTAAACCATTTCATAAATCCCCTAGGCTATTTGTTTCTACTACCGAGAGATCAAAGGGTGAGGCTATCTCTAAGCAAAGACTCTCCAAGTGGATCTTGGACTGCATCATATCCTGCTATCAGACCCAGAATGTTCAACCACCAGAGAGTGTTAGGACTCATTCTACTAGAGCAATGTCAACATCCATTGCCCTCCTTCACAAGGTACCTATTACAGGCAGCCACGTGGACATCTGACCACACATTTGCCAAACATTATGCCATCACATGGGATACCATGGCAGAAACCATAGTCGCCCATACGGTACTGTCTACCGTTGTCCCTCACGCAACTCCAAAAGCCCACCGACCATAGCGGGTACTGCTTCAAATTCATCTGGAGTGGAGCACCCACAGGACAGCACTCAAAGAAAAAGAGAAAGTTAGTCACTTCCAGTAACTGAGGTTCTTCAAGATGTGTGTCTCTGTGGGTGCTCCACTACCCACCCTCTTCCCCTCTACTTTGGAGTACTAATCAGATAACTCTATGGTAGAGAAGGAACTGAGGGGGTACAGAACATGTGTGCTCAGGCAGACACTAACAACACTGCAAGACAGCAGCTGAGCACGTGCGTCCCGACCAGGCACTGCTACCGAAGATCTCCGATCAATGGCGCTGGGACACACTGTCACCTGGAGTGAAGCACCCACAGGGACACACATCTCGAATGACCTCAGTTATTGCAAGGTGAGTAACTTTCTCTTCTGGGAGATGTAGTTCTCACAGTTGCTTGGTAATTGTGGGCAGAATTGCAGTGCATGGTGGGAGAAAAAGCAGGCCCTTTAAAGGGCATCCGTTCCTTAAAGTGACTGGAGATGTTGTGGGAGGGAGAAAGGAGAGAGGGGAGCATGTACTTGTTGGGGAAAGTTCTCTGGAAAGACCAGGCCTTGTGTGGGGCTGATCACTTATAGAACTGGGTAGGCACTGAGCTCAGGAGGGTCTGTGGAAAAGGTTGGTGAAGATGCAGGAACCCTGAGGAGGAGTAAGTTTCTCAGGGCCTGAAGAGACAAGACAAAGGAGCCAGGAAGAGGTAGAGTAAAAGAAGGAAAAGACCTGCCACAGTAAAGCACTGGAGTAAAGTATGCTGGAGGTCCAGGATTGCATTCAGTTTTTGTCTAGGTGCCCAGGCCATAGCTTCCAGTGGGGATCGAAGGAAGCCCCACTTCAACCCCTGAATGGGGCTTGCCATCCCAAAAGGGCCAAAAATCATGAGTCAGGCCCTAACATATTAATCATGCAATTGGCTTAAAAATCATGTGTTTTTAAATAGGTGCTTTCTGTTTGACTTTTGATTTTTGAGCCTTTGTTTCATGTTTTCAGTCTTTTCTCCACAACTGGAAGGGCTAGAAACTTACCCTTCTGTTTAAATGAAAGCTGAGATTCTCATTTAATCATACAACTCTAGGAGCTGGGGCTTTACGAAAAACACCAAATATCCTGAGACTTGTGATAAAATCCTGGGGAAGGGCAAAGGAAATACTTTGTTTTGTGCTTGGCCTGCTTTTGTTTGTCCTGGAAGTGAGGACTTTATAGTTTGGCCAGAATCCAAACTAATGTAGCAGAAAGGAAACTGAGTACTTGTGGGAAAATTGAAGTGATGCTAGGGCCATAAAGATCCTTTTATAGCTAGCTACAGGTATAATGGAGTCCATAATGTAGGATTCAACTCATTCATTTTCTTTATACATATCCAGTCATGTGTCATGCAACTTTTATTAGATAGCAATTGTAAAATTTCTGTAAAATTTCTTGTAATATAACTGTTGTTTCAGTGGTTAATTGTATTATCTTTGTGATTATCAATAACTGGGGCAGAAAATAGCCCCAAATTTGAGAGATTCCTTTCAAAGTTTTGAAGTGGCAATATCAATAATTCAGAGCCTATCATTCACATGACAAATTTTCTGTTCACAAATTTTCTATGAGCAGTCTGATTTTTCTTGAATGTCTTCATTATTTGAAGTTCTTTACTTAATTGTTTGATTGAATCATTCTTGAGCTATAGATTATTCACTAACTGTTCAGTGTGAAAATTTAATATCTGAAGTTCAAGTGGTGTTGATTAGTTCTGAGGGATTACGTAAATCACATGGTAAATTTCTGTTCCACGACTGGAGGAACATAACTCCTAGAGTCAGGTTCTTCATCGAGTGGTGTCCCTATGGGTGCTCCATTTTAGATGGCGGTACATCCCAGCATTATTGATCGGAGATTTTGCTAGCAGTGTCTGGTTGGGGCGCGCGTGCGCAGGAGCTGTCTTGTGGCAGTGCTGATGCCTCTTCTGGCACGTGCATGCACTGACCCCCTCAGTTCCTTCTCAACTGTCCTTGGCTTGAGATGGAGCCCATTACAAGATTTTAGTTAGATTTTAGAGCTTTAGGATAATACTTATAGTGTTAATAGTGAATAGTGATTTTAGAGATTTAGGATAGTACTTATAGTGTTAGTAGTTAATTTAAGCTTGGATTTAAGTAGATGTAGTTTTTAGTAGTGTAGTGTAAAAAAAGTTTTTTTTGGTTTTTTTACATTTCTTTCTCCCCATCCTCAAAACCTTGAAGAGGGACAAAAAACAAAAATGCCTGGACACATCACCAGATTTTAAGAAGTGCGCATCTTGCAAGGATGCCATGCTGGTCTCAGACAGACGTTCACTCTGTGCCCACTGCCTGGGGGAGTCGCACATCCCTCAAAAGTGTGCTCACTGTAGTAACCCAAAGGCAAGGGCAAGGAGAGATAGGGATCTCTGCCTAAAATGCATCCTAATGGAGAAAACATTGACCCCCCACAACGGAATCCACAAGTGGCTCCCCTGGGGCCATGCCACTGGACAGAGCTAGTGCCTTGTCCTCAGAGAAATCAAGGAAGAGAGCATTATCTCCAAGCTGAGAACCTTTAAAAAAGAAACGGTCTCCGGTGAGATCCGTGCCCTCGATGTCAAGCTTCTCTAGAGTAAGCACCTTCAATACACCGGACACCTCCAGCACCATCTGCCAGGCAACCTCTGCCAGCAAACTTAAGGAGTCGAGCAGCAGGCACCATTCAGCCTCCTACTCCTACTCCACGGTGCCCTCTACCCCAGGGAAAGGAAAGGCACTGCAACCGATGCTGCAAACCATGGTGCCCCCTCCAGCACTGCTGATAGTGGCACAGAGCATAGAACAACTTAATCAAGACATCACGGTGCTGAGAAAGGCCACACACAAGTGATCGGCACCGAAAGCAGTGGCACCGCAAACAGTAGCACCGATGTCTGCCGAACAAACCTCAACAACTCAGATTGCATCTGCACCGACTCTCCTCTACTTGGCACGGCGGATTTGCCGGTACCTACGGCACCAAACCAACCCCACTCTCCCATCGCACCACCATTTTCAAGAGATGAAGAAGATGAAGAAAAGGAAGTTTTTTCTTCTTTTCTGGCCATTCTTCCCCAACAGCAACCAAATACAAAAGAAAATCAGACCCAAATAAGGGTCTTCCACCATGGCTGGCTAACCCCTGGATATGCCCACCCATGCCATTCCAGTTACAATGGCCACAATGGAACCCATGGGCAGCTTTTAGGGCACAATTCCGACGGCCTACATCCGCACACAGAAAAATCATAAAATCAGCATCGACTTCAGTACCCGAACCCTCTGAAGCCACAGAGGAAGGGGAAGAAGAAAGAGATAACACATCAGAACATGGTGAGCCTCTAGAATACAACTCCTCATCTTCTATGGATTAAACAGTTATACCCACAACTACAATGGCCCCTGATGACTTCAAAAACCTCTAGGAGCTCTTCGGGGTGTGGCACAGAGCCAGAACATCCCTCTAGTGGAAGTACAGGAGACACAACACTAACTTCTGAAAACACTCCATACATCAACTTCCTCCAAGATCCCCATCCCCATCAATGTTGCCCTCCTGAAACCAGCAGACATAATGTGGCAAACATTGGCCTCCATCCCACCAACCAACAAGTGCATGGATAGGAAATACCACGTGCCAAATAAAGGGATGGAATTCCTATTTGCACACCCACTACCAAACTCCTTGGTGGTGGATGCAGTAAATCAAACAAACAAATATAAATCCACTCCTCAAAACAAAGAATGGAAGAGACTGGATTTTCTAGACCAAAAAGTGTACACATCAGCTACACTGCAATTCCTCACCGCAAATTACACCGCGCTACTGGCAAACTATGATCATGATAATTATAACAAATTCACAGAATTCACCCAGAATATACCTGAGGGGAAAAGAGAACAATTCTGGGCCATCGTGAACAAAGGCCAGCTTATCTCCAGGACAGCACTACAGGCCGCCCTCAATATGCCAGACACAGCAGCTCCCATGACTGCAACAGCCATTGTAATGTCAGGACATCATGGCTAAATTCATCAGGAATCCCCAAAGAACTGCAACATAAAGGGGAAGATTTGCCCTTTGATAGAGACAGACTATTTTTGGCCAAAACCGATGAAGTTCTCCAGTCCATGAAAGATTCCAGGGGGACCCTCCGAACATTAGGGCTATACACAACACCAAACAGGAGTCAACTTTATCAGCCATACAACAGAAACAGGGACAACACATCTCAGCAACAGCAGAGACCATACGAATCAAGGGGACAAAGAAATAGACCACGAAGATACCAACAGAATCAACCCCAGAACTCAGCGTCTCAACCACCACCAAACAAACTGCAATTTTGAAGTATTGGTCAAGGGTCTGCATGACCTCCCCATAACACCTGAATCAGCGGACAACACACAAATCTTTGGGCACTGATTCAGGCCATTTTACACCAACTGGCTGTGATCACATCTGATCAGTGGGTTTTAAAACTAATTCTAATGGGCTATGCCATCCCTTTTACATCTATACCAACTACCCACCCTCCTTCCCTGTTCTTCTGCAGGGACCCTTCTCACAAGCATCTATTGAGACAAGAGGTGCATCGCTTTCTGCAAATAGGCACAATGGAACTAGTTCCAACACAACACAGAGGGAAGGGATTTTATTCCCATTACTTTCTGACTCAAAAGAAAAATGCTGGGTGTAGACCCATCCTAGACCTAAGAAAACTCAACAAATTCATCTGCCCACAGATTCAAAATGGTCACCCTGAACTTGATCATCCTTATGCTGGAAGAAGGGGACTGGTTTGCAGCCCTTGACCTACAAGATGCATACTTTCACATTACAATCCATCCAGCTCACAGACGCTTCCTAAGGTTCACAGTAGGACAAGAACACTTCCAATACAGAGTGCTACCATTCGGCCAATCGACAGCATCGAGAGCGTTCACCAAAGCACTGGCGGTAATAGCTGCACAGCTGCACAGACAAAGGATACTCATAGTCCCTTACTTAGACGAATGCCTAATCAGGGGTTCCACAAAGACAGAAATAGAAAGAGGTGTTCAATTAACTATATCCCTCTTCCACTCACTGGGGCTACAAATTAATGAAAGGAAATCCATCCTCACTCCAGTATAACAGCTGGAATTCGTAGGTGCTCGCCTGTACTCACTCCCTTCCAGAACCCCGCTTTACCATGATGACCTCCCTTATATTGGTGGTCTCGCACAACTCATGGGTGTATGCATGCACCTGCTTACAACTACTGGGACACATGGTGACCACCACGTTCATGGTCAGGCATGCCAGGCTACACATGCAGTGCCTATAAAGATAGCTAAATATAGTCTACAACCACGAAGGCACAGCCTAAGCAAGAGACTCACACCCACCGCAGAGGTGATTCAATCGCTGCACTGGTGGACAAACCCATCAAACGTGTGCTCAGGCATACCTTTCCAACAGGAAGAAGAACATGACTACTTGTGGCACCTTAGAGACTAACAAATTTATTAGAGCATAAGCTTTCGTGGGCTACAGCCCATTTCATCGGATGCATAGAATGGAACTGTGTGTGTGTGTGTGTGTGTGTGTGTGTGTGTGTGTGTGTGTACACACACACACACACACATATACAGATAAGTTGGAAGTTACCATACAAACTGTGAGAGGCTAATTAGTTAAGATGAGCTATTATCAGCAGGAGAAAAAAACTTTGTAGTGATAATCAAGCTGGCCCATTTAGACAGTTGACAAGAAGGTGTGAGGATACTTAACTTAAGGAAATAGATTCAATATGTGTAATGACCCAGCCACTCCCAGTCTCTATTAAAACCCAAGTTAATGGTATCTAGTTTGCATATTAATTCAAGCTCAGCAGTTTCTTGTTGGAGTCTGTTTTTGAAGCTTTTCTGTTGCAAAATTGCCACCCTTAAATCTTTTACTGAGTGGCCAGAAAGGTTGAAGTGTTCTCCTATGAGTTTTTGAATTTTATGATTCCTGATGTCAGATTTGTGTCCATTTATTCTTTTGCATAGAGACTGTCCGGTTTGACCAATGTACATGGCAGAGGGGCATTGCTGGCACATGATGGCATATATCACATTGATAGATGTGCAAGTGAATGAGCCTCTGATAGTGTGGCTGATGTGATTTGGTCCTATGATGGTGTCACTTGAATAAATATGTGGACACAGTTGGCATCGGGCTTTGTTGCAAGGATAGGTTTCTGGATTAATGTTTTTGTTGTGTGGTGTATGGTTGCTGGTGAGTATTTGCTTCAGGTTGAGGGGCTGTCTGTAAGCGGGGACTTGTCTGGCTCCCAAGATCTGTGAGAGTGAGGGATCGTTTTTCAGGATAGGTTGTAAATCTTTAATGATGAGCTGGAGAGGTTTTAGTTGGGGGCTGAAGGTGACGGCTAGTGGTGTTCTGTTATTTTCTTTGTTGGGCCTGTCCTGTAGTAGGTGACTTCTGGGTACTCTTCTGGCTCTGTCAGTCTGTTTCTTCACTTCAGCAGGTGGATACTGTAGTTGTAAGAATCCTGGATAGAGATCTTTTAGGTGTTTGTCTCTGTCTGCGGTGTTGGAGCAAATGCGGCTGTATCGTAAAGCTTGGCTGTAGACAATGGATCGTATGGTGTGATCTGGATGAAAGCTGGAGGCATGTAGGTAGGAATAGCAGTCAGTAGGTTTCCGGTATAGGGTGGTGTTTATGTGACCATCGCTTATTAGCACCGTAGTGTCCAGGAAATGGATGGCTTGTGTGGATTGGTCTAGGCTGAGGTGGATGGTGGGATGGAAATTGTTGAAATCCTGATGGAATTCCTCAAGGGCTTCTTTTCCATGGGTCCAGATGATGAAGATGTCATCAATGTAGCACAAGTAGAGTAGGGGTATTGGGGGATGAGAGCTAAGGAAGTGTTGTTCTAAGTCAGCCATAAAAATGTTAGCATACTGTGGGGCCATGTGGGTATCCATAGCAGTGCCGCTGACTTGAAGGTATATATTGTCTCCAAATGTGAAATAGTTGTGGGTGAGGACAAAGTCACAAAGTTCAGCCACCAGGTTTGCTGTGACATTATCGGGAAACACCATCGGTTCAAATCACAACAGACAGCTACCTGATTGGATAGGGGGCCCCCCTGAAACAATATACTGCCCTGGGCAAATGGTCACAATAGAGATGCACCTTCTCATAAACCTACTAGAACTACACATGGTCCGCAGTGCATGCTACCACTTCCTTCCACTCATAAGAAACAGAATGATAAGGATATTAACAGACAACATTGCTTGCATGTTCTATATCAACCGCCAGGGTCGAGCGTGATGCCACTCATTATGTGTGGAAGCTCTAAAGTTATGGAACTGGAAAAGTATAACATCACTATAACAGCTTCATATCTACCAGGCTGCCTGAATATCATGCTGGACACACTAAGCAGACAGTTCTCACAAGAACACGAATGGGAACTGAATGACAAAATAACACAACTCATCTTCGGAGGTGGAGAAATTCATCCATAGATGTATTTGCCACACAAGCAAACAAGAAATGCCCAGGATTCTCCTCATAAGAAGGACAGAACACAATCACTGGGAGACATGTTCCAGATAAATGGAACGCCCATCTCTTATATGCTTTCCCTCCAATTCCTCTAATCTCTAGAGTCATACACAAAATATAAACCAACAGGGCCAAGATAATCATAGTGCCAACATGGCCCAGGCAGACTTTGTTCCCTTATCTGAATCGCATGGCAATATGCACTCCATTCAGTATCCTTTGATGACATGATCTCCTCTCAAAGGACAACGGACAAGTCCTCCATCCCAATCCAGGGAAAATTCACCTCAGAGCATGTCTCCATGGCTCTGAAGGAACGAATTAACTTGTTCGGATCAAATACAACAGATACTTATTAACAGCAGGAAACAAAACACACGACATACATACACCTAAAAATGGAAGAGATTTTCCATTTGGTGCCAAAACAAATATCAGCAAACCAAACCCCACTCCCATTGATCGTGGAGTACCTACTATCGTTAAATAAATCAGAACTGGCTACAAACTCGATCAAGGTCAACCTCGTGGCAATAATTGTCCTCCACCAACAGATAGAAGGGACATCAGTATTCGCAATCATGCTTAACTCGAGCGCAGACACTAAATTGGGCTGTAGAGTCCTAGCAGCAGCTACACAATCAACTCCAAAGTCCCTTCCATCTGCATGAGGGCACTGCTCTACATTCTCATGAAGTGGAGCACCCACAGGGACACCACTCGATGAAGAAGAGAAGGTTACTCACCTTGTGCAATAACTGAGGTTCTTTGAGATGTGTGTTTTGTTTGTTGCTCCACTACCCACCCTCCTCCCCTCTACTTTGGAGTAGGAATCAACTGCTCCAGGGTAGAGAAGGAACTGAGGGGGTTGGCACGTGCGCATGCCAGAAGAGGTGTCAGCACCACCATGAGACAGCTACTGCACATGCGTGTCCCGACCAGACACTGCTAGCAAAATCTCCGATCGACTGCTCCAGGATGCACTGCCACCTGAAGTGGAGCACCCACAGGGACACACATCTTGAAGAACCTCAGTTACTGTACACGGTGAGTAACCTTCTCTTTCTAGTGAAAATACACTTATGAGTTTAAGATTTATTTTCCTTAAATAACCTCTAATATTCTCTTAAGATACGCTGTTTCCATGAATGAATATCTCTGCTAGTGAGCTCATTTAGTCATGGAAAGCAGACACACAAGGGGTGCAAGCTCAACCAAAATACATCATTTGTTTACTTAAGTGAATATTCATGAACATTTCTTGGGGAATTTCCATTTCTTTAGATTTATGCACATTGGTCATTGTCCTTGTATCTGAGCTGCCTCTCTCCATTACTCATAGTGTGGGAACAATTTGCGTACATAGTCATAGCCTCTCTAACTGCTACAGGCCTCTGATAATGAGGTCAACATCATTGAAAAATACTTAACCTTTGATAAAAGGTCCTAAGGGACAAGATTCTTATGGCTTGTCTACATGGTACGGCAATGCACACTACAAGAGCGTGATTTCTAAAGTGCACTAACATGCACTAATTGGTCTGTATAGACCCTGCTAGTGCACACTAAAAGTTTCCTAGTGTTCTTCAAATAGTATTATGTTAAAGTGCACTAGGGAAATTCTAGTACACATCAGGATGGTCTGTGTGGACCAATTAGTGTGCAATATGTTAGTGAACTTTAGAAATCACACCCCTGTAGAGCACATTGCTGCTCCATGGAGACTTGCCCTAGTTTGGCTGTAGAGGTGACAAATGCTGATGGCCATGCTTAATAATAGTTCTGACTACTTCCACTTTCTGTAAGGAGTTTTCTGAGAGATTTCTCCTTGTATAACTTTTAAAAATTAAATTAATAACACAGCAGTCAATTGTCAGTGAAACAGCAAAGACTAAGGTTATTTTCCATCTCTTCAGCAGTTCTAGAACATTAAGGTCAAATTATATCCACTCCAGGATGAGTGCACTGTGGGGCAATGGAAGCATTTCTTCTTGCTAGAGCAGTTGACAGTGTTAGTTTCCCAGAAAGTGATGGTATGGGGCCAGGGCTTCACATTGGCCAGCAGAGCTAGCGTGGTATGGATGGGAGAATACACTGCACTGTTTGAAAGTGTGCTGGAGCTGCTGATGCATTGTGAGCTACACCAGAGGACATGGCAAATTCCTCTTCAGGTGCCTACTGGAGCATGGATCCTCCCGCCTTCCCCTAATGCAGGGGTTCTCAACCTTTTCCTCTCTGAGGCCCCCCCAATATGCTATAAAAACACCACAGCCCGCCAGTGCCTCAACTGTTTTTCTGCATGTAAAAATCAGGGCCAGCATTAGGTGTTAGCAAGTAGGGCAATTGCCCCAGGCCCTTACACCACAGAGGGGCCCACAAAGCTAAGTTGCTCAGGCTTTGGCTTCAGCCTCGGGGGGTGGAGTCCCAGGCTTTTGGGGCTTGGCAGGACTTTGGCTTTCTGCCCTGGGCCCCAGTGAGTCTAATGTTGGCCCTGCTTGTTGGCCCCCCTAAGACCTGCTTGTGGCCCCCCAGGAGGCCCCCGACCCCTGGTTGAGACCACTGCCCTCATGTACAAGTAGTGGTTTAAAGCCATGGGATAGTTGCAAGATTTTTTTTTAGTCTCAAGTACCATATAACAGCTTGAAATGTTTAATATTTAATGAGCTTCTAGTTCTTCAACTACATTTTGTCTAATATATGCAGACCATATGTTCTTCGACTCCTATTTAACAGAAAATTTTGTAATTGCTTTTCCCATCATTGTCTATGAACAAGGTATTTCTATTCAGATAGTCTGTATTTATTATACTCTGCACTGTATACAGACAATCACAAAACTTTATATTTATATTTATTTATAATTTATTTTTATATTTCATTTATTTATTTATTTATTTATATTTATATTTTAGCAGGCCATTTTAAATTCGTCTGAAGTGTCTGCATCCCACAGAGATGACATAGTGAAAGAAGACAGAGAAAAAACAAATCCTTTATTGGCTGAGACTGAATCAGAGCTAGAAACTGAATCCTTGGACAAACCAAAAGGTACATAGCATAGACCAATGAACTAATATTACTGTTTTATCTGAGGAGTTCAAATGGGGAATCCTGTACTTTCTCAATTGACAAGCAGGAAAATCTAAATTGTAGTTTGAAACATATTCCCCTTCTATCACATGGGAAATGTCTTAAGAAGAACCCCTGCTAATTCTTGGCTTCTTAAATACTTAGTCTCACCAACTGAAGGAATTCATTACACAGATTCAGGTGAGTCCATGATAGATATTAAGATCTGAAGGGACCATTACGATCATCTAGTCCGACCTCCTGCTCAGCACAGGCCACGGAATCTCACCCATCCACTCCTGCAAAAAACCTCTCGCCTATGTCTGAGCTATTGAAGTCCTCAAATCGTGGTTTAAAGACTTCAAGGAGCAGAGAATCCTCCAGCAAGTGACCCGTGCCCCATGCTACAGAGGAAGGTGAAAAACCTCCAGGGCCTCTTCCAATCTGCCCCGGAGGAAAATTCCTTCCCGACCCCAAATATGGCGATCAGCTAAACCCTGAGCATATGGGCAAGATTCACCAGCCAGATACCCAGGAAAGAATTTTCTGTAATAACTCAGATCCCACCCCATCTAACATCCCATCACAGGCCATTGGGCCTTTTTACCATGAATATTAACCTTATATCATTCTAACTCATGATTTTGGAAGTAGCTAGAGCCAGAGTAGCATTTGTTTATTTATTTATTTGTATTACTCTAGTGCCTAGAAGTCCCAGTTATGGACCAAAACCCCATTGTATTAGGCATTGTACAAACACAGAATAGAAAGGAAGTCCCTTGAAGCATGACCAACCGTGAGGAGGTCTGAAAGTGACTAATTGACCCACAATAGGTGAACCATTGCATTTAATAAGCAGGAAACCAGTGCCACAGTGACATGATTGTGTAGGTTGTGCAGGACATTCTGTAAAAACAGGGCCTTCTGGGATGGAGAAGTGCACTGTGTAGAACTACATTAACAAACTGAAGCACGTTAATATAGAAGTGGAAAGAATATCTGTGATGATTTCAGAATAACAGTTGTAAGTCACTGAAATGACACGGGGGTGCAGATTAGTGAGTGATAGCCTCAGTTGACCCATATCTGTTTAATTCAGTGACTAGTAAAGTATCAGCCAGGAATCATCTTACCAATGAATTATTTTTAATATGTCTTATATTTTTGCAATAATTTCAGAGTCACATAATGCAGAAGAGCCATCTGTGAATGCTGCAGAAGATGAACCAGCATAAACATCAGAACAATCAGAAGAGTTTTAGGGACATAGATTCATAGATACTAAGGTCAGAAGGGACCATTCTGATCATCTAGTCTGACCTCCTGCACAGCGCAGGCCACAGAATCTCACCCACCCACTCCTATGAAAAACCTCACCTATGTCTGAGCTATTGAAGTCCTCAAATCGTGGTTTAAAAAGACTTCAAGGAGCAGAGAAGCCTCCCTCAAGTGACCCGTGCCCTATGCTACAGAGGAAGGCGAAAAACCTCCAGGGCCTCTCCAATCTCCTTGGAGGAAAATTCCTTCCCGACCCCAAATATGGCGATCAGCTAAACCCTGAGCATATGGGTAAGATTCACCAGCCAAATACTACAGAAAATTCTTTCCTGGGTAACTCAGATCCCATCCATCTAATATCAAATCTCAGAGGATTAGTCCTATTTACCCTGAATATTTAAAGATCAATTACTTACCAAAATCCCACTATCCCATCATACCATCTCCTCCATAAACTTATCGAGTAGAATCTTAAAACCAGATAGATCTTTTGCCCCCACTGCTTCCCTTGAAAGGCTATTCCAAAACTTCACTCCTCTGATGGTTAGAAACCTTCGTCTGATTTCAAGTCTAAACTTCCTGGTGGCCAGTTTATACCCATTTGCTCTTGTGTCCACATTGGTGCTGAGCTGAAATAATTCCTCTCCCTCTCCTGTATTTATCCCTCTGATATATTTATAGAGAGCAATCATATCTCCCCTCAACCTTCTTTTAGTTAGGCTAAACAAGCCAAGCTCCTTAAGTCTCCTTCCATAAGACAAGTTTTCCATTCCTCGGATCATCCTAGTAGCCCTTCTCTGTAGCTGCTCCAGTTTGAATTCATCCTTTTTAAACACGGGAGACCAGAACTGCACACAGTATTCTAGGTGAGGTCTCACCAGTGCCTTGTATAATGGTAATAAAACCTCCTTATCCCTACTGGAAATGCCTCTCCTGATTCATCCCAAAACCGCATTTGCTTTTTTCACAGCCATATCACATTGGCAGCTCATAGTCATCCTATGATCAACCAATACTCCAAGGTCCTTCTCCTCTTCCGTTACTTCTAATTGATGCGTCCCCAACTTGTAACTAAAATTCTTGTTATTAATCCCTAAATGCATAACCTTACACTTCTCACTATTAAATTTCATCCTATTACTATTACTCCAGTTTACAAGGTCATCCAGATCCTCCTGTATAATATCCCGATCCTTCTCTGAATTGGCAATACCTCCCAGCTTTGTATCATCTGCAAACTTTATTAGCACACTCCCACTTTTTGTGCCAAGGTCAGTAATAAAAAGATTAAATAAGATTGGTCCCAAAACCGATCCCTGAGGAACTCCACTGGTAACCTCCCTCCAACCTGACAGTTCGCCTTTCAGTAGGACCCGTTGCAGTCTCCCCTTTAACCAATTCCTTATCCACCTTTTGATGTTCATATTGATCCCCATCTTCTCCAATTTAACTAATAATTCCCCATGTGGCACGGTATCAAATGCCTTACTGAAATCTAGGTAAATTAGATCCACTGCATTTCCTTTATCTAAAAAATCTGTTACTTTTTCAAAAAAGGAGATTAGGTTGGTTTGGCACGATCTACCTTTTGTAAAACCATGTTGTATTTTGTCCCATTTACCATTGACTTCAATGTCCTTAACTAATTTCTCCTTCAAAATTTTTTCCAGGACCTTGCATACTACAGATGTCAAACTAACTGGCCTGTAGTTACCTGGATCACTTTTTTTTTCCCCTTTCTTAAAAACAGGAACTATATTAGCAATTCTCCAATCATTCGGTACTACTCCTGAGTTTACAGATTCATTAAAAATTCTTGCTAATGGGCTTGCAATTTCAGGTGCCAATTCCTTTAATATTCTTGGATGAAGATTATCTGGGCCCCCCGAATTAGTCCCATTAAGCTATTTGAGTTTCACTTCTACTCAGATATGGTAATATCTACCTCCATATCCTCATTCCCATTTGTCATGCTACCATTATCCCTAAGATCCTCTTTAGCCTTATTAAAGACTGAGGCAAAGTATTTGTTTAGATATTGAGCCTTTAACCTCCACTCCATCCTCAGTGTTTAGCAGCCCCACTTCTTCTTTCTTAGTTTTCTTCTTATTTATATGGCTATAGAACCTTTTACTATTGGTTTTAATTCCCTTTTCAAGGTCCAACTCTACTTGACTTTTAGCCCGTCTCACTTTATCCCTACATGTTCTGACCTCAATAAGGTAGCGTTCCTTGCTGATCCCTCCCGTCTTCCACTCCCTGTATGCTTTCTGCTTCTTCTTAATCACCTCTCTAAGATGCAAAAAGAAAAGGAGTACTTGTGGCACCTTAGAGACTAACAAATTTATTAGAGCATAAGCTTTCATGAGCTACAGCTCACTTCATCGGATGCATTCGATGAAATGCATTCGATTAAATGCATCCGGTGAAGTGAGCTGTAGCTCACGAAAGCTTATGCTCTAATAAATTTGTTAGTCTCTAAGGTGCCACAAGTACTACTTTTTTTTTTGCGAATACAGACTAACACGGCTGCTACTCTGAAACCTCTCTAAGATGCTTGCTCATCCAGCTTGGTCTACAACTCCTTCCTATGAATTTTTTCCCCTTTCTTGGGATACAGGCTTCCGATAGCTTCTGCAGCTTTGATTTAAAGTAATCCCAGGCCTCCTCTACTTTTAGATCCATAAGTTCTTCAGTCCAATCCATTTCCCTAAGTAATTTCCTTAATTTTTGAAAGTCAGCCCTTTTGAAATCAAAAACTCTAGTTGCAGATTTATTTTTGTTAATCCTTCCGTTCAGTTTGAACTGAATTAGTTCATGATCACTTGAGCCAAGATTATCCCCTACAACCATTTCTTCTATGAGGTCCTCGCTACTCACCAAAATTAAATCTAAAATGGCATCCCCTCTAGTCGGTTCAGCAACTACTTGATGAAGGAATCCATCAGCTATCGCATCTAGGAAAATTTGAGCCCTATTATTATTACTAGCACTGGTCCTCCAGTCTATATCTGGGAAGTTAAAGTCTGCCATGATCACACAGTTTCCATTAGTATTTACTTTATTAAAAACATTAAAAAGGGCTCTATCCATATCCAAATTAGATCCTGGAGTTTTATAGCACACCCCAAGCACTATCGTAGGAGAGGCTTTACTAGTTATCTTCCCCAATGTAATTTTTGCCAAGACGGATGTGGGAAATACTGAGTATCAGATGTTTTAGAAATGTGTACCAAATAATGGAAAAGAACAGAACAAGAGGCGGGGCTGCGGGTAACAAGAGATGAAGGACAAGGACAGAAAACTTTGGCTGAACTAAGGATTAATGATATAAGCAGTGTCTGAGAGTCTTCACCACCACAAGATAATGGAACCCAAAGATAAGAACGTTGGGCACATTGGGTAATAAACAACAGAAAAGGAATAAACAAGTGCTGTATATATATGGCTGTGGGAAGGGAAATAAAGTGATTTTTACCAGCAACTGTTTCAGTTGTCCTGTGAGCCAGCCTGCTAGCAGCAACAAATGGTGACCCCGACGTGATAGAATTCTGTGAATTTGGTACCACGGACGGAGGAAGAAATAGCAGGGACCGCCGCTGCCGGTGTCCTCCGTTCAGGTGAGGAACCGGGACGCCCTATTGAGGCGGGGGAGCTCCCACTGAAAGGTGAGCGTTGGGGAACATCTCTCATAATGGGAGCGGCAGCATCTGCAGATGAGCAGGCCGTATTCAAGGTCTTAAGCAATCTGCTCAGTAACCAGGAAGAAAAATTTTCCCCGGAAGCTCTTCAAAAACTGCTTCGGTGGGGAAGGCGACGGGGTTTTTTGGTTACTGCAAAGAATGTATTTGATTTTTCGGTATGGAAGGCGTTGGGGGAGGACATGTGGGATTCAGTGGGTGTCGGAAATAAAGAAGCTATTGCCTTGAGCGCTATCTGGCGGACTGTTCATCGAGCAGTTACCACCGCAGCAGCTCAGGCAGGGGTGCGTATTGCATTACGCGAGGCATTAGAATCATCAACGAAAGGGGTGTTCCCGGCCGGGGCGCGAGACTTTTTTGGGAAAACAACACCCACGATCCCCTTGGCACCCCCAGAGGCTGGTGAAGTGCCACTACCTGGAGATGCCGATTTCTCCGGTAATGAAGAACCAATGGCAGTGGATCAATTGGTTTCAGAGGGACAATCTCCCCGGGGCAAGGTTGTTTCTGTGCCTGAGAAATCCAGGCTATATCCTTCGGTGGAGCATCCTTCGGTTTTACCGTCGGCCCCTGTTGGACCGGTTCGGATTACTGATTTGCCTGAAGGGGGAGAATTTGATGACCTGACGCAGGAACAAATAATTCGCCGTTTGTACAAGGAGGGCAGTAAGGCTCAGCAGATAATGGAAGAACTGGATCGAAAGGAGGGTAGACCAGTGGGATCATCACAGTCACAGTTATTGAAACAGCTACGGGATCAAGGCATACCAGATCCTTCGCAGTGGCCTCATGTTTGCAAATTATGCGGATGTTATGACTGTACGGAACATCTCACATCGGAAGGAGCCTTGACGACAACAGCAGAGGAAGACTACCGTAAACTTTTGAATCCTATTACGCGACCGGTCCAACCAAAGGCAAAGACTCTGCCACCTGAGTACTCTCCGGTCAAACGAGAACAAGGGGACAGAGGGAGAGGGGTGATTTGGAGAACAGAGGGAGAAAGGAGAGAAGGATCCCCTGATCCAATTAAGAGGTGGCATGGGTTGATAAAGGATGCTATTATTGAAGGGGAAGTCTTGGATGCTATGCCAGCTACGTTCCCAGTTTCAGTATCACAGACCGGGGCTAGAACATGGGTACCATTGGATTGGAAACTAATGAGGGAAGCCCAAAAGGCTATTATGGCATATGGGCTAAAAAATCCTTATGTACAAGCATTATTGGAGCAAATGTTTTTGGGGCAGGCTATGTGTCCTTTTGATGCACAAAAATTTGCTGACATGCTGTTAACATCCACACAGAAATTGTTATGGAAAGATTCGTGGAAAAAGAAGGCTGAGCATGCGGTAGTGACTAATTTAGATAAACCCCAGGGCGCCCTCTCCAGGCAGCAACATTAGACATGCTGTTGGGAGAGGGGCGATTTGAAGATCCTCAGGTACAGGCGCAATTGGTACCCCAAATATTACAACAGTCTCAACTTCTAGCATTGGAGGCATTTAAGGAGCTCCCTGATTTGGGCACCCCTTCACCCCCATATTTAAAGATCATGCAGGGTATGGGCGAATCCTTTGCCCTCTTCTTGGATTGTCTAAGAACGGCATTGGATAGGGCCCCTAATTTAACACCAGAAGCCCGATCGGCGCTAGGATTAGATTTAGCTCTCCAAAATGCTAATCCCACGTGTAAGATTTTGGTGACTTTGCCAAAATCGGCCTCCCTAGTCGATATGATTGAAGCCTGCACTCGTGCCCCCTTGGTGGAGGAGGAGTTTAAGGCAAAGATTCATGCACGCGCCTTGGCGGTAGCCTTGAACACCTCCAAGCCAAATTGGCGAAAGGGAAGGGAGGGGGCGTGTTATCAGTGTGGTATGATGGGTCATTTAAAACGAAAAAGCCCAAAGAGAAGCGCACAAACGCAAAGCGGCTCACCCCCTGCCCCTTTTCCTGGGACCTGTAATCGATGTGAAAAATTCGGCCACAGGGCCATGGAATGCTGCTCTCGGTTTAAGAAAGATGGGACCCCTTTGTCGGGGCCAGGAAACGCCCCGCGGAGCGCCAGCCGGCAGGGCGTGAGAACAAACAATACGCCGGCTGCTTGGACAGCCTCCGCGGGGCAACTTCCGGCAGTGCTGGAGTTGATTTGGCCACCGCTGCCGACGTCTCCTTAGAGGATGATAGGGTGACGCTCGTTCCATCGGTGGCATCTGGACCACTGGGGTATGGGTTAAGCGCGTTATTAATAGGTAGATCATCCGCCTCCTTGCAGGGGCTTTTTGTGCTTCCAGGGCTAATTGATGCTGATTATAGTGGGAACATAGGGATTATGGTACGAGCTATATGCCCGCCTATTACAACAATGGCCGGAACTAAAATTGCACAATTAATACCCTTTTGTGCAATTGTTCCTGTAAAGTCATCCCAGATAAGAGGAACTGGGGACTTCGGGTCATCCAGTCAGGTAGACCCCACACCACTAACAACGGCATTTGTTTTGTCAGTGGGACAAGATCGTCCCACTAGACTAGTTCAATTTAAGGGCCCAGATGGTGCTTCTTTCGAGCATCAGGTCCTTATCGATACTGGGGCAGATGTGACGGTGTTGCCCCTGCAGGGTTGGCCGGTGACATGGCCACTTCGACCGGTAACCACACCTCTTCAGGGCATTGGCGGACAGCGTGAGCCCATGCTAAGTGAATTTTTTATTAATATTACTGATGCCAGCGATAATACGTTAAGGGGGTCAGTCCGCCCTTACCTTGTCGATACAACTATTTTGTTGTTGGGGAGGGATTGCTTGAGTCAATGGGGGTTGGTGATTAGCTCTCCCCCTTTCTAGTAGTGGCCACTGAGGAGCGGCCAACCCTGGCATTGGAATGGAAATCCGATGAACCAATTTGAGTTGCTCAGTGGCCGCTGCCAATAGAAAAACTTGCCGCATTAACAAAACTAGTAGAGGAGCAAGTACGTCTTGACCATCTAGAACCCTCAGTTAGTCCATGGAATACACCTGTATTCACTATCCTAAAGAAATCAGGAAAATGGCGTTTGCTCCAAGATTTGCGTGCCATTAATGCTATTATGGTCGATATGGGTGCACTACAGCCCAGTTTACCTGCCCCATCCATGCTCCCATCAGGGTGGCCATTACTAATTATTGGCTTGAGGGATTGTTATTTTACTATTCCATTACACCCGCGAGACAGAGAGCGCTGTGCTTTCTCTATTCCGATGGTAAATCGTGAAGCACCTTCCGTACGGTATCAGTGGAAGGTTTTGCCCCAAGGAATGAAAAATTCCCCTACCATTTGCCAGCTCTTCGTTGCATGGGCAATACGCCCAATCCTAATGAAATATCCCCAATGGAAAATATATCATTACATGGATGATCTTTTATTTGCGGCACCTGTAGTTTTTGAACCCATGGTTATAACTCAGATCACCTCTACGTTAGCAGAAGCTGGTCTGTTTGTGGCGCCAGAAAAAGTTCGGACTAAAGCCCCTTTTTTGTATTTGGGACTTCGGGTCACTGACTGCACCGTATGCCCCCAACAATTGAAAATCTCTCCTCATGTTCGCACACTGTATGATGCACAGAAACTGCTAGGTGAACTGCAATGGCTTCGCCCCCTTTGTGGCATCACAAATCAGGATATAATTCCTCTTCTTCCTTTATTAGAAGGGGGGAGAGCCCCGGGAGATAAACGACAACTGTCGGTACTACAGAAGCAAGCATTACACCGAATAGGGCAGAAGGTGGGGGATGGTTATTCCGGGAGATATCGGGAAAACTTACCCTTCGTGGTAGCGGTCTTTAGCCTAGATGCAGTATTGGAAGCGCTATTATTTCAATGGGATACAAGGGATAAAGACCCCCTAGTCGGTTTAGAATGGATATTTCCACCGTGTAAAAATGTGCGTACGGTAACTTCCAGAATTGAGGCAATAGCCATGTTAATAGTGCAAGCACGGAAAAGAGTAACTGTAATGACAGGAGTTGATCCGCATCAGATTTTGTTGCCATTTTCAAAAACTATGATTACACATCTGTTGATGTATAACACTGTGTTTGCTGTTGCCCTAGCAAATTATCAGGGACAATTGAGTTGTCATTACCCTCCCCACCGCCTGTTTTCTTCCCTGTTGCAGTTGGAAAAACACCTTATGAGACAGGAGAATCCAGTGACAGGAATAACAGTATTTACCGATGCGGCGGGGCGAACAGGGAGAGCAGGGGTAGTCTGGTGGGATGGACATACTTGGGCCCATAAGAAGGTTATTAGTGAGGGGTCGGTACAGATATTAGAACTCCTAGCTATACTTTTGGCATTTGACCACTGGAACCAAGAATCGCTCAACGTGATGAGCGATTCTAAATATGCCGTGGGGTTAGTAAACAGGTTGGAGAGAGCTATGCTGGGAAAGGTTCATAATCCAGCATTGCAACAGATACTCTTGCGCTTCTGGCATCGACTCAATGGAAGAAAGTATCCATACTTTGTAGGCCATATAAGGAGCCATACTGGCCTGCCTGGATACTTAAGCACGGGCAACGATCAGGCAGATGCACTGGTGGGATCCGTGGTAGTACCCAATCGGTTTGAGCAAGCTCGCCTGTCTCATGGATTTTTCCATCAATCTGCGAAAGCCCTAGCGCGACAATTCTCTCTACCTATATCCCAAACCCGAAGTATTGTAGCCTCTTGCTCAGAATGTAATAGGTTGACACCCACCTTTCCCGCCGGGGTCAATCCCCGAGGTGTAGAGGCTTTAACATTATGGCAGTCAGATGTCACCCAATATAACCAATTCGGAAAGCAAAAATACATCCACATGTCAGTGGACACCTTCTCTGGAGTTATCTGGGCTACACCCCAGGTGTCCACGGGCAGCAAGGATGTGATAAAACATTGGCAGGCATGTTTTGCTGCATTAGGGGTGCCCCGATCGATTTAAAACAGACAATGGAGCTGGGTATGTGGCCAGGCGCACCGCAACCTTTTTGCAAATGTGGGGGATAACACACAAAACGGGTGCCAGGCAATTCGACAGGCCAGGCCATTATTGAACGATCTCATGGTACTTTGAAAGGAATGTTGGATAAGCAGGCACAAACTGACAGGATGCAATAGTTCCGACACCAGCTGGGCGATTAGCTAAAGCGGTATATGTCCTTAATTGGTTGCAACCTAGTAGTGCTGATAATAATCATGTTCCAATGCAAAGACATCTAGGAAGTATTGGGATAGAACATGAGCAGAAGAAACCTAAGGTGAAATGGTTTGACTATGCCTCTCAACAATGGAAGGGGCCAGCACAATTGCTAACCTGGGGACAGGGTTATGCTTGTGTCTCCCTTGATGTAGGTCCTCGGTGGATACCTGCGAAGTGAGTGCGGCCCTGGATAGAGATCCTGGGAAAAGATGAAACTGCTGTTCCTGTTGATAGCCCTATGGCTGCTTTGGCTGGCCTTTTCTCTCCCTACTCGAATTGATCCACGCCAGAATGTGTGGATAACATGGGCAAATCAGACAGGGCAGTCGTCATTTTGTTTGTCAATGGCAACACCAACTGACCCCTTTAGCACATGCCTTATTGGTTACCCTAGTATAAATTTGGAAAGGTTCCGAGGTTATGTAAATAATAATACTATTTTACAATCAAGTTAATTATAATCATACTAACATTAATGCTACTTGTTATAAAATGTATAATGGAGCACCAGGAGCACTATGCCTGGGAGTAGCTTGGGAACTCCTACAGGGAACTATTATAAACTCATTAAACCGATCTTTGTACAATCCCCCGCAAGAGTTAACCTTATTGGGGTCCCTACCAGCTACAATTAATAATACTAATAATTATTCGATGGGTTGCATTGAGTTTGGAGGGCAATTTCCTGTATTATATTACAAGTATGGATGGAAGATGGATATGTCAATGTATCATAATATGCAAAATCTCACTCCTGTGGCTTCGTTCGTGGCAGGCAATTATTGTCACGCTGGTGGGGCTAATATAGGTATTCAACTACCCCCTAAAGGAATTTGGAATAATGGGTCTGCAAAGGCCCTACCGCCGGGTACCTTCCTTATTTGCGGGAATCGTGCCTGGCAAGGTGTTCCTAGTTACCCTATAGGCGGACCATGTTATTTGGGCAGTCTTACACTTTATGCCCCTAGTCGTTGAATACTTAGCCAACAATCAAATCGTACAAAGAGGGCACTGGAAGACTTTACCCCAGATTGTAAGGATACGGTGATTTTTTGGGACACTCCTTCAAAGGTATTTGCAGCGTTTTTTGCCCCTGGTGTTGCTACTATGGAAAATGCTTTTAATTTAGAGAAATTAGCTTGTTGGAGTATTAAACAGTTTAATTTAACATTTGAAATATTAACTGCATTATTAACCGATGTAGATAGCATTCGCCATGCAGTTTTACAAAATCGTGCTGCAATTGATTTTTTGTTATTAGCACATGGACACGGATTTGAAGATTCTGAGGGTATGTGTTGTTTTAATATGTCAGATCGTTCTCACTCTGTTCATGAATTACTTGTAAAATTAGAACAAAATATTCATAAGCTGACAAAGGAGACCAACCCTATTTGGGATTGGTTGTCGGGATTTGGAAGGCCTGTTTGGATAACATCGTTATTGCACATCCTTTTGTTAATTGGTATCTGTATTTGTATAATTCAATGTATGTGTTGGGGAATGTCACGGATGATTCAAGCTGCTTTTAAACAAAAAGGGGGAGATGTGGGAAATACTGAGTATCAGATGTTTTAGAAATGTGTACCAAATAATGGAAAAGAACAGAACAAGAGGCGGGGCTGCGGGTAACAAGAGATGAAGGACAAGGACAGAAAACTTTGGCTGAACTAAGGACTAATGATATAAGCAGTGTCTGAGAGTCTTCACCACCACAAGATAATGGAACCCAAAGATAAGAACGTTGGGCACATTGGGTAATAAACAACAGAAAAGGAATAAACAAGTGCTGTATATATATGGCTGTGGGAAGGGAAATAAAGTGCTTTTTACCAGCAACTGTTTCAGTTGTCCTGTGAGCTAGCCTGCTAGCAGCAACAGATGGACTCTGTCTTATCCATTGCATCGCTTCTTATTTCTTTACATTCTACCTCATCATTGATATACAATGCTACTCCACCACCTTTACCTTTGTTTCTGTCTTTCCTAAACAGCACATACCCTTCAATACCTGTAGTCCAGTCATGACTACTATTCCACCATGTTTCTATTATCCCTATAATATCTGGTTTCACTTCCTGCACCAGTAGCTCTAGTTCCTCCGTTTTGTTACCTAGGCTCCTTGCATTGGTGTACAAACATCTTAATTTTTGCTGTTTGGACTCGCTCACATTTTGTACCCTATTAAGCACAGTCATTCTACAGCCAGTATAACCTATTAAACTAGTATCGACATCGCCCTCACTCCTTATATACGTTCTCCTACCCACGGCTGTATCCTTTCTTACTTCGTCGTCTTCCCTCTCAATGCTAAAATCTGGCGTGGAGGTTACCTGGACATCTTCCAATCATCTCCCCCAAATTCGTAGTTTAAAGCTCTCTTTATCAGTTGTGCCAGCCTTGATCCTAGAAGTCTCTTTCCTTCCCTACTCAGATGAAGTCCGTCCCGAGAGAACTGTCTTCTGTCCATGAATGCCTCCCAATGGCCATACATCCCAAAGCCCTCCTTATAGCACCACTGCCTAAGCCATCTGTTGAGTCATAATCTTGTCACACCTTTGTTGCCCTTCTCTAGGAACAGGCAGGATCCCCCTAAAGATCACCTGAGCCTCAATTTCCTTAGGTTTCAGAGTAGCAGCCGTGTTAGTCTGTATTCGCAAAAAGAAAAGGAGTACTTGTGGCACCTTAGAGACTAACACATTTATTTGAGCATAAGCTTTCGTGAGCTACAGCTCACTTCATCGGATGCATTTCATCATCCGATGAAGTGAGCTGTAGCTCACGAAAGCTTATGCTCTAATAAGTTTGTTAGTCTCTAAGGTGCCACAAGTACTCCTTTTCAATTTCCTTAAGCGTCTTCCCCAGCCTAGCATAGTCTCCCTTAATACTTTCCAGCGAGAATCTAGCTGTATCATTCCTTCCCACATGAAGGATAATTAGGGGATTCTTTCCCGCTCCCTTTAGGATCCTTTTCAACCTCAGGTCTACATCCCGTATCTTAGCATCCTGAAGACAGCACATCCTTCTATTCTCTGGATCAGCTCTGGTTACAGACCTGTCTGTTCTTCTCAATAAAGAGTTCCCGATCACATAGACCTGCCTTGTCCTGGTGACGGTGCTATTCTCCAGTCTCTCCCCTGTTCCCTCTGGCTGCAAGTTCTTTCCATTCCTATTTTCCCTTATAATCCTCTTCAACCCATCCTGTATCCTCCTGGGACTCATATTTGGTGTAGTCTCCCTTGACTCTTCTGCTTTTCCTATAGGACTAGCCTCTCTTCTCTTCTTCCTTACCCTTCCACCTTCAGCAACTACCTGCTGAGCCCCTTCTTCATTTTCCAACTCTGCAAACCTGTTCCTAAGCTCTATTTCTCCTTCACTAGCCCGTCTTTTCCTCTACCTGGTTCTTTTAGTCACATGCTTCCACTGACCACTTTCCTCACCCAGTCTCCCCTCAAAATTCCCCAGCCCTGCTTCCATCTGTAAGTCTGAGCTTTTCCCTTCAGATACCTCATATCTTTGCTCCATCATCTGCTCAAACCCCTTCCTAAACTCAACAAGACTTTCCACCTGCATCTCCAAACCTCGGATCTTTTCCTCCATCAGCTCTATCAGACGGCATTTCATGCAGAAAAAACTCTTACCAGGTCCCCGCTCCAGGATCATGTATATACCACAGCTTCCACATCCAGTCATCCTCATTGTGTCTTCCACTACATGAGTCACTCCCACAGCTGCCTCCGTATCTGTCATAGCGTTCCCACCTAAATCCAGTTAATCTGGGAAACACAAGCCACACCAAAAAGACCACCCCCCCAGCAAAAACAAACCCCAAACAAGCACCACAATACAAACTCCCCTTACAAACTCCCCCTCAAACTCCCCTGTTTACAGCTCTGTTTGCTGGGTCCTGTGCCGCTGCAGCTATCTGTAGCAACCCCCCAAAAATATCTCAGTTAAGTATCAGGTTTTTAATCTTGAGATGCCTATGCATTTTAATTGTATAGGTACCTCTTTCCATAAGTCTCTAGGCATCTTAGCAAAAATAACTGAAAACATAATATATGACAGTTCCACACACACAGCCCTAGTAGAGCTCCCTATTCTGACTGAGCATTTCCCAGACTGTTGTGTTTGGGATCCAGTGATATGGGCCCTGTGTGCTCTTCAGGTCTCTTGAACAGAGTCCAGACCTTACCCCTGCGACAGTGAAATCCAACAGACACATAGACAAACTTTGCACAGCATTCTAAAACACCATTACGCTTTACTTGGCAACATAAGAGATACACAGACTACATAATAAGCACAACTCAGTTTCCTCATCACTCTGGAGAGTTTTTTGGACTTGGGCTTCCCCTCGGATGTCCAGGATCCTTCTTTTGCAGCTCATGGTTTCTTTTTAGAATCATTGAGTACTTCTAAGTTAGCTAGGTTTCTCTGACCTTGGCTAGCCCTGAACTCTCTACTAAGAGAGCATGCACTTCTCTTCCTCTCTCCTGCCCAAAGTTTCCTGTGTCTTGATCTGTGAGTCTTCCCTCACATTTTTATGGCCACTACCAACTTCTAGTTACTTTGTTCTCCTGCTGGGTATTTTCTGATTCCCCTTCCTGCAGAGACACTTGGTTGAACTGATTTCCCTACTTGGGCAATCTCCTTAGCATACCCTTTGATCAGAGAACAGTCATTAAGGTTCACAACTCCCTGGTCTGGTGGAATCCACATCCTCACACAGGTGTTTCCTGATATAATAATTTCATAATTTCATAACATCAAACAGAATTCATAAGTTGTACCTAGAGTCCCCAAATAATCACAGTGACACATAATGTGGAAATATTTGGACATATGCAGGAAAATTATTTTTATTATTATAATAGTGTCTAGAGGCCCCAGCTGCGATTGTGGGGCCCCATTGTGCCAAGTGCTGTACAAACACATTTAAGAATTTTATTAAGATGATGTTAAAATAAAAAGAAAATGGTACAGACTTTAAGCGTAGAAGTTTCTGGTTATCAGGGAATAATGTACAGATTTTAAAACAATCTCTGTCCCAAAGAGTTCACATCCTGAGGCCCTGAACCTGTGAATACTTGCAAACATGCTTAATTTAAAAAAAAGACCAACACAGTTTGTGAGAAAGTTTCCTTATGCCCATTTTAACTGGAGCACATAGAGACTCGAGGCCTGGTCTACACTACAAGTTTGTCGGATTTAGCAGCATTACATCAAATTAACCCTGCACCCGTCCACCCAATGAAGCCATTTTTTTCGACATAAAGGTTTTAAAACCTCTTAAAACTGATTTCTGTACTCCTCCCCAATGAGGGGATTAGCGCTGATATCGACATCGCCGTTTCAAATTAGGGTTAGTGTGGATGCAATTCGAAGTTATTGGTCTCTGGGAGCTATCCCACAGTGCACCATTGTGACCTTTCTGGACAGCACTCTGAACTCAGATGCACTGGCCAAGTGTACAGGAAAAGCCCCGGGAACTTTTGAATCTCATTTCCTGTTTGGTCAGGCGAGCTCATCAGCACAGGTGACCATGCAGTCCCAAAATCGAAAAAGAGCTCCAGCATGGACCAAACGGGAGGTACTAGATCTGATCACTGTATGGGGAGAGGACTCAGTGCTATCAGAACTACGTTCCAAAAGACTAAATGTCAAAACATTTCAAAAAATCTCTGAGGCCATGAAGGACAGAGTCTACAGCAGGGACAGAACACAGTGCCGCGTGAAACTTAAGTTGCTCAGACAAGCATACCAGAAAAACCAAAGAATCAAACAGGCATTCCAGGACAGAGCACCAGACATGCCGCTTCTATGCTGAGCTGCATGCAATTCTGCGGGGGGGCACCACCACTACCGCACCCCTGTCCGTGGACTTTGATGATGGAGTACTCTCTGCCATGCCTGAGGATTTTGTGGACGGGGAAGATGAGGAGGAGGAAGAGCTGGAGGAGAATACACAGCACACCATTCTCCTCGACAGCCAGGATCTTTTTCTCACCCTGACTGAAATACCCTCCCAACCCAATGAAGCTGGAGAAGAGACCTCTGGTGTGTGTACCTTTTAAAATATAATACATGTTATAAAAGCAAGCATTTTTTAATTTTTAAGTAGCCCTGAGGACTTGGGATGCATTTGTGGCCAGTACAGCTACAGAAAAGTCTGTTAACGTGTCTGGGGATGGAGCAGAAATCTTACAGGGACATCTCCATAAAGCTCTCCTGGAGGTACTCTAAAAGTCTATGCAGAAGGTTTGTGGGGAGACCAGCCTTATTCAGTCCTCCATGGTAGGACACTTTACCACGCCATGCTAGTAGCAAGTAATCTGGTATCATTGCATGACAAAGCCTGGCATCGTATGGTCCCAGTGTTTCCTGGCATTCAAGCAACATCCATTCTTTATCTCTGTGTTATCCTCAGGAGAGTGATATCATTCATGGTAACCTGGTTGAAATAGGGGAATTTGATTAAGGGGACATTCAGAGGTGGCTGGTCTTACTGGGCTGTTTGTCTGTGGCTGAAAAGAAATCCTCTCTGCAGTTAGCCACGCTGTGGGGTGGGAGGGGAGCCATTAGCGCTGAGTCCACGTTTGGCTAGCAGGGATCTTCCCTTATACCAGCCACGCAGTGGGTAGAGGGGTAAAGTGATCTCCCAGAGAATTGGATGGGGGCGAGGGGGTTAGTTTGGTTTCTGCTGCTGCATATTAACTGGAAAACTGCAGCACTAAATGGCCAACTCAACGTGCTTTGCTTGGTATGGGAGAGGAGGGGGCTGCTGTTATGAAGGTTGCAGAAGCCGAAAGACTATGGCTTACCATGGCCGTCTGCAAGCTGAATTCTGTTGCCTGGCACTGCGTGTGTGATCTCTAACACCAAAGCCACAGGCACTCAATATAAGATGCAAAATGAGACCTTGTACCAAAATCACGTGCTATGTAATATGAATAGTGTTGTGAAAGAGTATAGCCATTGTTCTGTAAAATGTATCTTTTAAAATACTTCACTACCTTTTTTTTCCTCCAGCAGCTGCAAATGTTTCAAGTGTCCCTCCACTGTCCCAAAGGCTCACTCAGATAAGGCGGCGAAAAAAATGCACGTGCGATGAAATGTTCTCTGAGCTCATGCAGTCGTCCGGCACTGACAGAGCTCAGCAGAATGTGTGGAGGGACACAATAGCAGAGTACAGGAAAGCGGCCGATGAACATGAGGAGAAGTGGCAGCAGGAAGATCAGAGGAGGCATGATGCAATGCTGGGGCTACTGTGGGATCAAACGAACATGCTCCGGCGTCTGGTGGAGGTTCATGAACAGCAGCAGGATCACCTACTGCCACTGCAGCCCGTTTAACCGCCCTCCCTCCTCCCCAAGTTCCACAGCCTCCTCACCCAGACGCCCAAGAACGCAGGGTGGGGGAAGCTCCGAGCATCCAACCACTCCACCCCAGTGGACAGCCCAAGCAACAGAAGGCTGGCATTCAATAAGTTTTAAAATGGCCTTTTCCTTCCCTCCAACCCTCCTCCCACACCCACCCAGGCTACCTTGTGAGTTATCTCCCTATTCTTATAATCAGTTAATAAAGAATACATGTTTTTAAATGATAGTGACTTTATTTCCTTTGCAAGCAAGCTGTGATCGAAGGGGGGAGGGCGGGTGGCTTACAGGGAATTTAGAGGCAACCAAGGGGGTGGGTTTTTATCAAGGAGAAACAAACAGAAGTGTCACACAGTACCCTCGCCAGTCATGAAGCTGGTTTTCAAAGCTTCTCTGATGCAGAGCACTTCCTGCTGTGCTCTTCTAACCGCCCTGGTGTCTGGCTGTGCGTATTCAGCGGCCAGGCAATTTGCCTCAACCTCCCACCCCACCATAAATGTCTCCCCCTTACTTTCACAGAGATTGTGGAGCACAAAACAAGCAGCAATAACAATGGGAATATTGGTTTTGCTGAGGTCTGACCGAATCAGTAAACTGTGCCAGCAACCCTTTAAGCGTCCAAATGCACACTCCACCACCAGTCTGCACTTGCTCAGCCTATAGTTGAACAGCTCCTACTACTGTCCAGGGTGCCTGTGTATGGCTTCATGAGCCAGGGCATTAAGGGGTAGGCTGGGTCCCCAGGAATAACTATAGGCATTTCAACATCCCCAACAGTTATTTTCTGGTCTGGGAAGTAAATCCCTTCCTGCAGCCGTTTAAACAGACCAGAATTCCTGAAGACGCGAGCGTCATGAACCTTTCCCGGCCATCCCATGTTGATGTTGGTGAAATGTCCCTTGTGATCCACCAGTGCTTGCAAAGTACCCCTTGCGGTTTATGTACTTGCTGCCCTGGTGGTCTGATCCCAAGATAGGGATATGCATTCCGTCTATAGCCCCACCACAGTTAGGGAATCCCATTGCAGCAAAGCCATCGACTATGACCTGCACATTTCCCAGAGTCGCTACCCTTGATAGCAGCAGCTCAATGATTGCGTTGGCTACTTGCATCACAGCAACCCCCACAATATATTTGCCCACTCCAAATTGATTACTGACTGACCGGTAGCTGTCTGGCGTTGCAAGCTTCCATAGGGCTATTGCCACTCACTTGTGAACTGTGAGGGCTGCTCTCATCTAGGTGGTATTGTGTTTCAGGGCAGGTGAAAGCAAGTTACAAAGTTCTATGAAACT
This sequence comes from Dermochelys coriacea, assembly GCF_009764565.3. Lineage (NCBI taxonomy): Eukaryota > Metazoa > Chordata > Testudines > Dermochelyidae > Dermochelys > Dermochelys coriacea. The sequence continues at coordinate 245,938,311 of NC_050068.2, forward strand.
GCCCTTATGCATGCGAAAGTTTTGGAGCCACTGGGAATCATCCCAAACCTGCAACACTATGCGGTCCCACCACTCTGTGCTTGTTTCCCAGGCCCAAAATTGGGCATTCCACGGCATGAGCCTGCCCCAGTAACACCATGATCTCCAAACTGCTGGGGACCGCGGTTTTAGAAAAATCTGTGTTCATGTCCTCATCACCGCGCTGCCGTCGCCTCCTTGTCTGGTTTTTCAGGTGCTGGTTCTACATAAACTGCATGATAATGCATGAGGTGTTTACAATGGTCATAACTGCTGCGATGAACTGAACAGGCTCCATGCTTGCTGTGCTATGGCGTCTGCTCGGGCAATCCAGGGAAAAGGGCGCAAAACGATTGTCTGCCATTGCTCTGATGGAGGGAGGGGTGACTGACAACATGGCTCACAGGGTTGGCATACAGGGAATTAAAAGCAATAAAGGGAGTGGCTTTGCATCAAGGAGAAACAGAATAGCCCTCTCAAGGCTAGAACTCAAAACCCGGATTTAGCAGGCCATTGATTTCATGGAGGGAGGGAGGAGAAAATGAATACAAAACAAATCTGGTCTATTTCTTGTTTTGATCCACTTCATCTATCTTTATACATCTTACTGGCAGCAGACTGTGCAGTACGACTGCTGGCCATCATCATCTCCTGGGCGCTTGGCAGAAGATGGTGCAGTATGACTGCTGGCCATCGTCATCTCCTGGCTGCTCATTAGAAGACGGTGAAGTAGGAGTTCCGGCAGGACTGAATCGCCATGAGATGAAACTTAAAGGGAAATGACCTGGCTGAGTCACGCCCATGTTTGCCCAGGTGCCCCTGACCGACCTCACCACGATCGGCTAAAAGAGCACCCTGGAGCACGGCAATGATGGCTATCAGTCATACTGCATTGTCTGCTGCCAAAAGGCGACGAGCGGCTGCTGTATAGCAATGCAGTACCACGTCTACCAGCACCCAGGAGACATACGGTGACTGTGAGCTGAGCGGGCTCCATGCTTGCTATGGTATGGTGTCTGCATGGGTAACCCAGGAAAAAAGATGTGAAACGATTGTCTGCTATTGCTTTCACGGAGGGAGGGAGGGAAGGGGGGGGCCTGACGATATGTACCCAGAATCACCTGCGACAATGTTTTTGCCCCATCAGGCATTGGGATTTCTACCCAGAATTCAATGGGCGGCGGAGACTGCGGGAACTGTGGGATAGCTACCTACAGTGCAATGCTCCGGAGGTCGACAGTTGCTTCGGTACTGTGGACGCACTCCGCCGACTAAATGCACTTAGAGCATTTGTGTGGGGATACACACAATTGACTGTATAAAAGTGCTTTCTACAAAACCAAATTCTATAAATTCGACCTAATTTCGTAGTGCAGACATGGCCTAAGTGACTTTCCCCAGGTCACACCGGAAACCCGTAAGGCTGTCAGGAGCTGAGCCCACTCCAGAGTCTGAACCATGAGACCATCCTTCCTGGTGAAAATATCTGGAAACTTGTGTTGGCAATAGCTTCAAAGAAACCAAAGTATCCTAGATTGTTAAAGAAACTCCCTCTTCAGGTAGCATATATATAAACAATTATACACTATTAGAATTTTGAAGTAATTGCCCCGTTTCAGTGTGGGGATATATATATGCATATGTATCTATAATACCTTATTTTTCATTTGTTTAATGCCCAACAGCTTGCTCAGGCCAGGCGAACTTCATTTAGGGCAGGTCTACGCTATCACTTACACCATTCAGGGGTGTGAAAAAGACACCCCCCCCTCCGCAACGCAAGTTACAGCAACCTAAGCGCTGTTCACGCTGGCATTATGTCGGTGGGAGATGCTCTCCCACTGACATAGCTTGCGGAGGTGCAGTAATTATGCTGACAGGAGAGTGCTCTCCCACTGGCATACAGTGTCTTCACCAGACACACTACAGCAGTGCAGCTGCATTGGTGCAGCTATGCAGATGTAGCGTTTCTAGTGTAGACCTGCTCTTACTAGCATAACAGCCTCTTGTGGCGTTAGATATCAGGCTTTGGTAACAGCTTTTTTCATGGTTTTTTTCCATTTGTTTTAATGCTATAATTGTCAAATTACCTTGTACTGGAAGCCATTTAAATAAATGAATCAAAACAAAGCTGAGGGTGGCATTGTCTATATCTTTCCTTCAGAAATTGGAACAGAACCAGGGATACATTTGAAGGGTAGTGTGGTTATCATGGAGTTTTGGAAGATAGACTCCAGACATGACATTATTATCCACTGATTAGTTAACATAGCTGAGAATAATAAAGTTGTATTGGTTTTAATTAAAAATTTTTATATTTATTGGTGAGTCATATGATAGCTCATGACAAAGCCACCATGAACGGACACTCTCCAGCTGAGCAACTGATTGAGTCTTACTCTGAGAATATTATTTTGCCTGCAGTTTCCTACGCATTTGTATAGTTTTAGCAATGAACGCCATGTCCCAGATGACTGACCTGGGCCACTTTGGGACCCTTGATGGTACTGTCACTCACTCAAGAAGAGGAGGAATTGATCCTGTTTCATGCCTTTAGCCTCACAAAAACCCATACATGAACCTCCAACTCTGTTTCATTTACTCAGCCAGTGAATGGTGATATATACATGTCATAGTTAAAGTTTATATTGTAAAGAATTAAGAAAAAGACAAGTTTACAGGTAAAACAGAATTGCCTTAATTCCAACTAAATTCAGAGTCGCTCCCTGGCCTCCTGAACTATTAACAGGAATTTCCCAGAAGGATCATAGTAAAATAATTCTGTAATCAACTGCTTAGTGATGGTGACATGTTAGTTTTCTGGGATATGGTACTCTTTTGTTGGCCTCACCAACAAAATAATGCGAGGGTGACTAAGTGAAGTTTCTGCATCATAGAGTATATTGATAGATAGCTAAGTAATGGATTCTTATCTGATTTACACTCTTCTTGCAAAGGCTATAACTGGCATAACAAAGACTGTATATCAACATTCAGTCATGTTATTAACTCTTTCTCTTTTAAGAAGGCAGATAGTAATTCCACTGAGATGTATTTACATTACACACAAGTTGAAATTTAAAATTCTACATTGCTTTGTGCCAGACAGTAAATTGCTAATCACTGCAAGAAATTCTTTATATATGTTCTGATCACCATAGATCAAATTATCTAGGTTGAAAGTGGAGTTGGTAGTCTGGTCCAAATGTACATGCAATTAGTTTGTTTTTGGCTGCTACTTTATTGTATGTAAATTTGACTGGCCCACTAATTGATCTATGGACTGAACACCAATAGGGGAAGTTTGATATGTGTGACACTTTATATTATTATATTATATTTATATTTATTTATATTTAAGGGGCCTACTCAGGTGAGTAAAATTACATGTATTTACATCTTGTCAGGTCCATGATCTAATTTAGCACTGAGTTACTGGCTTTAAAGATTTTTATTAGGGCTCACAGATTTTTTATGGGGAAACCCTGAGAAAAACAAACTTATTCTGAGAAGCTTTTTCATGTGTTAAAAATATGCTTAATATATATGCTAGGATTGTATTCTAAGTGGGTGTTAGGCTTCTCATAAATTTTAATACTGGAACATTTACGGTTTTGGATGACCAATAAAGGATGGGATAATCAAGTCAGAAACTGAAGTGTTACTGAGAGGGAATATTTCAGAATTGGCTCATTTTTCCTTTGAGCCAGACAGCTGGCCACATTTGAGTGCCAATATCTTTTTGCAGCACAACTACAGCTTTTCACACTGGCAGGATAATATTGGCACACAGTGATATGGCATTGTACATCCCATAAATAAGTATTCTCTGAGACAAATACTCTGATCTAATTCACTTGCCATGATGATAGTTAGGTGCCCTGCCTATGGAAACTAATGCATCCGATGAAGTGAGCTGTAGCTCACGAAAGCTTATGCTCTAATAAATTTGTTACTCTCTAAGGTGCCACAAGTACTCCTTTTCTTTTTGCGAATACAGACTAACACGGCTGCTACTCTGAAACCCACAGGTACAACAGTTACTCAGATAAAATGGTGGACAAAGGGCTTTCCTATCACAAGTCAAAAATAAATTGATTCATATCGATGTTAACCACTGGGTGGCAGTATAACAATTTTATCCACTAAGTGATAATGCTAACATTCATTCGCTCAGGTTGTTACATTTATTCTCAGTTAACTGAGACAGTTATATTTTCAGTGTCTAGTGTTGCTATTGTGTTTGACTATTTTGCCTGCTAAATAATAATAAACAGTTATCCCACATTATACATCATTGACTGTTTTCTGTGAGAATGGTCAAGTGTTAATTTGTACAAATTTAAGTGCAATTTAAATCGAGTCCCTATTATGCAGCTGGTAACTCGGTACCTACATTTAGGAAGCTAAGCAGCTGATAAAAGGTTCAGGGCTGAATACTCACGTATAGCCTAGGAGCACACAGCATAGCTCAGGAGAGAAGGTATCAAAGTAACATAAAGCTGCTCTAACTCACCCTGAGTAGTCTACTGTTTAACTGGGCTTTTAAAATTTGGTCTGGGATTTTCAAGAGAGTCTAAAGTCAACTCTCATTGAATTTCCAGAACAGCTAAGTACCTAACACCCTTAGGTTCTATTTGAAACCCCAACCTTATTTATTTAATACTTTTTATTATCCAGGTTGCTGATTCACTTCTCAGCATGTCTGACTCTTATCACCATTAGTTCTTTGGACAGTGTATTAAACCAAACTAAAATGGTAATCATTCTCCTCCTTTCTTGTTGCTAAAAACAATTCATATCAGTTGCAGATTCCAGAATATTAAGAGCATCGACACCATCTTCAATAGCAAGGTCTCATTTCTCTGACCCTGTGAGGAATGAAATGTGTAAAACATTGTTCAGTTTTCAGCATTATGCCTTCAACATTATTTGAAATCTACAGTGTTAGAGCATATACTATTTCTTTCTTAAAGCAGATGCATAAACACCTGATTATGTAGAGCCAGGAATGGATCTTAGTCGAGATATGTTGTTTAACTCTGCAGCATGTGTCACATGTCTACTGTAGCCACCATTACTATTTACAAATTAGTAATATAAATTGATGAGGAACCCATCAGAAACCAGCGCGTTGCTGATTTATTCAAAGGCATAGCAGCTTGCAGAATTGTTGCTATTCTTGCTTACCAGAATTTGAATTGTCCTGCATTAGAGAGAGAATATCTATGACTCTAATCAAGGTAATTATGTTGCATTGTGCTATATAAATCCTTAAATTTGGGAAACTTTTTTGTCGTGTTTTTGAGGGCTATACTAAGATTCATTGTGATAGTACATAACTCTTCTTGTTGGTACTGAGTGTGTGGTTAAGTAAACGAATAGCAGCACCAAGGACCATAAAAAGATAGGTTTCAGAGTAGCAGCCGTGTTAGTCTGTATTCGCAAAAAGAAAAGGAGTACTTGTGCACCTTAGAGACTAACGCATCCGATGAAGTGAGCTGTAACTCACGAAAGCTTATGCTCTAATAAATTTGTTAGTCTCTAAGGTGCCACAAGTACTCCTTTTCTTTTTGCATAAAAAGATAAGAAACCTATAAGCAGTAAAATTTTTTCTCTTGAGCTGACAGTTTTTTTAACAAGGAAGCATTAGCAAGCCAACTCAGAGTGTGTACTGGGTGTGGTCAGGCTCTCTGATCTGTTGTGGATACAGCTGCAGGAGTACTGTGTACTTACAGTAAAATACAGTTAGTTTTACAAACCCAATTCCAGATTGTGTGTAGTGTATAGGAATTGGGGACTAGCCCTTTAAATAGTCTGGGTGCTCTCTGGTGGGCCTCCCTGTTGTCTGTTGCTGAACCCATCAGGATCCTGCCAGAACAGCAGTGTCATGGGTGGTGCATGACTCCTCTATTTGGTAGGCTGCGCACCTCCACACCACGGCCCTATCCCGAGGCCTGCCTCCTCCACTCAACCTCCTCTGCTTGAAGCCCCACCCATGCTGAACTCCTGGAGCTACTCGGCCCCCCTCCCCAAGGCCCACCGCTTACGCCTTTTCGCCCCCTCCCTGGACCCCCGCCACCTGCCCGTTGGCCGGCCAGCCGGCCAGCCAGTCGCTCGCTCCTCATGTGTACCTCTTCCCATGAGGCCCCATGCAGGAGGAGCAGGTCTGGAAACAGGCAGAGCCTCAGGGGAAGAGGACAAGTGGGAGCAGGGCCTCAGGGCGGAGCGCGAGTGGGGCCCTGGCCAGGGCGACCACCCTTTCAGCAGCGGCAAGCTCCAAAGGCAGCGGGCTCCCGGCTGTTTGGGGAGGCTTAGCCTCCACTGTCCTCTTATACCTGCCGCCTTTGAGCAGTGTACACAGGGAGCTAAGTCTTGTATAATTGTAAATAGTTAATAAACAAATTTTTTTTGGACGGCCAACTGTGCCCATATGATTTTCCCCATACTCTTGATGTCGTGTAGAGAGCAAGGACATGACACTGTATTATTCTAAACAGTTTTCAGGACAAGGAACTTTGAACTAACGAGCTGTCTAGTAGCACCCCTCTCTCATATTATTTACTGTGGTTCTGCTTGCTAGATATGCTTCTCTGCTTTCTGTCATCAAACTTAGTTACATGCATGGAGTACGCTAAATACAGTTCTCAGGAAAAGACCCTTTGGCTTGAGTTGCTGTGCTGCCAACTATCAGTAAACTTATGAATGTCCATTTATCTGCCTGTTTAGATAGCTGGTAAATCAGACATTGCCCTAAAAGCTGATAAAAGGAGCTTTCTTCTGGGAAATGGTCTAAGCCTCCCTCAAGGATGGTTCTGTTTCTGGAGGCAAATGGTTATACTGATCCCTGACTTAGCCTTCTTGTATGTGTGTATCAGCTGTTTGATTGTTTACAGCACTGTATGGCCTGCGGCCATGCATCCTTAGGTTATGCTCTTGGCTGATTTCAAAACGTATGTGGTGTGGTCATTATTTGGATGGAAAATGGAGATCTATTTAGATCACATGCAGTACTTCATAAAAGACGTGGGGTTACCAGTCCCAATTCCTGGCCAAATTACAAATCCAGTAATGGTTTTGGTTACCTAAATTTCCTGTAGTTTACAACTGAATATAGTATTTTGCTATTTCAGTATCCTAACAAGCTGAGGCTCTTTACTTTTTTTCCCAGGCTATAGCATAGTGCTGCTATACACTATAGCGTATAAAAGGGCCATGCGCCATGACAGAGCTGGCTGCATTTTGGTGTAGGGTGAAGTGTCAGAAGTTCTCAAAACTTTAGACCTAGTCTGAACTACATGGCTAGGTCAACACAAGGCAGGTTACATCGACCTAGCTGTGTATAAGAGTAGCAGCCATGTTAGTCTGTATCTGCAAAAAGAAAAGGAGTACTTGTGGCACCAGAGACTAACAAATTTATCTGAGCATAAGCTTTCGCAAGCTACAGCTCACTTCATCGGATGCATTCAGTGGAAAATACAGTGGGGAGATTTATATACATAGAGAACATGAAACAATGGGCGTTACCATACACACTGTAACCAGAGTGATCACTTAAGGTGAGCTATTACCAGCAGGAGAGCGGGGTGGGGGGGAGCATGGGGAACCTTTTGTAGTGATAATCAAGGTGGAACATTTCCAACAGTTGACAAGAACATCTGAGGAACAGTGGAGGGAGGGGAGGAATAAACATGGGGAAATAGTTTTATTTTGTGTAATGACCCATCCATTCCCAGTCTCTATTCAAGCCTAAGTTAATTGTATCCAGTTTGCAAATTAATTCAAATTCAGCAGTCTCTCCTTGGAGTCTGGTTTTGAAGTTTTTTTGTTGAAGTATTGCCACTTTTAGGTCTGTAATCGAGTGACCAGAGAGATTGAAGTGTTCTCCAACTGGTTTTTGAATGTTATAATTCTTGACATCTGATTTGTGTCCATTTGTACTGTTATGTAGAGACTGTCCAGTTTGACCAATGTACATGGCAGAGGGGCACTGCTGGCACAGGATGGCATATATCACATTGATAGATGTCCAGGTGAACAAGCCTCTGATAGTGTGGCTGATGTAATTAGGCCCTATGATGATGTCCCCTGAATAGATATGTGGACTCAATTGGCAACGGGCTTTGTTGCAAGGATAGGTTACTGGGTTAGTGGTTCTGTTGTGTGATGTGTGGTTGCTGGTGAGTATTTGCTTCAGGGTGGGGGGCTTCTGTAAGCAAGGACTGGCCTATCTCCCAAGATCTGTGAGAGCGATGGGTCGTCCTTCAGGATAGGTTGTAGGTCCTTGATGATGCATTGGAGAGGTTTTAGTTGGGGGCTGAAGGTGATGGCTAGTGGCGTTCTGTTATTTTCTTTGTTGGGCCTGTCCTGTAGTAGGTGACTTCTGGGTACACTTCTGGCTCTGTCAATCTGTTTCTTCACTTCAGCAGGTGGGTATTGTAATTGTAAGAATGCTTGATAGAGATCTTGTAGGTGTTTGTCTCTGTCCGAGGGGTTGGAGCAAATGCGGTTGTATTGTAGAGCTTGGCTGTAGACAATGGGTCGTGTGGTGTGGTCTGGATGAAAGCTGGAGGCATGTAGGTAGGAATAGCAGTCAGTAGGTTTCTGGTATAGGATGGTGTTCATGTGACCATCACATATTAGCACTGTAGTGTCCAGGAAGTGGATCTCTTGTGTGGTCTGGTCCAGGCTGAGGTTGATGGTGGGATGGAAATTGTTGAAATCCTGGTGGAATTCCTCAAGGGCTTCTTTTCCATGGGTCCAGATGATGATGAAGATGTCATCAGTGTAGCACAAGTAGAGTAGGGGCATTAGGGGACGAGAGCTGAGGAAGCGTTGTTCTAAGTCAACCATAAAAGTGTTGGCATACTGTGGGCCATGCAGGTACCCATAGCAGTGCTGCTGATTTGAAGGTATACATTGTCCCCAAATGTGAAATAGTTATGGGTGAGGACAAAGTCACAAAGTTCAGCCACCAGGGTTGCCGTGACATTATCCGGGATATTGTTCCTGACGGCTTGTAGTCCATCTTTGTGTGGAATGTTGGTGTAGAGGCTTCTACATCCATAGTAGCTAGGATGGTGTTTTTAGAAAGATCACCGATGGATTGTAGTTTCCTCAGGAAGTCAGTGGTATCTCGAAGATAGCTGGGAGTGCTGGTAGCGTAGGGCCTGAGGATGGAGTCTACATAGCCAGACAATGCTGCTGTCAGGGTGCCAATGCCTGAGATGATGGGGCGTATTGGCTCTCACAGGACTGTGGGGAGAAGAGGCTGGGCAGGCACAGCTGCGATGCAGCTGTAGAAATATCGACATCTATGAGCTGATTGCTTGGCGGATGCTGGAGAGGGGCTACAAGAGGGACCAACAGCAGTGCTACATGAAAGCCAAGGAGCTGCGGGCACAGCGTACCAATAGGCCAGGGAGACCAACAATTGCTCTGATTACCATGAGCTGCAAGGCATCCTTGGCGGAGACCCCCCCCCACGTCCCCCAAGAACACTGTGGATACTTCCGAGGGGCTCAAATCACAGTCCCCTGCCACGAACAACGAGGAAGAGGAGGTGGACGAGGATGATGATGAGGAGTATGGGAAGGGGGGCTCAGGGCTGGGGCAGGCGGTTGGGGTGCAGGGTCTGGGAGGGAGTTTGGGTGTGGGAAGGGGCTTAGGGCTGGGGTTGGGGTGTGGGAGGGAGTTTGGGGTGTGCTCCAGGAGGGGATTCCTACCTGGGGCAGGGGTAGGGGTGTGGGAAGGGGTTCAGGGTGCAGGCTTCAGCTGGGCAGCATTTACCTCAGGCGGCTCCCACTGTGGGGAGCCCTGGACCCTCCACCTGACCTGGGCGGCATGTCCTGGGTGGAGGGGGGGCTGGGCCATGTGCCAGGGGCTGCTCTTGTGCACCCCATCCCCCCCCCTCAAGGCAGGTGGAGCGTCTGGGGCTCCCTACAGCTGACTGGGCTCCCTGGGTGGCTTTTACCACAGCTTAGGGCAATGGCCCCAAACTGTGGGGCATGCCCCCCTGGGGGGCACAGAGGAACATTTGGGGGGTGGGGGAGAGCAGCTGGGCCCAGCCCAGCCCTGCCCTGCCCCCAACCCCAGCTGTGGCTCTGCTCCCAGCCGTGGCCCCACGCCCGGCCCCCAAAATCTGGCCCTGGCTCCTGGGTTGGGGGGGCAGACTGGGTAAGGGTGGGGCCTTATATAGGCTCCTATTACCCCCCCACACCCCCATCCCAATTTTTCACATTTGCTGTCTGGTCATCCTAGCCCAGCTGCCAGGGAGCGCAGCCAAACATGTGGCAGGAGAGGCGCTAGGAGAGAAGGACAGAGCCCCTCTCCTCCCCTGACCTGGTAGAGCAATCTGGGGTGGGGTGGGGGAAATTGATATCCCGCCATCACCCTCCCATATGTCGCCTCTGCATAGACGACTGATGCCTCCCTCTCCTGGGGGGGCACAATGTAAAGGGGAGGACATGTGACCATCCCACCTGTCTCCCCTGCCCAGTGACACCCCTCCCCCCCGTGCGCCCAGCCCTGGGCTGCAGCACTCTCCCTGCCCTGCGTTACCTGCTGTCGGGGGCTCTCTGTCCCCACAAGTTCAGCTGTTTGCCCTGGCAGCCAGGCGGGGAGCCAGACGGAGTCACTCCTGCCTGAGAGAGCCTGGCTGCAAGGTGGCAGTGACCTACTCCCTGCCCAGACTTCAGGTGGCAAGTGTGCCAGGTGTGTGTGGGGGGAGGCTCCAGCTCACTTAGTCCCTGTCCCTGGTAGCCGAGCCCAGGCAGGGAGCAGGCTACTGTTTCCTTGCCCCCAGAGTCTCTCAGGTAGGAGCAACTTCGTCCCGCTCCCCGCCAGGCTTCCAGGGAGAATGTCTGAACGTGGGCGGGGGGGGGGGGGTGAAGCACAGGGAGAGCAGGCCAGAGCCCCTCTCCCTCCCCGTCCCTGGCAGGCCAATCTGGGGGGGCACTTGACCCCCTATACGCATCACCTCTGGATAGCTGGTAGAGAGCTTATTTACTACATACTTTACCTTGCGGAAGAGATGAGACTCTCCCTATTTTCCTTCTTTATTTAGCTTCATCCTCCGAGATACCCAGCTGGCTGTGGTTGGTGACTATCTATAAGCAGGTTTCAGAGTAGCAGCCGTGTTAGTCTGTATTTGCAAAAAGAAAAGGAGGACTTGTGGCACCTTAGAGACTAACAAATTTATTTGAGCATAAGCTTCCTTCTGTGTTTTGCTTTCAGCATGTCATCTGTTTTCTTGCCTGGAATTTGGTAATGACTAAGACACTGTAGGATAGAGGGTAGGGGGAAAGGGCTCTGAAATACGCAGAAGCAACCTTAAAATGCAGGATCTTTGTTATTATAGAAATATATTTTCCTAATCTTGCCAAGAGTCTGAAATAGCCTGAAAATCTTCTCGGAATGTCTTCATAAGCTGCCTGGATTCTTCATGTTTTGTTTCAGTCAGGCGGAAGGTGGTTTCATTGGTAAGTAATGGTCCATACACCATTCAGAATATCAAATATAATTCCTACTCCAAAATGTGTGTGCTGCTGGTCTTTTGTCTTCAGCATTCTATGCACATCTGATCCAACTCCCTCTGAAGTCGATGCATCTGTCAACCGACCTCAATAGGCATTAGATCAGAGTTAGTGTGTGTTTTTCTATGCATGGTGTTTTAAAATCTTCAGTAAACATTTCATTGAAAAAGCAGGCATCTGCTGACCACATCAAAGAATCACCAGAGCCATAGTTAACTGCTAGAGAACAGCTCATGTTTTCATAATAGGGTGGAGGTAGATATTAATAATCATGTTTTTATTTATACAGCACCATAGGTGTCCCTAATACTTCCCAGATGAACAACATGGAATACTGATTCCTTTACCCAAAGGGGATACTCTTTTTTTCTTCCTAGGAATAGCCAATCAATGCACTTAGTTCAGGCTGTTCATTACTCAGTTTTCTCTCTACCTCCATATGATTCAATGGCAAATCAGACAACAGGAGTCCATTTAGAGTCCTTTAAGTCCATGGGCGCTCTCCTGAGTATGCCACAGACACCCTACAGATAGAAGGTGAGACAGACAGAAAATGCCAATAGTCAGCAAAGTTCTCAATGCAGGGTTTTCATCAGAGAAGAGTTCCGTGCAGCACCTTGCTAAGACAAACACACCTAATATGTGTCTTATTTATTTGCAGTTAAGCACCTTCATGTTTAATGTACCTACAAAGCATTCTTATGGTAGTTTTCATATGTATACATAGCTAAGGGAAATTTGCACTGGTGTAATTACATTGATGTAGATGCAAACCCCTAGTATAGACACATTGCACCAGTTTGACTTACTCTGGTAACTTACAAGTGGAAATCGCCAGTGCAAACCTTATCTTCCATTGGTATAGCTCACCTACAGTGGGTATTTGCTCTGGTGTAGCTACGGTGCTGGAAAGCTCCCAGTATAGACATGGCTATCGCCAGATTTCATGTGACACTGGGGTGTTTATAGATTCCTTGCTTTCACACACTGGCTGTGTAACATAACAATGCTGTAATCTTAAAGCTGGCATTCCATTAGTGCATTCTTGCATGAGAAATATGTTCCCACTTGCTGAGAAACACTAAGGAATCAAATGGGCTTGAATGCCTAGTCCTCCATGTCTTCTGGAGCAGCAGCAGCTGGGGCGCCTTGCAGTTCCCAACTATAGCCATGGATGGACCTACTCAAAAGAAGGTTTAGGCAACATTTCACTGATGGCCTTGTACACAGTGTTACTCCTGGGGGAATTCTGGGCCATTGCATGCATGCAGAATTCATGTCCCCTGCAGATTTATTTGCTTCCCTGCAGAAAAATGACTTTCTGACAGGGAAGCAAAGGGAAGCCGCAAGAGTAGTCACCGGCCCCTGCCCAGCAGTGTGGGCATGTCATTTTGGGTGCCCAGAGCAGCCAGCGGAGAGGTAAATCCAAGGGGGGGGGGGGCTGGGGATGCGCTGGACAGTGGCTCCTATCCTGTGCCATGTGGTTGGGCTGGGGGCAAGGGAAGACGAGACTTCTGTGACATTATTGACAGAATCTGTAACTGTATAGATCACTGTTGCAACCACTGTTATATATTTGCAGCAAATATTGCACAAAGGTTGTTGTGTGAGGTGTCTATGGGAAAGTTATGATTGGCTGGTTATAATTATGCTATCTGTATATATATATCATTTTTGTAGTTGAAGTTATGAATATTGGCTCTATATAGTCTGTTTTTCAAACTTGTGCTATGCTTCTGGGTGACACCCCAGACAAGTTGGTGTCAGCTCTGCCTAGCCTGCTTGATGGCCCATTAAGGACCATCAGCTATACAATTGACCCATTGAGAGAAGGCAGACATGCAAGGTATGCAGGGACATGCCTATGGACAGAACTCTAAGGTTTTTCCATGCCATGTGATGAATGCTTGTCTTTGGAACAAAGAAAGCAGAGACCACATGGCAAGAGAATATAAAAAGCTGCTGCAGCTCCTCCATCTTGTCTTCAATCCTGCTTCATACCTCTGGAGGGACTTTGCTACAAACGGAAGCTCTACACAAAGGACTGAATGACCCATCCCAGCTTTGGATGAACTCGAGAGACTTGATTTGAACCTGCAGTTTATTCTATCACTGCTACAAACCTGAACTAAGAACTTTGTCATTACTGTATGTAATCGATTCAATTTATCCAATTCTTGCTCTCATCTATATCTTTTTCCCTTTATGAATAAACCTTTTGATTTTAGATTCTAAAAGATTGGCAACAACGTGATTTTTGGGTAAGATCTGATTTGTATATTGACCTGGGACTGGGGCTTGGTCCTTTGAGATCGAGAGAACTTTTTTTCTTTTACTAGGGTATTGGTTTTCATAACCATTCGTCCCCATAACGAATGGCACTGGTGGTGATACTGGGAAACTGGAATGTCTAAGGGAATTGCTTGTGTGACATGTGGTTAGCCAGTGGGATAAAACCAAAGTCCTCTCTGTCTGACTGGTTTGGTTTGCCTTAGAGGTGGGAAAACCCCAGCCTTGGGCTGTAAGTGCTCTGCTTTAAGCAATTTATCCTGAATTGGCACTCTCAGTTGGGTCCCACCAGAACCAGCATAGTTTCTGCAAAGAGTGGCCTGGGTCATGGCTGAGTCGGACACATCCCCAGAAACCTTCTCAGCTGCAAGAAGCTCCAGCCACCACACTTCTTGCCCCCAACACTCCTCAGCCATGGCCAGGGGTGTGTGTGTGGAAGAGGTCACTGTACAGGGAACTGCTCCCCTGTCCACCCACCTCTGTGCGTCTGGGCACCCACCCCTCCCCGACACCCAGATCCCTCCCATCAAGCCTCACGCCCCTGTCCCCAGAACCATGTTATACCAATAAAATAAAAACCAGCAGGATCTTATTAAAGGGGAAAATGCAAAATACCACATTTATTGTGAATACAGAAAGAATCATAGTAAGCAGCTAGTTATAGTGATAACAGTCCCATTCAATCTCATGTTTATTCACACATTAATTCAGAAACACACACACACACACACACAGGTTCTGCAAGGTTGTTATCATAGTTACCAGCCTTAGAGTTGCTAATGCCAAGCCACTGGCCAGGTGGCCTGGACATGAGGAGGGAGCAGGGCCTTGTCAGATGCTCATCTGATGCTCCTGGAAGTTGGTTTGCAGAATCAGACCCCAAAGTTCTCACTTTCTAGAGTCCATTTTTATAGGAATTTCTTCCTATGCCAGTCTATGGGAATTGCTTCATCATGTTGTTGCTGAATCAATCAGCTGATGGCATATTCCTGATGTCTCCATGGTGCCAGATGTTATCTTGTTCTTTGGTTCTCCCATTCTTGAGGCTGTTGGGTGGATTACAGTCTGCCCTCTGGGGGTCCTCTGGTTATTTCCACTTGACACCTTCTTCAGCCAATGGACACTGGATTCTTAGGCTGGCACCTCCCTGATCATTCAGTTATTATCCACACCAAGCATCCATCCACATACATCCTCTATCTCTATTTTAATCACAATTGTTAACAAAGTGAGATGAATACAACAAAAGGGCGGGGAGTCTCTGGGTGCTGTTTCTATTGTTACGGAGTATTGCTTTGAGTCTCTCTGTGTGAATAGTTGTTGTTACAAAGAATTGCTTTGAGAACAGACTCTGCCTTAGAATGTACTAACACAATTAGCAGCTTGCAAGTTTCGCACATAGAGGGAGAGAAACAGTACCAAAAACCAAGACACATCTTAATTAGTAATACCCTGGAATTTAAACTATGGGGAATCAAACTCATTTGTGATTTTAATACAGAACTTCTTTAATATGATCCAACAACCGCCCCACTAACCCACCTGCCCTGGAACCCGTGCCCCACTGAACCTCACACCACTCCCTGCTGAGCTTATCACACTTGAACCCCCAATGAGCTCCCCCTGAACCTGGACCACCATGATGAATCGCCCCACCCCCATGCCCCCAACCCACTGAGCCCCAAGCGTCTGCACCCAGACTCCCCACCCCACCAAGCCCCATTCCCCTAGCACTCAGACCACCCCACTGAACCTCCTCCCACCCAGAGCCCCATGCCAAGTCCCACCCCCACACCCAGATTCCCCTTTCTGAGCCCCCAACCACCTTCACCTGCATCCCCCTGCAGCATCCCATTGTCCCTACACCTGGAACCCAATGAGTCCCTGTGCATCCAGATCTCCCTGCATCTGGATCCCCCACTGAGCCACTCACACCCAGATTGCCCAACACAGAACTCTCTCACCTCACACCTGGATCACCCTACACTAAGCCCCTCCATACTTGGATCCTGCCAGACTGAACCTACCTGCCCCACACAATGTGCACCTGGAGCAGAGTGGCAGGGCCCTGGGATGTTTCTGGGCAGCTCTGGCCCTTCTGCTGTGTCATGGTTTGGTGCAGCCTCACCGCCAAGTCCATGTCCCTGGTAGGAAAGGGACGGCTGCAGGGTGATCTCCCACCTCGATGTAGTCAGTGGCCTGTGCTCCTCACTGCCATGCTGGAGTCTACACATTTATTTGTTGACAAATAAAATTTGCAGAATTTTAAAATATTGCATGCAGAATTTTTAGGGCACAGAATTTTTGGTGCAGAATTCCCTCAGGCATAACACTGGTATGAAATTCACCCTAACGTTTGTAAAGTGCTTTGAAGCCTTGGGTCACGTAAATGCAAACATTCTTAACAGGAAGTGCCTTAAAAACCTTTGGGTGCTATTAAATAATTTATACTGAACACCAGCCTGCGCTATGTAGAAGCATGGACATGTGCTGGAGTAGCAGACTCAGTAGGAATAACATGTGCCACAGAGAAAAGATGCTATATAAAAGCAACATTTTATTTTAGAATCCAACTTGTTTGTTACTGATGCTCAGAGGCCCTTGATTTTTCTGGGCAGGATTCTTTCAGGAAGCCATATCATTTGTGTGTGGAGACAGGATACAGTGAGTTTGAAGCGTAGCCTACGACTGAGGCAGATCTAGCTGATCCAGTTTTAAGGCTGGTCAAGACACAGAGCACATGACCTCACAGGAGTGTTTAAGAAGTATGAAGCCTCCACTATGGGGGGTGGATAAAGCTAACTGAAGGGTTGCTGATGAACGGCAGCAAGGCTGAATCATCAAAGGCCAGGCATCAGAGATAACTTTATAAGAGAGTCTACAGTATACTTCTATTCCTACAATGCTCTCTCACAGTAATACTTTCCCAGCCCTTGGGTTAGCACTGAGAGATTAGATTCAATCTTTGTGGGGGATGTTTACATTTGGGTGTAACAGCAAAGCTGCCAAAATATTGGTTCCAGATCATATTCATTACTGATTAAACAAATGGTTTCAGAGTAGCAGCCGTGTTAGTCTGTATTCGCAAAAAGAAAAGGAGTACTTGTGGCACCTTAGAGACTAACAAATTTATTAGAGCATAAGCTTTCGTGAGCTACAGCTCACTTCATCGGATGCATTTGGTGGAAAAAACAGAGGAGAGATTTATATATACACACACAGAGAACATGAAACAATGGGTTTATCATACACACTGTAAGGAGAGTGATCACTTAAGATAAGCCATCACCAACAGCAGGGGGGGGAAGGAGGAAAACCTTTCATGGTGACAAGCAGGTAGGCTAATTCCAGCAGTTAACAAGAATATCAGAGGAACAGTGGGGGGTGGGGTGGGAGGGAGAAATACCATGGGGAAATAGTTTTACTTTGTGTAATGACTCATCCATTCCCAGTCTCTATTCAAGCCTAAGTTAATTGTATCCAGTTTGCAAATTAATTCCAATTCAGCAGTCTCTCGTTGGAGTCTGTTTTTGAAGCTTTTTTGTTGAAGTATAGCCACTCTTAGGTCTGTGATCGAGTGACCAGAGAGATTGAAGTGTTCTCCAACTGGTTTTTGAATGTTATAATTCTTGACGTCTGATTTGTGTCCATTCATTCTTTTACGTAGAGACTGTCCAGTTTGGCCAATGTACATGGCAGAGGGGCATTGCTGGCACATGATGGCATATATCACATTGGTAGATGCGCAGGTGAACGAGCCTCTGATAGTGTGGCTGATGTGATTAGGCCCTATGATGCTATCCCCTGAATAGATATGTGGACAGAGTTGGCAACGGGCTTTGTTGCAAGGATAGGTTCCTGGGTTATTGGTTCTGTTGTGTGGTGTGTGGTTGCTGGTGAGTATTTGCTTCAGATTGGGGGGCTGTCTGTAAGCAAGGACTGGTCTGTCTCCCAAGATCTGAGAGAGCGATGGCTCGTCCTTCAGGATAGGTTGTAGATCCTTGATGATGCGTTGGAGGGGTTTTAGTTGGGGGCTGAAGGTGATGGCTAGTGGCGTTCTGTTGTTTTCTTTGTTGGGCCTGTCCTGTAGTAGGTGACTTCTGGGTACTCTTCTGGCTCTGTCAATCTGTTTCTTCACTTCAGCAGGTGGGTACTGTAGTTGTAGGAATGCACGATAGAGATCTTGTAGGTGTTTGTCTCTGTCTGAGGGGTTGGAGCAAATGCGGTTATATCGTAGCGCTTGGCTGTAGACAATGGATCGAGTGGTATGATCTGGATGAAAGCTAGAGGCATGTAGGTAGGAATAGCGGTCAGTAGGTTTCCGATATAGGGTGGTGTTTATGTGACCATCGCTTATTAGCACCGTAGTGTCCAGGAAGTGGATCTCTTGTGTGGACTGGTCCAGGCTGAGGTTGATGGTGGGATGGAAATTGTTGAAATCATGGTGGAATTCCTCAAGAGCTTCTTTTCCATGGGTCCAGATGATGAAGATGTCATCAATGTAGCGCAAGTAGAGTAGGGGCATTAGGGGACGAGAGCTGAGGAAGCGTTGTTCTAAGTCAGCCATAAAAATGTTGGCATACTGTGGGGCCATGCGGGTACCCATCGCAGTGCCGCTGATTTGAAGGTATACATTGTCACCAAATGTGAAATAGTTATGGGTCAGGACAAAGTCACAAAGTTCTGCCACCAGGTTAGCCGTGACAGTATCGGGGATACTGTTCCTGACGGCTTGTAGTCCATCTTTGTGTGGAATGTTGGTGTAGAGGGCTTCTACATCCATAGTGGCTAGGATGGTGTTTTTAGGAAGATCACCAATGGACTGTAGTTTCCTCAGGAAATCGGTGGTGTCTCGAAGATAGCTGGGAGTGCTGGTAACGAAGGGCCTGAGGAGGGAGTCTACATAGCCAGACAATCCTGCTGTCAGGGTGCCAATGCCTGAGATGATGGGGCGTCCAGGATTTCCAGGTTTATGGATCTTGGGTAGCAGATAGAATACCCCAGGTCCTGGCTCCAGGGGTGTGTCTGTGCGGATTTGTTCTTGTGCTTTTTCAGGGAGTTTCTTGAGCAAATGCTGTAGTTTCTTTTGGTAACTCTCAGTGGGATCAGAGGGTAATGGCTTGTAGAAAGTGGTGTTGGAGAGCTGCCTAGTAGCCTCTTGTTCATACTCTGACCTATTCATGATGACGACAGCACCTCCTTTGTCAGCCTTTTTGATTATGATGTCAGAGTTGTTTCTGAGGCTGTGGATGGCACTGTGTTCTGCATGGCTGAGGTTATGGGGTAAGCGATGCTGCTTTTCCACAATTTCAGCTCGTGCACGTCGGCGGAAGCAGTCTATGTAGAAATCCAGGCTGCTGTTTCGACCTTCAGGAGGAGTCCACCCAGAATCCTTCTTTTTGTAGTGTTGGCAGGAAGGTCTCTGTGGGTTAATATGTTGGTCAGAGGTGTGTTGGAAATATTCCTTGAGTCTGAGACGTCGAAAATAGGATTCTAGGTCACCACAGAACTGTATCATGTTCGTGGGGGTGGAGGGGCAAAAGGAGAGGCCCCGAGATAGGACAGATTCTTCCGCTGGGCTAAGAGTATAGTTGGATAGATTAACAATATTGCTGGGTGGGTTACGGGAACCATTGTTGTGGCCCCTTGTGGCATATAGTAGTTTAGATAGCTTAGTGTCCTTTTTCTTTTGTAGAGAATCAAAGTGTGTTTTGTAAATGGCTTGTCTAGTTTTTGTAAAGTCCAGCCACGAGGAAGTTTGTGTGGAAGGTTGGTTCTTTATGAGAGTATCCAGTTTTGAGAGCTCATTCTTAATCTTTCCCTGTTTGCTGTAGAGGATGTTGATCAGGTGGTTCCGCAGTTTCCTTGAGAGTGTGTGGCACAAGCTGTCAGCATAGTCTGTGTGGTATGTAGATTGTAATGGATTTTTTACCTTCAGTCCTTTCGGTATGATGTCCATCTGTTTGCATTTGGAGAGGAAGATGATGTCTGTCTGTATCTGTGCGAGTTTTTTCATGAAGTTGACAGATTTCCACTCTATACGGCTAAATTCAGTGCCTTGCATAATGACAGGTTTCAGAGTAGCAGCCGTGTTAGTCTGTATTCGCAAAAAGAAAAGGAGTACTTGTGGCACCTTAGAGACTAACAAATTTATTAGAGCATAAGCTTTCGTGAGCTACAGCTCACTTCATCGGATGCATTTGGTGGAAAAAACAGAGGAGAGATTTATATATACACACACAGAGAACATGAAACAATGGGTTTATCATACACACTGTAAGGAGAGTGATCACTTAAGATAAGCCATCACCAACAGCAGGGGGGGGAAGGAGGAAAACCTTTCATGGTGACAAGCAGGTAGGCTAATTCCAGCAGTTAACAAGAATATCAGAGGAACAGTGGGGGGTGGGGTGGGAGGGAGAAATACCATGGGGAAATAGTTTTACTTTGTGTAATGACTCATCCATTCCCAGTCTCTATTCAAGCCTAAGTTAATTGTATCCAGTTTGCAAATTAATTCCAATTCAGCACTACCTACATGCCTCTAGCTTTCATCCAGATCATACCACTCGATCCATTGTCTACAGCCAAGCGCTACGATATAACCGCATTTGCTCCAACCCCTCAGACAGAGACAAACACCTACAAGATCTCTATCATGCATTCCTACAACTACAGTACCCACCTGCTGAAGTGAAGAAACAGATTGACAGAGCCAGAAGAGTACCCAGAAGTCACCTACTACAGGACAGGCCCAACAAAGAAAACAACAGAACGCCACTAGCCATCACCTTCAGCCCCCAACTAAAACCCCTCCAACGCATCATCAAGGATCTACAACCTATCCTGAAGGACGAGCCATCACTCTCTCAGATCTTGGGAGACAGACCAGTCCTTGCTTACAGACAGCCCCCCAATCTGAAGCAAATACTCACCAGCAACCACACACCACACAACAGAACCACTAACCCAGGAACCTATTCTTGCAACAAAGCCCGTTGTCAACTCTGTCCACATATCTATTCAGGGGATACCATCATAGGGCCTAATCACATCAGCCACACTATCAGAGGCTCGTTCACCTGCGCATCTACCAATGTGATATATGCCATCATGTGCCAGCAATGCCCCTCTGCCATGTACATTGGCCAAACTGGACAGTCTCTACGTAAAAGAATGAATGGACACAAATCAGACGTCAAGAATTATAACATTCAAAAACCAGTTGGAGAACACTTCAATCTCTCTGGTCACTCGATCACAGACCTAAGAGTGGCTATACTTCAACAAAAAAGCTTCAAAAACAGACTCCAACGAGAGACTGCTGAATTGGAATTAATTTGCAAACTGGATACAATTAACTTAGGCTTGAATAGAGACTGGGAATGGATGAGTCATTACACAAAGTAAAACTATTTCCCCATGGTATTTCTCCCTCCCACCCCACCCCCCACTGTTCCTCTGATATTCTTGTTAACTGCTGGAATTAGCCTACCTGCTTGTCACCATGAAAGGTTTTCCTCCTTCCCCCCCCTGCTGTTGGTGATGGCTTATCTTAAGTGATCACTCTCCTTACAGTGTGTATGATAAACCCATTGTTTCATGTTCTCTGTGTGTGTATATATAAATCTCTCCTCTGTTTTTTCCACCAAATGCATCCGATGAAGTGAGCTGTAGCTCACGAAAGCTTATGCTCTAATAAATTTGTTAGTCTCTAAGGTGCCACAAGTACTCCTTTTCTTTTTGATTAAACAAATGGTTCCTTTCATAGACAATGCAAATAGCACTTAAATATAATGAGAGTGACTAATATAAAAACTAAGTGCAGACAAACGTAGAGCTGTGTTTTCACATGCATAATTTAATTAGGAACCAACTTGTCACAGCAAACTAATTTAAAAGAAATGGTTTGGCCCAAAGAAGAAAAAAGAAACTTTATTATACAAACTGTCTCCTTTGTTTTACTGTCATTTGTCAGATGACTATGCCCAACTGTTTTGAAAAGACATATTTCTTCCTCATGATAAAATAGAGAGGGGACTATTGAAAAGTGAAAGCTCATGAATTAAAGCATCTCTGAGATTCTGCAGGGAGACTTTTGCATTGCAATTTAGAAGCCATTCTTTCCCATAGCTCTCAGGAGGGAGAAGGCGCTCTCATGAAAAACACAGCCTGTTGCAGGTATCACCAACAGATCAGCTGGACAAGCTCACTGCAGCGCAAAAACATCATATCATGCTGCAAAGGCATGAAGTGATAACATTGCATCAAACCAAAAAGATATTTCAGAATGCTTTAATCTAATCATGTTTATAGAATGCCCATCACTGCAGTATCACGGTGCCATAGTATCTAACCTGGTATAGAGGATATTAAGGAGACACAGCAAAACGATGGCTACCCTATGAAGTTTGTGGTTATCAATTATCACTTGGTGCTTAAGATCTGCTTTATTCTGTGTCCCATTCTAATTGAATGGGCATAACAAGAGCTTCACAGTACCCCACCCAGCTACACTGCCTGGGAAGCCCTTAAAGACACAGTTCCCAGTCGCATAAAGTTCAAGATGGTGAGAACCCTGAAAAACTGACATTCTTGCTGGATTTGCAGAAAACTTAGTGTTTTCACCTCAAAAGTGGTATTTTCCACTAAGGAGAAAGCAACTTTTCCACAGATGAAAATTTCTTTTTATCCTAAGAAATCTCTTGCTGCCAAGGTCACTGTGGCAAAAACTGTTATTCACTGGTGGAAAAAAAATGCTCTGGCAAAAAAGAGGAAAAGTTCTTAAGAGGGTTCCAAAAAAAAAAAAAAGTGACTGTGGCTTTAGTACTGGTGAAAGGTCCTGGATACTAGAAACTCTACTAACCAAACAAACATAGCATGGCAGGCACAGGGCAAAGCATCCCCATGCTGACCTTCCAACGTGCCTGAGCTGTAGCTCACGAAAGCTTATGCTCTAATAAATTTGTTAGTCTCTAAGGTGCCACAAGTACTCCTTTTCTTTTTATCCTGAACTAGAAAGCCCTCTGGTAGGGCTGAGAGCAGAGTTTGGTCTCCATGGCTTTTCATCTTTCAGTTTCTCTGTTGATGATGCCAACAGAGGGGCTGGGGGCAATTAGGCCAAGATCCTGAAAGGTATTTAGGTGCTTAGTGCCTGTTGAAATCAATGCAAGGTAGGTGCCTAAATACCTTTGAGGATCTGGGCCTTAATGCCCATTTTGGTGGGTAGGGATTTGTTGTGGAAACCTGTCCATTAGGAATGACAGTGAAGCCACCAACTCATTTCCATGGGAGGACAGCAAATACAGATGACAACATCTACTTTATGATGCAGCTTCACGCATAATGTGGTCTCATTTGGTGGGAAATAATGAAAATTAGTGCAAACTTATGGAGCCACATTTTTGCGGGGAGGTATAAATCAGTGTTTTCACAACAAGCAATTCAAGAAGCAAATATTGAGTGTTTTGCACTACGCTGCTTGTTACAATATTGCCAAATACGACTGCAGTTTTTGACTGCCCATATCAGTAGAGGATTAAGATGTGACCTAGTTCACCTGTTGAAGTATGTTGGATAGAGTGAGAGAACAGAAAAGCATGAGAAATCTGCTGGTACCAGCACAATGTATGTTCCCATCCTCCCACTAAAGCAAAGTTTTAAGTGATAAACAGGCGTAATACAGCACACAAACGTCTATCGAAAACAAATTGCAAGTCACATGGAACTTTTTTGACTCTATTCTTCTATTTTAATCACTAAAATGTCAATCCCTTTCCCATTCCCACCACAAGTTGAGTTTAATTGTAGCTGGTACTACTAAAGTTGCATGGAGTTTGTGACATTGTCATATGACAATGGTAAAGAATCACAGAAGAATCTACTTTCTACTTACAGTGAACAAAGATGTTAACTGAAGTACTGTTACTCTGTCTCTCTACTTCATTGCAGATTTCTGCTAGAACCTTTGTCAGCCCCTCTTCCAGCTACACACTTTAAAGAAACAGTACCCAGATCCTCAGAGATATCATCTAGTTCCTCTGTGAGGCGGATTGGGAACTGACAGCTGTGGGTTTAAGTCCCTGACCTGTTATAGGCTCCATGTGTGACCTTGGGCAAGTTACTTAGGGCTAGATCTACAAAATATTTTTGGTGCCTATGTCCAAATTTAAATCCTCAAAACCCCTGGTCAGCTGCTGTCTAACCCTCAAGGTGTCAAAATCCATAGGTGCTAGTAAAATCCTCATAGTGTTCAAATGTCTGCCAGTAGGTGGTGCCCAGGCACCTAAATCTGGGTGCCCAGCTCATAACTAAGCCCCAGCAGGATCTTCAAGTGAAGTATTGTCTTGCTTGCTGAATTGGACCATGAACAAAAGATACTGGAGGAGTAGGTGGTTGCCCCCGATACCCTTTAGCCCAGGGGTTGGTATACTCACCCAGCCTGTGGGAGAGCCAGGTTCAAATCCCCATGTTGCCTGATTTGGAGCAGCAATTTGAACCTAGGGCTTCCGCCTTCCCAAAGGAGTGCCCTAGCCATTGGGTGATAGTGGAGCCTGGGGTGGGTCTCTCAATCTCTCCTGTTAGAGCTGTGTTAGTCTGTATCACAAAAAGAAAAGGAGGACTTGTGGCACCTTAGAGACTAACAAATTTATTTGAGCATAAGCTTTTGTGAGCTACAGCTCACTTCATCAGATGCATTCAGTGGAAAATACAGTGGGGAGATTTATATACATAGAGAACATGAAACAATGGGAGTTACCATACACACTGTAACCAGAGTGATCACTTAAAGTGAGCTATTACCAGCAGGAGAGAGGGGCGGGGGGGGGGAAATATATATCATTTGTATAAATGATTAAATAGTCATTGGGCCAGACAGCGAGAGCAAGAAAAAAAAATGACTCTGCAGCTCAGTAATTAGGGTCCTCACCTGCAATGTAGCAGATCCAAGTTCAAGTCTCTGTTCCCAAGGCTGTAGAGGTGAGGAGATTCCCTCCCTCATACTCTAGTACCCTATAAATTGAGGGCTCGGATCTTGGGGCTCCAAGTAGCCTGCCTAAATCCATCACTGACTGAATTCCCTGTGGTGGGACCTAGAACCAGCACATCAGTCACTTGTGCATGTGGGGATTTTTTTTTCAGCCTCTCGTTGAGTTGAAAGCCAAGAATCTTGAGTTGAGTTGAGAGCCAAGGGGAATCTTCAGAATATTCATAGAGTCAAAGACCAGAAGGGACAATTAGATTATATAGTTTGATCTGCTATATATAATAGGCCCCCAAAAGTTCAACCTATTGAGCCCAATAACTTGTGTTTGACTAAAGCATATCTTCCAGAAAGGCATCTAATCTTGATCTGAAGACATTAAGAGATGGTAAATACACCACTTCCCTTGGTAGTTTGTGTCAAAGGTTAATCATGCTCACTGTTAAAAATGTGTGCCTTATTTCTAATTTCAATTTGTCTGTCTCCAGCTTCCAACCTTTGGTTCTTGGTATGCCTTTCTCTCCTAGGTTAAAAAAAGACCTTTAGTACTGGGCATTTTCTCTCCAAGAAGGTACATACACTATAATCAAGCCACTTCTAAATCTTCAGATTGAGCTCATTAAGTCTTGCACTGTAAGGCATTTTTTCTACTCCTCAAATAATTTCTGTGGCTCTTTTTTGCACCCTCTCCATTTTTTCACAATTTTAACATGTGAACACCAGAAATGTACACAATATTCCAGTATTGGAGCTCACCAATGCCTTGTACAGAAGCAAAATCACCTGTCTACTCCTACTGCCTTGTTTATACATCCAAGGATCACATTGCCCCCCACCCCTCTTTTTTTTTGCCACAGCATCACATTGGGCACTTATGTTTAGATGCTTGTCCACTATGATCCCTAAATCCTTTTCAGGGTCCCTGCTTTCGAGGACCCAGTCCCCCATTCTGTATGTATGGGCTGCATTCCTTGTTCCCAGATCTGTAACTTTGCATTTGGTTGTATTAAAAGGCATGTCATATGAATGGGCCCGATTTACAAAATGATCCACAGTGCTCTGTATCTTTTGCATCCTCTGCAGTGTGTGTGGCTTTATTTTAGCTATAACGTTGCCAGCTACACTAACCAGCTCAACCCAAGAGAGTCTGAAAAACAGCCCAAAGTCTTGACCACTGAATGGTCAGTCAGTTCAGACAATCATTCCTTCAATCAATGCTAAATATAAACAAACACTCCCACTGGCTCTTAGAGCTTTGAAGCTTCCTAACATCCACTCCCATTAGCAGCTGGATTTATGGCCATGTTCCCCAAGCTGTAAAATGATGCTTATTGGATTATTTTTGAAAACCAAAGCTCTGTATAGTAACAACGCAAATTATAGCTACTCAGGTCCTGTAACCAACCGAATCCCACAAAGTCACCAAAGATTGTGAGAATTGCATGGAAGTCATAAATTTGCTTAGCCAGTATTTGACTAACCTCCATAACAAGGATTAGTCATTGAAATATATTGCAGAAGTGAACAAACTGCCCTGTTACTTTAGAACTCATAAACTGTCTGAAAACCTGATACAGTGTGTGCGTGTGCGGGGAGAGGGGAATGCCAAGCAAGGGAAATGTCTTTCTCCTCCTGCAGTTACTGAATTTCCCCTGAAAATGGGTGTAAATACCATTTTCTCAGTGATGTTAGCAGCTCAGCATCACTGCCTGCTATGGTGTTACCATTAACTACTTATGTTTCTTAGATCCGGTATATTTAAGGGAAGTGGATAGGGGGAAATGCTATTTCAGAACTCAAAGTAAAAACAGACAGCTCCAGAATGCAATAGAGCTCATTGAGTTGTATGGGCTTCAGAAGGCCAGGTGCATCTGGGAAAACAATTTGTTGCTTGTGAAACTATTGGCTCAGTTTAACCTACCTGGTATGAGGACGTTGTTCAGCACTTTTTCCGGATAAAGCATGTGTTCTCTAAACAAAGAGCCCATTAACGGTAGAAGGCGAGGAGCTGCCTGAATGTCTTGGCTTTCTGCTACAACTGAGTACAATCAGATTAATAGTTATATTTGTCAGAGTGCCTCCAAATTATGCAAGGCTCTTTGCAGACTATCAAAATATTTTGGGCCTAGCTCAAAGGGAATTCCCTGGTGGTGTAAAGCCCATAGAGCTGACTCTATGCCACCTGATCTGTAACCCAATATAGGCTGGCAGAAGAGGGTGGAGCTAAAGCACAC
Source organism: Dermochelys coriacea (assembly GCF_009764565.3). NCBI lineage: Eukaryota > Metazoa > Chordata > Testudines > Dermochelyidae > Dermochelys > Dermochelys coriacea. The sequence continues at coordinate 245,965,370 of NC_050068.2, forward strand.
GTTCCTCTGACAGTTTCCAGTTGGTGAAACTGTCCCTAGGGGACCACTGTAGCAATAGTAACCCGGAGCAACCCTTAGCCTGCTCTAAAGTGTGCAAGGGGCCAGGGATCAGAGGAGAGGATGGATGGCTTAGTTTCACCTTTCTACACCAATATACCATGAGCCCTTGCTCCACATTCAACATAGCTGGACTTGGTGTGCTGGCCCATCACCACCTTTGCCAAGGGCTGGACTTAGGGAAAATGGCACCCTGGGTGAACTTGTATTTTGGCTCCCTGGTCCCCATGGGTGCAGTGTCTCCCCATTGTCCCTGGATCCTGTGGGTGCCCCCCATCCCCCAAGGGCTCCCTATGCTCCCAACCTCCCCTTCACCCCAACCCTTGCACTCCCCCACCCTTTGCCCCAACCACTACCCCCACTTCTGCCCCCAAAACCTGCACTATTCCTCTTCACCCCTAACTCCTGCACTCCCCCCTCCTGTGCCCCTAATCCCTGCCCACTCCTGTGGCCCTAACCCCTGCCCCCCCTTCACCCACATGGGAAAATTGACCTGGATGCACAGAGTGCTGGCATTGCTGCTTGGTCCCCCCAGAAATGCTGCTCCTCTGCCCCCTCTAAGAGGCTGTGGGGGGAGGGGGAGTGAGGAGCAATGTCAGGGGCCCCTGCATCCAGATCACTTTCCTCACCTGAGCTGCATAAAGACAGGGCAGGAGAGCAGCAGTTCCTGATGCCTCACAGCACAGCCCAGGTGGGGAAAGTGGCCTGGATGCAGGGAGCGCTTGGTGTTGCTCCTCACTCCTCCCCTCACAGCCTCCTAGGGGGGCACAGAGGAACATGGGTGGGGGGGATAAACAGTATGTGTGTGTCACTGCTTGCCCCTCATCCATGTTCCTCTGCTGGAAGGAAGCAGGGAGAAATTTGGGAGTCCCCCCCTGCCACGTGGCACTCCCCAGGGAGCAGTTTCTGGCACTATACTGGCAGCGCGCACCTCTGAGCTGCTGTACAGTGCCCCCTTCATTACCAGGGGCTCTGGGCGGTTGCCCGGGTGGCCCACCCCTAAGGCTGGCTCTGCCTTGGCCTTTAAGATCTTGCAAGCTAATTTCAGATGTGACATGCTAAATGGGGGTAACAAAGAGACGGGAGGGACTGGGGAAAGAGAGAGAAAGTGTTATAGCAATGATGACCCTGTGATTTAATGTAGACATACCTCGGAGGCCCAATCCATTTTCGAAAAATAATTGTTATCAGCATCAACTCACTTTTTGTGGTGTGAAAGAGAGTGTTAAGGAGAGACCTGACGATAGGGAGGAGCATGGGACAGGCCAGATTTGGGATGAGTGTTCCATGCTTTACGTGCAGTGTGGAAGAAAAGCATGGTGCTGGGGATGGCTGGGAGGAGAGAATGAAAAGGGCATCCAGGGCGGTATCGCTGGCTTAACAGAGGTGATGGGGCAGGAGACACTGATGGGTTGCATAGCTTTAAATCAAGACTGGATGTCTTGCCAAAAGATGTGCTATAGCGCAAACGGAAGTTTTGGTCTTGATGTAGAAATGATTGGATGAGGTTCTCTGGCCTGTGCTATGCAGGAGATTAGACTAGATGATGCTCATAATGGTTCCTTTTTGGCCTTAAAAACCTATGACTCTTTGTGGACAGAGACAGCGGAAAGGCGTGATGGGGTACTGATAAATCAAGCTTTTCCAGCATGGGCTGCAGGCTGAGGCAGGGTGAAATCAATCTGAGGGGTGCTAAGAAGAGCACAGGAAAAAAGCAACAGAAAAGCAAAGACGCCCTGAGAAAAACATGTATTACTTAAAATATTTTAACTAAGGGATTTGGATTTCTCTCTGGGTTGGAGCTTTTCTTAGCCCTTCTTTCACTTGTCTTTCTTCTTTCCTTTGTTTTATATGCCTATTGTCTCAGCACATAAACCACTGAATAAACAGGGTGGACATTATTTTCTCTGCCTGACCTGGACCAGCTTCTTGCTGAGCTTAATAAGAAGCCCTAGAATCTCTTATGATGGAAGGTCAAATTAAATGAAAGTGATTTTCCCACTTTGTTGTTGAAGCTGAATTCCACTCTGGGTAAAATAATAAAAAACAAAGTAGAGTAAGGAGAAATAAATAAACTGATGTGTAAGGGAGAGAAAAGAATTAAAACACATTGCCCAAAGCTCAGTGTAAAGCTTCTGATTTAATTTTTATCAAACTTATTAGACCATTCAACTATAACAAATGCCAGCATAAAAGATCAGCTTAGTGAACTGTGCAACAGCCATCAGGACACAAAATCTGAAATAAGAAAAAATATATGCACTCGTTAGCCAAGAGGTGTTTGCAGTGTGCTCCATGGCATGAAGGTGTTCATCATGGAGATAAAAAGAGCCTCATGCAGCATTTGTTCTGTCTGAACCTGGTCAGAAGTTGGGCTGGATTTTTACAGAGTTGCACTCAGACACATATAAGAGCCCAGCAGACCGACTCACTTCTTTTAAATCACAGTAGCCTTTCCAGGTAAGGAAGATGTTCTTCTGCAAATGCCTTCTCCTGGGATTATTTGTTGTAATTGCTTATTGAATGATATATAGTAGCACAAGTCTCATACTTCTTGGTTAGGGTTGCCAACTTTCTACTCGCACAAAACCGAACACCCTTATCCCGCCCCCTGCCCGGCCCCTGCTCACTCCATCTCCCTTTCCCTCTGTCACTCACTCTCCCCACTCTTACTTACTCATTTTCACCAGGCTGGGGAAGGGGATTGGGTATAGGGAGTGAGGGCTCCAGCTGGAGGTGCAGACTCTGAATGGGGCTGGGAATGAGGGGTTTAGGGTGCAGGAGGGGGCTCCGGCTGGGACTGAGGGGTTTGGAGGGCAGGAGGGGGTTTGGGGCAGGGGGTTGGGGTGTGGGGGGAGGTGAAGGCACCAGCTGGGTTGTGGGCTCTGGTGTGGGGCCAGGAATGATGGATTTGGGGTGCTGGAGGGGGCTCCAGGCTGGGGGGTGAGGGCTCCAGCTGGGGATGCGGGCTCTGGGGTGGGGCTGGGGATGAGGGGTTTGGAGAGTAGGAAGGGAATGGGGGTGCAGGTTCCAGGTGGCGCTTACCTCAAGCAGCTCCCAAAAGCAGTGACACGTCCCCACTAAGGCTCCTAAGTGGAGGCGCAGCCAGGTGGGTCTGTGTGCTGCCCTTTCCGCAGGGGCCGCCCCTGTAACTCCCATTGGCCGTGGTTCTCAGCCAATCGGAGCTGCAGAGCCGGTGCTTGGGGCAGGGGCAGCGTGTGGAGCCCCCTGGCTGCCTCTATGCATAGGAGTTGGAAGGGGGACATGCTGCTGCTTCCGGGAGCTGTGAGGAGCCATGGCAGGCAGGGACCCTACCTTAGCCCCGCTGAGCCACTGACCAGACTTTTAACAGCCCAGTCAGCAATGCTGACCAGCGCTGCCAGAGTCCCTTTTTGATCAGGAGTTCCGGTCAGAAACCAGACACCTGGCAACGCTATTCTTGGTTCTTCACCAAAACAAGAACGAATGCCGCAACTCCTGAAAATTCAGTTCTTCTGTAATACCCACAGTAAGGGAGTCAATTGTTTTCCCAGCGCACGTTTTACTTGTGCACATTAAAACAATAAGCCAAGACATGCCCATTCCGTACACGAAGCAGCAAAGTGATCATATTGGCTTTACTCTGGTCCATCCTCAACCGGGTCTATAGTTTGTTACTTCACTTTGTGCGTTGTGTCTAATTTTAGATTGGAAGGAGCTGAATCTTTCTGTGTCGTGTGTGAAGTGCTTATCACACTTCAGAGTGCTGCAAAATAACTAAGGAATAAGAATGTATCTTACAGGCCTGGATACTGAAAATTCTACCGGTCCTGCAGGCAAGGAGCATCTTTCTAATAAGAACTCAGGTTTTTTCTGTGGTGCAGTCAGGAGGTGCGATTGCAGCACATCTAGCTAGATCAAAGTTAGCTTGACTAACAATGGCTGTAAAATTGCAGTGGCTGCTCCAGTGTGTGGGAGCATGGTGGGTAGGCCATGCAGCCTCCGGTGTTGCTTTGACTACTCTGCTATTGTTACTCGAACGAGCCAGTGTTATTCCATGTAGTTCATGTGCATGATGGGACGTCTTCGCCAGGCTGGACTGACATTTAAGGCACCCAAACTTTCCAGGTGTGACTCTGAATCTATCACTTTTTTCATTCCTGTCTTTGAGGAGCTAATGATACCAAAGAGCAGTTCAATAAGCACAGGGTCAATACTTAGTTTATGCATCTTTTCCGCTTACACAGCCCACCAGCAAGTGGTTGCAACCAGCCTCATTGGAGAAGGATCTGGAAGCAGTTCCCATGGCTAAAAATGAGGCATGGGAAGGGAAAAAAAGTGAGGCAAACTCCTGTACTCTTCTTCTACAACATTGCCCCATGCTGATGAGGTTTGCTTTAGTGGCACTTCATAATAATAGCTTGCACAACCAGAACTGCAACTCATAGATTCATAGATACTAAGGTCAGAAGGGACCATTCTGATCATCTAGTCCGACCTCCTGCACAGCGCAGGCCACAGAATCTCACCCACCCACTCCTATGAAAAACCTCACCTATGTCTGAGCTATTGAAGTCCTTAAATCATGGTTTAAAGACTTCAAGGAGCAGAGAATCTTCCAGCAAGTGACCCGTGCCCCATGCTACAGAGGAAGGCAAAAAACCTCCAGGGCCTCTCCAATCTGCCCTGGAGGAAAATTCCTTCCCGACCCCAAATATGGCAATCAGCTAAACCCTGAGCATATGGGCAAGATTCACCAGCCAGATACCCAGGAAAGAATTTTCTATAGTAACTCAGATCCCATCCATCTAATATCCCATCTCAGGGGATTTGGCCTATTTACCCTGAATATTTAAAGATCAATTACTTACCAAAATCCCATTATCCCATCATACCATCTCCTCCATAAACTTATCGAGTAGAATCTTAAAACCAGATAGATCTTTTGCCCCCACTGCTTCCCTTGGAAGGCTATTCCAAAACTTCACTCCTCTGATGGTTAAAAACCTTCGTCTGATTTCAAGTCTAAACTTCCTGGTGGCCAGTTTATACCCATTTGTTCTTGTGTCCACATTGGTGCTGAGCTTAAATAATTCCTCTCCCTCTCCTATATTTATCCCTCTGATATATTTATAGAGAGCAATCATATCTCCCCTCAACCTTCTTTTAGTTAGGCTAAACAAGCCAAGCTCCTTAAGTCTCCTTTCATAAGACAAGTTTTCCATTCCTCGGATTATGCTAGTAGCCCTTCTCTGTACCTGCTCCAGTTTGAATTCATCCTTTTTAAACATGGGAGACCAGAACTGCACACAGTATTCTAGGTGAGGTCTCACCAGTGCCTTGTATAACGGTGATAAAACTTCCTTATCCCTACTGGAAATGCCTCTCCTGATGCATCCCAAAACAGCATTAGCTTTTTTCACAGCCATATCACATTGGCAGCTCATAGTCATCCTATGATCAACCAATACTCCAAGGTCCTTCTCCTCTTCCGTTACTTCTAATTGATGCGTCCCCAACTTATAACTAAAATTCTTGTTATTAATCCCTAAATGCATAACCTTACACTTCTCACTATTAAATTTCATCCTATTACTATTACTCCAGTTTACAAGATAATCCAGATCCTCCTGTATAATATCCCGATCCTTCTCTGAATTGGCAATACCTCCCAGCTTTGTATCATCTGCAAACTTTATTAGCACACTCCCACTTTTTGTGCCAAGGTCAGTAATAAAAAGATTAAATAAGATTGGTCCCAAAACCGATCCCTGAGGAACTCCACTGGCAACCTCCCTCCAACCTGACAGTTCGCCTTTCAGTAGGACCCGTTGCAGTCTCCCCTTTAACCAATTCCTTATCCACCTTTTGATGTTCATATTGATCCCCATCTTCTCCAATTTAACTAATAATTCCCCATGTGGCACGGTATCAAATGCCTTACTGAAATCTAGGTAAATTAGATCCACTGCATTTCCTTTATCTAAAAAATCTGTTACTTTTTCAAAAAAGGAGATTAGGTTGGTTTGGCATGATCTACCTTTTGTAAAACCATGTTGTATTTTGTCCCATTTACCATTGACTTCAATGTCCTTAACTAATTTCTCCTTCAAAATTTTTTCCAGGACCTTGCATACTACAGATGTCAAACTAACTGGCCTGTAGTTACCCGGATCACTTTTTTTTCCTTTCTTAAAAATAGGAACTATATTAGCAATTCTCCAATCATTCGGTACTATTCCTGAGTTTACAGATTCATTAAAAATTCTTGCTAATGGGCTTGCAATTTCAGGTGCCAATTCCTTTAATATTCTTGGATGAAGATTATCTGGGCCCCCCGATTTAGTCCCATTAAGCTGTTTCAGTTTCGCTTCTACCTCTGATATGGTAATATCTACCTCTATATCCTCCTTCCCATTTGTCATGCTACCATTATCCCCAAGATCCTCTTTAGCCTTATTAAAGACTGAGGCAAAGTATTTGTTTAGATATTGGGCCATGCCTAGATTATCTTTAACCTCCACTCCATCCTCAGTGTTAAGCGGCCCCACTTCTTCTTTCTTAGTCTTCTTCTTATTTATATGGCTATAGAACCTTTTACTATTGGTTTTAATTCCCTTTGCAAGGTCCAACTCTACTCGACTTTTAGCCTGTCTCACTTTATCCCTACATGTTCTGACCTCAATTAGGTAGCTTTCCTTGCTGATCCTTCCCATCTTCCACTCCCTGTATGCTTTCTGCTTCTTCTTAATCACCTCTCTAAGATGCTTGCTCATCCAGCTTGGTCTACAACTCCTTCCTATGAATTTTTTCCCCTTTCTTGGGATACAGGCTTCCGATAGCTTCTGCAGTTTTGATTTAAAGTAATCCCAGGCCTCCTCTACCTTTAGATCCATAAGTTCTTCAGTCCAATCCACTTCCCTTACTAATTTCCTTAATTTTTGAAAGTCAGCCCTTTTGAATTCAAAAACCTTAGTGGCAGATTTATTTTTGTTAATCCTTCCATTTAGTTTGAACTGAATTAGTTCATGATCACTTGAGCCAAGATTATCCCCTACAACCATTTCTTCTATGAGGTCCTCGCTACTCACCAAAATTAAATCTAAAATGGCATCCCCTTTAGTCGGTTCAGCAACTACTTGATGAAGGAATCCATCAGCTATCGCATCTAGGAAAATCTGAGCCCTATTATTATTACTAGCACTGGTCCTCCAGTCTATATCTAGGAAGTTAAAGTCTCCCATGATCATGCAGTTTCCATTAGTATTTACTTTATTAAAGACATTAAAAAGGGCTCTGTCCATATCCAAATTAGATCCCGGAGGTCTAGAGCACACCCCAAGCACTATCGTAGGAGAGGCTTTACTAGTTTTCTTCCCCAATGTAATTTTTGCCCTGACGGACTCTGTCTTATCCATTGCATCGCTTCTTATTTCTTTACATTCTATCTCATCATTGATATACAATGCTACTCCACCCCCTTTACCTTTGTTTCTGTCTTTCCTAAAGAGCACATACCCTTCAATACCTGTAGTCCAGTCATGACTACTATTCCACCATGTTTCTGTTATCCCTATAATATCTGGTTTCACTTCCTGCACCAGTAGCTCTAGTTCCTCCATTTTGTTACCTAGACTCCTCGCATTGGTGTACAAACATCTTAATTTTTGCTGTTTGGACTCGCTCACATTTTGTATCCTATTAGGCACAGTCATTCTACAGCCAGTATAACCTATTAGACTAGTATCCACACCGCCCTCGCTCCTTATATACATTCTCCTACCCACGGCTGTATCCTTTCTTACTTCATCTTCTTCCCTCTCAATGCTAAAATCTGGCGTGGGGATTTTCTGGACATCTCCCATCCATCTCCCCCTAATTCCTAGTTTAAAGCTCTCTTTATCAGTTGTGCCAGCCTCGATCCTAGAAGTCTATTTCCTTCCCTACTCAGATGAAGTCCATCCCGAGAGAACTGACCTCTGTCCGTGAATGCCTCCCAGTGGCCATCCATCCCAAAGCCCTCCTTATAGCACCACTGCCTAAGCCATCTGTTGACAGTCATAATCTTGTCAGACCTTTGTTGCCCTTCTCTAGGAATAGGAAGGATCCCGCTAAAGATCACCTGAGCCTCAATTTCCTTAAGTGTCTTCCCCAGCCTAGCATAGTCTCCCTTAATACTTTCCAGCGAGAATCTAGCTGTATCATTTGTTCCCACATGAAGGATAATTAGGGGATTCTTTCCCGCTCCCTTTAGGATCCTTTTCAACCTCAGGTCTACATCCCGTACCTTAGCACCTGGAAGACAGCACACCCTTCTATTCTCAGGATCAGCTCTAGTTACAGGCCTGTCTATTCTTCTCAATAAAGAGTCCCCGATCACATAGACCTGCCTTTTCCTGGTGACAGTGCTGTTCTCCAGTCTCTCCCGTTCCCTCTGGCTGCATGTTCTTTCCATTCCTATTTTCCCTTACAATCTTCTTCAACCCATCCTGTATCCTCCTGGGGCTCATATTTGGTGTAGTCTCCCTTGACTTTTCCCCTTTTTCTATAGGACTAGCCTCTCTTCTCTTCTTCCTTACCCTTCCACCTTCAACAAGTACCTGCTGAGTCCCTTCTTCATTTTCCAACTCTGCAAACCTGTTCCTAAGCTCTATTTCTCCTTCACTAGCCCGTCTTTTTCTCTGCCTGGTTCTTTGAGTCACATGTTTCCTCTGACCACTTTCCTCATCCAGTCTCTCCTCAAAATTCCCCAGCCCTCCTTCCATCTGTGAATCTGAGCTTTTCCCTTCAGATACCTCATATCTTTGCTCCATCATCTGCTCAAACCCCTTCCTAAACTCCACCAGACTTTCCACCTGCATCTCCAAACCTAGGATCTTTTCCTCCATCAGCTCTATCAGACGACATTTCACGCAGAAAAAACTCTTACCGGTTCCCCCCTCCAGGATCATGTACATACCACAGCTTCCACATCCAGTCATCCTCAATGTGTCTTTCACTACAGGAGTCACTCCCACAGCTGCCTCTGTATCTGTCATCTCCTTCCCACCTAAATCCTGTTAATCTGAGAAACACAAGCCACACCAAAAAGACCACACATCCCCCAGCAAAAGCAAACCCCAAACAAGCACCACAATCCAAACTCCCCTTGCAAACTCCCACTCAAACTCCCCTGTTTAGAGCTCTGTTTGCTCATTATCAGAAGGTGTCTCACTGTGCTCAGGAAATAGACATTAACCAAGGTGCTTAAAATGGCAACCGTTACTGGAGTATCCAAGTGTCTGAACAGGTGGCAGAACCTGATGTTCTCTATGCTTATATCCATCATATAGAACAGCTTGTGTTCCCTCCTTCCCTGTGTAACCGAACAGTTACTTTCATCAGAATATGGTTACATAGAAATATACGGCAGTGCCGCTTGCTGGTGAGCTCCAGCAGCGACACCCAGAACACTGAGCCCCACCCTCCATTTTGTGATTGACTCCTCCCTGGCGGTTCTACTCTCTCAGCATTCCACTCTACGTGTTTTAAAGTGACGTGTGCCTTACAGAAATGCAAAGAGCCAAATCTATCTCTGGTGTAGCACCCCTGATTTCAGTAATAATGGAGTTACACCAAGGATCAATTTGGTCCATTATGTATAATTTCCATTGTGTTTATAATGGATTTTCTGCATTGATAAGGAAAACCACAGCAATCGGATTTTACACTTGGTGTCACCCGAATTGTTAGACTCAAATGATACGTGAATAATCCTAAACAATTGCATCATTAAGTAAACTTTACAACGTGTTCATTTAAAGGATTATATTTCATTTCTTATCTGTAAAGGGCTGCTGGACAACTGTTACTTTTCAGATATGATCACATATTCTAGGATTGGTGATACTCTCTGTTATTCAAAATACATTGGACATCAGCACAAGCTCAGAATGTTCCTGGGTGGGTGAAGGTTACTAATATGAATCTGAGTTTAACAGTGGCATATATCAGATCCAAAATATTTAATGTATATTTCTTTAAAGTGCTAAATTAGAAATATTCCATTGTCCATGTTTTCAACATAACACCAGGTAAAACATAGCAGTTGTTAGGAAATTTTGCCTTGGGTTTTTGGATTCAAATCCAAACTCAAGAAGGCTTGAACCTCACATTGATGGAAGGAAGGAAGGAAAAAAAAAATTTATCATTCCTCAAGTATAGTAAAAATAGAAAATTAAAAATACATTAATCTTAACAACTTAATAGAAAGGCTGTTCTTTGAATGTATACAATGATCCATGCAAGCCAGAGTCAATTTGCTGTGTGTTTTGCTGCTTATAGAAGTTGAGGAGAATGAGAATTAGAATAAGAATTTTCTTCCATTATAGCTACACATTTTGCCCTGCATAGGCATCTATTAAAGTGATTCCTACTATCTGATGATGGAATTCTAGTTGATCCAATATTGCAAACCCTGACTCACACAAGTCATTCCTCTGCCGTCTGCTGAGACTAGCCAAGGGCCTGATCCAACTCCCGTTGAAGTTAATGGAAAAATTCCACTGAGTGGGAGCGAGATCAGGGAGCAGTAAGGATTGCTTCCATGAACAACAGTTTTTAGGACCAGACCCTATGTAAATGCAAAATCATAAATGGCCCAATTCTGCATTCCTTGCACACTCAAATTTCACAGTTAGGCCACTGATGGTCTGGAGTGCAGTGGGATTGGGGCCCAGGAGTATGAAGGTTTAAATGCTTGGTATAGTCAGGGCAATGCAGATTCCATGTTTGTTCTTGTACAGATACAGTAGTAGTCGCTCCATTCAAATCACTACCATGACTCTCACTCAACACCCGCTAGTGCCCGTCTGGCTGAAGGTCTGGCAGCAGTTCCATTATGAAACCTGCTATCCAGCACTTTATAACCTAGGCATTAAAAAACAGAGCAGTTTGAGGCTAGAACTCAACAAAGGTTCTGATCAGGAAAACAAACACTTCTAGAAAGAGCTCAGGGTCTGTGACTCCAAGACAGCTCTGCCATGCAGACTGCCTGGGGGCTGAGAACCACTGGGGCTTCCAGGCTCCCTGCCATGCAGCCAGGAGCTTGGTAGCTCAAGAAGCCAGGCTCTCAGGGCTTCTAGACTCCCTGCTCTGGAATGGGAACTTCTCTGTTTCCCAGGAAGCCTTTGGGCTGTCCCTGACTCCCTGGCTGCCCCTAATTCTGGGCAACTTCTTGGGCTGCCTCTGACTCTGGCCTAGGGAGTCCCTCAGTGTTGGGGCAGCATGCAGAGTCCCTGAGAGTTGGGGCAGCCAGCTGCTCCATTTCACTTCCGAAAAATTAAATCAAAACATTTTGATTTTTCCAAAATAAACTTTCTTTTGGAATTTCCCTTCCATGGGAAACTGTGAATGTTGACCAGCTCTACTTTTGTCCTGCCAAGGCCCAAATGTGGGACCCAGGTTTTGACAAAAACCCAGAAAGAGGGCTCCACAAAAGCAAGCCATGCAGAAAACTTGACATCCTCAGAGACTCCTTCCTTTCATGTGGATAATTCTTTCTGTACCTTCAGTTTTTATTAGTGTTGTAAACCTTTTTCAGTAATATCAAGTAAGAAGAGTGTAGGCCCTGGTGCTACAATTGTGAGTGCAACCGTCCACCCATCATGCAAGAAATTACAGAACTGAGACCCAGATTTGTGTGGAACATCAGGAACTTTGGGTCTAGAAACTGAGTGATGTCCCACAGAATGAGGTACAGCTGAGGTGAGTGACAGTGCGGTGATAACAACAGAAGTCACACATTTCATTAAAAAAGCAACAGCCCTCTTGTCTCTGCAGCTGTGCACTGCTGCTGAGCCTGAAATGCTCTTCTGCATTTTTGATCAGGTTGTTCTGCTCTGTTTTAACACAGCTTTGGGCCTAGCCAGGCATAGTGAGGGAAGAAATTTAAGAGTCCAGAATAGGAAGCAGGAATCATGAGGATTTGTGGGGTTATGCAAAGTTCTGTGCTCTAAGTTACCCAAGGTGGAAAAAAGACCAATTCGGCTGGTACCATAAAATTGTTTATGAAAGACAGCAAAAGTTGGAGACAAACAGATTGATACAAACTGGTTTGTTTAAGTTAAAAGAACTATGATAAGAGATTTTCAGGGCTTTTGGTAAAGTCACAGTTGGCATAACAATAAACTAAAAGACTCTAGGAATGAGAGGAAATATTTCAAGTTGAAACCACTGAAATGTGTTTTGATTGGTTAATTTTAATTGGACGTTGTTTATGTCAGGGTTGCTGATGGGAAAGTCAGGTCACATGGTCTGGAAGACACAAGCTTTACCATCATGGCTGCCACCCCCACTATCTCCTGGGACACTGGGATCCATCTTGACCCCTTTGAGCCTTCATCGTCCTGTTCCTGAAAGGCATCCTGACCAGACCAGGTCAGAGAGGGAACCAGATATCACCACCACCTCCAGCAGCACCAGCTAACTCCTGAACACCACCTGGGATGTGAGCTAATCATTAACCCTTCCCTGGTGTCATTTTCCTTCCTCATGATCACTAACCCTTCCCTGGTGTCATTTTCCTTCCTCACCTTCTTTCTTCTCTTTCCTGTTGCTTTTTGTCTCTGTCCAACAAGAATTAGGCTTAGCAGGCCAACACTTTATTAGGCTTTACAACACTGCTGTAAGCCTGTGACCAAAAAGACAGTTACAAGTAATGCCTCACATATCCCAGTGCTGGTATCAGTTTGCCAGGTCTCAGAAAACTGTGTGCTGTTTTTTCAGCAGTGAGGTTGCAAGTTAAAGAAATCATCAGAAGCTGCATTTTCTACCATTGCTAGCTAGTCTTTTCCTCTCTCCTTCCATGTGGGTTTGGCTTGTTTTTTCTTAAAGGAAATAGAATCAAACTCCAACAACCATCAGTCTGGACCATCTAAACTAACTGTTCCTTCTCCCCGGCCCCAAAGGAATATTTAAGACTCTATAATACCAGCTAAAAAGAATGGCGGACAAGGGTTTTGCCTATAAAAGCTGCTGGACAGCTAAAGGGAAAAGGAATAAGGGGAACTGTTAAAATGAAAGCCATACTTAATGCTTGGACTGCTTTTTAAGAAAAGATTTAAAAGATTTTGAATGGCGATTGTTACAATGGAAATAAGCCACTGATAACTTGACAAAAAAATCCAGGACACACTAACTGTGCTGTGGGGTAACAGTGAATAAGTGTTCCGTTCACATCTTATCGTTGTTGGGCCCAGAGACCTCTTTATCAGGAAAACAGTGAACAGAGGGGCAAAAAATCTCTAGGCTGTTATTTGTGTATATGCCGTAACCAAAAATATCATTGATGTCTGTTGGAGTGTTGTTTCTTAAATCTATTTCAAGTAGAACCACGCTGAGTGCCTCTAACATTAATTGTCTTAAAACAGTGGAATCAATATAATGTTGCTGGCAAAGCAACATACTCTTGATCCAGATCAATAATATAGTAAATTTGCCTTTTGGTACTACATGTCCCTCTTGGAAAATTCCAGGAAAATAAGAGATAAACTGCTGAACCGGCAATGAACTACACAATAATGTGGTTTACACTGACGTTATCCCATTGTCCTTGAGACACAGTGACCAGTTCAACTGAAGATGGGGGCTGACTGTGCTCTATTAACTAAGTACTCAAACAAATAAAGCCAAAGGGCAGATGATAAAGCAGTAGGTGAGTCCTGAGCTTTGACACTCAGAGGTGCTGGCATGCTGGGTTAACTATTTGTAAACTGTTCTGTTGCATCCATGTGGAAAACAGAGATTAAATTACAAGTCATCCTAGAAGCTCTTTCAATGGCCAGAATGTTTCCATATTTTAGCAAAAGATTCAGAGTTCTTGCCTTAGGATCCAGGCCTGGGAAATCAGTGGGAGTTGTGGATGCTCCATGCTTCTCAGGTTCTGGTCTTAACTTTCCAAAACAAGACCATTAAGTTTCTGTTGGAGTCAATAATAAAAGGTCAATTACTGGGTCACAGAAGGGCCAATTTATACAGGCACTATGGCTATTTGTGTGAATAATAACATCAAGGTTTGGAGGTAGTAGGGACCAGCCTGAGAAGGGATTTTGCTGCACACACAGTTTATCAACACTTCGTAAAATGAATCACAGACACACAAATGTAGAGCTGGAAGAGCCCTCCAGAGGTCATCTAACTCATCCCCCCAATGGAAGGACTTTCCTTTTTGAAATACAGTATCTTCAAATTAAACATATACATACACAGTGGGTGAAATTCTGCACTGGGCTTCTGAGAGGCACATCACAGAACTCACAGCCCAAGTGAAGAGGAGTGACTAAAGTAGTTTTGAGCCACCATCCCAAGTCCTGGGTTGCTGTAGGGACTGGTGAGGTACAGACATAACTTGTTACAGTATGGCTGCCTCTCTGGGCTGCCCTGTAGATCACAGTAATTCCTGGGATCTCCACAGAGCTGCTTGCTGCTGCCCTACCCCACCAAGTGCATGTGCTACACCAGGGCTTGCAAAGGGTTCTGGCTGTCTCTGCAACACTTGCATCAGGGAAATCCTCCCTATGCCACATTCACTGTTTTTTTGGCCTCTTTATGCCACTCCAGCCCTTTCACACAGAATAAAGGGGCCGGAGCAGGGATAAGGCTGTCACCCAGTCTGTTTCTCCTGCAAACATAGATTTTTAATAAAGTAGTCAGTAGCTGGTTGTGACCAAGGTCCCAGTGGGGGCCAGCTATGGTCACTCAATTAGGGTGAACTGCAAAGAACGGGGAAGACAATCCCCACAAAGCTGGTAGATATTCCAATACTTAGATTTGCCAAGCCAGCATAAAACAGCTTCTTTATTACCTTCCTGGTCACTCAGAAGTCCAAACAACACAGTTCCCTTAACGTGATACAGCCTCAGGCCTCCATCTAGGTACCCACATCAAATATGATGAAAATTTCTGTAAATCTTATTTCATCATATGAAAGAAAAGGTTCTACCAATCCCAAAGGATTGGACACATTACCTCCCAGGTTATTGAATATTCCAGATCTTACCCACGCTACAGCCAATTCTTATTAACTAAACTAAAATGTATTAAAAAACAAACAAGAGAGAGATTATGGTTAAAAGATCAGTATACATACAGATATGAGTTCAATTCACTGAGGTTCAGATTTATAGCAGAGATAGTGAGCTTTGTAGCTGCAAAGAGTTCTTTCAGAAATAGATCATAGGTTATAGTCCAATATCCAAGTATCATATTCAGGGCATACCAGCATAACTGGGACCTCAGTCTTAGAATTCAAACTTCCCCTGATGAAGCCTAAGCAGATCTGAGATGACAGAATCAGGACCCAAGGATCTTTTATATAATTTCATGTCTTTTGACAAGTTGGAATTCCTCGGGGAACAAAAAGTAATTACCATGACTTTGGAGGAGGTCCATCCCCAGTACTTAGCTATACGAATTAACATAAGACCATTTGCTTGTTCCTCCACCATTCACAATACATTTCAAAGAGAGATGAATACCGAGATATCCTGTGTTTACAGTTCATGTACATGATAGGATGTTCTTTTGACCTCTGAATTATCAGAATACAGCATAGACAGAGACTATTGATTGCATTGTTCACCCTTCTCAGACATATGTAAATACACAAAAACACAAACATCATCTCCCCACATGTCTTTTGAGGGTTATTTATTTTTCAGGATGTTTAACCCTTTCTAGCCATGCATCACACTGGTGTATTGGCAATGTGTAAACATCTCCAGACACAGAGTCAGCATCGCCTTTTCTTCCCAGGGTTGGTTGTCTGGTGTTCTCACTCACTATTTGTTTTATAGTAGGCACCCAGAGACTCCAGTCACACCTGCCAGAACTGGCAAACCTTGCATTCAGGGGAATGCCAGGATGTTCCTGAGTTGCTTGCCACAGGAAGTACAGTGACCCGAAAGGGACAGGAAGGAACTGGGAGATGGTGGAGCCATAACTCCCCATCCCCCTGCCCCACACACCAGCCAGTAGTGCTGCCTGGCTGGGGTGAATCATGCTGCACCTTCGAGGTGCAATACTGTGTAGGCTCTCTATGGCGTTCTGGGGGCACCTCTCTGCCGCAAAAATCTCTTTGGTATTTTCCATAGGCTAGTGCAGCTCTGCATAGTCTGCAACATAGGCCTCTGCCTGAATGGCATGATCTGGCTGTGTGTTTGGCCAAAGTGTCCTCTCCACTTTCTCAGGGATGAAACCCTTGTGGATATTCAGCAGGCATTGTGACACCTCTGCAACAGCATTCCCTGCATAAGCATTTCACGAGGTTATGGATTTGTGTCTAGAGAACAGGCACGCCTGGGCAGGAGAAGCTGCAAAGACACCCATGACCCCCCCCAATCAATCCCATTAGGCTTTGCAACATAGAATGAGAATACAAAACCCAGTCAACATTGACTTTGCTCTGGAACCTAACTAAGAAGGGACTTCAGGGGCTGTAGCCAGCAGGTATCACTTGGCATGGCAGCTAGACTGGTGCTGTGCACTAGGGAGTCAAATTGGGCAAAGGGGCAGTGGGCCCCAGTGTCGTTGCAGAGACACAGGCAGAAAGCAAAGCAGGTGCTGAGCTGCAGAGGATTGCACAGAGTGTGGGAGGATCCGTGGGTTCCAATACGTAAATAACGGCTGCAGTACCTTTGGTGAAAACACTGCAGGGGAAACTAATGTGCAGAGTCAGAGTAACCCAGTTGAAACTGAATTTGAGGCTGGATGTGATTTTCCTGGTGAACTACAATCAGCCAGTTTCCACAGTGAAGTCTTTCTTATAGACTGGTTTCAGAGTAGCAGCCGTGTTAGTCTGTATTCGCAAAAAGAAAAGGAGTACTTGTGGCACCTTAGAGACTAACAAATTTATTAGAGCATAAGCTTTCGTGAGCTACAGCTCACTTCATCGGATGCATTTGGTGGAAAAAACAGAGGGGAGATTGATATACACACACAGAGAACATGAAACAATGGGTTTATCATACACACTGTAAGGAGAGTGATCACTTAAGATAAGCCATCAGCAGCAGCAGGGGGGGAAAAGGAGGAAAACCTTTCATGGTGACAAGCAAGGTAGGCTAATTCCAGCAGTTAACAAGAATATCAGAGGAACAGTGGTGGGGTGGGGTGGGGGGGGGGGAGAAATACCATGGGGAAATAGTTTTACTTTGTGTAATGACTCATCCATTCCCAGTCTCTATTCAAGCCTAAGTTAATTGTATCCAGTTTGCAAATTAATTCCAATTCAGCAGTCTCTCGTTGGAGTCTCTTTTTGAAGCTTTTTTGTTGAAGGATAGCCACTCTTAGGTCTGTAATCGAGTGACCAGAGAGATTGAAGTGTTCTCCAACTGGTTTTTGAATGTTATAATTCTTGACGTCTGATTTGTGTCCATTCATTCTTTTACGTAGAGACTGTCCAGTTTGGCCAATGTACATGGCAGAGGGGCATTGCTGGCACATGATGGCATATATCACATTGGTAGATGCGCAGGTGAACGAGCCTCTGATAGTGTGGCTGATGTGATTAGGCCCTATGATGCTATCCCCTGAATAGATATGTGGACAGAGTTGGCAACGGGCTTTGTTGCAAGGATAGGTTCCTGGGTTATTGGTTCTGTTGTGTGGTGTGTGGTTGCTGGTGAGTATTTGCTTCAGATTGGGGGGCTGTCTGTAAGCAAGGACTGGCCTGTCTCCCAAGATCTGTGAGAGTGATGGGTCGTCCTTCAGGATAGGTTGTAGATCCTTAATGATACGTTGGAGAGGTTTTAGTTGGGGGCAGAAGGTGATGGCTAGTGGCGTTCTTTTATTTTCTTTATTGGGCCTGTCCTGTAGTAGGTGACTTCTGGGTAATCTTCTGGCTCTGTCAATCTGTTTCTTCACTTCAGCAGGTGGGTATTGTAGTTGTAGGAATGCATGATAGAGATCTTGTAGGTGTTTGTCTCTGTCTGAGGGGTTGGAGCAAATGCGGTTATATCGTAGAGCTTGGCTGTAGACAATGGATCGAGTGGTATGATCTGGATGAAAGCTAGAGGCATGTAGGTAGGAATAGCGGTCAGTAGGTTTCCGATATAGGGTGGTGTTTATGTGACCATCGCTTATTAGCACCGTAGTGTCCAGGAAGTGGATCTCTTGTGTGGACTGGTCCAGGCTGAGGTTGATGGTGGGATGGAAATTGTTGAAATCATGGTGGAATTCCTCAAGAGCTTCTTTTCCATGGGTCCAGATGATGAAGATTTCATCAATGTAGCGCAAGTAGAGTAGGGGCATTAGGGGACGAGAGCTGAGGAAGCGTTGTTCTAAGTCAGCCATAAAAATGTTGGCATACTGTGGGGCCATGCGGGTACCCATCGCAGTGCCGCTGATTTGAAGGTATAGATTGTCATCAAATGTGAAATAGTTATGGGTGAGGACAAAGTCACAAAGTTCAGCTACCAGGTTAGCCGTGACAGTATCGGGGATACTGTTCCTGACGGCTTGTAGTCCATCTTTGTGTGGAATGTTGGTTTAGAGGGCTTCTACATCCATAGTGGCTAGGATGGTGTTTTTGCTACATTGATGACATGGAGGGGGGAGGAGGAAAACCTTTCATGGTGACAAGCAAGGTGGGCCATTTCCAGCAGTTAACAAGAACATCTGAGGAACAGTGGGGGTGGGGTGGGGGAGAGAAATAACATGGGGAAATAGTTTTACTCTGTGTAATGTCTCATCCATTCCCAGTCTCTATTCAAGCCTCAGTTAATTGTATCCAGTTTGCAAATTAATTCCAATTCAGCAGTCTCTCGTTGGAGTCTGTTTTTGAAGTTTTTTTGGTTTTTGAAGTTTTGAAGGATAGCCACTCTCAGGTCTGTAATTGAGTGACCGGAGAGATTGAAGTGTTCTCCGACTGGTTTTTTTTTAATAACTAATTAACTAAATAACTAATAGCTTTCTGCCAAGCCAAATTTGGGATTCATGGGTTAGATGTAAATGTGGATGGTTCAGGCAGACTCAAATGTCTGCCTGAGCTGTTCACCCAGCGCTAATTGCCTTCTGCAGTTTTAGTAACCCTGAGAAAAAGGGTTGCTAAAGTCATACTAAGACTGCATGAATTTTCTGAAATGCACTACTATAGTAGCAGCAAATTGTTATATCAGCATTTAGGCGGCATGAAGTATCCACGGAGTACTGAGGAAAGGGGAAGATTCAATAATTATTACCATTAATTATTATATATAATATTAATATATATATAATTAATTATTCAGAATTTACTTCTAATTTGCTCATGATCACCTTGTGCACCCACATTATGATACACTCTTTAATTGTGTCATCTCATGCTACATTTCCCAGGGGACCCCTGCTTCATTCAGTGCATAGGATGGATGCACAAGAGGGCAGAATTAAGGTTACATGGGCAACCGTAAATCTAGCTGTGACGTTACACCCCATATTCTTTATGGAAATATGCTTATGATATGAATACAGTATCACTAAGATATACTTTATTCAAGATGGGTCTTGTAAGATATCATTGGAAAGGTTATAATTTACTGAATGTGTTTATCCAATTTGTATGCATGTATCATTTTTGTATCTGAAGCTGGGAATATTGACCATGTCTCTGTATTTCAAATGTGCTACGTTGGATGAGGCCAAACAATGTTAGTGGCTTGTTGAAGAAATGCACACAAGCATAAGGATTACCCCAGGAACTGTGCGCAATAGAAACCTCTCAGAGATAGCTCTACACAATGGGAACTGTTTGACCCAGGTCACAGCAAAAAAGCTTTCCAGCAAGTGGGGAGATATAAAAGAGGGACAATGACAACATGAGGGGAGCTCTTGCTTCCTACAACAACATACCTGAAAACATCTGAGGAACAAAGACTGAACTGTGGGAAGTGATGGTCCCAGGCTGGAAGGATTTTTAGCCTGTGTAAGAGAACCTGGAAAAGCCAAGGCAACTTGCTTTAGGAATCTGCCAACCAGTTTATCACTCAGGGTGAGAATTTGCTAATTTGTATCCTACCTATTTAGAATGTTAAACTCAGTTTGTGACTTTTGTTTATTTACTAAGGTAATCTGCTTTGTTCTGTTTGCTATCTCTTTAACCACTTAAAATCTACCTTTTGTAGTTAATAAACTTATTTTGTTTATTATTAAACCTAGTTTATGTAATTTCTAACTGGGGGGGATCAAGAAGTCATGCACATTTCTCTTCACATTGAAGAAGAGGGCGGATTTTTATGAGCTTGCGCTGTGCAGATTTTTCTATACAGTGCAAGACAGTATAAGACAGGTTTATCTCCCAAAAGGGGTGTGCATGTGAGTGCTGGGTGAACCCTCTCAAACAGAGTTGACTTCAGTCTGTGTCTGCAGCAGGGTGTGACCCTATCTCTGTGTGTGTGCTGCAAGAGGCCAGAGTGCCTAATTCAGCAAAGCAGGGAGGGGGAACCCAGGCTGGCTGAGCAGGAGAGGCTCAGTGAAATCCCAGTATATCCGGGGGGGGGAGGGGAACCATCACACTAGCATTTTCTAACTTTTGAATGCTTGAGCAACCTAAATAACAGTCTGTTAGGGTTTTATTTTGTATGTAAAGAATGAGGAAGCAGGTGAGAGCTTAGGTCGCTATCTATTTTAATTCTAACCCTCTCTAATAACTGCCTTGGGATTGTGGGAACTCCCTTGGTAAAGTGTGCCCCTGGGCTAGCATGATGAATGAAGAAAATCTTACAGTCAAATGTGTGGGATTGCCTAAATATATTTCATATGGCATTGTCTGACAGAAGGGATATATCTGAATGTAAAACACAGCAGGTAGTTATTTGACCTTGAGGGTGGAGTATTTTCCAAAAGAAAATGCCAGCTATATTTACAGACAGTCAGAATGCTCAGATTCTGCAATAATGCCATCTGGTCTTTTGTTGTTTTTTTTGGATATGGGTTTATTTTAATAGTTCTGAAAATTTAATATGTCAGGAAACATTTTACTTGAAGGGATGTGTTTAGCACCTGTCAAAATACTTTACATGATCAGATTCTCCAGAATATGAGCTGAAGAACTATATTGTGGTCCTGACCCACTGGCTCTCATAAAAAAAAAAATCATGCTGTACTATTTGCAAGGTAAATCTCGGAGTGCAGTGTAGTGTGTTGCAATCTGGTTTCCCCTAAACTACTGCTGCCTCTTTTGAAAAAGTGTTCCTTTTAAATCTTGTCATAAATCTTTCGATTTCCTGTGTCCAGGGGTCTTTTCCTGTCCTGATCGAAACCAATTTTGTACATTGGCTGGAGAAGGAGGCAAAATCTTTAAAGCTAACAGTCCTGTCATTGTCACTTAACTGCTCTCAAGTGTTTGCTGAGAGTGGCTATCTTGAGCTATTCTTGTCCTTCCTAACTATTTTTTGAGACAGTTGTGTTAAGCCAATATCTTCATACAGTGAACACTCCAGTGATCAGGTCAACATTCACTATTCATAAATTATTGCAGAGCAGCTCCATCATGTTCCTGCTTTTTCCCCCTTTTTCTCAATCTTGTTTCCTTTATGTATTCAGCAGCAGTGAAAAGTGGATGCATGGTGTAATCACCTGTACCTTATCCCTATTCAAACACTGTTCTTCATCGTCTGTGGCTGTTGCTGGACTGCCACATTCCAAAGTGATTTAGCTAATGAAACCCATTTTAACATTTTTAAAACGGACACTTTTGTAGTAACATTTTGTAGACTTGGGATATAGTCAGACAAAAGTGCGGCTTTAAAAAATGCATGATATTGTTACCGCCAGATTCTAACTCAATAGTGACATGTGACTATTTCTTGGAGTGGAGGATTTTGACTAGTAACATACTGCCCTCTCTCTCTGATGGTGAGGGTGCCTAGGGGCAAGAGCCCAAGGCTCCACCCTCTTTCCGGTGGCAGTCCCACACAATGGCTAGACTCCCAGTAGCCTCTCTAACCAGCAGTAGTATCACACAATGGCTAGAGTCCCAGTAGGCCACTTTCCTTAGTGGCAAGGTCACCAAGTAGTGAGTGTTGGGGTTGGGTGGGGGTGAGGGAACCCAGGCCACCCTACTCCATGGGGTTTCGACCCATGGCCCTTCAAAACCAGTTACATCTATCTCACGAATTGAAGACCCCCTCGTTTGTGATAATGGATCCATCATTGTACTAGTTGATGCCAGTGAAAATTGGTTTATGAGACTGTGCTGGACTTGGAAGGCATCAAGTCAACTATAGATTTTGACAACAAGCTTTTGTAAATAGATTAACTATGGGCGTTGGAAGATTAAGTACAGTGCGCAAAGACAGGTAAAACCAGTTGGTCTGTGTCTACAGTACATTTTTGAACCATATTATTTCTCTGCAGAGTGAGAGATAGGCTCAATCGTCAGTTTATTGCAGCAGCTATTTTCGGTGTGCGCTGACATTCAGAAGCTTAATATCGGAGTGTAACCCTTGCCCCCAATGGCCCTAGCCTAAATTCTTCAAAAACACAGAATGCTTTAGAAGTCAAGGGGCTTGTCTACATTTACAGCGCTGTAGCAGTGCAGACAAGCCCCTCACCTCTTAAATCTCTTAGAAATCACCAAGCGACGACTTAGGGGTAACATTTTCTAGTGCAAGCTGGAATGAAATCCTTTGAAACTGCTTTGGAGCAACATAAAATTGCATGCAATCCCATAACACCTCACATTTAGAAGCACAAGGCTAATTATTCTATATATGTCTATACCATCCATCATCATGGTGTCTGGGCACTCGGGATGCAAGGCAACTGTTCACTATCAGAATATTTCTCAGGCAGTATCAACAACTTGGGGACAGACTTTCTAGCACACCTTCTTCAGAATCTACTTTCAATAGCAAGGGAACGCATGAGTTATCTTGTAGCCAGCCCACCTTCATCATAGCGAGGTAGCAGAGTGTTATGGTATTTCTGGCCCGGAGGCATAACAAGCGAACTATTTCTGTGTGAGGTTCTTTCACCTGATGTCCTTGAATATAGTCATTTCATTCCATACCTCGGTACCTCTCTCCATTTCTTTTGCTCAGTGTCAGGATTTACCAAGTGCCAGATGCAACGTCAGCATCACTCATTTATTGTCTGTGGCACCTAGTCACTGTGGTTGCTTTAAGCAAACTGGAGGTTGTCTTTAATCCTACAATCACCTATATTAAGTTTCACAGGGTGGGGTTAACATCTCCCATTTGAAGCTACAGAAAAAGGAGAACAATGCCGATCTATCTTTCTGGTTTACAACATACTGTGTATTATCAAGGGAAGGTCTACAATTTCTAAACCGATTAATAGTTTTCATAGTAAAATTTTTGAGCACTAAGGATTATAATGCTTTTCTCTCTGAGCAATATAAACCAGTGGGAGGAGCTGAGGGCCAGATCCTCAAAGATATTTAGGCACTTAACTCCTACTGAAATCAATAGGAGTTAGGCATCAAAGATATTTAGATGATCATGGCCTAAAGCCTTTACTAATCCTGTAAGAATTTACATGACCACTCAGCGCAGTGGTTTGCGTTTGCAGAAAAATAAGCGTGAAAGATGTGGACTCCACTGATTAATTTCCAGATGTTGGGACCTTTAATAGAAATATTAAAGTGGCTTTAGGGTTAGTTCTTGAAAGCAATCTGTTGATTAAAGCAGCCCAGAATGATTGCATAGACATGTTTAGCCTTCATCTTTATCTCAGTAGTCCTTGACATTTGGCTGATGCTGTTAATTCATCAGCTAAACGAAACTCTTAACAAGTTCTTTAAGAGATTTGGATTCTTCTTGATGTGGGATTTATGTCTGATTCTCTGATTAATGAGATGGTTAAAAGAAGGGTGACAGCTGTCCCAACCTGCTTCTCTGTGGCTATTGGAGCTGTAATATGAGAATTATAATGATGG
Organism: Dermochelys coriacea; assembly: GCF_009764565.3. Lineage (NCBI taxonomy): Eukaryota > Metazoa > Chordata > Testudines > Dermochelyidae > Dermochelys > Dermochelys coriacea. The sequence goes on from NC_050068.2 coordinate 245,989,320, forward strand.
GGGTGGAGAAGGGAGGAATGAAAGGAAATACAGGCAGGTGATGGTGTTGGAGAAATCAAGAACTTGGCAAAATATAATAAATTAGATACGGCGAGCCCTTTGAAGCTATTAATTTTAAGACTCCCTTGAAGGGACACTGACAAATTGTTTTAGTCTCAACATTTTCATTCAAAGAAAGGATTTTACAAAGACTCATATCAACGGAAATGGTTTCGATTCAGTTAAAACAAAAGTCCGTGGAAACATTCAAAATGTAAACATTAACTTGTGGTATTGTGAATCCAAACACAACAACTTTATTCCAGGGAATGAGAACCAGAAGGAGAAACTGATTGAAATCAAAGTGAAACTGAGCATTCTAGTTTCAGTATCCAAGCTGAGTTACGGCTGAAGTTAGCTGGAACGAGTTCTGTTATGGTATCTCTCACGTCCGTTTGGCCATGATTAACCTGAAACCCCAACCACTGAGCTAGGTTATGTTCCGCTGGAAAATACCCCACCATATCCAGGCCACTGTTAACTCATAGATTTTCTTTTTCTCATCCTCTCACACCTAAAATGGCCCATTACACCCTTTCAGCTCCCTGCTTTATGCCAGAGAATTTTTAAAATAATGTAGAAATTATACACAGCTATTTCATCTAGAGTACAATTGGTACCAGTTAAAAAATCAACTCAATGGCAAAAATCTACTTTAATGCAGAGTTAAGGTTGCTTGGTTGTATGTCATCCTTTTGCAGGATGTTGAGCTGGGTGACAGTGAATGGATTGTAAAAAGAAGTAAAGCACTCGTATATTTCAGCAACTAACTGTGCATTTCCTGGTTTTCAGAAGTTTGAGTCTTGCTCAACTCAGAATTCTGCACGGGGATGACATCCCACCAAGTAAGCTTAACTCTGCATTAACCTAGTTTTTTTGTCATTGAATTTCCTGCTTTTAAAAGAAAAACAGATATTGTTAGTAGGATTTAGTAATCATTCAGGCAGTTGTACATATGTCTTACTATTTGCATACCAAGCCAGTCAGCCTTTCCTCTGATGAGCTGGCTCCAGCATCCCTATTACAGCACACCTCCATTGCTATACCCCTGACCCATTCACTTGATTCTCATTCACTGGTATATAAATGCATCTATTGCCACTTCTTTCTCCCTCCTGTAACCCAACTCACATGCAGTGCCTCAAGCAAAGGACAATGCAGTAGAATAGTGTGTCAGAATGGAGTTTGTGGTAGAGCCAGTGAGAGAAATCACAGATAGCATTTCTGTTCCAAATGACTGACAGTTTTATGTTTGAGAGAAAGCTCATCTGACCCCCTATCCAATGTACCCCATCTACAAGAAACAGGGGATGTCAGAGCTTATAATGCCATACGGTACACATTTTCCAGTCAGCCATGAACCCTCCAATTTCCTGATTAATGTATTTCGAACACTTATTAATAGCTTTCATACTGTCACTGTAGCAATTAGTCAGCGGCTCAGCCAAATCAGAGAAATTTATTGCAGCTCCCGGACACAAATCTCTGATGCCATCCAAATCTGCTCTCATACACTGTATGAGGTGCACAGCGAGAAAAAGGCCCAGATCATTTCTGCCCGAGTGAATCACCACGATATCCGGTAGATCACAACCTCTTAAGTCACCAACTAGACACTGTAGCATGGGCAAAATATGATCCCAACACAAGCTACCTCTCTCCACCCAAATCAGCCTGTTGTCAGCAATCCCCATGTCATGGTGTACTCCTTGCTCTCCCGCAAACTTCTGCAACTTTGTGATCCAGAAAATTGCTTAGAACCAACACACTGGCAGTGCTCACATTTCATTTTCCTGAGTGGTCAAGGTACCTGCGCTGTCAGTTCCAACCCTCTGCATAATGTGTCTTTGGAAACATCACATTTATCTGCCCTATCAGGAAGCAGCCACTTGTCCCTTCCTCCCCATCCCCTCAGAGGCTAGTAAAATACAGATTTTTCTCAAACAACCAGTCAAAGGCTTCTTTACCACCCAACCTCATTTCCCAAACCCCTCTATGGTTGCAACCCCTGTCCCTGTCTTTATCCCCCATTCCCACATCTCCACACATACAATCCTGTCTCCAGCTCCTCCTCACTCAATATGACAACAATTTTGGTTAGACTGGCTGCTGACTATTCTGCTGTGTTCACAGTAAGCCTCCCTCTAAAATAAAAACGTTATATTATGACAGAGGCAACATGTAGCAAGCAGAATGAGTTAGCAAATCTTTATTGCACAAGTGTACAAAGGTTCCAACTAGAGACATCAGTGGCAATAGCATCAGCACATTCCTTGCTCGTACTACCCACCCCTCCCACTCATCCTCATTTATCCCCCTCCCCATAACTCCCCTCTCCTTGCTGCAGCCCCCGACCCATTTCTCCACTGTCTAATATCCCTCCCCTCCCAGGAAGCAGTCAGATGTATGATTTGTTTTCCCCAAAGACTTTGATTACTTTCCGCCAAAACAAAATTACCACCCATGACTCACAAATTGTAGCAACCTCCAGACACTCACTCCCAAATTCCTTTAATTTTAAGTAGGGGCTTGTGATTAATTTCTCCTTCATTATGTTAATTGAAGGGTGAATTCAGAGCCTGTGAATTCACAGAGGTCTGTTATTCAGTCAGTCATTATTTAGTAGCTCTCAGTTTAATAGAATAAGGCAGCAGAAGGAAGCTGGTTTTTTGGGGGGGGACCTGTAACTCGGGAACACCTGAGTCAAATGATCCCAAATTTGGATCACTAATGCTGCTCCGTGCTCCCCCCAAAATGAGGCACACCAAATTCCCAAATAATCTGAGAAACTGTATAGATGTTAGAGCATTTACAAGAGTCAAGTTTTATAGCATAGCAAATAGTGGGAATGGAAACGTTCTGTTTTTCTGTATTGATGCTTGTACACTGTAAAAAATGCACATTTTCTTAAACACCATTCCCAATTCGGGTTCTTCAAAGATTTAGTGGGTGCCATGCACTACCTGTAAAACGTGACAGAGTGAGACCAACTACCTGAAGGGGGTTCCAAAGAGGATGGAGCTCAGCTGTTCTCAGTGGTGGCAGATGACAGAACAAGGAGCAATAGTTGCAGTGGACAAGGTCTAGGTTGGATATTAGGAAAAACTATTTCACTAGGAGGGTGGTGAAGCACTGGAATGGGTTACCTAGGGAGGTGGTGGAATCTCCATCCTTAGAGGTTTTTAAGGCCCGGCTTGACAAAACCCTGGCTGGGATGATTTAGTTGGTGTTGGTCTGCTTTGAGCCGGGGGTTGGACTAGATGACCTCCTGAGGTCTCTTCCAACCCTAATCTTCTATGAGTCTATGATTCATTTTGATCCACATCACATAAATAGTTTGATCTCTAACTCTGCAAAAAAACAATCTCCACCGCTCCCGAACCCACCTAGAAACTTTCTGAAAAATGACTATTTTTTCCAGGGCTTGTATCTCTGGAACCCCTGGCTCAGATGATCTGAAATTTAATTAATTAACCCTATCCTTCACCCACATGAGGTGCACCAAATTTCAAAGGAAGAATGACAATTTTAGATGACTTAGAAAGATTGATTTTTAAACAGAATTTGTGATACAGCCTGAAGGACAGTGGTGCTACTGCTCACTGTAATGGTGTTGAGAGCTGCCATACAATGATAATGTAATGAGATAGTAGAGTTTCCACCTTACACTCAAAACACGAAATAGCTGAGTATGATTTGTATTACAATAGAGGCCAGAGGCTCCAAAAGAGATTTGATCCTATTGTGCTGGGCATTATTTTTCCAACCTGGTTTGGTCATCCCTGATATGTTGCTTTATTAGTGCGCTTACGTTCAGCAAAATAATGTAGAATTTAGCTTCCTGAATTTTGCTCACTCTAAAAAAAGCTCTGGGGTAGAGGTCAGTTAAGTTACCGACTTTTTTCCCCACTTCCATTTCTGGCCACGAAGAAAGCAGAAGTGCTAGTCATATGACAAGAAAATCTGTTTTCACAAGATTTCCATCTCATTTATTTCAGAATTAAAGACTTAATTTTCTTATCCAAACCTGAACTCCTATTTTTGGTTTCTCAGCTGTAATAGAGATAGTTGCTTTTTGTATTACATGATACCTGCATCCACCCACAAGTTTTCCCACTAAAGATCACATACTCCATAGTGTTAGAAGCATGCTGAGAGTCCCATTTATGGGGATGAAAAAGATTTCCAAGTAGAATCACACCACCATATTACATTTTACAGCATCTTGCATTAGAGGACCTCAAAGCATTTTACAAGCATTAATTCATAAATCCTTACAAAAGCCCTGTAAGGCAGGTAAGTATTAGCCCCAATTTACAGACTGGAACACCAAGGCACAGCTAAGTTGACTCACTCAAGTTCACAGACAGTCAGTAGCGGAGGCAGAACAGAACCTGATTACTAGTCCTGTACTTTAACCATGAGATCCCAGTTCATCTTTACTAGCACAATGCTTTTCCTCTCTTGGTTGGGAGGGTGCGCATGTTCAGAAGTCTGTGTGTCTTTGAGGGGCGTTCTGGTGATTTCTGTAAATTATATTTAATATTGACATGTCAAATGATTAACCAATTCCTCTCCTTCCTAATATGCCTGGATATTTTGGTGCAGTCTTAGGGGCATATCGCTCGGAATAATGGGATAAAACTAAGGACATGAGAGCTTAGATAACTAACAGGTTAAATTTGTAACCATGATATTAAAGCCCTTTAACATGAATCATTTAAAAGTAGATTGGGTAAAGCACTGGGAGATGCATTAGAGGAAAGAATTCAAATTTATGATACTGAATTAGTAACTGTCCTGCTATCTGCATATGGAAAAAACTTTTGCAATCAGTGTGTGAAAGAAATGAACAGATTGTTTTTCCCCCCCCTGGAATTGTGATTCATTGGGAATAAACCTATAGAAGTGCAAAATACACAGAAAGGGGTAGGGAAAATACCAACTTAAATTTATTGAATGCTATAAAAAGGCTGGTTGTTCTCTTTGATGTGTCACTGACAAAAGCACTGCACTCTACCGGCTAATGCTACCCAGAAAGTCACACCCTTGGGTTACCTTGTTTGCTTCTGTAAGCGAGCTGTGCTCAGGGATCAAAAAATTCTTCCTCCTGCACAAGGTCAGAATGAATGGGTTTTGTTGGTAGGATTTAAAAATGTGGAGGGGTGGGGGGGAAGGAAGCAGTCCTGGGTTTACAATGGCGCCAGTGGCACCATGGAGCTAGGCCCATGCTCAGAAGGGGCCTTATCCTACTCCACTTGCACTGTGCCCCGAGACCCTGCCAGCTCCCCTCCCCCCGTGCCCACCACTTGCTCCTCTTGGCCTGCCAGCCAGCTGCGGGCTCCTCTCCGTCCCCTGGCCAGACCCCAGTGCATCTCCAGCTCTGACCAGTCTCTGCTTCCCATCACCTGTGGGGCCCTGCCTGTCTCCCCGGAGCTGAGCCGCTGGGGACTGGTGCAGAAGCCTGGCCAGTCTTGGTCGGTTAGGGGTTAGGTGGCCGCATGCCATTGGTTGCCGATCCCTGGGTTACACAATCTCTCTTGGAAGCTCCATAGAGCCAGATTGTTTTGGTATCAGCAATAGACTGAGGGCATCTGTGTGGGCATATAGACAATCCTATAAGTGACTAAAGTCAAAGCATGGCAGTCTAGTTGGGCAGCTGCCGTGGCCAGCATGCTCTTGTTTTCACTGAAAAGTCTCACAAGTAGTTGTAGCTCACGAAAGCTTATGCTCTAATAAATTTCTTAGTCTCTAAGGTGCCACAAGTCCTCCTTTTCTTTTTGCGAATACAGACTAACATGGCTGCTGCTCTGAAACAAGTAGTTGGTGATTTGTCCAAATGGTGAAAGATTTTCTGTACAGGTATCAACGGAATGTTTTTATTCCAAAAATAATAGCTTGACTTTTTTCTCTAGCTGAGAATGACTCAGCTTGGTTTCAGTCAGTGACGTGGAGACATATTCGCTTGGCTGCTCTCCGACATCCCTCATGTTATGTGACAAAACTGGCCCTCTCTCGCATGATGAAGTATCACATGACGGGATTCTTTGCCAAAATGAACAAGGAGCTCAGAGGATTTTTAGACTCCGTAAAGGTCTCTCTTGCCTCTTTCCCCAATACCAGCACGTTTCCTTTCCCAGGAGTTGATGCAAGGGCTGAAACATTTGGGAGAAACTTGTGATAATAACTTAGCATACCTAAGTATGCTTATAGCTCAGTTGTGTTCCAAAGATCAGGAGCCTGTTCAATTGCCATGACCTGTCTGCCACACGGTGAATCCCTTCCTTGTCTAGCTGGCAGCCCATATACACCACTGCTGGGCTCATAAAAAAACATTTACTTTGTTTTAAGCAAATTTCTGCTGCCTCCAACCTTTGAAGGACCTTCTCCAAGACTGACAGATGTTTGGTGTCATTTCTTCCTGTGACAAGGGTGTTGTCAGTCCTCACTACAACACGCAACACCTTTAATTAAATTTTCCATGGCCCTCTGACAATATTCCACAGGGCAATCTACTGTACTGGCATAAACCCTTGTGGCTGTTTAGAGGCGTACATTTCTTACAGTCCTCCTCCAGCCTCACCTGCTGGTATGCATACCACAGGCCCAGCTTACTGAATTTTTGATGCCTAACTAACACAGCCAACAAGTCCTCCCTTCGTAGAATGGGGTAATTGTCTAACTTGGAGACTTGACTCACTGTGATTTTATAATCCTTGCAGATGTGGATGATCTTGTCTGGTTTCACCACTGGTGCTATTGACAGGGCCCATTCAGAAAATGGCACTGGTGAAATGATACCCTCCTTTTCCAGCCTGGATAAATCGGTCCCAATCTTTTACTCTGAAGGCATAAGGAACTGGTCTTGCTTTAAGGTATTTTGGCTTGAGCCAATCCTAGATACCCCCGTTACATCCTCCAGGGTCACCAGCCCGCCTTTAAACATGGCTGGTTGAGCATCCAGGTCTTCTGGAATGCTGCTATTTTGCTAGGTTCTAATTTGAAAAATTACTCCCAATTCAGTTTTCATGGTTGCAACCAATCATTGCCTAAGAGATTTTGCCTTTATCTCTGGATCACTAGGATCGGTAACTTTTTCTTCTGGTTTTTATATTTTACAGAAAAAAACACAAAATCTACCTCCTGTCGGGGTTCCCTGGTGTAGGTACGTGGGCTCCTGCATTCACTAGTGCGCTCAGTCCTGCTTTGCACTAATATACATGTTCACTGATCACAGGATCTGAAGCCCCTTTACTTAGTTCAATTTGTACAGATTGATTATTTAAACTCTACTATTACTTTGTACAGGCCCACTTTCTTGCTTTTTAGATGGTACATATTGTGTACCTCCGTCTCTGGGTCTCCTATCTCCCCAAGGTAAAAAGCCCTCTGCTTTCTTCTTTTTGGCTGGCCTTTTGGAGTCTACCCTCCTGGACATGACAGCTGTTTGAGAGTCACCTTTGCATTTTCTGGCCAAGTGTCCAATCTTGAGACATATATGACTCCAGGCCGTTTTAAGTTTACAAAGGGGGGCAAAATGAGCTTCTCCAGAATGGAAATATACCTCAGGAGTCTGAGTCCCTTACAACTGGATTTGTATTTTGTTTATTGAGTCAGTTTGATTCTAAGTGCAAATCTTGTAAGTTTTCCACTGCTGCTTCCATTGAAATTGCTAAGTCTACTGCTTTGGGCCAGGTTAAGTTCCCTTGTGGCCAGAGTAACAGAGTCACTGGGCGATGCTCTGAAACTACTCCATATGAAGCCATCAGGACTCTGGGGGAGCATGCCTCCTATCTCTGAGCATACTGTCACCAGGGAAGGAAGCTTACACAGCTTCGACCTTCTTGGGTCTGACCTTGGAGCATTCAGCATCCCCTTCCACACTGTGCACTTCCCACAGCAAGTCTGTCTGGGCGGGGCTCCTGGAGAAGCCAGAGGGCCCTGCACTCCAACTCCGCAGTCAGATGTGACTCTCAGCCAGCCAGTAAAACAGAAGGTTTATTAGTCGACAGGAACACAGTGTAGGACAGAACTTGTTAGCACAGAAATCAGTGACTTTCAGCCAAGTCCATCTTGGAGAGTCCTGTGCCAGAAGCTCTGGACTCCTCCTATTCCATTTCCTCCAAGCAGACTGCCAGCTTCCAACGACACGACCTCCGACCCACTGGTGCTCCTTCTCCTTGTCTTTGTCTTGCTTCCCAGGCAAAGAGTCATCTGGTCATCACTTGGTTACATCCCTCTCCTGGATCTCAGGTTATGAAGGACACCGGTCATAGCATATGTGCAGGCAGCCTCACCTGCCCCAGAGGTCTCAGCCAAAGTCACACACCCCTATTCCTACCACCGAGGTATTGGTGCAGCACACAGGGAAACTGAGGCACACACAGTATTCATGCAAAACAGTAAAACTCACATAAGCTCCACAGTAAGACCACATACAACATAACAAGGGAAAACCCCCGCACTTCATCACAGCTAGCAATCGCCTTTGAATTCTCTCATTCATAATACCACAAACCAATCTGTCCCTCTAGGATGTTTCCAAAGGAGCAATATTCAGTTAATCTTTTTAGCTCTGTCACATACCCAGCTACAGTGTCACCCTGCCGCCTCATTCTACTATGAAACTGGAAACGTTCTACGACGATGCTTGGCTTTGATGGGTAATGCTCTGATAGGGTCATCTGCAGACCTTCCAGATTTGAATCCCTTGGTTTCTGAGTTTGTAACAAACACTGTAAGAGGGAGGAGGTTTTACTGCCACAGGCACTGAGGAAAAAATAGCTCTGTGGCTGCCCTGATCTATCATCTCATTTGAAAGAAAATAGTAGCCTGATTTTTCAATTTATTGCTGCCATTCCTCATTTTCTGTACTTATCGCCTCAATTTTCCCATTGTATTCTGATAGCCCAGTTAGCTCCTTGATGTCCACTTTACTACACCTTGCATGAGCTGCCATGACCTGTCCCCACTTGTAGCACGGTGGTAGCAGTTTCACTGTGTTTAGGAAGCAGAATTTGTCTTAATCTGGGCAATGAGGAGGTGTGTGAATTCAGGCTGCTGGTCTCTGTCCTACAACCCAAGGGACAGGGAAATCTGAGTTCTTTGGGCAAGCTGAGATAACCCTTGAGACACACTAATATCCAGACTCAGGGTGATTGACGAAACAGAAGCAATCCCTCAGTTTTCATAAGCTGCTTTCTAGGACACACTACCAGGCTAAACGCTTCTAAATGTTGCAAGGGCTGGAGCTCTTGTAGTCTCAGGGCTCATTATGGTTGCTAACTCTTCTCCCCCGCTGAGCTTTGCATGGACCCAGAAGCAGTGGTTGGGTTTAACTTAATAAGGTCTACGTTGGATATTAGGAAAAAACTATTTCACTAGAAGGGTGGTGAAGCACTGGAATGGGTTACCTAAGGAGGTGGTGGAATCTCCATCCTTAGAGGTTTTTAAGGCCCGGCTTGACAAAGCGCTGGCTGGGGTGATTTAGTTGGGGATTGGTCCTGCTTTGAGCAGGGGGTTGGACTAGATGACCTCCTGAGGTCTCTTCCAACCCTAATCTCCTATGATTCTATGATATACCTTATAATTTCTATCCCAAATTGGAAAAAAAATCATATACACAGTCTAATAAAGCTATTTGGCTATGATACCTAATTGTGGATGGCTGCAACTGAACTCTGATTGGCAAGGGGGAGAGAGAGAGAGATAGAGAGCCCTGCCCCTTACTTACCAGCCATGACAGCAGAGAGAGGAAGTTAGATGGGCGGAACAAGGAAAAGAATGAACCACTCTCTGGCAGTGAATCCACCTCAATATCCCATGGTCCTAGCACAGCACTATTAACTACTAATTATTTCTGCTAAAAGAGAATGGAGGTTCTTCTGGTTAATACAGGAGCCCAAGACTTAGGAGATCTGGATTCAATTCCCAGCTCTGCCACAGACTCCCTGGATGACCTTGGGTAAATCACTTAATCTCTCTGTAACTCAGTTACCCCTCTCTAAAATGGGGGGTAATAATGTTTCCCAGCTTCATAGGAACATAATGAGGATAATTTTATTAATGTTTATGAGATGCTCAGATACAACCGGGGTGATCAGCCCGATAGAAAACATCTCTGCAAGGCTAGTGAGAACTCAGGAATGCCAAGTGTTTTGGCAGATCATTACTGCATCTGCAAGGAATGCTGTAACAGGCACCCTCTTGTAAACAGATTAATACAGGAGTTCTTTGCTATAACCAGAAACAGCTAAACTGCATCACTACATGGTCCTTTTACAGCAATTCTGTTTCTCCATACCAAGATCTAATAACAAAAATGGACTTACCCTCTTTAAGGTAGATAAGGCTTGAAAGCAGAAAGTTTTCACTCAGAACCAATATTTCCATTAAGAGCAATACAATCCAAAGGCAGATTTTCCATTTGAGCGAGTGCTTTATTATTTCTCCAGTTAACAGTTTTTCTCCCTAGGAGTCCAGTTGAAATGTTTTTGATTTCATATATACGAAGAAGCTCAGCTGTAATAAGTTGCCTTGGCAGAATTTGATTTTTATCAATTTAAATGTTCTGTTGCACAAAATTATGAGCTTTAAGCATTTTTTCACAGTTGCAGGACATTTGGGTGGGTCAGACAGCACTTACTTAATGACAGCAGATACTGAGATTCAAAAAGTTACAGCTACCTAAATGGAGCCCCAGCCCCAGATCTGCTAATGCCGGCATTACAACATGTTTTGCACACTTTAATATGGGAGTCTAGAAAGTTCTCAAGCAGCGTTTTTCTTACTTTGCCTATCTGTACATTTTGATTATCATCAATGGAAATATTTTTTCATTGTTTTGTATGTGTATGTTGGTAAATGTCAATTTTACCATTTACCAATAAAAAACAAATCCTCCCAAGCCTAATAATAAGGTGTGTCCCTATATTTCTTCCCAAACATCCCTATTTATCACTTTCAAATGCTGGCTGCTCTGACTTTTCCTGCTTAGAACGGCAAAATACATTTTGAACACTCATGATTTAAAGGGACACTGCCAACATAAAAAACCCCCATTCTGTACTTGCTATAACTAGCCCCATAATTAATTCAATCTGACGTCAAGGGGAGCAGAGTTAGGCCAGCCTGGAGCACTTTTGAAAGTCTCCCTCTCAATTCTTAGATCTTCTTCTCTGTTTCTGTGGTACTTGTGTTGGTTTTCATTCTTCACTTTCACCCTTTATGCTCTTTGTATACTTTTTTGCATTTCACTCATTTCAAGGCAGTACAACACTGTTCAGTGCCACTTCCTGGTGTCCATTCATTAGTACAATGCAGCAGGGTTTGGTTTCAGAACACTGGAGAGAAATATTCAGATTTTAAATATCTGTTTTCAATAGCATTTAAAAAATAAAAGAAACATTTTAACATACATGAGGTTGTATGCTTGTCTTTCCCTTGTAGTTTTTTTTTTTTTTTAGCAACATCTATATTTGGGAATAAAACTTGTTGCAAATGCCCATATTTTAAGAACCTCCCACTTAATGCATTTGGTGTTAGTTATTCAAAGCAAAGAAAAAGCCTCAACTAATACATGAAAATGATCTAGGGTAGGAAAATAGTGATGTTTGTTAAACTTCCTGGGACAAATTCTGCATTGGATGCACATATGTGCCTCCCACAGAAGTCAATGACAGCTATGTAGATCTGAGAGCAGAATTTAGCTCCCAAGTATCCAGAGATATATTTGCATATGCTACTGTGCTGTGCTTTGTTTGGTTATAGCTTTAGGTAAGGTAAGATCTGAAACTTTGGTGAGGACTGTTAAAATGCATGGGTACAGCTCTTGGCCCATTAAGTCTTTGCTCCCAGTCATAAAGCAGACTCTGCTGAGGATTTCCATAATGTGGAGGAATCCTTGGGTGGATCAGGGCTACAGGAATAGCTCCTGTGCCAGAGGCTGGTAGTGAAGTTGCTGTGAGGTGAAGGCTGGGCAAAAGAGGGCTATAAATAGGTATGGCCAGATTCTCAGAAGGCATAAAATTAGCATAGCTCCAATGCCTTCAATGGAGTGCCATTGATTTATGCTAGTTGATCATCTGGCCCATCGAGTTTTATACATTAAAGATCAGCTGCTGGCTCAAAGAAGGCATGAAAAATTTATGAAGAGACAGTTCTTTTTTACAGAGGGCATTGCATGTTTTCTGTATTTTAGCCTACTTCCCTTCCTCCAGATACAAGACCATGTCATAAATCCCAAGTGTCGTATTACTTAGATTTTCATCTGCTGTTACCTATTCCCACGGCTGAAGTCACACTGCTCTGATTGTCAGATTGCAATTAACTGCTGTGAAGAGACTATGATTTTCCGATGGATAATTTATATCTGCAAGTGAAACCATATCAAGCAGGATAAGATGAACTCCTAAACAACAATGTCCCTAATCTCTCACTTATATCCTTAGTAATAAAGATAAGGACCAATCTCCACTCTTGTTACCATTAAATTAAAAAACTGGTGCACAATATTTTAAAATTCTGCAAATTTTATTTGTCAAAATAACATTATATAATGTTAGTTCCAATTATTTTGGTACTTTATTTCAAAATACCTGTCAGCAAGTATGTCTGTACCAATACACACACAAAATTCCCACAGGGGTAGAGAAACCCCTACGACAACCCAGTTCTTGTTTCTCCCCTCCCAAAGCCCAGCCGGGGGGCCAGATATTCACACTCCTTTTCCCCCAGAGCCCAGCCAGGGGGCCCTCCCTGGCTTAGACACTTACATCTGCTACTCTCCTAGAGCCCAGGGATCCAGAGGGAGAAACAGCCTGATGCTGGGTCCCAGGCTTGCACAGAGTTTCCTGCATGCTGCCACCTCCTTCCTTCAGGGCATGCTGGGAACTGCAGCTGCTGGGAACCCTCCAGTTCCTTCCCCCTCCCCCTGGCCTTGTTTTCTATTTTTTGAGCTGGGCTCTGATGGGTCCAGTTGCCTCTAGTGGCAGCCTTTGCAGCCCTTTTTTGTGGGGAAAAAAAGGAAATTCTGCGCACATAACATTGATTTCTGCAAAAATCTGCATTGCGCAGTGGCACAGAATTCCCCCCCGAAGTAACTTGCTGGCACTTTTTAAAACTCCTTCTGGGACACAGCCAAAAATTCTGCCAACAGTGAAAGTGAGGTGGGGAGGAAAGTGAGCTGAAGCTGCATTACTGCTTGTCAATTTTGCTATTGCTGCTGAGATCTCAAAGCAAAAGAGACTGGTGAGCCATTGAGCACATGAATACAAGAAATAGAAAAACAAAAAAATAAAATAAAACAAAGTCAAACACTCCCTTCAAAAAAAAACAACTAACTTTCTGGGTGCTTTTAAAAATGCACATGATAAAACAACTTTTTGTATATTCTGTTCCATTTCACACGGTGTGGAGATAAATGTTTAGTGCTGCGCATGCATGATGAAAGGAAGACTACAATTGCGGCTAACAAAAAGTTATTATTCCCTGAGCAGCACACTTGAAACTTACCCCCTGGAGAATTTCATCTTTAAAAAGTAGCCTATAAAGAATTTGTTGCAGGTCAGAATTTCAAACCTCTCTGTACACCTATTGTTTGAAACACTGACTAGAATAGTACACTTAAAAAAATTTGCACTAGGAATCCCTAACACCACCATCTTAGGCAATTGGTATTTTGAAATACACTGAGAACAGTGTGATATAGGGTAAAGGCAGAAGACAGCATCAGCTGTCATACAAAATCAGTCTCTGTTTTGTCAGATACTTGACAGCACTTTATCAGGTTGCTGATGTTGCACCAGCCCCGGCTGGGAACTGTTTACTGGTAACAGCTGCAGCAGAGCTGAAAATGAATAGATTGCTAGCAGAAGGCGGCTGGTTGTGTGCACAGAGAAAGGGGAAGAAGGACCAGGGACAGACCTGAGCATGGCTGGTGGTGTTTCTCTCAGGTCCAGCCAAAATACCCTCTAAACACAGAAAGGAAGAGAAATAACAGGACATTATTTCAAAAGATGTACTTGATAGTTCATGGTGGCCAGGCTGATATGAGTAGATAATTATACAAACCCATACACAGTCTCTATATATTTGTAGCCTGCCTTAGTCTTTGAGTGAGTTGTATGCTCTCGTTGTCCGGTTATTGACGAAATCTATCTTCTTAAATTGAGCCTTTGGAATGAAACAAAAAGATCTAATTACAGTTAATGACAATTCTGAAAACAAAGGGAATGCATAGGACAAAAACCAACTGCCAGCCACAGACAAAGCATATGAAATGTTACTGTAAAAGGATGATCAAAGATTTTATTTGATCTTATTTGGTCAAGTAATTCCTCTTGCTTCTTTGTCAGCCTAATTTTTCAAAAGTGAGCAGTGATTTTAGGCACCTCAAATTTTCATTGCCCAATCTAAGACACCTTAAAAAGGTTTGATTTTCATAAGGACAGTGCTCAGAAGTTTTTGAAAACCGGGCCCCTTTAAAGAAGTCTCAGTTTGAACACAAAAAAGTGTCCCTAGTGACTTTTGAAAATTCAGGCCATCAGCTTTTATCTTAACTCTATGACACTGTAATGAATTTGTGGTTGTACACAATGGTGACTAATGCTAAAGGTGATTCAGTTACAGCATCTTACTTTACAACCTAGATTTCTGGTTTGCATATATACTGCTGTGTATGCAATACTGGTAAAAGAATGTTCTGTATACTGTGGTGAAATGCAATTTTTTTATTACGAAAACTCAAGCTCCAATTTTGCATTTTGTCTACTTTAGCTTTGTTTTTTGCTACTGTGATGGGAGGCACAATGTGCAGTAGACTTGCTTGCCAGACCTTAGATGAGAGGCCATTACTTTTAAGTCTGCCTGGAGAGCTGTGACAAATTAAACCAACTTATTATATCTATGGTTGACCGATGCTCTAATTTCAGACAGGAAAAAACATGCAGCACCAACTCAAAGATCTGTTCTTTTAATTTACTGAAAGTTTTAAAAGGTGAAATTTCTAAACAGCAGGAAAAAAAGAATGAGGAAATTTTTAAGAAATTCAGGGAAGAGGCACTCAACTCATCAACCAGATTTAAGTGATCCCCCTTGTGGGCTGAAAAAAGCAATTGCATAGGCTCCAAGTGGAAAGACGAGAGCTGGTTTGCTGGCCAATTCTGGTTTGACCATTTCCTGTTTGTTTAATTTGGCCAACACTCCTTCCCCTGCCATTCCCTTTTGTCGGTAAAATTTATGTCATGCAGGGACTTGAAAAAAACTACACCCCGACTGACATAAGTTACACCGACAGAAGCGCATGTGAGGACAGTGCTATGTTGGCAGGAGACGCTCTCCCACTGATATAGCTACCGCCCTCATTGGGGGTGGTTTAATTATGCCGATGGGAGAGCTTTCTTCAGCACAGAGCGGCTACGTGGGTGACCTTACAGCGGCACAACTGCAGCAGTACAGATGTGCTGCTGTAAGCTCTCTAGGCCTTGTCTACACTACATAGTTTGTTGGCAAAAGGCAGCTTTTGTCGACAAAACAGTGGAGGTGTACACACTACAATGCTTCTTTTGTCGGCAAAACTCTTGTTTTGCCGACAAAATAAAACCACCTCAACAAGAGGCATAAAGTGTTTTGCAGCAAAGTTAAAGCGACAAAGCATCAGTGTAGATGTTGTTGTTTGTTATGTCAACATAATTGGCCTCCCCCAGTATCCCACAGTTCTCACTGTGACTGCTCTGCATATTGTTTTGAACTCCGCTGCCCTGCATTCCAGCTACATAGGCATATAACCCTCCCCTTTCAAAGCTCCGGGAAGTTCTGAGAACTGAGCACGTTGCTCCGCTCCAGAAGCAACCAGAAGATAATTAATGTGGAATCCTGCTCTCTCCTGGACTAGGAGCACAGCGGCAAGCAGGCTGCTGCTGCGGAGGGGGCTGATGTGTGTGAGGGTTCCCCCTCCCCCAGATTCAGGACTGCTGACAGTCCAGCTGCTGTCTGAACTTAAAAGACAGTATGATAACCCACTCACACTCACCCAACACAAACACGGTCTCTGTCCCCCCTCTTCCATTCCCCACACTTCAATTGAGAAGCAGCTGGTAATCTAGTAGGATGCCTATGGAATTATGGGATTGAGAAACCTGCATCATGTGATGCTGTACCTGCTCCTTAAGGCATTGCAAACCGTTCCCAAAGCACCCCGCGACCAGTTGCACCGTGGGATAGCTATCCACAGTGCACTGTTCTCTGTGTCGATGCAACAGCTGCTAGTGTGAATGCACTCTTCTGAAACAAGGACCATAGTGTGGACATGCAACAGTGGTTTAATTAAAGTGGTGGCTGCATGTCAGCGCAACTTTTGTCAACAAAACTCTTTAGCCTAGCCTACCCTAGCCTAGACATAGCCTAACACCTGGGCTTTAAATAAACAAAGAAAAAAAACCCAGAACAAAACTGCCTTGATGGTGGTGCCCTGCCCTGCCTTTGTTTTTATTGATGTCTTATTTCCTCCATGTCAAATTAGTTCAGCAGGTGCTGGATTCACACCTGCTGATGTATAGCCTACCACCAGTACTACTGCATCAAGAGCTCTGGCTTGGTGGTAGGAGACTGGTGGCAGGCGAGCTCCCTCCCACCCGTGCTTCAGGCCATTTGGTGGAGCGCGGGTCCGCTGCTCTATCTTGGCATTTACCTTTCTGCCACGCATCCGTCTCTACTGGAGAACTGGCACGGTTTAGAGGGCAGGGTGGTAGAGCGGCTCGGGAGATGGACAGGACTACTCCGGTGTCTCTCCCTTCGAGGGAGGGCACTGGTGCTTAATCAACTAGTCCTGTCCATGCTCTAGTACTGGCTCAACACCCTGGTCCCAGCCCCAGGTTTCCTGGCCAACCTCCGGACATTGATTCTGGAGTTCTTCTGGTCAGGACTGCACTGGGTCTCTGCAGGGGTTCTCCATCTACCCCGGAGGAGGGAGAGTAGGGCCTGAAGTGTCTCCACACTCAGGCCCATGTCTTCCGCCTCCAGGCCCTGCAAAGGCTCCTTTATGGTCAGGTAGTCCGGTGTGGAGCGTACTGGCGCACGCCTTCCTGCGCCACTTCCGGGGGCTGCAATATGACAGGCAGCTCCTTTATCTCCATCCGAGAAGTCTTCCATGAGACTTCTCTGAGCTGCTGGTCTTCTACCAGGACCTCCTCTGGAAACTGTTCACAGCGACCAGGTCCATGGGGGAAGATCTCCTCGCGGAGTCCCTGCTACACAACCCCCAGCTCTGTGTGCAGGTGGCGGAGTCCCCCTCGGTGCGCCAGAGGTTTGTCCTGGCAGAAGTCACCAGAGTCGGAGACCTTCTGTACTACAACCGGGGAGATTGGCTTGATCCCCTGACGCTTGCTCAGCGCATGGGGCTCTCCAGACCTCGTATTCCCCTGCGCGTACTTCAGGAGGCGAGGGCCGCTTTGCCGCTCACTGTTCGGGTTTATCTCAACCGGGTCCTAAGGGAGGGCATGCCCCGCCCACCCTCCATGCCAGGCCCTCTGGACCTTTTCATCGGGCCCCTGCCCTGTGGACCAGACTGACCCCCCCGCCCCTTCACCGTGAGCTGGCTACACGAGCTGCAGCCAGTCCGTTTCCAGACCGCACCAAGGAAACATCTATACACGCTCGTGCTCCACACCCTTCACATCCTCACCCTCATGTCCCGCCCCGACACAAAGTGGCGGGACCTCCTGCCACCTCTAGAGGGTGAGGAGCCCTGGTGGGCCAGCCTATATTCCATCTTGGTCCCGAGGCCCGCCGGGGATATCAGTTGGCGGCTCCTTCACGGGGCCGTGAGCATGGGTGTGTACTTGGCGTGGTTCACCCCAATCCCGGACACCTGCCCCTTTTGCGGCGTGAGGGAAACCCTGGCACACGTCTACTTGGAGTGCGCCAGGCTGCAGCCCCTATTCCGGCTCCTCACGAATATTTTGTTAAGATTTTGGTTGCACTTTTCCCCT
Organism: Dermochelys coriacea; assembly: GCF_009764565.3. NCBI lineage: Eukaryota > Metazoa > Chordata > Testudines > Dermochelyidae > Dermochelys > Dermochelys coriacea. The sequence goes on from NC_050068.2 coordinate 246,007,346, forward strand.
CACCTCCTTATCTATGCACTCCCTGTCCATGGCTCCACTAAGTCACGGGACATCCTGGTCAGCCTCCTCCTGGCCCTGGCTAAAATGGCCATCTATAAAACCAGGGTGAGGAGGCTGGCCGACAGAGTCTCCTGTGACTGTAGGGCCTATTTCTGATCCTCCGTCCGTTCACGTATCAGGGCAGAGTTCTTCTGGGCGGCGTCCACTGACTCCCTTGATGCCTTTAAGGAGCAATGGGCGCTATCCGGGGTTCTCCGCTCTGTGTCCCCGTCCAGTTCCCTTCGTTTGACCCTTTGACCGCACTCCTGTCCCTGTTGTTCATTAGTTGTCCCCTGTAATAATTTGGTTTTCCAGGTCCTGTGGACCCCCCTCTTAGGCTGGGGGAGGGGGGGAATCCTTTAGCAGTGGGCAGGCTTTGCCTGCCCACTTCCTGGATCCTAATAAGACCATTACTACTGCAACAACAAGCAACAGCATCTACATCAACTCTAGCAGCACATAGGAAGCCCAAAACAGAGACAATTTGAGGGGGGTTGAGGGCACTCGTTAGCGAGCGGGAACCAACACACAGACGTCAAATCAAGAAAACAATTCTCCCCAGTGTGATCCACACCATGGATTTGTTACCAGCAATGCAGAACTACCAGATGTTCTACGTGTGTTCTGTATACAGGACATTGCATTCTATGAACTGCACAAAGAAACCCCCAAAGCAGTTTAATTTGAAGGCAGATTCAATGTTTGCAATAACTCAGATCTTACCTTTTTGTAGGCACTGTGGAGATCAGTATGTGACCACAAGGAGTACAGGAGAACTGAGGCAGCTTTGCTAGCTTTGTTGAACATATTACTGCAATTTGTAAAAATAAATATAAAACATTTAAAATACCAATTCGTGAACACAATGTGTGTTCAGACTTAAAAACATGATTGTTTTGATCAGTTCCTCCTTCATTTCCCTGACAAGAGTAGAGTTCATTCTCCCAGGTTCCCCAATACAGCTCATGACATCCCTACCACCTACAGTAGCATAGGGGACACGCTTCCTTGCTTTAGCTATTAGTGATGATATTCCCAACAGAGTAGTCTGAACTCTCCACCTCTGAGGGGTATTCATTAAGGGCGAAAGACACTGCAGCACAGTGGGCCCATCGAATGCCCTCTGCACTAGTTAAGCCCAATATTAAAGGTTAAAATGGGGCTTTAGTTTATGGACGGTCCTGGGTAGGCCCCCTGCACTGAGGTGAATTTCACCCATATGAGAGAAGGGCTGGCACAAAGAGAATTATTCATATAAAAGATCTAATCCTCCAACAGATGAATTTCCTATAATATAGGATGTGCCTACGCTGCTCGCTCCTTACAGCGGCTGATAGACTACATACATTGCACACCTTCCTAGTACAGGTATAAAAAGCAGTATAGATAGTGAGACACTGCTTTAGGCAAGCAGAGTAAAGATACGCCTGAACCCTGTGGGTATGTACCTTACTTACACAGCTCTCTACATGCCCTAGCAGTGCCTCCCCTATCTACACCACCATTTTTACCAGCATAGTGTCCCACTGCCTCCCTGCTGCCAGAGCCTTTCCCCGCTGTGTTTCCTCTGCCAGAGCCTTTCACTGCCACATGCAGCAGTACACACTGCACATGTACACACTGTACACACTGCAGGTGGACAGTGCTTGCTTTTCACTGCTGTGTGTATCTATACATGCCCTACATGATGCCACCAGTGGTGTGCAGTGGAGACATAGCCGTAGCATATTATTAAGACTACGATTTAGTCATGGGTATTTTTAGTAAAAGTCATGGACAGGTCATGGCAATAAACAAAAAGTCACGGCCCGTGACGTGTCCATGACTTGTATTATAAATACCCTGACTAAATCTTTGGTGGTCTGGGAGGCTCCAGGGAGCTGCAGGTGTTCGGAGTGGGGGGCCGCTCCGGTGGACACTGCTGTTGCTCTGGCACACCATCGCTGTTGCTGGGAGGCTTGGCCCGGAACCCTGCAGCTGCTGCTGCTGGTGGGGGGTGGCCTGAGGCCTTGCTGCTGCTTTTTGCAGGGAGAGGGGTGGCCCGGGGCCTCACCGCTGCTGCTCTGGGGTGGGGGGAGGAGGGAGCGGCCTGGGGCACAATAGCTGCTGCTGGTGGTGGGGTGGCCTGGGGAGCCACTGCTGCTGCTGGTGGTGGGGCGGCCCGGGATGCCACTGCTGGTCCCAGACCATTGCTCCGGGGCAGCGCCCAGGACCAGTTGCCTGGTGCCTCCGGAGCAGCGGCCGGTGTAGCTGGCCCTGGTGCCGTCCGAGCTACAGCTGTTGTGGCTGGCCCCGGGGCCACCTCAGTTTCAGGCAGCCCTGGGCTCAGCCGCACTTGCCGTTGCAGAAGTGACAGAGGTCCCAGGAAGTCACAAAATCCGTAATTTCCGTGAAAGATTAGCAGCCTTACCTATCACCTTTTGAGGAGCCATTAAAAAAGACAGGGTAGAGCAGTTATTTAAAAAGGCTTCATTGTTTTACCCAATGTATTTGATTTGAGTCACACTACGATTATTATTTAGGCTGTCTATTCCTTTAAGTTATATTCTTTCCAATGGATGCTGCTGCTCTTTTATCTTGGGGGAGAACTTTAAAATGGCTTACCTGTCACTCATGCTGATGTTCATTATTTTTGGTAGGCCATCTGTATTTAGTAGAAGCCGTGCATTCTGGGAGCTGTTCTGGGTCAAGTTGTACAAGGTGTAGCAGACAGAAGCCATGGTCTCATTGGTAACATCTGACCCTTGGACAGAGTCAGGAAGTATGGAGACCAAATCTGATAAGACGTTTCTGGCTAGAGGATGAAAGGGAAACAAAGAATTCAACTACATATGTACCATATATTCTGCTTTGTATAAACAACACACGAATACCAGGTTTACTCCACCTATGTTACTGGGTGTCTGCTAACAGGTGGGCTGTCACTTCATAAGAAAGTTCATGGTTGTATTTTATAGCCAATTGTGGGTATAATGATGTCTAGCTATAAATATTGTTAGGCTGATATTTCCTCCCTACAGTGTATTTTGCAGCCCCCCCAGTCTGAGGCAGATTAACATGTATTATATTTTACTCCAACCCATCCAAGCTGGGGACACTTCACTAACTTTCAATTAATTCATTTAACTTATAAAATATTTTTGTACCAACTGTGCAAGGTGTGATGAATATAGCATAAATGTTAGCATAGCAATTCTGAACTGTGAGGTATATATATTATGGGCCTGATCACAGGAGCTACCGAGCTTTCTGAACTCCAGTTCAAAGCCCTGATTTAAGAAAGAATTTAAGAAAGTGCATAAACCAATCCTGACTCAGGAAAGCATCTAAGCATGGGCTGAACATTAAATGTGCTTGAAGTTATGCATGTGCTTAAGAACCCTTTCAGAAAAATGATACTTGATACCAAATCCTAACTGGAGACCACATCAGTGGGAGTTCTAGATACTCAGTACTTCTCAAAAGATGCATAGCAATATGCAGCATGGATCCCTACAACAAAATATACTCAAGTTATTGGGTTAAATGCTGCACTGGTACAATGGGTAAGGACCCTCCTGGGTTCGTGTTTCTAATCATGTCTATTACAGTAGGGCCTCAGTTATTCTCAGTGACTGAAAATGGGGCCCCACTGTCCTAGACACAAAGGAAACACAGAGCAGTAGATGGTCCCTGCCTGAAAAGCTTCCGATCTAAATAGACAAGAGACACAGGATGGGGGGAAGGGATAGAACACACAAGTAGCATGAACAACGGCCTGACTCTACACACACTTGCATAGATTTTACACAGTGTAATTCTACTGTGCCGCTCTTAGAGCCACCTTATGAGAGCTCTCCCATCGACACAATAAAACTAGCTCAACGAGCGGCAGTAGCTATGTCTCCCACCGACATAGCTCTGTGCACACTACCACTTTTGCCGGCAAAACTTACGTCACTCAGGGGGGTGTTTTTTCACACTCCTGAGTGACAAAAGTTTTGCCAACATAAGTGCTAGTGTAGACATGGCCTTACACTAGTGCCCGTGGGAAGAGGCTGCAATGAGAAGATCTGCCAGCATACTGTGACCTTGACAGCTTGTGGCTACACTCAAAGGGCCAAATATAGGGATTAATTACATCATAGTAAACCTATGAGTGTGTGAATTACTTTAAACGCAAGACTATATTCCCTCTCCAAAACTGGACTGATTTAAGTACTTTCATTTAATCTTTTCTGAAAAGATATGATGAGAAATACAGAATACTGGTAAACAGAGAGAATCTGAGCCTATGGTTCTCACTTGGGCAAAACCTATATTTTAGTCAATGGGACCTTTACCTGAAAAAAGATTGCAAGCATTTGGCCCTAAATCTGTTAAATCCACTAATCCAGTCTTTTCTTAAAAAAAAAAAAAAGGAAAACTGAAAATAGAGAAGAGACAGAGATAAAATCTGAAAGAAAACATTAGTCCTTTGCTCACCTATTTCACTCTGCAGAGAGGCATTACGAGATAAGTTCCTGAGCAATGAGACGGCTGTCCTCCTTATATTTGGATTGCTTACATGCAGCATGTATCGAATACTCGGAAGGCCATTTGCCTTCTGGACAATAGCGTGAGCTGCTGAAAATGGCATCTGTCAAAAGGCACACAACTCTAATGAGCAACTGTTATGACTCTACTGCTGTATATATAACCATCACATTAAGTTATCTCATCTTTTGAAAAGCGCAGCAATGCAGTTACGAAATTCCCTATATATCATTTTCAGGAATGTTTGAGATATTAGTGCAGACCCTGAACTAAGTAGAAGCTGGGACAGAAGAGATGGGTGATGCAATAGCAGCTTTAAATCACTTTTGTACCACCTGATCCTGGGATTGTTTGGCCAGTTGGCGGCATACACTAGAAAAGTGATGATACTTTAAAAATACCTTGGCTGTGGGTGTGCCAGAGGGAGTTCTCTGCTCTTTGGGGAAATTCATAGAGAAATAATTATACTATTAGAAGAAAAAATGTGTTACATCATAATTATTTTCACCCATGTCTTTCTCCCAGTCCCAACGAATTAGCTTGTTACATAGAAGGAGACACATACAGAAAAGGAACAGCCCCTTAATGTGCCAAGCAGAAAGTATCCACAATTCTGAGCCTGCTCCCCCACGTCCATAGTCTTAGATTCTTTCTTATTGATCAATTCTGTGAACTTGTAACTTCACAATGGGGGTCTGAGCTCAAATCTGTAAACATCTCATATTGCGGCCCTAGTCTCCATATTAAAGAAAAAAGAAACAAGAAACAGGATGACTCACTGGTCCACTGCCTGCTGTGAGGTTCTGGAGAGCTCCCAAAGATGCTTCTTGAGTGTAGTTTCTTGTACTTTTTGCTATTAAGGAGATATATATCCTAATAAGTGTGGAATGCCAGAGTGATTCTACACCTTTGGGACTGCTCTTTTCCTCAGGTAGCAGAGTATCTTGTTGCTTCTAAACATGTAAAGATATCAAACTTTTAGAACTGGAGAACTTATATGACCCAGCACATCACAATCTAGAGGAGGCATTCTGTAACTACAGCCTGATTTTGCTTTTATTTTTAATAATGTCAATCAGGAGTAACCCCACCAACTGAAGTCAACAAAATTAAAATCAGTGTAAAACTAGTGTACAATCAGAATCAAGTTCATTGCTTGGATCTTCAGACCCCCAGATATAACAAACTACAGTATGCTGTGGACTCAAACAATGGTTTATGAAAGATAAGTATTTAAAAATATTGTGACATCAGACTTTGTAATACTAACAGCAGTGGGTCAGAACACTACATGCTTCTAGTGAAGTGTCATTCATTTGAAATGAGTTTGGTTGGTTCATCCTACCAGACAAGTTATTAACCCCGAAGAACCCCAGGTCTATTGCAGCTGTCATTAGATCACCATTCGCCACCAGCCACACTAGAACTGCCTAATAATTCAAAGTACAATAAATTCACACATTACCACTTTTGCTTTCCTGCTGCGTGTTCCAAAGCACCCCAAGATTTCATCATTGGTAGGAGAATTTTTTCTTTGTATATAGATGTTCTGGGCATAAGTGCTAGGCAGCTCTGACTCTAGCTGGTAGGAAAGGTTGTGAAGAATGCACACGCAGTTCTCTGTGGCCTAAAATAATGAAGAAGTAAATGTCATTATAGCTCTCTGCATGTGTCAGAGAGACAATACAGACATGGGAGGAATGTTTGATTCAGGATGTTACATGGCCAACCTTTAGGTTTCTGGTTGCCTAAAGAAGAAATAGACAATAGTGATTAGGCCACCAGAAACCACAGATGCTTTTGAAAACCCCACTAAGTATCCACCTATATCTTTAGGCTTCTAAATACATTAAAAAAATCTAGCTCTAAATCACTTTTTAAAATATGGGACATTTTATTATATTCACTTAGGCATTTTAGAAAATTTTACTCTCTACCTATGTGCTATCCTCATAGGACACAATGATAAATCCCCCTATGAAAAGTGTCTTATCTGACATTTCATCTCTAAGTGAAAATGTGATAGTTCCTTCACAATTATTTCTGCATACAGTAGAACCTCAGAGTTACAGACACCTCGGGAATGGATGCTGTCTGTAACTCTGAAATGTCGTAATTCTGAACAAGACATTATGGACTTCAGCCACTGAGGTGGGGGGAAGTTGGGGCTGCAGCTGCAGGGTGGGTCAGGGCTCTGGACAGGGTGGGGAGGGTCAGGGCTTCGGACCCTTGGAAGCACCAGGTCTCAGGGCTTTAGATGTGGGGGGAGTGATGGGGCTTGGGGCGTCAGCCCGTGGCCCCATTCCCGGTTTCTGTCGCAGGGGTGAAGGCGCTAGGTGTTGGGGCTCCCCGTGGCTCCACTCCCGGTTTCTGCTGCAGGGGGAGGGGGGGGCGCCCTGAGCCCCAGCACCCTCCGCTGGGCTGAAGTCAGGAAAGGAGCCAGGGGGCTGAAGCTCCGAGCCCCAGAACTCCCTCCAGATCTAAAGCCCTGAGCCCTGGTGTTCCCCCACTGTGACGTTCTGTACCGCGCGGGAACACCCAGCACCCCCATGTTCATCCTTATAAAATGACTGTGTGGTATCCAATGCAAAGTTTGTCATGTCGGGTGTCTTCGGAAGGCTCATGATGCACTTGTGCATTGTTGTTATAGGCTCTGTCTATACTACCGAGGTAAGTGGACGTACCTTAGGCCTTACTCTTAGTATCTTATGACACCTTACTCTTCTTGTCAGGGGTAGAGTACAGGGATTGACTGAAGAGCGATCTGCTGTCGATTTGGCAGGTCTTCACTAAACCCGCTAAACTGACCACTGGAGGATCGATCTAAGAGCATCGATCCCAGCTGTAGTGTAGACCTGCCCATAGTGATGATGTTATAGTAACTGTTGTTATAGGTTGTATTTTCATGAGGCTGAAAATGTGTCCTTATGGCTTAAAGTAAGCCCAGGCAAAAACTCCCCAAGAGCAGAGGAGCAGTTCACACCTCATCAGGGCATGTATGGGACAAACCCAGCCCAGCCTCACAGGAACAAAGGACACTGGCCTAGGTAGCAACAAAGGATCTGTTGGACTCTTGAGTGAGTCACCCGGCTTCCTTTGGTCAGTTTGGGACTACCATGAGGTAATGCTCACCTGACTTTGAAGGAGGTGGGGGGTGCAAAGCCAAGGGGGAAGAAAGGACATAATAAAAGGGAGAGACATTTGCCATGCTCTTCCTCTCTCTTCCACCTCCATCTACAGACACCACACCAAGCGACTGAAGTGTCGATCAAAGGGGAGAGCCAGGCTGAAGAGCAATCAGCCAGCCTGTAGCGACAAGCATCTAAGTTTGTAAGGGCATTGAAAGTGTTAAGATCAGCTTAGAATGCGTTTTGTTTTTATTTCATTTGACCAAATCCAACTTGTTATGCTTCAACTTATAATAACTTAAAATCTATCTTTGTAGTTAATAAATGTGTTTGTTTATTCTACCTGAAGCAGTGCATTTGGTTTCAAGCGTGTCCGAGACTCCCCTTGGGATAACAAGCCTAATGCATATCAATTTCTTTGTTAAACTGACAAACTAATATAAGCTTGCAGCGTCCAGTGGGCATAACTGGATACTGAAGAAGACAGAAGTTCCTAGGGTTGTGTCTTTGACTGGAGATATTGGCAACTGTCATTCGGTTACACAATCTAAGGGGCAATTTACATGCCAGAGGCTGTGTGTGAGCAGCCCAGGAATGGGGGTTCTCACAGCAGAGCAGGGTAAGGCTGGCTCCCAGAGTCAAGGATTGGAGTGACCTAGCAGATCACTGGTCCAGATAACACCAGAGGGGAATGTCACACCCACCCAGATCCCTGACCTCCTCACCACCCTGGAGCTGCAGCCCTAACCTCCCTCTCCCCAGCTGAAGCCCTGAGCCCCAGGGGTAAAGCCCCAAGGCAGTAAAGTATTTGCTTTTGTTGTTTGTGTGTGTCTCTGCTGCTGCCTGATTACTTCCGATTCCACAGGGTATCCGGTTGACCAGTAAGTCCGGAACTCTGGTGTTTGTATCTTTGGGGTTCTACCGTATCCCTATGAATTGATTGGTTTGGTTGTTTTCTGCTCCCAATTAGTTCTGGTGCAGAATCCTTTCATTTTGAAGAGATACCTTGTCATCAGGCTTGTAGTCTGCAGTGGTTCCTTGGATGTAATACACAAGAGAATCAATCAATCCATCACATTCTCTCATCTTTTTCCTTCCTTCTGGGCCAGCAGAACTCATGTTTCTGTCCAGAAAGGAATACATAGGTAAGAAGAGATTTATATTGGTCACTTCCTTGTCTTCCTCCCACCCACTGGCTAAATAGTAGAAAAGATGCTGAAGTTGTGAGGGCATGACTTGACTCCTCTGCTGGGTGTCACCAGATGTAATCAAAAAGTCATCAGGTAACAAAAGACTCTGCTAATTAAGGTTCCATCTTAAAACCCTGGAAATACTCCCAGACAATATAACATACTGTAGAAGGATGAGTGAATCTATTTGTATAGAATAAGACCTGTATTAAACCTTCACCCAGAAGCTCAACCAACACTTTTTTTAAAGTTCGAACAAGTTTGATAGACTTTTTCCATTATTTAATTTCCATGTGCTACTGAGATTTCTAGTTCAGTTCAGGACTGTAAATGGATGTGTCAAAATATCAATGGAAAGATTATTTTAAGATTTCTGCACAGCATGGCAGACCCAAGTCTGGATAAGGATCCATACTTTGAGACAATTATCTAAACCAATTAAATCCTCCAAACCACGATCACTCATGTAGAGTTACACGTGATAAGAAGTTCTGAAACCTCTGTACATTAGTTATAAAACGTAGGTATTGAATAATGGAAGACTACTCCCTTCTCCATACCCTGCATTCTAAATACTTATTCCCCAATTCCACAATTGCCATAAAACAAGTTCATACTTCTTCAGCTCACTGCAATTTAAAGTCTTAGTTATGAGGCCAAATTCAAGTAGACTTTCTATAGATTTTTTTTTAAAATCCTATCATATAGCACTTAATAGAGAACTATATTCCAGCAACAGAATTTATTAGGCTGATTTTAAAAACCTATAGAATTTAATAGAGGATTCTATAGATTATTTGAACCCTATTGGCTTCACTCCTACTATATTCTAATTTCTATGTGTTTGTACAAACGGGTACCAAGTTGGTTGGTGTCTAGATGCCACTGCAATACAAACTGCAAATTATATTAGGACTTTTCCATAAGGGTTGCCAGGAATTAGTAGTTCCTTTGGAGCTCAACTCTGTTCTTTTTGGGGTTCATTTTGGTGGCCCAGACATTATCAGAGTCCATGTCCCAGCTCCTGTACTGGGACAGTGAACAAGTGTATATTTCCCTCCTTTTTTGTGACTGCCCTTCACCTCACTTGATGAGCAAACGAGAACCAGAGATTAATTCTGCTGCATAAGCAACTTTCCAAACTTACTGAGTGTTGAAGAGAAGCCCACAGCTCCTGTGAGTGGAAGGAGAGCTCAGTCCAGGAGGGAAAAAGGTCCAGAGCTTCTTTACAGCAGCAGTGACAGGAATGTGGCATGAGGGAACAGGAAGTAGGCTTTCGCTGGAAGCGACAGCAGCAGTCTTGCCTCACCTCTTGGAGTGAGGAGATGAGCCATTTTTGCTGCTGCTGCTGCATGCAAAAGGGAAGCAGGAGAGGAGACTTTTGCTAGATCCATTGGGAAAGGCTCCCTTCTCTCCCCTATAGTCCCCACAGTGATGCTATGAAGAACTGATGGACTGGTCAGTGGCCAAGCACCTCCTCCTTGCTCACCTCATCTCCACGACCACCTGGTGAGTTTGTGGGCCTATCTCCTCATCAGCTATAAATCTTTAGTTCCCCTTTGCTCACACAAGTGAAAGAGGTGGGGGGAGATTTACACTCACCTGGTGTCCCAATATAGGATCCTAGTCCTGATTCCCTGTTTGCTTCAAGGCCCCTTTATATGAAAGGGGCTTAAAGGCAACAAGTCATTGTCTCCACCCCAGGGAATGCCCTCTGTGTAAGGGGCTTTGCTCAGAGGTGTACAGCTGACAGGGCAACTTTACACTGGCCTCCCCTACTATCTCCAAAGGTAATTTACCGAGGGAATGGAGAGGTAGGGGACATGGCCAGAGCATACTACTCTCTGGCTATTCTCTCCTTTCCATGGCCCATAGAAGCCTACTGGCAGTTGGACTTTCCGTCAGTCGAGCCCAGAGGGCTCCTGAGGAGTCCCAGAATATAGGAGGTGCAAAGGCAGATTAAAGCCATCTTTCCCTCCCTCCCCCATTACAGCGCAGACTGCCACTGAATCTGTATTGCATGATTTCTTCTGCCTCAGAGATGACAGCTTTCAGTCAGAAGATCTGTGGTTTGTGAGACAAAATCTTAACATGAACTACAAAAGTGATTTAAAAACCAAAAACTCACACTTGAAGCTGAGCCCCGAATGAACTACCAATTTATGGAGAGAGCAATGAGGCCAATAACTTTAAGATACATTTATTTCTATAATGCAATGTGATCTGAATTTCAGACTGCTGGCATCATAAATCTAAGCCTCACTAGTTAGGCCTCAGGCAGTTCTGCTGGGGAGGGGCCTGCATACTGCACCACATTTCAGATTCTTTGTTGGAAAACAATATAAAATACAGTCTAATATCACAGTTCATCACAAACAAAGTAGCAAAATTTCCCTTTAAATGAGTCCCTCACAATAAATTCATCAAAAAATTTTTACACAACCAGGTGGCAAATTACAATAGTTTAAAATTTTATTAATGCCATAAAGCTGATGAGCTACCACTTTAAAAGTTCTCTATTGTTTATGCATTGTAAAACAGATGTGGTGTTTTATATGCTGCCAATGCAATTCTTGTGTTTTTTTGCCTCTGGTGGTATTCATACAGTTTAAACAAGGATACACTATAACTGCAGTTTTCTTTTCAGTCATGCTTTGTTGTTAGTATGCATAATTCTGAGTTCATACACTCCCTTGTGAAATTATACTGAGTAGAATTAATGCACTTGGAAATCAAGCTTATTCACATGGCGTCCATCGATGTTGCTTTGCAATTTTAATTTTCCTCAGACACAACACACTTGAAACAAGACCTTTTGTCAGTTTACGTTATGTTATGTCAACAGAGGTATGTGTGGGTGTAACAGCCTTGCTTGTGCATATCAAAAATAGTTTTACTAGCACATAAGAGCTAAAAATATCATGAATGATAAGTATGGAATTTCCAATACCAGCAAAGACACACTAAGACACACTGATATGGAATTGCACTATGCCACAGCATCCTAGTTTAAAATCACTGCACAAAAAAACATCCTAATGTATGAATTTTTCACAGTGGCAGCCACAGTGCATGGATATGTAATACTGTCAGATCTTACAAAGGGCTAGAGTGCAGCCTTACAATTGCTGGCCAGGGCTGGCACATGGCTGCACTGCCTAAGGAACAGAACCGAGAACAAATTATGATTCAGAGGCACAACTCCTCCTCTGATCTAGGGAGAAGTAAGTTATTTCATCCCTTCCTTTACTCTCCACTGTGTGCCCAGCTGTGTGTGTGCGTGTATGGCATAGCTCTTTTTGTTCCCTACCACAATTTGAGTAGGGGAGTAACAGGGTGGAGGGAAGACTTACTCCCCTGTACATGACCAAGTAAGGGCTGTGACCATCTGGCCCTAAGCAGGGTCAGGCCAGGTCAGAATGTGGATGAGTGTCCTTCAGGGAGCACCGTAAGGACAGAGGATGTTGTGAATCAGTAGGTGGTGCTTTTTGTTCTGAGGCTGTACTGAATCAATGCTGCAGTGTGCTGGCGAATTCAGGGATGAATTTAGTAACCGACTAAGGTGCTGGGCTGCAAGCTGCTGAGCTGGAAAGAACAGGGAGGAAATGAATGGGTTGTGAAGCTGGGTGGGAGACCAGAAAAGATAGGGATAATTGGAAGGAAACTTCAGAGGACGGAGATAATGTAAAAAGGTCCTGCTGCAACAGGGGTCAAAGAGGTGTAATATCATTACTAATTTATATTACAGTAGCACCTACGGGCTCCAGTCTGTTGAGCACTGTACAACCACCTTTTGAGAGACTACGTGACTCTTCCAAGGCATGTCAGGAATTCTGAGTCACAACTGGGAATTAAATCCAGATGTCCTAAGCCCTAGGTCAGTTCCTTAACCAAAAGGCCATCCGTCCTTTCAAAGAATTGGGATACATTTTGCTGTGGGACATTCCAGTTATAAAGAGACCCACAGGAATGATTTTAAAAAGCCAGGACTCCTCTGCTGAAATAAGAAAGATTGGCGGCTGTGGTATGCTGAGCACTAGCTCCTATGCCCTAGGTCTGTGTTGTTTTAAACAAAGAATGAACTGGTATGGAGAAGGAGAAGTGGACCGTGAAGGGGGAATGAACATTCCAGAGACTAGTAAGGGCAGCACACAGCTCTGATAAGGAAGCAGCCTTCCCACTCTGCAGTTAAGGAGCTCTGCCTCTCGCCTGGTTTGTGTAAATCTGCTTCTGCAGCAGCTCGGGCAGAACAAATCATCTTCGGTCCAATGCAAGGCATTCATCTCCTGTTATTCATGAAGAACCCTTCTGAACAGGTATTTCATGCCAAAAGGGAGATCACATTCTCATCGGTGTTCAAAGTACAGCAAAAAAACACAAGAAGTCTTGTGCTAAGAACAGGGTTTTGTTTTTTATATTAAAGGCAGAGCCATATCAGCCATGCACTGACATATCCAAGACCAGTGGTTCTCAAACTTTTGTACTGGTGACCCCTTTCAAATAGCAAGCCTCTGAGTGCAACCCCCCTTATAAATTAAAAACTCTTTTTAATATATTTAATACCATTATAAATGCTGGAGGCAAAGCGGGGTTTGGGGTGGAAGCTGACAGCTCGCAACCCCCATGTAATAACCTCGCGACCCTCTGAGGGTCCCGACCTCCAATTTGAGAACCTCTGCCCAAGACCATATATTCAAGTGTGTAGTGGCTACCATAACATTTCAGGCTGTGAGGCTACCCAAGCCATCTAGTTCCACTTGTGGAATGAATGAAGCCAAAGCAGAGCATAGTGCAGTACTTTCAGATCAAGAGAAAGACATGCAACATTACCTTTAAAACCCACAACAGTTTTTCTGGGTTCAGTGCCAGGTCTGCAGCACTCCTTTGACTAACTCATTAAATAATAAAGCCAATTTTATCTATTTGCCCGGTTGTTAGGCAACACACCCTTTCTTTTGATTTACTCTGTATGTTCAGGACACAATGCAAAAGTTTCTTTCAGATACAAACAATGCCATTGTGTCAGAAGCTCAGTGTCTGACAGCCACTGAACCATGCCTGATCATTTTCTAATGTTCAGCTTTTTGACCGGCAGTATTTGCAAAAGGGAGCACACAATTGGAGGGGAATCACAAATATCACAGTAGGAAGGGATTTTGAAATTCTTCTAAAATCTATCTACTATCTACTATCACTCATATCACATGCACAGGGTAAATAGTGCCAATATTTTAACACTCAAAGCAAAATATATGAAAATCAATTCAACCTTCATCCTCCACCCACTCCCCACCGCTGCTCATGGGCCTGATCCTGGGCTCAAGATTGGGCTTCTATGTTTCTCCTGCAATAATTGACCAAGATCATATACACACTGGAACAGAGGTGGTAAGCATTTTCCTGTGTTCATTGCAGTGTTCTAGCTATTTGCAATGTTATCAGCTGTTGAAGGTGAATCTTGAATTTAGGACTTTTCTTGTAAGTAAAGAAGCAATAAATTTTTAAATATTTCCATGTAAATTTTTTAAAACATTTTTCTTACTTATTTTTTGGCCTGCATTTATCTTCTGCAGCTATTCATTTGGTATAATGAAGATATCATAAAGAGTGTGTTAATTTTTTGAAAAGCAGCTTTGCAGTTCACCTTTAACACAAGAAATATGCCACGCATAATTTTTAAACTTCAAAGTACAGCTTTCATGCTGCAATTCAGGCTGCAGGCTATAGACTTTAACAACATGAGCAACAAACATATCAGTTATTACAAAAGAAAGGACTAAATACAGATTTATATTCTGGCAATGTAAATACATTAAAACAAATTATTTGCCAGCATAGCACCTTCAGTGCCTTGTTTTTCACTGCATGACTTTTCTGTAACATTCTTTTGGATTTCAGTGATCCTTTGTGCCAGATTCTCCTATATTTAATACAGACACACAGCAGGGGTAATTCCACTGTAATCTATGGGACTACAACAATGTTGAAGTGAGAGAGAAAAAAATCAAGACCATTTCTCTTTATCCTTTATTGAAAATGGACAATTTTATAAGGCTTGGCTTGGGGCAGATCCAATGCCAAGGGGCAGATCCAATGCCCAGTGAAGTTAATGAACATTCAGTGGGTACTGTTCAGATCCAAAGGGAGGAAGGGATATTGCAGCTACCTATCCTTTCTTTAAAATAAAATAAAATAATAATAATAAAAAAAAATTGCAGTGCCCACCACTTCTGTGTCATTCCCAGAAAACTAGAAGCTGCCTTTAGAAACTGCCTCAAAGTTTTTAGGACAACACTGTCATGCTGCTGATGCTGCAAAATCAAAACTGTAACTTGAGGAGGTAAATAATTAAACTGGATTTTGCAGGTAAAATGGAGAGACTTCCTTTCACTGTTGATAGAAATGAGTCTTGTGATTAAGATACTGGCCTGGGAACCAAGAAGTATAGGGTCAACTCCTGGCTCTTCTGTTGTCTTCCTGTGTGACCACAGGAATGTCACATTACTTAATCTCTGTGCCTCAGACTCCCCTTCTGTAAAGTGGAGATAATATTTCCTTACCTCATGGGATTCTGTGAAGATATATTCAGTAATGTTTGTGTAGTGCTCGGATATCATGGTGAGGGGCTCCAAAGAAGAGCTTACAATTAAATATATTCTCTAATGACCACTTCATAGTATCCCAAGGGAAATCTACAAAGCAGCAATCTGATTATTTTCAATTAAAGACAAAGGAACATTTCTGGAATGTTCGTTCTCCAGCACGAAGGTGTGTCTCAGTGTATCCCATATCAGATTTAAAGAAAAAAAATCATACGCTGCAGACTGAAAGGACAGAGGGGAATACAACTGTGTTCACTGACTGTCCAGTTTTAACCTCCAGTTCTGACATACCTTAGGCTTCCATGGACTAATTTTGCATCTCATCCATGCTCTCAATAACAAGTAAAAAGCCAGTGGTACAACACTTATCAATAAGTAAGTGAATACATGTTTGGTATAAAATTACTATAACTGAATAGTGTCTGTTTTACAATTCCTGGGTGAATAGTTTGTAAATTACTCATCTGGTTATTCAATGATCCTCACTCCTTAAAGTCCATGGAAAGATTTCTTTTACTTAGTGCTGGATCAGAACCTAAACGCCTTATTGCTGAGTTCACAGATTAAATTGTTACCTATGGTGATTCTTTTCAGTGGGCTAGCTGCGTGGGGACCTCTGGAATCCCGTCTCACTCAAGCAGATGCAGTACAGCAGCATGGAATAGAAATATTTTGGCCAGCTCGAGGACCATAAATAATGCAGCTGTGTATCTGATGTCCTTCCCCTTGCTACTTCATCACTTCACAGCACTGTTACAACAGCTGGGAAGGCAAAGGAGCAAATTCTGCATGGGACTGATTCCAGTGTCACAGACTCACCACAGAAGCACATGAATTGCTCATGTACCTGGAACCTCCTCTCCAGAGGCTGCATAAGCCATTGTTTTACAATATGCTCAGCTTCATTAATTATAAAGGTGACCACATTGCTGAAGTCTTGCCTGTGAGCGGTCAGTCAACACAGAATTTCAGAAAATACCCCCACGATAGTGAAATCAATAGAACAGGCAGCCTTCTGCCTTTTTTTTTACAATATCTTAAGAAACCCCCCCAAAGTAGCTATACATGTACACAATACAGCTCTGCTTCACCTTTATTAGAAGGCCATGTTCTAATCAAGGAATTGATATATCAGTCACTTGAATGCTTAAGACAGGTTTCTTTGTATGTATGTATGTACTGAGGATACTTACTATAATCTGTAAGTACTTTCCATAACAATGTTTCATTCTAGCACAATAAAAAAAATAACTAAACAAACTTACTGGTTTAATTTATATTCTCCAAGCACATCATTGAGCATTGCAAAATTACTTTTCAAATAAGAATGCTTCATTTATTGCAATCTTAAATCCACCCGGCTGCCCAGAGGTACTGACAAATACCCAAGCTGTGTGTGAGTATGTTAAGTATTTAGGGTGTGTATGGGAGGGAGAGAACAAAAGGACAGACCATGTTTTTGTGAGACTGCCAAAGGTACAGCTACTAGGTATCTGAATGAGAACTTCACTCTTCCTATAAATTATACTGAACAAAATTAAACAGGCATTGATTTTGCAAGTGATGTGACAGCTGTGTCAGAGGCAGTACTTTTGTGGATGAGATACATGTGCTCTGATATCTCTTCCCTGTGGAGATGATCACTACCTTTCACCATCCACAGTTTAGAGCAGTAGGTGAGAGAGCTTTGCTGCAACGGCTCCTGGGTTTGGAAAACCACTCCTGTTGGATACTCAGCTTCACCCATCCCGCTACGCTTTACAACACTGATTGGAAAAGTATTTTTTCAGGGTTTTTTTAAATGATTGTCTTCCCTTGTATTGGGCTAAATGACTCTCCCCTCCCCTGCTCAGACTTTCTAATGGTGTACCTGCGATTTTTTTCAAAGACCTTTAATATTATAATGTATATTTAGGGCCCAATCCTGCAACCCACAGCAACAGTTCCTGCTCACATGAACCTTCCCTTTGATTTCAATGCGAATAAGGCTTGCATAACTGGGTCCTTGATTACTGGTTATTTTTACTGAAAAGCTTTAGCTGTGCAGCACTCCTTGGAAAGGTTGTAGGAACTTTATAGATAAAGTTGTTTTTATGATACTGAACAGCAGCTCTTCAGTTCAGATGCATACTAGGTTGGCATTTCAAAATCTGACCTACACATCAGCCTGAAAACAAGACATTCTCCTCTGTGCTTGGAAGCATATAAAGTTCAAAAAGAGGGTTCGATCCAGCATTCTCATCAGTAGCATTTAGGGTATTTGTAGATGGAGAACTCACCTCAGGCATCCTGTGGCATTGTAGAAGATATCAGGGTCAGATACAATAGTCGATTTTGGGTAATCTCTATCTGGCCAACCAGAGTAGGGGATAAGAATGTTCTCTGTCAGTGGCTCCAGGGTGTCTCTGATCAGCAGGGTCTTCAGCTGGTCATTGGAGGACAAGTTCCACAGCAAACCTACAATAGCCAAAATAAATTAGAATGGCAACAAGAACTCAATTTACAAGGTCTAATCCAAAACCCACTGTAATTAATGATGCACATTGACTTCAGTGGGCTTTGGATCAGAGGTGAAAATTTGATAACTTTTAAAAGAAGACTCAATCCCCGCTATCCTCAGTTATATTAAACCTAAAGCATCAATATGATGAAACAGATATTACAAATTCCCAGTGTTGGCAGGCTGAGAAACATGGCAGTGCATCATGCACAGAAGGAAAGGCACAGTGATTTATGGTAGAGGTTCTCAAACTGTGGTCCACGGACCACCAGCGGTCTGCAAGCTCCATTCAGGTGGTCCACAGATAGTTCCCTCTAAGGTGCGCATCTGTGCGGCTGCACACGAGAGAATGAAGGGCCACCCACCTAATTAGTGGAGTTGTGCAGGTGTGGCTCCACTAATTAGGTGCCTGGGCCTGGAGAAGATGCACATGTAAGGTGAGGTGGTGGCCCTCCTTCCCAGCCTCAGCTCTGTGACTGCTGTGGTGGGGGAGACACCCCAGCTCGGGTCTGCCACGGTGGGGGAGAAAGGGCACATCCATTGCATTAGAAAGGTAAGACTGCTGATTTTAAAATATGAGTTGTGTGCTTTTATTTGTAGAACAAAAAACATTAATTATTAAGTTTTTTTTTAATATAGTGTTTTTATCCAAAGTGCTTTACAATAGTTAGCTACCAGTACAAACAACATTTGGAAAGATCATTACGTGATTCACCGAGACCCTCAGCAATTTTCAAGTGGTCTGCGAAAAAAAAAGTGAGAACCACTGAATTATGCTTTTTTAATGCATATGTTTAAATTTAAACAGGAATTTTAACTAAGCAAGTCAGATGTTTAATAGTTCACGTACTACTGGTTTACTGGACAAGTATTGCACTGTTGATCTTACTATGTTTACAAGCCATAGCTTTTAATTCTGAAAGTACTGACAAAGGACTTAAAACAATTTTAATTGAAGTCCAGAAGCTAAGGTTTTGTCCTTAAAGACAACCCTGTCTTTTTCCTTTAAAAGCAAGTATAGAAGAACTTCTCCCCTATGCAGCAGTGACCAATTAATGAAAAGCAATGCCAAAAATCAGGAGACAGGCAGCTAGTGTGGAACAATGATCAAAGAACTCCATTTGGCATTTACTGTACCTGCACAAGCAGGAAGAAGTGCCCAGGGGCCTACAATGGTAACAAAAGTGTGCATGTTTCTGAGTTTTTGCTCATAGTTAATGAGTTTTTTTATTCACTTTCCTTGCTCTCTCTCTCAGGATACACATTTTAGCATTTAAAAAGCATTTTAGCATTTAAAAAGAGTTCCATAATGTAATTAAACACACAGATCAAATGAGTGAGAGCTCCCTTCCCCCACCATGGAGCTACTGTAACATACTATACGCACTATGTCAAAGGATAAAGACAAAAGGATCTGAATGACATGGTGGGCTTCCTTCCTGGTCAGTGGGTGGAATTTTAGCTCACCAACAATACTTCAGTACAAAATATTTTGCACATCACCATCATACATTGCAGACATGAAGATGAGAGATTCCTGTTACCAAGTTTATTCCACATTTAACAGCAGAATTCCTCACAGGAGTGAAAAATAATAATGTTTGGAATTCTGTTATCTTCCAGCCAACCAGCCAGCCAAAGGAACGCTTAGGAAGAGGTGCTGTATACTGTGTATGTTCACAGTTTACATAGCTAGTTTTAACTAGTTAGAGTAGTGTAGGGGAAAAACTAACAGACTAAGCCAAGGATTTTAAAGGTACTGTTCTGAGTGAAATATGTAAACTGCTGCTTTGAACTACAAAGAGAACGATTGTTTTTCCAGCTTGCTGCTCTGACTTTCATAAACCTCATCCTTTAAAAAAGCAGCAAGTGCAGGGCTGATGTTCCTTTCAGCTGCTCATGGAGAATGTCTCCTTTATAATGCTTAGATACAGCATGTGTTTTAATTTCAATAATTGCCAACAGTGGGGAAAAAAACCACTCAAATTTTGGGAATGCTGACACACCTGTGTATTATGAGAACTTTCTTCTAGGAAAAATGAAACAGTAACAAACAAAAAAAAATCAGTGCAGGAAATAGGAAGTAAAATGGAGGGTCCAAGTAGGATATGTTATAAACTGGCTTCTGTAAAACAAAATTCATGTAACAAAACAACATACATCAATTTGTCACAGGAACAAAGGTTTTATATAAAAACAAGAAAAAAAAATAAAAGCACCTTGAACAGAAGACTCACAGTTGCCAAAATATTATTTAAAATGTTGCTGTTACTGCACACACTCCCACACACGCTTAATTTTACCGATGTGAGCAATCCCACTGAGACTATAGGCATGAATCAAGTTACTCACATGCAAAAAATGTTTGCAGGATCAAGCCCTTTACCTTCAGATATGCTACACAGTATGCTAGTAAAAACAATGAGGCGTTCTTGTGGCACCTTAGAGACTAACACATTTATTTGGGCATAAGCTTTCGTGGGCTAAAACCCACTTCATCAGATGCATGGAGTGATGCATCTGATGAAGTGGGTTTCAGCCCACGAAAGCTTATGCCCAAATAAATGTGTTAGTTTCTAAGGTGCCATAAGGACTTCTCGTTGTTTTTGCTGATACAGACTAACATGGATACCACTCTGAAACCTGTCAGTATGTTCGTAGTGGAATACCTTTCTCCCCTTAGACAGCTGATTTGTGCAAAATGGGAGGGTTTTCCTTTTAAATTATTATTTCTTTCTATGACAGCTCGGCCTGTCTGTGCTGTAATCCGGCCTGCAGGAGAAATTTTCTTTCATTTCTTAGATGAATGTTTCACAATAACAAGATCAATAGGTTAGACACTCCCCTGCAGGCTTACCTGGCTCACCTTCAAAAGCTGATTTTTCTTGTTGTTCTAGGTGTTCTACTTTCTGTTCCCCGCTGAACTTTCTACATAATCAACAAATATGCTGTTTGATGCAGACATGGCAGTGAAATGAGGACAGAACCATGCATGGAATTAAGCAGTAGGCCACAACTTTTATTTAACTTTTGCACATGGGAGGGTTGCTACCTGCCCATCACCCAGACTCTCCTGAAGCAGGCATTTAACTGGCTCCAGTGCAGGGGTTACAGGGTTCCTTACCATACAACCCATAATGTGGGGTAGACTCTCCTCAGCCTACCCCCCAGGACTCAGCTCTCTCCGAGTCCTAACACCCTCCCAACTGCGAGGGGCATAGACATTTGACTCCGTGGGTGCTCTGGGGCTGGAGCACCCACAGGAAAAAAATGTGCACCAGCAGCCCTCCTACCAGAACCTCCGCGTCCCCCCAGCGGCTCCTGCACTCCGGCGGGCCCCACTGATTAGCACCTCCCCCTCCTTCCCAGCGCCTACTGCTTGCCACAGATCAGCTGTTTTGAGATGTCAGGAGGTGCTGGGGGGAGAGGAGGGAGGGCGCAGCATACTCGGGGAGAAATTGGGGGGGGCAGAACGTGGTGGGGTAGGGGTGGAGCGGGAGTGGGAAGAAGCAGGGCAGGGGTGGGGCCTTGGGGGAAGGGGAGCAGGGTCCCCCCCAGTAGATTAGAAACTTGGCACCTATGGCGAGGGGGACAGAGGGTGCAGTGCAGCAGAGTGGGGACCTCAGCCCGCGATGGCCACAAAATCTGACCCTAGCCCACAAATACCACAAGGTCTCACCCTATCACATGAGCCCAAAGCCCATCAACAAAATCCCAGGTCTTTCACCTCTGGGAACCGTTCATTTATCCTTTTAACTGCACTGGAACCTGACTGCAAGCTGTGACAAATTAACAACTCAACCCAAGTACCCGAGTTAGGTACTAAGTGCATTCCTACTTAATCCACTGTGGCTTGAAGGTGCTGAGAGGAAGGCAAATAACACTCTGATCCATGGCCAATTGGCCCATGAGAGGAAAAAAAGTCCTTCCTGGCCCCCAAATGGGCAATTGGCTAGACCGTCAGCAGATGTCATGCTGGGTTCCCATTCCTAGTTCAGGGTGGGTACGGTGGGGCTGCTGGAATAGAGCCAAAAGAGGCTCCACATAACCCCTGCACTGGGTTAAATCCTGGGAGCTAATGAATAGTCCCCTCCCCGCCACTGGACAATGGGTGGCAGAGGCTCCCAGGAGGGGAAGGGCTACGTAGTGTCCCTCAGCGAGTGTCTCCTCCTTTGCTGCTGAGACTGGCTCCCCTCGCCACCAGTCCCATCAAGTTCCCCCCACTCATTGAGGCAGGTGGGCGGCATTTCTCTCAGCTTGTCCACTCTCCCAACCAGACATACTCTTCTCCTACAATTAATTTGCAACTTCCTTCCCTGCCTAAAAAGAATCTGCAGTTAATTGGCATGCATGTTAAACTGGGGGCAAATCAAAGTTTTCCTTTCTTTAATAGGTACAATGCAATTATGAAGCTAACAACTCCATGACTTCCAGTGTGACTCTGAGGAAGTCACTTCACCTTTCTGTGACTAGGCCAGAGATCCACAGAAAATGCCACAGGGAAACCTGCAGTTGTTTGCCACATCTGGATAAAACACACTGGCTCAATGCTACTTCCAATCCCCTAGCAGGACTAGCATCATAGGCAGTCAGGTTGGTGTGCTGACATGGCTTCCTCCTCTCACCCTCTGCTGGGGTTCACAGAGTACATGGCAGAAGGTAGCAGCTTGCTGTAAGCAGCATACCTCGCCACAATGTTTCACAGCATAATTTACATCTTTCATTAAGGGGTACATCACACATAGTATGATTGTTCCCAGCTCCATTTCCCGACCTCATGTGTCAGTCCATGCCATCCATTTGCAGTTTGCTACTTGTTGCCCTGTCTATTGATTCTATAGCATTATATGGATTATTTAGAGAAGCTTATTAACATTCTGTAATTTGGAAGTTATTACAAGAGCCACACTGTGCACAAGGGAGATAATTACACTTAGGAAAGTTGTTCTTTCTCAGACTTTAAAGCCAGAAGAGACCTTCATGATTGTCTAGTCTGACCTCCTGCATGTTGCAGGCCACAGAACCTCACCCACCCACTCCTGTAATAGACCCATAACCTCTGGCTGAGGTTACTGGACTCCTCAAATCATGGTTTAAAGACTTCAAGTTACAGAGAATCCCCCATTTACTCTAGTTTAAACCTGCAAGCGACCCATGCCTCATGTTGCAGACGGAGATGAAACCCCCCCCACCCCCAAAGTCTTGCCAATCTGACCTCGGGAAAAATTCCTTCCCAGCCCCAAATATGGTGATCAGTTAAACCCAGAGCATGTTGGCAAAACCCACCAACCAGATACCTGGGAAAGAATTCTCTGTAGTAACTCAGAGCCTCCCCATCTAGTGCTCCATCTCTTGCCATTGGGGATATTTGCTAATAGCAGGCACAGATCTGCCACATGCCTTTGTAGACAGTCTCATCATAGCATCCCCTCCATAAACTTATCAAGCTCAGTCTTGAAGCCAGCTAGGTTTTTTGCCCTGATTGCTCCTTTTGGAAGGCTGTTGCAGAAGTTCACTCCTCTAATGGTTAGAGACCTTCATCTAATTTCAAGCCTAAACTTGCCGATGACCAGTTTAGATCCATTTGTTCTTGTGTCTTAGATCCATTTGTTCTTGTGGTGCTTAGTTTAAATAACTCCTTTGTCTTCCTGGTGTTAATCCCTCTGATGTATTTATAGAGAGCAATCATATCTCCCCTCAGCCTTCCTTTGGTTAGACTAAACAAGCCAAGCTCCTGGAATTTCCTCTCATAATGTAGGTTTTCCATTCCTCGGATCACCCTTCTAGCCCTTCTCTGCACCTGCTCCAGTATGAATTCATCTTTCTTAAACATGGGAGACCAGAACTCATATGGTATGCCAGATGAGGTCTCACCAGTGCCTTTTATAATGGTACTAACACTTCCCTGTCTCTACCGGAAAAATGCCTGTCCTAGGATTGCATTAGCCTTTTTCACGGCCGCATCACATTGGTAGCTCATAGTCATTCTGTGATCAACCAATACACCCAATCTTTCTTCTCCTCTGTCACTTCCAACTGATACGTCTCCAAGTTATAGAAAAAATTCTTGTTGTTAGTCCCTAAATTCATGACCTTAAACTTTGCAGTATTAAATTTCATCTCATTTCTATTTCTCCGGTTTTCTAGGTCCTCCAGATATTCTTGTATGATCTTCAAGGAAAGGGCAGGCGCTAACAGGATCAAAGACCCGGGTGAGGACAGATCTCTTTGCTACCCCAGAAGGGAATCTTCCGTTTTAGACTGTGTGACTTGGCTGGAGGGCTGTGCCAGTGAAGACCCACCTAATAAGGTCAATAACCAACAGGGGGCGCCTGGGGAAGGAGAGCTTACAGGATCACACCCAGCTGAAAGGAGGCACTCATGAGAGGCGAGCATCCCTGTGACACTTCGCTATCCTTGTAATATTTTTATTAGTACAGTTAGCAAAAGTACAAACACTCCAACCCAGCAAAGTAGATAGAGGTAATACAAGATGGTCAATACATCTAGTGTCTTTAGGGGAACTCCATTGCCCTGTTGGGGTCTGTGTGTGTGTGTGAGAGAGAGAGACACACATACACACAGAGTGGAGGTAGTCTCCCAGCATATTAGGAACCGAGAGATAAATTTTAGTCTTGTGAGAACTGGCTTAGTTTTAGCCAATTAAATCTACATTAACAGTCCTGCCACTAACTAATTAGTGACCTTGAAGTTGAGCTTCTAAGGTTGGGATCCACTGCACTCATGTTTATGAAAATTAGATAATCTTTCTGTCATTTGGTGGAGAATAAATATTACATAAAGAATTTTTGACCAAAGACTTCCTGACCCTCTTTGCAGAGGGAATAGCTAACTAATACTCTTTAAAGTCTAGCAGTTTCCTCAAATTTACATTCTTTCCCTCCAGGGTCGGCTCTAGGATTTTTGCCGCCCCAAGCAAAAAAATTTTTGGCTGGCCCTGCTTTTTTTTCGTGCCCCCCCCCCGGCTCCACCCCAACTCCGCCCCTTCCCAGCCCCTTCCCCAAATCCCCAGCCCCGCCTCCTCCCCCAGCCGTGCCGCATTCCCCCCCCCATTACTTCCTGCGCCGCCACTCTGCTTCTCCCCCTTCCCTCTCAGGCGAGGGAGAGGCAGCATGTTCAGGGGAGCAGGATGATCAGAGGTGAGCGGGGGGGGGCAGGCGCAGGAAGTAATGGGGGGGGGGTAGAGGAACCTCTTCCCGCCCCAGCTCGCCTCCGCTCCACCACCGCCGTCTTCCCCGAGTGTTCGCTGCTGCTCCGCTTCTCCTCCCTCCCAGGCTTGCTGCGCAAAACAGCTGTTTCACGCGCAGCAAGCCTGGGGGAGAAGCAGAGCGGCAGCACGCTCAGGGGAGCAGGCAGGGCGGAGCGGAGGCGAGCTGGGGCACATTTCTAGGGGCAGCATGGCCGGCGCCGGAATGCCGCCCCTAGAAATGTGCCGCCCCAAGCACCTGATTGTTTGGCTGGTGCCTAGAGCCGGCCGTTTCCCTCAGATACAGAACTCTGGTGCTGTGCTTCCTATACAGCACTAGAAACACAGAGCCTTCCTGCCCTGGTCTTATACAGAGATTACAACATCATTAAGGAAAATCACAGGCTCTAGGCTGTGAGAGATTCTAGGATAGGAGTCTCTCACTTTCACAGGAGTTAAGTCTGGCACTGCCAGACTTAATAAGACATTCACAGATGTCTGACGGCAGGATAATTACAGGAATAACTCTGGGAATTTTTCCCATTGACTAATTTGCAGTCATTAACAAGTAATTAATATAAGATATAGTGTGAAAAACAGACTGGGCTGTCATGCTAAAAGGTGGGAACCTCTGGCATGGAATTCTACACCACAACCCCTCCCTTGAAGTATATGGTCACTGTGATTACCTTACACAGTCATGATGATATTCCATTAGTCCAATGGCATTCACAGTTGAAGTCACAAAACTAGTGGGTGAACCTCAAACTGGAAGCATCACCCACTCAGTGAAATTGATGTCAGAGGGCTGTCCCATCTGGGTTCAGAATAAAGCACAATGCATCGGATCACTGAAAATATCTTTGGTTCTATAGTTTCTGTAACCCTGAATCATAGGGTCCCATCAACCTGGGACAGTGATCAGTTCCAAAGAGGTTTAGTACATACAGAAATATGACAAAGCTACACTGTCCATTAAAATTAAGGACTATTTGATTCTGCAACGAAGATAAGATTGTGGCATCCAGTTTCCTTTTGCTTTTAAAAGATCATCCCTCATCCCTTGCAGTCTATGGGAGTTTAGAACATCTGAGAACATCCTGCTTTATGCAAATGTAAGGGGACTGTTGCCCCCTTACTAACATTCAGTGGGAGCGTTTTGGTTGGCTAGCTCCCAGTACTAAAAAGGGGGAAGGGCCAATGGGGAATCAGGACCCTGAGACTGACAGCCCCCAGGAACAATGGGGAGAGGCCACTGCTCCAGGTCAGCCTGAATGACAGGGCGGGCAGGCTATCAGGAGGCCAGGGAGGTCCCGTCCTCCGTGTGAGCTGGAATTGCCTGGGTCAGACAGAGTGGGGCCGAGCTAAGGAGAAAGCAGGGGTCCAAGCTGAGCTGTGCCAGATGCAGTGAGAGCAGACCCTTTCCTGGGAGCAGAGCTGCAGCCCCAAAGCCAGAGGCACAGCCTAGAGAGAGCAGACTTGCCCTGAGAGGAAAGCTGCAGCTACCAGAGCCAGAGGGGCCAGAAAAGCAGCCCAAGAAGCAGGTCAGTGCTGGGAGCAGAGTCACAGAAGCAGCCTGCAGAGGAGACCTGTCCTGGGAGCAGAGCTGCAGCAACCAGAGGCAGAGGGGTCAAAGAAGCAGCCCAGGGAGCTGGAGGCAGAGCAGCAGCAGTGCAGAGACAGAGTGATGCAGCTGGGGCTGGAGCAGTCCAGAGCTGGGTGCGGTGAGCAGCTGGAGAGAGTGAGGGGGACCCTGGGCAGCAGGCCCAGCACAGAGAGATGCCTCAGCCAAGAGACTCTGCAGGTCAGGCTTGGATTGTAACCCCGACAGGGCGAGAGCGACACTGGGAAGAAGGGTCCTACCACTTAGAGCCTGAGAGCGTCTGAGCACCACCAGAGCAAGTGTCCAACCCACAGCATCCCTGCAGCACAGCCAGGGCCTGAGAAGAAGGCCTGGGACTTACAAGGAACAGACTGTGAACTGCCCTGACATTCCGGAGATAGGTTTCAGAGTAGCAGCCGTGTTAATCTGTATTCGCAAAAAGAAAAGGAGGACTTGTGGCACCTTAGAGACTAACAAATTTATTTGAGCATAAGCTTTCGTGAGCTACAGCTCATTCATTGGATGCATTCAGTGGAAAATACAGTGGCGAGATTATTTATATATACAGAGAACATGAAACAATGGGTGTTATCATACACACTGTAAGGAGAGTGATCACTTAAGATGAGCTATTACCAGTAGGGGGTGAGGGGGAGGAAGAAAACCTTTTATAGTGATAATCAAGGTGGCCATTTCCAGCAGTTGACAAGAACATCTGAGGAACAGTGAGGGGGGGTGTATGTGGGGGAGGAAATAACATGGGGAAATAGTTTTACTTTGTGTAATGACCCATCCACTCCCAGTCTCTATTCAAGCCTAAGTTAATTGTATCCAGTTTGCAAATTAATTCCAATTCAGCAGTCTCTCGTTGAAGTCTGTTTTTGAAGTTTTTTTGTTGAAGAATAGCCACTCTTAGGTCTGTAATCGAGTGACCAGAGAGACTGAATGTTCTCCGACTGGTTTTTGAATGTTCTAATTCTTTACGTCTGATTTGTGTCCATTTATTCTTTTACGTAGAGACGGTCCAATTTGACCAATGTACATGGCAGAGGGGCATTGCTGGCACATGATGGCATATATCACATTGGTAGATGTGCAGGTGAACGAGCCTCTGATAGTGTGGCTGATGTGATTAGGCCCTATGATGGTGTCCCCGAATAGATATGTGGACAGAGTTGGCAATGGGCTTTGTTGCAAGGATAGGTTCCTGGGTTAGTGGTTCTGTTGTGTGGTTGCTGGTGAGTATTTGCTTCAGGTTGGGGGGGCTGTCTGTAAGCAAGGACTGGCCTGTATCCCAAGATCTGTGAGAGTGATGGGTCGTTCTTGAGGATAGGTTGTAGATCCTTGATGATGCGTTGGAGAGGTTTTAGTTGGGGGCTGAAGGTGATGGCTAGTGGCATTCTATTATTTTTTTTGTTGGGTCTGTCCTGTAGTAGGTGACTTCTGGGTACTCTTCTGGCTCTCAGAGAAGCAGCCGTTTTAGTCTGTATTCGCAAAAAAGAAAAGGAGTACTCGTGGCACCTTAGAGACTAACAAATTTATTTGAGCATAAGCTTTCGTGAGCTACAGCTCACTTCATCGGATGCATCTGATGAAGTGAGCTGTAGCTCTCGAAAGCTTATGCTCAAATAAATTTGTTAGTCTCTAAGGTGCCACAAGTACTCCTTTTCTCTTCAAGCTCTGTCAATCTGTTTCTTCACTTCAGCAGGTGGGTATTGTAGTTGTAAGAATGCTTGATAGAGATCTTGTAGGTGTTTGTCTCTGTCTGAGGGGTTGGAGCAAATGCAGTTGTATCGTAGAGCTTGGCTGTAGACAATGGATCATGTGGTGTGATCTAGGTGAAAGCTGGAGGCATGTAGGTAGGAATAGTGGTCAGTAGGTTTCCGGTACAGGGTGGTGTTTATATGACTATCGCTTATTAGCACCGTAGTGTCCAGGACGTGAATCTCTTGTGTGGACTGGTCCAGGCTGAGTTTGATGGTCGGATGAAAATTGTTGAAAAGCAGCATCACTTACCCCATAACCTCAGCCGTGCAGAACACAATGCCACCCACAGCCTCGGAAACAACTCTGACATCATAATCAAAAAGGCTGACAAAGGAGGTGCTGTTGTCATCATGAATAGGTCAGAATATGAACAAGAGGCTACTAGGCAGCTCTCCAACACCACTTTCTACAAGCCATTACCCTCTGATCCCACTGAGGGTTACCAAAAGAAACTACACCATCTGCTCAAGAAACTCCCTGAAAAAGCACAAGAACAAATCCGCACAGACAAACCCCTGGAACCCTGACCTGGGGTATTTTATCTGCTACCCAAGATCCATAAACCTGGAAATGCTGGACACCCCATCATCTCAGGCGTTGGCACCCTGACAGCAGGATTGTCTGGCTATGTAGACTCCCTCCTCAGGCCCTACGCTACCAGCACTCCCAACTATCTTCGAGACACCACTGACTTCCTGAGGAAACTACAATCCATCGGTGATCTTCCTGAAAAGACCATCCTGGCCACTATGGATGTAGAAGTCCTCTACACCAACATTCCACACAAAGATGGATTACAAGCCGTCAGGAACAGTATCCCTGATAATGTCACGGCTAACCTGGTGGCTGAACTTTGTGACTTTGTCCTCACCCATAACTATTTCACATTTGGGAACAATGTATACCTTCAAATCAGTGGCACTAGGATGGGTACCCGCATGGCCTCACAGTATGCCAACATTTTCATGGCTGACTTAGAACAACGCTTCCTCAGCTCTCATACCCTAATGCCCCTACTCTACTTGCGCTACATTGATGACATCTTCATCGTCTGGACCCATGGAAATGAAGCCCTTGAGGAATTCCACCATGATTTCAAAAATTTCCATTCCACCATCAATCTCAGCCTGGACCAGTCCACACAAGAGATCCACTTCCTGGACACTACAGTGCTAATAAGCGATGGTCACATAAACACCACCCTATACCGGAAACCTACTGACCGCTATTCCTACCTACATGCCTCCAGCTTTCACCCAGATCATACCACACGATCCATTGTCTACAGCCAAGCTCTACGATACAACCGCATTTGCTCCAACCCCTCAGACAGAGACAAACACCTACAAGATCTCTATCAAGCATTCTTACAACTACAATACCCACCTGCTGAAGTGAAGAAACAGATTGACAGAGCCAGAAGTGTACCCAGAAGTCACCTACTACAGGACAGGCCCAATAAAGAAAATAACAGAACGCCACTAGCCATCACCTTCAGCCCCCAACTAAAACCTCTCCAATGCCTCATCAAGGATCTACAACCTATCCTGAAGGATGACCCATCACTCTCACAGATCTTGGGAGACAGGCCAGTCCTTGCTTACAGACAGCCCCCCAACCTGAAGCAAATACTCACCAGCAACCACACACCACACAACAGAACCACTAACCCAGGAACCTATCCTTGCAACAAAGACCGTTGCCAACTCTGTCCACATATCTATTCAGGGGACACCATCATAGGGCCTAATCACATCAGCCACACTATCAGAGACTCATTCACCTGCACATCTACCAATGTGATATATGCCATCATGTGCCAGCAATGCCCCTCTGCCATGTACATTGGTCAAACTGGACAGTCTCTACGTAAAAGAATAAATGGACTCAAATCAGATGTCAAGAATTATAACATTCAAAAACCAGTTGGAGAACACTTCAATCTCTCTGGTCACTCGATTACAGACTTAAGAGTGGCTATCCTTCAACAAAAAAGCTTCAAAAACAGACTCCAACGAGAGACTGCTGAATTGGAATTAATTTGCAAACTGGATACAATTAACTTAGGCTTGAATAGAGACTGGGAGTGGATGGGTCATTACACAAAGTAAAACTATTTCCCCATGTTATTCCCCCTCCCACATACACCCCCCCCCACTGTTTCTCAGATGTTCTTGTCAACTGCTGGAAATGGCCCACCTTGATTATCACTACAAAACGTTTCCTTCCTCTCCCCCACCCCCTGCTAGTAATAGCTCATCTTAAGTGATCACTCTCCTTACAGTGTGTATGATAACACCCATTGTTTCATGTTCTCTGTGTATATAAATAATCACCCCACTGTATTTTCCAATGAATGCATCCGATGAAGTGAGCTATAGCTGACGAAAGCTTATGCTCAAATAAATTTGTTAGTCTCTAAGGTGCCACAAGTACTCCTTTTCTTATTCCAGAGACACTGTTTGTGATGTTCCCTGCCACAGAGCGGGTTGATGTGTTTCCTTTAACCTTTCCCATTTTTCCTTACTCTTTTTAAATTAATTGTTGATTAAATAACTTTCATTTGCTTTAACTTGTATGTAATGGTCAGTGGGTCAGAGAAGTGCCCAGTGCAGACAGAGTACCCCAGAGTGGGGACACCCTAGCCCCTCTCCTAGGTGACCACAGCAGAATTGGGGGTTGAGCCCCCCCAGGAATCCGAGGCCCAGTCTTGTTGGGGTTATGAGGACTCTGCTGGACAGGATAGTGGAAGGGGAGTCTTCAAGGGCCGGGAGACCACTGAGTAAAGGAAGTGGGAGCGAGGACTCAGATCCTTTCGCTAGCCCACTTCACCGGGGTAGTGCAGAAGCCAGGAAAGTTCCCCACAAGAGCGGGACTGTTCCCCCGCTTACACAAACTGACACCCGCTGTGTGCTTAAACATTTTCCGAACAGCTATTCTCCAACTCATTAATATCAATACTCATGTTCAGTGGTAGCTGTAACTACAGAATTGCTGAATCTAAATTTTGTATTGAGAAGTTAAAACAGAGTAATAGTCACAAATATCTTGGCCTACACTACCACTTCTCTTGCTTTTGCCCTAGCACTGTGCAGCTCCTTTGATGGCAGGAATGATGGAACTACCAGTATCCACATGGCACAGGCATTTTTACCACCATGTCTTCTCATGCTGGGATTGGATCAATGGTGATGGAAAGAGTGAACATTCCCAGTGTAAATGCACTACTATACACAGAGAGAATGTGTTGCATATGAAAGGACCTGAGGGACCTGATTTTGGAGTTGCTGCATGCAACGAACTCTCATGCATTTTAATGGTGCCGTGGCTGTACTGCCGGACCAAGACAGGTGATAACATGAGGCTTCATTTCCAGTCCTTAGGAAGCACAATATTTCAAACACTTAAAAAAGACATCTTCAAGTGCCATCATTTTAATAGCTTTTCAAGTCAATATTTTTACTCTCCTCTTGTTTGAGAGTAAAAATATCTTAACATAAAATCCCTTCAGTCTCCCCATTTTGTCTTTCTCCATTTGTGAAAGAACACAGACAATTTTTTCCTTTGTGCATTAAAGAACATTAACATGGCTCCTTGTTTGCTTATTTTCTAGTTTGTACACCACTGCCATAGAGAAATATCGGGGAAGTGTTTGTCCATTGACTGGATGCTATGGAGCCAACAGGCAGCGCTCACAGAGTGATCTTTTTCTCTGTGTGAAATGGTGACTTAAGTTCTCTCACAAACTGGAGTCAAGCTGTCAGGAGGTCAGGGCAGAGCTGCAAGGGGCCCAAAGCTGCTGCAGAGATACAGGACATCGGTGCCAGCAATCCTCTGTCCCTAGTGGATTTCTCAGAGCGGCATGAGTCTGAAAGATCCCCGCACTGTCTTCTCCTGAGTTATAGGCCATTGAGCCCCGCCAATGTAAGGAGTCAGAAGAAGATCAGAGAAGGGAAATTGCAGTTTCCTGGCCCCTATGTGGCTATTACTCCCTAGGAGAACAAACTGGCCTTGAATAAACTTCAGGGTTTGGTTGAGGACAAGCACCCTAACTAGTTGACAGTGTCCCTTTAAATCCTTGTTCTTCTCCCGGTTATGCTTGACCCATCAATCATCCAGCTAAATAAACAAACACATATATTACAGCAAGCCTGTGCACTATGTAGAACACTGCAGACTTGCATACAAATACTCTGCAAATATTACCTGTTATCTGCTTTTTAGTTTCCACATCCTTGGTTTGTCTGAGTACACGGAGCAGGACTGGGATCCCGTTCTGCTCAGACACTTCTAGTTTGTTGTCATTGTCCTCATATACCAAGTTCCTCAAAGCTCCGCATGCCACACGCTGAACATCCTCATTCTGTGTTTTCAGAAGCTGTAGAAGCCTGGGAATGCCACCAAGTAAATAAACCTGGGGAAGGAAACCAAAGAGAGGTGTTTTCATTGTTTACATACAGGGAAAAAAATGCCTTCTCAAATATAGCTTCTCTAAGCTTTTTCATTTGCTTACGTCTAACAATGGGCTGAATGATTTGAAGCTCTGATAGTTAACAGTTACATGACTGTAACTAGAGCTGAGTGAATAACAGTTTTTAGTTCAGTGGTGGAACTGCAAAGTCTGGAAAAAAAAATTGGTTAGTTTTGAATGGAAAGTAATTTTTTTCAGGTTTTCCTATTGAAATGAAAAACCAATTTTTTTTTGTTTGGATTTAATGCCATTTCAAAATCAAATAGGTCATTTAGAAAATAAATGTCAAAACACTTTGTTTTGAAAATGTTTTTGGCTTTTTAAAATTTCCCTCCCCTTTATTTTGTATCTAGCCTAAATTATTCATCAAATGTGACCCAGATTTCTGAGTGTTTTCAGTTACCCCAAAACTGCATTTTTCAAATGTGCTATTCCCCTCCCCTGAATAAAAGAGTATGCCCAGCTCTAATTGTAAATTTTGTTATGGGACCCATTATCTTAGGGCTTCTGTATAAGTCACAGTCAAAATCCACAGCTCAGGGCGGTAACATAGTTTAAAGGGTGGGGCTGGAATTAAAGAGAGCAAAATTCTGTTCCCAGATACGCCACAGTCTTGTGCAACCTCATGTAAGTCATTTAACCTCTTTGTGCCTTAGCTTCTACATCTATAAAATGGGGATGATGATAATTCTGCACCTCACAGGGTTGTCCTTAGATTTAATGCAATAATATTTGTAAAGTGCTTTGAGCTTTGTGGATGAAAGATGCTACAGAAGTTCAAAAATTATTATTTTCCCATGCTAGCCAGCCTGCTGGAAAGGCTGCAGCTTTCCTTCTTGTCCCTTGCTGCATGAGCTGAAGGCATAAGAAATAACCCATGTTACTGACTAGGCACTTCTTATCAGTAACACACTCTACAAGACTTTAATAAAAAACACAAAAAGCCTCAGAGTACATACACCTATAAATTAAATAAATAAATCTAGACAATTCTTAAGTCACTGCAGTACCTATAGAAGAAATCTCTCTTCAATCTCTTTTTTAGAAGACCAGGTACTGAGGATCTCACTCAAAAAGAATGCAAAATAAAAAGAGCATTTTATACCACAGCAGCAGTAGGGAAATAAAATATTTTTCAGGGATTATATGCTGTGGCAACTCTCAGTATCCCAGTTAACCCAAGATGTGGTGTAAATGAGTTTTGGCTTCTTCAGGAACAAGTTTCTTATGCAGTACGTCTTGCAGTCAAGCACAATTAAGAATGGTTTAATCCAATATCCCATAATGCAATCGGGTCTTTTGGACAAACTCATTCTTGTGTAGCAAGGGTTGTACGTACAAGACTTAGAAACGGGATATAACTATTAGGGGTAGCATGGAGCCGTATGATAAAAAGAATTTAATCTAACTGGCAACTGCTGAGATCAGGAAGAAATGATATGCAACAAAGCCTCCTGTTATCTTCATGCCCTGCAAAGTACTCTGCATGCCTGCCTTTGCTTTGACTCAGCTGCCTAAAAGGTAAAGTTTCCTGCTAATACACTACTGACTTGGTTCCCTATGCTTTCAGCACTCTGATTCTCATAGAGTGAACTAGAGAAATAGCCATCTCTCATGATAAGTGGAGCACAAACACTGAGGGCCAATTTGCTTACTGCTACAAAACTGACATGTCCCTTTGACATTGCTTTCTTAGTTTTGTTGTTTTTCTTTAAACATTTTTACCTGCTTTCTTTTTCTAATTGTCAGTGACTCTAGAGCTCATGAAAGCTACTGGCCTATTTATATCCACCAAACAACAGAAGGCCATGCTCTCAGATGAAGAAGGGGCCACAGGACCTAACAGATTACAGGGAACAAAGAATAAAAATATGGAGACAGGTGCAGCTGAAAGGGTTAAAACAAGGGAATCCGAAAGGAACACCAAATAGAGAACCCCAGACAACATCCACTGCTTTAAGAAGGAATCTAAGGAGTCAATGAACACCATCCAGAGGAACTCTGTCTGGATGTGTGAATGGACCAGGGAAAGGTAAAAGGCCCCACAGTCAAGCTTCCAGACCCGGAGGCTGAACTCTTTTGTTAACCCACACAAGTACAACACAAGCAACAGCAATACAAGCTTCCTTAAGCTCTGGTCTGCTGGGCCTGTCCTTCACAACCCATTCTGAGACTCTCTGCGAAGACTGAAAATAAGGGTGCTAGTTATGCCAGTAGTTTTTAAAATGCAGACATTGGTCCAGCAAGAAGTAGATTAAGACCACCAAAGAAGTGAACAAGGTTTGGTCTCTGCTAACCTAGATTTTATTTAGGGTTTCTGATTTTTGTTTTTAACTGATAAACATTCCCACTACCAAAAAAATAATAATAATAAAAAAAATCAGTGTTTGTCTAATAAACACTGGAAATGGTAACTTGCAGCTAAGGCTTGTCAACACAGAGCAGTAATGCAGACCATAGGGGGTGTGATTTCTAAAGCTCACTAGTGTGTGCTGGTGCACACTAGGGTTCCTGAATGTGCTTTGATATAGTGCTGTTTGAATCATAACTACATTAAAAGCATAATCGGCACATTACAAAGACATTATTCTTCACAGTATATACAGGGTTCTGGTTTTTTGGGGTTTATTAATTTCATTTTTTAATTTATGAGTTTTATGTAGATGTCTAAAAACTGGGTTTTTTGAGGCTCTCTCTGGGTATAAACTGTAAAGAGTAATGTATACTTAATATTATATGTTATAATGTATATACAGTAGTATATACTGTAATGATTAATCTCTTTGTAATGTTCCCTAGTGCGCTTTAACATTATTCTGTTTCAAAGAGTACAAAGTTAAAGCACAGCAAGGAATGTTTAGTGCACATCAGCAGGGTCTATACAAGCCAATTAATGCACAACATGTTAATGTGCTTGAGAAATCACACCACTGTAGTCTGTATTAAAGCTCTGTGTAGACAAGCCCTTAGATCCAAGTAACCATTTCTGGTGTTTTTTCCAGTGTTTATTGGATAAATACTGACATTTTTTTAAAAACAGGGGCATTTTATCATGTTTATCAGTTAAAACCTAAAATCCGAAGCCCTAAGTATACATTAACATAATGCAATATGCATTATTTATTACCATATACACAAGGAGAAAGCCCAGAAACATGCTGATTTTTTCACATCTACATAAAACTCAAACTGCTAAAAATAAACCCAGAAAATGGAATGAATAAACTCAGAAAAAAAGAAGCCTAAGTGTATTTGAGCTGGGACCTAAGTAGGAAAATGCTCTGTAGCATGTAACCAACACAGTAAGCCATATAATCCCTTCAACATCTGGCATTTAATGAAACAAGTAATAATCCATCCATACATAAGATTAGTATACATAGCAACATAACATGTTCCCAGAAAAAGACTACATTAAAATGGAATTAAAGCTGAGAGTACATATCAGTAACTTAGGGTAGACTACACTACAAGGCTGTTGTAATTAGCTCAAAACCAAGGAAACCCAGGAAATTCACACTTAGAGATTACATTTAAAGAAAATCCAAACACGTTATGGTTTGGTAATGCACAGTTTAGGGTACCCAATCAACCTTAACTCTGCCCTGTACTGACACCATAAAAGGGGGAAAAGTCAAATGTGTCTTCAAAACTCATTTAATCTAAGCAGGGTCCACAAACACGAACAAGCTTTAAGCATTATTGTATTGCTCTTGCATTGTTGTCATTTCAGAGCAGAATTAAGATTTCTGCAGAAGGAGAAACTTTCAGTTATAAGAATAAAGGGGGGAAATAGTAAGTATTAATCTGGAAAAAATTCAATGTAGCTTATGAGTTTTAACTATATGAGAAGTTTGAAGGACCTGTGACAGGGCAGAGTTAAGGTGGTCCAGGAATTTCCTTGTTTATTTTTCAATTTAAAAAATTCACACATGAACCCTAAACCAGAAATTCAAAGGGAATGTTGCCCTGTAATATTTCTAGTGATTTGAAGATATAAAATATCAACCTTTTTTATATGTAGATAGTAATTTTAACTTTTATGACCAGGTTCTTTGACACACTCTTGACTGCTTTGCCCCAATCTGGAGCAGCAAATAGCAGCCAAAGCATATGGGGCTAGTTAAAATAGGTTTACAGCTGCTTTATTTAGCCAGAGCAATGCAAATCAGCCAGAGTGTACACCCTGTTTCCCCCTCCCTCTGATCCTCCAAATTCCCCTACCTCTTCCACCCCCCCTGCACCACAAACCTCCACCCATCCAATTTCTCTCTCCCTCCTGCATCTTTGTGCATTATCCTGCATGTACATACCTGCTTACTTCTGCCTCCTGCACCCCTTACATTTATAGATTCATAGATACTAAGGTCAGAAGGGACCATTATGATAATCTAGTCTGACCTCCTGCACAACGCAGGCCACAGAATCTCACCCACCCACTCCTGCATGCACTCGCATTACTTTTCCCTCTCCTCCCAGCCTACCAGTTGAGTACATCTGGTGCAAAGGACAGCTTTTGAAAAGATGTTAGGATTAACGGCAATTTTTTGCCATTATTTTCCATAACTGAAAGTTTGTCACAAAGAACTGCCCCTTTCAAAATGGCTACCACCTCCCCTTGTTCTCAATGGGACTGAGGACACAGCTGTCCTCAGGGAAAACTCCCATGGTGGCCCCCTATGCTGTGCGGAGGTAGAGACATTCAGAACCATTGAGAACAATATGAGAGAGAGAGAGAAGATCCCTTTCTTAAAATGGCCACCAGTGGAGGTCAGCAGTAATGTCAGTCCCACTGACACCAACTGGAGAAAGAAGCCATTTTGAACGAGGGAGGTTCTTCGTGGTATTCTCTGTAGGCCATTTTAACCTTTCAGCCTCTACTGCAGGAGAAACTTTCAGTTATAAAGAACAACAGGGAAAAATGATCCTTTGATCCTTATCATCCATTCATCTATCTATTCAAAATATCCCAATATTTTAACTTTATGGGATGCTTGAAGAGTCTGTGTTATTGTGTCACTGAGTTTTTTGGGGGAAATGAAAAAACAAGTTTGGTACTAGATACTCTCTTTCTTTAAAGGACCCATTTTTAATTAGTTTCAATTCCTAAACAAACTAACAGATTTACTTGTAAATTCTCAGAAAATTCATTCTGTATTAATTGCAGTAATTTTGGGGAGGATACACTGTATTTCTCTTATAATAATAAAAAGGTTGATTCTCTGCTTTAAGTGCAAAACTCAACTCAGCCTTACCTATGGAGTTACTACAGACACCTCCACAGTTACACAAGATCATAGTAAAAAATAAAGCACTCAATAGCATCCAATATATCGTGAAAACTGATCACACAAAATACTCAGTTGCTGGGTTCCAGATGTCATAAAACATGGACTAGAAGGAATGGCGTGCATACAGTCTACATTCTCCCACCCCCACTTCCAACTGTGGAACACTATATTCCTGAGACAGCTGCTGATCCAAGGATAGAAGAATTTGTTAGGGGAACATTCCACAGTTCACCATGATCAGCATTTTTACTGTATGACAAAAGTGGTTTCACAATCAACAGAGATAAAAATGCTTATATTGTAAGTTAATGCTTCTATTTAACACAGTTTTCTATGTAATTCAGCTTTTATGTAAAATAATCTAATAGGGCTCTTTAAAATAAAGAAATCTGTGTCACTTATCTGTTTGCTATTCCAATGGTTAAAAGTCTAGTAAGAGTGATTAAACAGTAATATACAAAGCAGACAAACCCAGCACATGTAATTGTCTACACAATGACTTCATAAGACAGCATGCTGAGCAGTAACAAGATCGATGTATAACTATTGTTTCTACTTTGTATGTCTTGGGAGTGTATACAAACACTTGCGTTATTTAGGAGGAAGGTGGGCTTTACCAGATTTTGTATTTTTTTCAGGCTTTCATTCCATTAAAAACAGCAAGACCACCTCCCCAAATCTAGGCTTTCCTACATTATCAAGATTTGAGATCATCCGGTATAATTCTTACTACAATCCCTTGCTGAGGGTTTGGCCTTAATAAAGATTTGTTAGACCCATCTGCTGAGCAAGTGAATCTCAATCCAACACAAACACTACTGCTAAACCCCGAAAAGGTACTGTACAAATCTAGGTCTTAACTTCGCAGCTCAGGTCCATATCACCTCAACTATAAACAGAATACAGCCATAAAAGGCTTAGATTTCAAACTTGGGTGATCAAACTTAGATGCCCACATTTGTATTTAGGCACACAAATACCTGTTTTAGTCATCCAAGTACTGGTTTAGGTATCTAAAATGGACACTTAGTTACTAAATGTAGATTTTGTCCAAGATCTTTTTTAAAAATCACGTCTAAAGTGAGGCTTTTAAGTTCATATTTAGGTGCGCCTGGGAGCTGCTGGGGGCTCAATAGTTTTGAAAATGAAGCCACTATTTAGATGCCTTAATATGAATTTAGGAGCATAACTCTGGGCACATATCTTTTAAAAAAATATTGGAATTAGTGGACCATAATTGATCATTTTCTTCTCAAATGAGGAATCACACTACTCACTTTACTATATATGTATATGTAATTTGCTATGCTAGGTTCAGCAGGTTATGTGGGGTTTTTTTTGGTTTGTTTTTTTAAATTATTATTTATATGCCCAATCCTCAGATACTGTAGTGCTAAATAATCGGGTAACTGATTTCTCAACTTAAATGAGAAAGACCCTTAGATAATTTTGCTCTTTCACATTATCCCACAGTGTATACTCCTATCCAAACACCACAGCACACTTTGATTTCCACAGGCACAATCAAAGTACACCATTTTCTTTCTACCTAGGTATTTATCAGGCTGTCATCTCCACTGTAACTGAACATATATATTAATGAAATTGTCCCTCATTTTTAAAAAACGGAGAAGGGAGAAGAGAAACAGAAAATACATATTAATTGTATGGTAAGCACAACTGCTTGCACATACTAAATAGAGGGCCAGATTTTTTCCCAGTTTAAATTGGAGCCATTCTATTGACTTCAATAATGCTGGAGTAAATTGCAGCAGCAGAGAGTCTGGCTTAGAATGTTATTTATTGTTTGCCATGATGCTTAAATTGTCATTTTCTTTCAGTGGCAGACAACACAGTATAGTAAATGCAGAGCATTCCTTGCTCTACTAGCATGAAGTTGATATGAAAACAATTACTCACTTTCCTTCTGGC
Source organism: Dermochelys coriacea (assembly GCF_009764565.3). Taxonomy (NCBI): domain Eukaryota; kingdom Metazoa; phylum Chordata; order Testudines; family Dermochelyidae; genus Dermochelys; species Dermochelys coriacea. The sequence continues at coordinate 246,047,591 of NC_050068.2, forward strand.
TTCTGCTTTCTGGAAGCACTCATGCTGTATAAAATTAACCGCAGCAAGGATCTTGGGTAACGAGGATGTCTTTTCAGTGTCCAGAGTGTTCACTGCGAGCTCCAGAGTCATCTCCCTTTCTGGACTCCTAAATATACAGCCATGGAAGTTATGGTGAATCAAGATGGCAGAATACCAGCATTCAGCCAGTGTTTTTTTACCAGGCAATTCATAACTATCAACACTCTTTAGTTATACTTAGACTATGATGCTCCTTCCAGTAACAGGAGAGTTGAGAAAGGTCATGGTATCCATAACTGCCTAACGCATGCTTTGGAAAAAATCCCAACAAATGGAGTTGTTATAACATGAAGTGGGTCAGTACATGATAAATCCTGCCAGAATTATGCAACCACAGCAGAAGTTCCCAAGTCCCCCTCCTTGTGAGGTGCAGAGCAATCTCCGCTCCCACTGACCTTAGGAGATGCATAGCACCATGAAGGATTGGGCCCCACGGGAGGCCAAATTAGAAAGAGTGTTCGTTTGTAACTGTCGGGATTCTCTGATGCTTATTTTTCTCTGCAATACCATTATGATGGCATACACTCACCATGTCCTGTCCTTTCTCAGCTGCTCTGTGCATGGAATATCTGCTGCATTGCCCTTGGGTTTTTGGGGGGGGCTTGAAAATTGCTTTTGTTTCAGACAGACAAACAAAATTATTTTCCACTCACTGAATGAAACATAAAATTGCCTCACAGGAGCATTCAAAAGTATGTTCCCATTTTCCCCCTAATTGCCAGCACCTTTGCCTGAATGATGACTACATCAGGCAAAATGTTAAAAGCTGGAAGGAGAAGTCACCAGGCCCATGTGTTGTCAATAAAATGTATCTACAGGGGATGTAAGCCAATAAAATGCATACATGTGCATGTGTAGAACTAGGACAGGTAAGGTACATCTCTCATTCCCTTTCACCCCCAGCACATTTCTCTACAATGTAACCAGAGCTGGCCAGGAAACTGAATTTCAGTTCCATGAAAATTTTTGAGTTTTCAGAAAAGAAATTCATTCTGAATTGAGACAAAAACCCAAAAATTTTCATGGAACTGAAATCCCGCCAAAATAATTTATTTTGGCAACAACAAAGCATGGTGTTCCAAAACAAAATATATTCCTGGAATCTCTGTTTGCTTATCTGGTGATCTGCAGCTGAACCGAGGACTCAGGAAGCCCTGGCTGCTCTTGACTGAAATTAACAAGAATCTCCTCAGATTTGCTTATGCCCACCACTGAATAACATGGTGAAACTGACCAGAATCTTGTCCTCAAGATAACAGTGGAAAGCCAGTTGCCATAGGACCCTGGATCAATCAGAAGGCATAAGATGTGATGAATATGGCTGCAAGAACAGCACAGAGAAGGAAAACAACCGTGACATCATAAGAATGGCCATACTGGGTCAGACCAAAGGTCCATCCAGCCCAGCATCCTGTCTTCCGACAGTGAACAATGCCAGGTGCCCCAGAGGGAGTGAATCTAAAAGATAATGATCAAGTGATCTCTCTCCTGCCATACATCTCAACCTTCTGACAAACAGAGGCTAGGGGCACCATTCATTGCCCATCCTGGCTAATAGCCATTAATGGACTTAACTTCCATGAATTTATCCAGTTCTCTTTTAAACCCTGTTATAGTCCTAGCCTTCACAACCTCCTCAGGCAAGAAGTTCCACAGGATGACTGTGCGCTGAGTGAAAAAGAACTTCCTTTTATTTGTTTTAAACCTGCTGCCCATTAATTTCATTTGGTGGCCCCTAGTTCTTATATTATGGGAACAAGTAAATAACTTTTCCTTATTCACTTTCTCCACACCACTCATGATTTTATAGACCTCTATCATATCCCCCCTTAGTCTCCTCTTTTCCAAGCTGAAAAGTCCTAGCCTCTTTAATCTCTCCTCTTATGGGACCAGTTCCAAACCCCTAATCATTTTAGTTGCCCTTTCTGAACCTTTTCTAATGCCAATATATCTTTTTTGAGATGAGGGGACCACATCTGTACGCAGTATTCAAGATGTGGGTGTATCATGGATTTATATAAGGGCAATAAGATATTCTCCGTCTTATTCTCTATCTTTTTTAATGATTCCTAACATCCCATTTGCTTTTTTGACTGCTGATGCACACTGCATGGATGTCTTCAGAGAACTATCCACGATGACTCCAAGATCTTTCTCCTGATCAGTAGTAGCTAAATTAGCCCCCCATCATATTGTATGTACACTTGGGGTTATTTTTTCCAATGTGCATTATTTTACATTTATCCACATTAAATTTATTTTGCCATTTTGTTGCCCAATCACTTAGTTTTGTGATTCATCCATATTACAAATGAAATACACTCTTATGTCCCGAGGTCTCCACTCTTTTTTCATTTATTATGAATCATGCAATCTCCTGTCTTCTCGTCTTCTCTGAATTAGTGTTTTGAACGGATCTATTTAACAGACAGGTGCCAAGGAGTGCTCTTGAAGGACATAGACATCTGCTAGGCATATCAATAATACCTTTGAAAAGGATAGGACAAAAATGAAAGCTGAAGTGAAGGAGAAACTGGAGGAGGGTGTCAAATGGAAGGGAGGAATAGAAACAGACTTATGAGCAAAAATAATATCAACATGGGTGAGCTTCTCTTGTGCACCAAACTGTGCTTGGCGCCAATTACAGCACCCTGATTCTCATGACTGGCCCTGGCACCAATGCAATTTAGTGCAGCTGCTGAGGTACTCTAAATTGCAACATTGGTGTAAGGATCTTACAATTGATCAAATCATACATAATGAACCTGAACAGCACTGAACTGATAAAACTGAATCACATTCCTTCCTCTTACTTCCCTTAATGTGAGCCAGAAAAGTACACCCTTTCCCACTCTTTTTGCTACAAAAGTAGGCTTGATAGCAGGACATGTACATCAGGAACAGCTAATCCATGGCACTGAGATCAGTCAAGAAAGACAAGGTCATGTACTACCCAAAATGAATACACACAACTCCCATTTAAGTCAGTGTAATTCTGCAAGGTGATCTAGAGCAATATGTGGTTCACTAAAAGTCTTTCTTCATGGCGGATATCTGCATTCACCTGTCATACCCCAAAACCTCCATCCTGTTGTTGTGTACTGCAGTCCTTGCACTAGTCATCATAGAGTAGCTGCGATACACCATTTTGTCTGATAATTTTAAGGTGGCACTCAGCACAAATAGAATGATGACTCCAGAAGGAACTGCTCTCTAAACAGCTGTGTAACATCAAAGGGCAGCAGCACTCCAGGAAATCTCTAAACCTTTGATATGAGAATGGTTCTGGTGTATCATTCTATTGGCATGTCCAAAAGATAGCGCTAAGTGTCTCTATGCCCTGTGCTCTGTATTCACAGTGTTAGCTAAATATTCTGTAAATGTTTTAAAATGCTTGTATTTTATATATAAAGAGTTTAATGTTTTTATATCCTCTCAGTTAATCTTTAAAGAGACCGGAGTAGGATTGAATCCTTAAGTTTTAAATAACTTCCTGCACACAGCTGTAAAATACACAGTGTGTGCTTTATTGTAAGGCTAACTGCTGAAATTTTCTAAGGCTTAATGCTTTACTCAAATCTTAGATTAAGAGATATTTGGGGAAGGGGATTGCTTACTCTGTGTGAAATCCTGCCTCCATCGAAGTCAATGACAAAACTCCAATAAACTTCCATAGAGGCAGGATTTCATCCTCTGTGCCTTACATGAGTAATGCCCTGATCCTACTCTCATTTATTTAATTAGTGCAGAATCAGACCCCAAAGAGTCAATAAAGTACTACAGAATTGGACTCATAACATTGAATTATCCATCATTTACTGGAAGAGAAAGACCTATCTGATTCTTCTTCATCTGTGGTGATTACTATTACAGAATAACATTTGCAGGGCCAAATTTTGTTTTTGGTATCACTGATGTAAACCCAGAATAAATCAATTTATGCTCACAGTTTATTGCCTTGACTTCAGTGTAGTTACACTACTCAATTTACAATGGTGTACATGAGAGCACAATGTGTCTGGTATCTCTTATATTTAATTCTACATTATGTTGTGCAGTCTGTAAAAATAGATTGACCATGTTAATATGGAATAGAATGAACTGTAAAAAATACTCTACTTAAATGTTATTCACATCTAGAGATTTTTTTTAATAAGGGGGAATTTGTAGAGTTTGTAATTACCATTTTTGTAGGTGCCTGAACATAACACACCTGCAGAACACAGGTATCTTATTATACACCAGCACCTGTAACAAATCTATTCTTAACTCACTATTTAAAGACCATTTACATGATTATAATTTATTCTTTACTTTTTGTCTAAGATCAAGTGTACTATCAAGTGATACATTTCTTTTCAGGGAGTATATCTTGACTATTTTTCTTTTCCAATCTCTAACTAATATGACCCATCATATAGGTTCTTATACTTCGAGTAGATGCCATATCCTTATGGAAATTTAAGGATTTTCATAATATGGCTGTAATTCAAAATTGCAATTTAGGGCACTTGAACATCTAAACTTGGAGCATATAGGTATTTAGATACTCAAGTGACCTATAGGCTTCCCACAATTATTTGTGCCCATAATTTGCGGTTGCAAAAATAGAGAGTACCCGCAAAAGCTAGGCTGAAAAAATTGGCTGTTAATTGGCTGTTCATTTTCAAAGAGGGCCTCAATCTGGCCACTAATTTTGCCTCTGTACTTGAACATGGTCACAATCAGTTATAGGCACAACAACAGAATACACAGTTGCAGGTGTGAACAACAATTTTGCCAACAAGCCTTATAGTCTGACATCTAAATTCTAGTATTTGTGCCCACAATTAATTGCAAACACAAATGTTATTCCAGCACAAAGCTAAAGGATTTTGTTTTGTTTTTAAATTGTGGCCCTTGAAGTGTTGTTACCTGTGGGAGATACAAGTCAAGTTGTTCGCTAACTGGATTTTGGCATTTACTTTTGGGTACTGCCTTGAAAACTCATCCTCATGTTGTCTAATTGTGAATCGTTTCTATATTTTGTTCTATGCTGCTCCTCTAATTTTATAAAAAAACCTTCTCTATAAAAATATACTGGTGTCTAGGTAAAGCACTCCTCTTTCCCTTGAATGAGTTTAGTTTGAAACAAGTCCAGAGCTAGGTCATGATTCTGGAAAGCACTTAAGCACATGTTTAACTTTAAATACATACTTAAGTCAGTGGGACTTAGGCATGTGTGTAAGTGCTTTCATGAATCAAGGCCTTAAGGGAGAAACAAATCCACTTAAATTACCATTTAACAGTTAATAGTAGCCTATACAGGAAAATATAATATGAGGGCCTGATGCATTCTGCCTGTGGAATCCAAGATGTGGGCTTATGCAGTAGAAATTTCCTCTGGTGTTGGGAGCAAATGGTATAAACATGCCCCCAGTCTGTACACTGCTGGGGGACCTGGAGTCAACTGACACTACTCACATAGTGAATAGAGTCAGCCTGAGAGAGCATGGGACCAGGGTACCCAGGAGATGCTCTGATTTACTGTATCTTCTGGGAAGTCTCAGACAGTGGCTGCTTCCCCCAGCAGGGCCTTTGAAGGAGGGCAGCAATGGGACTTGTGTCTGCCTTATCTCCGGGATAAATGTCTCTGCTCTAGCAGCTTGACCAAGGGTGAATCAAATCCAGCATTTAACACAACTGAAAGTCATACAATGGAGAAGTGAACTGGCATGGATAAAATAAGAACTGGCCTAAATCTTGAGCTAAAACTTGAACCAACTCCTTCCTCTGCACCTCCCCCAAAAAACACTTGTTCTGAGTTTTTTGTTTTTTAAAAAAGTGTGGCTAGTTTTTATTCTGATTCTTTCATTTTCCTGTGTTTCTGTACTTCCTGGTTCTGACTAGGACCAGAAGTGCCATAACACCTCAAGGCAGACCATTCGCAGAACTGGCCAACTGGACACAGGAAGTAAGGAATACTCATGAGAGAGGCTCTTCCCGAGAGTTTTTTAGGACAATTTCGCTGACCAACCAGGGTTCAGATATTTCTTTTCAAGTACAAATAAAGTCTGAATTTTTGCATGCATATCCCAACTGAAATGAACAGTCAAACCTTTTAAGGTTCAGCCAGTCACTTCCTCAGACCTAGTCAGAGGATACATACGAAATTCAGTTGTCAGCACTGCCTGCTCCATAGCCTCAGTCATCTTAATCCCTTAACCTTGCCTGCTTTAAAAGAGCAACAGAATCATATCAGGAATTCAGTATTTTTGTTTAAACAGGCTGTATTTTGACTGGAATCATTTTACTGTATGATAACTTGTCCTGACCTGGCAACACACGGAACAATGCTCTACTCTGATACTGCAAACCTTAATGATCTGTACACTTAATTTCTCGGTAAACAAATGATGCTGTAGCTATCTGATCAGAAATGTTCAAGCTCCATAGCAAAACTCCATCAAATAGAATAGCAAACATAAAAAAAAAAATACAAAAGCAAATAAAGCTTTGGAAAAAAAGGAATTTGAAGGACACACACTTGTGGGGAAAAAAAGGAAATTCTCTAATTACACTAAAAGAAAAGGAGTTCTTGTGGCACCTTAGAGACTAACAAATTTATTTGAGCATAAGCTTTCGTGAGCTACAGCTCACTTAGCTCACGAAAGCTTATGCTCAAATAAATTTGTTAGTCTCTAAGGTGCCACAAGAACTCCTTTTCTTTTTGTGAATACAGACTAACACGGCTGCTACTCTGAAACCTCTAATTACACTGTTGGTGCTAGCAGAACAATTAACATTTAAATTACATGTACAATAAAACATGAAATATAGTAAACTGTGTAATATTCTTCTGGTTATTAAACCGTTCAATCTATATAAGAACAGTCAAATGAACCAGAGCTGAAATGATCTGATCTACCCAACAGCACAAGGCCTGTCAATATGTTATTGCAAGTTAGACGGTAAATTATTCAAGGCAAATAACATGTCTCCCTATATGTTTGACTAGTGCCTAGCACAATGGGACCCCAGTCATGAGGCTTTTGACACTACAGTATATATAGTTAACAATAATCGTAATAATAATAATTTTCCCTTCTTCCATCCATTCATCCAAAATAAGAGTCCAAAAAGAAATCATAAAATGACTCTTCCACACTGAAATATTTTAGATTGAGTCACTGGCCAGAAATGCATCTATTCTTGTGAACTGATGGACTGGGATCATTTCTTTTTTTTACTAGGAAACACGTGGGGTACAAAATCCATATGAAATCGTCCAGGTATTTGTGAACTGGAGAAAATTTAGAGTCGGACTTACCCTAGCTGAGGTCCACTGGAGACTGCTTTCCCAGTGTGTGAGAGAACATTTTCTGCTTCTGCTGCTGCCGCCACCACAGCTGCAGTCATTGTCATCCTCTTCCCACCTGTTTCAGCAGTAGCACTGGTCCCTGCAGCTGGCTGGGGAGTTTCCCTCATGGACTGTGTGCTTCTGAAGGTACTTTGTTGCCAGCTGGACTTCAGAGACTGCCTGTTCTGAAATCCAGGCTGGGAAGCAACGGGTGATCTGACTTGTCCCACAGCATTACCTGTAGTCAGGTAGTTCTCTTTCTCCAAGAGGTTCGTCATACTGCGACTGAATCCAGCTTGTGGGTATATAGATACACTTGGGCTGGTGCAGGTACTGTCAAAGACTGTGTCATTAAAAGGTCCTCTATGGAACTGGGTTTGATAAATGTGCTCTCTGATTGCAGAATCATGATTACCATGACCAACAATCTCAGAGCGAGCATATCTTGGTGGGACAATAACATTGGATCTCCTGCTATCACCATGCCTTGGAGTGAATCCAACTTGGTTTCCCCTGTTGTAGCGGAAATCATTGTATACATATGCCAGCTTCTCAGGATCTTTCTGAGGAGAAACTTCTAATCTCTTCAGAGGCTGCCTTTGGTACCTTTCTTCCATGGTCTTGTATGAATCATATTGTGTGGCTGTATTCCCCCAGCCATTTCTATAAGTGATTGGTAAGCTCACCTGTACAAAAGAACCAAAAAAAGGACAAAAGTCACCAGAAGAACAGAGCTTTTTTGGTTTTCTTAACGATTATTTTATAATTTGGGTGGATAAAATGTTTTGCCAGTTATTAGTAGAATAGTACAATAAAACGTGAACTTCAATCAAACATGCAGATGACAATGGGTTTTATTGCACTTCTTCATTAACCCCCACTGAAACAAGGAGGGAGTGCATTCTAGTGCTTAGGAGCCTTGAGCCAGGAGTCAAGACTCCTGCATTCTAATCCCTGCTCTGCCACCATCTTGAAGTGTTATCCTGGGCAAGTCACTAAATTGAGAGATATTCAAAAGGGCCTCTACATTCTGGGTCATCTCCATTTTTAGGTGTTCAATTTGACACGCCCAGAGCTTGATTTTCAAAGATACTGAACACCAACATCTTCAGCTGAAGTTAAACCTTCAGACAGATGAAAGAGGCTATGTCAGTAAAGAGCATCAACAATGATATTCTAGTCAGGTTTGTACATGCAGTCAGCTTATCTGACCTTGCACTGAAGCAGTGATGAACAGCTTTTCTGGCACCAACGGTCATATTGGCAACTTCTCATAATCCCTAAACCACACCTTATTTACATACACATGCATTAAAAAGTTACTGTGAATTATGAATTTAGAGTGGAGGCCATAGCATCTAGGGGCCAGACTGTAAACTCCTTACTCTTACTGGTGAGGAGCTCCCCACACGGATAGTCTCAAAAATGGGAATGCACACCAGTGGAAGGAAGGGGTGCAGAATCTAGCTGTAGGATTGGGTCAGACTCCTGGGGTTGGTTGCATTTGTTATTGAAGAGAGATACATTTTTAAGGGCAATGGAAGGAACTGCAAGGAGGAAAAGGATGCTTCATTTCAGGAGTCACAGTCCCACACTGTGGTACAGGAAAGCTGCAAGCCATTGTCCCATGCCATCCACTCTCCTTGGTTCTTCCATTTCTACCATCAAAACCATGATATCTCCCTGAGGTTCCTGTGCTACCTCCAGTTCCTTCCCTCAGTGCTCCCTTCTTTCTAGAGATGACACTATTCATTCTGTAATGTGGAGTGGGTGACATGCTGCCCGCAGCTCCCATTGGCCAGGAACGGCGAACCGTGGCCACTGGGAGCTGTGGGGGCTGTGCAAATGTAAACAAACTGTCTGGTGGCCCGCCAACGGATTGCCCATATGCTGCAGCTTGCCCACCACTGGTTTAAAGAGGTGTGAACATTTAACATGATAGAAAAAAATTGAGCCACTGTTTGTGGCAGCAAACAAAGTCATAAATTTGCAATTCCACATATTTTCAATTATTTCCTACATTTTCCTCACCTGGAGAGAGGGATAATATGTGACTCCATGTGCAAGTCTTGAAACAAAATAATTATCAACTGTGTCCAGGTTATAAACATGTTCTGGAACACTGGTGGCCCGATGGAGACCTCCTGTAATTGAAACAAGACTAACATAAGTATAATCTTATTTTATAACAAATTATTTAATAACAAAAGGACAATATATGTCCAGCCTAAAACCTCGTGGAGCCAAGAAACCCAGCAGGTCTCAATATAATCACACCCCAGCTAGTCAGAGTCCATTAGTGGTCATGATCTTCTCATGTTGCTCTGTTTTTTCACCTCATGAATCTCTGTTCCTCACTCTGTCTCAGAGTGGATGAAAGTGTCCCGTACAGGTACCCTTCGGAGTTCTGGGTTCCTGCTTTCTTCCTTCTCCTATTTCATATTCAAACATTCATGAAACACAGAAGCACTTAGATTTGTACCACATTGTATCAGCCCTTCTCAGAATCACAGGTGCTCGAGATGGACTGAATGATCTGGATGACTCTTATCTCCCTGCCAATGGAGGAGTGATCCCTACATTTTCCTAGTATTCTAGGAAATCTTAATATTTTATACTTTACATTTGTCCAGGCTGGATCAGTTGCACAATTTCTCATAGTTTAAGAAAAACAAAAAGCCTTTATTGTTTAGGAAGAAATAGCAAAAAATTTAGGAAGAAAAAATATGAATGGAAGCCTTCAGCAAATGTTCCTTCTACCTAATGCCTCTCTCTACTACAATGATTTTAAAAGGGAATGATTTTCTTTGTTTTTAAATGCGAGATTGAGTATGATCCAACTTCTACTGAAACACCTACTCAAACTAAAAGAGAGAAAGTCAGCTAAATGCAAGGGAGAAAAATTCCATTAAGACCTTGTCAAGGTTCCTTCCCCACTCTAAACTCTAGGGTACAGATGTGGGGACCTGCATGAAGAACCCCCTAAGCTTATTTTTACCAGCTTAGGTTAAAACTTCCCCAAGTTACAAACTATTTTACTTTTGTCCCTGGACCTTATAGCTGCCACCACCAAGCGTCTAACAAATATAACAGGGAAAGAGCCCACTTGGAAACGTCTTTCCCTCAAAATCCCCCCAAGCCATACACCCCCTTTTCTGGGGAAGGCTAGATAAAAAATCGTCACCAATTTGCATAGGTGAACACAGACCCAAACCCTTGGATCTTAAGAACAATGAAAAATCAATCAGGTTCTTAAAAGAAGAATTTTAATTAAAGAAAAAGTAAAAGAATCATCTCTGTAAAATCAGAATGGTAAATACCTTACAGGGTAATCAGATTCAAAACATAGAGAATCCGTCTAGGCAAAACCTTAAGGTACAAAAAGACACAAAAACAGGAATATACATTCAATTCAGCACAACTTATTTTATCAGCCATTTAAACAAAACAGAATCTAAAGCATATCTAACTAGATTGCTTATTAACCCTTTACAGGAGTTCTGACCTGTATTCCTGCTCTGGTCCCGGCAAAAGACAACACAGACAGAGAGAACCCTTTGTTCCCCCCTCACCCCCAGCTTTGAAAATATCTTGTCTCCTCATTGGTCATTTTGGTCAGGTGCCAGCAAGGTTGTCTTAGCTTCTTAACCCTTTACAGGTGAAAGCGTTTTTCCTCTGGCCAGGAGGGATTTAAGGGTGTTTACCCTTCCCTTTATATTTATGACAAACCTATACAAATGAAGAAACATAAGGGAGACATAAAAGGGAACCTAATCCATAACTGGCCTACACCCAAAACTGTTCTCAAAAACCTCAGAAGATTTATAGGTCTATTTCTCATAAAATTGAATGTGACTGCTTCAGTGAAAGTAATTATATAGTCAGGGCCCTTTTTGATAAGCTATGGTGCCAGATTCACCCATCAATAAAATTGTTAATTACGTAAAGGAGTGTGGACGTTTGTCAATCACTAAAGGAATGGAAATGCCAGATACAGAGTTAAGTAGCCAGTAAACACACATCAAAGAAATCCAGATTGGTGAAAAGGAGAAACAGAAACGATACAACCGCATTTGCTCCAACCGCTCATACAGAGACAAACACCTACAAGATCTCTATCAAGCATTCTTACAACTACAATACCCACCTGCTGAAGTGAAGAAACAGATTGACAGAGCCAGAAGAGTACCCAGAAGTCACCTACTACAGGACAGGCCCAACAAAGAAAATAACAGAACGCCATTAGCCATCACCTTCAGTCCCCAACTAAAACCTCTCCAACGCATCATCAAGGATCTACAACCTATCCTCAAGAACGACCCATCACTCTCACAGATCTTGGGAGACAGGTCAGTCCTTGCTTACAGACAGCCCCCCAACCTGAAGCAAATACTCACCAGCAACCACCCACTACACAACAGAACCACTAACCCAGGAACCTATCCTTGCAACAAAGACCGTTGCCAACTCTGTCCACATATCTATTCAGGGGACACCATCATAGGGCCTAATCACATCAGCCACACTATCAGAGGCTCATTCACCTGCGCATCTACCAATGTGATATATGCCATCATGTGCCAGCAATGCCCCTCTGCCATGTACATTGGTCAAACTGGACAGTCTCTACGTAAAAGAATAAATGGACACAAATCAGATGTCAAGAATTAGAACATTCAAAAACCAGTTGGAGAACACTTCAATCTCTCTGGTCACTCGATTACAGACCTAAGAGTGGCTATCCTTCAACAAAAAAACTTCAAAAACAGACTCCAACGAGAGACTGCTGAATTGGAATTAATTTGCAAACTGGATACAATTAACTTAGGCTTGAATAGAGACTGGGAGTGGATGGGTCATTACACAAAGTAAAACTATTTCCCCATGTTTATTCCACCCTCCACCATTCCTCTGACGTTCTTGTCAACTGCTGGAAATCGCCCACCTTGATTATCAGTACAAAAGGTCCCCCACCCGCTCTCCTGCTGGTAATATCTCACCTTAAGTGATCACTCTCCTTACAGTGTGTATGGTAACACCCATTGTTTCATGGTCTTTATGTATATAAATCTCCCCACTGTCTTTTCCACTGAATGCATCTGATGAAGTGAGCTGTAGCTCATGAAAGCTTATGCTCAAATAAATTTGTTAGTCTCTAAGGTGCCACAAGTACTTCTTTTCTTTTTTTGAGAAATATAATGGGTTCTAATTTCTTGAAGAGCACATGAAATCGCCACTACTGTTAAATTACACATGTGAACTAAAGGGAGGAATTCCAGACCCATTATTACATAACATTTTTGATACTGCTATCTCTCTCTGTGATTATAAACTCTCTGCCACTTGGTCTCACTGCAAAACAGAATCTGTTATTTATTTAGACAATCAAAATTTTCATTTGACTGCTTTAGTGCTCAATTTTATTTCTTTCTGACCAAACTTTTAACTTAGAAAGTGACAGCACCTGGTTCAACAGTAGCTGAAACTAATGCCACTTAGTATCTTATATTTAATAATAATATAATAATTTGACAATGGAGATTGTTTATTGGTATTTTTCACTGACTCGGTGTTTTTATTTTAAAATAGAACTGAAACAGCACTTAATTTTAATCGTATAGCAACTGGAGTAATTCTCATTTGAAGACTAACTATAAATTTTTTCAAGGAATAAAAATGCACATATTTCAAGATGGATTTGCACTTCTAACAAACAAACAAAAAAGAAGCAGAAAGAAACACCCACAACAACAAAATGCTTTCAGGCTTCTTTATGCATTATGAAACAGCAAAAAAGGGCACAAACCCAATCTGTTTCTCTTTGTAGGTCACAGTTAAGGCTGAGCTGAAACAATTAGTCTGATACCTTTTATAGAAAATACACTGTTTGATGCTATACTCCTTGCACACCCCAAACTTCAAGTTCAGACAATGGAAATTATTAGGGCACAGGGACAATAGGATTGGGCCCTTAGTGCAGTATGTACCACTGATTCCTCTTGACATATGTAGAAACAAGTGCTTATGTGCTTGCCTAACTTTAAGTGTGTGAAAGCTGGCTACATTGTCGGGCTCAATGGGTAGTGATCAACGGCTCGATGTCTAGTTGGCAGCCGGTATCAAGCAGAGTGCCCCAGGGGTACATCCTGGGGCCAGTTTTGTTCAACATCTTTATTAATGATCTAAGATGGGGGGAGAGGTAGATAGGCCGAAGGGTAGGGATAGGGTCCAGATTGACCTAGACAAATTGGAGGATTGGGCCAAAAGAAATCTGATGAGGTTCAACAAGGACAAGTGCAGACTCCTGCACTTAGGACAGAAGAATCCCATGCATTGCTACAGGCTGGGGACCGACCAGCTAAGCAGAAGTTCTGTAAAAAAGGACCTGGGGATTACAGTGGATGAGAAGCTGGATATGAGTTTACAATGTGCCCTTGTTGCCAAAAAGACTAACGGCATATTGGGCTGCATTAGTAGCATTGCCAACAGATCAAGGGAAGTGATTATTCCCCTCCATTCGGCTCTGGTGAGGCCACATCTGGAGTACTGCGTCCAGTTTTGGGCCCCCCACTACAAAAAAGGACGTGGACAAATTGGAGAGAGTCCAGCGAAGGGCAACGAAAATAATCAGGGGGCTGGGGCACATAACTTACGAGGAGAGGCTGAGGCAACTGGGCTTGTTTAGTCTGCAGAAGAGTCGGGGGGGTATTTGATAGCAGCCTTCAACTACCTGAAGAGGGGTTCCAAAGAGGATGGAGCTTGGCTGTTCTCAGTAGTGGCAGATGACAGAACAAGGAGCAATGGTCTCAAGTTGCAGTGGGGGAGGTCTAGGTTGGATATTAGAAAACACTATTTCACTAGGAGCGTAGCGAAGCACTGGAATGGGTTACCTAGGGAGGTGGTGGAATCTCCATCCTTAGAGGTTTTTAAGGCCCAGCTTGACAAAGCCCTGGCTGGGATGATTTAGTTGGTGTTGATCCTACTTTGAGCAGGGTATTGAACTAGATGACCTCCTGAGGTCTCTTCCAACCCTAATCTTCTATGATTCTATGAATGACTATTATGCGTATGCTTATGTGTATGCTTAAGTGGCCTGCTGAACTGGGTCTGCAATGCTTACTAATAGGGCATTTATATCAGAGGGGATTGGGCATTCTCCTTTTGAAGTGCATGAGAGTTTTCCCATTGACTTTAAGGGTGCAGGATTAGGCATTTGGTGCATATTTAGCTAGTGGTGTTAAAGCAAAGTTTGAAAGGCTTTATAATTCAGGAAGATGGGTGTTTTTTTCCATCTAAAATAGTAGCAAATCTCTGTGGAGGGGGCTTGCCCAAGTATAAAAATTAATATGAAGCAAATCCAGTTTTCTTGGGTCTTTCTGTGTTTTGAGTTGGAAATAACCCAAAGAAGTATGATAAATTGAGCAGAGGTACATATAAGCAAGAACAACGATGGTTAAAGTCCTTAGTGGCATAACTAGTGCACATATCACAGGCATTTTATATATAGGCTTCTTGTTTCTGAAGCCTATTTTAAAAAAAAATATTGGCATTTCAAAAATGCAAAATGTCTGAAATACTTGAATTTTAGATAAACAAAGCAAATACCCTCCCCCCACCCCCCAAATATCCCAAATCCATTAGAATTGCAAACAGAGGAATTAGAGAAAGTAGTAGGTATGGAGCTCTCTTTCAGAGTGTTTTGGGTGTGTTGATATTTGCATTGTCCTAACCCACCCTCATTTGTCAGCTTCAGTTTAAAGAAGCATTTTTCAAAGTCTCAACTCTATTGTCAGCCATAAAATAAAGTAAAATAAAAATGCATTTCAACAGAACAAATGGCAATTGTTAAAATCTTTGGAAGCTTCTTTTATACTCAAGCTCAGAATTTACGTATAAATGTAAATGTAAAATGTAAATGTAAAATGTTCTGTCTAGAGCTACTGAGCAGTTGATTGTGAAATCAAGGGTACGTGATTTTGATGGATGTCTTGCAAAGTTTTTTTAACGAAGGTACAGTTGTGACTGCATCCGATTAATTTTTAGTGAATTTTTTTAAGCTGGAAGCCACCAATAGCACTAGATCAGATTTTTTTTTTTTTTTTTTTTGCTGGGGACAAGACAGCTGGATGAATTATATTTATCCATAAGGGGTACTTTCTCTCATATTTTTATGAAAACAAAAAGATGATAGCTTCAGTACCTAAAACTCAGCTTAAGACTCTTCACATCAATGGAGCATCAGACTATAATAAAGAGTGAGTCAATATTTCTCATCTTTTTACTTAAAAAACAGGATGAAAGCTTTCATGATTGATCCTTACATCCCCAGCTTTGGGATGCCTCTGTTTTAAAATAAAATCATATTTCCAACACCAATTAATACGAATATAAGGCCATATTATAAGAAAAGCTGAAGGCACCCAGCTCTCAGCGCGTTAGAGGATCAGGTTCTTAGGCCCTGGATCCATGTGGTGTGCAAAGAGTGTGGCTGCATGAATCCAACCCATAGGTCAGAGACTCCTAAAGGCAGGGATTGATACCCTTTTATTTAACTATAAAGCACTATGCACACCAATGCATAGTATAAATAATAATCTTCTATGGCAGGGATCGGCAACCTTTGGCATATGGTCCATCAGGGAAATCCGCTGGCAGGCTGGGGCGATTTGTTTACCTGCAGCATCTGCAGGTTCGTCCGATGGCAGCTCCCACTGGCCGCGGTTTGCCATTCCAGGCCAATGGGGGCTGCAGGAAGCAGTGCAGGCCAAGGGATGTACTGGCTGCTGCTTCTTGCAGCCCCCATTGGCCTGGAATGGCGAACCATAGCCAGTGGGACCTGAGATCGGCCAAACCTGTGGACACTTCAGGTAAACAAACCGTCCCATCCTGCCATTGGATTTCCCTGACAGGCTGTGGGCCAAAGACTGCCAATCCCTGTTCTATGGTATTATCGTTTCTATGTCTCCTAATCACTCCTTTCCCACATGTATTTTATTATGCTGCTCCTTTGTTTACTTTTTGTTTGCAGCCTGAAGGCAGGCAAGGCATTATTTATTCTCTTTAGCAAATGGGGACAGTTAGAAAAAATAGTTATTGAGAGGAGTAAAACAAACACACTGGAACGGTTACAGGATGGCAGGGTGGAGGAGGAAGAGACAGGGGAGGGACAGCTCAGTGGTTTGAGCATTGGCTTGCTAAACCCAGGGTTGTGAGTTCAATCTTTGAGGGGGGCCATTTGGGGCAAAAATTGGGGATTGGCCCTGCTTTAAGCAGGGGGTTGAACTAGATGACCTCCTGAGGTCCCTTCCAACCCTGATATTCTATGATTTCACAGGTGATAAACCAGAAATAACTCAGCTGAAGTCAATGGAGTTACACTACTGTGAAAATACCGTAGCAAGAGAGGAAAATCAGGGCTAATTTATTTCATCAGAAAGAAGAGATCACAGGTTTCAGAGTAGCAGCCGTGTTAGTCTGTATTCGCAAAAAGAAAAGGAGTACTTGTGGCACCTTAGAGACTAACAAATTTATTAGAGCATAAGCTTTATGCATCCGATGAAGTGAGCTGTAGCTCACGAAAGCTTATGCTCTAATAAATTTGTTAGTCTCTAAGGTGCCACAAGTACTCCTTTTCTTTTTGAGAAAGAAGAGAGAGAGCATTAAAGAAAAAAGAAGAGACACAACTATGATCTTATGGTAAATATTGTAAAAGGCATGAAAGGCCCATTAGATCACCCCAAGGCCATTTCCCCGAGGACCACTGCAGTTTACAAACACTAAGATAGAGAACATAACCGATACTAAGCTTAATCAAAAGGCCCATGATCTTCAAAAGCACTGATAGAGCATACATCCCCTTGACTTTCAAATCAGCATTGTGCTCCTAAATCCTTTAGGTACTCCTGGTTACATTTATATAGCGACAATTTCAACTGGAGACATGACACACAGTTGAAAGAAGCTAGAAAAACGGAGAACCTCACAGCTGGTCTTATCATCAGCCCATAAGGGGGAAGACAGGCAGAATGGTTTGAACCGGGGAGGGGGAAAGAGATTTGTAAGGGAAACATTTGACTCCTGGAGGTGACTGATTCAAACTTTTCTGTAGGCAAGATGGGAATACAGAGAGCCATGGAATATCAGTGTCATCTTCAGGAGGAGCCTTCCTACAGGATAAGGCTGCCTTGTGAGAGAACTGTAAAGAAGAAAGCAAAATGTACCAGAGCCTATTGGTATTAATCTTGGTAAGGGTAAGAGGAAGGATCAAAAGAACAAGGAGAATGAGGAAGAAAAGAAAGGGGTGGGGGAGAAGTGGTGAGGAAAGCAAAAAGAATGAGAAGGGAGAAAGGGAGTTGGGAGAAGAAGAGGAAAGAGTGGAGAGAAGGGGAGAGTCGGGGGAGGGGGGCGGGATCGGGCCCTGCTTGGGGCACTCACCAT
Organism: Dermochelys coriacea; assembly: GCF_009764565.3. Taxonomy (NCBI): domain Eukaryota; kingdom Metazoa; phylum Chordata; order Testudines; family Dermochelyidae; genus Dermochelys; species Dermochelys coriacea. Next base: position 246,065,427 of record NC_050068.2, read on the forward strand.
TTGACAGGGAGCCTCTGCTTTTCCTGGCCAGCGTTTGCTGGACCTGCTGCTGGATGCGGAGACTTTTCTCCTCCCGGGCGCGGTTGCCCACGAACTTCAGCTTGGCCTCGGAGGGCAAAGCCAGGGTGGAACTGTCCAGCTCCGGCAGGGTCTGCTGGCCCAGGACGGTGCGGATGTAGCTGTGCTCGGCGGCGGAGGAGCCCGGGGTGCCCATGGTCCGGCTGGGGGAAGAAGCTCCAGCGGAGGCGGCGGTGGAGCCTGCTCCCTACGGTCCCCGGCTGAGCAGCCGCCACCGCCCAACTCCAGCGCCCAGGGCAGGAGGGACGGGACGGGGCAGCCCGTGGCTCTGCCACGCCCTCCCTTCGGCGCAGGTAGCAGCAGCGGGCTGCCAGCAGCCGGCCGCCGCGCTCCCTGCTCCTCCCCCTGCCTGGCGATGGCAGCAGGGAGGAGCGCCCCCGCCCCCTCGGCCCGGGGGCAGGGCGGCTGGACTTCCCGGGCGCGGCCCCCTCCGAGCCCACGCGCCCAGCCGGCCTCGCCCCGCGTTTGCTCCCCGGCAGCTCGGCGGGGCGGGAAGCGCGCGGGCGTGTGGCTCCGTGACCGCTTTGCTGCAGCGCCCGCCGGGGCAGGACACCAGGCGGGGCGGGCTGAGCCTCTGGCGGGGAGGCCGCGGGCGCGTTGTAACAAGCGCCGTGTAGCGGGGGAGGGGAAAGAGCAACTTCGCCATGAGTTTTGGTCAGGGCAGAAGGGAGAATCGCCCCCGCCCCCACCGCCAGACAAAGCGTGTGGGTCGCGAGGGTGGCCAAGTTTCAGAGGAGCCGCCGTGTTAGTCTGTAGCCGCAAAAAGGAAAGGAGGACGTGCGGCACCTTAGAGACGAACCCATTTATTAGAGCATAAGCGTTCCTGAGCTACCGCTCACTTCATCGGATGCATTCGGTGGGAAAAAAACCCCCAAATGCATCCGATGAAGTGAGCGGTAGCTCAGGAACGCTTATGCTCTAATAGATTGGTTAGTCTCTAGGGTGGCCAACTTTCCGACCGCTGCCCCAGTTCTCCCCATCTCCCCTCCCCTGTCGCTTGCTCTCCCCCACCCTCGCTCATTTTCCCCGGGGCTGGGCAGGGGGTTGGGGTGCAGGGCAGATGAGGACTCCAGTTGGGGAAGAGGGTTGGGGTGCAGGAGGGGGTTTGGGCTCTAGGGTGGGGGTGCAGGCTCTGGCATGGGGCCAGAAATGAGAGTTCAGGGTGCAGGTGGCTCTGGGCTGAGGCAGGAGGTTGGGATGCAAGAGGGGGTTCAGGCTCTGGGAGGTAGTTTGGGTGCAGGATGGGGAACAGGAATACAGGGCTGGGGTACAAGAAGGAGTGCAGGCTCCAGGACACGGCTTAGGGCTGAGGCTGGAGGTTGCGGGAGGTCATTTGGGCTGCAGGCTCTGGGTGGCGCTTATCTCAGGCGGCTCTTGGAAGCGGCCAGCATTTCTCTTTGGCTCCTAGGCAGAGGCATGGCCAAGTGGCTCTGTGCACTGCCCCAGTCCGCAGGCGTTGCCCCCGTAGTTCCCATTGGCCGCAGTTCTCAGTCAATGGGAGCTGTGGAACCGGCCCTTGGGACAGGGACAGCACGCAGAGCCCCAGTGGCCGCTCCGATGCTTTGGGGGACACATGGACATGCCAGCCACTTCCAGGAGCCACGTGGAGCCAGGGCAGGCAGGGAGCCTGCCTTAGCCCTGCTGCGCTGCCGACCGGACTTTTAACGAAATGGGTCTGTAGCCATCAGGGTCCCATTTCAACCAGGCATTTCAGTCAAAAACTGGATGCCTGGCAACCCTATAGACTGCAGACTAGCTCTTCTGACCCAGTAGCACCAAGTGTGCCCCCACATGAGCAATACACTAATTATGCCCAATAACAGGTCTTCATCAAAGTTTGTAGTGTAGACAGGGCCTAGAACAACAGATTGAATTACAGATGTAGAAGTTTTGACATATACTGCCACCCGTGTGGCTGGGCTGCACCAATTTAACTAATCTGGTTTTAACTCACACCTGTTGTTATTTTGGTAAAAGTCTGGCCTACTCTACATTTTAGAAAGTTATACCAGCATAGCTATGTCTGTTAGGAATGTGAAAAAAAAAATCGTACTCCCAATTGACATAGCTATGCTATCAAAAGGCCAGGTATAGACACAGCTTGTACCAGCAAAAAAGACCTTTTTCCAGTGTAGTGCGTGGACACATATTTTAGAATAAAAGTGTTCTAGTTTGATTTCAACATAAAACCACATCTAGTAATACAGATCTACACAGTCATATACCTTAGTGCAGAGGGTTGGACTTGATGACCTCCAGAGGTCCCTTCTAGACCTACATTTCTATGATTCTATGCTCACTCACACATTCAGACAACCAGCCATAAAGGCACATTTGCAAATGCAGACACTGATAGGCGTGCCCTTGCCCACTCATAAACACACCCAAACAACCAGCCATAAAGGCACACAAAAGATAGGCACACAAGCACACATTTACAGAGACAGCCCCCTCCCCCAGCCATACACATGAACACAAAATTTTACTTATGATCAGCAGCAGGCACAATGTGCTGGGCACTATCCAAACAGGAACGAATGTATAATCCACATGGGCAAGGGGCACACAGTCCAGAGTACATCTAGATATGCCCAGACATAAATACAGGACTTGTACATCTTTTCTCCCTTGTTAACTGTGGTCCTGATCCTGCCAACACTTAGGGATACAGGGCAGTAAAGTTCTGCACTAGCCTAAGTGTTGGCAACATCAGGTCCCTGTGTGGGGGTGGTTGTGTTCCTACCATGTTAGGAGGTATTTATTATTTTAGTTCTTTCTTATGACACAGAGGTCTTAGAGTGTGGGTACTTAAAATGATAAATTATTATTATAAATAATGACAATATGTACTACACTAAAAGTTATGTTAAAGCTATAACCATTTCCTTATGGTGAATATGGGACACCTGATAAAATTACTCATATTCAAGCGAGTTCAATGGCAATCAGTCAGAACTCTGCAGAACAAACATTAACATTAATTCATTGACTGAACCCCTGTTAAAAAGAAATATTGCGTAGTTGGATTCTTTTTATTTACCTTCTTATCTTTAAGGCTGTAGGGTTCACACAAGGAGGGGTGACACACGTACCCTTACCCAACCCCTCCCACAGAGGGAGAGGTGACACACACACACACACACACTCCCGTATACCTCTCTCACACAGGGAGGGTGGCTGACTGACCCAACCCTCCCTGCCCGGTGCTCTCCACCCTCCAGGCCTGGTTAGGGCCCCAGGATGGACCTGCCTCTCCTGGTACCTGGCACCATGTCTTCCAGAGGCAATACATTGGGGGGGCGGGACGCAGGTTCACATGCCCTCCTCCCCCTGCACGCTGGAGTCCTGAATCCACCCCCTAAAAGGAAAAGCCCTGAGGGGCCCCCCCTCCCGACTGGAGAAGCCCCAGCCTGCCCGCCCCAGCCGGCCTCCCCGACCCACCGCTGGGCCGGGCCGAGCCAAGCTGCTGGCTCCCCCGAGCACTGGGATGGCCCCAGTGGCAGGCCGAACCACTGGCTCTTCCCCCACCAAAGTCGAGTCAGGCCAAGAGCCACGGGCAGCCTCCCTGAGCACCAGCTCCTCCTGTCCCTGAAGGCCCTCTCCCCCAGCTGATCCGTGAGCAGTGTGGAGCTTCGTGGGTGGGTGGTGGAGTGGAGAAGGCGGTGGGGGTCTCGGAGAAGTGGGGGGCACCATGGCCCAGTTGTCTGGTGGCTGGTCAGCAGCTGCACCAGGGAAGGCAAAGCCTATTATGACCCAGCTGTCTCTGGCTACAGTGCTGGCAGGAAGGGGTTAAGACAAGGGTTGGCAAACTTTTTGGCCCGAGGGCCACATCGGGTTGCAAAACTGTATGGAGGGCCGGGTAGGGAAGACCCCAAACAGCCTGGTCCCTGCCCCCTATCCATCCCCTCCCACATCCTGCTTTGACTTTTATAGGCACCTATTACCCCCCACCCTCTGTCCAGATTTTTCATACTTGCTGTCTGGTCAGCCTAGCCCAGCCACAGGCTGTGCGGGAAGGAAGGAGCTTGCCGGCCAGGCTGTTAGTAAGCTGATCACTCTGACCAGGGGCTGGTTCAGGGGCTGGGGGGGGGGGGAAGGGGTGAAGGGGCAAAGCAGGGAGAAGACAGCAAGAGGGGGAACATGTAAAGGGCCGATGGATGGGCAGCAGAGGCTACATGTAACTGGCTGCCACCTGGTGCCTGCTCGCACTCACCAGCCACTGCAGCTCACAGCACGCACCCAATGCTGGCAGGAAACGGGACAGGAGGCGGGGCCCTGCTGGCCAAGAGCTGGCACACAGTGGGGGCTGCGCTGATGGACCAGCCAGGGGAGTGGCTGGCCCCACGTGCTGCATCTTATCCCCGCCACACACTCACTTCCATCATTAGCCACTGGACCCCCCGACTCACTGCTGGTGGGTGGGCGGCTGGTGAGCAGGAATCCGGCCAGCAGCAGGACCCACCAGTACTGCTGGGGGCAGGGCGTGCGGGGGGGAGACAGAAAATACGGGACAATTTGCCCCTTTTTAATAAAAATTCGGGATACCTGCAGGAGGGCTTAAATACAGGACTGTCCCTTTAAAAACGGCACATCTGGTCACTCTAGCTATAACAGTGCTTTAATTGCTTCAAATGTAAGTTTGAATCCAAGTTAGTAGATTTACTAGAGCAACCAGACAATTAAAAAAACCACATTTTTTCAAAATTAGAAGCAATGACACATTCCAAGACATGTGATACTGTAATAGGAATGATGAGAGCCTCATGCACTCAGACCTCAAAACATAGCTAAAATATGTTATTAGCCTATAATGTGAGTTTTGACATGTGTAATAGCATACTTATATCATAACCATGAAGTATTGTGAAGGCTATACTTTGCAGTTATGACTTCACAGAAGCAATACCTTTTTCAGAATGTGAGAAAGTCCAAAGGAAATTATTACAGGCACCATTTTAACCGACAAAACTATATGCAAATAAAATAAAGAAATTAGCATAATAATTTTCATTGTTATCTCTGATATAATCATCTTGCTGTTTTTTTGTTTTTGAAAAGAAACAAATATGGGGGGGCTTTACAACTCCCAAAAAGCTTCATACCTTCCTTCCCATATTTTCAAGAAACTGAATTTTAAAAATAGTAAACATGCAGACAGAAGGACATAATGTATATGATTTTAATAAACACATTTTAAAATACAAAATATGGGACAGTTCTTTAACTATGACACTTCTAATCTGTGAATAAGTCTGTTTATGCAGGATTCTGACAACTTTGAAAATGAAGTCCTACTGATTTCAATGTTTTCACTGTGTGACAGATATGGCAATCACCTGGGAAGACCTTATTGTATGAAATTTATTAACGTGGGCGGGGATTGTATGTAACTTCCCTGAGGGGAGAGATGTGACAGATGTGAGAACTGGGAAGCATAAAGGAGTTCAAAAGACTGTACTGAAAATGTGCCAGACAAGTATGGGAGAGACAAAGTGAGTGAGGGAATACCTGTTGTTGGACCAACTTCTGTTAGTGAGAGAGACCAGCTTTTGAGCCACAGCAGACAAGTATGGATTTTTGGGACAATAAGCATTACATGGATTCCTAGTAAATCCCTAGGGAGAGGTTTCCCCAGCTCTGGTTATGCAAAAACCCAGCCTTTTGAAGCTATGCCCTGAGGAGATAGTCATTGTCTGCTGATTACCTGATACATAAGGCCAAGTTCAAAAGCTAGAACTGTATAAAGAAATGGCTGCTTTGCCCAGCCTTTGTTCTAGTTCTAGATCAAAGGCTGGACTTTACAAAAACTAGACAAGCCATTTACAACACACACTTTGCTTCTCTACAAAAGAAATAGGACACTAAACTATCTAAACTACTACATGCCACAAAGGGGCCACAACAGTGGTTTCCTTAACCCACCCAGCAATATTGTTAATCTATCCAACTATACTCTTAGCCCAGCAGAAGAATCTGTCCTATCTCGGGGCCTCTCCTTCTGCCCCTCCACCCCCATGAACATGATACAGTTCTGTGGTGACCTAGAATCTTATTTCCGACGTCTCCGACTCGAATATTTCCAACACACCTCTGAACAACATACTAACCCACAGAGAGCTTCCTACCAAGACTACGAAAAGAAGGATTCTGGGTGGACTCCTCCTGAAGGTCGAAACAACAGATTGGACTTCTACATAGAGTGCTTCCGCCAACGTGCACGGGCTGAAATTGTGGAAAAGCAGCATCACTTGCCCCATAACCTCAGCCGTGCAGAACACAATGCCATCCACAGCCTCAGAAACAACTCTGACATCATAATCAAAAAGGCCAACAAAGGAGGTGCTGTCGTCATCATGAATAGGTCGGAGTATGAACAAGAGGCTACTAGGCAGCTCTCCAACACCACTTTCTACAAGCCATTACCCTCTGATCTCACTGAGGGTTACCAAAAGAAACTACAGCATTTGCTCAAGAAACTCCCTGAAAAAGCACAAGAACAAATCCGCACAGACGCACCCCTGGAACCCCGACCTGGAGTATTCTATCTGCTACCCAAGATCCATAAATCTGGAAATCCTGGATGCCCCATCATCTCAGGCATTGGCACCCTGACAGCAGGATTGTCTGGCTATGTAGACTCCCTCCTCAGGCCCTATGCTACCAGCACTCCCAGCTGTCTTCGAGACACCACTGACTTCCTGAGGAAACTACAATCCATCGGTGATCTTCCTGAAAACACCATCCTGGCCACCATGGATGTAGAAGCCCTCTACACCAACATTCCACACAAAGATGGACTACAAGCCGTCAGGAACAGTATCCCCGATAATGTCACGGCAACCCTGGTGGCTGAACTTTGTGACTTTGTCCTCACCCATAAGAATTTCAGATTTGGGGACAATGTATACGTTCATATCAGTGGCACTGCTATGGGTACCTGCGTGGCCCCATAGTATGCCAACATCTTTATGGCTGACTTAGAACAACGCTTCCTCAGCTCTCGTCCCCTAATGCCCCTACTCTACTTGCGCTACATTGATGAAATCTTCATCATCTGGACCCATGGAAATGAAGCCCTTGAGGAATTCCATCATGATTTCAACAATTTCCATCCCACCATCAATCTCAGCCTGGACCAGTCCACACAAGAGATCCACTTCCTGGACACTACGGTGCTAATAAGCGATGGTCACATAAACACCACCCTATACCGGAAACCTACTGACCGCTATTCCTACATACATGCCTCCAGCTTTCATCCAGACCATTCCACACAATCCATTGTCTACAGCCAAGCTCTACGATACAACCACATTTGCTCCAACCCCTCATACAGAGACAAACACCTACAAGATCTCTATCAAGCATTCTTACAACTACAATACCCACCTGCTGAAGTGAAGAAACAGATTGACAGAGCCAGAAGTGTACCCAGAAGTCACCTACTACAGGACAGGCCCAATAAAGAAAATAACAGAAGACCACTAGCCATCACCTTCAGCCCCCAACTAAAACCTCTCCTACGCATCATCAAGAATCTACAACCTATCCTGAAGGACAACCCATCACTCTCACAGATCTTGGGAGACAGGCCAGTCCTTGCTTACAGACAGCCCCCCAACTTGTAGCAAATACTCACCAGCAACCACACACCACACAACAGAACCACTAACCCAGGAACCTATCCTTGCAACAAAGACCGTTGCTAACTGTGTCCACATTCAGGGGACACCATCACAGAGCCTAATCACATCAGCCACACTATCAGAGGCTCGTTCACCTGCGCATCTACCAATGTGATATATGCCATCATGTGCCAGCAATGCCCCTCTGCCATGTACATTGGTCAAACTGGACAGTCTCTACGTAAAAGAATAAATGGACACAAATCAGATGTCAAGAATTAGAACATTCAAAAACCAGTTGGAGAACACTTCAATCTCTCTGGTTACTCGATTACAGACCTAAAAGAGGCAATGCTTTAACAAAAGCACTTCAAAAACAGACTCCAACAAGAGACTGCTGCATTGGAATTAATTTGCAAACTGGATACAATTAACTTAGGCTTGAATAGAGACTGGGAGTGGATGGGTCATTACACAAAGTAAAACTATTTCTCCGTGTTTATTCCCCCCACCCCCCACTGTTCCTCAGACATTCTTGTCAACTGCTGGAAATGGCCCAGCTTGATTATCACTACAAAAGGTTCCTCCCACTCCCCCACCCCCCTGCTCTCCTGCTGGTAATAGCTCACCCTAAGTGATCACTCTGGTTACAGTGTGTAGGGTAACACCCATTGTTTCATGTTCTCTATGTATATAAATCTCCCCACTGTATTTTCCGCTGAATGCATCCAATGAAGTGAGCTGTAGCTCACGAAAGCTTATGCTCAAATAAATTTGTTAGTCTCTAAGGTGGACAAGTACTCCTTTTCTTTTTGCGAATACAGACTAACACAGCTACCCCTCTGATACTTGGTAAGCATGAAGTGGGTGCCCTTGGTGAACCATGCAGGGGAAATACAGGTGCAGTTGCCCTGAAACTGTGACATTGACATTATCATTAGAACTTCCTGAGATGTGTAAATATATATGTTCATTACTAAAAAAAAGAAAAGAAAAAAGTTGAGGTTGAATGATTTACTTAAAAGTCAAAAAATGCCAAAGTTAAGGCTCAAATACTTATGCATGTGCTTAACTATACTGCTGGGGGTGAAGGAATACGTGTGCACAAGAGTTTGCTGGATCAAGGCTTAATTTTGGGCATGCAATCTCAAAACCAAAGTGTTGAATTTCTATTTCCAGCCAATTTGGCAATTGAGTGGTTAAAACCCCACAGGAATTTATTTAGAATGGGAAAGTGCATACTACCACTTTTCCTATTCTAAAAAAAAAAAAAGGCACAGAGGAGCCAGTGTTGCTCAATTTAAAAACAAAACAAACAAAACCTTTGGACCAGTTTGGAGAATTTTAGTTAAAAAGGTGAATTTTTTGAAAATTAGGAGCAAGTGAAAAAAGGGTATTACCCCAACAACAGGTAACTGTGAATTATGGAGCAATCAGGGCACAAACTGAGCTGGTAGAGCCAGTATTTCCTATTAGTGTTTTTTTTTCCATATTGACATACCTGCTACACCAGCAGTATAGGTCCCCTCCTCTGCACTGATTCAGTCTGTTCGTCTCCCATTTTTCTTCACTGCAACTCCCTGCCTGTCCCTAATAGCTTCCCTTTCCCTCCCCTGGTGTTGGCCCTATACTTTTTCTGCTGCCATTTCCTGTTCTTTGAGGTAAACTATGCTACTTCCTGGGAGGATCAGACATGATCTGGGAAGTCCCTTGAGGTAATGTGGCTCATCAAAGAGTCAGTGATATGTGAGGATAGTTTCAATGTAAGATAAGATGAAGGGAGACCTGCACTCAAAGTAAGTGACTTTTCTGCTCAGGGAGGAAAAGAAAGAAGAAATCTGTGTGTGAGTTAGTGTGGAACCTCATGGGAACATGGAGATAACTTGCAGGGCAGTGGTTCTCAAACTGACTTGATTAGACCCCCCTTTCTTTGTGTCTGTAATTGTTTACACCCCTCCCCCCCAGGGCATAAACCACCACACAGCTCTGAAGGCAGAGTGGAGAGCAGCAGCTGCTGGCCAGGCTCCCAGCTCTGAAGGCAGCGCTGCACCAGCAGCAGCACAGAAGTAAGGGTGGCAATGTAAAGAGTGATATGTTAATATCATTTCTCACAGCAGACTTAGCGCCTCATTGCCACCCTTACTTCTGTGCTGCTGCCATCTCCCGGTGATGTATTGTGGGGAGGAGGGAAGGAGAGTCTGAGCCTGGGATGCCTCCCGGTGAGGGGTTGAGGAGTGGGGCGGGGAAGGAGAGCTGAGCCCAGGTTGAGACACAGTCTGTCAGTCCCGGGGCGGCGGGGCTCCATCTGTCCCCTTTATCCCTGCCTCCCAGGTGTACACAGCCCTTCTGCACAAGCCCCAGCCACCCAGGGCTGACAGCCTGAACTCCTAAAATAAATAAATAAATAAATAAAAAGCACACAGCTCGCACCTTTCTCGACACACTCCTGAGCCTCCCTTGGGAGGCACGCTCCAAAGTTTGAGAACCGCTGCTGCAGGGGTACCTAGAGAGAAAGAAGGACCAGGAATTTGTGGAGAGGAGGGAACCAGAGATATGGGGCAGTCATGAGGTAAGGGAGGACTTGTAGGTAGAGGGGGTGGATGGCCAGAAAACATCTCAGGAAAAGGGAGAAAAAGAAAACGTAGAGTGTGGGGAAGAAAGAGAAGGTACAAACAGTAGGTGAGATGCACCACAACTAGAAATGATTTTAAAATATTTTAGGACTATTTACTGATTTACAAAGGTTCCAGACAGTAAGGGCTTGTCTACACTGGCAAGTTTTGTTGATGAAACTAATGTCGACATGAAAAAATCGACAAAAGCGAAGTCGCCAAAGCGTGTCTACATTTGCTCCCTCTGTTGACAGATCGTGTCCACATTCAGGGCAACATTGTCGACAGCGTGAGCAATGGACTGTGGGTATGTATCCCACAGTGCCTGGTGACACCATCCATTGCTAGGTGTTGTGAGAATGTGGAAATGGAGTGCAGCGCATCCTGGGACGTGCAAAATGTACCGTCGTGCACCGCTTTGTGTCCCAGCCCTCCAATGGTTTCTGGCTTCCTTTTGCACCATTTTTCCAACTGTCAGTTTTTGTAGTGCACACCAGCATCTGCAGCGAGAGAGGATGGATCCCGCACTTCTCTCCTATGCGCTGTTAACTGTCATGAGGACATTGTGCATGGCAGCAGAGTTACCCACAGAGTAACTCGCAAAGTTACTGACAGCAGCTACTTATCAGTGCTTTTTGCATTTATATGGTCGACCATCGCTTTTGGGCTATGGAACCAAGCACTGATTGATGGGATCACATTGTCATGCAGGTGTGGGATGAAGACCAGTGGGTACAGAACTTTAGGATGCATAAAGCAACCTTCCTGGAGTTATGTGCTGAGCTGGCCCCCAACCTGCGGAGCAAGGACACCAGAATGAGAGCTGCCCTTTTGGTAGAGAAGCATGTTGCAATCGCTGTGTGGAAGCTGGAGAATCCAGACTGCTACAGGTCAGTTGCAAATCAGTTTGGAGTGGGGAAGTCCACGGTTGGGGCTGTATTACTCCAAGTGTGTAGGGCTGTATTACTCCAAGTCCTCCACCCTGCTGTGGAGGACTGCGACTTTGAGAAATGTGCTTGAAATAATGGATGGCTTTGCAGAGATGAGTTTCCCTAACTGTGGCAGGGCAATTCATGGCACACACATTCCAATTTTCCCACCAGACCACCTTGCCTCAGAATACATCAATAGGAAGGGATACTTCTCCCTGGTGTTTCAAGTGCTTGTGGATCACTTGGGGCATTTCACGGACATCATTGTAGACTGATCTGGAAAAGTGCATGATGCATGCATTTTTCAGGAATAGTGGCCTGTTCAGAAAGCTGCAGGGAGGGACTTTCTTTCCAGACCACAAGATCACAGTGGGGGATGTGGAAATGCCCATAGTAATCCTGGGAGACCTGGCTTACCCCGCACAGCCCTGGCTTACCCCGCACAGCCCTGGCTCATGAAATCTTACACAGGGCACCTGGATAGCAGCAAGGAGCGTTTTAACAACAGGCTGATCAGGTGCCACATGGTAATCAAATGTGCCTTTGGCCATTTGAAAGCTCTCTGGCGGTGTCTCAATGGCAGGCTAGACCTTACTGAGGATAATATTCCCGTGGTCATAGCCACGTGCTGCTCTTTGCATAATCTGTGTGAATCTAAGGGTGAAATGTTTGCTCAGGTGTGGAGCACTTGGCTGCACAGTTTGAATAGCCAGGTGCTAGAGCTGTCAGAGGAACCCAGAGGGACCACTTTGACAATGAGGGGCAGTAACACAGGTCTGCTTTGGAGTTGGTTCCTGGTGCATCCATGTACAATTTTGGGGCCTAAGATGCATGCAACAAAATGCTTTAGAAGCCTGTTCCCGAGAGTGAATTGATTGCTATACGCTTTTGTAGAACACAGAATAAAAATGCTCCACCATTAAACACCTTAGCCTTTATTTATTATTAAAAAGGGTAAAACTTCGTAACTGTGTGTCGCTCCAGCGATCATTGTGCAAGCTGTGAGTGGGGCTGGAGTGATGGGGAAGCTCAGGAGGGCTGTGGAGTGAAAAGGAATGTCTGGGCATGGAGGGGGGGTGGGTTGGCAAAGACTTGTGCATGTGCTACAGGGGAGGTCGACCACGGATCTGCTCAGTCTGCAGCTGTATCAAAGACTTGAGCAGCTCTGTCTGATCCTCCATCACTTTTATCATCCGGTCTACTGCTCGCCTAGCAAATGCTGCATTCTCTTTTCTGTCCTGCCTTTCGGCTTCCCAGCACTCTTTGCGTTCCCTGGTCTGTCTCTCATTGCGCTGCAGCACCTCCCAGAATATGTCTTCTTTGCTGCGTCTTGGCTTCTTCCTTATCTGCCGAAGCTAGTTGGCAGGGGTGTGTGGTGTGTTCCTCAAGGTCTGGGCTGCACAGAAGGGGATTCCAGGAAACGATTGAAACACTCTTGGCAGGCACACTGCTCCACGAGCACCCCAATCATGGTGAGTGTCGGGAGTGGGGGGAAGGCAGTTATGCGTATGGACAAAATGGTCACGGCTTGCAGGGCAGCTTTGCAGGGAACTCATTCTCAAATTATCCCACACTTTTTCACAGGCAGCCAACCTGCTGGCTGACAACTCACTGCTGTGGTTAACCAGGAACACTAGGGCCCAACTACTGCATGCTTGCAGCTTTCACCCCGGTCTATATGCAGCTCAGCTATGTGCCGCTTTGGTCCCAGCTCCAGTGATTGCTAGATGGCATGGTACAGTTTCCTAAATGGGGGAACTAATAAGGCTGCAATCCCTTGGAATCTGCTGCAGAGGATTAATAAGTACCTCTTGGAAACTTTCCAGAGCCTCTCTCTGGAGGATTCCCTGCAGGTCTTGATGTCCATCGACACCCTGCTTCGCCATGCAGATTAGCTACACAGGGCAATGTCCAGCTCACAGAAAACACTACCTGCCTCCCACTTTTTGATTCCATACACAAGCCACAGCAATTTACCTGGTGTCTCATCTGCTTCCTGCTCCCCATAGAGCACTTCCGAAGTGGAGAAAAGTTCCTGGCTGCCTGCCCCATCAGATGACCCCGCTGGGAGCTCCACCTCCTCGTCAAGCTCGACTTCTGCATCCAGAATTTCGGCCGCCGGGTTACCCCCTCTTTCTGTTGCCTCCGAAGTATCCCCGGGGCTATCGGCGATGGAGGTGGGGTCACCATTGAGGATAGCATTCAGCTCCTTATAGAAGCAGCAGGTCTAGGTGCACCACTGGAGAGATGGTTAACCTCCTGTGCCTTATGGCACTCCTGCCTCAGCTCCTTTATCTTCGCTCTGCACTGCTGCGTGTCCCGATCATCGCCCTTTTCGCACAAGCCTTGAGAAATTTGCCCACATGTGTCCCGATTCCTATGGGTCAATCGCAGCTGCAACTGAACAGATTCCTCTTCCCATATACTGATCAGATCCCACAACTCAGCTGTGGTCCAAGCGGGAGCGCGTTTGGTGCGATAGCCAGCCATGCTCACCTGGGAAGCCTCCTGGGAAGCTCCTCTGGGAAGCTGGCAAGCAGGAAATGAGATCTAAAATTCCTGGGGCCTGCAAGGGGGAGGGGTGGGTTGGCTGCAGGGCAGTGGAGTTCAAACCGCTGACCAGAGCGGCAGCATGGGAATTGTGGGACACTTTCTGGAGGCCAATAAAATAAAAAAAAAGAGCCGTGGTGTCTACACTGGCTGTTTGTCAACAATAAAGGGAGGGGAAAAGACAAAAGTCTCTTGCAGGTGTGGAAGTTTTTTGTCACCAAAACTGGGCATTTTTTCTGAAAAAAAGTCACATTGCAGTGTGTATGCTATCACTGTTTTGTTGCCAAAAGGCAGTTTTTGGCGACAAAACTTGACAGTGTAGACAAGCCCTAAGAAAGAGTGGAATTTGCACACATGATCAATGATTACCGATTAGTCACCTCCTTTAGCAATCAGTTTAAGACTTGGAATTAAAGCACAATCACAAAACATGGATAGTTTTAAAAATCTAAACCAAGCCAGTTTTACATACACAATAATTGTGCAGCAGATTTGTTTAAGATTTTGAAAACAGTGCTGTGGCAGGAGTCACCAGATGGCACTGTTACACACAGTTCTGAAGAACTGCAGGGTCTTTGGGCAAGCTCTACGCAAAAAGCCAGGCAGTTTGTTCTCTGCCTTAATCTCTGCAACAAAAGTCAATTGTTGGGGCAAAGTTTCTTTCTGGGACCTAGACACTGGTGTTGGGGCTGAGAGTTCTGAAAAAGGAGTTTACTTCATGCCATCTGTGACCACCTCTGTTCAAGGCCTGGGGTATAAAGTGCCAACAAAATGAATTACACTAAGAAAATACGCAGACCCCATGTCACTGCTTTCTCCTCCAATGGGAAACTTCCCAAAATCTGCTAATGGTTGGTGGAGGGGTTGACTGAAATACAAAATGTGAGAGTTGCTTTTGAACAAAGCAGTTCATCAGGGCCATCTACTTGATTTATTCCCAGAGTGACAGCAGCAGCTAGTGAAAGAAGAGTTCTCCCAAAGAGTTTGGTGGGACAGGACATTTGAATACATATGGTACAAGTATAGATTTGAATACATATGGTAAATCATTCAGAAGCCCCATGCTAAAAAATCATTTATTTTCTGACTTGCTAGGTCATTTAACCAAAAACATTTCAAGTTAAAACTTATTTATTTTGTTGTAAAGTTTTTTGCCTCAAACCTGCAAACCTTAGGGGGAGTTTTGACTGGGTAAAGTAAACGGGAGTTTTTCCCTGAGTGAAGACTACAGGAGTTTTGACCAGGTCACTCCTTTCTTTGAATCCCTCCACTGGCTCTCCCTTTGTATATCATCAGACATAAGCAGCTTGTATTCAATTTCAAGGCCGTTCCTGGTAAATCCCCACCCTATCTGTCGTCTCTCATTTGCTACCGGGCTGCTGATGCTTGCCTCGGATCAGCCCAGGATATCACCCCTCCATTGCCCACTTGTTACATTTTCAGCAACCACTTTTGTGCTTTCTCTCATGCTGCCCCTCATGCCTGAGAGGTGCTCCTCATAAATAGCTGCAAAGCTACTTCTGTATTGTCCTTCAAAACCCTCTGCAAAACTCTCATTTGCCAAGATGCCTACAAAACACTTGGCAAACAGGTTGCTGGTATGCAGAGAACAATGCCTACTATGCTGACAATACTGTCTCATTGTTTCCTTGTACTCCCCTGTCTGGTTGTGTCCATCACTTGTCTCTTGTCTTACACCTAGATTGCAAACTCTTTGGGGACAGTGACCATTGTTTTGTTCTGTGTTTGCCCAGCGCCTAGCAGAAGAGGGTCCTGCTCCGTGACTGGGGCTCATAGGTGCTATGGTCATACAAATAAAGAAAGATTTGGCTCTTTCAGCACAACTCCCCATTGCATGTGTCTGGGTAGACCCAGGTTCTGACCATGAGGCATTGAGAACAAAATAGTGTCAGTAACAGGGCCTGGGTAGTGGAACTCCTTGTCAGAAGAGATCAGAGTAAGTTTAAGCCCCATGGAATTCAGATCAATGAGCAATTTGATTCTGTGCTGCCGACTTGTATAATCTCAGGGAGAGCAGATGCTACACTGCCATCATGTGGAAACCACATTTATCTACAATAATCCTCACAAGCCATCTGTTTGTCTTTCACTGAGTGTTATGGTATATCTTGCAAGCCCTGGACATCTCAGGATGTTTAGAACACCATGAAATTCACTGTTTGCACTAAACGTATAGGCAATCAGCAATTTCATCTCAATTCGTGACCTGTAGTAGCATTTTTAGGCCTTTTCTGCACGTGCAAAAGCACTAGGCAGGTCTTCTTAGTTT
Source organism: Dermochelys coriacea (assembly GCF_009764565.3). Taxonomy (NCBI): domain Eukaryota; kingdom Metazoa; phylum Chordata; order Testudines; family Dermochelyidae; genus Dermochelys; species Dermochelys coriacea. The sequence goes on from NC_050068.2 coordinate 246,081,514, forward strand.
GTCTTTTAAGGCCTCTAAATTCAGATTTTTAAAGCCACCTAGAAGCAGGGCCTGCCTTAGGGGTGGGCCACCCAGGCAGCTGCCCAGGGCACCCGGTGATCAAGGGGGCGCTGTGTAGCAGTGCAAAGGTGCGCGCTGCCAGTGTAGTGTCACAAACTGCTTCCTAGGGAGCTCCCAGATTTCTCCCTGCTTCCTCCCAGCGGAGGAACACTGGGGGGTGGAAGCGGTGACACACAGATACAGCACCTCTCCCACCACGTTCCCCTCTGTCCCCATAGGGGGTTGGGAGGGGGTGTGAGGAGCAACACCAAGTGCTCCATGCATACAGGTCACTTTCCCTATGTGGGCTGTGCTGTGAGGTGAGCATCGGAAGCTGCTGCTCTTTGCCCTCCCCTTATCCAGCCCGGATGGGGAAAGTGACGTGGATGCAGGGAGCCCTGATTTCGCTCCACGCACCCCTGTCATCCCCTAGGGGTGCGTGGAGGAGCAGCGTTCCAGTGGGACGGGCAGCTTTGCCAGCTGCTCCATGCATCCGATCAGTTTCCACGTGGGCTCAGGAGGCGGGTGCAGGGGTTAGGGGTGAAAAGTGGGAGCAGGAGAGGGGCAGTGGCTGGGGGCGCAGGAGGGGAATGCAGGAGTTAGGGACAAAAGGGGACACAGTGGTATGGGGTAGGGAGCATAGGAGGTGGGCTAGGGGTTGGGGTAGAAGGGGTGCAAGGGCTGGGACTGCCGGAGCTAGGAGCAAAGAGGGAATGGGGAGCCCTTGAGGGACCAGGGACATTGGGGTCTGGGCCCCAAAATACAAGTTGCCCAGGGTGCCATTTTGTCCCCGTAAGGCTGGTCCCTGCCTATGAGGCTCTCTGGTGCCTCAGTTCACCATCTGTAACAGGGGAGGGTACTAGCCCTTCCCTATCTCACAGGGGGTGGTTAGAAATAAATACATTAAAGATTGTGAAGTGCTCAGACACTATGGTGAGAAGGCTCATATACCTTGGACAGATAAAACACCACCCACGGAGGGAAAGAATACCAGAAGGGATGGAACTCTGCTGCTAGTCCTGGAAAGTTCAAGAACCTGCTGTGAGAGCAGCTGAATCAGTCTGAACTATGAGCTCAGAAAGCCAGACCTCAGACTAGTCAAGGCTTTGAATACTATAACTGCAATGTTGAATTGTATTTTATATGAATAGGATGCCAAAGCAGAGATCTATGGTGTGCCAAATTCATCCAGGACACATGTCTAGATGTTATACACAACAGAAGAGATTTCAGGGCTAGACCATACTCTGAGATATGTGCGTGGATGGGGCGCTCCACACATGGGGGGTGTGTAGCTGCTTTTGTGGCCCCTTTCCTTGTGACCCTGTGAAGAGGTCCCTGGGAAGGATGAAATGACAGAGACTGTGAGGGTTGGCGTGGGGAGTTAGCAAGCCAGCTTTGGATCCAGCTCCATGGAGTTTCCCAGGGAGAGGAAAGAGCTGGGGTCTGTATTACCCTGTCTGTGCTCCTCCAGTGGAGGAAAAGCTGCCAGGGAGTAATGTGGGAAAGGGACCAGAGCTGGTTGAGATAGCGCAGACTTCCTACAAAGTTCATGGGTCCTGGGCTTAGACCTGCAGCTCATTCTGGAGTGGAGAGCGGAGGTGGGACCAAACTTGCAGCTCATTCTATGTGGGCAACAACCCTGTCCCACTCAATGGAACAGTAGTAGAGGAGTTCCTTATGGAGTACTCTACCCTTAACCCGCTTCCTGCATGTTTTACCATTAGCCACCCATCCATGCCCTCCGTTCCTTCTTTCCTCTCTCATCCCTTCTGTCCTTGTCCCTCTTCTTTAAAATTCCAGTGAAACAATTAGAAGCTGTTTATATTTTAGACTCGGGTGGATAGGTAGTTGGGCCAGTTGAGGAGGGAGCTCAGCTCCTGTCACTTTTTGCTCGCTCTGGACACAAGCGAGACAGCCAGGAAAGTGGCAGAAACAACATTCAAATCATCTCACTGGTTGGTGGTGCTGAAAAGAGCTGCGACGTGAGTAGAAAGTCACTTTCTTTGTACAGTCAGCTCAGTGCTGGAAAGCAACGAAGCAGGGATAATCCCTGCTATAGACATTGCCTTAAATGACAAGTGTGATTAAACTTCTTGAACAGCTGTTGTTTCTCAATGTCTTGACAACCTGGCCACAGTAATACATAAATAATTAAATTAAATTAAATAAATAGAAATTGGTGCTAGCCTATCTCTGTGAAGGCGTGAGTACTCGGACTACAGGACTCATTGAATGAGGGGACACAATAAAGGAGGTCATTAGAGTAATGATTACAGTAGAACTTCAAGTCCTCATTTTTCATCAGCGCCCATAGTGCTGTACATACCTATAGTAAGAGAGTCTGTGTGCCTCTGATGAGCTTACAGTCACAAATAAACAAGATCAGACAAATAGAGAGGCACAGAGAGATTAAGTGATTATACCCGGGGCTATACTAGAAAGCTAGTGGCAGAATGGGAATGAACCCACCCTCCTGAATCTTAATCCAGTGCTTTAACCATCCCGCCCTTTAGGTATTGTTTATAGTTTACCCTTTAGACTAGAGAGTGGTGCAGAGTTGTTCAGTTTAAACCAAGATGCAGCCGTACTTTAAAATCTATTTTGAAGAGTTTGTGGGAAAGCTTTTTTCAATTGAAAATGGGCTTTTCAGCTACAAGAAAATTTTGGTGGAGTAAAATGGAGGAACCAAGAGGAAGGCAGCTGTTACCATGAGAGACAGTGAACTTCGAACAGAAATCTCACTGACTTCTCTCAGATGTTTCCAAATTTATTCCAACAGGCTATATCCTAGTGTACATAAAAACTAGAATTATGTGCTCTCTCTCCTCCCTCCCTGCCTGCCCACATAAGTATATACAAGAGCTCATTTTGTTTCTGGGCTGGAAATGTATTGATTGGAGAAACACCTTGTGTAGTGATGATATCTCCTTTGTGAATTGCATTATAATTATATTAGTTGCATAGTTACAGGGTCTTCAATCCAAGGATCTCAAGGTGTTTTGTATACAATAATGACATTAAATGATGACAACATCACTAGGAACAAAATGATTGGAATCCAGTTCCCTTATTCCAGGCAATCTGCAAACTGAAGTGAAGCTTTGGGGATTTTTCTACAAATATGCTGCTTGATCAATATGCTCAAGATCTTTCCTGTTCTCCCCCTCCTTGGACTTATTCATTTATATTTATCAGTTTTGTGTCACTTGCCATCTGTTAGCCCAGGTGTTAGACCTAAATGGTAGAAATTCTCTGTGCCAATACATGGTTTTCTCATGATTTGTGTGGCTCCCAAATAATATCATTAAAATATCTGATGCAAATCTGGATGTGTTGCTTCTATTGCCAACTCTTGGAATTATTTAAATAAATAATAAAAATGCTAGCGCTCCAATTTCTGTCACTGCGTATCCGGCTTCTTTTTTAGCTCAGTGAAGTTGAGTACAAGTATTTTCCTCTTTCAGAGCATTTCAATCCACAGTGTCACCTCCCCTTTCCATTCCATGATTCTTTATCAACTTAGACAAGTCCAGATGGGAATAGAGAGCTCTGTAAAAGCACCTCCTGGAGATCTGAACATATCTGGCCAAACTTATCCCTCAAGTGGTGCCATTGGGGATAACAGAGATAAATCAGGAATGAATGTTGTCCATGGTGCCCAATGAATCCTTCTAATTTGTTTGGAAGAACATCCTTGGAGAATTATTTACTGAATTAGCAAGGTCTTCCATAGTGCTAGACCAGGTTTGCTATTCTTATTCAAACTGTGCTCTCCCAGACAGTGGCCAAATTGATCCCTCAGAATACCATTGTTGATAATTGCTTTGCTGCTACTGGACTTTGCTTATAGCCCAGGGAGCAGTTTAAAACAGAATATTCATTCCAATGAACAGAATGGAAGGCAGCTATGTACACTTCTTGCCTGTACCCTACCTGTCACAATAGACTGCACAAAAGGATTCTAGTTCAGCAGTGTTTGCTATTTACTGGGATTCCAGTGGCCAAGTGTTTAACTGAGAGTTTCATGTTGTGCACCCTCTGTTCCTGGTAGGTCTGTAACTCTGTTGTAAAAACCTCTGCTACAGGTTTTACAATACTTTCTGTACAATAATTATGAAAATGAGTGTGGCTGTGGAATACGCAGACAGTTTCAAAATGTGAAAATTACCTTTATTTAGTTTGTTTTAACATGGTGGGTCCTCTGCACTTGCTTTAGAGTGCCAAAGATCTTCCCCAGTATGTCCCCTCTACCCTTTTTGATCCAGTGTCATAGTCCTCATCTTCTCATTCAAAGAGAACTATTAGGAACTCCTTTTGGAGCCCCAGTCAGACATACTATGGTACCTACATGCAAATAGATTTTGCACAGGCAAAAAGATACTTGCATGTACAAGTGCTGAATGTATATATAAATTCTTTCAATTTCAGCAGGACTTGCCACACGCAAAAATGTTTTTGAAAATCTGACTCTGCAGATTTCTGTATTACTTTCCATAAAAATAGCAGTGTTGGTGGACAATTCATGGCCATTCAAGTAATTTATATTCTGCTTATCTATATTTCTGGTGCGTTTCAATTTTTTGGGGGTGATTTTTCTTTATTTTCTGTCCTAGCTGCTGTGCAGTGCTACTGTGGCTTTTGTAAGCTGCTGCTGTGCTCTGCTTTCTGAGATTGTGGATTTTAGCAGTGGTGAAGTGACACCTTTCTCATATATGAGCACATGTATGTATTCATATGTAAACATACACATGCTGAAAATCTTGTATTCTTATGTGGGAGTGTTAGCTGGAGTGTGGGGTTATGCCGAGCTGTGTTGCTCATGCACAGCTGAGGGGCAAGACTACAATTTAGTCCTCAAGAAAGCACTTAATTGGTCACATGGTTATCATGGCTCCTAGCAAACCACAGCCATAAGGAGGAGAAACCTGCCAGGTTGAGGGCATGGACGTGAATCAAACAGATGTTGATTTGATGACTGTGCTCTCTAAAGCTGGTGTTGTTTATGATTGCTACCATTATTACTTGGCAATTACTGTAAAGTGAAAACAAATGAGACTGTGTTTGTCAGTCATTTTCCCTGCTTAGGGACATTATGCAGCAGTGATATATCTGGTGGACCTTACTGAGAAGCAAAATTAAAATACATCCAGATTTACTTTCTGAATTAAATCTCTGATTGAAGTCAAAGTTGCCTAAAATGTTGCCTATTCCCATTTTCTACAGTTGGGTCTCTTACTTAGAATATGGACAATAACATTTTGATAGTGAGGATACTCCTGCTTTCACATATGTACTTGTACAATATTAATTTTGAAAACAAATGGCAAACCCTGAGACAGAGAGATCAGTGAGTCTGAACATGCCCTTTGCAAAGGCTTGGTTCCTTATTTGCAGATGAGAGGCCTGAGTTTCCTCGCACACTAGTGTAAGCAGAAGCAACTCCACTGAAACCAATAGAATTGCACTAGTGTAAAACTGTTGTGAGAAGAAAAAATCAGCAAAACAGTTGTAGGAGCCTGAACACCCGCTGGAGTGCCTGATAAAAACAAAGCAGGCTTTAATGGAGAGACACCAATGGGAACAATCAGGAGAGACATGGCAGGTTGATACATTTGATGGGGGAGAGTAGGAAAATGAAGAAAGATGGAGATGTCAAGGAGATTAGAAGCTGTAGGAAGAGAAGAAGGGAAACATAGTTGGCACCATTTAATTTGATATCAACAATAGCTATCATGCCCTTGATGTGACAGGAGGAGGATCAAACTAAGAACAGCTCAACTGAAGAACACATGGCAGCACTGGGAGACAGTATTCACAAAGAAATCTGTCCATAATAAGGAATATGGTCCATGGCATCCGCAGTCCAGATAAGGTAAACAAAGGAAGGTAGGCTGCTGGAAGGGTGCTAAAATAAAGTATGTCACAATAAGAGTAAGAGCAATCCTTAAAAATGCTGGTACATACCACTGAATGGAATTAATATGGAAACAACTGACATCAGTGGAGAAAGGTTTGATCGAACCAAAAATGTCTTAAGGGCCTTTGCAGGAGCATAGCATGTAATCTTCTCAAAGACCCTACCACTGGCAAGCACGAGGAAAGAAAGGAGAAGGATGATATCAGTGAAGGCATCAACCGTGATTTGGATTCAAGGAGCACTGGAATTCCATACATTACAAGAGAGGACTATTTGGATTTGATAGTTTCCATTTACGTAAAGGGTGTATCAACTGCAGGGTTTTAAACAGATGAAGTTTTTTTAAGTGGGACTTAAAGTAGTTAGTTAGGAGAGATGGGGAGCTTATGCTTATGACTTGTTGAAGAGAAAAATACTATGTAGGAGACACAGAATGGGAAGAGGTGGAGGGCTGGTGCTTTCCTACAATTACATACTAGATAAAAATGCTACTGTGAAACCAGTAAGTCTGAGAATATATATCTGAACATGGAGATGGAGACAATCCACTTTAAGTTTAGGGATATTTGGATCTGGGGTTTGCATTATGAGTCTCTCTAACTGAAAGTAATCTTTGGAATTTTTTTAAACGCAGTGCAGTAACCTGTACATACTAAATGGTTATAATTAAAAAAAATGTAAAAATATGTAAACTCAGCTTCTGGAACTAGAAAACAAATGAAGAGCATATATATTAAATGCCATAAAATGTGGGACAAACATTAAAAGAAAACACCAAGTTCTGCTTGTATCAGTTTGCAGAGACATTTTAAAAAAAGTCATTGCATGTAATAAAGAATGCTGGATCTCGGAAGCCACAGCAGATGTTCTGGGGGGATTGATTAATAGTCACAGTGGCGATTCATAAAAAGTCAATGCATGTCTCAACATTTATAGTTCACATCCCTTATGGAAAAGGTACCAGGAGAGAAAATGTTTCCTACTTATTAAATTAACTCCTTCTGTGGAATTTAAGAGAAAGCAGCTACAATTATAGAGGGTGGCTCAGAAAAAGCCTAGAGAAAGATTATTGTTTAGAATAATTTATACAGAACCCCAGTAGGATTTTTTATGGAACTTTTTTTTTTTAAATCAGCAGCATGGTCTATTTATGAAAAAGTCTAAAGACAGTTACATCCACCAGCAGAAAACAACTTTATAAAATAGTTGATATTTATAAGCAGTGTCTGTATGTGAAAATATGTTTAACACTTTAGTTCTGCTATGTTCAATGTTTAAGTCTTTAGTTGTTCTGTGTGTAAAGCACTGCATAGAGACCCCTTGTTTAGCTGTGCTTAGGAAAGTGGGCCCAAGTTGTGAAATGTGTAATTTCACTAAGACCCTGATTGATCCTGCAATGAAGGGTGCATAGTTAAACCCCTCTGTCTGTGTAGACACCCAATGAAGTCAATGGATTCCCATAAGGGGTTATAGGCCCACCTGCATAAACCCATTACAGGATCAGGGTCTAAGAGCTAACAAAGAAGGGGATAATATTGTAACTATTGCATATGTCTGAAAGGTGTAAACAGCAGTGATGGAGAGCCTTTATTTGAGCAGTAAACAAAGGAATAATCAGGATTAATAGGATGAAATTAAGACATGGAAATTAGAGCTTGAATATCAAGAAAAGCTTTCTGACAGTAAGATCTCTTAGTCTGTGGTATAGTCTTTCAAGGGATGTGTAAAAGGCTATCACTTTGGGGCATCTAAAACTGGATGGAACAATGCACTAGATAATGTCTTGTGGGAAACAATTCTGTATTAACAGAACGGGAGAGGGATGGACTTTTTTCTATCTTTAATTTATGTGATTCATAATTCCCATTGCACCACATGGAAAACTTCCTTGCGGTGGCAATTCAGACTGAGTGAAAGTCACCGTCCCCCTGTATCAAGCCCATGTAATTAATCTGCCCCCTAGACCATGGGCAATCCATGGCAATTAGCCTGTGGACTACAATAGTGGTTCTCAACTTTACCCATATTGTAATGTCTTTTCCATAGTGGGACTACTCTCTCAACTAGCTAGGAAGGGCAGAACGGCTGTTATTCCTTTGACACCTGTTGGGGGTCATGACCTGAAGGTTGAGAACTCATGGCCTATGTAAGAATACCTGATGTCGGTTTTCTCACTCCATTCACAGATCTCTGGGATGCTGGATCAGCATGTTGTGAATGCTGAGGCCCCTCTCCCATCTCATTTCTACAAGCTGGCTCCAAGTCTCTTGGCTACATACAGGCATGTGGAAATCCGGCTGTGCGACTGCTTTTGCTCACAGTTTCTTCCCCTCTCTTAAGATATGTCTACACTCAAGCTGGAAGGAGTAAATAGAAGTGTAACTGCAGCAGTGTGAGCGGTGGGCCAGGTTAGCTGTCCCAAATATGAGCCCATCTGAGACCATAGGTATGTACTCTGGGTGGGTAGCACCTCCAACCACTAGCATCGCTATGGCTACACTTCTATTTTTAGCAGGATAGCTCGACTGGAGCTAGTGACTGTGTCTCTTCAAGCTGGAAATTACACCTTCCAGCTCCATTGTAGACATACCCGTAGTTTTCATTGAAACAGAGGGCCTGGATGTAAGGGAAAGGAAAGAGTCAAAGTTATCATCCTCCTTGTCACTCAGAGCTGGGGGTTGTTACTTTCAGCACTGACTGAAAATGGGAGAATGAAGAAAGTTGGAGAGGAAAGAGGAAGAGTTTGGTTAGTACTTGAGAATCCTTTTCTCTATTCCTCTGTGAGAAATGCTGATACTGACATTGCAGCATCTCCTGACTTGACCATGAGGGGACCGGGAATGAAACTAATCTATTGCATACAGCAATGTTACAAGCAATCCAGGGGTTCCCAACACAAGAAAGGGAATGTTAACATAAGCAGCATACTATAGGAGAAACAAGGATAAAATATGCTTTCTATTAAGACATGACTGAACTGTCTGGGGCCAGTGAAGACAGGAATTTCAGTCTCTTTGGGTGGGCTGATTTATTTTGAGCAGAAATGCCATAATTTCCTACATAAAGAAGCAGATGATAAGTCATGGTTGAAATAAGAAATCTCAACATTTCTTGCAGGTCATCACAGAGTGATGGATTGAAAGACCTGAGCTAAAATGATAATTGTCAGGAGGGTCCTTAGATTTAAATTTAGCCTGAATGAGAGACAGTGGAAAAGAGGTCATGAATGGTCTAAATTCCTCTCAAAGCCGGGAGGCTTCTAAAAGGAAAATTGAAGAGATCACTTTGGCTATATAGCGCCTATTAGAAATTTAACAGTTTGAAGGAACCAGCTAAACGAAGCCAAGTCAAGCTACACACTCTAGGACTATATCACGCTGCTTGAAATTGTGACTTGAAAATGTGTTTAACTGCAATTTAAGTAGTCATATAAATCCACATAAATTAACCTCTGGAATGACCTTTATTGGATCCAAACACCAGAAAGAGAGAGAATATGAGGAAGCGTAGGAATGATCAGTATTACACTCCCTAGAAAATCTCTCTTGTTATTAGGGTGTTTCTGCCTCAGCATTTGGAATCAGGCCAAAAGGATGACCAAGTGATGGACAACAGGCCTTATTCTGCTCTGACTTATGCCAGCATCACTCAGGAGTCCTTGAAGTTAAAGGAGCTACTTCAGTGGCAGGTTGACTGAAGTAAGAGGAGAACAAGGCCAAGCAGTGGAAGGATAAGACAGCAATTTCAAATCTGTGTTAATGGTTGTTCACCTACCGCTATCCACCCACATCCTTCCCAGTCACCCTTTCCAACTACCATCCTTGGGGATATTCCGAAGTGCCCAGTCACTGACACCTCTAAAAGGGTTTTTGTGCAGGTGTCTTCTATGGGCCTATGCACTCCTCCAACCTATATATGGGCAGGATTCACCTGTCCTTCCCAGGAAGACAATGAATGGCATGAATGTCTCCCATTCCTTCTGATGCTGACTCGGAGCTGGCAGGCACAGATGCCTCCAGTGTTCTTAACACTACTCTCTCCTACGGCACAATTGCTATGGAACTCATATCATCAAGTGACATATTGTCAACATGTGAATTTACCCTGTGCGATATGGTTTGCATGAACTTGCATAGCTTGCAAGTGACTACTGCAGAGTTTGCACAGCACTATAGGCAGGTGTGTATTAAACCACAGGTTCATGAGATCCAGGACTAGGCTGTGGCAATTTTGGAGGTACTATTTTGGAGAAGGATCTGGGCAGGTAGGTGGCTCAGATCAGAAGTTGTGCAGGGAGTTGCGCAGAAAGAAAAACTGTAAAGAGAGGCTGGCTGGGCATACATTTAGTAGTTGGGAATTGCAGCAACAGCATGTCAGTCATGCTCAGTGGAGGAACAATATGCTGACTGGAGAAGGTGTGGGAGAAGTGATGTAGCTGTCCTGGCTGGAGGAGTTGAGATGGAATGAGAGAGGGGGCAGGGAGGAACTACAGAGGGATGAGATCTGCCTTTGTGACCATAAAAATGGTTGCAGTGGATTGGGAGTACTGCTATCCTTCAGCCTCTGAGCTGTTCCAGATGTATCACACATGGTTAATTGCTAAAAATATAGAGGGAAGTGCACAAAATATTAGGGAACTAAGGCTCTCATTGGTTCAAACCCTACCTTACACTGAGGCCACTTTGCACAACAAAGCCAGTGCAAAGTGGCTCTGAAGCCAGCACAGTTAGTCCTGGGAGGATCTTCCAGTGCCACAGAGCCTATGTAATGACTCCTATGTCACACCCTTCTTTGCAACTGGTGGATGAGAATGGCCATGGGAAAAAAGGAAATAGTTGGGGCTTCTTTGTGTTCTGGTAATCACCCACTGACATAAAAGCATTTGAAGGTAGTTGACTGCCAAAGTAAATTACAGGCTCCTTCCAGCTGCCCTAGTTGATGACTGAGGATCAGCTCAGCACAGAACTGAGGGAGAGAAAAGATGGCTTATAGCCACTTTTGAACACATTGTTGGCCTCCATATTGCATTGCGTACTCTCCTTGTCTGTAGCCAATGACTGGGGCAATTGTGCTGCTCTGACCCTGTCTACAAGCAGTACAAGGCGTCCAAGCATCAATCAACTGTGATGATGATTTCTCATTACAACATTGCCTACTGGTGGCAGCCACAACTGGAGTTTCATCATACTAGACACTGCACATACACATACTGAAAACATAATGAGCGTACAGCCTAAATTTTTTTCTCTTCCTCCTCTCCCTCACCCCCCGCATGCCAATTAAAAGAACATTAAGGTTGCGATGTCAAGTATTCAAAAGTTTGGAAATGCCCAAATTAAGGCATACACCTGGAATGTAAAATTTCAGTCTGACTGGCAAAAGTTTGGCAACATTATAACTGAAAACAGGGTCTCATAATGGAAAATGTCAGTGCACTGTTAATAATGGGCATTGCTACCAGCCTTGCCTATAATAGACAAGGCATGGAATGGAGAAACAGAGGCACAGAAAGGCAAAGTGACTTGTCCAAGGTCACCCAGCAGAACAGTGACACAGCCCAAGTCTGAGTCCCAGTCAAGTGCCCTTTTCATTGGACCATGCAGCCTCTCAATGATTCTTTCTTTCTAGAGAGGATTGCTAATTCTCTTTACTGCCTATGTAAACACACTCAACATTTAAACCAATTTTTTTAGAAAAGGATCAAGACTGATTATATTGTTATTTTCAATATGTTTTGATGCACGAAATTTTAACTTCTACATTAGCTCACTTGAACATTGTATGTATTATATATAACCCAGGTTATTAATATGCGTTCTAATCCAATTGCAAACCATAATTGAAATAAAATTAACCAATGCCTAATCTCCATATCCAATTTCATTTTAATTAAATTACTGACCCACCTGCTCAAGCCTGTGATAAATACATTGACTAGAATTTAATAAAGTTGATGTGGCAGAATTCATTTACCAGGAAAACTGATACATCTTGCAGGTTATCAATTAAATATTCTTACCTCTAACTAAAAATAGCAGGCTAAACTTAATCTACTGAATAGCAGCAAAAAACAAACAAACAAAAAATAAAAACGCTAGTAATTTTGAAGTAATGTCTTTCTTGATTACATTTATCAAGGTTTGTTTACTAAACTGGCCTACCTATTTTCTGCTCACCTAATTAAAATGGATTAAGACAGGAGTAATTATATTTGCAGTGAGAGGTGTTACTCTGAGCAGATTATCTACTTGAAATCTAATTCTACAGATGCATCTGACTTAACAGAACTGAATGTTTGATAGGCTGACACTAATCTTTCAGTTTGTACAGTATATAAAGTAAAATTACTTGCATTGAGTATAAATACTGAGATTTAATTTTCTACTGTTATTTTGATCAGGAATTGGACAGGTTGCAACTTTGCCATGGACAGATGGAACTTACATTATAGAGCTACTGAGAGTTGCATAAGTACATTTTTAAATATACATTTAGTTGAGTTACTGCCTTTTCTTTGTGTATTAGAAGAATTACTTTATACATGCACGCATACCCACCAACATACAGGGGGTGAACCTAAAAATTTCTCATTTGAGAGGTATTACCAGTTCTATCAGCATTCCCCACTTTCAGCCTGATACAACACCCAGTGCAGTCCAAGGAGAGTCTCATTGACGTCAACAGGAATTTGGATCACAACCTTTAAGAATAAGCAATTTCTCTCAAGTCAGTAGAAGCTTTTCAAATGGAAGAAACTTTCCATGTGCAAACAGTGTGTGTATGTGTGTGTGTGTATGAGAGAGAGAAATGGCTAATACTGGTGCTCAAAAAATGACCACGGTTTTAAAAAATATTGCTTGATTTAACTGAATGAAATGCCTCCAGTCTTCTCTGGAAAATAATGTTAAAAGTTTGCATCCTTATCAGTTAAGTGTAAATTCTAATTTTACATTTTGACATAGAAGTGAAAAGCATTTAAACAACTTGGAGATATTAAAAATATACATAATTTCCAAGCTGCAAGAAAAGAAGACAGACACAAATTATACTGGTATAAAAGTTGATTTATGTCTGACCAGGAAAGGGTTACATTTTTAAGAAGAGCTTTCAAATGAAAGGAAGGGAAAAGTGATTGACTGACTAAATATTTCTATATACTGCAGAGTAGATACCTGCTGCGGTATTAAGGGTGCTGCATAAGAACAAAACCGGATTAAATTATAACCATTGAGCTTTTCAAAGCATACTAGGGGATTTAGACACAGCTAATGGGCTACTGTGGCCTCAAGGCATGTATGGCTGTTGAGAGATTATCATGGATTTAATTAAAATGTCGCTTACATAAATTCAGTGACTGGAAAAAACACTTCTATTATGGCTGATAAATGGCTTTCCATGGTCTAAGTGTGGTTGAAAGTGACACCAAGATTCTCATCTTGAGGACAAATCACTCCCCTCACCTCCTTGGGAGAAAGCCACCAGCCAGGGGTGCCATAAGATTCCCTTGGCAGAACTGCAGAACTCATGCTGTTGGACAATCCATTGGAAAGCAGGGGCTTCTGTGCTGCCTTTGCACTCCCCTCCCTCTGTCAGCTTCCCCCACTGTCTGCTGCCTCCAGAACTCCCCCAATGGGGGGTTTCTGGCACAGAATACAACCACTCAGCCTATGGTCTCTTTTGAGCAGATTCTTTTGTGGTTGGGAGAAATTAATGTATTTAATTTATTAAAGAACAATATTACACCGTAAAGGACAACTGGGCCCATCTCTACACTCTGTCACCCTGGTGTAAACGTAGAGTAAGTCCACTGAAGTCAATGGCTTTTCAAAATTTATTTCTTGAGGAAGCTTGTAATGCCCCTATTGTTTCTATGACTCAGTAGTCTGATTTGTTCCTCTGCAGTAAGATTGTAATATATAATTCTGCCATGCCAGCAAAGGAAAGTAAATAATAACCTTCCAGGAGGGAGATACAGGACGTTATATTTAAATGGAATGATTAACCTAACCCTTGCTTAGAGTTCTATAGTGCCAATACCCATTTTCTATCATTATCTGTTAGCTATGTTCCTGCAAGTTTAACAGATGTGCAGAATAAATTTAGTTACTATAGTGGTTTGTCTGTTCTCCTAGTGATGGGTCATATGCACCTAGAATGCACTACAGAGGGGGAGTTGCTGTTCCTGTAGGTAGACAAAGGTCATCAATGTCTAGTGGATGTATGGTGTTGCTTTGCTAAGACAAGCAAGGTGGATGAGTGTACCTTTTATTGAACCAACTTCTGTTGGGGAAAGAGAAACTTTCGAGCTACACAGAGCTCTTTTTCAGCTCTGTCTCCCACCAACAGAAGCTGGGGCGATAAAGAATATTACCTCACCCACCTTGTCTTTTTCTAATTGCATGGGACTAACAGCTATACCACCACTTCAAATTGCTAAAAGAAAGTCATTTATTACTATAAACTCTGGCTTTGGATAGGTTAGTATCCTGGCACTGTTGTAATGCAGGTAAAACACTAAGAGCATCTGCTTCAGAGGGACCTGTTTTGATGGAGATTTCTGATCATCACACAACCACGAAAGCACACTGGGACCTTGGAATGTGTGAAGCACAGCATCAAATGGATCATCTGAAGTCAAAGAAATGATCTTGCAAATGAAATAATCATTAAAAAAAGACAAATGCAAAAATGTATTGAAAAACATCCCGAACAGTCTTTGAAAGTCTTACATAAAATGGTAAAATTTATCAAGATGAAATGAACACATTTACTTATAGTTTACTTTTTTCTCCCCACCCCCCCAAAATTTGTCAGTGAACACCCTAGTGGATGGATAACACTCCATGAGTTTAGAAAAAACCCCACATTTTTGTGGGTGTACAGTTGAAATATCCTCAGAATATGCTGATTTATATTTTGGACAGTAATGAGGAAGAGGGGGTTATAGATGTTTTTAGATATCAATCAAAGATTTGCTGATATAGGGATGAAAGATGATTTTATACCTGAAGTGGGTGGCCTGAGTTATCTTCCTGTGAGAAGGATTGGTAAATGTTAACTTAATTCAATGTCTGTTACTGTATAGTTCTGTAATAAGGTGCAATTTCCCCATATTTTTAGATGCATAGGGTATTTCTGTTTGTTTATGCCTTAAGAATGCTGCTTTCCTTAAGTAAGAAGTCCCAAACCCAGCTTTCTTAAACCAAATGTTGTCAACTGATACCTTCTAAACAAGCTTGCCTTTCATGAAAGCCTCTCAGACATGGCTGATCTTAACCCAGGATCTCTGAACATAGTCATCCCTAGACAAGGCCTCCCAAAGCCACCTCGCCAAAGCCAAGAGTAAAATCAATGGTGATTGATTCAATGAGGCCAAGATTTCATCTTAAGTTTTCAAGATCAATGGCTGTTCGATTATGGCCTCTTGAATCCACCCATCCTGAACTCTGGGCTGTCTCAAAAATGTCATCAACTTTAAAATAAAGAAAGGAAAATAAAATAAAGGAAATAAAATCTTATGTGCTTTGCAGAAGAAAAGCTGCAGAGATCATAAGCTCCACAGGAGGGAGCCTTTCTCCCACTGAGCTTGCAAATGCTGAGTTGGAAGCATACAGAATTCAATACAGAATCCCAAGTTTCAGAGTAGCAGCCATGTTAGTCTGTATTTGCAAACAGAAAAGGAGGACTTGTGGCACCTTAGAGACTAACAAATTTATTTGAGCATAAGCTTTCGTGACATCCGATGAAGTGAGCTGTAGCTCACGAAAGCTTATGCTCAAATACATTTGTTAGTCTTCAAGGTGCCACAAGTCCTCCTTTTCTTTTTGTGAATACAGAATCTGTTTCTGTATTGAAATCTGCCAGTGAAGGAAGTCTCCTACACTGAAAACTGGAGATGATGGAAAATTTATTGAACAATTTTTTAAAATAGAAAAGTGGCCCTTTTATCAAAAAATCTTTGAAAAAAATTGTCCATTGTTAAACTTTTCCTAAGATATCTATAGAAAGTTTTCAAAGTTGTCATCACAAAATTCAGTTTTCCAAAATACTTGGTCTTGTAAAGAAAACTGGGTTTTGGTAAAGAAAAAATTTCAAAAAACAATTTCAGTTAAAAAAAATTCAATAGCAATTTTTCTGAAAAATCAGGAAATGGGTCCATTTGGAATCCCCTGTAAAATGGGGATAACTTTGAAATTTAATGTTCACATAATGATTTTCCTGTTTATCATCCAGCTCTCCTGAAAACACTCCATACAGATATCCACTACAAGAGTGAATTGGCGGCAAACGCTGAGCAAGCTGTCAGACCCATTGCACTCTCTGAAGCACAAGTCAGGACCGGGCTACCTGTGCCACTGAATGTTCCAGAATGGCGTAGTGACAGAGCACAAAGAGAAGGCCTTGGGCCTGCTTTAGCAGCTATGAAACAGCTCAGATGCCACTCTGCTGTCTGGAGGAGGATTCCTTCTCCACTCCTTAGCCCTTCCTTCTCTCAGTACACAGCCCATTAATACTGGCTCTGTGTTGTAGACAGGCTTTAGTTTTGCAGTTAGTATTGGAGTTCCCAATATTAGCATAAAATTACTCCTATGCATGAATGAAAACCAAGTATATAAATGCTTCCAACTCAGTCATTTTGTGAAAAGAAAGAAAGAACTTAATTTGGGATTTTCAAAGAAGTCTGAGGGCAGTTCTATATTTAATACAATGAACTAGCAGAGCTGCACCACTGTAGTACTTAAGTGAAGATGCTCCATTGCTACTGATATAGCACTATCTACAAGGGGGGTTAGGTCGATAACTACATTGCTCAAGTGTGTGGACTTTTCACACCTCTTAGCGACGAATTTATACCGATACAGGTCTGTAGTATAGACCTGGCCTAAGGGTGAGGTAACTGGCTCCTACTGATATGAGAATTAGGTGTTTAACTCCCTAAGGATTCTTTGATAATCCCAGCCTTTCTCTTCAGAGGTGGGCCTACAACATTTCAAATTGTAAACTTCAGCTGTTTTAAAGATTACATATAATCTGTGTAATTCCCTACAATGGGATTTTTTTCACTCTCATAACTCAAGGACAGACTGAGAAAATTTTGCTTCAGCTTTCCAGAAATAGTTCCCTCTGGGTGGAGGCTGACCACAGAAAATCTGAGCCCCAAAAGAGAATCTTTAGAACACAACAAACATGTTGAAAAAAGGAATTTATAATGAAAGCCTCAACATAGCCTTAACTACGCTGGCATAAAACATCTGCATGCATGCTGGGCATATGTGTGCCCCAAGTCTGATGAAGAACTGTGTAGCTTGAAAACTTGTCTCTTCAACAGAAGCTGGTCCAATAAAAGATATTACCTCACTCACCTTGTCTCCCTATGGATGCATACACATGCTGTATGTATAAGATCACATGTTTGCAAGTGTGGAAATGTTCTCAACTTATCTATAAAGTTTTATAAGGTCATACCTTCATCTCCAATTGAATATCCTAATCCTAAATAATCATTAAAGGGAATATTTAAACTGTCTCACTGAGGCAGAAAGCCATAAGGGTGAAAATCTGAGAGCAGATTATTGAAATGTCATGTCATTTATGCGGGCATTTTTCTTTCATTTCTTTAAATGCCAGTAACCTTTGGGAGACATCATAAACCCTTTAAAAGAAGCTAAGTAGGACAGGTAAACAACCATCAAATCAAATGTAATCTAACTCCTTTGAAATGTTCCATTAGGATGGAATAAGGATATGTTACAGCCATTAGCAAACTAGTACAAGAAATCCCAGAAGAGAAGCTAAAATGCTCCTTCAAGCCATAGGAGACAAAAATGGGGCCATCACACTGCTGGAAATGGAGATTATGAAGGGCTGTCTAGGGTATGTTTAAACTTGTTAGGGTCCAATTTAGTAAAGCACTTAAATACATGCTTAGGTCCAATTAAGCAAGGGATGGACTGAAGCATATGTTAAATGCTCTGCTGTAATAGGGTCTGCCTGTGGGTAATATTAACTGCTCTTTTAGCCTGATGATTACTTTCTTCTGATAAAAGGCAAAATTGGAGTAAATTCTGTTATAATTGTAACTGGGTGAAATATTTCACCCATTCTCCCCCCCCCGGTGCTTTTCTGACAAAAATGTTACCTGTCCATAAGACTTCACATTTTCCAAAGGCCAGACCTTTCTGCGTGGAACAAGAGTCCGCCTTTTTGGATGGAGAGTCCTCTACTGCACCAGGCATACAAGGGAGTGGGAGACCAAGGGAATGAGTGCGCTGAACACACAACCACATGGTGAATACACTATCAAGGCAGTACAGCCCCAGACATAGAGGTGGTCAGAAATGGCTTTTTGTCCTGCAGAAAATTGATGAAAACAAAATTTAATTTTCATCCAAAAGAACCGCCCCCCCCAGCTTTGCTTTTTGGCTACATTTTTGTTTTTTCAGCAAAAAGTTGAAGGTTTCTGCATTTCATTTAGTCAAAAACCCTGTTGCAGGCAAAAAACAGTTTTGATGGCAAATTTCTAACTAGTCCTGCTCAGTCACCTTCTCTGTGGAGCTCCCCTATGAGGGTTCTGGGGCAATGAAGCTAGAGACCCAGAGGACAAAGGTCCTGGAGCCAGGCTGGAGACAGAGACTTAGATTTTCAGAAAACTTTTGACAAAGTCCCTCACCAAAGGTTTTTAAGCAAAGTAAGCTGTCATGAGATAAAAGGGAAGATCCTCTCATGGATCAGTAACTGGTTAAAAGATAGGAAATAAAGCTTTGGAATAAATGGTCTGTTTTCAGAATGGAGAGAGGTAAATAGTGGTGTCCCCCAGGGGTCTGTACGGTTCAGTACTGCTCAACATATTCATAAATGATCTGAAAAAGGGGTAAACAGTAAAATGGCAAAATTTGCAGATGATTCAGATAACAAGATAGTTAAGTCCAAAGCAGACTGCAAAGAGCTACAAAGGGATCTCACAAAACGGGGTGATTGGGTGACAAAATGGCAGATGAAATTCAATATTGATAAATGCAAAGTAATGCACATTGGAAAACATAATCCCAACTATACATACAAAAAGATGGTGTCTAACTTAGCTGTTACTACTCAAAAAAGAAATCTTGGAGTCATTGTGGAGAGTTCTCTGAAAACATCCACTCAATGTGACAGTCAAAAAAGTGAACAGAATGTTGGGAATCATTAGGAAAGGGATAGATAAGAAGACAGAAAATATCATATTGCCTCTATATAAATCCATGGTACGTCCACATCTTGAGTACTGTGTGCAGATCTGGTCATCCCATCTCTAAAAAGATATACTGGAAATGGAAAAGGTACAGAAAAGGGCAACAAAAATTATTAGGGGCATGGAACAGCTTCCATATGAGGAGAGATTAATAAGACTGGGACTTTTCTGCTTGGAAAAGAGACAACTAAGGGGGGATATGATTGAGTTCTATAAAATCATGACAGGTGTCGAGAAAGTAAATAAGGAAGTGTAATTTACTCCTTTTCACGAACACACAAGAACGAGGAGTCACCAAATGAAATTAATAGGCAGCAGATTTAAAACAAACAAAAAGAAGGTATTTCTTCACAGAAGAGAATGTTGTAAAAGCTAACACTATAACAGGGTTCAAAAAGAACTCATGGAGGATAGGTCCATCAATGGCTATTAGCCAGGTTGGGTAGGGATGGAATCCCTAGCCTCTGTTTGTCAGAAGCTGGGAATGGATGACGGGATGGATCACTTGATGATTACGTATTCTGTTCATTCCCTAGGAAGCACCTGGCATTGGCCACTGTTGGAAGACAGGATACTGGGCTAGATACACTTTGATCTGACCCTGTGTGGCCGTTCTTATATTCTAGAGAGCTACTGATGTCCCACAGTATAATGGGCAGCTGTTTCAGTCTCCAGCAGCCACAGATTCCTTGAGGAATCCAGGCAACAAGAAAGGCACCTTGGATTTTTCCTGAGATGGAGTGATCTGGCCCATTATTTAGTATGTAAATATGATTATCTCCATATTACTGATTCTCAATTTCCCCATCTAAGAGGTCAAGTACCATGTCCAAGGTCACAAAGAAAGTCAGTGTTGGAATCTGGATTCTAATGCATGATTCTTGAATCCTCATAGCCTAATCCACTAGACCACAGTGCCGTCTTGAAGATTCAAGAATATCCTTCAGAAACAGTCTAAATACTTAAAGTGAATCATATGATACTGCATATTTTACAGTCAGGCATGTGAGCTACAGAGAGAGAGAGATTATTATTAATTATTATTATTATTATTATTATGCTTCCTTCAGTTATTTTTCAGTACCACTCACATGATGACAAAATTACAACAATCTTGGAACTACAAGACTACATTTAATAACTTAAGGAAGGGAACACAATGTATGAAAAAGACAGTCAGTCAATGCTATTTATTTCTTGGGAGAAAATATCTAAACAGAACCATGTGTAGAGGTATAGAAAATAAATCCTGAGCTGACTATATTACATTGAACTTTTCGACACCAGTCCAAAATTTAGCAGCAGATGCTTCTGTTATTTCAAATCAATAATATCAGAACAGATGCCAAGCAGGGCCAGCCTTAGGAGTGGGAGATCAGGGTTGCCACTTGGGCACCAACATTTGTTGGTGCCAAATTCCTGGGTATTTTTGTGGGGAGGTTGGAGGGGGAAGTGTTTTTGTTTGTGCCTTTTGGGTGGGTGGTCTGGCCACCTTTGAAAACATTTGTTATTTTTACATCTAGATTGAGTTTTTGTCTTTTCTTAACCAGAAAACAAATTTTATTAACAACTGTTCTGTGCAGGCTGTATACAAAATGAGTTTAGCAGCCTGTTTTACAGAGCTAGACCTGCTGACAGCAGGACGGCGCACCAACTGGATATTTATCATACTGGACAAAGATAGTATGTAGAACAAACAAAAAGGCTCAGCAGCAGAGTTATTTCTTCCCTAGTAAATCTGCTCATTGCTGATATTCAAGACAGTATCTTTGCCCTGTTTTCTTAAATTTCAGAATATTATACTATAAATTCTTTGTATCTCATTAGTGCCTAGAGCCTCCAATTGAGGTCGGGGCTCCATTGTTCTAAGCCCTGTACAAAAACACATTTCCATGTTCTCTTCTGTTTGCATAAACTGCCACAGATTAAACAATATTGTACTTTTTCTTGGAATTATATCTGAACAGTGTATCAAATGCTGAGGATTAAATGCAACAATATAAGCTAAAATACTGTTAACATATCGCAGTGGGAAGTGATGGAGAGGTTTAATAATAATGTTATATAGAATTTTCTTTTTAGCTCTGATCAGCCTCTAGGAATGTATTGAGGGCTCTCTAGAGGACAACTGGATCAGAGAAATGCTGGAATGTGATCCAAATACAGCTGAGATCCAAAGACCTCAGAACTGAGTTTAGAAAAAGCTTCTGGGTGAAAATATTTCTCCAAAATAGCTGCAGTAAAGCAAAAATTCAAATATACAGTCCTGCAAAAACTTAGTAGGACTGAAGGATAATATTATCACAATGAAATTGAATGCTGTACTCTCCAGTCACAAGGCTTTGCTCATGTCACAAAACCCTGGGTTACCTACGGGCTACCAGTAAAAGCTGAATCAATCTGTGTTTACCTTGTAAATTGATATTAATTGTACTAGTCTGGAGAATACAAGCTGCTTTTTCTTTACAAATATGGAATTCTATGCAAATTTGCATTCATGGAATTTGGTTATAGCTTTGCACAGGGGATAGGTGCCTTATTCACATCAGTTTACCTCCATTGACTTCAGTGGGTTTACTCTGTATTTCCACTGGTGTAAGTGAGATTGGAATGGGTCCTACCTATATAAATGTGCTTGCTCTAATTTGTATTACTGGTTTAAATCAGCTACAAATTCAATACATTGTGTTCCCCTCCAAGAAAACTGGCTCATACAGAATGTTCTAGGCCATAAAGTTCTTAATAGGATAAATAGATTCCTGTGCAGGGAGCCAACACAACATGTATCAGTGACCTAAAATCCCATTTAAGCCCTCGGCATAGTGCTTAAATTGTGCAGCTTGTACTCACCCTCTGAACAGGAGTAAGTTTCACCCAGTGCAAAGAGAAAAATAAGACAATTCCTTCAAAACTTTAAACAGTGATAAAACCAGAGTGCTGCATTTTGATTCTTTGTGCCTTCATATGCTTGTTCTTTATTCTCTTGGTGAACTACTGTGTGTCAGGATAGGTACCTTGGCTGCAAAGTTTGAGAAAAAAATCTCTGGAATGTTGACTATTGCATGGCCTGGGAATGGATTATGCTTGACCCTAATTTCAGAGGGTTCATAAAAGAATGATTTTTAGTCTGGAAAACATACCTTAGAATAAGGCTATGTCTAACTTAGGAGTCATGTACCAATATAGGAACAGAGTATACTGCATAAGAATGGCCATACTGCGTCAGACCAAAGGTCCATCTAGCCCAGTATCTTGTCTTCTGACAGTGACAATGCCAGGTGCCCCAGAGGGAAAGAACAGAACAGAACAAGTGATCCATCCCCTGTCGCCCATTCCCAGCTTCTGGCAAACAGAGGCTAGGGACACCATCCCCACCCATCCTGGCTAATAGCCATTGATGGACCTATCCTCCATGAACTTATCTAGGTCATTTTTGAACCCTGTCACAACATATTGGCAAGGGGTTCCAAAGGTTGACTGTGTGTTGTGTTAAGAAATACTTCCTTTTGTTTGTTTTAAACCTGCAGCTTATTAATTTCATTGGGTCACTCCTAGTTCTTGTGTGTTCTTGAGAAGGAGTAAACAACATTTCCTTATTTACTTTCTCCACACCTGTCATGTTTTTAGAGACCTCTATCATATTCCCCCCTTAGTCGTCTCTTTCTCAAGCTGAAAAGTTCCAGTCTTATTAATCTGTCCTCATACGGTAGCCATTCCATACCCCTAATGTGGATGCAGCTTTACCAGCAAACCTGTGCTTTGGGCCAGTATAGTAAAACCACCCCCCTTAACAGGCAAAACAAGCTATATTGGTAAAAACAAAGATTTTCTGGTATAGCTGCATCTAATCTATGGACTGAAAAACCCACCATGTTTTTGCAGGATCAAAGCCAGATGCATAGAATCTGGCAAAACCAAAACTAACCCGTTTAGGTCATCTATACTTCAAACTCTATTTAGTACCCAATAAACTGTGGCTTTTCTGTCTTCATGATATTTCTCCTTCATTTTCACTCAACAACATAACTTTCCTCATTCGTCCTAATGCCTGGCTGGAAATTCAACATAACTTTCCTACCCTTGCTTTTTTTGTCACTTTAGTCCTAATTACAAACCTAATTTGTAATATTTATAGCTAATTGATGGAAATTGCAGTCAGCTTTGTAGTTTGTTTTATTGTCTTAAATTTGCTATTAATTGGGTTGGACCTTATGGGAAAAGCTCAGACTCACGGATGGAAGCAGGGCTGGGGAATTTTGAGGGGAGACTGGGTGAGGAAAGTGGTCAGTGGAAGCATGTGACTAAAAGAACCAGGCAGAGGAAAAGATGGGCTAGTGAAGGAGAAATAGAGCTTAGGAACAGGTTTGCAGAGTTGGAAAATGAAGAAGGGGCTCAGCAGGTACTTGTTGAAGGTGGAAGGGTAAGGAAGAAGAGAAGAGAGGCTAGTCCTATAGGAAAAGCGGAAGAGTCAAGGGAGACTACACCAAATATGAGGCCCAGGAGGATACAGGATGGGTTGAAGAGGATTATAAGGGAAAATAGGAATGGAAAGAACTTGCATCCAGAGGGAACAGGGGAGAGACTGGAGAATAGCACCGTCACCAGGAAAAGGCAGGTCTATGTGATTGGGGACTCTTTATTGAGAAGAATAGACAGGCCTGTAACTAGAGCTGATCCAGAGAATAGAAGGATGTGCTGTTCTCCGGGTGCTAAGATACGGGATGTAGACCTGAGGTTGAAAAGGATCCTAAAGGGAGTGGGAAAGAATCCCCTAATTATCCTTCATGTGGGAACAAATGATACGGCTAGATTCTCACTGGAAAGTATTAAGGGAGACTATGCTAGGCTGGGGAAGACGCTTAAGGAAATTGAGGCTCAGGTGATCTTTAGCGGGATCCTTCCTGTTCCTAGAGAAGGGCAACAAAGGTGTGACAAGATTATGACTGTCAACAGATGGCTTAGGCAGTGGTGCTATAAGGAGGGCTTTGGGATGTATGGCCACTGGGAGGCATTCACGGACAGAGGACAGTTCTCTCGGGATGGACTTCATCTGAGTAGGGAAGGAAATAGGCTTCTAGGATCGAGGCTGGCACAACTGATAAAGAGAGCTTTAAACTAGGAATTAGGGGGAGATGGTTGGGAGATGTCCAGGAAATCTCCACGCCAGATTTTAGCATTGAGAGGGAAGAAGACGAAGTAAGAAAAGATACAGCTGTGGGTAGGAGAATGTATATAAGGAGTGAGGGCGGTGTGGATACTAGTCTAATAGGTTATACTGGCTGTAGAATGACTGTGCTTAATAGGGTACAAAATGTGAGCGAGGCCAAACAGCAAAAATTAAGATGTTTGTACACCAATGCAAGGAGCCTAGGTAACAAAACGGAGGAACTAGAGCTACTGGTGCAGGAAGTGAAACCAGATATTATAGGGATAACAGAAACATGGTGGAATAGTAGTCATGACTGGACTACAGGTATTGAAGGGTATGTGCTGTTTAGGAAAGACAGAAACAAAGGTAAAGGTGGTGGAGTAGCATTGTAACAGCAGAGAAACCTTTCTTTCTATCTCACCTATTCAGTTCAGGTAATTCTTTTATGAATGGAACCATGATTTGTTATCAAGAACTATGCTAATGCTAGACTGACTAAAAAGGCCCATTAATACACTCATTTTAATTTTATTATTCTGATATTACTTTTGGAGACTTCTTTAAGTATCAGTTTAAACCTAAAAACACTAGGTGGCTCCTAGGGGCTGTGTGTATGCTATAATAAGTACATCATTGCCATTGAAGGGGAAAAAAATCTGTTAAAATCATGCAATGACTCTGCAAATAAAAGCATCACTCCACCAGGGATACCTCAGAACGGATGGTAGAAAATCAATGAAAACAAATCTATCCACATTTACTTGGTGGACAGTTCGATATATTCTTGCTTTCTCAAATCTCCAGCATTAATTACTTTCTTTCCTCTCTAGATCAATTTCTTTCCATTGCAGAGCAGAGCAGCTGTACTGCTTCCCACTGGCCTGTGCTCCTGGGACATTCAGGGCAGCACTTAGTCTTCAGGGGCAGTCTTAACTTCCCTGATGCTAGGATCCACGCATCTGCCATTGGGTACGTACATACTTGTATAAAACCTTTGACTTCAAGCTATCACCCCCAAAAAATGCAAATTAGTGGGCAGTAGGCCAGCCAGGGCAGGGCGATAAAGCTTTAGGTGTTAGTCTTTTAAGGCCTTTTCAAGGAACATCAATGGAATAACACTGGGAAATTATTACCAGAAGCTTTTCCTGCTTTAACCAGCCAGGAGGAAAGAGAATACACCCGCTCCTTGGTTTCCCTTTGACTCAGCTTTCCCTTTCCTTTTATATTCTGTCCTTTAAGCAGCCATGTACCAAGAACCTGTTAACTCTTTCCAGACTGCAGCACTCATACCTATCACATTCATATTACACATTACACATATTACACATAATACACACCCCACGAATATATGATGATGTGCTTTATAATTGGCCTGAGTGTAGGATATCCTGAATGGCAAAGTCACACTTACTTTATGTTGGTTATCCCAAATCAATGACAAAACCTTTGTTCCACACTGCCCTGTTATGTGTTCACTACCCTTGCATATTTATCAGAGAAATTATTTCTGAAATGATTGACAGTTTTATAAAAAAGTGTCTTTGGCCAGGTCTATACTACAAAGTTTTGCCAGCAAAACACCACGTAGTTGCAGCTTATACTGGCAAGAGATTCCTTTTGCTGGTATAGCTTATGTTGTTCCTGGAAGTAGTTTCACTATACTGACAAAATAACTTTTTGTTGATATATACTGTGGCTCCACTAGGAGACTTTGCCAGTATAGCTATACTGGCAAAACCTTTGTCGTATAGACTTGCCTTTAATATTCTTTTTTCTCTGTAAAGAGGAGTGCCAATATCTTCACTGCAACTGTATAGGGAGAAAATAACATTGTAGGAACCTAAAAGGAACTCTTCTATATAGAATAATGTTATGATTTTAAGATACGATATCTTAGAACCTATCAAACCAGAAGCAAGTGCTTTGTCCCATTGCAAAATTGTGAACCTTCCTTTCCCAGAGGTATAAAGTTCCCATTTCTAGCCCTGAATGGTCACACTTAACTTTGTCACTATTACAGAACTGAATATTGCCCAATCCTACTCCTCAAGCCAGTGTAATATGTGGGAAAGTTTACCTGGCAGTTTTGTTGTTTTTTTGAAGGCAAAGCTCTTCTGGGGTTTGGAATGTTAGATGGAACGCTGGTGGAGATGGATTAATGTGCAAAGTACAGGTGAGATAGTCAAAGGTACAAGATAAATACAATTTATCACAAAGGTCATCAGCACTTGTGTTATTTACAGAGAGATTATAGTAACCCATACATTTTGGGCTCCAAAATATCTCAGGATATTTATATTAGAGTTGAAAAAAAGGCTCTGAAAATGTTAACAGACCATTAGTATCAAATTGTCTCTTGCTCTTCTCACTGCTGAACAGTCTAGAAAAGCAAGATGAATCCAGCCCTTTGCCATCTTTATTTAATAGGTGACAGTGTTTAAAGTGTTCTTGTTCATTGTGATCAACTGAACATTAGTGACATGTTGGAAATATTTATGAACACTGAGAACACAATACTAGTAAATTAGGGCATTAGCCTTTGAGAACTAATTTATTTGGCGGACCATTCTTAGGCTCTATCAAATAAAAAGTAAATTGTATGTACATTAGTGGCTCTTCTACTCTGTCCATCACTTATATCTGTCACCACCCTATTTACATGGGGCCAGATCACAGTCTGCATGTGGATATTCCCCAACCCCAGGCAAAAGAGTGGGACCAGCACCTCTAATGCAACATCACGCCTTTTAGGAACCCAGCAGATGAGGCCTCAAAGGGCTGAGACAGGGAATGGGTGACTCCATATTGGCTGAGGGTGGGGATGGGAGGAAGTACATGACCCCCATCTATTCTTGCAGAGATTACCTAGAAAAGGTAATACAACCTAACTTCTTGGTAGTGGGAATCCCTCTTTATGGAGTCCCAGGTGCAGCTACTGGCAGGAAGGAGCTCCTGGTAGTGCAATTCCATTGCGGCAGAATTTTCAGGAAGCGCTAGACTCACTGGGTGCAAAGAGCTGGTGTGGAGGCAAAGGACTGCCCTGCAGATGGCTTTAGCCACTTGTAGAAACCTGGGGATCCTACAGGTTTGGGGATGAGTCCCCAGGGCTAGTGGAATGCAACCCTGGCATAATAAGTGAGGACAAATTTGATTAGAGGATCCTCAGATTCTTATTGCGTTAGCCACCTGTCAGGGCTTATACTGTGGGTGGGTGTGGTCTGGCTCACAGAACTATGTCTGTTCTAAGAAGTGTTATCAAAATTTCCTAGTCGTGCCAATGTTGATTAATCTGAATGGATGTTAGCAATGTTAGAAGCCCTAGTCTAGATACAATTTCAATGAATGTCATCAAACCCTGCTGGGGTCAGGCTAATCAACATGGTGCTGAAAACCATGTTGACAGCCAAAATCTTTTCTTACAGTAGGGTTTCTGACATTACTAACACCCATTCGTCAGAACCACTGAAAATCCTCTAGCATAGATAAACCTAATGGCAAAGCTGTAAACAGTGAAGCAAGCTGCTACATGTCAAATCTGCTGAAGTGTAAGCTGGCTGAGTCACTTAACAGAGCATGCCCTCATATCACATTAAAAGCTTTTTTGTTTTACTGGGAAAGGATGTAAAAGATTGCATTGCTCAGCTGGAGGAATATATTTCAAAACACAAACAAAATTAATGTAAATCTATAGAGAGGCTCCAGGGTGAAGAAGGATATTTTTATAAGTGTGTACTTAGCTCCTGATCCTGCAAACGCTTATGCACCTGTATAACTTTACTCATATGAACATTGACATTGACTTAACTATGAGTCCTAATGTTAGTTTTTTTTGTTTTGTTTTTAAAAACTTGTTTAATCAGAAATGAAAATATGAGTCTTAATATCAACAAAAGCAAGAAATGATATGAACTTTGACACATTGACATGCCATGCAGCACTGTGGCAGTTTATTGTGCTGCCATGCTGGAGACCTGGGTTCAGAAATGAGACTGAAAATCCTGATGCCTTTGTCCAGCAGATACCATGCTCATTGGACAAGCAATGCATGGTGTAAACAGGTCTACTGGCCCTTTAAGGCTACATGGGGAGGGGAGTCTTCCCAGCCAATCTAGGTGGAAGGAATTTAGAGGGCCAGCTGAGTGTCTCAGCCTGTCATATATTTGGTTTCTGGGGAGGAGGGAACCATAATCATCACTATGTGAGAAACTGTGCTATAGCCAAGCCATCAGGCTAGCCAGGAGATTTAGAATTCAAAGATTTGGGTACATGCACCCACAGGGGTATTTGATGAGTCATGGATTAAGCTACCTTAAGAATCAAAATATCCATAAAACTTCATTTATACAATTTATAATTCAATTGAAATTATACTATTAAAAACAAGCTGTCATAAATATAAAGGGAAGAATAACCACCTTTCTGTCCACAGTGCTATAAAATCCCTCCTGACCCTCACCTGTAAAGGGTTAAGAAGCTAAGATAACCTCACTGGCACCTGACCAAAATGACCAATGAGGAGACAAGATACTTTCAAAGCTGGAGGTGGGGGAACAAACGGTCTGTCTGTCTGTTTGATGCTCTTGCCAGGAAGAGATCAGGAATGCAGCCCAGAACTCCTGTAAAAAGTTAGTAAGTAATCTAGCTAGAAATGCATTAGATTTCTTTTGTTTAATGGCTGGTAAAATAGCTGTGCTGGATTGAATGTATATTCCTGTTTTTGTGTCTTTTTGTAACTTAAGGTTTTGTCTAGAGGGATTCTCTATGTTTTGAATCTAATTACCCTGTAAGGTATTTACCATCCTGATTTTACAGAGGTGATTCTTTTCTTTAATTAAAATTCTTCTTTTAAGAACCTGATTGTTCTTAAGATCCAAGGGTTTGGGTCTGTGTTCACCTATGCAAATTGGTGAGGATTTTTATCAAGCCTTCCCCAGGAAAGGGGGTGTAGGGCTTGGGGGGATATTTTGGGGGGAAGATGTCTCCAAGTGGGCTCTTTCCCTGTTCAGTTTGTTTAACACGCTTGGTGGTGGCAGCATAGGGTTCAAGGACAAGGCAAAGTTTGTACCTTGAGGAAGTTTTTAACCTAAGCTGGTAAGAATAAGCTTAGGGGGTCTTTCATGCAGGTCCCCACATCTGTACCCTAGAGTTCAGAGTGGGGAAGGAACCTTGACGCAAGCAGTGTCCAAACATTTCTTGTACTCCTTTTGAAACTTTCTGTGCCTGGCACACAGTGCTGAGTCAAGTGGAGTGATGTTTGACATATCACTATTTTAAGTTTGACAAGGTTTGGTTTGTCTTGGACTTCTGTGAACATAGCCATCCCCACATAACATTCATTAGGTTAGAAGATGGTGGCGGTGGTAGGAATCTTCAAAAATAAGGCACCAGTACCACAAGACCAGAATTAGAGCAGATTTCTTTTTACAGTGCTTAATCTCCTGAATCTCTCTGGGAGGGCTCTTGGTCACTCACTCTCCGACACAACAAAATGTGTGGCAAGGGTTCAGTTTCATACTTTGAGGAAACACTGACTCAAGGTCAGCTTTGTTTTTTAAGCAAGGTTATTGAGCTAATTTTTGAGCTGCCTTCTCCATGATCCCACACTGTTACTTTACATCCCCCCTTCCTGAATAGCACTCACTGGGCCTTTTCTATCAGTGACTGGCATATCAGTTTAGCTAGGAGGGATTCTTTACTGACAGAGCAGGTTGTAAATGTTATATGCCACTTTCATTTTCTAGTCTTCTGTATCACACTTTCTGGTCCCTTTCTGAAGCAGTAGCAGCTGACTCCACAACCTCCCTTAAGGAAGAGTAAGTGGCCAGTTAAAGAACTAGGAGTGTAACAAATATGTGACAGTGAAAAGCACATAAAATGTTTCCTCCTCCAGCTAGTGAAGAGAACAAGAAGAGACGGGAAGAAATCAACAAAATTGGAGAAAATGCAACATGCAGTTGTTAATGACTAACTCAGAACTTTTTTACACCTGTGTAAAGTCAGTGTAAGCTGATGGAGAGACAGCAGGATTTGGCCTCATCAGTCATTCTTATTGTTAACTATTATAGTTTATTTTTAACCTTATAATTATAGTTGGGCCCATGCCAAAAACCTGGATCCAGATCTGAACACTTCCAAAGTTGGAGTGTATTTGGGTCAGCCTATTGTAGAAGGGGCTACCTGGGGGGTTTGAATCAGTTACATAGCTGGTGCTATTTGTCACTCACTTCTATGTTAAAGTCTCTTGGAAATTTGGAACAAAACATTTTAATTTGATGATCAGAACTGACACTCTGTTGCAGTCAAAGAGGCATGTTAGTTTTCATGAGACTTGGAAAAGAGGTTTTGCTTCTTAACACAGTCAGGAGCTAGAGGAGTGGATGGTGGAGAGATTAATCATTCTGATACCCAAGAAAATCTCCAATCTGCTGCTTTTACCTACCTAAAGTTAATATTTACTCCACAAAGGGAAGAGGGCTGTCACACTGACTAATTTATTATAGGTGGCATTAATGGAATGTACAGTAAGTTTTAGTACTGTTTGACACTTCCAGAAACCAGGGAATTTCTGCCATCATGGGTGATTCTATTGTTTTGACCCAATGAAATGTTTTTACTTGCTTTGTGTGAACTATCGTGTAGGCAGCATCTACACCTAGGAAATGATGCAGTCAGACAGAGAGTAAGTAGTGAACAGACTTTACCAGTGATATGAAACAGCTTCTAGAAAGAACTGTACCCAAATTAACAATAAGCCTTTCTCTAACATCCAACTGCCCGCATATGTATTCTGTTAAATTGAATTTGTAAGGCTATCTGCAATCACATCATCTGGTGACTTTCAAGAATATTGGCGCTGGAATGTCTGCCTTTACAATAAGTAATAAATAATAATAGTGGCAATGGAATTAAATTAACCACACCCTATCTTCTAAGTACCTGGTTAAACAATGGGAAATATAATAAGAAATACAGCTTTATGCCTTGCAACAATGGCTCCTCATCTCTTCTGCCATCCAATCCTTGGACTTCAGGGAAGTCACCTCCTGATCCTTAGGGTCCTTTCCAGGTATGTCCTTGTTGGGCTCTTGGCTAGCTGCCCCATGTATGGCAAACTTGCTGGATGGCCTGTCCAAGAGACTCAAATGCAGCTTTTCAAAGAAGAGCAGATGAATCTGTTGGCTCCAGAATTCTGGGCCTTTCTGAACTGCACTTTCAACCCCTTTTTCTTATCATTGTGCAGCTTGGCAGCAGCTTCAATGTCCAACTCAGTCAGCCTCTGTGACATTTTTGCAAGTAGAATACCCAGGACTTTGGCAGAGACAAGCTTTGCCTGGATTGGCTGCTAGCTCCAGATTCTGAGCAGGTCCCTCACTCATGAGTTTGGGTCCATCTTGCAGCTCTTCATATTAGCTAAATAGTCACATGAGACAGGTCTGATTTGTCAACAGTATACTACTGGAATGGCCTCAGAGTGATTCTGAATATTCAGACAATAAAAATGTATTAAGTTTAGCATCAGAAAACAAGAATAAATGCCCCCCCTCCCAAAAAAAAAAGTGCAATAAAAAGTTCTTCGCTGCAGCGGGAAGTGTTACAATCCAAAAGCAGTGGGAACCTAGCACAGGAGTTCAAGGATCTCGCTAGTGGATGCTGCTGATCTGGTCCTTGCTATAGTTACCTGTAACATATGTTTGCCTTTTTTTTTAATTACAGGTAAGGAACTTCCTGTAGCACTGCCCCATGGGATACTGGGGAGGAGGGGATGTATTGCTGTACCCTTGCAGTCATTGATGTGTGAGGCTCTGCATTGTGGGTTGGAACTTAGGGAGTGGCTGAATCATTCCGATGCAATGCCTGTGATTTCCAAGCGTGGGAAAGCTGGTGCACGTTTCACTAGTGCAACTGTATGCAAGTGTCACTAGTATTATTATTAGTAGTAGTAGTATTAACAGAGAGCCAAGGAGCCCTAGTTGTGGACCAGACCTCATTATATCCTTCTGCCACATGGTTAAGAGCAGTAATAAGGACCAGGTTCAATATGTCTAGGCTCCCTCTTGAAGAGCAGAGCAAGCTTGTTCCCCCATCCAGAATTCCATGAAAAATAAATGAATCCACTTGTCCTTAACAGGCAGAACTGCCTCGCCTGCAAGTAAATTGTGTAGTCTGGTGGGCCTGTCCACCAGCTTAGGGGGAAAACAGTCAGCCACACCCAACTCTGTTTTAGCCTTCTGCGCAGGCTCTTTTATTCTTCTGCTACAAATGCAAGAAATATGGAAAAAACTAGAAGTGATTGCCCTGACCTAGACAGATACTGCAGGGTCCTCTACTACCCAGTAACTCAAAGGTCATGGCCCTCCCTTAATGTCAAGGGTACTACAGGGCAGGCCATCTATCCCATTGCAGCCTGCTGCTGAGGAATATGTTTGTTTCTCCTACCAGCCTCTTAAAGCCTGGGTCCTCATTTATAGCTTCCTGCTGGGAATCGGAGCCAATCTTAGGTTCTGCTTAGCGAATCAGCTGATTCCCAACACCTGCCTGCTGAGCTTCTCCTTAAGCCAGGGCTTGCTAGTCCCTGGCTCTGGAAGCCCTTAAAGGGGCAGACTGCCCTATTGTACTCCAAGTCTAGATGCAAAACAAGGGAATCTTTATAAGTGGAAACAGGGTCATAGAATCAGAGAAAACTCAGCAATATTAAAACACTCAAAGATTAGAGCACTCTGTAAATCTACTATAATCCAATCAATGCTATCCCCTCCAGTCTCTATGAATGCCTGGCAGGTAAGAGTTCCATGGGTACCTCACTCCACCCCCCCACCCCAAATCCCATTCACAGCTCAGGTCAGTAAATAGTAACATCCACATATCTAAGGACAGTACTTTCTACAGATCTGGTTCCAGCACTGTTGAAACTGCTTGCTTAATGCTACCTTAAAGCACTACCACCTGACCATACTTTGTAGTTCAATTTAGTTTAAGCGAGGAGGGAGAACCTCACTGACCTTGCCTCAGCTGTACTACCACCCCACCAGTCTCCACTAAAGAGTCCATTCTGCTACAGGACTCTCAGAAGGGGGATGTTAAGAGCATCTGACACAAAAGAAGATGTCTTGCTACTCAAAAATGAACATCTCTCCCCTTCTTCTCTGTCACAGAGTTCCAACCTCCCCTCCCTACCAAAGGGCAAGTCCG
This sequence comes from Dermochelys coriacea, assembly GCF_009764565.3. NCBI lineage: Eukaryota > Metazoa > Chordata > Testudines > Dermochelyidae > Dermochelys > Dermochelys coriacea. The sequence continues at coordinate 246,115,042 of NC_050068.2, forward strand.
GTACAGTTAGGGTGATTTCTAAGTGTGCCTGATGGAATTATGGGTATGTAACATATGTAAAACGATGCTCTTTCTATAGAGAGAGTTTTCCCTTTTCACCAGCAGGGGGAGCAGAGAGCTTCCTCTACTCTGAGCTCCTGACTACAGACTTACACATGCTCTAAAGGCTTGCTCCCAAATTGTGCAATCAACTGATGATGCAAACCAAGACAGCATTTATTTTGCATGTGTTGCACCCACCATTTTTGTAGCAACACCACTTTTTCTGAGCATAGATGCCCTTCATGTTTCTTCATTTGGAAAATAGATGGCTTATCTCACATCCCCCAGAGAGGGCTTCCAGGCTAAGATATGTTAATGTTCATAATGTGCTTTGAGATTGTCTGTTAGAACATGCTATAAACATGACATTACCCAAGGTATAATCTGGACTGTTGAACAGCTGTGTCCCCTCAATTTTCCAACCTGGGGTGTCTTTTACATTGTTTCACTATGAGAACAACCATTTTTGGTCTGCTCACCCACAGACTCTTGCATGTAAATTACTCCCAACTGTAAAATACGAGTTCTCTAGCCAGCCACTCCTGAATTATATTAGAGCAATGCCAGCAAATTCCCAGTCCCAGATTTGTCCCCAGAAATGTGCATCTTGTATTGCCTAGTACCCTCCTGGACAATATAAACTCAGAGAAAGTTTGTCATTTTATTACTAGAAGATATGCACAAACCTTATGTCAAATGGAGTTTCCCACATGCTTCAATCCAGACACACTTAGATAGAACAACAAAACAAATTTATTAACTACAGAAAGATAGATTTTTAAGTAATTGCAAGTAATGAGGTGTAAAAGTCAGAACTGGTTACAGAGAAATAAAAAAGGTACAACACAAACTAATACTTAACAAGCTAAGTGAATTCAAAGTGAAAGTCTTCCTCACCATATGTTCTAGCAGTCTTACTGGTTGACTTTTCCAGCCAGGATATCTCCCCAGACCAGTGATGATTCCTTTGTCTTTCAAGTGTTGTTGATGCCAGGAATAGAGATGAAGGGAGAGATGTGTTCTCTGGTCTCACTTATAGTTATTTTCCTCTGTGAAAATCATCTCCAGCTAAGGTTCAGGAGACAAAGTCTGTTTGTATGGGAGCCTCCAGCTGTTTCATTGCCAAGATGTAAATTTCTCGCTCACATCCTTCTTCCTGCCAAAAAAATGGCAACTTAACCAGGTGATAGTCCATTTGATTATGTTGACATCTGGCTGAGGTGTTGATTAGCGTTTTGTCTCTGGGGAACTGGTCTGAAGCTGTTTCTCCAGATTTGGAACATGTCTTATACAGTAGAATTTTATAAAACTTTACATACAATGTTGCCACACATTTTACTGGGACAATAATGTTCTGCAGATTATGAGTTTTAAAATGATGCCTCATAAGGTATACTTTGTAAAAAAAAAAAAAAAAAAAAAAAAAATCATAGTCTTGTAAAAAGGGTGAACATAAGGGTACAGACTGTAGCGATACATACAGAGTATTATTTACTTATCTCTACAGTCATGGCTAATCTTTTGCGCTAGTCAGGCTTTTTTGCATTGAAGTGTTGCCAATTTATACTTAATTTGTCACTAATCATGCAGTTCAATATTTACTAAACTAGTGACAAATGGTTTCCTATATCAATAATGTAGGCAGCTTTATCAGATCATTTATAGCATTAAAATCAGTGAAATTTGAGAGAAACTGGGTCCAGAACTGTTTGTCTGTGTGCCAGTGCTTTGTCAGACTGGAAACTGTAAGCCATCTGTCAAGAAAAAGCATAATTCAGAAAAGTCAACACATACAGTTTGAAGGGATCTTTCTAATTAAATGAGGATATGGAAGTAAGAGCTGACTCAGTCATTCATACTAAAGTAAATAGTGATTAGTATATAGCAGATGAGATGAGAGCCAGGAGATCTTAAATTCCTGCTTCTGGCCAAATATGAATTCTTACAATTATAGCATACAAGGGGCTTATTTCCTCTACTGTGAATTACAGTGTAATTTCATGGACCATTTCCCTCTTGACACTCCCATGCAATTACCATTGATGTTAATAGCAATTTGAAATAATTTAAAAATACATTGTATATGGATCACAATTATTTTTTAGTTGTATAACAGTAGAACTTAGGGTGCGTGTACATGGTAATACAAAACCCATGGTGTTAAGTCAGGCAGCTGGTCTACACTGGGCGTGTGGGGGGGAAATGGATCTAAGATATGCAACTTCAGCTACAAGAATAGTGTAGCTGAAGTCAACGTCTCTTAGATTGACTTAGAATCACTTACTTCACGTCCTCGCAGCGCGGGATCGATGGCCACCACTCCCACGTCAACTCCACTTCCTCCTCTCACCGTGGTGGAGTTCCGGAATCGACGGCAGAGCGATTGAGGATTGATTTATTGCCTCTACACTAGATACGATAAATCAATCCCCGATAGATCAATCACTACCCGCTGATCCGGTGGGTAGTGTAGACGTATTCTCAACCCAGGTCAACTGACTCCGACTGCATGAGTATCTAATTGCAGTCTAGACACATACCTTGAGACTCACCCCCCCTCCCCCACAACAGGGTTTCAGAACCTGGACTTCAGCATGAGCCCAAACATTTACACTGCAATTAGCCCTGCTGCTCAAAGTCCCAAGAAGCGGAGTCAGCTGACCTGGGTCAGCCATGATCGTGCCATGGGTCTTTTATTGCAGTGTAGACATACCCTTAAAGGCCTTAACTAAGATCAGCCCATTATGCTAAGTGATGTACGAACACATGGCAGAACAGGACCTGCTCCAAAGATTTTACAATCTAAAGTGAGAAGACAGTGTGGGAGGAAGGAGGTATTGATGGACTCATATTACAGATGGTAAATGAGGCACAAAGATACAGAATCTGATCTAAAAGTCACTGAAGACAGTGAGAGGTTTTCCTTTGACTTCAGTGGGCATTACATTCAGGAAAGTCAATGGGAGTTAAGCATCTAGTTCATTTAGGAGCTGTAGAAAATCTTATTAGGCATCTGTAGGTGTTGAAATGTCTTTGTAAATCTGGCTGTAAGTGACTTTTCCAAGAATCCACAGGAAGTCTGTGGCGGAGCTGGAAACTCAACTCCGATCCGAGTCCCAGTCTAGTGCCTTAACCATGAGATCACCCTCTGTCTCTGGATAAGTACATATATACAGTGTACCCCTACTACACAAGAGACAAAACTACTGCTACGTCGTAGGAATGGTGGGGGGAAGACGGAGAGAAAGGAAATGTGTATGTCAGGATTGTTGACTGATTAACCTATTATGGTGGCTGACTTTAGTAAGAGGTTACAGTTTTTTCAGAAAGAAAAGGAGTACTTGTGGCACCTTAGAGACTAACAAATTTATTAGAGCATAAGCTTTCGTGAGCTACAGCTCACTTCATCGGATGCATTTGCAAATTAGCAAATGCATCCGATGAAGTGAGCTGTAGCTCACGAAAGCTTATGCTCTAATAAATTTGTTAGTCTCTAAGGTGCCACAAGTACTCCTTTTCTTTTTGAGAATACAGACTAACACGGCTGCTACTCTGAAACCAGTTTTTTCAGAAGAAGACACCACAATGATGTGGTAACTAGATGCCTTGGACTGCTTCAAGGGGATTAAATGATTTTTTTAATGTTCTGTCTCTTTTTCTATTGTTAGATTGCAGCAGCTACCATAAAGGAAAATCAGCACAGTAAATATCAGCTGACTGAGGAAGAAAGTTGATTTCACTTTAAATAAGTGAGCAGGAGCACACACTGTGTGCATATGATTAAATAATTTGGGCAATCTTCCCTTTGGCTGTAATCAACACAATATGAAATCTCACCAGGCAATGAGATGGAAGGAGATACTGCTGGAAGCCCTGTGGAGGGTAAATGCCCTATTTTGCTCCTTTTTGGTATGCAGGCTCATTCTGGGTTTTATTAGAATGTTGGTCACTTCTTGCCCCCACCCACCTCAGAAGATTTTAAATGATCAAAGGAAAGAGACAATAAATAGTCACAATTGAACAGACTGAATGCATAACAGAGGTGTAGAATAACAAATGACTAGACAATGTAACGTATTATGTATGATTATTTTGATGATAGGCCAGCTGGTTGCATAGTGCCCGATTTAAATAATACATTGTGGGCAAATGTTCTCAAAGTGATCCTGAATGGTCAGGTAATCAAAATGTCCTGAAGCCTTCAGCAACAGAAAAGGGGAATGAACCAAACAATGCAATAAAAAATAGTGTGCTATTCAACTGATGAAAAGCGCTATATAAGAGCGAGATATTCATTATTATGATGATAGATGTCAGTCCATAGCCATGACTAAAGTCTTATAGTAAATAAGAGGCTTGCAGAAGTGAGGGTAGATCCATAGGAGGTGATAGTGTTCCCATTTAATCTAAGGCCATGCACCAGCTGTTCCAACTCCCAAGGCAATGGGAAGGTACCCAAGAACTTGTAAAATGGCACAGCATATCTGTCATTATTCACCTATGCTTTAAGCTGCAATACCAGAGAAAAAAATCATGCAACACACTGTGGGCAAAAAACTAAATATTTCTGAAGGTGAACTCTCCAAAAGCAAGAGTGCCAAAAAATAATTAAAGGGGAATGTTTATAGTGGAGGTAAACAGACACCATTTGCCAACAGAAGCTTGCCATTTGGTTCACAGAGATTGGAAGTGAATCAGCCATTACATGTCTACATATAGTTCAGTGATTTTGAGCTACTAAGGAGTACCTCCAACAACCAACCTTATCTTACCCCCACTGATGGGCCTTAAATGTCAGGAGGCTTCACATAGGTGTCTCACAGGGGTTCTCACGAATGGAGGGGTCTGATCTTGAGGGACGCTGGTGGGGAAATTAAGCTCATTGGTTCACAGCTATGTTAACAACCCTCAGCTCATCATGATGTTGAACTTTCACAAGTATGGGCTGAAGCCCACCATCATGCTGAGTGACAAACCCACTCAAGTTCATTATGTGAACTTGAGTATTTCCAACTCTAACTGGTGTTCAGCAACTAGACATGCTGAATTACTCTGAGTTCCCTCCATTCATACTACCTCTCAGCATGTGTCCGTTGGTATAGTTCCATTGGAATCAATGGAGGTAATGCCAGTATACACCAGCTACAGGTCTGGCTCGTCGTTCTTTACACGCAGGGAGAAAAAAGATTTAGTAAATCAGAGTGAAAAAAGCATTCTTCCTGCCTTACAAGGCTTTAAAAGTTCCTTCGTGTCCTGTTTGGGGCAGAGTTTACATGAACAATTGATCGAGGGTGGGTTTTAAAAAATGATAGATTCCAGGGATGGATTTCTATGACTTAAAGGGTCTCAATTAAGGGTTGAGTTTATTAATCTCAGATGACAGAGTTTCATAACAAAAATTTTAAGGGTATGGTCATATTGCATCAATGCATTTTTAATGCTGCTTCTTTTCCAGTGGAGCAGGATTTTTTTTTTTTAAATACTAGGTAGCAAACTCAACCAGGATTCAAATATAAAGGGTCAGGGATTGTCATGTGGCTGTACCAGCCATATGACAGCTGCCCCAGGTGTGGAGGTAATGCACCAGTTTGACTTTGCATTGACTTCCCCCAAATGACATATACAGGACTGGCAAACCCAAAGTGTCAGAAGATAAATAAAAATAGATCCATGAAATGTATTTCAAACCCCGAATGCACACAGAACCCAGTAACAGTGAATGTGACCCTGTTACTAGACTGTTCTTAAGCTTGCAGCAATTTATTGTAAGAACTAAGCGGAAATGAATAGATATTATATTAAAAACAGAAAACTTAGAGAAGTTAATAGCCCAGCTTACATTCATTGCCCCAGTACTTTAGGTGCCAGTTTGTCAGTCCCCAGTCTTGAACTTGGATTGGTGTGGCAGACACTTCTCCTTCCTCCACTCTTCCCAAAGAATGAGCTACTAGAAGAAAAGGCAAAGCTTACTGCAGACAGATAAGACTGAGACCAGAATCCTGGTGCTTTAACCAATCAATGCCCATTTCAGTAAAACATTATAGCTCCTCAAACTATAATGGACGCACAATGTCTTCTGCACAGCTTTATCAATTACCTGTATCTTCATACTATCCTTTTGCTACTCAAAGAGCTTTCCCAAATACATTTTAATAACTCATTCTAGTTCCTGTCTAACGTAATTAGGAAAGACAAACTGTGTTTGATCCGTCTCACCAGATTAATCCATCACATCACACACTAAAATAATTATCTATGTGCTGTACTTCAGAGATTAATTCAGTTAGAAGTCAAGGTGTCTGGAGAGTTTCCTACCTCCTTTCTGAAGTTTGTTTTCTAATCTCCTGTGAATATTCTGTAACAAGAAGTACAATAAAAGCTAAATGGTGTTCTTTAAAATACATCATTTATATGTTGAATTATATTAACTGATCATAAAAAGGTAAGGGATTAATCACATTGTATGTAACTTAATGGACCTCTAGCCCTACTGACATTAGAGCTCATTTCCTTGCACAAGGAGATGCAAGTTATGTCAGCAATATGTTTTACATACCGGCTTTACTAAAGCTTTATAGCCGCTTATGACTTGCAGCTGATTGCCTATCTGCATTTTTATGTGCCTAAATACCTAAATCTGGCCACTAGTTCTAAAGCACCAAACTGCCATTGATCTCAATGGGAGCTAAGCACCTAATCTCTTTAGGAGTTTCTGAAAAATCCTAACAGCTGCCTAACTTCTTTAGGCAGTTTTGTAAATTGTAATAGGTGCCTATCTGTATTTTTAGGCAGCTAAATATATTTTGAAAATCTGGGGCTAGAAAAGTAGTCTATAGAAGGCAACATCATGTAATGCAGGCCCACAGCTCAACTTCATCTTGTTCTATCCAAATTTAGCTCCCTACCTGTTTTTAAAAATAAATATATTTCCAACTCTTATTTAGTGCATTTTGTAATCTGATTGGCCAGCAGAGTTTCAAAAGAGGGAGTAATCACTTAACTACACTAGATTAAAAAAAAATTATAGCCTTTATGTACATTAACGCTCCTCTTTAGTTTTTTGGTATCTGAGATGCCCTTGGCATCTCGAGGTGTATCTTCGCACGAAGGCCCCCAGTTCAGCAAAGCACATATGTTTAATCTGAATAGGACATTAGCATATGTTTAATTATAAAGTCATGAGTGTGTCTTTCCCTACTCAGCAAATTATTTAAGCCTGTGATAGAATACTTCAGTGAACCAGAGTCTAAAACCAAAACTTGATTTCAAGGGGAGTTAGACCCCTAAATGCCACTGAGGATCTGGGCCTAAGTTTCAGGGACTCCAGGACCTGATACAACCCATAGCTTGCCACATGCCTTTTATTTATATACAGTATTCTATACCCAGATTTGCTTTCTCCTCTTTCAGTCAACCTCGCGTTATATAACACATGTAATTATCATAACCAATATGAGATGAACTGCTGCACACTGTAGATCACAGACCTGCCTGACCAGCCTTCCAATTTCAAATAGAAGCAAGAACTTGCTTTAACAACCTACATTATGTTCATTCCGCCTTGAATTCAAGCAACCAGGTAAGGTAATTGGGCTCCTGGCAAATGTGGCAGCTGTAGGCAGTAATCATAGCTGTGCTCCTGCTCCCATGGCAACCAATGTGTTTACATTCACAAAATTACACAAAACTTTCTGTCTCTGCTGCACAGGAGAATGCAGAAAGCAAAGGGATTTGAGAAGGTGAATGTTTAACCAAGTGATTGGGGAGGAACAGTATTTACTCTTGAGTGCTTTGGAGTGAAAACTTTAAGGATAAACAGGTTGTCTTCAGATAATGATTAAGCATCTGATTATCCCCCTCTCTCCCAATCTGCATTCAGCAGGCAAATTCCAGGAGCAGATCTCACTCCATTTAAGTCAAGTTGCCTGGGAGACAGAGGGAAGAAGAGTTTCAGAGTAGCAGCCGTGTTAGTCTGTATCTGCAAAAAAGAAGGAAGAGGACTTGTGGCACCTTAGAGACTAACAAAGTTATTTGAGCATAGCTTTCCTGAGCTACAGCTCACTTCATTGGCTGCAAGAGACTCCCAAGAGTTAGGACACCTCTACACTGCAATCAGTGATATGACACTGCAGCATGTGTAGACATACCCCTGAGCTAGTCTGAATCTAGCTAGTGCAAATGTTAACAGGGAAACTGCAGCATCATAGGCTTCAGGGTGGGCTGTACAAACCTGACCAGGACCCTGGGTACTTATTTGAGTGGCTAGCCAGTCATGCCATGCTTCACTGCAAATGGTAGCCAAGATAGCTAGATCAAAGCTCATTTGGGCGTATCTACACATGCTGCAATGTAGACATACCCGAAGTGATGAAGCACAAAGTCTCTGTGCAGGTAGCACTTATCTCCCAAATATCACTGGAGACCATATTTGCTACCAGTATTCATATTTTCAGAGTAAAACTCCAGGGTGCTTTTGTAGTGACTTTTTTTTTTTAGAGCCCTGAAGTATTCCTACAAAAGGGCACTTTAAAAAAATGTTCTGGTGTTGCCAATACCAGTTTCAGACTCAGTAGCGATATGGCATATGGCTAAGATTGGAAGACTGTTTCTAGTAACTTAGCATTCTGAATGAACTATGTTGTGGAACCCTGAACAAGTATCACATTAAGCAAAAAGAACATTATTTATAGGCTCTACACTCATTTGACTTCTATTCCTTCCAGATGCTATTCAGCACACTGAACACTTGTTCCACTGAATTGTCATTTCCTGGGGAACAGGACAAATTTTATTCACTATAGTGGTATGACTTGAAGATTTTTTTTTTATAACTATAAGTTCTATAGTTTGATTAAATGAGCAATCAAGACATATCTGGCATTCCCAAAGAAATTTCTAGGACATCATATGAAAAAATAGGACTGTCCTGTTCAAACACATGGTCACTTTATCCAGGATCTGCTCAGGTCTTGAGAAGTATGTTTGACAGGTGCCCTAAGTTCACTAGTCCTCACCCAGGTCAGGAGACTGAAATAAAGTTCAGTCTCTTCCTTCAACTCTTGTTTGCCACACCAGTATTACAAAGGAGGCAGAACCTTACTTTCTCCCCCCCGACCCCCAGGGCAGGAGAAGGGTGAGGGGTAAACACCAGTCCCCCCAATACATGATGTGGGGAAAACTTGAAGTTCTTCTCCCCGCATGGTTTCTTTCCATGGGAAGGGGCAATCTAGTACTGAGATAAGAAAGACATCATAGGCCATTTTAGGCCCTGTAGCAAAGTGAAGATTCACCAGCACAGCGCCTCCTGGTGGTTGTCTTGGGAATTAGTTCTTTCCAGCCTTCAGATCGCCCTCTGCAGGCTGGTGTCTTGCCTGCCACTGGCCCCCGTCCCTCCCAGACCCCGGTGTCCTTTTCCTCAGGGTTCTGCCCCAGCAGGACCCCCACAGTCTGGGTCTCCCCTCCCAGGGGAACCCCTGATGCTCTAACACCACCTTGCCTCAGTGGCTACTGCCAGTTGTCATCTAGTTCCCTCTCACTGGGGCAAACTGCAGTCCGTAATGGCCACTCATCATTGGCAAGAGGTTAGGACCTGCTGCCTTTGCCTATCCTCAGGCTGAGTTCATTTTCAAAGGCTTTCCTCAAGGCCTGCAGCCTGGGGGTTTATCAGGCTGGAGCTGGAGCTGGAGCTGCCCCCTGCCCTGCTCTGCTCTGCTCCCAGGCAGCTAGCCCTTCTCACTCTAGAGCTAGAGTGAGATGCTTCCATCCTGGCCCTGCAACTCTCTTAGAGGGGCCCTCTGGGCCCTGATTGAGCTAGCCACACCTGTGGTCAGCTACTCACTCAGCTGCTCTCACTGTTTTTCCTAAATGCAGCCTTCTCCAGGGCTGCTTTTAAACCCTGTTCTACTGGAGTGGGGCAGCTGCCTCCTACTAGCCCTGATCTGGAAATGGCAATCCATATTGGCCCACTCCTGGGCCCACGAACACTTCCATTAAACTTCAGTGGGGCTCTACTTGGACAGAGAGTCTGTCTGCTTGGAGCTCATTGCTAAACCTAGTGGGAAATTTTCCACTGATACTTTTTTTGGATAAAAGACGGGTTTGTCAGATAGTAGCCAGAGCAGTGGACTGGGACTCAGGAGGCCAGACTTCTGTTGTTGGCTCTGCTGCTAGCCTGCTGGGTGACTTCACTGCTGTGTCTCAGTTTGCTTCATGATAAACTGAGGATAATCATACTGACCTCCTTTGTAAAGCACTTTGAGAGCTACAGAGGAAAAGTGCTATATAAACATTATATATATCACAGAATATCAGGGTTGGAAGGGACCTCAGGAGGTCATCTAGTCCAACCCCCTGCTCAAAGCAGGACCAATCCCCAACTAAATCATCCCAGCCAGGGCTTTGTCAAGCCTGACCTTAAAAACCTCTAAGGAAGGAGATTCTACCACCTCCCTAGGTAACGTATTCCAGTGTTTCACCACCTGCCTAGTGAAAGTTTTTCCTAATATCCAACTTAAACCTCCCCCACTGCAACTTGAGACCATTACTCCTCATTCTGTCATCTGCTACCACTGAGAACGTCTAGTCTCCATCCTTTTTGGAACCCCCTTTCAGGTAGTTGAAAGCAGCTATCAAATCCCCCCTCATTCTTCTCTTCCGCAGACTAAACAATCCCAGTTCTCTCAGCCTCTCCTCATAAGTCATGTGTTCCAGTCCCCTAATCATTTTTGTTGCCCTCCGCTGGACGTTTTCCAATTTTTCCACACCCTTCTTGTAGTGTGGGGCCCAAAACTGGACACAGTACTCCAGATGAGGCCTAACCAATGTCTAATAGAAGGGAACGATCACGTCCCTTGATCTACTGGCAATGCCCCTACTTATACATCCCAAAATGCCATTGGCCTTCTTGGCAACAACGGCACACTGTTGAGTCATATCCAGCTTCTCATCCACTGTAACCCCTAGGTTCTTTTCTGGAGAACTGCTGCCTAGCCATTCGGTCCCTAGTCTGTAGCGGTACATGGGATTCTTCTGTCCTAAGTGCAGGACTCTGCACTTGTCCTTGTTGAACCTCATCAGATTTCTTTTGGCCCAATCCTCCAATTTGTCTAGGTCCCTCTGTATCCTATCCCTACTCTCCAGCATATCTACCTCTCCTCCCAGTTTAGTGTCATCTGCAAACTTGCTGAGGGTGCAATCCATGCCATCCTCCAGATCATTAATTAAGATATTGAACAAAACCGGCCCCAGGACCGACCTTTGGGGCACTCCACTAGATACCGGCTGCCAACTAGACATGGAGTCATTGATCACTACCTGTTGAGCCTGACAATCTAGCCAGTTTTCTATCCACCTTATAGCCCATTCATCCAGCTCATACTTCTTTAACTACTGACAAGAATACTGTGGGAGACAGTGTCAAAAGCTTTGCTAAAGTCAAGGAACACATCCACTGCTTTCCCCTCATTCACAGAGCCATTTATCTCGTCATAGAAGGCAATTAGATTAGTCAGGCATGACTTGCCCATGGTGAATCCATACTGACTGTTCCTGATCACTTTCCTCTCCTCTAAGTGCTTCAGAATTGATTCCTTGAGGACCTGCTCCATGATTTTTCCAGGGACTGAGGTGAGGCTGACTGGCCTGTAGCTTCCAGGATCCTCCTTCCCTTTTTTAAAGATGGGCACTACATTAGCCTTTTTCCAGTTGTTCAGGACCTCCCCCGATTGCCATGAGTTTTCAAAGATATTGGCCAATGGCTCTGCAATCACATCCGCCAACTCCTTTAGCACTCTCGGATGCAGTGCATCCGGCCCCATGGACTTGTGCTCGTCCAGCTTTTCTAAATAGTCCCGAACCACTTCTTTCTTCAGAGAAGGCTGTTCACCTCCTCCCCATGCTGTGCTGCCCAATGCAGCAGTCTGGGAGCTGACCTTGTTTGTGAAGACAGAGGCAAAAAAACCTTGAGTACATTAGCTTTTTCCACATCCTCTGTCACTAGGTTGCCTCCCTCATACGTAAGGGGCCCACACTTTCCTTGACTTTCCTCTTGTTGCTAACACACCTGAAGAAACCCTTCTTGTTACTCTTAACATCTCTTGCTAGTTGCAACTCCAGGTGTGATTTGGCCTTCCTGATTTCACTCCTGCATGCCCAAGCAATATTTTTATACTCTTCCCTGGTCTTTTGTCCAATCTTCCACTTCTTATAAACTTCTTTGTGTTTAAGATCAACAAGGATTTCACTGTTAAGCCAAGCTGGTCGCATGCCATATTTACTATTCTTTCTACACATAGGGATGGTTTGTCCCTGTAACCTCAATAAGGATTCTTTAAAATACAGCCAGCTCTCCTGGACTCCTTTCCCCCTCATGTTATTCTCCCAGGGGATCCTGCCCATCAGTTCCCTGAAGTTGTCAAAGTCTGCTTTTCTGAAGTATAGGGTCCATCCAGGGTTCAATTATTATTGAAAAATAAGGAAATGTAAATAATTTTTGACAAAAATTTGAAACTTTTCTTGGGGGGGGGGAAGAATGTCTTGGCCAACTGTACATCTTGCAGTAACAGAGCTTTCAACCTTAGAATGAACCTAAAAGCTGTTTTGTGTTTTATATGGGGGAGCGGTTCCTTTGGCCTCTGCTGTACTTGCTTTATGGGAAAGCAAGGACATCCATTCCCAGAATTATTAGCCCAGTGCCTTTTACAAAAACTGGATTCACTATAAAAAGGTGTTTGACTTGTTTATTCAATACACTTATGTAACTGATTTTGAGATTATCGCAATGAAAGACAAGCTAATTTGCAGTCCTACTGTTCTTATATCAAAAATCCCTGCTGCAAAGCAGCCATCAGAAGAGAGGCTGACAGCTTTGGCTTAATTACTCTCCTTAAAAATCTCTCTTCAATAGAAGTATCAAATGGAGGATTTCAGGATCATGAATGCATTATTCTGGTACCCCATGTGACAATAATGGGGGATTTTAATATATGCGGAATATTAGTCTAACAGAGGTTCTCTTGTTATTAAAGTGAAATAATTTTGATAATCATTTTAGAAATAAAGCATTCAGGTTTGGACTAATTCTGTTGCCCCAGCTCATGCTCAGTAGCCCCAGTGGAATCAATGGCACTGTTCAAATGAGTGAGGAAGTGCTTGATGTCAGTAGAGGTGGCAGAATCGAGTCTATATGTGCGAAGACTAAGTCAGGGCACAAGGTGATGCTTTCTGTTGTAGTAAGATTGTTAGAGGTGGGCGAACAAACAACACTGACGGAATCATTTGTCACTGGTCAGGGCAACTGCACCTGTATTTTCCCATCATGGTCCAGGAAGGGCACACACTCTTCAGCTGCCAGCTCCCAGCCATCACTTCTCCTGGGTGGAGACCTGCATCTCTTTCCCTCTTGACTGGCGTATTTTCCAGGCTGCACAGTTCCCTGTCTACACAGAATTTCCCAAACTGGGCAGACTGCCTCAGTAGACCTGCTCTGCCTTCCTTCCTCAGATGCTATAAATACCATAATTACCCACAGTTAAGTTACCACACAGCTCTTTTCTAAGCAAACACATTTATTCTTAAGGCAAAAGCATCACAGTGAAAATATTACAAACAATGCTAATAAGCTTACCAGAGATCACTTCAACCCCAAACAGGGTTCTGACAGGTTAACTGTCCTTCAAACCCCATTAAGGGATTCTTCTGTGATCATAAGTTCCTAACTGTCCTGATTCAGAACAAGCAGCCTATTGAATCAGAATCTTTTCTTTATACAGTTGGGATCTTTGGTCAGCCCTCATGTAACAGGTGGTCAGCAGACAAAAGGTCCCCTCAGAGCAAAGCTCCAAGAGCTGAATTCTTGCATAACCAGAGGGTTTACATTTGTATACAACTCTGCCTAGAGATTTCCTGGGAAACCCACTTAACTTTAAAAGTTCACATAGATTCAAATAGTCATTTGAAACTCATAATACTTTCCAGGGTTTGTGTTAGTCTGGTCTCCTCGCTAGAGATGTTGCATATAATCCCACAATATATAAACTGTTGCATTTTTTCCTACAATAAGCTCCTAAGGTACTTACACTTAATTCAGTAAGGCTTTGTCAAGGATATTGCCCTTCACACCCTTTTCCATTGGAAAATGCAGTTCCAGTAAAATCAAAATGTTTTGTGAAAAAAATAAATCAGTTTTGCCAAAATTTTGTTTCAGAAAAAAACTGAAAGTTAACACATATCAAAAGTCTCATTACATTTTCAGAATGAAAGGTTTCAATTTTTAGTTTTGAAATCACTGTTTTGAATTATTTTATTTTGTATTATATTGTAATAGAAAATTCTATAAAGTCAAAGTTGAAATAAGTTGGTTGGTCAGAAATGAAAAAAGCTTTCTGAAATTTTCCTTTGTGGAGACTTGAAAGCCAAATTTCAAAATCTCCATACCCTTGAGAAATGGAATTTCTGTCCTCCATCTGTCTCTACAGATCATGCATTGTTTTCCCCTATAATACAACATATTGCTATAGTGATGATGGCTGGTGACAGGATAGCTACTGTGTGTTACAGTCCATGTTGGATTAAGACCAGGTGTGGCAATTTGTGCTTCCTTTCTGTGTGATGTTTGCTTGTCAGTACACCTAATTTTAGGGAGAAAAAAGTGAGTTGTAACAGCTGTAAAAAAGGCAGCTCAATTTAAGAGACATTTACCAACTAGTGTCTAAAATAAATCAACAGCCCAGAAAGGTATCCAGGAAAGAAAGAGGAGTAATCCTGAACTGCCACTTAGCTGCTTAGTCTGTCCAAACTGAACAAAAAAGGCCCAAAAAAGGTTTCTGAAGAGCTCCTTTAATAAAAGTGACAAGGGCTTTAAAGGTACAGACAAGGACACAGTTTAACTACAAGAAGCCTTCTTTGCCAATACCCCCATTCTTCTCCATTGACTGGTGCATGCCAACAGCATAGGACATCTGTTTCCTCTTTTGTTTTACAGAATAACAGCACACTATCAAACATGGGCTGACTCTACAATGCAGCCACTTTAAAACAGATTTCCTTTGTTGTCTGAATTGGAAATGGAAGAACAAGAGGGAAAGCTAAATATTTAATTGGGGTGCTGAAACAATTTTTAGTGGGGGCGCTGATGATGGAAACCATGTATTTGGGTTATTACTACTTCAAGCCAATGGGTACGGCAGCACCCGCAGCTCCATCCCCACGGTATTTAATCAATAAAATGATCTCAGTTTCCATTTACCAGGGCAATGTGGGAGGCATGGAGATCAAATACAGCCCGTGTAGTTGGGAGGTGGTGGGTGGAGACCATTGATCCCATTTCTCAGTCACTAACCAATTTTCAGACCACTTACAATAGTAAATTACAGTCTTAAAATGAAGGAAAGTGGAGAAAGTCACTGTTTGGTATCCTTCTATAGGACATTTTAAAAATTAACTGTTTCATGTCAGCCACAAAATCTGAAAAATGCTGTGAGAAAACAATCCTACGAGTGACATATGAAAATGTACCTTCTGCACCAGCACTTGAGCATTAGGATTGCAATCTGCCTCATACAATATGTAAAAGCTATTTCTGAAACAAGTTGGGATGCACAGAATACGCTGACGTTCCCACAAGAGTATCAAACATGGCATCAATCAATCTTACGGCCAAAAAAATATTGGTGATTTTTTCCAGTCTTTTCCCTTCTCACAATACTTCACAACATTTGTGAAGATGAATTTACTCTCTATTTCCTTGTTTTCCTTGCTGTCATTAATGATTTGTATTGCATGCTAAATTAACAGCACTTTTTACATGCTGAGTAAGATGCCTTCCTTACTGCAAAGCGTTTACAATGCAGTGAATGTCCCTGTGAACACTTAGAGCTGCATGGAAGTCAGTGGGCTCTGAGCAGACACAGAGATCTGCCCCAGTGGAATCCCATTGGAGGACTGGGGCCTAAGATGCAGCATAGAATCTTCTGAGTGTGCAAAGTGATTTATAATGAATGTAAACTCAGTTTACTCCTACTAGTTTCAGTTTAATAGATATTAAGCATATCAGATCAAATCCATTCTGATGTCACTCCCCTGAATTAAATGGAATTCCATCAAGGATAAATTTCTCCCAGTGATCCCAATGACTGTTGCTAAAAATCAAAATATTTGTCACACTTGAAATGCAGATTAATTCTTAAAACAATTTGCTATGTGATCAGTGTATATCTAAATGTTACTTAAACCACTAACAAGTAGCATTCAGTTACATTCAGTCACTTTTTGTGGCAACTTATCTTTTCAGAATTAATCTGACATAGCTTGAGATTTAAGAGATCAATGCAACCATGATCTGATGCCTTTAATCAATGAACTGATACTCAATAGTTTTTACTGTCCTGATTATTCCAGACATATGCTAAACAAACCTAACAGCTGTTTCTTTTTGAGAAGAACAATGAATGCATGGTAACTAGACCCCATCTGGTGCCAGTGCTGCAGTCTGCACTCGGGCAAAACACCAACTTGAAGTCAATGGGAGTTTTGCTGGAGTGAGAACTGTAGGACCAGGATTGCTGAACCTGTTGATTTATTCTTCTTTCCAGAAGAGGGCACCAATGAATACTGAAATGGCTTTCAGATTACCTACGTGCTCAGAAAGACCAAGCCAAGGGTTTATTTGAGGTAAAGAGAAAAATAATTCTATTCCCTTTTCTCAAGCAGCAGCAGCGTGAGCTTTTATTTATGCTTATGTAAGATACCAGAGGCTTTTGCAATTTAGCAGTATTATTTCAGGTAGGCTAATGAAATAAGTTAATTTGATCTATTACTTTAAAAAGTTTCCTTTGAACTTTTCCAACCGGGGGTGGGGATTGCCTTCTCCGTGGCAAGAAAAAGGGGATTTTGGCCTCTGAAACTCATGGTTTTCACTCAATCTACCTAATGTTCCTGCCCCTTGAAAGCCTGTTGCACAGCAAGAAGCCAGCTCAGCTTGGTGTTTTGTGAAGTCTCAGTCACATCCCCTTTGCCAGCCCCATCCTTCTTCCCACCAGATTGCTAGGCCCCACCGGAAGACTTCCATGGGCTCTAGGAAAAGAGAAGGGGGTGTAAAATACCATTTAGGCAGCTGACCCCTGCCCTCTGTATGGGAAGAGAGTCACAGGCACAATCTGGCAACATGGGCCAGAATGAGACCAGCCCATTCTCGAGCTCTCTGTAGGAGTACATGGTGACTATATGTCCGTGCTCAGCTCCTGCAGCAGGGAAGTGCGTGTGCGTGGTGAGAGCGGGAGAGAGAAGGGAATTTATACAGAACAGTAATATTGGTCCAATCAAAAATATCTTTTGTAGCAAAATCCCATTTACCCTCAGAGATGTAAATATTGCTTTCTTCACAGGTATGCTGGGAGGCTTGTAACATGCTCTCAAATATCCTGTACAGTGTAACTTTCACTTAGTGGGGCAAATTATGGTCTCCTTGACTCTGATGCAATGCGGGTTCTGAGAACACAATTTAGCTTCGTAAGTATAAAGCATTATTAGAATCATCACACCAGTCTTTGAGCCAAGACAGAAGAGCACAGGGAAAAAAGGGGAAGATGTATGTAGGTAAACCACTCATCTTATCCTAGTGCTGCTGGCATCCACTTTCTCCTTAACTCTCTCATCAAACCCCATTTCTTCCTTGAAGCCCTGCAGTGTTACTCCAATAGCCTTTGTGTGGCTGAATTGTCAGTTCAGTTTGTAAGTTCTTTGATCCCTGCCCCATTTTCTTCTCCCTTTTCTCTGCACCACTAAGCACATTGTCAGTACTCAGCAAACAACTACCCTAAATTCTACTTTGTAATCACTATATTAAACACCTATGGGGAAGCCCTCTTGGTTCAATATACAGCAGTTGTTGAAATAAGGGTATTTGCCCAGAGACCCGGGGATTAATATGAGAACTGAAAGGTGGATAAGGAACTGGTTAAAGGGGAGACTACAACGGGTCATACTGAAAGGTGAACTGTCAGGCTGGAAGGAGATTACCAGTGGAGTTCCTCAGGGATCAGTCTTGGGACCAATGTTCCCTCTAATTTTTGACAGGCTGAGTGCGCAAAAAATTTCTTCTGTGCAAATTGTTGTGCTTCTGTGCAAATTTTTGTGCGCGCAGTGTTTCGCTGTGTGCACAGGGTTTAGGATCTGTGTGCGCGTGCACACGTGCACAGCTTAGAGGGAACAGTGCTTGGGACCAATCTTATTTAACATTTATATTAGTGACCTTGACACAAAAATTGGGAGTGTGCTAATAAAATTTGCAGATGACACAAAGTTAGCAATACTTTCCAATATGGAGGAGGACCGGAATATCAGACAAGATGATCTGGATGACCATGAAAACTGGAGTAACAGAAATGGGATGAAATGTAATAGTGCAGAATGACAGGCCATATACTTAGGGCCTAACAACAAGAATGTTTTCTATAAGCTGGGGAGTTCAGTTGGAAGTGACAGACGAGAAGAAAGATCTGGATGTATTGGTTGATCACAGGATGACTATGAGCTACCAATGTGATGTGGTTGTGAAAAAGGCTAATGCAGTCCTAGGATACATCAGGTGAGGTATTTCCAGTAGAGACAGGGAAGTGTTAGTACCATTATACAAGGCACTGGTGAGACCTCATCTGGAATATTGTGTGCAGTTCTGGTCTCCCATGTTTAAGAAAGATGAATTCATACTGAAATAGGTGCAGAGAAGGAAAACTAGAATGATCAGAGGAATGGAAAACCTACCTTATGAGAGGAGACTCCAGGAGCTTGGCTTGTTTAGCCTAACCAAAAGCAGGCTGAGGGGAGATATGATGGTGCTCTATAAATACATCAGAGAGATAAATACCAGGTTTCCTCCCCCCCCCAACACTGCTCTCCTTGGAAGGCTGTTCCAGAACTTCACTCCTCCAATGGTTAGAGAACTTCATTTAATTTCAAGCCTAAACATGTTGATGGCCAGTTTATAACCATTTGTTTATGTCCACATCAGCTGATTGCCTATGTGCATCAAATAGGCATCTACATCACAACCTAACTGGCTTCAAAACTGAGCTTGATAAGTTTATGGAGGCAATGGTATGATGAAGCTGCCTACAATGTCATGTGGCCCATCTGCAACTGCAAATATCTCCAGTGACTGGTGATGGAACACGAGATGGGGAGGGCTTTGAGTTACTTCAGAGAACTCTCTCCCAAGTGTTCGGTTGGTGGGTCTTGCCCAGGTGCTCAGGGTCTAACTGATAGCCATATTTGGGGTTGGGAAGGAGTTTTCCCCAGGTCAGATTGGCACAGATCCTGGGTTTTTCCATCTTCCTCTGCAGCATGGGGCACAGGTCACTTGCAGGTTTAAATTAGTGTAAGTGGTGGATTCTCTGCAACTTGAAGTCTTTAAACCATAATGTGAGGACTTCAGTAACTTTGCCAGTTATGGGTCCATTACAGGAGGGATATGAGTGAGGTTCTGTGGTCTGCAATGAGCAGAAAGTCAGATTAGATGATCATAGAATATTAGGGTTGGTAGAGACCTCAGGAGGTCATCTAGTCTAACCCCCTGCTCAAACCATCATGATAGTCCCTTCCAGCTTTAAAGTCTATACATCTAAATAATGTTATTTGTAAAGGATGGAATTGTCTTTGCCAGCATTTAAATGACAGGTTTCAGAGTAGCAGCCGTGTTAGTCTGTATTCGCCAAAAGAAAAGGAGTACTTGTGGCACCTTAGAGACTAACAAATTTATTAGAGCATAAGCTTTCGTGAGCTACAGCTCACTTCATCGGATGCATTTGGTGGAAAAAAAAATACATAAATAAGCATAAAAGTACATAAATAAGCATTTAAATGCTTATACATATCCAGTTTCTTAAACTAGTGAAGGTACAGTTAGTATTGCTCTTCCTTATCTTTCTCCACACACTATTTCTGCATTCTCAGCTGCTGTATGAAATTCCCTACTTATTTATAAATCTAGGAATAATATTTTGGAAACTTTTTTGTTGAAAAGTCCTGTGTCATGCTGTCTGGATGGGCTCACAGCTGTGGGTGCCCACCTCTGGGCAGACAGTCAGGAAACAAGGACAGACACAACAAACTGGGAGTGTGTTCTATAATTAGATTCACCAAGCCACTCACAAATCTGAACTCCTGGATCACAATATCGGTCTTTCCATGGAGTCACAAATAGTCCTTTTAAATACTATTGCCACCCAGATAAACTGGACTTTGTGATAAAAGGCCATTTACACCAAAAATCATACCACATTTAGGTTGCTTCCAGGCCCAAGAGACCAGTCACTTGCCCCAGATCAATTGATACCCTAGATCTCACACCAAAGACAATGCTGTCAGCCAATTCTATAGTAAACTCACCGCTCTTAGCAACATTAATGCTGTTCAATTTTCTCTCTACCAACCTGAAAACCCTGTGCTCTCACATGCACAGAATCACCACATCAGCATGCGTGTGCCACTGGCCTGACCCATGTCTTGGTATTAAACCTATGGAGTGTTTCCCATTACAGCAACACCATCTTAAGTGTTTTTATTGCTCTCTTGGGTATGCTGCTCCTCCTTCAGGGCCGGCCCACAACATTTTGGCACCTGAGGTGGGGAGCTCAAATGATGACCCCATTGGGCCAAAACTTTGAAACGCTGGGTCCTAGTGGCGCTCCCCCCCAGTCTGTCACCTGAGAAGGCCACCTCAGTTCGCCTCATGGTAAGGCCAGCCCTGTCCTCCCTTCCCAAGACTATTGCAATCCCAGCTTCCCCAGTTGCTTTTATCTCTGCTTCAACTTTCCCACTACACCTGCTATAGCTTTGCCTCTGCCAGTGATGCTATCAGGGTACACACTTCCTTACATGCTGCCTCTGCTTATGCCATCTCTTTACTGCTCTGGGTGAAGCCGATCAAGTAGATTTCTAGTCTCATTTGGTACATAGTCCCAACCTTTTTATGATAGGAACTTACTGCAGAACTCCTAGAGGAGCTGCATTTAGAAGCCTATTCTCCTCACAAGGTGTATAGCAAGTGCAGCTGTTAATATTAACATGAGTTACACACACACACACACACACACACACACACACACAGAGGAAACACACTGACAACATGTAACTCCCACTAACAGCAAAGGGACTGGTGCATGCATACTGAAGGAAGAACCGACTTCAGAGGAACTAGTGCTCTTTAAGAAGAGCACTACCCACTCAGTGCCAGCCCTTTACAGACAGTTCCCAACAAATGTCAGTAGCAAAGCTAGTTTCCTGGAGTCTGGTCTGAGCTTTACTTGAACTTTCTGCTCCAAATCTATGGAACTTTAAATCTTATTGCCTGGCCATTAGTAGAACAGGAGCTGCCATTTTCAGATACAATAAAACAAAGAAATGGGTGACTTAGGGAACTGAGTTACTGTTTGCAGAGAAACCAAGGACACTGGAGTCTCAACCACCTTCTCCACACTAAATATAATCCCTATAAAGAGGGGTTGAGGCATATTTGTGTCTGTATGGCAGCTGCTGACTGGACACACAATGGCTTTCAGGCACCAGCAAGCCCACCTTTTACAAGCACCGAATTCCCTTAAGGTTACACAGGTGGGGCAGGGAGAACAGGAAGCAGCATTTATTGTGCAGCAGCAGAATGTTTGTACTTTGGAGGGTGTGTCTACACTGTAGTCGGATGTGTGGTTGCAGCTCGGGTGGACATACTTGCTGTAGCTGAAATCAAGTGAGTGCCAGTGAAGATGTGGTGGCACAGACCCTGGAGCAAGCCGGCCACATGAGTATACACTCAAGGTTCCAGTTCGCTTGTATAGCCTGCTCTGCTGTGTCTTCACTGCCATTTTTAGTGGTGCTAGCTACATTGAAACTGGCCTGGGTACATCTACCCAAGCTTCAGTCACACCTCCAACAGTGTAGACTCAGTGAGCGCAAGAGGTGAAATGGGTGAGAGCTTGATGGCAGCTTGCAGGGTCTCAAAATGGGCTCAGCAATCTTATCTGTTGTTGACTCTCCTGGTTGTCTCACCTTATACTTAGATTGCAAGCTCTTTAGGACAGGACAGTCTCACTTACATTTTTGTACAGTCCCTAATACAAGATGGCCCTGATCCAGACTGGGATCTCTAGGCACTACCACAATACAAATAGTTAACAGTAACCTGGGAATATTCTCACTGTTCGTATAAAATTTGCTGTTTTCCTGAACATCTTCGCCAGTACACTCACCTGCTAGAATACTAATGCAGAGCAAATGCAATAAAAGAGAAGCCATTCAAGTAAGTCAGAAGTTCACACAAACCTCAGCTCTGATCCCAGACAATAAAACAATCTTCGTAGAGTGGTGGGCAGTACTGTCCCTTCCCCCTCTGTCCTTCCCCAGTACTTCCCATGTAGTTGTGTTCCATAGTTTTGTGGACCTGACCTAAGCTGCATCATTTACCTTATGAATCAACTCTCCAGCAGATCTTTGGTGCTTTGACTGCATGGCTACACAGAGGTCAAACAGTGTGCAGCAGAATCCTGCATCCAATTTAGACATGCCAAGAGTCTGCTTTCTCTCAGATAAGGCTGGGGTATACTTTTTCTTGAGATGGATGGCTGCAGCACCAGTGGAAAACCTTTGTTCCATAGGACAGGTCTTTCACCTACACATTAAAGTTTTGTTTTTCTCCCTCTACCACTTATTTGTTTACATTGAGGCAATCCGACTATAGTTGCTCTGGAGTAACAGAACAGAATTTTGCCTTCAGGTGTTTGTGAATGTAGATACTGTGACAAAGTTCCTCCTCTGTCTTGGAGGGTCCTGCACTTGTTGGTGGATTTGCTCGCCTCAGAGGTTCATGGCAGCCCTCAGTTTGGCCACTTTTGTGGCTCAAATCTGCCGTTCACTCAGTTAGCCTCATCACTGGCCAGCATGGAGAAAGGAAGAACAATTCCCACAGTTTCTGCTGATCCACCTAGTGGATCGGGGAACAGGCCAGAGACCTTCCCCTCTGGTGGAACCCACAGTCCAGGTCAATTCCTCCAGTATTAAGTAGGGAGTTGGAGGGATGGGGAGAACCCAGGCCCACCCTCTACTCCGGGTTCCAACCCAGGGCCCTGTGGATTGCAGCTGTCTACAGTGGCTCCTGTAACAACTGTGTGATAGCTACAACTCCCTGGACTACTTCCCCATGACCTCCTACCAACACCTTCTTTATTCTCACCACAGGACCTTCCTCCTGATGTCTGATAATGCTTGTACGTCTCAGTGTGCCAGTAGTATGCCTTCTCACTCTCAGCTTCTTGCACCCAGCTCCTCGCACACACACCACAAACTGAAGTGAGCTCCTTTTTAAACCCAGGAGCCCTGATTAGCCTGCCTGTCTTAATTGATTCTGGCAGCTTCTTGATTGGCTGCAGGTGTTCTAATCAGCCTGTCTGCCTTAATTGTTTCCAGAAAGTTCCTGATTGTTCTGGAACCTTCCCTGTTATCTTACCCAGGGAAAAGGCACCTACTTAACCTGGGGCTAATAGATCTGCCTTCTATCACTCTCCTGTAGCTATCTGGCCTGACCCTGTCACAATAGCCTTTACACTATTGCATAGGAAGATAAGAATAACCATACTGGGTCTGACCAGTGGTCCATCTGGTCCAATATCCTGTCTCTGGCAATGGTCAGTGCCAGATGCTTCAGAGGGAATGAACAGATGGAAATTGCTCTCTTCAACTTACCTCATTCTTTTTTGTACCCAGTTATGCTTCTGGCTTTCACAACATCCCATGGCAATGAGTTCCACAGGTTGACTGTGTTGTGAAATACTTCCTTATGTTTGTTTTAAACCTGCTGCCTATTCATTTCATTGTGTGACCCCTGGTTCTTGTGTTATGTGAAAGGCTAATTAAGACCTTTCCTATTCACTTTCTCCACACCAGTCATGATTGTAGAGACTGCTGTCATTTCCCACCTTAGTCCCAGCTTTTTCTAAACTGACCAGTCACAGGTTTTTTTGTTTTTACTCTCATATGGAAACTGTTCCATATGCCTAATAATTTTTGTTGCTCTTTCTCTACACCTTTCCAAATTCAAATATATCTTTTTTTTTTTTAGCTGGGGCAACCAGAACTGCAGAATCACCAGCGACATATTGGAAATACAAATAGATTTCACATTAAGTTTGCACCTTCCTGGAGTCTTTTCAATCCTTAAGAAATAATTTATATCAGAGAAAGTTCAAAGCACTGTGTGCAAGGATTGCTTAACATGAGATCCATAGGAGTTAATTAGTAAAACCAGCAATTTCAGTAGTTTGTAGGGGATTGTGCCAGGTCCTCAGGGTATGGTTCAGCATTGGTTCTTGGTAACGGATACATTGGCTGGAGAGCTTTGAGTGACTGGAGTTTCTGTGCAACTGGACCGCATCAGGCTGAGTCAAATTTTTGAGTGACCTCTGGATATAGCCTTTTGAGGATTCCTCTTGTGTGGGGGAGTTGTCAGGTGTCATCCCCTCAGTGCCAGGAGGATGGTCAAGGGGGAAGGGTTTTCCCTGGCTGCCAGAATGGCCCCTTAGAAGCCATTTGCAGCTTCCACAAAGTAGAGCAGCCCTAAAGCCCTGCTCTATGTCAGGAATTGACCGGCTCTAGGAACAGGGTAAAGCATAAAGGGGGCTTACAGACATCTTTGTACACTGACTCTGAGCAGTATCAAGTGCATCTCAGGTACCCTCTCACTAGCTCCCAATCCATTTTGCTCATATAGTTGCATTTAGTTCTAATTAAAGTCAGCTATTTTCTACTTGGTTTCTTGGCTTTGATTAACCAGGACTCCAACCCCATTAGCACATTCCTTGTTTTTATTTTTAAAAAATGTGTTGCTTAGAAACTTTTTTATTTTATTGTGAATGTAAATCTAATCTGCCATAACGGACCAAAGCTTATTTCTTGAGAACAATTCCTTTCTGGGACTGAGGCCATTAAATCTTTACAACAAGCACTATAGGTTACAAACATTCTGCAGATTGTAACTTTGTTATGGAGAAGGGACATAAAACAGTCAGCTTTGAAATATTTATAGCTGAAGGGTGTGCAGAATGGGTAATCAGCTTTATGCCTGGCAGTGGGTGTAAAATCAAATCATCAAACGAATGATGGAATCCTTTGTGGTGCAAGGAAATTTCCTGCTCCTTTTTGGAAGTGGGAAAGTATTTTGCCTTTCTTTCATGGCAAACTTCTATCTTTGTGGTGATTTTTTCACAATTTCTAAGAAAAAAATACTAGTGAATGACTTAAGTGTTCCTTCTGGGCTAATACAGGTCAGAATACTGTGACTGATGCAGAAAGCCAAATATATAAATATTTATTAAGGCTGCTTAACAGTTTCCCCATGCCTCTTCCTTTGAGTTACTTATAACTGTCAAAACTAATCTTTTGGGCTGAAAATTTCCCTACTTGATGTGTTTCTTAGGATTTTCTGGAGGGGTGGATCTCAAGAGGTTAATTCTGTTCTGAGAATGGAGATCAATGAAAAAAGTAGATCATTTTGATGTAAAATATTTTTCAAGCTATTTTTTAAAACAGTTTTAGTGCTTCAGGGGTTGGAGTAGGAACTTGAAATTTGTTTGGTAGGGGTGAGGAGGGAGGTCCTGGAATCAGAATTGCCTTTCACTGTCCTTTTGTAAATCATTCCAGATTTGGCCGAGTTGTAAGCTGCAGTTAATCACCATTTGCATGTGTGCAGTAGGAAGTCTGCCATGTTTCACTGCACATTTATCTAGACCAGTGGTTCTTAACCTTTATTATAGCCTGCACCCCTTTGGTTCTCAAAAGATGTTCTTGCACCCCTTAACAAAAATCATTGAAATAGGTCAGTTCTTTAAACCTAGATATATCATAACTATAGAAAGAAAGACAATTATATATTTTAATTTTGCAGTAAAATACATACATGAAAAATTACACTTTTTAAAGTTTACCAGCTCGGTGATTCTTCTGCTGTTGCTTCCCCCCCCCCAATGATGTTCAAGAAATGAGGAACTTTTTTTTTGAAATAGTCACACGCATGTCCTCACTCACATTTAGGCAGTTTCTGGCCTTTGTTTTGAAGTGTAAGAGTGATGAAAATCCTATCTCACACAAGTATGTAGTTACAAATGGCACAAACTATCTCCAGCGCTGCCTTTGCCAGTTGTGGAAACAGTGCTAGTTGAGCACACCAGAAATTCTCAAGCTTCATTGTCTCAAACTTCATTTGGAAGTGGCCATTGGCTCTTAATTCAATGAGATCATCTTTCATCAAATCACTATCGTTGATGGAATCCAGGTTAAAAAGTAATGGATCCAGTATCTATTTCTTTGCCACATCAAGATCTCCAGTGGAAAAATATCCTTGGAAAGAGTCACTCAACTGTTGCAAACGGTTTGTCACTTCAGTTGTGATGGTCATGCCTTCATTTTCCAAAACAATTGTTTCTTCAAGAAAATGAAAGTTGGTGAAATTTCTTCTCAACATGCTTTATCCAAACTGGAAGTTTCCAAATAAAGCAGATAACTTCTCTCTGGCCGTTACTGTGTTCATCCCAGTTCCTTCAATAGATGTGTTGAGTTCATTTAGGAGTGTGAATACATCTGCTGTGTACGCTAGGCAAAGGATAAACTCTCTATTTTTGAGATCAACTAAATTACTGCTTTGGTTACAAAGAAACTGACTTATTTCTTTGCGCATTTCAAAAATACAAGTAGCGTTCGACCGTAGGAAAGCCACCTCACTTCTGTATGGAAAAGGACAGTGTGCTCGGCCCCAATTTCTTCGCAAAAAGCACAGAAGAGGCCACGATTTAGCGCACGTCCTCTGATGAAGTTTACTGTGCTCACCTCAGTAGACAAAGTATCCTTTAATTTTGTAGGCAAAGTCTTTGTGGCAAGTGCATGACAGTGCAACATACAATGTGTGATGATATGAGGTACTTTCTTTACATAGGCAACAAATCCTGAATTTTTTCCTAGCATGGCAGAGACACCATTGGTGCAAATTGATCCACACACATCAAGTTTTATCTTATGCTTCAAAAAGAAGTCTGACGAGATTAACTACAAAAGGAATCGATGTGTTCCATTTCAATGGTTCACAGAACAAGAATTCTTGTGAAGCTGAATACCCACTTTAAGAGGACTAGCTCTGATATCTTCTGAAACTTGCTGCAAGATATCCTGGCTCAGCGCATGAATTCTAGAATGGGTCACGTCATTTGACAAGGGAACCTGCTGAAGCTTCTTTTGTGCATCTGGCCCCAATGTTATTTTTGCCATTTCCAATGCACAAGGTTTCACTAATTCCTCAGCTATTGTATGAGGCTTCTTTTTCTTGGCACACAAATATGCAACTTGATAGAATGCTTGTAACAAGGGCTTCTCAAGTGATACAAACCCAAACGTCCTCAAGGTTCCGCTATGATCAAATCGTGCCCTCGTAGACTTCAGGGTGTCAATGTCCAACAGCTGCACCACCATGATGTTTGTTGAAATGTTCAGACAGCTTCGATTGTTTGAGTTTGGAGTTTGAAAACAACAAGCTGCACAGTACACATTGCGGTTGTTGATTTCCATCCTTCTCAGTCATACAAGTGAACCTGTAATGAACATAGAAACACAAATGGAATGACGACTTCGACCTGGTAAGCATTACTGAAATAAAAATTTATATATAAATATATAAATGGAGATGGGAGCCTATACACTTTTAAATGCATATTAAATAGATATTACTCACCACAAATAGTACACTAGGCACACAAATATGCAAGTACTACCCAGAGATGTTGCAGAATTTTGCTGTGGAAGTAAACTGTAATCAACCTGCTAACAGTTAGCAGCTAACTGAATTCAAACAAAGCCGTGGCGCTGCCACATCATCCTCTGCGCATGCATCAAGAAATACCACGCAACGTGGTGGTACACTGTATTTTGTAGCAAGATAATTTCATGACAATTAGCTTAAAAATGTGAAAATAAATGTTTTGTTTGTATATTACAGTAATCATTAAAAATATATATAATGTTAATACATATATATGTTTGATGAAACAGTTGTATTTGTGTCTGTGCTTAATTTGTATTTTTGATGATTTACCTTCTAAAAAAATCTGGCATGTCTCACACCCCCAGATAGGGCATCTCGCACCCCAAGGGGGTGCATGCACCCCAGGTCAAGAACCACTGCCTTAGTCCATGTGCTTGGAGAGCACAAGTCCAGGCATGTCTGATGGGCATTACTGAGTCACCACCTGGCAAGTTTCAGAGTAGCAGCTGTGTTAGTCTGTATTCGCAAAAAGAAGAGTACTTGTGGCACCTTAGAGACTAACAAATTTATTTGAGCATAAGCTTTCGTGAGCTACAGCTCACTTCATCAGATGCATTCAGGCATGGTTGAGCAATTCCACTTGTGTGGCCTTGTGCAAGTGAGTCATTGTATTGTAGCCACCTTGCTGGACAAGGGCTGTTGGTTGCTCAACACCCACCCATCCGGGAGTTGCTTATCTCCCTGGTTATTATCTTTGGGGAGCTAGTATCTGGGCACTTCAAGTTGACAGCATATTTTAGTGACAACCATACAACACAATTCTCATAACTTTGTATGCACTAATGATGCACATATTTAGATGGAAGAGTGGTTTCAGCAGATCATGACCTTTCCCATGATGCCTCACATGGGATGCTTTATATGCAATATCACAATTATATACTAGTCATAAACATAGGGGTTACAGGGCGCCCCCTGAGGTATAGATTGTCACAGTACCCTTTGGCCTAAGGAAAGGAGCGTTGGGCTGGGAGTTAGGGGAAATGAGTTATAATTTTACATCATTAATGAAACATTTGAATCATATTTAAAGTTCTAAAGATTTGGCAAAATGAGTTTCTCCCCTACTCTCATAGTGGCCATAGGCTTATGTAGCTGGTCAAAACAGTTTACACTAATACCTGTGGAAGCCACAATGTACCACTGAACCATGCCGGGCAAAACTGGTCCTAAACACAGACCAGCTGGAGATCAATATTGTATGACATCATTTGCGTTATACAGACATGACAGCTGTTTGTCACATTTAGAGTGCTTTGATGCTGTTTCAGTTGTTAGTGAAACGCCCACATCTCTAAGTCTCCCTGGGCTTTAGCTTGTGTTGATTCATACAATGTCAGAGAGCACTTAAGATCTATCACTATGAAAATTTTTGTGGCACATGGATAGAGAATCAGTGAGTATTAGATGGAGAGAAAAAATGGACAATGAAAGTTTTTAAAATTATCAAGTGAATAATAAAAAAACCGAAATGTTTGACCAATAGAGAATTTAATACCTCAGTCCCTTCCACTCACTCAGTCTAGCTAGCATTGATTTATAAGTGGAACTTGCAGAGAACTGTTGCTAGGGGACAAAGCTTTTGTAGGTGCCCATTAAAGCAATATTCATGAAGAAGAAATGAAATGTACACGTTGCTAATGCTGCCAACAAAAAACCCCAAACCAACAGTTAATCAAGCCCCCATAAATTATAACATGGGACAAATAATGATTTGTAAGAGGAGCAAGCTTTGTAGCAGAGAAGGACACAGAAAGGAGACTATATATACAGCTGAACTCTACAGCCTAGATTCTGCTCTGTTACACTGGCATAAAACCAGAGTAACTCCCTTGGTTTCAATAGAATTTATACAAAATTTAATATCAGTGTAACAAAGAACAGAATTTGGCCCTTTGGTTAAATGGATTGACTGATTTATACCCATGTAATGGAGATCAATAGTAAAAGGTGTGTTAGCCATATAAAATAAAAAGAAAAAAGGAAAGAAGAAGTGGGACTGCTAGACACTGGGGATAGGGTGGAGATTAAAGATAATCCAGGTATGGCCCAACATCTAAGTGAATATTGCCTTAGTGTCATGGAGTGCTCTGCTCACCACTGGGTGGTGCCTCCTTCTGTCAATTCTGGGATTGCTCCACCAGGTTCAGTACCCCCTTCCCCCCCTCCCCCTTCCAAAATGCAACTCTCCTCTCACTCAGAGTCACAGGACAGCTGCTTTGTGATTTGACCTTCCATCCAGGTAGCTCTGTGTTTTCCCCTTCTAGGGGCATCTTTCAAAGTCTGTCTCCACAAGCAGTGTCGGGCAGTCCTCCAGCCCACTGCCCCATGTCACTCCCTCAGTGACTCAGGCAGTCTGTTTGCAGACATGCCAACTCTTGCAAATTAAATGAGGGATACATGATTTCTAAGTAAAATTAAGCCCTGACTCATGATCTCCTGATAGAACTCTCAAATGAGATTTGAGAATTCTATCCCCAGATCATGAGTCAGGATTAATTTTTCCTAGAAATTGCTATGGGGGCCATGGCTCCTGCTGTCAGCCAGGTGTGTGACCCGAGAGCATCAGGTAAGGTATTTCCTGTAGAGACAGGGAAGTGTTAGTACCATTGTACAAGGCACTGGTGAGACCTCATCTGGAATATTGTGTGCAGTTCTGGTCTCCCATGTTTGAGAGAGATTAACTGAACCTGGAACAGGTGCAGAGAAAGGCTACTAGGATGATCCAAGCAATGGAAAACCAACTTTGTAAGAGGAGACTTAAGGAGCTTGGCTTGTTTAGACTAACCTAAAAAAGACTGAGTGGAGATATGATTTCTCTATATAAATACATTGGGGAAGAGACACCAGGGATGGGGAGGAGTTATTTAAGTTAATGACCAATGTTGGCACAAGAACAAATGGATATAAACTGGCCATCAATAAGTTTAGGCTTGAAATTAGATGTAGGTTTCTAATAATCAGAGGAGTGAAGTTCTGGAACAGCCTTCCAAGGGGAGCAATGGGGAAAAACAAAACAAAACCTTAACTTGCTTCAAGGCTGAGCTTGAGAAGTTAATGGAGGGAATGGTATGAAAAGATTGCCTACAGCGGCATGTGGCCCATCTGCAACTGCTAGTAGCAAATATCTCCAAGAGTTGGAGATGGACACTAGAGGGGATGGGCACTGAGTTACTATAGAGAATTCTTTTCCAGGTATCTGGATGTGGGTCTCACCCACATGCTCTGGGTCCAACTGATCACCAGATTTCAGATCAGGAAGGAATTTTTCAAAGTCACACTGGCAGAGATCCTGTGGGGTTTTCACCTTCCTCTGCAGCATGAGGCAGAGGTCACTTGCTGGCTTAAACTAGAGTAAATGGTGGATTCTCTGTACCTTAAAGTCTTTAAACCATAATTTGAGAACTTTAATAATTCAGCTAGAGGTTACAACCCTACTAGAGAAGCGG
This sequence comes from Dermochelys coriacea, assembly GCF_009764565.3. Taxonomy (NCBI): domain Eukaryota; kingdom Metazoa; phylum Chordata; order Testudines; family Dermochelyidae; genus Dermochelys; species Dermochelys coriacea. The sequence continues at coordinate 246,146,380 of NC_050068.2, forward strand.
GTGGGTGAGATTCTGAGGCCTGAAGAGTGTAGATGATCAGACTAGATCATGATCGTCCCTTCTGGCCTTATAATCTATGAGTCTATCACAAACCCTGGGTGAATTGGTCTCGAGGTGTGAACTTAGCTATTTTCATATATCAGAATAATTTGCTTGAAGCTAGTGAATCAGATCACTTTGTCCCCAGGCTAAAACCCAAAGGAGGGGGCTAAAGGGGAGAGAATCTCTAACAGGAACCCCTGGCAGAACTCCTCAGTTACTCCATTGGCAAGTTGGGGTTTGCCTTCTGCAGAATGAGCCCTGGGGCCTACCCACAAACCTGAGAGATGCTCATGAATCTCTGCCCTATACCAGATTTGTTCCTCTGTAATACTCTCACCTCCCTGACAGTGCTACTAGGGATTCCTCTGGCTGCTGATGCCCCCTGGGGTTCTCTTTAACTGGGGATCCTTAGCATGAAAAAGGCTATGTGCAACAGATATTGCAGCCCGAAACTGGATAACTTTCCACAAGTAACCTCTGCAGGACTGAAGGGAGCTCCCTCCCTTCCAAGTTGCCTTTCACCCTACATAAATAAAGGGAAGGGTAAACACCTTTAAATCCCCCCTGGCCAGAGGAAAAACCCTTTTACCTGTAAAGGGTTAAGAAGCTAAGATAACCACGCTGGCACCTGACCAAAATGACCAATGAGGAGACAAGATACTTTCAAAGCTGGGGGGGGGGGGAACAAAGGGTTCTCTGTGTATTGCTTTTGCCGGGACCAGAGCAGGAATGCAGGTCAGAATTCCTGTAAAGGGTTAATAAGCAATCTAGTTAGATATGCGTTAGATTCTGTTTTGTTTAAATGACTGAAAATAAGTTGTGCTGAATGGAATGTATATTCCTGTTCTTCTGTCTTTTTGTAACTTAAGGTTTTGCCTAGAGGGATTCTCTATGTTTTGAATCTGATTACCCTGTAAGGTATTTACCATCCTGATTTTACGGAGGTGATTCTTTTACTTTTTCTTTAATTAAAATTCTTCTAAGAACCTGATTGCTTTTTCATTGTTCTTAAGATCCAAGGGTTTGGGTCTGTGTTCACCTATGCAGATTGGTGAGGATTTTTATCAAGCCTTCCCCAGAAAAGGGGGTGTAGGGCTTGGGGGGAAAGATATTTCCAAGTGGGCTCTTTCCCTGTTTTTTGTTAGACGCTTGGTGGTGGCAGCAATAAGGTCCAGGGACAAAAGGTAAAATAGTTTGTACCTTGGGGAAGTTTTAACCTATGCTAGTAAAAATAAGCTTGGTGGGTTTTTCATGCAGGTCCCCACATCTGTACCCTAGAGTTCAGAGTGGGAAAGGAACCTGACACACCCCAACATAGATCCTGGTCATAGCTCCATGGAGTCCTAGAAAAGTGCCATTAATGCAGCTGATCCTCCCCTTCCTTCTCCTGGGATGGATGTTTCCTTATGTGCTCATTGTTTACAAACAGTTTTAAAACAAACTTAATGTATTAAGGGTTGTGTGTTTCACAGAAAATGTATATTTCTACATGTTGCATGCATATGTTCACATCCAACACCTGTCTCTTTACATTTCCCTCCTGGAAAGAGGATATTAAAAAGCCTCCACTATGTGACCTTATACAAAGAAACTTAGCTTATGCACCCAGGAGTTCAGAGTTCATGACCTTGTTTCTTTTTCAAAAGGTATGTTTCACCAATGAGACTGGTTTTCCAGCAGGTTTACCTAGTTTGTTACTTTGCCTTTACTACTGCTGTATTGAGAACAACCAGCTGAACGACAGTCAGATTGATGTGAAATATGTTCCCCCTCACCAGCATGAAGGTATATTACCACATAAGTCATTCCCTATTTTCTTAAGTGGTTTGAATGGATGTGTGACCAACATTTGCTAGGATTCTTCATCTGTTACTTGGCTGACATAATCAAGGCATATTAGATTAAGCCATCTTCTGAAAACCAGATTTTAAACTAAGAGTTGGTAAGCAGCACAGTGTTACTGAGTTTAAGCCACTCAGTACTGGCATTCAAACTCCAATGGAATATAATGACTGAGTCTCACAAGAAGGCTGCATTGTATTTACATTATAAAGCTGGCTGTGACAAGGTTTTCTGGTGGGCAAGTGAGATTTACTCATCATTTATTACGTGCTTTGAGTCCAGCTGAGATACGGTCCTGTTCTGTTAGGCACTCCTGTTATCAGTGCTAGAAATTGAACCCAGACGTCCTGATTCCCAGTCCAGTACCTTAAGCATATTCTTGTGATAAGTGCATATCAGTGACTGAGCATCACCATTTTAAGAGTGAAGCATGAGCAAGATGCAATGCACAAATGTTCCTTGGTGGAATCTGTGTAGCTCATGTTAGAGGATTGTGGTTATGGGGAAAGATACAAAAGTTAAATGATTAAAACAACCTAGATTTCTCCATCCAGTTGAGCAATTTACCATGCAATGTGCATGTGTTATGCATCAGAAAGTGTGCCCAGATGGGTGGGATATAGAGTTAGTTTTTTAGATTCTGGTTAATTTAGAAATTAATCTTGTTGGTGTCTTTGTTGGCTGGAGTGCCTTACAGAAGCTGGGGGAGATGTTGACACTAAGGTGCCTTCTTGGGTGACTATGCAGGTGAAAATTGAAGAGTTTATGGCACTTTTCAAAACAGATGAAGTTTAACTCCCATGTGCTGTCTACCGTCCAGTGACTAGGAAGCATAGGAGCTCTTTTTGGTTGTATAATTGATGCTGTTTCCTCACAGGATGTTCTAGTATCCAGTGTGCACGCTTTTGGCTAGATCATTCCAAAACGACAAATTTGAAAAAATGGTTCAGCATAAAACCAAATTCTATAAGCTCCAAGGACAGCTGTCTTTATATATGGTGAAATGAATTCAAATAAATGCATCTGTGGTTAGGTGAGAGACAGGGCACACCCTGAGGGTTAATGACCAGATGAGGAAGAGGTGACTCATGGCTTAGGTTGTGTACAGTACAGTACTATTAACCTCAGCCAGTCATCAGTCCCTACATTATTGCTACTGCAGGCTAAACAACCCCTCAGTCTTGACAATTAATCATATTTGATATTTAGCACCTAGCCTCCCAATGAATTGTGGGTCTGACCCAGCACCCATTGAAGTCAATGGAAAGACTCCATTTATTGAGTTCAGTAAGCTTTGGATCTGGCCCCACATCACTTAACTCCTTGCTAGAATGCATTCATGTTTGGGGAGGAACAGTTCCCATTAGCAAACAAAAAACTACAGTTTTGGCAGTTAAGGTGGTAACCTGCATCGCATCTCCACTCCCCGAGCCTAAAAACATGACCATAAGGGGAAAGACTTGTGCATTCCTTTCCACATTTATATTGCCTACATGCTGTCGATAACATACTTCATCACCCCCAACAGGATTTCACTTCTATCTCTACCAGATTTCCAACCACCATACATTCTCCAGCTTCAGCAAACATGCACTCCAATGACAAACCTTAATAGTGATCTCATAGGCTCATTTCAGTTACATCGACAAACCAGCATATCTGACGGTCACACATTCGGAAAGTTGTTCTGCCTTAACACAGCTGAGATATTGCTTTTGGGCCTCTGTTCAGGGTTGATTCTATTTCTGGCTCTGCAAGAAGAGTGGACTTGATAGTGGTTAGAGGTTGACTAAACCTGTGTGGATTAGCCTTTTTAAAAGGCAGTGCATGGTGCCGTGGATAAGATTAGGGTTTGTCATATTAGAAACCAGGGGTCTGGTCCTGTAATGATCTTGTATAAGCTCTCTGATAACTTGTATAAAAACCTGAGAGTGCGTGTTCAGCAGCTCTTTCCTTTCTTTTAGGTTTGGGTTCATGACCTCAGTCAATAAATAATAAGGGTAGAGTATTGCATGAAAATTTAAACAGGAGTGAGAAGAGATGAGATTTGAATTCCTGGTTTCCTCTTTCCCTAGGCTAGAGGGTTATTTGGTGATTTTCTCTTTCCCCAACCTTTGTAAGTGAGTGAGGGGCATTTGTGTGATGGCAGCTTTGTCATCAAATAAACGTTGGTGTATTCAGTTTGGTGCACAGTTTCCATTATGGCTAAAAAGATAAAATGCTGTATAAACAAATGCTACAGATGTAGCACAGATTCTAGGAATGTACATTGCAAGGAGCAACAACGTGGTTGAAGGACAGATCCCAAGGAGTATTAGATTTCTTGTAAGAACAGTACAAAGAGAAGATAGTCAAGCTGGAAGCAGGCATGCAAAAGGGGTGATCTTTTATTCTCTATGTTCACTTTTCTTCAAATGAATCAAGTTTATATTCTGGGATTTTGTTTTTTCCATTTCAAGGAGATTTTTAAAAAACAAAGGCCTAAAACTTATGTTAAAACGGAACAAAACCCTAACTTTGGTACTGAACATCTACCGCTGCACGTGATAACATTGGACGGCAACATGACAAACAGTTGATCAGAGGAATTGAAAAAGGAAGCAATAGTCAACTGAAATTTAAGCACGCAAGATTCACATTAACTGAGCTGGAATGGAGGTATGGACCCTTGCAAAAGAGGAATTACCAAATTCAATATCTACTTCTAATGATAAAAGATGTCTACATAGGACATTTCTGGAGAAGTATTGCACTGTATATTGGCCAGCGTGACTGGAATGCTGAAAGATTATTCAAACATTTCACATTTATTGAGCAGTTTGCACAAGTATCAGAATTACTTTTTAATGCAACAGTAACCACTATTAGAGCTGGCTAAAAATCACAGTAACTGATGGAAGGTAGGTTTTTGTTGAAAATGAAAATTTTTGCAGAAAGATTTCATTTGACACGTTTGTTTTGTTTTTTTTTAAACCAAACTCTAGAAAATGTTTTTATAAGGCCTTGTTTACACTAAGAAGTTTCTGCGCAGTAAAGCAGCTTTCTGTGCTGTAATTCCCATGGTGTACATGCTGCCAAGCCACTTAGTGTGCAAAAACTGCAGAGTTGCAGCGCTGTAAAAAAGATACCCCGACGAGAGGTATACAGTTTTCTGCGCCACGGCTACAGTGCTGCGGTGCCAGTGTAGACACCCTGGTCGATTACAGCACTGTGATTGGCCTCCGGGAGGTGTTCTCGCCTCTCTGGTAATCGGTTTGAACTCTACTGCCCTGCCCTCTGGTGACCAACCGTCAGCCCCACCCCTTAAATTCCTTGGGAATATTGAAAGTCTCCTTCCTGTTTGCTTGGTGACGTGTGCAATGTGATCACACGACAAGCAACCTCCCCGCTTGGAGCAATGTCGAGTTGCTGGACCTCCCAGCATTTGGGGAGAGGAGGCTGTCCAGTTCCAGCTGCACTCCAGCCATAGGAATTATGATACCTACAGACAGATTTCACGATGCAGGACAGATGGGGCCATAACCGGGACACACTGCAGGGCAGGGTCAAAGTGAAGGAGCTGCGGAACACCTACCACAAGGCATAGAGGCAAACCACTGATCTGGAGCTGCACCCATGAGCTTCTGGTTCTACAAAGAGCTGGATGCAATACACAGTGGAGGTGGGGTCGCCACTGAGAAGGCCACTGTGAATACTTCAGTGACTCACATGCCAGTAGAGAGTGGACTGAGCCAGGAGGAGGAAATCATGGAAAAGGATGTGGAGGGGGACCCAGAGGCAGAGGACAACTCGGAGGTCAGAGATGCATGCAGCCAGGAGCTCTTCTCTACCTTGCAGGAGGCTAGCCAGTCATAGCTGTCACAGCTTGGGGAAGCACAAACAGGAGGGGAGATCCCTGGTAAGTGGCTTTGATTTTGAGAATTGCTGACACGAGTTGTTGGGGGCAGGAGGGTTGCAGAAAGCAGGCGTGTCTCTGTATGATGCATGTACCACCACATGCCTAGTCTGAGCAGTGGAACAGTGTGTTGATTGACTCCCTCACTTCATGGGAATCTGCCTCAGATCTCCAGGAAACGCTCATGGAGATACTGGACAATCCACTGCCGCAGGTTCTTTGGCAGAGCTGCTTTGTTTCTTGCCCCATTAAGAGTAACCTTCCCACGCCACTCTGCTGTCACTGGGGTGGGGGACCATTGCTGCACACAGGCGAGCCAAATAAGGCCCAGGGCGGAAGCCGCAGTCTTGAAGACGACCCTCCCTTGATTCCCTGCTCACCCTCAGCAGCGAGATATCTTCCATAATGAACATAGCCTGTGGAAAATGTGGGGACAGTAATAATTATAAGGTCCCCCCTACAGTGCTGGCTCTCCCCAAGTGCCATGTGCCCAATGTACAGTACAGTCCTGGAACACTGATTTTCTCTGCTCCTGAGGTTACTCACCATTTTGGGGTCCTGTGGCTCATGTGTGATTGCCTGGGGTCAGCCAGTTAGTGACAGGCATGTGAATAGTGGCTGTGTTTTAAATCAGTGGTCTCAGTGTTGCAAACAATACTGCTTCTGTAAAATGTTGCATTTTGGCTTCACAGAAGTGACCTTGGGAGCCTGGCCTCCCTTTGTTATTGCCAGCTGAACAGCTGAGCAGAATTAGAAAGCTGCTACGAAGAACTAAAGAGGACTTTCTGCGTGATGTCATGATGCATTCTGCGGCCAAACAACAAGAATTGAAGGTGTGGACAGAGCACGAGGGACTGAAAGGAGAATGCGGCGTGCCAGAATGAAGCAATGGAGCGGCTCTAAAAGGTTATGGAGTTTCAAGCGGACACGCTCCAAGCTCTACTAGCACTGCAAACCAAGCAGCTCTGCGCCCGCTCTCCTTGCGGCCACTGTCGCAAAACTCTTTCCCATGTGCCCTCCAGACACCACAATCTTATCAGCCTCCTGGCTCCAGTCTGTACCTGCTGCATTCCACTCTTGCCCCACCACAGTCCAGCCCTGCCGACTCCCACTACTGATTGCACTCAACACCCGTCCCTCTGCAGTTTAGCCCTGCTGAAGTATAGTACCTGCACTGTACTCCAAAGGAGAAGGTTGGATGTGATACCTGGACATACACAATCTTTAACTGCCCTGGGACCCCACCTCCTGCTGGGACCCTCCCTTCCCTCATCCCCCTCAGTGCTGATGTGTTTTTTGTTTCTCTCTCCCCTCCGGTTGTTTAATAAAGTAATTGTTTTGGTTTGAAAGCAATCTTTATTCCATTAATTGAAAGCAAACAAAGCCCTGCAAAGCAACAGGCAATTTTCTTACAGTGTCATAGTGCATCGTCTGTACCAATCACAATCACCTCCTAGCATTACAAGCTCAACAAATATTAGTGGCTTTCAGCTTCAAATTGCTGCCTCCAAGCATCCCTGATCCTTATGACGCCAGGCTGCACCCCTCTAATAGCCCTGGTCTCTGGCTGCTCAAACAGCTTCCAGGTGCTGAGTGTCAGCTGTCCTGCCCTGAGTGAAGCTTTCACCCTTCCCTTCACAAATATTATGGAGTGTCCAGCACATGGCTATAAGCATAGGAATATTGTCATCGGCCAGGTCCAGCCTCCCATATAGGCAGCACCAGTGGGCCTTTAAATGGCCAAAAACACACTCAACTGTCATTCTGCACTTGCTCAGCCTGTTGTTGAACTGCTCCTTGCTGCTGTAAGGTTGCCCCGTGTATGGCTTCATAAGCCACGGTATTAAGGAGTAGGCAGGGTCTCCCAGGATCACAATAGTCATTTCAACTTCCCCTACAGTGATCTTCTGGTCCAGGAAGAAAGTCCCTGCTTGCAGCTTCCTGAACAGGCCAGTGTTCCAAAAGATGTGTCCATCATGCACCTTTCAGGACCAGCCTGCATTAATGTCCAGGAAATGCCTACAGTGTTCCACAAGTGCCTGGAGAACCATTGAGAAATACCCCTTCCGATTAATGTACTCTGTGGCTAGGTGGTCTGGTGCCAGAATTAGAATATGCGTGCCATCTATTGCCCCTCTGCAGTTAGGGAAGCCCATTTGTGCAAAGCCATCCACAATGTCACGCATGTTGCCCAGAGTCACGGTCTTCCAGCGCAGGATGTGATTAATGGCCCTGCACACTTCCATCAACATGACTCCAATGGTTGACTTGCCCACTCCAAACTGGTTAATGACTGATTGGTAACAGTCTGGAGTAGCCAGCTTTCATAGTGCAATCGCTACATGCTTCTCCAATGACAGGACAACTCTCATTCTCGTGTCCTTGTGCTGTCGGGCTGGGGTGAGCTCATCACACAGTCCCATGAATGTGGCTTGTCTCATGCAAAAGTTTTGCAGCCACTGCTCATCATCCCAGACATGCATGACAATGTGATCCCACCATTCAGTGCTTGTTTCCTGAGCCCAAAAGTGGCATTCAACTGTGGTCAGCACCTCTGTGAAGGCCACAAACAATCTCGTGTCATAACTACTATGTGTAGTTCATCTACTATGAATGAGATCAATGTTGCATTCCTTTTGCCTTTGTAGTTTAAGGAATAACTCCACTGTCACTCGTGATATGTTAGTCAGAGCGAGCGGCATACTGGTCAACAGTGCGGGATCCATTCCTGCAGCCTGAAGAGGCAGAGTGCACAGTACACAAACTGTTGAAAGATGGCGCCAAATGCGGATGGAAGCACAGGGATTGCTGGGATGCGAAGCAATACATCATAGGGAATTGGGACAGGACCCAGGATGCCCCATGACCCCCTCCACAACTCTTAGCAGCAGAAGAGGAAGAGGTGCTCTGTGGGATAGCTGCCCAGAGTGCACTACTCCAAATACCGCTGCAAGTGTGAACACGCTATTGCGCAGGTAGCTGTCAGTGTGAACACACAACAGCGGTTTCCCTTCAGTGCTCTCTGAGTGGTGCTGTAACTGCCGGTGCTGTAACTCTGCTAGTGTAGACATGCCTTTAATTATATTATAATTTCTGAAATGGTACAGTTTCTAAGGTTGTGGTCTCAGAAAAATGATATTCCCCTCACTGAAGAGCTGCTGCAATAGAGCACACGTCAGTGAACAGGAGAAATAGGGGGGAAAAGGGGAGCATGAGGTTCAGTCTAACCATGTCTGGTGTGAAAGAGCAAGATCTGTTGTGGAAGCAACTCCCCTGGCTACAACAAACCCTTAGGGGCCACTTGTCGAGTAAGTTTTATATAATCCTGAGGCATTTATGTAGTGAAGGGAGATTGTCCCTAGCCTGATTTTCAATGAAGGTGGTTTAGGGTGTCCCATTAACATGCTTTGAAACCATTCTAGATGTTAGCTGCTCTCATTAGGATCTAATCTGATTCATTAATGGCTTTCAGAATGTAATCTAATTTCTAGTAGTAGCATTTCAATTTCAGAAGGAGGAGAGGAATCATACCCTGAGGGGAACTGTAGTACAACACTATAAAACAAGGTATTTTAAATCATTATCAATCTCTTTCAGAGGGGGGAAGTAAAACATCTCTTTTGCTGTCCTAATATGATTATGAACCACAAACCAAATAAAAGGGAGCTGAGATACATGGGGTTTTCTTTCTGAATGCAGAGACAAGGTAGGGGAGGGAAAGAGGGACAGCATAGGTAATAACTTTTGTTCTTACATAAGATGACTTGGAGCTTTTCTGTGGTGGTGATGAACACACTGTCCTTTGCTCCTTCTCCACCTCCCCTCAGAACTGTGTTTCCATAACCTTTTCCACTTTCCCATCCCTGCAGTATGACAACCAGCCCTAAGTCAAATCCTGATGTCCTTATGTAGGCCCTGATTCAGGAAAACATCCTTATTCAGGATAGCACGTAAACAAGAGTGCTGTTCTGAACTGATGCCGCAGTTTACTCAGACAAATTACACTCAGGGACCACAGAATTTGGCTCCCTATCATTAATGACACATTAATCGTAACCTCCATTTCTCCACTCCTATATCCATGCTGCCATTCACTCACACTTCAAGGATGTGTTACAACTGCACACTAAGGCTACTTAAAACCCTTTGGGAATCAAGAACAGACAATTTATTGAGATGAGCATAAACAAAACTATATGGGGATGTTGCCTGAGTGAGGGGAGCTGGATTTAGCAATATAGCTGCAAACTGTAAAATTAAAAGAGTTCTCAATTAGTCAGATTGAATAGCGCTGGAAAGAGTTTTCCATCAAGCTAGTTTTCAATGGAAAAAAATCTGTTTTTTGACAAAACAGAATTTGTCATGAAGAGGGTCTGCTTTCCACAGAAAATTTAAAAAACCCAAACACCTGAAAAATATGCAAGTTAAAAACTGATTTTTTAAAATTTGGATATCCTGCCATGCTGCCTATTGAGAGCTGTAGTTTTAGTTTGGCTCAGGCCTAAGTCCCTAGCTGGACTACATCTCGCATAATGTACCCACTATGCTGGGCGACCCTGATGCATCAGGGGATATGTAGTCTGACCAGGGAACTCAGCTTTTACAAGAGAACAGGCACATGCGGCAGTTAACTACATATCACACAAGGCATGAGGCAGCATTTCTGAATTGAACTATTTTGGTTGTCAGCCAAAGTGCCTTGCTTTCTAATTTTTCATTAAAAAGCCAAATTTTTCTGTGGGCAAATTTCAAACATTTTTTTCATTTTCACTAAAGTTTTCCATGGGAAAAAAAGCCCATTTTCCAATTACCTATAACATCAAAATATTAGACAAGCTTTCTAGATATTTTAGATTCAATAAAGACATGACAACTGGCTCATTCACCAAGACTTTCAGTTCTGGGCATCTATAATTAGATACCTAAATCTATATTTAAGCTCCTAAATAATTGGCCTGATTTTCAGAGATGTTGAGGAGCCACAACCCCAGTGAAATCTAAGGGACCTGCAGATACTCAGCATCATCTAAAGTCAAACCACTTATTTAGGCATAAAAGTGGTGTAAAGCCCCTTTGTCTTCCCTTCCAGTCTTGCACTGAGTGCAGCTCGCATTGGACCAGATGCTCTGGCCCAATGTGTTTTGCATGTTAGAGGATGCAATGACGAGACTTTCTTTTACTACTTCTAGGCTAAATCATCTCCTGGATTGCTTGCACTCTACCCTCTCCTGATGTGGAACAGAAATACAGCTACTTGGGTATAAGCAGGTCTGTAATCCTGACCCTGCGCCAACTGAAGTTCATGGGAGCATTGCCATTGGCTTCAATGGAAGCAGATGCAGGTCTTTCATGAGCTGAAGTGTATGACTGAGCTACACATAACGTGTTGTGGAATGTCTGTGCAGAGAACATAAAACCTATTGATAAGTGAGGTGTAACTTTTTAAACAAATTAGACTCAGAGATGTGTCACCCATTTAAGACAGATAAGAAAGAAGTCAGATGTTTGACCTCTTGAGCAGATAGGTTCCTTGGTGTCCAACAAAGCCTGTTTCAGAACCCCAAGCCACTATGTGAAACCATATATGCATTCGGAAGCTCCTTTGGCATTTTAACTTAAAAATCCTCTAGAAAAAAGTTGTATCCAAAGTTGCTAAGAAAATTCAAATTCCGAAGTCATTCATTTGTTGTAACTAGCCAGACTGCTAAGTTGATAAATGAGGTTTTAAATAATTTGAGAGACAGAGTGATATTTTACTACAATTAAATAAAACAACAACAAGGATCCTTCTATGGGATCTCTAAGCAATTTAAAGAAGTGGCTGAGTAGTATTTTTTCCAATTTTACAGGTGGGCAAACTAGGATTGCCAACTTCCTACTTGCACAAAACTGAACACCCTATGCCCTGCCTCTCTGCTGACGCCCTGCCCCCACTTACTCCATCTCCCTTCCCCTCTGTTACTCGCTCTCCCCACCCTCACCCACTTGCTCATTGTCACTGGGCTGGCTCAGGGGGTAGGGGTGCAGGAGGGGTGAAGGCTCTGGCTGGGGGGTGCAGGCTTTTGGGTAGGGCTGATGATGAGGAGTTTGGGGTAGAGGAGGGGGCTCCAGGCTGGGATCAAGGTGTTCAGAGGGTGGGGGGATCAGGGCTGGGTCAAGGGGCTGGGGCGCGGGGGAGGGTGAGGGATATTGGGTGTGGGAGGGTGCTCTGGGCTGGGATCAAAGTGTTTGGAGGGGGATCAGGGCTGGGGCAGGGGATTGGGGTGTGGGAGGGTATCAGGAGTGCAGGGTTCAGGAGGCGCTTGCTGCAGGCAGCTCCCAGAAGCAGCAGCAGCAGCAGCATGTCCCCCCCTCTGGCTCCTACATGGAGGTGTGGCTAGGTGGCTCTGTGTGCCACCCTTGCAGCTCCCATTGGCTGCGGTTCCCAGCCAATGGGAGCTGTGGAGCTGGTGCTTGGGGCAGGGGCAGCACGTGGAGCCCCCGGATGCCCCTATGTATAGGGGACGGAAAGGGGACATGCCGCTGCTTCCAGGAACCGCACAGAGCCACAGCAGACAGGGAGCCTGCTTTAGCCCTGCTGACCAGACTTCTAATGGCCTGGTCAGCAGTGCTGAGTGGAGCCGCCAGGGTCCCTTTTCTACCAGGCATTCCAGTCGAAAACCGGACATCTGGCAACCCTAGGGCAAACTCAAGCACAGAGAAGTTAAAGGAAACAGGTCTGTGGTAGGAACAGCATCAAGCACTAGACATTATTCCCTCCCAAAAGTTAAATTCTGATTAACCTTTGGACATTCTGGACTATGATTTGTGACTGTTGTGTGCTATTGCTTATATCAAATTGCACCTTTATAGTTTTGAGAGCTTATCAGGTGCCACTCGACTGACCCTGCTGATTACATCCAACTTTTTAGAAAGCAGCTAAAGAGAGGAATGATGTTTCAGTGTTTAGGGCACTTGCCTTGGACTCAAGAGACCTGGACACAGTACTTGGCTTTCCTTCTTGTGGGAACTCGCCCGAGTCATTTAGTCTTACTTCCCCTCATCTAGAATATGGGAATAATAGTACTTCCCTTACCTCACAGGGATGTTATGAAGATAAATACATTAGGAACGGTGAGTCATTCAGATAGTAGGTGATCATATAATTATATATTTTAAAATTGATCTCTTATGTAATTATGCTAAATTTCTTACATAACTTAGTCACTAAACTGTATGCCATGTGGTAGTTGTTGACAGAGTCTTTGAGTTGACACTTTAGATAGAGCTAAGGAGAAATAAGTTAATACTGAAATCTGTAGCTGGGGTTTGACATAGGTCTAAGAAATATATAGTGTAATCTGAAAATACAGACAGGCATGAAAATGAAAATGGTAAAACCTTAAATGATTATTTTCTGCAAAGGATTGCAGGGTGCCTCCATGAAAGTTTCCTAGAGATCTCCATGGAGGAGTCCTAGACTATCCCAGTCCACATAAAAAATATTTTGCATGAGCTTAGAAAACAAGTCATCGCGAGTGCGTTTTTTTTCGCCTTCTAATCTGCGATAACCTCAGGGACGGAGATGATAGGGGGAACATAGAAACATTCTACTCTCTACGATTCTGGGGGGACTGCACTGTCACCTGTGCTGCTGAGTTCACCACACTGACCAAACAGGAAATGAAATTCAAAAGTTCCCAGGGCTTTTCCAGTGTACCTGGCTAGTGCATCAGAGTTCAAAGTGCTGTTCAGAGCAGTCACAATGAAGCACTCTGGGATAGCTCCTGGAGGCCAATACCATCGATTTGCATTCACACTACCACAATTTCCACCCAGCAAGGTCTATTTTAGTGCTACTCCCCTCGTCAGGGAGGAGTACAGAAGTTGATTTTAAGAGCCCTTTAGGTCAACAGAATGGCATTGGTTGTGTGGACGCAGTCATTTTTAAATCGACCTAATGTGGCTAAATTCAACCTAACCCCGTAGTGTACACCAGACTTCTCATGGAGGTGGAGTACAGAAGTCAATGTTAGAGGGGACTAGGTCAGTATAAAGAGCCCAGTAGTGTAGATGCATACATTAAGAGGTCAACTTAAGGTGGCTTCCGTTGACCTAACTCTGTAGTGTAGAGCAGACCTCAGTCTAGGGGGATCAGGCTGTGGAACAAACTTCCAGAGATCAGGTGAATTCTGAGTCTGACCATCTTTAGGAAACACTGTAAAACCTTTTTTAAAAAGGTCTTTCCAGCATAAGAATGCCACTCATGTCACTCACACCCCCTTTGACTCAGTAAACCCCCAAAAGTCTTCTAAATCAAAAACCCTACCCCCAGAGCAGATTTGTACCCCCAACAAAGAGAAGTACCAGAGACTCAGCACTCAGGTACTGTGGTGATGTGCAGCAGTATAACACCCTAAGAGAAAGAGATAATCTTCCTTAAGTTGCAAGACTAAAGCTGTCATGAGCTGCTGACTTTTAGTCTTAAACCTATTGCATTAATTCTTGTAAGGGGTCTATTACAGATTAAGAATACAATAGCTATAATAAATAATGGGAAATGTCTAATATTTTATAGGTATTTTTAGGACTTTTTTTAAAAAAGGAAAAGATTAAATAGATTCTTTGTGCCTCCGTCATGGGGCGCACTACTCACTGCTTGCAGCGCCTCCTGCTTGTCACTCTGGGGATTAGCTCATTCAGTCAACCCCCTCTTCCACAGTTTGCATGCAGTCACTCCAACTCTCTGTCCGAATTGCAGCTTCTCTCTCCAGCTCAGGAACCATAGTGTCCGCTCCATTACTCAGCCCTCCAGCTAGGTCACTTAGAGTTCCCCCCTTCTGGGGTATAGTCCCTCAGCAGTCCTAGGCAGTCTTTCCATTCACTGCCTCAGTGCCACTCCCCCAGTGGTTGGTAGGGGTAACCCTCTTCTCCAGGTGCCAGCCCAGGGACCCTCAGCTCAGCAGTCAAGACTTTCTCTCCAGCCTCACTGCTCTTTCCCTGAGCTGCTTTCTACCACGGATTCCCCTTTTCTTCCTGGGTCTACCAGTTCCAAAATCCTCTTCCTCTGGAGTGACTGCAACCAAGACTCCTCCCCTTTAACAGCAGCCCTCCCTGCTTTCAATTTCCTGTATTTATATGTCCTGCCCAGCTCATTCCTCCACAGCTGGGCTCCCTTACTCACTTCAGGGGATTACTTGACCACTTAACTCCCATCAGCTGTGTCTTGTTGGGTTAATTAGCCTCCTCTTTGGCCCTCATTAATCCTAGCAGCAAGAGAGTGTGTGTGTGTATGCGCGAGGGAGGGAGAGAGAACACCCCATCACAGCCCATACAATCCATATGCAAAAAACCCATATAAGTAAGTGGCTTAAAAAATTCCTCCACTCTTTTGAAATCAGCTTTTCCCTGTGTATTCTTCCATAAGGAGCTCATTAATCTTCAAAGGGACAATTATCCTATTATCTGACTTGCCTTACAGCTAGTATACCGAGATTTGAGTAAGTTGTTATTAAATCTACTCAAAGTTCTACACAGCATGGCCAGACCTGAACAAAATAAATAAATTGAGCAAAAAGCAGAGCATGCCACCAAGAGAGCCTGCTTGAAAAACTTATTTGAGAATACATACTTCTGAACTCATGGTTGAGTCCACCATCACAAACTACTTTACTCTAACATAATTCAGATTCCTAAACAGCACTTTTCCTTCTGCAAGGTTTCTGGGCAACATGAAAGTCCTCTGTTTATTCACAGAACAGGTATCGTGTTGGGTGGCAATCATTTAAGCCTCCCACCCAGTCCCACAATCCTCATCTCTGACCTAGAGGAATGACCACTAAACATGAATGGCTTCAGGACTGATTATTTTTCACTTCTCTGCTGAGACTGATGTGAATGGAGGTTTCGTTATATGGATAACCTATAAACTCACAATGGACTGAGTCTACCTCAGCTCATTTCACACAGGCCTCTAAACAGTCAACAGATAGTAAAACCTTCTGGTTCACACTAATTGATCTAGATTTGAACAGGTGAAGGGCTCTAAAGTCTATTATTAATTCCCTTAACCATCTAGGCATTTTGAGGAGCAGTGGGCGCTGTCCGGGGTTCTCTGCTCGGTGTCCCCGTCCGGTTCCCTTCTTTTGACCCTTTGACCACACTCCTGTCCCTGTTATTTTATTAGTTGTCCCCCGGAATTTTTTGGGCATCTAGGTCCTGTGGATCCCCCTTTTAGGCTGGGGGGGATCCTTTAGCAGTGGACGGGCCTCGCCCGCCCACTTCCCGGATCCCAATAAGACCATCTAGGCACTCCATCCTGAATATAAACTAGTTTGAAATAATTTAATCTCCATAAGATTCATCTTCAGCTTGAATGCAGATATACTCAAAGGTCTTACAGCTCTTCACAAGTTATTTTATTTTTGATTTCCCCTGTGTTAGCAGGGCTCATCCTTTGTCTTACAGTATGGGAAAGGAGAATAAACACAAACAAAACATGAAGTTTCTCGATCCAAAATATGAAGGATTTGGACTTGGTTGACAAGACTCAGGTCCACATTCACTATTAGCGTGAATGGGTACATCTCCACTTGATCTGGTAACATTACTGAGCGTCACCAGGTGGCCCGATGACTGCCAATAGTTTTGCTAGTTCTGTGTATGAGAATTTACAGCAGTTTGGGCTTGAAGAAATGCCTATTAGCACTTGTGGTACAGGTCTTCATGCTGAGAATATCAATAGTAAAATTGGTTCTCTGACTAAAAATCATTCTTTAGCTACAGACTTGCTACCAAAAGGTTATAGCCAAGCAGCCAAATGGAATGTTCTATGCTGTCAAAACATTACAGCCTTGAGATTGTTATTCGACTTCTTTAAGTCAATTTGAATAAAATGCATGGTTACATAATCCCAGAATAAAACTTAGCAAATGAATGAATGTGCAGAAAAGCCAGAACCTTATATTAACCCTTCACTTAATTAGATGGACTGTTTAATCAAATAAGATAATCAGCAATAATAATGTTACCATAAACTAAAGTCAGAGTTTAAAGAGAAATAGCACCAGATGATTCCACACAACCTATTCTTAGTTGGTTTCCTCCACTAGAAATTACTTGTTTCTATTTTTGTATTACAGTAATATTTTTACCACTTTAGTTATTATGTTATGGTTATTAATTTCACCCAAATTATGTACTTATTCCTAATGTTTATCATTTCTGAAATTCTTGAGTTCACTTCCTTTGAAGGAAGAAAGAAAAAACCTTGTTTGTACAGTTTCTGATGGAAGCTTGTGTTATTTGCTTGCATCCAACTTGTTTTAAGAAATTAATGAGCAAATCTTACTGGAAAACTAATTTAGGAGTCCATGTTTTATAGTTTGATATAGACACAAGCACTTTTGCCCTGCTGTTTTATTTGAGCATGTAACGCTTCTTGTAAGATGAAATGCTTTGAATATTTTGTGCTTTAATGCTGCAGGCCCTATTATCAGTTACAGAATGAAGAGGGATGTACCACATGAATTCAGGAAGGAGATTATGCAAAATGAATGGAAGGGCTCTGTAACGATTTGAAAACTTTGTTGGAAAAGGGGGAAATAATGCCACTGAAAAGGTTAAACAGACTGTCAGCAATCATTGCTGCTCTTCAGGAAAAATTAAAAAAAGGAATTCATGCGTTCAATAAGAGTTGAGGCACCTAATAACTCTATGCATAAGGAAATATTAACTTAGAATTTTTTAAAGTAATTAAAAATGTTATCCCATTTAGGGTAGTCACATATTAATGTATGGAATGAGGACAGATTTAAAATAAAAGAAGGCTTCATATAGCTAATATCTGCAATTAAAGACAAAGGGACTCAAGCTAGCAAGCAAAGGTCTCATTCTCCAGTGTGTTCATACTGCACCATGCTGTAAATTCAATCTGTCCATCAAGCTGGCATATCCAGCCCTTTGAGCATCACCTAGTGTAAAGGGGAAATCTTAAGGCAGAAAAGAAGCTTTTACACCACTCCCCCTCCCTGTTGCTGGCACAGCTGAGGAGAGGCAAGCTGGCTGCAGCAGGATACCATGCTAGTTCCTGGCTGCTGTTTAGGAGTCATTAATAGCATCTTGATGCAGTAGGATTGGCTCTATACATAGTGGAAATAGCATCAGTGCAGTGCAAAGAAAAGCAATGCTTCCTCCCCATAGCTGGATGTGGGCTGTGTACAACATGGCCATCACTGAGAATCTGTCTGATCCCGAGTTGTCACTTAAAAGCCACTTGACAGCCACTTCTAGGAAACAGGATTGCACTTCTGGGAAATATTACAGGTCATTTTATAAGGCAGCCTGTGCAGTTTAAACTGTAACAGAGGTGTTAATTTGAAGCCTGGTCAGTGAACAAGTCTTGTTTTTGCTCCGAATAATCTATTATTACTTTTGATTCCACAGTGACATCCTGTGTGTTTACTGGTAGGGAAAAGGGTGACAAGAGACCAAGATCTGTAGAACCAACTTGGCTTATATGGGTCAAAATAAATGATCAACAACAATAAAGTAATAATTATGGAAAAGAATGTTACAGCCTGATAACAAAAAGTGTGTTAAAAATGCTAGCACCTTTGGAAAGTAGCATTTCTTTTTTCTGCAGACATGCAGAAAGGGAGCCATGTGTTGCTGAAGATAAAGTACTTTTAGCTAATATCACCTCATTTCCCTGCCCTCCATATTTTACCTTTATTTATCCAACAGAATGTTGTTTTTTGCCACTCACCCTTTTCTCATCATGAGGATCTCCTTCCTGTCAGCTCTATTAGTGCAGATTGAGAGTTCTGACCTTTCCCAGAGTCAGCACTAGCCCAGCAATTGCAGTGTCTTTCCTGCTATCTTCAGAATTATACACTGCTGATATTTACATTATTTAAATTTGATATTTGCATGCAGAGTGGTTTGGATAGAACAATGACTTCCATCTGTGGGCCTCAGAGCAAGCAGCCAGGCAGAGGCTCCAAATGCAACAAGATAGAAGGCGAGGGGAGATACTTATACTGAAAAGGAAGAAAAAGCCATTCCCAGCAGGGCTCAGTTCTCCCAGTTGCTCCTCATGAATGAAATCCTATAGATTTCAACTGGGGATTTGCTTACAAGCACCACTTTGCAAAACCCAGGGCATTATTTAGCACCCTTTTGGCATGACCCCATTCTGCTTCAGAGAGGACAGACTCAGCCTGAATGGAAAACAAATGACCTTCTCCTTCTTCAGGGGATAATGCAGTTCTGGCTATGAATTAAACTGTTTTATACTAGTGATCAGATTTGTGCTAATTAGTTGTGTGGCCTATTATACCTATCCATGTTATTCTAGTATTTTAGATTCCAGAGGATCCCCTTCACTCTGGAAAAAGAGCTATTACCAGGTTGCAATCTGTATGACTAAGACTTTATGATTTACATTTCTGGGCCCTGTTCTGCAAATACTTATGCATGTGTATAACTTTGCACACATGAGTACTCCTACTGAAGTAAGAGGGATTACTCACATGAATAATGCTATGATTAAGTGCTTGCAGGAATATGGTTGTTTTTTGTACATCTTGAAATTGCATACTTTTTTTTTTTCTAGTGAGAGATTATGGGTTTAGTTATTCTAGTGATCAAAGAGAAAGAAGATCCCTGCCAGGCACATCTTCCAAGTTCAAATTCCTGGGACATACCTGAAATCATCTATATGATATTCTTGCTGGGCCTGGGAAAACAATGTTATTATATCTGCAAAATGCATTTCCTGTCAATAATTTCATGACAGAAATCCCACTCAGTTGAATCAAATGCCTTTTCATCATCAATAAGCCATATTATTTCAATTGTTTGATTGTGAAGGTGAGATGCAGTGTGTAAACATGTGACATTGTAAACACAGAAGCACCACCCCTGCTTGACCTCAGTGTATTTCTGGGTCTGACATTGATCAGGTTGGTAATGCCAGTGGAGGACATCCAAGAACCTGTGCCACCAAACAATGCGAAACCAGATGACCTAATAAAGAGATGCAAAAGGGGTTTTCATAGATCAGGACAGTTCCCTGGAAAATGCAAGGTGAAAGTGGACACTGTTGTAGATCCCTATAGTAAATGCTCCATGAAAAATCCCAATTATGCTGCAAAACTGACTGGCTAAAGAGATTTTAGAAAAATGTCAGAATTTTTCAGTTTCATCCCTCGAAGGTTCTCCTCAGATTTTTTTAAATTTTTACAAATTAAATATGAGGCAGCACGGTTTAGTGGATAGGAGCTGGACTTAGGAGTCAAGAAACCTTGTTTCTGTTCCCAGCTTTGTCACAACCCTATATGTGACATTGGGCCTGACATTTCCCCTCTTGGTGCTGTTTCCCCTCCATTCTTTGTCTGCCTGGTCTATTTAGACCATGAAGGCCTCAAAGATATTTAGGTGCCTAATTTCTACTAATTTAATTAGGAGTTATGTGCCTAAATACCTTTGAGGGTCTGGGTCTAAGTTCCTGGAGGCAGCAACTGCCTCTTACTCCATGTTTGTACTGAATTTAAGACAAGGTCCCCAATCTCAGGTGTAAAAGATTAGACCTATTTGATAGCACCCTCTTCCTGTCAGACTATACTGTGTTCTTTTGGGTCAGTCCACTCCCGAGAGGGTTACTTTGACTGAGCTTCTCAAGGAATCCAGGGAAGTTACTTTTTTCAGTAGTTTCTTTATTTAGCCTTCTTAACAAAATATAATCAAACCCTTGCAGATTCTTACTTCAAAGTCTGAGCAAGCAGAGAAGTCCTTTCCCCAAATTAGTTTTCAGTAATTTCAGTAACAAGATTTCCTGGCTCTTATCTCAGAGCCTGAGCAATAAAGAGCTCCAACCCTGTCTCCTCTCTAGTTTGGCTGGTTTTCTGGAACAGTTCCTCTCAGCAGTAACTCCAGTAGTAGTCCATAGGGCACCACCTCTGTCCCCTCAACTTCCTGGGGGGTGTTACAGGTACTTCCCTCCCAGACATTTCCTATGGCTTCTTTATATAAAGATCAGCTAATTAAATTCTACCTGTTTTTCAGGTGCAGTGGGAGGGGCCAATCAGGCAGCCAGGTCAGCTCTAGGCCTCTGACCCCAAAGGAATGGGTACCCCTTATTCCTTCACAGGCCTCTAGATGATACAGTATGCCGAATAATAGTTTCTTTTTTCCAAGTTCAAATTGCACTGAAATAGGCAAAAGGTGCATGTTAAATACCTGTAATATTCATTATAACTGCTGCTTTTTCTATGCTGCATTGCAGTCTTTACATACAACTTCAATGTTCTGGACACAGAATGGTTGACGCTCTGGTCAATTGCAGAGAGTGGCCTTTCTGTAAATCTCAGCACAGTTCTAGCTTGTGTGAGAGGGAAAAATGTATTCATTAAAACAGGGACTCAGTTTGGTATGTTTCAGAGTAGCAGCCGTGTTAGTCTGTATTCGCAAAAAGAGAAGGAGTAATTGTGGCACCTTAGAGACTAACAAATTTATTAGAGCATAAGCTTTCGTGAGCTACAGCTCACTTCATCGAATGCATTTACTTTGGTATGGCATTTAGTTTGGTATGGTACTGCTCATTCTCTGTCCAGATTGGTGGCTGATAGTTTAACAACTCTTTTCTGTCTATTCCCTTTCACAGTGCTCATTAAAGTTCTAGTCTGGATCAGAGGCTAGGCCCACTCTGCATCAGACTAGTCACAATGGCTAAATGGGGTTCAGTATATGTTCCTATTTATTCTCTGCTTATAACTGGCACATGTTGGGATCTCCAAAACCCTGTTCCACTCGGTTCCCAAAAACTCGGAATTCATGACTTAGGTACCTTTATTTGGCATACAGCAACCCTATGCCCAAACTGGAAAGGCTCAGTTGTAGGGAGTGGATGCACAATACATCACAATTACAAAGTTACACAGCAGAACTTTTCCTTGTATAGACCTTTACTGACACCTGCATGCCTGACTATACTTTGGACTATGTGCTTCATGATTGGCTTGGATACTTTTCAGGAACCAATCCCTGTACGGCATGCTCTGTCTGTGTGCTGTTCATGATCTCTATATTCCAGATTTATGTTTCCATTGTCCCTAGTACCAGGGTGTTCCTGTTCATCTTACCTAGAGTGACTTCAGCCTGATGATTGTTACATGCTTATTTACAACTTAATCTTCCATTCATCGTCCCAAACATGTCCACTGAGAAATGAGGTGTTACTTATGTCAGTTTTCTTGTTTCAAGTTAGAGACAAGTTCCAGTGAAGTAAAATCTTTATCGGACCAATTTCTGTAGGTGAAAAAGATACATTTTCGATCTGCACAGAGCTCTTCTTCAGGTCAAGTGAGTCCTACAGTGTATAAGGTTTGAATTATCAAATATAAAATTGTATATATTTAAGTTGTTTGCTTTTTCATTCTGGCTTATACATACATTTACTATATTATTTTCAACAAATGCAGAATTGATTTTTTTCCTCCAGTGGCAAAACTGTAATCGTCTACTCTATCATACTTAAGCAAGTAGGTGCAATATTTAATAAACTGGTCTTTGCTGTGCTTCAAAATCCACTGTTGCTGTACTACAGTAACTTCGCACAGAAGAAACTCTAAACCTAGTTTCCTCAATTTGCTTTCAAAAAGAAAAAGTGAATGTATTAAAACACACGCATTTGTCTTTCAAGTAACTTTACAAATGTGTTCAGGTCCCTTTTTATAGATGAGAGACACATTCAATGGAACAGCATTGCTGCCTTTCCACTATTCAGTTTAAGTCTTTGGAAAAGTTAAATGAAGAAAAACAAGCCATTTAAAAAGCAGTAAATAAGAAAACCTATTGGAAAAGCAGACAGAGTTTTTGCTGTTTTTTTGGTTACTATGAAATCAAATCTTCTGCATTGTGTTTCAAGATTCTTTTGGATAGCTTCTGATAAATAGCCAGTTTTTTATTTAAAGAGCCTTGTATAGATCATCTACTCTATAGTAAATAATTTATGTTTTTCATAAACAAAATGAAATTTGGCAAAAGAACTAAGCATTTCTAATGGTGTTTTCTTGGTATAAAATGCTTTGATTCCTTCCTTGTTGTTGCTTTCCTC
This sequence comes from Dermochelys coriacea, assembly GCF_009764565.3. Lineage (NCBI taxonomy): Eukaryota > Metazoa > Chordata > Testudines > Dermochelyidae > Dermochelys > Dermochelys coriacea. Next base: position 246,169,254 of record NC_050068.2, read on the forward strand.
AGTACAAAAACAGTATAATCCAGAAGGAATGGATATATAAACCAGTAGCATTCCCAGTACATCATTTCTGTTATATCACCTGAGGCAATAATGTTGAAATCAGAAGGTTTATTAAAATGGTCTGAATTGTCAACATAAATTACTGAGCTTGTAATCACATTTTAGCATCAACAGCACAGAAGAAGACAGGTCATGATATATGGTCAATATATTGGACAGCCTCTCTCAAATAAATTTATATAAATAATGTTTATGGTCCTTATTTAAAAACATAATAAATAAACTATTGGAGTTTTTTCATTAAATTGATGAATTTATAGATCATTTCTCACCCACTGTTTTTCAGCTTGCTTGATTAATGAAAATGGTCGCCTGTCAAGGTCCATTTATAAACACCCCAAACTCATACTGGAGCAGAGAATCTTGGCATATCATATTTATGCCAAATATTTTAGGAATCAGGGTTATCTGAGTTTGGTTTCAAAGCCTTTTTGATGTGAGATTGGGGAACTAGCGTATTACATTCTAGGATGTCTCAGCACAAGAATGCTTTAAGCATTAAAAGATGAGTGTGCAGTGAGAAGCAGTCGGATCTGGAGCAAGTACTGTACAGTTAATCTGAGGTCAACAATTAATGAATAGCATAGGTCAAATTCTCTGCTAGAGTAAATTGACATAGCTCCCCTGACTGAGATCAATCAGCATCAATAGGAAATATTTCCTATTCTTGCCCAGTACCATTAGAATATTTCCTATTCTTGTGAACACTTTATATTGTTCCAATCGAGATTGAAGAGTTCCTTGAATTTCCTACAACATATGCAAAAGTAGTACAGGAGAGCAGTGAATATTTTTGAAGAAAACTGAATCTGCAGTATTCCTTGCTCAGTTCTTAAGGAGGCTAGAATTACAACTTGAATATTAACCCTGACATGATCATATGAACTTTATTTAAAATTACTTGAGGCTGAAATAGTATAACAACAGATCAGATAGCAAGGCAAACATGGGCAAGACTAATTGGTGAGATGAGCTAACAAAACGTTGAATTAAGGAGATTAAAAAGCTCAAACTACCACATAACAGAGCATGTCTCTGCTCCTTAAGAGAAGCCCAGGCCCAGGCCATCAGAAGTGAGCAGCTCAGAGATGAATTGCTGTGGCAAAAGATTATGTTAAGAAGATTCTATAGTACTTGGTTCCAGAACTGGTGGCTCTAGGGTTGATGATGCTTTTAGACCCTTCGCTTCATGACAAAATAGATCAAGTGCTCACCTTCTCTTTACAGAGACTAGCTATGTTATACTAAAACTGTAAAATAAAGTACATCTTGGAATTCTTCATGTTATGCTATAATAGTAGCCTTGACTGTGAAGTTGAGTTACAAAAAGAGAGCTTCAACCCTAAACAGGAAAAAGAAAAGGAATACTTGTGTCACCTTAAAGACTAACACATTTATTTGAGCATAAGTTTTCGTGAGCTACAACTCACTTCATCGAATGCATTCAGTGAAAAATACAGTGGGGAGATTTATATACACAGAGAACATGAAACAATGGGTGTTATCATACACATTGTAACCAGAGTGATCAGGTAAGGTGAGCTATTACCAAAAAATTACCTTAACAATTGAAGTGCTCCCTCACAAACCAGTGCTTTCTCCATCTAGCTTCTAAGCTTTAATCTCTGGTGTTGCCCCTTTTCGACCTGAGTGGCTACTCAAAGTTTGGGGTCCTGACTTGGGAGTATGCATTGATGATAATCAGGCATGTCTTTGATGCAGTTTTGGTTGTTTATAAAGAATGTACAAAGTTCTGTGCCTCTGAATGCAAAAATAATCAAAATCCAAAAGGGGCAGTTTCTCATCTTACATATCCACCACAGATCCAAAAGCTCTCTCACTAGCTTCTTCTAGGGTCACACTATTCTCACAGACTATCCCATGGCTTTCTTGCCTTTTCCTCTGCATCTCCCTCTGTTCTTATCTGTTCTCAGTTTTTGTATTTTCTGCCTTCCCACACCCAGTCGTCATACCCAGTGGAACTCCCTGCTCACCTGGTACTAGTTTCTGAGCAGATTCTATTAGACCTTGTTTTAGATATAGCCCCTTTCAGTGTTTCTTACGTACAGCTACCTTAAATGAAGGGTATGTTCATACATCATTTTGAATGAGGTTTTAACTCAACCCACAACAAGGTTTCACCGAAGTTGTCAGGGTTCCTTCCCCACTCTGAACTCTAGGGTACAGATGTGGGGACTCGCATGAAAGACCCCCTAAGCTTATTCTTCCAGCTTAGGTTAAAAACTTCCCCAAGGTACAAACTTTGCCTTGGCCTTGAACAGTATGCTGCTTCACCAAGCGTTTTAAACAAAGAACAGGGAAAGAGACCACTTGGAGATGTTTGAAGAATCCTTTTTTGTAAATCTGCTATGACAGGATCAGGCCAAATGGCTACAGGAGAGTGATTGGAGGCAGATATAGTAGCCCCAAGTTAAGCAGGTCCCTTTTCCCTAGGTAAGGTAACAGGGGCAGTTCCAGAACAATCAGGAACTTGCTGGAACCAATTAAGGCAGACAGGCTAATTAGGACACCTGGAGCCAATTAAGAAGCTGGTAGAATCAATTAAGACAGGCAGGCTAATCAGGGCACCTGGTTTAAAAAGGATCTCACTTCAGTCAGTGGGTGGTGCGCAAGGAGCTGAGAGTGAGAGGGTGTGCTGCTGGAGGACTGAGAAGTACAAATGTTATCTGGCATCAGGAGGAAGGTCCTGTGGTGAGGATACAGAAGGTGTTGGGAGGAGGCCATGGGGAAGTAGCCCAGGGAGCTGTAGCTGTCACACACGAAACATTGTGGACAGCTGTGATCCACAAGGCCTTGGGCTGGAACCCGGAGTAGAAGGTGGGCCCGGGCTCTCCCCATCCCTGCAACTCCCTATTGGATACAGGAGGAGTTGACCTGGACTGGATGACTGGAAAAAGGCTAATGTAGTGCCCATCTTTAAAAAAGGGAAGAAGGAGGATCCTGGGAACTACAGGCCAGTCAGCCTCACCTCAGTCCCTGGAAAAATCATGGAGCAGGTCCTCAAAGAATCAATCCTGAAGCACTTAGAGGAGAGGAAAGTGATCAGGAACAGTCAGCATGGATTCACCAAGGGAAGGTCATGCCTGACTAATCTAATCGCCTTTTATGATGAGATTACTGGTTCTGTGGATGAAGGGAAAGCAGTGGATGTATTGTTTCTTGACTTTAGCAAAGCTTTTGACACGGTCTCCCACAGCATTCTTGTCAGCAAGTTAAGGAAGTATGGGCTGGATGAATGCACTATAAGGTGGGTAGAAAGCTGGCTAGATTGTCGGGCTCAACGGGTAGTGATCAATGGCTCCATGTCTAGTTGGCAGCCGGTGTCAAGTGGAGTGCCCCAGGGGTCGGTCCTGGGGCCCGTTTTGTTCAATATCTTCATAAATGATCTGGAGGATGGTGTGGATTGCACTCTCAGCAAATTTGCGGATGATACTAAACTGGAGGAGTGGTAGATACGCTGGAGGGGAGGGATAGGATACAGAAGGACCTAGACAAATTGGAGGATTGGGCCAAAAGAAATCTAATGAGGTTCAATAAGGATAAGTGCAGGGTCCTGCACTTAGGATGGAAGAATCCAATGCACCGCTACAGACTAGGGACCGAATGGCTCGGCAGCAGTTCTGCGGAAAAGGACCTAGGGGTGACAGTGGACGAGAAGCTGGATATGAGTCAGCAGTGTGCCCTTGTTGCCAAGAAGGCCAATGGCATTTTGGGATGTATAAGTAGGGGCATAGCGAGCAGATCGAGGGACGTGATCGTTCCCCTCTATTCGACACTGGTGAGGCCTCATCTGGAGTACTGTGTCCAGTTTTGGGCCCCACACTACAGGAAGGATGTGGATAAATTGGAAAGAGTACAACGAAGGGCAACGAAAATGATTAGGGGTCTAGAGCACATGACTTATGAGGAGAGGCTGAGGGAGCTGGGATTGTTTAGTCTGCAGAAGAGAAGAATGAGGGGGGATTTGATAGCTGCTTTCAACTACCTGAAAGGGGGTTTCAAAGAGGATGGCTCTAGACTGTTCTCAATGGTAGCAGATGACAGAACGAGGAGTAATGGTCTCAAGTTGCAATGGGGAGGTTTAGATTGGATATTAGGAAAAACTTTTTCACTAAGAGGGTGGTGAAACACTGGAATGCGTTACCTAGGGAGGTGGTAGAATCTCCTTCCTTAGAGGTTTTTAAGGTCAGGCTTGACAAAGCCCTGGCTGGGATGATTTAACTGGGACTTGGTCCTGCTTTGAGCAGGGGGTTGGACTAGATGACCTTCTGGGGTCCCTTCCAACCCTGATATTCTATGATTCTATGATTCTATGACTGTGGGTCCCACCAGAGGGGCCTGTTCCCTGACCCACTAAGTGGACCAGCAGAGACTGTGGGGATTGTTCTCCTTCCTTTTCCCCATGCTGGCCAGTGATGAGGTTTGCTGAGTGAATGGCAGGTTTGAGCCACTAGCAAAAGTGGCCAACTGAGGGCTGGCATGAATCTCTGAGGCGAGCAAATCCACCAATAAGCATAGTCACATTGAACTGACGTGAATACGTTGGACACACTATCCAAGTGACTGGAGAGAGCTAACACTTGTTCTTAGAGGGCATTTTATAAGGCAGAGATGTCCATAATTTTTAGCCTGAGAGATTTTGGTATTCAGTAGCAATCCAGATTGGGGATTTGGGAGTATTCCAACTGGTATGTGCTTTGTGTGGAGGCCCTGGCTGTACAATTCCACTAGGGATGATGAGGCCTCTCTCCCTATGCTCATTGCACAGTATGATAGGCTGGCAGAACCAGGAGTGATTCTTTTCTCTCACTGCTTTATGGAAGGAGGCAAACACTTCTGGTCCCATCATTCTGAAGATTGCACAGATTGAGAGAGGCATTACTTGGTCTTCCTCTCTAAAGCATTTAATGAAAGGAGTAGAAGTGGCAACCCAACACCCTCTGATGACAGAGGGAAGATGCTGAGGAGCCCTAGGATGGAGCTGGAGAAGGGAGGCAGGCCACCAATGCCTCCAGAAGACAGAAATATGAGATTTGGCTAGTTCTGAAGCTTTGAGCAGCTGGAGTGACGGTGTCTGTCTTTGTCTGTGACTGAAAAACATCTCAAGTTCATGAAGCCTTTGTAAAAGTGTCCAAGAACACAAAACATCTGAAAAACCCTTCTGATTTTGTGTCAGTCCTAGGTTCTTTGAAAAGTTTTGATCACTACTAATTATACTATAGTTAATAAACAAAAACAAAAACCCAGCAATGAAGTAAAATAAACCTAGGAATGAACTTTGCAGTTCTTGGCCAATGGGAGCTGCAAAGTTGGCACTCGGGGTGGGGGCAGCATGCAGAGACACACCTCCCATCTCCTGGCGCTGCAGGGACATGCCGGACGCTTCCAGGAGGGGTGTGGAGGGAGGGAGGCAGAGCAGACAGGGAGCCGCCTTAGACCTGCTGCTGGCAGGTCTCTGCGTACCCCTTGGGGTGAGTGGGGCAGAGGGTCTCTGTGCACTGCCTGGGGCAGGGGGAGTGCATGAAGCCACCTCCAGTCTCCCGCCAGGGGCACGCAGAGACATGCCGGCAGCCAGCTGGGACTCAGGGGCAGGTTGTCAGATGAGATTTGTCCTGAATTTTGGGGGCCCCCTGTTGTTGGGGGCCCTGCTCCACCGCACAGTTTGTTTCATGGTAAATCCGCTCCTGCTCTTGATAAAAAGAGTGGAAAGATTTATTGAATCAGGCCCTTAGTAGGCAGGTGTTAACATAATCAAAGACATAATAATAATAATAATAATCAGTACTTTTTAACAGTCTCAGTAGAGAAGCTAAGGTCTGAATGGCATGGAGAATGGCCCATGGCTCTTACTGCAAGAGGAATTCCCTTCAGGCCAGAGTAGTGGCACAGTTAATTGGCAGAGCAGTGTGAGTAAACCATCAGAGCTTCTACTGGGCTACACCTTTTCTGTGGATAATTGAAGAATGTCAGTCTCCAAATGGTCAATGTAGCACCCCACGTGAGTAGACAAAAATTAATTAGAAAGAGCTCTGTTTTGAAAGTAAACCAGGTAAAATCGATGGGTTTCTATTTGGGGATAGTACTTAATTACTGAGCAGAGTTTTAGGACTTGATTCAAAGCTCACACTAGTCAGTGGGGAGACTACAGTATATATTTCTTCTCTCATTTCAATATAGAATATTAAAACAAAACCCTGGAAATATCTTCTGAAAGCACCCTAGTCCAAAAATGTTGCTAACATATTGTGTCTAATTTTGAATTTGCAGTGTCTGGAGTCTTACAAAAATCATCAAGTTATTGTTATATATGCAGCACCATGTGTGGTGTGTGCTTTACTTATTCAGGTGTTTTCTCTTGCTGAAGTGAGTGAGAAGCCAGAGGCTGTATTGCTGCTAGAGGAAAACACTGTATTTCATAAAAGGCTTCATATATTGTATGCTTGATGCAATTATTCTAGAGATCTGAGAAACTGCTTTCAACAGACTATATCTCATAGCAACTTTAAAAGAAACTGCATACTATTAATGAGGTCAATGGATCGAAGATTCTGTATGCACAGTGTTTTAAGTTAACAGTTCATTAGGTATCTTACAAAATGGACAGAATCTTAGCTCTGGTTACTTTTTTTCAGATATAATATCCCATTTGGGAAATAATTTCCATTTTATAAAAGTATTTACTAACACAAAAATGACCAGGTTTGGTGAGCAGGTCAAACATTTATATACATACCTAAATGTTACATATATGTGGTTATGATTACAATGTGCTTAATTACAGAGCTCCAGAATGAACTGCATTTGGCAAGTGCACTGGCACTTTGCACATTAATTCATTCTTGCTTTCACTATTTATAGACAATCAGAATCTCTGAACCACAATTACTATTTCTTTTACCAATGTCTTAAATATTCTTAGAGACAACGTGGGTGAGATAATATTTTTTATTGGACCAAATTCTGTTGGCGAAAGAGACTAGCTTTCAAACTACATAGAGCTCTTCAGGAAGTTGGAAATTGCTCTTCTACCTGAGGAATAGCTCCGTGTAGCTTGAAAGCTAATTTGTTTCACCAACAGAAGTTGGTCCAGTAAAAGATTATCTCTCCCATCTTGTCTATCTCATATCCTGGAAGCAATAAGGCTAGAACCACACTGCAAACAACAATGCTAGATATCTATAGTATTTATATGGCTCCCATTTCAGTGATATCTCAGCACCTCACAATCTTTTAATGTATCATCTCCACAGCACCGCATGAGGTAGGAAAGTACTATTATCCCAGTTAGGCAGATGAGGAATGGGAAGACAGAGAAAATCTGTGGTAGAGCAGGGACTTGAACCTAAGTCTCTAAAGAACTAGGTAAGTGCTCCTAGCCCACAGAGGATCTCCTAAGCCATTAAATTGTTTGTTTATTTCACCTATGAGATCCCCAACATTACCCTGTCCTGAGGCCTGGGATAGACAATATTCTATCCTGGATGGGAAATTTAAAGACAGTATTTCGTGACTCATCAGAAATACAAATGGGATAATTTACCATTGGAAAGGGAAGATCCCTAGGTTTCTAATGAGTCACACAACAATTGCTGCTAGCCTTTGTCAGCTTTATCATATTGGATTGTAACAATATGACATTATGGAAAAGCTATTTTATAAACCTCTACACATTTTAAATTTTTTATTCCTCCAGGGCTAGTATGGTTAGCGTTACACTATTAAAGTTCTGTAACAAAAGGGATCTGAAAAATAGTACCAATACAATTAAATAATCCATAAATATTTCTAACACAGATTTTTGGTAAAGTATAAAGAGAACAAACAAATAAATAAAATGAAGGCTTTATTGGCACTCAGCTTGGGGGGGACCTGCATAATCCACTAGTACATTCATCATTTGTGTATAATGTAGCCAACTCAAACTCATGCAGATAAAATCTAAATGTACCACACCACATCATGTATTCTCTCTGTGTATAGTCACCTTGATCCTTAAAAACTCTAACTTCCTCCAGAACAAGGACTGGAACATTATTAAAATGTTAGCGATTGGCATTTGCACAACCCACATACAAAGCATCTGAGTGTTTGTGATCATATCTACATATACACATGCTATGTTTTAAGCCTGGGCAAAAAGCATCATTAGGATTGGCAACTGATAGGAAAGGGGAGAAATACTTAAGAAAGGCAGAGTTTTAAAACAGCACCAGAAAACCAGGGAATTCAGTTTGCTACACTTACAATTTTCTCTAAATGTTTAAAAGCATGGAAATGCAGAGATAAGGAATCCCAAGCTATCATGGCCATTCTTCTCCTAACAGCAGAAAGTTTGCTTAGCTCAACTGAGAGGCTCTATGTTGCCCACCTTCTGGCTCTGTCATAGGGGGCATGTTGGAAATGTAGTCAGAGAGATTGAGGTGTGACTGGAGTTTCACTGTGCTCTGGAGGATCCTCATCCAGCAGAATTCCCCCTTGAGGGTTGTTGCTGGCCAATGTATGGCCGATTAGCTCCGAGACTGGTCTAAATCATTCCAGGGACTGAGCCAATCAGAGAAGGGGGCATAAAGGCAGTTTAAAACTACCTATGCCTTTCCCAGGGCTGCTTCCAGAGAATGACTGCACTGAACTCTTTAACTCAACCTGTAGTGTACCACAGTGCATGCAGACCATCCCCAGCATGCAGATAATTTATTTCACCTTTTTTAAGCTATCTAAACCTGTAGCTGTAGTCCTGCAAAATAGGTAGGAGGACTCTCTGTAGATGCCCTTTGTCTCTTCTCCACTCCCCTGCCCCCACAATGTGCAGACTGACATTTTAAGTTAACAAATTCATGATTTTGGGTAGATTATCCACAGCCATGATCAGGATAAGTTTCTCTGAATTTAAAATCTAGTTCGGACCAAGGATCATAGAGCAGCTTTCTATCTACTTCACCAATGGAGACTGAATTTTTTAAATAATAATAAAACCCACATCTTTTATTGCACTGGCAATATCAAATCTAATACATGGAATTAAGGTTTTATTTCTGGTAGAAAAAGAGCAGTCAGAGATGTCATGTTCTGTCGGGGAAAGAAAAGAGATCAGGAGTTGTAGGAAGAAAATACATGCTCTAAGTGGAGGAGAGGAAGGATTGAGATTTAACTCATTTTCAGTTTTTCTGTTCAGTGAGTAAACTCTTAATCATGAAAGCATTAACACAATCCATTCAGCTCCCAGAGCTATGATGCACACCAATGGCTTGAATTCAGTCCTTTTACTCTTGATAGAGAGGCGGGCAGAATTTGAATTTTTTAATATGATTTTTGATGTTCATTTTAAAGCATTTTTTCCCTATTTGTATCAATTTAAATGTTTACAGATGCATAAAATTATGGGGTTTAAGCATTCTTTTCAATTCTCAATTTAAATTTTCACAACTGCAGGAAGCTATGGGGAAGATCAGACATTGACAATAGGTGTGGAGATTAAAAAGTTAAAGCTTTATCACTATTAAAAACAAATTGTCAACATCACGTTAACATAAACAAAGTAAATATCCTTAAATCAAATGCTTATAAGTTCTCAAGCATAATTTTTCTTACTTTCCCTATCTGTGAATTTCAGTCATTATCAAAGAAATATTTTTTCGTCATTTTGTGTGGGTATGGTGAAGTCAATTTCTGATGGCATTTACCAGTAAAAATCTAATCCTTCCAAGCCTACCCATAAGGGAATGGAAATAGAGTATCTACTTTACCTATTGTATTTGTTTCAGACATAGAAACTTTATTTATTTATTTATTTGGATTTATACAAACTCTAAAAAGGACATGGGTCCATAAATGCTAGGCACCCTTAACATTACTTAAAAGTACAGTCAAATAAATACAAACATAACTAACGTGCAGCAGTGGCTTCAAAGTAATCCACTACCAGCAACAGGGGAACTTGGATGTCTTTTTTTACTGAATGTCTTTTCTCCCCTCCAGTAGTATCCCAACTCTTTGCACTCCCTTCTTATTTTCAAATGGTTGAGTTACTAGATGGCTGCCCACTTTGTTGCTTCTATAAGCTGAGCTGAACGCACTCGGGTCTGAGAGGCATTCTTCCTTTTCCTCCCCCACAAGCTCTCTGTGCTGTGTGCCATTCTCCCATCTCCATCTGTTTCAGGGACTCCCTACAACCCCCACATCCTGCCTGCCAGGGACTGTATCCCCCATTGTCCTCTCCTCCCATGACAGGGTACTCCATTCTTCCTCCTCTTGCTAGCACTCTATGTGGCCCTATTCCCCCTACCTCTATGGACCCCCATTTTCTTCTTCCCCCCCACAGCAAGGGTTCTGTGTGTCCCAACCTGTCATCTGCACCTTTGCCACATTCCCGGCGTTCTTTGTATCCCTCATATCTCCTGCCACCCCTACCATTTCCCCCGCACCCATGCCAGCACCTCTGTGTGTGCCTCCATTCTCCCTCTCCTCCCCATGCCAGGGGTTCTGTCTGAACCTCCTTTACCTCCACCATTCTCCTGTCTTTTCTTTCTTTTGCGAAAGAAATCATTCAGGGTGTCAGCATTTTAAAACCATATTGGTTGTATGGGCAGAGCTGAGTGTGGGGAGGATGTTGTGATTCTGGAACTTATTAATGGCTGTCATCAACTGGATTTTTGATCTGCAGACAATAACAAAGGTGTTTGAAGCTACTGGCTCTTCTAACTGGATGTATGGTGTTGGGGTTCTCATGCGAGCCGGACAAAGCACATCAGCCAATATGGTTGGTAGCAAAGTCGTTTATCTATTATTTCCTCATTGCTTTTATACACTCCTCTTACATAACATTTTCAACCCCCTCCCAAGTCCATCATCCGGTCACGGAGACATTTTGTTGATTGAGCAGCCTTAGCCCGGGCTGTACACGTGCATTCTTCCTCTTGATTGGAGCACAGCTGTCCGCTATCTGTTGTCAACAGGATCTGGTGTTGCCAGTCTGTCTGGGTCACGTTCCAGCCTGTAACTCTTTCTCAAGGTTCATTAAAGGGTCATCAAAGGTTCACCGCGACCTTCACTAGCTAATAAACATTCTTAACTATCTCACAAACACACCATGTTCCCACAGTATGGGGCTCTGTGTCCCCCGCATTATTCCCTTTTGGTTTCTCTGATTTTCACCAAAAATCAGTAGGTTCTGCCCATTGATACCAACAACATTCCCTGAAGTTTGGGATCGATCAGGTGCTTTGTTTAAAAGTTGTCATGTTAGTCACACAGAGAAATGGCATCAAGTTGAGTATAAGGGTCTGCTTCGTACTGCCAAAAGAGATGAGCTTTGCAGTGTCTCCAGGCTCAGGCTATTAGCTTTTGGCAAATTGAGCTGAAGGGCAGTAATGTTAGAGACTATACTTTGATCTCAAAAACAAACTGCTTTATATGCAGATGAGAAATGTCTATTCATGAAAAAACTGGAGCCCCACATTTGCACACATTATGGTTGTACTAGATGAATGTAAGTTCATTTGAGGGTATACAATGAATAATTTTGAACTGGAAATAATGCCTTTATCAAGGTCGTACCCAGTCTCTCCGATAGTTGCCAAATTAAATTTAAATGGACATCCTAAATTTATTTTATCTAGCTATTAAAATAAATAAAAGATTAGATTATACAGATGTAGGATAAATGAGGCAGATAGATTCATAAAATAGATGGAGATTTAACACATTTGTCAATTTTAAATCTTAGCCAAAGGGATTTCCTAAGTGTTACTAAAATGACATCTACACCTCAATTTAATTACCTGTCACTGATGATTTCTTTAAAATATGCCCAAATCATGTTCTGTATGGATGGTTAGGAGCTTTTTTGCTTTTATACAGAACAAAAGACTCCAAACTCAATTAAATTTTGAAAAGTTACAAGCTATAATAAGGAGAATTAAAACTCCACAAACTTGCTATCTACCAAATAGCCTTAAAACAATAACAGAACAGAGCCTTCATTAATACAAAATAAGTTAAGTCCACCCAATTTAGCAGGTCTATAGGAGTTACTACTTTAATGTTTTTTAATTTCTATATCAAACTGAGGCTGGGTCTACACTATAAAGCTTTGTTGGCATAACTATATCAGTCAGAGATGTGAAAAAGCCACAACTCCTAGCCAAAACAACTGTGGAGGCAAACCCGCCAGTGTTGATGCATCTGTGCTCTTTTGGCATAACTAATGTTGTTTGGGAAGGTGGTGTCACCATACCAACAGAAAAAACTCCTTCTGTCAGCATCAGCTATGTTTATATTATGGGATCTGCCAGTATACCAACAAAGCATTTGTAGTGTTGGCAAGGCCTAAGATATTTGATTTTTTCAGACCTTTCTGAAATGTGCTTGGTATTTCCATAGCAAGAATGTGAAAGAGAAAAGTGATTCCTGGGAGCAAATTCTTTTAAGGACATAGCACCCATTCTCCCAGACCTCATCTCCTTTATTATAATGGATTTATCAGGATATTTCATTTTTCCAAATGTTTGTTTATTTATCACATCACAGGAGAATAATTAAGCATCCAAACAGGATGAATATTCACTCCTGAGAAATATTGAACATGTGGTGGTGTTGTAATTTTATAAAAGGACTGCATATAATTATACTCATTCTGAGTAACATTAGTGGCTAAAATCTCTGATTCATGTAAATTTACTTTTTATCCAGAGATTTTCCAAATTTTGCGGTTTCATTTAATCATTTCTGACAAAAACTCATGTGGTTTGGATAACACAAAACCAATTACTGGTGATAATTTCCTACCTATTCCTTTAGTTGCTGAATGGTTCTTTCCAAGTTTTTCCAGTTTTAAAAGAAAGCCATTTTTGAATTATCTAAATAATCCATGTCTGAATTATCCAAGGAGACCCATTTACTTCAGTGGGATTATGTGTGCAAAAAGACCACTATTCAACATGAGAAAGAGTAGCAGAATCTCTACATTTTTGTATGAGATACAAGGTGGGTGGTAATATCTTTTATTGGGCCAACTTCTGAAAGAGAACTTTCACCAACAGAAGTTGGTCGAATAAAAGGTATTACCTCACCCACCTTGTCTCTCTAATATCCTGGGACCAACTAGGCTACAACACCAGTACAAATTACATTTTTATAAAACTTTCCACATGCAGAGATTTAGAAAAGATCTTTCCACAAAATATGACTTCTTGGCTAATATCCACAGGAAAAAATTTCAACGCCAAAGGTAATTTTTAGAAAGATTTATGCAATTTAAAATAGTAGGTTAGCATGGGAAAAGTCTCATCTTTAACTGTTTTGCTATTGGTAGGAACTAAGTACTCAATTTTTTAAGGCCAGATTGTGACGCACATATATACATTGAGTAATTACGCATTTGATGGGCTCAGTGGGCTATTTATATGAGTAAATTCTCACTAGCATGAGCAAGGGCTTCATAATGTGGTTCCTCGGCATCAGAGTCCTATGATGCTAGTTTAGGGTTTATATGTTTTTAGTGTTGGGGTACAGGGAAGTTGGGGAACACTGTAAATGTTCTTTGGGTAATTTTTGACATTTAAATGTCTATTCCCCATCTAGTATGTGTAAATGTTTTGTGGTTGATGTTACTATTAATGTTTAAAGAAATTGCAAATATTTCTGCAAAAAATTACATTAATGCATGCGCTCACACATAGATCTGTTCTTAGCTTTGCAAAAAATTGCTTAACATAAATTTATAGGTGCGTTAGAGATAAAGGACAGAATATGCTCTAAGCCTTTAGAAAAGGCTGATATGACAATTCAAAAGATCTGTACTGGTATATTATCATGACACTCTGCCCTTTGTTCCAAAAGTATCCATCAGGTCATTATCTTGTCAATCATCCCTATAACAAGGCAGGATAGCTCCTTGCAGGATATTCTCTAAAGCTTCATCCAACTGAGTTTGAATATAATAAAACAAACAAACAAACAAACATGCAAAAGCACACAGTAAAGAATTGATAAATCACGAAATAGGATTAGTTCAGTCCCACACCATTAACACAGCTATGGTGCTCCCTGTACTTCTGGGGGGAAATATGAGCTACAAATATAAATTATGATGTATTATTTAGCATGGAAAATAAGAATACAAAATGATACATAGCTGTGCAATGTGACTGAGTTAAGAAACCATCAGCTGGATTTTTCTGACTCTTGAGAGCTTCATTTACTCTCCTTTAAATTTTAAAAATACAATTAATGTCACATTAAATGCCCTGTTTTTTTTTTAAATGAAAAAAAAAATCTGGAGCCTGTTGTTTTACAGAGCTTATATCGAGATGAGAACTGCAGTCAGTGCCACCAGGCTAATGTCCTGGTCAAGCAAATAGATGGTGCCAATTTGGACCCCTCCACCCTTTCATTTAATCATTTCTCTGCCATTATAGGGGGCTTGAGCACTGGTGCACCCAGTCCCTCCCATTCTCTCAGCCTGTGGCACACGATAGTATAGTCTTCTCTGGGTCTGCCTTCCTTTGGTTTCATTTCTGTTGTTGGGTTTAGTGTTCAGATGCTGGGTGGCATTGGTTGTCTGTGAAATACAGGTGATCAGACTATGACTCACAGAGTTGACTTTATTGAGACTCTGTGTGGCTTTAAGGATCTACAATGATTCATGTGTCTGCAAGACTGGAGCCTCAGATTTCAGCCTTTGGTGCCATCAAGCTTTTAGTTTAAAGGCATCACTGAATACATGTCTGATCACAGCCTATTTTAACAGTGCAACTAAAAAAATAAATAACCCCCCAAAATAAATTCTACTGTGCATACATTAAACCCATATGTTAAAGCGAGAATAAGTTATAAACTATAGAACCCCAAAATAAACTGAGACTGAAGTTCACCAACAAAGTTAGTTCAATAAAAGATATTACCACACCCACCTTGTCTCTCTACAATCAGGGAAGACAGAAACATTGAGGGTTCCATGAAGTCCCCTAGTGACCTCGCTATGCTCACCTGTTAACTTGGTAGGTGCTCAGATACTACTGTAATTGGCATGAATACAAACCCCTATGGTAGAAAACCCTAGACATGGAATATGTTTTGTTATGCATTGGTTTTCTAGAGCTGCAACCTGGCAAATCATTAAGCGCTATTTCCTGAATAATTATATATTTTCTGGCCCTTTTTTGTAGTTCTGTGTATTCTATGATGTAAACATTACTCTGTTTGGCTGTGGCCCTCTGAACTATTAACTTCAATAAAAAGATCTCTACACTTTTTAATAAAGTGAAAACTCAAATGGTTTAGATTTTGGATTGCATAGTAGATTCCATCAAAGTGATATTTGTCAGTTGCAAGGAGCAATAGTAGGAGGTGAACAACATGCAAGACAGAATTGCTAAAGTTAGTTCTGCCCCATTCTAGGATATCAGATCTCCTGAAAGCCTCATACGTAGAATGAATTGGATCGTAGAGGCTGAAGAAGAGCTAGGTATTTTTATAAAGATAAACTTTGAAAGCCACATCATATATGGGAAAAATACTACTAAGATAGGGCCACATGAGGTGACTCACTGCTACAAAGATTCCGTAGCTGGCATTAGCATCAGTAGTAGGTGTGGATGTGGCTAAAGGACTTCATGAGAAACATTAAGAACTTTTTACAAAGCTAAATTAAATACGTGTCCATGCTGAATGCTCCCCATAGACTGGTTAGAGAGGGCATTGAACACATATTTCAGCAGTGAGTTAAATTTTAATTTTCCCTTTGCAAGTCATCTTTTCAATATTCAGATGAATCAGTTTTCACTTTTGATTTAGACACTGAGGTTAGATTTAACCTTTCCCAATCAATGTCCCAGCAATGGAACATTAAAAAAGAGAGTGTTTGCACTCACCCAATTCCTGTGGCTTTACAAATTAACTTGGAACCCAGGTGGAGACTATTCAATGTATTCTGCATTGTGTTTGGATGTGTATTTGTCTTCCTGTCCATGTAGGGCAGGTGAACCTCTATGCGTATGGCCCCTGAATCTCCATTTGCAGAGCACCTGCTGCCCATCCCACCTGCCCAACAACTACATCTGCAGGAAGTGGTGCACACAATTAGGAGGTGTTGTCAAGCTGCCCCTTGTGGGGTGCTCTGAGGTCAGAGGGAACTCTCTCTCTCTCTCTCTCTCTGCCACCAGGGTGGAAGAAGGGCAGCACAGCCCTGCTCTCCAGATGTAAGAAAGTACCTGCCCCAGAGGGATGAGGCCTACATTTGATGGAGCCCTCCAATCTCTTCAAGATCCCATGACAGCTCCATAAATCAGGAACCAAGAAACACAAACTAGCCACCACCCCAAAAGATCAATGTGGTGTGTGGTCCATGGAATGGAACAGATCTGAGCCCCCTTTAGTTGGGCCTTCCTGTCCATGCAGGGCAGACGGATTGGTGGTGTCTGGTCCTCTGAGCCTCCAGTTGGAGAGCATTCAGCCCCTGCCACATCTGCCCAACAGCTACATCTGTGAGGAGTGGGTGCTCAGCAACTGGAAGAAGGGATCCTGCTGCCCTGTGAGGGCAGAGCTTTACCTGTATGGGAGAAAGATTTCCTGAGCTAGAATGCAATGGTAGATTGTATTCCATGTATTCTAGCTTGTTTGTAAGTTGTTTTTAGATCTATTGATGAGAAGTGGTTTATAAGAGCAAGCTATTATGATTCCAGGCCAGAACCACTCAGGGTATGTCAAGCTGGAGGCATGATTTCCAGCTCATGGAGACTAAATTGTTTTGAAGCTCAAGTGCACTCAAAATAGAATGTAGCCACAGCTAGCTAGCCCAAGTACATATCTACGCACACACACTTGGAGCAGCTAGTTCCTACTTCTACTTGTGATGCCATGGCTACGCCATATTTTAGCATGCTAACTCAATGCGAGCTAGTGCAAGTATGTCTCCTCGAGCTGGGAATTACACCCCCAGCTCAAAGGATAATGTGCCTTCAGGTAAAATTACATGCGATCTTGTATTTAGTTTTAGTAGGCCTTCAGAGAAATGTAAAATGCAACATTTCTAACCTGTGTCTCCAGCATCCTACTCACCCAGGCTCTCATGCACATCCCATCACCATATGTTTGTCTTCTCTTGTTTCCTCATGTTCCTAGCCATTGGCGTTTGTCAAGGAGACCAAAGGTGGCTTTATGGGACAAGGAAGAAAATGCTCTTAGAATGTCTGAGATTGTCATTGCAGAGAACTTTCTTCCCACAGAGACATTAGTATTTTGGGCTTCTTATTATAAATAATTCAAGTAAATCAAGAAAGCTGAGAACACACAACACGAGATAGAAAAAATCCACCCCATATCCATACTGTAACCAGTTTAAAAGTGAAACTCACTTCCTCCCAGAGCTTCAACAGTTGAATGTGTCAGAACTTTATGAAACTCCTGAGATCCCACACATCACCTTTCCACCCCCACAGTATCACTTATGTTTCCAGAGAAAGTGTTATTATTGCCAAGGGAAATTTAGAAGTACTGACCTTGGCTACTGATGGTCAATTGAAATCCCCTTCTTTCAGAGATTGGAAATGGAGTATAATTTCTTTTCTTCTCTTTCTGCTGCTATCAAATAACTTTCAATTCAGACAGATATAAATTTTAGTCATCTAGATGAACTTAAATAGCAGGTAACTTGGGCCACTGTCATTAAAAGTTAGTACAGTAGCCTATGAGAAATGGTCTGGTGATTTCAGTCCAATTCCAAGGACTAAAATCAGATGTCTCCACAAATGACATCCTTATTGACATCCTATCTGTCAGTCTCCATACAGTCAACAAGGAACCAGAGTTGTGGTTAATGAATTACGTGACTGGCTCATGCAGGTGGTCCCACCATGTCCAAAGTAAGGCACATGGACCTGACAACAAAAGGAGGCTTGCACTGTTGCTATACGAAGCTTAATTTGAAAAGTCAGTCCCTCTTCTAGCATATGTGAAGTGTTCCATACATGAAAAGGGTCACAGTGCACTTTCTTCCTATGCAAAATATATTATTCTACTATCTAACCCCTTTCCCCAGTACTATATTGAACAGCAGTTTCTCTGCAAAAAAGTTGATAGCAAAAGGAAAGGATGAAGAAAAAAGAGCAGCCAGTTATGGCCAACATTTATTATGAGGTTCTAGCATATTTTTTTCTTCAGCATGGTTTTCTCCCACCCCTCCACTCTCTCTATAGATCTAACAATCTACACCTATGGGCCAAATCTTATTCTCATTACATAGCTTAAGGATGTACACTGAGGAGTCTCGTAGAGGAGGAGGGGAGTTTTGTGGAGTACGAGATGTAATGGGTTTGGTGGGAGAAGAATTCGCTTTTCAACCTGCTCCAAGGCTGCTACTAGAAGCTACACTTTTATAATTACATGTTATAGGCTAAATTGTGGCTTTCCACAAGTTCTTAGCAAGGGGCTAAGGGGTTATGCTGTCCCAGGGCAGACACAGCACAAGATCTTGACTCAGCATCCCCAGTCCCCACCTATCTTTTTGTTGATGGGGAGGCAGGGTGAGAGAACTAATTTACCTAGCCCTATACCTGTGCAGGAAGGAGAGTACCAGACTTGCAGAGGCTGCTTTCCCCACTGTACTGTTACCTGTGATCAGGTTGCAAGCACAGGGAAGTAAGGGGAGATGGATATCACCTAAAAACAAATTTAAATGCAACAGTAATTCATTTCTCCTCCCTGAAATTTTTGACAGATTTACTGTAGGTATCATGGGACATGAGAGGGAATGTAGAGGAAGTATTTCCTCTCCCTCTGCATTCTCTTCCCATTTGTGGGTAGCATAGGAGCTGACTTCCTCGCTACCCGGGAGGTGCTCAGGCCTGCCCCAACTCCATCCCTTCCTCCAAGCCCCCACCCCTGCCTTGCCTCTTCCTGTCCCTCCCCTCCCCACTCCACCCCTTCCCCAAGGCCCCACCCTACCCTGCCTCTTCCAACCCCTGTTCTTCCCCCACCCCCACTCCACGCCTTCCCCCTCAAGGCCCCACCCTCACCCTGCCTCTTCCCCATTTCTCCCCCTTCCTCCCAGCACGTTCGGCATGCCCCTGAACAGCTGTTATGTGGCATGCAGGAGGCCAGGGCCAGCTCCAGGCACCAGCTTTCCAAGCAGGTGCTTGGGGCGGCATTCAGAATGGGGTGGCAGTCCGTGTCCTGCAGCGGCAATTTGGCTGCAGCTCCGCTGCACTTCCCGCCGTGGAAGCTTTTGGGTGGCAGCTTCGCCGTTGTTGCGGCAGTGGCAATTCAGTGTTGACTGATTGGGGCGGCAAAACTGGTAGAGCCACCCCTGCAGGAGGCGCAGTTGATTGGTGGTGTTGCTGGTGGGCAGAAAACACTGGGGAGAGAGAGGGAGCTTGGCAGCCGGTGGGTGCTAAGCACCCACTAATTTTTTTCCATGGGTGCTCCAACCCCGGAGCACCCATGGAGTGAGTTAATTAGATGAAATGGGTCTGGCTGTGTAGTTCGTACCTTCATCTAACTACAATTATATGACTAACTTTTTTTCAGTTCCTGGAAAGTTCCAAAAAAGTTAAAAATGTAATTTATTTTGGGTCAACCAAAAGTCTTTTTGGGAATTTTCAGGAAATTAAAGTGACAGAAAAAAAATCATTTCAGATCAAACATCTAAATGTTGGAATAAGGCACCTAAATTCCCTAGTGACCCTAGCCCCCCCAAAATCAAACGTTTTGTTTCAATAATATAAAAAGTTTATTTTCAAATTTCCTTTTTTTGACTGAACACTTTTCCAAAATTCACATGAATTCATAAAATGTTTGAGATGTCCCAAATCTGCATTTTTTGGCAAAAGAGAGTTTAGGCCAAAAAAATTTGCCCAGATCTCATGGCAGTCCCCATAATAGCTGACAGGTGTTTAAAGCCAGAGTTCTTGTTTGGACAACAAGGATGGGAAGACTCAGCCTTCAAGCCAGGTGTGAGGTTCTGCTGGGTCAGGACTGGGACCTGGGTCTGTGGGGTGTAGGAATAACTGACACCTTTGCAGCACAACTCAGCAGCTGTGGTAGGTCTGCATGCATTACTATGTAGACTTTGGAGTTAAATATCACAAGAAGTATCACCTAAGAAGGCCAGACTGACAACTTCCCTCATCAACTTCCCTGTTTGGTCCAGGCACCCTATTTAAACCCAGGAGGAATTTCAGGAAGTGTCTTCTCAACAAGGTAGAGCCTCTTGTTAGCTTTAGAGAGTGACCTGCCTCTTGGTTCACCCTCAGACTCTTGACCTTGACCCTGACACCTACCTTGACTTCTGATTATATTCTGACAATTAGCTTGATGCCAAACGCTAGGCATGACTCCTGATTTACCCACTAGGCCAAGCTATCCATATCCTGGTCATGGCACCAGATCACCAGGATATTAATATATCTCCTGGACAGTATCCCATTGGACACTGATCATCAATATGATGTCTTCTACCCCTTCAGGGTTCCTCTTCCGTTCTACTCCTCTGTCAGAGTAGTGACCCCTGAGCTTCTCCCTGGATTCTTAACCAAACTCAAAAGCAATCCACACTAAAAGCAAAGTCTACCCCTGCCTTCAGGCTTAAACTTTTAATCCATCCAATGTCCTCCAAAGCTCTTTCTTTTCTTCTCTAGGCTTCCTCCCACACAGAAACCTAAAAAAAACCCCGGCTGGGACTTATCTTTAATTGAGCCTGGCCCACCATCCTGGATCACCAGCTGGGTAGGTTAAATAGCCTTTTATTGAATGGGAGGAATCTGTGGGTTCTATAGTCAGCTACCTAGCTGCTGGTGCTATACTGCCTACTCTGTAGGAGGGAGTCAATGTCACAGTATGGCCCAAATGCTGTGCAGAGGATGTTGAGAGAGGCCATGAAAACAAAGGGACTGGAGGAAGCCTAAGGGAAGTGGAGTGGGCATGCAAACCTGTCATGGTTTAGAGCAGGAAAGGATCCTGGAGTGCCTGTTGGTTTGTGAGGGATCTCTGGGTCCTTGCAGGGGTGAAACTATGGGGACCTGGGGAGTAAAGGTTGCTAGCATAGCTGGAATTGAGGCATGACAGGTAAAGCCTTTAGTGGAGGAGCAGGGGATTGAGTATATCCCATGGGTTGATCAGACAGCTGCAGTGGCACAGGACCTAGCAAACAGAGCTGTAAACAGGGGAGTTTGAGTGGGAGTTCTGTTGGAGGAGAAGATATTTGTACTTGGTTTTGTATTTTTAGTATTTGTGTGTGTGTGTAGAGGCTTGTAGGGGCTTTGTGCTGTGAGAGAAGCTGAGCCCTGATTAGGGGGTGGGGCTTCTGACTAGAGGTCCTATAAAGGTAGCCAACCAGTCAGGCAGTGGCACAGGAGCTAGCAAATAGAGGAGTTTGAGTTGGCAAGGGGAGTTTGTATTGTGGTGTTTGTTTGGGGTTTGCTTTTGCTGGGGGGGGTAGTCTTTTTGGTGTGACTTGTGTTTCCCAGATTAACAGCACTTAGGTGGGAAGGTGATGACAGATACGGAGGCAGCTGTGGGAGTGACTCCTGTAGTGGAAGACACATTGAGGATGACTGGATGTGGAAGCTGTGGTATGTACATGATCCTGGAGGGGGGACCTGGTAAGAGTTTTTTCTGCATGAAATGCCGTCTGATAGAGCTGATGGAGGAAAAGATCTGAGGTTTGGAGATGCAGGTGGAAAGTCTCATTGAGTTTAGGAAGGGGTTTGAGCAGATGATGGAGCAAAGACATGAGGTATCTGAAGGGAAAAGCTCAGACTCACAGATGGAAGCAGGGTTGGGGAATTTTGAGGGGAGACTGGGTGAGGAAAGTGGTCAGTGGAAGCATGTGACTAAAAGAACCAGGCAGAGGAAAAGACGGGCTAGTGAAGGAGAAATAGAGCTTAAGAACAGGTTTGCAGAGTTGGAAAATGAAGAAGAGGCTCAGCAGGTACTTGTTGAAGGTGGAAGGGTAAGGAAGAAGAGAAGAGAGGCTAGTCCTATAGGAAAAGCAGAAGAGTCAAGGGAGACTACACCAAATATGAGCCCCAGGAGGATACAGGATGGGTTGAAGAGGATTATAAGGGAAAATAGGAATGGAAAGAACTTGCAGCCAGAGGCAACAGGGGAGAGACTGGAGAATAGCACTGTCACCAGGAAAAGGCAGGTCTATGTGATCGGGGACTCTTTATTGAGAAGAATAGACAGGCCTGTAACTAGAGCTGATCCAGAGAATAGAAGGGTGTGCTGTCTTCTGGGTGCTAAGATACGGGATGTAGATCTGAGTTGAAAAGGATCCTAAAGGGAGCGGGAAAGAATCCTCTAGTTATCCTTCATGTGGGAACAAATGATACGGCTAGATTCTCACTGGAAAGTATTAAGGGAGACTATGCTAGGCTGGGGAAGATGCTTAAGGAAATTGAGGCTCAGGTGATCTTTAGTGGGATCCTTCCTGTTCCTAGAGAAGGGCAACAAAGGTCTGACAAGATTATGACTGTCAACAGATGGCTTAGGCAGTGGTGCTATAAGGAGGGCTTTGGGATGTATGGCCACTGGGAGGCATTCACGGACAGAGGACAGTTCTCTCGGGATGGACTTCATCTGAGTAGGGAAGGAAATAGACTTCTAGGATCCAGGCTGGCACAACTGATAAAGAGAGCTTTAAACTAGGAATTTGGGGGAGATGGTTGGGAGATGTCCAGGTAATCTCCACGCCAGATTTTAGCATTAAGAGGGAAGAAGACTAAGTAAGAAAGGATACAGCCGTGGGTAGAAGAATGTATATAAGGAGCGAGGGCGGTGTGGATACTAGTCTAATAGGTTATACTGGCTGTAGAATGACTGTGCTTAATAGGGTACAAAATGTGAGCGAGTCCAAACAGCAAAAATTAAGATGTTTGTACACCAATGCGAGGAGTCTAGGTAACAAAATGGAGGAACTAGAGCTACTGGTGCAGGAAGTGAAACCAGATATTATAGGGATAACAGAAACATGGTGGAATAGTAGTCATGATTGGACTACAGGTATTGAAGGGTAAGTGCTGTTTAGGAAAGACAGAAACAAAGGTAAAGGTGGTGGAGTAGCATTGTATATCAATGATGAGATAGAATGTAAAGAAATAAAAAGCGATGCAATGGATAAGACAGAGTCCATCTGGGCAAAAATTACATTGGGGAAGATAACTAGTAAAGCCTCTTCTATGATAGTGCTTGGGGTGTGCTATAGACCTCCGGGATCTAATTTGGATATGGATAGAGCCCTTTTTAATGTTTTTAATAAAGTAAATACTAATGGAAACTGCGTGATCATGGGAGACTTTAACTTCTCAGATATAGACTGGAGGACTAGTGCTAGTAATAATAATAGGGCTCAGATTTTCCTAGATGCGATAGCTGATGGATTCCTTCATCAAGTAGTTGCTGAACTGACTAGAGGGGATGCCATTTTAGATTTAATTTTGGTGAGTAGCGAGGACCTCATAGAAGAAATGGTTGTAGGGGATAATCTTGGCTCAAGTGATCATGAACTAATTCAGTTCAAACTGAACGGAAGGATTAACAAAAATAAATCTGCAACTAGAGTTTTTGATTTCAAAAGGGCTGACTTTCAAAAATTAAGGAAATTAGTTAGGGAAATGGATTGGACTGAAGAACTTATGGATCTAAAGGTAGAGGAGGCCTGGGATTACTTTAAATCAAAGCTGCAGAAGCTATTGGAAGCCTGTATCCCAAGAAAGGGGAAAAAAATTCATAGGAAGGAGTTGTAGACCAAGCTGGATGAGCAAGCATCTTAGAGAGGTGATTAAGAAGAAGCAGAAAGCATACAGGGAGTGGAAGATGGGAGGGATCAGCGAGGAAAGCTACCTTATTGAGGTCAGAACATGTAGGGATAAAGTGAGACAGGCTAAAAGTCGAGTTGAGTTGGACCTTGCAAAGGGAATTAAAACCAATAGTAAAAGGTTCTATAGTCATATAAATAAGAAGAAAACTAAGAAAGAAGAAGTGGGGCCGCTTAACACTGAGGATGGAATGGAAGTTAAAGATAATCTAGGCATGGCCCAATATCTAAACAAATACTTTGCCTCAGTCTTTAATAAGGCTAAAGAGGATCTTAGGGATAATGGTAGCATGACAAATGGGAATGAGGATATGGAGGTAGATATTACCATATCTGAGGTAGAAGCAAAACTGAAACATCTTAATGGGACTAAATCGGGGGGCCCAGATAATCTTCATCCAAGAATATTAAAGGAATTGGCACCTGAAATTGCAAGCCCATTAGCAAGAATTTTTAATGAATCTGTAAACTCAGGAGTAGTACCGAATGATTGGAGAATTGCTAATATAGTTCCTATTTTTAAGAAAGGAAAAAAAAAGTGATCCGGGTAACTACAGGCCAGTTAGTTTGACATCTGTAGTATGCAAGGTCCTGGAAAAATTTTGAAGGAGAAATTAGTTAAGGACATTGAAGTCAATGGTAAATGGGACAAAATACAACATGGTTTTACAAAAGGTAGATCGTGCCAAACCAACCTAATCTCCTTTTTTGAAAAAGTAACAGATTTTTTAGATAAAGGAAATGCAGTGGATCTAATTTACCTAGATTTCAGTAAGGCATTTGATACCGTGCCACATGGGGAATTATTAGTTAAATTGGAGAAGATGGGGATCAATATGAACATCAAAAGGTGGATAAGGAATTGGTTAAAGGGGAGACTGCAACGGGTCCTACTGAAAGGCGAACTGTCAGGCTGGAGGGAGGTTACCAGTGGAGTTCCTCAGGGATCGGTTTTGGGACCAATCTTATTTAATCTTTTTATTACTGACCGTGGCACAAAAAGTGGGAGTGTGCTAATAAAGTTTGCAGATGATACAAAGCTGGGGGGTATTGCCAATTCGGAGAAGGATCGGGATATTATACAGGAAGATCTGGATGACCTTGTAAACTGGAGTAATAGGAATAGGATGAAATTTAATAGTGAGAAATGTAAGGTTATGCATTTAGGGATTAATAACAAGAATTTTAGTTATAAGTTGGGGATGCATCAATTAGAAGTAACGGAAGAGGAGAAGGACCTTGGAGTATTGGTTGATCATAGGATGACTATGAGCTGCCAATGTGATATGGCTGTGAAAAAAGCTAATGCTGTTTTGGGATGCATCAGGAGAGGTATTTCCAGTAGGGATAAGGAGGTTTTAGTACTATTATACAAGGCACTGGTGAGACCTCACCTAGAATACTGTGTGCAGTTCTGGTCTCCCATGTTTAAAAAGGATGAATTCAAACTGGAGCAGGTACAGAGAAGGGCTACTAGGATGATCCGAGGAATGGAAAACTTGTCTTATGAAAGGAGACTTAAGGAGCTTGGCTTGTTTAGCCTAACTAAAAGAAGGTTGAGGGGAGATATGATTGCTCTCTATAAATATATCAGAGGGATAAATACAGAAGAGGGAGAGGAATTATTTCAGCTCAGCACCAATGTGGACACAAGAACAAATGGGTATAAACTGGCCACCAGGAAGTTTAGACTTGAAATTAGACGAAGGTTTCTAACCATCAGAGGAGTGAAGTTTTGGAATAGCCTTCCAAGGGAAGCAGTGGGGGCAAAAGATCTATCTGGTTTTAAGATTCTACTCGATAAGTTTATGGAGGAGATGGTATGATGGGATAATGGGATTTTGGTAAGTAATTGATCTTTAAATATTCAGGGTAAATAGGACTAATCCCCTGAGATGGGATATTAGATGGATCGGATCTGAGTTACCCAGGAAAGAATTTTCTGTAGTATCTGGCTGGTGAATCTTGCCCATATGCTCAGGGTTTAGCTGATTGCCATATTTGGGGTCGGGAAGGAATTTTCCTCCAGGGCAGATTGGAGAGGCCCTGGAGGTTTTTCGCCTTCCTCTGTAGCATGGGGCATGGGTGACTTGAGGGAGGTTTCTCTGCTCCTTGAAGTCTTTAAACCATGATTTGAGGACTTCAATAGCTCAGACATAGGTGAGGTTTTTCATAGGAGAGGGTGGGTGAGATTCTGTGGCCTGCGCTGTGCAGGAGGTCGGACTAGATGATCAGAATGGTCCCTTCTGACCTTAGTATCTATGAATCTATGGAGTAAGGCGTGAACAGCCAAAGTGAGCCCCTGTAACAACTGCTAGGAACAGCTGTGGCAGGAGTGTTGGAAGTAGTTGAATGGGCTGCAGCTCTGCAAGCAGCCACAAAGGACTGTGGACTGGTGACTGCCAGTAATCCAGACATGTGACGGACAAGTGGGGAACCGGTTGTCAAAGTTAGAGTGTGCACTGATAGCTGTGGGAAGTGATACCAGGGGGCAGCTGGGAAGAAAACTCACCAGCTGGTGGCTGATGCCCAGAGTGGGAAACCATAGCTACCATTTGGACAAACCCCAGGAAGGGGAGGAGGAGATTTGGATCTCACAGCTGGTCTGGCAGAGACACTGGTGGCATGTATTGCTGGCAGTAACAGGGGTTCAGCCAACTAGAGGGAGGTGATAGACTGTCAGACACTTGTGTTAGCAGAATCTCTGCCCCAAACATAAGGTGAGGAGGGTTTGATGAGAGGGCAGAACCCATCTGTTGCTAATATGGGGCAGATGGTACAAGTTCTATTGGAGGAAAGGGTAGGGTAGTGCAGTCTGCCTCTTGGGACTCCCAGTCGGTGTTCCCAAGGCTGGTGTGGGGTGTGGGAGCTCAGGAATAGGGAAGGGAGAGGCTGGTGTGGTTCTGCCCTAGAACACTGGTGGGTCTGACTAGAAAAGGAGGGTTCTAGTGGCCTCTTTGTGAGCCCTAGAGCCAGAGACACCAATAGACAGACAGAAGGAGGGGAGAAGGAGACTGGGGACTGGGGATTGAGGGGATCCAGCACCTCAGGATGGTACTGGTTTATCCTCTCTCTCTCGTCTCCTCAAGGGGTTATGGCCATTGTGGAGAGTATTGCAGGTGGCTTGAGACAACTCAGATGAAGGAGGAGAGGAAAGGGGCCATGGCTGGAGTGGTCCTACTCTGGTGCCCTGCACTGCAGACCAAGAATCCCCAGAGAGGCAGGCCAAACAGCTGCAGACGTTGACAGGGAAGTGAAGTGGTCACAGCCAGTACAGGCACAGAGTCTTTGCCCGTACCAGAACCTCGGCAGCAGCAGGAAGAACAGAAGCTGTTGGCTGTCCAGCTGCCCAGACAGAAAAAGCCAGTGCCAATGTCTGCAGATTGGGTCAACATTGACTGGCAAACAACTTTTGGACCTGTTTACACTGCTTCTGTGGGTGACAATGTGAGGGGTGGAGGTGGTGTAGGAATTGTGGAATTGGGATTGCTGGGTAGGGTGAGGGGTCAGGGAGAGGGTTAGTGGTAAAAGAGCAGGAGCCAGGGTGGAAATGGGCAGAGAAATACATGGTGTGGATATAGTACACAGCTGTGGGTCACCCATGCTGGAGAGGCTGTATTGGTGAACACTCTGATATTGAGGAATATGTAAGGCTCCTCAGTGGATCTGTTAGCAGTAATCCAGCTACCTGGGTCCAGGGAAATTGATTTGTGCTTCTAGTCAAACGAGCTTATGTAAAGGTTCTGGAAGGCATAGGCAAGGGTGCAGGGTAAGGGGGACTGGCAGTGGGTGGTGTCAGTTCCCCTGTTGTGACAGGAAGTTAAGAAAGTCACCATCTTGTCCTAAATAGAGGAGAACTGATGGAGTCCTTTAATAAAGGAGTTCTTATCTTATTGGGCAAGGTGTCTTGGAGAACTGAAAGGCTCCCACCTTGCTCAATATGGACTAAAGTCTTGTTCAGTGTTCTGCTTCAGATAAAAGAAAAGGAGTACTTGTGGCACCTTAGAGACTAACAAATTTATTAGAGCATAAGCTTTCGTGAGCACGAAGTGAGCTGTAGCTCACGAAAGCTTATGCTCTAATAAATTTGTTAGTCTCTAAGGTGCCACAAGTACTCCTTTTCTTTTTGCGAATACAGACTAACACGGCTGCTACTCTGAAACCTGCTTCAGATAATTGCTCAAGAGGCACCTGCCCTCATCCATTCTGCTAAATCTTAACTGTAGTAAAAGGCAGGTTAATTGTGGACTTACTATCAGATCTTCATGAGGTGGGATGTGTATTTAATGGATCAGAGTAAAGCCTTTGGCTTAGTCGTGCATGACTATTTATGGTCTGTGCTGCAAAACTAAGGGATTCCACAGCTGTTTATTCAGTGGCTCCAACTGCTGTATTCAAATGTAACTAGTGTTCCACTGGTTAACAGCTGTCAGGGGTCAAAGCCAACTTCTCTAAACTCAGGGATGAGACAAGGATGCTCACGGAGTCCTCTCTTATGTGTCTTTGCTGATTTGACCCAGGAGGAGGGGAATGAGTGAAAGCTGGGAGTCCTTTCAGACTGAAAGAGCACCATCTTCAGGCCAACAGTTACAGGGCTCTCTTCCACAGTGTAATGGCTTTCGCAGATGACATTTGAGTGATGTCAAGTATCAGAGGGGTATCCGTGTTAGTCTTGATCTGTAAAAGTGGCAAGGAGTCCTGTGACATCTTATAGATTAACAGACATATTGGCGCATAAGCTTTTGAAAGCTTATACTCCAATATGTCTGTTAGTCTATAAGGTGCCACAGTACTCTTTGCTGCTATTTGAGAGATGATTACAACTGCAGAGGACAATGAGAGACCTTGTTTCTGTTTACATAATGGGACAGCTGTTATTCCATGCACATCTCTGTAATAGCCTGAAATTCTTAGATGCTTTTGCAATTCTATTAGTTAGTTCAGTCTGAAGGTCAAGATTCTTGCTGATCATAGAACCCAAGTAGCAAAAGCTGTCTATGATGCCAAGAGATTTACCCTCCAGAGGGAT
This sequence comes from Dermochelys coriacea, assembly GCF_009764565.3. Lineage (NCBI taxonomy): Eukaryota > Metazoa > Chordata > Testudines > Dermochelyidae > Dermochelys > Dermochelys coriacea. The sequence goes on from NC_050068.2 coordinate 246,198,173, forward strand.
GTCAGACACAGGCACGGGGTTTTTTTTTTTTATAGTGGAGGTGTTGAGAGGCATTGAACCAAACTCTTAAATCCTGTACATAATGGAAACCACTTCAAGCCAGGGGATGCGACAGCACTCCCTGCACTCCAAGTTCCAGCACCTATGCACTGGCATGGAATAACAGTAAACTGTCACCTAAGGTGAAGATATGAATCTGAGACTTGTGTTTTGTCATCCCTGCTTTATGGTTCAGAATCATGGATGCATATGCTAGGCATATCATAAGACTGAAAAGCTTCCACAAGAGATGCCTGTGTAAGATTCTGAAAATAAAGTGGGAAGAAAAAATGCAAACACAGAAGTGCTGGAATGCACAGGACTAATGCACTTAGAAACCATTATCAAGAGGAGGGGGTTGCGATGGCTCTATCATGTCAGGAGAACAGGAGGAGACCATGTCCCCAAGAATATTTTATACAGTGAGATTTGGGATGATTCTAGAAAGCAGGGTTGCTATTTATGGCGATACCACAACATATGCAAAAATGATATGAAATTGCACAACATCAATGTAGAAAGCTGAGAGGAGTGCACGGAATCCTGTCCAAATTGGACAGAATATCTGGCACTGGGTGCAGATCAACATGAAGCAGCTTTAATTCAGAGGATGGAAACAAAGTGAAAAAGAAGAAAGCAGCATGCTGTAATCTTGGATTCCAACTCACGCACCACATGGATCTATGAAATTTGCAACAAGCTTTGTCACTACTGTAAGACCAAGGCAGTGCGGCTGTGTGGGATTGGTAGGCCAGCCTTTCCTGTCTGCAAGGACTGCAGAAGGTGCAGGATGAGGGGAAACTTAAAATATTAGGGTTGGACTTCTGTAGGGGGCTTGACAGGGAGTTGGAACTGGGAAAAGGCAGAGCAGGTTATAGGAGGATGGAAAGGGTGAGGTTTTAGGTCTGTGTCTGTTTGCTGTCATCTTGCACTTCAGGTAGGTGTATCTTCCACCATCAGACCAAATTATGAGGCAGCTGGTGGGACTTTTTTTCCAAGTTTGTGGGGGAAGGCCAATTACCCCCTTAAAAGAGCCTTAATATGTAGGTCCAAGGAACATGGTAGGTTGGGGCTCTGGCAACCTGAAATATTTATCTGTTCATTTTTATGTTCAATGGATGGGGAAGCTGTTGGAATCTCAGCAGAGGCAACAGAAGTCATGAACTCAGCTTGTATATGACTCGCTGTCCAACATTCCCTCATGGAAGGCAGCTGGGATGATGCAGGGCAGGGCTGTGATACAGAGTAGTAGGAGGATGCTTCTTGAAGGTCATAACGCATGTTCCTCATGCTGCTCATTCACATCATCTCAGATCAGGGGCTTGGGGGTAGCAAGGGCAATATTCAGCCCGGCATGGGTCAGGATTCATCAGGGAATGGGATGGTGGTCTCCCTTGAGGAGGGCTGGTGGCAAGGAGCAGCAGTACTGGGGAGAATTCTTGTGATTAACACTTCAACAGTAGAATGGGGAGACTTTATTTTTGATCAGTATAGTTGTTTTCATGGAAGGCAGGGAATGAGGTTGCTCTGGGAACTTGCATGATCACTTGGATCACACTGTGGATGTGGTGCATAGTGTGTGGGATGATCTGTCCCAGGTAAAATCAAAGGAGGGATAGATGTGGGGAAAATGTACACCAGTGGTCAAGAATCATCCGACTCTCAGTGTTGGTATACAACAGGGATCGGCAACCTTTGGCACATAGCCTGTCAGGGAAACCTGCTGGTGGGCTGAGGCCGTTTGTTTACCTGCAGCGTCCGCAGGTTCGGGCGATCGCAGCTCCCACGGGTCGCGGTTTGCCGTTTCAGGCCAATGGGGGCTGCAGGAAGTGGTGGACAGCACATCCCTCGGCCCATGCTGCTTCCTGCAGCCCCCATTGGCCTGGAATGGCGAACCGCGACCAGTGGGAGCTGCGATCGCCCGAACCCTGTGAATGCTGCAAGTAAGCAAACCATCCTGGCCCACCAGCGGACTTCCCTGACAGGCCACGTGCCAAAAGTTGCTGATCCCTGGTATACAATCTGGAGTGGGGCGCTGTTCCACTGGGGTTGTTTTTTAATTATTCCCTGTCTTAAGTTTTCTCTGGAAGGGACAGTTAGTGGTGTCATGGTGAGGGGTATTATTGCCCGACTGCAACACTACTGATGGGGTGATGGTTTATTTTGTTTTGCTATACTTGCTATGGATATCTCTGAAATTTGTGCTTATTTGTGTATTTTAGAACAACTTAATAAGCTGGAGGGCTGCTTTGGCTAGTTGGAAATAAGTGCCTATGTGCAGGCTGTTATTCAAGCTCTTTTTACGTAAAGTGTATGAAGAATTTTACTAAAAGAAATCAGGTCCACATTAACCCTTTCACCACCTGGGTGTGGTAAACACCTTATCACAAACAGCTCTCTTTTCTAGAGAAACTATATATTATGAGCAACTTTAAAACAAACCAAAAAACCCTCTAGTTGTGCTTTGTGCTTTTGAGAACTGGATTTATTTTTAGAAAGTGAAAGGAGCAGGGAGTGCAGATGTGATTTTTTTTTTTTTTTAAAGTCCTCTCTGCTAGGAACAGCTTGGCCAGCCCATTAGATTATAGAACAAGTGTGGCAGATATGGCAATTTCCTGACATATCTTTGGGAGACCTTAGTGTTTTAAGTTTATGTATCATTGTGGGTAGGGAGTGTATGCAAGTCCATGGCAGATGGTGACCACAGTTCCTCCAGGAACTAAGAACAGTGGGAGGTGGTTAGGCAAATTCACTCAGGTTGGAACACCTCCAGAGAAGTGCCATCACCTGGAGAAGCTTGCATATATTGGTTCAAACTGGATTCTCCAGAGACCAACAGACACAAAGTTCTTTTGGATAAATAGCCTGTGTTTAAACTCACTCGGGGCCTTCTTTCTGATCCAGCAAACAGACAGGGCCTTCTGTCCCGAGGGGGAGGGCCCTGTCCTTCTTGAGGGGGGCTGGAAGGACTCTGGCCTATTGAAGCTCCATAAGACTGATAGATGACCTCTGGTGAACTTTGAACATGCATATAGCAACTCTTATTGTTTGTAATATGTTTTCTCTGATGCTGTCACCTTAAGAATAAATTTTCAGGTTTATAAAGGGCTGTGTGGTAACATAACTGCTGTCAGTTATGTTGTTTGTAGCCTTAGGAGAGAGAGCAAAGCACAGATGGTGGCTTGTTCAGGCTGTCTGGCTTGCTGGGGATATTGCAGCATAGGCAGGGAACTGTGCAGCCTGAAAAAACCAACAACAACCCAGTCAAGACAAGAACTGAAAGCCTAGAGTGGGTGCCCTTGCTGGACCATGCTGGGGAAATATAGGTGCAGTTGCCCTGAACTACGAGAACAAGTATAAATAACCTAATGCTTTAGAAGAGTCTTTCTACAGGCATCATTTCCTCTTGCATTCCTACTACTATCACTAGGACTTTTCTTTTATCTCTGCTTCAGTTATTTCTCCCCTTGTATGGCTGAATAAAAATATACTTTTCAACTCCCTGTCGTACTTTATTTCTGCTGTTTCCTTCTTCTGGTTTGCAAGATTTCTCTTTCTCCTCTGATACCTCTCTTTTCTTTGTTCCGGTACCATCAATAACGATTACTACTTACAGCGATTCTGATCACTAGCTTTTCAATCTCTGGAGAGTAACCCAAGTTTGAACACAAGTGAAAACTAACTTAATGGCCTCTAATGTACAAAGTACATTTGGCACTCTCTTCTGGAAAGCCCAGTATTGGAATTACACAGATGTCACAGCAAGGCAGAATCAAGGTACACACTCAGAGATGTATTTCAGAATAGCAGCCATGTTAGTCTGTATCCGCAAAAAGAAAAGGAGTACTTGTGGCACCTTAGAGACTAGCACATTTATTTGAGCATAAGCTTTTGAGAGCTACAGCTCACTTCATCGGATGCATGTAGTGAAGGCTTAACTGTAGCTACCAGATGTGGCTTTATCCACCTTAAAGTGAATTGCCTATGGGAATAAAGGCACCTATTTCAGAGATGATGGGATACTAAACATTACCATCAGGAGTCACATTTGCTTTCTTCAAAACTTTGTATGTTTATACCTCTGCTGTGGTAGCTGCAGAGAGAGGCAGTGAAGGAGTTTTTGAAAAATTGCTACTAAAATAGAACTGAAAATAAAACAAATCTCTTATGGGCAACTAAAGGAAACAAGAGCATTTGTCAACATAAGAGTATGCACTACCTTGGAAATGACTACGGAGCGCTAGCATGGTAGGGCTATGAGAAGAATCGGGCCCCAGGCTGTAAGTGTGGGCAGAAGCAGCAATTGGCAGAGGAAGCCAGAAGTGGAAGCTAGCACTTTGCTTGCCCTGATGTTGAAGAAATACCTTGAAGCAAAGGGAGGCATGGGGTCAAGGACTAGAAGCTGAAGGCAAGATCTAATTTTCTCCAAGTAAATGCATGTATGTGCCAAGTAGTCTAGGGAGATGAAAACAAAGGCTTGGCAGCCTCAGTTGTACTGGGATGCCAACTGTGAAGGACTGCGGTCTTCAGGAGAGAGCAAAAAGCAGTCCTGCTAGCCTCTGTTGAATAATGAGTCTGTGTCCTCTGGGAAGGACACAGTAAGACAGTCAATACCATTGATAAGGGCAGGAGCTTGTTAAGTGAAAGCCTTGAGCAGCTTTTTAGCAAAATAGGAAGTTGTGGGATTGATGGACAGTGAGGGCTTCAGACGCTTTGTGGCTGCAGTTGTCCCAGGTGGCAGAGCCCTTGCTGCTCCACTTGAGTATAAAGGACAGTGCTAGATCTGTGTGGTGCTGCCTTGAGAAGTGCAGTACAGAATGGCCTGGGTAACTCTGAAGGTATGAGGGTGCACCTGACCACTGACATGTTGTCTGACTCCTGGTCCATCAGTCGACTGCATGTCACACCGTGTATGTCTAGGTTTGGATAACAGCACAACTCCCGGAACAGCTTGGACAAACTGCATGTCACATATGCATGGCTAAGGCTCCTCAATCTCTCTGCAGGCTTTATGGCAAGAGACACAGGGAGAACACTTCCCTTGCCTTGCTCTCTGCCTCAGTCTGTCTGAGAGAATTTCTGGAGGGGGATGCTGAGGTACAAGTACTGCTGTCAATGGCCCAGAAGCTCTACAGTCAGTCTTGTGCAGTGTGCATAGCGACCTTAAAGAGGTGCAGAAGTCACTCAAACTGCAACACCAGCAGGTGGTCCCCAGGTGGGACTCTACCTTTTACATGATGGAATGCTGTTGTGAGCAGATAGCAGCAGTGGTAGCAGTGTGCATCCATAGACCCAGGCAAGCACAGACAGACATAGGCCTCCATCTGTCACCCTCCCATTGGGCCTGCTCACAAAGAAGCTAATCAACATTCTGTCGCACACTTTGGAAATGTGTACACTGCCAGGTTCAGGCTACAGAGCTGTTTAATTGAGGTATAGATGTGCAGGCTGGGGTTGGAGCTGTAGCCTGGGGTCTCCCCCCATCACAGCCCTAATGTCTTTACCCCAGTTAAACAGCCCCATAGCCTGAGCCCTGTGAACCCTAGTCAGCTGATATGGTCCAAAGGCAGGTATTTAATTGCAGTGTAGACCAGGGGAGGGCAAACTACAGCCCCTGGGCCAGATCTGGCCCGTCAGGGCTTTCAATCTGGCCCATGGGATTGCCAGCCCTGTGGCGCAGGGGGGCTAAGGTGGGCTCCCTGCCTGCCCTGGCCCCGCGCCACTCCCTGAAGTGTCTGGTACCATATCTCTGCGGCCCCTGGGGGCAGGGCAGAGGGCTCCATGCACTGCCCTCGCCTGCAGGCACCCCCCACCCACTGCTCCCATTGTCTGGGAACAGGGAACTATGACCAATGGGAGCTTCGTGGATGGCACCCGCAACAAGGGCAGAGCATGGCAGAGCCACCTCCCCACCAACCACAGGAGCCAATGCTGGACATGCTAGCCACTTCCTGGAGCAGTGTGGGGCCAGGGAGCCTGCTTTAGCGCCACTGCAAGCTGCTGCCAACCCCGAACCCACACCCTGAACCTCTCCTGCATCCTGCACCCCTGTCCTGAGCCCCAAACCTGCACCCCAAACCCCTCCTGCACCCAGAACCCCTCCTGCACCCCGCACCCCTGCCCTGAGCCCCCTCCTGCACTCCAACCCCCTGCCCTGAGCCCCCAACCCCCTGCCGCACCCCTTCTGCACCCCAACCCCCTGCCTTGAGCCCCCTCCTGCACCCCCCACCCCTCCCACACCCCAATTCCCTGCCCCAGCCCTCCATTCATGGCCCTGCATACAATTTCCCACAAAAAGTTTGCCCACCCCTGGTGTAGACATACCAGCTTTGTGGCCTCCAAGGGTAACCAAAGATGATGCAGGGATCATCCAAGTAATTCCCTTATGGTGCTTCGTGGAGAGAGAACTGAGATACATGCAGACCAACTTTCAGGAACAGGGTGACATCACTGGGAAATCCCTGGTGAGAGTAATGCTGTCCGCTCTTCTGGAAAATTTCCATTTTTAAGGGTTTGGAGGAAAAGAAGCACGACTGGATGGCCACATATCTTGATCCCTAATTCAAAACTGCCACAGGTTCCTTCCTCAGCAGAAAACAAGAAGGCAAGAATGTGGCATTTAAAAAAGAGAGCACTGAGAGACATGGTAGGTGAAGTTCTTGCCTGTGATCGTTCAGGACAGCATAGCAGACACTGGCAGGAAGGAGTTCCACCATGAGTACTGCTGAGGGAGAGAGCAAAAGGTCCTTCCTTCCTTTCTTCTGTGCAGGCCGGAGGACTTTGGAATGGTCCATGGGGCCTCTCCCCACCCTGAGGAGGGGGAGTGCGGTGCTGCTGCAGGGAAGAGAATGGTGGAAAGATATGATGCTGGTGCCCACTGGCTCAGACCCGCTGTGTGGCCAGCATTGTATCAGCTGGCTGTCACCCACTTCTGTTGCTCCCACTCAAGTATCTATTCAGAGTGCCTCTTTAGTGTAGCAGGCACTGTAATATCCAACAGATGGATGTGCCTCACTATGGGGAATGTGGAGTGGTTTTCACTTATCAGAATGATAGACATTGGCTTCTGTTCTGGGCCAAGGTGCTCGAAGCACCACAGGCCTGGCAGGAGTACTCTGAAAAAATGAAGCTTACACACAGCTGTGAGTTACTGGCTTTACTGAAGGCTAGTGACCCACCCGCAACGGGGACTCCAAGCGTTGCAGTCATGGAGGCGAGGAATCCAGCACACTGGAGCTCTGCCTGGGATGGAGTCCGACGGAGAGGCAGACAGTCAGCGTTAATAAGCACTACACAAAAACAGCTCATGAATATAGATTTAGGTACTTCCCAAAAGGGGCTTTCCGCTACCTGGCGAAAGGCCATGCAAAGCAGCTGGGACCGCTTAATAGCCGTTTCCAGCTGGTTTCCTGTGTCCTGCAGTAACTTTCTATGTCCTACAATAACCTCTCGCCTCGAGAAAGCGGAAGTTCCCTTGCTAGGCCGTAAAAAAGTCTTCCGCAGTCCTGTACACTCCTCCCCTCGCTTTCTCGAGTGATGTTAAGGACCAGTGGAGGATACAGTGTGGAGGGGAAACGGCACACAGCACTGGGAGACTAGGCCACAGCCGCAAAGGCAGCAAAAATACAAGCCAAGAAGGCAAATAAGGCCAATAAGTAGGCCTTGGACAAGATGGGCAGGCCAACCCGATAAGGTGAAGAGCCAGGACCAAAGCCAGGTGTCCCCTTGCTGTTGGCGGATCCCTGCCGCCAACTGACAGTCATTGTAAATTGGCTTCAACGGAGGGCCCAGCATCCGTTACATTAAAGCAACACATGCCAGCAAACTCCTGGCACGGGTGGCCGTGTCTAAGTAGCAAATAATCAATAGCTAGCCTATTTTGCAGCATTCCCTGGTGTACCTCGCCCAACTCGTGTGAAAGGAGTGCGAGGACTGTAGAGGTCAGGTTGATAGCTTTCGCGACAGCACACGCAAGGTGTTCCACTGCATGATAATTATGCACTACCAACCCAGGAACGCCAATCAACGAAAAAGCAAGGGCCGCAGCTTCGGCCTCAGAAAATAAGGTCACATCAGCTTTACAGGTGGAGTCAAGAGGGATGGTGTCTCTCCGGTGGTGGGCAGAGACTTGTGTAGGATGTGGAAAGATGGGGGGGGCGCACGGCCAAGGGCGCAGGGGCCCCCTGAACTATTGGCTGGAATGAAAGAATAAGCGGTCCTGCCACATAAGAGAAACCATCCTGTGGGCAATTTCATATGCCCGTATGCAAATGAAACATCAGTGCTTTCATTACAGATTAACTCCACATTGGTATGATTTGCCTTAACGTGCCTGGCATTTACAAAAAACATACAAGAAAAGGCAACAGTTACATTGGCAAGACAGAACGAATACATAGACGTGTCTATATTATATTGGGTGGGACCCAAAGCATACAAATCTGTATATGTAATAGTCTTATCAATTGTCTTCAGTAAGGAATAGTGCTGGACAAGGGTCAGGTCTGTGCAGACGCCGATGAAACAGGTTTCCATTACGGCACCCACGGCATATGTACGCGGTAAACAAAATGATGTTGCATTAACAGCACTTTGGGCTAACACCAACCAGGCATTCACGGAGGAGGTGGTAGCTCCTGCAGTGGTGATTCTCATAAGGATCGCCGTGACAAACGAGAGAGTGAGACCATGCGGGGATAGTCTTCCCCTTCTGGGAGTATGTATGCCCATCCTTCCCTGGTGGTGAGGACTACGGTGGCCTGCGATTCCCTCTGTGGTACCGTCCACCACATGTTAGCCAATACGTGCCACTCAGTCTTGCTCGGGGCGCTGGTTTGGTTCGCTCCACACTCTTCTCCCCTTTTCCTCCGGCACTACGTTTGGTAGGGGGCAGTTGCATCCACCGCTTATATAAGTCCGCCAGATGGTTTTCCATTGATTTCCTCGCGAGGGACACCAGCCTGCAAGAGATCTAGCCACAAGATCTTCTGGGGCACCCACAACTCCCCTTTCTCCTGTACCCCGCCTTGCTGCCCCTTTGCAGCCCGTATGGCTCTTGGCCTAGTGCCCGCCAAGGCGGCCTCCAATTGCATAAGGGTGGCTGCCAAGTCTCCCACGTGCCCATTCTCTGCCATGACAACCGTGAGGAGGGAAGGTTTTAACTCATTAGGGGCCAGGCGTAACACTGTGGCTTTAATCGATTTTGTCACCGGTATATCGTCTGGCCCCATCTTCCCGCCCATGGTGACAGCCCAAGCCATTCCCAATTGACGGAGGGCTTTGCACCCCTTCCGGAACGGTGTTCCAGGGGCACGCTTGTGCCTCCAACTCTCCCACCAAGGAGTAGGCCGCCTCCACTGCAGCCGCCAGCCAGTACAAAGAGGGGCTTTCGATTTCTTGCCCCCGGCCTGTGGGTTTGGTGGGTTTGTCAATTGTGCACGTACCTGAGAGTCTTGCGATAGGACCCCTAACTGTTTAAATTCATAAGGGAGCAGCAGAACCGTGTTACCTGCATTGTCCCAGGCCCTCACAAGCCACTGCAGGACGCTCTCCCCAGGCTTCTGGTGGAATGTCTTCACAATGTCCTGCAACTCACTTGTTTTAAACTTGCGGAAGACTTCTGGTTGTAGGGCGCCTCCTTGCACCCGCAAATCCCGGACCGGGCACGCCAGAGCCAGCGCGGGGGACTCCTCCTCGTCCGAGGACGAGAAGTCTCAAATGTTCCCATCCCAAGTTTCGGGGTCCCAGGAGGAGGCAGCGGTCACCACGCGCACCTGGGCGATGGTTACCGGCTGCCACCTGGGCCTGAGGCGCCTTTTATTTGCTACCCAGACAACCAACACTTCACAACGTGTCAGCTCCTGGGCGCGCTCTGCCTGGAAAGTGACAACTTCTTGAACCATGGCACGGGCCTTTGCCTGTGATGTGCATTCCTGAGTCTTCCCTTCCAGTGCCCGTTGTAAGTGCAGCACCTCCTCATCCTGGGCCTGGATGGCGGTCAAGAGGAGCCACCCTAGCTCCCCCATCACCCACCGCTTCATCCCAGAGCGCCGGTTCGCTCGTAACCATTGTAACCCCTCTATCAGCTTTATGGGCGTGACACCTGCGGCCTGTTGAAACTCCAGCCAATCCGCCAGGGCAGCCCACCCAACCATAACCCGCATTACTGGCCCCCAGCGCTCCGTCGGGGGCCATCCTGGTATGCGCTGTAGGGACAGTGATGGCTTCCCCACTTCCCCTACCTTTGGCCAAAGCGGCATCGCTTCTCAGAATACCCTGCTCGCTGCGCCAAATGATCTGGGCCAAGGTGCTCGAAGCACCACAGGCCTGGCAGGAGTACTCTGGAAAAATGAGGCTTACACACAGCTGTGAGTTATTGGCTTTATTGAAGGTTAGTGACCCACCCGCAACCGGGACTCCAAGTGTTGCAGTCACGGAGGCGGGGAATCCAGCACACCGGAGCTCTGCCTGGGACGGAGTCCGACGGAGGGGCAGACGGTCAGCATTAATAAGCACTACACAAAAACAGCTCATGAATATAGAATTAGGTACTTCCCAAAAGGGGCTTTCCGCTACCTGGCGAAAGGCCATGCAAAGCAGCTGGGACCGGCCGGTTCCAGCTGGGTTCCTGTGTCCTGCAGTAACTTTCTATGTCCTATGTAAGCAGAGTCAGGATGAGCTCTACCCTGACATCTGGTGACAAGTCATGGTGGGTTGTGGAAAAGAACTTCAGGGGCTGATCTCATTTGCATAGGCAGACCCACCCAGCCTAGATAGTCACTTTGGCTGCAGTAGAAGCCCCAGTTTCTGTGTTATTGGAGCAGGAATAAACTGTTATTATCCTGATTATGTGAATCAAGGATAGTGGAACTATATTTGGACTTTTGTTATGATGGAGGGACTCACCATCAACTAAGCAGCACTCGCTAGGCAAGGGTCATGGGTTCTAAAACCCAGTGAATAGAGAGAGGCTGGGGATAGGTATTAAATCTTGGTGGTATGGGCCCCCTGGTAAGGGCCTTACATGCTAATTACATTTCCTCCTCTCTCCACTGTGGAATATCAGAGCTAATTTGATTCCATTAGTAGTCTAGTTGTAGGCTGCTGAGCTGAATTCACTTTAGGTGCTCCCTTGCTACAAGCTGAAATCACAAAAGAGCTAAACTTACTAAGAGCTGACATCACTGAATATTGTGTAGTGGGGGAGCCTGAAGATATATGGCGGAGCAATTTGTGGGACGGTGAGCAGAGCAGAGCGACTGGTGGAGCAGAGCAGTTTGCGGGATGGCTGGCAGAGCAGAGCATTGCAGTTTGCAAGACGGCAAGCAGCGCAGAGTGGCTGGTGGAGCAGCTCATGGGGGCGGCTGGCAAAGCGAAGCCCCATGGAGAGGTGGGGCAATCATCTTTGGACCACGTAAGGTGCCCCTTAATCCCTCCCCCCCATCTCCACTCAGGTTGGGAGGTTAAACTCTGCAGATAAACTTTTGAACTCTGGGCCTGCCCTGACCAGGGACAGAGACTTTTGGGTCGTTGGACTTTTGGAGATTTTGGATGGCTGGACTCTAGAACCAAAGGGAAACAACACGCCCCAATTTGCTTGGGGTGGGTTTTTACTCATGGGTTGTGTTATGAATCCTGTTGGTGGTGTTTCCCCAACATAATGCTACATTGTTTCTCTCTGTTATTAAAAGGCTTTTTGCTATACTCAGACTATATGCTTGCGAGAGGGGAAGTATTGCCTCTTGGAGGCGCCCAGCGGGGGTGGTATATATTTGTCCCAGGTCACTGGGTGGGGGCTCGAGCTGGTTTTGCATTGTGTTATTGGAATGGAACCCCTAGCTACTGAACCCGGCCCTCATTGCTGCCAACTCTGACGGGCAGAAGGGTTACACCTACAATAACCTCTCGGCTCGAGAAAGCGGAAGTTCCCTTGCTAGGCTGTAACAAAGTCTTCCGCAGTCCCTTACAGCTTCCCAAAGACTTTGCCCCAAGTGTGACAGAGGACATTTGCAGCAGCCTATTGGAAGGCCCTGAGGCCATAAGTAAGATGGGGGTGGAGACAGGAAGAGGACAATACGTCCCTTGGGGGTGGGAAGGGTGTTGAGAGATGTGTGAAGAAACATATCTATCCCCATTTATTTAACTTTGTTCCACACACACCCCCTCTCCACACACACAAATAGTGTGAATGACAGCAAGCCCTCTGCCACCATATTTACTTATCTTTATTGCTGCTGTGCTTAATTGGCTGGGGTTGAAGAAATTGTGTTCTAAGGACTACTCCCTACCTGCACTTATTTAATTCTTACAGATACTGTGAAAACAGCACCAGGTTTGCACCACACTTGGTTTGTTGTTGTGTATTTCATGTACAAGAACAATTCCAAACAGATTTAAAAAAAAAATTCTCTCATCTGCTTTTGTGTTGTTTGAGCTGCTCCAGTAGATAGAATGAAATATGGAACCAGTACTAAAGTGGGATGAGATGAGATCACAAGTGCGTATAGGGAAATATAAAGGGGACCTAGAGAATAGAAATCTGGGCAGAACACAAAGAGATTAATCTTGGAAAAGGAACCCTAAGATGAGAGAGTGAGCAGGAGGAAGAAACCTAGGAAGCAGATATGTCATGTAAAAGACTTGAGAGCTGGTAGCACTAGCTAATTAGATATGCTTATAATGTAATAGGTCAGGAAAAAAAGGGCTGATGCAATGTACTGCGTATGCAGAGACATCATGTCATGGAGCAGGAAGGAAACTGCTGTCTATACAGGTCTGGTGAGAATTCAGCTGGAATTATATTTCACTTAGCTCTGTGATACCACTGACCTCAGAACCAGAAAGATGTAGACAGTTTAGAGGAAAGGATTTGAAATTAGTAGAGTGATGGCAGGATAGATTTATGAGGAAAGATTAAAAATAGCTAAATATCTACAGCCTGGTTTAGCTAAGTGATTGCCAAAGGGTAAGGAGACTACAGCTGTTGATATGTACTTGAAGGGTCAAAAAGCTAAGAAGGGAGAGGAATTACTGAAGGAGGCACAAGGGGGTATGACTAGGAGTAATGAGAGAAAACAAAGATGGGAAAATTTAGATTGATTTCCCAACTGTGAACTGTTGGGCTGAGCAATAGACTACCAGCTAAAAGCAGAAGAAACCTAATTGATGAGTGCTATTAAAGCATAAAGCACTTGAAAGTGCACTGAAGGGGACATTCCTACATTTTCGGAGAAATGGAAATGCTTCTGTAGTAGGTCTTTGCTATCTCTACTTTAGCAGTGTTTATAGTTCTAAGTAAAAAAACCCACGTGCATTAGCCTAAGTTGCATCTTTGTATATAAAACAAAACTATTTTATGTTGAACATATAGGAAAGATACACTTCTGGTCTTAAAATAAACATACAAAAATGTTTTAAAAATTATTGTAGAGTTGTGAGCTCACAATATGGCAAAATGAATAGAAATTTCATATGGTCTCTTTGTGAGTTGCTAAGGCTAAACACTGCCCTTTAATACAACTAGAGCAATGTTACCTTGCGATGCAATAAATAGTTAATCAGTTCCACAATCAATCTTTATTATGTTTCTCCAATGCCCCAAATCTCATCTTCCTTGCTTAGTTTGAGTATGCTTTGCAAACCTAAACACTGATAATTAATAAGGGAATTCTGCTTCTTTGAACAGGAAATCATTCTAGTAAATCAGTATCTAAAGACAGATTGATTGATTGATTTTTTTTTAGTATAAATTATAGCAAGAAAAATCCAGAGCCATTTGGAATGCTGGACATGATGTGGGCTACAGATCTGAACCTTGATCTTTCAGAAGACTTACTGTCTATGTTTGTTTTATCTGTCTGCACCATTCCATATTAGATTGGGAAATTCAGCATGGTACAAGAAATGTATTCCCCCCATCCCATGACTTGTCAACTATCAAATATGGGACTAATAGTATCCCTCGTTTTGGAGGTGTGAGGCCCCTCTCCACAGATCAGCAGTAATGGTATGAAAGCTGGCTATGTCCCTGGAAGTTTGATTGATCGGGGAGGGGAAAGATAGTCTCCCACCCTTACATAACTTGGGTTGGCTAGAGAGCTGGCAGGATTGGAGAAGGAACAGCATGGGCTGCTGTACAACATGTGCAGTTTGAGAGTGTGAGCTCCAGCCAAGAGGACAGGTGCAGGACGCAGACGAGGTCTGTTGCCCTGGTAAGCCTGTACTGCCTTGCAAACATGGATAACCCAGAGGGTATAATGCTGGGGTGAACTGGGGCTGTGTATTCGCTGAGCAAAGAGAGATTGTTATTGATTGACTGATACTGATAAAGGTATTTGGGGTGATTTCTGGGTATGTTCCTGCCTCCCCAAAACCTATAAGAAGGGTCTGCACCCCCAATCAGTTCCAAACTACCAACAAGGGAAGTCTCCATAACAAAGGCTATGTAGTGATCTAGATGGAGATAGGAACGTGCTTTGGAATATCCCAGTGTTCAAGACTTGGGAAAGAATCGTTGATACTCATTTCTCTCACTGGTAATCTTTGTCATTGATACCAACATGAGCTTCCATTTAATGCTTCCCCATTCATCTTGATCCTGTCACCTATCAAGAAACTTCTCCTTCAGTTAATTATTTGCAGCACTTAGACTAAAATCAAAAAACGAAAGGAAGTTGCATCAAATGAAAGTATGTAATGAAGGAGCATGCACTGTTTTGGAAGCAGTTAGCTTTCACTTCAAACTACTGGAAGCCATTTTTCCTAGGAGACATTAAAAAGCCAAGAGCTCTATTTAGAGATGGCCCAAAAATTAGAAACATTTATCAGAACCTGAACTATGGTGTTTGAGTAAAGGGTGATCTGGATTCAAACCAACCCAAACTTGGATTTTGTGATGCAAAACCTATCCATTGACATCCTACATAGCTTATATCAAAATAAGCTGTGGTCTAGTGATTAGAATCAGCGATCAGAACTTGGTCATTCATTTGTTTAGTGATCTTGAACAACTTACTTAACCTTTTTGTGCTACAGTTTCTTATCTGTAAAATAGGGATAAAACACTTTTGACCAATTTGTACAGCACTTGGAGATCTTTGAAAGAGGAATATGATGTACAATAATTAGCAATAAAAGAAAATTATTCTTCTCCTACAAAATATAGTGCAAAGTATGCACAGAGCTATACCCATTGCAGTCCATGAGATAGCATGAGTTGTGATATCAGTGCAGAATTTGGGTTTATATGAGAGCTCAATTAACATGACTGGGAATTCTTGCTCAGACCTAATCCTAGTGCTTATAGAGAAAATCCTAAACTCCTGTGTGGCACTGATTATTTAACTCACACTGGGTTACTCCTAATACACTCAGACCATTAATATTGCTCAGAAGTAAACAAAATACTTCTGTTTTTCAGATCAAAGATTAATATTAAAATATTCAGCATATAAAAACAATGAATTTTGATTTACATACAACTACTCAGGTTTGTTTTATAAACCACACTTCGCAAAATGATTTTGAATTTGAACCATTCCCTGCTACCATTTTACACTGATAAGGAAGTAGCAAGACCCCATTAATATACATTGCTTGAGAGAAATTACAAATAGGTTATATGTGAGAGTGAATTTCAATCAACAGTTTCATCAAAGTGATGGATATTCTATTAACGGTTTCATTTTCCTCTCACTAATTTTTAAGCAGACAGGATCTCACTGACCCTGCATGCACTTGGTTGTAATGAGGCTTCATCTATATATCCACCTTTGAAAGACTGGTATGATTAAATTTTAAAAATAAGAGGAATTAGATAATCTCTATGGGTAAAGCAAACCTCTAAAAATTAAACCTTTGATTTAATGAGACAGGCTTGCTGTAGCCTGTGCAAAATATTCTTTATCTCTTAGCCTTTCTACAGTTCAAGGTAACATAAGTAGCACAAACACAGTAAGCTTTTGTTTTTTCAAAAAAAGAAAAGGAGTACTTGTGGCACCTTAGAGACTAACAAATTTATGCTCAAATAAATTTGCTAGTCTTTAAGGTGCCACAAGTACTCATTTTCTTTTTGCGAATACAGACTAACACGGCTTCTACTCTGAAACCTTTTGTTTTTTGCTTTTCTTTTCTCAGTAAAAAAAAAAAAGACAAAACCAAAAACCAACCAAAATTGTTTTTATTGATTAAACTGACAATAACAAAGTACTTTGCACTTGTGGTATTAAAATGATTTGAAATCAACAGATGGTAGGCACTAATTATCATATAAAGTAAAGGATATAGGCTACTGAAAGGCATCTACCTCTGGGGTGGTACCCTATTTAAACCTTGAAGGCAGCTCTGTCTTAGGACAGGAAGTGAAAATGCCAAGTGGAAAGGTGGTGGCAGAGGCAGTGTGTAATAACATGAGTTTGCCAGGACACTGAAGTTAACATACTTGATATTTTACAAAAAGTGCTAAGGGATCTTGTTTTAGGTCTCATCCAAAAGATAACACCTAAGCAGCACCAAGTCCCCTAAAGCTATACTGAGTCATGGAATGATATATTATAAAGGATGGTTACCTACTGAATTGCAAATAACTTCTTGTAGCACATAAAGCTTTCAGAGTAGCAGCCGTGTTAGTCTGTATTCGCAAAAAGAAAAGGAGTACTTGTGGCACCTTAGAGACTAACAAATTTATTTGAGCATAAGCTTTCGTGAGCTACAGCTCACTTCATCGGATGCATTTGGTGGAAAATACAGAGGGGAGATTGATATACACACACAGAGAACATGAAACAATGGGTTTATTATACACACTGTAAGGAGAGTGATCACTTAAGATAAGCCATCACCAGCAGTGGGGGGGGGGGGGGGAGGAGGAAAACCTTTCATGGTGACAAGCAAGGTAGGCTATTTCCAGCAGTTAACAAGAATATTTGAGGAACAGTGGGGGGTGGGGTGGGGGGAGAAATAACATGGGGAAATAGTTTTACTTTGTGTAATGACTCATCCATTCCCAGTCTCTATTCAAGCCTAAGTTAATTGTATCCAGTTTGCAAATTAATTCCAATGCAGCAGTCTCTCGTTGGAGTCTGTTTTTGAAGTTTTTTTGTTGAAGAATAGCCACTCTCAGGTCTGTAATCGAGTGACCAGAGAGATTGAAGTGTTCTCCAACTGGTTTTTGAATGTTATAATACTTGACATCTGATTTGTGTCCATTTATTCTTTTATGTAGAGACTGTCCAGTTTGACCAATGTACATGGCAGAGGGGCATTGCTGGCACATGACGGCATATATCACATTGGTAGATGCGCAGGTGAACGAGCCTCTGATAGGGTGGCTGATGTGATTAGGCCTTATGATGGTGTCCCCTGAATTGATATGTGGACAGAGTTGGCAACAGGCTTTGTTGCAAGGATAGGTTCCTGGGTTAGTGGTTCTGTTGTGTGGTGTGTGGTTGCTGGTGAGTATTTGCTTCAGATTGGGGGGCTGTCTGTAAGCAAGGATTGGCCTCTCCCCTCTGTATTTTCCACCAAATGCATCCGATGAAGTGAGCTGTAGCTCACGAGAGCTTATGCTCAAATAAATTTGTTAGTCTCTAAGGTGCCACAAGTACTCTTTTTCACCTAAAGCTTGACACTGAGATTTTGAAACCAGTTTCTATTATTGGAGAGAAGCAGACCCAACCTTCAGAAATCAACAGGCACAAACTTATGAGCTTTGGTCACATCAGTTGTAGAGATGGAAATAACCTCAAGAAAGTTATAGTGGAAGGAATGGTGGTGATTCACTGTAGTAGGACATGACCAGCGAGGAGATGCAAAGATGGTCGGTCGTCTGTGTGTTCAAAGGTAGAAATGGATCAAGAAGGCTTCTGAAAATTCTGCTATGATGTCACCAATATTCAGACATGAATAAATAAATTTTAACTTCCAAAGAATTGTGGAAGCAGTGGGTGGGGAAAGGGTGTGACAGGATCATACAACATGGTAATCATTTTGGCTTTCTAGAGTCAAGCTGGTGACCTTCCTTCAAACAGACATGATAGAGTTAGAAGATTTATACACCTGGATGATGATCAGGGCAGTTTCTGGGGAATGCAAGTTGCCGATAGAATTAGAAGAGGACAAGGGTGGGAAGCTAGTGCAGCTACCAAACTACATGTACCTAGAGATGGACGGGGGCATGATCTGCAACCTGGGACAACCACCTCAGTGCTCTGTGAGAGGATCAATTGATATTAGCAGCAAATTCATGGAACAGAGGTGCCTGCAATGCAACTGAATAGGGTAGCCGTTCTCAACCATGGGTTCGAGGCCCTTGGGGCCTGAGAGCAGGTTTCACGGGGTCAGCCAAGCAAAGCCAGCATTAGACTCACTGGGGCCCAGGCCGCCTTACCATATGCACAATGTACCTCACGTGGAAGTTGCCCTGCTTGCTATCCCCACTGCCAGCCCTGGCTTTTATATGCAGAAAAACAGTTGTTGTGGCACAGGTGCACAGTGAATTTTTATAGCAGGTGGGAGGGGAGATTCCTGAAAGAAAAATGTTGAAAACCCCTAGAATAGGGCATGACTCCATGAAGTGTGGTTTTGACTATGCATGGAACCATGGCATAGCTTCTGCAACTGCCCCAGTGCCTGGCACTCAAAGGCCATGACACACTGAGTAGAGGAGAAATGGGGGCAGTGGGAAAGGAAGTTGCGCTATGCAGAGTGAGCATGAGGGTAGGTGGGGGAGAGGAGAAGAGTTACCTTGGAGGTTTCCCAAAGGAGAATTAATCCAGATAAACTCTGTTTAGAATGAACAATCTGGCATGATTTTGTACCCAGGTGGTTTGGGTGTAAACTTAGGCTAAGGCTACACCAGAGAGCGTACAGTGGCACAGCTCCACCAGTGCATCTGCACCTCTGTAAGCTCTCTAGTGTAGCCACTCTAAGCCGATGGGAGGGAGCTCTCCAGCTGACTTAATTAATCCACCCCCACAAGTGGCGGTAGCTATGGCGGTGGAAGAGGTTCTCCTGCAGTCATAGTGCTGTCCACACCGATGCTTATGTTGGTGTAACTTATGTCGCTCAGAGGGGTGGCTTATTCACACCCTGAGTGACATAAGTTATACTGACATAAACGGTAGTGTAGGAACAGTCTTAGATGTTCGTTTGATTTACTATCTTTTCCACTGCAGAGAGTACAGCTGAACTCAATAATTTGGAGACAAATTGCCAGCAAGGAAACAAATATTGTCCAGAGTTGTTTCTACAGGGCTAAGCTCATGGCATTTAGGAAAAAGTGACAATGGGAAATATAAGTTTGATTGCATAAAAAACACCGGTGAAATCCCTATTGCTCACTCTTCTTTTTTAATTAGTTTCACCAACCCTAATTGCACTCCACTTAATAGCATATTTAGGGTCGCATCCTGCTAATGCTTATGCATGTGAATAGCTTTACTTTTGAGAGTAAAGTTACATACTAAGTGTTTATAGTATTGTACCCTTAATTTGTACCAAGGATAGGAAACTTGTCCTATTAAATTATAAAGCATCATGTATGCCAATAGAGTAAACCACATTGCTTAACAACATAATCCATTTAAGAATAATGTATTCCTGATCTGGCCCCATCAAGCTGCATATATTATTATTCTAGTTAATTGCATATTGGCTAACGTAGGGCTGCCTACATAGCAACCCAAGGTCCAAATGCTACTTTTACCGTGTAATTGCACTCCAGGGAAATTAGTCATGAGATTTTGTCTGTTCATCTATTTTTTCTGAAACTGCTGTTAGTACATATAGTATAAAGGTAAGATGGATAAGTGCATATTAAAATGTTTGACTAACCTGGGTGAACTATTTGTAGCCTTTTAACCATTTTTTCTATTGTTGATTTATTTGCTAATGGATTAAGATTGTTATTGATTAAAATAGTTAGAGCAACATTTTACGCCAGAATGTTTCACCATGTGGATTGCTCACTATTCACTTCAACTATTCATTTGACTAGTCATTAATTATTGTTTCTGGAGAGTGATTGGCTACAAGTCATATGGCATTGTTTCTGCTACCTGATTGGGTGACTGAATTTTATGCTCAAAAGAGGAAAAATTAGGAGTTTTCAAGACAACCACATGAACACTTGTGCAAATTTTTACAATAAGTACAAATATTCCTGAGACTTCAATTAGAAGTAAAAATAGCATTTGAGGTAGAACCTTTTTCTGTGAAAGAATTTTATATTGGGACAATATTAGTCCACCAGTACGGGAAATCCGCGCTTTAAAGATTTAGCCATTTTCTTATGAAAACTTCTAGCTCTTCTTGTTGCAAAAATAGATGACGCAGTACTTTCAGTTTTTTCTGTCTGAATACCTTAAAGTCTAGCACAGAGAAAGGAACTTTTCTTCATTTCTCTCTGCAGGATCTTAAATTTGAAGTCTGATTACAAGAACATCACAATTATGCATTTTACTTCTAAGCAATGCACCAAAAATATACACTAACAAACTAATTTGATTTGACTACAGACAGCCACTGTATTGGGATATTCTGTAGGAATACAGCTGTAAAATGTCAATGCAAATAATAGAACATCCTCCTTAGTATTAATAATTATTCACTATCCTCCCCAACTTCTATTTTGTTAGAGTGAATCTTTTTATCCTGCAGACTATGCTACAGTTATCTTGCTGACTCCTAATAAGGTCAAAGCAACTGGAGTATGGTCTGAAATTGTACATCCTCCTAGCTCATAAATAAATAATTTCCTGCACAGATAGAAGTCCTGATCCTTGAGTTTGGTTGAGTTGTTGAGATCAGAGATGGGGCAAAGGAAGAAGGTATGAGGAAGATGGTAAAAGTAGCCATATGCCACTTATATGTTCTTCCATTCCCTTCTCCTGAGGTGGCTGCTCTAATTTATGTCAGCTCCTAAATATTCCCAAATGGATTTTATGCTGTCCAGGGACTGCTGGAGCTGTGCAGGGTCCAGTCTTTTTTCTTTCCTCCTTACCACAGTCCAAGCATTTCCGCATTTCTGGGGGGCACCCCAATGGAGTGACAGAACTAGCATATCAGCCAACACCAAACCAGTATTCCCCCACATGCTGATGGAATCAACAGCTGCCCAGTTAGGACTGCTTTGCATTGCTGGGCTGGTGGCACAACGCAGTCTCATCAAAGCACATGATTCTGAAGTAAGATCTTTAGATACTAGAAAGGAACATGTAGTCCTTTTCCCAGGAGGGCATTTTTTGCCAAAGAAAATTAGTTTCAGATTAGCCATATGTTTTGTTTCATTATCCTCTTAGTTTAATTCAGTTTATATCCCTTTAATGAGTTGGCTCAAATGGCAGGAAATCAACCAAGTGAACACAGAAGTTTTACTAGAATTTGGTTAACGTTAACACTGGAATAGGTACAGATTTGCTAACAGATGCATATATATTTAAACGGATAAAGAATTTCTCCTTGTCCTTGATTACATACTTTATACAAATCATACAACTTCATTTTTCAATTAGTAAGAGATTTTTTAAAAAGTTTCTCTAGTCCATCTGCTCCCTATTATTTTTTGTGTATACTTTTATTGCTTAAAGAAGTAGGAAGCCTATATAAAGTTTTAAACATTGTAGGAGTTCCCATTTTCTTTTCCTTTTAATTGGACTATTCAATCAACCCATGTTCAGAATAAACATTTTCTTTGCATCCACAACCCGTGGAATCCTGCTACACTCTGGATATTCTGCTTCAAAAGATTTTAAAACAGGAAATGCAGAATAGAAATATTTCAGCAGATCATTCCTTGGGATCTTTATATTTTAAAAGTGCTGTATGGTTATGGGTTGGGTTTAGTAACTTCCTCCTGTTTAACTTTACAATTAAAACAACTGTAAGAAACAGTTAAGCTCCTCCATGCAACCAGCTAACTGAAAGAACAGTGTCCTCTACTCCAAAGTGCAAGCACATCACCACCCCAAACAAAGACACATGGGGTGGAAGGGTTTTGCTGGCTATTGTCTAGGAAGGATGGTGTTTCTATGGAATAGAAGCAGAAAAAAAATAGAGAAGCCGAGAGAGAAGCAGTGACTGCAAAGCCAAGGACAGTCAGGACAAGCACTGGGAATATATCCTTGAGAAAAGCTAAGAGAGAGCAAGTGCTTTTGGGTTATGTGCCAGCTGGAATAGGGGCTTGGAACTGTGAGCAAAGACACCATCTCTTGTTTAATTTCTGCTGTGTTTGGGGAAATGGGACTTTGTTCTTTATAAATAAATGGGATTTCATTAAACAAGCATCCACTGTACTCCATCATCAGCTTCTCCTAATGGAAACAACCTGCAAAACCTCACATTTGGCTAACTCCTTGGTTCAAACAGGGATAATATAAATACTGTATGCTTGAATATTTTGGTCAATGTCCTCAGACTCTCAGTGCTGTGGTTGACAGTTATCTGATTCCTCAAGAATTCTGACTGCTTGACTCATTGGGGAATTTTGTGTGTATTATCTATAATAAATACCCACAGCTATTCTGAAAAGGGAATTAAATGAAAGTAGGCCTATAATGTACAAATTAAAGCATGTTTTCCTTAGGTACTTGTTTCCATCAATACAATTATGAATAAATATAGTGACAATATAAAATGTTTACATATAATTAGAGGTAAGTGTGAATTATGCATTTTATCTGTTAAAATCCAACCACAATGCTTATATCTGCTGTTCAGGACAAACACTTCTACACAGCATGGCCAGAGTGCCAGGAAAAACATCATCATCCTAAAAAAGGGGTCAGAAAGCAAAATATCAACTCTACCCAATGATACACCAAATGTGTGGTGGTGTCGGAAAACTACATGTAGTATCTATGACATTTCTAACCAGTGTTAAGTAATTTGATCTATAATGTGCCTCAGACATTGAATGCTTTTTGCTCTACTATTAGAGGTCCCAATCTACTGAGAAAGAGGAAAAAGGATTTTGCTTTGTAGTTCTTCCAGTGTAATTAATGTTAAGCACTATAATTGTTAAGTGTAATTAGTATCACGTGGAGTTTTACACAACAGTAAATGGTAACATAATTACAGATTCAAGCCATCTCAATCTCAAAATCAAGTCAAATGTCCTATGCAAAAAAGCTTGTGTTATAGTTAATACATATTTATAAGCAGACACATTGTGGCATTGCTCTGTTAGAGACTGAATAAGAACTAACTGCTTGGACCCTTTAAAAGGCTCTAAATGTACAGTGACGCAGCAGTGTTTTTGTAACTGGTTTTTCTGACTGATTTAATGTAAATTTCCCTTTTAATTCTGTGATTTAATGAAGACTTGATTCCACTCTTAATGACTGAATGTCATTTATACAATATGTTGACTAATATATGCTGGCTAGCATATAAATATATATCATATTAATATGTATTATCAGCACCATATATACATGTTAGTATGCATCAAGCACCAATAAACTACTGCAATAGTGATATAGTCTGAACTGGCCTATACTATAATCCTGTTCATTTATGATAAGTATCTGTTCTGGGCCTAGGTGCTTGAAGCACCACAGGCCTGGCAGGAGTACTCTGAGAAAAATGAGGCTTACACACAGCTGTGAGTTATTGGCTTTATTGAAGGTTAGTGACCCACCCACAACGGGGACTCCAAGCATTGCAGTCACGGAGGCAGGGAACCCAGCACACCGGAGCTTTGCCTGGAATGGAGTCCAATGGAGGGGCAGACAGTCAGTGTTAATAAGCATTGCACAAAAGAAGCTCATGAATATAAAATTAGGTGCTTCTTAAAGGGGGGCTTTCTACTTTCTTCTACATGGCGAAGGGCCATGCAAAGCAGCTGTGTCCTTCAAGATCTATCTCCGACAATAACAAAGCAGCTATTTATGTCCCACACTAGCCTCTTGGCTCGAGAAAGCAAAAGTTCCCTAGCTAGGCCATAACAAAGTCTTCCGCAGTCCCTTACAGTATCCCATAATTCTTTGCATTTGCAGAAGCAAACATTTGGCAGAAGCAGATAGGGAACTTGTTAAAATCCAGGTACATTTGTTCTATGTCCTAGTACAAGCTACGGAAGTACCTTCGTGGAATGCTAGTATCCAAAACAAAAATGAGGAAGGAACAGAACATGATAGGCAATTGGAACAAACTGTGGGGTTGGATTTTCATGACACGTAACTAAATGCGTAACTTGTAAAA
Organism: Dermochelys coriacea; assembly: GCF_009764565.3. Lineage (NCBI taxonomy): Eukaryota > Metazoa > Chordata > Testudines > Dermochelyidae > Dermochelys > Dermochelys coriacea. Next base: position 246,222,410 of record NC_050068.2, read on the forward strand.
TCATATAAATAATACCAGCTGAAATGTGTAAATTTCTGTGTAAGGTGATTGTAACATTGCTGCATGGGACTGCTTTGAGGAGACTGGTATCATACAGAACTCTTTTCATTCACCATATTAATAAACCTGACTGACACTGGTTATTTGGTCTCTTGAGTATATTTCATAATGTACCAAAGTGTGGTCAAGCAATTTACTATACAATTTATCAACACCTATAACATTTAAAATTAACCATGGATTGTTTCTTACAATGACATTTTCAGACAGAGACCTGGTTTGAGTAAAACTTTCTCTTCAAATGGTTGGGGGCTGGAAGGTGACAGTGTCCAGAATGGAGGGTCACTTTGCAGCTGCCTAGAGTGATAAGAGTATTTTTATAGTTACATTAGCACATATATATATTGGGAAGCCTTGGTGTATGTATGTATGTACTGTATATGATTGATGGTGTGGTTGTGCAGATGACCCGCCCTCACACACCAGTCAAGAAGGGGTTAATGAACTCCTGTGATCACACTCTCTCACCCTGAAGGGTCCTAAGGCTCCAGCCTGACCTTGGAAGCATACACAGCAGTGAAACAAATCCATGAGCCCAAGTCAGTTAGTATGGGCCAGCTGGGGGTGTCTAGTTGGTGTGTAGACATACCTCAAGAGGCACAGCCAGACGGCTGTACCTCACATCACAGAACTGGTCCACAGGATTGCTGCCCTTCAGGGAATGGCATATGAGGCAAGTGGGCTGGATAATGACCCCAAGGTGCTTCTATTAATGATCTGGAGGATGGCATGGATTATACCCTCAGCAAGTTTGCAGATGACATTAAACTGGAAGGAGTAGTAGATATGCTGGAGGGTAGGGATAGGATACAGAGGGACCTAGACAAATTAGAGGATTGGGCCAAAAGAAATTTGATGAGGTTCAACAAGGACAAGTGCAGAGTCCTGCACTAAGAACGGAAGAATCCCATGCACTGCTACAGACTACGAGTGGGTAGACAGCACTTCTGCAGAAAAGGACCTAGGGGTTACAGTGGATGAGAAGCTGGATATGAGTCAACAGTGTGCCCTTGTTGCCAAGAAGGCTAATGGCATTTTGGGATGTATAAGTAGGGGCACTGCCAGCAGATCGAGGGACATGATCATTCCCTTCTACTTGACATTGGTGAGGCCTCATCTGGAGTACTGTGTCCAGTTTTGGGCCCCACACTACAAGAAGGATGTGGAAAATTGGAAAGAGTCCAGTGGAGGGCAACAAAAATGATTGGGGGGCTGCAGCAGATGACTTATGAGGAGAGGCTGAGGGAACTGGGATTGTTTAGTCTGCGGAAGAGAAGAATGAGGGGGGATTTGATAGCTGCTTTCAAGTACCTGAAAGGTGGTTCCAAAGAGGATGGATCTAGAATGTTCTCAGTGGTACTAGATGACAGAACTAGAAGTAATGATCTCAAGTTGCAGTGGGGGAGGTTTAAGTTGGATATTAGGAAAAACTTTTTCACGAGGAGGGTGGTGAAGCACTGGAATGGGTTACCTAGGGAGGTGGTGGAATCTTCTTCCATAGAGGTTTTTAAGGTCAGGCTTGACAAAGCCCTAGCTGGGATGATTTAGTTCGGGTTGGTCCTGCTTTGAGCAGGGGGTTGGACTAGATGACCTCCTGAGGTCCCTTCCAACCCTGATATTCTATGATTCTAGGTACCTTCAAATGGCCACTGGAAGATTGGACCCATTTACTGACCCCCTCCCTGACTGGTCTGGCATAGGCTACCTACCACAGGCTTGACCCTGAGGCCACATGGGATTGTTCACTGGTTAAGGAGTCCATCCAAGTTTTGCTGGAGTTTAGTGATGAGAAGCACCACTCTGACTTCTGGACAGAAGAATACTCACGGGTGATGGCTCAAAAGCTAAGAGACTATTGCAGGCATTGGTTATGGCCTGAAGTGCGGAACAGAGACCAAACAACAGTGTTTATCCTGGTAGAACAGTTAATACAAACACTCTCAGCTGGAGGACAAGATTGCATATTGAGACACCATCCATAGATATTATCAAAAGCAGTACAGTTAATGGAAAATGATATGGCTCCCCAGGGGCATGGGGGAAGGGTATAATGGAGGACTGAGAAATTGACATGGCCTGAAGTAAGGCCCAGTCAAGGGGAACTGCGCTCCACTAGTTGAGGACAGATACTCTCCACTTTGGCCCCATGGTACTCAAACCAATGATCCCAGCCTTATATAGACCTCAGTGGAAACAGAGACCAGCCCTGACAAGAGCCAAAACAGGTTGTTTTGTCTCCAGTCCTGTTTCCGTGAGGTGTCCAATCTGATTCAGAAGCCACATGTCTCTACCAGGGACACTTGCCAGTGAGTGAGAAACCAGGCTTAGACAATACCCAGTGACTCGCTTCTCACGTGGACAACTGGGTCAAACGAAGAAGAGAATGTCCCTTTATAGAATGTGGGCAACAGCTTTTGATTAAGAGACAGGATTGTTCCATGCCATTAATTTCCTGAGAAAGGAATGCCTCCAGGCCCATTTTTTATAAAGTCTGGGTTGAAAAGTATTGCCTTTTAGCATAATCAGTCTCTCAATGCTTTGAAGGCCTCCCAGCAGGCCTCTTCTCAGTGGATCTTCTTCGGCTACTATCCGTCAGGTCTGTAAGAAGGCCTGCAATGATGGCAAAACCAGGCACAAATTGCCAGTAGTATCCAGCCTGGATGCGTGAAGCATCTCACCTGCAAGGGACAGGACACCTTGACAAAGCCTGTAACTTGTTAACCAGCAGTCTAAATTGGCCTCCTGCCATGGTATTGCCAAGGTAGGCGACTTTTTGATTCATCAATTTACATTGGCTGGGTTAGCCTTAAGGCTGGCCCCAGCCAGAAACTGCAGGACTGACCAGACCTGACACAGGTGAGCATTCCATTCATCACTATGTCATCAAAATGGCTGAGAACATAAAAACTGAACACTAACAGACTATGAATCTCATGTGTACGCTGGTTGGGTTGATTTGTGTCAAGAAGAGGGTTGTGCTGGGAAAGTTGTATGATTTTGTGCTGGCAAATGAGCAGTGTGTGAGGGGCTATGTATGTCAGGGGTTATTGGAAAAGGAGTACTTGTGGCACCTTAGAGACTAACAAATTTATTAGAGCATAAGCTTTCGTGAGCTACAGCTCACTTCATCGGATGCATTTGGTGGAAAAAACAGAGTAGAGATTTATATACACACACACAGAGAACATGAAACAATGGGTTTATCATACACACTGTAAGGAGAGTGATCACTTAAGATAAGCCATCACCAACAGTAGGGGGGGGAAGGAGGAAAACCTTTCATGGTGACAAGCAGGTAGGCTAATTCCAGCAGTTAACAAGAATATCAGAGGAACAGTGGGGGGTGGGGTGGGAGGGAGAAATACCATGGGGAAATAGTTTTACTTTGTGTAATGACTCATCCATTCCCAGTCTCTATTCAAGCCTAAGTTAATTGTATCCAGTTTGCAAATTAATTCCAATTCAGCAGTCTCTCGTTGGAGTCTGTTTTTGAAGCTTTTTTGTTGAAGTATAGCCACTCTTAGGTCTGTGATCGAGTGACCAGAGAGATTGAAGTGTTCTCCAACTGGTTTTTGAATGTTATAATTCTTGACGTCTGATTTGTGTCCATTCATTCTTTTACGTAGAGACTGTCCAGTTTGGCCAATGTACATGGCAGAGGGGCATTGCTGGCACATGATGGCATATATCACATTGGTAGATGCGCAGGTGAAGGAGCCTCTGATAGTGTGGCTGATGTGATTAGGCCCTATGATGGTATCCCCTGAATAGATATGTGGACAAAGTTGGCAACGGGCTTTGTTGCAAGGATAGGTTCCTGGGTTAGTGGTTCTGTTGTGTGGTGTGTGGTTGCTGGTGAGTATTTGCTTCAGATTGGGGGGCTGTCTGTAAGCAAGGACTGGTCTATCTCCCAAGATCTGAGAGAGCGATGGCTCGTCCTTCAGGATAGGTTGTAGATCCTTGATGATGCGTTGGAGGGGTTTTAGTTGGGGGCTGAAGGTGATGGCTAGTGGCGTTCTGTTGTTTTCTTTGTTGGGCCTGTCCTGTAGTAGGTGACTTCTGGGTACTCTTCTGGCTCTGTCAATCTGTTTCTTCACTTCAGCAGGTGGGTACTGTAGTTGTAGGAATGCATGATAGAGATCTTGTAGGTGTTTGTCTCTGTCTGAGGGGTTGGAGCAAATGCGGTTATATCGTAGCGCTTGGCTGTAGACAATGGATCGAGTGGTATGATCTGGATGAAAGCTAGAGGCATGTAGGTAGGAATAGCGGTCAGTAGGTTTCCGATATAGGGTGGTGTTTATGTGACCATCGCTTATTAGCACCGTAGTGTCCAGGAAGTGGATCTCTTGTGTGGACTGGTCCAGGCTGAGGTTGATGGTGGGATGGAAATTGTTGAAATCATGGTGGAATTCCTCAAGAGCTTCTTTTCCATGGGTCCAGATGATGAAGATGTCATCAATGTAGCGCAAGTAGAGTAGGGGCATTAGGGGACGAGAGCTGAGGAAGCGTTGTTCTAAGTCAGCCATAAAAATGTTGGCATACTGTGGGGCCATGCGGGTACCCATCGCAGTGCCGCTGATTTGAAGGTATACATTGTCACCAAATGTGAAATAGTTATGGGTCAGGACAAAGTCACAAAGTTCTGCCACCAGGTTAGCCGTGACAGTATCGGGGATACTGTTCCTGACGGCTTGTAGTCCATCTTTGTGTGGAATATTGGTGTAGAGGGCTTCTACATCCATAGTGGCTAGGATGGTGTTTTTAGGAAGATCACCAAGGGACTGTAGTTTCCTACACCACCGATTTCCTGAGGAAACTACAGTCCATTGGTGATCTTCCTAAAAACACCATCCTAGCCACTATGGATGTAGAAGCCCTCTACACCAATATTCCACACAAAGATGGACTACAAGCCGTCAGGAACAGTATCCCCGATACTGTCACGGCTAACCTGGTGGCAGAACTTTGTGACTTTGTCCTGACCCATAACTATTTCACATTTGGTGACAATGTATACCTTCAAATCAGCCGCACTGCGATGGGTACCCGCATGGCCCCACAGTATGCCAACATTTTTATGGCTGACTTAGAACAACGCTTCCTCAGCTCTCGTCCCCTAATGCCCCTACTCTACTTGCGCTACATTGATGACATCTTCATCATCTGGACCCATGGAAAAGAAGCTCTTGAGGAATTCCACCATGATTTCAACAATTTCCATCCCACCATCAACCTCAGCCTGGACCAGTCCACACAAGAGATCCACTTCCTGGACACTACGGTGCTAATAAGCGATGGTCACATAAACACCACCCTATATCGGAAACCTACTGACCGCTATTCCTACCTACATGCCTCTAGCTTTCATCCAGATCATACCACTCGATCCATTGTCTACAGCCAAGCGCTACGATATAACCGCATTTGCTCCAACCCCTCAGACAGAGACAAACACCTACAAGATCTCTATCATGCATTCCTACAACTACAGTACCCACCTGCTGAAGTGAAGAAACAGATTGACAGAGCCAGAAGAGTACCCAGAAGTCACCTACTACAGGACAGGCCCAACAAAGAAAACAACAGAACGCCACTAGCCATCACCTTCAGCCCCCAACTAAAACCCCTCCAACGCATCATCAAGGATCTACAACCTATCCTGAAGGACGAGCCATCGCTCTCTCAGATCTTGGGAGATAGACCAGTCCTTGCTTACAGACAGCCCCCCAATCTGAAGCAAATACTCACCAGCAACCACACACCACACAACAGAACCACTAACCCAGGAACCTATCCTTGCAACAAAGCCCGTTGCCAACTTTGTCCACATATCTATTCAGGGGATACCATCATAGGGCCTAATCACATCAGCCACACTATCAGAGGCTCCTTCACCTGCGCATCTACCAATGTGATATATGCCATCATGTGCCAGCAATGCCCCTCTGCCATGTACATTGGCCAAACTGGACAGTCTCTACGTAAAAGAATGAATGGACACAAATCAGACGTCAAGAATTATAACATTCAAAAACCAGTTGGAGAACACTTCAATCTCTCTGGTCACTCGATCACAGACCTAAGAGTGGCTATACTTCAACAAAAAAGCTTCAAAAACAGACTCCAACGAGAGACTGCTGAATTGGAATTAATTTGCAAACTGGATACAATTAACTTAGGCTTGAATAGAGACTGGGAATGGATGAGTCATTACACAAAGTAAAACTATTTCCCCATGGTATTTCTCCCTCCCACCCCACCCCCCACTGTTCCTCTGATATTCTTGTTAACTGCTGGAATTAGCCTACCTGCTTGTCACCATGAAAGGTTTTCCTCCTTCCCCCCCCTACTGTTGGTGATGGCTTATCTTAAGTGATCACTCTCCTTACAGTGTGTATGATAAACCCATTGTTTCATGTTCTCTGTGTGTGTGTATATAAATCTCTACTCTGTTTTTTCCACCAAATGCATCCGATGAAGTGAGCTGTAGCTCACGAAAGCTTATGCTCTAATAAATTTGTTAGTCTCTAAGGTGCCACAAGTACTCCTTTTCTTTTTGAGAATACAGACTAACACGGCTGCTACTCTGAAACCAGGGGTTATTGGGTATGCTAGTTGTGTTGGTTTGTGGTGGATGTGTTGATTGGTGTGAGCGGCAGCTGGGCCAAGTAATCCACTATCTGTTCAGTCTCCCTCATACAGTCAATGAAAATACTGTATGCAGATTAGCTGTAGAGTAAGGCTGATGACTGATTGAGTTACCTCTGATATCACAATGGTCTAGGATTCTTGGCATGGCATAGATACATGCCGTAGTGTAGCTGTAAATTGCATGGTGTAATTCATAGTCAAAATGGCTGAGAATTTAAAAATTGGTTGGTAACAGACCTTGAAACCCTGTGATGATTCAACCTGGTAATATTCTGAACAAAGAGTTCTCAGTCCTACTTGTAGGTGATTCCATCGCTTCACACTGACTCAGACATTTGTAGGGTACAGAGCGACAGCCAGAGTGACATTCCTGGAAGCTTACTATATAAATGGCAATTTAAAGATCAGATAGTGATTAAGCCAGTGCCTGTGTTCTCTGGGATGTGGAGGGGCCGTCCATTGCAACAAAAATCCTCAGAGGAAGTATGGATGGCTCATGCAAAACAGAGGCTCCTCAAGAGGCAGCTTCACAATCCTTTGAAAGGGTAGCCTTTTGGGCAGATAGTGTTCATATCTGTAGGTGGGAGAAGACCCTCTGCTCCTGACAAAGACTGTGACTTTAACAGATGTTAAAAAAAAAAAAGTGAATAAGAACATGAATATTTAGCCCTGGCGAAAGGATTGTATGTTGTGTTCAGATGTGCACATTTACTCCCCATTTTTCATTTAAATACAATATTTTGGCATGTACATTTAGCAGTCCAATGCCAGTGAATGGCTATAAAAACAGCAGACTTCCTCTTTTTCCATTTGTAAATACAGTGTAGTATATTCCAAATGACTAAAAAAATTAATTGGCTCTGCCAATTTTCCCTCAGCAAAGAAAAAACTATAGGAAGTAGAGATCAACATATACACCACTAATCAATGACCGGGGCATAGGAGAACTATGTGAATCTGGTGTGATAGAAGTATTTTAAATGCTGGACAATATAGAAGAAGTTTAGTTTCATTTTCTTTGATGAAAATATACATACAGTCATAATACAGGGTGGAGACCAGCTACACAGATCAGTAGCCATGCTGTGTAGGCTGGCTTAACCCCTAGAGCCCTAAGTGACCATGTGATAGGCAGACAAGAGAAGCTTGCTTCTCCAGCCGTGCCCCCCTCAAGGCTAGAAAGCTGGTAGGAAATCCCACCCTTACTTTCTGCTACCAATTCCTCACTGATTGAAGGATGGGGATGCCATTTGAGAAGGGACAGTGCAGGCAGGCTGCAAGAGAGGGCACATGTTGGTGTGGCAAGCCAAGAGTCGGGTCTGACTTAGAGACTGGCTTACAGAGCAACCTGAGACCTTAGTCTCTACGAGCCTGCCCCACACATAAGAATCAGCCACTGGCTAAAGGGAAGGAGCTACCTTAATCCAGGATTAAGAAACAGAGGCTGGAAAAGCAGTGGAGGTTGCTTGTGACTGAACGAGGTAAAATTCCTGTTAGGCACCTGGGATCAAAACCATATTCCTATTGAATGACTGCTCTTCTAAATGGCACAAGGGTTTTGTCCATGCTAATAAAGATGTTGGGATAGATCTGTGCACTGGAGTGATTTCTGACTGAATTCCTACCTCCCCAAGCATTGCAAGAATTTGGAACAACCTAGCAGATACCCCACATACGCATATAGAGATAGATACCTTAGGCATTGAACTAGGCTCTGCTCTCAACCGCGCTCTGCTTTCATTCCCCCCCCCCCCGACAATACATACCAAATAGGCACTTAATAAAAGCTTAGACTGAAATTTGTTGACTGACTGAAAGTCCCTGCTTGCATTAAATAAATAAATAAATAAAAATGCATGACATGTCTATTTTGCAGGTGTTTTGCATTTTGTCTCAAGTTTGTAGAACTGTCAGGATGACTAACTCCTTCAAATGAATTATTTTTCACTTGGATTAGGACCTAGAAGTTATTTTTAAATGGTAATGAGGATTTGTTATTCATTTACGAAACAAGATTTTCTTTTAAATCTTACAGAGTTTTTGTTTTTATTATTTCACTAGCCAGAGCATAAGATTTTATTAACCTAAAAGCTTATTCTTTGTCTCTCTTGAAAAAGCCAATACAATCATAATGTATCACTAGAACCAACTCCAACAAAAAAGAAATGTAGGGGATTCTTGATGTTTCATAATGTCAAATAGATGTTGCTTTAAGGAAATGCCACTGACATACAGAGATATAATATTGCACATAACCTATTGCTAGGGAAATTATGAAACAAGTGAGCATTAAGACCCTATCAGAAATTTTTCTGATCACCTTACTAGTAAAATATCACAGACCAGGGAAGGCAATACAATGTACTTGGTACTTGTCCTGGAGAATAAATGATTCAGGGTCAGTAGAACACATCCCCAACCTCAAATATGTAATCCCTGCACGTTTGGGGCTCTATGGAGTGAGGCATGGTTGAGAGGCAGGGGGCAACAGGCAGAACTAAGGAGTGAACTCAGCCCAATGGGGCAGATTTTCATGTTTATGGGCAAAATTGAAGTAAACGTGTGGGACAAAAGCTACTGTGGAGTTTGTCTCTAAGCCTTTGAAAGCTATCAAGAAAAAATCCTTACTGCAGCAGCAAAAAGGCTACAAGGAATGTGTTTTCCTCACTTGCACTACTTTGCTTAAAAACAGACCAGCAACGGCTATACCTCTCACTGATGCCATAATCAGATTTTGGCGTGGGAGAACAAGACAGTGCGGGGGAGTCAGGTGGGCTCTAAATCCACTTAGTCAAGTCTTTGTCAGACAAGGTATTGACAGAACTAAGGGTTGCAAGTAAGTAACGTATCCAAGTGCTGTGTTTCTTTTGTCCTAGCAGCAGTAAGGATGTCAGCTGCAAGTGAGAGCTCTGGATATTACACGGAGGAAATAACACTCACAGATAACCTGATTTTTAAAAGATGAAACACTATGGATTCATTGTCACTGAGACTGAAGATGACAAAGATAATATCTTCAGGACTCACGATAGTAGAGAAATGTAAGTACAGGGCCAGAGATTTGTTGTTCTGGACTGGTTGGAATGCATGAATTGAAGAATAGATTCTTACAGATTAATTTACAGCATTGGATGTCAAGCTAAGACACATGTCACGCCACTTGGATCCTGATGAGATCTGATGCTGCTATTTTTCATGCTACATAGTGTTGACCACCATGTGCTAGTTCAGTAATTGTTTTGAACTGGAGAGATTACAACACAAAGCCATCCACAGTGATAGGGAAGCATAGAAGCATTTTGCCTGACACAGAACACCAGCAGCATTATTGGCCAGTGGTGCCTAGGACAACATACAAGAATCCAGTTTGCAAAGAGCTATGGTTTTTGTCACTAAATTCAGCTCCCAAGATCTGTAACCAATGGACTAACAGAAACATATAGACTGTGACATGCCTACTAGTTAGTAAAAACAAGCAGAGTGGAGGAGACTCAGACTTTTGCTAAAATGGAGTACAGGAATATACCAGTTGGTGGCATAAGGTTATTTACTAAACTACGAATGGAGTCCTCATCAAAGATTTTGCCAATCAATAGTTTAAGCCAAAAATGATCAGTCCCGCTCCAGCTCAGAAAAGCTTAAGTCCACCAGTCCAAATATTAAAAGAGAAACATTAAGTCTTGCCTCTCCCTTCAGTAAGAAGAGAGCAAGAGAGTGTGTGTTCTCACCTCCTCTTCCTGCCAAGATGGCTGTCACGTCTGATGGTGGGGCTGAAGGAGGCTTTGTTTTACCAGTAAGTTCTCTGGACGTGATGGTAGAGGAGTTTGTTTGGAGACTGATGCACAGACAGGTGGATTCTGAGGTGCTGTCAGCAGACAGTATGGGCCTTGTTCCTACGGTGTCTGTGCCCCCAGGCAGAAGGGTCCAGTGGGAAAAGTGACTTGGGAACTATACTGTGGGATAGAGAAAGATGTGGAGTGAAGGGATGTGGGAGATGGAGACTATCAAATGTTCTAAGGAAGAATTTGTCAATGGAAGATAGCAGAATTTGGCAGAGCATAAAGCTACCCCACGGGTCATGAGTAACGAAGTAAACAAGATTATAAACGTTGGGAATTTGGCTACACTACAAAGCTAATGGCATGAGAAGCAACTTCTAGTTTCCAGCACAGCAGAATAATGAAACACTAATAATGAAACACTAAGATAAGAACATTGGATAATGAATTGTAAAAAGGATAAACAACTATCGTATATATATGACTGTATAATCAGAAATAAAATGCTTTTACCAGCAACTGTCTCAGTTGTGCTGCAAGCCAGCCTGCTAACAGTGACAAATGGTGACCCCGACGTGATAGGAATTCCGTGAGTTCGGCACCACGTCTGGAGTAAGAAACAGCAGGGACCGCCGCTGCCGATGTCATCAATTTAACAGAGGAACCGGGACGCCCAATTGAGGCGAGGGAGCTCCCCACGTTTTGTTCAATATCTTCATAAATGATCTGGAGGATGGTGTGGATTGCACTCTCAGCAAATTTGCGGATGATACTAAACTGGGAGGAGTGGTAGATACGCTGGAGGGGAGGGATAGGATACAGAAGGACCTAGACAAATTGGAGGATTGGGCCAAAAGAAATCTAATGAGGTTCAATAAGGATAAGTTCAGGGTCCTGCACTTAGGATGGAAGAATCCAATGCACCGCTACAGACTAGGGACCGAATGGCTCGGCAGCAGTTCTGCGGAAAAGGACCTAGGGGTGACAGTGGACGAGAAGCTGGATATGAGTCAGCAGTGTGCCCTTGTTGCCAAGAAGGCCAATGGCATTTTGGGATGTATAAGTAGGGGCATAGCGAGCAGATCGAGGGACGTGATCGTTCCCCTCTATTCGACACTGGTGAGGCCTCATCTGGAGTACTGTGTCCAGTTTTGGGCCCCACACTACAGGAAGGATGTGGATAAATTGGAAAGAGTACAACGAAGGGCAACAAAAATGATTAGGGGTCTAGAGCACATGACTTATGAGGAGAGGCTGAGGGAGCTGGGATTGTTTAGTCTGCAGAAGAGAAGAATGAGGGGGGATTTGATAGCTGCTTTCAACTACCTGAAAGGGGGTTTCAAAGAGGATGGCTCTAGACTGTTCTCAATGGTAGCAGATGACAGAACGAGGAGTAATGGTCTCAAGTTGCAATGGGGGAGGTTTAGATTGGATATTAGGAAAAACTTTTTCACTAAGAGGGTGGTGAAACACTGGAATGCGTTACCTAGGGAGGTGGTAGAATCTCCTTCCTTAGAGGTTTTTAAGGTCAGGCTTGACAAAGCCCTGGCTGGGATGATTTAACTGGGACTTGGTCCTGCTTTGAGCAGGGGGTTGGACTAGATGACCTTCTGGGGTCCCTTCCAACCCTGATATTCTATGATTCTATGATTCTATTAAAGGTGAGCGGTGGGGGACATCTCTCATAATGGGAGTCGCAGCATCTGCAGATGAGCAGGCCGTATTCAAGGTCTTAAGCAATCTGCTCAGTAACCAGGAAGAAAAATTTTCCCCGGAAGCTCTTCAAAAACTGCTTCGGTGGGGAAGGCGACGGGGTTTTTTGGTTACTGCAAAGAATGTATTTGATTTTTCGGTATGGAAGGCGTTGGGGGAGGACATGTGGGATTCAGTGGGTGTTGGGAATAAAGAAGCTATTGCGTTAAGCCCTACCTGGCGAATAGTTCATCGAGCCGTTACAAGTGCGGCGGCTCAGGCTGGAGCCCGTATCGCGCTACGTGAGGCGCTTGGGTCGCCCCCAAAAGGGATGTTCCTGGCCGGGGCGCGAGACTTTTTTGGGAAAACAACACCTACGATCCCCTTGGCACCCCCAGAGGCTGGTGAAGTGCCACTACCTGGAGATGCCGATTGCTCCGGTAAAAAAGAACCAATGGCAGTGGATCAATCGGTTTCAGAGGGACAATCTCCCCGGGGCAAGGTTGTTTCTGTGCCTGAGAAATCCGGGCTATATCCTTCGGTGGAGCATCCTTCGGTTTTACCGTCGGCCCCTGTTGCACCGGTTCGGATTATTGATTTGCCTGAAGGGGGAGAATTTGGTGACCTGACGCAGGAACAAATAATTCGCCGTTTGTACAAGGAGGGCAGTAAGGCTCAGCAGACAATGGATGAACTGGATCGAAAGGAGGGTAGACCAGCGGGATCATCACAGTCACAGTTATTGAAACAGCTACGGGATCAAGGCATACTAGATCCTTCGCAGTGGCCTCATGTTTGCAAATTATGCGGATATTATAACTGTACGGAACATCTCACATCGGAAGGAGCCTTGACGACAACAGCAGAGGAAGACTACCGTAAACTTTTGAATCCTATTACGCGACCGGTCCGACCAAAGGCAAAGCCTCTGCTGCCTGAGAACTCTCCGGTCAAACGAGAACAAGGGGGCAGAGGGAGAGGGGTGATTTGGAGAACAGAGGGAGAAAGGAGAGAAGGATCCCCTGATCCGATTAAGAGGTGGCATGGGTTGATAAAGGATGCTATTATTGAAGGGGAAGTCTTGGATGCTATGCCAGCTACTTTCCCAGTTTCAGTATCACAGACCGGGGCTAGAACATGGGTACCGTTGGATTGGAAACTAATGAGGGAAGCCCAAAAGGCTATTATGGCATATGGGCTAAAAAATCCTTATGTACAAGCATTATTGGAGCAAATGTTTTTGGGGTAGGCTATGTGTTTGTTTGATGCACAAAAATTTACTGACATGCTATTAACACCCACACAGAGATTATTATGGAAAGATTCTTGGAAAAAGAAGGCTGAACATGCGGTAGTGACTAATTTAGATAAACCCCAGGGCGACCCTCTCCAGGCAGCAACATTAGACATGCTGTTGGGAGAGGGGTGATTTGAAGATCCTCAGGTACAGGCGCAATTGGTACCCCAAATATTACAACAGTCTCAACTTTTAGCATTGGAGGCATTTAAGGAGCTCCCTGATTTGGGCACCCCTTCACCCCCATATTTAAAAATCACGCAGGGTATGGGCAAATCCTTTGCCCTCTTCTTGGATCGTCTAAGAACGGCATTGGATAGGGCCCCTAATTTAACACCAGAAGCCCGATCGGCGCTAGGATTAGATTTAGCTCTTCAAAATGCTAATCCCACGTGTAAGAAGATTTTGGTGACTTTGCCAAAATCAGCCTCCCTAGTCGATATGATTGAAGCCTGCACTCGTGCCCCCTTGGTGGAGGAGGAGGATAAGGCAAAGATTCATGCACGCGCCTTGGCGGTAGCCTTGAACACCTCCAAGCCGAATTGGCGAAAGGGAAGGGAGGGGGCGTGTTATCAATGTGGTATGATGGGTCATTTAAAACGAAACTGGCCAAAGAAAAGGGCACAAACGCAAAGCGGCTCACTCCCTGCCCCTTTTCCTGGGACCTGTAATCGATGTGAAAAATTCGGCCACAGGGCCACAGAATGCCGCTCTCGGTTTAAGAAGGATGGAACCCCATTGCAGGGGGTGGGAAACGCCTCGCGGAGCGCCAACCGGCAGGGCGTGAGGACAAACAATACTCCGGCTGCTTGGATGGCCTCCGCGGGGCAACCGCCGGCAGTGCCGGAGTTGATTTGGCCACCGCCACCGACTTTACATTAGAGAATGATGAGGTAAAACTTGTCCCTTCCGTGGCCTCTGGACCGCTGGGGCATGGGCTAAGTGCGTTATTGATTGGCAGATCATCTTCTTCCCTTAGGGGGCTCTTTGTGCTTCCTGGGCTGATTGATGCTGATTACACAGGGAACATAGGGATGATGGTACGGGCACTTTGCCCGCCCATTACGATTATGGCCGGAACGAAAATTGCACACCTAATACCTTTCTGTGCGACTGTTCCCTCTGCATTACCTCAGGTGAGAGGGACCAGTGGGTTTGGGTCCTCAGACTCTACGCCACTGACGACAGCATTTGTTCTATCAATCGGAAGGGACCGTCCTATGCGTGTAGTTCAATTCAGAGGCCAAGATGGCTTTTCCTTTGAGCACCGAGTTCTTATTGATACAGGAGCGGATGTTACGGTGTTGCCCCTGCATGCATGGCCATCGGCATGGCCACTGCAGCCAGTAACCACACCCCTTCAGGGTATCGGTGGGCAACGTAATCCCATGTTGAGTGAATTCTTTATTAACATTACTGATGTCACTGACCATACATTGATGGGGTCGGTTCGCCCTTATCTTGTTGATACAACTATTTGGTTATTGGGGAGAGATTGTTTAAGTCAGTGGGGAGTCACGATTAGCTCTCCGCCTTTCTAGTAGCGGCCACTGAGGAGCGGCCAACCCTTGCCTTATCCTGGCATTCTGATGAGCCGATCTGGGTTGCTCAGTGGCCGCTGCCAACAATTAAGCTTGCTGCGTTAACGGAATTGGTGGCTGAACAAGTAAATCTCGGCCATCTGGAACCCTCTGTTAGTCCATGGAATATGCCTGTATTCACTTTTCTTAAAAAATCAGGGAAATGGCGTTTATTGCAGGACTTACGTGCCATTAACGCCATCATAGTCGATATGGGCTCCTTACAACCTGGCCTACCTGCCCCGTCTATGCTCCCATCTGAATGGCCGTTACTTATTATTGACTTAAAGGATTGTTATTTTACCATTCCTTTGCACCCAAAGGACAGAGAACGCTTTGCCTTCTCTGTCCCGACAGTAAACCATGAGGCTCCTGCCCTTCGATACCAATGGAAGGTTTTGCCTCAAGGAATGAAAAATTCACCCACAATCTGTCAACTTTTTGTTGCATGGGCTATTCACGCTATTCGAACAAGGTATCCCCACTGGAAAATATATCATTATATGGATGCTCTTTTGTTTGCGGCTCCTATAGCTTTTGAACCCTCTGTTATTACATTGATTACTTTCCAATTAGCACAAGCAGGTCTTGTAGTGGCCCCGGAAAAGGTTCAGACCCAACCTCCCTTTTTATATTTGGGTCTTCGGGTTACTGATCGTACAGTACGTCCTCAACATTTGACATTTTCACCTCATGTCCAGACACTATATGATGCTCAGAAATTACTGGATGAACTTCAGTGGCTCCGCCCACTTTGTGGTATCACAAATCATGATATATCCCCTCTCCTTCCTCGATTAGAAGTGGGGAGAAGTCCCGGGGATAAACGACAATTATCAGCACAACAGCGGGAGGCATTACAACGAATTGGTCAAAAGGTTGGAAATGGTTATTCGGGCAGATACAAAGAAAATCTGCCCTTTGTGGTAGCAGTTTTTAGTTTGGATTCAGTATTGGAAGCATTGTTATTTCAATGGGATGAAACGGATAGAGATTCGTTAATAGGGTTAGAATGGATATTTCCACCCTGTAAAAATATACGGACGGTGACTTCCAGAGTTGAAGCTATAGCTATGTTAATAATGCAAGCACGAAGAAGAGTAACTACCATGACAGGGACTGATCCGCACCAGATTTTGTTACCCTTTTCCAAAATGGTTATTACACAGTTGTTGATGCATGATACTATGTTCGCCATTGCCTTAGCTGATTATCAAGGCCAATTGAGCTGTCACTACCCGTCCCACCGTCTCTTTTCCTCCCCTCTGCAACTAGAAAGACACCTTATGAAGCAGGAAAGACCGGTAAAAGGAATAACGGTGTTCACTGATGTGGTGGGACGAACGGGAACCGCGGGGATGGTATGGTGGGATGGAATGTGTTTGGGCCCATAAAAAGATTATTAGTGAAGGATCAGTGCAGATACTAGAACTTTTGGCCATACTTATGGCCTTTGAAAATTGGAGCAAAGAACCACTCAATGTTATAAGTGATTCCAAGTATGCTGTGGGCTTGGTGAATAAGTTGGAGAGAGAGATGCTTGGAAGAATTCACAACCCTAGATTACAACAAATACTTTTGCGTCTTTGGCATCGACTTGATGGAAGAAGGGACAAATATTTTGTGGGGCATTTAAGAAGCCACACGGGCCTACCGGGATACTTAAGTATAGGGAATGAGCAAGCGGACACTCTAGTAGGATCCGTGGTGGTACCGAATCAATTTGAGCAAGCCCGTCTATCTCATGAGTTCTTCCATCAGTCGGCAAGAGCTCTTACTCGACAATTTTCCCTACCCATATCTCAGACCTGGAGTATTGTGGCCTCATGCTCAGAATGTAACAAACTAGCCCCTGATTTTCCTATTGGGGTCAATCCTCGAGGCTTAGAAGCATTAATATTATGGCAATCAGATGTTACTCAATATAATCCGTTTGGAAAACAGAAATATGTTCATGTATTTGTAGATACGTTCTCTGGGGCTATTTGGGCCACGCCCCATGCTTCCACCAGTAGCAAGGATGTAATCAAACATTGGCAAGCATGTTTTGCAGCGCTAGGTGTGCCAAATACAATAAAAACAGACAATGGAGCTGGATATATTGCTAGGCGTACGCCAGCCTTTTTGCAATTGTGGGGAGTAAACCATAAAACAGGGGTGCCGGGGAATTCGACAGGCCAGGCCATTGTTGAGCGCACTCATGCTACTTTAAAAGGAATGTTAGATAAGCAATCACGATGTGAGGAGGATGCTATACTGCAGACTTCTGCTGGGCGACAAGCGAAGGCTATATATGTATTGAACTGGCTCCAACCTATTAACGCTGTTGATAACAGTAATAATGTTCCAATACAAAAGCATTTAGGGGGAACAGGGATGGAAAAGGAGCAAGAAAAACCAAAGGTAAAGTGGTTTGATTATGCCTCTCAACAGTGGAAAGGACCGGTACCGTTATTAACCTGGGGTCGGGGTTATGCTTGTGTCTCCCTTGACGCAGGTCCTCTGTGGATACCCGCAAAGTGGGTCCGGCCCTGTATTACAGAATCAACGAAGGATGAAACTACTGCTTCTATGGATAATCCTATGGCTGCTATGGCTAGTCTCTTCTCTGCTTACACTCATTGATCCCCGTCAGAACGTATGGGTCACCTGGGCGAATCAGACAGGGCAATCTTCATTTTGTTTATCTATGGCAACACCCGCGGACCCTTTTAGTACGTGCCTTATAGGTTATCCGAGTATAGATTTAAATGGATATCGAGGGTACGTTAGCAATGATAGTGTTCTTCGCTCAAGTGATTTTAATGATACTAATATTAATAATACTTGTTATCGATTATATAATGGGACACCAGGGCAACAGTGCCCGGGGGTTGCTTGGAGTTTATTGCAAGGAACGATAATAAATTTATTAAATCAATCACTGCTTAACCCACCCCAAGAACTCACATTATTAGGATCCTTAATCGCAACAATAAACGATACTCATAATCATTCAATGGAGTGCATTGAATTAGGTGGACAATTCCATGTATTTTATTCTCAATATGGGTGGAAAATGAATGTTTCTATGTTTTCTAATATGCAAAATATTACGCCAATTGCCTCCTTTGTGGCGGGAAATTATTGTCAGCAAGGAGGGGCCAACCTAGGCTTACAATTGCCACAAAAGGGTATATGGAATAATGGATCAGCAAAGGCATTACCACCAGGGACCTTTCTTATTTGTGGAAATCGCGCATGGCAGGGTATCCCTAGTTTTCCCATGGGAGGGCCATGTTATTTAGGCCGCTTGACACTGTATGCACCTAACCGTAATATGATTAAACACCAAAGCCATCGCACTAGGCGAGCGTTGGAGGACTTTACTCCTGATTGTAAGGATACAATAACCTTTTGGGATACTCCTTCAAAAATATTTGCGGCATTTCTTGCCCCTGGTGTCGCTAGTGTAAAGAGTTTAGTTGATTTAGAGAAATTGGCTTGTTGGAGTATTAAGCAATTTAATTTAACTTCAGAAATATTAACTGCTTTACTAATGGATGTAGATAGTATTCATCATGCGGTATTACAAAATCGTGCTGCAATTGATTTTTTGCTGTTAGCCCATGGGCATGGATGTGAGGATTTTGAAGGTATGTGCTGTTTTAATTTGTCTGACCATTCTCATTCCATCCATGAATTACTAGCACGGTTAGAACAAAATCTTCATAAATTAACAAAGGAAACCAATCCCTTATGGGATTGGTTGTCTAAATTTGGATGGCCCGGCTGGCTAACTTCGTTGTTGCATATTATAATAATAATGGGATTTTGTATTTGTATTTTTTGCTTATGTGGTCCTTGTATAATCCAATGTATGCGTTGGGCTATATCTCGCATGGTTTCTGCTGCCTTTAAAAAACAAAAAAGGGGAGGTGTGTGAGATGGAGACTATCAAATGTTCTAAGGAAGAATTTGTCAATGGAAGATAGCAGAATTTGGCAGAGCATAAAGCTACCCCACGGGTCATGAGTAACGAAGTAAACAAGATTATAAACGTTGGGAATTTGGCTACACTACAAAGCTAATGGCATGAGAAGCAACTTCTAGTTTCCAGCACAGCAGAATAATGAAACACTAAGATAAGAACATTGGATAATGAATTGTAAAAAGGATAAACAACTATCGTATATATATGACTGTATAGTCAGAAATAAAATGCTTTTAACAGCAACTGTCTCAGTTGTGCTGCAAGCCAGCCTGCTAACAGCGACAAAGAGACATGCAGTAGGAATACGTGTTCAAAAGGGAAACGTTTGCTTTGCAGAAACCTACTGTGGAGGAGCGGCTGCCAGAGGCAGCCGTTGGTGTGGGCAGGGGAGGAACTCGGTCCCCTTTCTCTGGGAAATGGTTTGCAGGATGTGTCCTTCATTTCAAACTCTGCGTGGACTCTCGAGGAGGGGCAGGAATACAGTGCAGGTTTGCCACAGTTGGGCTGTATCAGAAACACAGAGGTAAAGACAGTTTAATAGCCACACCTGTGGCTTCCCCTCTAAGCAGAGAAGGGTTAGTATGGGGCTCTCTTCTGTTGCAGAAGCTCTGTTCACTTTAAATGACTCCACTCAGGGAATTATTAAGGGTCTGAGTCAACCGGAGGGAGGGAAGAGTGGCCGAAAAGAGGCATTTTTTAGAAGCTGAAGTGGAGTCCTTTGTTTTTCTTGACCCTGAGGGTCCAGAAACACAAAGGGAAGCCCTAGTGCTGATGAGGGAGCACTAAGGCCTCTTGTGAGTGAGAAACTGAGGAACAGTGACAATAAGGAAGGTCCTGAGGTGTGTGTTTCCAGCTGTGGGATGCCTGAGGGGTTGCCCAGGAAGAAATCCTATGCAGCAGTCACAGCCAATCTGAGCAAGACTCCTCACAACAGAAGCACTATCCTAGGATGCCTTGGCAGAGATATGTGATTCAACTGGGCTACACAAGAGACATGGTCAAATGTCCCACTAGGGATTTTGTTGTTAGGACTCTTGTTTAAATCATTAGGATTTTCACCTGCCCAACTGAAAGCTGTGATACCACCTGCCAGTCAGCAGCGACTTTGATGTCAGCTTAAGAGGAGGTGGAATTTTTCTAAGAGTGGATTGGAATTAGGAGGACTGGGATGATATAGTAGCTGTTTCTCCATTCCAACCTACTGTTAAGCCTTGTAATGAAAATATACATAAAGTGGATATTCTGCATAGGGTTTTATGTGACGTTAAAGCATGCAGCCTCCAGTAAAAGTGTATGATCCATTTAGGATTTGGAATGGTGAATATAAAGGCACCATTGAACTTTTCCAGTAGTAATACAGTGCAACGTCTGCCCAATATATTTTAGTTGGGTTACTCTACTGTTTTACCTCGGACTCTATAGAACATTTTAGTGTGGGCTGTGGTGTGAGGAAGTGCATGTGCTGTGGTTCTAATGCACACCAGACTGAAGACTGCAGGGATTTTATTAGAGGCAACGTGTGGGAAAAGTGAATATGTTTATAGGCAGAGCCCAGAGGTGTGTAACATTCTTCCCAGCCTCACAGGGCCATTCCTCCTCCTCTGAGCCTGAGGGGGTTGGAGAGTTCTGAGCAGCACTGCAAGGACTGATGAAAGCCCCATTTTGAGTGGCAGGGCCTCTTATTTTGGGGGGAAGGCCAGCCCTTGTCCTTTGCTGATACAGGATTGGGAAGGGGTCAGGGTGAGGAAGTGAGTGGTAACCACTGAGAGCCAGGACAATATAGATGGGGACACAAGCACTAGTAACGTGGAGGGAGGCTATTGGAGATGGGGAGTGTCAGAAAGAGAATCTGGGGAAGAAAGATCCACAGGCACAATTGGTTATACAAGAATCCCAGTCACCAGGGAAGGGTTGGGAGGCTGTGGTTATGGCAGACCCTGTAGTTGAGGAGCAGGTTTTGATGTGCTCAACTTCAGGAACAGAAAACTTTCTCAACAGCAGACAGGGTAAAAGGATCCCAGGAGTATGCTGGGTCATAGTAACTAAGGGTGGCCTACCACTGTCTGAACCACACCACATTTACGTAGTTCAAATGGATAACAGGTTTTCTGTACTGGGAGCTGTTGTGGATGAGGGAGAACAGAGAAAGGAGCCGATGGATGTGTTACAAGTGCAGTCATTAACCCAGGGGTTAATGGGCTTGAGCAACTTCAGAAAGAACATAAGAGTTGGGATCTGGGGACTCAGGAGGCCCACCAGTTGGGAGTAATGAACTAGTGAACAAGGAAAAAGTGTCTAAAAAAAGGGAAAGTGTGTGGGAGGGGGGTAAGTCAAAGGGTTAAGTAGCAGTGACAAGGCAGTCAACTAGATACAGATAACAAGTACCTGTGAGGACTTGGGCCTAGAGCTTTAATATAGACGGTACAGAAAAGAGCAACTTGGAGCATGCATTCCATCCTGAATGGGTGTCAGAGGCAGAAGATCTTAAAATCATAGAAGATTAGGGTTGGAAGAGACCTCAGGAGGTCATCTAGTCCAACCCCCTGCTCAAAGCAGGACCAATCCCCAACTAAATCATCCCAGCCAGGGTTTTTTCAAGCCAGGCCTGTGTAGCTCTGATTACAAGCATTATTTAGCTTTGCAGAGTCCTTTGAGAGATCTTCATAATCGACTGCACACTGGGAATGTTTAGAAATAAGAGTCTTAGAGGAATTTAAGAAGGGAATGGAACGAGTAAACTGGAATCAGTAAAACTTGCAAAGGACTTTAGGACAAAAGTGGGGGACCCTTCTCTGATATATTTTCAGGGTCAGGATGTAAGGAAAAGAGACTGAAGCGGAATATGGTGGGGTTATTGGATCCTAGCTCCGGGTAGGTCCACAGGGACTCTGCTGATATTTTGAGGATAGTTCAAGAATATTAAGTGAGCTCTTTCAGGTACAAATGATTTCTTCTTTCCCCGCAGCAGAAAGTTTTGGTTAGTATTGCAGCTATTCCAACATTGGCAGATGAAGAACGGGACTCATCTGTGGGACCAACAGAGGAAATGCAGGATTGTGCAGCTATCTTGAAACTGAAGAATGGAACTTCCCTGTGGGGAAGACAGTTTGACAACAGAATGTTATCAGAGGTTTAAGAATCCCCTCTCTATGATTCTCTCATGTGCTTTTAATGATTCCTTGACCAGAGGCCCATTGGGATCTTCCTTTTATGAAGGCCTTTTGATTTTTTTGGTTTGTTTTGGCAGAAAAGGGAATTTGCATTTATGTAGCATGTTTATCCTCCCCTTAGAAAATTGTTGGTCAGATTGACAGGTTTATTTTTTTCAGATGCTTCAGGGCAATAAATGTTACCTAGTGAAGAAAAGCATAGTCTATGTGCCAGTTAAAGAAAGGGTTTGGTTGTGAATGGTATGCCCTGAAGCTTTCTTGATGATATTTTTTCCTGTAACAGACTACCAATATCCCTCTTATATATACTTGCTTTAAAATGTATTTCCAATTGGCAAATTCAGGGAACGGTATTCCAGCAAGGCGACTTACAGTTTAAGAGAGCACTATTCAAGAGGGTGCTTGAGGAATATTTTTCAGAATGCCAATTAGCAGTACTGAATTTCCCAGTTGTCACAGTGGGGCATTGTTGGACCTTTGAAATAACAGAGATAGCTTCAAGTACAGGGATAAATGGAGGCAGGTATTTCATGGTAAATTTGTATGCTAGAAGAAACTTATCAGGGAAGCACATAATAGATAAAGGCTACCCCTGGGAAGCCTGTTCTGGGTCAGAGGAGACAATGGAACACTTTTTATTATTCTGTTCCTTATTATCCACATTTGGGATTTGTAGGCTTCAAAACAGAATCCTACTGTTGTATGGCCAGACTTATGGATAATTGGCTTTTGGACTTTTAAAAACACCAGAAGACTCAGGATGAGGCAGGACAGAATTTGCTTCATATTTTGACACTGGCAGAATACAGAGAGAATTCACAGAGAAATCAGAAAAGAGCCAGCCAGTCATACTACAGTCTGCTGGCAGTGTTGTAAAGTTACTGGAGAGATTAAAGTTATAGACATTTTAGTAAGTTAACAATTGAATAATGTTGTTTGATAAAGGCAATCTTTCCAAAATATGGATAGAGTGAATATTTCTGTCTAAGAAAGAGGTTGTAATGTGTTCTGGGAGTCACCAGATTGCACATTTACAGATAAATGGAACTTGTAAGACTAACTGAATATGTAAGCAATTAGATCTTGGAAGACATGCTGTTTTTGCAGCTGTGGTGCAGTTTTTTAGAAGCTAATCATATCCCAATAAAGTTGATTCAGTTGCTTGAACCTATCTTTAAATAATTTCTCAGGAGCATGACATCTGTCTACTGGACTTGCCCATGCAAGCAACACAAAAACGGTACATGTCATAAAAACCTCACACTGAACAAGGAGGAACAAATATTGTCTGGTACTTTGACGGAATCCTTTTGTTCCAAGGACTGGTAGCTTCATAAACTATCCTAACCATTACCTGACTCCACTTTGCAATGTAAACAATAAAGTAATCTGAATTCAATTGATCTTAGCAAAAATAAATACCTGACCATATGGAATGGATTTAATGTGTGCCAATCATTTCTAAATATGAAGTCAAGTTAATTTAGAAGTCTTTCCAAATTATTCTTTTCATGGCCTTGTATACTTACATGAAAATCCCTTTACTGGAATTCATTATTTTGCAATTACATGTTCTTTTGGACCCACCCACAAAATGCATTTAACCTATTCCACTAACATTTCAGCAAAATGCTATTGTCTTTAAGTTCTAAATTGTACAACTGTAATGCTAATAATTACTACTTCTGGTTTTCATGGAGAGAATACACTTTTCAACTGCTTACCATTTAAAATTTCTCACAGAAATGATAACTGGACTTCCTACTCTAAACTCAAAATAATTCGAATACTTAGTTTTTAACTGTACATATAAAGGTCTGTTTCTTAATGAACCCAGCATTAAATACCCTGTAAAAAACCTATGTTGAAATAAATGAGAATCTAAGGACACTAAATGGTAGCTATAAAATATAAGCTTCAAATGAAGCATGAATATTGTATACGCATTTCTCTATAATACAGAGAAGATGGAAGTACGCTATGGCATATTTTTCATTGAGGTTCACAGCCCTATTTAATATGATTATACTAGCTGCTCAGTGGTCATAAAACACCTTCACAGGAGACAAATCTCATTCTCCTCACAGCTCTCTCATAGCTTTGGCAGAAGTGCATATAAAACTGACATGAAAATAAGCTCTGTAGAGGTAAGGTAGCTCAATATTGCACAATATGCATTTATTATTATGTTAGAGGCAAGAAAACAAAATTGAAATGCCAGTGGGGAAAAGTAATATTTTATGCCTCAGACTGTCTGAGGTCCTCTAGGTCAGGAAACCCCGCGATTCTGGAGTAAAACTCCATGCTGGAAAAAAGGGAGAGTAGGCAGGAATTAGAAGCAGATAGAGTCTACCAGACTCTGAGGAAACCAGACTGGCGTAAATAAATACATCAGGTGTTGGGCAAGCCAAATACTCATGGTGAAAAGCGCTAGCTGCTCTCAGTGATACGTATAACACGACTGCAAGTTTGTCTTGTTACCAATACCGAAGAAAGGAACGTTTATGGATCACTGCAGAGTCACTATCAGACAGGACACTTCAGCCATGCCCCTTCCCACTCCAGAATGCCCCCTGCAGATAGGGCCCTTGTGGAGGTATTTCAGAGTCCTTCTAGCACCAGAGCATTCCCTTGGCGGGGAGAAGGAAGTAATATGCCTGCCCTCTGCCCTGTTTGCACCAGCCTAACTGACACAAAGAGGCCATAGGACAATGCTGTATATGGTCCCCTGTCTCTAAAGTAGGATTCCTAATTTGCCTGGGAACATTTCCTTCCATAGATTTGTGATAGCCATCACTAGATAACCACTTTCATCAACTAACAAGTCAGGACAGAATCTGTTTTCAATCTCTTCTACGATGTTCAAAATTGCCCTTGTGTAACTAAGAATTACTCTAAAGTCCGCTCTCTCTACATTTGTCAAGATAACAGGAGAAGGTTGAAGATATATCTCCCCCCCTTCAAATAATAGCTGCTGCCTTTATATATTTAAAGTAAGCTAATTTTCTGGGGGATCAGAACACTTGTGTTTTGAATGGATTAGGCATTGAGTGACATTTTCTCTTTCTCTGGTCATAGTGATTACTTGGAAGTGTGATGACCGCTCTTCTGGAGAGAGGTTGATTAGAACTGATAAGTCTGAATTCATTTAGTGTAATCAACCGGGCAATTTTCTTCCTCCAACTGTAATGTTAGATTAACGTTTTATGCCACTATATGCTAGGCAAGAATTGCTTAGAATCCTACCTCCAGCAATCAACATAGTGAACCCCTGTATTCCCATCTTTCCTCACTCTTGGTCTCTACAGCTTTCTTATGTCTTTTTACCCACTCAGACAAGAGAAGGTCTGACTCCCTTGCTGGGACTCACGATGACAATGGCACTTCACTTCGGGCCACAGCAGCAAAGGCCATGTGATATTGTCTTTAATACCTATGCCAACCTGTGCTCCCCACCTTCCCTCTGGCTGTTGTGATACATTTAACATGGGATTGATA
Source organism: Dermochelys coriacea (assembly GCF_009764565.3). Lineage (NCBI taxonomy): Eukaryota > Metazoa > Chordata > Testudines > Dermochelyidae > Dermochelys > Dermochelys coriacea. The sequence continues at coordinate 246,248,110 of NC_050068.2, forward strand.
ACTGGGATCTTGGAGGGGGAGACTTTAGCTATTCCCCCAAAATGTAAGAATTGAGTTAATAAAGGAAACACTGAGTTTGGAACAGCAGCAGCTCATTTAGCTCACTTTATTAAAAGTATGCAGTGTTGTTGTAGCCTTGTCAGTCCCAGGACATTACAGAGACAAGGTGGGTGAGGTAATATCTTTGATTGGAACTTCTGTTGGAGAGAGACAAATTTTCAAGCCACACAGACCTGAAGAATAGCTCTGTGTAGCTCAAAAACTTGTCTCTCTCACCAACGGAAGTTGGTCCAATCAAAGATACTACATCACCCACCTTGTCT